>NC_035109.1:282901118-285401118 GCF_002204515.2 Aedes aegypti | reverse complement strand
CCCCCATTGACCTCTATAAAAATTCCGAACGCAGACCACGATAGGTATTTTTACGACGAACAACATTGTCCAAGACCGCAAAGCAATCCGATGCTTGTGAAAAAAGTTATTAAGCATATACTATTCGGAAATTGTGCCCGATTTTGTTATTATTGTTATTCCTTTACGTGTTTATCCACGTCGCCTTGCCAATAGGTTTTCATTGAATAACTTTTTTCACAAGGGTCGGATTGTTTCGCGGTCTTCGGCAATATTCTTCATCGTGAAAATACCTATCCAGGTATGTGTTCAGAATTCTTATAGAGGTCAATGGGCGACCTCTGGTGATTTTTGTTTGCAAAAGTAAGTTTTCCCATAGTAAATCCCATACAAACTTTGAACAGCTGGCGCTAAAATATAGTTTCTCCGAACGAGCTGAAATTTTGCACAGGTGTTGTGGGACCTAAATACAATCCAAAAAGTGGACTGGAGCGAGAATCTAAATTTTGTCCCACACTAGTGACTAATGCTTGAAGTGTACGCTAGACAGGGCCGATAGTAATCATTCCGAATAACAATCCTGTAAAAACGAAACTCGCGTCTTATTCAAGAACTCCAGTTCATTGTTGAGTTGCATCTTTAATCTTGCCCTGATTCTCCTTCTTTTCCCAGTTTTTTTTTGTAACTATAATACATATGTTATATAGTATGTATTATATCACGTCACAAGGCCTTATGCGTACAAAAGTGGAGGCGTTATATGTGCATAATTTATGTGATGAAAAATGACATACAATGCGAGTGTTCAGATTTTATAACGACTGAATCGGAACCCTTATACGACTAAGTTTATGATAACAAAGTTGATTTGACAGCTGCTAGGGATTGATTTGACCTCCTTTGTGCCTTTATACGGAACGAAACAAAATGAACACAGAAAATAGCGTTCTATGCGAGGAAATTCATCAATCAAACGATTGTATTCACCGTGTTGGGCGGGTGTGATGTAATTCGCACAAGTAAACGACTTTTTGCGTTAATGATTATGCGACTTATGGTTGTCTGGGTAGTAATTGACTCATTTATACAATTTTGGCCTACTTTGTATGAAAATTCAAAAATTTGTACAGAATTCGTGTGGGTCGGAAATAAGTGCTCTTCCCCTATAACCCTTCGAGAATTCTGAGAATCTATTAAATCGAATAAAAACTCAGGATTTTACAAGAGATCTTATTAGACATCATAAAAAATATTTCGTGAAAAATCCACAACGTATCTTGCAAGGAATCTGAAATATATTACACTGAAGAACACGTTTTTGACTCAAGCACTAAAATTCCGCTTAACCTTAGCCCATAACAAAAAGTTACAAATTGTGACTTAGGGTCGTTTTCGACCCGAAAATTGAAACAGCTCGCAAAAGTGTGTTGACCGAATTTAGTTCTGTTGAGCTTAAATGAAGGGCACACATGTCTAGTTTCAGAAACCCTCCCGGAGATCCGGATTTGGTAACTATGGCCACCGGGAACCTGCTACATATGAAAAAAGTCCCTTTGACGACCTGTAGTTTCGTAACTAAACAAGTAATCTGAACCGTCCTCATATTGTTGAACAGGTATTCACGTGGACTGTGAATAGACATTCTCAAATCACTTAGTTATTCATACCCGGTTCCGGAAACCCGGAACATCCGAAAAGTAAGTTTCCATCGCAGTTCTGTATATGTAATTCACATCGACACTATTCGGTTGATGGATATTTTGGCATATTTTTTTTTTTTTTCTGTAATAAGGAACCAACTACCGGCGCACATTCCCTGAAAAATTCGGTCCAGTATGGTCCATGCTGAACCGGATCCTGAAGTCCCGGGAGGTGGCCAATCTGGACAATTCGATGAAATTACTCAGATTTGAATCCCAAAACCAAATGAATTGTGTCCAATTATTTACATTTTTTTATGTTTAGATGTAATGAATGGATGGTTATTCTGGTTCTTTTGGAACATCGGAATGGCCACCGGGAAACCCGTAATATGGGACCACAAGTTTTAGAACCAAAAGTAGGTATGCGACGGCTCAATCTTCATGGTTTAGCATTCCTGTGCCTCTGCTAGTTCAATTATTGATGAATGACCACTTTGGTTCTTCTGGCCCACCGAAATAACTCAGAAATGGCCACCGGAAATACCCGTATTGTGGAACATTTCAGTGTGTGTCCCAAAACTGGGCATGCGACGGCTCAATCTTCATGATTTTGAATACCTGTGACTTTGCTATTTCAATTATTGATGAATGACCACTTTGGTTCTTCTGGACAACCGAAATAACCACTGGAGATACCCGTATTGTGGGATATTTAATTTTTTGTGGCAAAACTATGCATGCGACGGCTCATTCTTTATGATTTTGAATACCTGTGACTTTGCTAGTTCAATTATAACTGAATGAGCACTACACAATGGTCCAAATCGACGATTTAGACGGAAAAAAAAATTTTTTTTTTGGTTCTCGTCGATTTTAGACGATCGTTGTCTTCAGAAAAGTTATTCGTAATTGAGTTTTGCATCTTCTAAGAAAAAAGTTGAATAGGGTGGCCCTTATTTATGTTTAAATTTAGACTCAATCTTTTTTGTTTGATGAAATTTCTGGCTGCGCTCTTCCGCAAACTTTTAGAAAATGATGTTTTGAACAACTTTGTCGAAGACATTTTTGATCTAACTATTCATTTTAGCTAAGTTAATTTATTTTGAAAGTTTTATCATAGGTTGGACCCGGAGAAGCAGTTATTTTGGTCTATCTTTTTCATTTTTCAGTTTTTCGTGAATGTGGTCTTCAGAAGAGTTGCAGAGGAAGTAATGATACAAACTTTTGCTGAACATCGCAAGTTTGTAATTTTAAACTTAAATAAGGGCCATTCATCTTTTTTCTTAGAAGATGCAAAACTCAATTATGAATAACTTCTCTGAAGACATCGAACGTCTAAAATCTATGAGAACAGAGAAAACATTTTTTCCGGATAAATTGTCGATTCGGACCATTGTACACTGGCTCTTCGGGACCACCGAAATAATTCAGGTTTTGGTACAAAAACTGAAATGTCTTACAATACGGGTATCTCCGGTGGTCATTCCTGGGTTATTTCGGTGGGCCAGAAGAACCAAAGTAGTCATTCATCAATAATTGAACTAGCAGAGTCACAGGTATTCAAAACCATGAAGATTGAGCCGTCGCATGCCTGGTTTTAGCTTAGCTTTAGCTTAGCTTAGACTGACTACACATATCAATGGTTGACCGAAGTCAGTGAAAATGCACAAAGAATCAACTAGAAGATCGGCTGGGATTGGCCATAATCTTCTTCAGTGTGCATAATTCAGTGCCTCTATTTATACATGGTCAATATCGGCGCCGGCCACGTTCTTGCAGTCAGGTGGGATTGGGGGAAGGAATGTTAGTGTGTAACCTTTGCTATTTGAAGGCCGTGTTTGCCTCTGCATCTCCACAAAGGCTACTGGGAGGGATGTTTGTTAATGGGGAGGATCGTGGAGGATTCGTGGACAGCTGCCAAGTTCACGTCGAAATTCAGCTGTTCACGAGCCAGGAGACCCAAACGCCAGGTTCGTTCAAAATTCTTATGTTCCAAAATCAAACTTTCCAAATTGGTCCCTTTATTCGTTGCCGGGTCTGCTGCCGTGAACTCAATCCATTTGCTCTACTTTTGCCTTTATTGGTTGATGAAGGGTCGATAGGCCACTTAACCATGGTTGCGCAACCTACATACATCCTACTAAAGGGGATGCCTCTTCGGTGCTGATACGATACAGCATTTCCAATGATGGGCACGGTCATAACCATTACAATCATCTACCTTTATCAGAGCTTCAAACCTGTAGCTCTAGTTCTCGATAGTTTCAGACATGCTACTATGCTGAGCCATCATGCTCTAGCGGTGTTTGCTCCACACCTTTGCAAAATAATTGTTTTTATTTTGCGTTTGTTTGTTTGTCTTTAAATTTATTAGAAAAACATAGTTCTTAATCCTTAATCTCGACCGAGAGCCTCCTTAGCCAAGGTTGTCTGGGTTCGATTTCCGGTCAGTTCAGGATCTTTTCGTTATTTAAAATTTCCTTGACTTCCTTGGGCAGTGTCATCATCCCTGCCACACTATATTCGAATGCGAAAATGGAATTTTGGGCATAGGAAGCTCTCTGGAACTGTCTAAGTGCTCATAATTCTTCACCCTCTCCTTGAAAAACTCACAACCATCTGCAATCATCCTTTAGAACTCGTTGTGGCATATGCTGACGACATATCCATAATTGTTGTGGAAGAGTTGAAATTGGACCTGATTAAAAAAGCGTTCATGGACTTCGGTTTGTGCTCGGGAGCAAAGCTAAATCTCACTAAAACGACGTCGATTCACATAGGAGCACAACAACCTACGAATCGGATGGTCAGTTGGCTCAAAAATGAAGAGGCCATCAAAATTCTTGGAGTTGTCTACTTCAACCTACTCAAGCGCACCCTTGACTTCAACTGGGCAGAGGTCATAAAGAAAACATCTCGTCTAATGTGGCTCTTCAAGCAAAGAGTATTGAGTATGCATCAGAAAGTTGCACTGATAAATACGTTCGTCACTTCGAGACTCTGGTTCATGGCGTCAGTGCTTAGCATTCCCAACTCTGCAGTAGCAAAAATCACATCTCGCATCGGAGGTTTCATCTGGTCACGTTATCCTTGCCGAATTTCAATGGAACAGCTTTCTCTTACAGTAGAGAAAGGGGGATTAAACCTGCATCTCCCGATGCACAAATGCAAGGCTCTGTTATTGAACCGGTTTCTTCAGTGCGGAGAACACACTCCTTTTGCAGCATCGTTCATGGAACAAATGGCCAACCCTCCGAATGTGTCTGGGATTCCAGCTTTATATCCTTGTCTGAAGCAGATATCTAAAGAGTTACCATATCTCCCTGAGAGCACGATTAGGAATTCATCTGCACCAGCAATTCATTCCATCTTCAGAAACATGATTAAATCACCAAAAATAGTAGAAGAAAATCCAAATATTCACTGGGCAAGAGTTTGGCAAAACATTCGCGGAAAACATTTTACTTCGGAGGAAAAGTCCACCTACTATTTGGTCATCAACGAGAAAATACCACACGCTGCTCTGTTCTTCAGACAAAATAGGATTGACAGTCCAATGTGCAACCGGTGTCCAAATGCAGTTGAAGATCTGGAGCACAAACTCTCAACATGTGTTCGCGTGCAACATCTGTGGAATCATCTTCGTTTGAAATTAGACACAATTTTAAATAGAAGAGTAACCTACAAAATGTTATCTTTACCAGAACTGAATAACACTGAAGTGAATACCAGAAACAAGGCTCTAAAAATGTTTATTGTGTATGTAAACTTTGTTTTAGATGTCAACAGTTGTTTTACAATAGAAGCACTTGACTTTGTTTTATGTTGTAATTGTCTTTAAATGTAGTATGAACTAAATAAATGTGTTTACAAAAAAAAAAAAAAAATAAGAACACTAATCTGAGAAGCAGGCTCTGTTCCAGTGAAGACGTAATGCCAAAAAGAAGAAGATCATAAAGCTCACCATAGAAGTTTTTTGGTGAAGGTGTTAGTAGCGGGTTTAAAAAATCCCAGCTACGCTCATGCTGCTACACGATACTTTCGACCCTTTTCCGAGAGTAGGAGCACATCGCGCGGGATAACTTTTCGAATCGAATTTGAAACTCCAGTTGGCACAGCAGAGAAGAGTCAGCACACAGTACCGGGAAAGAAAACATTCGATTTGCTATCGATACGAAACAGCTTAGCTTACATTCCGCCCGATTCCGTCTTTCTGCTTGAATTTCTGCTGCTCGGGTCATCCTGGTGCACAGATAGCAGTTTCAGGTGAAGGAAAATGGGAGGAATCCCAAATTTCATTTCCGTTTCTGGTTCTAGAATCGTTTCACGTGCGCGCTCGCCTGTCATGTTTCGTTTATTCAACTTTGGGTGCAATTCAGTGGACACTTTTTTTTTGGCTTTTTTGTACTATTGTAAAAGGCGGTACTATTGACATAAGAATAGACGTTGAGAATAGGATTCTCTGGTCACGGAAAACGTAGGCAACATATGTACAGTTCGAAGAATTACAAACCAAACCCAGCGTTGCCAACATCGGAGCTCAGCAATATTCTAGCAAAAAAAAAAATCAAAACTATCTCATTTTTCTATTTATGTACCGTATATTTTAAGAGCGTGTACCACCGTGTAGCAGTTCGGAACAATTCTCGAAAACTTATTCTAACAGACTCAAGTCAAAAAAGAATACAAACTTACTTTATCGATTCTACGTGTTTCGCAGATGAAATTCTACACGTTGCGCTCTGAACCAACTCGATTTTTCACTTTTAAAACGTTTAATTTCCGGATTAACAAAACGACGAAAGTAAGACCTAACCTAACCACTACTTTCGCCGCCCCGCTGTATGGAGAGACAAAGTGACTTAACCACGAATCAAAACAAAACACTACTTGAGCCGATTTTACGCTGGTAGAAAAACGTCGAAAGTAACCGAATAAATCGGCTTAACATTTTGTAATATTTTTTTTTTTTTGTGGGAAATAACAGGAACTCCCTAGTTTTTGAACGCGAGCTTAATGTATGCAAAATTTAAGCGATGTACACGGCGAAAAAAAAATTAAAAATTGATTAATTTTAAAACAGTTTTAAAAGACAGGTTGTGATTCTTCTGAATTAATTTTCTCAAAACCATATGAAAGTTACTTACGTCGATTTGAAAAAGTAATCGAGAATTCTGTTGCCCCATCTAGATGGTTCAAATCAGCAGTACTGTTAGATGTCATAAACCACGTGATCATTGGCATTTGAATATTTGAGTTAAGAATATCCAAATATATTTTCCCCTGTGACCGTCTTCTACATACAATCAATTTGTCATGCTTGCTGATACTATATGACACATGAGCAGTAGCCTAGGACACGGTTATATGAAAAATTTAGATTCTCGCTCCAGTCCACTTTTTGGATTGCATTTACTGCCCATAACTGCATATTTGTAACATTCGACAAAAGTAGGCATTGAGTAAATGGGATACCAAGTTTGCATTTTACTGCAGTATGGGACGAAACTAAAATTTCAAAAAATCATTAAGTTTTCAAAAGAGCTTATTTGAGGCAGACATTTTGTTTAACTCATACCGCATATTCGGTGAAGAGTCAGAAAATAATTCTGATAGAAATTTCGTTGCTACTACATTATGAGGCTCATGTATAATCTCAATGCGACTGGTATGCGGTTACAATTGCCAATGTGACAAAACAACTTGGTATTTTTTTCGAATTTTCTAGAACAAACTCACCGATTTTAGTAAGTTGATCGAAAGTATTTATCATTTGATGACTCTTCCCGGTATTAACTCCAATTTGTCAAAAATGTCGAATGTGACTTTAGGTCCCATAACAACTGTGCAAAATTTCAGCTCGATCGGAGAAACTATATTTTAGCGCCAGCCGTTCAAAGTTTGTATGGGATTTACTATGGGAAAACTTACTTTTACAAAGAAAAATCGCCAGAGATCGCCCATTGTCGTCTATAAAAATTCTGAATACAGATTTCGATAGGTATTTCTACGATGAACAACATTGCCGAAGACCGCAAAGCAATCCGATGCTTGTGAAAAAAAGTTATTAAGCATAGACTATTCGGAAATTTTGCCCGATTTTGTTATTATTGTTATTACTTTACGTGTTAATCAACGTCGCCTTGCCAATAGGTTTTCATTGAATAACTTTTTTCACAAGTGTCGGATTGTTTCGCGGTCTTGGGCAAAATTCTTCATCGTAGAAATACCTATCGAGGTCTGTGTTTAGAATTTTTATAGAGGACAATGGGCGACCTCTGGTGATTTTTCTTTGTAAAAGTAAGTTTTCCCATAGTAAATCCCATACAAACTTTGAACGGCTGGCGCTAAAATATAGTTTCTCCGATCGAGCTGAAATTTTGCACTGTTGTTATGGGACCTAAATGTAATCCAAAAAGTAGACTGGAGCGAGAATCTGAATTTTGTCCCACACTAATGAGCAGTTCTTGCTGAAGTCAGGCCGCCATCGGCATACACTACCCACCATAAGTATGGAATCGTTGCAATACTGAGTATTGCAGCACTTTTAAGTTTAGCATCACCCAAAATCCAGTGATAAAATTTGTTTCAACAAAAATAAAAAAAATCACAGGGGCTCAAAGACGTATTTTTAAGATGACCTCAAAAAAACATTGATCTAGCACTTCAGAATCACGAGATAATATTCATTTTAGGTGATGCTAAACTTTTTAAGGTGCTGCAATATTCAGTATGAGTGTTGCAATACGCGATTCCATACTTATGGTGGGTAGTAGAATTCCAATGTCATCGATCGCTAATATATACTAATACTAAACGGGGTTGGTGGTCTAATGGCTACTGCATCATGGGTTCAATCTCAGGCCCGTCCCTTTCCTCGTACTTTCCCAAGCAACACAGTTTGTTGCAACTCAAGAATAAAATTGTCTCTTGAAACTAATCAGATTAGTCAATTGTTGAAAATATGACTTACAATTGCACTGAATAGCAACGCAAAAAGCGCAAGAGGCGGAGTATGTGTGTAACATATTTAAGTTATATCGAAATTGCTTATTTGTTGCAAAATACTTAAACGAAAAAAAAAAACATGATCGAGAATCGAACTTCAGACCTCAAGATCACCTATCTTCTCCTCTACTCACTACTCCACCAGCTCTTCGAACACTTGCTTCGCCAATGCACTATAAAAGCGACCACATGGCCCATTAATCAAAGCTTGTTGGTTATAACTTGACTGCACCCTTCGGAATACAAGTTCATTACTGGCGAAATTAGGCCACGCCTGAAATAATCTAAACTATTCCCAAAAACTTCCGCGCAACACATGGGAAACACCATTTAAACAAACAAACTGTTGCTGGACCATGTTTTGGTGCAACTCAACCCTATTGCAACTGGATTGAAACAAACAAACTTCTAGCTGTCATACACTTAGTTTAGTACAACTTTCTCGCAACTGTGATGAATCTTTTTGAGTTGTGGGCATGGAACGAAAATTGAATGCTAGTTGTGGATGCTTTAAATGAAAGTAATTTGAAACATAACATTAAAACCGGCATTTTGGGAGAAGTTTTAAGAGTTTTTTTGAAAAGATGCTGGGTATCAGGTATCAGAAGGCCGGCTCCAAAGGCACGTTCCCCACCAGTTGGGAGATTTGTGCCATCGCCATATGTGAGCCTATTTCATCATCTACCCGATGGGAGAGGAAAGGGAAGGGAAAGATGGGAGGAAATAGGAGTGGGGTCCCTTGAAGAGGGAAGATCGCATAAGCGAAATGAGAGCATGTAGCTCCATACCACAATGGGTTCGAACAGCGCCCTAAAAAGGGCACTGCAAAACGCATGAGCGTAAAGAGAGCCTATAGCTCATTACCACAGCGGGTTAAGAATAACAGGATGTCCTGAAGATTCAGGCTTCTGTATTCAGTTTCACTTAATAAGTGTTTACCAAGTAATTGGAATCGCATTTGCGCAAAAACTGGACAGTTACATATCAGGTGATACGAAGTTCCATAATCGGAGTCACAACTATCACACACAAATGAGTCAGCACGCTGAATATTTGCCATGTGATAGTTGAGTCGGCAGTGGCCTGTCAACGCTCTGACCAAGAGACTGCAATTCTGCTTTGACAGATTTGTTAAATACTTCGCCACCTTTGGAGATGGCTCAGTAATATACAATTTTGTTTGACGACACGACTCCAAACTATTCCAATATTGCTTGTGCTGAGTTGCCGCCCAAGAGTTTATCTGAAGCTTCACCCAGCACTTCGAAATTGGAATAGCCGGCTCAGGGCCAATGAAGTCATGCGATGCTCCATCGCGAGCTAGCTCATCAGCCAATTCATTTCCAGCGATGGAAGAATGGCCAGGTACCCATACAAGGTTTACAGAGTTGACTGAATTCAGTTCCTCAATTTGAGTTCGACATGCGATAACAAGCTTCGACCTTGAGTTGGCCGAAGCGAGAGCTTTTATAGCAGCCTGACTATCTGAACAGAAGTATATGACTTTACCCATTACGCGCTGTTGAAGTGCTGATTGCACTCCACACATAAGAGCAAATATTTCCGCCTGAAAAACGGTGCAGTTTCTACCAAGTGAGTAAAACTGATTCAGCCTTAGCTCACGAGAATATACTCCTGCACCAGCTCTACCTTCAAGAAGGGAGCCATCAGTGTAACATACTATATTGTTTGATATACTTCTTTCCAAATAGCCAGACGTCCACTCTTCCCGTGAAGGGAATTGTGTGGTAAATGTCCTGTAAGGAAAGTGACAAGCAATTGTGAGATCACTTGGAGCAAGGACAATTTTGTCCCAATTCACCAAAAGTGGAAACAACGAAGTGTGTGTAGATCTACGATTCACTGGATTTTTCTCCAGTAGACCCAGTACCCATAAACGGTAAGAGCAAGAAAGTGCTTCTTGTTTAAGATATATGTGTAGTGGCGCAACGTCGAAAAGGGCCTCGAGCGCTGCCGTGGGAGTTGTAGAGAACGCACCAGACATCGCCATCAAGCACATCCTTTGGAGATGGCCCAATTTTGATTGGATTGTTCTCACTTCGCCCTTTTGCCACCACACAAGACATCCATATGCCAATATTGGTCGAACAACTGTTGTGTAAATCCATTTGATATATTTGGGTTTGAGGCCCCAAGTTTTACCAAAGGTTCGCCTGCATTGACCGAAGGCCATACAAGCTTTTTTGACTCTGAAATCAATGTGAGGTGTCCATGAAAGTTTGGAATCTAGAATGACTCCGACATACTTTACTTGATCAGTCACATTAATCTCAGTGCCAAAAAGACGTAAAGGTCGAATTCCATCGCGGTTTCGTCTTTCCGAAAAAAGAACAATAGATGTTTTATTCGGGTTAACCGAAAGGCCATATTGGCGACACCAACTCTCGACTACCTGAAGAGCACTTTGCATCAGGTCGAATAGGGTGCTTATGCACATACCAACTATCAGAGCTAGATAGTCGTCGGCAAATCCATAAGTTGGAAAACCGCAATTATTGAGTTGCCTCAATAGCGTATCTGCTACGAGATTCCACAAAAGTGGTGACAAGACTCCCCCTTGGGGGCATCCGCAAACACTCAATTTTCGAATCGCTGCTTGACGCAATGTCGAGAAGAGATGTCGGTTTTTGAGCATTTCATGAATCCAATTGGTAATCATTGTAGGTAGCCCATGGTTTCGTGCGGCTTCCAATATGGCATCGAAAGACACGTTATCAAAGGCACCCTCAATATCCAAGAAAACACCCAAGCACGATTGCTTCTGAGCGAATGCTTTCTCGATATCGTATACAACTTTGTGTAAAAGAGTCACAGTGGACTTTCCAGATTGGTAAGCATGTTGATTCACATGAAGAGGCATGTTTGCCAAATAAACATCACGGATGTGATGATCGATAATGCGTTCCAGACATTTCAGAAGAAAAGAGGTCAGACTGATTGGTCTAAAACTCTTCGCTTCCTCATACGACGCACGTCCTCCTTTTGGGATAAACTTTACAGTAATATCACGCCAGGATTTGGGAATGTACCCGGTAGCAAAACTGCTTACAAGTAGCTTTTTCAAAACATGTTTGATAGACTCAAATCCCTTTTGGAGCAGAACAGGATAAATCCCATCCGCTCCTGGAGATTTGAAAGGAGCAAAACTGTTAAGTGCCCATTGAATCGATTCAGTAGTTACGATACTGCGAGCCGAGGCCAGAGACTCGTAACTACATGAAAAGACATTTGGTTCATCCGTAGATGCTATGTCCACACATCCGGGGAAGTGTGTATTGAATAAACATTCTAAAACTTCTTCATCGGAAGAAGTAAAGTCACCATTAGGTAAGCGAATTTCGTTCACTTGGAAATCCTTAGATTTTGCAAGAATTTTGTTCAACCGACTGACTTCACTCAAACTGGAAACATTTGTACAAAGGTTTTTCCAGCCGGATCGTTCAGCAGAACGAAGAGCCTTCTTGTAAGCCTTGCGAGCTGACTTGAACGACTCTGATCCAGCTGAACGGCGTCTGTTCCAACTCCTTCTACATTGTTTCCTGAGTCTAGTCAGATCGGAATTCCACCATGGGGTCCCTCTTGTAGTCTTTACAGACCGCAGAGGACATGCTTCTTCAAAAGCTTCCATAATGTAGGATGTTGTAGTATCAACGGCATCATCCAGATCACTTGGATTTTCAATGGACGGAGAATATCCATGAAATTTGGTCGCAACCAATTCAATGTAGAGTTCCCAGTTTGTTGACCGGGGATTCCTAAAACGCAAAGTCTGCGCAGTTACATTTGAATGTTCAAAGAAGATGTAGCGATGATCAGATAATGATTCCTCATCGGATACATGCCAATTCGTCAACTCGTGACTGATTCTATTCGAGCAGAGCGTTATGTCTAACACTTCTTCTCTATTAGAAACCATGAAGGTTGGGCGATTGCCTATGTTAAGTAATCCAAGGTCTGTACTACTTAAGTATTCCATCAGACTGGAGCCTCTCAAATTGATATCTGAGCTGCCCCAGATGATGTGATGAGCATTGGCATCACTGCCCACAATCAGCGGAAGGCCTTTTGTTACGCAGTGTACGACAACTCGTTTGAAGTCATCCGTTGGGGATGGTTCATCATGTGGTAAATATACCGAACAATAGACGTATTTCCTGTTGAGGTCACCAACAGAAACATCGATTGTGACAGCACATACATCTCTGGTAGTTAACTCAGAAATGAGTGTAGCAACGATTGCTTTATTAACGAGCACGCATGCGCGGGGCATGGAGCGCGAGTTTGCCATTTCAAGCTTGCTAAAAGTAGCAAAAACTGGGTCCACAAGGTTACCTAGATAGAAGTTCCCTCTACGAAAGTAGGGTTCTTGAACTAGCGCCACTTGGGCTGCACCATTTTGCATGAGTCTGCAAAGATTGATCGTTGCTGTTCTTTTATGCTGAAGATTGATCTGAGCTAACCTAACCGTAGCCACTACCCAAACTAGGCAGGATTAAGCTTTTTGCAATCTCAGCACGAAAAAGACCAGCAACGAAAAAACCAGATCGGTATCTATTTAAAGTCGCCAAAGGCGAAAGAGCACAGAATACACTGTGTAAAACGCATAATGCGAATCCATATAGGTGATAATTTAAATTAAATGTCAACATATTCATAATCCCACCCTTATTAAGCCTCAAGATAGAGACTGAAGAAGGGCAGCCGATTATCTCGGAGAAACACAAGGTCACCTGCACCATTGCTCCGGGTAGCACAGGAAGGACTCAATACTGTGGAGGGCGCCCTGGTACCCCACAGGCTCCGTTTGCGGTTAGGTTTTATTTAGACCCCCCTAACCATTCATTCTTAGGCACGGTACGCATCACACCATAAATTAGGGGTCACCTGTGAGGTGGACTTTTACCACCGGAACAGGCAATCCGTAGTGTTAATTCTTAGCCAGTTGAAACAACCGCTACCGACACTACACGGCTATCTAGGCTGCTCGGGAAAAGGAGGTTAATATTGATGATTAACTCCTGACGTGCCCAAGCAGCCGTCAAAACATATTAATAAATTTAACTTTTTTGCTATTTGCAAGGGACATTTGCAGCAAATCTTGTCGTTTCAAAAATGTTGAACGTCAAACTAGGAGTAAAATGCATGTTCATTGGAACGGCAAAGAAATTTTATGAACCTTGATATTGATATGCAGCCAAACTAGAACCAGGTTAGTTACAGATGCTTTTAATGAAACGCCATGGAAACCATTATTGTAAAGCATTTCTTTGGAAGATGTTTCGCGTGCTAATTGGGTTGTAGTTGTATCTTTCACTTGCTTCTATCTTTCACTTCTAATCTATCACAGTTGATCTATTATAGTCCATAGAATTTGCTATAACCAGAGACAGACAAAAACAACCGTTTCCCTACGCTTCCATTATTCCATCATTATAGTACGCCATCCCTTACGCCTGATACATGAGCCTTTGTGTGTGCCATAAATTCTTTTGACTTTTACTGTGCACCGTGTGTTGGTGCTGTCTCGCTTTCTCCTACGGGCAACTTGGAAACAGGGTGCACAGTAAAAGTCAAACGTTTTATAGCATGCATAGGCTCATAGGCAATCTACTGACCAAACAGCAAATCTCCCTGCCATAAAACTATACCAGCTCTACAGGTGGCAGGTGAAATTGTTGCCAGCACTTATACACTGAAGATGTCTATTAGTCCCAGGCAGTCATCTGGTTGGTTCCTTGTAAGAGTGCAGCTGATCTGGCGATACTGGAGCAGCAACCACGGGCGACCAATCAAGCTCAAGCTCAAGTTCAGCTGACCGCTAATATATGCTAAAACTAGAAGAGGGTTGTTTTGATTTACTCAAATTGGTGAACCCCTCCTACGTCAGCTATCTAAACAGTTTGCGAAAAAGTTAATTTTTCGAGGAATCTTAGGCATTTCTTCACGTTATATGCCTCATAGTTCCCACATAGGAAACTTAGTGGTATATTTGAGAGAGTTAAACCGTTTATCCAGCACCAGAAAGCTGAGAAAAAACTGAATAAGAGCAGTTACGAAACCAAGTTGGGCTATGGTATCATGTTCTACGCTTTTTACGAATACTTACCAACATAAAATAAATAAATTGACTACTAGAAATGCAACTAACGAGAAAATTAAATAAAAAAAAATAAAAACCACTCTGTGATTTCACACTAAGGAATATCTCATATCGTCTATAAATCTTTTTATTCCCACATTTCCTAAACCTCCAACGCACTGTGTTTTATTTTCTCGATTTCATGCGCTTTTTGAATAGCGCCTAAACCGTTGATTTTAGCGATATAGTTTGTTCGAAAAAGTTTCTTGGTATATTAAAGCGTAGCTTTTGACAAAAAAAGTTTTGTGATCAATCCACCTAGCAGTGAGATAGACAAACTATTTTTTCAAAACATTTAGATAGACATATGGTGTCTTTGGCAAAGTTGTAGAATTGGCAATTTGCAACAACTTTGTCGAAGACACGATTTTTCTATCTCTTATACTTTTTGAGATATATGTCGTTGTATGTGAATGGCCCCTAAAAATCATACTTGATATCATAACATTTTTCCAAGATTTTTTACATTTTTTGTGTATTCTACAAAGTTGTTTGTCATGAAAAAAACCCGTGTTTCTGCTGAACATAACATCACTCTATCTTTTGAAGTAACAAAGTTATTCATGAATTACTCTTTTTTCAAGGGGTAGTTTAGGCCTCTATAACTTTCTACAGCGCAAAATGGCGCAGACAACTCTTACAAATCATGAAAGTACCATATCTCCCCTTTTCGCATTTGATAAAAACTTTTGTCTATAAGCGTCTTTGCTTGGGGTGTAACTATCAAACAAATAAGCCTTACTAATACGAATTCGACTGATAAATCTTTTACTTTAAGAGATAAAGAGGTGCGATGTTCAGCAAAAACACACGTTTTAATATGTTTAACAACTTTGTAGAAGACATGAAAAAAGAGTAATTCATGAATAACTTTGTTACTTCAAAAGATAGAGTGATGATATGTTCAGCAGAAACACGGATTTTTTCATGACAAACAACTTTGTAGGAAACACAAAAAATGTTAAAAATCATGGAAAAATGTTATGATATCAAGTATGATTTTTAGGGGTCATTCACATACAACGAAATATATCTCAAAAAGTATAAGAGATAGAAAAATCGTGTCTTCGACAAAGTTGTTGCAAATTACCAATTCTACAACTTTGACGAAGACACCATATGTCTATCTAAATGTTTTGAAAAAATAGTTTTTCTATCTCACTGCTAGGTGGATTGATAACAAAACTTTTTGTGATAAAAGTTGCGCTTTAATATACCAAGAAACTTCTCCGAACAAACTATATCGCTAAAATCAACGGTTTGGGCGCTATTCAAAAAGCGCATGAAATCGAGAAAATAAAACACAGTGCAACGGCAGCGAAGCAAACACTATCAGATATAACAAAAACACACTTCCTCCATGAACAAGAATCCTGAATTCTTTCTCCCTTGTTAACTTCCGTCAATTGCCATTACATGCTCGATTGGGATAGTTCAACGTTGAAGCTAAACGCCAGACAATGGCAGCTAAATTTTCCTTTTCTGATAATGCACGAGATTGCACATGTTCAGTCCCCAAAGTGTGTGCATGAAATAGTTATGAACTATTATGCTGTGTACTCTGTTCAAAAAAGAAAGCGGCACAAAGGCATCCCTAATCGCTTAAGAGTCTCTTGTCAAATTTAGTTTGATTGAGAAATAACGAAAAAGTTTTCAGAACGCGTCTACGTGAAAAAAATAAAGTTTTAGTAACACTAAAAGTGTTACAAATTTTACCAAGCAATTTACAGCTTTCTGTTCAGTTGAATAAAACGTTGTAGGTACAGGAAAAATAAGTTTGTGAGATATTTTTTAGTAACTACGGTACTGAAGACTTTATCTTTTCTTTTAGATCCTAAGTGGATTTCAATGTGAATTATGAGAGAAGGCTGGTTTCGTAAGCGATAAAACAAAATTGATTTTCAGTATCAGATTGTTTTGTTCCCTAAATGATTATGTGGATTTCAAAGATCGGACAAAACAGAATAGTCCATTCGTTACCTTCCACAGCTTTGGTCAGTTCTAATTCTGCACCAGTAAACATAAACACACATATTCGCCGTACAGTAGTATCCTGATGGACATTTTGATTGAAATTCGAAACCAATTATCCATAGGCATTGGGTGCTGTGGTTGCAGCTAAACTCTTCTAGCACTACTAACTGGAAGCGCAAGCAACCATTTATGAATCTCTCTGTATCAATGGATGTTTTCTCAGCCGAAGGCATGGGTAACAACCGACGAACAACTCGCAATCAGATACCACAATTTCCCATCGTCGCTGCCATTATCATGATGATCACCACCCACCGCACCAGTGCGCTTCGGAATCGTAATGAGTAGGGTCAAATGGTCCAAAATGCCACTTTAAGGATTTGTGTCGTTTTCTACTAATGAGATCCCCTTTTTACGCCATTCGAAGTCCTAACAGTAACTTTACAATATTTGCTAACTACCATCATGAAACCATTTCCCAAATTTGAGTTTTTTTACGGGTTTAAATCGTGTAGAAAAGTTGGTTGAAAAATGGAGGTGGTTCAAAATGATCAAATGGGTGGGGTAAAATGCCATTTAGTATGGAGAACTGGTAGTTAGCAACCAAGTTTCTCCATGAGTTTGCTCTGTGGTATGGAAACGCTCATTCCTTAATGAAATCGTCGGAAAACCTTAATATTTAGGCAAAAAAGTGAAAAATGTTGAATTTCACCGGAAAATAAAGGAGAAATCTATGAATTTATGTCCAAGGGTTGTGGCGGCAACATTTGGGTAAACATGTTTGAACATCATTTGGCAAAATATACAAATTGAAACGATCTAGGAATGATTTAATGAGGTGAGCCATTTTACCCCATCAGTGCGTCTTGGACCATGTTCCCCTATCCTTTCGAACGCCGGTGCAGAACGGGAATCTGCGACCAAAAGCCACCACCGTCACCCATTAGATCCATCTGATGTTTGATCGGTTGTGGAGTAGGGAAAGACGGTTCAAAGTGCCAACTCAAGCTCAATCGCATTTTACAAAGATATATCAAAATTTCCCAAGAAATTTGTATCGTATGATAGTTAATAGTATTTCCTATTGTCGAATCATTTTATTGGTTTTACATCAATTTACTTGATAAAACCTCGCCAACAATATTTCGCCAATTCACTCGGTTCATGGCCGCTTCTCTCCATCCTCGACTGCAACCCATGCTCTTCAGGTCATGGTGCACCTGGTCAATCCACCTAGCTCGCTGCGCCCACCCCACGCCTTCTTTCCGACCGGTTTTAAAGCGAACACCATCTTTACAGGGCTGTTGTTCGACATTCTTGCAACATGCCCTGCCCAGCGTATTCTTCCAGCTTTAGCTACTTTCAGGATACTGGGTTTGCCGTAGAGTTGGGCGAGCTCATGGTTCATTCTTCGCCGCCACACACCATTCTCCTACACGCCGCCGAAGATCTTCCTTAGCATTCGGCGTTCGAAACCCCAGAAGCAAAAGCAAAAGCAAACCTCTTCTTCCCTGTCAGCATACGACCAATGTTTCTACCGGGGTTGGTTACCCGATCTTCCCTAAGGTTACTCGTACGCCGGCCAGTACCACGAGGAGGTAGGGATAGGATTTGCTGGACAAGAGGCTAAGGACCGCACAGAGGGGTCTATTTTATTACTTCAGGTACGCGAGGTACAAATGGTACGCCATACCCGGCCATTTACCATCCAACATTTGGAGGGTTCTAAGGACTATTTATGCACCTGAAAATAAATAAGAGTCGCAAAATCTTGATGCGTGAGATTTTTATTCAGAAATGACCAAATAAATCATTTTTTTAGATCGTAGCATTCAGTAGAGAAGAAATGTTATTTCAATTGTAGCTCGCTATAGAAATTTCTTTAATCAATTCTGTTAAAGAAATTTACACTTTTTTATACGGAACAACATCCCGAGCAGGCGAAAAAAGCTTAGCAATAGCAAATTATAATATGGATAGCTAAATTAATAAGTATAATATAAATATTAACTTGATAGATAAGAGATAAAAGATCTGGAAATGAAATATAAATTAAACACTTAGAACAACATTGGTATGTTATATTTAGGGTTTGTAAGTTTGACCAATAGCTGTGAGCTATTCATTAGATCTGCGAACATCAAATTTTACTCTGGTTCAGAAGTTCCAGAATGAAAATTTTGATATTGTCTTCTGATCTTTTATCTATGATGTCACGTTTTGTTTGTCAGAATTTCGCTCCAACTCGAAATACTTAACTAAAATATTTATTTTTGTTTTTCAAAATAAAATAATACTTTTGGAAGCTTCCCATGTTTATTTTCTAACAGCTATTTTAAAAATTTTGTATCTAATAACTTTTTCATATTAGAAATGCATTTAGGACTCATTCGGATATTTTATCCATTTTCCGAAAATTGAGCTACAGTGAAATCTCATTTGCAAGGCTTATTTATTGCTGAACAATGTGTTTATCAATCGTTATTATGGCTTCTTTTGGATCAACTGTTCTTATAATATACCGAAGCTGAATTAGGATTTTATAAAATACTTATTCAGCTCTTAATCATGTGGAAAAAGCTGAAATGCGAAACAAGTAAAACATTAGTTCGTCTTCTGAATATTCCTTTTAACATATACATTTGTTTGGTGGAATATTGTGGACGAAACATGTCTTGTTCAGCTCATTAGTAAAACAATGTTGACTAGTCGAATGGGAATCTTTCAAAACGGTTAATGAGTGGCGATTCAACTTTTGTTCGTTCCAATGCATAACGCTGAACTCAATGTTCCATTCAAAAAGCATCTTCTCAGCTCCTTATAGGCCAAAATATTTTTCAGCTGTCATTGTGTTGAAAACTCCTCATTCATTCATTCGACTCTGTTGTTTGTTCCTACGGGAAGCGGGAGACGGAATCGTGTTCAATCGTGTTCGGTTTCGTTTTGTACGGTTACGAAAAAGCATCGCGAAGTTCGTCATTAGATTCGGTTGCTTGCTCTAACGGGGCCGAAAGGTGAAGTCAATGATCAGTCGGTCACTTGTTGCAAAGTTGGCCATGCGTAAATGATTTTGTTTCGAGATTTTTTTTTTTTTTTTTTGATTCCAATGGTCCTGGAGGGATCGGTTCTGCTTTTCACCGAGCAGAATATCACCATCGCCAACTGCGTATTTTTTTTTATGGAAATAATATTGTTCATACTGTAAATAAACCATTATTTCTTTGTTTTGATTGCCGGCATTCAAAAGATTAAATTGAAAACAATTAAACATCAAATGCTCCGGGTCGCCAGCTGCTACCTACTACCTTTCCCAATCTCAACTCCGTAGCACTTATGATGGTGTCACTGAGTCGGAGGCCTCTCGTTAAGTAAATGCTACATCAACATTTCCTTCCCCAATCCCAAGTTACGGTAAAGATGGGCGTGGCCGAGAATAGGGATGTTCATGGTTTTGGTATTTTTGTTTCAGATTAGATCGAGGATAACTTCCAAGCCTTGTTTCTGAAACCAGTCTAGATGAAACTATCAAATGTAAAACATGAATATAGCTAGTATACAATCAACGAAGTATCCCGTAACTACGCTAACGCTAAAATTTTTATTCAGCTGCCATTACCATTATTAAACAATAATTAAACACGCATGCTTATTTGTGGCTCTGAATTGTTGGTAGGGATATTTCTTTAGATAATCCCGGTATATAAAAAGCCGTTTGAATATCATTGATTTTCTTTGAGTTTGTGGACTTATCACTTCAAAAGAGCGTAACTTCAAAAAGAGCCCTACAATTTTTTTTAAATTTTTCCTAGACATGCTATACAACTATATAGAACACAAATGGTGAGTTCCGATTTGATGATGATTTTTCCTAATAAAAACGGTCTGGAGATCATCGTGTTTTGAGTTTTTATCTGCGTATTATTTATTTCACCAAAATGTAATCTGGGGACTTTCACACCATAAGTGCATTTTGAACCTCTTTGCCCTATACCTACATCGCTTGGCACCTCGACAGTGGTGATAGGCACAGGTAATCAACGTTCGATTTTCAACTTCGCACACACTAATGAAGTTGTGTTGCAATCATTGATTTGATTACATTTGCTTGCACCAGGCAGCAGCAGTAGCGACAGTAGCGTAGCAAGGTGGGTGCGGTAGGTGCGGTCCGCACCGGGTCCCTAATTCATGGGGCCCTCATATTATGGTAAGAATTTCAATAATTATCATGAATTTAATATTATTTGAATTTATTATTATAAATCATTTATCATCTTCGGGACATAGTTTGTACAATTTCAAGGCTGATAGTAGATCTAATTTTAGAGCCTGTACAGTCGACTCTCCACATCTCGATGTTCCTCATCTCGATATCTCTCCCTATGTCGATGATTGCTTCGGTCCCTTCGTTCTGCGTATATTTTCATTCTCCATATCTCGATATCCTCCTTATCTCGATATCTCTCTATCTCGATGTGATTTTCGTTCCCGATTATCCCTCCGTATGTCGATATGCCCGTTATCAAAGGTAACTAGACTGGATTTCAGGAACTCAACACAATTAGCGACTTTCAGATACTTTTACGCGATTTTCTCTTAGGTTATTCAGGGATATTTTTACTTCTCGAAGAAAAGCTTTAGGAATACTTTAAGTGATTTTTAAAACGATCTCTTCAGGTATACGTCTGGAATCTTCATCAGAAATTTCTCTATTGATTATACCACCATGTTTCCCAAAAAATCTACCAGCGTTGTATCAAGGGATGATTATAGGATTTTTTTCATAATTTGCTTCAAAAATTAATTTGGGTTTTTTTTTTTCAGGAAGATCGACGAAAATTTCTACGCCAGTTTCTCCAGTTACCCTTTCAGAAATGTTTATTTGGATTTTATCAAGGATTCATCCACATTCACCCTGGCAGGGTTTCTACTACCTGGAAAAACCTGGAAAACCTGTAATTATCAGGGAATTTTATTCATCCTGGAATTCTCAGGGAATTACGGCTACACTCAGGGAAATTATTTTGAAGCAGTAGTACATGGTAGAATATGGTAGAAAATGTCGTTTTCATGGCACAAAAACTTTTCAATCAGAAACTTTTCGGCTGCGCCGCTATCGAAAAGCTAGTTGACATGTTTGATCCTTTTAAAGATGTTTTTTCATTCAGCATAAAACATGTTAAGGCAAGAAAGCAGAACTTAAGATTTCCAAGTTGGTAAAGGCAAGTAAAGTTGGGTGTCGTTCATGAGCATATGAAACATAGGTGTAAACATTAAAAATTCTTCTGGAATACTTCCAGGAATGCTACCAGCGATTTTTCAATGGATGCTTAGAAGCATTTCTTCAGAACTTGGTTCAGTAAATCCTAGAGCACTCCAACGCTTCCACAAATGTTTATTCTAGAGTTTAAAAAAAATCTGCAGTAATTTTCACAGAGATAACCCTGAAATTCCCCCAGATGCTTTTCCACTGATTATTTCACCGATGCCTGCTATTGTTACTTCTAGTAGATTTCCCACAGATTCTACATTTTTTTATATCAGAATTTAAAAAAAAATCGTTTCGACAACAATTCGCCGATTTTTCATTAATTCTTGGCATTTTGGCAAAACAGACTGAGTATCCCTGAAGAAGTTTTGAATTCTTGAAGGTGCTATAATCGGGAATGTTGGAGGAAGTCTTAAGGTAATCAATGGAATATTTTTAGGAGAATTTGATGCTTTATCGTCAAATGTCTGGAACGATCTTTGTATGGATTCTTCATGGAATCTCCGAAATAATTATTGTGAAAAATTCCAGATTGAATTTATCAAGGTATTTAAAACGATTTTTTGGAAGAATCTCAAAACAAGCTCCTGAAGAGAACTTTGGAATAATATGTAAAGGAAATCTACAGTAAAACGAACAGCAATAATTTTAATGTCAGGAGGACTTCCAAAAGAGTCTTAGAAATAATCTTATAAAAATGTATGTTCAACTAAGGAATCTAACTCTCATGTCGTGGTTCATGTTAGGTTTCTTTTGTATTCATAATTTAAGTAAGATCTCGTTTTGGTTAATAATTGTTTCTTTTTCAAGCAAGAGATCTTCTTCTTCTTTCTGGCGTTACGTCCCCACTGGGACAAAGTCTGCTTCTCAGCAGTGTTGCGATGGATCTTCTTCGTGAACAATGATCGACGCATCTTCGCGATCCAACATTCGCCAAAATTCATTTTTCATTTTTGAGTCACGAAGAGCATTGCAAAAAGCGAACGGATGCAACGCCGAAGAAGCAAAACGAACACACCGATAGGTGGTTCGCGAAGCCTTTCCACTCGTAGGATTCATTTATCCACGCGCTGTTCATTCTGGTGATTCGTTGCAAGGTTGCTTCTTCTCGTAAAGTCAAGCAAACACTCCACGCTAAGCCAGCTCCACGCAGCGCATGTATTAACACTACACAGAATGAGGCAACCAATGAAGAACTGGCTGACTGAGTGAAAATTCTGTGTAGGTTGCACTCATTCTGTGAGTTGCCGACGTGTTGGCTTCGGTTGTGCGGGGATCGATGGAAACGAAACTGTCAATGATCTCCCGCGCGGCAGCAAACAGTTGACCGTTGGTAAGATGGGGAGTTTTCTGATATTTTTTCTAGCGAAAAGCCGGAAGATGGTCGCAAATGCGAAAGTTTTTTCCCCATTTGCTTCCACTTCGACTATTCAAATGAAAAAATCTCTAAAAACTTTAAAATTGGAACTGAATTTCGCATTCCAAGCGTTCCTCCTCTGTGCTCATTTCACTCATTCAGTATTGTTTACCACCGTTTGCACAAAACTGTGTACAGCCCCTTTGTACAGAATCTGTGCTGCACGAAAAGAGGCCAATTTTGTGCGCTCGGCACTCATTTTTGAGCGGAGCAAGTTTAGCGTGATTGTTGCGAGCCCGTTTGAATATGATCGAAATGAATATTTTCCTGCTCTTCGCGAAGAACAGGCAGCGTAGATCGTACCGTTCACATTACCGAGCGATGGAAAACCACCCGATGATACCGTCGGGAGAAACAGCGATCCGAAAATGAAACACGAACGAATGAAGCGCCCGAACGGTTGTTAGTGTTTATTCGCAGATTCTGTTTTGATGCCTACGAAAATTCATCGTGCTTCGCGTTTCCGATCGTTGTTCAGCAACATTGCTTCTCAGCTTAGTGAGCACTTCCACAGTAATTAACTGAGAGCTTACTATGCCAATGACGAATTTTTGCATGCGTATATCTTGTGGCAGGTACGAAGATACTCTATGCCCTGGGAAGTCGAGGAAATTTCCAACCGGAAAAGATCCTCGACCGGTGGGATTCGAACCCACGACCCTCAGCTTGGTCTTGCTAAATAGCTGCGCGTTTACCGCTACGGCTATCTGGGCCCCTAGCAAGAGATCTCTAAAGCTCTTATTTTCAAGACGATAAATCGCTACCAGACCTGAGTTTCCCAAGATATCGATCAGCAAAAAATATAAAACGTTCTCCAGAGAAATATTCTGGGTACGTCGCTGATGTTCATTAATCTTAATTTAATTTTAAAGGAAAGGCAATTTTTCCTCAAAATCGAATAGAATGTGTATTTTTTATACCTGACTTTGATTATTAAAGGCATTTTCAGATCATTTGATAAACATTCATGTTTTTCGTGGAAATTGAGTTAAAATAACTAATATTTTCGAATGATTTTCAGACAAAACAAATAGTTTTTAGAAGGGAGAAACACTTTGAAATTAATCGTTGCATAATTATTTTTTCAAACATACCAATCTTTGAAAATATAATCTTAGTCATCTAAAATTAACTATTCGTCAATCATTTACGTGTTTTGAAGATTTTTTTAACCTAGAATTATTTTTCAAGACCTGAAAAAACCTGGAATTATCAGGGAATTTCATTTCTGTAAACAAGTAGACACCCTGCCTGGGAATGACTGGAAAAAGGTCCTGCGGTGAGTCCTTATACGAGGAAATACATTCAATACTCTTCCAAGTATACCTCTTAAAAGTTTGACCTGTTTTTTTGTTTTTTTCATGAAGCTCATTCAGAATTTTTTCTAAAGATTTCTCCAACAATTCATGCGAAATTACTCCTGCAGTACTTGCAATCAATTTCTCGTATATTTTTCAAGTGAAATGGCTATTTCATAAGTTCATCTGAGGTTCCACACTAGCTAATACTGCAGTAAATATTCTAGTAATTGCTTCCTTAACAGCTCAGGAGTTCTTTCAGAAAACTTTGTGGGAGTTCATCTTGGGTTACTTTCAAACTCTATCCAGTTTTATCAGATGCTATTTTGTGATTACCTTCCGAAACATCTAAAAAAATTGGAAAATTTCATAAATAATTTCTGATAAAAATCTTGGTCTTTTTCTGGAGATTTCTCTGGATTTTACTAGTAAAATTCTTTGAAGTCATCTTTGGGAAATTTCTTGGTGGAAGTTTCAAGAAAACTATAGTAAAATCATTGGATTTTTTTTTTCTGTTCGGAACATAAACCACTGCGACCAATATTTGATCTATTGTAGTATATCCCGTGTCCTTTGTGTAGTGCACGTCGTTTTACTTTGTCACTATCGAGAAGTGATAAAGCATTCGGTTTTATTACAGTTGTAATTCCTAACTTGATCACAGGAAAGGATTCTAACTGAAAGGTTCCTACCCTTCGAAGAGTGTGGAGCATGCACTCTCCACAGGCGTGCCCCTTTATCAGGCAAAATCGGATCCCTCGAAAAAGCCAAGAAATTACACCGATATTGTCCATGCATCAGAATCCTAGTCCTTACTTCTTCAAACTAGAGAACGAAATAAATAAAAGATTAGAAAACAAATTGTTGAATTCGACTCATTTTTTTTCTTGTCTCAAGATCATTCTCGGCAACTGGAAAAACCGAGACTTGTCACTTTCAACAAGGTTTAAAATGTAACAAGGACTGAAAGTGTTCCTTTGATTACTATAACATCCTGTTCTCTTCGTTTGAAGCAGTCAGGACTAGGGTTCACTGGTAGATCTTTACCCCATAACGCACCACGAAAAGGTGATCTACCCGCGTTATGGGTTAAAATCATTGGATACTTTTGATTTTCTTAAAAAATTTCTTAAAGAGTCTTTGAAGAAATTCATGGTTGAATATCTGAGGTGACTTCTATGGTTATCCATAGAAAAAATCTACTTTGAATTTTTTTAAAGTATCTTTTACAGAATTCTTGGTAAGTTTGTGCAAATCACAACTCCTGAAGAAATCATTGCGGTTCATTTTGTAATTTATCTAAAACAAACTTTGAAAGCTGTAAATGATTTATTGCTTTCCAGTGCTACTTCGCCAGCTAACATTTTCACTTCCATGGCAATTCGCTGGAAATCTCCTCTATAATTTTCAGTAAACTAATGTATATCTGAACAAGAATTAAGCAAAGAAGAACTATAGGCACATTAATTGACATTTGTGTAATTAAACTACAGTCCACTCTCCACAACTCGAATTCTAAAACTCGATGGATTTTCGGTCCCTTCAAATTTCCATACACCGTACTCTACATAAGTCAGTATTTCCATAACTTGATATCTCCACTAGTCGATGTCATGTGAGAGGTAAATTTATGTCCATAACTCGATATCTATTCAAAAATCATTCCAATACAGGGAAACTTGGACTTATTCTTGTTTGGAGGTGAATAAATACTTGTAAGTTGTGGATAAAGTTTATCCACATGAAAATAAATATACTGATTATCAGTGAAAATTCTGTAATTTTAGAGCATTTTTAAAGTTTTCAAAACAATAGTTATCTAAATACAATCAACGGAAAAATATTGTTTTATTTAAGAAGTTATCATATATGCGATGAAAAAAAAGAAAAATTTGTTTCTTTGATTAGAATTTTCTGACAAAATAAGACCCCAATTGTTTTGTCAGAATATTCTAAAACTCGATAATTCTATAAGTCGATGGTCACGAGTTATGGAGAGTTGACTGTACTATAACAACATATCAACACAAGTTCCATCACTTTAGTTATAATTTTACAAAAGCAATTTGTTCATCGTTTATTTCAACAGTCGATTTCACATTAGCGCCTTACACTTAGACGGCGTTCGCCTTAATTTGGAGGGCCCCTAAATCGAACTCTGCACCGGGCCCTAAAAACCCTAGTTACGCCACTGAGTAGCGAGCATACGTACATGGCATCGGACTATCACCACAACGCAATGGCTGGATGTAATAAATATATGAAGAGAGTGATTAAATTAGTTTGCAACTATACTTAAAAAAGAACTATAGCTATACAATCTTGTCACTGCAAATTCAATTAAGCTAGTTTCAAAAATTATTCAACTCTCCAGAATCTCTTAATCGCGTTCTCGCTGACAGCGGCTATAACTTAAATATCGAAGTCTCCCTAAGCCCCTCCTTAGCCTTTATCTTATTGGAAAATCGATGTTGAGAGAGAGGGGCATCTGAGAATTCATCTAAAGGATGTAATACAATATTTTCTGTGGTGCGAATGATTAGCAGTGATTACGTTGCAACTGATACTTTTATAAATGGTTTGATTGTAAAAAGGTTCAATTCAAGAAACAAGTCAACTTTTTGGGATTGCCATTCATATAAAAGAGCTAAGGAAGATGAACGGGAACGTTTATTGTGCCCGGAAACTCCAACGATTCTTATTCATCAATTGAGCAGAGTGACCTGTGCTTATGTCGCCGGTTAGATAATTTAAATTTCGCTTTTTCATCAACGAGAAATCTCCGAAATTTACCTATTGCTCATGGCTGAATACCAGTAACTACTGAAACTTATTTGAAACCTGGATCCAAACTTGGAAGAGATCCAAATATTTTTGTTGGTTGAAATGATCGACTGCATGTAGCTAGCATGTTGTTGGGTAGCAATTTTCATGGATATGCATGGGAAAAATCAATTTCTTTCGAAACCATTTTTTTATATATCTATTGAAACTTTGGATATATCTGTTAAAACACAGTTTAGAAAAAACTTTCATAACTGCTTATTTGACATTTCTATGCACATTGCTAGTTCATCTGTTTCAAACTATCTTGCGGAAACTGGCTAGAAATTATTCTAATTTTTCTGCCATTGCTCAAAGAAGTTCCAGGATTTCATTTGATGAGTGCTCTTCCGGATATATCTCAATTATCTCTTATTTCTCCTCATCTAGACACCCTTGTACGATTGATTTGATCATAACCATTTTGATCTCTAGTCACCTGTAGCTACCTCACGCTGATATTCTGATCATGTCCCTGTTACATTGCAAATTTCCAATGAAGCAATTCTCAATCAAATCAAAAAGTGTTTTAAACTCGTTAGGTTTGTAGTGTAAGTACATATTCATCATTTCTGAGTAGTATTCTTCAAACCATAATAAAAGAAGTTATTGAAGACAGTAATTCGATGCGACAGATAGCTGAAGAGATTTCAATCAATTTGTTTGCTGTTATTTAGGATATTAGTCTAGTAAACTTCTGTAAAATAAAACCAAACACTACAAATAAAAATTAACAGAATAAAGCAAGTTAATGATAATTACATGATAAATGGAACCAAAAATGTACTTTATATCGACACAAACTCGAGTCGAGAACTCGTTGAATAGAACACATGAATCGTCTAACCATGATTACCGTTAACTATCCTATACAAGCTGAAGGAGGATTGATTGTCCACCAACTATGACCACAGTGATCTGAGCTGTATTATCCAATACTATTTGAATTGAATTGATATGCAACTTCATCGTTAATAGGAAAATTTACGTAAATCCATTTTCCATTACTTATGCTAATTAACCATCCACCTGCTGCACGGATCACCGTGATGCACTGAACACACTTCACCAATAACCGGATGAACGTTTTATAGAAACACAGTAATCCCCGGGCACACCGCATCAACTTAATGAGATAACAAAGGGAATTTCTATTACCGCATTCCCAAAGAGCCACACGCACACACCCTCACACAAATCACTTGCCTTCGCCAGAGACCAGCCAGCGTCATCAGCGCCCTCGGCTCCATTTTCCGAGCATGTCTTTGCATGTCTCAGCACGCCACCGCATCGGCGTCCACTGTGGGCAGCTCCATATAGCCTAACGGCCAAATTCATTTATGTCGTCTTATGTCATATTTATGAGTTTTGGGGTATAAATTTGATGTTTTGTTTAAAAAAAAACTTTGGAATAATGGTTTTTGTTATCGATGAAAGTCGAGTCTAGTACATGACACTGAAGACAGCCTTAAAGTTGAGGTCGAAATAGGAATATCTGTTGAAGGATACAAACTCTACTGGAATTAAAAAAACTGAGATGCGAGACTTTTGCGAAGAAACCTCTCAGCTAATAACTGTGGAAGTGCTCATTGAACCTTAAGCTGGGAAACAGGCTTTGTCTCAGTGAGGACGTAATGCCAAGAAGAAGAAGATATCTCTGAAGATTAGAATCAATTGAGGAAAATCAAATTAAAATATTTATAAACGTAACTAATAAAAAACTTGCTTCCCGATTTTTTTGAATTTTTGAATCGAATAATATGTGTCAAAACTTCCGGTTTTAAACGGAGTCGCTATAATGAACAGGTGCTTCGCGCAACAATGTAGCTATAAAAATTGTGTAATCCATTACACTATGAAAAGATTAACTAAAAAACTAATCAAAACAAAATTTTTCTTCGATTTTTTACAACCTGATCACCCATAGTGCGTTCGCGTGGTGCAAGGATTTTCCATTTCCTTCCTCCCACGAAACCATCATCACTCCACGGTGAATAGATTGAGTGCTTTGCAGAAGAACCGCACTGACTGCGCGTAACACTTTCGTCTCGCGTGTCGCTGCAGGTCACCCGTTCTTGTGTGGGAATGCACGTTATCGCTAAAGTGCAGCTGGGCTCCCACCATTGCGCCTCACTACTGCACAAGAAAGGATTCTGGGATATATATTTTAATGGACCCTTGCCACGGGTTCTACCACGTTGTCAGCCAGAGAATGGGACCCCCCAAGGGAAGTGCCATTTCAATCAACGATATCCGTTCACTCGAAGACGGAATCGATTGGAGAAAGCATAATCCGAAAGATAATGTTGAACACGTTTACTCTGCTGAATGTTCGCGAAAGCTGCATATAATGCAGCTGCATTATTCAGCTGGTTGCAGTAAGCTAAAGGAGAAAATTTAACTACTAACAATTAATGCTACAAAATTGATAAAGTCCTAAAATTGAAACAGCTTTAAGGAAAAACTGGAATTATGTTAAAATTCATAGATTGCGGAAGTCGGAGAAAGAAGACCTTGACAATCTATAAATTTTACCTACACACTAAAAAAATCTTATTTTTAAAGGTGACGCAGCCGTCGATATTGACGGAATAGATTGAAATTTGAAACATTATTAAATCAACGATGACGTAAACATGAAAACACGTAAATTCAGTTCCATTTTAATAAATGCACTGCACTACTTAGTCACTTGAATTGATTTTACAGCATAATGATTCAAAATTACTTTAACGATGACATAATGCACCGCAGCACATTTGTTAAACGTCAAACGCAATAGGAGTGAAACAAAATATTTATGAACCAAGTAATCTTGGCTTTCGAGTCAAATCCTTGATATGACTATAAATTCAGTGCATTGTTCTTGTTCTTTAACTTGATAGGTGTTAAGTGAATAAGAAATAGAAAAGACTGTTAAGTGATTTGTATAAATCATTTGTCCCCGTGGTGGCATGCAGCTGCTGCTTGCATCGATTTCATTAAAGATGTTGCTCTTGTACCCAGCGATACGCGGCAATCAATGAATGAAATTATTTGTGAAATATAATGTCGAAGAATAAAATACGATGTGGAAATTTAACATAAGTATTTATTATTACGCATAATCAGTGTCCGAAATAAATGAGTCAGGGAATCCCTTGGAATATTTGAGGTTATGTTGATATGCAATTATCAATTACTTCATGTTCGAAATTTACTGCACACAACATTGACACTTGTAAAATTACTAGTTTTGCTCACAAAACCACGAGTGTAAAATGAATTCCTACGTAATTTTGTGTCATTTTACTTGCTTTAATATGTCGGTCTTATATGACACAAAATTACTCGATTTTTTCGAAGTGTGTAGGATCAATCAATGTACTCAAACTGCGGCGCTGCATGACTTATTAAATATACCAACCAGATCAATAGCGAACACCGTCTTTGCAGGGTTGCTACCCAGCATGATAGAGGCATGCCCTGCCCACCATATCCTCCCAGCTTTGACAACCTTTTAATTATTGGGTTCACTGTAGAGTGGTGTGCACATCCGCAAAGCAACCAAATTGACTTGATCTATTCAAAAAGGTTCATCGTTTTTTTTCCTGGCCTCTCGCATAAAATCTCCACACAATATTTATTTATTTATTTATAGATTTTCCTTAGCTCTATGTGATCAAAATTAGCATTTGCTACCTTAAAATCACTTTAAATTTTTTTTTTGCAGAATTTTGTTTGAATCAGTCTTTGCTTACCTTTGTTTTATAAATTGTTGATTGGACGTCAAAGAAGCCGGTTTATTGACAAGCGCCGTCCACACATTACGTAATGCTCTAGAGGGAGGGAGGAGTACGCTAAAGCGTTACAGCTCATACAAAATTTTCAAATTTTTCGAACAAAAAGTATTACGAAGGGGGTAGGGGGTCAAAAATTGTCAATTTTAGCATTACGTAATAAATGGACGCTGCCGCATCCTACGACTCGTTGACTAAAAACTGGCAGCCGACTTCAGATAAACTAGGGTAACACTTAGGCGACATTTAGAACTATGATCATTTGGAAGTTCTTATATTCCAACTCATTTTTTTTCATATGGAATATGTTTATCTATTGTTCCACTCCTCTGGTGACTGTTCTATTTCCTAATTTGTGCATTTCAGATGGCCACCTTGATGAAATCAGATATCATCTGCGGTTGCTTCATTGTTCTTGAACTGCAAAAAGGCCATCTCTGATGTCCCTCAAAGATGTAGGTAGATGATTTTCATTGTCAACAGTAATGACGTAGACATCTCCGCAATTGTGTTGATTTTCTCAGCACCATTCAAGTGATCATCGTTTCTATCATATCACGTTAGTCTTGAAGAGGCTCCCATCTTTATCGCTGCACGTACCCATTGTGGGATGCGTGGAGCTTCTGGTAGATCTTCTGCGTATCTTCTAACCAGTACTGCTTCTTCTCCTCGCGCTCCGCTTCAACTCTCCAGGCGACTATTTTTTCCCGTAGGATGCAGGTCTACTGTTACCGTTTTCTCCACGTTCTGCGGGGCTCCTTACTGCAGCATGACCACCTGCGTTTGCTTACTTCTCTTCCATAATCTGATCCTAGTTCAATCAATAGTTCCTCTCAGCTGCATCACTGTATTCCAGCAAGCTCAGCTTTTTTCGGTAATGCAAACTACATATAAGCATAAGCATAAGCATAGATGACCGTACAATTCGTAGTTGCTACTCCGTGATTGACCAGAACAATCGAAGTTGCACAGGGAATTAATGAATGGGGCTTGGGATTAGCTAACCATTCTTCAATGTGCACAAATCGAGAGCTCAAATTTAAAAGTCAATAACGGCGCCGGCCACGTCCTTACGGTCATCGGGGAAGGGAAGGAATGTTAGTGTGACTACAGTTGTTACTAGAGACCGAGATCACCTCTGCATCTCCACGGTTGTCATGGAGAGGATATTGGGTTAGTGGGATAAGGTAAAGATCTGGGAGTCACCAATGTTTGGTGATGCGATCCATGATATAATCACACCTAACCGGATTCGCGAAATAATTCGGTAATCGCATTAAACGCCGAACAAGTGTTCGTCACTCGCCCACGCAAGAGCAAGCGACGCGATCAATAGATCAAACACTACTAGCGATCCGCGGCGCTTTTTCATTTTTTTCTGAGCGAACGACGCGCGACAAGTTTGATCCTGCCCTCATCACCCGCCCCAGCAGGAGCAAGCGTCAAGGTCGAAGGATCAAACACTACTCATTTCGGTAATGCAAACTACATATGCGCAGTAAATGCAGTGGCGACATCCAGTTGCTTCAGCCGCTCCAGATCATACCAAGGCGGTCTTCGGTACCGACGTATTGTTGATTACTAAAAGTTTTGGGCGCATTTTAAGCAACACCAGTGGTCAGAGTGGATGTTTGCACCAAGTGTCGAAAAAAATGCCATCCATCAAACAGAACGCGGTTGATATGAGATTTCTATGAATGGCCCATAAGGCCGTCCCTTATTTTTTGAGAATTTGAAACGTTATAAGTTCGTCATAGTAAAGTGCTGTAATAAAAAAATCAGGTAAAAATTTGAAGTCCGTACGTGGACGCTAAGTGGTCCCCCAACGGCCCTGAAGGTATAACATTTTCGAAAAATAAGAGACGGCGTAATGGCTATATTCTTGGAAGCGTAAATATCACCCAGTCTTAGGCCGTTACCGTCTATGGAAATGAACTTTCTAATAGTTGGTCTGAACATCTTCTCCTGGTCAACCTAGGCGTTTAGATATCCTATTATGATTTTAGCTGCGTGACTTAAGCGTGGCTGCGCGTAGCAAGGCTGTGTACGTTCATTATGCTAAAGTTGAAGCATTTGATCTTAAACTTGTTCATTCTCTAGTTGATTGACCCACATAGTTTCTCTTATACCGATCCACTATGGTCCAGGAATCAGTTTTACGCGGAAAGATGCATTTTGAGCTTTAGAATGAAACATTAGATAAAAACGGTCTTCTACAAAGTTGTTTGTATAAGTTAAGCCCTTTGTTTGGTGTTATTGAAAATTAGGGTGGACCACATTTTCATAGAAATTGTGTAACTAACTTTCTTATTTGTAGAAATTATATTATACATGCTTCAGCAAAGTTATAGACCATTCAATTTCAAGCAATTTTGCCAAAAAATGTTTTTTGTATCTTTTAAATTGACTGTTTTAGAGCTTTTTTCCTACGGTGACATAGGGTGGTCCGAACAAAACTGGTTTTCTGGCTCTAGAGTTTTCAATTCAAATTTCTCATCAAAGTAGTCTATGAGACACTTTTAGAGCTTTAAAAAATGCGTAATTTGGTGAGTGAAGAAACTCGCTATCTCCTTCCGTTTAGGAGTTATTGTTGGTTTTCTCTCAAAAAATACTGGTATATGCCCTCAGACACAGCGGTAGAACTTGAAATTTTGATCAACTTTGCCAAAAAAGTTTTTCTGTAGCTCAAAATTTGACCAATCTAGAGCATTTTTTTCTAATCATCGCAGGGTGGTCCACCAAAAATCAGTTTTTCAACTCTAGTTTTTTAAATATTATTTTCTCGTCAAAGTCGTCTATAAACGACTTTTAGAACTTAACAAAACGCAAATTTTCATGCAAAAAGATTGTTGATATCTATTTTAGTTCAAAAGTTATTAAAGTTTTTGTGATAAAAAATATTTGACTTTCAAGACGTTTTATTAGAGTTACAAAAATAATACATCTGTCATTTTTTGACATAATATACAATTTTATTTTGTCTTTTAAATGCCGTCAAAAGATATTTTTTATGTTTGCCCCAATCAGAAATATTCACAATCAAAGTAGGCATGTTTTTAGAGAAAACCAACAATAACTCCTGAACGGAAGGAGATAGCGAGTTACTTCATTTACCAAATTACGCATTTTTTAAAGCTCTAAAAGTGTCTCATAGACTACTTTGATGAGAAATTTGAATTTAAAACTCTAGAGCCAGAAAACCAGTTTTGTTCGGACCACCCTATGTCACCGTAGGAAAAAAGCTCTAAATCAGTCAATTTAAAAGATACAAAAAACTTTTTTTGGCAAAGTTGCTTGAAATTGAATGGTCTATAACTTTGCTGAAGCATGTATAATATAATTTCTACAAATATGAAAGTTAGTTACACAATTTCTATGAAAATGTGGTCCACCCTAATTTTCAATAACACCAACTAAAGGGCTTAACTTATACAAACAACTTTGTAGAAGACCGTTTTTGTCTAATGTTTCATTCTAAAGCTCAAAATGCATCTTTCCGCGTAAAACTGATTCCTGGATCACTGTGCGATCTGATACATTTGGTATGAACCGTTGGGTCCATCCATCTTCAGTGGAGTTGTATCATTCCTTCGGTCAACTTCTAAGCATTGTATCTTTACACGCATTGTGGACTCTTCTAGTACCTCTTTGGTTGAAGCATTGAACATCTTTCTTGATGATGAGTGCGATGGTCGTCATTCTGGCTATGATGTACACTACTTCTTTGAAAACCATTCGGTCTGCGCTTTCTACTCCTAAGCGCATAAGCCTTTACATGTTTCACAACCGTTTTTGGTTTGTGTTAGTTTAAGTATAGATAGCGCCACGGCTGCCAAGAGCTTACGCTTGCTGGCAATTACAATAGAATTGCACCAGATCATCCGCGAAAGCGTCGCAATAATCTTCCAAGCATGAGAAACTTCACCCACTCACCCGAACGCTACCGATAAAAAATATAAAACACAGTCACCGAATGTTCAGTGACAGCCGAGCGCTACTAGAGTGAGCGCAATCCCGACAGTTCGCAAACGATTTAGATAACCCGAAAATCTTAAGACTCACAGAGCAAAGAGAGAATCGATCCACTCTTAACTGGGAGACACAAAGGAACGCGTTCACCATTCAATTACTGAATGCTTTCGGCTGTATGTACAGATTTCGCGCTCACTGATTTTTTCCGCCGGGTGTATTTCCAGTCAGTGAGAGCTTATCAGCACTCAAACACGAATGCCACTCGAGCGGAATAGGAATGTAAATAATCATTCGCTACTGCAATCGGATGCCTTCGGCACACGGAATCGGTAGTGAATCATTCTGTTGCCGTTTTTGTCTAACTTATCGCTTAAGAAGTAGATCGCTAAGAAGTAGAAAGGGCATTGGAAAATGAAACACATTGGTTGCAGAAAAAGATCGCTTGGGAACCATGGTGCAATCACCTACCGTGATATGCGCCCTTTGCTCATATGTGCGGTTGTTTGGCCATTATCTATGGCATAGATGATGGCCAACCATTCTCTGGCATCTAATCAGTAAGGTTACAGGAATAAGGGGAGAGATACAGTGCACTACCTCTAATTTGAACGATACCACTGCGAACTATCGTGGTTCATTTTTAATTTGAACATCTAGTTACCCTACGCACAATGAAAAACGTGTTTCTGTGTCTCGTTTCACAGCGTTCCATTTCACTCCATTGTGTTCGAAGAATAGGAATTTATAACTGTTATTTACTTCTATAAACTCATGAACTTTATTGTTCACTCTTTCTTTAACTAACTCATTTATTTTTTATCATTTCACTCACAAACAACTCACTCCATCCCAAACTACTACATTCTATTTTTTCACCTGCCCACCACATGTGGCTCCGTTTGGCACAGGCCAGTTGAGCCTTTATTATGTGCCTCTACATAGTCTTTAGGATACACATACTCTGCATTCGGTACAACGTACCCGTCAGAACAGTCATCAACAATAGTATGCCCAGCATAAAATTAGTCACTACAACCAGTGGGACTGTTATGCGTGAAAATTCACCCAAAACATCATATTTCTAGCCATAACAGTCCCACTTTGACTTTCAATAGAATATTTAATAATATTAATCATAACACGAACAAAGTCTTCGTTCCACGAGCTTTTATTTCAGCAACAATCATGTTCAGGGATCCGCGTGATGTTCACAGAACTGTAAAAGGGGACGTAGATTCAAAATAGGTGGGAACCACTGCCTTATACTATTGCAACGAATTTACTTAAATTTATCGCAAGTCTAATCAATATGACGCAGAAATGTTGTTAAAATCTTTAAACGCGTTTGTCTCGGTTGCATATTTTGCAAATATGCGTATAACGGCAGAATCACATCGATCTTATAATAGGTAAGTCCCAGGTTTTCGGACCTTAAGTATTCCTCAACTGTGGAGATAGGGTAGAGCTCTACTTTTCACATTGAATTGCTATATATCACTGCATAGAGCGTCTAACAAGTATTGTTGAGCATGTAGTTCATGAGACCCTAGGCTCCGTCCCTAGTGAATGCCGACCTGGCGACCCTAAACGTTCGGGACAAATGAAGAAGTATCACCCAAGACCGACGAAGATGGAGCTCTACACTAGAGATGGGCAAAGCAGTTCAATGAACGGATCCGATCCGAATCACTCGTTTTAGTGAACCGGATATTTTGAACGGCTCAGGAGCTCAGCGGTGTAGAGCGAACTGAACCGAGTGAACGGAAAAAGTGCGGTTCACCACTCCCTGTAGCGCGACATGCGTCGTTCCTTTCGTGTCTTTCTCTCTCTCATTCTTAGTACATTCTTCCCCAGAAATTCACGATACACTCGGCCAATTTCCCCTACCCGAACCAAAAAAAGATGCAAAAAATGAAGGGATCGTTCAAATATTACGTAACGCAACAGGGGAGGGAGGAGGTCTTCCGCTATGTTCATACAAAAATTTTAAATTTTTCATACAAAACTTGCCATTCAAGTGGGTACATTTTCTCTCTATATTACATCTTCCTGTGTGCAAGTGAGCGGGGCAAATTTGTATGTCTATGCTGAGAGCGAAGAGAGCCCGCTGCAGCAGAAAACTTTGCTTGCATGTGTGGCGTGGCGCGCAAAGCAAGGCACATTCAAGCGTTACAATTTAGCCGAGAAACGGTCTGGAGAAAATAGGGAAAAAATCGGTTCGTTCCTTTTCTGGGTCACTTTTTATCTGATCCGTGCTGATCAAGTGAACTGACTCTCACCAACAAAGAGCCAAGGATCACTTGTTCTTTTGAGTGATCCGGATCTTTTGAACGGCTCCGAATCTTTTAACCCATCTCTACTCTACACTACCCATATTCGCATAGTCGACGTAAGCTCCAATATGACCAAAATACATTTTTTCATTGATATGCATTCTTTACATAATAATACACTTGTTTGACATGCAAACAGCACTTATTTGTTCTGAAATATTTAAGCTATAAGAGGAAAACGGATTGACATGAGCATATACATCAACTTATTCGAAGAAATACCCGGTTTGCCTAGTGTTTATTCCAGTGGTTCGCTACGTTTTTGAAGCTACGTCCCCTTTTAATGTTTTACAAATACGCCTCGGACCACTTAAATTTAATTATCTTGAAATGAAGTATATATAATAATAAAAGATATTCTTGGTAGACCAAAAGTTATATTTCTGTTATCTACCAAAGAAAGTGCAAAATAATACCAAGATCATTTGGATTCATTTATTCCACTACGAATTTTCTAGAGATTCATCAAACATCTTTTCAAGTGTTTTATAAGGAACTTTTGAAAAAGATTTTTGTAAAATCTAATTGAAAGTTTCGAACTTAACTTGTCGAAATTAAACCAAGAAGTACAATAAAAATATGAAATATTTCTTCAGGTTTCTTCAAAGATTTCACAGGAATCTGCAAAATTATCGCTAAGCAATTTTTCAAAGGTATATCTGGTATCCACCAAGCATTACGTCTGAACTCTGCACAAGAGTCGGGCTCCATATAAAAGGGCGGCCAAAACTACCAGACACTATTTTGAGATTTTTATGTTTTATATCATTTTAATGTTAAATATATCGGTCGAAAAAAATCAGGGTTTTAATTATGTTTTTGAAAAATTCAACGTCTAGATGGGGAAATACTGATTCGAGATATTCGGCAAAGTTGAAGCATGGGTTAAGAACTTTCCAAAATGGCCGTTCAAGTTTTCATATTTGGTAATAGATGGCAACACTGCTCGAGTGTTATCAAAACAGCCAATTTTATGGGGGTGTGATATGCAAATACCAAAAATTTTTAAAGATAACGATATCGAATGTTCACCAAAGTTGGAGGAAGTGTTGCGTGCAATACAATCGACCGAATCACAAATGTTCATGTGGCTGGCAACACTGGTAAAAAGGAATAAAGAATAGATCAAAACCATAAAACTTGACCGGAACAGAAAAATAGAATGCTAAGGAACATAGCAATACTCTTCAACTGTAATCCAGTTTTTCATGAAGGGTTCAACATGTTGTCGTAGCTGGCAACACAGCTTGAGTGAAATTACGCCGCCAGGCAGTACAAGTGTGCATGCAATTTTTGTTTTTTTTTTTTTTTGTAAATCTCAAGATCCTGACCACTAAGAAAGATGGCGTCTTCGGCAGAGTTGTTCAGTAGCTCAAGGACTATCATTATTCTAGCCTAGAGATTCGAGATTTTGCTACCAAGCGGTGCTAGTGAGCATAGAAATTTTGTTTTGCGGATATCACAGGATTCTGACCACATAGAAAGATGGCGCATGCAAATTTTGAATCTCATAGCTTTTATAATGATAACGCTTGAGCTAATGAACAACTTTGCCGAAGGCGCCATCTTTCTAAGTGGTCAGGATTCTGAGCTATCCGCAAAACAAAATTTCGATACTCACTAGCGCCACCTAGTGGTAGAATTCCGCAATTCAATGACCACCATATGTTAGCCCTTGAACTACTGAACAATTTTGCTGAACGTCATGATCCTCTATTTTGAATACTTTTTAAGATATTGATCATTTATAAAAACGGTCGCTAATCTGAATTTCGGTCGTAAAACGACCCGTCGGTAAAAAAAACCGGTCGTAAAAAGAGGTTGGAGTGTACTATTCAATATTACACTTCAGTAATTTTGATGATTTTGAACATGAAAAACAACTCTTGTCGAGTCATGTCGCCGCCATTCCGAATATTGCAGATCAATAAGCATCCTTATCTTACAAAAACCGTTTTCATTTTTTGCAGAAATTTACTGATTGCAAGTTAGAGCTGTTTGAATAATTCAATATTTTGCATACCTCTTAATGATATTTTCACACAAGGTTTTTTAAAAACAATTGTTGGAAGATTCAATAATGCAGCTAGGAACACAAAAACGCATTGTCCCAACAAAGATAATGCTGGTGGTTACGTCAACCATACAAACATGGGCAGTACAATACGCCTGGCGATAGCATGACGCTACACACTAAGCTCTTACGGTGAATTTCACCGTAATCTCAACAGCTGAACAGTTCGGTGAAATAAAACACCGTAATTCCGTCGAAATTTAAGTGGTGATTTATTTCACCGAACTGTTCAGCTGTTGAGATTTTACAGGAATCCGTAAAATAATTTAAGTGTGTACGTTGAAGCATATCAAGGCAGATAACATCTTGCTTATCTGTGATTAGTAGAAACCATTTATGATAGTTGTATTTTTAAAGAAATAGATATAATATTAATCTCTCGTATGGAGATGAACCAGCCATAGGGCTGAAAATTTCCCTAATTTAAAGATAGTAATAATAATAATAATAATAATAATAATAATAATAATAATAATATAATATTGAATAGTTACAAAAGTGGAGAGGGTGCAGAAATGGTACAGGAGACAACTTAAACTTGGTGGCTAAACTAATTCTTTGGATTTTGTAGAAAATTGTATTTAAACATAATTAAGCGAAACAGCGAATTAAGATTGCCCGGAATACCCGAGGAGGAAAAAATAACTCGCAATAACTTATGCATACCATATTTTGGTATCATACCTTAATTAGGTATTGTTCAGTTGTCAATACCTCATTTTGGTATTATAATGGTATTGGAAAAAAAAAATTTAAACAATTAAAAATATTTCATTTTGGTATTCGACAGCTATTGACGACTGCTGGAGGTATTGAACTACTGTTAAAAAATGTCACTTTTATATGAAAATCCATCATGTATTATTTAGGTATTACAATACCTGATCTAATTATCAGCTTGATGTTGGTAGAATATGAAGAAGGTATTATTTGAGGTATTTTATCTCTTATGCAGGGCTCATTCATACCTTATTCAGGTTGTAAGTATTGGAAATTATCTGGTATGGAATACCTTAGTTTGGTATTCAGTAGTTATTTTCTTCTGCTCGGGTATATGGGTCCTGGACTGATTTGTTTTTTGTAATCAAACTTCATCACAGCTGCGTAAGCTAGTTTCTCAGAATTGATAGTTACAGCAAAGCTTGTATATTCCGCGTCAGTAGTCAATCTCATTTAAACGGGTTTATTTAGTTCGCAACAATTGCTAGTTGCACATTAGCTTTATCCTCAGCCCAGTGAGCGTTATTTGTACGAGCAAGCAACTCCCAACTCGATGCAAGAATGAGCATAATCCCGTCAAATGGGATTAGCTGAAAATTTGAACCAACTGGTGACAGTGACATGAGTGGCAGTGACCAGAGGTACCTATGTGTCGCTGCCGGTTGATGACACGCAAACCATACACTTTTCATTTATCAAACCGGCTCACCGTGGTAATTTATTGGCTTAAACCGGGTGACGGCATCCAATTATGATGATGGTTGCGAGCATGTTCATCAAAATTTTAGTAATCCTCTGGAAATTTGAGAAAATTTTGAAGCTTTAACTCACCACTTGGGGAATGTGTCCCTTGCATCCGTTTTCGCGTTACCTGAAACGAAACCAGAAAGAAAATCTATTATTAATCTCATGTACTTCGTACTTCCGCCAATAAATTTGTGATTATCTTACCCGAAACAACATAAATGATTCCCTAGCATCGCATTAAATCTACGCCAAACCAGACGAAACATTCTTCGAAACGCAATATTACGTTTTGACGCAGGTGGAACACAAATCATCCATGCCTACAGTGTTGGAAAATAACATAGAATTTTTGAACCGATTTGAATACAATTTTAAAAGCTCTTTGGGTTCATCAAAATATGACGTCCATCATTTAGGAGAGGGGTGGGTTCTATGAAAGTGTGACAATGCATGTATTGAGTATTGAAAAAACTTAACAGAGAGAGGAAGGGGGTCTAGAAATCTTGAAAAACGATGGACGTCATATTTGAATTGTCCCCTTTGGACATAACAATAATTTCAAAATATATTTTCAGAAAACGACAAACCAAATTTTATTCTAAAATTAAAAGTTTTTGGGTGCCTGTTATACAGATCATATGTGAATTTAATGTACACAAATTTAACAAGTGGGTAATTTATTTTGGTGATACTTGCATGTATGGTTGAGAATCATTAGTTTTAGATTTGCGAGGCGAAAAGTGTCGACTACAGGCCGGGCTTTCCGTGAAACCACGTTGCGAGTGTGATCCATAATGATGATGATGATGCTCGACAATTTAAAGTTAAGGTCGGTGCCTATTGTAGCTTGAAATTGGCCCCGGTTGACCTGGCACGCTCACTAAAAGTTGCGAAATATCCCAGCTTTTCATCGAATAGGGCTAGTTAAGTGAATAAACCAGAAGCGCACGGGATGCACAGCACTATGAAATTGCTGCACGGTGCACTACGTGATTTATTGAAAGGGATGAGCTTTTCATAGTAAGTTCATTAATGTTCTAGGTTAATCGGATTGCGCGAATGGTGATGCAGGGCTCGCAGTAAGGGCGTTGGTATGCATCGTTCCATAATTTATCATATTGTTCTCCATGGGACGATGTGCTTCAAAAAGCGTCGAAATTGCAAATCAATATTGCATTGCAATTTTTATTATAAATAAGAATACCTTATAGGGTTTATAACTTACTCATCAACTACGGTTTCGAATGCACTCTATAATAATTTCATGGTGAGCAAACTAATGTTCAGCTGAGTGGCAAGTTTGTTTCCTTACTGGTATCACCAACCAACCATGTCACAGCATCATCAGCACAACCTTTCTCTCGGTGTGACCTCCGGGAATGTCTACTGCTTACACTTACTTTTCCGCTTTTATCCTTAAATTTAATTTATTAGCATAGTAAATGCTAGTCCATTTCGCTTGCTCCCGTGCACGTCCCGGTGGTGGTTAGGTGCCCCAGCATAGTCACCAGCACTTCCCTAATGCATCTCGTTTATTATTCGTAATTTGCAGCTCCCACCTCGTCGTCGCACTATAGGACAAAAATCTATCTTGGGTGGCCAAAACCTCTTGCGATCTGGGGATTTGTCCTAGAGGATTGCTGTATTCGTCAAATTATTCAAGTGAATACTTAATGTAATTATTTTTTTTAAGTTAACATCTAAACAGATAACACTGAATCAAGAATTTTGCGCCACAATATTCGGTTCGTGGTCGCATCTCTCCATCATCGGTTCTGCTCCACGCTTGCAAAATCGCTATGCACTTGATCCGACCACCTAACTCGCTGGGCTCCACGCCTTCTTATACCAATCGGATTCGAAGCAAACACCATATTTACATTGTTGCTGTCCGACACTCTTGCAACATACCCTGCCCATCGTATCCTGCCAGTTTTGCGCACCTTCTGGATACTGGGATCGCCGTAGAGTTGGGCGAGCTCGAGGTTCATCCTTCGTCACCACACACTATTTTCCTGCACACCGACAAAGATCAATGTTACCCCGTCTTACGGTACTTCATTGAAAGATAGATCTGATCTAGATAAGCTGAAATTTTTCTAGACCAAATTCAAAACCTTCTAAATAAGGACGCTAGCGCTAGGGGTTTTGACCAACCAAAGCAAGCTTCTGTCCCATAGTGCGTCGTCACCCGGCCACCAGAGCGCTCGCTGGAACAGAAGCTTTATAGTTATCAGCCTTCACACACCCACACTCAAACGACGGGTCGCTGTTGGGCAGTTCTCCAGTACTTATGACCAGTTTTTTACGACTACGGTACGGATCGCAACGGCAGCCCACTTTTCCAGCAGTACCCACAGTTTTCCAACCCTGTGATCTCTCACTTTTGCCACTTTTTCCATTTCATTACACCTAATTCGATTTCGCTCGTCGGTGGCCCTCACACAACTTTCTGACCGACGAACAAGCAACTCCAGGGAAATACGGCGTGTTACATCCCGGACGCATACTCATTAAACGTGCTGGGTGCTTGCGAATTTTCACACGTCGATAAATGTATTTTTCCTTTATGAGAGGGGAGGGGGTGACCATCCCACCTTTTACTGATACTGGACACTCTAAACATATGAGCTTTACTGAAGTTGCCAAACGTTTTCAGAGAGCGTTGGTAGCATACGTTTGTGTTGAACTGTTCTAGGTTTTCATTCGTGCACATATATGTTGAGAATAAAGTTAAATTTTTTAAGCATTTTCACACTTTCATACTTTCAGTTATAGCGCCATAAGGCTTCGTTGTTGTGGAAAAAAATGTTTTATACAAACTACTTTCAGTGCTCTGAATAACTTTGCTGAAGGCACTTATTTAAAAGTATTTAACTTTACATGTGCACTAACCCCATGTAGTGGTGGAATTAAAAATCAAAGTGTACTGCTTCCAACCGCTCTTAATATTCTGAATAACTTTACTGAAGACACGAACTATCAATGAGGTCGGGATACCCTCCACAACTTAAACCTTATAAAAAACCAATTAACTTCACTGATTATTGAATTCATTTAGGAAATTTTCATTTGTATTATAATTATTAATTTGCGAAAAACGCTCAACTTATCATGATTTTTTTTCTTTCTGTATAGAAACCACCAAAAGAGGATTCTAGAGGACAAGGTTCACAAAGGTATCCATATTTATTTATTTAGTTGGTGTTACATCAATTAATTTGATAAAACCTCGTTAACGATGTTACACCAATTTACTCGATCCATTGCTGTGTCTCTCCAACTTCGATTTTGGCCCACGTTCTCCAAATCTTGTTGCACCTGATCAAGCCACCTCGCTCGCTGTGCTCCCCGCTTCTTGTGCCAACCGGATTTGACGCGAACACCATTTTTGCCGGATTGTTGTCCGGTAGTTTTGCAACATGCCCTGCCCAGCGCACCCTTCCTGCTTTCGCAACCTTCTGGATACTGGGTTCACCGTAGAGCCTAGCGAGCTCGTGATTCATTCTCCGTCGCCACACACCGTTCTCCTGCACTCCGCCAAAGATCGTGCTAAGCTTTCGTTCGAACACTCCAAGTTTTGCAGGTCCTCTTCCAGGATGGTCCATGCTTCATGTCCACAGAGGACCACCGGTCTTATAAGCGTTTTGTACATGGTACATTTGGTGCGGGGGTGAATCTTTCTCGACCGCAGCTTCTTCTGGAGCCTAGAGTAGGCGCGACTTCCAAGGATGATCCGTATTTCACGACTAACGTTGTTATCAGCCGTTAACAAGGATCCGAGGTAGACGGACTCATCAACCACCTCAAAAGTATCCCCGTCTATCGAAACACTGCTTCCCAGACGGGCTCTGTTGCACTCGGTTCCGCTTATCAGCATGTACTTTGTTTTTGACGCATTCACCACCAGGCCGACTACAGGCCGTGTACAGGTCTGCCACCGTTCCAAATGTTCTGCCGACAATATCCATATCATCCGCGAAGCAAACAAATTGGCTGGATCTTGTGAAATTCGTACCTCGGTTATTGAACCCGGCTCTCCGCATGACACCTTCTAGCACGATGTTGAACAGCAGGCACGAAAGTCCATCATCCTGTCGAAGTCCCTGGCGGAATTTGAACGAACTGGAATGTTCGCCCGAAATCTTCACGCTATTCTGCTATTCTTGTGAGCTTCCCGGAAAAGCTGTACTCGTCCATGATTTTTCATAGCTCTTCGCGGTCGATGCTATCATAAACATCTTTTAAATCGATAAACAGGTGATGCGTTGGGACTTGGTATCCACGGCATTTCTGGAGGATTTGCCGTACAGTGAAGATTTGGTCCGTTGTCGAGCGGTCGTTGCTGCCTTCCCACAAACTCATTTGTTATCAGTGCTTCCGGAGTGAGGGCTATGCACGTTTATGATGCTGAAGATGAAAAACCGGCGTTTGAGCCTCAACTTGCACATTCTTTCGTTGATCGGCCACCACCCGATTACGCGCCTTTGCTTATCATCCATCACTATTTAGCAACAAAATACATTCATACTATTATATTATAATTGTATTTCATTATGCTTGTGTGATTCAAATTACTTTTCCATATTTTAAATCATTATAAACTATGTGAGCAATTCTCGCTGAAACCAGGCCGCCATCGTTACCCATCGTTAGAATTTCAATTTTATGACACTGATCGCTAGTTTTCGATAAAACTAAAGGGTGGTCCTTTCTGTTTTCTCAAATTGGTGGACCCCTCGTACGCCAGCTAGCTAAACAGTTTGCGAAAAAGCCCATTTTTTGATAAATCTTGGGTATTTCTTCACGGGATATGTCTCATATTTCGTTTGGAACTCATAACAAACTTAGTGATATCGTATAGAGAAGGGATATAGCTTTTCGAATGAACTCGAAAAAATTTTGGCGGCCATTTTAAATTTGGCCGCCGTCTTGAATTTTGTTAGAAAAATCGAGTTTTCACCATTAGCGCACCGCTAGTTTTAAATTCTGAGATCACCATCAGATAGCTGAGGAAAAATTGCGTAAGATAGGCTACAGAAACTAGGTGAGCAATGGTATTTACCCTATCATATGAACGATTTTCCAAATCATGTTCTACTATTTTGACGTATGTGGCGAGTGCAATCAATGCGAACATCATTTTTTTTGTACAACAAAGCAACAAGTTTTCAATCGTTGGTGTATTGTTTGAGATAGATGAAGAATAGGAGTATTATTTTGAGTTAAAAAATTGGCGGCCATCTTGGATTTTTTTATTATGCCCTTATGGGATCATTGACCAAATGGTCTCATCTTATCATGCTAGCTGTCCTATTCAACAAAGGTCATCTAACAGGGATGTGCCTTGGTGGAATGACAAGCTGGCAGGATTGAGAAAGAAATCCAGGCGATTGTTCAATAGAGCAAAGACCACTTTAGATTGGGTTGAATACAAAAAAGCCCTAACAGAATACAACAGAGAACTAAGGCACGTCAAACGAAAGGACTGTAGACGGGTATGTGAAAGCATCAACAACGCTCCTGCAGCTGCAAGGCTGCACAAAGTCCTTTCAAAAGACCATTCAAATGGTCTAGGTAGCCTTAAAATAGAAGACGGCAGTTATACTGTTGACTCTTCTGAAACACTGGAAGTAATGATGAGAACTCATTTCCCTGAATCGATCCCATATTCGGATGAAGAACAGGTCTCAGATGAGGAATAACGACCGCTACTGAGGGTTTCATTCGGATAGAAAAACCGGCGATCACTTCGAGTTGATGTTCTGAACTGTTCGTGTATTTTCGCTTACCAAATAACTTATAGACTGTCGTACCCTTTTGCATTGGTACGCGGAAGCTTATTCCTAGTGTTGACCCAAACTCAAGCCACCAACGATGTTTCCAAAATAGTTAATGTAAACCAGATGGCGGAAGACAAAAGGTTGACTGTTGTTCATAAGCTGTTGTGCACATGTAGCAAAAGAAAGAATGTAAACGAGGAAGGTTCGAGGCGACCTTGTTTTATGACCTACTGAGAATGGAATGAAAGCAATAAATTTAAGAATGCATTCTCTCATGGTTGAATTTGAAAATGTTAAGTCGAAATATGTAATATGAGTGTAAGGGTGCTACACCATCCCCCTTTGAGAAGGAATGCTTATAGCGTTCCGAAAATGTTGGGCTTGAATTTGAGTTCACAGTCTTTCGTTTTTTTTTTTTGTTTTTATTATTTTATTTTATTTTTTTTGTTTATTTTGAATAATTTTATTTCAGTTTTATTAATCTATTTTTATGAATGACTTGTGTGCCAGAATTTCCACCTCTTATTACTACGTTTGGATGGACTATTTTAACTACTACATATGGTCCTTTATAAACCGAATCAAGCTTGTTTCTGTTTTCATTTGTTATCATTACTTTGTCATTTACTTTGATATCTATGGGATTATCATTTATTGCATGTCTTTGAATTCGTTTCTTTTTCTCTTTATCTATCAGATCCTTAGTTTTTATTCTAGCTGCTTGCAATTTTTGTTTCAATTCAAACTGATATTGATCTTTATTGTAATTTGGTTCTATTGTTAATGGATTGATTATGTTCTGAGGAAGTACTGCTTGAAGACCGAAAATTAATTCAAATGGAGTATATTGAAAGTCTGGTCGTGGAGTCGTGTTGTAGCAAAATGAATAATAAGGTAACCATTCATCCCAATCACTGTGTGATTCATTGACGAACTGTCTTATATATTCATTCAGGCAACGATGATTCCTCTCAAGACTTCCGATAGTCTGTGGATGATAAGGTGTTGAGAAAGATTGCTTCATAGGTAGCATTTCAGAGATTTTATCGAAAATTTCATTTTTATACTCGGTACCTTGATCTGTTCTAATGATTGAAGGTGTTCCATATATCAAAACGAAACTTTCAACAAACACTTTCGCCAAGGTTTCAGCTTGTTTGTTTGGTATTGCTTTTATGATTACATATTTAGATAGGTCACATTTTGTAAATGGACCAATTGTGTCCATAGCTATTGAGTCGAAAGGTTTTTGAGGTGTAGGTGTTAAAACAAAATTTTCGTTTGTTTTAATTGTATGTTTGTTTTTCTGACAGTTTACACAGGTTTTAACAAAATCAAAGATAGATTTCTTCATATTTTTCCATGTATATTGGCAACGTAACTTTTGATAAAGTCTGTTTGTACCAACATGGCCTCCAATACTCGTATTGTGGTGAGATTTCATAATGCTTTGTATTTCATCTTTGTTAACAATCAACTGTGGTGGTTGATATATAAGAATTTTAATATTTTCTAATTCTTTGTTACAAACTTGCTTGAAAGTTTGAATGTTTGTTATTTGAAAGATTTCGTTTGTTAGCGCTAGAGCTAACAGCTTTATCTTCAATTTGTTTGCCATGGCTTCGATTTGTTTCGCGATTTTACCTAGGTTTTCGTTTACTTCGGATAGCTTTGAGCGGATGATTGACGCTTGAGTCAACTCCCTTTGATAGCTTTTATCCATTATGTTGATTATAATGCCATCTCGTGTGGCTGAGCGCTCAATGATTAATTTGGGAAGATTGTATGTTTCTTGGTAATTGAGTGATTCTCGGATATTGAGGTGATCAGTCTCTACATCGCTGGAAATCACTTGTAAGTCGCTGCTGGTTCGAGGCGACCTTGTTTTATGACCTACTGAGAATGGAATGAAAGCAATAAATTTAAGAATGCATTCTCTCATGGTTGAATTTGAAAATGTTAAGTCGAAATATGTAATATGAGTGTAAGGATGATACAGAGACAAGACATGTATGGTCGATAAATGCCTATCAGAAAGCTTGTGAAATCTTCACGCCTTCGAGGATCGAATGGGCATTGAGTTCTTTTCAGCCTATCAAATCTGCCGGGAAAGATGATATTTTCCCAGGCTTACTGCAAAAGGAAAAGAGACGCTTTGTCCGCTCTTAACCGAAATATTCAAAGCAAGTATTGCGCTTTCATATATTCCAAAAGCGTGGCAAAAGGTTCCAGTTGTTTTCATTCCAAAAGCTGGAAGAAAGGATAAAACAACTCCCAAAGCCTTTAGACCTATAAGCCTTTCCTCTGTTCTTTTAAAGACAATGGAAAAAACAATTGATGACTTCATCAAGTCAACAAGTTTAATAGAAATGCCTCTTTGTAAATACCAATTTGCGTAACAATCAGGTAAATCAACCATTACGGCGCTGCAGTCGCTGGTAAATAAAATCGAGAAATCTTTTGAAGCCAACGAAATAGCCGTGGTTGCTTTTCTCGATATTGAAGGAGCATTCGATAATGCATCCTATAGCTCTATGAGTTTAGCCATGGAAGCAAGGAGCTTGGATAAATGTGTTATCGAATGGGTTATGACTATGCTCAAGGATCGCACAATTTCTGCTGATCTAGGAGGTGCGCAAATATCTGTAAGATCTACGAAGGGATGTCCTCAAGGAGGAGTGTCATCGCCCTTACTGTGGTCTCTTGTAGTAGACTCCTTAGAAATTTAATAGATCAAGGTTTTGAGGTATTTGGATATGCCGATGATGTGGCCATCTTGGTTCGTGGAAAGTTTGATAACACGATTTCCGATCGGTTGCAAACTGCGTTAAACATTACTTTCAAATGGTGTAGGAAAGAGGGGTTAAACGTTAACCCTTCAAAAACTATTATTGTGCATTTTACCAGAAGGAAAAAGGTAAAGCTTATACAGCCCTCTTTAAATGGAGTTCAAATTCAATTTTCGGAAGAAGTTAAACACCTTGGGGTTACTTTGGATAAGAAATTGAACTGGAACTCTTATCTGAGCAAGGTCATAAGTAAGGGTACTAATACCCTATAGGTCTGCAATAAAGCCCTAGGAAAAACTTGGGGACTGCGACCTAATATGGTAAACTGGATTTATTCAGCAATAGTCCGACCAAAAATTAGTTATGCTTCACTGGTATGGTCGCCCAAGACTAATGAGGTAACCGCTCAGAAGAAGCTGGCTAAGTTGCAAAGACTTGCTTGTATATCAATGACAGGGGCAATGAAAAGTGCCTTGGATGCCCTTCTTAATATACACTCCAACCTCTTTTTACGACCGTTTTTTTACCGACGGTTCTTTTTCCGACCACTTTTTTACGACCGAAATTCAGATTAACGACCGTTTTTATAAATGATCATTATCTTGAAAAGTATTCAAAATAGAGGATCATGATGTTCAGCAAAATTGTTCAGTAGTTCAAGGGCTAACATATGGTGGTCATTCAATTGCGGAATTCTGCCACTAGGAGGCGCTAGTGAGCATAGAACTTTTGTTTTGCGGATAGCTCAGGATCCTGACCACTTAGAGAGATGGCGTCTTCGACAAAGTTGTTCAGTAGCTCAAGGACTATCATTATAAACGCTATGAGGTTCAAAATTTTGCCACCAGGCGGCGCTAGTGAGCATGAAACTTTTGTTTTGCGGATTGCTCAGGATCCTTCTCACTTAGAAAGATGGCGTCTTCGGCAAAGTTGTTCACTAGCTCAAGGACTATCATTATTCTAGCCAAGAGATTCGAGATTTTGCCACCAGGCGGCGCTAGTGAGCATAGATTTTTTGTTTTCCGTATAGCTCAGGATCCTGACCTCTTAGAGAGATGGAGTCTTCGGCTAAGTTGTTCAGTAGCTCAAGGATTCCAGATTTTGCCACCAGGCGGCGCTAGTGAGCATAGAATTTTTGTTTTGCTTATAGCTCAGGATCCTGGCCACTTAGAAAGATGGCGTCTTCGGCAAAGTTATTCAGTAGCTCAAGGACTATCATTATTCTAGCTAAGAGATTCGAGATTTGTCACCAGGCGGCGCTAGTGAGCATGAAACTTTTGTTTTGCGGATATCTTAGGATCCTTCTCACTTAGAAAGATGGCGCCTTCGGCAAAGTTGTTCAGTAGCTCAAGCGCTATCATTATAAAAGCTATGAGATTCAAAATTTTGCCACCATGGGGCGCTTGTAAGCATGAAACTTTTGTTTTGCGGTTATCTAAGGATCCTAGCCACTTAGGCTAGGCGGTTTCGGCAAAGTTGTTCAGGCGCCTTCGGCAAAGTTGTTCAGTACCTTAAGCGCTATAATTATAAAAGTTATGAGATTCGAAATTTTGCCACCAGGCGGCGCTAGTGAGCATAGAGGTTTTGTTTTGCGGATAGCTCAGACCACTTAGAAAGATGTGAGTGGTCAGGATCCTGAGATATCCGCAACTGCCTGGTGGCGCAATTTCACTTAAGCAGTGTTGCCAGATACGAAAAAAATGTTGAACCTTTCATGAAAAACTGGATTACAGATGAAGAGTATTGCTATGTTGCTAAGCATTATATTTTTCTGTCCCGCTCAAATTTGATGGTTTCGATCTTTACTTTATTCTTCCTAAACAGTGTTGCCAGCCACATGAACATTTGTGATTCGGCCGACTGTATGGCACGCAACACTTCCTTCAACTTTGGTGAACATTCGGTATCGTTATCTTTAATTTTTTTTGGTATTTGCATATCACACCCCCATAAAATTGGCTCTTGTGATAACAATCGATCAGTGTTGCCATCTATTACCAAAATATGTAAACTTGAACGGCCATTTTGGAAAGTTCTCAAACCATGCTTCAACTTTGCCGAATATGTCGAATCAGTATTTCCGCATCTAGACGTTGCATTTTTCAAAAACATAATTATAACCCTGATTTTTTTTACGACCGATTATTTTTACGACCCCCCGATAACGGTCGTAAAAAGAGGTTGGGGTGAACTGCCTTTGCAACAAATCATTAAACTGCAAGCTGCAAAAAATGCCTTGCAGTTTATTCGTTTTAATAAAATACTAGATAATGATTTGATTGGTCACATGAAGATCATCAAGGAATTCAATTTAAATTCAGATATGAAAACAATAGAAGATTGGATAACAACGAAGACCAACTATGATGTTCCCTTTAAAGTGGTTAAACCAAGCCGCTATACTTGGGATTCTGGTGGGCCAAGTTTACGTCCAGGTTCTATTGTATTTTATATCGACGTGTCAAAGATGGGCGACAATACTGGAGCTGGAGTTTTCGGCCCTGGTATCAGCATGGTAATCGCTATGGGGCGTAGTCCCACTGTGTTCCAAGCTGAAATACAAGTCATCATTGAATGTACAAATGTTTGTCTCAAAAGAAACTATAGGTTTGCAAAGATCTGTATTTTCTCGGACAGTCAAGCAGCTTTGAATGCTCTAAAGGCATTCACATGTAGATCAAAGTTAGTGTGGAAATGCATTCTTTCTCTGAAACAATTGGCCAGTAGGAACGAAGTAACATTGCACTGGGTGCCCGGCCATTGTGGAATTGAGGGGAATGAAATCGCCGACAATCTAGCAAGACAGGGTGCAGCTTCGAGCATTGTCGGCCCTGAACCGTTCTGTGGTGTTCCTTATTGCACTCTCAGGATGAAACTGAAAAATTGGGAAATGTCCATGGGTAGAATCCAATTGGAACACCACGGATACATCCAAGCAAGCGAAAAGATTCATAAAACCCAGTCTAGCTAAAGCCCGGGCTATACTGAATCTTAATGAAGGAAATCTTAGGGTAATAATTGGCCTGATGACCGGCAACTGCCTAAGTAGGTATCATCTTAAAAAGATAGGAAAAATACAATCCCCTGAGTGTCGTTTTTGCAAAGCTGAAAACGAAACTGTTGAGCATTTACTCTGCAACTGGGGAGCATTGCTTGATCAAAGAATGTTAGCATTTGGAAAAGGGTTATTAGAGCCCTTGGAAATTTGGCAAGGTAGTCCTAATAGATAGTGATAGACTTTATAAAACGAGTTGTGCCCAGTTGGGACAGTTTGACACATCAACCAATGTCTATCACATCTCAATTGTGAAAGGATATTTGATGAGCACCAAATAAAATATGGGTCATACCACAATATTCCTAAATAATGGATGCAGTGGTTAAAAGGCTCTACAGATGAGGAAAAAAAACTGCGCTGCCTAGAGGTCCTTTGCTTCACGCACAACGACAGGGCCAGTGAACAATCTTTGAAGCACCGGAAAAGCGCAATATTTCTACTTCTTCTAGCTGAACATTTCAAACAAAACAGCCAGCAGCATCGAAGGAAGCCTGCCAGGAAAATAATCATCTTTCGTAGTCGGCGGCCATTTTTTGCCCCCCATAACCCCGGCAAAGATACGTCTTCGCATGTCTCGGGGCCTGAAAAGATGACATCGGCAGTCAAGCCGGAAAAATGCGACGCGGAAGGATGCGAATGATTTTTAATAAACCCCAAGTCAACGGCAGCTGTCGTCACCCCGCTGCGTTCGATTGAACTATACTTCATCATTGATGCTTTGGTTCGGGTTGGATATCTTGAACCTGAACATTCGATGCTGTTTGCATTGGGCCACTTCGTCATTACTGTGCACTGACTGAACCACGCACCAATATTAATGACTGTGAGCGATAGCAAAAGATAAGCTGATAATTATATGATAAATACCGCATGAATTGTTGCGTTGGAATTTTATGGTTGATAGGAAGCTTCGGATGCTTTTTTTCTCGATAATGAGTGACGCCATTTGCTGCTCCATAGCGTTAAGCCGTTGTTGAAATTGAAAAGCTATTCGTCATTTATCGATTCCTGTTCCTTGGCTTGGCCGGCTGAACAATTAATGAATAGTAGAGGAGAGGTACAGTGCTGTTCTGAATAATAGCAGCGCATGTCGATTTTCATACAAAATGCTCAACTTTGACATGCTGTAATTTTGTTCCCTTTCAAGCAATCGAGTTGAAATTTTCTCCACAGAACTACAAATATGCCCAATTTTGTAAACACAAAATTTCAAAATTTTCTAAGCCCCTGCCGGAAAGTGAGATACTAGGTGAAATTGTTCGAAAGAATAGCAGTTTTAAAAATTTGAATTTCGGCTTGACATTATAGTTTTAAATTGTATATCACTTACCATTGGAACAATCTCCTCCTACTTATCAAACCTACACCTAAACCGAAAATGTTTAAAATATTTGTAGAAGAAAAATTTTAAAATGAAAAACTGCTATTTTTTCGAAAAATTTCACCTAGTGTCTCACTTTTCGGCAGGGACTCAGAAAAAACTGAAATTTTGTAGTCACAAAATTGATCATATTTGTAGTTCTGTGGAGAAAATTTCAGCTCGATTGCTTGAAAGGGAACAAAACTACAGCATGTCAAAATTGAGCATTTTGTATGAAAATCGACATGCGCTGCTATTATTCAGAACAGCACTGTAAGAGAGTAGGTGGACTTCAAATTCAAGGCACAATCAACAATTACATATAATCTGTGTTGCAACACTTAAAAGTGGCCTGTAGCACAGGTTCTTCGATTCAAGAAAGCTAAGAGTGCTGCCAATCGTGGTCAGTATTTCCACGTTTGGTAAATTTAGGCAAGAGATTCTTTGGAGGAGTATGTGAGTACGGCGTATGGAGAAGAGCTTGTGCAACTATACGTTGAACCCAGAATCCAGAAAGTCGCCAAAGCAGGAAGTATGCGATGGGTTGGGTACGTTTTGAGAATGCCGGACAACAATCCCGCTAAAACAGGTGTACACCGAAGCCGGCCGGTACAAGACGAATATAGGCGCAACGAGCTAAGTGGTTAGACCAATGTTGGCGGATTTTGAAAGTGTGAGCGATCGAGAAACTGGAGGCTAGCAGCCAAGAACCGAGTTGTTGGCGTAACAATATGGCGCAGGTAGGGTTTTGGTACCGGGAGTACCGGTACCAAAAATACCGGTACTACCGACTATTTTTTGGTACCGAAATACCGGTACTGGAAAGCATTGAGTACCGGTATTTTCGGTACTGATGAAAAGTATAATAATCGTTTGATTCAGTTTTTTTTTCACAATAAATGGTACGTAAGTTTGATAAAGTTCGTTGTTGGCAAATTTCTCAAATCGACCAAGGAACGATGGCTTATTCTAATTATAATCTTTGAATCACTACCGTGATGCCGGACACTTAAGCAGCGACAAATGTTTAAATACCATTATCAATTAGTATTATGGGTAAACAATTAAAGTTCTATTACTCAATGAAAAGCTTTATACCAGATTTTTATAGGAGTGATACATTTTCTATTAAAAATAATGATTTTATAACGAAAATCGGTAGAATAATGAAGCATATCTTGTCCTTAAATCCGGACACCTGCAGCAAAAATGCGGACATTTATTTCGATATTCGATTATTTGCGCAAAAATTACGAAAATTATGTTAGAATTCAATTACATACCATATATTATACAAATTGCAGTATTTATGCGACTCACAGTGCTTCAAATACAGGAATGATAAGTGAAATTTGTATTTGAATTTCCTGCACTGCACTTTCTTAGAATTCAACGGCAGTAATAAAAAATCACACAGTTTTTCCCATAATTCATTTCATTTCCATTCATGCTGTAGTTATTTTACTAGTTTTCCTTCACTATCACTTTTAAAATATTCGTTCTCTTCAATTTAACGAGAAGATATGATGTAATGTCCGAATTTGAGAAATTTGACCATGATCCCCCCTACACTCCGCAGTACACATTTACACCATATTCAATTACTGTAATGTTATTAAATAGTAAAACAATCGTTTTATTTCTATTTGAGTTGAAATTACTTCACTTACAACAAAAATGAAATATATTTTTCACGGATAAACACTCTACGTGCGTTTGTCAACATTACTACCGAATAGGATTGCGCTGTTTTGAAACATAAAAATTGAACATGTTTTGAAACATAAAAAAAATGAGGATGAAGTTATTGACCGAAAATGATCCAGAAGATCCTATTATTACCAACAGGATTTATGAATTATCGATTTTCGAATACAAATAAATCTGCTGATGATGAATATCAAGCTTTCTAGACAACTAGACTCAAATACAAAGAAATGTATCAAGAATGCTTCAATTTAAAAGTGCTTCAATTATGGCTTAAATATTGACAGAAATTGTTCCGATTTATTTCTTGTATTACAAGTCTGTTTTATGTGAAATATGTGTCGACATTTCACGATGTATGGGCAACAATTCGAGCAACATCCGTATGAACACGTATGGCAGTTAAACATGGAACTTCAACACCCTCTGCTTTTCCAAATCCTATTTTATGAATGGAAAGGGTATTATATAAAAAAAATCAATAATTTATTCATTTTGAACGTTTTTCCGCACCACATACAATATTACAAAATAAATTTGGAACTTTTTTAACTTTCCCAGAAAATTGTCAACTGTGGATAGTTAAAGCACAAATTTAAATGAATGTGGTGCTTCGCTTTAGACAAAACTTGAACTTTAACACATTTTTTTTAGTATTTCATTAATTTTAAAATTAAAATGGTTGTAAATATTTTAAGACCATATATTGTTCGTGTGGGCCCAGATAGCCGTAGCGGTAAACGCGCAGCTATTCAGCAAGACCAAGCTGAGGGTCGTGGGTTCGAATCCCACCGGTCGAGGATCTTTTCGGGTTGGAAATTTTCTCGACTTCCCAGGGCATAAAGTATCATCGTACCTGCCACACGATATACACATGCAAAAATGGTCATTGGCATAGTAAGCTCTCAGTTAACAACTGTGGAAGTGCTCATAAGAACACTAAGCTGAGAAGCAGGCTCTGTCCCAGTGGGGACGTAACGCCAGAAAGAAGAAGAAGAAGAATTGTTAGTGTAAAAATGCATAAAAATGAACAATAAGGTTCAGCAAACTTGTGCTTATTCACTAACTAAACAGTGTTTCAAATTTTTGTCTATCACTGTATGCTTTATATTCATTGCAAAAATAAAAAGTCCAGTACCGGTATTTTACCGGTACTACCGGTACTGAGAGTGACAGTACCGTAGAACCGGTACTCGTCAAAAGGGGTCGGTACTAGGAACCCTAGGCGCAGGTCATGTCTTCACGAAAACTGTTTGACCTACCGTTTCGATTCATATTACGGACACTTAAGGCCTCAGTGAAGTATAAACCAGCAAAGAGCATACAAAATAAATCATTCTGTATGATTCCTTAGCGTTATCGAGCGTCGGAAGCCCTTAGCTTTCGGATGGTGGGTAAAGAATACGCTTCCGCAACTTCAATAATTTTAAATAAATCAAAATGTGTGGCCTTCTCATGATTCTTATTCCACACGCTTCCTCACTTTTGCCTCATATTCCGGACACTTTGATTCGAATTCCGGACAGCTCATGATAATCATCAATGGAACAGTCAAATCATTAATTGAAATTGTCAAACCACTAAAGAGACGTCTAAGGTAGTTGGGCATTATAAATTTGCAAAGATATTTATGGAAAAAGCTTAATAAAACAAGCCTCAAAAGTAAGCACTTTTGAACGGCGAAAATTGAAACATTTCGTGTGAAATGTTTCCCATACAAAGGAGAGTGTCCGGAATTTGAAGCTGTCCGTAATATGAATCAAAACGGTATCTGTTGCTTTAAACAATTCATTACATATTGCCCTGTTGAACTGTACTTCATATTCATGCGACATTAAATTTATTTAATATTCTCTTCCACGAGACAAACGCTGTCAAAAATAATTCACTCTCCGTCGCATTATTTTGTGGCCCGAAAATTAAATTAACCCTAGTTCAATAAAAAAAAAGAAAAGACCAGCCCCACCAACACGTGCCATTTCAAGCCACGCACTCCTTCCAACCCACTCCCCATTTTCCGCCATGCAACATTAAAAATTACCATCGCCGTCGGCGGCCAACCATAGCCAAAACAAATCTTTCCACAGATGGTCCCCCCTGAAATGGCTCCCAGACGAAAACAAAACCGCATGTGAAAGGAAGTCGGAAGCGTCCAACATAAATAATAATTATAATGTTATGAATAATTAACTTTTTTTCCTGGATGTGCCACTTAGAAGCTGTTTATTATCCGCCTTGTAAATTCCTATTTGGAACCACTCACTGTGAAACACGAAGTCCCCGAGAAGTCGTCAATATTGCTAGTCTGGCTCTGGTTACTGGTCCACAAAAAGACACCCCCTTTCAGATCCTTTGCTGCTAAGCTCCGCCATCTCACCCATGGTGATGCCAACCCGAAACAAACTCAGTGCCAAAATGACCAGGAGCTTTCACGGCTACTTGTTTTGCGAATGGTGTACACTTCCAGTTGTTTTCCGCTTTGGTTCGCCTAATGCCCCCCATATATTGTCGTCAGTTAGCCAGCCATACGCATTCCTTGTGAACAGTTGAATACTGCCCAACCATTCAAACCAGTTGGAAAGCTTGTTCATTATCAAATTATTCAGACCAGCCTTGGTTGTCTGCCATCGTTGTCGTCGGCTCGTATGCTAGACATATTTAGCTTTTTTCGCAACAAATCGCCTTGTTGCATTGTGAATCAAATTATATTCGTTGAAGGGTCACTATGGATAGTTTCCATATAGCCTTGCGGATAAAAATATGTTTGTCGTCTTATGCCACATTTATGACGTTTTTGATATAAATTTGATGTTTTGTTTGCATGAAGATCACTATTCTACAACATTTTATAATGTTAACCTCTGGAGTTCTAACATAGTCAAATAAATTTCACCAAAATCAGTTCATTGATCTTTTTCAATTTATGTACCTACTATTCTTCACATTCGTATGCGTTTTTTTTGTAATATATTGACAAACTGCTTTAGCTAATGATTGTCTGTGGCATTGATTGACACGCTTTTTAATTACCATTTTTATTGACGCTTCCATTTTTCGGAGGTCTACAGAGTATTTTGGGATCCTTGTTTTAGAAATCCGATCCACCTAAACGAGATTCCCCTTTTGTTTTACTCAAAACTTCGTCAGAAAGTATTTTTTTTAAGTGCGAGGTAATTTCTAGAAATTTCTCTAAAGGCACCTCTATAAGTTTCTTAGGCGATTCCTCTGATTACGAACAGGTACCTACTTTGTTTGTTAAGTTATTTGCACAAAATGTGTAACGAGAATTTCTACAGGAATCCGTCGAATGATTTCAACATACATTTTTTCTCCAGGTTCTTCCAAGAGGTCAACTAGAAATCATTATAAACAATCTTCTATTAATTATCCCAGGTGATCCATCATTTTTCTTGAATTCCACCACTCCTCCAAGACTGACATGAGAAACTCCTCTGCAAAGCCAATATGTCTGAAGGAATTTTCTTAATATCGGAAATTACTGAGGGTTTCTTTTACCCGAAAAAGCCCGGGGCGAGACTTATTTGCGCTCCCAGAAACTCGCCAACCGCATTACGAACTTTTTGAAGCTACTTCAAGGGGAAGAGTGGGACTAAAAGATGGTGTGTTCGTAATGGTTCCTTGACCCTCCTCCTTTCTCTGGGGGTGGGCAGATGTATGTGTGGCATAAGGCATAATTTCAACTAACCTAGATTATATGAACATGAAATCAAAAAAGATCATAGTTTTCCAGAGATAAATCATTCTGAACTAGTAATACTTTACTTACCTACCTCGATACCTTGATGGCTACAGCGTAGCGTCACGCCATTGCCGGGCGTGTTTTAGAGCTCCATCTTCATCGGTCTTGGGCGAAACTTCTCCAGTTGCCCCGAATGTTTAGGGTCGCCAGGTCCTCTTCCACTGCGTACAGCCAGCGTATTCGTGGTCTTCCCCGAAGCCGCCGACCTCTACCTGGTTCCCTGCTGAATATTATTTTCACAATTTTTTCATCCGACATTCGCACTAAGTGATCAGCCCACTGAAGTCTGCCGTATGGTCCGTCAAATTGAAGAATTTCCAGTTTTTTATGTATAGTAATTTAAGTATTTGCTGCATCTAATACGTTAAACTGAATATTGAAGAGCAGTAGTGCAAATTGTTTTACTGTGAAGATTTGCAGTTAATTTGTGAGCCCGAGTTATGTCGGAGGAAATAGCTTTGGCTTGAGGATTGGCCAACAAGGAGTTCAATTAGGTATCAGTTTTGGCATCCGGAGACATTCATAGCAGATGGAACAATACACCAAAAGAACAAGGCTTCAATAGCTTAGCTTAGCTTAGACTGACTACACATATCAATGGTTGCTATTCCGTGATTGACCGAAATCAGTGAAAATGCACAAAGAATCAACTAGAAGTTCGGCTGGGATTGGCCATAATCTTCTTCAATGTGCATAATTCAGTGCCTCTATTTATACAGGGTCAATAATGGCGCCGGCCACGTCCTTGCAGTCAGGTGGGATTGGGGGAAGGAATGTTAGTGTGTAACCTTTGCTATTTGGAGACCGTGTTTGCCTCTGCATCTCCACAAAGATTACTGGGAGGGATGCTTGTTAATGGGGAGGATCGTTGGGTCACAGGATTTACTTTGATAAGCGATTATACCATGATAAATAATGATTTGTGTGATATATACATGCTTATTTGTAAATATAATATTTTCATTTGATATGAACAATTTCTATGTGGTGGAAAATTATGCCGACACTTGAGGTGACGAACTATTCAAAGTTTGTTGAACGAATACCTAAATATAACATTCCTACAGCTGTCAGGACGAAAGCATGTGTTATTATATTATACTTATTTGAAAAGAAACAAAAAAACTCGATTGGTTGGAACATCCTAGAACACTCTTATTCTTATGCCGACACTTACAGTGGCGAACTATCCAAAGTTTGTTGAATAAAGTGAACCTTTCGCAAGTCTACACTTGTAGTGTCGAACCATTCAAAGTTTTTTTTTAATTACAAAAATAAAGGTAAAAAGGGAAGTTCTGAAAAAAAAAAAAAAAAAAAGTGAAACATAAATAATTTATGAATCAGAGTTTGTGTCGACACTCACAGTGACGAACCTTCCATAGTTTGTTGAAAATTCATATTTACGTCCCACAATTGTAACGATTAAATGTGCAGTCATACATATTTTATAGATTAGAAATAGTAGCATGAAACGAGCTCACCAATTGATCCTTTATCCTTCACTGTGCAGCCACAATCCACTCTCAGCCTCACTCGTTTGCTCGGCTATATTAAAGCACTCAGAAAAAAATAGGCGCGCGACCCGAAAAGGAAAAAAAACTTGGCTTTCTTGACGCACTGCCCAGCAGCAAGCGTCAAGGTCAAAGGATCAAAAAGAACTAACCGATCACGCCACTTTTTCACTTACTAGACCGACGCGCGACATATTTGATCCTGCCCTCGTCGCTGGCCCCCGTAGGAGCAAGCGTCAAGGTCGAAAGATCAGACAGAACTAACCGATCACGGCACTTTTCATTTACTCTAACTGATCACGCCACTTTTTCACTTACTACACTTACTTGCACACGAATGTGCAATAACTTTCTTAGCATCACCACTCCCAACGATTATACCTTTAACCCTGAATGGAAACGGTTGATACGGTTGTCCCCGTTTCTTCTTGAAATTAATTGAAGATTTTGTGTCTATCAGTTTATACATACGTGAATAACCTAATCGTCACGATTTCTTTAATTTTCTTCAACCCCAAAATCTGCACAGTGGGCCTGGCCATTTTAATATATGTATCATATCGCTGATAATCTGCAAATATTAATGCTGGCAAGAAAATACCTGAATAAATTTAGGTATTTCCAGAATGCTTTTCAATATTAGCTGTGCAAGCGCTTAGATTAGATTAGAATAGCCCACTGAAGTCTGCCGTATTTTACACGCTTGATAATATTCGCATCTTTGTACACTTGAAACAACTCGTGATTCATACGTCTGCGCCACACACCATTTTCGAGTTTCCCACCGAGTATTGTCCGCAGCACTTTACGCTCGAAAACAGCAAGAGCTTTCCGGTCTGACTCTTTCAACGTCCGAGCTTCGTGCCCGTAGAGAGCCACCAGAAGAATCAATGTTTTATACAGGGCGAATTTTGTTTCCGTTTGCAAGCTCCGGGACCTAAGCTGGTTACGTAGTCCGTAAAAGGCCCTATTCGCAGCCGCAACACGTCTTTTCACTTCGCGAGAAACGTCGTTGTCACATATCACAAGTGTTACCAAATCAACAAGGTACACAAATTCTTCATCAACTTCAAACACATCCCCATCAAACACTACCTCAGCACCTACACCACCATGCCTGACTTTATCTCTACCTGAAACCATGTACTTCGTTTTGGTAGAATTAATGGTCAGGCCTATCCTCGCTGTCTCCCTTTTCAGAGTCACGAAGGCCTGTTCCATTGACCTGCGATCAATTCTAATTATATCTATATCGTCCGCAAAGCATGTGCGACCTTGTGATAATAATGCCATTTCTCTGCACGCCAGATCTCCTAATAGCACTCTCGAGTGCAATGTTGAACAGTAAATTCGAAAGTGCGTCTCCCTGCTTCAATCCGTCTAACGTCACGAACGAGGTTGACACCTCGTCTGCGATCCGAACACTTGATTTCGAACCATCCAGCGTAGCACGTATCAGCCTAATTAGTTTCGCCGGAAAACCAAGTTCAGACATTATCTACCAAAGCTCATTTCTTTTCATCGAGTCGTACGCCGCCTTGAAATCAATAAACAGATGATGAGTCTGCAAATTATACTTCCGGAATTTGTCTAAGATCATTCGCAAGCTAAACATCTGGTCCGGTGTCAAACGGCCCTCGCGAAACCAGCTTGGTATTCGTCGACGAAGGACTCCTCTAGTGGTCTCTTGTCTGTTGAACAGGATGCGCGACAGAATTTCGTACGCCGAATTCAGCAGGTTAATTCCTCTGTAAATGACACACTCCACTCTGTGCCCTTTCTTGTAGATATGGCGAATGAGGCTATCCTACCAGCCGGTGGGCAATTCTTCGTGCTCCCATACCTTCAGAAGTACTCGTTGGATCGACTGCTAAAGCTGCTCACTTCCGCACTTGAGAAGCTCGACCGGCATCTCGTCCTTCCCAGCAGCCTTACAGTTCTTCAGCTCGCTGATAGCCTTTTTAACCTCTCCTATGGTCGGTGGGTCCACAGCTTGATCGTCATCATCTATGATCATCCTGTTCCTCGCTACATTTCCATTTTCACCGTTCAACAATTGCTGAAAGTGCTCCTTCCACCTGGCAGCCACCGCCGTTTTATTGGTAAGCAAATTTCCTTCTCGATCATTGCACTTGGAGGACACTGGTACGGTATTGTGCCGCGCACCATTGACCGTTGCATAGAATCTCCGCATATCATTCCGGTTCATGCTTTCTTGAGCTTCAGCTACCACACTTTCTTCGTGCTGCCTTTTCTTTCTGCGGTGGATTCGCTTTTCTTCGGCTCTCGCTGCCCTGTACCGCTCTCTGTTCTGTCGGGTACCGGCCACAAGCATACGGCTTCTAGCGACATTCTTCGTGTCTATCACTCTCTGGCACTCTTCATCGAACCAATCGTTTCGTCTTCGTCGTTGACCAGTACCGATCACTTCCCACGCAGTTGTTGTCACAGCTTCATGGATAGGGTTCCACAGGCTGTCGACATCTCCAGCAACGTTAATTCTTCCCTCGTCTAGCGGCTGGCGGTACTGTGCATCTACCCCATCAGTCGACAAGTGTTGTATATTGAAGCGCAGCGTTCTGTTTCGTGTTTTCGTGACGCTGGATAACCGCGCCCAAATTTTAGCTATAACAAGATAATGATCCGAGTCGATATTAGGGCCTTGGAAGGCCCTGACATCCATGACATCTGAGAAATGTCGCCCATCAACCAGCACGTGGTCTGTTTGGGAGCAGGCATCGCCACTCGGGTGTCGCCAGGTGTGTTTGCGGATATTCTTTCGTGCGAAGTAGGTACTGCTGATTGCCATCCCTCTAGCAGCAGCGAAGGTTACTAGCCGCAGGCCATTATCATTGGTAACGGAATGAAGGCTTTCCGTTCCAATGACGGGTCGGAATCTGCGCATTTGCGTCGCAGATGACTATCTTGACGTCTTGTTTTGGGCACTCTCCGTAGGCCTTATCCAGGCTCTCATAGAACTCATCCTTCATATCATCGGGCTTATCGTTCGTAGTAGATGAGGTACTTGAATGAAGTGTTGGCGATGGGGTCCACCGCTCGGAATTCGCGTTCTCTGGTTCCCGGCCAGCGTATTTCCTGGATAGCTGCCACGTTCACGCTGACTTTCCGCAGTTCACGAGCTAGGAGTCCAACACGCGCGGGATCATTCAAAGTTCTCACGTTCCAAGATTCAACTTTCCAATCTTTGTCCTTTATTCGTTGCCGGGTCTGTTGCCGTAAATACTTTACTTATATTTTCATAGAAGACACATTTTGGCCGGTGCTATCCCGTTAGGCCGAATGCCGTTAGGCTGAATGTCGTTAGGCCGAATGCCGTTAGGCTGAATGTCGTATCGCCGAAAGAGTCATTAGGCCGAAAATGACCGATAGTTCTAATGTATCGTAAGGTTGAATGGGTAACTAACAAGGATAGGTCAGGATGATTTGCATTACCTAGAAGCCGCTGAATGAATTTTCAGATCGAATAAGTTGTTAGTTGTTCGATCAGGATAATTTGCATTACCTAGAAGCCCGCCATATCCCCTGTGAAATATAACTAGAAAGAACAGCCTTTCATAAAAAGAAGGAAAAACACCGATAAATGTGTTAACCATTTGGATATTCAATGATCAAATGTTATTTCGGCCTAACCACTCTTCCGGCCTAACGACCCTTTTGGCTTAACGGCATTTGGCCTAATGGCCTTCGGTTAAACGACATTCGGCCCAACTGCATTTGGCTTAACGACCTGCACCCATTTTGGCACTCCAAAGGCCATAGAACAGGTTCTGAAAATCCTGGATATTTTGCAAAGGATGAACGATTCTCCTGTAGCACTATAAGCCTATTATGAGAAAAACATATATATTTTTTTTTCTTGCTGATCCAAAATTGGTTAAACATAATTTCGAATTGAATCTAACCGATTGGAGAGCACATAATTTGTTCAGGATATCCAGGAATCCGGACCTTCCTTAGCCGAGTAGTTGGAGTCCGCGGCTACAAAGCATAGCCATGCTGAAGGTGTCTGAGTTCGATTCCCGGTCGGTCCAAGATCTTTTCGTAATGAGAATTTCTTTGACTTTCCTAGGCATAGAGTATCATCGTACCTGTCACACGATATACGAATGCAAAATGGCAACTTTGGCAAAGATAGCTCTCAGTTAATAACTGCGGAAGTGCTCATAAGAACACTAAGCTGAGAAGCAGGCTCTGTCCCAGTGAGGACGTTAATGCCAAGTAGAAGAAAATATCCAGGAATACCTGGTAGAGGGGGAAACCAGGAATACGGCTACTTTTAGAATCAATGTAAAACTTTTCTTGCGATACATCAAACTTCATGAGTTTTTAAAACATGTTCAATAGACGACATTTCAATAACTTCTGGCGACAATATCCACCAATGTCCAGGGATGTGGTGCCCTCGGGAAAATGGTCGCTTTTATAAATATTCTGAAACCATACATGCCACTCAAGACCATAAATTTTGACCAAACAAGTCCAATATAAAACATTTTAACGACATCTGGCGACATTATCCGGTGTAGGCGATGTTGTGCTCTCAGGGAAGTGACCAGTTTCTAAATGGTTCAGAACCCTTATTTGAAACGAACCAAATTCCATAATTTTGAAAAACAAGTTCATTTGAAGTAATACCAATTACTTCTGACGATATTCCGGGGATTCCCTGAGGGCACCAAATTCTCGCAATATGGCAGTAGGTGGACAATGTCGCTAGAAGTCATTGAAATATCTTCTAGTGAATTTGTTTTGCAGAATCATGAAGTTTGATGTGTCACAAGAAAAATTTCACCATCATTTTCAAAGTATCCACTTTCCTGGATATACCGCCTCCTTCTACCTGGGATTCCTGGGTATCCTGGATCAATTGTGTACCCTCCAGATAGTTCCTGGACGTTAAAAGAAGTCGACCGGAAAGTGTTCGAGGTTTTTGAGCGTAAGGTGTTGCGAATAATAATCGGCGGTAAACAAAAAAATAAAGAAGTGGATATAATCAAGCTCACAAAACACGGCAGGCTGCGTTGGGCTGGTCACGTGGTACGAACGCCGGAAGAACGACACGCAAAAATTACCATCGTGGTAGGCCGCGCCCACGATGGCTTTTTGCAGTTGAGGAGAGCCTAAGGGGATTTAACGTTCAGGGCGACTGGAAGCGATTGACTCAGAACCGCGTCCAGTGGAGGAGAATTATCCATTCGGCGGAGATTCAATGTAGTGGATTGTAACCCATCATCAAAATCAGGGTGAAGTCGACACTGTAGGTAAGCTCGACACACTTTGAATTTTCATGTTTTTAGCAGATTTTCATGCAGTTTCCACCACGCTCTATCTTAACAAGTGAAATGTTGTGTTTCGAATGACATTACAACTGACGCTACAAATAAACTGCCAAAACTCACAACTAAATCATATTGGATAACATAGAAGCAACAGCAGTTGCAATATTTCGCTGTCATTCTTTAACTATTTCGCATGTGAAATTTTTAAAATGTCATTATTTGTTCTGCATCTGCATAATCATTTACTATTATTACGTTGATACAACATGAAGGAGAAATTAATTTTTGGTTTTTCGACAGCTGAAAACGCCATTGAAAAATAAATGTCCGCTCGGGGTAAGATCGACACTTTCATTTGGGGTAAACTCGACACCTTTCTTTGCTTCATCATCTTCTTCGCTGTGATTGTTTGATGTTCGCGGATGACTTAAAAATCTACCGTACCGTATTCTCACCGTAAGACTGCTGTGCTGTTCAGGAAGATCTGAACACGGTTTTGGACTGGTGCGGAAGGAATGGAATGCAAGTGAACACCTCGAAATGCAAGATGATATCCTACAGTCGTCAGCGCTCTCCATTCGTCTTCCCGTACAGACTCGACAGTGAACAATTGGAACGTGTTGACAAAAATCGAGATCTTGGCGTCGTTATTGACTCTAAAGTTAAGTTTAACGAGCATATCTCTATCGTCACAGCCAAATCGTATGCACTATTGGGTTTCATCCGGCGCAACACAGCTGCCTTCAACGACGTGTATGCTTTAAAAACTCTTTTTTGCTCCTTAGTGCGTAGCACTTTGGAATATGCTGTCCAAGTCTGGGCACCGTATCATAACGAACAGTGCCATCGCATAGAGAGCGTCCAGAAATCGTTTCTTAGATACGCGTTACGTCGTCTACCGTGGTCCAATCCCATCGAACTACCGGCCTATGAAGACCGTTGTCAACTAATTGACCTAGAAACGCTAGCAAACCGCAGGAAAAAATTGCGCAGATTATTCGTGTTTGACCTGATTATGAATCGTATTGACTGTAATTATTTGTTAGGTAATATTTGTTTTTATGCTCCTGTGCGCAGTCTTCGTAATCGTTCTATTTTGTGGATTCCTACTAGACGCACTCAATACGCTTTTTTTGACCCTTTTGACGATAGTTGCAGATTATTTAATGATGTTTCCGATAAATTTGACCTGAATATCTCTAAAAATGTTTTTGCCAGTAGGATAAGAAATCTAGATTAAGTCACAATCTGTGCAACCATAAGTGTTGAATATATTGAACCAAATAAATAAATAAATAATCTAACTTCAGGGAATCTTTGTAATCGGAAGACTATCTCTGTAGCTTATGGGCATTTTTTTAAATTATCGGACAGGTTTGGGCCGGAGGTTCTCCGATTTGTATGAAATTTTCACCAGAGGTAGAGCTCGTGGATATATGACCAAAAGTGAAATTCAAAAAAATCATAGTGGCCTATTTTCCCGGAAAACTCTAGGTGAATTTTCACGATTTTCCTATATACCTCAAACTTTAAAAACTCATATCTCCTGAACTATGCATCGTAGAACAAAAGTCTTTTATTGAAATCGAAAGGAAATTTTCTCAGCAATCCACTAAAAATATAAAAAGAAAAACATTTCCCGGAAAATTTTTCACCATGGAGAAAATTGTCGGAAAAATAGCGAAAAAACTATCGTCTGTATCATGAAAAAATTTCAAAAAAATATTTTTTATTTTATTAATCTATACTCTAACTTTCGTCCATAGACGCCAAAGTGGTATCTTTAACCGTTTAGGCAACAGAACTGAAAAACCGATGACCACCCGCACGCTTCCCATAGGAAAATGTGTTCTATTGTGGGCATCATAACCGTGCGCTGTAGGCGGCAGTAATTAACACGCATTGTAAGTGTAATGCAATAAATCATCCTTCCCTTTACAGTCAGAAGAAGCTTTTCGTCAATCGGAGCACTCTCCATTGGTCTGTTGGGTGTTTTATGAGTCCTTTATCAGCAATGTTATTTAGTATTAAAGCTGATAACCTCTATGGGAACCGCACGGGAAGTTCTTACAAAAATCAATCATTATGCTAACGTTTGAAGGATCAATCTCAAGATCCACTTTCTTTGAAAACTTATCAATATGTTTTAAATATGCTGTTTTGGCCAGGACGTTTTTCCTACGTTGTGTCTTTTACGATTCAACGGACGACAAATCAAACGAACGACTTTCACTTTAACTGATTTACTACCACCACTGAGAGGCAGCATACCTACTCAGTGGGGATACAAGAGAAACTACATTCTTACAAGTTAAATGGGTGCGTTTTATACAGGCGCACAATACAGACAGTCAAAACATGCAATAATTATTCATTACGCGCGTTCGCTTCTCAATACAGTTTGGCGCGCTGTTGGGCTGGCGCCAACTGTAGAGGATGCACGCTGACTGGCAGAGGATTATTCCACAGCAGCCATCAATGGAACAATAGATATCGTCCCTGAGTGTTATACAGTTGATTGATATTATATACATGCAAATACTATACTGTATTCTTCTAAGCTTCAATTAGAATTTATATCAGATATGTTTGCTTTGTATAGGAAACAAAACAGAAAATTTATGCTTGCGCTTTTAGTTCATTATCTAATCATTTGATAAATTGACCAAAATTGAAAAAAGCAAGTGAATTACAATTAGCACTTTATGTATGCATAAACATCCTTTTTGCTTGGCAACTACTTGATACTGTGGGTCAGTACTTATTACCAATATCATTACCAATATTATTTGATATAAGCATTGCTTTCAATTAAAGACTGTTAGTCTCAATGGTAAGGGCTACGAACAAAGGACATACAAAACACCCAACAGACCAAATGGAGAGTGCTCCGATTGACGAAAAGCTTCTTCTGACTGGAAAGGGAAGGATGGGTTACTGCGTTACACTTACAATGCGTGTAAATTACTGCCGCCGTTAGCGCACGGTTATGAGGCCCACAATAGAACACATTTTCCTATGGGAAGCGCGCGGGTGGTTATCGGTTTTTCAGTTCTGGCGCCTAAACGGTAAAAGATACCACTTTGGCGTCTATGGACGAAAGTTAGAGTATGGATTAAGCATAGCATAGCATAGCATAGACTGACTGTACATGTCAATGGTTGCTACTCCGTGATTGATCTGAACTGGTAAGAATTGCACTACGATCCAAATGAATAAGGGATGGGAGTTTCCGCTTACTCTCGAAGTGCAATTTTAGCAGATCTAATATTATTGATCAATAACGGCGCCGGCCAAGTCCTTACAGTCAGTTGGGATGGGAAAGGAATGTTAGGGTGTAATGATTGTTGCTTCTAGAGACCGAGAATACCTCTGCATCTCCACAATCACCACGGGAAGGGTGTTTATTAGTGAGGGAGGAAAAGATCTGGGAGTCACCTCTGGTCGGTGATGCGATCCATGGACAAGGGGGAAATATACGACTTATATGTAAAGCTAGTTTTGTATTTTTGTCTCGAGAAGTTTTTGGTAGAAGCTTTAAAAAATATGTCAACATCTATAATGTCGAACAATTCAAAAGACGTTTTTATTAATGTCGAAAACTGAAAATTACATGTATATATTTTAAATTATATGAAATAGGAATAATGCCGACACTTGTAGTGACGAACCATACATAGTTTGTTTGAAAATGACATATGAGTATTACTGTGCATTTTGTCTCGATATGGTAGAAGTTTTAAAAAATACGTCAGCATTCACAATGTCGAACAATTCAAAAGATAAGTTTTAATAATGTCAAAAAGAGAAAAATATATGTATATTGAAATTGTATAAGAAAATAGCATAATGCCGACACTTATAGTGACGAACCATACAAAGTTTGTTTTAATATTACATAAAAGTTACGCTTTCAAGAAAAAATGTGTTATCATAAGCATGAAACGAACTCACCAGTTGGTAATTCATCCTCGACTGAACACAAAACTGACACTGACAGCAAAACTTCTTGGCGTTCCGAAAACAAACCGTCTTGCTTGGGCCTTCCCAAATACCTACCCTGCAAGACGCTCCAAAACAGGGAAAAAAAATTCTCCGGCGACGACAACACGCGCGAAACCGTGAGCAAAATCTATCGGACGACGCAAAACCGAACTGTCCTGCTTGGGCTTCACGAAGCACTACCCAGCAAGACGCTCCAAAACAGGAAAAAAAAAATCTCCGGCGACGAAAACGCGCGAAATCGATCGGGCGACGCAAAACCGAACTGTCCTGCTTGGGCCTCACGAAGCACTACCCAGCAAAACGCTCCGAACAGGAAAAAAAAATTCTCCGGCGACGAAAACGCGCGAAATTGTGAGCAAAATCTAACGGACGACGCAAAACCGAACTGTCCTGCTTGGGCCTCACGAAGCACTACCCAGCAAGACGCTCCAAAACAGGAAAAAAAAAATCTCCGGCGACGAAAACGCGCGAAATTGTGAGCAAAATCTAACGGACGACGCAAAACCGAACTGTCCTGCTTGGGCCTCACGAAGCACTACCCAGCAAGACGCTCCAAACAGGAAAAAAAAATTCTCCGGCGACGAAAACGCGCGAAATTGTGAGCAAAATCTAACGGACGACGCAAAACCGAACTGTCCTGCTTGGGCCTCACGAAGCACTACTCCGAAAGTTAGAGTATGGATTAATGAAACAAAAAATATTTTTTTGAAAATTTTTCATGATACAGACGATAGTTTTTTCGCTATTTTTCCGACAATTTTCTCCATGGTGAAAAATTTTCCGGGAAATATTTTTCTTTTTATATTTTTAAGGGATTGCTGAGAAAACATCTGAGACTTTTGTTCTACGATGCATAGTTCTGGAGATATGAATTTTTAAAGTTTGAGGTATATAGGAAAATCGTGAAAATTCACCTAGAGTTTTCCGGGAAAATAGGCCACTATGATTTTTTTGAATTTCACTTTTGGTCATATATCCACGAGCTCTACCTCTGGTGAAAATTTCATACAAATCGGAGAACCTCCGGCCCAAATTTTCCGATAATAAAAAAAAATCCCCTTATGTGAGTATTTCTAGTGAAATTCACGGATGGCGACCTTGTTAACATGTAAAATATGACACTATATGACTTGCCACAAACTATCATAAAGTATTAAAAAAAAATATTTCTATGTTATCACGTTTCAACTTATTTGATGAAGCTTTAACAAATTTTTCTCATTTGAAATTTCAGAATTAATAGAATTTGAAATTTTTCACATAAATTAATCTTATTGTGTATTTACAAACAATGAGGTTCGACAGTTTTTATTATCTAAAAATAATTACACTTTTCTGTTTTGTTAAAATAAAACAGTATTTATTTTCATAACCAATCATTCGCTACAACTTCATCTTCGTAAGCATTCCATGAACACAAATTAATGATATCCATGTGTCTTCACCCCAACTTTATAATCTTAGCATGGGTCATTTGAAATTTTCACATATATTTAGTGGATCTTTGCCCTTTCCTTAATAATTTACGTAATATGTGAATAATCCTTTGGAGGAAGGGGTTATAAATGTCGCAAGTCATGTTTAAAGCATTCTTTTAAATATGCAATGTGATGGTGGTGTTCACAACGTATAAATTCTACTCAAAGTGGATGTGTCGGTTTTACCCCAACAGAGTGTGGATCTTACCCGCACTCTCCATTAACTCACCTAAAAATGATGAAATATCAATTTGATTTAAATCACTATATAACCTTAATAATTCATCCAGCGATCGTAAGGATTGATAGATTTACAACCAATATGTGATTCTACAACAATTTTAGGTTCGTTTAACAAGCGAAAGTACACTTTTTTTTTTTTTTTATTATTAAGGCACTCCGTGCTTGTGTGTTCAAATTAAGCTGCGAAAAAAAATCATGTGATGTTATTATTGTTATAGAGCACACATGGACGTTCAGCTTCTAAATTGGACCACTAGAGTCGTTGTAAGAAACAAAGATGTTTGTTCCAATTCTGAGTGGGCCACACCTTAAAGCAGAGCCATGCTGAAGGTGTCTGGTTTCGATTCCCGGTCGGTCCAGGATCTTTTCGTAATAGTAATTTCCTTAACTTTTCCTGGGCATAGAGTATCATCGTACCTACCGTATGCGAAAATGGCTAATTTGGTAAAGAAAGCTCTCAGTTAATAACTGTGGAAGTTCTCATTGAACACTAAGCTGAAGAAAAAGAAGAAGAAGATGGCCCACATAGTCCATTATGCTGCGGACCACTGCCTTACATCGATATAACTTCTCACAAATCTAGCAAACACTTCTCATTATAATGGGAAAGTGACACATCTAAATTGAGAACAAATATTTTCAATAAGCGACCAATCAAGTTCTACCTCCATCATTCAACCCAAAGGGCACAGAGCACTGTTTTCTTTGTGGGACAAAATTTCAATCATCCTCAAAAGGCATTTTTACTGTTCGATCCTGATGTATAGCCTACCCGTGCCCTTTTTGTGTTTAGTTCTAATTTATCCATGTTCACATCAATGGATGGTTCCATCCATCTGTATAGTTACTATTGATTACGGTAGTACATTTTCAAAATGTCGTAAGAAATTTTGATTTATAGCTAAATCGATTGTATTTCTTGCTCTCGACAACGTCATTTAAAACTTGTGATTTGACTGGAAGTACTAAATTACGAAACAAAATTGAATTATTTGTTTTCACCTCAATAATAAATTACTCCAGATTTGTTAAATTAAAACATAACAGTCAAACTTTCTGCTTCCCAGAGCGAGGGAAAATCCAAACATTTTGTTCTCTGTTGATGAACCAACGCAGCAAAAAACTGGACCGTGAAAACAAAGGCTCAATCAGGCTGACCGACGTTCAACGAGCCAGGTGCATGGGGAATGGGAGGCTGTAGAAAAAGTGAATCAAGAACAGATACGAATCTATCGGAACACTTGGTTCCCTTATCGATAAATGTCTAACGTTGAGCTTACACGGACTATGATATGATAAATATTGTAGAATGATTGACATATGATCGATGATAAGTCAATCTGGTCCTAGTGCTTTGCGATTTGGAGAGAAAATCCCCTAATGGAGCTGACCTAGCTGAGTTACCTCAAGGATTTCAAAAATCTTTGTTTGCCTATGACACAGGCCTCTCCACCGAAGGACGGAGCCTGCGTGTCATCTGCAGTAGATTTCAAAAAAGTTTGAATGTATTTTCATCATAGCTTAGACATTTCACCAGTGATTTCCCAAGGAATTCAGAGATTTCTACAGTCTTTTTTTCAGGAATTTCTCCTATGAACAATTTCTACAAGGAATCATCTAGGAATTGTTTCAGGTTTGCTATAGCATAGCTTAGCTTAGACTGACTACACATATCAATGGTTGCTATTCCGTGATTGACCAAAATCAGTGAAAATGCACAAAGAATCAACTAGAAGATTGGCTGGGATGGGCCATAATCTTCTTCAGTGTGCATAATTCAGTGCCTCTATTTATACATGGTCAATAACGGCGCCGGCCACGTCCTTGCAGTCAGGTGGGATTGGGGTAAGGAATGTTAGTGTGTAACCTTTGCTATTTAGAGGCCGTGTTTGCCTCTGCATCTCCACAAAGGCTACTGGGAGGAATGTTTGTTAGTGGGGAGGATCGTTGGGTCACAGGATTCACTTTGATAAGCGATTAGACCATGATAAATAATTATTGGTGAGATATAAACATGCTTATATGTAAATATAATATTTTCATTTGATATGAACAATATCTATGTAGAGAAAAATTATGCCGACACTTGACGTGACGAACCTTTCAAAGTTTGTTGAATAAAGTGAACCTTTCGCAAGTCTACACTCGTATTGTCAAACCATTCAAAGTTTTTTTTTAATTACAAAAATAGAGGTAAAAGGAAAAAGGCGTTTTGAAAAAAAAAATTAGACATAAATAATATATGAATCAGATTATATGTCGACACTCACAGTGACGAACCTTTCATAGTTTGTGGAAAAATCATATTTACGTCTCACCGTTGTAACGATTAAAGGTGCAGTCATACATATTTTATAGATTAGAAATAGTAGCATGAAACGAGCTCACCAATTGATCCGTCATCCTTGAGCAACAACAATCCACTTTCAACTTTACTCGTTTGCTCGGCTATTTAAAAGCACTCAGAGAAAATAGGCGCGTGACCCGAGAGGGAAAACAACTGGCGACTGCTCGGGCTTTCTTGACGCACTGCCCAGGAGCAAGCGTTAAGGTCGAAAGATCAAAAAGAACTAATCGAACGCGGCACTTTTTCACTTTACTCGACCGACGCGCGACATGTTTAATCCTGCCCTCATCGCCGGCCCCGCAGGAGCAAGCGTCACGGTCGAAGGTTCAAACACAACTCAGTTTGAATGTATTTTCATCATACTTGAAAAGCTGGAAGATTTCTCCTAATGCTTCTAAAGCTCAGCTAATAATATTTCCACATAAACCAAAAGCCTTGAAACCTTCAAGTAGACATGTTATCATGATGAGAGGAGTGATTAAAACAAAAGAATTAAAAAGAAAGCACCGATATATATAGCTCTTAAGAAGTACTTTTTTTATACGCACAGCACGAAAGTAAAATACACACTGATCACAAAATAATGATCTAAATCAATGAATTAATTCTAAATTCTTCGCGAAGTAAACATTCGAAAACAAGTTTATATCGATTAAATAGTTATATTTTATAATAAATATACACCACCAGCCTCCTTGTAGCTTACCAAGCTATACAGAAATCATCAACCCTATCGTAGAAAGTACCGTTTTGATTCATATTACGGACACTTAAGGCCTCAGCGAAGTGTTACCCATCGAAAAGCATATAAAATAAATCAGTTTGAATGATTCCTCCACGTAATCGAGCCTTGAAAATCCTTAGCTTTCGAATAGTGGGTGAAGATTTTGATTCCGCAACATGAATAATTTTAAATAAATGAAAATGTGTAGACTTCCCATGATTCTTATTCCGGACGCTTCATTGCTTTTGACTTGATTTCCGGACACTTTGATTCTAATTTCGGACAGCTCATGAAAATCATAAATAGAGAAGTCAAATGGTCGATTCAAATCGCCAAACCACTTAACAGACGTCTAAGGCAGTTGGGCATTGTAAATTTTCTTAGATATTTATGAAAAGTGTTTATTATAACAAGGTTCGAAAGTGCGAACTTTTGAACGGCAAAAATTGAAACATTTCGCGTGAAATGTTTCCCATACAAAGAAGAGTGTCCGGAATTAAAAGCTGTCCGTAATATGAATCAAAACGGTACTCCGGATCCGGTGCAAACAATCCATGGATATGCCAATATTCATTTCCGACCAGCATTTCTCGCTCGATAAAACTGTTCATTAGCGAGGGCATTGTTATTTTGTTGGCCGTAACTTTTTCTTCCATCCACCCACGCCCTTGCTCGCCAGCAAAGATGCAACAAGCCGAGTTTCCAATATGCTTATAAATATATCCTCCAGCTAGACTCTAGAGAGACCGGCACAGTGATGACGACGATGGAGAATTGGAATCCCCTTCCGACGGGCGGAATCATGTTACGAAACTGCAACAGCTTCTTTCCTTGTGGGCTTACCAGCAGACAAACCTACCCGCGCTAGGTGAACAATTTTCCCAGGAGAGAACTTCTAGCTTCTCGAGTGACACGGTAGACAATAGAAGTGGGCGATAGGGTTGTCATAAAATAATAAATGTCCTATATTGGATTATAGGCATTTCAAAGTAATCATGGTTAAAACTCAGAGAGATATCTTTTTGATGCATTTTTTAACTTTGTCGGTTTAGTTATTTAGTATCATTTAAATTGTACCCTCTTACACCTCACTCTAGCTTTGGAGTTTAATTTATTTGTATAAAATCGGATATGAAAACGGTTTCAAATTTCCACCGTATATCAGGATACTTCTAATGATTATTAACGTGCGGAATCGAAATTCATACACCTAAGATAAGATTCTAAATCCACACACTTCATAAAAAAATGGCTACTATTTGTTTAAAGTGTACTGATTTTCAGCATGTATGGATATCAGTCTGCCACTGTAAAACATCTTTATTTTATTTTTGATTTTTGAAATTTTGATAAATTTTGTTCGATTATAACTTACAATTGCCATAGCATGAATTAATGTGCAATGCCATAAAATTGTGCATTTAATATTTCTTCAACATTAAATTTGCCCAAAATTTGGTGCAATTCGAAAAACATAAAAAGATTTTTTTAAATTGTTAGTTTTTTTAAGTATCAAAAACACTAAAAATATGATAATCTTTGAAAAAAAAAATAATCAGAATATACCATAAGAAGAAAAATGAAAATACCTCTTGTCAAAACTCAAAATTTGGGGTATTACAGCGTTAATTAATTGATTGAAAAAAGTGAATCTTTGCATCTTAGCCCGTTTTTGCCTGCATTAGTGCCCATGATGGTTTCACGACCAACACCCGGCGAAAGATGTCACACACTAGGCACATATTCCAGACCAATGGAAACGGTACGAATTGGAAGAAAAAATACGGCCGGTTTGTAACCGAATAGAGGCCTCTACAAAATTTTGCCGCTGCATTTGATTCCCATACGGGCCGCCCAGCGGGGAAACATTCCGTGAAGACCGAATGTTGAAAGGACTTTATCAGTCGGATGCAGCATGTCATTTGCTTACATCGTGTCCTAGGTACCGGGCCTGCGGAAATAGTTTCCTGTAGTAGAGGCTGTACGAATCTACAGAGCTTACAGACGGAAAGTGAATCCCATGAATCGGTTTTTGTGTTGCGGTTTGTAAAAAAATGGATTCAATCAGTAGACGACACGTACCGGAAAAATGGGCTTGCTTGTTTGTTGTTCTCTGTACTAACTCAATTTATGTAGGTTTTAGAAAGCCATTTTCGTAAATGTAGTTCTAGAAAGACGATGTTTTTTTTTCGTTTTTCAAGGCCGCTAACGCTTTCTTGGGCTTTCTCGACGTACTCACATATAGCAATTTATCATATGCAACAGAAAAAGACTAGGCAAACTGCCTAGCCTAGCAGCCTTGCACTTCGTTCCAACCTTCTAGCTCATCAGGATCTCTAGATAAAGAAGTTTGAAGGAAATTTGTTGCTAGCGTTACCTAGCAGATACATTTCCAATCAGGTTCATTACTGCCAGATAGCTCTTGATCTGCTTGACAACTTTGGCAAAGTCACCAACCTTCTAGCTTATCAGGATCTTGAGATATTGAAGATTGAAGAAGTCACTAGTGCCACCTAGCGGAAAAATTCCCTTTTAGATTTGTTACTGCCAAATAGCCAGATATAAGGTTGTGCTATAATTTGCATGAATGAGTTACGTAATGTTATGCGACTTCTGGTTGTCTGGGAAGTTGTCCAATGAACTTCAGGGCCCGGCGAAGAGATTTGCCGTAGGTATAGCCATTGGTCATTGTTCTTTACTGCCTTGTTTAGAACACTCTCTCGACATCACACCTCATGAAAATGTGCGAGGTATAATGCTGCACGGATAAAAATCCGATCCCCTCACCATGATTTACAAATCATGAAATTCATAAATTGGTTAGGTCATAATATCAGGATCAAAAATCATGGTTCCTGGAGTCATAATCATGATTGCTCATAAGCGTAACATCCAGTGTGAAAACACTGAGCGGCGCACTTTGCTTCAAGTCATTCGTATCGATCACTCTTAATTCAAGATAACGAAGTGGTTGAGTGGTAGAGTACGTATCTTACAATCGGAAGGTTCTTGGCTCGAATCTCAATGTATGCTATTTTTAACTTTTTTTTATTTCGTCGATCATTAACGGATTCGCGACTCAGCATTTTTGGTATTTGAATCATGATTCCGAGCAATCAGCAACAAAAACCAAACGCGTGTGTTGCGTTACGGCAATCTGACTCATGATATCATGAGTCCAAATCATGGTGTATTTTCATAAGATGAAAACACACTAAAATCATAATCTTGTTTTTGGATTCTGATTTCTACCCGTGTACATGTCTCCAACAAACAAGCAAAGAAGATAGTCTATTATTTTAGTCATATGGTTATTTTCTACCCAACAAGCTTCATTAAGACTGTCAAGAAAACAATAAAAAAAAGTGCAAATTATGACAGATTTGGATTCATGACCTTGTATTGGATTCTACTCAGTACTTCTGACAACTGCCTGCAACCTTTAAGAAACCCAAAACAATGTTGTAGCTATTGGTTTTATAACAATTTTAGCAATGTTTATAGAACTCTTATATTATTGAATTATACTCTCGTCAATATAGAAGAGTCTTCGCTGTTAGTAATGATTCATTACCTTTACTGTTACCGTGTTGATTCATATTACGGACACTTAAGGCTTCAGTGAATTACAACTAATCACTACACATATAAATTGAATCGTTCTGCACAAAACTTTAACGTAATCAGGCCTTGAAAACACTTAAATTTCAAATGGTGGGCGAAGATTCGGATTCCACATCTTTGATTCACTTTAATCGATAAAAATATTCGGCCTCTTCATGATTTTTATTCCGGACACAACCACACTTTCGATTCATATTCTGGACACTTTGTTTCCAATTCCGGACAGCCTTTCTAAAACGCAATCAGAATAATCGAATCATTAATTACACGCGTCACGACGTTAAAAAGACGTCAAAACTAGTTGAACATTGTAAATTTTCATGGATTGCTATGTAAAATGTTTATAAAAATCATCATTCAAATTGGGAACTTTTTGACGGCGCATTTTGAAACATTTCGAGTGAAATCTTTCCCATACAAAGTAGAGTGTCCGGAATTTGAAGCTGACCGGGATTCGAATCAAAACGGTACATAGGAAAAGTATCATCCATTTTTTTCGAACGATTCGAAAAAAACAAAATATTGCTAAATTTCGTCCATCTAACATAAATCTATAAATCTTCGATCAACTTGGAAACAAACAAAATAGAATTCTAGCACGGCTATTCCTCCAACCTATGATTTAACGGAAACCCGTAAACTTTACATCAAATGCCACTCTAATCCATGTCTCCGTAATCAAGGGCTCTAATGCCGCCCGGGCTTTGGCCAAATTGGTTTTTAACCACCACTTTGCCAATCTCAGGCCACATCCCGACCCAATGTTGCGCCACTTTGTCAGGAACCAAACCACCACCAGAGTGCTTCAAAAGTCAAATCACACTACGGAACCGAAATTAATGACGTGGAAAGAAGCGACAGCAAACTTCTCGGGCTTGGCCCTCGGCCGAGACATTTACGATTTTATTTTGCTCCACCACACTCGTCGGTCATTTTTCTTACATTCCGTGCTATCGGAAGACTAACACACAGTGGTCCAGATTTTTTAAAACGTTGCCAAAATTCCGCATTCTCAATAATTTGCTATTTTAAGCCATGAAAAGTGTTTTGGAACATCATTTATGGCTGAAGACTCTATTTTGGGCATAGTCGTATTATGTTTTAGTTTTCATAGAACAAAATTCTTATAAAACTCCTGTTTTTCATACAAGACTTTTAGCCGTTTAAAGTAATCGTACCAGCATTTGCTTTAAAAATTTGAAATTTCTTCAAGACAGAATGAAGAAATTATCAGATTTTGTTACAAAAAACTATCACTCACCCTGTTATAATACCCACAATAATAACTGTTAATTCAATAAAATTAACTGAAGATGAAACTAACTTGGCTTCAGGAATTCTATGTAAGAAGAGTTATCGACCAATATAATATATTGATTTTAACGGCATTTGGTAGAGATTAAAAAGTCAAGATTTGGATAAAAAATTAAGGATTTACGTGATTTAACTTAATGTTTGGAAATCAAGCTTTTAACAGTTTTACGAGAAACTGGACCTCTGTGTGGCAACGGATCGTCGTAGCAGACGAGTACTCGCCAAACGTTGTCATCTTCTTCATCTACATAATCATTGCCATTTGATGGGTCTCGGCACTCGGTCTGACCCGACCAGCTTACCAGGCCACATAATCATGCTTCGAAACTGATATGCTGGTGAGATCTCAGCTCTCTCTCTCTCTCTCTCTGCTGGGACCAATGGCAAAGGGGATGACATAATAATGTCCTTCGGATGGTTATTGGCTGCTGCGTTGACCCAGTCTTTCAAAGGAGGCAACAACTTACCAAACGGTGTCTATATTCTATGCTTTGCGTTGCAGCACCTACCTGGGGTGACCTTGCCATCTTGCTTTGATGGGATTTGCAGTTTGAACTATTTCCATGTCCGGTCATCGGCTTCATCACATATCGTATATCACCCTTTATCAGGTGGAAGCTGAGATATGCTGCGGTAGGGAATTCCGACTTACCATAAGGAAATGGAGATTTTTTGCATATCCATACAAGGCAAATCCAGGTATTTGATTTGGGTTGGATTATGATATTCTTTGGATTGGCGTTGGATTTGCTTTGGATTTGCTTTGGATTGGCTTTGAATTTATTTTTTTGACTTTATATTGATTTGAATTAGCTATGGAGATTTGATGTCGTTTGGATTTGGATGAGCTTGGATTGATTTTGATTAAGCTGTGGATTGGCTTTGGATTGGTTTTGGATTGAATTGTAGTTAATTCCTTTCAACTCTACTCTTCACTAGTTCCACAAAATTCACCGCAGGTACAATTCACTTCATTTTGCAGTGATGCTGAGCAATAACCACTACAGCAGATGACCACGGGATGCAACTCAGCACAGTCAACAATAGCACCACACGACTGAACATAAACCAAAGCCAATATGAGAACCCTTCTGATTGCCTCTCCGTGTGCATCAAAGACTAACCACCACTTCTAGCCCAGAGCCATGGGACAATGCTTTACCAATTAATTCGATATTGTTGAACTCGTACACTGCACTTATCATTCATTTCCAGATGACAGAACGCTGGCTGCATCATAAATCATGTCGTCCCGCCATAATTCCCACGACATATAACCGAACGACCGATGGATGATGCTTCTTCTTCTTCTTGGTGTTACGTCCCAACTGGGAAGGAGTCTACTTCTCATTTTTATGTTCTTGCGAAAACTTCCACAGTTATTAACTGGGAGCATTCTTTAACAATTGACTATTTTTGCATCCGTGTATCGTGTGGCAAGCACAAAGATACTCTATGCTCTGAAGAGTCGAGAAAATAAAAGATCTTCGGCCGGTAGGATTTGAACCCTAAGTCTGGTCAGGCTGATGAGCTTCGCGTTTTACCATTAAGCTATGTTAGCCCCCATTGCATTGGATAGATGATGCTGCTCCGGTTGGAGCAAGGATGATGTTATAAGGTTTGTCGGAGTGGTTTAGGATGTCATTTCGTCGATAGAATCACCAAAGACCACTCCACGCTAACGACGACGATGATGGCAACAGCTGGCTTAGATTTGACACGTTTCATAGTAATCTGCACGAGCAATGTGTACGGGAATTGTCGTTCTAATTTGCTTCCTAAACCCATCGTTGCACAGTGGGAGAATATGAACACAAAACGACCACTAATTAGTGCGGCTTGTTGTGGAGTCAATAATTGATACAAAATATCACTTTATTCTACAATCATATGCTCTTGAATAAACTTAAGCATATTAGGAAAGTTACTGCCAATAATATTTTATAATTTATACGGAAATTACCCTTCTTTCATATATTAATTCTTTTTTTTGAGTTCCGCTGTTGGAATACATTTTTGCACTGAAGATTTTGATATATTTAGCATTAATTTACCCTTCTTTCAAACATTGGATTTTTTTTCAAAACTTGATGTAACCATAATTATAGGCATGAAAACTGTTGATTTGAAATATAAACAAATTTCACCTACTTTTATACATAGGCTGTTCTTTGAAGCTTTATTTTTTAGATATTTTGTTGTTCCCAACTGACAAAAGGGCGGCAATTGATAACATTGATCTGCTTAAGTAATCAGCGAAAAGAGAAATCGATTACTGCAGTTACTTTGATGGGTTGTGCTACTTTTCCCGGAATGTCTGTTCCCCGAATGTCGTTACCCCGAACGCCAGTATCCCGAATACCAGTTCCCCCATTATCCCGCTTCAACAAAAAGTCCACTTCCCCGAAAAGTTTGTAGCACTTGTGGTGGTGAACGAACTGGCCATCTGATATGCACCCTTCTTTATTTAATTGGCGGTTCTTTCGAGTTTTACCGTCCTCAATATTTTTGCCAACATGTGTATAACCGAGAACGACAGAATACCTGCTTCTTTTGATTGCTTATCGTTCTTGATCGTTCGCCTTCCAGCCATTAAAGACTATTATAGCACCTATATAAACTGCATCACTTTTTGGGAAAACGACTCATTCGAGGAACTGGCATTCGGGGAACCGACATCCAGAGAAACGACATTCGAGGATAAGTAGCACAAGAGCTATGATTATGAACGCAATTTTTGATTTCTTTTCGTTTTATTACGCCGCAATAGTTTTTGACGTCCAATCTACCATTGATTTAGCCATTAATTTTTGCCTTCTTGTAAAAATAAGCTGTTCTTTATATTTATACTGTTTTAAATTTTATTATTTAGTCAAGCTAAATGTACACCATTTATATATTTCGCAATTCTTGCAAGATGTGCTGTTAGAATAATAATTACTGCCAATATTCTACATATTGTTTTTGCAAACACAAGATCTCCTTTCAAGATATGCTGGAAAAATATTATTTCAATCACAAATTTTCCCTCCTTTCGATAACAGACAGTGTTTATGATGTACACTTTCAAAATTAAAATTCGTATTCAATATGTAGTTCAAAAGTTTTGCCACATATATTTTCTTTCAATAATGTGTTGTTCATTTGAGTTATGTTGTGAGAAGATATTTTGCGTTAGAGCCTTAAACATTTTAAACGAAAAATAATCTGCTCTCGTTTATAGGCTATTTTTGCATTATGCTGCAATAATAGATCTTTGGATAAGAGCTTTTAATATTTTGCAAATCAATTTTTCCTTCTTTAACCAAGTAATTTTCATCAAGTTTTACGTACAAACTGGGACAGAGCTTGATCTGCAGCAAAATATGAGCGTTTCCTTTAACTGCGAACTTTCTTTGCCAATTTACTATTTTCAAATATGTATATCGCAACAAGCTCAACGATACTTAATGTTCTGGGATGTGGAGAAAATTATTATTCCGAAAAGATCTTCCACCAGATCCGTTACGAGTTTTATATAGTTATGCTCTCTAATGTCACTACAATTTTTGACATTCATAGCTTGGATTATCTCAGAACGACCACCACGCTTATTGAGAAACTACGAAAAAATTTTGCTATGGGCTCAGTGGTGTTGATCTCGTAAAAGCTTCGAAAATTCGGATATTCATTCTAAATCAATCATTATGCCAAACGACCATTATACCAAACGGCCATTATGCCAAAAGACCGTTATGCCAAACGACTTTATGCCAAACGACTTTATGCCAAACGACTTTATGCCAAACGGCTTTATGCCAAACGACCTTATGCCAAACAACTTTATGCCAAACGGGGTACAATCATCTTAAAATGTGTCATTTTTCATCATATATGGTAGAGGTTAACTATGAACATCTTACAAACTAAGATAAACTCAAGTTGTTCTTGTAAATGTTGCAAATGCATTGAATTAGCTATGCAATACTATTCCTGGAGTGAAAACATTCGATGATGTACAAAAATAAAGAAATCGAGCCATTTCCAGATTGTGTCCGGTATTGGAAGCCACCTTTTATGACTGGTCAATTTGGTACTAGAACACATCATCAAAATGTAATGTCAAAATTCATATTTATATTTTCTAATTTATTTTTGTGCGATACAAAAATGGTAATATTTATCATAAATGGGTAACAGGACCGCATAAAACCAATATTTTTGTAAATATGAATATGATAGCTTGAGTGTCCGGTACTGGGGGATCTCCCCCTATGGGTTAGAGGATTTCGTGGCCATACGATTTGTGTTACTAAGCATTTAGCCTCATTGATCCATGGAAAATAGATTCGATTCCTGCTTCAGTCTGGAAATGTATTTGCCTGGGACGTATTTCGACTGAACCACTGGGCATTGAAAGCTATTTACACGTTCGTACAGTGCTGTTCTGAATAATAGCAGCGCATGTCGATTTTCATACAAAATGCTCAACTTTGACATGCTGTAGTTTTGTTCCCTTTCAATCAATCGAGCTGACATTTTCTCCACAGAACTACAAATATGATCAATTTCGTAACTACAAAATTTCAGTTTTTTCTGAGTCCCTGCCGAAAAGTGAGACACTAGGTGAAATTTTTCGAAAAAATAGCAGTTTTTCATTTTAAAATTTTTCTTCTACAAATATTTGAAACATTTTCGGTTTAGGTGTAGGTTTGATAAGTAGGAGGAGATTGTTCCAATGGTAAGTGATATACAATTTAAAACTCTAATGTCAAGCCGAAATTCAAATTTTTAAAACTGCTATTTTTTCGAACAATTTCACCTAGTATCTCACTTTCCGGAAGGGGCTTAGAAAATTTTGAAATTTTGTGTTTGCAAAATTGAACATATTTGTAGTTCTGTGGAGAAAATTTCAACTCGATTGCTTGAAAGGGAACAAAACTACAGCATGTCAAAGTTTGGGAGCATTTTGCATGAAAATCGACATGTGCTGCTATTATTCAGAACAGCGCTGTACATGCTCCTTGGTTTTGCGGACGATATTGACATAATTGGCATTGATCGCCGAATCGTGGAAGAGGCATACATGCCTTTCAAAAGGGAGACAACACGCATTTGCTTCATTGTTAATACCACAAAGACAAAGTACATAGTCGCTGGTAGTGGCGTACTGCAGCTGCGAGTAGAGCTTTTTACAGACTTCGTAGCCAGCTTAAGTCTCGCAGCCAACAGACGAAGACCAAACTCGTATTGTACAAGATCTAATTCTACAGAGCACTGAACGGTCACGAATCTTCGACGTTGAAAGAGGTCGACAGGAGAGCTCGTGGAGTCTTTGAGCGTAAAGTGCTGCAAACAATATTCTGCAGTAAATTTCTGTCGGCGCCGCATGAATCGCGAGTTATATCAAGTCTTTAAAAAAATGGATATTGTTAAGCGTATATAACACGGCAGGCTGCTTTGGGCTGGGCATGTAGCTCGCAAGTCGGAGGAACGTCAAGCTTAACTAAACTTCAACAGAGAACTAGGAAAAGGCCGTTGCCTCCGTGGCAGACCGCGGCTTTTCACAGTTGAGGTGGATTTAAGATTGCTTAACGTTCAGGGCGACTGGAACTTCCAGTCTGGAAGCGATTGGCTTCATTATCGGATCCAATGGATCCATTCGGCCTAGATTTAACTCAATAGCAAGTAATTGTTGCCCGTCGAGTATCAAGTAAGTTTCCCTGCATAGCATATAAGAAATCTTCCCAAATATCTGATATATTGGGGAATGCGAATAAATGGGCATAATAACCTTCCGTGCGGTCAAGTCAAACTCCTCTACTTTCATCTTCATTCTAAAGTCAATTCTCCATAACTCAATATCGAGTTAGGGAAGTTTCAAGTTATAGAACACAAAACCAATGCAACTACAATCCAAGCGACCATCGAGGTAGCAATGAAAAGCATTACTATGGCTTTCTACCTCGATATCGAGTAAAGGAGTAACTGTAAGGTACCGCGGGGCAAGTGGGAACGAAAAAATCGATAGTTCAAACAAATTGTTCTATAAAATTATCAAATATCAATATTTTTCAAATCCAACAACACAATCACATTTTGGCAACATATTTGAGTGTGTGTGCATGAAACTGATTGAAGAGTTTCGAAATTGTGGAAACCTTGGAAGAAAGTTTTAGAATGAGCCATTAGCCGCAGTTACCTCGCTACACGGGGCAAGTGGGACACATCCAGTTTCATGCGTCAATAAACATCAGCAAGTCAACCATTACAATAATAGGATTGATAAATCATAGATGTTTAATTTTAAGTACATATTTGATGTACATAAGGGATCAACCATAAAATACGTAACGTTTTAGGAAGAAAACCTTTATTTAATAGTATGTCACCTCACATTTAATATTAACTGAAAATTTCTCAATAAAAGCGTAAAAAGGGATTAAACATGTTCAAAATATACCATTTATAAGTTGTTAATTAAAATGTAGCACATAAACAATCAATAATTGACGAAATTATTAATATGTTTTGTTATTATTTGTATGCCTGGCAGAAAACCAATCAATTGGGTGGAATTGTTTTCCATCACTACTTAATTTGGTAGAAATGACAAATAAAGTTCAAATAAAATAGAAAAGTGATCGTTCTCATGATGCATTTCAAATTTCATCTTTGTGTTTGTTCAACTTTGAAGTCGTATTTCAAAAATAATAAAAATAAAGAATAATTACACTTTTCCTCTCCCTCTTATGCAATTACGTAATTTGAGATTGATCTTTTTTGATAAAAATCATTTGTTTGAATGTTTTAGTGCTACTCTCTAGGAAAATGTATGAAACGTATACGAAAAGTTTTGATTCTGGTTTTTGTTTTGATAGGTCCCACTTACCCCGGGTACAAAGATATTTTGGGGTTTGAAAGACTATCGAAAATTTCATATGGAATGAAAATAAAATACTGGTTTATCGTTAGCAGCTTGTAATAATACTTAAAATTATAGCTTACCGATGAAAATTCGCTTTATAACACATTTATTTTTTGAGAGTCAATGTAAGACGTGAAACGTGTCACAATTTATTATGCAAGTTGAAAATGGCGCTGAACCGACAACTGTTACATGAACCACATGGTAATATAAATAACAATATGTTTAGTACTAAATACATTCATTGTCATTGCATCTTCAATTTTCTAGAAGAATACTCCCATGAAAAACTTTTCCTAAGTGAGCTATGACGAAACGCCCCACTTACCCCGGATTCTCACTTGCCCCGTGTTACCTTAACACTAACCGCACGGCCAAGAAGCCCAAATTCAAGGCTGGTAGCGGTCAGACAGCAAAATAATAGAAACTTAAGTGACCAAAATGATCAAAATAAGTAGAACTCAAAGTGACTTCTAAACAAAAAGAAAAATTCATAAAAATGACTAGAAATGACGACTGAATTTGTAGATGATCGGTTGTCGACCTAATCACACTAATTAGTACCCGTGATGTCACTTCTAAAATCTATAGCAATTTGCCACAACTAAACAATCAAATTACCTTTTTTCTGTTTATCTTTGTTTTAACTTGTTTTTCGTAGTTCTTTTTGTGTTTAGCTTTTGTAACTGTATAATATAACTAAAAATGACACCAACACGTGAATGCTTCCAGCGGACGATTATGTCCTTTGAAGGAAGCACCACAATAAACAACGGACAAGCATGCAACGCCCAGTGGCACAGTCGAAATACGGAACGAAACGTTTTCCAGACTGAAGCGGGAATCGAACCCACACTCCTTGACTCGATGCGGCTAAATGCTTGGTAACGCTAACCGCACGGCCACGAAGCCCAAACTAATTATCTTTTAGGACATATAACAACTTTTAATCACTAACCATACAAGCACCTACATTTCAAACAATTAACACCTTCTTACTAACTTTTATAAAAATGCTTTAAACCAAATACAAAAGAGGCAAACTTGAATAATAACACTTTAACCATACAAATTTACACTTTACACACGCGCGCACTACTTATCTGTTCAATGTTTACGATCGGAAAATAAATCCAGAATAGAAATTCTGGCCTTGTATACAATAGTCAAACGAACAATGGATCATTAAAATAACCAAAACGGCCGCTATGGAAAGCACAGATAGCGGCACCGTAGACTAGTGCATTTCACATAACAACGATGCTGTTACAATGTCAAATCCCATATACGGTAGCGCCGCTGTTTTGATACGGTGAGTGCCGAAAGAGTTATCTTCAATGATCCATTATTACAGAACAAACAAGCAACATAAATTCTCATTGTTCGTTTCTTTGTGCCAGATATGTGACCAGACACCCTATATTTATTGGCTCCATCTATTAGTGAACTTTGAGCGACTGAGTTATGTTTTGGGCTGTCAGCAGATTTAGGATATTTAACGTATGTAGGACACCCCAAGTAACCATAAGCACTAATAATAATCCCTTAATCAGCATCATAGATGCGTACATGTATTATAATAGCACCACAAATGCTTACACACCTTATAAAAGCACTTCCGCTGCATAGAAACCCTATTACAGCATTATTAATGCTTCTAAGCCTGATGCCTACAGGCATTAAATAAGCACTATATTGGCTTTATATTCGAATACAGGGCATGTTTAAATGCCATCCAGTGTTTTGACAGATATACCACGTGCTTTGTGTTTGCATATAGCGGTAAGAGGAAGTCAAAAATAAATCTTCTCACTACTACAATTGCAGGTTTTATGACGGCGAAAAGTGATGGTTTAAATTGGTCACTTTTCTTTCCAATACTATTCATCTTATGTGGCCGTAGGAGCAAAGGAGCAGGACAACAACTCAACAATACGGGTGTCGCAGGTTCGAGACGCAAAATGAGGAATTTCATCATCATAAAACGAGGATCAAAATGTGGCAATTGCAAGTCCTCAAAAGGATGGAAACTACCAAAACAAATATGTCTGATTCGGAGAAGTACTATCAGTATCATTTTATTACATTTTTTGCATACCATTAGAGTTTCCGTTTCCATTCATTCATTTATTTACCTCGTGTACCAGTTGCTTGGTCGCCTACGCGAAAGCTCTCTGGCTGCGTACGCGAAAGCTCTCTGGCATTTTGCACAGAGCGGAATTGCACAATAATCTTTCTCTCAGAGCAGAGCCCTATTGGCTTTTGGAATATACCTACTGATAAATTTCAAGAAATAAAATAAAATTTTTCTACAGTCAAACCTCCATGAGTCGATATTGAAGAGACCATCGACTCATGGAACAGCTATCCTTTGGAAAGCTAGTAAAAGGAAAGCTAGTATGATTCCATGAGTCGATATCGAGTAATGGAACATCGGCTCATGGAGGGTTTACTGTAAATGTATTTCATTGATATATATTTTCAAAGAAGTTTTCTGTTCATTTCAGATATATAATCAGGAGGGCTAAGAAGATTTCTGATAGAAAGGAGAGTACAGGGGAATCAAAAAAGCTTCAAAAGGGCTATACGCCTTCAAAATGTTTGAAAAAACAACACAATATTGTACACAATCAATGTTTATGTTCATTCTACCAAGAACTGTACAAATTGTTTATACAAAATGATCAAGTTTGGAGGCTTGGATCTTTTAATGATCCAGATAATAAGAAATTTAGACCGCAACTTGAACATAACTTCAAATTCGTTCAAATTCAAATCCTCAGCTTTTGTTGAATTTTTTAACACATAAAGGCCCCCAAAAGTTCGCTCAACTTAGTTTATTTTTCTCAGTGGAATATCCAATGATAGCATAATGCATTGTAATTCCGTTAAAACTGTAATAAAACACAAAACATCGGGAAAGCATGTTGAACAACTCCTAAAATGTAATCTTTTCATGAGAGAGTGTAGTAAACGTACACGGAAACACGAATCTACTCAAATCTGAGTTTTTTTTATGCAAAACATTGGTTGGGCACAATCACTCCAAATTGGCTAGCTTTTCAAAAGATTTGATTCCATTAGAAAAAAAGTTCTGGAAATTAAGTTGATTCAACGCAAAATTGGTTTATTGGACCAACTTACCCATTGTATAGATCCAGCTCTCTCAAAAATAGAGACGACATACATGGGATAAAGTATTCCCACTCCCGAAAGGTTTTGGATTGAAACAATAATCCATGTACTTAATTTTGAATTAAGTAAACTCAAAATTTAGATTTAAAAAATATTGCGTGTATATACAATTCATACACACGCACAAATTGATAACTAACTAACAGTTTCAAAATAATTTGGATAATCCCGGGAGAATTCTTCGCCAAAAACTAAATCCTCGTAACTTTGAACTGCCAAAAGCCACTACCATAACATCATCAAGCTGTGTCCTATTGTATTCCTCAGAAGATTCTGTCGCAGTCGGATGTAAATTATTTTTTTTAATATAAAAAAAAAACAATATTTTTAGAACAAAATCCGACAAAATAGGCTTTTACAGTCATTGACAATAATTGAAGTGAGCTAAATTTTATCACCAAAATAATTCACTAAAATTATTCTCAAATCAGTTATAGCTGTTTTTAATTTAAAAAAACGCATTTTAAGGTCACTTTTACACGATTCCGGTAACAGAAACAGTCATAGTTCGAATCCTTACGCTTTTCCATAAAATATGGAGGTATTTGAGAACCGTAATCAGCTGACATTTTTGGTCTATTCTATCCCACTGTGCGTCATGTCCGGATGGTACAATTGACTATGTGATGAAAAATCTAGACCACCATCGAGAATAATGGGAGCTGAAATGATGTTCAGAGTTTGTAGAACATGTTTGATAATAATAAGCAATAATTTCTTCAAAGACGCTAATACTAACATCAGAGAACACACCATTTGAAAAAAATGACCGTCTTCATTGAATTAAAACTGATTATCTTTTCGGAAATGTGACATCTTCCAAGATTATGCATACGGCAATAGAACTCCACATCTTCCATCACTCTTGACGCTCCACGGCACATGATTCTGGGTAACACGCGGAGGCAAACACTTCGACGGTTCTGACGCGAAACTCTTGCTTGAAATGGTCCAAAACGAAACACGCAGAGCATGTCGCTGCCATCATGCAAAATTCCCGGAGTTGTAAGAAAAGCACACACCAAAGACATTCCCCGAATCCCGCGAAAGCGTAACTGTCACTGAACGTCTTTCTCTCAGAGACAAGATCTGACGCTACACACCAACCGAAAGGGGAGTTCTCCAGAATGCTTTAAATTACTGTTTGGCGTGTGCACTTGGCGGATTAAGATGAAGATGCTGATTAGGAGTGGTTCTTTGCTTGAACTGGAGATCGTTACTCAATACACGCTTCCGTTTACAATGCGCAGTGTTTGATTGCGGGGTTGCGCTCGAGCAAATCCACCAAGTGATTAATTACGACACATTAGGTTGATTGAACAAGTAAACTGAAACGCTTCTAAAACTATTCTCCTCCCATCAGTCATGACACGTGGATGAGAATTGTGCTCGGGAACACTAGTTCCGAGCAAGTTTCGGAATGAAAATGTCTAATGAGCTTTTACCTTCACGATACTTTGTGAGAATAAAATTATGAAAAACACAGTGCCCTCGGGCTGCGCGTACACGAATTCATTCTGTTCTAGGAAGTTTTTAAAACTAAAAGGTCGCTTCTTCTTTCGTTCACTAACTGAACATGATTGCAACCACGAACACAAGGAAGGGTGAATCTTTGAATTCACAACTTGCTTCCAAAAAAATAGGTTTTAAAACTTCCACTCAATGTGACAAATATGAAAGAAAGAACATTTCTCCAGGAAACGCGCTTTCTTCCATGCTTGAAATGGTTAATGTTGATAATTGCATCGAAATGAGCAATCAGTTCGATGCTTCAGACAAATTTTCCAAACATCAAATCGAAGCAGCCTGGGCAAGACCAGACTCTTTCATTCAAGTGAGGAAACAAATAGTGTCGCTAATCGTGGTCAGCTTTTCCGAATTAGGTGTATTAATGCATGAGATCTCGAACTCCTCAGTGTATGCCACGAATGGTCTTATCAAGATCTATAATTATTCTATAAAAAATAGAATATTTTTATCATTCCTGTGTGTAAATAAAACAAAACTATGTTACCCCAGTAACCATTAACACGCTAATTCGCCTTTTGGCCTTGTAGGGCTATAGTAAGGCTCATATAGGGTATGACAGCTGTATAATTATTATAATAGCACAATATCAGCACGCAGGGCGAGCTAAAGTGCTACTTGGTGACTTGGGTAGTTCCCATTACTGCCATAATTGGTACTACCGGTAATAAATATAAATACTCTACGGCCCAAATGCAATGATAGCGGAGCGGCAGCGGAAAGCGGAATGAATCACACCATCTCTATTGAGCTGTCAACGAATAAAAGTGAACCAACACTGAGTCGACAAGCATGTTGTAGTTCATGCTGGCGAACCGTTTCCGCTTTCCGTTGCCGTTTGCGCCACCCTTGCGTTTGGGACTTAACTCTTTGTTGTGCAAAGTAGGGGTGGCCTACTCACACTTGCCCCAGATTCCGCTAATACACTAAATTAATACCCTTACGAAACTCTATCATTGATCTAAATTGTTTGATAAACACTATTATCGGTATCGCTGAATTGAATAGAGAAACAACAAAACCAAAAGATAACTCAATTGTAAAATGATGAGCGAGATCGTGCCGTTTGGAGGCTCTCAGGCTATCTTCAAGGCTGAGAACATAAAATTCAGCTTAATGTAGCATATACTGCCGGCGATGACACAGGACAACGTGCAATTTTGCAATGTGCAGTTCTCTACATCCAGTCGGTGGGCACACCACTCAATGTGACAATGTGGACTACAATGGCGTAGTTTTTCTCCACAAGTGACGGGAAAATGGCTTTTCATTCATTTAAACACGAACGTGACTGGAGTGTGAACTCGTTCTCTGCGCACTTCATCCCGCACGGTAGACTGCACACTAAGGTGGCCCATTTTTAAATAAGAAAAGTAAAAATGAGAAAATTTGCCAAATAAGATCCTTGACCGACCGGAAATCGAACCCAGACACCTTCAGCATGGACGCTCCGAAAAAATCATGCGATTTTACGTCTCTTGGATGCACATAAAAGAAGCGAGCCAAATGACGTGAATTTGTGTCACATTTTAAATACGATGGTGTCTGATTCGGGAAATGTCAATCATAGCGGCATCGTTTCCATGTCCTTCATCATGTAAAATTACATTTTTCTTTCAATAAATCTTTCAGAACCCATTTTTACGTCATTTCATCACTTACATCATGTGTCATTCAGTCATAATGTGAATTACGTCCGAAGTGATTTTCATTATTTTTAAGAGTGTGGCTTTGCTTTGTAGCCGCGGACTCTAACCACTCGGCTTAGGAAGGCCTCTAAAATCTTATGTTACAACCCCCAAATTTGTTCTGGACCCCCAGAAAGCTACTGCATGGGGAAAATCGACTAAGTATATAGTAAAAACGTTTTCAATCTCATTTTCGACCTTGGCTGGCGCTGTAGTTGATGAATTTCTTTCATTGTTGATTTGAACAAAAAAAAATACCTAAGGACACTGAAATTCGGCCAAACTTTCACAGTAGTTTCTGAGGATCCAAAATAAGTTTGGGGGTTGTAAATTAAGATGTATGCAGTTCGATCATTTTGGGCCACCCTACCGCACACAGAATCTAGTTGGTTGATTGTGGTTGGAACTGGTTGGGTTGTCCACATGTTCTTTCCATGCTCGGGGCTTGGGGCATTCCATTGACAATCTTATGCAGCGATTCTTAGACAGCAAGATGTGATTTCTACACTTTTGGTTTATTTATAGCACCAGCGGGCAAAAAGCTCAAGTAATCTCCGGGTGACGTTGAAGGTCTGTAATGAAGTGTGCACTTGTACTGCTGTAGCTGAGCAGTCTCGTAGAGCTAAGCGCGGTAATTTTGAGCTTCAGGGTATCTTCACAATTTTGATACGGTTACGGTACTAACATAAGTTAACACGCTGAACATTGATTGGGTGTACTTTCATATAATTATCAATTTTTGAATTTCACGAAACATTTAGAAAATCTTTGCGTTACCATTAAACCTACGTATTAGAACTACGTAGACAAGCACTTGCCATTTTACTTAAACACTTCATCTTAAATTGATATACTTATTTTTCATTGCATTTTCTTAAGGTAAAACATCTCGAAATCTAAAGATGGCCCCTATTATGGCCGCCGGGTCCCCTCAATAACGTTTTCAAAAGCACCAAGCTAGAGAAACAGTTAGTAAACGTTTCTGATCTTCTTTTTTATTCAATTCTTTTAAAAGTGTCATTTCAAACATTACATTCATTTTTTATATCTAGGTGTTCTGTGTTAGACAACACTATCATCCTAATTTGGTAAAACAAATTTAAGATTTTATTAACATTTTGTTAACAACATATGTATTACATTTCATTTGCCGTAGCAGTTAGGAATTTTTACAGGTGAGTTGATCTCACCTGCTTATAAGAACAAAAAACGCTTCCAATTTACTTAACCTAACTTAACCTAAATATATATCGTACTAATCGTGACAATAAAAGATTGCAACGATTTTTCCCTGAAATTATTAATTATTTTATTTGACATTTATTCCAATGGTTCAACATTGGATATTCTATGTAACGCATTGGTACTATACCAGGGAGGAAGCTTCAGAATCATCAACAAAATTTTATTTTGAATCCTCTGCAGAGCATTTTTTCTGGTATTACAACAGCAAGTCCATATTGGTACAGCATACAACATGGCTGGCCCAAAATTTGCTTGAAAATCGAAAGCTTGTTCTTAAGACAAAGTTTTGATTTTCTATTAATAAGGGGCTAGAGACATTTTACATATTTGTTACATTTGGCTTGAATGCCCTCAATGTGATTTTAAAAGTAAAATTTTATCTAGCCTGATCCCTAGGTACTTAACTTTATCTGACCAATTTATTGAAACCCCTCTCATCGTGACAACATGTCTACTTGAAGGTTTCAAATAAAGAGCTTTTGGTTTACGTGGGAAAATTATTAGTTGAATTTTGGCATAAGGAGAAATCTTCCAATTTTGCAAGTATGAAGAAAATATATCCAAAGTTTTTTTGTAATCTACTACAGACGACAATATTGGTCCCATATGCTTCCTTGAGAAACACCAGCTCTTACAGGAAGTCTTTCAGACCAGAAGTTCTGATAATTAACCTGAAGTGTACGTTTTGACAGATAACTTTTAATTATTCTAACAATTTATGTTGGAAAATTAAAGTTTTCAATTTTTCGATCAAGTCTTCATGCCAAATACTAACGAATGCGTTTTCTATGTCTAGAAGAACAAGACCAGAAGAATAGCCTTCAGATTTGTTGGAACGAATCAAATTTGTTACACGTAAAAGTTGTTGAGTGGTCGAATGTCGATGGCGGAATCCGATCTGTTCATTGGTAAAAAATGAATTTTCCTTAATGTGAACCATCATTCTGTTCAAAATGACCTTTTCAAAAAGTTTACTGATCAAGGAAAGCAAACTAATTGGACGATAGCTAAAAACGTCTGCAGGAGTTTGTCTGGTTTTAGAATTGGTACAACCTTAGCATTTTTGTATTTACCAGGAAAATATGCCAATTGAAAACATTTGTTAAATATATCAATAATGAATGATAAGCTACTTTCTGGATGTTTCTGGATGAGGATGTAGAAAATTCCATCATCGCCAGGAGCTTTCATATTTTTGAATTTTTTGATAATAGTTAAAATTTTGCGCGATAATAAATTAAAATTTTGCGCGCTTTCAAACTGCATAGCAAGTTTTTGAGCTTTTTCGCAATTAGTTAGTAATTATTTGATTTCTTATTTCAATGCCGGTATTGACTTCTGAGACTTTTTCAAAAGTTTATATAATTTCCAAAAGGGCTTAAAGTCAGGGTCCAATTGAGAAATCTTATTTTCAAAATTTTTGTTTCTTAACTGTGAAAAACGTTTTTTGATTTCTTTATGCAAATCCTGCCATATAATTTTCATAGCAAGATCGCGAGTGTTTCAAAAAGGTTTCAAAAATGTTTCAGTAATAACTGCTATATGCACGTTATTAGCTGTAAGAAAATTAAACACCTCGTCCTCTTTACCATTCAGAGAATGAGCATTCCAACTTAAAATATTTCTATTACTATTTATTGAACATTAGAAATTAGAATTAGAAAAACATAATCCAATAACAATTTGATTAGCAAATTTTACACCAACTTGGACTGCTTTGAACATTGAACAACCATTAGATTCAATTTTTCAGTTAGAAAATTAAAATCGGAGGCAGACATATCACTTGAAGTGGGTACATTTGATGATTTTTCGTTAGAATTTTCGGTAGACGAAGAGGCGGAGTAGATGTTACCTGTAGCGGCAGCGTTTTTTTCCATTTGATTTGAAACAAGTAGAATGGGTACTCATAGTACGAATAGACTTACTTACTTATTTGGCTTTACATCAATTATCTTGATAAAGCCTCGCCAACAATAATTCGCCAATTCACTCGGTTCATGGCCGCTTCTCTCCATCCTCGACTGTGACCCACGCTCTCCAGGTCCTGGTGCACCTGGTCAATCCACCTAGCTCGCTGCGCCCTACGCCTTCTTGTTCCGACCGGATTCGTAGCGAACACCATCTTTACAGGGTTGTTGTCCGGCATTCTTGCAACATGCCCTGCCCAGCGTATCCTTCCAGCTTTAGCTACCTGCACGATACTGGGTTCGCCGTAGAGTTGAGCGAGCTCGTGGTTCATCCTTCGCCGCCACACGCCGTTCTCCTGCACGCCGCCGAAGATCGTCCTTAGCACTCGGCGTTCGAAAACCCCAAGAGCTTGCAAGTCCTCCTCGAGCATAGTCCACGCCTCATGCCCATAGAGGACTACCGGTCTTATGAGCGTTTTGATAGTACGAATAGAGGAGGAGTTCAAAATACCTGCTACGATATCGGCAAAGGATTTTCCGTGGGTAGATACATTCGAAATCAAAAGATTCGAACAGCTACCGACGGATTAAAATTAGTTTGTGAATGAGCATGTTTATTATCTTCCTGAAGGGTAATGTTCCTGATCAAGCGATCGTTAACTGAAAAATGAGCATTGTTCGATACTCTACCAGGCGAATTTCGGAAACGACCGTTTTCGTAACGGATATTACTGTTCATCTGCCTGGCACGAGCCTCGACGACTCTCCTACGCGAAGGGCAATCCCAAAAATTTGACTTATGATTGCCCTCGCAATTCGAGCATGTAAGCTTGGTGGTATCTTTCTTCACTGGACAGACGTCCTTAGCGTGAGAAGTACCTCCGCAAATCATGCATTTAGGGCCCTATTTTATAAGTCGAGGCGATCAAAAACGACCTGAAATTTCGCTCGACTTGGCTATGTCACTCGAGTTTATCGACAGTTGTCACTCTATGTGACTGGATTACTATGGGAGTCGACGGGTGACATCTGAAATATGCAAGCTTGCTATGATCGACAATGACCAAAGACGAGTCACGTGAATTCGCTCGAATAACAAAATAGACCCCTTAGCATCCATGCGGAATTTTTTGTACCATAACCCCACTTTTGGCACCGACGGCACTGAGTGGGGTTCTGGTAATTTCCTCCAGGTTTCTGGAATTTTTCCCATGTCACACGAACATTTAACATAAGCTTTTTCTAGAGCTTTAGGGGTCTATTTTGTAATTCGAGCAAATTCACGTGACTCGTCTGTAGTCATTGTCGATCAAAGTAAGCATGCATATTTCAGATGTCACCCGTCGACTCTCATAGTAATTCAGTCACATAGAGTGACAAGTGTCGATAAACTCGAGTGACAGAGCCAAGTCGAGCAAAATTTTTGGTCGACAGTGACTCCAGTCGAGTCGTTTTTGATCGACTCGACTTATAAAATAAGGCCCTTAATATTATTTAGATTTTTTTGTTAAAGTTAACTAAATAATATTCTTTAGAAAGCTTTTCGTACAATGCCAGATTGGGTTCTCTTTTTCATAATGATTACTTGGAGAAGCCAAGTAATTAATTTATTCCAATTTTGATCTCTTCAGGTGACTTATAGTCACTTGAGAGACCTTTCAAGACGACCTTGAACAACCGTTGTCGACATAAGTAAAAAAAATGTGCTTCCTCTCTTCAAGATGTTTGAGAAGAAGTTCGCGATCTTTAAGAGTTTCCGGCAAAACGCGACAGTCTCCTATCTTTGCGATTTGGAAGTAGACCTTGATTTCCATAATGGAGTTCAAGATCTCCTGCCTCAATCCCCCAAGTTCGGAACAACTGATTACGATAAAGACTTTGGTGTTCGGAAAATTTGTCTAGAGCATCGAACTGATTGCTCATTTCGATGCAATTATCAACATTATCTATTTCACCCTTGGAAGAAAGCGCGCATTCCGGAGAAACGTCATTTCTTCCAATCTTGTCACGTTTAGTGCACGTTTTGACAGTTTTAAACACCACTTTTTTGGAAGGAAGTTGTGAATTCAGAGATTCACTCTTCCTTTTGTTAGTAGTTGCAACCATGTTTAGTGAATAAACGCAAGAAGAAGAGACATTCTAAGAGGTTTTTTCCCAAGACGGTGTCCAAGAAGGATTACCACCGCTAGCTCTCGCTAACGGGTGCAACGAAAAATAGTACTGTTTTAGTAGCACTAGGTAGTTTTCAAAAACTTTCAAGAGCAGAGAGAATTCGTGTATTTGGTCAGCTATGGTTTGTGAAGGCTTGTTTCTCATTATCCGGAACTTTCTTTAATGCTCATTAAGCCAATGGGCAAACTCATTTTCACCTGATCCTGACAAAAGGTTCCGTTTATTTTTGTTCAACCGCTGATTGCTGCCACATTTAGCGCTGACATGTCCAAATTGGTTATATGAATATTTTTGAGCACGTATTTTTTTGAGCTTTCTCGTGTGGGAATCTATTTCATTTGCAATGTTTTCCCTCTTATTCTGGTCGGCTTCGGATTGTTCGGTTTTTATTTATATTCACCCGTCGTCCTCAGAGACCACCACGAGGATGGCAATGTGGCAGTATCAGTGTTCGTCGTTTCGCTTGCTTCACTCTTCGGGGACCTACAAACCACGCTGCTTTTGTATACACTCCCATGCAAAAGTTTGGGGTCACTCTCCAAAAACACATACAAAAGTGTTTAGTCGATATCTCTGTGATCATATGACATGACTGTTTTTGTCATTGTTAATAACTCACTAACTGGCGAACCGGTTCCGCTTTCCGTTGCCGTTCCACTATCATTGCGTTTGGGCCTATAGAGAGTGTCAGTTAGACGATATGGACAAAACACTTTTGTATGTTTTCAAGGGTGTGATCCAAAACTTTAGCACGAGAGTGTACTTAACATAGCATCCTACGATTGTTGGGTCTTCTCTCGTTTTTCCAGACAGCGAGCAGAAACATTTTCCATGATGTCGAAAGCTTCCGCAAGGTGGCGGTCGGTCGTCGGTGTGGCGGCGGCGTATGGAAATGAAGCTTCGCGTGGAACGTGACAGCCGGGAAGAAATGCGAAAATATTGCTTTCGTGCCTGACGGGGCAAGTGTCCTACTCCCTGCTGTGTGCCTTCATTCCCGATTGCGTTCCGACGCCTGTGGTAGCTGTCGTCATGGGCGCAGACAGGATTTTCATCAGGGGAGGGTGAATGTCATGAAGCATTAATTTCTCACAAGAATACTATTTTCAACACTCACCTTTTTCTTCTTCTTCTTCTTCTTCTTGGCATTACTTCCTCACAGGGACAGAGCCCACGGTGTCTTTTTCATGCAACTTTATAACAACAAAAAATCGGCATGTCTCAACTTTGGACCGACGAAAGGCAAGACCTTCCTCTTTCATTTGCTGCTAAAATCCAAATAATCCATCGGGGATCTAGTGCAACTTCTTTGCCTGCTTCTCAGCTTAGTGTTCAATGAGCACCTTTACAGTTGTTAGCTGAGAGCTTTTTTGCCAAAGTTGTCATTTTCGCATTCGTACATTGTGTGCCAGGTACGGCGATACTCCATGCCCAAGGAAGTCAAGGAAATTTCCATTACGAAAAGATCATGGACCGACTGGGAATCGAATCCAGACACCTTCAGCAAGGCTTTGCTTTTTAGCCGCGGACTCTAACCGCTGGACTAAGGAAGGCCCCAACACTCAGCCCAAACTGTATTTCGTATGCCATACGGGCTTAAACAGCAAAAATAATAGAAAAATCTACCGATGTGAGTTTTTGCTATGTACTTTTCTTTGGACGTTTACTGTCCATATTTGCATAACAGTCTCATATTAATAGTAAATCCCATTGAACATGGGACTGTTATACGAACATAGACAATATAGTCAATATGAATTATTGAGAATCTCAATTTGAGATAGACACAGTTTTGCCTAAATTAAAATCCTTATAAGAACTGTTCATTTTATAAAGTGGACACTTTGTTTATGCTACATCTTTTTTATTTATTGATAAAATCGTAATCGGTTTTCTGTGTATCGTTGACCTATTATTCAAAAATGCTATGAAAATATAAAATCTTTGAAAATGCTTTTGTTTGAAGAGCTAAATAGTTTTTCCAAAAACTCTTTAAAAAAGCTGTCCGTCAAAGTTTAACATTATTTTTCGCAAAACAAAAATCCTTATTTTTATGAACAAATTATATGTTTGTATCCTTTACTATTCTACTAAAGGTAAAGCTTTAAAAATATCAATTATATTCCACCATTCCATGACAATAGGTAACTTTAGTGATTTACCCATTTATGGCCAAATTTGCTGATACACCATCCTTTCACTCCCAGCAAAAGAGAAAAGTAAAAAGCGTGTTCAAAACTAGTTTGGATTACTAAAGAAACTATATTAGTATAAACGAAAGCTAAATCGTGAGATTAAACTACAGTCTTAAGTATAAATTTTACTGTTTATGGTAGTTTTACTAAAAAGTCTCATACTTTTAAAATCATGTACGCATATTTATCGATCTACAGCAAATTGTAAACAGTTTTCTCCGAATTTTTCAATTGGTAATCTCAGAATAACATATTATGAAAATAATATGTGGAAAATAAAATCGATTTTATTACAGCAGTGTTGAAAATTTTGATGATTGTCAATGTACTTTGATAGGTCTTCTAAGAATAAAACAATTGTGTTTCTGTTGTGCTTTGAATGTGACGTGGGGACTTACTAAGTAACTCTATGAAGGCGTAAGTTATTTTTCATATTAATACTATATTAGAACTTCCGTCAGGACGTACTTTTACACAAAAAATTCTACTCATATCAATTCCCATCAAATTTAAAAAAAAATTCTTTAAAAATATACGGGAAAATTGATTTTATTATATCTGTAAAATTGTTGCTCCAAAAATAACTTGATTTTTTCCATCAGACTTCTGATTGATGATGCTTTCGAAGAACAAGCCTTTTTTGAAAATAGAAAATATAAATTATCGAATTTTCCAACCAATTTCTTACAATCATTGATTTTGATAACCTCAAAAAATCGACCGATCTAATCGTTGTTCCATATTCGTGTGAAATTTAATTATTTTTGGAGAATTTTTATTATCACAACATTGTACAATACTAGTCGAACGATGTGCAAAAAACCGATTGAAATTTCATTGATTAATAAGAAAGATACAGCATGCACAAGGTGTCCACTTTATAAAATGAACAGTCCTTAACTTTACGAAAAATTGCCAGCAGCCGGTGGTTCTGGAAATGCTTCCGAAACATCAACTTCAAAAATCTTGATATGGTTTCGCACATGTTCCTAATTGAACATTTCACCCAGGGCTTATGGAACCTACTTTAATGTGATTGATCATAGTTTCCGCAACTACTTTTACAGATACGGCCATATTTCGAAAATGTGGGATTTTGACATGACCTCGGAAAACCGAAACATCTCCGGTGTCCGTGGCCAATATGCATGGCAAAGTGAGCTACTGAAACAAGATTAGATTTGCCGTCGAAATTCCGCTTAAAACGTAAACATTATCACTTGATGAAAACGTCCCCCAAGACTAGCAACACAAAGCTTGTTCCGATTTGAACGCTTTTCTAACAGGGTGGTGAAATGGCCGACAGGTAACGATTGTGGCTTTCACTCACTAGATCACGGTTCGAATCTTTTCGAGATTTTTCGATTTTCCAACCATTTTAAGACCATTATATAGTTCCAACTAAGCTACTGCCTCTCGAAAGTATATTGAGGAATATACGAAAATACACGATGCTCTGGTAAGTCGTGAACATTTCCAATCTAAAATAATCCTCGACCGATGGGATTCGAACCTGTGCCCCTTAGCTTGGTCGTGCTCTAAAACTGCGTGTTTACCGCTACGGCTGTATCATACTCGAATACCATTTCCGGACAAATAAGAAAAATATCGTTTGAGGTTATGGCATTCATTCTTAAATAAAACTCAAAAACGGATTTTCGCTTACATCCGACGTTTCGGACACATGTATTGTGTCTTTTTCAAGGAATTAGCTGTGTTCTGTTTTAACGTTTGCCCCCCGGGGGTCTAGTTTACTTTTACTGCAGTGATCGAATACTCTTCGTCGATTTTATCTATGGCTTAGTACACGAAACTTATTCGATTTTCGGAATATTTAACGATGCTGCACGAAGGGCCAATACTACTTTAAACTTAAACATGAAAGCCAGTCGAAATCAGTCACCTGGCCAAGAAATTTGCAGAAGAGAAAATCGATGAAAAGAAAACGATCACTGCAGATACGCCCTTATGATACTGAACGCGAGAATTTTTATCTTTGACGAATTAAAACTTTTGACAGCAATTGCAATTTTGGGACCAGTTCAAATGGGGCTTCCGGAGTTGCTTCAGGACAAGCGCCAGAGATTCCTTCAAAAATTCCTCTTTAAACATCTCCAAACACTCTTCCACAGATTTCTCCAAAAATTCTTTCAAAGATTCTTCCAGAGATTTTATCAGAAAATCCTAAACGATAATCTCTACAGTAATTCCTACAGCGATTTCTCCACTAGGGCTTTTGCTAGAGATTCCTCCAGTAAGAACTTTTGATGATCCTGATACTTTTCGGATTGGTTCTGAAAGGGATCTATATAGATTCCTCCAGTAATATCTTTACTAGAATTATTCAAAGAATTTATCCAAGAAATCCTCCCAGCTCTGATTCAAGATTTTTTCAGAAATATTCCGGAATATCTCCGGAAATTCTTTGAGATATTTTTCAAGCGATTTCTTTTGGTATTCTTTCCGAGATTCCTCTAAAAACATTGCAAAGACTTCTCCGAGAATTCCTCCTGTAAAAACCTCTACAAAGATTCTCAAAGAAAATCTCCAAAGCTTTCTCCGGGGATTTCTTCACGGACTACTCAAGATATTTCTCTAATGATTTCTCCAGAGTACGTACTCCACGGAAACATACAAAGATATCCGCAAGTAGTCCTCTCGAGATTTTTCCAGGAATTATTCCGAAGATTGCTTTCGAGGTTTTCACCTAGGATTCTACCAGGGATTCCATCAGCCAATCCTCCATATGTTCTACAACTCACGAATTCCTCAACGGGTTCTTCGAGAATTTCCTCCAGGGATTCTCCCGGAGTAACCATCAGGAAAATCGATAGTCCTCGAGGAATTCCTCATGAATTTTTCCACGAATTTATTCTGAAAAATTCTCCAGGGATTCCTCCAAGATTTTTTCTGAAGTTCCTCCAAAGATTGTGCTATGAATTATTGCAGAAATTTCACCAGAAATTATTCTGAGAATTTCACCACGGATTACATTAGGAAATTCTGTAGGAAAATCTCTTCATGGATTTCTCTATTTCACCAATGATTCCCTTAGGAATTCAGAGATTTCTCCAGTCTTTTTTTTTTCAGGAATTTCTCCTATGAAAAATCTCCACAAGGATTCATCTAGGAATTGTTTCAGGTTTGCTATAACACAATAAGAACATTTTAATGAAATATGCTTTTCGTCTCCGCAGTCCTTATTATATAAAGCTGTTGAAAAAACAAAAACTGCCTAGCCGAAAAGCATATTTGATGTTCCAAAAAAATCTTCAGGATTTCCTCTAGAGATTTCCTATGGAATTGCTCCAGGTATTCTTCCATAAATTTAACTAGAGATTCCTCTAGGTATCACTCTAGATTTTTTTCTGAAAGTTCATTCAGGGATTTCTCCTGAATTCCCTCCAGGAACTTATACAGGGATTTCTATAAAAACGTATTTAGAAAAGGAATTTCTGGAATAATCTCTGAAAAACATTCGCGAGGGAAACACTGGAGAAGCTCTTATTCAAATCGATGAAATTCCTGTAGGAATTCATGGGTGCATCGCCGTAAGAATTTCTGGAAGATTTTTTGAAGGGTCCAGACGATTTTTCGGAAGCCCAGCACGTATCTTTGGAGAAATTTCAAAGGAATCCCTTAGGGATCACCTGGAAAAATCCATAGAATAATTAATGTAACGGATTTTCTAAAGGTATCCTTGAAAAAATCCTGAAAGCAACTCTTAAGGCATCCCTATTGAAATTCATGAAATTATTTTTTGTAGAATCCCTAAGGACTGTTCATTTTATAAAGTGGACACCTTGTTTATGCTATATCTTTTTTATTTATTGATGAAATCGTAAACGGTTTTCTGTGTATCGTTCAACTATTATTCTATAATGTTATGAAACTACAGAAGCTTACAAAATGCTTTCGGTTGAAGAACTAAATAGTTTTTGCAAAAACTCATAAGAAAAACTGTTCGTCAAGTTTAAGCATTATTTTTCGCATGAAAAAAAATCCTAAATTTAATGAACAAATTGTATGTTGGTATCCTTTACTATTCAACTTAAGGTAGAGCTTTTAAAAACATCAACAATATTCCATCAGTTCCTGACGCTGAGTCACTTTAGTGATCTATTCCTTATGATCAAATTTGCTGATACACAAACTTTTTACTACCAGCAAAAAAGTAAAGTAATATGCGTGTTCAAAACTGGTTTAGATTACTAAAGAAACTATATATGTATAAAAAAAAAGCAAAATCTTGAGTTTTAACCGCATTCTTGGGTACCAAATTTACTCTTTATGGTCGTTTTATTGAAAAATCCCATACTTTTAAAATTATATACGCATGTTTATCGATCGAGAGCAAACTGTAAGCGTTTTTCTCAAAATATGTTGATAGGTAGTCTCAGAATAACACATTCTGAAAATAATACATGCAAAATAAATTTGATTTAATTCAAGCAGTGTTCCCAATCTTGATGATTGTCATTGTGCTTTGAGTGGTCTTCTGAAAATAAATTATTTGTTTTTCTATTGTGCTTAAAATATGACGTAAGGACTAAATCAGCAACTCTATGAAGGCGTAAGTTATTTTTATTATAAATACTATATTATTACTTCCGTCTGGACGTACTTTAAACCTCAAAATTCTACTCATATCAGTTCCATTTAAATTTAAGATATTTTTCTTAAAAAAAAATTGATAAAAAATGATTTTATGATATCTGCAAAATTGCTTCTCCAAAAATAATTTGATATTTTTTAGCAAGCTTCTAATTGATGATGCTTTCTAAGTACAACCATTTTTTGAAAATAAAAAATATAAATTGTCGAATTTTCCTGCCGATTTTTAATAATCCTTGATTTTGATAACCTCCAAAAATCGACCGTTCTAAACGTTGTGCCTTATTAGTGTGAAATCATATTATTTTGGTAACTTTTTTATTACCACAGCATTGTACAATATTAGTCGAACGATGTACAGAAAACCGATTTCGATTTCATTGATAAATTAAAAAGATATTGCATGTCCAAAGTGTCTACTTCATAAAATGAACAGTCCTTAGATGAATTTCTAGTGAAATCTTCGAAAGAATTCTTGGAGCTGTCCCTGTAGATAATCTCAGGAATAATTCAGTAATCTCGAAGAGGCTACCTGAAGTAATCCTTGAGAAAAATGTCGTAGTGTAACCTGGCGAAAGCCTTGAGGACATCTGCAAAAATCCCTGTAGAGGCTTTCCTGAAGGAATCCTTAGAGGAGTCTCTGGAAAAAAAAATTGGAGGCATATCAGGACAAATTGCTTAAATAACCTTTGGATTACTCAAAAGGAGTCCTCGAAAAAGTATCTGCAAAAATTCCTGGTAAATTTCCCTGAGAAATCCTTTAATAAATTCCTGGAGAAATCCCAGTAAAAATCTTACTGGAGTAAGCTATGAAGGAATCGGAGGCTAAATCGTCCCTGTAGAAATGGCCCTGCAGAAATTGCTGGAATAATCCTAAGCAGTATCTCTGGAGGAACTGCTGAAAAAAATCCTGAAGGAATTGCTGAAGGTATTCCTGGAGCCCAAATGGAATTGGTTAAGAAATTCTGGTAGCGAACGAAAGTTCTTCCTGGAGGAATCTCTGGGAAAATCGCTAGTGGAAACTCTGGAGGAATCGTTGTAGGGATCTCAATAGAGATTATCTTGGAGTAATTTCTGAAAATCTTTGAGAGAATTCCCGGATAAATCTTCTGAAGAGTCTCTGGAGATATTTCAAGAGGAATTTCTGAAGGAATCTCTGCAAGTTGTCAGGAAGGAACTCCTGAAGCCTCATTTGAAGTGGACCCAAAATTTCTGTCGAAAGTTATAATTCGCCAGCGTAAAATGTCGTTTTACTTATAGATGAAAAATATGAATTATGACTTGCCGAAAGATGCCGTTTCCTTATGTTATAACTTTTATTTTTATTGACAACGAATTTTAACGGATTGGAAAAAGTTTTAATTTCGGATCTGTGGCTTAGTGACTCAAAATCAGCCTAAGGAAATAATCAGGAGAAATTCCTCCAACTTTTCATACAGTAATGACTTCAAAATATTTTCAGACATTCGCAACTCTTTTTCGAAGAATTCCCATAGTCAACTCTCTCTAACTCGATTTTTAGTATCTCCATATCGAGTTAAAGAACCATAGTGAAAGTTGGTTTTCATGGCTACCTCGATGGTGTTCTATATCACGATACCTCCCTAATTCAAGTTATTGAGAGTTGATAGTATTAAGGCTAAGTGGCCCGTGATTCATTTTGGCAACAATGACGACTTTTCAGCTTGCATTTCAAAGTGATAAAACTCAATCTTGATAGTTTATAATGACTTGAAAAAGTATCATTGTACGCGCTAACATGCAAAAAGTATGCTTATACTTTTTCAGCTGTGTCAGTGCAAAACCAACTGATTTTCTTTGATTCGAAATCGTGAGATGAATTAGCAACAATCATTAACGACGCGTACAAATTTCAATGACGGCCTACTTCGCCTTAATAAACAGCTGAGAATTCCTCAATGCTTTATTTTGACATTTAGAGTAAGGTGGGGCAAAAGTTCGACCTTAGTGGTATAATCAAAGTTTCCAGGAAAACAATAGCAGTGAAAACAAAACAAATACCATACAGTGAACCTTCAACATATTGGCTATAATTTTGCTGAACAAACTTGTGTCAAAATATTTACTCATTTTTAATTATAACAGTTTCAAAATTGATTGTCTTATTCGAACTTTTGCCCCACCGGTGGGGCAAGAGTTCGAATCTAGTGTGGGGCAAAAGTTCGCTGACTAAAACATAAAATATCGATCCTTTTATGACAGGCATACCTTACACCAGCCGTAAACTTAAGTTTAACGAAAAATACACACTAAATTTTCATCAAAAAATTGCCCAAAACCGGGTTAATTGTAATATACTCAAAAATAGCAGTTTTTCGCAAAACTAAGTGGAAATGTAAAATTTTGGTGACAATTTTCACACGATCAGACAAATTTAACTAAATTTGAAGATAATATGTGGATTTTAGGCAATTTGCAATTTTTTCCGTGACTTTATACATGGGTCGAACTTTTGCCCCGCTGATTCGAACTTTTGCCCCACTATGGGCCAAAAATTGTTTCCAAGCATTTATGCAAAAACTAATACACCTCAAAGCAACCTTATGATAGGCCTAGAAACGCCCTTACATAAAATATTGAAAAAGATTTTATCTTCAATTGGTTCCATGGAACGAAAGTTTGACCAAAAATTACAATATTCACGTCGAAAAACAACAAATAGCCATAACTTTTCCAAATCTCAATCGATTTTTATGATATTTGGAGTGAAAGTCTCTTACTTGAATAGCATTCGAACCACCATGACGTTTATAAGATTTGTTTTGAATTGAGCTAGAAATCTTAAAAAGAAACTCTTACCCCACTCGAACTTTTGCCCCACTTTACTCTATGTAGGAATTTGTTGATGAATTCTTTCATAAATTTCTCCAGAAAGACATTTCTAGAGTCCCAATTTCTCGAAGGTTTTGGTTTTACAATATAGAGAAGTACCGTCAGAATGGGTTTGATTCCGTTTTGGATTTATTTGTAGCATATCAATTAATCTGAGCCATTTTGTGTCTTCGGCTCTTTCATTTACCAATACATGCTCTACAACTAGACATCTTTTCCACTTCATTGGTATTTTTCGGTGACAGTCACCGAAAAATACCAATGAAGTGGAAAAGATTAAGAGAACGGTGATCAAAACCACAGCAAAATACAACTAGACATGCAAGCTTTTTGGAACTACATCAACAATAACAGGATAAACAAGAAAATATTTCAATGCAGCATTTTTTGCTGAAAAGTGTTATACTGTATAACTTATACATGTGTATTTTGTTTTTCCGAGCCTTATAGTTTTCTTCATTTTGTTTATCCCTGAAAAAAACGTTCAAAAACATCACAATGGACGATTATCTATAGATACAATTTGATAACGAACACAAAGCTTCTTCAGGAGTTTACCAAGGATCCACAAATCGTTTCTCCTATGAGTTCTTAAGAGATTTTGTAATAGATGTTTTGAGATATTTCCACTTGAATTTCATCAAGAATTTCTCAGAGACTCGCTTTAGGCATTACTCCTGTTAATTCTGCTTAAATTCTGCCATGAATCATTCCATAAAATCCACTGTGAGATCATATTCGGATCCTTTTCCTGATGGATTTTCAAGGGATTTTTATTGAAATGCTTCGAATGTGCTTCCGTTTCTGGATTCATCAAAAATTGATTCAGAGATTTTTTTCATGATTTTTCAAAAACGGCTCGAAAATTTTCTCAGTGAGATTTCGTGGGATTCAAAAAAAAATATTTCACAGAATTATCTACTCTGGGCCAATTTCTAATGTAAGCTCAGATGGAATCCTGATTAAATTCTTGGTGGAATCTATAAAAATAAATGGTTCCCTTAACAAATCACTAAAATAATTCCATTCTTTGGATTAAATTTTGGAAAAGAGTTGGTATAAATCCTGGAAGAAATAATTGTAGAAATTCTAGAAGGAACTGCTGTAGGAATTCTTCTATGTAATTCCTCTAGTAATTATTGCGAATATCCGGAGAGGCTGTAATGTATCGACGATGCATATTTTTTTGAGTTTTTATCGATTTCTATTTAAAGAAAATGCCAGACATTATTTCTGGAAAAAAAATGAGAGAAATATTCACCGTAAAATATTCCAGATCTCTAGTAAAAATACTGAAAATATCCAACTAGTAAATAATAGAAGTATTTCAAAGAATACTTGAAATATCACAATTTGCATTTCATCATAATGATTCGCAGATATTTTAAGGAATGATATTTTTAAATAGTTTATATAGAGAAGTCGTGATTTTATTTAAGGCAGAATTTAAAAAAAAAATGAAAATAAATGTTGTAATTTCTTAAAGAATATATTTACAAATGACATTGAATGTTATTTGTGCAATTGTCAGATGAACACTTAGTGGAATCCTTAGTTTTTTTAGGAATCTCTGTATCTCTTAGTTTGGAAGAAAATTCATCCAGAAAATCCAAGATGATATTTTGGAAGAATCTTAAAATATATTATTGGATTATTTCTTCTGACATTATTGAAAAAAAATTCACGAACATTTTCGAGGAATTCCTAGAGAGTTCTTAGAGAAATTCCTGAGAAAATACCTAGCAGAATAGCTGAAGACTCTCCTAAGAAATTCGGGATATATCTATTTTGAACAAAAAAAAATCAGGTTTGAATGCTGGATTAGTTATTGAAAAGAAATTCTTTGAAATCTAAAGAGTACCATCTAGAGGAACATCTAAAAGAACAACAACTCCCCCTATCAATCTCTGGCTACGCCCATGGATGTCGTCGTTGAGGGGCCAAAACGGATTGGGCTTTCGTCGACGGAGGGCGGTGCCCATGCAAACGATGCAGCTAAGCGTTCCTTTGTCCATTTGCACTTGTTGTATTTGTTTCGTGTTATTTTAGGGGCGTCAAATTTATGACCTCTGTTCCGAGAGAAGAATGGTGTCCTTTATAGCAACAAAGGTTGCTATTTTTTGCATTGTGCGGAAATATACAATGTGGAAACTACAGGGAATGATCATTTCCAGTTGTTTTCGTGACATGCTCTATAGTGTATCTAAAATGTACTTGATACTGGGCATTCCCGTGGCATGTGTCATCCGGTCTGAATTTCACAGGATACTATTTTGAGCGAAATCCACGCAACGACTCGTCGGAATATAATTAATTTTAATGCGAAAATGACGTTGAATTCATAATAAATTGCGTTGTTCCAATTTCGAGAACTGGGGACGCTACGGTTGGTGAAGTAATTTCGAATGCAGATTTTTATTGAATTAAACAATGAAGGTGGAGAAGGAATGGAGACTGAACATGAATATTGTAACAATGTTGAAGAGTTTGCGGTGTGTCATTTCAGTGGTTTGAAAAAAAAAATGAGCATTAAAGTCGTAATTTAAATACACACGTTTCTGAATTTTCCTAGAAATTGATTCAATGTACATATTTGTTGTCTATGGTATAAACAAATCAAGTGCATCATCATCTATTGCAAATCTGAAAGACCTCTTGTAAGCTATTTAGCTGAGCTATTCAAGGAAAAATCCTTTGATGAATCATAGATGCAATTTTAGGAGACACCTAGAATAACATCCCAATAAAAATTATAATAGAACTAACGGGTGAAATATTTATTTTTTAAATATCTGAACATATTTATCAACTAACTTTCCAGATGGTTTAATTTATCAAAACTACTACAGTCTACTCTCCATAATCCGATATCGAAGGGACCATCGAGTTAGGAAGGTATAAAGTTACAGAACATAAAATCAGTGCAACTGAGATCTAAGGGAGTATCGAGTTAGTCATGCAAACCAATTTTTACTATAGTTCTCTAACTCGATATCAAGATACAGAATATCGAATAAGGAAAAGTTGACTGCATTATTTTGAGTGCTTTCACCTTTTGCTTAACTTTTTAACCTGTGTTTTGAAAAAAATTGCATATTTGTAGTTCTCTGTCAAGGTTTCATGCTGATTGCTCATAATGAAACTAAGGTTCAGTATGTCAAAATTGATCATTTTATATGGAAATCGGCTTTCACTGCTATATATATAACAATACTATATATAATAGATAACAAATTTTGTAATTCTAATTATAATTCTACTTACAGTTTTGTGAAAATCCTTAAGATGCACTTGAAAATTACTTTAGGCAGATATTTGTAATAGAAAATATAGGAGAGCTTAATGTAAATATACAAAAGTAACAACAACAGTAATAACGGTGCGATTGAGATTTTTTTCGTTCATTGAAGTCTCATTTGCACAGTTTCGATGTTAATCCACAAGAATGGAATAAAAAAGTAAACATTTGAATTAAAAAAAAAGTGGTATTTGTCATAAAAAGGAGCTTATCTGATCTGCACGGCTATGATGCATTTTTTATCTAATATTCTATATTAAGATGTTTTCCTAGTAAGTTGTGTACATTTGTCAATAAAAATCTAATGAACTTCAATCACTGGAGGAGACGTCCTCCTCATTTCATTAGAAAATTTAAACAAAAGGTTCATGTTCCAGATTCAAATGATTAACCTCCACCTCCGCCTATTCTTTCTTTTCATTGTTGTAATTCCCCGTCTTCACCTTTCGTCACTAAGCCTTCTGTCCCACGACCGAGGGGCATGGGTAATAATTTTCCATTAATTTCTCAGCACCATTATTTAATTTCTATGATAATGAGCCCGTCCATCAGTCAAGTGCAAGACGAACCCATTTCAGCAGAACAGCCAGCGCGAGCGGGCCATCGTAAAACGGTCCTCGGTACCCAGTGTTGTGGGTGGCCGGCGTATCGTTCGGGATATGTACCATCAGGTCAGCGGTTTACGACCAGGGCCATCACAGCCTTCGCCATTAGACCAAGGACACATGAGACAACCGTGAGACAGTGCCTTTGGTGTTCATCAGTGGCTCCAGTGTCATCTTCATCAGTAGCAGCAACAACAAAAACAATGTCGTCCAACAGGCAGGGCTAGTAGCGGATTTTTTGAGAGGCTTGGTTAATATTTCAAGGCATGTCTCTAAATAGTTCTTTGTTTCAATGGATGGCCTTTAAATAGTCTTTTTTAGGAAAATGATCTCTAAATTCGGCTTAAGGACATAGCCCCAAATTACCCATTACCCAGAATTATTATTTTTACTAGCAAATTGAAACATTAGTATTTTTTTCTAGCTATGACATAAAATAAGTATTGGTATGTTGGGTCTCAGTATCACTGAATCAACTCTTGAAGAAATAATCTAATAATATCTGACAGATTTTTTACAAATACTTAAAAGACATTTTACACCGTCTTCAGCACAAAGGCTGCACAGACTGAACGATTACTAACATTAGGCAACGGACAACACGAAACACCCAGTAGCCCAGCGATGAATTTTTCGTTTGACGAAAAGTTTTCACCGACTGGAGCGGGAATCGAACCCACACATCGTGGCACAATACGCCTAGTCGACTGACGCCGCTAACCGCAAGGCCACGAAGCCCACAAGGCATTACATTATGTCGAAAGTCAGGAGAAAATCATGGAAAATTCATCGAGCCCCAGCAACACACATGTCATAATTGTGTATTATCAACAGATATATGACCAAAACTAGTCATATATAAATTGATAATACTAAAATATAACATGTGTGTTGCTCGGGAGTAATATATGGCGTAATCACACGAGGAGTTTCCTAAGAAGTTCCACAGAAATAACCTATAAAAAATGTCCGGTCGTATTATCTGAAGATTTTCTATGATATTTTAGGAGCATTTCTTAATCCTTATTTGTTTATTTTTCGATTCATTTTTGTCTCTTATTTTTCTGGCACAAAATCTCAAAATTTGTTATTTATTATACATTTTATCGTTACCAGCCCTGAACATAATGTTACTGCGTGCTGTTGTTGTGGGACCATCTGCATAAACGAAGCGGAAGTGTTGGAATTCCACACCAAGTCACCAGCATGGCTAAGTGCAACCAGAACCGAATCACCTATACAGCATAGGGGCCGTTGATGGGAGTCTTTTGTGTCCGGAATCGAGGATCATTGTGCAGCCTGCTAATGTTGGCTGCGTACGACACGCCCAGCAGAACAGTAATTAATTGTTGTCCTTGGCTGGTGGTCTTAACTGGGAAATTGCGTGTATCAAAGTACAGGCCATAGTGGAGCACAGATTAGGAGAACTCATAAAACATTTTCCCTTTTTACGAATTGAATGATTAATTTGTAATAAAATAAAGAATAGAGTACATAATAAAATAATAATAATTGACATGGATCATTCGGAATCTGTCTCAACAGGCCTAGGTCAAGGATCTCTATCAAAATTTTAAACATAAAGTATGTTTGTCTGTGCTACTAGTGTAATTCCGTTATGTTTCTGGATCACTGTTCAATTTGTGGTTCGCTGCATTTCAACATGACTAAACGGGGGCGTTGTTGCAATAATTTCAAACTTGATGCCTAGTCTAACGCCACTTAGCGACGGGTATTAATAAGATACACACATTGTGTATTTATGGATTGTGCTACAAATAGAAGTGGGCATATAAATACGATATGCTCTATTGCAGGAGACGTGTGCTGTATGCAATACTGACTGTATGACACTATAGTATACGTCGAACGCCATTACCCCAAATGCATAACATTTTGAGACTAATTCTGTACATAAGGTGGAAAAATAATTGTACGATTCCTTATCAGTATTAAATGAGTTTGGCCTAACAGTGTATTTTCATATATTAGAAGATAAAAAAGGAGCTAGCTTTTCAGCAAGTAATTTTGACATACTGGGTTTCCTTTAGATATGTTCTCTTATACTGGTGAGATTCACACCGCCACGCTGCAATGCAGTGAAGAACAGCCTATTTTGAAAAGAAGGGTGAAACTATTTTAAAAAATAGTAGCACCAAATTAGGATGTAGTACAGTCTCCTTTTGGACGCTGCTACCCACTTCCTACACTCATGTTGTTTTTAGATGTCGGTCTACTAGCATTATGATCTTCTTCAAAATTTTGCTTCGTAAACGATGGCAATGGAATATCACCCCGATACTATCGCTGCAAATGTTGTTCTATGGAACCCGCTTAAAGCATAACCTGATAGACAATTGTCCCGCTGTGACATATTAAGACTAATACGCTTATAAAAAAGGCGGCATCGGATCGCCGGTACCATAAAAACTTTCGTTTGTCGGTTTGTTGGTTCATTCAGCTGAATTTCGATAGCATAATCACAAAAAAATAGTTGTGTTTGATTCAACATAATGAAGTATTCCTGAAAGGAAATTTTCTGATTAAAATTAAGGCAAGGATTAACTTCAATAAATACCTTAACGATATCCTGTTTCCAGCTAATTTTTAAAAGGTCAATATAAAGATATTGGTGACTAACTTATCTACCGAAAATTTAAAAGAACAGCCTATTTATGAAAGAAGAGACAATTTTGGGTGAAATGCTTACAGCTATGATGTGATTAATCAATGTAACAGCATGATGCTATGGCACACCCTATATTCATAAGAAAGGATTTTTTTTGTTTATAAATTAAATTGAAATATGAACACCAATGAATGAAGTCCAAATACCGGTGAGCGCGCAGCTTTTCATGTGTTCAAATTCCTCCGGTGGCGGATCTTATTGCATTGAAAATTTCCTTGTCATCCCTTAGGGCTTAATGGCACATGTACAAAAATGGTAAATTGACAAGGAAAGGTCTCAGTCAATGAAAGTCTTATTTAATTAAAAGACCATTAACGCTTTTAATAACGCTGAAGGGGTCAAAAAATGCTGTGGGTTGTTATCCTCAAAATGCTTCAGCTCATACAAAATTTGTAGAATTTCCACACAAAAAATGTTACGAGGAGCCGTTTCTCTACGCTTTCACTCTATCATCATTATAGCACGCCTTTCCTTACGCCTGATACATAGGCAGTCTGCTAAGCAAAGAGCAAACCTCTCTGCCATGCCTTTCCCCCAACCCATACACTCCCGCATGAACTGGCGTAGACGCAGTGGTATATACGGTCTACTGTGGGAGCCAGTTCAATGCATCATCAATTCCTCCCCCTTTCCCTCATTGGTCTGCATTCTGACGTGGCAGGCGCCATTGTTGCCTAAAAATAGAAGATCCCCAGCATTTATACACTGAGGGTTTCTGTAAGTCCCAAGCAGTCGTTCAGTTGGTTCCTTGTGTAAGTGCAGCTGAACTGGGGATACTGGAGTAGCAACCACGGGCGGCCAATCAAACCCAAACTCAAATTCAACTCACAAATCAAAATTATGGCTAATTAAACAATTCCATGCTCTTGAATAAACTTATGGACTACCGACAGTAAAGAAAATATTGCAAATATTGTACTATTATTCAACCAGAGATTGCCCTTCTTTCAAATAACATTAATCTGCCCAAGGTATCAGCGATAAGAAAACTCCATAAAGTGAAATCTAAAATTTTTACTACTCTTTCGTATTCTTATGTTGCAATTTTTTTGGCGTCCAATGTTCTATTGTTCAAATCATCAATTTGACTTCTTTTGAACATAGATTATTCTTTAGAGCTATATTGTTAAAAGACAATATTTTGTAAAGCCTCATTTTTTATATATTGCTATTTTTCATTTTTATATATTTTACAGTAAGATTTATTATTTCAAGCCTTGCTGCTAGGATAATCATTGCTTTGAATTCTGTTAATATCAACAAACATTTATTTTTTTTAAAACACTGGATCTTGATTCGACACATACTTGAAATTATTATTCCAATTACAAATTTTTCCTTCTTTCGGAAATTAGCTGTTTCTTTTGATTCATCCAAAATCCAAAAGCTTATCGTTCCAAAATTAAAGCCTATCGTTTGGAAATTTTTACAGAAACATTAACTTTTAAAGATGCGTTCTTCGTTCAATTTATGATGTGTGAATATTTGCTGGCATTAAAACTTTAAACTTTTTTAACAAAAACATCATATGAAAATGATAATAAACCTTCAAGCTGTTTGTGGAATACCTATAAGTCGATGAAAAAACGGAAGTCGAGTCTAGTACACGACACTGAAGACGGTGGATATATATTTTTTTTTTTTTCATATAATCGGAAGTCGGTTTAATGTTTTGGGGTAACTTTGGTTGTTCGTAAACGTTTCAAAATAGCTAAAGTTGCAACAATTTTTAATATTTGTATATTAAGTCTCAAATTTTCTCGATTCAAATGAAAATAGCTTTGACATAAAGTGTCATACTAGTGGCTTTACTTTTGCATTCGTTTTGTTTAAATAATTAACAGATATTTATGTTATTGCACTATCAGAGTTACCCGCATTATCAAAGATACCCCGTTTGACGATACTATTATTAAGTAATGCTTTTTAATAATCACTTAAAATCTATACTTGATTATTTCAGCTCTGCTTTTCATCATATTTTTTATGAAAATGTGATGTTACAACAATTCTTGACCATCAATGCCAATCTTGGTAAAAAAAAATCAAAAAATGTCCATATTCAAGGAAAACCAATTCAGTGTGTCGATTTTCAAATGTCCAGAAGAAATCACTAATTATATATGATATATTGTGTTTGAATCTGCTCATTTTATTTAATTCATTATGCCAAACGGCTTTATACCAAACGACTTTATGCCAATTCGGGTATAATCGTTTAATTTAACAGAAAACGAAAATTATGTATCCTTGGCTAATATTGGACTAATAACCGATTGCGGTCAAGGACACTTTATGGTCCTTCAGAAGATCCGGAACATCCGTAAAAGTAGACTTTTCTAGAAAATTGACCTAGAGGGCAGGATTTTTCATTTCGTCAAACGACTTGCAACAATGAGCTTTAAGATAGTATACCATCATTGCCTCGGTATTATCTCGAATGGCCATTTCTCGGTCCTCCGGAAGATCCGGAGCACCCGTAAAAGTGGACTTTTCATAAAAATTAAGCTCGAGAACCGGATTTTTTTTTTTTTTTTTTTCAAACGGCTTACAGACTGTAAGTTACAGTGATCTCAAATGACCATTTCGTGATACTCAGGAAGATCCGGAACATCGGTAAAACTGGACATATCATGAAAATTGACCTAGAGAGCTGGGATTTTTTTTATACGACAAGCAGTGATGGGCTTCAAATAAGCATACCCTCGTTGCCTCGGTATGATCTCGAATGGCCACTTCTTGGTGGCTGCATCTAAATCAGTTTTGTTGAACTTCACATTAACAATTTGAAAAAAAAAACACATAACCCTGTCGGATACGGGTTAAAAACGTGAGGCTATTTCAACTCACTCGCGACCTTCAAAAAGAAAAAATAAATAACGTTTTCCTCAAACATGAAACAATAATTTTGAACACAAAGTTTTTCAATTGGACCCTGGCTTGAAGCCCATTTGAAAATTATCTAAATAATTAAAAAACTCAGGAGCTTATTCGGACATTGAAAGAGAAAAACAAACTATTGCAAACTAATAGCAAGAAAGCTCAAAAATTTACTATGCAGTTTGAAAGCGCGCACAATTTCAATTTAGAACTCACTAGTCCTATCGAAAATCATGCTACTCAGGATGTCTTAAGCATTCTCAATCAAGAGAACGTTTTCGAAAATCCTGGAAGACTGATTTGGAAGAAGTGAGAACTATAATTAATAAAAAATCAAAAATATGAAAGCCCCTGGTGATGATGAATATTTTCACATAATCATCAAGGAACTTCCACAGAATAGCTTAATCATACTTGGTTGATATTTTAAATAAATGTTTTCATTTTTAACAAATGGAAACATGTCAAAGTTATACAAATTTTAAAACCGGACAAAAAACCTGCTGAAGTTTGCACCAAATGATGGCCCACAACAACGAAATTTCATTTTTTTGCCAATGATTCTGGTCTTGCTCTTCTAAACATAAAAAAAGCATTCGACAGTGTTTGGCATGAAGACTTTAATTTTCCAACATACATTGTTAGAATAATCCAAAATTTGTCAAAAAGTACACTTCAGATTAATTATCAGAGCTCCAAGTCTGAAAGACTTCCTGTAAGAGCAAGTGTTCCTCAATGCATTTACCTAAATTACCTAAGTGTTGTCAAATTATTTATTTACGGATAACACAGGCCACTCCCCCAAAGGACGAAGCCTTTGCATAAAAGTTTGGATAATTTCTCTTCATACTTGCAAAAGTGAAAGATTTCTCCTAATGCTTCTGAAACTCAACTAATAATATTCTCACATAAACCTAAAGCTCATGTAAACATGCTGTCACGATGAGAGGGGTTCCAATAAATTGGTCAGATGAAGTAAAATATCTAGGGCTCATGGTAGATAAAAATCTATCTTTCAAAAATCACAATTGGGGCTTTCAAGCCAAATGTAAAAAAATATATAAAATGACTGTATCACTTATAAAAAGAAAATCGAAACTTTCTCTTTTAAGCACAAGCTATTGATCTTCAAACACATTTTCAGGTTGGCCATGTTGCATGCTGTAAAAGTATCGTTCCCGTGAAAAAATTAACATGCCTTTGAAATATGGATGCATCATCCAGATTTTCTCACTTTCCTTTTTGCAATCTTGGAGAAATCTGAACTCGCCTACAGCATTCTGTGGGTGGAGATGCTGACCTAATGGTAGTAAGACTAACATTCAAAATGCGAGATTGGATTTTGTGCTAAAAACTCAACGCCTTTGAACAAAATCATCATAAAGCTCTAAACTTAATCAAAACAGCTATTCGTCCGAACCGTTCATCTCGAAGCCCTGAATATTTCACATCATTTTGAATATTGAAACGAATGTAAAATTCATTTCCTAAAGTCAGATTGAAGACCGGTAACTAATCTTCCGCCAATCTGGCTGCATCGTCTGCCGAGCATAAAAGTATAGAAAAGGGAATTTTCGAGTAGATCCTTTGCTTGCGGAACGTCGAAAGGTATGTGTTTCAATGCCACCCAGCAGCATCAGACGACAGTAGTTAAAACTCAATTAATTATTTACAAGCTACTGGTTAGCAGTTCACGAAGCAATTCGGTCTACGCGACATGATGTTTCTTTGGACGGGCTCTCTCCCCTTACTGACAAAGTCACAAAAGCAAGCAGAGCATCGTTGCACAGTTGCCAGCAAGGGTGGTAAAGTAAATTTGCTTGAAAGCATTCTTCAAACAACGTGCCAACCGCGATCTAGCGATTTGGTTGGAAACTCTGATGAGCTTGCCCCCTGGCGGTAGGGGAGAGCTTTCAAAGCCTTGCGACTCGTTTCAGTTGGAGCTTGTGTAGGTGGAGAGAAAGGACAGTGCCAGGCATAAAGTCGGTTGCCATAGAAGCCTTCCAGTGAATTTGGAATGTAGTTGGGAACAAGTTGTTACATCTCGTAGACTGGACGCAATGAACTAGTCAGCAAGCTAATTAAAAATACCGTTTTGAATCATATTACGGACAGCTTCAAATTCCGGACACCATACTTTGTATGGGAAACTTTTCACACGAAATATTTCAATTTGTGCTCTTCAAAAGTTCTCACTTTCTAGGCTCGTTTTAATAAGCCTTTTCCTTAAAAATCTATGCAAACTTTTAATGTCCAACTGCCTTAGACGTCTCTTTAGTGGCTTGACGACTTAAACTGATGGTTTGACTTTTCTAATAATGATTTCCATGAGCTGCCCGGAAATCGAATCAAAGTGTCCGGAATATGAGGCAAAAGTGAGGAAGCGTCCGGAATAAGAATCATAAAAAGGCCACACATTTCGATTTATTCAAAATAATTTAAGTTGCGGAAGCGTATTCTTTACCCACCATTTGGTAGTTAAGGGTTTTTGACGCTCGATAACGCTGAAAAATCATCCAGAATGATTTATTGTGTATGCTCTATGCTGAATTAAACTTCACTTAGGCCTTAAGTGTCCGTAATATGAATCAAAACGGTATATCACTTTGTTCTTTGGGTTTTTCTGCTCGAGCTAAAATAAGAACTTTGATGATAAGATTGGGGTGTCATTGAACATTGAATGATGAGACAGTGCGCATCGTACCTTCGAGCACGAATTCTCTCTGCTCTTGGAAGTTTTTCTTTAAAAACTACCTAAAGCAATAAAACAGTACTTTTCAGTGCTAAAATTAAAAACGGTACTTTTTAGTGCTACTAAACCAGTACTTTTTGTTCTACTATTGATCCCTTTACGATGCTTGTTTGGACCCTTGCCTTCGATTTTTCGTTGGACCCGTTGGCGAAAGCTAGCGGTGGTAATCCTTTTTGGACACCGTCTTGGGAGAAAAACCTCTTAGGAGGTCTCGTCTTCTTTCGTTTATTCACTATACATGGTTGCAACTACAAACAAAAAGAAAGGTGAATCTCTGAATTCACAACTTCCTTCCAAAAAACTGGGATTTAAAACTGTCTCTAAACGTGGCAAGAATGGAAGAAAAGACGTTTCTCCGGAATGCGAACTTTCTTCCAAGGGTGAAATGAATAATATTGATAATTGCATCGAAATGAGCAATCAGTTCGATGCTCTAGACAAATTTTCCGAACAGCAACGTCTTTAGCCCAGGCTCTTTGATTCAAGTGAGGAAGCAAAGAGTGCCGCCTATCATAGTCAGTTGTTCCGAATTTGGGGGATTTGTCGCGTTTGCCGGAAACTCTTAAAGATCGCGAACTTCTTCTCAAACATCTTGAAGAGAAGAAGCACAAATGTTTTACTTATGACGACAAAACTGAACGTTTGTTCAAAGTTGTCTTGAAAGGTCTCTCAAGCGACTATAAGTTACCTGAAGAGATCAAAAATTGAATTAATGATTTACTTAGGTTTTACGCAGTCTAAGTAATCATTATGAAGAAGAGAACCCAATCTGGCATTGTTCGGAAAGGGCTTTCACAAGAATATTATTTAGTTCACTTTAACAAAAAAGATCTAAATAATATTGAAGCTTTTGAAAAAGCTAGACTTATGTTCGATGTCCGTGTGACATGGGAACATTTCCAGAAACCTGGAGGAAATTTACCAGAACCCCATTCTGTACCGCATGGATGCTAAATGCATGATTTGCGGAGGTTCTTCTCACGCTAAGGACGTCTGTCCAGTGAAGGAAGATACCATCAAGTTTATATGCTCGAATTGCGGGGGCAATCATAAGTCAAATTTTTGGGCTTGCCCTTCGCGTAGGCGAGTCGTCGAGGCTCGTGCTAGGCAAATAAACAGTAATATCCGTTACGATAACTGTCGTTTCCGGAATTTCCATGGTAGAGTATCGATCAATGCTCATTTTTCAGTTAACGATCGCTATAACTCCTCCCCTATTCTTACTATGAGTACCCATTCTAATTCTTTCAAATCAAATGGGGAAAAAAAACCCTGCCACCATAGATAACTCCTACTCCGCCTCTTCGTCTATAGAAAATTCTAACGGAAAATCATCAAATGTACCCACTTCAAGTGATACGTCTGCCTCTGATTTTAATTTTCTAACTGAACAATTGAATCTAATGATTGATGCAATGTTCAAAGCCACCACTATGACTGAAGCAGTCCAAGTAGGTGTAAAATTTACTAATAAAATTGTTTTTGAATTACGGTTTTCTAATGCATCCAATAAATGTTTTAAATTGGGATGCTCGTTCTTTGAATGGTAAAGAGGTCGAATTTTTGGCTATTGAATTTTCTTACAGCTAATAACGTGCATATAGCAGTTATTACTGAAACCTATTTGAAACCTGGATCCAAACTCAAAAGAGATCCTAACTTTTTTATTCATCGTAATGATCGACTTCGACTGAGGTCTCCCTTAGCCGAGTGATTAGAGTCCGCGGCTACGAAGCAAAGCCATGCTGAAGGTGTCTTGGTTCGAATCCCGTTCGGTCCAGGCTCTTTTCGTGAAGAAAATTTCCTTGACTTCCCTGGGCATAGAGTATCATCGTACCTGCCACATGATATACGAATGCGAAAATGGCATCGTTGACAAAGAAAGCTCTCACTTAATAACTGTGGAAGTGCTCATAAGAACACTACGCTGAGAAGCAGGCTCTGCCCAGTGAGGACGTAGCCAAGAAGAAGAATGATCGACTTGATGGGGCATGTGGGGCGTTGCAATCATCATTCATAGGCGTATAAAACATCAACTATTTACGTCATTTGAAACGAAAGTTTTTTAAACATTAGGTGTTTCAGTTGAAACACAGCTTGGTAAATTGGAGCCCAGATAGCCGTAGCGGTAAACGTGCAGCTATTCAGCAAGACCAAGCTGAGGGTCGTGGGTTCGAATCTCACCGGTCGAGGATCTTTTCGGGTTGGAAATTTTCTCGACTTCCCAGGGCATAGAGTATCTTCGTACCTGGCACACGATATACGCATAGAAAATGGTCATTTGCATAGTAAGCTCTCAGTTAATAACTGTGGAAGTGCTCATAAGAACACTAAGCTGAGAAGCAGGCTCTGTTCCAGTGGGGACGTAACGCCAGAAAGAAGAACAGCTTGGTAAATATACTTTCATGGCTGTCTATTTTCCTTTTCAATGCTCTGGACAGCAAGTTAATTTGCTCCAAACTGACTTGCGAAAATTGGCAAGCAATAAGTTAAAAATACTTGTCATTGGTGACTTTAATGCCAAACATCGGTCATGGAATAATTCTCAAAGTAATTCCAACGGCAGAATTTTATTTGATGAGTGCTCTTCAGAATATTTCTCAGTTCAATACCCTGATAGCTTACATGTTTTCCTCTTCAATGCTTCCTGACAATGCTCTCGAAACTTTAACAAATTCCATTGTTGAAGCCAGGAGCATTGAAATTCCAAAATGTGAAGTCAAATTTGGATCCGTGATTATAGACGATGATCTTAAACTCTTGATCCGTCATAAAAACGTGAGGAGAAGGCTATTTCAACGCACTCGCGATCCTGCTATGAAGATTATATGGCAGGATTTGCAGAAAGAAATCAAAAAACGTTTTTCACACAGAATCCAATACCGGCATTGAAAGAGGAAAACAAATTATTACTAACTAATTGCGAAAAAGCTCAAAAACTTGCTATGCAGTTTGAAAGCGCGCACAATTTTAGACTTACTAGTCCAATTGAAAATCAAGTTACTCAGGACTTCGAAAATATTCTCAATCAAGAGAACGTTTTCGAAAATTCATGGCAGACTGATTTGGAAGAAGTGAGAATTATTATTAAAATATTCAAAAATATGAAAGCTCCTGGCGCTGATGGAATTTTCTACATCCTCATCAAGAAACTTCCAGAAAGTAGCTTATCATTTTTAGTTGATATATTTAACAAATGTTTTCAATTAGCATATTTTCCTGACAAATGGAAACTGCTAAGGTTGTACCAATTTTAAAACCAGACAAAAATCCTGCAGCAGCTTCTAGCTATCGTCCAATCAGTTTGCTTTCCTCCATCAGTAAACTTTTTGAAAAGGTCATTTTGAACAGAATGATGGTCCGCATCAACGGAAATTCAATTTTTGACAATGAGCAGTTCGGATTCCGCCATGGACATTCGACCACTCATCAACTTTTACGTGTAACAAATTTGATCCGTTCCAACAAATCTGAAGGCTATTCTACTGGTCTTGCTCTTCTAGACATAGAAAAAGCATTCGTCAGTGTTTGGCATGAAGGTTTGATCGTAAAATTAAAAAACTTCCATTTTCCTACATACATTGTTAGAATAATTCAAGTTATCTGTCAAATCGCACACTTCAGGTTAATTATCAGAACTCCAGATCTGGAAGATTTCCTGAAAGACTTCCTGTAAGAGCTGGTGTTTACTACAATAGATCAAATATTGGTCACAGTGGTTTATGTTCCGAACAGAAAGAACTGGTGTTCCACAAGGCAGCATTTTGGAACCAATATTATACAATATTTTCACATCTGACTTACCTGAGTTACCTCAAGGATGTTTAAAATCCTTGTTTGCGGATGACACAGGCCTCTCCGCCAAAGGACGAAGTCTGCGTGTCATCTGTAGTCGATTGCAAAAATGTTTGGATATTTTTTCTTCATACTTGCAAAAATGGAAGATTTCTCCTGATGCTTCCAAAACTCAACTAATAATATTCCCTCATAAACCAATGTCACAATGAGACGGGTTCATAAATTGGTCAGATGAAGTTAAGTATGCAGGGGTCCTACATTGTAGAGCTCATGCTAGATAAACATTTAACTTTTAAAAATCATTTTTTATGGAACATTCAAGCCAAATGTAACAAATATGACATAGTAAAGTAATTCCTAAACTAGATGTCAGACCCGGTACAAAACTGCCATAGGCCAAACGCAAAACTTAACAAATGTTCCCATAATCTACCCATAAACAACTTCCAATTTCAAAGCATAAGCAATGTTTCATCAGCATAGTAGGACGCACTAAATCTCAGCTTACCCTCTTCATTAATATAATCCTAATGACTCCCTGAGTGGTCCCACCCCCTCAGTTTGTATGCTCTCCAACAACAGCGCACAGCGACGACGGCCGCTTGCTGCTTGCGATCATCCCACCAGCGAAACATTATTAACAGCTGAAATTCCCCAACCGAACATCGTATTTCATAATCAAACTTGGACCATATTATAATCTATTATTCATCTGCATATGCATGCAAAATACGAAAGCCAGCAGCGGGTCAGGCCACGCGCAGGGATGGAAACCTCCCTTATGGACCGAACCGAACATAGAAAGCTCCGACTAGCAAATCGTACCAAGATTATACCATGAATGTATCGCATTGAAATAAAATTATTGACCGTTGTCATTTTTAAGATACGGATAAATTTATTTCCACTCAGAATATAACAAATTATGATTCGAATCAGTTATAATTAGAACATATATCACAAAATTATACCATACATTGTTAAGATAAAAGGACATGATGTTATTAAGTGTCACTGTATGAATAATATTTGTATGCACGAGCATGTCGCAACAGTTGAAACTTGGATGAACTTGTCAGCGGAAATCGATTATTCGGTCATTCTGTGCGGGCGGGATACTTAGTATCGGAAGTACTGATGCGCACTACTTACGGTGCTTTTCATCACGAGACTCTGTCAGGGTTTCATTTGTTGATTTTCAACTAATTTTAGCTTCTGCGACAATAGCACACAATAGCTAGAAGACAATATATCGTGGAGACGAGACACCGAGCGCACAAAACACAAAGCACCAAAGCGCACACAAATTGTTCATCCACAGATTAATCTCATGTCATGCCAGAAGCTCTGACAGATGGCGGTTGCGAGTACATACAGATGCACACATATACATAAATGCATACATGCTCACTCACACGTGGAGCAAAACTTCTCTAATTACTTTGCCAGGCCAGGCAACTGAACCGAGCCGTGCACGTGGAGAAATGGACGTGCACATGTTAGAAAATACTTCTCCGGTATCAGTGTTTTTCCGCACACATGCCTGTAGTATCGAAGGTAGAACAGGGGTTTACAATTTTGTGGAAATGAATTTGAGTTTCTTCTTTTTCATGGCGTTATATCTTAACTGGTGCATGGTAATGTCCACCAAAAAAAAAATCCATCCTGAAGGCACATACTGAAGGTGTCTGGGTTCAATTCCCGGTGGGTCCAGGATATTTTGATAATGGAATTTTCCTTGACTTCCCTGGGCATAGATTGCTGCCTTACCTGTCACATGATTTACAAATTCAAAAATGGCAAGTTTTGCAAAGAGAGCTCTCAGTTGATAACTGTGGAAGTGCTCATAAGAGCAATAGGCTGACAAGCATGTTCAGTCATAGTGGTGACGTGATTCGAAGAAAAATAAGAAGTAAATGTTCTTTTGGAGTTCAATGATCATTCATGATCAATCTGGGTTCACTGGATAGATTCCTAGGGAGTCCAACGAAGTGGCCATCTTCATGTTTTTTTGATTCATACGACGCTTCAAACTTCATGGTTGGTCAAGTGATGATATTTTGAAAGTCGAACGTCCATTTTGGATCGACCTGGTCGTACCGGTCATGTTCAGAATGTCCCGAGAAAACTGTGTCCATTTTCACAATGCTGTAGAAACCATTTTTGTGCCATATCAAACTTCTTTTTCTGTTGTAATCAGAATGGAAATAAATGTCTTTCTACTTGATGACCATTCAAGACTAACCTGGGATCACTGGTAGATTACAGGTAACTCCAGAGAAGTGACCATTTTCACATTATTCCAAAATCACTCGTGCGTCATCTCAAACATTCTGATTCGTTAAATGATGTGTGTAAATTGTCTTTACATAATTCACGACTGACCTGGCTGCACTGTACATTAGAATGATGCAAATTTCGAAGTTTTTGCTCCATTATGTTTAAACGGTGTCAAGTGTTTTACTTATTTTATAAACTTTTTGGTTATAAAGGCTAGCAAAAAAAATAAAGCCAACATTCTTTAGGAGGAAGATAAAGAAATTACTCACAAAAAAGATAGAAACGATCATACAAATGCAATGGGCTAAAAAGTAATATACATAATATATGAATTATTTGAAGAAAATTTCTTCAAATTAGCATAATTTTTACGTTTTAAGAATTTCCCGGGATCCCGGGAATCCTCGGGAAATGACAATTTGATTTCCCGTTTCCCGGGCAGTCAGTTCCCGGGAAAATCGGAAACTCTACTAGGAAGTACTGGATATTTTTAACTGAGAATGCTTCAAGCAATACTTGAAGAATTTCAAAGAGGTTTTCTGATAGATTTCTTCGAGGAATCTGAAAAGAATTTTTAAGAAGAATCTGAAGGACAAAGTAGGAAAAACTATTGATGAACTCTCTGATGAATCCTTGCTTGGTGTTCTTGAAGACAATTTTGGTGAATTTATTGCACTATTTCTTGAATGCCTCAGTAATTCCAGAAAATTCTAAACAAATTATTAATGAACAAGTGGATGATATTTTAAACTTACAATTGAGATTTATATGTAATAAGTACGTAGAGGGCTTTCCTGGTGAAATATTAAAAAGAATTACCAAAACATTCTCTGGATAAATTTGTCAAGAGATGTGTTAAAGCATTTTGATAGAGATTATTCGAAAATTCTTCTGGTAAGATCAGAAAGTTCGAAGAAACTTCAAGAAAAATGTGTTGAATAAAAACGACCAATGATTTACCGTGGGAATCCTAGGAGGAACTCAATTTAAACTGGTAAACAAGTTCTTGAAGAACGCACTGAAAAAGTACAGAAACAATTCGCCGTGGGAATTCTAAGTGGAATCTCTTAACCTTCCAGTCGTCACGCGATTTGCCACCGTCAGAACCACCACGCTGCTGTTGTGAATGAAAAGCGAGGTTTTTCAACAGTGTTGTACAAAATACAACGGCGCGACGACTGAAGTGTTAACAGCACATGGTTGAATACCTGGAAAATTCGTGGAAATATCACAAGGAATTTTCCTCTTGAGTTCTTTGGGAGAATTTTTCACTGAATTAGGTAAAGAATGAATATTTTCCGAGGTGAAAATTGTAATTTTTTTTTTTTTTAAAGACACTACACGTTAATGCTTCCAGTGGGCTATTTGCCCTTTGAAGGAAGCACCATACTAGACAACGGACTAGCATGCAACGCCCAGTGGCACAGTCGGAAGACATTCCTGTCGAAAAGTTTTCCGGCCTGAGGCGGGAATCGAACCCACACTCCTTAGCACGATGCGGCTAAATGCCTCAGTGACACTAACCGCACGGCTACGAGCATCATTGATCGAATCATGATTATTGCGACCGACATTACTTCTGTGAAATAAGAATTTGATAGGCTCCCTACGAAAAATATTCTAGCTACGTCAATGCCGAAGTAATATCCATTTTCTGTAACAACATCCAGATGCCCAAATGGTTTGAGAACCACTATTCAACGTTACCCGACCCTCGCCACATGTGGTTTGCAAAAGCTCCCGTGGTTCATCCACAGCTTTTCTCCTCTTTACACTGGCAGGTGAAACTTTCAAGTTTTATCAAAACTTATTATTCTTCGAGCGAGCTGAACTTCTTCTCGCTTTAGTAACCACACCGAACCAAACATGATCCATTGTTGCTTCCAATAATTTTGCAGTGGTGGTTCTGGGTGAAAGTTGCCTTGATATAGGAGCCGTAAAAGTTTCACGGCGTTATTCTAGCAAGTTTTCCAATCTTCCGGGAGTAAAAGGGCGAAACATATTCAATAAGGAAGGGGTACTTTCTGTGTATCTATGTATGATTTTTGTTTTTATAAACTCAATGATAATTATAAGAGTTTTAAGAAAGCCTACAGAAAAAAAGTTATTCTGCCAAACATTTCCGTCAGATCTAACCAGTTAATAAAAAACTAAATGTATTTAAAATCTTTATAATAAGGAATGCTAATTTTCCCCCAAATGAAGATTCCACGAATGCCAGTTCTCCGAATTACAGTCAGGTTTCCTATTAGACGCCGCCACCCACTTTACGCCCACTGCAATTTCTCAGCCGTCGTTCAATAGATTGAAATGAAATTCGATAGGAAATAAGCTCATACTATGCCTCAGTCATGCGCCTGTGGAAAGTGTACTCACCACACTCTTCGAAGGGAATAAATAGAAGAAAACCTCGATAGTGACAAAGTAACACGACATGCGCTAAACAAAGGACACGGGATATACTACGGTGGGAGGACAGTGGGTGGCAGCGTCTTATAGGAGACCTAAATGTCGAACGAAAGGACCCTCGACCTGCGGAATTCGAACCCACAACCCTCAGCTTGGTCTTGCTGATTAACTGCGTGTTTATCGCTACGGCTATCTGAGCCCTATATCCGTAGAAAAATCTCGAATTGTCATAAATCATAAAGATATTTGGTATAAAAACAATCAAATCTCTGCTTCTGTCAGGATTTGGATATCCATTTCCAATTGTGTAATGGCCTGAAACGAATCTGGTAAACAATCTTCTATTTGCTATCGCCATAGCTGCATAGCCAGTCGCTAACTGTAGCAAACTTGTAATGTAACTGCCAAAATCATGAGACACTGTTACCTTTCCCGGACATGAGGGGAATTAGGTGTAAAATGCACCGTCGGGGTAAAATGGGCCACTGCAATATCTCCAAGATGAAAGATGTTTTGGTCACATTCGATCAACTCATACGATATCTCTATCAATTTCATCACCTCTCACGGGGAAACATTTACCAATTTCCACAACAAAAAATAAAAGATTTAAAAATGGTTTTGGCATAAATGACGTGGGGCAAAATGCGATATACTCAATAGTTGCTCCAATTCAAACTATGTCGCAAATCTTAAACTCAAATGAGACTTAGAACTGCATAGTATCTGCTGTATACATTGGTATTTAGAAAATAGTTGGATTTCTCTATATAAAAAAACGTTTATTTGGATCTGGGTGGCGCGTTCTACCCAACTATTCTGAAAATCGTAAACTTCGGTTTTATTTTTTTAATATAATTTCTTAAATATGATTGCCTTAATTAAATGGCTGTATTTACTAAAGCTTATTTATTCTACTTTCCTGTAAATCCAACGAAGTAGAATAAAGTGATCGACATTTTTTTCTAGGGGGCGCACTTTACCCCGTCGTCCCTTACCAGGTTACATCGCAGAGAACCCGGCAACCAGTTCCAACCACCTTCCACAGTAAATGGAAAAAGCTAGTCGGACACGTGGCACAGGCAGTTCTAAATACCTACGACTGAGCAAAATGCTACAACAAGGAAAGAACGACAAAACCCTGGTGGTGGTACCGATACATGTGTGCACTCGAGAGCAGCCAGTGGGTAATGGTTTGCCTACGCTTTTACGTAACCGACATCGACAACAACCATTCTGCTTGGCGGAGGCGGTGAAATTGAAATTTCAACAGTGTTTTTTCAGTCTGATTTTTTCGGTAGGACTGTTTGCTTTACGTTTGCAGCACCGAACGAATTACCGCTGGCACTTCAAAACCTGGGCATTGAATTTGTTATATTTAAATTTTCTCCAATTTCATGCTGTTTTTCTGCAATTATGTTTAGATACACGATTAGACTTTTGGTAAATTCCGTAGATATTTCTGACAGATTTCATCTTTGAGCTTACGAATGAATCCCTAGACTCTACTGAAAATTACCTCATTTAAATATAATCTCGAATATATATGGAATATGGAAAGATATAATATAAATTCCTGGAGAAACTGATATGGAACTCCTTAAAAATTGGTAAAATATACATTTTCTGGCGGAAATTCAAGACCTATTCCTGAAATAAACTTATCTTGCTTCGTTCAAAGGAAAAAAAATGAAATAGATAGAAACAATAGATTAGAAACATTTATCTGAATGATGATGAAGATATAAGCTGCCATCTATTGTAACAGGGTTTCCACCTGTTCTAACAAAACAATGTGTTCAAGATTGTATTACTATTTGCATAAAACCTTACCCCTGTCTGAAGGGCCAAAAACAAATGCGAACCCGTAAGCAGAGACACTTACGCGGAACCCACAAGGGAAAAAAAATCTCCTTCCAGAAAAAAGAGCACACAAACAGTCCTACAATCAAGCCCTTGCTTGTCAGAAAGACCCAATAGATGGAGAGAAGAACCTGCCCTTTTCCACGAAATGTTAGCGACAGAAAGTTGACAGTTTCACTCTTCCTACATCTCGCTTCAATCGGATGCCCTGATGGTCCCACCCTACCCGTAATACATATAATATTGGCAATATAATCAAATGATACATACAATCATGAAAAGATCCAACCGGTTTTCTTATCCTTGTGTAGTATTTTGAAGCTGGTCGTCAAAACGATGTCGTCGAACTGTCTCACCGTTGACTATAAAGTATCATTAATGCGTGTTATTACGAAACTAATCCGCGCGACGGTAACCACTATACTGCCCATAACTGCATATTTGTAACATTCGACAAAAGTAGGCATTGTGTATATGGAATACCAAGTGTGCATTTTATGGCAGTATGGGAGGACACTAAAATTTCTAAAAATTACCAGAAGCTCAAAACTGCTTATTTGAGGCTGATATTTTATACAACTCATATCGCATACTAGGTGAATTGTCAGAAAATAATTTCGATAGAAATTTCATTGCTATCACATTACGAGACCCATTTAAAATCTCAATGTGACTGTTATGCGGTTATAATTACTAATGTGACAAAACAACTTGGTATTTTTTTCGAATTTTCTTGAACAATCTCACAGATTTCAGTTAGTTGATCGAAAGTATTTATCATTTGATGACTCTCCATGGTATTAACTCCATTTTGTCAAAAATGTCTAATGTTACTGTTTTGCAGTTATGGGCAGTATAGTATTAATGTGAGTTTCATCAAAACCATCTTTTTCGATTAACTACTCTGGGCTTCTCGAAGCACACTCGATTAGAAAGATTTATCTGAATGACTGCCAAAACTATTGTTAAGGAAAATTCCTTGGGATTATGCATCTTCTTCTTCTTCTTCTTCTTGACGTGACGTCCTCACTGGGACAAACAGTATTTCCTTTCAAGGATGCTTAATACTTCGTTGGCATCACAGACATTTCATGTTTTCTATTTTATAGAGTATCAAAAATGTTGTGTAAGCTTCAGTGGGAACTGCTGAACTCATTTTTTAAATCGTACAGCATTACAAGAATAGTTTTTGCTCATAAAACCGTTTATTGTTGAAAAAACGTGCTTATTCCAAGGGAAATTGCATACATTTAGGCGAAGTATGCAGATTTACAAACTTTAATTTTGCAATAAAATGATGATATACATAAGTTTGACATCATTTTCAGATTCAGGAGACCCAAATTTAGTAGATAAGGAAATTTTACTTTCTCAAATATGCTTTATGTATAGTGATCAATTTGGCCCCAACGTGTCATTTTCAATTTTTGATAATAAAACTAATTTTATGATATGTTAAATTTAATTTCATAAAAAATCGATTACATAAACTGATAGAGATCAATGAAGTACTGACTTTACCGGAATAATTATGGCAAAATTTGATTTCTTAAGGATTATATGACAAAAAATGTGAAATAGTGATCAATTCGCCCCCGGATTACGGTACGATTATACTCTATGCCCAGGGAAGTCAAGGAAATTTCCATTACGAAAAGATCCTGGACGGACCGGAAATCGAACCCAGATACCTTCAGCATGGCTTTGCTTCGTAACCGCGGACTCTAACCACTCGGCTAAGGAAGGTCCCTTGGGATCATGCATGAAATCCCTGAAAAATGATTGAAGTTCCATGCGATATGCCTGAAAGTATTCCTAGAATATTTTACGAAGTTGTTTTTGGATTTATTTCTGATAAAAATCTCAATGTAATTAAGAAGAAAAAAAGAGACACATCTAGACTAGCATACTTGGAGCATTTTTTAAGTCAATTCAGACAGCATTAATATAATAAATTATCATATAAAACATTGACGAATGCAAAGGCAAAGCAAGGGCGAATGTTGGTTTTGCATCCGGGGTGAGGGAGTGTACCAAACGACCTCCAAAGTCATTTCGCATATTTCATGCAAAAGCAACCATTTTTAGGCGTCTATCAGTCAATATTATAAAGGACATCCACTCCATCTCAAAAGTTTCTTGAAGGTTCAATTTCTCAATTGGGTAATGTGTTTAGGAGGTTTGATACATTCTCGTTTGGAAGAAATGCAGAATAAATTTGTAACCAGTAAGAAGTCGGAGTAAGAAATTGTTGAGAAATTACTTCAACATTGCTTTCTACGCATTTTCCAATAAAAAAAAGGTTTCAACTAAAATTTTAATGGAGAGAAAAACCACTATGAGTTATTCCATTCCTTTTTATCATTCCACCAAACGTTATAAATCATACTTTTTAGTTTCAATGCTTATTCGGCAACAAACAAGAGAGTTAATATTTTTAAATATTCATAACAATCGATGTTAAGTAGGGAGTCATAATCAAATCCATAAACTACACCAGAATTCTACTAGAACTCTTATGATTGCTTTTTCAATGTATTTGCTTTAAAAAAAACTCAAGCAATTGCGTTTTGAGTTAAGCAATTGTGCTATTTTTTTTTAACTGCTAATAGTAATTTTCCACAAGTTCCAAAAATATTTTGTATTGAGTTCTGTCTGAAGAAAAGTAGTTCTAGCTCCCGAAGTGAAAATCATTCGAAATAAATCCTGCAGAAAGGAATTATTGGATGCATGAAAACTGCGGAGCTCTTCAGGAAATTTCCCTTGAGTGATTTCTCAAGAAATATCTACATCATTTTTTTACGGGCATTGCAGTAATGCGTGGAAGAAATTATAATTAAGAATGTCTCCTGGAAACTTTTAAGAAGTTTCTATATCATTACTAAGAAGTATTTTTGATTAAATTTCTGAAAAAACTCTGAAAGATATCACTGGATGAAATTTTCGATGGATATTTAGAGATGCAAAAAGTTATAAGAATAATTCCTAGTTCCATTCGTAAAGAAAGTATGAATTATTCTCTAGGCCAACTAATTAAAGAAAATCCTATTCTCAGCAGCACATATTGCACAAATTTCTAAGCAAAATTGTAGTGATTTCTGATGCAACTCTATGAATCAATCAAGATGCCATTTCATGAGGATTCTCTAGAGAATTTCATAGAGGTATTTTATAGCTAATTTTGGTCAAATTCAGTAAATATCATTAAATAGTTATTTTCTGGAGCAATTCTTGAAAAAAATAAAATTTGAATGTCTGGGCAAATTTCAACAGAAAGTTTAAGGCAAATTTATAAATTGTCTTAGGAATTTAAGTAAACTTCTTAAAAATAATCCAACTGGAATTCATGGAGAAATCCTAAAATTTGTACCTCATATAACGTAACGAGTTCCTGGAAAAATCTATGGAGTACCGTCAATGAATGGGAATGAGTCAAAAACGCATATGTCCAAGTTGATTAATGGATAACTCTCGTAATACGACTCGGATTATATCGAATCCCAGTATGGGAATACGTTTGTAATTCATGCATTTGCAAATGTTGAAAACATATTTGAAATTCGTTGATTTTTTTGTTTTATGAATGTATAAAAATTGAAACACTATCGGCCATTTAGGCGTCGATTGGCGCGTGGTGTACGCACGGGCCTATTGATCGCAAGGTCTTTGGTTCGATTCCAGGTTGCCACGAAAACATTTTTTGTTTTCAAATGTTGGTTTCATAAGGTTGAATTTCAACCCGATTTATTGTGGAGAATTTTCATAAGTGGTTTCTATGACATAGAGATCTACTTGTTTGTTGATAGCATCAGACATCTGGAAAGAATAAACCATTAAAATTAGAGATGGGCAAAAAGAATCTGAGCCGTTCAAAAGATTCGAATCACTCACCAGAACGAATGATTCGTTGCTCTTTATTGGCTAGAGTTGGTTCATTTTATCGGCACGGATCAGTCAAAATGTGACCCGAAAAAATAACGAACCGATTCTTTACCCCTACTCTCCTTCATTCGTTTCTCGGCTTTGTTATAACGCTTGACACGAGCCTTGCTTTACGCGCCACTGCACAAAGCCAAACACAGTTTGCTGCCGCTTCGCACTCTCAGCATACACAGCCAAACCACTAATTTGCTCCGCGTACTTGCATACAGGCAGATGAAAGGTCAAGTTTCTGGGGAATAATGTACGAAAAATGGGAAAGAGTGAAAGATCTGAAAGGTAAGACTAGGCTCAGTTCGCTCTTTCTTTGCGAGCCGTTGAGCTACTGAATCGTTCGAAAGACTTGGTTGACTAAAATGAGTGATTCGAATCGGATCAGTTCACTAAAATAAAGCGCTTTGCCAATCTTAAAAAAAAATAGTAGAATACACCATTGAAATTAAAATTCTCACCCACTGACCCATTGTCATTGTAAATCATCTAAGAAAAAACAATGTAATACTTTGGAATATCACATTCGTATTGGAATTGCTGTTCAAATCCTAGAAAAATTTCAGGAATAGTTCCTATAGGAATTCTTGAAAAATCTTTAGAGGATTTTCGGACGAAAATATAGAATTATGTGGAGCAATTTCTTGGAAAGCTCCTCAACGAATAGAAGAGTTGTTCATAAATGAACGCCGCTTATTATAACTATTTTACTTGCCTCAATATTATTACTAGCTTTACTAAACTTGTTTTAGAACAGCATTGAAAAAAATCTTTAAAAACCCTACAAGAATTGATCAAGGACCTTCGTAGAACTTCTTCAAGCAAGCGCTGAAAAAATTCCTAGAATAGTTGCTTATGCAGGCTCTGAAAGAATTCTCGTATGACCGAGAGAATTCTTGGAGTTAGACAAGTTTTTGAAATAATACCTAAATATTTTCAAATTTTGAATTTTTACCTTTTTTTTTTTTTTTTGAATAATTACCAGGAGAGGAACTATTGGTAGAATCCCTTGAAAATAATACATAAATCTACAGCTATCTCTGGAGGATGGATTCCCAAAAAATCTATATGGGCATCTTTACCAGAAGCCTGTTGGATTCCTAATACTATAAGAGATTTTGCGTTTCTAATAACGCAATAATTAATTTAATATGAAAAACCAGCTAGAATATTTCTAAAATTCAAACATTTGAAACAGTAATTATTTCATTTATTTTTTCTTCGGTCAGGAGGAACATCGTCCTTCCTTTCATCCTCTGCCTATACTTATGCTGGAAGGTATTTACCCCAAATCAATTGCGCTAAACATTAAAATAATTCTATATTTTATAATTATTATCTATCATTCAGTTGATTTTATTTTATTGCGTATAAAGATAAAATCTGAACAAAACATGTAACATTGGAATATTTGTGGGTTCCTGACTTTGTTGGTCATCCAAGTTTGCTATTTTGTCGTGTATCCGTGATATTAAGCTTTTCATAATTCTGTTCGAGCATATTTGGAAGGAAAAACAAAACAATTTCAATAACGCATTCAGTACCCATTTAAGAACATTTCATTTGTATTAGAGGGTCTTGTTTCCCGGACTCGAAAAAATCCCGGGATTCGGGATTTCCCGGGATCCCGGGACAAAAATCAAATGCTTCTAAAACGACTATAGAACAGTCAGAACGGGTTTTGAAGCCATGTTTACTTTTATAGAGTAGTTTCATAATAACTGAACCTGTTTTTGAAGGTTTAGTTGAATTCCTATAACAAAAAACAATGCTATCTTAGATTTCATTCATCAATATTTCACCTATCTGCAGTCGAAGTTAATGATCATTTATTAAAGTTAATTTTAAACGAAAATCAATCCTGATTATAAGAATGGTGATAACAATCAAATTTTACCCAGAAATATTTAAAAATCTACTCTGATTTTGCAACTTATTCACGTTTGTATATCATATGGAAACTTCATGATTTCAAATTATTGGCACAACAGCCCCGTTAGACGTTACAGCCACGTTGGGCATGTTAGACAAGGAAAAGTGTAAGGTACACTGTGCAAATTAAAACGGTTAGGCTGAATCGACAATTGTTGAACGGTCAACATTCTCGCTAATTGTTAAACACGCCATAAGGAATACACGGATTGTTTAACAATAGGCGACGTTTTTAGTCGTTCAACATTAGGCGAATTGTCGGGAAGATAAAAAAAAATATCAACCACCAAATCAATTGTTGACAAATGAAACAAACTGTAGAGAAACCTGTTATAGTTTATTGAAAATTACGTAACTAACAAACCAGAGAAGCACAAAATTAAACATAAGTGGTCTTAAATCTCAACAAAAACTTTTTCTGTGTAAGCTAAATGCAATAACTACAATACATTCTTGCATCAACAGTCATAAGAAAACATGCCGGTTGTTTTGTGTCATTATTTGAAAATAATACAACAGAACTTTCTTGTTCAACAAGCAATTTCGGGAAATCCCGGGATTTTCTAAAATATCCCGGGATTCGGGATTTTTTAGATCCCGGGATTTCCCGGGATTTTTGTACCGGGATTCCCGGGACAAGACCCTCTAATTTGTATTGCTGTTTGCATTTGAGATGCAAATTTTGACTAAACGTCCTCCAAATGCGGTAAAACAAAACAATCAAAGGACACCTAGCAACGTTTTTCAAAATCACCGCCGACCTAGCATGAAAAATCTATCTTTGACATCGCATTTCTTGTAGAAAATCTTACCGCATTTGGTGTTCCCGCATTTGATATTTGCGTTTCAAATGCACACAGCAATATATCTTACAGTTAATTTAGGATATTAAGCCTTTTTTGATACAAAATTAGCAGTACTTCCATTCAAAACAATTATTTTGTTCTCTGCATAAAAATGATTGGAAACAAACACCTTTTTCATCAAACCTGCAGCAATCAAAGTTGCTATTGTTCTATTGATTCGAGATATTTACCTTTTCTTTAATTATTTGAGCTGTAATACCAATCTTAAATACGAAGAATTTTTCATCTTTATATGGATCATCCTCTAAATACCACCTACATACTTAAACTTATCTGAAGATCCAAATTATATCTAGAATCAAATTGAACGAATTCCATCTTGATTTAACGAAAGTGAATTTAAACTCAAACAGATTTGTATTATATATGAATTTATTAGATTATGATTAAAAGCCACTTAAATATCTACCAAAAATCTTGACATAACATTGCAATATAATTAAATGAACTAATTGAAGTGAACCTATTTCGCAAAGCGCACTTTTTCCGGAAGAATTAGATGCTTATGTGCAGTGTTGCCTTTCAAACCATAATGGCGGTTATAGAAAGTTCTAAACTATACTTCAAGTAAATCGAATACATCCATATTTTGCCATGACGAGTCTAATAACAATCGCACAACATAGCAATAACAGTTTTTTCTATCATGAATTCATTTTGTTTTTTTTTTTTTGTTATCAATGAGACGACTCGAGTTATCAACGAATTAAGATCTGTCAGCTAGAGGATACCATCAACGAGTGAATGACGTCAAATATTTGTGATCATTCTTCGGCCATTATGGAAGTGACAGGCAGCACATAAATTTAGAGAATCAATCCGGTGAGTTTGTTCCAGTATGATACTTTTTCTTTTGTGAGCCTTCCGGATCGTTTTTGTCCGCGTCGTGGAACTTTTGATCGTTTCTTGAACGGAAAATGTTATTTTCGGAGTTTGATAATTATGTTCAGATTGCGCATTCTGTCCGGGCGGGTGTTACACAACTAACAATCGGTTGTCGATGCTTTTTAACCGTTCGATGACCCTGGAGGGATCGATTCTGCTTTTCGTATAATTTTGAGCAGAAAAACCGACTGTGTTATCCTAGGGTGTTTAGTTCGAACGCGCTTCCTTTCGTTTTTCGATTATCTAAAAATACAGTACCACCCAATACAGTTTTTCAATGGGCACAGTACAGTTTTTCAATAGGCGTGATTTTTTTTACGCGTATCGTTATTTTATACAATCCGATGACCCTGGAGGGATCGGTTTTGCTTTTTACTGGTTATTGAGCAAAAATATAACTGCACAATCGACAAGCATTTCGCGAAATACTATTTATACTATAAATAAGCTATTGTTTTCTCTTTTGATTGCCGGCATTCAAAAGATTAATTTGAAAATGCTTAAACAACAAATATTTATGGTCTATCGCCAGCTTTCTAGGCGAATCCTGACAATATACCTTGCCCAACCTCCAACTCCGTAGCACTTATGAGCGTGTCGCTGAGTCGGTGGCCTCTCATTAAGTATGTGCTACATCAACATTTCCTTCCCCTATCCCAAGTTATGGTAAAGATGGGCGTGGCCGGGAATAGCGATATTCATGCTTTTAGTATTATTGTTTATGATTTGAGCAAGGTATACTCCCCTGCCTTGTTCTTGAAAGTAGTCAGGATGAGATTATTAAAAAGAAACATGAATGTTGCTAGTATCCAATCTACGAAGTATACCGTAACTACGCTAACGCTAACGCTAACGCTATTCTTCGGCCATTATGACTTATTGATAACATAGTGAGTTGTCGATGGGAGAAATTGAATGTACAACAGAAATTATTATCAACCTGCAAAATGAGATGTTCTTATGATATCATTAGTATATTTTTTATTTTGTTTGTAATGTTGCCTGCTTATTCAACTAAAATTTATACAAACTAAGTTATAGAATGCCAGTTATCTGATAACTTAACGTTTTATCTTTTCGTTCTTCAGCTTTGCTCGGGCGCCTAGTCTTTATATTTAAAAAAAATCGACCCTAATTTCTTTTTATGACCTTTAACTTTTACAACTTTTCTATTATGGTCCTAAAAGAAAGTCGAAATGTATTGTAATTTCAAGAACCTTCAATCGGGTACATACTTTTTCACCCCAGACAATGCTCAAACAAGTTTCGTTGGAAAGGATTCAACAAACATTTCCTAACTATTTCAAACAGTTCCACATAATTAACACTTATGAAAGCAAAAATCTTCCGTATTGGTTTATGTTCAAACTTATGACAGTAATATCCCACCCAATATCCGCAAGCAGCTATATGAAGTGCCAACTCCTGCAGTATACCATTTCTTGCACCATGCCACCCAATTGCGTTTTCGTATTTTTCGTTCACGTTCCAACCCAGTGGAACCAACGGTGAAACTTGTGAACGCTCGAAAAATGGCAGCATACTGAAAAACAAAAAAGAAACTCGCCAGATGGTTTTGATCTTCCGAGAAAAATGAACCATTTCCCCCGCAACCATCCCTGGCAAACATACACATAAGTATCAACGCCATCATCGCCGTGTGGTGTACCCTCGCTGACAGCCGCGGGCGCGGATGCGGTATATGCTCTTATGTATGTATGATCTTGTGCCCATTTTTTCCCCAACTATGTGACATTTCATTTTCATTTTAGCACAGTTGACTATTCTTTTTTCCGTCACATGTGCAGTAAATGCTTGTCAGCATGTTTTCTGGTCTCGGAAATTTTGCAGCCACGACTGGTGGCCACGGTGTCGCACGGTTTGATGAAATGAGTAATGTATTACAATATGGGTGAATTTCGGAGCTTTTTCCGACCAACCAAGGTCACAGTGGGATAATATGGTCGTTAAACGGCACCTAATTCATGTAGCTGATTGTGGTTCTCGAAAACCACCATGATCCATGCAATAAACGTCAAGGAATCGGGTGACAGTATCATTCATCGAAATCTTATGTCTGTGCCCGTTTATCCCGATTTTTGCCTAAAATATGTCTATTTGTTTATAATAAAGAATAGTTGTAACTGATTAGGGTTAACAAATATATGTTTTCAGAGAATTATATGGGTATTCATTTAGTATTAAAAACAAAATATACCAGTTTTGCTGTATTAATTTATGCTCTAAAAATGTGTGCATGTTTCAAAGTTTTTGCAACTGATTGCGGTAATTTAAATAATTCTTTGACATAGACTGACATAATTGACATAGATTAATTTGGAGAATACAATGGAGCATATTTCAATTGATCTAAGTAGGTACCGTAATCCGGGTAACATTGATCAGTTTTTAGGATATTTCTTAAATATTTCATCCAAAAATATAAATGATGTGAGTTTCATATTTTTAAATTTATATTTTGCTTTTTGAAAGATTTAAGCATGTTTACAAAAATGTTTTATGTGAATTTTTCATTTAGCTGATATGGGGTAACATTGATCATCCATGTAAACAACGTTCGGTAATATTGAAAATGTCGTTACTTACATAAATCATGGCCCCTGATGCCGAATATGATGTCCAAACGCTTACATCTCATTTACTTTTTGAGTTATTTTAAAATTAAAAACACCTTGAACAGCGGAATACGCCTAAAAGTAGGCAATTTCCTAAGGGAATTCTACATTCTTAACAGTAATTCGTGAATGTTACCTAATTGAACATACTTATAAAAGTTTTGACAGCGGTATCGTTTTCTGCGATTAGTGAGAACCGCATTTTCCTTGTTCATATCGCTTGCAGAACTAATGTGAGACATGAATCTTCGGTAGTGTCATCCTTAACCATTCAAATCATTGTTTCGAAAACTTGTTAAATTTACGCATAAAATGAACGCAATTTTTGCAAAAATTTTAATTTTTAATAGCTTATAAATATAAGAAAGACAAGCAACATTCATGCTTTAGAAATGTATTATCAATAAATGATGCTACCAACTTATTACGAGATGAGTCATTCCGATCAATGTAACCCCGCCGATCAATGTAACCCCGGATTACGGTAACTGGAAAAGCCCATTTGGTCCCATTTCGTCCCATTTTCTGGAATAAGGCACAGTTTCTCCTAATTGAATTGAAAATCAAATTTCAATAGAAAATAGAACTCGTGTTATGTTAAATAGGGCTCATTAGTCACCTAGACCAATTTTGCAATCCATTGCATTCTCCAGGTGGTTTAACGTTAGAAAAGAGTTATTTGAATTGCCGCAATCATATGTTAAGTTCCGTCCACGAATTACGTAACGCTCTAGCAGTATGGGGAGAAGGCTTAAGCGTTACAACTTATTCAAAAATTCTAAATTATTCATACAAGCATTGGTAATTTTAGCGTTACGTGAAAGATGGACGCTGTCTAAATAGTTTAATACATCGAAAAAAACAACAGATTTTAAGCGCATAATGAGAAAAATGGGCTCTTTCAATCATTGGAAAAATGTTCCATCAACAGGAAATTTTCTTTAATTCATAAAAATGGCATTTTACGTCAGAATGGGGAAAATGCTCTCTTTCAGTCATTGGGTATGAAATGAAGTCCATTCATTTCCCCAAATGATTCAACACTAGAAAAGAATTATTTGAACAGCTGTTATCAGTTGTAAATATGGAATGGAATATGAAGGTATACGAGAACCGCATTCAACCGAATGAATTAGGCACCATTATGAGTCCATACTTTCCCATTGTGCAACGGGTGGTTGCAATTTAGCTTTTTTTCATGGGAGCCGTGTTTGTCGGGAAGAGGCGGAAACACTACTGTTGAATCTCTATGGTTCTATGGAGATCAAGCAGAATACCGCAAGTGAAGCATTTTAGCAAACACAAAGATTCAGCAAACACGGCGATGACTAATGGGTTGACTAATTTGGGATTTGCTCGCTTTGCATAAATAATACGTTTTTGCAGTTGTATAACAAACTACATATATGCCCCGAGATTTAGATTCGGTACTCGCAAGGGAAATGGACGGATGTTTGCTCCGACTTTTTGCAAAGCACATAGGAGTGCGAGGCGGAAGGATGTGATGTATGACTTTCGGGGTTCAAAGTTATAGTGGATTCAAATATGTGTGGAATATGTGTTTGTTATCGTTGGGAAGGTGTACTCCGCGGAGACGTTTGTCCAGAGCCGAGGTGATATGTGTTTAGAATGTTTTGTACAGAAATGGGAACTATACAGAATCTAAAAATATGTAATAATAGGGGATTTCCTTATCCTAGTGCTAACGTCCGCGCCTACAAAGCAATGTTGTCTGGGGTCGATTGCCGATCGATTCAGGATCATTTCGTAATGGAAATTTCCTTGACTTCGTTGGTAGAGTATCAGCGAACCTATCAAACGGTATATAAAAAGCTCTCAGTTACTGTAAAAAAGCTCATTGGAAACAAAGATGGAAAGTAGGCTCTGTACCAGTAAGGACTACAAGAAAAAGAAGAGAAGAATGTAAAATAACAAATATAAATTTAAATATTCTTAGCATTATTTTGCGCAACAAATCCGTTCACTTGCACTCTACTTCTTCTCTTTCTTCTCATTCTTCTTTCTCGCGTTTTGTCCCAACTGGAATAGAGCCTGCCTCTCAGTTAAGTGTTTCTATGAGCCCTTTCACAGTTATTAAGTGAGAGCTTTCTTTGCCAATCAATCATTTTTTTCATTTGTATATCTCGTTTTGCACGTAATAGAGTACTATGATACTATACGCCCTAGAAAGCCGAGGAATTTTCCATCTGAAATGATCCTTGACCGGTGGGGCTCAAACCCATTACAGCTATATTGGTTCCTTATTTAAGACTCGTGGAACGAATCTTCTAGCAATTTCTACGTCAGGACCTTATTAGACAAGTGCTCTTCCAGATATTTCTTTATTCAATACCCTTAAAACTTGATCAATATTGTACAAAATTTTACTAGAGTTTCCTCAAAGATTTAAAAAATATTTGTTTGTTCGATGTAGCTGATGTTTTATACGCTTATCTATGACTTCACCAACTTCACCACATGCTTTATCCAGGCGATCAGTTCAATAAACGAACAAGTTTTAGTCTCTTTTGACTTTGGATCCATGCTTTCATTAAGTTTTAGTAATAACTGCTCTGCCCATGTTTGCATAGTCGACGTATGCGCCAATATGACCAACATGTACTTTTTCATTGCTATAGTTTCTTACTAATGTTGGATTGGCTTTTCAGTCTTAGCATAATTTAAAACTGATATTTTATTTTGTCCAACGTTTCGGTACGTTTGGGACATTTTTCAGGGAGTCAATTGATACAGTTCTTTTGTCTGATGTGGATGATGATGATGACAGTTAAAGGTTTTTAATTTTGTCCAGACTGAAAAGCCAAGCCAACATCAAAGTGATCACGTCGGTCATGCAAGCGTGAGCAGCACTATATGTATGTCATTTACTGTCAAAGAACGAGTATTTCAATTTAAAATGTTTGGTAATTTATTTGTATCCATTAGAGAAAAGTTATTCACGGCAAATTGAACAGTTTCAACCATAGTTGTGGTTTTCAACATTGCATCAATCGTTTGTTGCAATGGTTCAATTGAAAAATCGAAATCAGAGTCAGACATGTTACCAGAAGAGGGTACATTTCATACATTTTGGAACATGTCTACATGATGATATTCAAGTCGAATCTGTCTGGACACCGACGAATTCACCAGCAACCAACAACAAATTGACAAGCAAGAAGTTCTAAGTCCAGAGAAGTTGATAAAAATTACAATCGAAAAAAAAAATCATAGACCGGCAGGATTCGAGCCCACCTGCGCGTTTACTGCTTCGACTCTACAATGACATTCTTAGTAAAATCGGTTTGGGGTTAAACGGACATAATTTCAATTCTATATTATGTTTCCGATCGATTATAGTATTACTCTTCTAGCAAACTATTTGACTTATTTTCATGTTATGAACAACATGTTAAAATAAATAAAAATGCGTCATGCGCCATTCATCCAAATTTAGAATTGTTGCGCCCCTCGGTTTTTCGTCTCCTTCAGTTTGACAGCAGCGATTACGCCTTTTGACCTCGTCCTTCTGGTTTGACTATCATCAGCTTCGCCATTTTGCTACCCTCTTTCACACGAACCTTCATCATTATCGCCCTTCTGCACACTCAGAGTTCGTATAGAAAAAGGAATATCAAATGCGCCTCTATGTTTTTCTCACTTATTTCATGAAAAACTTTATTTTCAAGGAACAGCTGTATGGTATGATTGTAATTTAACAAATAAACTGTTAAGTGAATAAAACTCTGTATGTTAACATTTGTCAGCTAGGTCGTTATTCCGGTACTGTGTAGACTTATCGCACCTCGAAACTCGTAGGATTTTGTGGCCGTGTTAGTTGGTTAGCTCCGAGTTGTATTGCATTGTACGCACGGGCCACAGGGGTTCCCCATAGGTCATAAATCCAAAAATTCAAACTTCAACGAAATCGTGATATTTTATCAATAATATCATGTTGAATACTTATAGAACAAGGTTCTTCAATTGTTTTTGCTGATTTCTTGCTTTTTCGTTTCGATATGGCTCATTTTGTTGAGTGGAGATATAAATAAAAAAAAATCTAAATATTGTTAACACTTTCATTACGCTGTCAGAAATGTTAATGATACTTTTAAAGTATGCTATTAATGTCACTGGTTTTCAATAAGGTTTCGATCAATTCCTAAGAAAAAAAATCAAATTTGCATATTTTGTTTGCAAACTACCGTTTTGCTTCGAGATCCGGACACCTAAGCAATTGAAATATTTAAAATTGATGTTATCAATGAAATTTGTCATATGTTCAAAATATTTTTTCCGTTGCTATTTCAATACATGTGTTTTGTTCCTTCCAGTAAACAAAAAATTGGACTATTTGAAGTCAAAGTGTTCAAATTTAATTAAAATTTAGGACATGCCTTGCTTCGAAATCCGGACACATTGCTGAGGCTGCTTCGAATTCCGGACGTCTTTGTTTCGAAAGACGGACACACGAATGTTATCGTTTATTAACTGCTTTATAATGATTTTAAATGAAATTTAAGAAAATCATGTATGTTTATCAACATTAAGTTCAATGAAACTCCAGAACTAAAACTAGAAATAATCGTTATTTCTGTGAGATTTTAAAATTGACATTACCAAAGTTGATTCAATTGTAAAGGGCTATCGCTATTGGTGTGAAATGCTTTAAAACGGTATTTTAATGTGTTCTGCTTTTGCGACATGTTGTTCCCCATACACTTGCTCATTAAGTCTGCTTAAACTTCTAAACAGTAACCTACCTTCTCTGAAAGATATGGATAACTCATGGAGCATTTGCAGCTTGTTCCATAGCAGATCAAACTACTCCGATATGTCATGAGACTTGGAACCGACATTTCTCCACGATTGAAAATAGTTGAATAAAATATAATCATTGATTATTTAAGTAAACTGTACTTACTTTTTCAATTATATACCAGCTATCATTGTTTTTCATCGCATGGAAGGAATGAAGTAATGCAAACATTTCACTAATATCAAACGGGTACGGGATGGCGATTAACTGCCAGAGAACAGATTCACATTTTTGACGTAGAAGTACGTCTCTCTTCTCTATACAGGAGTGAAATTGGAATTTCAAAACCAAGAGCGTTACGTTGGCATGAAATATTTTAAACTTTTATAACTTTTCGCTGGCTTAACGAAATTTCTTGATTAGCATCTCAATCGAAAGCCAAGACATCAAAGCTTCATGTCGTTTACTTACTGAATCCCACATACCTGTCCAAATAGTTTAATAACTGTTTTAAAAGAGAACGTTGATTTCAAGCAAATCTATAAATAGGGGTGGCTAGAGAAAATTTGACGTCATTTGCTTTTCACTCTCCGATTGGCTCGCATCTCAGCAGGCGACAGATCGGCTTGTTCTGACCGGGCGTGCTTCTCAGGCACAGACATCGATAGCGAAGGACGCCCCCGTTTGTCTTGCTTCGCTCAAATCAAACTGTCGAGCGAGCGAGAGAAGATGCCGTCCGAAGCTAAAGCCATCACCGCTGCCGCCGCCTAGAAGAAGAAGAGGAAGCAGTCCACAGGAGAAATTGCGGTCGAACTGTGAACACGGTCGGGCGAGTCATTCTCGCTTTGTGATTCACCGCTTGTTTGCGTTTACCCAGCCATCGTCATCGCCGCCGCAAACTTCATCGGTTCACCCGCGCTTAAAAATTTCGACTCGTGATGAAATCATCATTGGTGGTCAAGAAGCAATCCCGTTAGGAGCAAATCCCAGAAGCCCCCTGAGTTTTGCTGGTCCGAGCAGTTATCCGTAACAACATCGAAGCTAACAAAGCCATCGGTTCTTTTCAGAGCCATCAAATTTGTGGAAAAGAGTTAAAAGAGAAATATTTCCGACTTTATTTATAACTTCTAGTATTCCTAAATCAATTTCACGGCCTCATACAAAATTTCATTTGTCGTGAATAATTTAGGACTCAACCATTTGAGATTGTACTCGTGGACGCTGCTGCACTGCCGTCGGGGTGAGTGCTCAACATTTCACAACGATTGCAAAATAGAGTGGCTTTTCCAACAGCGCCTTTTATGTTCCATATTTTATGGGAACACTTTGATTAGGAAAATTATCCCATGTGACGAAATTGCGACATATTAAGAATGCTTTTGAAAAGACATTCTCATTGAACAATTGTAATAATTTTGGCACCCATGGATCAGAAATTTACCGTCATAATAAAGAAAACTATTAATTATCAATAGCTCGTATTGAATATTTAGGGAATGCCAATCATTCCAACAATTCATGTTCGACCAATTTCTCACGTATTAGTATTCTCTGCAATTTTCAAGTAATTCCAAGCAAAACACATTATTGGCACATACCCATTTCCCAGATTGGTCGATCAGAAAGCGAAGAGCACAAAAGGGAGGAGCATCATCTGCTATTCCAAGGTTATAAAACATGCTGCCTTCGTTGGATTCAGTTTCATTCCATTTCCGCTTTCGAGCTGGTAAGAGCTCCTCCGAACTTGCTTAGCGAGAAGTACCTCGCTGCTAGAAGCCTGCTGAGCTGTTAATCCAGAATCTGGTTTGTGAAATCGCTCAAGATTTCAAGATTGAGCTACGTTTCCAGATTTCAACTAAATCCCTGTGTACGCTACTCTGTTGCTGTTGTGTACCCATGAAATATTAAGCTTGTTTGTCGAATAAACAGAGAACTTATTCACATCTTCTTCTTCTTCTTCTTGGCATTAACGTCCTCACTAGGACAGAGCCTGCTTCTCAGCTTAGTGTTCTTATGACACTTCCACAGTTATTAACTGAGAGCTTTCTTTGCCAAAGTTTCCATTTTTGCATTCGTATATCGTGTGGCTGGTACGATTATACTCTATGCTAAGGGAAGTCAAGAAAATTTCCATTACGAAAAGATCCTGGACCGACCGGGAATCGAACCCAGACACCTTCAGCATGGCTTTGCTTTGTGACCGCGGAGTCTAACCACTCGGCTAAGGAAGGCCCCAACTTATTCGCATGCATTTGCAACTTTTTCGATTTTTCATACAAAATGACCAACTTTGGTAAGTTAGATCTCAGTTATTTATGGAAATATTTTCGAATGAAACCTTCACAGAACATCAGATGTAACTTGAATTTTAACATATATTTTTGAAAATTTTTCCAATCACAAGTTTATAAGTAATAACGGTTTGACTAAACTGTAATTTTCGACGAAAAATTCAAAACTTTTTATCTTAAAATCTGATAGCCTTACACAAAAACTGTCTTCAGCAAACTTATTCATCTCGTCAACTTTTCTGAAGATACCATGAAGCTATTCCTTCAATATGTTTAGTTATGTCAATCATAAAAAATCGTCAAAAAATTCACTTTAGTCAAACCGTTACTGCTTTTCAACATGTGATTGGAAAAATCACTCAAAAACATATGTTAAAATTTAAGTTATGTCTGATATTCTGTTAAAATTTCATTCAAATCAGTCCATAAATAACTGAGATATAGTTTATCAAAGTTGGTCACTTTGCATGAAAAATCAAAAGAGTTGCAGTTTTTATTTCTCAGCGAAGAATCACACCATCAACGAAAATAGCGCGAAAGCAATAACCAATCGCGTGCGAGTAGCGAACGGAGGGACGAAACAACCAAGCGAGAGCCCCACCGCTCGCCATCGGTGAACGAAGCTCGAGCAAATAAAACCACTGGTTGTTCTGCTCCCAGCTCATTCACAAATCGAACGGCATAACGAACGGATCAAGCAGCGGAGCAGCAAAGAAGAGCGCGTGAAAGCCACAGCAGTGTGCGAGTAGCGAACGGAACCAGAGAGCGAAAGCAACAACTGAAAATCATTCAGTGGACGGATTAGTAGTCAGCGCCAACCGGCGACCTGTTGGAAAGTAACGCCAGCAAAATATACACCATCTGCCTCTCCTTACCATTCATATTCTTGTACTTGATGAATTCAATGAAATGGTTTGGTTTGGCGATGGAGCAAAGAGTTATTAAGGATGATTTTACTTAACAAAGAGTTGTTGATAAATATTCCAATCAATAAGAGTTGTTTCGAAAAAGTTCACTTTTATCAGAAATTTCTGCTTTACCAGAGAGTTGTTAATGAAATTCCTGTAGCAAAGGGTCGAGTTTTTCCCCACGAATATTTCCAGCCAGGACCAGTCATGGAGGACAATCCATCCCGAGCATCACGGCCCCCGCTTCTAAAATTCTCGAGTACGGAAATTGGAATATTAATATATAATGCTCATCTTGTACATCCCTTGCCAAGACATCAATTTCATGTAGCCTATTTCTCAGATTAACGCAATAGACTAACATGTAGAAAAATTTCAGATCAATAGTTGCTTATTACAATTGGTCAGGAAACAGTTTATTGAACAGTATTTAAAATCTGTCGCAATTTTAATACATTTTCCAATTTATTACTCGATAATTTAGGAAGTGTTCCCCCATTATATGATAAATCAATGATGCTGTTAGAAATACTATACAATGCTGAGTAGCATGATGTTATTACGGTCCGACGGTGCTGCAGTGGTAAATTCTCAAATTCATGTAATTATGTGGGGTAAATTATGTGAACCAAATTGTAGTATACCGCGATATTTAGATCATTATAGATAAATCAGTAAATATCATCCAATAAAACCTTTTATGAACGTATGTTGGCCCTGAAAAGGGCCGATTGAGCTTGGATGCTGTGACCACGAGTTTACCACGAGGCGAAATCTAGAAGCGCGGATCGGTCAACCTAGAAATCTTGAGCGATTTCACAGACCAGATACTGGATTGGCAGCTTGAAGAATGACAGCTCAGCAGGCTTCTAGCAGCGAGGTACTTCTCGCTGAGCAAGTTCGGAGGAGCTCTTACCAGCTCGAAAGCGGAATTAGAATGAAACTGAATCCGACGAAGGAAGCATGTTTTATAACCTCAGAATAGCAGATGATGCTCCTCCCTTTTGTGCTCTTCGCTTTCTGATCGACCAATCTGGGAAATGGGTATGTGCCAATAATGTGTTGGGCTTAGAATTACTTGAAAATTGCGGAGAATGCTAATGCGTGAGAAATTGGTCGAACATGAATTGCTGGAAGGGTTGACATTAACTAAATATTCAATAAGAGATATTGATAATCAATAAGTTTCTTTATCATGACGGTAAATTTCTGATCCAAGGGGGCCAAAATTATTACAATTGTTCAATGAGAATGTCTTTTCAAAAGCATTCTTAATATGTCACAATTTTGTTACATGTGATAATTTTGCTAATCAAAGTGTTCCCACAAAATATGGAACATCAAAGACGCTGTTGGAAATGCCACTCTATTTTACAATTGTTGTGGAATGTTGAGCACTCATCCCGATGGCACTGCAGCAGCGTCCGCGATTACAGTCTCAAAATGTTGAGTCATAAATTATTCATGACAAAAGAAATTTTGTATGAAGCTGTGAAATTGATTTAGGAATATAAGAAGTCATATATAAAGTCGGAAATATTTCTCTTTTAACTCTTTTCTACTTATTTGATGACCCTGAAAAGGGCCGATGGCTTTGTTAGCTTTGATGCTCTTACAGATAAATAACACTGCGGGATGTTATCAGTTGATTGCCATGGTCAAACGGGGAATGTATAAATTTGAGCAATTTATTTGCTTATTTGACGAACCGAAAGTTTCGTGGCGTGGATGGCGCACAACAGTAACAGGTAGTGAATCACCGGGCTTAAGTCGAAATCTGATGATGGCGGCGATGACGATGGCTGGGTGAACGCAAACAAGCGGTGAAGCACAAAGCGAGAATGACTTGCCCGACCGTGTTCACAGTTCGACCGCAAATTTTCCTGTGGACTGCTTCCTATTCTTCTTCTTCTTCTTCTTGGCGGTGGCAGCGGTGATGACTTTGGCTTTGGACGGCATCTTCTCTCGCTCGCTCGACAGTTGGATTTGAGCAAAGCAAGACAAACGGGGAGGTCCCTCGCTATCGATGTTTGTGCCTGAGAAACACGCCCGGTCAGAGCAAGACGATCTGTTGCCTGCTGAGATGCGATCGAAGCGGAGAATTGAAAGCAAATGACGTCAAATTTTCTCTAGCACCCCTATTTATTAATTTGCTTGAAATCAACGTTCTCTTTTAAAACAGTTATTAAACTATTTGGACAGGTATGTGGGATTCAGTAAGTAAACGACATGACCCTTTGATGTCTTGTCTTTCAATTGAGGTGCCATTCAAGGAATTTCGTTAAACCAGCAAACAGTTATAAGAGTTCAAAATATTTCATGCCAATGTAAGGCTCTTGGTTTTGAAATTCCAATTTCACTCCTGTATAGAGAATTTTTATTTTACTTTCAAACTGTGCGGCATAATCAAATGCAAACGCATTCAGTTCCCGATGGTTAGTGCCTATGCTTTAACTGTTCATAAGTCGCAAGGTGGAACTTTCCCTGAGGTCGTGTACGACTATGACAAAAGGCAGGATCAGCAATTGGTATATGTTGGTTTGTCGCGGGTTACTTCCCTGCAAGGACTATTTTTGACAAACTCTACCAATTCTTCCCAGTTCCATCACGCCAAAGGCAGCAATTCCAAGGGTTGACTTGAGGAATGAGCTGCAGCGCTTAGGCAATCATCGATTAGTGACGCTTTGAGACGAACTGCGTAAAATACTGGATCATAGCGGCCAAGCCTGCATATTGATGAGTATCAATGTACAGAGCCTAAATGCTCAAGCAATGGATATTGCTACACACCAAAGCACTGGACCGATTCAATCGATTATCACGATCGAAGCACCCGAGCTATCAAACATCTAATCTACTGGAGGAGTTTGGTGAACTACAGCTGGAGCCAGAAACCGATCACCCAACCAAGCAACACAAGGAAGCAACGACCAAACAAACAAATTCAATCATCTGGCATTATTCCTGGAACACCATACACTGGTTCTCGAAACCACAGAACGACAAATGGTTCTTTTCAGGACTACCAAAATGAGTCCAAAAAGAGTTAACTTCTGAAAACTTCATCTGATCAATAACAACACAAAACTAGTACACTTACAAATTCATGCACATGACAAATCAAATTATTAATCATCGTAGTTCTACGTCAACCCCGCGGTAATGTAATAGACATTACCCACCCCAATTTTTTTTTACAGGTGCAGCTTGCTTATTCACAATGCCCACTCGTTTTTCCTCTTATCTACCGTTTTGATTCATATTACGGACACTTAAGGCTTCAGTAAAGTACAACTAATCACTACACATATAAATTGAATCGTTCTCTACAAAACTTAAGCGTAATCAGGCCTTGCAAACACTTAAATTTCGAATGGTGGGCGAAGATTCGGATTCCACATCTTTAATTCACTTTAGTCGATAAAAATGTTCGGCCTCTTCATGATTTTTATTCCGGACACAACCACACTTTCGCTTCATATTCCGGACTCTTTGTTTCGAATTCCGGACAGCTCTTGAAAAACACAATCAGAATAATCGAATCATTAATTAAACGCACTAAGCCGTAAGAAAAACGTCAAAACTAGTTGAATGTTGTAAATTTTCATGGATTGCTATGTAAAATGTTTATAAAAATCATCATTCCAATTGGGAACTTTTTGATGGCGCATTTTGAACCATTTCGAGTGAAATCTTTCTTAGCTTAGCTTAGCTTAGCTTAGACTGACTACACATATCAATGGTTGCTATTCCGTGATTGACCGAAGTCAGTGAAAATGCACAAAGAATCAACTAGAAGTTCAGCTGGGATTGGCCATAATCTTCTTCAGTGTGCATAATTCAGTGCCTCTATTTATACAAGGTCAATAACGGCGCCGGCCACGTCCTTGCAGTCAGGTGGGATTGAGGGAAGGAATGTTAGTGTGTAACCTTTGCTATTTGGAGACCGTGTTTGCCTCTGCATCTCCACAAAGGTTACTGGGAGGGATGTTTGTCAATGGGGAGGATCGTTGGGTCAAAGGATTCACTTTGATAAGCGATTAGACCATGATAAACAATGATTTGTGAGATATATACATGCTTATACGTAAATATAATTGTTCATATAATTTCTATGTAGAGGAAAATTATGCCGACACTTGAGGTGACGAACCATTCAAAGTTTGTTGGACAAATACCTAAATGTAACATTGCTACAGCTGTCAGTACGAAAGCATGTGTTATTATATTTTACTCATTTGAAAAGAAACAAAAAACTTGATTGGGTGGGACATCATCAGAAGGCCGGCTCCAAAGGCACGTTCCCCACCAGTTGGGAGATTTGTGAATAAAGTGAACCTTTCGCAAGTCTACACTTGTAGTGTCGAACCATTCAAAGTTTTTTTAATTACAAAAATAAAGGTATATAAGGGGTGTTCTGACAAAAAAATGTTAAACATAAATAAATCATGAATCAGAGTTTGTGTCGACACTCACAGTGACGAACCATCCATAGTCCGTTGAAACATCATATTTACATCCCACCACTGCAACGATCAAATGTGCAGTCATACACCTTACAGATTAGAAATAGTAGCATGAAACGAGCTCACCAATTGATCCGTCATCCTTGACCGAGCAGCCACAATCCACTTTCAGCTTCACTCGTTTGCTCGGCTAGCACTCAGAAAAAAAAAAAAAATAAAAAAATAGGCGCGTGACCCGAAAAAAAACACGGACGACAGCTCGGGCTTTCTTGACGCACTGCCCAGGAGCAAGCGTCAAGGTCGTCGAAAGATCAAAATGAACGAACCGATCGCGGCACTTTTTAACTTACTCCAACCGAACTCCCCGATCACGCCACTTTTTCACTTACGAGATCGACGCGCGACATGTTTGATCCTGCCCTCGTCGCTCGCTCCGGCAAAAGCAAGCGTCAAGGTCGAAAGATCAAACAGAACTCCCCAGCAAAACGCGCGAAAACGAAACACAAACCCCGGCGTCCCGAGAACAAACTGTCTTGCTTGGGCTTTCCGAAACACTGCCCAGCAAAACGCGCGAGAACGAAATACAAACTCCCGGCGTCCCGCAAACGCGCGAAACTAAAAACAAAAACAAACTCCTGGCGTCCTGAAAACAAACTGTCTTGCTTTGGCTCTTCCAAGCACTGCCCAGCAAAACGTGCGAGAACGAAACACAAACTCCCGGCGTCCCGAAAACAAACTGTCTTGCTTGGGCTTTCCGAAACACTGCCCAGCAAAACGCGCGAGAACGAAATACAAACTCCCGGCGTCCCGCAAACGCGCGAAACTAAAAACAAAAACAAACTCCTGGCGTCCTGAAAACAAACTCCCATTTCGAGTGAAATCTTTCCCATACAAAGTAGAATGTCCGGAATTTGAAGCTGTCCGGGTTTCGAATCAAAACGGTATAATTCTCACCATTTATTGTATCACTTAAAGAAAGAGCTAACAAAAGGATTTAAGCATGTCCGGTATTTTAAGCCTCGTGATTCATTGCTACGAAATCCGGACACGAAGATTTTTGGATCAAATCAACAGTTTTATGAGTTTTTCTTCATAATTCACTATATTCCAATGTTTTTTTAAGGCCGAATCTTGCCTTTGGCTCATACATATTAACTTTAATGTGCTCCTGGAAACAAAACGATCGAAAACTGGTAAACTAATTGTTCTTAAGACCCGAACTAAAAACTGTTGAAAATGCTGTTGCTTCTGGCGTGTGTTTGTTTTTAGATTTGATTCAACTTATTTATAATGTCTACTATGATGCATTTATATTTTATGTGAAGCGTTTTATTAATGTAATTATCCCTAATATTAACATTTCTGTTAAAATGCCTCCAAATCACCAGAAAAAGCTTCTAAAATTCATGGTGTCTGGTCTTCGAAGCGCCCGGGAATTAGATGCAAAACGATACATTGCTGATATACAGCCTTAATTTGAAAAAAAAAATAGAAATTCTAGAAACATTCACTAAGCCGAAAAAAATGTGTCCCCTCTGAATCGCTTTATGCATTCATCTATAAAACTTACCTATGTACATATATAGTTATCTTACATTTTGCACATGAATGCAGCTGCGACCGTTTGCGACTAGTTTGGTGATGACCGCTTAGGGCAAGTCGCCTAATGTTGAACGGCTAAAAACGTCGCCTATTGTTGAACAGCCCGTGTATTCCTTATGGCGTGTTCAACAATTAGCGAGCATTTTGACCGTTCAACAATTGGCGATTTACCCTAAGTGTCGTCCCAGTAAACACACGATAGTGTATAATACGTTATAGTAGTACAAATGTGGAGCTGATATACATACGTTTTGCATACAGCCTTATGGCACATGTGCGTATATCGCCTCCACTTTCGTACTCTTATGCGCTAACATTTACGAGTTTGTGTTGACTGGGGTACGTCTTCTTCTTCTTTTTTGGCGTTACCTCCCCACTGGGACAGAGCCTGCTTCTCAGCTTAGTGTTCTTATGAGCACTTCCACAGTTATTAACTGAGAGCTTACTATGCCAATGACCATTTTTGCATGTGTATATCGTGTGGCAGGTACGAAGATACTCTATGCCCTGGGAAGTCGAGAAAATTTACACCCCGAAAAGATCCTCGACCGGTGGGATTCGAACCCACGACCCTCAGCTTGGTCTTGCTGAATAGCTGCGCGTTTACCGCTACGGCTATCTGGGCCCCTTCTGACTAGGGTACGTCTAGTTTACCAAAACACAACTTGATTAACAACAAATGATAGCTGCCGAGGATCTCATTTTCGAGTTTTAATGTAAAATCATAGTAAGCTGCTAAACAATATACGTAGAGAGCCTTAGTTATACAGCTTCTGAGACTTTGTTCACTCTTCTGGTACATGTGAGTGAATAAAGCCGAAATCATGTTAATACAGTGGGATTCCGTTTTTGGCAACAAAGTCGAAATTTTCAGTTGCCAAAAACGGAACCGTGCCAAAATCGGAACCTATATTTTAAATTTTATTTTTCAACTCTTGGTTTTGAAAACATCATTAGAATGTTATTACATGATCCTTATGGAATCATATGGCATTGAGACTTCGGAATGGTTCAGCAGTTTTCCGTAGGATTGTAATTTGTACTTGAACTTTTCTTTAAATGAATGTATTACTGTGTTCTTACAAAGACATATTTACAAAACAAAAGCGCTGTGTATTGCAAACGGCATATCTTTTTTAATTTGACGAACATTGAAAATCAGTTTAACTTTTTGACTTTAGCGGAAAATTTGACCAAATTCAGTAAGCTTAGAATTGCTTCTTAATCTATGTTTCTAATAAAGTAAAACATTTCATATTGAACGATTGACTGCAGTCAAAAGAGCAAACTAAAATAAGCATAAACATGAGGTGATCCATAAATGTGGCTTGTAATAGTGTAGAATGTGATTTTTACTTGAAATAAGTTATAATTGAGCTTGATATATGTTTTACATTTATCTATGAGATCAACAAAAATTTACATGATCGCGCTATGAAACCACAAGAGCCTGATAGAAATCTTCAGGTGCTCGTAATGGATCTACAGGACAATGGAAGAGCTCAGAATTATCTTGCTAGGAATCCGTATGATCTCGCCTAGAATTCTCAGGATCCCGGTAAGGATTTTGCTAGGAATTAATATCTTTGGATTCCGCTGCGATATTGCTGAGTCTCCGGTGAAAATTTTCAAATTTTCATTTTTATTAGGCTACCACTAGCATTTCTCAAATTCCTCTGAAAACCTTTTCAAAATCACCAAGTTTTCACCAGAAATACTCAAAATATCACTAGAAACCCACATTATCCTGCTAGAAAGTTATAGGACGCCCTAACAATCTTAAGAGTTTATTAGAAATAACCAGATTTTGGACCTAATCCCTAATAACCAATTATACATTCTCAGGATCCCACCAGAAACCCTCAGTGTTTGCTAGTAATCTGCAGATATCCTCAAGAATCCATTAAAATTTCTGAGAATTCCCCCAGGAACCGAGAATCCAAAATGATTCTCATAGCCCCAGCTTGTAAGGAACATTTTTATTATGTTCAGACCCGTACCCTTGATTAAAAATCTGGATCTTCTCTTAACAAATTTAACGTCTCACAGAATCTTTAACTAAGAGGGAACGTAGCTCGAAATAGTTGACGCAGAAAGATACGTACCAATACCACAGCGACACTGTCAATCGTTTTTATCGCACGCTTCGGTGACATTTTTGAGAATAAAGTGTAATTTGAACTGTGTTCGCATTTGTCATGGTGCCGGTGATACCACCTTAAAAACATTATATGGAATGTAGTAAAATATCTACTCTGTTCATGGATTATATATTGACACTTCTGTAATTCTCTAGAATAACGCAATTTATTTAATGAAATTACTCAAAAGTTATGATACAGGGCATTTTGCTGTTTTTATATTTTTTACTGCGGTGTGTTTTTACATATGCAATGTATGTTAATACATAAGAATAAAAACAGTGAGCCGAAATTTAAGATTGTAACTCTGTGTGAGTCATAGAATTTTTGTTCCTCTTATGTCGGTGCTTGTGCACAAACAAGCTGTTCCTCAGATAAAAAATTGGGGTGGGTAATGTCTATTACATTACCGCGGGGTTGACGTAGAACTACGATGATTAATAATTTGATTTGTCATGTGCATGAATTTGTAAGTGTACTAGTTTTGTGTTGTTATTGATCAGATGAAGTTTTCAGAAGTTAACTCTTTTTGGACTCATTTTGGTAGTCCTGAAAAGAACCATTTGTCGTTCTGTGGTTTCGAGAACCAGTGTATGGTGTTCCAGGAATAATGCTAGATGATTGAATTTGTTTGTTTGGTCGTTGCTTCCTTGTGTTGCTTGGTTGGGTGATCGGTTTCTGGCTCCAGCTGTAGTTCACCAAACTCCTCCAGTAGATTAGATGTTTGATAGCTCGGGTGCTTCGATCGTGATAATCGATTGAATCGGTCCAGTGCTTTGGTGTGTAGCAATATCCATTGCTTGAGCATTTAGGCTCTGTACATTGATACTCATCAATATGCAGGCTTGGCCGCTATGATCCAGTATTTTACGCAGTTCGTCTCAAAGCGTCACTAATCGATGATTGCCTAAGCGCTGCAGCTCATTCCTCAAGTCAACCCTTGGAATTGCTGCCTTTGGCGTGATGGAACTGGGAAGAATTGGTAGAGTTTGTCAAAAATAGTCCTTGCAGGGAAGTAACCCGCGACAAACCAACATATACCAATTGCTGATCCTGCCTTTTGTCATAGTCGTACACGACCTCAGGGAAAGTTCCACCTTGCGACTTATGAACAGTTAAAGCATAGGCACTAACCATCGGGAACTGAATGCGTTTGCATTTGATTATGCCGCACAGTTTGAAAGTAAAATAAAAATTCTCTATACAGGAGTGAAATTGGAATTTCAAAACCAAGAGCCTTACATTGGCATGAAATATTTTGAACTCTTATAACTGTTTGCTGGTTTAACGAAATTCCTTGAATGGCACCTCAATTGAAAGACAAGACATCAAAGGGTCATGTCGTTTACTTACTGAATCCCACATACCTGTCCAAATAGTTTAATAACTGTTTTAAAAGAGAACGTTGATTTCAAGCAAATTAATAAATAGGGGTGCTAGAGAAAATTTGACGTCATTTGCTTTCAATTCTCCGCTTCGATCGCATCTCAGCAGGCAACAGATCGTCTTGCTCTGACCGGGCGTGTTTCTCAGGCACAAACATCGATAGCGAGGGACCTCCCCGTTTGTCTTGCTTTGCTCAAATCCAACTGTCGAGCGAGCGAGAGAAGATGCCGTCCAAAGCCAAAGTCATCACCGCTGCCACCGCCAAGAAGAAGAAGAAGAAGAATAGGAAGCAGTCCACAGGAAAATTTGCGGTCGAACTGTGAACACGGTCGGGCAAGTCATTCTCGCTTTGTGCTTCACCGCTTGTTTGCGTTCACCCAGCCATCGTCATCGCCGCCATCATCAGATTTCGACTTAAGCCCGGTGATTCACTACCTGTTACTGTTGTGCGCCATCCACGCCACGAAACTTTCGGTTCGTCAAATAAGCAAATAAATTGCTCAAATTTATACATTCCCCGTTTGACCATGGCAATCAACTGATAACATCCCGCAGTGTTATTTATCTGTAAGAGCATCAAAGCTAACAAAGCCATCGGCCCTTTTCAGGGTCATCAAATAAGTAGAAAAGAGTTAAAAGAGAAATATTTCCGACTTTATATATGACTTCTTATATTCCTAAATCAATTTCACAGCTTCATACAAAATTTCTTTTGTCATGAATAATTTATGACTCAACATTTTGAGACTGTAATCGCGGACGCTGCTGCAGTGCCATCGGGATGAGTGCTCAACATTCCACAACAATTGTAAAATAGAGTGGCATTTCCAACAGCGTCTTTGATGTTCCATATTTTGTGGGAACACTTTGATTAGCAAAATTATCACATGTAACAAAATTGTGACATATTAAGAATGCTTTTGAAAAGACATTCTCATTGAACAATTGTAATAATTTTGGCCCCCTTGGATCAGAAATTTACCGTCATGATAAAGAAACTTATTGATTATCAATATCTCTTATTGAATATTTAGTTAATGTCAACCCTTCCAGCAATTCATGTTCGACCAATTTCTCACGCATTAGCATTCTCCGCAATTTTCAAGTAATTCTAAGCCCAACACATTATTGGCACATACCCATTTCCCAGATTGGTCGATCAGAAAGCGAAGAGCACAAAAGGGAGGAGCATCATCTGCTATTCTGAGGTTATAAAACATGCTTCCTTCGTCGGATTCAGTTTCATTCTAATTCCGCTTTCGAGCTGGTAAGAGCTCCTCCGAACTTGCTCAGCGAGAAGTACCTCGCTGCTAGAAGCCTGCTGAGCTGTCATTCTTCAAGCTGCCAATCCAGTATCTGGTCTGTGAAATCGCTCAAGATTTCTAGGTTGACCGATCCGCGCTTCTAGATTTCGCCTCGTGGTAAACTCGTGGTCACAGCATCCAAGCTCAATCGGCCCTTTTCAGGGCCAACATACGTTCATAAAAGGTTTTATTGGATGATATTTACTGATTTATCTATAATGATCTAAATATCGCGGTATACTACAATTTGGTTCACATAATTTACCCCACATAATTACATGAATTTGAGAATTTACCACTGCAGCACCGTCGGACCGTAATAACATCATGCTACTCAGCATTGTATAGTATTTCTAACAGCATCATTGATTTATCATATAATGGGGGAACACTTCCTAAATTATCGAGTAATAAATTGGAAAATGTATTAAAATTGCGACAGATTTTAAATACTGTTCAATAAACTGTTTCCTGACCAATTGTAATAAGCAACTATTGATCTGAAATTTTTCTACATGTTAGTCTATTGCGTTAATCTGAGAAATAGGCTACATGAAATTGATGTCTTGGCAAGGGATGTACAAGATGAGCATTATATATTAATATTCCAATTTCCGTACTCGAGAATTTTAGAAGCGGGGGCCGTGATGCTCGGGATGGATTGTCCTCCATGACTGGTCCTGGCTGGAAATATTCGTGGGGAAAAACTCGACCCTTTGCTACAGGAATTTCATTAACAACTCTCTGGTAAAGCAGAAATTTCTGATAAAAGTGAACTTTTTCGAAACAACTCTTATTGATTGGAATATTTATCAACAACTCTTTGTTAAGTAAAATCATCCTTAATAACTCTTTGCTCCATCGCCAAACCAAACCATTTCATTGAATTCATCAAGTACAAGAATATGAATGGTAAGGAGAGGCAGATGGTGTATATTTTGCTGGCGTTACTTTCCAACAGGTCGCCGGTTGGCGCTGACTACTAATCCGTCCACTGAATGATTTTCAGTTGTTGCTTTCGCTCTCTGGTTCCGTTCGCTACTCGCACACTGCTGTGGCTTTCACGCGCTCTTCTTTGCTGCTCCGCTGCTTGATCCGTTCGTTATGCCGTTCGATTTGTGAATGAGCTGGGAGCAGAACAACCAGTGGTTTTATTTGCTCGAGCTTCGTTCACCGATGGCGAGTGGTGGGGCTCTCGCTTGGTTGTTTCGTCCCTCCGTTCGCTACTCGCACGCGATTGGTTATTGCTTTCGCGCTATTTTCGTTGATGGTGTGATTCTTCGCTGAGAAATAAAAACTGCAACTCTTTTGATTTTTCATGCAAAGTGACCAACTTTGATAAACTATATCTCAGTTATTTATGGACTGATTTGAATGAAATTTTAACAGAATATCAGACATAACTTAAATTTTAACATATGTTTTTGAGTGATTTTTCCAATCACATGTTGAAAAGCAGTAACGGTTTGACTAAAGTGAATTTTTTGACGATTTTTTATGATTGACATAACTAAACATATTGAAGGAATAGCTTCATGGTATCTTCAGAAAAGTTGACGAGATGAATAAGTTTGCTGAAGACAGTTTTTGTGTAAGGCTATCAGATTTTAAGATAAAAAGTTTTGAATTTTTCGTCGAAAATTACAGTTTAGTCAAACCGTTATTACTTATAAACTTGTGATTGGAAAAATTTTCAAAAATATATGTTAAAATTCAAGTTACATCTGATGTTCTGTGAAGGTTTCATTCGAAAATATTTCCATAAATAACTGAGATCTAACTTACCAAAGTTGGTCATTTTGTATGAAAAATCGAAAAAGTTGCAAATGCATGCGAATAAGTTGGGGCCTTCCTTAGCCGAGTGGTTAGACTCCGCGGTCACAAAGCAAAGCCATGCTGAAGGTGTCTGGGTTCGATTCCCGGTCGGTCCAGGATCTTTTCGTAATGGAAATTTTCTTGACTTCCCTTAGCATAGAGTATAATCGTACCAGCCACACGATATACGAATGCAAAAATGGAAACTTTGGCAAAGAAAGCTCTCAGTTAATAACTGTGGAAGTGTCATAAGAACACTAAGCTGAGAAGCAGGCTCTGTCCTAGTGAGGACGTTAATGCCAAGAAGAAGAAGAAGAAGATGTGAATAAGTTCTCTGTTTATTCGACAAACAAGCTTAATATTTCATGGGTACACAACAGCAACAGAGTAGCGTACACAGGGATTTAGTTGAAATCTGGAAACGTAGCTCAATCTTGAAATCTTGAGCGATTTCACAAACCAGATTCTGGATTAACAGCTCAGCAGGCTTCTAGCAGCGAGGTACTTCTCGCTAAGCAAGTTCGGAGGAGCTCTTACCAGCTCGAAAGCGGAAATGGAATGAAACTGAATCCAACGAAGGCAGCATGTTTTATAACCTTGGAATAGCAGATGATGCTCCTCCCTTTTGTGCTCTTCGCTTTCTGATCGACCAATCTGGGAAATGGGTATGTGCCAATAATGTGTTTTGCTTGGAATTACTTGAAAATTGCAGAGAATACTAATACGTGAGAAATTGGTCGAACATGAATTGTTGGAATGATTGGCATTCCCTAAATATTCAATACGAGCTATTGATAATTAATAGTTTTCTTTATTATGACGGTAAATTTCTGATCCATGGGTGCCAAAATTATTACAATTGTTCAATGAGAATGTCTTTTCAAAAGCATTCTTAATATGTCGCAATTTCGTCACATGGGATAATTTTCCTAATCAAAGTGTTCCCATAAAATATGGAACATAAAAGGCGCTGTTGGAAAAGCCACTCTATTTTGCAATCGTTGTGAAATGTTGAGCACTCACCCCGACGGCAGTGCAGCAGCGTCCACGAGTACAATCTCAAATGGTTGAGTCCTAAATTATTCACGACAAATGAAATTTTGTATGAGGCCGTGAAATTGATTTAGGAATACTAGAAGTTATAAATAAAGTCGGAAATATTTCTCTTTTAACTCTTTTCCACAAATTTGATGGCTCTGAAAAGAACCGATGGCTTTGTTAGCTTCGATGTTGTTACGGATAACTGCTCGGACCAGCAAAACTCAGGGGGCTTCTGGGATTTGCTCCTAACGGGATTGCTTCTTGACCACCAATGATGATTTCATCACGAGTCGAAATTTTTAAGCGCGGGTGAACCGATGAAGTTTGCGGCGGCGATGACGATGGCTGGGTAAACGCAAACAAGCGGTGAATCACAAAGCGAGAATGACTCGCCCGACCGTGTTCACAGTTCGACCGCAATTTCTCCTGTGGACTGCTTCCTCTTCTTCTTCTAGGCGGCGGCAGCGGTGATGGCTTTAGCTTCGGACGGCATCTTCTCTCGCTCGCTCGACAGTTTGATTTGAGCGAAGCAAGACAAACGGGGGCGTCCTTCGCTATCGATGTCTGTGCCTGAGAAGCACGCCCGGTCAGAACAAGCCGATCTGTCGCCTGCTGAGATGCGAGCCAATCGGAGAGTGAAAAGCAAATGACGTCAAATTTTCTCTAGCCACCCCTATTTATAGATTTGCTTGAAATCAACGTTCTCTTTTAAAACAGTTATTAAACTATTTGGACAGGTATGTGGGATTCAGTAAGTAAACGACATGAAGCTTTGATGTCTTGGCTTTCGATTGAGATGCTAATCAAGAAATTTCGTTAAGCCAGCGAAAAGTTATAAAAGTTTAAAATATTTCATGCCAACGTAACGCTCTTGGTTTTGAAATTCCAATTTCACTCCTGTATAGAGAAGAGAGACGTACTTCTACGTCAAAAAACAAGCTGTTCCAAATACGAAGAAAAGTATTTTTTTAGTATATCACCTACTATCAGACTCAAATGGGCTGGTCACTCAGTATGAATGCCTAAAAATAGAGATTGGTCTCTAGTTGAGATACTAGTGGAGATTATTGGCCTCACGAAACGTTGCAAATGCATGACCAATGACCATCCCGAAGATAATACGCGTGTACGGGAGCCCTTAGTAGTTGGTGAGATTTGGGAGAATATCGATGAAAATGGAGCTCTCGAATGCAATCTGTGTGGAGTTGACCTGTTATTCAAATGACTCAAGCAACAGACACGAAAATATTTACAAAAAATTACATATTTTCAAGGTTTTCAAAAATGTTGCCAAAAACGGATCCATTTTGTTGCCAAAATCGGGGGGTGCCAAAAATGGAGCATGCCAAAAACGGAGCATGCCAAAAACGGAATCCCACTGTATCACTCAAGTCAATACGTGGAGGGGGTGAAAACCTTAGCACCTCTCCCTCTTAGCAGAAGAAATGCTTTGCATGTAGAGCACGAATACGTATCAAATTGCATGAATTTACGACTAATTTATCGACCTTCGTATTTATGACTGCCTTAAAAAAACATCGATGTTATTTCTTCCCTATGTTATGCGTGTTCAGAGTATGTTCAACAGGATTGTGTAATAAATTTGGAGGAATTCGATAATGAAATCTCGCATAACTTGTGATCTCGCCCCAAAAGCCATTGGTAACCGAGTGTGTAGCACCTTGTTTCTAAGCAAATTAATAGGCCAGAATGAAAATTATCACCCCTGGGAGATAGAGGAGGATCTTTTCTTCATCGTAACATTGTTGAATAACGTGTAAATTCATTCGTTTGCACGGTAACGACAAGCTACACACTCGATTATCAATGGTTTAAAGGCCGGAATCACAAGTTATATTTTTATCGTACACGGGTAAAAATACAATTCTCTAAACAAGGAGAAAGAGTCATGATTGCTGGAGGAAGGTGTATGTTCATGTTATGAGAAAAAATCATTTACCATTTTATTATAACGCACAGCTGTACGTTACGTTTTCAATTCTTAGCTAAAAAAGTATGAATTGACATCCTCAAATCATGAACTATATATATATGCTGGAACCATAAATAGAATTCATGAAATATAAGCACTGTTCATGGACTTATCTGTTATCTGTCAAATATGATTCCTATTTTTGATATGAAAAGTGACAATTTCGGTCATGAAATCGTGAAGCAGTATCTAAAATCATGACATACCGTCAGAAGGGGCTACTTTTGATTCCGGGGGCTACTTTGGACATTCACGTTTTGGATTTATTTTCAGCGTAAATATTAATCTGAGCCATTTTGTGTCTTCAACGCTTTTATTAATCAATATATGCTCTACAACCAGGCATGAATGTTTTTTGGAATAACATCAACAATAACAGGATATCCAAGAAAATATATCAAAAAAAGTCCATACAAGTATTCACAAGCTACAAAACAGTTGCTATGTAAACATTGTTTGAATTTTTCAAATATCGTGGAAAGTTATTGGGAACACCTAAAAACTATCGAATCGTCATGTTTCGAAGAAATTTGTGATTGTTTTATGTTGAAAGTTGTTGTTTTATAAAAATAAATAAGTCATTTGATTTTACGACTCATATTTTATTATTAGGTACTGGTTTCTATATCTTACAACACAATAAAAAAATAAACAAAGGATAAATAATAGTGAATAATTATAAAATGTACATTAGACTGGCCCTTAAACAAAAAAGTTGAAAAACTCAACGGGGCACCCCCTAGATATGTACCTTAGGGTAAGAAAAAAGCTCTCTCAAAATTTCAACTCAATTGGTTGCTCCACCAGCTGGCGCATTCAATCCGAAGTTTGTATGGGATATTCGTTTCAAATATATTGAAAATTGACCCAATGTCACTGTTCCGTTCCATATACTAGTTGATCGAATTCAATCGAGCCCAGAATGTCAAATACACTACTTGATACCCTAATGAACATAATTGTTGAAGATTGTATGTCAATTGAAGCTCATTTTCATTAACATTTCAGTTGTTGAAAATTAGGCTTAGGTCAGAACTCATGTACAATCACATATATGCATGCGCCTTGTGCAGCAGCTCGCCCGCGTCATAGGTGTTGAAGAAATACAAAGCAATATTGCTTGTACTTAACAAATCTGCTTCAGATAGTTAAAACACCAACTTTTTCAATTTTAATCATGATGCAATCTTCTACAATATTGTTCGCTAGTGTATCAAGTAGTGTTTTTGACATTCTGGGTTCAATTGAATGCGATCAACAATTTGCCTGACCCAAAGAGTAGACGATGTATTGTTTCCCATATGTTTGAGCTGGAAATCTCATATTAACTTCAATTCAAATGCGCCAACTCATGGAATGACCAAATGAGCTGAAATTTTCAGGAAGTCACCCTCTTACACTAAGGAACAAACGTAGGGGGTGCCCCGTGGAATTATACAACTTTATTTTTCTCCCATACTGAGCTGGGCCAGTCTAATGTACATAATTCAATTCGTATAAATAGTAAACTCACAACATAATCCTTAAACAAACATTTTTCGGTCATGTTTTACCTGAATTTGTTGTACAAAGCAAAGCCATCCTTCAACTGCTAAAAATTAACTATTCTGCATCTGACAAAAGCATACTTGTGAATCATTATTCTAACACTTAATGGATTGAATTTTGAATAAAAATTACTCTTAGTGACTGGAATTAATTTGATTCATCTCCATATCGTTCATGTAACATTAAGAATAAGAACGATTTTTTCTGTACAATGCTAATTATTCATCGCTATCAAGTACTACAGTTTTTGTCCCGGAATAGGCGGGTTTGCTGTTTCCGCTTCAGTCTGCATCGTTCCACGTTTTGCCGCGTACCATGCTGCAGCATTGCAGACCGCGCTGCATTCTTCTCCTCTAAAACCTCCTGGCACTCCTCGTCGAACCAATCAATTCTTGAGCTCCGTTCCACATATCCGACAATGCTTTCGGCAGTGTCGTTAATGGCTGCTTTGACTGTCCTCCAGCAGTCCTCAAGGCCCCTATCGAGCTCGCCCTCATCCGGCAACGCTACCTCAAGATGCAGCGCGTACGCATTGGCGTCATCCGGTTGTTTCAGCCGCTCGAGATTGTACCAAGGCAGGCGTCGTTACCGTACATCGTTGATGACGGATAGTTTTGGGCGCAGTTTCACCATCACCAGGTAGTGGTCGGAGTCAATGTTAGCGCCACGATAGGTTCTGACGTCGGTTATGTCGGAGAAGTGCCGTAAATCGATCAAAACGTGGTCGATTTGCGATTCTGTCTGCTGAGGTGATCTCCAGGTGTACCGATACGGGAGACTGTGCTGGAAATAGGTGCTACGGATGGCCATATTCTTGAAGGCAGCAAAATCTATTCACAAAAGTGTAACTTGGAAATTCGTCGGCCGAAAGTTTACAAGAGCTGCTCTGTTGTAAAACGCGAGGGTTTTCACTTCCCAACAGTTAAAATCGTCGACAAGCTTGTCAAGCAAAACTACTAAAAGTCGATCATTCACCGGCACTGCAGTCAGGATGATGGCTTGCAAGTACATTTTGAAACACTTAACAGAACATTAATTAATTGTGTGCAGATTAATTGTGTCGTTAAATAATGCGAGAACTCTCCGAAATGTCAAGATTGGCATTGATATGATGGAAATGTTACACAGATCAAATCTAAATTGAGCGGCAATCTCCAAATTGCAACAGCGATCCAGTAAGAGACTTTCGACCAAGTCGAAAGCTCAACGCGTACTGGACGATCTCAGCAAGCCGTAGTTGGCTTATGACATGAGTAAGTGCCGTGAGCAACAGTATCGACGCTAACAAAAAAAAACTCTCTGTTTTTCCTACGCACGCTTAGCAGTGTTAAATTGGTCGTCTAAGAGAGCTGAAGTCAACTTTGGTGGGTGATGCGATCAGAAGACCGGCTCCAAAGGCACGTTCCCTACCAGTTAGGAGATTTGAGCCATAATACAGGAATAATACAACTCTTATTTAAAACCTGCTTCAGAACTATTCAAAGATTATTTTAGTTATGATGAAAAATAAAGTATGTATGTGATAAAATTATATGATACATGAATAAGGGGTTTATATCGATACTTGTAGTGACGAATCACCGTTTAGGTTTGAACATAAACGTAACATAGCTAGGTAAAAAATTTATCATCATAATCATGAAACGACTTCACCAGTTGGTAATCCCTCTACAGTGAAAACGCATAACGTTTCGCACTTGCACAACGCAAACCGAGCCCGATTGATCTTGATTCTGTCGCTCACCCAACAGGATCATACAACGGAATCAAAAGACCACACAATACTGACGCGATTCTTTTTCTCGCACTCGATTCTGACACGATTATTTATTTTTTCGCTCTCGCACAATGCGAACCGAACACGATTAAGTATTATAATTTTATGGTTAAACTTTCAAAATAGCAAATGCTATGATCGGGAAAGTTTCAAAAGAATCGCGCTTTTCTAATGTATTGTTCTCTCTCCCTACTTAGTTGTTGAAAATGTATCAAATTCTTAGGGTGTGTACAATTTGCAACGTTCTATTAATCTGTGTAGTATTGTTCACTCGAAAGTTATTTATTCCAGAGAATTTGATAAGTTGCGTTACGCCCCGAAAATGCACATTACCCAAGGCATCCTATTAGTTATCAGATGTACTATAAAACGCACTACTTTCGAAGTCACGTTGAATGTTAAGTAAGAATGAATCGATCTATGTAAATAATCGCTACTTTTGATTTGATATCTAGTAAAATGGATTCGATACTTTTCACTGTGATACCAAGTAGGTATCGAAAGAAACTACAAGAATCGGATAAGTACTTTCTGAAATAAAGTTTTGGTAACAACTGGTGCAACCGTAACGCAAATAGGATGAAAGATTCTGTTTCATTCACGGAAACTGAATAAGAATCTTGATTTATAAGCATTTTATAATATTAATAAATCAATAGAGCGATATTTTGAAAAATGATTATTGAAATCATTTTCGTTCTTCGCACCACCTCATGTCACTCAAGTAGGTATAGGAAAAGTGTACCAGTTTTGGCTATAGTGGTTCCCTATTTGAACAGTTTTCTTCAAAACTCTCACATTTTGTATATTTTTGAATGTTTTAACATCAAGATATATTTGATATCAAGCTTCTTGAACACACAGAATGATTAAAAATTTTAAGATAATCAGATTATGACGTATGGCGTAATAGCGAACAATTATGTCCATAGCTGGTACAATTACCCTAGAAACTTTTAATTCGATATTTTGTTGGTATCAATACTTTCTCCAATACTGCTTTGAAGTGGAATTGTCGATGCCTTGATGGTATGATTTTAACCCTCATCTTGACCATTATTGCTTTAGCTTAGAACAATCCATAAATTGAATGGAAAATATAGTGTCACACATGCAACTTACAGATAAAGATATGGTAGATAATGATTTGTGAAAGTAGTTGATTTCATCGTAATTATTGTAATAAAACATGGGTAACTCATGATCAGACCACAGTGTTTAGGCCATAGTTAAAAAAAAATGTGGTATTGGATTGCAATACGTGGATTGCAACCGTAAACCGGTTTTTTGCATTTTACTCATTTTTGGATGAAAACTTTTAAATCCGATACACCATTTCCGCTACAGCTTCCCTGTTCAACATCATTTCAATTCTCTGCTATCTGAAAACCGGTTCACTGAACTTTACACAATAGAATAAATTCAATCAACAAAACGATAAATCCTCGCTGTCCAGCCCTCTGGCAAACGCAAGCATAATTATCTGCGCAATAAAACAACGTTCCTCGTCGCCACTTACCTTATCATATAACAATCGTACGTGACTGCTCCCTGTGGTTGTGGATCCATTTTGGCTGTGCTCTACCCATTATGCCCAACGGTAAATGAATCTCCAATTCCGATCCGGAAACGCAGATACAGCAGTCCACCACTCCAAACGTACTCCTACTACTCTCTTCACGGTTCACACGACGGATGTCACTTCACTTCCGACTGCGGCCAAAATGAAATTTGCTTTGGTCATTTTCAGCTGTCGTTCGCACTTTTTGTCACAGGAACAACGCTCTAGTAGACTATCGCACAGTTTCCGGTCACCAGCAATATGCTTGCTCGTCACTGTCCATCAACTCTCGCTAGACTATAAATTATTTATCTTCCCTAATTCTCAAACCACCGGCCACTACTGTCATCAAGCGTTCGCCACCATATTCAGCTTCCGATGCTTTGCCTTCCCAAGGGGATTCGACTCTTCGATGCAATTTGCATCCGTTGCATAACTGTCCAGTTGCACTATCTAGCTGAGTACAAGGGTGTATCACTGGCTGGTGCAGCAGCACTGCTCAATTCTAATCCGAGAACCGTTGTCAATTTTCAATTTTTGGTGACAATCGTAAATTTTTGGGAAATTCAGTTTTGCTCTTCTCTGTCCTCATTAAAACCGATACCATCACGAACATATTATTAGGGGAATTTAATATACAGAAACTTTTCCAGCAATCCAATTTCAATTACAATTCGTGCTCAATTGTGGCTTTTCAGCATAAATAAAATAACGCATTTGAAACCACTAGTAATATGTATGGTTAAAAATAACCGTTGCTCTCACCGTTCAATATTCAATTGATTGAAAGTTACATTTCAATTATCTAGATATGAGAATTGCTATCAAACACTCCAACTAGTTTTATGTTTGCCACCACCCTAAAAAACTATGCTTGACGAATTTTAATTCATCGTGACGTTTTTATGTACGCCATCACTTTTGATACCATTCATTCCCATCTGTATTTGATTGCATTCCACTGCTGCAAACTTCTGGATCAATTTGATAGCCATGTAGTATGTATACCGACTATTAAAAATAACTGAAATGCTTTGTCGGATACGGACTAAAATGTCTCCTTGGGACTAGTTTACTGCCATAGGTAGTGTCGTTTGTAACCTGGAAATAGAAAAGGAAATCAAAGTTAATTGACTTTCTGAATGAGAGTTGCGTTACGTAATATTTGAACGATCCCATACGTCTACTCGGAAGATGTTTGCTTGTAACGAACTCAAGGTGCAGAAGTAGCGTAACTTTTAATAATATTTTTAATTACTCCAAACATCTCTAAACCGAAGTTTCTCCAAATCCGATGCAATAATATAGTCGTCTTATCCACCCTTCGATATCGTTTGGGTCTGGCCCTAGTCCGGAATACGTATCCATATACACAGTACTTTTCGATTCGAAATCTCTATCTGCTATAAGTTCATAAATGTTTCCCAAAGACGCAACTGAATACCCGCAAAGCCTTGAAGCAGCGTTGCTGGATGAGGGAGAGATAACCGAAGGCCCTCTCGAGGACTGCTAGCACATAATATAAGTGGAACTCTAGCTCAAAAAGTGGTACCGTAAAATCGGGTGTAATTGATCAGAAGGGTGAAATTGATCATCGTACCACACGATTTTATTTATTCGTAATGGAGCACAAATATCAATGTAAGCTGCAGTAAATGAACGTTGCTTGTCGTAACTATTGTAGAATTGTGTGTTGTGAAGTTTTTTGCGTTAAAGAATTTTTATTACTATGAAAATAACGTAAAATTTCAAAATCATGCACGGTGCAGTATTGACACACAGCTATGAACTTCTATTTATAAGCAAGGATTTGAACATGGTATAAACCTGAAAGTTTGTGAGGATTGTTGAGATATATCCCCAAACCAGATTTCATCACCAAAACTCGTACCAATTAGCTCATATGGTTGAAATAATTGAATTTCTGTTAGATATCATTAAGTTCCTTAGGAAATTGCATACATTTAGGCGTTTTCCGCGTAATTCTTGAAATTTAACTATTTGTTATTTATATAAATATTGCAATGTTAAGAATTTTACAAGCATATTCGGATTCAGGGAGCTCAAACTTATCATATAGAGTTGTTTTAGAAACTAACAATAATGGCATTGACAAGTAATCAATTTCACCCCGAAATGAGATCCTCTGATTTTTTATTTTAGAGGTATTTGTTAACACTAAAATGACATTTGTTAGAAAATGTCGGTACATAAGTCGATGAGGCTCACCTTCGTACTTGTTTTCCTGCATTTAGTTGTTTGGCATTGTTAACATTATAGAAAACAGACTAGAAAAACCGTGAAAAATGATCAATTTCACCCGAAATTACGGTACCCATTTTAATTTTTGCATGCTGGAATAAGAACATCGAAATGTCAAAAAAGTTATATCACCAATGGACCGATGCACGAGTTCACTATTTGACGTTTGAGCGGTGTGATGTTATTTACGTGGCCATGGTAACGAGTGAATTCGGCACCGCTCAAACGTCAAATTAGTGAACTCGTGCATTGGTCCATACATTAATCGACATTACATTGGAATGAAACAAAGATAACATATATCCAGACTAGCAACAAAGGTAATGGAAATAACTATTTTTGGTCCAACTTAGGAATTTAATTTAGGCCACTCATAACCGAGATAATTGAGTCATACCTTATACTATGTATGATGTATCATGCATTAAGCAATTTTTATGTGAATTGAAGGATTTAGAAAATGAAAGCTTTTTATCTTTTTTTGAAAAGAAATATATTTGAAATAAATGTTTTTGTCTTTAGACATTGCTTCTCAACGTTGTCGAACGTTCCTGGATCTTAATATCTGCGATTTTTTGCAACAACCTCTCTACTGCTCGAATTACATGGTTTTTGTTTACCATTGGCAGGTTGACAGATCGATGTCTTCTATACTAGATATACCACTTTCCAGCAGCTGGTGGGTACAAGTTCCCAGCAAGCTTTCCCTTCTAATTTTCACATATGTTATGTGCTGCTAGAGTAGTGTCCATTAACAACGCAGCTGAAGGTATCATTAGGTTCGACTTTTTTACATTCTAAACATTTACATTACATGTCATTATTTCAATTGAATGTGCATCTAATTTGACGTGATATTACACTTATTTTTTCTGTGTATCTTGATGGACGAACGTGAGGTGATTTAATGGTAGAAGCAACACTACGATGAACACCTGAATGTGGGATATGAGGAAGATCATGGTAGTAGGAGAAACGGATTCATCGGTACGACGGATCAGGGAGACGCGCCAATTCCAACAATAAGTGATGTTAAGGATGCTATCAAACAGCTCAAGAACAACAAAGCAGCTGCGAAGAATGGTGTTTTTAGCGGATCTTAATAAAATGGGCCCATACTGTCTACTTTTCTGCACCGATTGATAGTCAGGATCAGTATTGTAAGCAATCACGGTAGTCGACACGTTTTCGCTGATATTCGGCAGCGCTTCGCTTAAACATTCTCAACTCGAGAGGTCAAACGAATGTCGAAAAGAAAAATGACAGTAGACAAACACTGTTTTAATTAAGGATTAAAGACTGCAAGCCAGAAATTCCTTCAATTCGAAAAATGTCAACTGAATGCCACTGACCACGATAGCTTCGCTAGGAAACGTTACGGTTTTGTTTGTTTCTGTTTCTGCTTTCAATGTGACACATTCGACATAACAGGCAAGATCAAACTATTCATGTTGTTTATGATCCGATGTCTGAAATCTATGCAAAACTTATGATTTATGCAAATGTTATCGTGTCAGACGACATTCAATTGAAACATTTTTGTGTTTGCTGACGTTGATTCTAAAGCTCGTGTTGTGACCATGACAATGAAACGAACGGTGCGCAAACGGTGGATAGTGTACAGTGCTGTGTAAATATATCGGGAGCGTTATCGGACCCTTTTAAAACACGCCTTCGACAAGTCTATGATCTTTCCTGTTTCATGTTCAATATTGCGCTAGAAGGTGTTATGAAACGGGCGGGCTTCAACATGGCACGATCTTCACCAGCCAGTTCATCTGCTTTGCTGACGACATGGACATTGTCGCAAGAACGTTCCATGTGGTTGCTGAGCAGTATAGCAAATTGAAACGTAAAGCAGAAATGTGTGGATGGAAGGTAAATACGTCGAAGATAACATATCTACTGCCTGGAGGAACCGAACGCGATAGAGTTCTTATTGGAACACGTGTGATGGTCGACGAAGATGAGTTCGAGGTAGTGGATGAATTTGTCTATCTCAGATCATGGGTAACGTCGGATAAAAACAGCAGCAGAGGAACTCGGAGACGTATCATTGCTGGGAGTTGTGCTTACTTCGGATTCCACAAAACGGTTTTATACAAGGAGGAAATCTGCAAACCCCTGAGAAGGTAACTCAAGGAATGTGGGAAAGTAACCATGACCTGAGAAAAACTGCGTCAAGTTGGAAATTCACTTCCCCACGGTTTCTTTTATACCTATCTAGCACATTTGGTATTCACCGATGGGTCTATCTACCTTTAGTGGAGTTATTCCATTCCTGCCGCCAATCTCTGAGCATAGTCTCTTTACACGCGTTGCAAATTACTCTGGTACCTCCTTGAAAGTAACTGACTTACTTTTACGTCATGATGTGTGATTTTTTTGGCCCGTTTACGTCGTGTAATTTTAAGAACAGACGTGAGATTATTGCTGGTGCAAATCTAGACTAAATGTCCTCCAAATGCGGTAACACAAACCAATCGAAGAACTCCTAGCAACGATTATCTTAATCATCGCTGACCTAGACAGAAAAACCTATCTTTGACATCGCATTTCTTGTGGAAAATCTTACCGCGTTTGTTGTTCCCGCATTTGATATTTGCGTTTAAAACACACACAGCAATATATCTTAGGGTGATGTTCTACCCAAGTAACACTAGTAGCTGAACAATAGTTTTTTTAAACTGCTATTAGCTTAAAAGTAATTTGTTCAGCTCTTATTCAACAAAAATGTTAGTTGGGTAGTATCCATCGTATTAAGCATTGATCAGTGAGTACTGCAATTTTCCCAGTGTTGCAGTGAATGATGCTGGTACAAACCGATGCCAAACAATTCTTTCTCAAAACGGCTTTAGCATTGTACAATAAGATTTTGATAAATCTTGATCTCTTTTTGGGCATAATGCAAAGAAAATGCATCTTGCCGTATTCTCAATCCGTCGTATCGATTTCATTTCTGTCGCAATAAGTTTCCAGATCCGTCCCACAACTCACGGCTCACTGTGATATATTGAGCGGTAAAAACACAACAAATCAACGCTATAATAAAATGTTTTACTAGAATACACAGATCTACGGGCATATCTCTCCATTCCTCCAGAATGATGGAATATATGTAAATTCATTGTTCGTCATCACAATTCAGCCCAAACATATGAACACAATTCCTTTTGACCGTACAATTATGGCATTTGCCCATAGTGCCGCGAAATTAACACAATAGTCCATTTTACGAAACGACAACACTGATGATATTGCGGCTACTTTCACACGTTACGACACCGCCTTCTGTCAAAAATTCATTCATAAAATAAGCGATCAGCTGTTCAAAAACGTCTCGTAAAATGGACTATAAGCCATTTTACGAGACGTTTCGGAACAGCTGATCGCCGCAACGGCGTCATTTGACAGGAGACCTGGGATTAAATCCAGCGTGATTTTTAACAACGCCTCATCTTACCAAACGAAGACATGGACAAAAAAAGAGATCCAAAAATGTTCGTTACTGCAACATTACACCTAGTTCTTGTATGTATGTATGGACACTTTCTTGATTAACTCTGAAAGTCGGCGTTTTTCTTAATTTTGAACAGAAATTTGCCCGAAATACGAATCATTTTTATAATTTTGGAGTTTTTTTTTTCACACAATCACTACTTTTTTGTTAGATCCAAGTATATAGAGTAAGAAAATGTAAAATTTCGACCGTATTAGAATAATCAACTTTCAGATACACTTTAATAGTAAATAGAACTAAATGCCATACAATGGACCGTCAAACTATTCGCTTCTATCTCAGAGAATCTGAAGTGCATAAGATTATACCGTAATCCGGGGTAACATTGATCAGCGGGGAAACATCGATCAGTATGACCCTTCTCGTAAAAAGTTCGAATCATCATTTATTTATAGAATATTTTCAAAGCATGAATGGTGCCTCTCCTTCTTACATTCATAAGCTAATATTAATTGAGGTTTTTTGCGAAAATCGCGTTTCTTTTATGCGTAAATTTGTCAACTTGTTGAATCAATTAATTTTATCACTATGGATGACACTACCGAAAATTCATGTCTCACATGAGTTCTGCAAATGGTATGAGCATAGAAAATGCGGTTTTTGCTGAAAATGACATCGCCGAAAACGATTCCGTTGTCAAATTTTTAATAAGTTTATTCAATTTAGTAACATTAACGAACTACTATTAAGAATTCAGAATTTCCTTAGGAAATTGCCTACCTTTAGGCGTATTACGCGGTTCAAAGTGATTTTATTTTTGAAATAACTTAAAAAGCATATGATTTGTAAGAGTTTGGTCTTCATATTCGGCTTCAGGGGCCATGATTTAAGTAAGCAACGACATTTTCAACATTACCGAATGTTGTTTACATGGGTGATCAATGTTACCCCATATCAGCTTAATCAAAAAATCACTTAAAACATTTATTTAAACTTACATAAATATTTTCAAAACTGAAATACAGTATAAAATCACGAGCGGTGGGTGCCAGTACTTGTTTTAAAAATATAAAACTTGCCACATTTGCATTTTCAAATGAACAGTTTAAGAAATATCCCAAAAACTGATCAATGTTACCCCGGATTACGGTACGTAGAAAGTCGTTTACTTGGACAAATTTCATCAAACTCACACAACACGAAATGATTGGATTGATTATTTTTATCGATATTATTTGAGTTCATCAATGCATTTTGCTTGGTTTCGTATACACATACGAGGTAAATCGAATAAATCCGTTACTGATGATAGATTGGCTTTTCAGTCTTGACAAAATTAAAAACTGTGCGGACAAAACAAAATAACAGTTTTTAATTTTGTCAAGACTGAAATGCCTATCTATCATCAACATCGGAACTACAGTCGAACTACCAACAAAATAAATCCGTTACAGCTGTCAAATTATTATTAATTATGTCGCATAGGATTACAGATCAGATGCAATAAAATATAACACTCGAATTGTATTCCAAATTTCATCATATTTAGGGTGTCCCAGAAAGTATGGGAACGACTTTACCATACTACCATTTTGAGACTTATGCAGATAAAAATTTGTTTTTCACACATTTTATTCTTTTACTTATCAAGAGTAGATTTTGAATTTTGAGCGATGTGTACGCAACCTGTTTGTTGATTGTGTTACATTTCTGGAAGCTCTTCTTATTAGTTTTGCACAAATCGCGTTATTTCTGAGCGACTTTGTTGTACGAAATTTGTACTGGGTCATAAAGTACGTACAATAAAAATCTGAAAAATTATATTTATCATTGCTGATACGATAAAAAATTATATTGGATATTATAAACTTAAGTATATGAAATGTGACTGGGAACTAAAAATCCGATTCCAGCTATGGTCGATTTTTGAAAGGGTCAAAATCAAATCCGTGTATGTCCAACAAAACATGTAAAAAGCAAAACTTGTTGTTGCCCATCCAGAAGTATAGATATTTTGCGTAAATAAATTTGAAATGAAATAATTTTATTTTTATTGAAAATACCTTAAAAACTATTATTTCGTGAAGTTATCGTGTGTGGAGAGAGTAAATGGCGATTATACAGATTTTTACCATTTTCAAATGTGTTCTAGCAAAGTTAAAAGAAATTTTAAACAAAAATTCTTGTGAAATGTTTTTGAAACAATGCACTTGAATTCTCCAAAAGGTGATTTCGATATACATACATTTTAAAGGTATATAATATTTCTGAACCAAAGACGAAATTTAGTCGAGTATAAAATAGGTACTTATTGTACTACATTCGGCCCCTGGTACTACATGCGGTTCCCAACTTTGACTACCTTGACTTGACTACCTTTGGGGCCGTCCATAAACGACGTAGCATTTTTCACTGATTTCTTACACCTCCCTCCCCCTCGTAGCATTTCGTCACAAATGCTGATACTCCCCCTTGGAAAGTACGTAGCATATCAAGCACCCCCGCCCCCATCATTTTTTTATTAGTTTTCCCTAGTGGTTGGGCCTAAACAGAAAAATTAAATTCAGAGGTTCAATACAAAGTTCGATATTAGTTACTAACTGAAACGTAAGGATAATCTAACTAATAATAGTTTAGTAAACAGTTTTAAACAAACTTATTTCCTGTTTAAGTTACATAGCTTTCCAGTTTCATATAGGTAAAATTGTTCCCATTAAAAAAAATACAACTGAAAATGTAATAAAATTTTGATTGAATTGATGAAGCTAACAGTAACAAGTTAGGGTACAATATATTTGATAATATATTGAACAAAAAATCCTCTATATTAGAGGTTTGTTTTTTTTTTTAATTAATTGTTGTTAGGAACTAGATTTCAATGAAAATGATCAATAAAATATCTTCATTTGAAATGGATCTTCGTCATCATTATCCAAAATAAATTCATTTAGCAATCATTGGCCAGATTCAGAAAAGATTACACTTGTAATAGTTGGAATGCTTCGAAAATCTTAGCGATTATTTTACTAATAATTCATGTTCATTAATATTTCAGCTAAACTCCATTATCGTTCCCCATACTGAAATTATCTTTTTGCAATTCCGTTGCATATCAGCTTAATTTTTATCGACAGAATAAACGTCATAACGGCCTACTTTTCCTACCAAAAAAATCAGTTGTACGTACTTTATGACCCAGTACAAATTTCGTACAACAAAGTCGCTCAGAAATAACGCGATTTGTGCAAAACTGATAAGAAGAGCTCGGATTCGGTGCTGAAAAGTAGCTTTTTTTAGTTCTGTTTTGTGAAATTATATCTGAATGCCTCCATGAACCATTCAACGAATTTCCCTGAATTTCTTGATGACTTCTGATTCATACATCTGTTGGACGATCCGAATCCCACCCAGGGATTCTAAATGGGAATAGGCTCGTCATGCGTATGTAGAGGGGACAGTAGAGTCAGTGTTTCACTATTTACTATCCTCAAAAAGGCGAGAGCATCACACGATACGTATAAGCACTTAAGCAGTTCAACATACGCAGCATGACTGCATAATTTGTATAGAAAATTGTATTCGGTGTCTTACCTAGTGTGCCTTCGACTACTGAATCAGATATGGAACCTGGAAATGTTGTGACAAGCCTTTCAACTTTATCACAGCCTACCTGATTGGAATAGAATGAGCTGTTACTACGCATGGCTGTCCGTCCATGTCGGTTCTCGTAAAGTACATTTATGCTATTAGATATAATCCTACTGTAACGGTAGTTTTCGTAATTGCAAAACATGTTGTATGCAACTCGTTGCAAAACTCGATTTTTTCAGCACTCGTCGTATTTATCCAACTCGACAAGCCTCGTTGGATAAATGTACGACTCGTACTGAAAAAATCATCATTTTGCATCTTGTTGCATAAATAACTATACACATCCTATAATGAAACAATAAAAAATAAAAATAATCTCTCTTCAAATTATCGAGTGGTTCAGAAAATTGAATGGTAGGGCAATTTCGATTACATCTCGTATTTAGGCAGAATAATAACAGAAAATATGAATTTAAAAACGGTTGATTTTATGTCTTGTTAACAAATTGGGAAACAATGTTCTCCTAGTCGTTATTGTTCCATTGTCTTTCTCAAGAAAATCTAAAATTTCTTAGAAACTTTTTAATCTTGTCATATGAAAAAAAAGAGAATTTTTAAAAATAATTGCATGTAATTTTTTTCAACGCTTCTGTTTTTACCGACGTGATTCAAAATGCTACGACCCCTTTATGCTTGCACACGATGTTAAAAGACAAAAATGGACAAACAATGTGCTCAGTTGATATCCAAAAAAAAAGCAAGGACGCAGCCATCAAGAAAAACCAAAAAAGTTCATTGGATTTAACCTTTTTTTTTAATGAAAAAGCTGAAACTATAGGTATTGGATACCTCGACATTTTTTTTCTTCTAACAGTACATTTCAAGTACACCTCATGGCTCATAGAGTTCCTCCAAGAATTTCAGCGAGAATATCTTTAGTAATTCCTCCTGCAATACTACAAAGAATCTCCAATCTCTGAGGATTACATAAATTCCTTTAACAACTTGTCCGGAAACACCTCAATGCTCTGGCTCCATCAAAAATTCTACTTGTATTTGTCTAAAGATTCTTTAAGAAAATACTCCAGAACCACTACTAGGTATTCCCGTAGAATTTTTTACTTCTTAGATTTCTTCAGTAGTCTATCTGTACTAGAACATCTAAGTACTTCCCTCTAGACATTTTTTTTGCTAAATTCTTGTAAAAATCTCCAAATAGGCCTACAAATATTACACCAATCTGCAAGGATTTTAACAGCTTTTTTTTCTTGATTTTGTTCAAAGATTCCTTAAGGATTCGTTTTGAAATTACTTTGATTAATTCCTCTAAAAATAGCTGTAAGAGTTGCACTAACTGTTGCTCCAGAAATTCCTAAATTTATTCCTCGCGGGGTTCTTATAAGATTTTTTGGTATTCGTAGCATTTTGTAGAAATATAATAATTTCTATCTTCAATGGTTCTCAATGAAATTCATACAATATTGTTAAATCGTTCAAAGTTACTACTGAAAATAGAATTTTTCTCAGATTTTTTTATCTATTGAGATTTTTTACATCTAAAATTTTCATCTAGATCGTCAAAACTTTAAGAAACGCCTTTGAATTAGTAACAGTTATTCCTCCAGGAATTTTCCTAGGAATTCTTTCAAACACACCTCCAAAAATTGTTCAAAAATATCATTCAAATGTATTTTTTCCATGATTTTTGCAGACAACATTCTTCTAGGAGTTTGTCCAACATTTTTCACTCAATCATTTCTTGCAGGATAAGTCTTAGTTCTAACAATACCTACAGGAACTGCATTAAAATTCTAAAGATTTCCATTAATCCCTCCGAGAATTCTTTTCAAAGTTTATTTTAAAACTACTTCATAAATTGCATCAAGGATCTTTCTCAAAGATAACTGCAGAAATTTTATAAGGGACCGTCCATAAATGACGTAGCATTTTAAGGGGAAGGGGGGAGACTACGGCTTTGCTACGAACCATGTATTAGGTATGGGAAAATAGGCTACGATGGGCCAAATTAGCCAAAATATGCTACGTCATTTATGGATGGTCCCTAAGATGTTTGCGTTATAATTTCGCCATGATAAAATATAGAAATCCTTACTAGAATTGCTCAACTGATTCGTATTTTGAAGGCATAAAACATGACAAAAATAGGAATATTTTCAAAAGTTTACTTGTATTTTACTATGTTTAGCAGCAATAAGCTACCTATTCGATTGATCAGCAAGAAATAAAATTGAATGAATTCTTGCAATAACATATTAAGTAGAAGTGCTCACTGAACACTAATCTGAGAAGCAAACTTTGTTGCATTTGGGATTCACCATCAGAGATCTTCTTCTTCTTGGCATTACGTCTTCACTGGGACAGAGTCTGCTTCTCAGCTTAGTGTTCAATGAGCACTTCCACACTTATTAACTGAGAGCTTTCTTTGCCAAAGTTGCCTTTTTCGCATTCATATATCGTGTGGCAGGTACGATCATACTCTATGCCCAGGGAAGTCAAGGAAATTTCCTTTACGAAAAGATCCTGGACTGACCAGGCATAGAACGCAGACACCTTCAGCATGGCTTTGCTTCGTAGCCGCGAACTCAAATCGCTCGGCTAAAGAAGGCCCCAAACCATCAGAGATAAGAGCAAGGAAATAGCCAGAATCTCATATCAACAAAACATATTTATTAGCATATTCTCATTTTCAACGTCAAGAAAAATCATTACCATTATTTAATTTTGATGACGTTATGATATTTCACTCAGCCAGCTCCAGCAGCGAAACGACAAACACTTAAACTACAGTCAACCGTGATCCGAAGCACCATGCATGTTTCATAGCACGAGAGCCAAGTTTAAATATTCATTCATTCTCAACTTGTTGGTCTTGGCAGCATCAGCAGCAGCACCAGCTGCAACATTAGTTTGCCATTTTCATGAGCCTTTTTCTAGCAGGATTCGGTGGCCTGACGGTCCGACGGTCTCCACTGTCATCGGTCTAAGCCTCTCTGACCATCTTCACATAACCTTCTGTCTCGGTTCAGTTTAGGCAAATCGATAAAATGCCAAGATCCTGTAACCATCCGCAGCGGTTGGTGAGTCTTCTGCACTGATGAACGCAGAGCAAAAAGGATCGAATATCTAAACGTCTGTCATAGCATTGGGCGGTTTCGAATTTAAGTTCCAAGATTCGAAGTTTTCGTCTTATTAATCGATGTTTGGTGCGAATCTATGGCAAAAGGTTGAGGAACAAAATGTAGAATGGAAACACGTTACATGGCAAAATAGGCCATATGGACTAATGGCCGGAAGGACAAAAAGTTGTATGGAAATAACGTAAGAAGGAAAATCAATCGAGCAAGTTTCGATAACGAACCATGGGTTCCGTGGTGATATAGTGCCAGGCTTGTTGTCTTAACACTTTTACGTTGAAGTAAGAAACTTACATTCACTTCAGACAGAGAAAGGCTTAAATAGCCGTAGCGACAAAGTCGTGGGTGCAAATCCCGCTGGACGTGAAACTTTTCATAACAATGATTTCAAAGGAATCGATTAAATAGATTCGATCGTTTAAATTTTAATCGATGCAGTATCAACGATGATTTGGCCAAATTTGCCCAACGCTAGACTCTGCCACCGTCGTCGTCGGCTTCTTCTGCTAGGTTGGTATGGCTGAATGATAGATTGATGTATGTAGGTGTAGGTATGTAATGAAAAGCTGCTGAACCTCGCGGCAAGAGGACCCGCTTTGCAAATCTCATTTCCCGAGCTTTTGTATAGCAGTATCGTCGGGGTCAGCTTTTCTGGGTATCAATGTGGTCAATCGGGTGGAAGGGACAACCCGAACAAGTGGGATGAATGGAATTCGATATACTTACTGACGGGTTCTCTTCCTTGCAGAGATTTGGATAAATTGTCGGAATAATGTTGAGTGCATGTTAGTCTATCACGATTATGAGAAATGAACAAAAAATTTCATTTTATCGTTTCATTTTGAATACATTGTAAAATTGGTAATTCTGATATACCCATTTGAAAGTTTGAGCTAAAGTGAACAATCATAAATAAGGACACCCTTCACAGTAAACACCACCATCAGAACACAAGATTCTAAAACATCTGAAATCGTCTGCTTGCCGTCTTTATTTGCTGATAACTACCGCAGCAAGAAGTACTTTCTCGTACATTGTGGTTGGTAGAGCCATGAGTGAGTGGTGATGATTTATCGAATTATTTAAATGAGCTTTCGATCGTCTTCTGTTGGCTTCGCAGTGCAATACAAAGCGCCATCCCAGCCAACAAATGAAAAGCTGTAACGAACGAACAAAACTCCCGGCTCAACACCCAACAACAGAGCAGCAACAGAACATCAGCCAAAGCGACAACGCCAAGGAAAATTTCCATGCACACATGCTGGGCTTATGTCATCGACTTTCCAAACATATTAAATGTACAGCCAACCTCAAACCTAAGGCATAAGCGCGCATGCAATGAGATATATGTACATATGTATGCTTGTGTCTGCGGCCGAGGAGAGATGGATTCTGCGAAAACTCCCTGTAAGAATCTATAAATCGGATATAAGGTAGTAGAGCAAACGTTTGATTCACAGGAAAAAAAGACGAACATTTGCTAGAAGTCCATTATTACAGTGGGATTCCGTTTTTGGCAACAAAGTCAAAATTTTCAGTTGCCAAAAGCGGAACCGTGCCAAAATCGGAACCCATTTTTTCAATTTCAAAAATATCATTTTGACGTTGTTCCATCATAATTATGGAACCAAATGATGACCAGACTTCCGAACAGTCCATTTCGATGTAGATTTCCGTAGGATAGGGGTATGTTATAAATCTGAAGATTCGTCATATTTATTTTGACAGGCGTTCTACACATTTTTTATAGCTGAAATATCTTCAATGATGTTTTATAAACTTTATGTATGCTATTTATACTATTTGTATACCTAGGTCATGTAGAACAATAATCACATAAGCGACCTTTGTTCAAGAACAGAACAATTCCTCAAAGTAGTGTAAGAATACAGAAATTTCATTGAAAGCGTATTTACAAAAAAAAAAAAAAAGTTCTAGGTGTTTCAAAACTGAATGATTCTTCTTAAGTAAACTTAAAGAAAAAACGGTTTCTATTTTAATCGCAAGCGTCAAATTTTAAAATATTCGATGATTTGAAAATGATTATTTCAAATTAAATTTCTTGCATAGTAAGATATCTGATATCGAATGATTGACTACAGTCCAAAGAGTACACAAAGACAGCTGAAATCATTTGCTGTGCCAATAAAAAACTATTATATTTTTTGGGACATAATATTGACAAAGCCTTCTATAGTGTTTTCCATAGAAATGTGGGCTTCGTAGCCGTAAGGTCAGCGGCGTCAATCGTTTGGGCGTATTGTACTACGGAGTGTAGGTTCGATTTCGTGAAGGTTCGCTCCTTGTCGGAGGAATCTTTTCAATTTCAGGAATCAAAAATTTTTCATCTTCAATGAATGGTTGTTCCGTGTGTCCATTGTATAATATAAGTGCAGCCTTTGGTTTACGACGGTGTATTGTCTTTCAAATATGGATGAAAAATTCTTTGCAAAATGGTATAGAACCCGTTTGTGTTCTATACTAGCTTGCTAAGAATCCACAGAATCTTACATAGTATTCTTTGGATCTTACTTAGGAGCCAGATAGGAATTCACATCTACCCAAGAGCTTGGTGATAATTTTGAAGATAGTGCTTAAACTTTTAAGATTCCGCTGCCATATTGCTGAAAATTCTCAAGTTTCCGATCGAAATTCTCAAAGGTTCATAAGGACTTTCCAGAGTGCCACTAGCAATCCTCACATTCCGCTGGAAACCTATTCAGAATCTTCAAGATCTTCCCGAAAATATTCAAAATACAATTAAGAATCCGCAGTATTCCTCTAAAAATTCACAGGCTGCTATAGAAATCTTAAAAGTTTACAAGGAATCGACAGATTTTGCACAGCATCCACTATATACATTCTCAGGTTCCCGCGAGAAACCCCTAAGTAATAACCGATAGGAATTCCCAAATTTCGCTCAGTATTTCTAAGAATTCACTGAAAATTCTTAGAAGCTGATATTAAAAACAAAAGAGTCAAAAAACGTAAGGATTCTCCAGAATCCAATTAGACAACCCTAGACCCAGCCAGGGGTCACCAGGATCTCGTAAGGAACATTTTGATTATTTCATGCGGCAGGCATACTTGAATTAAATCTTGATATGGCACGTAGTATACTCTAACTTGAGTAATACTAGAATATAATGTTGGATCGTTTTGCTGTGGTATGTTCTACATAAGCAATGTACGTAATTCTACAATAAAAAGAACAGTGAACTGAAATGGCGAAACGAATTTGTAGATGAAAACTCTGTGTGATTTTTAGACTTTTTGTTCCTGTCAATGTTGCTTTGTTAAGAAAAGCTGTTCCAACTCTGAAGAAAACTGACTTTTACACATTACAATTGTCTACCGGAATACTTAAGTGAGCTGGTCATAAAGCGTGAATGGCTGAGAAAAGATGTTGGAACTCTAGTTGATACTCATAGAGATTAATGACTTCATAAAACGTTGCGACTATACGGCCATCTAGAATTAAATAAGCGCATACGGTGCTCCTAGAAGTTGGTGACATTTTGAGAAATATCGGCGAAAATTGAACTCTGGTATGCGGTAAGCGTGAAGCTGGATTGCTTTTCAAATGACTAAAACAAACGACACAATAATATTTACAGAAAAATACAAATTTTAATGATATTGAAAATGTTGCCAAAAACGGATCCATTTTGTTGCCAAAATCGGGGGGTGCCAAAAACGGAGCATGCCAAAAACGGAGCGTGCCAAAAACGGAATCCCACTGTATTGAAATCGTTTTTCTAGTGGGACGTTTGTGGCAGATATTTTGGATAGGAACAGAGTCGAAAACTCATACTATGCAGCTCGTTGTGTATTTTTAAGGTATACTTAGATATGAATAAACAATCTGATCTGGATTATGGATTGGATGGATTTGGATTGGATTTGGGATTGGATTTGGGATTGGATTTGGATTGGATTTGGATTGGATTTGGGATTGGGTTGGATTAGATTTGGAATTGGATTTGGATGGATTTGGATTGGAATTTGGATTGGATTTGGATGATTGATGGATTTGGATTTGGATTTGGATTGGAATTTGGATTGGATTGGATTGGATTTGGATTGGATTTGGATTGGGATTTGATTGGATGTTGGATTGGATTTGGATTGGATTTGATTGGGATTTGGATTGGCATTTGGGATTGGATTTGGATTGGATTGGATTGATTTGGATTGGATTTGGATTGGATTGGATTGGATTTGGATTGGATTTGGATTGGATTTGGATTGGATTGGATTGGATTTGGATTGGATTTGATGGATTTGATGGATTTGGATTGGATTGGATTGGATTTGGATTGGATTTGGATTGGATTTGGATTGGATTTATGGATTGGTGGATTTGATTGGATTTGGATTGGATTTGATTGGATTGGATTTGGATTGGATTTGGATTGGATTTGGATTGGATTTGGATTGGATTTGGATTGGATTTGGATTGGATTTGGATTGGATTGGATTGGATTTGGATTGGATTTGGATTGGATTTGGATTGGATTTGGATTGGATTTGGATTTGGATTGGATTTGGATTGGATTTGGATTGGATTTGGATTGGATTTGGATTGGATTTGGATTGGATTTGGATTGGATTTGGATTGGATTTGGATTGGATTTGGATTGGATTTGGATTGGATTTGGATTGGATTTGGATTGGATTTGGATTGGATTTGGATTGGATTTGATTGGATTTGGATTGGATTTGGATTGGATTTGGATTGGATTTTGGATTGGATTGGATTTGGATTTGGATTTGGATTGGATTTGGATTGGATTTGGATTGGAATTTGGATTGATTTGGATTGGATTTGGATTGGATTTGGATTGGATTTGGATTGGATTTGGATTGGATTTGGATTGGATTTGGATTGGATTTGGATTGGATTTGGATTGGATTTGGATTGGATTTGGATTGGATTTGGATTGGATGGATTGGATTTGGATGATTTGATTGGATTTGGATTGGATTTGGATTGGATTTGGATTGGATTTGGATTGATTTGGATTGGATTTGGATTGGATTTGGATTGGATTTGGATTGGATTTGGATTGGATTTGGATTGGATTTGGATGGATTTGGATTGGATTTGGATTGGATTGGATTGGATTTGGATTGGATGGATTGGATTGGATTTGGATTGGATTGGATTGGATTGGATTTGGATTTGGATTTTGGATTGGATTTGGATTGGATTTGGATTGGATTTGGATTGGATTTGGATTGGATTTGGATTGGATTTGGATTGGATTTGGATTGGATTTGGATTGGATTTGGATTGGATTTGGATTGGATTTGGATTGGATTTGGATTGGATTTGGATTGGATTTTGGATTGGATTTGGATTGGATTTGGATTGGATTTGGATTGGATTTGGATGTGGATTTGGATTGGATTTGGATTGGATTTGGATTGGATTTGGATTGGATTTGGATTGGATTTGGATTGGATTTGGATTGGGATTTGGATTGGATTGGATTGGATTGGATTGGATTGGAATTTGGATTGGATTTGGATTGGATTTGATTGGATTGGATTTGGATTGGATTTGGATTGGATTTGGATTTGGATTTGGATTGGATTGGATTTGGATTGGATTTGGATTGGATTTGGATTGGATTTGGATTGGATTTGGATTGGATTTGGATTGGATTTGGATTGGATTTGGATTGGATTTGGATTGGATTTGGATTGGATTGGATTGGATTGGATTTTGGATTGGATTGGATTGGATTTGGATTGGATTTGGATTGGATTTGGATTGGATTGATTGGATTTGGATTGGATTTGGATTGGATTTGGATTGGATTTGGATTGATTTGGATTGGATTTGATGGATTTGGATTTGGATTGGATTTGGATTGGATTTGGATTGGATTTGGATTGGATTTGGATTGGATTTGATTGGATTTGGATTGGATTTGGATTGGATTTGATTGGATTGGATTTGGATTGGATTTGGATTGGATTTGGATTGGATTTGGATTGGATTTGGATTGGATTTGGATTGGATTTGGATTGGATTTGGATTGGATTTGGATTGGATTTGGATTGGATTGGATTGGATTTGGATTGGATTTGGATTGGATTTGGATTGGATTTGGATTGGATTTGGATTGGATTTGGATTGGATTTGGATTGGATTTGGATTGGATTTGGATTGGATTTGGATTGGATTTGGATTGGATTTGGATTGGATTTGGATTGGATTTGGATTGGATTTGGATTGGATTTGGATTGGATTTGGATTGGATTTGGATTGGATTTGGATTGGATTTGGATTGGATTTGGATTGGATTTGGATTGGATTTGGATTGGATTTGGATTGGATTTGGATTGGATTTGGATTGGATTTGGATTGGATTTGGATTGGATTTGGATTGATTTGGATTGGATTTGGATTGGATTTGGATTGGATTTGGATTGGATTTGGATTGGATTTGGGATTGGATTTGGATTGGATTTGGATGGATTTGGATTGGATTTGGATTGGATTTGGATTGGATTTGGATTGGATTTGGATTGGATTTGGATTGGATTTGGATTGGATTTGGATTGGATTTTGGATTGGATTTGGATTGGATTTGGATTGGATTTGGATTGGATTTGGATTGGATTTGGATTGGATTTGGATTGGATTTGGATTGGATTTGGATTGGATTTGGATTGGATTTGGATTGGATTTGGATTGGATTTGGATTGATTTGGATTGGATTTGGATTGGATTTGGATTGGATTTGGATTGGATTGATTGGATTGGATTGGATTGGATTTGGATTGGATTTGGATTGGATTTGGATTGGATTTGGATTGGATTTGGATTGGATTTGGATTGGATTTGGATTGGATTTGGATTGGATTTGGATTGGATTTGGATTGGATTTGGATTGGATTTGGATTTGGATTGGATTTGGGATTTGGATTGGATTTGGATTGGATTTGGATTGGATTTGGATTGGATTTGGATTGGATTGATTGGATTGGATTGGATTTGGATTGGATTTGGATTGGATTTGGATTGGATTTGGATTGGATTGGATTGGATTTTGGATTGATTTGGATTGGATTTGGATTGGATTGGATTGGATTTGGATTGGATTTGGATTGGATTTGGATTGGATTTGGATTGGATTTGGATTGGATTTGGATTGGATTTGGATTGGATTTGGATTGGATTTGGATTGGGATTGGATTGGATTGGATGGATTTGGATTGGATTTGGATTGGATTTGGATTGGATTTGGATTGGATTTGGATTGGATTTGGATTGGATTGATTGGATTTGGATTGATTGGATGGATTTGGATTGGATTTGATTGGATTTGGATTGGATTTGGATTGGATTTGGATTGGGATTTGGATTGATTGGATTGGATTGGATTTGGATTGGATTTGGATTGGATTTGGATTGGATTGGATTGGATTTGGAATTGGATTTGGAATGGATTTGGATTGATTTGGATTGGATTTGGATTGGATTGGATTGGATTGGATTGGATTTGGATTGGATTTGGATTGATTTGGATTGGATTTGGATTGGATTTGGATTGGATTTGGATTGGATTTGGATTGGATTTGGATTGGATTTGGATTGGATTGTTGGATTGGATTTGGATTGGATTTGGATTGATTTGGATTGGATTTGGATTGGATTTGGATTGGATTTGGATTGGATTTGGATTGGATTTGGATTGATTTGGATTGGATTTGGATTGGATTTGGATTGGATTTGGATTTGGATTTGGATTGGATTTGGATTGGATTTGGATTGGATTTGGATTGGATTTGATTGGATTTGGATTGGATTTTGGATTGGATTTGGATTGGATTTGGATTGGATTTGGATTGGATTGGATTGGATTTGGATTGGATTTGGATTGGATTGGATTGGATTTGGATTTGGATTGGATTTGGATTGGATTTGGATTGGATTTGGATTGGATTTGGATTGGATTTGGATTGGATTTGGATTGGATTGGATGGATTTGGATTGGATTTGGATTGGATTTGGATTGGATTTGGATTGGATTTGGATTGGATTTGGATTGGATTTGGATTGGATTTGGATTGGATTTGGATTGGATTTGGTGGATTTGGATTGGATTTGGATTGGATTTGGATTGGATTTGGATTGGATTTGGATTGGATTTGGATTGGATTTGGATTGGATTTGGATTGGGATTTGATTGGATTTGGATTGGATTGGATTTGGATTGGATTTGGATTGGATTTGGATTGGATTTGGATTGGATTTGGATTGGATTTGGATTGGATTTGGATTGGATTTGGATTGGATTTGGATTGGATTTGGATTGGATTTGGATTGGATTTGGATTGGATTTGGATTGGATTTGGATTGGATTTGGATTGGATTTGGATTGGATTTGGATTGGATTTGGATTGGATTGGATTTGGATTGGATTTGGATTGGATTTGGGATTGGATTTGGATTGGATTTGGATTGGATTGGATGGATTGGATTTGGATTGGATTGGATGGATTTGGATTGGATTGGATTTGGATTGGGATTTGGATTGGATTTGGATTGGATTTGGATTGGATTTGGATTGGATTGGATTGGATTGGATGGATTTGGATTGGATTTGGATTGGATTTGGATTGGATTTGGATGGATTGGATTGGATTTGGATTGGATTTGGATTGGATTTGGATTGGATTTGGATTGGATTTGGATTGGATTTGGATTGGATTTGGATTGGATTTGGATTGGATTTGGATTGGATTTGGATTGATTTGGTGGATTTGGATTGGATTTGGATTGGATTTTGGATTGGATTTGGATTGGATTTGGATTGGATTTGGATTGGATTTGGATTGGATTTGGATTGGATTTGGATTGGATTTGGATTTGGATTTTGGATTGGATTTGGATTGGATTTGGATTGGATTTGGATTGGATTTGGATTGATTGGATTGGATTGGATTGGATTGAAATTGTCACTAACAGCTTGGTGTGGGATGGCTTCGGTTCATCTTCACCTTGCGTGCTGCAAGTAAATGATTTACCACAATCCTAACAAGCACTGTCAACCAATTGCGAGTAACAAAATTAATTCTCTGGCCATGTGCCTCCCGCACCTACTAACATTTTTTTAATCGCTACAACTTCAGTCATGGACATTCAATTCAACGGAAACTGCCTTTGGATGAGTCGCTTCTTCGTCGTTTGTGTAGAACAGCATAGAAAATGGTCACCTGCCGAAGCTCTAGGGTACCAAATTCATACCCAGTTCTATCCGGCAGACAAACTGCCGGCAGATGATGCGAGACGTCGCAAAAAGTAAAACTCTGGGGAAAATAAGTAGGTAGATGGGAATGTTTTCTTCCAGATAACAAGGATTTTCATTGCGCAAGGGAAGAGGAGGCTGGAAGGCGGCCAAGAACTCAGAAGTACACTCCTCTCAAATGTTGGTCCTTTCGCTGTTGTGTGCGTTTGCCTTCTAACTGGAAGCCATTTCACCTGGAAATGAGGTTGTTATTTCAGTTTTTTTCTAACTTTTCTTTACTAGAAAATGTGATCGCTTGACAATTTATCCAACGGATGGTCTTCGTCGTCATTTTTATCGTGTCGCAAAAGGCGATGTCATGTTTTTGGAATAACGAGTGAAAAGTTGCTTCATAATCCAAATTAATTCAAACTGCAACAAAATTCTGTCTTTCCTTTTGCACTGAGTACCGTTTTGACTCATATTCCGAACACTTAAGGCCAACAGTGACTTCAAATGCATCTGTTTGGCTTAAATTAGCAGATATTTAGGTAAATTTTAATTTCTTCGCAAAGCCTAACTTTTAGCTGATGGGTGTACCGATAATAATGTTGATTCAAATAGTTTTAGTATTGTTTTTACGTAAAAGTATGAAACAACATGTTGATTCAAATGCCGAACACTGTGTTGATTCTGTCTCATATTCCGAACACCTTGATTCAAATTCCGAACAGCACGAATAAACCGTATTCAAATGAATAATTTCGCAAATAAATTTATCTGAGCTAGTTCTACTGGTCTTAAACTAGTGAATCATCACTACTCCCGTAGTATAAATTATATTGGAGACGTTAAAATTGAATTGCAATTGACTGCCATTTCCTTGTTATTTGGTTACATATTTCAGCGAAACATTTCAACCAAATCGCCATACAAAAACCGAGTGTTCGGAATATGAGTCTGTTCGGAATTTGAGACAAAACGGTACATTGCACATAGGGCCCAATATCATATCTAGGAAAACAAAAATGTTTGGATAAATTGTGTCTTTAGGAAAGTTTCTCCATAGTTTACGAGATTGTACTTCAATGTTCAAGATACATTTTAACAAGAGAAAAAATATTTAACAACACATATAATCAATTTCGGTCATCAAATTCCTATTTCTATTCGGGATATATTGAGTACAAAGTGCTGCCCTATACCTAAATTCTTATTTCAATTTTGAATTGATATCTCATATATTGTTTGATGCTCGTTTTTTTTTGTATTATTTTTTTATTTTCAAATGCTGGTATCTCTAAATGGTGTTTAGAAAGCTTCCTCCCTCATCCTATTTTTTCAATAAAAACTCAAGTCTACATTTTGTTGCAGTATATGGCTCTGTTATAGTTTTTTACCATTCCTTGTCGTTCGCTTGAAACAATCGGTTGTGTTTTTGTGTCGTAGGCTTTAGGCTTTAGCTTCGTAGCCGGTGGAGTTTTTTTCCCAAGTGGTTTTTATATCGATAGTTCATCCCACTGTGGACGCAGTTTAAGTGCCTAACGAACCGCGAGCAACTTAGGAAGTAGACACGTTGCGGTTGAACTTTTTTCCGCATGGATGAATCGGATGGAGGCGATACGCCTCCTAGAGATCTCGTTGCTCGAACGCGGTTCTATCAACCGTCTTCGGTTGGGCCTTGGGTTGTCTATTTTCGGCGCAAAAAGAAGATTTTGAACGTGCTCTCGATTTCTCGGGAGCTGACGCGTAAATATCCTGGGACCGTAATTCACCAAGTGAAAGAATCCAAGCTGCGTGTAACTGCACCTAGTTACAAAGCAGCGAATGAAATTGCTCAGCATGAGGCTTTTACTGTGGAATATTTCGTCTATGTACCGGCACGAGAAGTCGAGGTGGAAGGGAAAATTATCGACGCGAGTCTGACATGCGAAGACATTAAGACTGGCAAAGGCGTCTTTGAGAACCGGTCCATTCCTGATGTGGCTATACTGGATTGTAAACAATTGCAATCAGTTTCCATGGAAGGAAATAAGAAAGTGTTTTCGCCGTCAGCCTCGTTTCGAGTGACTTTCCCCGGTTCCGTCCTCCCGAAATTCGTTTGTATTGACAGTGCTTTTTACCCAGTGCGTCTTTACGTGCCGAAGGTATTCAATTGTACCAACTGCAAGCAGCTTGGTCACAGTGCTAGCTATTGCGACAACAAGCCCCGTTGTGGCAAATGCAAACAAGCTCACTTGGAAGATGCTTGCACACAGGAAGCCGAAAAATGTAACTACTGTCGCGAGGAACTTCATGACCTGCAGAAATGCTCAATTGTGAAGCGCTCCAAGAAGACATACGCGAAAATGGTAAAATCTTTAAATCCGTCCACAAAAGAATCTTCATCAGCCATCCCAGTTGGTAACTCTTTTCAAGAGTTGTCTTCCGATGAAGCGAACGACGACGAAACCGATGGGGGAGATTCTTCGGAGGTACACGCACCCGGTAAACGAAAGTCTCACTCTTCTCCGGGACTGCGCCGAAAGGTAATGAAATCTTCCCTCAAAAGTTTGCCTAATTCCAAAGGAGGTGGGGCAAATTTGAAATTGCCGGAGATACAGGTCTTTGATGCTTCCGTTCCGTGTTGCAGCAAAGATCTGCCGCCCCCGCCTCCACCGATTAAATATACTTCAAAAAGAAGCTCTAGACAAGATAGCAAGAAAAAAGCTACTGAAGTTCCTCGCTCTTCCTCGAAAACCCCACGGGCCAAGCGAGGTCTGATAACTTTTACGGCTCTTGTGGATCGCATATGTAATGCTCTCGGAGTTTCAAACACATTCAGAGGCATACTCGACCTTTTTCTCCCCGCAATAGAAGAGTATCTCAAGGAATTGACTATTTCATGGCCCCTCCTTGCTTCGACTATATCTTTCGATGGCTAATTCATCAAGTGAGGTACAAGATATGATCACTGTGCTACAGTGGAACTGTCATAGTCTAAAACCTAAATTAGATACATTTAAGTTTTTGCTTCACAACTCCGATTGTGATATATTTGCACTCTGTGAAACATGGCTTTCTTCTGAAGATGATCTTAACTTCTACGATTTTAACAGTATACGCCAGGATCGAGATGATAATTACGGGGGTGTGCTTTTAGGGATCAAAAAGTGTCACTCATTCTACAGAATCCCCATCCCGACTCACCCAGGCATAGAAATCGTTGCTTGCCAAATAAGCGTAAAGGGTAAAGACCTTTGCGTAGCTTCTGTTTATATTCCTCCAAGAGTTTCAATAAACCGCCGTCATCTTTGGAATGCAGTCTCCATGCTCTCATCTCCAGTTTTAATACTGGGTGATATGAACTCACATGGTACTGGATGGGGCGAATCTTATGACGATTATAGAGCGGCTATTTTCTATGACTTATGCGACGATTTCAATTTGAACATTTTGAACACAGGTGAAGTGACACGTATTTCATCCGACGGCAAAGAAAGCCGTCTTGACCTGTCTTTGGGATCAAGTTCACTATCATTCGATTGTATGTGGAAGGTGATCGATGACCCCCATGGTAGTGATCACTTGCCCATAATAACTTCTATCAGAAATAATTTTGAAAGGTCAGAACAGTCAATTCAGGTTCCTTTTGACCTCACTAGGAATATCGATTGGCAAAAATTTGCATCAGCGGTAACTTTCGGTATCGAATCATTCAACACTCTCCCACCGTTGGATGAGTATCGATTCCTAACAGAATTGATTTATAAAAGTGCATTAGAATCCCAAAAGCAACGAGTTCCAAGTGCATCCTTCAAAAGACGACCAGCCACACCTGGTTGGGATGATGAATGCACTCAGTTGTATCGAGAAAAATCTAATGCCTTTAAAGCTTTTCGTAGATATGGTACCTCAGAACTTTATTTAGAGTACTCGAAGCTCGAAAAAAGACTGAAGAATCTTATTAAAGCGAAGAAGCGTAGCTATTGGCGACGTTTCATCGATGGCCTCTCACGAGAAACTTCAATGACGACGCTTTGGAGAGTGGCTCGCAACATGCGAAACCGCTCATCCTCAAATGAGAGTGACGAATACTCCAATCGTTGGATATTCAACTTCGCAAAAAAGGTCTGTCCAGACTCAGTTCCAGCTCAACCGCCATTCTGGGAAACCTAGAGCTTTCGCAAGGGCAAAGGAACAAACGATTGTCTAGCGTTGCTTTCATCAGATATTCAACTAGCCTTTGCTGACAAGGAGCAATTGGCTTCGGTTTTCTTGGATATTAAGGGCGCTTTTGATTCGGTTTCCATAGAAATACCGTTTTGATTCATATTACGGACAATTAAGGCCTCAGTGAAGTATAACTCACAAAAAGCATGGAAAATAAATAGCTCCGTATGATTCCTCCGCGTTATCGAACTTTCAAACTCCTTAACTTTCGAATGGTTTGTTTGTTTGTTTGTTTTATTTAACGGCTATTAACAGCTTGGTCATTCAGCCGTTTTCGTTTGTTTTTTTTTTTTAATTACATTACATTTAAATAATTACATATTGAGAAACTTATTGATAGATTTGGTAAACCAATGAAATAATTTTTGAACGTTTTTACCACTTTATCCTCTTGTTTTTGTTGTGGGTCAGCGTCTTCCATCTTAAACGTCAAGGGCGGCTACAGATCTGGCGGCTCGGATTGCCTGCTGTTTCCACTGCTTCTTCACCGTTTTCAATATGGTGATGAATAGCTGGATCGACACGACGATTAGGATGAACGTCAGCTTTAGTTCATGTCCTTCCAGGATCCCGGTGTGTATTTCCTGATTTTCTATTATTGTGACGTCTTGATCTCCGTTTTGGGTTGTTTCCTTGGAGTTCGATTTGCCCATGGTGAATGTAGAGTTATGGTGTTGATGTACTGGTTGCCAGACTTGTACGACTGAATGACAGGTTGTTGAATGGTTTCGATTTAAGTAGTTGATTTGTGCTGACAAGTCCTTTGGATAATTGTTGGCGAGTGCTAAGTTCAGTTGAGTCGGCGTGATTTGAATTGTGCAAATTCACAGCAGCTTAATTAAATTGCTGTCTTTGAGAAATGTTATTGTTTTTTTGAGTGATTCGGCATCGTCCCCTATGAGCTCGTGTAGGGAGGAGCCCAAAAGGTTGTTTTTCCTTTCTTTTTCGTAACGGCGACAGTCAATTAGAATGTGCTGAACGGTAATCGGTACTCAGCATGTGGAGCATGAGGCGGGGTCTTCTTTTTTTGCATAGTGTTGATGTGTTAATTTTGTATGTCCGATTCTTAGCCTTGTTATTATTCTGTCAATGAACCTGTCGTTGTTGTATGAAGTATTCCATTCTTTCGTGGTGTTTTTGATTTGCCTCAGCTTGCTGCTATTTGTTTGCCAGGTGTTTTGCCAGTTCTGGATTATACTTGAATTTATTGCTCTTTTTAGGTCTTCAAATGGTATTTTGATGTCAATAGGGTTTTGGAGAAGGGCACCGTTCTTAGCTAGTTCGTCTGCTTTCTCATTTCCCGATATATTTACATGCGCTGGAATCCAACACAGTTCAACGTTTCCTTGTTTTTCTTCTAGGGTTTTTCTAATGTTGGATATCCACGGGTGGTTAGAGTTATTGTTATCGATAGCATCCAGTACGCTTTTCGAATCGCTGAATATGACCGTTAGTTTGTTTGGATTGCTGGCTTCAACTGCTTTAAGGATGGCGTATGCTTCTGCGCTGAATATTGAGAGCAGTTTCGGTAAGCAGATGGAGGTGTTCGAGTTGTGTGAGTATATCCCGCATCCAACTCCTTGCTCCATTTTTGATCCGTCGGTATATATTTGGTGATGATGACGGTATTCTCCATTACAGAGTTCTTTGAAATGGGCTTGTTTCTCTGTTGGGGTGCTGCAGTCTGGAAATTCGGTGTTTATTCGGTAGTTTCTTTTATCCCATCTTAATGCTGCAGTTGGGTTTTCCTCTTCAGTTGTGGTATCTGGCACATGTAGTTCGTTTAGTATTTCTCTAGTTTTGTTTATAACGTGTAGGTCGGAATTTAAAATTCCTCTTGATAATTGCCAAATGCATAATGCATGCAAATAGCAGTTTGCTTTGCAAGTATTAATTTTAAAGGAAGTTGTCCGCTTTCTGATAGAATGCTTTCTATGGGACTGGAGTGGAAGGCTCCCGTGGCATATCTAATGCCTTGGTGGTAAACAGAGTTTAGTTTGAGGGCTGTTTTTGGATCGGAGCTGAAATAGATTGGAGCTCCGTAAGCTAGTTTTGGCAAGATAATCATATTGAGTATGTGTAGTAACCATTTTCGGTCGGCGCCGAATTTAGTTTTACTTAAGCATTTCATGATATTGAGCCTTTTTTTTATCTCTTCTTTAGTCGTTTTTATGTGGTAATTATAGTTGAGTTTTTGGTCCATCCAGACTCCTAGTATTTTTTGGTGATTTACTAGGTTGATTTCTTCTCTTTCCAGAGTAGCAGTTTCTTGGTTCCTTAATTTTCTCCGTTTTCCAATGTGCATTATAGCTGATTTAGAAGTTGAAACTTTGAAACCTGTGTCGGTACACCATTTTTGTATTCCGTTGAGAATTTTTTGTATTTTGTTTCGCGTCCATTTTGCAGAGTTAGAACTTCGAATGGTGAGTGAAGAATTCGATTCCGAAACATAAATAATTTTGAATAAATAGAGATGTGTGGACTTTACATGATTCTTATTACGAACGCATCCTTACTTTTGCCTTATATTCCGGACATTTCGATTCGAATTCCGGACAGGTCAAACAAATCATAAATAGAGAAGTAAAATCATCAAATGAAATTGTTGAACCACTAGAGAGACGCCTAAGGAAGTTGAGCATTTTAAATTTTCATAGATATCTGTGGAAAATGCTTGTTAAAACGAGCCTCGAAAGTGAGAACTTTTAAACGGCATAAATTGAAACATTTCGTGTGAAATGTTTCCCATACAAAGTAGAGTGTCCGGAATTTGAAGCTGTCCGTAATATGAATCAAAACGGTATTGTCAGAAAACTTGCACAATAGTGGACTACCTGGAATATTGAATAATTTCTTGTACAATCTGTTGTCAGAAAAACACATGAGCTTCACTCTCGGTCAACTGACAACTTCCAGAATTAGCTATATGGGCCTTCCCCAAGGCTCATGTTTAAGTCCCTTGCTTTATAATTTTTATGTTACAGATATTGACAACTGTTTGGAAGAACCATGCACGCTCAGACAACTTGCAGATGATGCTGTGGTCTCTATTAAGGGCCCACGAGCCGACATCTTGCAAAGACCATTGCAAAATTCCCTTGATAATCTATCCACTTGGGCTAGAAATTTAGGAATCGAGTTTGCACCGCAAAAAACTCAACTGGTCGTATTTTCTAGAAAGCGGAATCCAGCCCAACTAAAGCTTAAGCTTTTGGGAACAGACATCGATCAGTCTTTGACTTCAAAATATCTTGGGGTCTGGTTTGATTCAAAATGCACTTGGCGAATCCATACTAAGTATTTGGTAGAAAAATGCCAACAAAGGATCAATTTTCTACGAACAATTACCGGAACATGGTGGGGTGCTCACCCGGAAGACCTCATAAAACTCTATAAAACAACAATTCTCTCTGTTCTAGAGTATGGCTCTTTCTGTTTTCTCTCAGCAGCAAACTGCCACCTGATTAAATTGGAACGAATTCAATATCGTTGTTTGCGTATCGCCTTAGGGTGTATGCACTCGACACACAATGCGAGCCTAGAAGTTCTGGCAGGGGTTTTACCGCTACAGAACCGATTCTGGGAGCTCTCGCTAAGAATACTTATTAATTGTGGAGTGAGCAACACACTCGTCATCGAAAACTTCGAAGAATTGCTTAAACTGAATACTCAGTCAAAATTAATGAGAGTTTATCTCTACTACATGTCATCTGACATTAGCCTTCCATGTTATAACCCTCCACGTGTACGCTTCACCAATGACAGTTCCTCTGTTGAATAAGATCTGTCCATGAAACTTGCTATTCATGGAATTCCAGATCAACTTCGATGTGTAACTATTCCACGTATTTTCAACGGAAAGTTCCAGAATGTCGATTCCTACAGGAGATATTTCACTGACGGGTCACGTATAAATGGATCCACTGGCTTCGGTGTCTTCAATGAAAACTCTTCCGCCTTCCGAAAACATCAGGAACCTTGCACGGTTTATGTTGCTGAGCTGGCAGCAATCAACTTCGCTTTGGGGATGATCTCTAACATGCCCGCAGACCACTTCTTCGTCTTCTCGGATAGTCTCAGTTCTATTGAGGCACTCCGATCGATGAAACCTGTAAAGCATGCATCTTACTTTCTTACAAAAATAAGAGAGCAGATGTGTGCACTGGTCGAAAGATCATATAAGATTACCTTTGTATGGGTCCCCTCACATTGCTTAATTTATGGCAATGAGAAGGCGAACTCTCTCGCAAAGGTGGGCGCTGAGGAAGGTGAGATATATGATAGAAGAATTTCACACGATGAATTGTTTCATTTAGTACGTCAAAGTTCTCTTCACGGTTGGCAAAGCGACTGGCTTAATGACCAACTGGTACGGTGGTTACATTCCATAATCCCTAGAGTATCCTTGCGAGTGTGGTGGAAAGGTTGGGATGTAAGTCAAGATTTCATTCGCGTGATGTCAAGACTTATGTCCAACCATTACTTGCTAGACGCACATTTGCACAGGATTAACCTCGCGCTGAGCAATATATGTAATAGGTGTGGTTCCGGTTATGATGACATCGATCACGTAGTTTGGCAGTGCTCGGATATGGACGCCTCCAGAGCACAACTTTTGGATACCCTTGCGACCCGAGGTAGACAACCCTATGTTTCAGTTAGAGATGTGTTGGGCTCCCGCGATCTCGTCTACATGTTGTCGATTTACGATTATCTTCGCTTGTGTTGTATAAAAGTTTAATTCTCTTGTGTTCTCTTCCCCAGTTTTTTTTCTCTCTGTGTTATGTCCCATTTGTGTTGGATTGATGTTCCTGGCCATCCGGCAATCGAAAACCCACATGAAGTTGGTATACGCCATGATACGACAAACGAGCAACCATGAAATACCACCCGGATGAGCTGCAAAGAACCCTGTAACCCAATCCCAACCTAGCCCTTCCTAAAAATATTTGTGACCACTAACCTCGAGTTGCCACGAGTACCCTGGCTCCAATCCGGACTAAACTTGGTACTTAAGAAGTTAAACAATTGTAAAAAAGTACAAAAATGAATCTCGGCTCCGTAAAGCGTTAAACGCGATTGAGCCTTAAATAAATGAATTGGTAAAAAAAAATAGTTTTTTACCATATGAGCCTATAGATTAAGTGTTTTGTTTTGTAATGTTATAAGGAAAGATAAATAAGTTTTGTGTTTTTTTGTGAAAGCAGTTTTGCTATCGGGTATATTCCCAGATCCTGGCGTGATATTACTGTAAAGTTTATCCCGAAAGGAGGACGTGCGTCGTATGAAGAAGCGAAGAGTTTTAGACCAATCAGTCTGACTTCTTTTCTTCTGAAATATCTGGAACGCATTATCGATCATCACATCCGTGATATTTATTTGGCAAACATGCCTCTTCAAGTGAATCAACATGCTTACCAATCTGGAAAGTCCACTGTGACTCTTTTACACAAAGCTGTATACGATATCGAAAAAGCATTCGCTCAGAAGCAATCCTGCTTGGGTGTTTTCTTGGATATTGAGGGTACCTTTGATGACGTGTCTTTCGATGCCATATTGGAAGCCGCACGAAACCATGGGCTACCTACAATGATTACCAATTGGATTCATCAAATGCTCAAAAACCGACATCTCTTCTCGACATTGCATCAAGCAGCGATTCGAAAATTGTGTGTTTGCGGATGCTCCCAAGGGTGAGTCTTGTCACCAGTTTTGTGGAATCTCGTAGCAGATACGCTATTGAGGCAACTCAATAATAGCGGTTTTTCAACTTATGGATTTGCCGACCCGACGACTATCTAGCTTTGATAGTTGGTATGTGCATAAGCACCCTATTCGACCTGATGCAAAGTGCTCTTCAGGTAGTCGAGAGTTGGTTTCGCCAATATGGCCTTTCGGTTAACCCGAATAAAACATCTATTGTTCTTTTTACGAAAAGACGAAACTGCGATGGAATTCGACCTTTACGTATTTTTGGCACTGAGATTAATGTAACTGATCAGGTAAAGTATGTCGGAGTCGTTCTAGACTTCAAACTTTCTTGGGCACCTCATATTGATTTCAGATTCAAAAAAGCTTGCATGGCCATCGGTCAATGCCGGCGAACCTTTGGTAAAACCCAAGTATATCAAATGGATTTACACAACAGTTGTTCGACCAATATTGGCATATAGATGTCTTGTGTGGTGTCAAAAGGGCGAAGTGAGAACAATCAAATCAAAATTGGGCCATCTCCAAAGAATGTGCTTGATGGCGATGTCTGGTGCGTTCTCTACAACTCCCACAGCAGCGCTTGAGGCCCTTTTCGACGTTGCGCCACTACACATACATCTTAAACAAGAAGCACTTTCTTGCTCTTACCGTTTATGGGTAGTGGATCTACTGAAGAAAAATCCAGTGAATCGTAGATCTACTCACACTTAGTTGTTTCCACTTTTGGTAAATTGGGACAAAATTGTCCTTGCTCCGATCGATCTCCCAATTGCTTGTCACTTTCCTTACAGCTTAGCTTAGCTGAGCTTAGACTGACTACACATATCAAAGGTTGCTATTCCGTGATTGACCGAAGTCAGTGAAAATGCACAAAGAATCAACAAGAAGTTCGGCTGGGATTGGCCATAATCTTCTTCAGTGTGCATAATTCAGTGCTTCTATTTATACAGGGTCAATAACGGCGCCGGCCACGTCCTTGCAGTCAGGTGGGATTGGGGGAAGGTCTCGCCGTTGTAACGATTAAAGATGCAGTCATACATATTTTATATATTAGAAATAGTAGCATGAAACGAGCTCACCAATTGATCCGTCATCCTTGAGCAGCAACAATCCACTTTTAGCTTCACTCGTTTGCTCAGCTATATGAAAGAACTCAGGCTGATATAAAAGCTCTTGCTTCGGCCAACTCAAGGTCGATGCTTGATATCGCATGTCGAAATCAAATTGAGGAACTGAATTCAGTCAACTCTGTAAATCTTGTATGGGTACCTGACCATAATTCCATCGCTGGAAAAGAATTGGCTGATGAGCTAGCTCGCGATGGAGCATCGCATGACTTCATTATTGGCCCTGAGCCAGCTATTCCAATTTCGAAGTGCTGGGTGAAGCTTCAGATAAATTCTTGGGCGGCAACTCAGCACAAGTAATACTGGAATAGTTTGGTGTCGTGTCATCAAACGAGGGAGTGCTGTTCAAACCCATTGTGGTATGTAGCTACATGCTCTCATTTCGCTTATGCGAGCTTCCCTCTTCAAGGGACCCCACTCCTATTTCCTCCCATCTTTCCCTTCCCCTTCCTCTCCCATCGGGTAGATGATGAAATAGGCTCAAATATGGCGATGGCACAAATCTCCCAACTGGTGGGGAACGTGCATTTGGAGCCGGCCTTCTGGTACCTAATAAGATTTATCTTAATTCTAAAAATAAATTTCCAATTTTCTAAGTTGTTTCAGGAGTCCTAATTTGTTCTTACTCGCGAGACAAAAACTCTTAGCTTAGGTTAGACTATGTACACATCTTACTCGCTAGACTAGAAATCTTAACGATTAATGTGCAGCTGGTAAAGATATTGCGATTGAATTGAAGACAGTTCTTGTTTTCTACACAAAACACCATCTATCCTAATGCCAAAACTTCAACACCGTATCCCCATAATTTTCAATCCAATCACCATCTCTCACTCGCTACTCGACGTCTAATCTTGAGTTTATGATGATTGAGAGCAGTTAAATATTGATATTCAATTATCCACCATCACAGATTCCGATGGGTTCCACCTTCAGTAATGTCATTCAACCAAGACCACGTGCGACGGCTTTTCACTCCGTATTTTTCTTTCTTTTATGACATAGCAGATGATACTGGTTCGGAGATAATGTGTGTCCGGGACCGACGTTTTCAGCACTATTACCTACTTAGCTCCCTGTGGTCCATTCTTCCGTGAGTGGCTCCCCTGTACAGTGCCGAATTTGGGTTTCGGAAGGGCTCGGGATAAATTCTTTTCAGGAGGGCTTGACAACAAAATGTGCCAAGAAAAAGTTGAGATCGAAATACGCGAATCTGTCAAAGGATACGAACTCTACACACTTAGATTTTTTCACGAGCTCGGCTGTGCAAATCTCGGTTTCCCGATTTTAACGTAGACTCAGCTAACAAATAGTCCAATTGCTTAGCAACGAAGCACGATTTACTTTTATACGATCGGTTTTTATTTGCTGAGATCCCAGGAAATTTGTTTGCCGACTATTCGACTGTGCGGATCTCGGTTAAAATTAGCCAAAATTCGGCATTCTGAATTAAGTGTGTAGTTAAATTAAATTGCATAGTACTAAATTCCGCTTTCATTTATATATAGATATTCTACTAAACACCTTGACGATGTATTATAATATTATAAAAAAACGTTCATATATAAAACATCGAACAGTATTCCTTTTCTATCTTTTTTTATCTTCGGGGACCCTTGATCCGGCAGGAAAGAGGTGTGTCCGGGGCATTTGCCCTCTTTGTTAAAATTTGGAAGCCCCTCAAATCCGGCCCTGCCCCTGAAAGGTGTAGCTCCATCATCGCACACTACCTGTCCCGTATTATCGGGTGCTGGTTATCGCAGAGAGCCCACAAAAAATTCCTCATCTGGGAGAGCACCGAGAGTCCGAAACCCATTGAGGGAAATTGTTATGTTTTGTGCTGAAACGAGAGCTCTTGTCTCAAATGACTTCAACTCTGAGGGGCCACCCGGTAGCCAAACGAAGGGAAACTGAAGTGGGCATCCTGGGTTGGCAGAATGGCAGCAGGATGGATAGTTTTATGGCTCGCTGACTTCGATTTTGGTCTCTTCCCTTGTGTTCGACGGATCTCGTCGTCCGCCGAAGAGAACAATCTTAGTTTTCTTTTCCTATAACTCCGAGTCCGAGTTTCCAAGCACAATAGAACGAGAAGGAGTTACGGAGTGGGTTTGACGATGACAAGAAAATCACTTTTGGAATTACGGTCGAGTTTGGTCACTGCCGCTTCTTCGCTCAACAATGGAGTGATTTGTACCCGATAGAATTTTAATTCCGCTGAAAGCTTCCGTTGTTTCAGTGCCGGTGGTTGCCACGGGATGAGCATTTTTTAATGAGCTTGACTAGGTTTTCTGTGTTTCTGTCTTTAGTATTAAAGCCCTTCTGACAAGCCTTTTTTGGTTTAACATCCATTAGCCAAAGTAGAAATTTAATCGATGAAACGATTCTGCATAATATCTATTAATCCATCGCCGTTGATCGAAAAAATATGATTATTCTCAAGGACTAAAATACCTTTAAATATGAATCAAATTGTCGTTTCCAATATACCTTCTTCTTCTTCTTCTTGGCATAACGTCCTCACTGGGAAAGAGCTTGCTTCTCAGCTGAGTGTTCTTATGTGCACTTCCACAGTTATTAACTGAGAGCTTTCTTTGCCAAAGTTGCCATTTTCGCATTCGTATATCGTGTGGCAGGTACGGTAATACTTTGAACCCAGGGAAGTCAAGGAAATTTCCATTACGAAAAGATCCTGGACCGACCGGAAATCGAACCCAGACACCTTCAGCATGGCTTTGCTTTGTAGCCCTTCGTATTTAATAGATAAAAAATTATTGAGATGCTCAAAATCCACACAATGTATAGTGCACAGTGGCCCAAATTGACAATTAAGCTGGATTTTTTTCTATTTTCATTGATTCTAGACTAAAATGTATATCCTGTGGTGTGAGAATTTTCGAGATTTCCCGTTTCCCGGGATATGAGTTCTTACGTCCCAACAATCATTAAAATTAACAAAACCACACATTTTCAATGCAAAACAATAAGATTTTTCTCAAGCTCAAGCTTTCTTCGATAAAAAAGGAAAAGCGGCATTAAGGACAGAGAAAAAATTGTTATTTTTTCATAAAGAAATATTCAAACAAATTAAAATTATTTGTACTGCTTCGGATGCGATAAATCATCAATCAATCAATCAATGCTACATTGATTCTGAAAATTCAAGCTTAGTGTGATCCCAAAATATTAGTTTTTTTGTTTACAGTTCTAATGGAAATGTTTCTTCGCATTTCCTCGAAAGCCAGTTCCCCGAATAACTCGTTTCCCCGGAAAAATATGCAGTTCAAAAAGGTACCAGAATTAATTGTCTTCAGTAGCAGAGTGTTGAAGAGAAAGAACGATAAGCAATCAAAAGAAGGAGAAATTTCGGTCATTCTCAACCAAACACTGGCTCAACTGAACTGTAATTAGGGAAACTGGCTTTTGGAGAAACGACATTCGAGGGAAAGTAGCACAACCAAGTAATGATACACATTTTGACAGACAATTCTTAAGATGCCCACCTATTGAGTTGGTTCGATAATTTTAGTGGTTTTTAAAAGGCCATAATGAAGGCAACTTTTCTAGCAAATAAAAATATAAGATCTTAGAATATGCTTTTGGTTGAAGAGCTAAATTGTTTTTTTCCAAAAACTCCTAAGAAAAGCTGTTCGTCAAAGTTTAACATCATTTTCCGCAAAACAAAAAAATCATTTTTATGAACAAATTGTATGTTTGTATCCTTTACTATTCTACTAAAGGTATAGCTTTAAAAAAATCAATTATATTCCACCATTCCCTGACATTAGGTACCTTTAGTGAACTATCCATTTATGGCTAAATTTGCTGATACACCTACCTTTCACTCCCAGCAAAAGAGAAAAGTAAAAAGCGTGTTCAAAACTAGTTTAGATTACTATAGAAACTATATTTGTATAAACGAGAGCTAAATCGTGAGTTTGAACCGCAGTCTTAAATATAAATTTTACTTTTATGATCGTTTCACAAAAAAGTCTTATACTTTTAAAATCATGTACGCATATTTATCGATCTACAGCAAATTGTAATCGTTTTTCTAAGAATATTTCAATTGATAATCTCAGAATAACATATAATCAATATAGTATGTGGAAAAAAAAACGATTTTATTACAGCAGTGTTGTCATTTTTGATGATTGTCAATGTATTTTAAAAGGTCTTCCAAAACCAAAGCAATTATTTTTCTATTGTGTTTTAAATGTAAAGTGGGGACTAAATGAGTAGCTCTATGACGGCATAAGTTATTTTCCATATTAATGCTATATTAGCACTTCCATCAGGACGTACTTAAAAACTACAAATTCTACTCATATCAGTTCCTTTCAAATTTAAAATATTTCAACAATTTCACGCCACAATACTCGGTTCCTGGCCGCATCTCTCCATCCTCTGTTCTGCCTCACGCTCGCCACTTGATCCGCCCACCTAGCTCGCTGCGCTCCACGCCTTCTTGTACCAACCTGATCCGAAGCGAACACCATCTTTGCAGGGTTGCTGTCCGGCATTCTTGCAACATGCCCTGCCCATCGTATCCTTCCAGCTTTGGCCACCTTCTGGATACTGGGTTCGCCGTAGATTTGGGCGAGCTCGTGGTTCATCCTTCGCCGCCACACACCGTTTTCCTGCACACCGCCAAAGATCGTCCTAAGCATCCGACGTTCGAAGACTCCAAGAGCTTGCAGGTCCTCCTCAAGCATCGTCCACGTTTCATGCCAGTAAAGGACTACCGGCCTTATAAGGGTTTGGTAGAGGAAGACGGGGTAAGACCGCCCGCTTAAGCAATTTAATTCATATATCAAAATCAAGAATCAATCAATTCGTTTTCGACGCAGTATGTCGTTTTTTAAGGCCTTAGGCATGATCAAAATATATCAAAAGTGTTGTATTTGTAAAAAATTGCTTATTTCTTGAAGCTTGAAAAAGTGATTTCTTATCACGATTATTTTTAACGACGGGGTAAAACGGCCCACCCACGGGGTAAAAGCGACCATCACGATTTTCGTACACAATTTTGTGAAAAAAATATATCAGTTCCCTGTGATTCCAGCAAGTATAATGTTTATGAATTCTACATTGATTAACGTTCATATTAAATCATTTTTGGGGTTAATCTATTCAAAAAATTTTGATATATACTTATCATTACCTTAAGACACCCATATTTTGGAAAATATGCGGATTTGGCTTGTATTTTTTACTAAATTGGTTTCATTTTACTTGCATAGTAATGTACAACGTAGTTACAACTTTTAAAATGGTTAAGACATTTTATTTGATATAAATTAGGGGTGGCGGTCTTACCCCATCAACAGTAGTCGCTTTTACCCCGCTTACTCAATTTTCCCAACTATGGCTTTATTTTGAACCTAAATATTTACAATTCATATTTCACTTCATTGAAGCATATTTCACATTTCTGTTAGAGCATGGACGGGTAATTTGTTATGTTTTTGCAAAAAAATCCCTTCCGAAATCCTTAAGTGAGCATCTGTTAAATTTAGATCGAATTCAATATCAACGAGCAGAAACTTTGTTTTTGATATTTGTTATGTAAAATTTTATGTAAATATCATCCTTAATAGTTCGGAATGTCAAAAATCTTGTGTTTGTGGAAAGTGCTTGATGAACTTTTAAGAAAATCGCCATTTTCATGTCAAACTGAAGGTGGTCCGTCTTACCCCGTCTTCCCCTACAGGGTACATTTGGTGCGGGTGTGAGTCTTTTTTGACCACAGCTTCTTGTGGAGGCCATAGTAGGCGCGACTTCCACTGATGATGCGCCTCCGTATTTCACGGCTAACGTTATCGTCAGCCGTCAGCAAGGATCCAAGGTAGAAGAACTCGTCGACCACCTCGAACGTATCCCCGTCTATCGTAACACTGCTACCTAAGCGAGCCCTGTCGCGTTCGGCCCAACCAGCTAGCATGTACTTTGTCTTGGATGCATTCACCATCAGTCCAACTTTTGTTGCCTCACGTTTCAGGCGAGTGTACAGGTCTGCCACCTTTTCAAATTTTCGGCCGACAATGTCCATATCATCCGCGAAGCAAACAAATTGACTGGATCTCGTAAATCGTACCCCGGCTGTTGGCCCGGCTCTCCGCATAACACCTTCTAGCGCAATATTGAACAACAGGCACGAAAGTCCATCACCTTGTCGTAGTCCCCGGCGGGATCCAAACGAACTTGTTCCATATTCCTGTGAAATTCAATTATTTTGTAATTTTTTTTATTATCACAACATTGTACAATACTAGTCGAACGATGTATATAAAACCGCTTTTATTGCTAAATTAAAAAGAAACAGCATGCACAAGGTGTCCACTTTATAAAATGAACAGTCCTTAGAGGTAAAACTCAATTACAAACAACTTTTCGGAAGTCATCATACGTGTAAATGTAAAACTAACGAGAACAGAGACAACACTTTTTTTTCTGCTAAATTCTCTATTCGGACCATTGTGTATGGCCCAACATCCGGAGTCACAAATGTGGCCGCTGTGTTCTAAGTTTTTGTTGTTCAGCTTTTTTTCATCCTACATACGTTCAATGCAAAACCCTTATCTATACCCGGAATCTGCCGTCGAATGTTCCTAGCACGTAATAGGTTTTTAATACCAACCTACCTCAAACCAACAATGGAATAAAAATATAATATAACAGAGATGGAAAAGATAACAGCCTCCATCTTTCGTTTCATGTATTTCATTTTTCCCGAACCTGGATAAATTAAGCCCGCACATACAATGGAAGGGATTTGGGTGTTTTTTTTTGTACTCCAGCCGTGTTTTTTCCAGTGTGGAAAAACCTCCTGGTTAGATTGAAAACGGTGAGAGCTATTTCGTTTTTTTTACTCTTTATACACTTTGGGCGGAGAAGGTCGCTAGGAAATCGTCTTTTAAACAAACAACTTATTTTGTTCACACATATTGCAACGTATGGGAATACATTTCACATATTATTTCTGGCATTGAAAGCGCTATCTAAGTCCAATCAAAATGTAAAAGAGTAACATAACTAATCACATCAGTATCTCGTAGGATCGCTTTTTGTTGAACAGATGAACGAAGAGAATTATATGTTTCAGAGTCGTCTTAAAACTTTCATTGTGAATCCTCCGTAGAACTCCTGGTTTTACAATAGCTAGTTCATATTGGTACAGCATTGCAGGCCTGAAAATGTGATTGAAGATGACACACAGATCGAAATTACTCGGCTTTCAGGGTTTCCAGCAAAACATGGCAGTCTATTTTCTTTGCGATATAGAAGAAAATCGTGATTCCTCTTTTGCCTAAATCCACTAAATTTGAAATTACTAACCACTATTGGCCGCACCCTTTGCTTTCACACATGAATTGAAATGCCTGGACTAGAGGCTGCTTTCAAAATATATCTATAGTATCGAACTAATTGTTCATTTTAATGCAATTTATATGAATATCCATTTCACACTTGGAATAAATTGCGCATTCGAAAGAAACACCTTTTTTCACATTTGCCATAGGAATTCAGAGATACACTCTTCATTCTGTTTGTGGTAGAAACCATATTCAATGAATATATATAAGTGATCTTCTAAGAGGTTTTCAATTCACGATAGATGGTTTACTGCCTATACCTCCCACTAACGAGTACAACGAAAAATCAAAGGCTAGGATTCTGACGAGGATCGAAATAAGATCACTGAGAGACCAAGGAGATGACAAAATCAGTGCATTTGCAGCTCGAGAGACCATCGTAGTAGCTATGAAAACCAACTCTTACTATGGATCTAGAAACTTGATAACGAGTTATGAAGAGCTGACTGTACAATTAATATAAAACTCAAGTATACTTTTTTCTATGTGTTTACGATGGATATTCGTTTTGAAAATCTAATACTTTATGGCATTGTGTGTACAATAAAAAGCGAGGTGACGAGATGCTGGGGGGTCGCGAAACCCAAGTTTGAGAAACGATGATTACGGTAATGTAATCTTGACGTATTTTTCCATTCAACCTACCTTTAAGCTTTTTCCTGCATAAACAAATTCTGAGAAATGCACACATCCGCATAATTAAAGCATTCTTTTGACTTGCGGATTAGCAAAAAAAATCGAGCGCTCGCAACCCTCACCATGGCAAACCTTGCATGAAGGTAGCTCAAACTCATGAGAGAGAGAAAGTTACAAAACGAACTAACGAGTTGAAATTCCTCGTGTAATTTAATTTGTGAAATTATTCTGAGTCTTCTGAAGCTTTCTCTACGGAGTTTGCACAAATATCAACCGCCGATAATATATTTAGTGTTCGTTATATACATCAGAACTGTCAATGATGTGTTAAACAAAGTCGCCTTTCAGAAAACTTCAGATCAATTTCATATAAATACATTTTTAGTCTACATCAGAGCGTATTAGAGCATTTTCTCCTTCATGTCTTCTTGAAATTCACCGAAATTTATATTTTGAATCGCCAAATCTACTCAGTCGTGGAAACCGCATACCAACTCATCATGAGTCACCTAATGGAAATGGCTGAGGCAGTGAAGACCAATGGTAAATGTTGGCTTTGAACAATGGATAACGTTCACTTCTCTCGCTCTCTCCTAGCTAGTCACGGTTCTATTTTTGCGTGTGGTTGGAAATTGACTCCATCAAGGTAAACTTTGGTTGCCATTTTCGTCGAAGCGGAATTACCATCTACTGACTTATAATCAGGTCTCCTACCGCTCCTATTTTTCAGCTATCATGAATGGAACAGTGCTGTTTTTGTGTGGGGTAAGGGACTTACACAATCTTTATATTCACCTACAGTCAAGAATTCTGCAAGAAAGTGGCACCCACTTTCCAAACACAGCATTTTTATTAACTTTTCCACAACTAATTGCGTTTTAATTAAAAATCCATTGAATCGATTGATAAAAAAAATGCGATTGATGATACAGCGTTTCCAGAAACTTGGTTGTTATTATATAGGAACAGAAATTAAGACAAAAGACTATCAGTAAGGTCATCTTATAAGCGACCTGACTGTACCTAGATTATTAGCATCAGCAACATACTTTCGTCCTTTAGACCAATGAATACCAATCTACATAGATACTCAGTTTGGTGCCTGATGATATCATATCTGACAAGCTAATTTGAATTTTTCAACACAAAATAGTATTACTAAACGTGAAAATTTTGTGACACTCACAGCATGTCAGACAACAATTTCTGAATAATAATTCTTTCAAAATTGGTAGTCGCCCTAGTCTTGAAAAAGTTAAAATATCGACACAAAATTTTTAAAAAATCATTCCAAAATTAGAAACAACGAAAATTATGTAGTACACAGGAGTTACTTTTAACGCTAAACGTCAGAAAAAGTTTAACCCGTATAGGCCTGAGTGAAGCCAAAAATTCTAAAATCCTCATCGCTCAGCGAATTCTTAATGGATTCAAATGATTTTTTGTCAGTATACTGGAACACATATCTAGTTTCTAGAATTGGCCAGAGGAACTCGGAAATATTCCTGTGGCCGGAGTTATTTCGATGGGTCACTGGGTCAGGTCGGATGAAAAGGTCACTGTGCGTTTGTGCCCCTGGAGGTAGGCAAATTTCAAGTCACAGATAAATTCCAGAATCGGCTTTAATGTGGCCACTATATGTCGGAATTTTAAGAAAATTGCATCATCGTGAACCTTTTGAGAAACGATTGAATTGGATAACTATTAGTTTTGCATTTGATTGATCGTACAAATGATTATTTTCGGGTCCTGGGACGCCTCAAACCAAAAAATAGCCCGACTTGACCCAGTGACCCACCGGAATAACTCCGGCCACAGGAATATTTCCGAGTTCCTCTGGCCGCTTCTAGAAACTAGATATGTGGGCCAGTAAACTGACAAAAATCATTTGAATCCGTTAAGAATTCGCTGAGCGGTGAAGGTTTTAGATTTTTTGCTTTCACTCAGACCTATACGGGTAAAAAAAAAGTCAAAATATATGTATACCGTAAAACGCGGTAACTTTGATAATGCGGGTAACTTTGATAGTGCGGGACCCACAACATATTAGACGAAATAGCAAAGTTTCTATTAATCAGTTAAGCAAAACGAATGCAAAAGTAAAGAGTATTAGTATGATACTTCATGTTAAAACTATTTTCGTTGGAATCAAGTACATTTGAGCATATATATGCAAATATTGAAAATTATAAGATTTTAGCATTTTTGAAACTCTTGCAAACAATCTCTTCTACGATCACTATTTCATGAAGTCATAATGAGTTTGTCACTTATCCTTGATAGCCTAGTTGTAGTAGAACATGAATTCGGTCTCAAATCTCTTAGCGAATAGCATTTTCACAAACTGGGACCATTTTTGTAATCTAAGTCAGAAATTTCCATATAGCATTGAAAGTCTAGAGGTATGCAACGCCCTATAAATGTTCCGTGATTCATTCAATTTTGTTCGATTTCTACTCCATTATCAAAGTTACCCCGGAACAGAAAACTGACTTTCGGTTATATGAAAAATTATATATCCATTCAGAATAAATCTTTTGGCGATCTATCAACTGCAATCAATAGTTAGGATACCAGTACTTGTTTTAAAAATATAAATTATAATTCTTTAAAACAGCATGCAGACATAGTCAAATCTTTCTTCGAAAAAACTATCAAGGTTACCCCGTTTTACGGTACTGACAATCTGCAAAATAGATCAATAGCTTGGGTGAAAACAGTTGGCTTTCAAGATTTTTCTCACTTGACTGTTAAGTTAAATAGAGTAGTTTTTGTCAATCTGATCAATTTTCTATTGTATTGTTCATTATCAAACTGAAAGATTGTGATAAAGAAAAAAGCGTCGATTTAACCAAGTATATTCCAACCTTATAACTGTTTCCCTTTCATTCCATTAATCGGAAAAGTTTCCCTCAGCGTTTCATTGGCCTATTAACGTCCGATGTTGGTTACGTCATCCTAAAACGCAAAACGTTTCCTTCTGAGAATTAAAAAATCGCTACAAAAGAGCAAAGTAAGCAAAGCGACTCAAGCTTAAAGGTTAGCGGTTTTACAACCTTCCAAACTTGTTGACACATTCACTTTTTATACCAGGTTGTGTTGACCTGAGCGATAAATGCAGAACAGTGTAGGTTTCATGGGTAGCAAGAAAGCATTTTAATGGATGGGTTGGGAAAATGTAGCAGCATGTATCACCGAAATGAAATTATCACATGAATTTACAGTAAAGCTACACTGGAAAATTTCCATTATTCTTACCTATTACCTTCTTATACGTGGCTGATTGCGTCTTGATTTATTAGAAGCTTCTGGACAAATTCCACAGTAAACGCACTATTGTATATGATAAGGTATAGGAGTACAAATGTGGAAGTGATATACATACTAGAGTGGTTCAAAAAATCTGTTTTGCTTCCACACCGCTCATTCGATTTTAAATCAAATTATGAGTGTCCTCCCAAAATTTTAACTCATTTGGATAAAAACTGAGACTGCACAAGCCCTTTAAAGTTGATATGGGAAAAGTAATCAATTCATTCAATCGGTCATAGTGTTTGCCAATGTGCTCTTGGTGATTAGAACTATGTTGATACTGTGAGATACAATAATCAGCTACAACTTTGCCGAAGACCGTTTTTAAATCGGACGCCCCAGTAATTAGTTATTGATTTTTGGATGAGTTGTAAAACTTTGGCTATAATTATTGGGCTGATCTGCAGGCATCACTTGCTATATGCAGTAAAACATAGTAGCCATGATTTGTGCGTGCTATCTTTCGCGCCAGGTGCCAGGTGAAGTTAAATGAGCACTGCTGAAGAATTTGTGATTGGATATACCGTTTTGACTCATATTCCGAACACTTAAGGCCAACAGTGACTTCAAATGCATCTGATTGGCATAAATTGGCAGATATTTGTGTAAATTTTAGTTTCCTCGCAAAGCTTAACTGTTAGCTGTTGGGTGCACCGATAATAATGTTGATTTAAATAGTTTTAGTATTGTTTTTGCGTTAAAGTATGGAACAACATTTTGATTCAAATGCCGAACACTGTGCTTATTCTGTCTCATATTCCGAACACCTTGATTCAAATTCCGAACAGCACGAATAAATTGTATTCAAATGAATAATTTCGCAAATAAATTTATCTGAGCTTGTTCTACTGGTCTCAAACTCGAGAGTCATCACTACTCCCGCGGTGAAAATTATATTGGAAAGGTTCAAATTTAATTGCAATTGACTGCCATTTACTTGTTGTTTGGTGATATATTTCAGCGAAACATTTCAACCAAATCGCCATGCAAAAACCGAGTGTTCGGAATATGAGTCTGTTCGGAATTTGAGACAAAACGGTAAATCAATAACTAATTACTGAGGCGTCCGATTTGAAAACGGTCTTCGGCAAAGTTGAAGCTGATGAACGAATCTCACAGTATCAACGTAGCTCTAATCCCCAAGAGAACGTGAGCAAACACTATGACCGATTGAATGAACTGGTTGCTTTTCTCATAGTAATTCCCATATAAACTTTGAAGGGCTTGTGCAGTCTCAGTTTTCATCCAAATGAGCTCACATTTTGGGAGGACACTCAGAATTTGATTTAGAATAGAATGAGCGGTGTGAAGCAAAAACGATTTTTTTGAACCACTCTAATACATACATTCTGCATGCAGCCTTTTGGTGCATGTTCGTATATCGCCTCCTCTTTGCACTCATATTCGCTATCGTATACGACTTTGTGTTTACTGAGTGTGTTTTAACATCAGTACATCAGTGAGATGTGTTACACAGTGGATACAAATAAAAGATCTAAAATTAACTCAAAATAAACATACCCCAAGTAGGGTCAGTATTCCATATATTAGCCTGTTATGCGATGTTCAACCTTTTCAGTACTTGCCAACGTCAAGGTCTCAAAATTATCTACCGTTTTGATTCATACTACGGACACTTAAGGTGAAGATGAATCGAAGCCAAACCTCAAATTTTCAAGAGCACAGATCTGGAGAACCGAACACCCGTTTGAGCTGAAAACTTAATCGATTGGTCACCACCAGCGAGTGACCAATCAATTAAGTTTTCAGTTTAAACGGATGTGTGGTTCTCCAGATCCGTGCTCTTGAAAATTTGAAGTTTGGCTTCGATTTATCTTCACCTTAAGGCTTCTTTTGAAGTAAATCTAATCGAAAACTATATAAATTGATTCATTTTGTAAGCGTAATCAGGCCTTGCAATAACGAAAATTTCGACTGGTGGAGGAAGATTACAATGTCAAATCTGGAATTAACTTTCATTAATAGAAAAGTGTGGCCTCTTCATGATTCTTTTTCGGATACAACCACACTTTTGATTCACTTTGCGAACACTTTGATTCGAATTCCGTACAGCTCTGGAAAACACATTTACAACAGTCAAAGCATTAATTAAAGTCACTAGGCCGTTAGAAAGACGTCAAAACTAACTGAGCATTACATTTATGTTTTATCATGAAAAATTTAAAATTTCAAAATAAATTTTAACTAACACGAGATTATTTTTAATATAGTTAATACACGAAATATTTTTAATAGAGTTAATATTTTTTACGATTCTACCCCGTTTAATTAACAACTTATGAATGATATATGTTGAACATGTTTAATTCTTCTTTACGCTTTTATTGAGGAATTTTCAGTTAATATAAAATGTGAGGTGCATTCTATTAAATAAAGGTTTTCTTCCTAAAACGTTACGTATTTTATGGTTGATCCCTTATGTACATCAAATATGTACTTAAAATTACTAATCTATGATTTATCAATCCTATTATTGTAATGGTTGACCTACTGATGTGAATTGACGCATGAAACTGGATGTGTCCCACTTGCCCCGTTTAGCGAGGTAACTGCGTCCAATGGCTCATTCTAAAGCTTTCTTCCAAGGTTTTCACAATTTCGAAATTATTCGATCAGTTTCATGCACACACCAGCAAATATGTTGCCAAAATGTGATTGTGTTGTTTAATTTGAAAAATATTGACATTTGAAAATTTAATTGAACAATTTGTTGGAACTATCGTTTTTTTCGTTCCCACTTGCCCCGCGGTACCTTATTCAACCCTAAATCATGTTCCAAAACACTTGTAATGGCTAAAAATAATGAAATATTGAGAATGCACAATTTCTGCCATGATTTTCCAAAACTGGACCAATGTGCGGCGGAACAAAACAAGGTTTTTTGGGTCAAGTGGTTATCAATAAAAAAGTTTTTCTTTAAATGTTGGTGGTTTTGATTCGTTTTGATAATACAATAAACATCTTGAAATTATTCTAAACCATAATGATTATCATGATCACTTCTCTAGAAGTAGCTATTTTCGGGTTATTTCAAGTTGAATTTGAAAATAATTTATTTAATTGTAAAATATGCCATTAACATTAGTCATTCACGTTCCTCCATCAAGAAAAACAAGTCAGTAGAGAGAGAAATATAATATAATAGAGAACCTAATGTTCTTGGTGAAGAACCGCGATTATTAATATTACTAATACAGTGAACTCTCCATAACTCGATATTGAAGGGATCATCGAGTTAGGGAGGTATCGAGTCATAGAACACAAAACCAGCGCAAATGCGATTCAAGGGACCATCGAGGTAGTCATGAAAACCAACTTTTACTATAGTTCTCTAAATCGATATCGAGATACGACATATCTAGTAAGGGAGAGATGACTGTATTGTTAATATTATTATTATTTATTATTAAATTGATAAATGTTTGCATCGAACTTAAAATAACTCGAATATGCCTACTTATAGAGAAGTAATCATGATAATCAATATGATTTAGAATAATTCAATATTCTTATTGTATCATCAAAATAAAAACGTTTTGTCAAAAATCCGAAATTTTAAAATACAGTTGGGCTTAGAAAAAATATATCACAGATTCTCTATCATGAAACTTTGTCCCAAACATCTGTGTTCTTAAAAGGCTCAATGCAATGGTGGAAATTTTTAAATTTGTATTTGTATAATTTGAAATTAAAGTTTTAGTTTTGAATTTTTCATGATCAACATAACATATTTTCCAGTGTATATTTTTTTTCCTGTAGTCCAACTTCTCCAAATATCATATTTCACTAAAATCTACAGTTTCGGAACTAGAACTTGTCAAATAAATCGCATACAAAATCTCATAGGTCATTTTCTAAAGTTATTTTTGAGTCAAAATGATGGATTGATCTAAGGATAGCCCCAACTCTACCATACTGCAACAATATTCAAAATTTACTGCAAATGATCATGATTCCTGTGTAGTGTGTCGATTGGATTTATTTATTGAACCCCTCAGAAAATACTCCACTTGCCCAGTGGATGATTCATGTGTTGTTTTCAATATATTAAGTTTTGCATGTTCACACGTTTAGTTATAAATACACGATTCATAATATTTTAAATACTGGTGCTGCTATCAATATTGTCATCAGCCACATTATTTCATTATTCTCTAATTGTAAATTGTTTTGTTTTTTTTTTTTCGAAACATATACCCTTGACGCCAGCAATAAATTTCAATAATCACAAATATTCATTTTTAATCAGATTCAGATTGTTATAAATTAATTATCCATTTAATATCTAAGTGGAGCTTCGCAGATTAAACCAGACTCTGGAGTGAGACAATATCACGCATAAATCAAAAGGCAAATCAAATTACAACAATTGGGAAAATCTCTCAGAACTTTTTAACTTCGCCAGCAGCAGCACAAACAGTAATTGAAAGCTGCTGCTACTCTCCAGGCGCCCAGCATCACAGTGACAAATTGCGCAAATTATGCTACGAAATTCCGATTTTGAGAAGAATTTGCTGCCATTGCTATTTTTTCATTTATCAAAAATTCATTTTTGTTTTCGCCCCACACCCTACGGTATATACGTCGAGTGAGGAGGAGTAGTGAAAAACACGAATTTTCCCTGTACACCCCCGGTCGAATCTACTCACCTAATAAGATCTGTCAAAATGATGAGAAATCAAAAAAAAATCTCTCACTTGCTCAAATTCTTCTTATCTCAAACTCTCTCTTTCTCCCGTAACCGGTGGTGAGAATATCACCTCACGTTATGGCGAGAAGCTTTGGTGAGATTCCAAGATTGTGGCATGACTGACAATCATCATCAGCCTCCCTGTAGATTCGGGGTCGGAAACAGACAGCCGTCGGAACTCGAAGCCATTACAACCACAACAACAACACAAATCTACACAAAAATCTGAGACAATAACTTCGATGGGTGACATGCAATGAGAATATATACCGAGGTGAGGAAAAAGACATTTAGTGTGCGTGACATCCGTGTACGGTGCAAAATGTTTCACAACTACAAGCATGCGAGTTCCTATAAGAAGCCGTGTAAATTAGTGACGTAGTTATTTTTGTTTACGTTTTTGCTCTTTACTAACACATAGCCCTTGCTTCTTCTTCCACACCTTAGTATATATTCTCATTGGGTGACATGTAGAATATGAATAACGAAAGTATAGTTTTTAACTAAGAAATCAGCTATAGGTGGATATATCGTTAATCATGTGTAATATTCATCATCGTCTAGTGCAGGCCTGCCCAACCTTTTTGAACCGCGGGCCAAATCTCAGAAACAATATTGTGCGGCCGGCCAATTTTTTCCAATGCGCCAATTGTAAAAATGTTGGTGTAAAGCATTACTTTTAATATCTTTATTACACGGCTTTTAGATGCTTCTGTGATAGTTTCGCTAATTAAGTGCGAATTGTGACTATGACTACGTATGAATCCAGCCCAGGATTATTTCAAAAATTCTGACCTGAAACCTATTAAAATGTATTTTGTCTCAGAACTCGTATCAGAAATTGTCGTAAGGTTCTGTTCGAATCTCATCTAGTATTATTTGAAAATATTAACCAGTGTTGTCCCGGATTTTGCAATAATCCGGTGAAGAATGCTGTGAAAATTGTATTTCGTCAGAACTCTGCTCTATAATTATTTCAAATATTGCTCAACGCTTTGTGAGATTCCTACCCTCGTTGTCCGTGCAAATTATGTAAAAAATCCTGTATTGAGCTTTATTAGCTTTTAACCTGCCTAATATTTGTTAAAATCTTTCTCATGTATGAAATTCATGCTCAAGAGTTTGCGAAAATCTACTTTATGGTTCAACAATATTGCGGTTGCCAACAACATTTGCTTAAACCTGATATAAATTCTATTCTGTTCATATAAGAGTGAAGAATGTTATTGGCGAGATTTCTCGTACATATTTAAACTTCATTAAATTGAGCATTTTTTTTTTTAATGGAACTTTTTCAAACATTCAAGAAATCAAGCAAATTAAGAGATGAAAAAATATTGTAGAGAATGTTCAAAATAAAGTGAATTAATACAAAATTAAAGAATTTAAAGCTCTAAAAATCAGGCTTTGAATGTTCAAACATCTAGTTCTAGAGTTTCTAGAACAATTAAGGGGCCAGATATGAGAAGAATCTGCAAGCTCTTCGCGGGCCGCACAAAATGAAGCGGCGGGTCGTACGTTGGGCAGGCCTGGTCTAGTGTATAACCAATGTATTTTAATTCAAGGCGCTTGGTGCATACTTTTTGGCATTTAATCATTAGCCAATGAATTAATAAAGATAATAATAATAATCTTAACCCACGATTAAAGAAAAAAAAATCCTAAAGGAAAAGATTTTTGGCATGATCAAATTTTTAAACAAGAATAATTTAATGCTCTGGTGAAAATAGCCTCAAGTTTAGTTTTGATTTGTAATAAGCAAAGTGGCCAACTTCCCTAGTAGAGATTATGTCGAATCAGATCAAGTTCATTCCCATAAATTTTCTTGCTGTGAAAATTGACAATCAAAGCTCCTGCTCTTGTTGGTTCATCAGTCATATCGACACTGATCACGGTGAAGACTGCCCAACAGCAGGAGATGATATAAATCGTTGCAATCCAGTCTGCTCTCATCACAGACACGCTTGCTTCACGGGGCAACGAAAGCCGATACTCGTAAATTTGACCTCCTGGGTTGGTTGGCCACGAAATAAGATTCACAAGTACGTGCTTCTCGGGATTTATGACCTCTCCCCCTACCGCGGGATCTAATTGGTAATGCTACTATCACGGGGGCGGTGCACATTTGGGTTGGATAGAGTTGGAGCTAAATGTAGGTCCGTTTTGATTGCAGTAGAGTCGATTGTTCTCCTTACGCCCGTTGCATACAGACACATGCTTCTTCTTCTTGGCATTACGTTCACACTTTGACAGAGCCTGCTTCTCAGCTTAGTGCACTTCCACAGTTATTAACTGAGAGCTTTCTTTGCCAAAGTTGCCATGTTTGCATTCGTATATCGTGTGGCAAGTACGATGATACTTCATGCCCAGGGAAATCAAGGAAATTTTTATTACGAAAAGATCCTGGACCGACCGGGAATCGAACCCAGACACCTTCAGCATGGCTTTGCTTTGTAGCCGCGAACTCTAACCACTCGGCTAAGGAAAGCCCCAACACACACATACAATGCGTATGAATACTGATATTAGTGTGCATTTAGTACAAACACAGCTGTTAGCTTTTAAAACTACAAGATAATGAAGGAAGCAGTGGTGACCAAGTAAGTTATAGTTTAAAAAATAACATAGACTAAAATTATAGCCACCATGCCGAGGTGCTATCCAAATGAACACTAATAGTGTAGCTTGAGCGCATTACCTCAAGATTCTCACCGGCGTCCAGCCTTGAACAAGGACTCAAGACAGTAGCGTAGTTAGGGGGTGCGGTTCGCACCGGGCCCCAAAATCGCTGTGCGGATTTCTCATTAAAAGATCATTGTAGGAAATTGACAATTTGTAAGATCCCAACGAGTATGGCAAGCATAAGTTTTGGGGGAGACTTAGATAAGCAATGTTCGGGGGACCCGACGCATGAGCCTAATAAATAAACGATAAAGTAAAAATTACAGGGGACCCTTGATTATCCCTAGGTTAAGAGTAAGACCGAGGGCCCCGAGTGAACCGTGGCTTTGGGCCCCCACATTTCAGGGGCCTTCACAAATATTTGTTTTGTAAGTTATTGTCCTTTTTGTTGTTCAATCGATTACACGCATGATATAGCTGAGCCTTCTAATAGCTAAACGCGGCTCTGATGTAGATACATGGGCTTTAGGACATTTCGTCGAATGACATTTAGTCGAATGACGTTTGGTCGAATGACATTTAGTCGAATGACGTTTGGTCGAATGACATTTAGTCGAATGACGTTTGGTCGATAGTACATTTTGTCGAACGGACATTTAGTCAAATGGACATTTGGTCGAAATGGTTTAGTTGCAACAAAACGCATATTATATTTGGTCGAACCGACATTTCGTGGAAGGGTTCATATTTATACAGTACTTCATGAATTCTGATTTCGAATCAAATCAACCCAAGTTCGTAGGCCTCCAAAAATCGGAAGCTTTAGAGGCATCGTCCTAGGAATTCATCAAGCTTTCAACTAAGATTTCCAGAGCATTTTTCCCTGAAAATCACTGAAGCACGGGGGGGGGGGGATTTGACGTACCCTTGACCAAAAAGTCCCGAGGTTTTCTCAAGTATTCCTTCACCAATAAATCCAGAGATTCTTCCATGAATTATTTTACTTATTTCAAATATAGCTCTTGAGATTTACCTGATGATGTTTTTCTGGTAGGGTGGCTGATCCAGTGGTAGTGAATGAACCAATAATAGTGGTAGTGCGGTTTCAAGCGTGTTATAGACAATTTTTATTTCCATGTGTATTTTTCTAACATGGCCCTTGTTAAAATGATACGAATGTGTGTAAAAAATCAGGGAAATTAGTAAGGAAATAGTAGAAAACAAACAAAAACCTTAACTTTTTGCTCATTTGCACGAGTGATAGTGGGACGTTTCTATAATAGTGAGTTTCAATGAGAAATAATGTAAACCACTATTATAGGAACATAAGTTAGCAAATACCACTATTACTAGAACATGTTCAAGTAATGGAGGAAATGCTTTTTTAAAAGACTTAATGATTTTATCATTCTAAGATTATTTTTTACGTGAAAAAGAATAGAAAAGCATTCGAATGACGTATTCAGATATAAAAAACGTGTTATTTTTTGGGGATTTTTTTCTCCTCAACTTGTTACTATCTTGAAACTTTTTCAAAGTTTCAAGATTTTTCTTTGGAAGAATTTTCTCCAAGGATACTTCGCTGGGAATTCCTAATAAAATAAGATTCATAATTAAATCAAACATCTTATCTTGATTGTCTGCTTGATCTGCATCGAGTTTCAAGAATATGTCCTGCGATTTCACCAACATATCTGGATTCAGGAGAAATTGCTTAGAAAAATGGTCGAAAATTATATAAATTTTAACATAGTTTCATTATATCTTTTGATGTGATGATTTCACAGTATTGGTATATTTGGCAAATTTGTGTATTTTTGTAATTTATAAAATGTTGTAGAACATGTCATGGTCATAAATTTCACATTGAGCATAGAAATGCTCAAAAAAAAACTGATATTTATGCTAAAATAGGTTAAATTAAAAATTTTACCGTGAAAACGAAGTCAAAAATATCAAGTATGTTGAGCAAAAATGTCGAAAATAAAAAGAACTAAAACTTTGCTAAAATAATGATCGCCCGAAAAAAAAATCAAAACATTTTTTTTTTGCTCAGGTGCAATATTCAATCTAATTCAAAAATTATATTTTACTATTACTCGGGATGCTATTTCAAAACAATGTCCCGAAGACACCTATGGGCTAAAACGCCTACAAGAGGTTTTGACCGTCAATTTTCAGTTTCGTCCCACTGTGCGACGACCGCCCGGTATGATTTAGAGCGGCTAACTGGATGTCGCAACTGCATACGCGCAGCACTTTGAGGCTGCATTACTGGAAGAGTATGAGCTGGATTAAGCCCCTCTTGAGGACTGTTGTAGTACAACGAAAGCAGCCATCAACGATGTAGTTGTCCATAAAACGTTGCATCAAAAGGGGTAATATGCCCCGTCCACAAGAAAGGCGACAAATAAGATTGTGAGAACCTCCGAGTGATCTCCACCCTAAATGCGGCCTACAAACTGTTATTCCAGATCATCTTCCGTTGTCTGTCACCTTTAGTAAATGAGCTCGTGCAAAGTTATCAAGCCAGCTTCGTTGACGGCCGATCGACAACGGACCGGGTCTCCACTGTATGGCAAATACTCCAAAAATGTCTAGAATACCAGGTTACAACGCGTCACCTTAAGATAATATCGATCACGTAGAACTATGGAAAATCATGGACGAGAACAGCTTTCTCGGGAAGCTCACAAGACTAATAAAAACAACGATGCAAGGTGTACAAAACTGTGCGAAGATTTCAAGCGAACATTTCAATCCGTTTGAACCCCGCCGGGGACAATGGAGGGGGCTTCGAATGGCCATTAATATTCATTTATACCTATGCGTACTCATCAGAGTTCTGTTTGATCCTTCGACCTTGACGCTTGCTCCTGGTCAATGCGTCAAGTAAGCCTGAGCAACCGCCAGTTTGTTTTTTTTGTTTCCTTTTCGGGTCGCGCACCTATTTTTTTTTTTTTTTTTTTCTGAGTGCTTTTATATAGCCGAGCAAACGAGAGAAGCTGAAAGTGGATTGTAGCTACTCAGTCAAGGATGACGGATCAATTGGTGAGCTCGTTTCATGCTACTATTTCTAATCTATAAAATATGTATGACTGCACATTTAATCGTTACAATGGTGGGACGTAACTATGATTTTTCAACAAACTATGGATGGTTCGTCACTGTGGGTGTCGACACAAACTCTTATTCATGAATTATTTATGTTTAATTTTTTTTTTTAGAACACCCTTTATTTACCTTTATTTTTGTAATTAAAAAAAACTTTGAATGGTTCGACACTGCAAGTGTAGACTTGCGAAAGGTTCAATTTATTCAACAAACATTGGATGGTTCGCCACTGTAAGTGTCGGCATAAGAATAAGAGTGTTCTATAATGTCCCAACCAATCGAGTTTTTTGTTTCTTTTCAAATGAGTAAAATATAATAACACATGCTTTCGTCCTGACAGCTGTAGGAATGTTACATTTAGGTATTTGTTCAACAAACTTTGAATGGTTCGTCACCTCAAGTGTCGGCATAATTTTCCTCTACATAGAAATCGTTCATATCAAATGAAAATATTATATTTATATATAAGCATGTATATATCTCACAAATCATTATTTATCATGGTCTAATCGCTTATCAAAGTGAATCCTGTGACCCAACGATCCTTCCCATTAACAAACATCCCTCCTAGTAACCTTTGTGGAGATGCAGAGGCAAACACGGTCTCCAAATAGCAAAAGTTACACACTAACATTCCTTCCCCCAATCCCACTTGACTGCAAGGACGTGGCCGGCGCCGCTATTGACCCTGTATAAATAGAGGCACTGAATTATGCACATTGAAGAAGATTATGGCCAATCCCAGCCGAACTCCTAGTTGATTCTTTGTGTATTTTCACTGACTTCGGTCAATCACGGAATAGCAACCATTGATATGTGTAGTCAGTCTAAGCTAAGCTAAGCTATACCTATGCGTACTCATCAATTCCTGGTGAAACCCGTAAATATCCCTAAGATCCCGCAGATACACATGTATGGCCTGGAATACCCTGGAATACTCCGTAATCGTCAATACCGCTTAAATCTCGTGAGTATCTGCAGGCAGTGATGGAAAAGTTCACATCACGAAGCACTTCACAAGTGCAAACCAACGCAAAACAAACATGACAGACTCGTGAACAAGCTTGGTGTGAGTAAGTTCGCACTCGACTCCTCGGGAGAACATACCAAGAGAAATAGCAAAAAGTTCGTGAACATTCACTCGCGACTAACCGAACAAGGTGTTTATTATGGATTTATTATGGCTTTGATAACTAGTTTGTAGTCAAGACAGCTTGAAACCAGAAATCACTAAAGGGAAATAGCTTTTTTCCAAAATGCGTAATTGACTCTGAACAGCTCTGAACACGTTCACGAGTCACCTTAGCTTCGTTTCATCAGATACGTTTGAAACATGCAAATGATTTCAACAAGGCGATTCGACATGCGAGATCTTCGCTGGATCAACCAAAGAAAAATAGTCCGGAAATTTCTTCGAACTATTGAAGAAAACATTTTGAATTTATTTAGGAAACTATTATAGATATCTCCTAGTATTTTTCTCCGAAAATCTCCGGAAAAAACAATATTACAGTCAGTATCGAAAGTTAGTAATCAAATGGTGTTTTCCATACAAAATGCCAAAGTTTGGGGATCTGTATCTCAGTTTCTGGTAATCCGAATGCGCTGAAATTTGGATGACGAACTACAAATAGCCTGAGCTTATTATAATTTAGTCATTTTTCAAAGAGTTTTAGAGGGTTGTTTAAAGACAAAACTAAGATAACAATAGATTTTATAATTTAATTCTGAACGGTAAGTTGTGGTTGGTTAGTTTGTTCGGTATAGTTGTTCACTTTCGAAAGTTACAAAAACTGGCAAAACACAACCTTTTACAACTTACCATTTTTTAATCAAATCGAAATCCTTGAACGACCCTCTAAAACTCTTTGAAAAATGAGTCAAATTTAATGAGCTAAGTATACACAAAACTTCAGGTTATTTCTAGTTCAGCTAATTCGGACTTCCAGAAACTGAGATACAGATCCCCAAACTTGGGCATTTTGTATGAAAACAACTGTATTTGATTACTAACTTTTGTCACTAACTATATATCCATTTTCTTCTTACGATTGCACTAGAGGTAATTCGTCATTTGTTTTGCTAACTGTTCCTTCTTTCTTAAGAAATCCTAATCATACAGATATTTCAGGAATTTCTTTTATTTCACCTTTCGTGAGGTTTCCTTCTCAGAGTTACTCCGGAAAACAATCCAGGAATACTTCAGGTAATATATCTCCTAGTTGCATGTCTTTACTTCCTGTAGGATTTATACCGAAATTTTCCCAAACTGCAATACAGATGTTTCTTAAGGAATTAGTCTAACGTTTTCCCTAGGAATTCATGTTACATTTACACAGGATTCCACTAATAATTTAGAATTAATACAGATAAGGATATTTCTCAAATTATTACTCCTCGAATTACATAACAGTTAAGTCTTCCAGAAATTGCGATTTTTGTCGAGGTGCTCTTTGGAAACTCTGAATAAATTCCTCAAGAAAGGAACTTCAAGGAACTTTAAAGGAATTTTAAAAGAGCTTAAAGAGAAGCTTCGGAGAAAATTATTGTTAGTATTTTGGAGGAGTAGATAGGAACAATAGGAGAATAATTATACATCTCTGTGTTGATCTAGGATACTCGACTGGGCGGATTTTACCCGTGATTTTATGGCTTTCGCAGTCTAGGGAAATCAAAACGGAAAGTTTTGTTTTGCCCGACGTTTCGGCTCCTTGTATTTGGCCTTTATCAAGGATAAATAAAGACCAAATACAAAGAGCAAACGTCGGGCAAAACAAAACATTCCGTTTTAATTTCCCTAGACTGCGAAAGCCATAAAATCACAATTATTTATACAAGTTTTAGAAATCTTGGTACTTTGTGAAATTCTAATAAAGTTCCTAAACTTCTCATCAAAATCCTGGAGAAGTATTAGATAATGTATGCAGTAAAACTTTTGAAATAATTAATTGTTCTTTTTAAACTTCATTGTGTTCTGTTCTTAGAAGGGTCTCATTTTCCAATTAAAGAATATATTAAAAAGTCAAATTCCCAGGTCAATGCAAAATGGTCAATTGGCAAAGAAAGCTAACTGTGGAAGTGCTCATAAGAACACAAATCCGACTGTTTTAGTTGAGCCGTAACGCTTGAAAAAAAAAGTGTTACGAATTGTTTTCTATAGAATAAAAACTAACTTAATTTTAAAAGTTTGTAACAATTTGAATCAATTACAACAATAATACACTAAATATAGTATTTCCATCATCATTTGATAAATTTTCATATATTGACATAAACTCCACATGATACACTCATTCTTGAAGGTGCATATGATTACCTAGGGGAAGACGGGGTAAGAGCGCCCGCCGGGGTAAGACGGACCACCTTCAGTTTGGCATGGAAATGACAATTTTCTTAAAAGTTCATCAAGCACTTTCAATGAACACAAGATTTTTGACATTCCGGAGCATTTAGTGTAATATTTACATCAAATTTTTCATAATAAATGTCAAAAACAAAGTTTCTGCTTGTCGATAGTGAATTTGATCTAAAATTAACAGATGCTCACTTAAGGATTTCGGAAGGGATTTTTTTGGTAAAACATAACAAATTACCCGTGCATGCTTTAACAGAAATGTGAAATATGCTTTGGTGAAGTGAAATATGAATTGTAAATATTAAGCTTTGAAATAAGGCCATAGTTGTGAAAATTGCGCAAGCGGGGTAAAACCGACCACTGTTGACGGGGTAAGACCGCCACCCCTGATTTATACCAAATAACTGTGTAAACCATTTTAGAAGTTGTAATTACGTTGTACATTACTGTTCAAGTGAAATGACATCAATTTTGTGAAAAATACAAGCTAAATCCGCATAGTTTTTCCAAAATATGGGTGTTTCAAGGTACTAATAAGTATATATTCAAGTTTTTAGGAATAATTAATCCTAAAAATGATTCAGTATCCACGTTTATCAATGTAGAATTCATAAAACATTATACTTTTTAGAATCACAGGGAACTGATATATTTTTTCGCAAAATTGTGTACGAAAATCGTGGTGGTCGCTCTTACCCCGTGGGTGGGCGGTTTTACCCCGTCGCTAAAAATTATCGTGATAAGACATCACTTTTTTAAAGCTTCAAAAAATAAATATTTTTTAGAAATACAACACCTGTGATATTTTTTGATCATGTTTAAGGCTTCAAAATACGACATGCTGCGTCGAAAAAGGATTTATTGATTCTTGATTTTGACATATGAATTAAAATGTTTAGTCTTCCCCTACATATTAAAATCAATATCTATAAACACTTGATCACCACTGCAAAACAATTGTTTTCATGCGTTAAGACTACAGAAAATAAGCAACGAGCTTTCATGTCGTCATAATCAACTTCAGATGCTGAAAAAACAGAAACATTTTAACTATATCCGAATCTTCCACAAACAACAATCGCTTCCCCAGCCTGCCGACAAAGGTTAACGAATCGAGGTCAAGGTAACAAGTGGTGTTTGTGCAAAAACTGAGGAAAATTGTCTATGGATGCGAATAAGAGATATGTGAAGCGACCAGAAAGGATACCGCTGCTGTTCGTTCACACAGCTTTTCGATGTGTGCTGCTTGCGGTGAGGAACGTCAACCGCCCGCTGACATAGACAGTCGGGTGAGTTGCAGAACCTGGATGTAGAGAGGGCAGCTGGTTGACAGCGGAAGTGAACAGATAACAGATCTGTCTATGTGTGGTCAGCCACTTTATCGATGTCTTTTATCAGGGAAATTGCTTTAAAGTTTACCGCTGGGCACTTACACTGACTCATTCTCTGGACAGTCGATGAGGATTTTCATATCTTAATCTCAATTTCCAAACTCATTTGGTTAGGTACTAGCACTAGTTTCTTCGCAATATTTGCAACCAATTCACACACTTATGGATTTATCTGTAGATATTTTTCCTTTGCTTCATTTTAGAGTAATTTTACCAGTGGTTCACTCTCACTGTTATTTTCCTCCACAATATCACCACCTCTTGGCGTCTTACCGTGACGAGTCTCGCTCACAGGAGGATGAGACTACGATTTCGTTCAAATCTTTTCTACACACATTCACTACACTTTGGCTTTCATTGCTAGATGTTTCCCGAAAAAAATGCCAGAAAGGAATCAACTTTGTTCCACTACATTAAACATTCACTAGGATTTATCTCGTCGGTCTTCGCCGTCGCTTTTAGGTTTCTTCTTCTTCAATTCACCAGATGATGGTCCACCTTAATATGGGTTCCACCCTCACTCTAGCTCCAACAGCTTTCCAGCAATAAACTTAGCCAGAAATCCATTACATTTCACTGTGTTTTCCTTCCAAGGTGCTTCACGTATCCTTCCACTTGAACGTAAATCCCACTTACAACCAGAAATCCAATTCCAATCCCAATTCGCATATAGCTATATACGTAAGGTAACGCTTTCCTAGACGTAGATGTAGGTTCCCAGCACTAGTTCTTCAGAAATCGCGATTTCTGCACGCATTAGCTCGGGGAGGAACACGGAATGAGACGCGACGGCACCAAGCACCGGTGTGGTTATCGGGGTGGCCCCTGGTAAGGCGTGCAGGGAAGTCCCCAAAAAAACGCACTCGCACCGCGCTGCACAGCTTTTTGGCACAGTAGTTCTGAACCAAGTCTCGTCCGGGACTAATCGAAAGTGCTCCACTCTCGGCAGTAACAACCAGCCCCGTCAGTTCCAAAGCGAAAATCTCCCCAAATTGAGAGCATCCTTCGGAAATCTCTCCAGGCTCCTCTGTCGTGAGCTTTCATTGTAGAAAAAAAACATCACCATCCATTCATGGACCCAGCGCGCAACCGAACGAAAGGACATCCAACATCACAGCATCCAGCATCCCCCCTCAAAGAGCACGTGTGTGAGCGAGTCCTCTTTCAATGAAATCGGGGCGCGTCACGCACGCGCCATAATACTAGAGAGCGGAAGAGCGCGAAAGCTTCCGTCGAACAAATTCAAATCAGACCGATGACAGTGAAAATCATTGCTGCTCACGCCTCACCACTCGCATTGCTAGCCAAAGGCCCTGTAAAATTTTCTCATGTCCTACTCATGCATAAACCAAATGTTGATATCGTGAACGTGAGTTTGCAAGGTGGTAGTAGTGTCGCAGTTTTTGATTTTCGATGCAGGGGTTTTCAACAGTATTCAAAGCATCTTTTTCGTCGACCAAAAGTATCCACGAAATCGTGGATCTACTTAAAACTGAGTTGGTTCAATTAAATTAGCCTCACAATCCAAAATTGGCTAAATTCCATAGGTTGGCAGCCGCACAATAGGTTGCCATGAAATTTTGCGAACGGCCTCACTATTAGTTGTAATAGGGGATTTTTTTATTACCGTACGGGTTTGGGCCGAAGGGTCTCAGATTTTCATGAAACTTTTTCCACAGGCAGGGCTCATGGATATATGAATAAAAAAAATTGAGAAAAATTCAAGGTCGCCTATTTTTCCGGAAAACTCAGGTGGAAATGTTTTGTTTTCCCTTGACACTATTTACTTTGAAAAATCATAACTCAAGAACGAAGCAACGTAGAAACAAAGTTTTTATATGAAAATTTAAGCAAATTTTCTCAAAAATCCAAAAAAAATATGAACTGGAAAAAGTTTTCCACAAAATTTTCCACCGTTGGGAAAATTCGTAAAGAAAAGCCGGAAAAACTATGCCCGAACTCGTGGAAAATTTTCAAAAAAATATTTTCGAGAAGGTAATTTTATAAGCTTTAATCACTGAAATTTTTGGAATGCATTTTTTTTTTCGTTTTTGAGTTATGGCCAATTTTGTGAAAAATGTCCTGATGTGCCATATAAGGGGCCTATTTTGTAAATCGAGCAGATTCATGTGACTCGTCTGTATTCATTGTCGATCAAAGCAAACATGCATATTTCAGATGTCACCCGTCGACTCCCATAGTAATCCAGTCACATAGAGTGACAACAGTCGAAAAACTCGAGTGACAGAGCTGAGTCGAGAGAATTTTTTGGTCGACAGTGACTCCAGTCGAGTCATTTTGATCGACTCGACTTATAAAATAGACCCCTAAGACTTTTCTTTGAAAAATCATAACTCAAGAACGAAACATTGTAGAAACAAAGTTTTTATATGAAAATTTAAGCAAATTTTCTCAGAAATCCAAAAAAAAATGAACTGGAAAAAGTTTTCCACCGTTGGGGAAATTCATAAAGAAAAGCTGGAAAATCTAATCCGGGGTAACATTGATCATTTTTTTGAATATTTCTTAAATATTTGGTTCCAAAATGCAATAGTTGCAAATTTTATATTTTTAAAACAAGTACTGCCACCCATAGCTCGTGACTATACACTTTATTTTGTTTTTTGAAAGGTTTAAGCATGTTAAAAAAAATGTTTTAAGTGATTTTTTGATTTAGTTGATATGGGGTAACATTGATCACCTATGTAAACAACGTTCGGTAATAATGAAAATGTCGTTACCTACTAAAATCATGGCCCCTGAAGCCGAATATGAAGGCCAAATGCTTGCAAGTCATTTACTTTTTGACTTATTTTAAAATTAAAAACATCTCGAACCACGGAATACGCCTAAAGGTAGGCAATTTTTTAAGGGAAAGTTATATTCTTTACAGTAATTCGTTAATGTTGCATAATTGAGCATACTTATGAAAGTTTTGACAACGGAATCGTTTTCGGCGATGCCGTTTTTAGTAAGAACCGCATTTTCCTTGCTCAAATCATTTACAGAACTTATGTGAGACATGAATGTTTGGTAGTGTCATCCTTAACAATTGAAATCATTGTTTCGAAAAGTTGCCAAATTTACGCATAAGGTAAACGCAATTTTCGCAAAAATCTTCACTTTTATCAGCTGATGAATATATGAAAGAGAAGCACCATCTATGATTTGGAAATGTTCTATCAATAAATGATAATGCGAACTTTTTATGAGATGGGTCATTCCGATCAATGTTACCCCGCTGATCAATGATACCCCGGATTACGGTACTTTTCTTTAGTTCCTGATCTATGGTCAATTTTGTAAAAAATGCAAAGATTTGCATTTAAAAATCATGACTCAAGACTCATCATGACTTGTCGAACCAGATTCAAATTATCTCAAAAATATGAAATTTTTGAAATGGAATCAGTTTCCCAGGACATTTTTCACTGTTTATGAAAACAAATAATGAAAACCCAATTAGCTATTCCAGCTTTCAAACAAAGTATATTTGAAAAGAGCGATCAATAAGATCCAATCCTACAATATTTTTCAATACGCTCATTTTTCGTTCCTAAAACATGATCAAATATTGCTAGGATGAGCTGTTTGAACCATATATTTACAAATTTATAAGTTCATAAACAAAATTTCTTAAGAACGAAACTACATAGAAACAAAGTTTTCTTCAATCAGAATGTAGGCAATTTTTCCTGTTAGGTAACTACAAAATTGACAGTTAAATAAATGGGTAGACAATATGACAAATAGGTATTTACCAATTCAAGTTTAAAGCGTTGAAATGGCTTGAGAATCATAAGTTTACCAAAAACTAACAAAGAGCAGTGAGAAAGTGCAAGTGTTGTCTATCAGCTGTATATTTCTCGTTATTAATTTTTGGAAAGTGAAAAAAGTTTTCCCGAAGCTGTTGAAATGGACAAAGTTCAATATTACGAATACAATTCTTTATGCGGCCACAAATCAGTAAGGACAAATCTACGATCGATCAGCCAAGGCCTCATCAGTAAGCTTCATTCGAATGGAGTTCAGTGGATTACGGAAAAGATGAAAATTTGCGTGAAGTGCTCCATTACCGGTGACCAGAAGGCTCTCGTAACGGATCTTCCAGAAGCAATGGCGTTTGAGGAACAAGTTTCACCACTATCTTCGTTGGCGTCGCCAAAGGAAACTCCTTCCTCGGGTGAGTCAGTTGGTTCTATAAATAATGTACAAAAAATACAAGAACTTGCTAAATTCTTGGAAATTTCTTTTCAAGTAAAATCTTCACGTTTGGATGCTTCTAGTAGTAACTATATCAAAAACGCCTTTTGCTTGACTCTTTGGATACTTTATATAAACAATATTTGAAAACCTGTAAGAGTGAACAGGAATCTGTCTCATTCACATCGTTCTGGAAACATAAACCAAAACAATGTGTTTATACAAAGGATTCATCGGCCATGAATGTTTGTGTTTGCATGATACATGAGAATATGAAATTCATGGTTGATGCATTGAAAAAAACTAATTGCTTTGAAGTTCATAATACAGAAAAAAATCAGTGGGGGTTGTGTACAAGACACGACCGCATGACGTTAACTACGCCATGTAATTTGCTTCATTTGTATTATAGTCAAATGTCATAATTGCAACCTTCCTTTAGTTATAATCCAGAATGTAATGGTTTGTGAATTTAGAAAAGATATATGTTTGTAATTTTGTTTCTTTGTTTAAAGCAATTTATCAATACTTAATAACTCTTTTTGAAAAATTCGGTGGCGCTGAAAAGGGCCGTTTGTTTGATTAACACTGTAGCACCGAAAGAATCGGTCGATGAAAGAAGAAACAAGAATAATAACTCTTGTTTTTCACCCGAATGTTGCGCGTGAAGGTCATGTCGACACAAGAACCGCTGAGATTGGTTGGCTTAGAGGGATCCGAAGCTAGTTTGAGTTTCAGATACTTCTCCATGAAATCCACAAACTCGATATTTTCCTGGTTGGTAAGATCGATGTTTAAATTTCCTGTCACAATCATTGGTCTGTTCTCCTTCTGATACTCGAATAAATTCCGCGTCATGAAGAACTTCTTTTGCTTCGTTGTAGTATTCGGCTCAATAAACACGCAAAACAGAATCGTTCTCTGGCCCATTATAGTTATCTCTACAGTGCAGATATCACCATAATGGTCTGAACGGCCCTGCTCCACATCATGACTGGTACAAACTTGCTGGATCGGGGAAGGTAAGGCCAAGGTAGACGCAGAGTTGTTTTGATTTTTTTTTTCTGTGTATTAACGACACTTTACACCAGGGTGCATTCGTGTCAAACTGAAGTGGTTTTAAATTTACAATTCATAAAACAATTCTTATTTCATTACAATTTTTTGTAAAGCCCTGTTTCGTGTAGAAACTTTAATAAATTTTTCGCTGCTTCTTCTTCATTCGCTAGGGCGTCTCTCAAGCTTGTCGTGCTCACATTGTTCTGCTCCCTCTCCCTTTCATATTTTCTGCATTGCAGAATTAAATGTCGCACGTCCACCGTTGTTTCGATGTTTTGCTACACCGGCAGCTCTTTCATTACGTGGGAAAGAAGGGGAACCAAAGCTAGCAAATTTTGCGTTACGTAATATTTGAATCATTCCTTAACAATAGAAAATATATTGCATCCCAACGGCACAGCAGCAGCGTCCTCGGAAACATCCTCAAATTGCCGTATTGTCAATTACTCGTAATAAATCAATTATTGTATGCTGCTATGAGATGAATTGAGAAATTATAGCAAGTATGTGGTAAACACATTAGGGAATATTACACAATTAACTCTTTAAAACACTTGTTGGCTCTGGAAAGGGCCGATTGAATTGTTGAATTTTCGTAACACGGACACATTTTGACGGCGCACTGGTTGCAATCCTCCTCGCCCGATGAGATTTGCGGTGCTGATGACGATGTGCGCTTCAACAAGCGGCTTTGGTCGATTTTTTCAGCCACCTCGTACAAACTTACCTTTGCGCCCCGATTCCTGCAGCGCCAATTCTGGAAGCACGAGTCCATTAGGAAATCTTGAGCGATTTCACAATCCGGACGCTGGTGTTTTGCCACCGCTTGATGATCAACAGCTTGCCTCTGGTAGCGAGGAGCTGACGGCGCACTGGTAGAAATCCTCCTCGCCCGATGAGATTTGCGGTGGCGATGACGATGGGCGCTTCAACAAGCGGCTTCAGTCGCGGCGGCGTGTTGTTGTTCCATTCGCGTTCCATTGAAAACTGAGCTGAGAATGCGAAAGGCACTCGAGACTTGTTCGCCGACCATGTTCACAGTCTGACGGCAAAAAGAAGAATGAGCGAAGAAGCAGGAATCGGTCTGCTTTTATAGTGCGAAGCGGAACGCAAAAGAAGCGTGGAAAACTGCTTGCACGTGATTGGTTGCGTAAGAAAGGGCTCAACATTTTCCCAATTTTCAATAGTTTATTGTCAATAATCAATAGTTTTCTCTATTCGAGGAAATTTTTGTATACATTTCCGACCGATTGGTGGGAAAATATTGAAAATCCATCGATAAATGACTGAGTTATTAGCGTTCAAAATCATACATAATTTCGTGACGGTCGCAAAATCTTAGATTTTCAATTGACACCCAGTATATTGCCGTAAGACGTAGTTAACGTCAAAAAAAACTTAACACCTTTTTGACTAGTCAAATGATATGTCCAGATAGTACAAATGATTGTTACTTGAGGTCCTGTGAGGATTGTAAATTAAAGAAATTAGATTTTGTTGCCAATCGCTTAGATGAAAACAACGTTGAAGAAGTTAAGTATTATTTTTGGATTATTTATCCTCGTTGTGAAATTATCAACAAAGAGGAAAATATAAATGATTTTATAGAAAACTTGAAAAATCTCACAGAGAAGTTTCTTGTGCATCAATTCAAAGTAGATAAACAAAATAAATTTATAAGAGCTAAAAAGGAATCACTAGTTGAAAACAAAGAAATAATGTGCCAGATGGATTTCGCAGAAAATTATTCGTGCGTGATACAAGATTCCATTCCATACGACCTCAAGTAACAATACATCCATTTGTAATTTATTACAAAGACAAATCTTCGATCTTAAATTTTGTTGTAATTGCTGACATAAAAAAGCATAACACGACATCAGTTTATGCTTTTCGAACAAAACTAATTTCAAGATTGAAAAATAAATTTCCTGAGCTTGAAAAAATCATTCATCTTTCTGATGGTTGCGGAGAGCAGTACAAAAATAAATCAAATTTCAAAAATGTATGCAACCATCAAAATGATTTTAAAATTAGAGCAGAATGGCACTTTTTCCCAACCTCACATGGAAAAGGTCCATGTGATGGTATCGGTGGCAAAATTATGCGAATGGCTAGAGATGCTAGTATTAGAAAGTCTTCTTCTTCTTTCTGGCGTTACGTCCCCACTGGGACAGAGCCTGCTTCTCAGCTTAGTGTTCTTATGAGCACTTCCACAGTTATTAACCCTCAAAGCCCCGGGACAGACCTTTTATTTTCAATCGACTGGTGCTCAGAAACAAATAAGTTTAACGAAATGCGGTTTTCACTATGATCGATGGGATGAGTTAGCCTTCCTGCGAGTGGGGTTTTCAAACCGGAAGTTCAGGTCAGGACATGTTTTTCAACCAGAAATAAGTGTTCCCTAGTCACATATTTTACAACTTCTACAACGAAACAAATGTCAAACAATAGGTTTTAGCTATTTTTAGATATTATGTATCGGACCAAAGCAAGAATACATCATTTGGTTTATTTTCTTGCATGGGACGAAAGCCGGAACCTGGTTCCGTAAGTACTATACGGGTTGTTGCCGTGGTCAAGAAACACATGTAAATTTGTCCCAAAGCGACAATGCGGCTACTTGAACCTCATGAAATCATCTCAGAAAACCAATGCACGACATCAACTCTCAATATTGTCAATTTTACCATATGGCCAAGGCTGGGTTGTAGGGTCACTTCCGCTGAACCGAGGGGGCAAACATGGATTAAGCTCAAAACTAAGCATGCGACTGCTCAAACTTCATGAAATAGTCTGAAGGTTGCTGTAAAAATATGATTCTTGCCTATATGGACACTTCGGCCAGATTGTCAAACATTGACCGGATTCTGAGGTCACTTCCGGCGAATGTGGAGATAAACATATATAACAGGTAAAGCTAGACAAGCGATCGTTCAGACTTCATGAAAGAAGTCCAGCGTAGCTGTAAGAAAATGCTTCTTGCCTATATGGACACTTCGGCCAGATGATCAGACAATGACCGAGATTTTGAGGTCACGGTGAATCAGAAACAAACATATATAATTGGCAAAACTAGGCATGTGACCGCTCAAATTTCAAGAAATAACTTCATTCATAACTTCTTGTATACTTCGGCCTGATGAACAGACAATGGCCGGTTTCTGTGCTTACTTCCGGGAACATACATGAATAATAGATAAAACTTGAAATGCGACTTCTGAAAGGTCATGAAATAAACTCAACGTTGTGGTAAGAACATACGTCTTGCATCAATCAATTCTTCAGCCAGATGACCAGAATATGAGCGGATTTTTAGGTCACTTCAGATGAACCAGGAGATAAACATATATAATATATAAGACCACACGTGCGACTGATCAAACTTCATGAAATAATCTCAGAGTAGCGGCTGGAACTTGCTATAATTATTGACTTTTCGTAAAGTTGGGCAGGCAAAGACCGGATTCTGAGACCACTTCCGGTGAATGAGGAAACAAACATGGAGAAGCTCAAAACTAGGCTTGCGACCGCTCAAACTTTTTGAAATAACCTCAACATTGCTTTAAAAATATGGCCCTTACCTGTAGAGACACTTCGGAGAGACGACCATACAATGACCGAATTTGAGGCCACTTTCGATGAACCACATTTGGCTGAAGTGTTGATACATGCAAGAAACATGTTCTCACAGAAACGATGAGGATAATTCATGAAGTTTGAGTAGTCACTTTTATATCCTGCAAATAAAGAATAAAATAATATGTTAATCTGTCCACAGTCCGGGAAATTTCTCTTTCTGCGCTTATGGCAGCCAGTATTTATAGCTCCGAAATCCATAGGTACGAACAAGTAAAAGGTACCAAAGTCATAAGGTACAATAATGAATATCACTAGAGATAGGTAGACATGACAGTCCTTTCCCCTTTAGAAACTTTCTAATAACTCTTTGAAAAGCCACCTTCACGTTATAACAACGAACAATCGAGAATATATCTAAAACATTCTACTTATTTCATGACTACAACAAAACATTCATCTCATTTGATTCATATTGCTCAACATTACATTTGACAACTTCGTCAACACTAAAGAACAATTTTGTTCATCTCAATATAATATCTCCCTTCATAAAAGAACAACTATGTTCACAATATACGACAATTTCGTCAGCTCTAAAGAACAATTCAACTCAAATTGGCAATTTCACCACACTCAAATAAATAAAATTGGCAAACTCGCCACCTCAAAGAAAAACGATAATCGCCAACACACGTTTCCATGATCCTCGTCGCCACTTTTATATCCTGCAAATAAAGAATAAAATAATATGTTAATCTGTCCACAGTCCGGGAAATCTCTCTTTCTGCGCTTATGGCAGCCAGTATTTATAGCTCCGAAATCCATAGGTACGAACAAGTAAAAGGTACCAAAGTCATAAGGTACAATAATGAATATCACTAGAGATAGGTAGACATGACAGTCACATGTCCAGTTTTACCTTATTTGTGTTTGTCTCTTGGTTCACCGGAAGTGAACTCAGAATCTGGTTATTGTCTGGTTATATGGTCGAAGTATCGATACATGTGAAAAGCATGTACATACAGTAACACTTAGCGGGATTTGGGGCAAGTGTGCCACCTTAAGCAAATTGTTCTCTAACTTTGTCTAAAGCTTAAAAAACCCACCAATTTAGCCTCACGATGTTAGTTTCACATCTTTTCATAAGCACTATGCCATTTAAAATGAAAATAATTTCAAAAAGTATTAGTTTTGGAGCTCCTCAAAAATCATCCAAAATTACCTAATTTTCAACACTATGGGGCAAGTGTGCCACCCATATGGGGCAAGACGGCCACCGAATGAACATCACATGTAATTCTACTTGTAATAAAAATTTCTTTATTTCATATTGATATTACTTACAAAGCAGAGACTTATTGATAATTTAAAATATATTTTTAAGTTTACCGTCATAAGGGGATGCTTTATAACAAGGGTCATTACATGCGGAACTCTCTACTAGTCAATTCGAATAACTCAAATGGTTATTTTTGTCTTCATTCAATACGATGTATGAATTAATCTTTTATTACGGAGGATCTGTATAATATTACACTAGATCAGCATTGAAAACGGTAAAATATTGATTAATATAAGTAAATCAGTTCTTAAACGCCTAAAACCATGTTATTATCGAATATTTGGAGAAAAAATCACTTTGGACGCAAAATTGCTCGCTATTCCCGTTCTACACTTCAGAAACCACTACTGGTGCCTCATTTTGGTTCATTATTATGATTATGTGGATGATGTTTACATTTTTATGAATTTCACTCCAACCAATTTTGTTTACCAAATAGGTGGCACTAGAGTGGTTCAAAAAATCGTTTTTGCTCCACATCGCTCATTCGATTCTAGATCAAATTCTGAGTGTCCTCCCAAAATTTGAGCTCATTCGGATGAAAACTGAGACTGCACAAGCCCTATAAAGTTTATATGGGAATTACTATGGGAAAAGCAAGCAATTCATTCAATCGGTCATAGTGTTTGCCCATGTGCTCTTAAGGATTAGTGCTACGTTGATACTGTGAGATACATTCATCAGCTACAACTTTGCCGAAGACCATTTTTAAATTGGACGCCCCAGTAATTAGTTATTGATTTTTGTATGAGTTGTAAAACTTTGGCTATAATAATTGGGCAATTCTGCAGGCATCACTGGATATATGCAGTAAAACATAGTAGCCATGATTTGTGCGTGCTATCTTTCGCGCCAGATGCAGCAATGTTGCCTGTTCAGAAATGAAATAAGCTCTGTTGAAGAATTTGTGACTGGATATACTTGCCCCAAAAAGTATAGATTTCAACCAAAATGGATTTCGTATGTGAAACTAAATATTTTTTTTCGTCCAAATGCTACAATAACTTACACTTTTGTATAGCTTCACGATGTACAATACGTTTGAAAAATCTGTTATTAATTTACCTCTCAACATGCTATTTAGAAACAACGAAATCTTATAAAAATTCATTGAAATCTGATTGTTCTTACACAAGTCTATGTAAATACATGAAAAATAGAGCAATTTTCGTCAAATTTTGATCATCGTTTTATGAACTATTAGGGAACATATAGATAAGCTCAAAGAAAAAATATATTTTGTAGTTTTTATAAAAATAAGGGGTGGCACACTTGCCCCAAATTCCGCTAGGTTGTTTTATGAAGTTTGAGTAGTCGCATGTTTGTTCACTGAATCACCGGAAATGACTTCAGAATCCGACCATTGTTTGCTCATCTGACCGAAGCATCAATACGTAAAAAAGCATGTTCTTACAGCAACGCTGAGATTATATCCTGATGCCTGAACGGTCGCATGCCTGTTTTTTTTTCAATTATCTATGTTTGTTCCTGATTCACCGGAAGTGACCTCGAAATCCGGTCATTCTCTGTTCATCTGGCCAAAGTGTCCATACAGACAAAAATCGTGACCTAACAGCATTCATTTATTCATTTATTTAGTTAACATCTACACAGATAACACTGAATCAACAATTTCACGCCACAATACTCGATTCGTGGCCGCATCTCTCCATCCTCGGTTCTGCCCCACGCTCGCCAAATCGATACGCACTTGATCCGCCCACCTAGCTCGCTGCGCTCCACGCCTTCTTGTACCAACCGGATCCGAAGCGAACACCATCTTTGCAGGGTTGCTGTCCGGCATTCTTGCAACATGCCCTGCCCATCGTATCCTTCCAGCTTTGGCCACCTTCTGGATACTGGGTTCGCCGTAGAGTTGGGCGAGCTCGTGGTTCATCCTTCGCCGCCACACACCGTTCTCCTGCACACCGCCGAAGATCGTCCTAAGCACACGACGTTCGAAGACTCCAAGTGCTTGCAGGTCCTCCTCGAGCATCGTCCACGTTTCATGCCCGTAGAGGACTACCGGCCTTATGAGCGTTTTGTACATGGTACATTTGGTGCGGGCGTGAATCTTTTTTGACCGCAGCTTCTTCTGGAGGCCATAGTAGGCCCGACTTCCACTGATGATGCGCCTCCGTATTTCACGGCTAACGTTATTGTCAGCCGTCAGCAAGGATCCAAGGTAGACGAACTCGTCGACCACCTCGAACGTATCCCCGTCTATCGTGACCTAACAGCAAGGCTGAGTTTTTTTCAGGAAGTTTGAGCGGTCGCATGTCTAGTTTAACCTGTTATTTATGTATCTCCAGATTCGCCGGAAGTGACCTCGGAATCCGGTCAATGTTTGACAATCTGGCCGAAGTGTCCATATAGGCAAGAATCATATTCTTACCGCAACGTTTAGACTATTTCATGAAGTTTGAGAAGTCGCATGCTTAGTTTTGAGCTTCATCCATGTTTGCCCCCTCGGTTCACCGGAAGTGACCCTACAACCAAGCCTTGGCCATATGGTAAAATTGACAATATTGAGAGTTGATGTCGTGCATTGGTTTTCTGAGATGATTTCTTGAGGTTCAAGTAGCCGCATTGTCGCTTTGGGACAAATTTACATGTGTTTCTTGACCACGGCAACAACCCGTAAAGTACTTCCGGAACCAGGTTCCGGCTTTCGTCCCATACAAGAAAATAAACCAAATGATGTATTCTTGCCTTGGTCTGATACATAATATCTAAAAATGTCTAAAACATATTGTTTGACATTTTTTTCGTTGTAGAAGTTGTAAAATATGTGACTAGGGAACACTTATTTCCGGTTGAAAAACATGTCCAGACATGAACTTCCGGTTTGAAAACCCCACTCGCAGGAAGTCTAACTCATCCTATCGATCATAGTGAAAACCGCATTTCGTTAAACTTTTTTGTTTCTGAGCACCAGTCGATTGAAAATAAAAGGTCTATCCCGGGGCTTTGAGGGTTAACTGAGAGCTTACTATGCCAATGACTATTTTTGCATGCGTATATCGTGTGGCAGGTACGAAATACTCTATGCCCTGGGAAGTCGAGAAAATTTCCAACCCGAAAAGACCCTCGACCGGTGGGATTCGAACCCACGACCCTCAGCTTGGTCTTGCTGAATAGCTGCGCGTTTACCGCTACGGCTATCTGGGCCCCTAAAAAAAAAAGAAAGTCAGCGGAAATTAATAACGCCAAACAATTTTTTGACTGGGCTGTGTCGCAAAAGGTGAAAGACCAATTTAAAAAAGATTGGTAATTCATCTATACAACTGAAAATGACTATTCAGAGGCTGAAAAATTACTTCAGGAGAGATTCTCTAACCTTGTTCCAATTCCTGGAACAAAAAAATATCATTCATTTATTCCAAAAGACGAACGAAGCATTTTTGCGAGTGAATTCTCAGATGCACATGAAAGCCAAGAAAACACAGCATGCTTTGTTCTTAATACTACAAAGAAACGAAAATCTTCTGGTGGTAGCAACCAAAGGCAATCTTCCCGGTTGAAAAAATAGATAGTTTTGTAAGTTATGTACTGAATAATTGAATAAATAAAATTAAAGAAAAATATAAAAAGAATCTTATTTGTTCCATAGAAAAGAAAGAATCCCTTGGAATGGAAAAGAAACAGTTTTTTCAGCTTTGCTTAGCGGTGTAATATTTCATGAAAAATATAATCCAATCCGACTTATACTTCATTAAAACCAATCCCATATCGTTTCTTTCAGATCTTTTAGAAAATTTGCAATTGCTTTGATAAAAAAACCTTGTTTTTCTGATGCTTTGATTGAAATATGGGTTTTCAAAGAAAAGGCTAATATGGTCATTTTTCACAAAATTGACCATAACTCAGGAACAAAAAAAAAGTACATCCTAAAAGTTACTAGAATTGAAGTTTATAAAGTTTCCTTCTCAAAAATATTTCAATAAAAATTTTCCGCGAGTTCGGGCATAGATTTTCCAGCTTTTCTTTATGAATTTCCCTAACGGTGGAAAATTTTGTGGAAAACTTTTTCCAGTTCATATTTTTTTTGAATTTCTGAGAAAATTTGCTTAAATTTTCATATAAAAACTTTGTTTCTACAATGTTTAGTTCTTGAGTTATGATTTTTCAAAGAACAGTCTTATATGGCACATCTGGACATTTTTCACAAAATTGGCCATAACTCAAAAACGAAAAAAAATGCATTCCAAAAATTTCAGTGATTAAAGCTTATAAAATTACCTTCTCGAAAATATTTTTTTGAAAATTTTCCACGAGTTCGGGTATAATTTTTCTGGCTTTTCTTTACAAATTTTCCCTATGGTGGTAAATTTTGTGGAAAACTTTTTCCATTTCATTTTTTTTTTGATTTTTGAGAAAATTTGCTTAAATTTTCATATGAAAACTTTTCCGGAAAAATAGGCGACCCTGAATTTTTCTCATATTTTTTTATTTTTTTTTCAGCGAGAACCATTTTTACAAACTTTTACCATTTTTCCATATAACCATAAACGCTTAGAGGTGTGCAATGCCCTATAAATGTTCGTAATTTATTCAATTTTGTTTGGTTTATGCTCCATTATGAAAGTTACCCCAAAACAGAAAATTGATTTTCGATTATATGAAAAATTATATATCCATTCAAAATAATTCTTTCGGAAATCTATCAACTGCAGTCGATAGCTAGGATGCCAGTATTTGTTTTAAAAATAGAAATAAAAAAATAAAAATTGTGAGTCGAGACGAGTCGCTCTCACCTCGAGTGACGTGAAACAACTAATGTTAATCAAATGGGTGCGAGTCGACAATTTTCACCTCACTCGACTCGTCTCACCTCACACGACGCGCAGAATAAGCCCAAATGTTATTGAATAGAACAAGAATTGACATTCAATCAGAAAGATGAAGACGTTTCATCGAAAATGTTAGGAGACTCTCTCTCGGATGTAAAATCTGGACGAACATGTAAAAAGGACGGAACAAGCTTTTTACTATTCAAACAAATTCATGAAAAAATCTACCATTCTTGGATAGATTCGGATCCCCTCAATCTATCAGTGAACTCAGTTTACACGAAATATTTGATATATGCTTGTGATTGACAGGGGAAGGCAAAACATTTTTTCCGCCCTTTTTACATGATATTCTGCAAACAAAATATTTTCTCACTTTGAAAAATGAGGACAAGTTTAGCCAAAAGTAAAAATCACATAAATTACCTTGCGAAACTGTTTTATCGTTGGGAAACTAAATGTTTTCGTACAAAAAGATAATAAATCACGGGTCATTTGTGATAAGATTTGTGATAAGGTAGACCAGGGGATTTAGAAATATAAGTTTAACCTAGAGTACTACCGGTTTGTTGACAAAAGATCGAAAGACAAACATCGAAAGGACAAAATATCGAAATACAGAAGGTCGAAAGGACAAAAGGTCGGAACGGTTCCTTCTTTTAAAAAGTTGTTTAACAATTTGTTCCTTTTTTGTTCTTCGATCTTTTATCCTTTCGACCCTTCAACTTTTTGTCATATAGAGCAAAAGTTCGACCTTAGTGGTATAATCAAAGTTTCCAGGAAAACAACAGCAGTTAAAACAAAACAAATACCATACAGTGAACCTTCAACATATTGGCTATAATTTTGCTGAACAAACTTGTGTCAAAATATTTACCCATTTTTAGTTATAACAGTTTCAAAATTGATTGTCTTATTCGAACTTTTGCCCCACCGGTGGGGCAAGAGTTCGAATCTAGTGTGTGGCAAAAGTTCACTAGCTGAAACACAAAATATAGATCCTTTTATGACAGGCATACTTTTCATCAGCCGTAAACTTAAGTTTGACGAAAAATACACACTAAATTTTCATCAAAAAATTGCCCAAAACCGGGTTGATTGTAATATACTCAAAAATAGCAGTTTTTCGCAAAACAAAGTGAAAATGTAAAATTTTGGTGATAGTTTTCACACGATCAGACAAATTTAACTAAATTTGAAGATAATATGTGGATTTTAGGCAATTTGCAAATTTTTCCGTGAGTTTATACATGGGTCGAACTTTTGCCCCGCTGATTCGAACTTTTGCCCCACTATGGGCCAAAAATTGTTTTCAAGCATATATGCAAAAACTAATACACCTCAAAGCAACCTTATGATAGGTCTAGAAACGCCCTTACATCAAATATTGAAAAAGATTTTATCTTCAATTGGTTCCATGCAACGAAAGTTTGACCAAAAATTACAATATTCACGTTGAAAAACAACAAACAGCCATAACTTTTCCAAATCTCAATCGATTTTTATGATATTTGGATTGAAAGTCTCTTACTTGAATAGCATTTGTACCACCATGACATTTATAAGATTTGTTTTGAATTGAGCTAGAAATCTTAAAAAGAAACTCTTACTCCACTCGAACTTTTGCCCCACTTTACTCTATTATTTGCGCGGTCCCTTCTGTCTACCTTGCTTTGATGCCTCTGTAAATCGATACCTCCCTAACTTGATGTTCCCTAACTCGATGCTATTTGTTTCAGTTTCAGAGTTCACCTCTCTAACTCGATATTTTCATGAAAAGTTACAAATGTTCTGTAAATGTTAATAAATTTTATGAATTTGAATATTATGATTAAATTTATATTAAAACTAAGAGAAACAAAAAAGTAAATTTTAGTACCATGTACCTTTCAATTCCGCCCAAATTGCTTATCTTTGACAGATACCCGTATTTCGAGTACTATTTGTAGTCCTCTTTAGTGTCAGTTACTTGTATCCACGTAGTGGTTACGAGGTACAAGGTACTAAAATATACTTTTTTGTTTCTCTATTGAGATTTTGCTACACTTAAAAGAGTTAAAATTACAGGGTGATTACTATTTATTTAGAAAAATCATGAATGTATACATTTCATTTTCCAATATAGGGTAGAAGTACCAATTATGGCTATAGTACCAATTATGGCAATAGTGGGAACAAAAAGAGATTTTTCTTATTGTTTCACTAGACTATAATGGCTTATATTCACAGGAATGATTAAACTATTTGTTTTTGATGGTAACTAAACCTTGAAAAGAACATTCGTGCAATAAACTTCGAAAAATGAACATTTGAAAATTTTGCCTCACATATATGTCACCTTCTTAGCAGTTGGCTAAGGGACCTCCGTTACGAAATGTATGTTTTCATCCTGATAAACTGTTTCAACCGATGAATGTATGTTGCCTAGTGAGAACAAATGAATAAATTTAGTTGGTATGCAATCAATTCTACTGTTTAAAGTTGGAAATCGTGTTATTTCCACTATGTCGATAACTGGTACAAAGAGTGTATGAGAGCCCAATTATGGCAATACTCTGGTGGCGGTTTGTTTACATTTTTTGATCAGTGAAATAAAAGAAGTAAAGCTATTTTACGGGTGACTTCCACGACGGGACGGTTCGGTAAGGCATTATCTTCATGTTTTGTACTCAATTACTAAGATTTTTCAATCACACGTTCGAAAACGTTCGCGAGCGGAAGATGCTAATTTCATGGTAGAGAGGGGTTTTCAGCGACACTCGATTTTTGAATTTTCCCTCTTTTTTGATAAAAATTGGCACTGGAAAGGTAATGTGAGATCATTGATGCTGTTTTGTATCATAATTTGCATTTACACTACATTTTGACTTCATTTTCGAAAATTAATTTTCTCCCATGAACCCATTGCAAAAAAATGATTTAACATCTATTTAACCCAAAATTTTTGGAAAATTTTATGAGCGGTATCTTTATTACATATTAGCGTTGCATTATCATTCGCTCTTCATGGCGTTTGAGTTCATTTCGTGCAAATATTCGATAGTCCATAATTGGTACACTTTTATGTCGAATGCTAGGAACGCTATTGCCATAATTGGTACAAAGACAACGCTTTTTAAAATCCATTTTTAGAAGCTTAAAGTCAATTTAGTACTAAAACTGTTTAAATCAACAGATTCGCAAGGCTTTAAACTAGTAAATGACACCAACAAGTCATGCTTGCGTTTTAGAAACGCGGTTACAACTTGATTTTTATCACTACTGTTGACATATTGCATCCATAATTGGTACACCTACCCTACATCCTATTTTGTACATCTCTTTAGTGTCAAGGTACTAAAATATACTTTTTTGTTTCTCTATTGAGATTCTGCTACATTTAAAAGAGTTAAAATTACAGGGTGATTACTATTTATTTAGAAAAATCATTCATGTATACATTTCAATTTCCAATATACATCCTATTTTGTACATCTATAAAGTTTGTATCCAAGAAGTATAGATTAATTTTTTCTTCATATACCTAAAGCTGGCACGCACGTTTTCCACAGATATGTATTTTTAATCGAATATCGCTCTAAAATTTCCCCGATTCAAACAGCATTTGTGGTTAAATTAAATCTTTTAAATTGACTAGGGAATAGCAAGAGACTAATTATGGGAAATTTTGGCAAAAATAATATTCCTAGTTTGAATAAAATATTTGCTTTTGGATAACGTTTATGCCAACTGTTATGCTTTCAAAACGAAGGATGTGGAATGAAATTAGGAAAAAGAATGAATTATGTTATCTATGCATAGTCAAGACAAATGTTATAGATGTACAAAACTGGTTGTAAACTGGAAATAAAAATTAAAACATGCATCTTTTTTCTATTTTCATTAATTTTACTGACAGGACATAGTAATCACCCTGTAAGGTTTACTGCCTATTTCTGGATGATATGACTTTATTTTTTTTGCATTGTTTTTTTTATTATTGTTCACGTAACAATAACTATTTTAAATGTATTTTGTCAAAATAATGAAAAGTTTAAAATTTGAAAAATATGTGTTCTGTATCTAGATATATACCTCTCAAACTCGATGATCCCTTCAATCAGGGACGAAAAAAATCATGCTCACTATACTCAATTCACTGAATTTATGCCACCATCAAAGTAACCGCACCACCACCAATATGATTGTACCAATGAAGATGGCACAAAAGTAGATGGGCAAAACAAACAACGATGCCCGTATGTCGTTGGTGTTTTTGAATATCAGAAGCAGAAGAGTGTCAGTTTTAGAAAATTGATTATCAATGAGGTTCAAATTAATTAAAAAATATGCTGCTATATGAGTAATGAAGGATCCGATGCACGGAATGGATTATATTGACGCGTCTTTAGTGTGCCTCGTGCAAAAATTACAACTTCCCGAAGCGGAATGTAAAAAAGTCAAGCTGGTTAGAATGAATATAATTTTTTGTTTCCGATTATCAAAAAGCGATTGAGTAGCAGCAGGTTAAAAGGAAACTGACAATCTTGCGCAAGCGCTTTGCCAATCTTTGTTGTGTTGTCAAGGTGAGGATAAAAACAAATAAAAATCAACGAAGTTCTACCCAGCAAGTATCAATGTAGGCGATGGTAGATTGAGTATTTTCGTCCCTGCCTTCAATATCGAGTAAGGGAGAGTTGACAGTATGATATAGTCATCACATTTTGACATTATGTTACATACAATGTGATTTTTTTAACTTTCTTGCTTTTCAAGCTAATGATTTGAAGTATTCTAGAAAGTTGTTCTTTGATTAATTTTGATTAACTTGGTCGAAGATACTAGTTTCGTAAGCCTAAGTAGTACTGTGGCCCTTATATGGCGTTTCCGTTTTATTAAAGATTTGAATTGTGTTTTTACGTGATTATCACTTCGAATTATATTGTTTGAAGATAATACAAACATTTGTGGATACATAGAAGATCTTCCAAAAAATATCATTACTAATACTCTAGAAATTGATGTACTTTTCCAGAACTAACATTAAAAAAAACTCCTCGAAATTCTTCTAGTGAATTTCTTTTGGAAATTCCTTTTAAAATTATTTTAGATACCAACATTCGTAAAAAAAATCCTGCAGCAATTGTTTCTTTGCTAGGTAAGCCCATCGAGAGTTTTAGTTGTTTTTTTTTCACTCAGGCCTATACGGGTTAAATGAACCACTTGTAGATTTCACACAATTCTAGGGCGAAATTTTAGGCGAACTCTGTGAAAACTTCCGGAAGGATGTTTGGAGAAACAGCTAGTAACACTTAATCATTTGTTTTCAATATTTATAGACAGAGCTAGATATGGTAAAGCCCTGTAAGATTACGGAATCTCTTAAGAAGCATAAGGATGAGTTGTTTGAATACTCCTGGAAGAATCTTTAAATGAGTTCTTGTAGGAGAGGGGAACGGACCTGGTGTAGTGGTTAGAACACACGCCTCTCGCGCCAAGAACATGGGATCAAATCACATCCCCGATATAGTCACTTATGACAAAATAAAAAATTATAGTGACGACTTCCGGGAAGTAAAGCCGCTGGTTCCGAGATGAACTAGCCCAGGGCTAAAAATCTCGTTAATAAAGCTAGAAAAAAAATTCTTGTAGGAATTCCTGGGGATTTTTTGGATGATTTACTGAAATAATTGTACCTATTTTTTTGAAGCGTGATTAAACAAATCATTGTAGGATCTTATGAGAAACTTTTGTAAGAACCCTTAGAGGAGGAACTGAAAAAAATTCTGACAGAATTAGTGGTTATATTGCAGGAAAAGTTTTTAATAGGTTTTTCTGAGCAATTTTAGTGATATTTGTAAGTTTCTGAAAAAAAATTATAGATAATACATACAAAACGATCTACTGCAACCATCCAAAAGTTCAATACCATCAAACGGGGTGACTTGCAATAAATTGTAATTTACAAACAAATTTCACTATAAAACTCAAATATCAAAAGAAAACTTGTTATTAATCGGTATTAAGGACTGTTCATTTTATAAAGTGGACACTTTGTTTATGCTATATCTTTTTTTATTTATTGATAAAATCGTAATCGTTCAACTATTATTCTACACTGCTATGAAAATATATCTTAGAAAATGCTTTTGGTTGAAGAGCTAAATATTTTTTCCAAAACTCCTAAGAAAAGCTGTTCGTCAAAGTTTACACTATTTTTCGCAAAACAAAAATCTTAGTTTTTATGAACGAATTGTATGTCTGTATCCTTTACTATCCTACTAAAGGTAAAGCTTTAAAAAATCAATCATATTCGACAATTCTCTGACATTAGGTAACTTTAGTGATTTACCCATTTATGGCCAAATTTGCTGATACACCTTTCAATTTCAGCAAAAGAGAACAGTAAAAAGCGTGTTCAAAACTAGTTTGGATTATTAAAGAAACTATATTTGTATAATCGAGAGCAAAATCGTGAGTTTAAACCACAATCTTAAGAATAAATTTCACAGTTTATGGTAGTTTTACTGAAAATTTTCATACTTTTAAAATCATGTACGCATATTTATCGATCTACAGCAATTTGTGAACGGTTTTTTTCCGAATATTTCAATTGGTAATCTCAGAATAACATATTATGAAAATAATATGTGTAAAATAAAATCGATTTTATTACAGCAGTGTTACCAATTTTGATGATTGTCAATGTACTTTGAAAGCTCTTCTAAAAATAAAGCAATTGTGTTTCTATTGTGCTTTAAATGTGACGTGGGGACTAAATAAGTAACTCTATGAAGGCGTAAGTAATATTTCATATTGATACTATATTAGCACTTACTTTTAACCAAAAAATTCTACTCATATCAAATCCCTTCAAATTTAAAATATAATTCTCTAAAAAATATAAGGGAAAAATTATTTTATTACATCTGTAAAATTGTTGCTCCAAAAATAACTTGATTTTTCCCATCAGACTTCTGATTGACAATCATTGATTTTGATAACCTCTAAAAATCGACCGTTTTAATCGTTGTTCCGTATTCGTGTGAAATTTAACTATTTTAGAGAATTTTTATTATCACAATATTCTACAATACTAGTCGGCTGCTTGGGCACTTCAGGAGTTAATCATCAATATTAACCTCCTTTTCCCGAGCAGCCTAGATAGCGGCGTAGTGTCGGTAGCGGTTGTTTCAACTGGCTAAGAATTAACACTACGGACTGCCTGTTCCGGTGGACAAAAGTCCACCTCACAGGTGACCCCTAATTTATGGTGTGATGCGTACCGTGCCTAGGAATGAATGGTTAGGGGGGTCTAAATAAAACCTAACCGCAAACGGAGCCTGTGGGGTACCAGGGCGCCCTCCACAGTATTGAGTCCTTCCTGTGCTACCCGGAGCAATGGTGCAGGTGACCTTGTGTTTCTCCGAGATAATCGGCTGCCCTTCTTCAGTCTCTATCCTGAGGCTTAATAAGGGTGGGATTATGAATATGTTGACATTTAATTTAAATTATCACCTATATGGATTCGCATTTTGCGTTTTACACAGTGTATTCTGTGCTCTTTCGCCTTTGGCGACTTCAAATAGATACCGATCTGGTTTTTTCGTTGCTGGTCTTTTTCGTGCTGAGATTGTAAAAAGCTTAATCCTGCCTAGTTTGGGTAGTGGCTACGGTTAGGTTAGCTCAGATCAATCTTCAGCATAAAAGAACAGCAACGATCAATCTTTGCAGACTCATGCAAAATGGTGCAGCCCAAGTGGCGCTAGTTCAAGAACCCTACTTTCGTAGAGGAAATTTCTATCTGGGTAACCTTGTGGACCCAGTTTTTGCTACTTTCAGCAAACTTGAAATGGCAAACTCGCGCTCCATGCCGCGCGCATGCGTGCTCGTAAATAAAGCAATCGTTGCTACACTCATTTCTGAGTTGACGACCAGAGATGTATGTGCTGTCACAATTGATGTTTCTGTTGGTGACCTCAATAGGAAATACGTCTATTGTTCGGTATATTTACCACATGATGAACCATCCCCAACGGATGACTTCAAACGAGTTGTCGTACACTGCGTAACAAAAGGCCTTCCGCTGATTGTGGGCAGTGATGCCAATGCTCATCACATCATCTGGGGCAGCTCAGATATCAATTTGAGAGGCTCCAGTCTGATGGAATACTTAAGTAGTACAGACCTTGGATTACTTAACATAGGCAATCGCCCAACCTTCATGGTTTCTAATAGAGAAGAAGTGTTAGACATAACGCTCTGCTCGAATAGAATCAGTCACGAGTTGACGAATTGGCATGTATCAGATGAGGAATCATTATCTGATCATCGCTACATCTTCTTTGAACATTCAGATGTAACTGCGCAGACTTTGCGTTTTAGGAATCCCCGGTCAACAAACTGGGAACTCTATATTGAATTGGTTGCGACCAAATTTCATGGATATTCTCCGTCCATTGAAAATCCAAGTGATCTGGATGATGCCGTTGATACTACAACATCCTACATTATGGAAGCTTTTGAAGAAGCATGTCCTCTGCGGTCTGTAAAGACTACAAGAGGGACCCCATGGTGGAATTCCGATCTGACTAGACTCAGGAAACAATGTAGAAGGAGTTGGAACAGACGCCGTTCAGCTGGATCAGAGTCGTTCAAGTCGGCTCGCAAGGCTTACAAGAAGGCTCTTCGTTCTGCTGAACGATCCGGCTGGAAAAACCTTTGTACAAATGTTTCCAGTTTGAGTGAAGTTAGTCGGCTGAACAAAATCCTTGCAAAATCTAAGGATTTCCAAGTGAACGAAATTCGCTTACCTAATGGTAACTTTACTTCTTCCGATGAAGAAGTTTTAGAATGTCTATTCAATACACACTTCCCCGGATGTGTGGACATAGCATCTACGGATGAACCAAATGTCTGTTCATGTAGTTACGAGTCTCTGGCCTCGGCTCGCAGTATCGTAACTACTGAATCGATTCAATGGGCACTTAATAGTTTTGCTCCTTTCAAATCTCCAGGAGCGGATGGGATTTATCCTGCTCTGCTCCAAAAGGGGTTTGAGTTTATCAAACATGTTTTGAAAAAGCTACTTGTAAGCAGTTTTGCTACCGGGTATATTCCCAGATCCTGGCGTGATATTACTGAAAAGTTTATCCCGAAAGGAGGACGTGCGTCGTATGAAGAAGCGAAGAGTTTTAGACCAATCAGCCTGACCTCTTTTCTTCTGAAATGTCTGGAACGCATTATCGATCATCACATCCGTGATGTTTATTTGGCAAACATGCCTCTTCATGTGAATCAACATGCTTACCAATCTGGAAAGTCCACTGTGACTCTTTTACACAAAGTTGTATACGATATCGAGAAAGCATTCGCTCAGAAGCAATCCTGCTTGGGTGTTTTCTTGGATATTGAGGGTGCCTTTGATAACGTGTCTTTCGATGCCATATTGGAAGCCGCACGAAACCATGGGCTACCTACAATGATTACCAATTGGATTCATCAAATGCTCAAAAACCGACATCTCTTCTCGACATTGCGTCAAGCAGCGGCCTTCCTTAGCCGAGTGGTTAGAGTCCGCGGCTACAAAGCAAAGCCATGCTGAAGGTGTCTGGGTTCAATTCCCGGTCGGTCCAGGATCTTTTCGTAATGGAAATTTCCTTGACTTCCCTGGGCATAGAGTATAATCGTACCTGCCACACGATATACGAATGCGAAAATGGCAACTTTGGCATAGAAAGCTCTCAGTTAATAACTGTGGAAGTGCTCATAAGAACACTAAGCTGAGAAGCAGGCTCTGTCCCAGTGGGGACGTTAATGCCAAGAAGAAGAAGAAGCGATTCGAAAATTGAGTGTTTGCGGATGCCCCCAAGGGGGAGTCTTGTCACCACTTTTGTGGAATCTCGTAGCAGATACGCTATTGAGGCAACTCAATAATAGCGGTTTTCCAACACATGGATTTGCCGACGACTATCTAGCTCTGATAGTTGGTATGTGCATAAGCACCCTATTCGACCTGATGCAAAGTGCTCTTCAGGTAGTCGAGAGTTGGTGTCGCCAATATGGCCTTTCGGTTAACCCGAATAAAACATCTATTGTTCTGTTTACGGAAAGACGAAACCGCGATGGAATTCGACCTTTACGTCTTTTTGGCACTGAAATTAATGTGACTGATCAAGTAAAGTATGTCGGAGTCATTCTAGATTCCAAACTTTCATGGACACCCCACATTGATTTCAGAGTCAAAAAAGCTTGCATGGCCTTCGGTCAATGCCGGCGAACCTTTGGTAAAACTTGGGGCCTCAAACCCAAATATATCAAATGGATTTACACAACAGTTGTTCGACCAATATTGGCATATGGATGTCTTGTGTGGTGGCAAAAGGGCGAAGTGAGAACAATCCAATCAAAATTGGGCCATCTCCAAAGGATGTGCTTGATGGCGATGTCTGGTGCGTTCTCTACAACTCCCACAGCAGCGCTCGAGGCCCTTTTCGACGTTGCGCCACTACACATATATCTTAAACAAGAAGCACTTTCTTGCTCTTACCGTTTATGGGTACTGGATCTACTGGAGAAAAATCCAGTGAATCGCAGATCTACACACACTTCGTTGTTTCCACTTTTGGTGAATTGGGACAAAATTGTCCTTGCTCCAAGTGATCTCACAGTTGCTTGTCACTTTCCTTACATGACATTTATCACACAATTCCCTTCACGGGAAGAGTGGACGTCTGGCTATTTGGAAAGAAGTATATCAAACAATATAGTATGTTACACTGATGGCTCCCTTCTTGAAGGTAGAGCTGGTTCAGGAGTATATTCTCGTGAGCTATGGCTGAATCAGTTTTACTCACTTGATAGAAACTGCACCGTTTTTCAGGCGGAAATATTTGCCCTTATGTGTGGAGTGCAATCAGCACTTCAACAGCGCGATGGGTAAAGTCATATACTTCTGTTCAGATAGTCAAGCTGCTATAAAAGCTCTCGCTTCGGCCAACTCAAGGCCGAAGCTTGTTATCGCATGTCGAACTCAAATTGAGGAACTGAATTCAGTCAACTCTGTAAACCTTGTATGGGTACCTGGCCATTCTTCCATCGCTGGAAATGAATTGGCTGATGAGCTAGCTCGCGATGGAGCATCGCATGACTTCATTGGTCCTGAGCCAGCTATTCCAATTTCGAAGTGCTGGGTGCAGCTTAAGATAAACTCTTGGGCGGCAACTCAGCACAAGCAATATTGGAATAGTTTGGAGTCGTGTCGTCAAACAAAATTGTACATTACTGAGCCATCTCCAAGGGTGGCGAAGTATTTAACAAATCTGTCAAAGCAGAATTGCAGTCTCTTGGTCAGAGCGTTGACAGGCCACTGTCGACTCAACTATCACATGGCAAATATTCAGCGTGCTGACTCATTTGTGAGATAGGGGCCCAAATAGCCGTAGCGGTAAACGCGCAGCTATTCAGCAAGACCAAGCTGAGGGTCGTGGGTTCGAATCCCACCGGTCGAGGATCTTTTCGGGTTGGAAATTTTCTCGACTTCCCAGGGCATAGAGTATCTTCGTACCTGCCACACGATATACGCATGCAAAAATGGTCATTGGCATAGTAAGCTCTCAGTTAATAACTGTGGAAGTGCTCATAAGAACACTAAGCTGAGAAGCAGGCTCTGTCCCAGTGGGGACGTAACGCCAGAAAAGAAGAAGAAGACTCATTTGTGTGTGATAGTTGTGACTCCGATTATGGAACTTCGTATCACCTGATATGTAACTGTCCAGTTTTTACGCAAATGCGATTCCAATTACTTGGCAAACACTTATTAAGTGAAACTGAATTCAGACGCCTGAATCTTCAGGACATTCTGTTATTCTTAACCCGCTGTGGTAATGAGCTATAGGCTCTCTTTACGCTCATGCGTTTTGCAGTGCCCTTTTTAGGGCGCTGTTCGAACCCATTGTGGTATGGAGCTACATGCTCTCATTTCGCTAATGCGATCTTCCCTCTTCAAGGGACCCCACTCCTATTTCCTCCCATCTTTCCCTTCCCTTTCCTCTCCCATCGGGTAGATGATGAAATAGGCTCAAATATGGCGATGGCACAAATCTCCCAACTGGTGGGGAACGTGCCTTTGGAGCCGGCCTTCTGATACCTGATAAGTAATATTTCATATTGATACTATATTAGCACTTACTTTTAACCAAAAAAATCTACTCATATCAAATCCCTTCAAATTTAAAATATAATTCTCTAAAAAATATAAGGGAAAAATTAGTTTATTACATCTGTAAAATTGTTGCTCCAAAAATAACTTGATTTTTCCCATCAGACTTCTGATTGACAATCATTGATTTTGATAACCTTTTAAAATCGATCGTTTTAATCGTTGTTCCATATTCGTGTGAAATTTAACTATTTTAGAGAATTTTTATTATCACAATATTCTACAATACTAGTCGAACGAAATATGTTTACACATTAAACATAATTCTTTTAAATGCCTTGAAAACTGATACTTGGTGGAGGTTCAAAATCGTGGCCAGAAAACATGATATAGATTTAATTTACAATAGTAATACTCTGCATGGCGTTTTTATAACTAAGAATGCAGATAGACATAAATCAGCTGATATTTGATTAAACTTTAATTTCTTCTCAAAGTCTAACGATTCCCAACAAACATTTTAGCTGAATAAGAGTTGAACAAATCACTCTTAAGCTAATATCAGCTTAACAAACTATTATTCAATTACTAATGTTAGCTGGGTTAGCTTTTGGGTGTACCGATAAAAATGCTTATTTTAACTGGTTTAGTATTGTTTTTACGCAAAAGTTTGAAACAACATTATGATTCAAATGCCGAACACTGTATTCATTCTGTCTCATATTCCGAACACCTTGATTCAAATTCCGAACAACATGAATAAATCGTATTTAAATTAACAATTTCGCAAATAAATTTATCTGAGCTAGTTTATCTGGCCTCGAACTACAGAATAATAGCTACTCCCAAAGTAAAAAATAGATTGGGAGACGGTCAAATTGAATTGCAAATGACTGCCATTTCCCGGTAACACTGCGGAACACGTTTTTGTCTCCAGCATCAAAATACCTCTATTTACTTAATACTACTTACTTACTTACTTATTTGGCTTTACATCAATTATCTTGATAAAGCCTCGCCAACAATATTTCGCCAATTCCCTCGGTTCATGGCCGCTTCTCTCCATCCTCGACTGTGACCCACATTTACTTAATTAAGGGTTGCTGAATCAATTGCCGTTTACAGAAATATCATAGCACGTCTAGTTTTTGAGATATTTACTGTTGAAAATGCAAAAAATGACTATTTCAGCCAACTTGCATGCAAGTTTGCCAGCTTATAAGGTACTTTATTTGCTTAATTTGCCACAGAATTCAAACTTTATGTGTATAACAAACAATTAATCGATGTTCATAATGCTTTTGATGCGCAAAAGCCATTTTTTGATGGTTTAGAAAAGTATTGTGTTTTGCCATATAAGAGAAACGAAAATTTTTGTATGGAGACTGCAAGCATGTTGAAAAAAATCGGTTTAACCTAAATTTAATCGTGGAATTTCAACCAAAATATATCTAAAACGAAAGTTTAAGTCCTCTTTTGCATGCTTGGTGGATAAAATCACAAAAAAGTTTGATAAAATATACTTCAAATTTTGGGTAAAAATCAATAAAACCAATGTTTTATACAACTTTGGCGACCTGCAGCCAAAAATTGTGACGTGCTGGGAAATTTCTGAGAACGGCATCAGATTCAGCAACCCCAATTCTACTAGAGACACCTAATTTGATCCTTGAGACACGCAAAAATGTCATTTTTGTTGCGCTGTGTAATTTAGTGAAATATTTCAGCGAACCATTTCAACCAAATCGCCATACGAAAACCGAGTGTGCGGAATATGAGTCTGTTCGGAATTTGAGACAAAACGGTACCTATACGGGGTGACTTAATTTTTACTATAATTTTAGTTTGTCAGCAACCTGGCTGCTTGTTCATGTTTAGTTCGCAGCCCCCAGGTGATGACTAAGTAGCTCAAATTTTACAACGACAGGGCTGGGAAGTGCTCAAGTAGCTCTGCACCCTACATTTTTCCTCTTATTTTTGCGATATGACCTAATATGCACTGCCAGTCGATCCAGTGGATATTGTAAATTTTCCTATCAGAATGATTTGAAATTTGTAGTACAAACCAGAGTTTTGTGATCAAGTAAGGATATATTCATTCCCTGTCGAGCTTTTGGACGAGTCGGACGCATTGTTCCGTTCATCATCACGCGAGTCTCAAACAAGTGGAGTTTTATTTTTTCATTCCTCACGCCGAGGGTGTTTTTTTTTATATCATTTGCCATTCCTGCTTGTGAGAAGTATCTGCCGCAAGGTGATTCCTGCCGACGACGGGAAGCGAGCTGGCTTTGGCGATGCCATTGCAGCATCGTTCATCTTTAACCCAAGACGATCATCGAAATCAATCATCGTCATCATTTGGTCGCCAATAACAACGACGACGACAACGGCGACAAAGGCGCATCGGCTGTTGTAGTGATTTGTGCATCAACAAAACCTACCTACTCCGGACGGATAAGTAGCCTTCGCTATTCATTGTCTTTCGCCTTGTTTTTCCTATCCACCATCTATCACGTGCTAGTTGTTTTCGGGTCCATATCAGTGGTTGCCAACTTGCGGCCCACGGCCCACTTGAATTAGCTTAAAAGTTTTTTTTTTTTTTATTATTTTTTTTATTATTATTTTTCTTTATTATTATTATTATTGTTTGGATTAATTCTCTAGTAATAATCATCAACCCTTTCTTTTTTTTTTTTTTTTTGTACATATTAGGTTAGTTGTTGTATTATTATTAGCATTATTTTTGGCTTCTGTGGTCCACTACGTACTGATCCATTGCAATGGACGTAACAGATGACGGCGGGGGGCCGAAAAGATCCGATATCTCCGATGATGATGTTGAATCAATAGAATCTCCCTCGTTTGAAGAATTAAGTCCAACCATCCCTGGGAAGCTTCAAGAATCGATGGATACTTCCGTTAATGACACCGCATTGCTTCCCTCCACCTCAGGGGCAAACAATACTGGTTTTACAACACACCCCATAGTCAATCCTCCACATTCCCAGACAAATGACTCTTCTATCACTCTTTCCACTGTGACCCCCCGCCCAAAAGCCTATCCACCCGGATCTAAGGGTCCCTTTCTGGTTTTTTTTCGGCCCAAAGGCAAACCGTTAAACAAAATTCAAATTCAGAAGGATCTGGCAAAGTCGTTTCGAGACATTGTCGAGGTGTCTTCGCCCAGCCGTAATAAACTGCGAGTCACCGTCAGTGACCGCGAACAAGCCAACAGAATTGCTGCCTACGAGCTTTTTTTAAGGGAGTACCATGTCTATGTCCCTAGTCTAGAGGTCGAGTGCTCAGGAGTAGTCACCGAGCCGTTTTTGACATGTGCAGACATCAGATCTGGTACTGGAGGTTTTAAAAATCGTGCCGTTCCTCCAGTACAGATAATTGATGTCAAACAAATGAACCACGTGTCATCTGATGGCACCAAAAGTCCTTCAAATTCGTTTCGAGTGACTTTTTCTGGGTCAGCCCTTCCGGACGTCCTCGTGATTGGGCTTCTTCGTTTACCTGTCCGTCTCTATAAACCGACGGTTATGCATTGCGAAAAATGCCAGCAATTAGGGCACACCGCAACGTACTGCTGTAACAAACCTCGTTGCATCACGTGCGGAGAGCAGCATGTGGAGGGCCCTTGTCCAAAGGAACCAAAATGTACCTGTTGTGGACAAGCTCCACATGAACTAGTCGCATGCCCGAAGTTCATAGAGCGGGAGAAACACACAATTCGCTCCTTGCAACAGCGGTCAAAGCGATCTTACGCAGAAATACTGAAGAAGATCGCTCCGGCCATTGATCCACCAGCCCAATCCATTAACAGCAATAACCTCTTCACTTCCCTGCCTATTGATGATCAGGGCTCTGGCTCTGAGGATGGGGAAGAGTATACTGTCATTAATACAGGAACCAAGAGGAAGCGAGCCATTGCAAAACGGCTCAAGCAACGCCAGCAAGCTTCTCCAAACGAAGCTGTTAGACAGGTTCTCCAACCATCCCTGGAAAAATCAAGAAGGGACAGAAGCCCCGCTAAAGTTCAACCTCCTGGTTTTAGATTATCAGCTGGAGACTTTCCGTCACTTCCGGGAACATCTAAAACCCCAGATGTCCCAATTTTTCACTCAGAAAGCCAGGAAAATCGAAAACAATATGTCGATGCTTCTGGAAAAATGACTCTTTCTGGGATAGTGGATATCATCTTCGAAACGTTAGAAGTCTCACCCGCTATAAAAAGCCTTATCAGTATGATTCTTCCTTTGGTAAAACCCCTTCTGAAGCGACTGGCTTCAAATTGGCCGATTCTTGATTCGTTCATATCCTTCGATGGCTAATTTAACCAACGAGGTCGGGGATATGATCGAAGTGCTACAGTGGAATTGTAGAAGCATTATTAAAAACATAGACGCGTTCAAATTTTTAGTTCACAGTACGCGCTGTGACATATTTGCTCTTTGTGAAACATGGCTAACTTCTGAAAAAGATGTCCCATTCCACGATTTTAATATTATTCGTCTGGATCGAGGGAATGGGTATGGAGGAGTGCTTTTGGGGATCAATAAGCTCCACTCCTTTTATAGAATTGATTTCCCCCCGATGGTAGGCACTGAAGTAGTTGCTTGTCATGTTACTATACGAGGTAAAAGTTTCAGCATAGCCAGCGTGTACATACCGCCCAATGCCAGAGTATCCCGCAGAGATCTTTCGGCCGTATGCTGTGCTATGCCTGCGCCATGGTTGATTCTAGGAGATTTCAATTCTCACGGTACAGCCTGGGGGTCACCGAGGGATGACAACCGCGCTTCCATGATATATGATCTTTGTGACTACTTCAACTTGACAATTTTGAACACTGGGGAAGCAACACGAATAAAACCTCCAGATCCTCCAAGCATTTTAGACCTCTCAATCTGTTCGAGTTCACTATCATTGGATTGCACGTGGAAAGTAATTCAAGATCCCCATGGTAGTGATCACCTGCCTATCAGAATTTCAGTTACCAATAATTCGAATCCAATTCATCAGATAAACCTCGCGTATGATCTCACCAAGCACATTGACTGGGAAAAGTACGCCAAGGGGGTTTACGAGGGCGAACAGCTAGTTGATGTTCTTCCTCCGTTGGAAGAATGTCAATTTCTCTCCGCGTTAATTATTCAGAGTGCTCTTCAAGCCCAGCGTCGCCCTTTTCCAGGATCTTCAGTACGAAGCCGGCCACCCACTCTTTGGTGGGACGACGAGTGTACGAAGGTCTATCGCGATAAATCCGCCGCGTTCAAAAACTTTCGCAAACGCGGTACACTAGAAAATTACGAGCGGTTTACTAAACTCGAGCGAAAATTTAAAAGCCTCGTAAAGGCAAAAAAACGCGGATATTGGCGTAATTTTGTTAACGGGTTATCGCGCGAAACGTCAATGAGAACACTTTGGACCGTCGGGAAAAGAATGCGGAACGCTTCTACGGTCAATGAGGATCGCGAAAGCTCTCCTCGGTGGATCTTCGACTTCGCCAAGAAGGTTTGCCCGGATTCCGTTCCAACGCAACGACCTATTAGAGACGTTCATACCGACAGAAACGACATGGACGAACCGTTTACGATGGTTGAATTCTCACTTGCTCTCCTCTCATGCAACAACTCTGCCCCAGGCATGGATGGAATAAAATTTAGCATGCTTAAAAACCTCCCAGACGTCATTAAGAGGCGCATGTTGAATCTTTTCAATCGAATTTTGGAGGGCAACATTGTTCCGGATGACTGGAGACAAGTGAGAGTGATAGCCATCAAAAAACCCGGAAAACCCGCGTCGGATTATAACTCGTATCGACCTATCGCGATGTTATCATGCATTCGAAAGCTGTTGGAGAAAATGATTCTCTTTCGGCTTGACAAGTGGGTTGAATCGAACGGCCTTCTATCAGATACGCAATTTGGTTTCCGCAGAGGTAAAGGAACGAACGACTGTCTTGCGTTGCTTTCTTCAGAAATTCAACTGGCCTATGCTCAAAAGGAACAAATGGGTTCAGTCTTCTTGGATATTAAAGGGGCTTTCGATTCAGTATGTATAGATGTCCTTTCAGACAAACTCCACGAATGTGGTCTTTCCCCAATTTTGAATAACTACTTGCATAACTTGTTGTCTGAGAAACGTATGAGCTTTTCTCACGGAACCTCAACAACTTCACGAATTAGCTACATGGGTCTCCCCCAGGGCTCATGCTTGAGCCCCCTGCTTTATAATTTTTATGTAAGAGATATTGATAATTGTCTCGTGGAAAATTGCTCGCTAAGACAGCTTGCAGATGATGCCGTTGTTTCTGTAATAGGACCAGGGGCGGATGATCTGCAAAGACCGTTGCAAGATACTTTAGACAATTTGTCTACGTGGGCTGTAAAGCTGGGTATCGAATTCTCTCCGGAGAAAACTGAGTTAGTTGTCTTTTCTAGGAAGCGTGACCCAGTAGAGATCAAGCTTCAATTCATGGGTAAGGAACTAACTCAAGGCCTTTCGCACATGTATCTAGGGATCTGGTTCGACTCTAAATGCACCTGGGGAAAGCACATCAAGTATCTGCATCAGAAGTGCCAGCAACGAATCAACTTTATGCGTACACTCACAGGAACATGGTGGGGAGCTCACCCGGAAGATCTGATAAAGTTATATCGTACAACAATACTTTCGGTCCTCGAATACGGTAGCTTTTGTTTCCAATCCGCGGCGAAAACTCACATCTTGAAGCTGCAGCGTATTCAGTATCGCTGTATTCGAATCGCTTTAGGATGCATGAACTCGACTCATACTATGAGTTTAGAAGTATTAGCAGGAGTTCTTCCTTTATCAGACCGTTTTGCGGAATTGTCGCTCCGGTTCCTCATCCGCTGTGAGGTGTTAAACCCATTGGTAATTGAAAATTTTGAAAAGCTAATCGAACGAAATCCTCAAACAAAATTCATGACACTGTACTACTGGTACATGACTCTGGAGATTAACCCTTCCTCGAATTTACCCCACGGTTGTCGCTTCCCAGTCTTCTCCAATTCAACTGTAGCTTTTGATCTGACCATGAAGCGTGAAATCCATGGAATTCCAGAACCACTCCGTTCGGAGTATATACCATTAATTTTCGCAGACAAGTTCGGCCAAGTCAGCAGCGACAGAACGTTTTACACAGACGGGTCAAAAATAAATGATTCCACTGGTTTTGGTGTATTTAATGAATTTCATAGCGCCGCCCATAAACTTCAAAATCCTTGTTCCGTATATGTCGCTGAATTAGCGGCGATACACTACGCATTAGAGCGAATAGCCTCTCTTCCCTCTGATCAATACTTCATTTTCACGGATAGTCTCAGCTCCATAGAGGCTATTCGTTCAATGAGGCCGGTAAAGCACTCGTCGTATTTCTTACGAGAAATACGATCTATTTTGAGTGCTCTATCGAATCACAACATCACCTTGGTTTGGGTCCCTTCTCATTGCTCGATTCCGGGCAATGAGAAAGCGGACTCACTCGCCAAGGTGGGCGCTATGGAAGGTAATATTTACGAACGGCGTATTACCTTCAATGAATTTTTCACAATTGCTCGCCAGCAAGCCATGATCAGTTGGCAACAAAAATGGAATGAAGGGGATCTGGGCAGGTGGTTACATTCTATTCTCCCACAGGTATCGAATAGACCGTGGTTTAAGGGGTTGGACATGAGCCGAGATTTTATCAAGGTAATGTGTCGTCTGATGTCCAATCACTACTCCCTGGGCTCACACTTTTATCGAATAGGCCTCGCAGACAGCAATCGATGTGGTTGCGGCGCAGGTTACCAAGACATCAATCATGTCGTGTGGTATTGTCCCGAATACGAAATTGCCAGAACCAATTTATGTGCATCCCTCAGGGCCCAAGGAAAACCAGATAAGGAAGACATTAGAGATGTTTTGGGTAGGCTAGACTTCGATTACATGTTCCTCCTCTTCAAATTTTTGAAGGATATTGACGTTTTTGTTTGATCACCCATGTCTGTCGTTCCGTTTGTCCACCTTGCTTTCCTTGAAACCGTTTTGTTGTATCGTTACAGGTCGTTTAAGTCCGCCCCATGATTGACGAACAGCACCATACCGCCACTTTGCTGCTAACTGTGATCAATCAAACCTTTAAATCCCATCCTTACCCAAAAAATAATTGTATTCCCTAACCTCGACCAAACCGCGAGTTTTTCGGTTCCCCAAAACTAACATAGATATTTAAGAAGCAAACAAGATTTTGTAAACCAAATCAAATGAATTCGGCTCCGTTATGCCTGACGGCGCTTGAGCCTATCAAATAAACGAATAAGTAAAAAAAAAAGGATATATTCATAACATTTGGTTTGAATAATAAATCATGCTGCAGACATAAATTGTTTCTTACAACTGTGTTCTGAAGACCTTTAGATTTTCAATTTTCATGAAAGCCTTTATTATTATATCATATGATGCTTTATGGATAGGAATTAAAATGTTCTTCGAGAATTGGACGGGTCTAGACTAGTGCAATATAGACAGTAGACTCGGTAGATCATTATGACCCGAATTCAAGGACGATTTGAAAAATTTCGAACGTTTTGTCAAAATTACGTCTTTGATGGATGTATAAACTAGTGTGACCTATAGATGTTCTGTAATATTTGTCAACAATATTTCAAATCTATACTTTTCCATCACTCATGAAACTACAACTAAAAGTGAGGCTATGGGATAACTATGGTTATATAATGCCAATAATATAATACTGATGTAATGCTAATAAGCCGTTTCAATAGCATTTTCTTGCGACTATGATTTTGTTCGCGATTTATACTAAATGTTACGTCTCTTTTTCTGCGCTATAATCTCTACGTCATAACTTTACGTCATTACGTCGGAGATAGAATCCCATCCCTGGTCCTCGACGTGAGAAGCGTACGTTCTTACCACTACACCAGGCCTGTCCACGATTGCATTGTTAATAGATTTGTTCAATTTGCTTGCAGTCTCCATACAAAGCTGTAGGATTCTTTTATATGGCAAAATGCAATATTTTTCTGAAGCATAATTATTATGAACTTTGTTAATTAGTATACATTGACACATAAAAAATGTATTTCTGTGATCAATTAAGTAAATAAATCGCCGTACAAGATGGAAAATTTACGCGCAAGATGATTGGAATCTATATAAACAAACTGCTAATATCTCAGAAACTTGACGTTCTATTATACTTTCGAAAATGACAATATTTTTGGTGATACTTGGGATAAAATAAATGTTTCGCAGAGCAATTTGCTCAATATATTTCGCCAAGTTTAAAGATAACATAAAAATTCGATGCTAATCACTAGATTTTGCGTGAGATAATACCTATATTGCTCGAACTGTAGTCTTATTCCCCATTATGGGAACAAATGATTTTCAAGCATTTAAAATAATACACCTTTACGATATGCTTAGTTACGCCTTTACATAAAAAAGTCGTATTATATATTTTATTTGCTGCATGCAATGACTGCAATAATACCATGGAAACCACGTTAATGTCTTTTGTTTTCTGCTGTTTTCATAAGCTTTGTGCTCTACAAGCATATCATGATTGAATGGTTTAATACATTGATAAAATAATTCTCAAACCTGCGGTAGAACTTTTGACAGCTGCGGTAGAACCAAAGACATTTTTATGGCTACCGCAAGACGGAAATTTCCCAAAAGATCCGCAATACAAATCAAAAATTCTAGCAAGCCATGCTTTTAAAAGTCATATTTTTTTATTAGAATTAGACATCATTTCAGAAACACTTATCAAAATTTTCGTTCTCGAAATTGTAATTCAATAAACTCAAAAAAAAACAAGAATGTCCGCCCATAGTCTAACAGAGGAACAAGAGCGCCAGTTCCGTCAGATGTTCGAGATGTTCGACAAAAATGGCGACGGTTCGATCAGCACATCGGAACTGGGATCGGTCGTTCGGGCCTTGGGTATGAATCCCTCCATTGCGGAAATCGAGCAAATGATCCACGAGGTCGATTTGGACGGAAGTGGGTCGATTGAGTTGAACGAATTTCTCATACTGATGGCACGTAAGTCACGGGAGGGTTCCACACAGGAAGAGCTACGGGATGCGTTCAAAATTTTTGACAAGGATGGAGATGGATTTCTCACGGTTGACGAGTTGTCGGCTGTTATGAAGAACTTTGGCGAGAGATTGACCGATGACGAACTAGCAGATCTGCTGGAGGAAGCCGACATCGATGGAGACGGAAAGATCAACTATGAAGAATTTGTCATCATGTTGAGCAAGTGAACAAATGGTTTGATTATTAATCACTTCGTTTTGAAATATAAAATATAGAAATGATTCTTCATTTTCCATTGCAAACAACGCGGAAAACATAGAGCATAATAAATGTACGATATTATAAAGGAGGTCGAAAAATGTTCCCAATTCAACAAATCCTCATCATGCTAACAGTGTGTAAAAGACTCTGGATTTCGTGTTCAATGTGTGTTACCCGATAATCCGCACATAAAACATAATCTTCTGATAAAAAAAAACATGACATCGAAAAGGAATGCCTTCAACCTCGTCCAAATACCTTTAAGGGATTCCAAGCATTGAGTGCCACCCGCCGTCGTAACAAATTTTCGCGTTCTGCTTGCTAGTCGAAGCCATATTTATGATCCCCGCCATAAACCTCCACCCCATCGTAGGACCCTACAAGCAACTATTTACCAACTGTGCTTCCTTAGCTCACAGTGAGAAAACAGCCATAAGATTTTATACTCGTCCATTCACTTTGCTGCCGAGCCGACAGGTATCTAGCTAGGCATGTGTATAGGTTTCCAGTTACATACATTTCCTTGTAACTGGTCGTATCTAGCACTCAAACAGCACCGCAGGGTGCTTTCGCCATCTCCATGTAGGCCCACTCGATGCCACATACGAGATTTAACGCTTCATTTACGTCTCAGCCCTTTCCGCTCGTATGCTGACTTTGGAGGGCACTTTAACGACAAGCTTCTTCCGCCTCTCACCTTCGAGTACTAAGTTATGCTAGCCTTCTCTAAATTAAACAACCACGCTTCTCCATGGGATTGCAATGGAAGATGAGCGATGATGGTTAAAAATTCATCTTCTCCATCTTTCTTGCGTTACGTCCTAACTGGGACAAAACCCGTTTCTCTGCATAGTGTTCTTATTAGTACTTCAACGGTTATTAACTGCGAGCTTTGCATGCTAATCGACCCTTTTTGCATTCGTATATCGTGTGGTAGGAACTAAGATATTTACTTTATGAAATTGGAAATCGAGAAAATTTCCAACCCGAAAAGATAGTTGACTGGTGGAATTCAAACCCACGACCCTCTGCTTGGTCTTGCCGAATAGCTGCGCGTTTACCGCCACGACTATCTGGACCCCTCTATACATATTGGGAGCTTTGACCTTAATGTGATTAATATTATGAAGTCCATTTTTGGTATCACATTTCTTCTGAGACAGCGCTTACTTATAGTTTATAAACACCACCTTAGTTTTTGTTTCGTTCATCTACCGTTTTGTCTCAAATTCCGAACAGACTCATATTCCAAACACTCGGTTTTTGTATGGCGATCTGGTTGAAATATTTCGCTGAAATATGTAACCAAATAACAAGGAAATGGCAGTCAATTGCGATTCAATTTTAACGTCTCCAATATATTTTTACCGTGGGAGTGGTGATGATTCTCTAGTTTGAGACAATAGAAATATCAGTAATAGAACGCTAGAAGCGCTGTTCGCACAAAACTGATTTTAATTATTATTACCTTAAATTATGGTTTTTCATTGTTTGTTCAATACCATGTCGTCGTTTTGGTTTTTATAATTAATTCGACACTTTGATGCCCGGTACTCACGCTGTCAGTTCGTGGCAAACTAGATGTTGGTAACACGAACAGCAGCAACATTAGCATTATTAGGTTAATGCTTCTACTTTTGAGACCATATGAACAAGCTCAGTTAAATTTATTTGCGAAATAATTCATTTAAATACAATTTATGCGTGCTGTTCGGAATTTGAATCAAGGTGTTCGGAATATGAGACAGAATGAACACAGTGTTAGGCATTTGAATCAAAATGTTGTTCGATACTTTTACGTAAAAACAATACTAAAACAGATTTTATCAACATTTTTATTGGTACACCCAACAGCTAACAGTTAGACTTTGCGAAGAAATTAAAAGTGACACAAATATCATCCAATTTATGCCAATCAGATGCATATGAAGTCTTTGTTGGCCTCAAGTGTTTATTTGTTTATCATTACAAACATTAAATCCATTACTTTTATCGAGAGTTTCTCTGTTGGAAAACACTATCATCATAAGCAATGCCCAGCTCAGTATGGGAGAAAAATAAAGTTGTATAATTCCACGGGGCACCCCCTATGATTATTTCTTAGGGTTAGAGGAAGACTTCCTGAAAATTTCAGATCATTTGGTCGTTCCATGAGCTGGCGCAATTGAATTGAAGTTAATATGGGATTTTCAGTTCACACATATGGGAAACTGCACATAATCTCCTGTTTGGGTCAGGAAAATTGTTGATCGCGTTCAATTGAACCCAGAATGTCAAAAACACTACTTGATACCATAGCGAACAATATTTTAGAAGGTTGTATGATGATTAAAATTGAGAAAGTTGGTTTTTTAACTATCTGAAGTAGATTTGCAATAATGCTTGGTGTTTCTTCAACATAGCTGGGTGGTAGCTATTAAGCGCATCATAGCCACCTATAACGCTGGGCGAGTTGCGGTACAAGGTGCATGCATATATGTGATTGTACGGGAGTGCTGATCTAAGCCTAACTTTCAGCTACTGAAAGGCAGTGGTGGAAAGAATCATGTCGTTTACGCAAAATGAACCAATATTAAGCAGGATCCACGCTCACGCGCTCACGAACCAACAGCGACCGATTTGGTCACAGATTCTTGAATCGGAGAACCAGAACAAAACAAATGTAAAAAGAGCGAAATTGCTGGATGAGCAGAGTCTGCTCACAGCCGTTCTTTTTTCCGTTCCTAGCTATTTATGTGAATAATTGGATGGATTATGATTATAATAGATCGATTACAAACTAATGTACGACAGTATTGAGAAAATTGACCGATATGTGGTGTTATTGTAGAAATATCACAGGGAATCGGACGCGTGATTGCATGTCAAAATGAAATGATGCGATGGCTTTTACAGTATATGTGTTCGGGCGATCGTGAGCAAAGAAAGCAAGAACGCGATCGCACAAAATGAACAACCGATGCGGTAGCATTTTTCTGGTGTGCATGAACAGACTCTGTTCACCGTTTTACAGCACTGCTGAAAGGTTAATTAAAATGAGCTTAAAACCAGACACAACCTTCTGCAACTATGTTCATTAGGGTATCGACTAGTGAATTTATCATTCTGGGTTCAATTGAACGTGATTTACTAGTCTACGGAACGAAATAGTGGCATAGGGACAATTTTCAATATATTTGAAACAAATATTCCATACAAACTTCGAATTGAATGCGCCAGCTGGAGGAACAACCAAATGAGTTGAAATTTTGAGAGAGCTTTTTTCTTACTCTAAGGCACATACCTAAGGGGTGCTCCGTAGAGTTTTTCAACTTTTTTGTTTAAAGGCCAGTCTAATAAGCATAGTATAACATAGAATTACCCGTAACGCGAGTAGATCACCTTTTCGTGGTGCGTTACTGGGTAAGATCTACCAACTTGAACCCTAGTCTCATCTTGTTTGTCGGGCTAGGGTAATATGTTTTGGTAATTCAAGTTTTTTTTTTTTTCTTTATTTTAGTGTTTTTTAACATAAAGCTAGTTCAACACTCGTCAGAAGAGGTCACCGAAATGGTGCCTCAAAAAAGAAGGACCCTTAAGGGGTGCCTCTTTCGAGCCCAACCAAGGGGTCTCGACAAACACAGAGTAACGCTATTTTAGCTGACTCACTGGAGAGTCGACCTGTCGTTGTTTTACGTGTAACATCCACCGACAGTCTTTAATTGAAATATCCTAATTGTGAATGCGCACCGCATAATGCGAAACTTCCTTGTTTTTGAAAAATTTGATAACCTAATTGCGTATAGCCGCCGACTTTGGCGGTGGACATCTGCTTAGCCGGACTAAGCTGGCTTGTAGTGTTGGGTCATATTTGTCCGTACAGGTTGATAGCTTTTAGGAACTCTATTAAAGTTGACACGGTGGCCGCGTCGTTTCCTAGGGAGCTGCGGATACTTCCCGAAATTCCGAAGGATCTCTGGGCTGATTCGTATTGCGGACATGTACATATAAAGTGCTCGATGGAGTTCTGAACGCCGCAGATTGAGCACATCCGTCTGAAAGGACCACGTCCATCCATGTTATGAGAAACCCGCGTATGCCCGGTTCTTAAGCGGGAGATGACTCGTTGATCGTGGAGAAGAGGACAATCAACCCAGTTTTCGGTTGAGAGTTTGATTTTTCGCAGGTGCGGAGAGTAAGGCTGAGCCCATTCAGTACCCCATACGTTCTTGAAAGTTTTCGAAATCCATCTTTTGACGTCATCGAAAGGAACCGTTTCTTCGAAACGAGGAGAAGAATGGCCAGTCCCGGCGAGGTTATCGTCAGCTACATTTCCGGGTATCCCACAATGTCCGGGAATCCATGCGTAGGTTGTGTTCGGCATAGCATTCTCTAGCGTCCCCTGAATCCATGGATGTGTGGGCCTTTCAGATTGCAAGGCAGAAACCACGCTTGCTGAATCTGTAAGGATTAATACTGGTCGGTCGGATGGTATGGTGGCTGCTATGAAAATAGCAACGGCTTCCGCGGAAAAAACGGAGCATATAGGAGGAAGACTAAGGCTTAGTGAAATGTCGGAGGCCGAAACTCCCAAACCGACGCCAAGGTTCGAGAGTGACCCATCGGTGTAGCGTTTTTCGTGACTGGGATACTTGTTATGTAGCCAATCGAGGACGGTAGCTCTAAGAAACGATGAATTGTCACCTGCGCGAAACTGATTTGCAATTGCGTTGTCTATGTTTGGTTTCGATGAGTGCCAACAAATATCTCCGTACCAGTGAACCTTGGCCACTGGGGGGAGGTCCACGTTGGCGGCCGACTGGAGGATTCTGCACGCTTCAGATAGGATAAAAATCCTGTCGTCTCCGGATGTTTTTTCGGTAATAGCGGCAGCTTTTCTGCAGACAGCCGTGTAAATGAAAAAACGGAAGGGGAGAAGACCTGCTTCGACGCAGCTTGAGTCCGCCGGAGTTGAAGGAAGCAACCCTGATATTATGCGTATATACCCGTGGTATACGGGAGCGAGAGTGCTAACGAGTCGGTCTAACGCTATACAAGTGAGTTCTAACCCGTATGTTAGCCTGCTATCGATTATGGCTTGCGCAACCCGGAAGCGCACTGCCCGATTGTTCGTTCGGTGGGGGCGTGAGATCGTCCGGATTATATTTAGGCGGGTTTGACAACTCTGCTTCACCGAGTCAAAGTGATGCCGGAAGGTGAGCCCATGGTCCACAGTGACCCCAAGCACCTTGACGGTTTTTTTGTTAGGAATAACTGCCCCATTGACCATAATTGGGACGGGGTTACGATGATTAGATGGACACACATGACATCTAACGCTTTTCGATGCGGACAGCTCGAAGCCGACTGCAGAGGCCCACTTATATACCGCGTTGACAGCTGCTTGGGTTTTAATTCTGACACGAACTGGTGTTTTACCGCTAACGACAAGAAGGATATCGTCAGCGTATACAAATACATATATGCCACTGGGAAGGTAGCTAAACACTCCGTTCATTGCCACCAGAAATAAGGTGACTGCTATCACGGATCCCTGTGGAACGCCGGCCTCTTCCCGATATGAGTCGGATAGGAAGTCACCAACAAGGACTCGGAAGGAACGCTGTTGTAAAAAATTCTGCACGAAACGCATGATGTGCCCTGATAGATTCCATTCAACTAGTTGACGGAGAACTAATGGACCCCATGTCCGGTTGAACGCCTTCGATAGATCTAGGGAAACGATCTCGGTATGCAAGCCACTGGAGTAAGCCGTATGTAGGACATCACCGAGTTGGGAAAAATAGGTTGAAGTCCCGTGCCCTGCTCTAAAGGCATGTTGTCTATGGTCCAAGAGGTCATGAGATTCCAGAAACTGTTTCAGTCGACGGTTCACCATCCGCTCCATCACCTTTGACATACAGCACGTGAGTGCAACTGGCCGGAATTTGGATGGGCCACGAGAGTCACTGTTAGTCTTCGGTATGGGGATGATAAGGCTTTCGCTCCATTCTGACGGAAAACTGTCCGTGAGCCATGTTTTGTTGATGAGATCCAGGAGTTGTAGTTTGCCGGAAGGAGGAAGATTTTTTATGAGAGGATAACCGATGCCATCTGGGCCAACAGATTTACCGGTACTACATTTGATTGCGAATATTAGTTCACTGAGAGTGAATGGATTGTTGATTGGCGCGTTATCATGATCATCAGGAACGGAAAAATCAGCCACAGAACTGAGAGTTGGTTGAATACGGCGTTTAAAGAAATCGCTGTAGCTATCGATGGCTGCTAGCTTTGCGAAATATTCGCCTAGAGCCATTGCTACTGCTGGAGGTTCCGAAACATCAGAGCCTTGAATTTGAAGTGTAAGTGGTGTTGCTTTACGCTTTCCACTGAGAACATTTATCTTGTTCCAGAGGTCAAAGGAAGTTTGTGTTGGATTGATGCTGTCTAAAAAATTTTCCCAGCTGGCACGCTTTTCGTCCGCGATTATCCTTTTGCATTCCATGTGTCGCCGCCGATATAGGTTAATTGCATTCTCCTTGTTAGGGTGGCCAATGGGAATACGCTTGACCGTGCGTAGTGCTTTCCTCCTAGATTTGACTGCTTTTCTGGTGTCATCCGTCCACCAGTGTAGAGCCTTCCTGCCCGGTCGATTGCTAGTACTAGGTATAGATGATTCCGCGGCATTGTGGATCACTTTGGCCAAATCGGTTAAGTTGGTGGGTGCATGATTTCGGGAAAGATAGCGAAAGCTTTCAGTGTATTCGTTCCAGTCTGCCTTCTCGTACATCCATCTAGGCCGACGGGCCAAAGCCGGCGGGGAGGCACATGAGCCTATTCGAATAGGATGGTGATCGCTACCGTACATATCGGAGTCCACACTCCACTGAAAACGGTTAACGAAGGAGCGACTTACTGCAGCTACGTCGATGGCTGAGGAGGTATGCCCGTTAAAGAAGGTATTTGCACCGTTGTTAAGGACAATAAGGTCATGTTCCTCGAAAATATTTTGTAGGGCGATTCCTCTGGCATCAGAGCGGTGCCCGACCCAAATAGGGTGATGAGCGTTCATGTCGCCAACGAAAAGGGTGGGTCCGGGTATCACCTCAAGGATTCGATCAATCCGCTCACGCAGGTTGGGTAAGGTTCCGCAGGGGAGATAGACGTTTAAAACGGAAACCCTGATAGGCCCGTTAAGGCGTATTCCGACAACGGGTAGGTCTGAGTCGAGCCTGAGGACCTCAAAAGGGATCGACGTTAATACACCCAGGGCGACTGAGTGTCTCAAGTTACTGCCACGGAGCATAGTCCAACGATATTGGCCACGAAGCGAGCGATACCCTGTTCACTTCCTGCAGAGCTAAGCACCACGGTGTAGTGTCATGAACTAGAAGTTCGAGGTTTGCGAGGTTATTATAGAAACCAATCATGTTCCATTGAAGGAGAATGGTAATTGGTTTTGGCAGAGTTGGCGTGGGAAAAGAAGTTCGGGAAATCGATGAGGTTCCGCTGGAGTTCTGAGAAGTTTGCCGTAGAAAGGATCTGCCGCCCAGGTTGATGTGCTGAGAATGAGCTGCCGCTGCAACATTGGTGGTCAAGCTGGCAGTTTTGGAAGGCCTGGTTGTCAAACCGCTAATGACGGAGGGGGACTTATCACACGGGTTGAAGTGCCCGTGGAGCCCAGAGGGGGAGTCTATCCGCTGGGACCGGTTGTCCGAGAGGGATGTTTCGGAAAACCCTGACGATGGTATTGAAGGAGCATTCGGTGACGGTGAAGTTTCGACGGGATTTGGGTAGCGTTGCATGTGATGTCTAACAGGCACTCCAGGTACCATGGAGTTGGGCGAGCTGAGAGTACCGGAAGAGCTATTGACGGGGTGGGACTTACCACCCGGGTTGGGGTGCCCAGGCTGCATCGCGAAAGAGCCGGCAGGGATACTGGAGGGTAATAAGGCTTCAAAATTGCTGGTCTTGGTTGATTTGGCATTCGTTTGAAGAAAGAGGGCTTGACTTCCCACGTTGTCCATTGGGGTAGCGGGTAGAGCCCGACGCGTCCCGATTACTTCAAAACCTTCACCTCCCACGTCGTCCAGGAAAAATGGCTCAGAAGCTTGATTTCCCTCTTCCAGATCTTCTCCCAACGCCAGAGGTTGTCCGCCAGTTCCGAAGTGGGAAACGACCGCACCGACGGGGCTCTGGCTACCGGGAGTTTTAGCTGGGCAACGAACAGAAAGAAGCAGGAGCTCATCGTCCATTTCTCCTTCAAGACGCCGAGGTCGACCCAACGATTCCGGTTGGTGTAGAGCGTCCGGTACATTGGCGCCCCGACTGTCAAGAGAGGTGACAGGACTGATACGTTGGGCATGATGCCGGAGTCGATCCGGCGATGCTGGTTGGGGCAAGACTTCCAGTTCGCCGGTGCTCCGACGATCAGAAGCCATGAAATCGGTGTTGGGCTGTATGCTGCTATTTACGGTACCATTGAGGAAGGCTCTTTCGGGGGTGTCAGGTTTGGGGGGTTGGGGTGGCGGTGAGAAAATAGAGAAAAAGGTTGATGGACTTACCGCTTCTTGGGAATGGTCCCAAGACCTTCGGAGGCCTTCTTTTTCGTCTTTTTCTGTAGTTGGAATAACGATTCCGTTCGGGAGACGGCACTGATTGGACGTTTCACTGAAGGTGTGACTTGGTCGCTGGTTATTTCACTTTCACTCGGGAGAGAGGTTCTGGTACGTGTCGGTTTTGGTGTTTTCGGTGAAACCATGGTTTTCATCGGTAATTCAAGGCTTTTCGGTACAAAGTCCTTGTTACTGGCAACAGTTTCTGAAAATTAATCTATTTTACCTAGCAGATGGTTAAAGACTCGGAGTTGGTCAGTCCCGAGACTACACTTGAAGCCAGGATAACAATCATGAGTATTAACTCAACAAGGACTGTATGTACTGGTAATTCAAGGACTCACGTGAATTCTGATTACTAAACACATTTTCTAGCTTGATTCGGTTTTACTGCTACTTTACTGCTAAAAGCGAAACAAGGATGGAACTAGAGTTCCGTTGCATGGTCAAATATCAGTAGTAGGGTCGATGTACCAATAGCCGCATAGCTAAGAACAAAAATTCGTATAAAATCGAAAAATAATGCTAGCGTCCTTAATTTTTCATCATCTGATAGATTTTTATCTTGGTTTTGTGGGAAAAATATAAAACATACGAAAACTCAAATGTTTGTATTTATTATCGCGTGTGCCACTATAGGAATACATGTGCCTATAGTAGCACTATTTCTAATTTCTGTTCCTATAGTAGCACTAGCATCACGGCGTCGGAAAAATACTTATCAAAACCGTATTTTTACAAAACTTTTATATTTTTCCTACAAAATGTGGATCTTAAGCTTTCGTTTGATGTAAAAAAGTTATAATTTAATCAATTATTTCGTATAATAAAAAATAGTTTCTCTCAGTTGTGCTACTATAGAAACAATAGGTTTACTATAGGCGCAAGGGAGCTCAAATTTTAAGCAAAAATATTTTTTTCGATCATTTTTTGAGCAAAATCAAGATGTAAATCAATGGTACTTAGATAAATAGGTCCTGACCTTCATGTCAAAAAATGTTTTGAAAAGATTTATAGCAAAACGGCCGTGAAAAGTCACCTTTTGCGACTATAGGGGACTGTCCACTAAGGGAACACCGACCCTACCGATTTGGTTTCTCAGAAATTTAATCGATTATGTTTGCTAAGGGGCGCGCCTTCGCTGAGATGTAAATTTCTATGAAGGGTGTAAATAGCGGGACCTTTTCATCATAGTTCATCAATATCTGAGGAATTAAAACAAGAACTGTACAGAAATCGATGCTTCATTACCTATCAATGGAAATGGAGTAATGCGACATGCACTATACACTAAGGATACGGGTAATGCCACAATAGATCTAAATACTGGTCGCAGTGGCGCATCCGAACAGAGAAAAAAAAATAGCATAGAATTGAATGAATATTTGGGTGGTTCAAAAAATCGTTTTTGCTCCACACCGCTCATTCGATTTCAGATCAAATTCTGAGTGTCCTCCCAAAATTTGAGCTCATTTGGAAGAAAACTGATTTGAATACGATCTTCGGCAAAGTTGTAGCTGACGAATGTATTTAACAATATCAGCGTAGCTCCAACTCTCAAGAGCCAATGGGCAAACACTATGACCGGTTGAATGAATTGCTTGCATTTCCCATAGTCATTCCCATACAAACTTTGAAGGGCTTGTGCAGTCTCAGCTTTCATTCAAATGAGCTCAAATTTTGGGAGGATACTCAGAATTTGATCTGAAATCGAATGAGCGGTGTGGAGCAAAAACGATATTTTGAATCACCTTAATGAATATACATGTTAATGGTTTCTACTCATGATTGAGCGTTACTTGTAAGTATTGCACTTCGATCCATTTTCTGCTTATTATCAAAGTGCACACAGCCGACTCTCCACATCTCGATGTTCTACATCTCGATATCTCTCTCTTTGTCGATGGTTATCACGGTCCCTTCATTCTGCGTACATTTTCACTCTCCATATCTAGATATCCTCCTTATCTCGATACCTCCCTATCTCGATCTGTTTCTTATTCCCGAGTTTCTCCCCGTAAGTCGATATGCCCATTATCTAAGGTTACTAGACTAGATGTTAGGGATTCCAAATAATTTGCGTAGACGAAATGACGTCTATTTGTTTTGGGAGCAGGCCGTTAGGCCGAAAGTCGTTAGGCCGAACGTCGTTAGGCCGAAGGCCATTAGGCCGAATGCCGTTAGGCCGAAAAGGTCGTTAGGCCGAAAGGGTCGTTAGGCCGAAAGCTATCTCAGGCTACAATTTTTTTCCCGTTATTTGATTTTCACTCCACGAAGTGAAACATTAATGCGATTATGTTGTGAAAAAATGAAGCAATTTGGTGCAGTCGTCTTTGAGTAATGAGCATTTATGTTTCTGATACCACGCTGGACAAATAAAAATCTTGAAAACCCTTAAAAACATCATATCGTAATTTTCAGATTTCTCTAAGAATACTGAACCTAATTCGCATTGTATAGTACACATATTATTTTTTTTGATAAATTGACCAAAATCAAAATGGCTGGCAAAGACATTTCATATGAAGAATATGGTCTCCCAAGGAACATCGGAATATTTTTTAAACTAGTTCTTCTTCTTCTTCTTTCTGGCATTACGTACCCACTGGAACAGAGCCTGCTTCTCAGCTCCACAGTTATTAACTGAGAGCTTACTGTGTCAATGACCATTTTTGCATGCGTATATCGTGTGGCAGGTACGAAGATACTTTATGCCCTGGGAAGTCGAGAAAATTTCCAACCCGAAAAGATCCTCGACCGGTGGGATTCGAACCCACGACCCTCAGCTTGGTCTTGCTGATTAGCTGCGCGTTTACCGCTACGGCTAACTGGGCCCCTAGTTCACCAATGATTAATATCGACAGGGATTCCTAAACTAGTTTTTTGAGATATTGTGAATAAATGGTGCAAAAATAACAAGAAACAAAAAGTTATCGCGATTTGATTTTTTTTAGCAGTAAAAAATGAAGCTGTCGATAGAGGGGTTAATCAAATGGAAATGACATTTGACTATTTTAGATGCAAAATACAAACTATTTTTTTAAATGGCTAACACATCAATCAGTGTTTTTTCCTTCTTTTAAAAGAAGGCTATTCTTTCTAGTTATAATTGACAGCGGATGTACAGGGTCAGAAAAGATAATGCAGATTTGGTGATTTATATGAGTAGACAAAAAATACTCATTAGTAAGCATCCATAAATGACGCAGCATTTTCTTGTCAATTTCTGAAACGCCCAACTATACAAAGAAATCTCTTTACGCAACTCTGTGTATACAAACTCAGTTGACATCAGTTCAGTTCAGTTGACATCAGAACTCAGTTGACATCAGTTTTCAACATAACTCTTAATCTGAGAGAGAGGAGACAGCTGGCTTAGATTGCGAGCTCACAAAAGTCGAGGGAACCTGTCATCAGTTGTCACTGGAAAACCGCACATTCGAAGGGCAGATCATGAAAAACCGTCAAAATTTGGCCAAACTATAACTAAAGAATGATTGAAAATTCAGGTTGTTTTCCTATGCTCTCGCAAATAAAATCGTTGATTATTTAAATATTGTCGATTGCTATGGATTTTTTTAAATTTTTTTTTGATAACAAATGGAATGTGATAATGGTTTTGACCCAGTTTGTGCTTTTCGAACCATTGTACACAACCCAAACATGAGAAAAAGAAATCAAAGAAGCCAAGAAAACAAGCCAGTTGTCAGTGAGCTGTCTCCTCTCTCTCAGCTCTTAATGATCTTTCAGCTGCACTAATGTGACAACACTATTTGTTCGGTGAAATTAAGAAAAAAAAACACCAAATCGAATTGTCCCATGATGAAAAGTTAGCGCATGTTAGTCCCACTGCAGATTTTCGCACCGTGTAGCACAAAATTGTACCGTCATAGGGTGCGGGTTCGATTCCCGCTTCAGCCATTGAAACTTTTCGTCAGGAATGTTTCACAGTTGTGCCACTGTAGCATGCTTGTCCGTTCGAGGTACGCGCAAATATGAAGAAAATGCATTTTTCATGATATGCATTCTTTACCTAATAATACACTGGTTAGACATGCGAACAGCGCTTGTGTGTTCTGAAATATTTGAACTATAGAGGAAAACGGATTGACATGATCACATACACTAAAGGCCCAAACGCAATGATAGCGGAACGGCAACGGAAAGCGGAACCGGTTCGCCAGCATGAACTACAGCAAGCTTGTCGACTCAGTGTTGGTTCAATTTCATTCGTTGTCAGCTCAGTCGAGATGGTGTGATTCATGCTGGCGAACCGGTTCCGCATTCCGTTGCCGTTCCGCTATCATTGCGTTTGGGCCTTAAGTTATCCAAAGATACACCCGGTTTACAGAATGTTAATTCCGATAGTTTAGCGTGTAAACCAGGTTGCTGTGACAGTGTCAATTCATTCATATAATCGTTCATCAAACTCACTGATTAGTCGGATAAAATGACGTATGCCTTTGCAGATAACAAAAGTAAAAAAAAAATAATAAAAAAAGAACAAATTTTGAATTTCAATCTTTAGCAGACGCATAACCTTTTCATCGATTTCAAGGCGGCATACGATAGTATCGACCTCGTAGAGCTATGGAAAATCATGGACGAGAACAGCTTTCCCGGGGAGCTCACGAGACTGATAAGAGCGACGATGGAGGGTGTGCAAAATTGTTTGAAGGTTTCAGGCGAACACTCCAGTTCGTTTGCATCCCGCTGGAAAGGTGATGGACTTTCGTGACTTTTGTTCAAAATTGCGCTAGATGGTGTTATGCGGAGAGCCGGGCTCAAGAGCCGGAGTAAGGGACCTGCAAGCACTTGGTGTCTTCGAACGTCGGGTGCTTAGGGCGATCTTCGACGGTGTGCAGGAAAACGGTGTGTGGCGGCGAAGGATGAACCACGGGCTCGCCCAACTCTACGGCGAACCCAGTATTCAGAAGGTGGCCAAAGCTGGAAGGATACGATGGGCAGGGCATGTTGCAAGAATGCCGGACAGCAACCCTGCAAATATGGTGTTCGCTTCGGATCCGGTTGATACAAAATGGCGTGGAGCGCAGCGAGCTAGGTGGGTGGATCAAGTGTGTATCGATTTGGCGAGCGTGAGGCAGAACCGAGGATAGATAGATGCGGCCACGAACCGAGTATTGTGGCGTGAAATTGTTGATTCAGTGTTGTCTGTCTAGATGTTAACTAAGTAAATGAATGGTAGCAACTACTAACAAAAGGAAGGGTCAACATTTTTGTCATTGATGACTTTAATGTCAAACATCGGTCATGGAATAATTCGCAAAATAATTCCAACGGCAGAATTTTATTTGATGAGTGCTCTTCAGGATATTTCTCAATTGAATACCCTGATAGCCCTACGTGCTTTTCCTCTTCTAGAAATCCATCTACGATTGATTTGGTCTTAACAGACTCCAGTCATTGTTGTAGCCAATTAGTTACTCATGCTGATTCTGATTCTGATCACGTCCCTGTTACATATATATATATATGAAACATATATCGATAGTAATCTTGATGTTAACATTTCTTTACAAACAAAACTTGATATTGACAACGCTCATGAAACTTTAACAAATTCCATTGTTGAAGCCAGGGGCATTGCAATTTGAAATTTGAATCCGTGATTATAGATGATGATCTTAAACTCTTGATCCGTCTTAAAAGCGTGATGAGAAGCCAATTTCAACGCACTTGCGATCCTGCTATGAAAATTATATGGCAGGATCTGCAAAAATGATTTTCACAATGAAGAAAACAAAATTGAAAATAAAATTTCTCAATCGGACCCTGGCTCTAAGCCCTTTTGGAAATTATCTAAAATTTTGAAAAAAAAAAACTCAGAAGCCAATACCGGCTTGAAAGAGAAAAACTAATAATTACTAACTAATTGCGAAAAAGCTCACAGACTTGCTATGCAGTTTGAAAGCGCGCACAATTTTAATGTAGGACCTACTAGTCCAATAGAAAATCAAGTTACTCTGGACTTTGAAAACATTCTCAATCAAGAGAACGTTTGCAAAAATTACTGGGAGACTGATTTGGAAGAAGTCGGAACTATTATTAAAAAAAATCAAAAATATGAAAGCTCCTGGCGTTGATGGAATTTTCTACATCCTCATCAAGAAACTTCCAGAAAGTAGCTTATCATTCTTAGTTGATATATTTAACAAATGTTTTCAATTTTCATATTTTCCTAACAAAAAGAAAAATTCTAAGGTTGTACCAATTTTACCAGATAAACATCCTGACGGTCGAAATTTCAATTTTACGGTTGTATGTCCAATATCCCCTTAAATAAGGACAGCAATTACCTACGCATTCTGTTCAAACATCATAAACACTGTATCATCAAAAAGGAAACAATACACCCCATGAATATAACAAACATGTTGTGTAGCAAAGAGAAACTTGTTTATTTCATTTAAAACTAACTCACCTCCAAGCGACAGGTTTTGCTGGCAATGAGGCATGAGGTGGTTTTCCTTCCCCATTTCCACCCACGCGATGATGATCATAGTAAGAAAGATGATGGCGAAACACCAGCTCGAGAAAAACAAACTGGTATGGAAAGAAAGTGGGGGGTGCTGAGGAATCGGTGGGGGTGCAAAAAGGACTTTATTCAAAAATTATGCATCACAACGAGGTCGCTTGCCGTTTCATCTTCAACCCATCTTATCCCTTCGTATAACCGGGTGACACGCTTGATGCAGCCAGATGTCCATGTTCTATATCTTTATATAAACTTTTCTGCGCCAGGTGATGCTGGGTAAGCACTGCTAAATACATTAAAGCTACGGGAGAGAAACACACCAAATCGTGCGAAAGAGGATCCTGAAGAGCGATGAGCGTCTTGCGGGTCTGCACTGCACACTAAGGTGGCCCATTTTTAAATGGAAAAAAATCAAGCAGTAAACATATAAAGTTACACCCTCAGATGTGTTCATATGAACCCCCGAAAGCTACTGCTAAATTTTAAGTGAAATCCATAAATTATTAGAGGGGGATGGGTCTAAACAAGATCATCAACGGTTTTAAGGTGAAGATGAATTGAAGCCAGAGATCAAATTTTCAAGAGCACGGATCTGGAGAACCAAACATCCGTTTTTAAGCTGAAAACTTAATCGATTGGTCACTAGCTGGTGGTGACCAATCGATTAAGTTTTCAGCTTAAACGGATGTTTGGTTCTCCAGATCCGTGCTCTTGAAAATTTGATCTCTGGCTTCGATTCATCTTCACCTGAATCGATTTAAAATTGCAATAAGAATCATTTGCCCCATTTTACGGTACCATTTTTAATCCAGTTTAGACTCCCCAATTAGCCTTTATACGTTTCGTTCAAAATTGCACAGTAACTTCTGATGGTCCAAATAAACAAATTTGGAGGGTGTAACTTAAGATTTGTGCAGTTGATCATGATGGGCCACCCTAACTGCACAGTTTGCTCGGGCGTGGATTGGGCTTTGGTGTGGGGGGCAGATTGACATACCATACCGCCTTTTGCCAGGTGAGAAGGAAATCTTTACTTATTACATCGTTAAAGCAAACGGAAAGGAAATCTTCAGAGATAGAGAGAGAAAGTGCCCTAGTGATGATGACGGGGTGGGTTGGGTGCATTCCGTCCACATTACCCGCAGGATGGGATCTTGAGTGTCTGTCTACACATCTATAACACTCGAGTATACCCCAAGATAGATGAGTTTGGGCGATGAGTTGGGATTTGGTTTGCGGATGCGAGCACTTCAAGCAGACGGAAAACGTGGAAAGAAGACCGTCTGGGATCGTCTGACTTATTAGATAAGTTGGTAATGAAATGTTTGCAGTTCATACCGACGCGGACTGTTGGCGGAAAAGTGGTTTTCTGTAAAATTAAATAAACTTAGTTGAGGAACTCCTCAATAGAAATGTACCAATTTTATGCTATACTTTTGAAAGACATGCATAAACGTTTTCATTCATCCACGTTTATTACTTGAACAAAGAAAGCGTCAGAAAATCTTTCAACTTAGGGATGATACACAAATTATGTAATCCGAAAATTGTATAGACCAATCCAGTTGCCTGCGTAGTAGTGCAATGTTGACAAAATTTTCTTTGTTTGCTGTGAGAACTGTCACAACATTGCTTTTGTTTGCTGTGAGAATCCAAATATAAACAGAATTGCTGCAAAACAACCACTTCCTTGTTGGCCTGCCGTTTACCGAAAGCTCAGTGACGTCAAACAAACATCGATACGTTTTCATTCTGAGGAAATCGACTTGTGTAAGATTGATTGTGCGTTGGTGTTCGTGGCAGTTTGCTTGGGGACCTCTATAAAGTTTGCCCCACTTTCCATGTCCTGGGGGTCATAATTTGAGCATGAGTCCTTAACCTCGCGCTAACACGCGTTAACTTTGTGAGAGATGTTTGAAAGGCCGAACGGGACGTCATCAGATTCATGTGACTCGCCTGTAATCACTGTCGATCAAAGTAAGCATGCATATTTCAGATGTCACCCGTCGACTGCCATAATAATCCAGTCACATAGAGTGACAACTGTCGAAAAACTCGGGTGACAGAGCCATGTCGAGCGGTAGTTTTGGTCGACAGTTGGGTTTATTCTACGACTGACGTGAGGTGACAATTGTCGGTGTCGTATAGCGAGGTGACAATTCTCGACTCGAGTGAAGTGACTCGCCGTGTAAATTAAATGGAGAGTCACTTCACTCGAGTCGAGAATTGTCACCTCGCTATACGACACCGACAATTGTCACTTCACGCCAGTCGTAGAATCAACCCAAGTGACTCCAGTCGAGTCATTTTGATCAACTCAACTTATAAAATAGGGCCCATAATCACCCTATCCATTTCAAGAAGCAAATCGCAAGAACCACTCCATATATCGATGCAAAAATGTATCACTATGATTCTATATATGTAGTGCACAACCCAATAAATTTTCAGCTTCATCGGTTCACTAAAACTCGAGATTGGCAGGTTTATTCTACGACTGGCGTGAGGTGACAATTGTCGTTCTCGTATAGCAAGGTGACAATTCTCGACTCGAGTGGAGTGACTCTCCATTTGATTTACACGGCGAGTCACTTCACTCGAGTCGAGAATTGTCACCTCGCTATACGACACCGACAATTGTCACCTCACGCCAGTCGTAGAATAAACCCATGGGTCTCCCGTTTTACCTTTATGCTTATACCTATAGGTAGCAGGAAGAGAAATACCTTGGGATCTTTGACTTTGATAAGCTTGTCTCATGTTGATACGAACTATTTTCCATTTCTGATGATTGAATAAGCAAGCATTGCCAGCATTACATTACTGGAGCATTTGGTCATAAAATGTTTGCTTCAACATAACATGCTTTTCTTAGCGAATCAACCGATGGAGGCGCATGGTTTCTCACATTTGTCGACTCTTCAGGCGAACGATTGCACGCAAATGTGGGTACACTGATAAAAATCCACACGCTCGATCTGTTTGTTTAAAATTATGGATCGATTCATGAACGTCCATATCGATTTGCTATGATTTTCTTGCAAACTTCGTGTGTGTTACACATTAAATTCCTTTGTTCCTGTGACGCATAGATCATCACTCCAACACGAATTCAGTGTGTTTTGCTTATGGTTATCTTGTGTCATAATCATCATGTTCATGTTGGTCGATTCATTGATATGCGCAATGAGATTGTTATGATGAAATCCATGAGCTATGCTATCGATTTCCATGTTCAAAGCTTCTAAATTGTTTGTGAACAACATGGGATGCATAGTGAACTGAATTGCGGTTGGACTTCGTGTCGAACGACAGTCATCATCATGCTTCCAAAGAGAAGAAGTAAATTTTGAAGCTGAAAGTGTTAGATGAAAATTTGTGGATTCGATTTTTCTTTTATTAGTGAAGTTGACCGATGTACGAGAATTCTAACTTTCTATAAGAAAACATTGATTATAATGTATAGTTTAGTAGAAAAATCGAATTCCACTAACAGATTTTCCTGGCTTTCAGTTTCGAAAAAAATGAAATATGCTTATCCCTGGCTTCCCAAATTATGGATTTGCGGCGCCCCGCTTATTGCTGGCTCACGGGTTTGAAAAAAAATCAAGAGAGCTTGCGACAAGTAGAGGAGCCTCGGATCCATATTTTGGGGAGCAAAAGTTCTTCTACCAAATTTCTTCTTTCAGTCCCATGACATTTATGTTTTATCACACATGACTATCTAAAGCTACTACATTCGAATTCAATAAGCAAATCAGTTGGTTTTCATGATTTAATATTTGGAAATTCATGTTTGTTTCACATGACAACCTAATGTTGATACACATGTTATTATACCGTGAAATCAATGATGAAATCCATATGGCTACCACACTCAAATCATGTGGTTTTCCTCATTGCGCAAATCTATAAGTAAAACACACGACCTTGACGTGTAGATTTTTCTCAGTGTATGTTATTTCCCGAATCAATCATGCAAACCTTAATACGTTGTTTGATACAAAAGTTTTATTTTTGATGTGCTTCGTTTGTTTAATTGAGAGATGTTTCAAAATGTGACCCAGCAGTAGGGGTCAGATGAACGGTATTTGGAACACTGGTATGTTTAATAACATCAACTGTAACTATGGTTAAAATTTTCAAAATGGTTCAAATCATATTTTTTATGCAAAGTATATAAAACGGTCTACAATATAAAACATGAAAGACTTGAAAATAATCATACGTTATTTTTATCTGATCGATTGAAACTTGAGTTTTTTTTAACCTCACGGTAATAGAGCATGTCACGGTATTGCATAAATACTTGGGTTTATTCTACGACTGGCGTGAGGTGACAATTGTCGGTGTCGTATAGCGAGGTGACAATTCTCGACCCGAGTGAAGTGACTCGCCGTGCAAATCAAATGGAGAGTCACTTCACTCGAGTCGAGAATTGTCACCTCGCTATACGAGACCGACAATTGTCACCTCACGCCAGTCGTAGAATAAACCCAATTAAAATGTCAATCTTATTACGCGAAAACGGTACAAATCATTATTGAGGCATTTTGGACCATTTATTCATATCATAAGCGTACGCAGGAGTTAGCTTTGAGAAGGGGAGAAGGTGTCAGGGTCAGCGAAGCAAAAATTAACATTAGTCGTCTCACCTCACTCCTGGTGAGAGCCACTAGTCTCGACTCACAGCCGCGCAGAATAAACACAATTATCCTAAAGAAATAGTCGATCAAAATTGTGGGAAAGAAAGAATGAAGAAGGAATACCTAGTTCGGCCAAACGTAAAAGCTTATCTGCACGTTATTTGTTAGTACTTGTAATTCCCGTTTCGGATGTTTTTTTGTGACTAGGGAGATTTCTTTGTTATCTAAAGAACAATAGTTTCTGGTTTTCGAATATTTTTATCTCACTTTCTTTTTGCAAGGAAGCGGCAATACAGTAGCGCTTAAGGTTTGGTTATTATTCTAAGAATTTAAATGTCTCACTTTACTAATAAAACGCAATAACGCTGAATTAGTATCGCAACCTTTTGTACCAGCAAGACAAAAAAAAACTCTAAGCATTACTTTCCTGGCCAAAAGTAGTATTTACTGCTTCGCTACCATGTCATAAATTAACGTATACTATACAATAAACGGAAAATAATCTACTAATCAAGTTCGTGTTGTGCCAATTCGTGCTGAAGTACCGAAATTGAAAAAGCTGGGAAAGTCAAACCATGATAATAGAACAACCATCCTAACCTCGAAGCGCCAACGCGTTTAGAATCATTCCAAAGAACAGCAATCTTTTTTTCCCAATTATGAAACTCTCTATTTTCCAACGGTCCAGAACAAGCTGGTAGACCTAACTTTGATGCTTTGTTTAGTGTAAAACAATTGTGTATTGTTAATCCGCGTGAATGGCCTTCACTCACTCGATCACCGACATTCGTTTTTTGCTCAGCTCACACTCAGCCTGCCAACGCGCACTTCGGGCGGCACTCGGTGTTAGTACAGAAAACTTCCGAATCCGAAGGCGGATCGAATACTGTCCCAGTAGTAACGGTTCCAGTTGGCCCTCGTAGCCTCGAACTCGGCCGATGGGATGAGTGTTTGGGTGAGTTTGAGCTCGGTGTGGTCCTCCTGGAACGAAAGAAAAAAAATTCAAATGATTTTTCAAAGTACCGTAAAATGGGGTGTTAAGGACTCATGAGGTTTTAAAGGATTGAACTTCTGCATTAATTTTGACAAGTCACAAACACGTCGAAAGTCGATATATTAGCCATCTTAAATGCTTGATTTGTTTGAAGAATTGTGACTTGCATTATGTGATCGCCCATACCCCTTTCTGACCGAAGGGCAGGGTAAAACCTTACGATTGATAGGCCCGTGCGTACACCACACACCTATCGATGACTCAGAAAACATTTTTCTTGATTGTTGATTCTAAATACCGAATATTAGCACTTCTAACTAGTAATCCATAATATGGGCCAGGGAATGATTGTTTACCACGGTTATGGATCACTTCCAAAGATTGTAGATTTCTGCACATTTTAAGCATTGGATTCGACATTTTCAGACAATAGCATTAAGGATAAAACTTATAAAACATCAAGGTTTGTAAATTTTTATTTTTTATCAGACAAAAATGGGTGGAAAACTTGGTGTGGAGTGAAAACAGTTCATGTATCAGTTACTACAATGCAGTATCAAAAAAAAGGGATTTTACCCTTGTTTCTAGCTCTAACACTACTATTTTTTACAGTAATATGTGACGCATTGTTAACTTTCGCCAAATTATGCAATACAGTTGCATTTAGTTGAAAATCTCTTGATTTTGCGCACTGATCCGTAATATGTCACAATTTGATCCATAATAGTTTTTAGAAAACGATACAATTTTTAATTTTTATGCAATCCTATGTAAATATTACACTCAAAAAAGTAAGAGGTTGTTTCCGAGATACGACCGCCAAGTTGACGTTGGATAACGTTAGCTTCTTCTATTTCCTGATTTAGGACCGTCACGAACATATGAAAGATTTCTAGGTACTGACAAAAATCTAATCAATTTTCAAACTATTTGTTGCATGTCAATTCTGATATATTATGGACATTGTGTGTTATTATTTGGTTGGTTCGGTTAACACTTCAACACCGCGCCATAAAGAACTTCTTCTGCTTCATTGTGGTATCCGGAGAAATGTAGAAGCAAACCAGTAGTGCCCGACAATTCATTATAGTGATCTCGGCAGCGCAAATATCACCATAATCATTTGACAAGCCCAGCTCCACATCATAACAGGTGCAGAGTTTGCGAATCTTGTGCGCCACAGCAATCGTTGTTGCTGGCGGTGAAATCGATCAGGACTTCTTGATTAAGGCCACGGGTTTAATCACCCTCTCCATTTGAAAAGTTAATCTCAAGTACCACTCAATATATCGATGCGAGAAATGTATCACTAGCATTATATATATGTAGTGCACAACCCATTAAATTTTCAGTTTAATCGGTTCACTAAAACTAGAGATTTGTCTGCAAAGTTTTGATGATAATTGTTAGAGTGAGACAAAAGATAGGGAATAAGCCATTTTACGAGATGTTCTAGTGACGTTTCCTGGCGGGCCGCTCATTGTTGTTGTCCAAAAAACTAGCATGATATCTGAATGGCGCTGGTCACATTTTTGTTGGCGATGACGTCCCCGTCTCTTTCAGCGCATGTTTCTACCTGTTTCTACCCGGTTTACATGAATTACAGGTAACGTAGATGAAAAATATCTTCCCTGCCCACTGATTTAAATTTTACATGCGAAAATCAAAAACTTTGTTTCATTGCCACCAGCGCCATTGATGAATATGCTCCTTTCAAATGTAGCGCTAGAAGAAACGTAAATAAATCGGCCCGCCTGAAACTTTCAAATCTGGTAAACAAAAGGAAACCATATGATTCGAAACGTCTCATAAAATGGCTTATATAACACGGTCTCCCGTGTCAGCTTAAGACCGATCTGTGATTTCAGAGCACGACCGTCACCGAAGTACATCCAGCTGGCTCGTCGTATCCGTGGCGAAGGCGCTTAAATTGCATTGAAGCACAATTTCAAACAACAACCCTTTACAGGGCCACAATTGAAAAATTAATATTTAGTTATCGATTGTAATTTCGAATGATAAGTTTTCAACGGAGATAAATGGCAAACAAAGTTTTATCTAGGTTCCCGTCGCTCGGGTCGGGCGGCGGTAGCATTTTTGCAGTCTTCTCTGTGTGTGTATTTCGTTTCGATCGACCATTTCTTACCAAATCAAAACGTCAACAAAGCTGTTGCTGATAAGTTTTAGCTCTTTGTTCGCCAAATTGATACTGATCGCTCTAGCATGCGACGACGACAACGGCATCATTCAATCATCACTAATTGCGAGGCAAACCGTGATGGATTCTTAATTCAAGTGCCGTTCGCGATTTACCTGACCGCGCGCGCACAATGGGAATTTTATTTCTTGACACTGTGATCCTCGAGAAGCATTATTTAGCCGTGATAAATGATTGCATGCAAATTACTGACCAAAATCTGAATCAATCACATCCAATCACCAGTAATGTCGCTCTTCACGGTGGAAAATTCTCACAACTCTTTCAAAATGAAATGGTCGTCCTGAAAAGGACGGTTGGGGCTAGTCACAGTCGATCGAACTGGGTTGTCAATCCATTGTTAGACAGAAACACACCAAAAGATTACCGAAGACGATCGAAATGCGGTCTGTAATTTTGTGCTTCGTTGTTTTCGTTGGTTTGCTCACTCCTCCGACGGCAATTTTCAAGGTTTCTAGACGAGTTCTCCACGAATTTGATGGTCTAGCTGGATGCCCATGGCCATGATGAGCGATTTCACGGAACCCGCAGCATTTAGCTTGGGTTGGGAATAAACAAGAGCAGAAGCAGCGGCAGCGACGAATGTGTAAAATTTATTCCGATAGGAGTCCTTCTCCAATTACTGGTCGACGATTGACTGATGTACGCGGGGCTCATTGAAGCTTGGTTGGCTTCGACTGAACACTAACTCTTAAGTAAGAAGAAGACCGAAAGGGGCGTTTCTCTTTGCATGACGAAAGTGGCTAAGATATCGAGCAATGATGTCTGTGCTAGGAATACACAAGAAAAATGTGCTTTTCTATGGAAAATAAGACATGCCTTGATATTTATCGATTTTTCAAGTTTATTCATGAAAATCAATAGTTGGTCAATGGTTCGCTATTGATAATCAATAGTTTTCTTTTGTATGAAGGAAAATTTCTGATCCATGGGTGCCAAAATGATGAGAATTGTTCAATGAGAATTTCTTTTCAGAAGCATTCTAAATATGTCGCAATTTTGTTTCATATGTTCTCATAAAATATGGCAAGTCTAAGAAGCTGTTAGAAATGCCACTCTGTTTTACAATCGTTGTGAAATGTTGTGACGGCACTGCAGCAGCGTCCGTGAATACAGTATCAAATTGTCGTGCCATCAATTATTCATGACAAATTAAATTGTGTATGAAGCTGTGAGATTGATTGAGAAATATAAGATGTAATAAGGTCGAAAATATTATTCTTTCAACTCTTTTCAACACATTTGATGGCCCTGAAAAGCGCCGATTTGCCTATACGACGAACCAGCTAAATGACGTGACGTGGATGGCGCACAAGAGAAACGGGTTGTTGATTACCGGGCATAAGTTGAAATTTGCAAACGATGCTCACTCTTAAAATCTTGAGCGATTTCACAAGTCCGACTCTCAATTAGAAGCAGCTCCTCGGATCAGCAACTCAGAGGGCCTGTGGTATTTCGTTCCTAGTGGGCTTGCTTCTTGACCACCGATGCTGAATTCAAAGTCGAAATCTGCAAGAGCGGATAAATTTGCGGCGGCGATGACGACGGGTTGGACGCTTTTCCGAGCGACAGTAGTTCGCCGCTCGGACAAGCGCCCAAGCCATCGTCATCGCCGCCGCAAATCAATCTTGCGTCTTCCTCTTCCGACGACACAAATTGAACTGTGACGGCAGGAGCAAACGCAAAGCGAAAATGACTCGCCCGACCGTGTGAACAGTCCGACCGCAAAAAGAAGACTGAGGGAAGAAGCAGGACCGGTGCGCTTTTATAGGGGGAAGCGGAACCCAAAAATGTGCTTGAACGTGATTGGTTAGATAAGAAAGGAGTCATCATTTTACGATTTTTCAATAGTTTGTTGCCAATAATCAATAGTGTCCTCCATTTGAATCGACGCGTAGATAAATTTCCGATCGATTGATGTATAAATATTGAAAATCTATCGATAAATGGCTGAGTTATTAGCGGTCAAAACCTGACCACTTTTCGTTACATGCTCAATTTTTCGTTTTTTGAAATTGTACCCCCATATGTTGCCGAAGGACGTTATCCAACGTCAATAGTTTACTATAGAGTTGCATATTTCTCAGGAGCACATAAATGTAGAGTTACTGTGCACGTGCTGTAGCCTTAGATGTAGGAGGCTCATTGCTTGCTAGCGCACGGGTGCGCTGTACATTGTGAGACCTTTTTTGGTGCGACTCATTTTTCTTGAGATGTGTCTCAATGCGGACTCATGCGCTCCATCACATGTGTTGCAATACTAAATTATCTCAAATGTATGCAAAAATACTGAAAAACAAGAATATTAAAAAATAGGGAGCCGGATCCTATTCTTAACACTTTTGATTCACTTCGGCAGTGGGGTGTTTTGAAGGCTACAGCGCTCAAATTTGGCCACAATATGCGTCGCACTATAGCGTTTCTTATTGCAAAACTTCAGACAATTCGGCCGTGAAAAACCCCCCATGCCAAACTGAATCATGGAAGTGCCCAAGTAGCTCTGCACCCAATACTCCGGATAATCGAATCTTGGATAATCGAGTCCGACCTGTAGTAGACGCCATGCTTGATTCAAATTATACATGCAACATTAGTTAGCTTGAATATTCGGGTCAAGTCACAGTTAGGCATCACACTAAAATCATAATAATAATCAAATAGTAAGAGCGCGGCCAGGGTAAACGCAAAACGCGAAGTGAAAATTGTATGGGAACGAATAAAAATTATTAATAATGAAAACTACAAAGGATTTTCGCTTCGCGTGATGCGTCTTGGCCGACACCCAAGCCTGTTAGAACGTTCAACTATCCGACTGCTATCTCCAAACCCAAACAGCATCCCTTTGATCGACTTACCTTTTGAACCAACTCCATCACAACGTTAGAGTAATGTCCGGCAGGCCACTGCTTCAACCGCCACGTTTGAGTAATCTTCTTGTTTGGAATAATTTCGTCATACTTTCCGCATACGTTTCCTCCGAACAGTACGAATCTGAAAATAAAACAGTAAATCAATTTGAAACAATTCATTGCCTTTAGGATCATCGCGCATCAAAACTTACTCTCCGCCCTTGAACAGATCGAGCTTGACGTGCCCTCGCGTGAAAGCGGTCACCATGTCCGTCCGGGTGAGGGCCTCGTACAGCTCATTGGCCTGGCACTGAAACCGCTCAACGGTTTCCAGCGTTTTCACGTCCAGCTTGCAGCCAACGTTCTTCGGTTCGCTAATCACAGTTTGCAGTTCAATTTTTTGCTTGTTGAAACCACTGGCGTAAACGGTTTCCTTGTCTGGCTTTACCTTGACCTCGTCCTGTTCTGTGCCCTTCTTTGGCAGGATCAGTCCTTTGGCAAAGTCCTTCTTCAGCTCTTTGATGTACGTGTCGAGCTGTTTTCGCAATTTGTCACGCCCGACATTGTACATGAACACTTTCAGCTTCTCCGAGGCATTGTTCGATTCGTCCACGGAAACGGTCAGTTCCACTTCGTCTACGTCGTTTTCCTCCGAAAGATTCGGAATGGACACCTTTCCGGTTACGTCTTCGTTGTCCACCGTTCCCTTCCATTTGAGGACAATGTTCCACTCGTAAAAGAATATGAGCTTCCCTTTCCGATTGTTGGCAGTGGCTTCGCCATCCATTTTTTCAATTTCTACAATTTTGCACTCCTGTCCGGAGCCACTGATGACAAAATCCTGCAGCAGAGCTTTCAGCTTATCCTTGGACCATGGGGTGGCGTTTTTCTCCGTCCAGTGCCAGTTGTTTACATTTGTGGCATCGGGTCGCTCCTCCACGATCCAGCGAGGGTCTCCTTCACCCCATTTGGCCATTTTTTCGAGAGGAATTCAAACACTCACCAGACGCAACTTTCCAGAAAAAAAAGTGTATCAATTTTTGAGGTTAGTCTTCGTCGCAGGCTGAGGCTCTTTTTTGCTACTTACTGCAAGAAATCCAATTAAATCTCTATTTCTACTGTACCTTTTTCAGAACTGCACCCGAATGTGTTCACTTTTCGGTTTTGTAACGTATTTTAAATGACGATATTTGCTCAATGGATTTTTCTTCAAAAAATGACTGCACTTTGTGACGATCGAACGAAGGGAAGAAAAACACCGCTGTCCTCGACAAGGAATGATTCTAGACTGTTCGGCAACGTTCGGGAAATCGATTCTCGAGCTGTCAGTCACGCGGACGAAACGAAAGAAAAGAAACGTCAAAACAGCAGAAAACGAAGAAGACGAAAACAGTGGTTGACAGTTTTTGCCCCACTGAAAGTTAGATGCGCACAGTGGTCCAGTTGTTTTAAAAGCTGGCAAAAAACAAGGTGCACGCAACTCTCAAGTATTCATTAATGGGTATTCTCGTACCCATTTCTATTATAGTTGTTCGGATTAGAACCAATTCCTTGTAGCAAACACCTTTATTTAGTGGCAGCTCAAACTAAAAGTATAATTTTATTAGTTATTTCACCAAACTCTTTTCCAATCTTACTTACAATATTTGGTTTCTCCTTTACGCCCTAGACCACTTCCGTACAGCTTATCTTCACTTCCAACTTTCCAACTTCTTCGCCTACTTTCGCTCCTAATACATCAAATTCATGTTTAATATTTTCCTTAGTTCTATCTATAAGTTTACTTACGACTACCACAGAGTAATTTACTTCAATTTTCTTCCCTTCTAGGATACCGTCGATGCGAACTGGGTACTGGATACAACGATTTGGAAACCTTCAACGAATTGAAACAATGTTAATAAACTATACCTGTTTCATCTAGCTCATCAATTACTGTGTCCGAAACTACTTCAATTTACGAAATTCACTACCAAATATGCTTTAAATTTAATTAGCCGGAGCAACCAACTTCTACGGGTATTTCCCAATGGCCGTTTGTCCTACTCTTATTTACAATAGTCTTCAATCCATCCTTTTCTTATCACTACTATCTCTCCTTCCCCATTCAGCCTTAGAAGGCGAACGATGCAATTCGCTAATAACAGAAAGGTATGCCCAAATCGCGTTTCTGCTTTTTGTGGTATTGGTCAGCTACACTTGGCAACGCGCGGTGTTAACACGCCCCAGCCCGTAACATCCTGTTGTTCCTCGGAACTTCTGGTTTTACCTTCAAATTTCCAACACCGCTACGTTTGCCACCGCACGCCTGTATACACCATGAGCTGTTCGTATAATCGCCTGTCTAACTCGTCCATCGGGTCCAGGCAACACTTCTTCCACGATTCCTCTGCTCCAGTTCTTTCGATTTTTTCCGTCCACCAAAAACACTAGATCGTTCACTTGTAACTGCTTCTTTTCTTCAAACCACTTGGTACGTCTGTTAATCGTCGGCAAATACTCCTTCAACCATCGCTCCCACATTTGGTTTGCTAGTTGTTGAGAACGCTTGTAGGCATCCCGCAAAGATGCTGCCGTATCCACCGTCCCGTCTACTATCAAATCGGCATTGACCACTGTTCCGCGAAGGAAGTGGTTTGGAGTGATTGCTTCTTCGTAGGCCGCTTCTTGTGGCATGTATGTTAACGGACGAGCGTTAATCATATCTTCCGCTTCAGCAATGGTTGTGAACAGTACTTCATCTGACAAAGTTCTCCCGTCATCTAACGCCTTCATTGACTCCTTTACGGACCTCACAATCCGTTCCCAAATGCCGCCCATATGCGGCGTAGCTGGTGGATTGAAGTGCCACGCTGTCGTAGCACTTACCAATTCATCTGCGCATTCACAGTGAATTCTCTGCATTTCATTGTTAGCCCCTTTGAAACATGTTGCGTTGTCTGAAAATATTTCACTCGGCACACCTCGTCGGCAGCTGAATCGTCGAATGGCCATTAGGCAGGATTGAGTCGACAAGCTCGCAACGAGTTCAAGATGTACGGCTCGAACAGCAAGGCACGTGAACACCGCAACCCACCTTTTCTCCTTCCTGCGTCCGACAGTAACTTCTATTGGTCCCAGATAGTCGATACCTACTGAATGGAAAGGTCGGATGTACGCCGCCATTCGTGAAACTGGAAGAGGAGCCATCATGGGCGCTTGCGCACGACATCGATGCACTTTGCACCAAACACACTCATTAACTGCTTGGCGAACTGCGGTGCGGATATTCGGAATCCAGAATCTCTGGCGAAGCTCGTTCGTTACAGTCTCTCGGTTTGCATGACCGAACTTCTCATGGTAGAACTGGATTACATTAGCTGTCGTTGGATATTTGCGTGGAAGAATGATAGCAAACTTCTTATCAAACGGTATTTCCTCTGACAATTCCATTCTACCACCCAGCCGTAGAACTGTGGAGAGAAACAATGCACACCTTACCACATCAATATACTTTGGTTGCCACACTCGTCCGAACCCTGTGTGTGCTGCCGATCCCTCGCGCAGTGCAATCGACCGAAGCTGATCGAACAGCGTCATTCAAACCGCCATCGTAGTGCGACCCTGAGAGAGACTCGCGAAGAGGAAAAATATCAACGTCATATGCAGCCCAGATTCCCCTCTCACGAAACGTCAAATGCAGCCCACCGTTTTTATGGCTGAAAAAGTGAAAAGTATTGTGTTCAAAGTTAACTGTTATTAAAAACCTCAGTCAGCGGAGCAGTTTTTTCCAAAGTTGCTGATAAATCTAAGCAGAAGATTAATTATTTCTAATGCCTGCTACGTTTGCTGGCATGAAATTTCACTCAAACGGATATTTATGATTCGATGTGATGCAAACTCAATCATTTTTTGCTAAGAGGCTCATGTGAGGGATTGAACGGCTTGCGCATAATTGGTATAAACACAAAGTGGAATAAGAAAAAAACTCAGCAATCACAGAAAAAGAAGACCGTCTTCGCGAGTCTCGTCTCAGGTGCGACCGACACGTGCGTTTCCTTAATCTTTATATTTCTCTGGTTAAATAAAAGTTCACGTTAAAGTAATCGCGAGTGCCTTAATTTACTTTTTCTCCCGAATCCATTCGCTGACTTTTCCGCTGCGTAGCCGTGACTATCCGTCAGGTGATGTGCCCAGCCGGATCGGAGTGAAAAAGTGTTGGAAAACATTTGGCGTCGAAGAGCCATTTTGTTTGGTGATCCGCCTCGTGGGCCCCTCCGAGAGTGAGGAAGAGGTGAAGAATAAGAAGAGCATATTCGCGACCGGCTCGGTGTACGATCGTTGAGTGTGAAAGTAAACAAACTCGATCGGGTCGAAAAGTGAACTGTTTCGTCGGTGAAAATGGATCCGCGGTTCGTGATTGCCAAACAGACCATTTCCGTCAGACCTTACCCCCTATTTTTATATTTTTCTTCGAAAGACGATTATTTTTAATGATTATTGACGCTTTCAGATCTAATTTATATGCACTCCTGATTTTATTGTAAATCGAGACGAACATTTCAAAAGGTCCCATCAGACTTTTGCCTTTATCGGAGAAAATAAGCTTCGAAAAAATCGTGATGAAAATCAAATGCCAATCAGAATAGAAACATAAAATAAGACATTGAACTTCATTTCTAAACGTGAAAAAAGCTCAAAAATTAAAAAATGATGTTCATTCTGCGGAAAACTACATGTTTACGTTATTTTTGGATATTTTTATCACATGAGACCTTTTGCACTTTTATTGTCAGTTGGGACCTATCAAATGGGTCTTTATGAAAATACCTTTGTTACTTGGGATATTTGTAAAACTCAATAAAAACTGGTAAATGTTGATTAAGTTTGTAAAGAATAATGGATTCAAATCAAATTTACGTCAACTAGAGTAAAATATTATTTAAATTATTGGGCAATAGTGAGGTATTCAAAAAAAAAATTATTTTTTGGTAGATTTTCTTTTTTCTTTTGTATCAAAGGCATGCAGTGTACAGTCTATGATATTGCTGAAAAGGAGAACTTATCCAGTGCACATGAGTGTACGATACTGTTGAAGACTGGTGGTAGTCGAAATTCTCGAATCTGTCAAAATATAAGCATTTGAGGGATAATATTCAATCTACTTCAAGTCTGAACATACAGTTTTTTTTGCATACTTTAAAGAAGATTGCAATCAACAGACCTCGCAGAAGACATTAGACTTGTACTCGCATCTTTGAACATGATGGAGGGTGGCACTAAGAGTTCGAACACCTTAATGTATGGATGATCCAATGAAATTATAATTTGTTCTTTGCATTTTGTAGAAGCCAGGCTTGGGCTGATCTGCTCTCTTTCTTCAATAACGCTTTTTCGATACTGCTGATGACTTGCTTTAACGACATTTTCTTTACAGTAACTGGGAATCGAATCAAGATCGATCATTTCTTCTGTACCCGTTGAATCACTGATCAGTTTTCTCAGTGATTTATCATGTCCTTTGATGGATACAGAGTGAGACTTCAAAGATCGATATATGGGTGGCGTGGCTACTGTAGAGGAGAGATTGCCTACAACCAAGCAAGGAAAATCGTTATACTTATGTGCCATTTGTACATCGGGAAAATTACTTACTGCTTTTGACTCGAGTGTTGGATAAATCTGTTAACCTACATCTGTCGTACTTTGCGTGATTCTGTTGCAAAATCCAATCCGTTGTACGGGCATTTGCAACATTCCCGTAGCTTGACATTTTCATCTCATGAAACGGAACACGATGAATGCTGCTGTTTTTGCAAGGATTGTTGACCTGTCCTGCAGTTAATTTCAAGCATGCTGCTTCGGTAGAGTCTCCGTACCATTTTGAAAAGTTCCAGTGCGCTTCTTTCAGCTCCGTGGTGACTCAGCGCTTTTCCTCTTAGAGAGCTTAAAAACTGAATTATCCTTCTTTGAAGGTGCAGGTTCGGCATTTGCAACTCTCCCGTAGCTTGAATTTTTCATCGCACGAATCATCTATCTGCGGAGGTGTAGGTTGACTACCATAGTGACTGCTGCCATCGGATCTTTGGCTTCGACGTGATGCTGCTTCTGAAATATTATTCATCCTTAAATTTTAATCTTATTCAATGCACTGAACTTTACTTACGTATGAACATCCGGAATTGGTCTTGTGTAGGATCCATTTTTATTAATTTAACTCAAAATAGTTTCAAAATTACTGTGAGAGCTCGCTTGCATGCCAAAGGTCCCATGTGCAATTTTGAAAACAAAAATCGAAAATGACAGATGAGACCTTCGGCGAGCAAAAAGTCCCATCAACAGAGCTGGTCGATATTATCGATAATGCAGTTGGGTCGTTTTGTTCTTTTCGAATTTTAAGGTTAATAAATAAAAAAAAGTTAACTTTTAAATGAAAATCGTTATATTTTATGCTGAGGATTTGGAAAATAGTGATAACTCAATTTGAGTAAAAATGTTAGTTAGGACCTTTAGAAATGTTCGTCTCGAAATTTTTGAAAATTCGAGAATTTACCACATTTTGAGTAGTGCGGCACAGTTGTTTCAACCCTGTGGGTAAACAAAGTGGAGATTTTCCCACAACTTTCAAAACCCCTGCGCTGAGTGTTTGTAGATATGACGAAATGTCAATGTCAAATCAAGCACACGAGACGACACGACAAAATGGAGAAATCTGAGAGAAATCTGAGGTCCGATGGGCAAGCTTCGTTGTAAATGAAGCCCATCCTTTACTATTGTACTTATAACAAAAACTTTTACCGGAAGACGACTGCTAATAGACCGTTTTAAGCTTAGCAAGTGATGGAATTCTCCTTGGAAGCATTTCTGCAACGCTGCGGAACGTTTTCTACAAGAGGGGCATATTGGCCGGTTTGTTTTGAAACGTCAAGAATTGGACCGTTTGCAGATTTTTCGGGGAGACCTACGAGAGTGGTAAAATGGGGAAGTATGTATAATCCATTGGTCATATGGTTCCGGAACAGCTTGACGACATAAGCAGCAGATATCAAACGGTAGGGTAAACAGGTATAGGCCCCCCTAAGGAAAAACTGCTCTATCGCAGTGGCAAATCCATTACTTATACAGTTTTTGGTGTCAAAGTGTTATTTACTTAGTTAATCATGCTTTGCATGCAACTTTCTCTTGCCAGGTAGCTTCTAAAGCGAGTACAAGACGTTATCTGCAAACGGTCCAATTCTTGACGTTTCAAAACAAACCGGCCAATATGCCCCTCTTGTAGAAAACGTTCCGCAGCGTTGCAGAAATGCTTCCAAGGAGAATTCCATCACTTGCTAAGCTTAAAACGGTCTATTAGCAGTCGTCTTCCGGTAAAAGTTTTTGTTATAAGTACAATAGTAAAGGATGGGCTTCATTTACAACGAAGCTTGCCCATCGGACCTCAGATTTCTCCATTTTGTCGTGTCGTCTCGTGTGCTTGATTTGACATTGACATTTCGTCATATCTACAAACACTCAGCGCAGGGGTTTTGAAAGTTGTGGGAAAATCTCCACTTTGTTTACCCACAGGGTTGAAACAACTGTGCCGCACTACTCAAAATGTGGTAAATTCTCGAATTTTCAAAAATTTACAATAAAATCAGGAGTGCATATAAATTAGATCTGAAAGCGTCAATAATCATTAAAAATAATCGTCTTTCGAAGAAAAATATAAAAATAGGGGGTAAGGTCTGACGGAAATGGTCTATTGAATGGCACAAACTGGCAGACGTGGAAAGTCCGCCTTGAGAATCTGTTATCCCGTGAAGATGTGTGGCACACGATTGCCGAAGACATTCCGGAAGAGAAAAGTGAAAAGTGGAAAACGACCGACCGCCGTGCCAAAGCTACGCTTATGTTGATGCTGGAAGACAACCAGCTGCCACTGGTGAAGAAGTGTGTGCATGCGCGTGACGCATACGAAGCATTGAAAGTGTACCACCAGAAAACGACGCGATCTGTTCGTGTATCCCTCTTAAAGAAACTGTGCGCGATAAATATGTCCAAACGTGGTGATCTCGAGCAGCATCTGCTCGAAGTTGATGAACTTTTCGAACGGCTCGATTCCGCCGGTACCGAACTCGACAAAGATACAAAAATTTGTATGCTTTTGCGAAGCCTTCCTCCGTCTTTCGACAATCTTGTTACGGCTCTTGACAGTCGTTCTGATGATGACATTTCGATGGATGTCGTCAAATCCAGGCTGATGGATGAGTACCATCGGCGGCTGGAGAGGGAAGGTGGGGGTGCTACGAAAAGTGAGAAAGCGATGCGTTCCGCGGAATACGGACAAAGTGAGAAGAAAGTTTGCCACTTCTGTAAGAAGCCTGGCCATATTCGACGCAACTGCCGAAAGTTTTTGTCGTCGAAGAAAGAAAGTGAAAGTGCGCCGAAATCCAGAAAAGAAGAAAGTGCTAAGGCGAAGGCTGCTCACAGTGACAACAAAGGAGTTGCTTTTACGGTTGGAAGTTGTAGTAGTGCGAACGCTTGAGAACTCGCTCAGAGTTAGGGCGATGACATATTGAAAGAGAAGAGAAGTGAAGTGAAGTGTTGGCGAAAAGAGAAGAGAAGAGGTAAAAATGGTATGGCATACTGGAAGAGGTTTCGAAAGAGTTTCAATGCGCTCCGTGTTTTCATTGATTTTGTGCTTCGGCAACAGCATGCTGCCTGCGACCGGAGAGAGAGCGCGCACGGCTGCTCTATTCGGTTTCTTCTCCTTTCCCATGTCCCATTCGCATCAACAGAGGCCTGTAAAGGCGACTCTGTAGAATGTATCAAGTTTGTTAAAATCATTTCTCATCAAGCAGGAAGACTGCTTCTCGATGGCGTGCGAAGAAATCTACATTCTTTGGATGTGATCCATAACCGTAGTAAACAATCATTTCCTGGTCCATATTATGGATCACTAGTTAGAAGTGCTAATATTTGGTATTTAGAATCAACAATCAAGAAAAATGTTTTCCAATGATGAATTCATACTGAATCGAAGCGAACGAGCATGTTTTATGCTATAACATTTGAATTTTTCCACCTGTGGGAGCTTATGAATGCTGACGGCACTTCTTACAGAAAACGACCATATAATGATAGCTATGTGGTACCAACTAAACATTTGTCAAATACACCGTTATTTAGCGGTTGAACATTACAAATGGTAGAAGACAAATAGTATAACATGGGAAAAACATGTTTTACGTAAACGTTTATGTTTTGGGCAAGTTATTCGATGTTGAACGCCAAAGTGATCCGTCACTGTGGGTGATCCGTAACTGCGTGGGCAGAACAACATAAAAATTGGAGAAAAATATAACAGAATAAATAAGAAATCTAGAAACGTTTTTCTCAATTAAGAAACAAAAATTTTTAAAATAAAATTTCTCAATTGTACCTTGGCTCTAAGCATTTTTGGAAATTATCTAAAATTAAAAAAAAAAACCTCAGAAGCCAATACCGGCATTGGAAGAAGAAAACTTCTATGCAGTTTGAAAGCGCGCACAATTTTAATTAAGGACTTACTAGTCCAATAGAAAATCAAGTTACTCAGGACTTCGAAAATATTCTCAATCAAGAGAACGTTTTCGAAAATTCCTGGGATACTGATTTGGAAGAAATGAGAACTATTATTGAAAAATTCAAAAATATGAAAGCTCCTGGCGATGATGGAATTTTTTACATCCTCATCAAGAAACTTCCCGAAAGTATATTTTTAACAAATGTTTTCAATTAGCATATTTTCCTGACAAATGAAAAAATGCTAGGGTTGTACCAATTTTGAAACCAGACACAAATCCTGCAGAAGCTTCTAGCTATCGTCCAATCAGTTTGCTTTCCTCCATCAGTAAACTTTTTGAAAAAGTTATTTTGAACAGAATGATGGCCCACATTAACGAACATTCATTTTTTGTTAATAAACAGTTCGGATTCCGCAATGGACATTCGACCACTCATCAACTTTTACGTGTATAAAAAAAGTGATTCATTCCAAAAAATCTGAAGGCTATTCTACTGGTCTTGCATATCTAGATATAGAAAAAGCATTCGACAGTGTTTGGCACTGAAGGCTTGATCGTAAAATTAAAAAAAAAATAATTTTCCAACATACATTGTTAGAATAATTCAAAGTTATCTGTCAAACCGTACATTTAAAGTTAATTATCAGAACTCCAGATCTGAAAGACTTCCTGTAAGAGCGGGTGTTCCCCAAGGCAGCATTTTGGGACCAATATTATACAATATTTTCACATCTGACTTACCAGAGTCAGGGATGTCAAAAATCTTTGTTTGCGGATGACACAGGCCTCTCCGCCAAAAGACGAAGCCTGCGTGTCATCTGTAGTCGATTGCAAAAAAGTTTGGATATTTTTTCTTCATATTTGCAAAAATGGAAGATTTCTCCTTATGCTTCCAAAACTCAACTAATAATATTCCCACGTAAACCAAAAGCTCTTTATTTGAAACCTTCAAGTAGACATGTTGACACGATGAGAGGGGTTCCAATAAATTTGTCAGATGAAGGTAATTATCTAGGGCTCATGCAAGATAAGAATTTAACTTTCAAAAATCACATTGAGGTCATTCAAGTCAAATGTAACAAATATGTAAAATGTCTCTATCCCATTATTGATAGAAAATCAAAACTTTGTCTTAAGAACAAGCTTTTGATATGCAAACAAATTTTCAGACCAACAATGCTGTATGCTGTATCAATATGGACTAGCTGTTGTGATTGTAACCAGGAAATGTGGGCTTCGTAGCCGTGCGGTTAGCGGCGTCAGTCGTTTAGGCCTATTGTGCTATGGAGTGTGGGTTCGATTCCCGCCCCAGTCGGAGAAAACTTTTCGTCAAACGAAAAATTCTTCACTGGTCCACTGGTTGTTCCGTGTGTCCGTTGTCTAATGTTAGTTATGTTCAGTCTGTGCAGCCTATGGCTGAAGACGGTGTAAATTGTCTTTAAAAAAGCTCTTCAGAGAATTCAAAATGAAATTTTGAAAATGATTCTGAAGCTTCCTCCCTTGTATAGTACTAATGTGTTACATAAAATATCCAATTTTGAAATATTGGAACAAATGTCAAATAAAATAATTGATAATTTCAGGCACGATTAATGCGTTTTTTCTCTTATAAGCAGGTGAAATCAACTCACCTGTTAAAAATCTGAACTGCTACAGCAAATGAAATGTAATATGTTGTTAATAAAATCTTAAATTTGTTTTACAGAATTGGGATGCTAGTGTTGTCTAATAACACAGAACACACAGAAATGAATGTAATGTTTGAAATGATACAAATAAAGAAATTAAAAAAATGATATCTATCAAGCCTACCGAATATTTTTTCAAAAAAAGTTATAATTTTCGAGAATTTTGAAATTGAATTCCTTTTTCCAATCAAAATTAAATTATTAAACTTCTGCTGTTATGAACGAAAAATTTCTTCAAATTCACTTAACACTTCAGTCGTCGCGCTGTTGTATTTTGTACAACACTTTTGAAAAAAAAAACTCGCTTTTCGTCCTCAACAGCAGTGTAGTGGTTTTGACGGTGGTGAACCGCGCGACGACTGGAAGTTTAAACAATACACTAGTTATAGATATAATATCATGTTTGTATCTATGGAATGAAATAGTATGTTAATTGCATACCTTTTCTACGAGTACTTTAAATGGTTTATGGGAATCTTTTCTAAACTTGAATCATCGATATTATAAACAAGATCACGAATGGTTCCAATTGCAGTTAATTTTTAAGTAAATATTGATTTTCCGAACGGGTAATAATCGATCAAATTTGAGAGAAATTTCCCGTTTTATTGAAGTAAAAGCTATGGTTTTAATGATTGATAACAAATCGACTCTCTTATTTATAAGTCATGGAACATTGTGGTTTTCCTTTTTTTTCTACGGAATGGCCGAGTGATAATTTTGCTTTGGGGAATTTAATGTATAAGATCAGTTCAGTGGTACAAAGCACACATTTTTTTTTTCAAATATAAAAAAGAACTTTTCTTTTGTGTTTGTTAATTTAGTTTACTCCCAACTGTTTTCATCAGTTCGAAATTCACGCGCAATATTAGTGCTGCCAATAATAGTTCAAATTATCTTCAAGCGTTTTCGCGCGTCGAAGCACCACACGAACTGCTTTCACGCTTGACCACACTTTCCATCCCTCTTCGCATCGCTTCAGTATGCCAGGTAAGCGCGATTTTCATACAACATGCATGGAGAGACCTTCAACGCGTACGCTCCTCTTTCACATCCTCGCTTTCTGTCTGTACTAAGTAATATAGTTTGAGATTTTATCAAACATGCCTTGTCGATTTTTTATATACCGTATTGACAAGTGATCCACAAGGAGCAAGTTTGTTTTACGTAAGCCATAGTGTTGCACAAAATATCTAGATACAGTGAAACCTCCATGAGTCGATATTGGAGGGACCATCGACTCATGGAAATATCGAGTAATGGAACAGCAATTCTTTGGATGATAGTGTTGCACACAATATTTCACAAAATTTTATTGAACTGGTGCTTGATATTGAATCGTAATCAAGAACTCTAGGAAGATTCCCTGTTTTTAAAGGCGTTTTACAAACAGTTACTTAAGGTTTATCCGATCGAATTGCCCGGAACCCATAATGGCGTTGTTTTGGTTTTGTTTCACATTGGGCTGGATAGATTATTTTAGATAGGTGAGGTTGGGACGGAGAATATTGCTTTTACCTTGAATTTCAATTTTCGATGGAAAATCCATCTGATTTTTTTTTCTAATTTAGATGTCAGTATTATCATTCTGTATTTCTGTTTATTTGCTGTCAAATCATCTAACAGTGAACAATCTGCTCTTCAAATCAGCAAAATGGAGTCACATAAAGCCAAGAGTACTCTGAAAATTATACAAGAGTGAATATTCAAACCGATGAAAGTTTAAATCAAAGCCTGAGCTTACATGATCAACTGATCATATTCCTCGACATCTTTTTATCTCGATTTATGAGGAAAATGTATACAGGAAACAAGACAAATAGAAATAGGGAATATATGATTGACGAATTATAATTATTCATGATTGTAATAAAAATGTTGAAAAATCTAGATATTTAAAAGAGAGATTAGTGCTGAACAAGCAAAATATTATTCACCCCTGTTCTTGTTTATATTCAAATGCCATTTCGATCGAAAACAGTTTTTCATTTTCGCCAACAATACCAAGTAGGGATTCTTCCACCACATTTAATGATAAAAGATGTTCTGAAGTAGTTATCAACTGGAGAAAGCAATAAAATAATATAGAAAACAAAAATACTGATTACTGTGATGCATCAAAACCTTGACACCTAAGATGATACACATATTCAAATGCTTGCATACTATTGGTTAATCGTTATTTTATTATGTATTACTTTGGGATGATAGCTTTTAGGTTAGAACTTGATAATTTTCACCAAATTTACAATGAATTTAATGAAAATTGAGTTAATTCTGCATCATGTCGTGTCCATAAATCCGGACACATGAATCAAAATCTGGACATTCAAAAAATCGCAGTTGTTCTTAAAAAAAATAAAAACCATTAAACATACCTTGATATCACGATACAAAGATTCATGGATTTGTAAAAATAATGTTGTTCCTCTGTTGGATTATACAGAAACATCATAAAACGTAGGTTACTTGTGATATGTGCGTCGTTCCCCCAATAATTACACATAATTTACAAACATTTTCAGTTAATACTATTTAAAATCACAACGGTATAACATTCAACGAGTTTTCCAGGTTTTCGAACAATTATGATGTTGTATTTCTTTTTGAACTTTGAAAAATTGTATGCTGACACACTGTGTCAGGATTCAAAACCACACATATAAGTATCCGGACAGTCTTTTTCTAGCACAGAATTACATGCATTTCATTAATTTCTTCGAAACTATTGACTTTACCGAGAACAAAATATAAACAAATCACTACAGAACATAAATCACATATGATAAGCACGTAACAAACGCGTGATGAATCGCCGAAACGCGATGGCGCATTGAGTAGAATTTCTTTGGTTATCGTTAATTTTGAAAGCAAACGCGTCCTAGCGGAACCGACTTTTGTTTTTGTCTTTGTTAATGATTTACAAGACTAACTTGATGTCGATTCATGTTACAATGGTCAGCAATAGTTAACATTAATAGTAGGAATAATATTCTCACACTAGGAAGGATATTTAACATTGAAATTATTGAATTTCACCAGAGTGTCCGGATATTGGTCCTGTCCGGATTTTGATTCATCACGGTAACAGTTTATCAATAATCAGTTGTAATTATGATTGTAATTATGATAAGTTACAAAAGTTAATTCATTTAATTAGAAAATTCCCTATTTGTGGATTTAATTTACTAGCAAACGTTCTGATCCGTGCTCCATTTACGCCAAGAACGAGCGCAGTCATATCATATTCCTCTAGCGTTCACTAGCGTTCTTGCGCGTCGAAGCAGCAAATGATTTCCACAGATCTCTTTGAACCTCTTCACTTCGCCTTCAGTATACCAGGTAAGCGCGTTTTCCATATAGTTTGCATTGAGAGAGCTTTGACTCTTTTCTCTTCTCTCCTTTTATCCCTTCTCTACTCCTGCAATATGTCATCGCCCTTAGAAAGAGAGTGAGAAGAAATGAAAAAGGGAACTAGGGAGAAACAGAGCCTATGTAAGGAACAGGAGAAATACAGAGAGCAGAAGTTTTGTGACTACCACTGAAACTAGACGTGTTTCATTACATCTCGTTATAACTGAAAACTCTAGAATACCTCTCGGTCACTAGACATATCAGTGACGTACGAGGATAGAATTTTTTTAGAAAGTTTAATTTTTTTCGCGTGTGAATTTAGTGCAATTTTAGTGTATTCGGAAAGAATTGCCACGAATTTTATCCAAGGAGCGGCGTAAGTAATTTTTTTTCCTCCTTGTGAATTTTTCGCCATAATTTTTGCTTGGTTGCCATTGTTCTGAGAGTGTCCTTTTGTGTGTGAAAATCCTTTGAGCCAGAACAAAACCTTGCTTTGTCCTTTTTTATTGGCGGTGAAACAGTGAAGCGACAACATTTTATTGAAACTGCTTGTAAAATAAAAGCCATTTGAAGAAAAGCCATTTTGTGAAAACGTGGATAATTTTTGTCGACGATAGTTTTTCTACACACACCATTTTTCGTTCACACATTTGCAGCAAATTTTTATCGACGACTACAACCACCAGCAACAAGTTTCTCAGTGTGCGTACCAGATCCCCAGAAGATCCCAGCGACCGGGAATGCAAAGGGGAATTTCAAGCTGATTTTTGACTAGTCCGAAGAAGCAGAGTGGAAAGCAGAGCGGACCGAACACACCAATACCGACAACCCGAACGACGAACGACGGAGCCAGTCGGCAGGTTGGTGAAAGCGAAAGTGTCAACAAAAAGTGCATCGAAAGTGCATCGGAGGTCATCGAACTCGGGTGTTTCCTCCGAAAACCATCGAATCGCCGTCGCCAGTTTGATTTTTGTGTTCAGCCGACCGGGATTGTGTGTATTGTGCTGCTGCTGCTACTGCTGGAGCCATTCGTCGAAGGAGAAAAAGAATTTGCCATTGTGATTGTGGTGATTGTGCTACAGCTGGATTCGCCATCATCGTTTTGTTGCTGCTGTTGCCGTTGAACTCGCCGTTGGATTGTGGATGCACAAGCGCATCTGAAGGTTTTGTGTGCTTTTGACTGCTGCTGCTGCTTTTGGGAAGGATTCCAATTGGATTTTGTTTGGAGTGCGACTTTTGGCCTACAGGGCTGTTCACGGATCGTTTTTTTTGTCATCAGGTACGTGGTTTTGTTTACCTTTTTGGGATATTTTTTTTTCCTGTGAGATTTTTTTATTTTATTTTGAATTGACTATCGGTTTAGTCCCATTTTAGTTTTGTTTTTGTATTGTTTTCTTGTGCATTCCTTTGGAAAGGATGACTTTAACATCGATTGCGGACCCTTACGTGCCATTTTCTATGCCATTCAGCCAGTATCAGGAACAGCTGGAATGGATTTTTAAGCACAATGATTTTCCAGAGGATAGATACAAAACATCTTTCCTAGCGGTTTGCGGTAAAGAAGTTTTTACCGAACTAAAAAGGCTTTTTCCTGGAAAAGATTTTAATGAGTTAACTTACAAACAACTAACTGATGAATTGAAGAAACGCTATGATAAAAATGACTCAGCTGTTGTGCACAGCTATAAATTTTGGACGAAGAGGCAGGGCCGGAATGAATCTTTGGAAGATTTTGTAATAACCGTTAAGAATTTAGCGGAACGATGTGACTTTGGAGATTTTAAAGACAGGGCTATTCGCGACATGCTTGTAATAGGAGTAAATGACCCTCAGTTACAAAAGCGATTGTGTGATGAGGAAGATTTGTCTGCTGCAAAAGCGGAAAGGCTGATTTTGAACTCCGAGATTTCAGCAAATAGAACACAAAAACTGAAGCATGATGATGACAGGCGTGTAAGCGTAGTAGCAAGATTAGGTCCCCGACTGGAAGTTTCGCGTTCTAGGAACAGATTCCGAAGCAGGAGTCGTAGTTTTGACAGGAACCGATCATTTTCGTCCAGAAGTAGGAGTAACAACAAATACCAAGGCAAAAGAGGTTCAGGTGATAAACCAACTTACGTTTGTTCTTTTTGCAAGAAAACTGGACACACTAGAAAGTTTTGCTACCGTTTACATGGCAAAAGCCCGCGTAAAAGTCAAGCCAGTGTAAAGTTTGTAGACACTCCAAAGCCATCTTCTAGCTCCAAAGCATCCAAAGATTCAGGACTTTTCAAAAGGTTGAAGATGGACTTAGACTACAATTCAGATGATTCTGACGGCATGCCATGTCTTATGATTTCGTCCGTCAACAAGATCAGTGATCCTTGCTATGTTGAGGCTTTAGTAAACCGGAAACGTTTGACCATGGAGATCGACTGCGGTTCAGCGGAGAGTGTGATTTCAGAGGAGTTGTACCTTCGAAATTTTGCAAGCTGTGAACTGCAGCATTGCAACAAAAAACTTGTTGTGATTGACGGCAACAAACTCAAAGTTGTTGGAAAAATTTTGGTGGAGGTACAGCTCGCTGGGAATCGAAAACAGCTCAGCATGGTTGTTTTACGTTGCAAAAACGATTTTATTTCGCTGGTTGGCCGCACATGGTTGGACGAGTTTTACACCGGTTGGAGATATACGTTTACCAACCCCCCTTTGACTGTGGGGAACATTGACCTGACTGGCGAACAAAAAGCTGTTGAAGAAGTTAAAAGTAAGTTTCCGACAATTTTTACCAAAGATTTTTCTAGTCCCATAGTTGGTTATAAGGGAGATTTAATCTTGAAGGAAGACACACCCATTTTTAAAAAGGCCTACGAAGTTCCATTACGTTTGAGACAACAAGTAATTGACTATTTGGCAGACTTGGAGAAACAAGGAGTCATCACACCCGTTGAAGCCAGCGAATGGGCTTCACCGGTTATTGCCATCGTGAAGAAGGATCAAAGTATTCGTTTGGTGATAGACTGCAAAGTCTCCATCAATAAAGTTTTGCTTCCAAATACGTATCCTTTACCTGTAGCACAGGATCTTTTCGCTACACTTTCGGGTTCAACGGTTTTTTGTTCCTTGGACCTAGAGGGTGCTTATACCCAGCTGCTTTTGACCGACCGTTCCAAGAGGTTCATGGTAATCAATACCATAAAGGGCCTCTATACCTACCATAGACTCCCTCAAGGAGCCTCATCTAGCGCAGCTATATTTCAGAAGGTCATGGACCAAGTTCTTTGTGGTTTGGAGAACGTTTCAGTTTATTTGGACGATGTGCTGATAGCGGGTAAGGACTTTAATGACTGCAGGAAGAAACTTTTTTTGGTTTTGGATAGACTTGCCAAAGCCAACATAAAAGTAAATTTAAAAAAATGCAAATTTTTTGTTACGCCTTACCTGGGGCATGTTTTGACAGACAAGGGATTGCTTCCCTGCCCCGACAAAGTGAGAACAATCCGCGAAGCGAAAGCTCCACGGAACGTGTCGGAATTGAAGGCATTTTTAGGACTTGTAACTTATTACTCAAAGTTCATTCCTAATTTGTCCACTCGCATCAGCTGCCTTTACAATCTTTTAAAGAAAAACGTGACGTATTGTTGGACTGACAACTGTGAGAAAGCTTTTAACGATTGTAAAGGATTTCTTTTAAACCCAAACCTTTTGGAATATTTTGACCCGTATAAGCCTATAGTTGTAGTAACAGATGCCTGTAGCTATGGTTTAGGAGGTGTAATCGCTCATTTGGTTGACGACGAAGAAAAACCAATAAGCTTCACCTCATTTTCTTTGAATAACGCCCAGAAAAACTACCCAATTTTGCATCTCGAGGCGCTAGCAGTTGTGAGCACTGTGAAGAAGTTTCATAAATTTCTTTACGGAAAACATTTTACAATTTTTACCGATCACAAGCCTCTAATCGGTATTTTTGGTAAAGAGGGTAAGAATTCTATTTCGGTGACGCGTTTACAGAGATACGTTATGGAGCTTTCAATTTACGATTACGATATTGTTTATCGACCTTCTTCAAGGATGGGCAATGCCGATTTTTGCAGTCGTTTTCCTTTGACTGAAGAAGTTCCCAGAGAGTTGGCACGGGAATATGTCAAGAATTTGAATTTTTCCAATGAATTTCCAATCGATTACAAAGAGGTGGCTAAAGAAACTTTAAATGACGACTTTTTACTTACGATTTTAAAATACCTGAAAGAAGGTTGGCCACAAAGGTTGGAAAAGCGTTTTGTCGACGTGTACTCCCACTACCAGGAGCTTGAGCAAATCGAAGGTTGCGTTTTGTTCCAGGATCGAATAGTGATTCCTGAGAGTATGAAGAACAAAGTACTTAAAATGCTTCATATGAATCACTCAGGGATAAGCAAAATCAAGCAACTAGCGCGGAGGACAGTCTACTGGTTCGGACTGAACAAGGACGTGGAGGACTACGTGAAGAGCTGCGTGATATGCCATCAGATGACTGCGACCACCAAGAAACCTGCCTACTCCCGATGGATTCCAACGACGAAACCCTTCAGCAGGATTCATGCTGATTTTTTCCACTTTGACAGAAAAGTTTTCCTGGTTGTCGTTGACAGCTTTACCAAGTGGATCGAGTTGGAGTACATGCGGAACGGAACAGATTGCAATAAGGTTTTGAAGGTTCTTTTGGGAATATTTGCCAGATACGGTTTGCCAGACGTTGTTGTCACGGACGGAGGACCACCGTTCAACTCTGACAAATTTGTGACATTTTTGGAAAACCAGGGGATTTTGGTGATGAAAAGTCCACCATATCATCCTGAAAGCAACGGGCAAGCAGAGAGAACTGTACGGTTAGTCAAAGATGTTTTGAAGAAGTTTTTCCTTGACCCGGAAATGAGGAGTTTGGACGTTGAAGAACAAATTGCATATTTTTTGTCAAACTACCGCAACATTTGTCTAGACAACAAAGGCCAATTCCCTTCAGAAAGATTACTCTCTTATAAGCCAAAGACTATGTTGGACTTAATTAATCCCAAGAATAATTTTAAAAACCATTTGACTAACTCGCATGATGAACCTAATTTACACACAGTAAAAGGTAATAAAAAGCCTGATGCTTTTACCACCCAAGTAACCAATAAGCCGTAAAGTTTGGCACCAAGTCGGTTCTATAGTCGAATAAAAGACATGGCTATCAGAGCCAATAGGAACTATATCGTAATTAAAGGCTGTTAAAAAGCCGCTTTTGGCGAATTATTTGGCTTATATACTGCCTACTCGTACCGAGTATCTGAAGCGAGAGACGTCAAAATTTTATAGCAAGTTGGTTGGAGAAAAGAGAAAAAAAAAGTTTGTTTATCTCCTGTACTTTTCTCTCTTTCTTTGACCTGTGTTCTATTATGTACACCCCTAATTATTAGTTGAATTTATACAAGCGTTGCCACCCCTACCTTCTCGACACAGAGGAGAGTTCAGTTTGATTGAGTGCGCCGCAGTGAAAAGATCGCAGAGAATAAAGTTAATGAATTCGCTAATTCATGTGTTTTAATAAAGACTAAAACATGGTGTCAGAAGTAAACCTGGACTACTGTTGTGTTTTCCGGCGTCATTGATATCGCGGATAACGTTTTCAATGTAGAAAACCGGACAGAAGTGGTCACGATAGTTTACCGTGAGCCGCCATTTTGTTTCCCGGGTGATCGTTCGAGAAGTGTTCACGTCGGTAAAAAGTGCCGCCATTGCTATTTTCCGAGTGTGATTCAGTGTAAATCCTCATGAAATGGATCCAAACCAGTTCAAAGCGTTCATGGAGCATCAGGCTCAAATGATGACGCAGTTGATGCAAGGATTAAATGCGACTGCCGCTACGATAGCGGCACGGGCTGCCACGCAGATTCCAGCCACACCACAAATGCCTCTACCTTCACCGCTCGTATTGGAAGGCGACATGACCGAAAACATGGATTTTTTCGAAAAAAGCTGGAACAATTATGTGAAAGCTACAAAGATGGACTCGTGGCCCGCCATCGACAATCAGCAGAAAGTCAGCATTCTTCTTTCTGTGATTGGGGAACCAGCCCGAAAAAAGTTCTTTAACTTCGAGCTCACTGAGGCTCAGCGTAATGATCCAGATGCAGCTTTAACAGCAATTCGAGACAAAGTAACACCGAAACGAAACGTTATTTTGGATCGACTGGAATTTTTTAGTGCCAATCAGTTTTCCCGTGAGTCTACCGACGATTTTGCAACCCGTCTGAAGATACTAGCTCATGGTGCTAAACTAGGTAACCTAATGGATGAACTCGTTACCTACAAACTCGTTACAGCCAATAAATGGCCACAGATTCGTTCCAAAATGTTGGCTATACCAGACATCACCATTGACAAAGCAGTCGACATGTGTAGAGCGGAGGAAATCACCACCAAACGATGTCAGGATCTGGCAATCCAATCTATGGATTCAAAATCCGAATCTGAGATTAAGAAAGTCAGAAAAAGCAAATCCAGGCCCAAGCCGAAGACGCTCCATTGCAAATTCTGTGGTGATCAGCACGAGTTCTCGAAAGGTGTTTGTCCTGCCCTTGGTAAAAGGTGTAATCGATGTAAGGGAAGAAATCATTTTGAGCGAGTGTGCAAAGCCAAACGTAAATCGTACAGAGGCACCAGAAGAGTCAAGGAGATTAAAGACGACAGCAGTGAGTCTGAGGAGTCATCTGCTTCCCAAGACGACGCATCATCTGAAGATAGTGAGCCGGAATATGAGATCGGAAAAATTTTCGACTGTTCCGAGCGTGGAGGATGTGTTGTTGCTGAGTTGGAGTTAAAGTTCTGTGAAAAGTGGAAGAAAATCAAGTGTGAACTGGACACTGGTGCCAACACCAGTCTCATAGGACAAAACTATCTAGTGAAACAAGATAAAGAAGAAAATCTCGTGATGCTTCCATCAAAGCTACGTTTGCAGAGCTTTGGTGGAAGTCCTATCAAAGTGCTAGGGCAAGTAAAAGTACCCTGTCGGCGTAAAGGAAGAAAATACAGTTTGGTACTGCAGGTGGTAGAAGGAGACCATTGTCCACTACTGTCTGCAAAAGCATCCAGAGTACTCGGATTCGTCAAATTCTGCAAGTCAGTCACATTTGGTGGACCAAATCCAGCTGTATCATCGGAAAACCTGCTAAAAGTTTACCGTGTTCACGCTCAAAAGATTGTGGACACCCACAAGGAATTGTTCACGGGATATGGAAAACTGGTCGGCGAAGTATCCTTGGAGGTCGACAATTCAATTTCCCCATCAATTCAAACTCCTCGTCGAGTTCCGATCGCATTACGCAGCAAGTTAAAGGCGGAGCTTGAAATGCTGGAAAGAGAAGAAATCATCGTAAAGGAAACAACTCATACTGACTGGGTTAGCAACATTCTCATTGTGCAGCGTGGTGATCCTGCTAAGCAGAGTATTCGTGTTTGCTTGGACCCAGTTCCGTTGAACAAGGCGTTGAAGAGGCCGAACTTGCAGTTTGTCACCATTGATGAAATTCTTCCAGAGCTGGGCAAGGCGAAAGTTTTTTCAACGGTAGATGCCAAGAAAGGATTTTGGCATGTTGTCTTGGATGAAGCGAGCAGTAAACTAACAACGTTCTGGACGCCTTTCGGGCGATACCGCTGGACCCGGCTACCATTTGGTATTGCACCGGCACCCGAAATATTCCAGATGAAGCTCCAAGAAACCATACAGGACCTCGAAGGTGTTGAATGCATAGCAGATGATATTCTGATTTTCGGCATAGGAGATTCACTGGAGGAAGCTTTATCCAACCACAATTTGTGCCTAGAAAAATTATTATGCAGGTTGGAAAAACACAACGTAAAGTTGAATCGTGAAAAGCTTAAACTATGTCAGACTTCAGTGAAGTTCTACGGACACATCCTAACGGATAAGGGTCTTCAACCGGATGAGAGCAAAATTGCGACTATTCGTAACTACCCGACACCTACAGACCGCAAAGAAGTACATCGTTTCATCGGCATGGTGAATTATCTCAGCAGATTTATCCCGAATCTGAGTGCAAATCTTACCAACATGCGAAAGCTCATCTCAGAATCCCAGCCGTGGAAATGGACACCAACAGAAGCAGCAGAGTTTCATCGAGTCAAATCTTTGGTATCGGATATTGGGACGCTCCAGTATTATGACGTAAACCAGCCAATTACCATCGAATGTGATGCCAGCTGTTTTGGTTTGGGAGCTGTTGTGTACCAAAGTAGCGGAGTTATAGCATATGCTTCTCGAACCCTGACTGCGACGGAACGTAACTACGCCCAAATTGAAAAGGAGTTGCTGGCTATTCTGTTTGCGTGCATCCGTTTTGATCAACTAATCGTTGGAAATCCAAAAGCAGTCATTAAGACCGACCACAAGCCGCTGCTCAATATTTTCGAAAAGCCTCTGCTTTCTGCACCACGCAGACTACAACACATGCTACTTAGCCTTCAGCGGTACAACCTTTCAATGGAATTTGTTACTGGAAAGGAAAATGTCGTCGCTGATGCGTTGTCGCGAGCACCTATAGCAGATGACCAACCCACGGATCGATACAAAAAGTTGTGCATCTACAAGATCTTCAGGGAGATTGAAGACGTGGAGCTGAATCAGTATTTAAGCATCTCAGATAGTCGATTGAGCGAAATAATGGACGAGACAGCTAAAGATCCAACAATGCAGCAGATCATCGATTATGTGAATCATGGTTGGCCACATTCAATCACTCGAGTGCCCGATAACGTGAAAATTTACTACAGCTATCGTGATGAGTTGGCTACCCAAAGTGGAATCGTTTTCAGAGGTGACCGAATAGTAGTACCGTATGCACTTCGTCGTAAATTAATTGATTGCTGTCATGTAAGCCATAACGGCATAGAAGCTACTCTCAAGCTGGCCCGGGCAAACCTGTTTTGGCCCGGCATGAACTCGCAAATAAAGGAAGTAGTGAAAAGCTGCAACGTGTGCGCAAAGTTTTCCGCATCGCAAGCTAACCCACCCATGAAAAGCCATATCATTCCGATCCATCCGTTCCAGCTGATATCCATGGACGTGTTCTTTGCAGAATATGAAGGACGCAAGCGAGCCCTTTTAGTCACTGTGGATCATTATTCCGATTTTTTTGAGGTGAACATCCTACGCGATCTAACGCCTCATTCCGTCATATCAGCATGCCAACAAAACTTTGCTCGTCACGGAACACCACAGCGAGTTTTGACGGACAATGCTACGAATTTCGTTAATCGTCCGATGGTCGAGTTCGCTAAACATTGGGATTTTGAATTAGTGACTTCAGCGCCGTACCACCAGCAAGCAAATGGAAAATCAGAAGCCGCCGTCAAAATAGCAAAACGTTTGCTAGTAAAAGCTACTGAAACCGGAACTAATTTCTGGTATGCTTTGCTACATTGGAGAAATATTCCCAACAAGATTGGTTCGAGTCCGTCTGCCCGTTTATTTTCCCGCTCAACACGTTGCAGTGTCCCACGTTCTGTCGCTAATTTGCTGCCGAAAATTGTTAAAGATGTCCCTGAAAGTATCGAAGAAAACCGAAGGAAGGTGAAACACAGGTACGATCAGAAAACGCGCCACTTACCAGATATGGAAACCGGTTCTCCTGTCTTCGTGCAGCTTAGTCCAGACACATCCAAGATTTGGACTCCAGGTACTATTTCGAAGCGGTTGAATGACAGATCCTACTGTGTTGCAGCAAAAGGGAAGGAATATCGCCGTAGCCTTGTACACATAAAGCCACGAATTGAAGAAACCGCTCCATCCGCTCGTACTGCAATCACTCCCAAGGACAACGAAGGAATTGTGCCAAGAGAACCGCGAACTGTTATGGGTCAGCGAACAAACAACAACATTGACGACGAAGTTTCATGTGTTTTAATAAAGACTAAAACAACCTGTTCCAAGTTAATTTTTTTGTTTAGTATCTTAGACTCGAACTGATGTTTTCCAGGCTCCTATTAGATGATTCGGTCCCCTTTTCCATCTGCCCCATCTATGCTTTTCTGAGTTGCTTTGCTCAGCATCGTTCATAAGGCAGAGGATTATTGGAGGCTGGAAATACCAGGCTTTAATTTGGAATAATTTGTACTTCATTGCGAAGGGAGTCCAAAAGGATTTTAAAATGAAGTATGAGGAATGTTTGGGAGAATAAAAACATCGAAAAGACCGTAAAAGTATCAAGAATAATTGCTTGGGGCTTATTCACAACGCTGTAGGGGTGGGTGGGTGGTTGTCCTCGTGTTGTTACGACTCATACAAAATTGGAATAATATTCATGCAAAAAGCGTTACGAGGGGGTGGGTGAGTGTGAATGAACCCTTGCATTAGGCGTCGTAAAGTGGATCACAATTCCTGGAATCCAGATGGCCTCCGGGACCAATACAGCTTGAGTTTCGTATTGTTTCGCCTTCCCGCTCCCGTCGTTTCGGAGACCATCAGGAATCAGAAGATCACGAACATACGCAAGTATTTTTCGATAATCATCCATAGCAACGATTATCCTGCTACTCAATTTGTATCAGCATTTATTTTGTAATTCTGATTGAAAACAATCATCACGGGATTTGTTTTGGGTGAAGCCATATTTGATCCCATTGACATAAACGTCACGTATACCAGCCTTTCAACAGCATTGACAGCCGTTGTATGCGGCTTGTGGGCACAGGGCTTACAAGCACTGCGGTATGGCGTTATATACGCATATACGGCTTATTTCAGTGCTCGAAGGTGACAGTGCCTAAAAGCACTTGAAAATGTTATATGAAGCCTGTTGGCACTGAAAACCTGTTGAGCGGCTCATATGCCGCCTATGATAGTGCTTATTGGTTACCTGGGCACACTCAAAAATGGAGATCTGATTTACTACAAAAACATAAACACCACAGACATCAGACGTTGGTTACCAGCCACATTTTTAAGACAAGTTTCTGATGCTACTTTCCAGATTTCTCTTGGGGGAAGGATAGTGTTGGCGCATAAGCGTCAGCTTAAGCTATCGACAGGCACTCTTCGCAGGGGAATCTTAGTTTTCCCAATTGAGAGTGCGAATGCCCCAGTTAACGATCCAGCATCCATTTTGTCGCCAAATCCGGAAGCAGCACCAATTTCGTCATCTTTAGCAAGTCAAGCACCAATTTCGTCATCTGTACATGTTTTGTCATCGTCTCCTGTAAGAAGCAATAGTGAAGTTCCTAATACAAGAAAACGAAGAAGAGAAGAAGAAGAAGGGAAAGATTTCGGAAATGTTTCAAATCCAGATTTTGAATTCTACGGCTATCCGGCCGATTCATTCATATTTTCAAACGATGATCCTGAAGTTAATCAGGAATCAGATCCACTCCCAGTGGTTTCGATAAGAAGATCAAAGAGAAGAAGCAAGAAGCGTAGGAGGAGTGATTTTCTCTACTATTAGTAGATTCGAATTAACTAGTATTTTCTAATTGTATATATTTGTATATTTCGATTTTTGATTATTAAGCATAAAGTGCATTCGAAGATTTTTAATAAGTAGTGAATTTAAAGATAATCTGTTTGAAATAAAATGAATTATTTTCGAACTAAAGGATGGAGGAGTTGTAGTAGTGCGAACGCTTTAGAACTCGCTCAGAGTTAGAAAGAGAGTGAGAAGAAATGAAAAAGGGAACTAGGGAGAAACAGAGCCTATGTAAGGAACAGGAGAAATACAGAGAGCAGAAGTTTTGTGACTACCACTGAAACTAGACGTGTTTCATTACATCTCGTTATAACTGAAAACTCTAAAATACCTCTCGGTCACTAGACATATCAGAAGTGAGTCGGCTTGCTGGATTATCGACAGCGGAGCCAGCGCCCATATGACGAACGACCGTTCGTTCTTCACGGTGCTGAAGGAGTTCGCCGGTGGCTGGATAACTCTGGCAGACGGCAAGAAGACGCAGATCAAAGGTGAAGGTAGTGGTGTTCTCTATGGCGTTGACGGTGAAGGGGATGTCATGAAGATTGATATTAGTGAAGTGAAGTTTGTTCCTGGTCTGTCGACCAATCTGATTTCGGTTTCTAAGCTGACGCAGAAGAAATTCGAAGTTTGTTTCGACGAAGATGAGTGTCGGATTGTCGATCCGAAAGGTGTCGTTGTGGCGACTGGATGTCGTTGCGGCGGCCTGTACCGTCTGAGGCTTGCTGAGACTTCGCTCAAGGTAACTACCAGTCAACACGGAGAGAATTGCCAACATCAATGGCATCGACGTTAGGGCCACCGTGATTGGGCGGCTGCCGAACGTCTAGTGAAGGGAAACCTTGCGACAGGTATGAAGGTAAGCGATTGTGGTATGCGTGTCGTATGTGAGTGTTGTTTGGAGGGGAAATTGGCTTGTTTAAGGGTATCCAGTTTTTTACATATTCTGAATCTACGTTGAAAATTGAACTAGAATCCAAAATTTAACAATTTTCCGTGACCTGGAACTATTTTTAAAACACGTTTGAAATTAGTATGGAAATCACTTTTGAATCACCCCTCGGCAAATTTTACTTCGTGACGAGCTGTCATTATGTAAATTGAAATGTCATTGAGTCGACGGATTGAAATCTTTTTTAACAATTTATAATATCAACATTAAGATATTGAAGTGCAATAAAATCGTGTTATACTTAGAAAAATGTGCTCTTTCGATTAAGCTACACAGCAAAAAAAGTTGTTGAATATTACATCGAAACCGCTGCAACCAAGTCGTTCCCTCGGTTGTGTAATATTACACAGCTCAACGTACTCGCGGACGATTGGTGTAGTAAATGGGACCGATGTAATTTTTCCGATGTAATATATTCAACGTATGGTGTAATTGATGTAATTGATGCGATGTAATATGAAAACTATGTAGACTAAGCGATCTAAAGGGACAGAGCTATTACAAATTCTGTTCAATGGTTGATTAAATTGCTCTTTTTTCGTTTTTTCGCTCCTAAATTTTACTCATGATGTAAAACCGGGTCTTACTCTAAGGTAATAATTATTGGTCATTGAAAAAAATAAATAAAACAAACAAAAGCAATTTAATCAACCAGTGAAAAGAATTTGATAGTTACAAGTTGGTTGGTTCGAACAAAAAAAAAACATAAAATTCAAATTATTTATCACATTTTTATTGCATCAAACAGCTATAAATGATGAAATATAATTCCTGAGTCGCCTAACGTAGGAGATAATCCCGAGTAATCACATTGTAGTTCACATAGCATGAAGGCGTTCCTAGTACTGTTTAGATGCTTTCAGCACAGTGGAATGATCCGCAGAGCTCGTTCGAGTTCTTCGTGTAAATCTAAAAATAAAAATAAATTAAAAAAAGAATATGTTAGTCTTTTATATTAATAGGTCGGTAAATCTATAGTAAATATTCAAGGAGGTATTGATGTTAAATAGGGGTTCTATTCAAATACTTTACAGGTATATAATTTCTCAATGTCTTACTTTTTTCTTTGTTTTTGGGGAACATTTAGATGCAAAGATTTCAACAAGCTCGTTTTTGATAATTCTCTTACAAATTTGGAAATTTGCTTGGTGTTTTAAATCGTAACGGGGTAACTTTGATAATGCGGGTAACTTTGATAGTGCGGGACCAACCACATACAAAACGAAATAAGATAATATATGTTAATCAGTTAAGCAAAACGAATGCAAAAGTAAAATATATTAGTGTGACACTTCATGGTAGAGCTATTTTCATTTGAATTAAGAACATTTAAGAATTAATATACGAATTTAAAATATTGTTGCAACTTTAGCAATTTCGAAACGTTCACTATTTGATGTAGTTTTGAATAGTTCGTCACTTATATTTGGCAGCCTAGTTATAACAGTACTGGAATATGGTCTCAAGTCTATCAGCGAGAGCCTTTTCTACAAACTGTGACCATTTTTGTAATCTAAGTCAGAAATTTCTATATAATGATAAAGGGCTCATTCATGTATTTCTTAACGCTGAAAATGACCATTTTTGACACCCTCCCACCCCTTCGTAACGCTTTGGCTTTTTGTATGAATATTCTACAAATTTTGTATGAGCCGTAACATCGCGAGGATACCCACCCACCCCCTTCAGCGTTATGAAATTTGTGAAGAAGCCCAAATGCATAGATGTATACAATGCCCTATAAATGTTCGTAATTGGGTTCTAAAATTTTTAATAAAATCTTGTTTTTATTTAACAACACGAAAGAGCATGTTACTTCAACTACTTTAGCATTTTTTCCCGCTCAAATAACGGCTATATCATATTTTAACTTTAATTTAAAAATTGGGTCTATAAATGAACCTTGACACTTGAGATCATGTTTGACGTTCGCTTAGTCGACAAAAACACCACAGGGGTTTTAGTTTTAACACTGGGATTGTTCCTACCTGACATTTCGGAAGGGACACGGAAAACAAAATACACCCAAAATTTGAGTTTAAGCCAAGGGGTGTGACAAAATCTAAAAAAACATAAGAAAATGTTTTTTGGACCTAAACCAACGGAAAACATTAGAAAATTGAGTAAACATGTATTTTTGGCCTAAACTTGAGCGATTGGCACTAAAATCGGGACAGGGCTTTAGGACCCTATTGATCCAATTTTGTTTGATTTATGCTCCATTATCAAAGTTACTCCAAACAGAAAACAGAATTTCGATTATATTAAAAATTATATATCCATTCAGTATAAATATTTCGGCAATCTATCAACTGCAATTGATAGTTAGGATGCCAGTACTAGTTTTATAAATAAAAATTAAAAATCTTTAAAACAGCATGCCTAAATATTCAAGTTTTCTTCCAAAAAAAAAAAACTATCAAAGCTACCCCGTTTTACGGAAAATTCAAATTTAATTTTTAACAACAATTCAAACGTTTTTAGAAATGTTCAGCCCTTACTAACACATTTCCAAATATTCTAGGATCATCCAAGTGTTTTCCAGGAACTTCAACTCTTGTTTGCAAATCTATGAATTCTCAGAAAATATACCTAAACTTCAACAATAATCCAAAATTGTATTTACCTACCATAGACTTTAAAAATACAGATACTGAGGTTATTGTAACTCAAAATTGTATACCCCTATAAATAAGCGAAATAATAACACTCCTGATACTCCTCTATCCGCTACTGCAATTGAAATGTAATATGTTGTTAACAAAATAGCTCAATTTAGTTTTACCAAATTGGGATGATAATATTATTTTACACTGAACACCATGTCTTATATATAAATGTAATGTTTGAAATGATGCTAATAAAATCTGCTAATCTGCTAATAATCTGCTAATATCAACGCACCCCCTAGCCATGGCAAATCTGCGTTGTTTACACAAACATCCCTATAAACCCCACGCTGGGAAATACGTTTACCGAAAAAGGCGTTATGATCTGCACTGCATTCTTGTATTGGATTTACTTTTATGGCATTGTTGTTAGCAATTCACAAACAAGTGAAAGAGAAAGAAAACATGATTTGTGCAGGCAGAGCCCCATTGGCCATGCTATACCAGATAGCACGCCCGACGCCCACTGATGACAGAGTGGGTAGGCTCGCACCATCGTCCCGCCCTTCTACCTATTTTTGAGATAGGCAGTTCTGTCAGGGTGTAAATAGTTTTTAAGTCTGAACCAAATTAGACTGTTATATTGGATACTTCTCGCATTTAGCTGGAGGTTGCTGCAATCCTTCGTTGGTCCGTTGGTTCCGACGATCGTTTCCGTATCCGCGTTTCCTCGGCCATTACGCTGTTTACATTGCATTGTTGCTCGTGGTAGTGGCGGGTTAAATATGAAAACAAGGATAGGGAGAGAAGAAATGTTAGTGATTGTAACATGCTTTATTGCAGTATTGGCCTACACTGAAGTCATACAAAATTCGCTCTTTGGATTCCCACGATAACAATCCCTGAAACTGATTATGAACCACATAAAATTTATCCGATAGAGCAAAAATCTTAATGTTTCAATGTAGGACAATCCAGCTTTATTGCATGTGAGAAGTTCTTGATGATATTCTCACAACGGCCATTCAGAATGGTTCGACGAATGTAGATAAAAGATCATTATGATAAAATTAACGCGACGACATGTTAGTTAGCTCAAAAAGATTATTGTATTTGCAACTGATAATTTAAATAGTTAAGCTAAGGGTCGGTTATTGTATATAATTTTATAGATATGGAGAAGTATAGCACGAACGCGAAGTAATGACCTTCCACTCCATCTTCAAGTGCTCCCCACAAGCCCAACACTTCATTCTGGCACTTTAGAACGTCCATGTTGTAACTTGTTCACACAAGAAATCTGCCTCTGTTCTGCCGAGTTGGCAGAACGCGCCCGTACCCCATTCTGAACCAAAGGACAGGATTCAACTAATATCATGGTACCTTAACTACAAATACAAAAGCTACTTCTATGTTATTTCCACTACTACGCTCACGATAATTATGTTATGATCGTTAGAATAAAAACGGTAGAGGTTACTACTACATAACAGAAATACTACCCAAAGAACGCTAATGTCGCCAGTGTTGGTGTGGATGCAAGGTAGTGCAAAAATGTTTAGAGAATTAAATAAGTTATAAATTACAGCATGCTGTTCAAAAATATTACAGTGAAACCTCCATGAGTCAATATTAAAGGGACCATCGACTCATGGAAATATCGAGTCATGGAACAGCAATCCTTTGGAAAGCTGCTTCTAGGGACCATCATAGTAACCATGAAAATTTGTTTTAGTATGGTTCCATGAGTCGATATCGAGTCATGGAACATCGACTCATGGAGGTATCACTGTATATTATTTTATAAAAGACAGTAAAGACTGAAACATTTCAGTAACAACAGCGCCATTAGTTTTCTAATTATTATACATATATCAGTAATACTTCTCTAATTCCGCTACAACCTTACTAGATAACGCAATATTGTAAAATGCCGTAAATCAGCACATTTTGGAATATTTCTCAAACATTGGAAATTATTGTTTATGATGTTTTTAATTGCAATTATGAATATACAAAAAACAAATCGCGGTATGGGCATCGGATTTAGGCGATGCGCTGAATTAGGGCAACCCACAGTATTGGTCTTATACCAAGGTAAGTATTACTACGTTGTTAGTAAACCTAATATAAAAGTCTATTTTCAATGTGTGAGACGCAGAGACCACCCGCACCCACTCTTGCGCCTCGTGGACTATTGAAAACGACTTGTGTATATTGAACTAATACTACTAATAGAAATAGTGCTGCTGATGAAGGTGATCGTTGGTTTCCCAGTCTTATTAGTGATTTGAGTGTTAGTAGAGACTGGTAGTAGGCCCTGCCGGTCCCTCCAGCATTACGCGTAGTTATCTGGTGTTAGATCATGCGACAGTAACTAAACTCATGCTGAAGGTGTGATAAATCAAGTGTAAAATATATTTAAGCATTGCAACACATGTCATTATATAACTTAAACTACTAGATTAACTTACATTTTATAAGTTATAATTACGATTAATTTTCGCGATCAATAAACATTAGAGTAATTTCACAATATCAACAATATGTAATGCCAACTTGATTAATCACCGTCAATCCCGTCACCCAAGGGCAGGGTTGAAACGATGCTAATAAAATCAATTAAAAAAACCCTCCTCCTTCAATTTCTTCTGAAATTATTTAAAGAATTACTTTGTATCTATTCTTACAAATTTGATATTGGTAATATCGCGAATTTCTCCAAGGAATTTCTTATGAAACTACTGCTAAAGTTTTTACATTAATCCTTAATTTTGTAAGAACTCGTTCTGTTTTTTTTTCGGGACAGCCTTCCGTTTTTTTACAGGAGCTATACAAACACTTAATAAATTATTCCTGACAATTTTTCAGGATAGTCTTTTGGAATTCCTTCATTTTTTTGCAGAGCGTCTTTCGTTGGGAGCTCTTGAGATTTTGAGTTCTCCCTGCAATTCCATCAGAAACCTTTTTCAAAGTTTAAATCAGGAATTTTTCATCAATTCCTCTATGACCTCCATTACCAATAATTTACCAATAAATTATATTTATGAAAATGCTTCATGGTGTTCTGGTGGAATTGTTCTAGAAGTTCTGTTGTGGATTTTTCTTATGAAATTTAATGTTGGAATTCTTCTACACAACTTCCTCTAGTAGTGTCTAATGAATTTATATCTTAAATTCCTCCATGATTTTTTACTCTTATATTCTATGAAGATTTTGTCATGTAATTGATTCCAGAATTCCTTCCTATATTTTTAAGGTTACTTCGAGGGCGAAGCCATTTTAATAAAAATAAATAATAATAATAGTATACGTTCACTGAATTCCTAAAGTGATTTATTTGGAAATTTCGACAAGGTTTTGAATGTATATATCATTTCTATACCCACGTAATTGCTCCAGGAGTTACTTTCTGGCTTAAAATAACTGTCTTCCTTCTGTGAACTCTTCAGGAATGCTCTCTGGAAATGTTTAGGAAGCTCCTTCAAGATTTTCTTTTAGAATCTCTAAATTAGTGCCTTCAGAATATATTTTGGAGTTTTTACGAAGTGCTCAAAAAATTTCTCATGCATTTCATCAGAAGCAATCCTTACAAAATTGCTCCAACTATCTGTTGGTTTAGGGTATTCGGGATCTTTTGAGCGGCTACACCGGATAGTTTGGTGATAAATGCGCTAAAAGCTAAATTCATTTTATTAAATTTTGAGGGTTTGGGTTTACATTTTTTAGGGGAAACTTACATATTTCGTCCGCAGTCCCTTTGTTGGCCAACAAATATTCTAATTTGAAATCACACTACTTGGTTTTGCCCTGAAATTCAACCTATTAACTTTACAAATTTCACAGAAGAGTAAGTACCATCAGTGCACCAGATTCCGCTCATTTAAGGGAAGTTATGTGTTCAAATGTTTATTATAAAATAACTATCGTATCGATCAATACTATTTTTATGTCACAATGTAGTCCCAAGTATAGGTAATCAACGGCAAAATAAGAAGAATTTGTAAAACTTCCATAAAAAATATTCAATAGTATTTGTTACTGCATCTAAGTGTTCCTATTTCCGCTCACGGTAAACTGATTTCTTGACGAACTTACTAAAAATGCATTATTTCGAATTTCGTTATTTATCCTGATATTTTTTACGGTCAAACCATAGCTACTACTGCAATAAAGAAGGTTGTATACAAAATTCGACATTTCTTTAAAATTTTGTTTAATTTTTTGCATGAGCGATTATTGGAACACACAAAAATATCTAGTGGTCCAATAACCGCTCACGAGGTCTGTGTTGTCAATATAAAGAATTAGTTTATCAAATGAAAATAATGTCAGACGACTTCATTTCAAAGTTGTTAGTATTGCCAGAATATATCCGTGCAAAAAATGTAGGTTTTTGACGCGAAAAATCAATTTTTACACTAGTGAGCGGAAAAAGGGGCATGAGCGGAAACTGGTACACTGATGGTACATACTTTTATAGGTTATCACCAGGTTTCAATATTTGCTGAATCATACAACACTGTACTCGGGTTCATAAAATTTGTATCAAATTCGGAGTTAAGTTCAGATACTTTATATTTTTTAAAATTCTACTTACAATAAGTTCAATACGAAATTATACGCTCAATCAAACTAAATTCCAAATTAATCTTTGAGTACTCTTCTGCTATGTCTGAGATATCAACCTATATCAAATCTAAACCTTAGGACACACGCTTTCAAGTGTCATTCGCAGATGTGATGACAGCTGATGAATCTAGCGCGCCGCGTTTATGTTGGATAGAGGGGTATTCAAAGCGACGGCAATATTTCCCGTAACACCTCCAGAGAACTCTATCTTATGATATTCGTTTTTACAATTACATAAATTGAAAGTATAATTTGATTTTTTTTTTCTATGATTTCCTTATAAAGCTTCTTTTATTCCTCGTGAAATTGCTTTGCGAATTCCAAAAGATCTAGGATGGAACAAATTTGAAATTTGAAATATTATTGGATTATAAGTTTGAAGTCTCCTAAGTCCGCTTGTTACTGCCGCTGTGATTTTTTTTGAACTAATGTTTACGTTCATTTTACTGTGACAATGTAGCCTGTCAAAATAGAATATTTCATTGATTTCCATGTATGCTGCCATCGCCGCAAAATTTCTGTAAACCTTAAATATCTCCCCAAATTAATCCAGCAGTTAAGAAAAAAGTAAATTCTACTTGCCCTGGATGTATTTAAAGCGTTCATAAATATAACTGTAAGTATAATAAGTGACTTTTAAACGGGAAGTTATATTTGATAATAATAAATCTTCGAGTGACTAGTCGAGTCTAGTACACGACACTGAAGACGGCCTTACAGTTGAGGTCGGAATATACGTGCCTGAAAAAGGATACATATTCTAATGGAATTAAATGGTATTGTACTAAATTTGTTTTTTTTTTTCATTTACTTAAGTTATATTTATTTTAAACCGTATGAAAACAATCTACATTTAATTTCAAGTTACATCTAAGTGAAACAGTTTCTTAATGTTCTGGAAATTCTAAATAACTAAAACATTACTTTTAAAACTGTTTTCATCATTTTTGATAAATTTGTTTTTATAGGTAATAAGATCATGTGTGCTCTGCATTACATAATCAATATATTTCTCAAATATAATAGGCAAATATTACGGTTTAAAATAATCTATAGATGGATCTTATTTAAAAATTGTCTTGTTTTATTGATCAAAACATTTTAATTTGTCGGATACATCTGTAAAAACATTGTTTCGTGGCATATGAAAATAAAACAAACGACGAATCAACCGAAATTTCAATTTTATTTTTTTGTACATTTGGATTGAAGGTGACAAAACAAAAAATTGAGATTTGTTCTGGCCCTATTGAAAAAATCTTAATTTTTTCTAAAGTTTTCCCTGAGAGTTTCTGTTTTAATTTTACATGATTTCTTCCTGGATTTTATCCATAAATTTTTTACTAGTTATCTTGTAATTCCTGCAGGATTTCCTTCTGAAATGTATCTAAAAGTTCCTTAGAAAATTGCTGAAGGAGATTCCCCAGGATTTGTTCATAGAATTCATTTAGCTTTTAAGATTTATCTAGTCCATCCTTTTTTATTTTCCAATTTGTTTATATATCTCAATCCCACGTTAAAAATTGAGCCGTTACCCGAAGTTTCAAAATTGTCCTTGCCATAAAATTATTTTTAAAACACGTTTGTAAATAATAAGACAAACAAACTTTTGAATCGACTCTTGGTGAATTGGGACAGGCTGCAATTGTTACAATAAATACCAAAATTAAGATATTGAAGCGCAATAAAATTGTATTACAAGTCGGACTCGATTATCCGGAGACTCGATTATCCGGGGACTCGATTATCCGGGATTCGATTATCCGTAATTTTAGACTCGATTATCCGGAATTTGTTTTTTGATGTTCATGTTTTTCAATTTTTATGCATAAATCTGAGATAATTTGGTATTGTAATATACAATATGAATGGTTTTGCAGTTTAAAACGTATTTAAGGAAAGGGGGGTTTGAAAAAGTTTTTTTTGTGTATGCTGGTCAAACATATTTTTTCTTGTAATGACCCCTACTGTCCCTAGGGAAAAATTCTGGCTACGCCAATTTTAATCATACAAATAAAATAACAAAAAAGAAAAGATAATATTTAAGTTCTTTTGTCAAAGATTTCAATTTTTTCTTAGTGATTCGATTATCCGGAGGACTCGATTATCCGGAGTGAAAAAAAAAATCGATACTCCGGATAATCGAGTTCGACCTGTATTCATAAAAAAATATGCTCTTTCCCGGCTGAAAGTCCCGATAGTAAAGATAATAATAATAATAATAATAATATGCTCGTTCAAACATGCTACAAAAAAAAACTGTAACTTTTTTATTGCTAAACAACTCAATTGACTCCAGGAGTCTTTTTTATGTAGACTTGTTGTTCCTTTTGAAATCTATCAATTAGTCTGTTGAAGATATGCGATTTTTTTAAATAGATTTCTTCTAGAATCTTCTATGATTTTTTTTTAATTCCTCTTGGAGGAAAATATTGATTCTTTCCATGTTTTTTTTTGAAACTTTTTATTAAATGTCTCGAAGAGTTATTTATGAATTTTTCCAAAGGTGATTGTTTTTTTATATCTTATGAAATCGCTTAAACCAAAATCAATTCTTTAAAAATATCATGTCCCCCATTCCACCTAAAATTCTTCAATATACCAGAAGTGTTTCCATCGTTTTCGTTTGACACATTTTCAAAAACTTAAGAAGTAATATTTCAGAGATCCCACAACTGTTTACTCAGGGTTTCCTCCAAAATTGTTGTCCAAAACCTTTCTTAGATTTCACCCAGGAATTTCTCAAAGTCCACAAGAAATTCTTTGATATGTTTCCCATGAATGCTCTCAAGGAACATATCCAAGGATGTCTTCAGGATATTTTTTTGTAATAATTGGAGCAATCCGAAGTTGTTTCTAAAACAGATTAAATAGAAATCCATAACGTAGCTTCCGTAGAAATTTCTAATGAACTCTTGCAAGAAGCACTGAGAAAACTCTAAAAATGTTGGTGGATTTTCGACATAAATTGCTAATAATTGCTAATATAATAACTGAAAAATAAATCGTATGTATCCCTGGACCATATTCTAAGAGCTAGTAATAACTGACTCCTTAAAAATAGGAATTTTAGAGACTTTATACTTGATAAAAGAAACCGAAAAAAAAACTGAATAGGAACAAAACAGAAACTAAATGGGAACCAAAACAAGACATTTTTAAGAACTCAAGCAATAATTTGCTAGAGATGCTTCTACTGAACTCCTAGGATTTCTCCCAGAATTGTCGATTAGTGTTTTTTTAAGGTTTCAACCTACAATTTTCCTAGGAATACATTCTGAAATTAATCGAGAAATTCCTATTACAATATCTCTAAAAATTGCGGCAGAAATTCTTTGAGGAATTTCCCAAGGATGTTTTCTAATAATTTATCCAGGAACGTGTCGAGGGAATAGTCGAGGACATTTTTAAGATAATCTCTGATAAATATTCTGTAAAAATTTGTGACGAAATCTTGAGAGAAGTCTCGGAGGTTTTTTTTTTAATTAATTTCTAAGATAATTATTGAAAATATAATCAATTCAATCCCTGGAAAATAATCTGTAGGATTTTCTGAAGGCATATTAAGAAACATGTGTGTATATAGTCGGTATAATTATGTATAGGGTGTCCCAGAAAGTATGGGCACGACTTTGATAACGAGAATCAAAGTATTTTTTTTTTTTCAAACAAATAAATACCTATGTTTATATTTTTGTATTTTTCCTTGGGGAATTTTCAATGCTGCCTGTAAAAATTTGGTTTGATAAAATAAAATGGTGAGTTGATTTACATTGTATCTAAGAAGTTCCACAAGAATTTTTGTTTGAAATGATGTTTGGCTTAGCTAGAAAACATTTGACAAAATGCTAAAATTCTAAAAAAAATGTATCTCCATATAAGGTAATTTTGAGAAATCATAGGTTTTCAGGTATTTTCAACATAAATAAAAATGATTAATTTCAGATTAATTGATGTCAAAAATCCATAATTTTTTATGGGCAACACAAATTTTAGTTTTTTTTACATGTTTTAACGTATGTGTAAGGACGTGGTTTTGACCCTTTCATAAATTTACCGTAGCTGATATCGGAATTTTAGTTTGTATTCAAATTTTATATACTTAGGATCAAAATTTCCATTAAAGTAAATGACAGTCTGATCATCAAACGTATCGGAAATGATAATTTTTTTTCAGATTTTTTATGCATGTAATTTTTGACCTAGTACAAATTTCGTACAACAAAGTCGCTCAAAATTCAAAATCTGCTCTGAAGTGCAAGAATAAAATGTGTGAAAATCAGACCCATTCACGAATTTATTTAAAAACTGTGAAATAAATCCTTGTGGGTTTGTTTGAAGTACTTTTGTAGTAATATTTGCAAGATCTGCTAGAGTAACTATTGTAATAATCTCTGAAGCAAATCATGGAACAGCATTTTGGAAAATTTTCTGGAAAATCTCTGGTTAGGTTCAAATAAAGCTACCATTCACCGCTCCACAATGTTTGGGCTCCATATAAAGAGGCGACGAAAACTACCAAAAATGATTTTGAGATATAATTTTTTCATTATTTCAAAATATGCCTAGTGTAACATATTATCATGATCCTTCAATTAAATTGGACTAAAATTTAAGTTCCCTTGAATTTTATGCCGTTAAATTGACTGAAGTTGAAAAAAATAAAAATTTAATCATAAAATAGAGTACAAAATATATTTTTTAGAAATCAATTATTTCCCTTATGTTATGCACTAACCGAGAACTTATAGTTCAACACTTTCATCAAGCATGAGGATGGGGAAAAAAACGTTTGATTCAAATTTTAGAGATATTCAATTTTACACTTGAGTAATTCTGATGATTTTAAACATGAAAAACAGCTCTTGTCGCGTCATGTCACCACCATTTGGAATAGTGCAGATCAAACATTTTTAAACATTTTTAAATATATCACAAAAAAAACATTTATATCAAATTCGATGAAATACAAACAAAATTTGTACTTGTACCCAAATTTTATTGCATCTATATAAATAAAAATGGAATGGTGTTTGTATGTCACGAAATGGCTTGAGAATGGGCTATCGGATTTTGAAATTTTTCATTAAGATATGATCCTGAAGTGTTCCGACGTGTTTGTGTGTATAAGAAACTCAGGGTGTTCACCGGGAAAGTTAGCAAAAACGGGACTTGAACGGAGCTGCCAGTTTTGTATGGGGCGTTCCATGACGTTTCTCAGCAGCCTACTTGATGGCAAGACGAAGTTTGACGGGACCACTAGTTTTCAATAAAAACGCGTTTTAGATAAAATTATTTAAAAATGTTACGTAATCCTATAATCCTTTCTGAAACAATAAAAATACCTAAAACATATTTAGATTACATATTTCTTCGATTAAATTTGTTTTGGATAAACTTTATCTTTTACCGACCATTGTGCGCTAATTTAACAGTATTTCAACATGTTAAATTATAAATCTCTCAATAATTTCACAACTTTTTGCGCTAGACTCAAGGTAAAACAATTGTTTTTGTAGGAAATAAGTAAAAATGTGAAAATTGTGTAATGGTAACGAAGAACATGTACGCCAATAACACAGATTTAGGGTGCCATAAATTGCTCATCTTAACCTAGTTGAAATTAATTTATTTTCATTAGCTGGTTATCATTTTTGTATTATAAAACATATCGACAACATATCGAATAGTGGCAGCAAAAAAGCATTTTTCGATCTAAAAAAATCATTAATAAATCCATGTTTACCGTCTTGAATCGAAAATTATTTTTTATAAATAACATATACTGCCGTTATACGCATAATTGTCCCATGTTACTTTTTGTGCATTTTGACTTTTTGTCATTAAACAGTTTATTTTTACGTATAGTTTTAGAAAACATACACCATAAATTTACTTTGTTCGGAAACTCAATGAAAAGCAAGCCAAGTCAATTTGTCCCATTGTTGAATTTCTACGCATAACTGTCCCACTACTGTATTTCTACGCATAACTGTCACACTATACAATTCGCTACGCTGATCTCGAACAAAATAGTCAGTAGGCAATTTTGAATTAGCTGGTGTTTAGGAAAATCGTTTTGAACACCTTCTTACGTTGGCTTTACATCCCATGTGGAACACAACCTGTTTTATTTTTTATTTTCGAGTCCATGGCTTGCGACAAATCAACTTCATGATTTAGCGAACCAAGTCTAAATAAAAATAGTTCAAATGTTTTTGGATGACTTGGCCACATGCTGGGTTGTTCCGAATACCGGTTCATTGGTGGAAGTGGCCATATTTTATTGGCGAATCTGAAACCTGGCTTGCGACATATCAATTTTCATGAATTTGCAAATCATGTCTAAAGGTGGTTCAAATGTATTTGAATAACTTGACCACATGTCGGATTGTTCCGAATTCCCGGTTCCCTGGGGGAAATGACCTCTAAACCATCGGTTCTGAAACCTAGCTGGCAACATCAAACTACATAAATTCCCAAATCAAGGCTAAATAAGGGTAATTCAAAGATTTTTGGATAACTTGATAACATGCCAGGTTGTTTAGGGTACCCTGTTCTCCAGAAGAGGTGGTTATTATATTGGCGATTCTGAGACCTATCTTCCGACACATCAAACTTGATGAAGTCAAGAAGAAGTCAAAGTCATGTCAAAAGAAGAATAGTTCAAGAGGTTTTGGGTGACCTGGCCACATACTGGGTTATTCTGGGTAATTGGTTCTTCGATGCAAGTGGCAAATATGTTGATGGTTCTGAAGCTTTATTTGCGATGTATCAAAAATCATGATTTTGCAAACCAAGTCCAAAGAAATGTCAAATCATGTGAAGATTTGTGTCGTGAATTTTGAGTTAAATATTTACTCCGCAAAATAACCTTGAATTCGCAGATGAGTTTCTGTCAAGCCTGCAGCCTGCAGAGTCGATATATTAATTTATAACATCTTATAAACTCTCTAACTTACTCATCCACTCTTTCTTTCACTAACTCATACATTGTCTCATTATCACACATACAGAAAACTATGCTTTTCATCCCAAACTATAAAATCGTATTTCTTCACTTCCCCACACGTGGCTCCGTTTGGCACATGTCACTTGAGCCGTCATTAGGTGCCTTAAGATAGTCTTGAGGATATACGTCCGCTACACTCGGTACAATCTATACCGTAAGAACGGTCATCTACAGCATTACGCCTAGCACATAATTGGTCACTAATATCAGTGGGAATGTTATGCGTAGAAATTCACCAAAAAAACCGTATTTCTAGGCATAACAGTCCCACTTTGAATTTCGTAGCTAAATTTACTTTATTCCCATAATAAAAACTCTTGACTCTAATGATCACGCTATTCTTTATACTGTTGTAAAGATTTTAATTTAATTCACCACACACCTGGTCAATACGAGGCCTAAATGTGTTAAAATCTTTAAACGTGTTTTTCTCGATTGCATATTTTGGAACATGGGACGATTATGTGTAGAACGGCAGTATAGTATAAAACCATATGAATTTCACTCTGATACAATTATTTTTGGTATACATGCTAATAACTTTTATTGCAAAAATTTGTTCAGGTTTTTTTCAAAATAATTTATTTAATGAGCGGTGAATGGAACCTTCTGTATTCCGAGTCATAATTATTTTTTGCATGAAGATGGAAAATAGTGGATTTAGATAAATTTGTGGTTAAAAAAGAGACTTTTTGAAGACTTGCATTAAAATAGAGACCCAGTCTCAAGAAAAATAAATCTACCAGCCCTGTCCTCGGAAAGACAATCTTTAAAAAAAAATCCTTGAAAACCATCGAACGGAGCCCCTACAGGAATTTGTATTGGAATTATCGTAATAATTGCTGTAATATTTGCTGGTGTGAAATAGCGAATGAAATTTTGATGAATTCATGAAGGTTTTACTTGAAAAAATACTAGTAAATTGTTTGGATAAGCAGAAGTAATTCGTGGAAAAAAATCAGAGAAATTCCTTTAAAAATCTGAGAAAACTTTGTGAGGAATCTCTTATTGAAATTATCAAGAAATTGCTTAAAGAGTTCTTAATATAATTCCTGGAAAAAAAATTGGAGCAATTCCCGGGACAAACCGAATAATATTTGATAAAGGAAAAATGTCTGGGAAAAAAATCTTTGATAGGTTTTCCGAGAAAGCTCTCAAATAATTTATCTAGGAACGTCTCCGTTTCCGGGTAATTTGAATAATTCGTTTTAAATAATGGAGACATTCCTGAAATAACCCGTAAGATATTTTCAAAACAAATTCAATGGGTGGTTAAACTTCCATAGAAATTTCTAATAAGCAACTGTAAGTATCACTGAAAAAATCCTCAAATCGTGAGGAAATCTTAGCAGATATTTTTTGTTTGAAAATCATCAAGGAATATTTTGGACTTATCGAGAATAAATTTACTTGAACAATTACTCGTTTTTTGTTGTTGATAAGCTGAAGTAATTCGTGGAAGAAATTTTTCGGAGGAGCTTTGTGAAGTATACCTGGTTAACCTTCCAGTCGTCGCGTGGTTGGCCACCGTCAGAAGCACAACGCTTCCTTTGTGAATGAAAAGCGAGGTTTTTTCACCAGTGTTGTACAAAATACAACAGCGCGACGACTGAAGTGTTAATTTTATCGAAGTATTGCTGAAAAAGTTCCTCATAGATTAAGGTGACGATGCATTGAAGCCAAACTAAATTTCCAAGAGCACAAATCTAGAGAACCATAACGCAACCAGCTGTAGGCACATGCTGGTGGCTGTTTCGTTCTCTTGAAAATATGAGGTTTGAGTACGTTGCATCCACACCTTAATTCTATAGCGATTCCAGGTAGATTAATTTATACAGAAAAATTGCTGGAATAATAACGCGAAAATCGATATGAAAAATGGAATGGAATTGGAAAATTTCTTGAAAAAATTTCATCCAAAACTCTAAAATAAAACTGTGAGGATTTTATTGGAAGATTTTCTATTCTACTTTTTAAAAGATCTGCTAGATTATCTATTGGAGAAAATGGTGGAAATTACTGAAGGTAGTTGCGTTGGATTTCGTAAAGAAAATTTTGGAGAATTTTTGTTGAACTTCCATTAAGAACTTCTGGAGGAAGTTGGTTATGAATTTGCCGGAAATCTCTAGAATTTTTGTCGGAGGGATGCCCGAAAAAGTTCCTGGAGGTATTTCAAAATGTTCAAATATCAAATTAACTTAGAGAATAATTCAAAAAAAAAATGCAAAAATTTGAGAAGAAATTTGTTTACAGCTTCGTGTTAAAAAATGGGTCAACCCAGCGACGTGGCAAAGTTGTCCAAACATCTAACCCATTTTATTAACACGAAGGAGTATATTTCAGAGTTTAAGAGCAGTTTGTGTGTCATTGCGTTCATACTTACCCGTTTCACCGTAGTCGCCGTTCCGATGCTAAATAGCGCTTTCTGGCATTTGAAACACATTGCCGTGATTACATGTCCTGTATTAGTGGGTGCGGGAGTTCCTTCATCCATACAACATGATGTATTGGGTCTATATGATGCCACCAACCCGGGAGCATCATGACAGCTGCAGTACAACGTCAATGTACCGAAAAATTTTGGTCCGTGGTACTGTCAAACTCAATGAAATCAAGGAGTGTGCTCAAAATAGGGCGTAAACTAGAATTATGCTTGATGGACATAAAAATAGTTTTACATTTTTTGTTTGGCATTTGTAACATCATTATAAACGAGTGATCACCAAATAGCGATTCTCTAAAAGGATTTGTATGGTCATCGGGAAGATTTTGTATGGCTCACGAGCGAGTTTTGAATAGTGGTGTGATGTGGTCCGCATGCTGAAGGTGCTTATAGTAACCGTTCCTTTGTTTACGAAATTATTTTTTGAACACTTGTCAATTCAAAGCAAGACAAATTTGTTAGGGATCGTTCAAATATTACGTAACACAACAAGGGGAGGTAAGGGATATTTTGTAGTGTTTCGGTCCATACAATAAATTGAAATTTTCCATATAAAACCTGTTACTTTAGGGAGGAAGGGGGTTTAAATTGGCAAATTTCTTCGTTACGTAATATTTGAATCATCCCTTAGATATTTACGATAATCATTAATTTATGGAAAATTGACTGTAGTTATAAGCTTGAAATCAATCTGAGATCATATCAACTCACAGTACATTTTCTTTTGCGGATTTGAACACTTTTTTTCTCATACTAACCACCAGATGTCTAAGTTTCAATCAGATAAGCTTATTGGATGAAGTATCCCGCTTTTACGAACGCTAATATCACCAAAAATTAGCCCACTTTTACAAAAAGGGATCTAGTGATCTGACGTTTGACTTGGGTCGCTTTATAGGGACTTATCCACCGGTGCACTAAATTTACTCAGCTTAGCTTAGCTTAGCTTAGACTGACTACACATATCAATGGTTGCTATTCCGTGATTGACCGAAGTCAGTGAAAATGCACAAAGAATCAACTAGAAGTTCGGCTGAGATTGGCCATAATCTTCTTCAGTGTGCATAATTCAGTGCCTCTATTTATACAGGGTCAAAAACGGCGCCGGCCACGTCCTTGCAGTCAGGTGGGATTGGGGGAAGGAATGTTAGTGTGTAACCTTTGCTTTTTGGAGACCGTGTTTGCCTCTGCATCTCCACAAAGGTTACTGGGAGGGATGTTTGTTAATGGGGAGGATCGTTGGGTCATAGGATTCACTTTGATAAGCGATTAGACCATGATAAACAATGATTTGTGAGATATATACATGCTTATACGTAAATATAATATTTTCATTTGATATGAACAATTTCTATGTAGAGGAAAATTATGCCGAAACTTGAGGTGACGAACCATTTAAAGTTTGTTGAACAAATACCTAAATGTAACATTCCTACAGCTGTCAGGACGAAAGCATGTGTTATTATATTTTACTCATTTGAAAAGAAACAAAAAACTCGATTGGTTGGGACATCATAGAACACTCTTATTCTTATGCCGACACTTACAGTGGCGAACCATCCAAAGTTTGTTGAATAAAGTGAACCTTTCGCAAGTCTACACTTGTAGTGTCGAACCATTCAAGGTTTTTTTAATTACAAAAATAAAGGTATATAAGAGGTGTTCTGAAAAAAAAAATGTTAAACATAAATAAATCATGAATCAGAGTTTGTGTCGACACTCACAGTGACGAACCATCCATAGTTTGTTGAAAAATCATATTTACATCCCACCATTGTAACGATTGAATGTGCAGTCATACATATTTTATAGATTAGAAATAGTAGCATGAAACGAGCTCACCAATTGATCCGTTATCCTTGACTGAGCAGCCACAATCCACTTTCGGCTTCACTCGTTTGCTCGGCTATAAAAAAGCACTCAGGAAAAAAAAATAAGCGCGCGACCCAAAAAGAATAAAAAAAACTGTTCGGGCTTTCTTGACGCACTGCCCAGGAGCAAGCGTCAAGGTTGAAGGATCAAACAGAACTAACCGATCGCGGCATGTTTGATCCTGCCCTCGTCGCTCGCCCCGGCAAAAGCAAGTGTCAAGGTCGAAAGATCAAACAGAACTACCCACCGGTGCACTAAATTTACTCAGTCCAAGAATTTTGACACTTGACCAAAACACATGGAAAGCATCTACGTGACCCGTTAAAGTGTCAAAATTCTTTAACCCGTATAGGCCTGAGTGAAAGCAAAAATACTAAAACCCTTAACACTCAACGAATACTTAACGGATTTAAATATATTTTTGTCAGTATACTGGCCCACATATCTAAATTCTAGAAATGGCCGAGAATACTCCTGTATCCGGAGTTATTGCGGTGGGTCACTGGTTCTAGTCGGGTAGAAAAAGGCGATTTTTGGGACATTCTAAATAATCATTATTTATTTCCAATTACATTTATTTTATTTTGCATAAATCATTAAGATCTGATATTCAACATAATAAATTAATAGTTTTGCACCATTAAGAGTGAACCAGATGCGGCCACTCGGGCTTAATGTCTTGAATAACCGGCTTGTTAGGTATTAAACCGGTTCAAATCTCTAAAAGAATAGATTGAACATAACAGTTCACTAAAATGCATTCCCGTATGCTTGACACAGATGTTAAGATACAAGTTGTGCACTTTATCATAAATTTTAGGCATCCCGAGGACCCGAAAATGGTCATTTGTAGGATCAATCAAATGCAGTTGACATAATTATTAAATTAAATTGATTATCAGAATTTTTACGCTGATGCGTTTTTCTTAAAACTTCTTGATATAGTGGTCACATTATAGCCGATTCTAGAAATTATCTGTGACTTGAAATTTGCCTTCCTCCAGGGGCACAGAAGCACAAAACCCTTGTCACCCGACCTGACCCAGATATTCACCGCAATAACTCCAGCCACAGGAACATTCCCAAGATTCTTTGACCACTTTTATAAACTAGAGATGTGTACGAGTATACTGCCAAAACATAATTGAAATCTGTTTAGTATTCGCTGAGCGGTGAGAGTTTTAGTAGTTTTTCTTTCACTCAGACCTATACGGGTTAACCGAGTGAATTTATCACACCGGTGGACAAGTCAATTGACCGGACCAAAGCTAAACGTCAATATGTTGGATCCCTACCAGAATGTGAGCTAACTTTTGGAGGCCATTACCGCTTTTAAAATGCTGGATAGTTCATTAAAAAAAACTGCAAATAAAAAGAATATCACTTTCCGACTTGATTCGATCTCAAATAAAAAGATAAGGACGCCGTCTTCAGCCATTTAGCTGTACGGAATGTAACTTAACTCTAGACAATGGATAAGGATGCTCCAGTGGCACAGTTGAGAAGCATTCCTGACGAAAAGTTTCAATGGCTGAAGCGGAAATCGAACCCACACCCAATGACACGATGCGCTTAAATGCCTAACGACACCAACCGCACGGCCACGAGGCCCACAATATTTTATTTTATTTTATGCTACGGCCAGCGCTTTCTTTTGAGGGCATAAAAGCGATCCACAAATCAGTTAGGCTGCATTGTAAGTAATTTCTTATAGATTACTTTTCCGTGAAACAAAGCACTAACACGTCTTTAATCTTTTCACCGAACGAATTGGTACGCTCTTAAGTTCATTTGGTGCTTAAACTTGATGATTTCATTAAATTTATTTCCATTGGCAGACGAAAATATCAGACTCGCCCTTATTTCATTTCATTCCATTCGTTGTTTTGCACCCGTCAACAACGAAACAAAATTCCGATCTGCCATAGTGAAAAATTGTGCCGGCAGCGGTGGATGGCCCCATTGTTTACGTTGAAAGTAGGTACGTGAAAATTGCGTTATCTGTCACTTCGCGGGGGGGTTGGATGCCACCTCCAGTACAGTCCGAGGTATATTTACGCCACCGATGGAACGGCACACCATTCCAGAATCGAACGAAAATTGTGGTTCCATTTCTAAATCCGCCGGTAAACTGGATCATCACGAGCAAGAGAACGACTGCTACTTGGTTCTCCTAGCAATCATAAGTAGGGAGACCACCGGGGCAAAAGCGGTCATTTGCTACTCTATCCGGATTCCGAGGATTGGAATGGGAATCCTGCTTACGCTGGTCAATGATGTCTGCTTGGATCATCTTTTGTTTTCACTTGCCAGGAAGAAATTACAAATTTGGTAAGTTCCTTGGCTTATGAGTCATTGAATTTATCACTTTTTTGTTTCACCACACTACAATTGGCATCGGTAACGAAATGTTTTTAAATTTGTCGAATAGATAGATCACTTATTATTACAGATTTAAGTAAGATTCCCGAGTATTTCGCGAGATGAATTCGTGCGAAAAAAAACGCGATCGCGAACTACTGCCATATCGGCCATCTTTAACCGCTGACCAAAACAAAGTATGGCAGTGTTGCGAGATGTTTTATTACATTAGTGTTGAGTGCGAAATGACATCGAAGTTGTGTAATATCACTAAAGCAGGTCGGAACGAAAGGGTTGCAGCTGTTTCTGTGTAATATCTATTTAGTTTTGGTGTGATTATTACACAAATTCTATGTGATCGAAAATGGTAACGTTGTTTCTGTGTAATTTCAAGACGATGTAATATAACATGAAATAGATGCCATATTGCGTATGAAATTAGCGGTTACATCGGATTTTCTCTACATCTACATGAATTACATCGATGCGGATTACATTATTTTTTGCTGTGTACAAAAAACTGTGAATTTTTATTCGCTAAACAAGCCAATTGTCGCGACCCCCCTTTCCTGCTGTTACCGAACGTAAATCGACTGGAATTTTGGACATCGTGCACACCGATCTGTGTGGTCCGATGAAGACCGCCACCCCAAGCGGTAACCGATATGTTATGAACATCATCGATGATTATAGTCGGTTTACGGTAACGTACCTCCTCAAGAACAAGTGGGAAGCCGCTGAATCCATCAAGGAGTATGTGCGATGGGTGCAAACTTTGTTCGGCAAGAAGCCGAAAGTTATTCGGTCAGATGGAGGAGGAGAATTTGACAACAAAGAGCTGCGAAATTTCTATCGTGCGGAAGGCATCAAACCACAATTTACCACCCCCTACACGCCACAACAGAATAAAGTGGCCGAGCGCAAAAACAGGTCGCTCACCGAGATGGCTACCTGTATGCTCCTCGACGCTGGACTCGAGAAGCGATTCTGGGGTGAAGCGACGCTTACCGCAACCTACCTTCAAAACCGATTACCGTCAAGATCTGTTCCGAAGACCAGGGCTGGCATCAACTCGCACAATGCGCGCAAAGAGCAGAATTTAACCACTGCACAAAGAGGAGACAGACGCGCGCAAAGTGTAACAACACGAACACAATGAGGGCACGCAGTAGGAAAGAGAGTGTAAGTAATTACGCAAAGAGTAATGCTGACGGAGTGTGTTGGCAAAACATGCTCAAAGTGTACACAATTTGGCTCTTTTTACCTTATAACATGGGTATTTTTAAAACGAGACCAACGAATAGATGTTGGATATCGATGTCCGGTGTCGTTTTGAAATCCAAGATGGCGACTTCCGGTTTGTGAAAATCACTTTGAACCCATGCAATATGGGTATTTTTGGAACGGGACCAACGAGTAGATGACGGAAATCGATGTCTGACGCCATTTTGGAATCCAAGATGGCGACTTCCGGTTTGTGGAAAGCGCTTCAAACCCATGCAATATGGGTATTTTTGGAACGGGGCCGACGAGTAGATGACGGAAATCGATGTCCGGTGTCGTTTTGGAATCCAAGATGGCGACTTCCGGTTTGTGAAAAGCGCTTCAAGCCCCTGCAATATGGGTATTTTTGGAACGGGGCCGACGAGTAGATGACGGAAATCGATGTCTGACGCCATTTTGGAATCCAAGATGGCGACTTCCGGTTTGTGGAAAGCGCTTCAAACCCATGCAATATGGGTATTTTTGGAACGGGGCCGACGAGTAGATGACGGAAATTGATGTCCGGTGTCGTTTTGGAATCCAAGATGGCGACTTTCGGTTTGTGGAAAGCGCTTCACACCCATGTAATATGGGTATTTTTGGAACGGGGCCGACGAGTAGATGACGGAAATCGATGTCCGGTGTCGTTTTGGAATCCAAGATGGTGACTTCCGGTTTGTGAAAAGCGCTTCAAACCCATGCAATATGGGTATAGATGACGGAAATCGATGTCCGGTGTCGTTTTGGAATCCAAGATGGTGACTTCCGGTTTGTGAAAAGCGCTTCAAACCCATGCAATATGGGTATTTTTGGAACGGGGCCGATGAGTAGATGACGGAAATCGATGTCTGACGCCATTTTGGAATCCAAGATTTGTAAAAATCACTTTAAACCGGATTCCGCCATCTTGGATTTTAAAATGGTGGCAGACATTGATTGCCGCCATCTACTCGTCGGTCCCATTCTAAAAATACTCATATTGCATGGGTTTGAAGAAATTTTCGCCAACCGGAAGTCGCTATCTTGGATTCCAAAATGGCGTCGGACAGCGATTTCCGCCATCTACTCCTCGGCCCCGTTCCAAAAATACCCATATTGCATGGGCTCAAAGTGATTTTGACAAACCGGAAGTAGAGACGTTCCGATACTTCCGATATATCGGAATATCGATATTTTACTTTCGATATTCGATATTTTGGTATCGATATTTCCTATTCAATATATCGATGGTATCGATATTTCCTTCTGATATATCGTATACCAAAATTTGGATAACAATTGTAGGGGTTTCTAGAAAACAATTGATTTTTAAATATTTGAAAGCAGTTCACATACCAATTGTTATATGATGTATCATAAAAGAAGATATTCATGCCCATATCGATCAAAATTCCGATAATATTGAGGATTCAAAAAATTGTTTGCAAATTGTAGGAAACTCAACGTCAGGTAACTAAACGATACAGGAAGTTTGCCCCCTTTTAAATATATCAAATGATATTGCGATATATCGATATTTTGATTCAATATATCGGTGGTTCGATACTTCGATTGGATAATCGTATCGAATCAAATATCGATACTTCACAATATTGGAACGTCGCTAACCGGAAGTCGCCATCTTGGATTCCAAAATGGTGTCAGACATCGATTTCCGTCATCTACTCGTCGGCCCCATTCCATAAATACCCATATTGCATGGGTTCAAAGTGATTTTCACAAACCGGAAGTCGCCATCTTGGATTCCAAAACGACACCGGACATCGATTTCCGGCATCTACTCGTCGGCCCCGTTCCAAAAATACCCATATTGAATGGGTTTGAAGGGATTTTTGCAAACCGGAAGTCGCCATATTGGATTCCAAATTGGTGCCAGACATCGATTTCCGTCATCTACTCGTCGGCCCCGTTCCAAAAATACCCATATTGCATGGGTTCAAAGTGATTTTCACAAACCGGAAGTCGCCATCTTGGATTCCAAAATGACATCGGACATCGATTTCCGTTACCTACTCGTCGGTCCCGTTCCAACAATTCTCCCATATATTCCAATAGAAGCTCCTATAGAAGCACTCGGTAGGTACTCAATGAGCCACACAAAGAGTGTGTGTTCACCATTTTCCATCAACACTTTGTGTCGAAGGATGCATTGCAGCGAGAGCAGAAACACAAAGAGGCGTCAGAGAGGTAAGAAGCAGTGAGAAAGTGTAGCTGTCGCACTGCACTCAAATTCATGATCAACACAAAGTGCGCGCTCTTTGTGTTTTTCTGTTTTCACTGAGGAGATGCCAGCCCTGCCGAAGACACCATACGAGCTGTGGTGGGGTCGTAAGCCGCAACTTGGCCACCTGAAAGTGTTTGGAAGCGAGGCTTATGTACACATTCCAGAGGTCAAACGAAGAAAAATGGATGGGAAGGCGCGCAAGCTTACTTTCGTAGGCTATTCTATGGAACATAAGGGTTACCGTTTCGTGGACCCTGCGACGGATCAAGTAACAGTGAGTCGAGATGCCCGGTTCATCGAACTCGGCAACGGATCGAATTCTATGGATTATCCTGCTTCGGCTCCGGATGAAACTGTTCCTGAGAAGAATGAAGAAGACGAGATCAAGCTGCTGCCTTTTGTTGAGAAGAAAGAAGAAAGTGAAGTCGATGAAGTTTCTGGAAGCGACGATTTCGTGGATGCGTCTAATCGTGAAGTGGTTCCTGAGCCAAGCCGTCGATCGGATCGGCTGAATCGTGGAGCAATCCCCAAGCGTTACGATGATTTTGTTCTGGATTATTCAGTTGGAATAGCGGCATGTGCAGTGGAAGAACCATCAAATTTCCGGGAAGCAATGCAGAAGCCGGAATGGAAGAGCGCAATGGAGGACGAGCTTGCTTCGCATCAACGCCTAAGGACCTGGGAGCTAGTTCCACCACCCAAGGGATGTAAAGCTGTGGGATCAAGGTGGATGTTCAAGGTCAAGCGTAACGAGCGGAATGAAGTTGTCAAGTTGAAAGCCCGAATCGTTGCTCAGGGGTACAGCCAGCAACAAGGAGTCGACTATGATCAGGTGTTCGCACCGGTTACACGCCAAGCTACTTTGAGAACGTTTCTCGCGGTGGCTTCAAAGCACAACATGGTAGTACGACACCTTGACGTGAAGACCGCGTATTTATACGGATCTTTGGATGAGGAGATCATGATGCGACAGCCCCCTGGATTCGCAGTACCTGGCAAGGAGGAGTATGTCTGTAGACTCAAGAGCAGTATCTACGGATTGCGGCAGTCAGCACGCTGCTGGCACCGGAGACTCAACGAAGTGTTAGCGAAACTGGAATTCAAGCCCTCAGCAGCCGATCCATGCTTGTACATCCGAAGCGTGGGTGAAGGGAAAGTCTTTCTACTTGTTTATGTCGATGACATGCTGATTGGGTCAATGAATGAGCGAGAAGTGCAACAACTATTCGATTCTCTGAAGGAGGAGTTCGAGCTCACGTCACTCGGTGAAGTTCGACACTTCCTTGGAATGGAGATACAGCGAGAAGGTGGAGTGTATAGCATTCGACTACAGAAGTACATCGAGAAGCTTATCGCAAACTTTGGGATGGAGCAGGCCAAGAAGGCGAAGTCACCCATGGATCCTGGGTTCCTGAAGCTGGTTGAACCTGGAGAAGCGCTTGAGGATGCAACGAAATACCGAAGCCTTGTAGGTGGATTAATTTATCTTGGTGTGAATGCTCGACCGGACATAGCGGCATCTACAGCGATCCTTGGCCGTAAGTTCAGCGCTCCAAGCGAAGCTGACTGGACAGCGGCGAAACGCATATTGCAATATTTGAACGCAACGGCAGATTACAGTCTACGACTAGGAGGAGAACCGAATCAAGCGCTGATTGGATATTCAGATTCTGATTGGGCCGGAGACGTTGGAAGTCGAAAGTCGACATCTGGCGCAGTGTTCATGTTTGGTGAAGGAGTAGTATCATGGTCCAGTCGACGTCAATCATCAGTCACGCTCTCGTCAATGGAGGCGGAGTACGTGGCGCTCAGCGAAGCCTGCCAGGAGGTCGTATGGTTGAGGCAGCTGCTACGTGATTTTGGTGAAGAACAGAAGATCGCTACAATGATTAACGAGGACAACCAAGGTTGCCTCGCATTTGTGAAGACGGAGCGTTCTAGCCGGCGCTCAAAACATATAGACACTAGGGAGAATTTCGTGAAAAACTTGTGTGAAAAGCAAGAGATCAGACTGGTTTATTGCTCTACTGATCAAATGATTGCGGACGTCATGACAAAGCCCCTAGGGCCGAAGAAACATCAAATGTTTTGTGAACTATTGGGACTCAGTAGTGCAAGTGAACCGGTAGTCCATCGAGGAGGAGTGTGGAGAGAAACAATGCACACCTTACCAAATCAATATACTTTGGTTGCCACACTCGTCCGAACCCTGTGTGTGCTGCCGATCCCTCGCGCAGTGCAATCGACCGAAGCTGATCGAACAGCGTCATTCAAACCGCCATCGTAGTGCGACCGACACGTGCGTTTCCTTAATCTTTATATTTCTCTGGTTAAATAAAAGTTCACGTTAAAGTAATCGCGAGTGCCTTAATTTACTTTTTCTCCCGAATCCATTCGCTGACTTTTCCGCTGCGTAGCCGTGACTATCCGTCAAGAACACCATCGCTATCCAACATTGGGGAAAGCTTGTATATACAGCTCGTCTTCTTCACTGTTTCTAACTTGTCTCCTGGTCTCTTTCCAAGATTTTTCACTAGAATATTCATTTCGTCGGGGAAACTTTCGTATTGCGCTTGTTTCCATAGTATAACTTCGGCCTTACGAAACTCTTCTTTTTCTAGAGGACGTTGAGTTGTCGGTAGCTGTGCGAGTATCAGGCGTTGTTGATTCCTCGTAGCTGGTATTGTCACTAATTGCTGGACTGTTGCTTTACGTTTACAATTATCGATGAATCTGATCACGTAAGCTGTTACTCTCAGAACTTTTGTCCAACGAGAACATCGATCGACATCGATGACAACATGAAAGGATACGAAACCCCTGGCTTCTTCGTTTGTTTGCTCTATTGGCGTATTTAGGGTAGGCCATTCGTCTTCTGATTCATAAAGGAACGATGGACCTCTGAACCACTCCCCGTCACTGTTAAGTGCTCCTCGTTGAAAATTTGTTAGAACGTCTGCCAGGTTTTGCTTGGTTGGTACCTGTAGTGTCCGGAAGGAGGAACCGGCACATTCAAAACTAATGGCTCAATCAGCCGAATTGCAACAGGAGCAATTCCATCGCAACTTCATCGCTCGAAACACTTTACAAGACTGACGTGTCATTCGCCTTTTCCCGTTTGCTTAGGTTTTCATTGTTACTGGAACTATATGCCCTCCTGCTTATTTGATATCTTCTATAGTACCCCTCTCAATCCCTACATTCTCCTCCTTATCTACTCTTATAATTGTAAGATAGCTTCATCTATTATCTTTTATTCATTTCATGTTGTCCTTGAGTTCTTTCATATTAAAGATAACATACATATATTCCAAAAAATGAGATAACATTTTGTATCTACAACTTCATTATCATCATTCTTCATTCCTCATTCCTCACTCTTCATTCCTCATTTATCATTCCTAATTCTCCATTTCTTACTCATCACTCCTTACTCCCCATTCCTCACTCCTCATTACTCATTCCTTACCCATCATTCTTTATTGCTCACTCCTCACTCCTTACACCTCATTCGTTATCCCTCATCCCTCACTTCTCACTCTTCACATCTGAGTCCTAATTCTTCATTCCCCACTCCTCTTTCACTATTCCTTACAAATCATCCATCATTCCTCATCTCTTCCTCTTCACTTCGCACTTCTGATTTCTAATTCCTCACACATGCATTCTCATTCCTCACTCCTCATTCTTCACTTCTCACTCCTCACTCTTCACTCCTCATTCCTCACTCCTCATAACTCATTCCTTACCCATCATTTCTTATTGCTAACTTCTCACTCCTTACACCTCATTCGTTATTCATCATTCCTCACTTCTCACTCTTCACATATGATTCCTAGTTCTTCATTCCTCACACCACATTTCTCACTCCTTATTCCTCATTCCTTAAACCTCATTTTTCACTCGTCACTCCTTCTTCCTCACTTCTCACTTTTCACACCTCACCCATCATTCTTCACCCATCATTCCTTACTCCTCATTTCTCACATCTCACTCTTCTAACCTCATTCCGCAATCCTCATTCCAAATTCCTCAATCCTCACTTCTCATTCCTCATTCTTCATCTCTCATTTCTCAATCCTCATTTCTTACTCCTCATACTTCATATCTCATTCTTCATTCCTTATTTCTTACTTCTCATTCCTCATACTACACTTCTTATTGTTCACTTCTTACTCCTCATTCCTCATGTCTCATTCCTTACTTCTTACCCCTAATTTCTCACTCCTCATTCCTCATTTCTCATTCCTCATCTCTCTCATTCCATATCTCCTCATTATGTACTCTTCATTCCTCAATCCTCACTCCTCATTTCTCATTCCTCACTCCTCATTTTTCAATCCTCATTTCTCATTCCTCATTTCTCACTCTTCATATCTGAGTCCTAATTCTTCATTCCTTACTCATCTTTCATTATTAATCACAAATCATTCATTCCTTCCTCTTCACTTCGCATATCTGATTCCTCATTCCTCACACTTCACTTCTGATTCCTCACTCCTCATCCCTCAATCCTCATTCTTTACTTCTCATATCTCACTCCTCATCCCTCAATCCTCATTCCTCGTTCCTAATTCCTCACTCCTCATAACTCATTCCTTACCCATCATTCCTTATTGCTAACTTCACACTTCTTACATCTCATACGTTATCCCACATTCCTCACTTCTCACTTTTCACATCTGAGTCCTAATTCTTCATTCCTCACTCCTCTTTCATTACTCCTTACAAATCATTCATCATTCCTCATCCCTTCCTCTTCACTTCGCACTTCAGATTCCTCATTCCTCACACTTCACTTCTCATTCCTCACTCCTCATCCCTCAATCCTCATTCTTCACTCCTCACTCCACATTCCTCACTCCTCATTCCTCGTTCCTAATTCCTCACTCCTCATAACTCATTCCTTACCCATCATTCCTTATTGCTAACTTCTCACTCCTTACACCTCATTCGTTATCCCTCATTCCTCACATTTCACTCTTCCTCATTCCTTAAACCTCACTTTTCACTCGTCACTCCTTATTCCTCATTCCTCACCCCCAACTCTTCATACCTCACTCCTCGTTCCTCACTCCTCACGCCTCATTTGTTATTCTTTATTCCTCACTCATCACTGTCCACACCTCACTTCTCCTTCTTCATTACTCACACCTCATTTCTCATTCCTCACTTCTCATGCTTTACTACTCACTCCTCGGTCTTCATTCCTCCTCATTCTTCGTTTCTCATTCTTCACACTCACTCCTCAATCCTCATTCTTCACTGCTTAATCCTCATTCCTCACTCTTCACAATTCACTCCTCATGCTTTACAACTCATTCTTCACTCCGCATTCAGCATTTCTCATTCCTCACTTTTCATTCCTAACTTCTCACTCTCATTCCTTATTCATCACTCCTCAATCCTTGTTCTTCACCCTCGGCTTATTTCTCACTCTTCACAACTCACTTCTCATTCCTTATTCCTCATTTCTAATTCCTTATTCCTCATTCTTCATGCCTCAAGTTTTTACTCTTTATTGCTCATTCCTCACTCTTTATTCCTAACTCCTCATTCCTCTCGGAGAGTTGCTTTACCTCTGGGGAATTACTTTACCCTCTCGGGGGAATTACTTTACCCTCTCGGTGGAATTGCTTTACCCTCTTGGGGGAATTGATTTACCCTCTCGGGGGAATTACTTTACCCTCTCGGGGGAATTGATTTACCCTCTCGGGGGAATTACTTTACCCTCTCGGGGGAATTGCTTTACCCTCTCGGGGGAATTACTTTACCCTCTCGGGGGAATTGATTTACCCTCTCGGGGGAATTACTTTACCCTCTCGGGGGAATTACTTTACCCTCTCGGGGGAATTGCTTTACCCTCTCGGGGGAATTGATTTACCCTCTCGGGGGAATTACTTTACCCTCTCGGGGGAATTGATTTACCCTCTCGGGGGAATTACTTTACCCTCTCGGGGGAATTACTTTACCCTCTCAGGGGAATTGATTTACCCTTTCAGGTGAGTTTATGCATTGCCTTGATGTATTTGACCTTATAACAAATTATGAAGCATAACAAAATAAAGTCGGGCTCATTTGAAGGATTCGCGCAATATCATTTTCCAATTGTGTTCCAACTTAATTATTTACATTACACTGAATAATACTGGCCATTCATAAATATAAAATAACATTATTTCTTATCCAACATTTAAATTTATCCAGCTTTTTACGAGCGTTAATGGCCGCCACAATCAGGCTCGCTTTCTGGTAGGGATAAAACGATCTGACATTTGGGTTGGGTCGTTTGACAGCTAATCGATAAGTTTTTGATCGATCTTATCGATTTGCTATCAAACGACCCAAGCCAAATGTCAGATCGCCTAGTCCCTACCAGAAAGCGAGTTTCTTTGTGGCGGCCATTAGCGCTCGTAAAAAGCTGGATTACAAGCAACAAGAAAAACAAATCTTAAAAACACATGAATCGCGACCTCTGAATTCCATCAAAGCAATCCAGCATAAAATCAACAAAAAAATTTACCACGAAAATATGACGTCACTATTGCGCTTATTCTGCTTGCAATACCAACACAAATGATTCCAATATCAACCTCTATCGTCTTGGTTTACATCAACGGCAATGCCAAACAAAACTGAAAACATTCAAAGTTTTTACCACTTTTGTACTTCCGTTTCAGGCCGAGACTTAGAATGTTTGAGAGCGCACAATATACTTACCAACTGTGCCATTGTAGTGTCCGGAAGGAGGAACCGGCACATTCAAAACTAATGGCTCAATCAGCCGAATTGCAACAGGAGCAATTCCATCGCAACTTCATCGCTCGAAACACTTTACAAGACTGACGTGTCATTCGCCTTTTCCCGTTTGCTTACACGCTTAGTTCAGTTTACCCAAAAATTGGTAGTTGATTCACCCAAATTTGGGTTTCCGTTGCATTACCTATAATATGAGTAAATTATACTTATAAAATTTGGTAAAATTCACTCATATTATGAGTAAAGTGAATTTACTCATATGTGAGTAGTCACAATCTACCCATATTTGGATGAAAAAAAAAACATTAGCTTCATCATCATCAACGAAATTTTCGTGAAGGAACTAAGAGTGGTTGCCTGATAAAGGTAAATTGCAATTAAAATAATTATTCATAACTATTTCTAGCTGATTTGTTTTACAGCATTCATTCCGCTACTTAGGAATCTGCGCCAAGGGGAACTAGCGATGAATTTTCATCCGAGCTGTTCCCATTTCACTCGTTTCCGGAAGATTGGATTGAAAACGTGCGTTTTGGTACTCTGGTTGGCAGGTTCCCGGTTAACATTTCTGGATCCACTAGGGCGGAGGTTTACTACCGCAATCCGTTATCCATCGTGGAAAACTCGGCTCCAAATTAATGCAATGTGGAATATGTCTTTGATATTCATTGGCATTTCAGTGGCACGAATCTTCAATCTATCATATTGATTAAAGTTGTAGATTCAATATTGATTCATTAAATAAATGAGATATGTACCTTCTATTTCTAGTGAATTGTATTCATTTATTATAATCTACAAAACTATATTAAAAAAATATTCGAGCTCTGAAAAGGTGAAAATCTCGGATTTCCAAATAGAATTAAATTACCCATTTTTGGGTACAGTGGCTTTACCAATTTATGAGTAAAGTCCATTTCTAGCGTAACATTTGAAAAGGGCCTATCTGCAAAACGTAAACATTGAGAAATTCTCAATTGAAGATTCCGTACCATATTTAAAATTCCTATTTTAAACCCATTCGCATTTTTACTAGTTTCATACCTGTGTTCGACACCCATTAAAGTCTGTTGCGTGGCCCATTATGTTTCTAATCTCAAATAACACAACAACTCGTAAAAATTGTTGAATTCAAACATCATCGGCAGATAGGCCCTATTATGAATCTTCAAACCAGTTAGGCCCTTTCAGTTAGGCCCTTTGATTGAACATGGTTTCAGTTAGGCCCTTTAATAATTTGCTAATTTTATTGATTTTTGAATTGGTTTGCATAAATCTTGAACAAAATTTAGCGATTATGTGAATAAACACTATATAATAGCTAAATATTGGAAATTTTCGGTTGAAGATTCAGTACCATATTGATTATTCCTATTTCAAACCCATTCGATTTTTACTAGTTTCATACTTGGGGAAGATCCAAAAATGACGTCCATCGTTTTTCGGGATTTCTAGAACCCTTCTACCACCTCTGTCACGCTTTTTCTAATACCCAATCCATGCACTGTCACATTTTCGTACATCCCCCCATTGGGGGAGGCCCCAATTGATGGACGTCATTTTCGGATAACCCCTTGTGTTCGACACTTATAATGGTCTATTACGTGGCTCACAACGATTTGAATTTGAAATAGCACAACAACTTGTAAAAATAGTTCAATTCAAACATCATCCGCAGATAGGCCCCTTAACGAATTTTCAAACCAGTTAGGCCCTTTTTGAATTTGCTAATTTTATTGATTATTGAAGTGATTTGCATAATTCTTCGACAACATTTGATGATTATGTGAGGAAACAACACAATATCATACAAGCTAAATATTGGAAACTATTCTATACAAAATCAGCAACATATTGATTATTGATTTTTTAAACCCATTAACTTTTTTTACTAGTTTTATACTTGTGTTAGACACTCATTATGGTTTATTACGTGGCTCACAACGATTTGAATTTGAAATAGCACAACAACTTGTAAAAATAGTTCAATTCAAACATCATCCGCAGATAGGCCCCTTAACGAATTTTCAAACCAGTTAGGCCCTTTTTGAATTTGCTAATTTTATTGATTATTGAAGTGATTTGCATAATTCTTCGACAACATTTGATGATTATGTGAGGAAACAACACAATATCATACAAGCTAAATATTGGAAACTATTCTATACAAAATCAGCAACATATTGATTATTGATTTTTTAAACCCATTAACTTTTTTACTAGTTTTATACTTGTGTTAGACACTCATTATGGTTTATTACGTGGCTCACAACGATTTGAATTTGAAATAGCACAACAACTTGTAAAAATAGTTCAATTCAAACATCATCCGCAGATAGGCCCCTTAACGAATTTTCAAACCAGTTAGGCCCTTTTTTGAATTTGCTAATTTTATTGATTATTGAAGTGATTTGCATAATTCTTCGACAACATTTGATGATTATGTGAGGAAACAACACAATATCATACAAGCTAAATATTGGAAACTATTCTATACAAAATCAGCAACATATTGATTATTGATTTTTTAAACCCATTAACTTTTTTAACTAGTTTTATACTTGTGTTAGACACTCATTATGGTTTATTACGTGGCCCAGAACGTTAGTAATCTCAAATAGCATAACGACTCGTGAAAATGGTTGCATTCAAATATCATCAGCAGTTAGGCCCTTCAATGAATCTTCAAACCAGTTAGGCCCTTTCAGTTAGGCCCTCCGATTGGACATGGTTTCAGTTAGGCCCCTCCAGTTAGGCCCTTTTATTAAACATAGTTCCAGTTAGGCCCTTTTGGAATTTGTTGATTTTATTGCTTATTGAAGTGATTTTCATAGTTTTTAAATAAAATAAAGCGAGAGAAAAACAATGTAATAGTTAAATGTTGGATATTCTCGGTTGAAGGTTCAGTACCTTATTGATTATATCTATTTCAAACCCATTCACTTTTTTACTTGTTTTATACTTGAGGGCCTTCCTTAGCCGAGCAGTTTAAGTCCGCGGCTACAAAGCAAAGCCATTCTGAAGGTATCTGAGTTCCATTCCCGGTCGGTCCAGGTTTTTTTCGTAATGGAAATTTCCTTTACTTTCCTAAATATAGAGTACCTTCGTACTTGTCACACGATATATGAATGCGAAAATGGCAACTTGTCAAAGAAAGCTCTCAGTTTATAACTTGGAAGTACTCATTGAACACAAAGCTTAGAAGCAGGCTCTGTCCCAGTGAGGACGTAATGCCAAGAAGAAGTATAAGAAGAATTCTTGCAGAGCTGTTACAAAAACAAACGAATTTGTTTTTGTGAAAATTGCGACTTTTGGAAATCGATCCACAACTAGAGGCAACAAATAAAAATTAACAAATAAAAATTATTCAAAATTTTTAATGAAATTGATTTTTTTTCAGGATAAAAAATCAGTTTTTCAACTAACTTCGCATTAAGATTATGATAAAACTAGTAAAAAAGAGAATGGGCTTGAAATAGGAATCAATATAGTACTGAATCTTCAATAAAGAATTTTTAATAATCAATGTTGATTTTCTCACATACCTAATCGATTGATTTTGATCTAAAACTTTGAAAATCACTTCAATAATCAATAAAATTAATAAATTACAAAAGGGCCTAACTGGAACTAAGTTCAATAAAAAGGCCTAACTGGAGGGGCCTAACTGAAACCATGTTCAATCAAAGGGCCTAACTGAAAGGGCCTAACTGGTTTGCAGACTCGTAAAAGGGCCTATCTGCCGATGATGTTGGAATTCAACCATTTTCACGAGTTGTTTTGTTATTTAGGATTTAAAACGTTATGGGCCACCTAGTAGACTATCATGAGTGTCGAACACATGTATAAAACTAGTAAATAGGAGAAAGGGTTTGAAATATGAATAATCAATATAGTACTGAATCTTCAATAAAGAATTTTCAATATTCAATGTTGATTTTCTCACATAATCGATTGATTTTGTTCTAAAACTTTGAAAATCTATTCAATAATCAATAAAATTAACAAATTCCAAAAGGGCCTAACTGGAACTATGTTAAATAAAAGGGCCTAACTGGAGGGGCCTAACTGAAACCATGTTCAATTAAAGGACCTAATTGAAAGGGCCTAACTGGTTTGAAGACTCGTAAAAGGGCCTATCTGCCGGTGATGTTTGAATTCAACATTTTTTACTAGTTTTTATGTTATGTTAGATTTAAAACGTTACGTGGCCCAGTAATAGACTATGAGTGTCGAACAAAAGTTTAAAACTATTAGATAGCAATGAGTTTAAAATAGTAACAATTAATATGTTACAGAATCTTCAATCGAGCATTTCTTAATTTTCACGTTATGCTGATCACTATACAAGGGCTAAATATTGAAAAATATGAAGAAAAATTAAAAATGCACGGAAGGGCCAATCTGATTTTGATCGAAATTTTCAGTTAGGCCCTTTTATGACCAGTTAGGCCCTCTTAGTTTTATCATTTTCAGATAGGCCCTTTTAAATTTGAATAAAATTACCATTAATAATGCATTTTGCATGCCCGTAAGAGTATGTAGGAGTAATTTACGTAAAAAATGATACGAATAATGAATAATCAAGTTTGTTTACATTTTGCAGTTAGGCCCTTTTCAAATGTTACGCTAGATTTACCCATAAAATGAGTGTGTGCACTTTTCGGCGATTATGGGTAAACTTTACCCATATTTGGGTAAACTGATCTTAGCGTGTAGGTTTTCATTGTTACTGGAACTATATGCCCTCCTGCTTATTTGATATCTTCTATAGTACCCCTCTCAATCCCTACAGTACCCATCTCCAATCCGTCGCTCGTGTTAGCTCCAGTATTTCTCCAATCCTGAACGCTACAAACTGTTTGTATTGGTGTTGATCAGATCGGATCCAGCTCCACACTGTTCGAGAATCTGTCCACAGCACAGAACGATCGATTTTTAGCGAGTGCGTATCGGTCATTGTCCGACTCATCCGAGCGCCAAGTACGGCTGCCATTAACTCTAAACGAGGAACCGACTGTTTCTTCAACGGAGCTACTTTCGACCGGGACATGGCCACTGAACACAGAACAGTTCCACCGACAACCACTCTCAGGAAGGCGACACATCCGTACGCGTGTTCGCTGGCATCAGTAAAGGCTCAAACGCAATGATAGCGGAACGGCAACGAAAAGCGGAACCGGTTCTCCAGCATGGACTACAACAAGCTTGTCGACTCAGTGTTAGTTCAATTTCATTCGTTGTCAACTCAGTCGAGATGGTGTGGTTCATCCTGGCGAACCGGTACCGCATTCCGTTGCCGTTCCGCTATCATTGCGTTTGGGCCTTAAAGATGTGTGCTTCAACCGATTCAACCTCCAAAGATGAATAACCTCCAAGGTAGCACCTCGGTATACGAATATTTTCCACTTCCGGCAGAAGATCAGTCCAACGCTTCCACATCTCCCAACAAGCATCGTCGATGGTTTCATCCCATTCGCATCCGCTACGCCATAAATGCTGTACGATGATCCTGTTGGGCAGAGGTGGACACACTACAACGCAGAACAGGGTCACCGAAGCGGAACGCGGAACCAGGATTTCGGTAGGAAAGAAAACAACTAATAAACTACTGTACGCAACGAGAAAGCTTTAATACACACGTCTGAACGGATCGAGAATCACTTTACGGATGAATGGCAAACTTTCCATTCTCCCTTTCTTCCTTCTATTTGGCGCGCTCGCCGCCTGCCCTACCGGTGCATGCGTCGCAGCCTCACTCATACAGCTACACACATCCAGTGCTGCCGCTTTGCATACGAGGCACAATCATTGCATACTCCAACACTCCTCCTCAATGTTGTCCTCGTACTCGTCCGCATCCTGTCTGCCTTCCTTGCCGGGTTGATCTCCTCCTGCTTCAAGCAACGTAATCAATCAATCGTCCGGGTCGGACTCTACGGTTATTCCTCCTGGATTGCCGAACTTCCCTCCAGTCATCAGCATCCGAATTTGAGCTTCCACTGTTGGACTCCGCCACTTGCAGCGGCTCCACTTCCTCGCTTGAAGTGTCCGCATCGAAGTATTCTTCTTCTTCACGTTCTTCGGCTCTATTCGGCTTCTTCTCCGAATACCAGCTCACCACACTGACTGGTGAACTTCTTCCCTTCGTTGTCTTCTTCTCGCCAATTATCGGCCGCTGGCCCTCCACTTTCTTCATAATCTTCGCTAGCTTCAGCCGATACAATGGCCCCGACTTTTCGCCAATTACCACTTTCTTACCGGATGCATTGCAAATGTCGCAACCATCCTTCTTAAATTTCACCGAAAACTCTTTCGCCATCAGTCTGTCCACTGAAACGAGTACACTCTTCAACGACGGAACGTACAACACATCGGTGAGCTTAATCTCCACTTTGCTTCCGTTTCCGTCCACACCGTTCACAAAACCTTCGCCACAACCAGCAGCGGTAACCACTTTACCATTCGCTAACACTACACTCGGGCCTTTTCTTTCTTTCAGCGATTTGAAAAAGTATCTATCGCTCGTCATGTGCCGACTTGCTCCACTGTCAATGTACCAGCACTTTTGCTGATCCACTCCAGCCATAAAACACACACTGGCACCACAATTTTCGTCCTTCGCTTGTCTCGCGTTTTGCCGCACACGCACTCTGTTGTCCGGCTTCTTCTTATCTTCGCACTCTCGTTCTAGCTCCTGCTTCGCTAGCAAAAATGATCGACAGTTGCGACGCAAATGACCGGGCTTGTCGCAAAAGTAGCATCTTCTCACTTGTGCTCTATTGCCGAGTCCACCCACGCTTTGCACTTCATTTTGCATTATCACACTTTTCATCGCTTTCGATTCACATGTTTCGCCGGAACGCTCTCTCCGACGCTCAAACTCATCGATCAGCTTCGACTTCACGAGCTGCATGGTGATGTCCGCATCGGCACGACTCTCCAACGCCGTGACCAAACTATCGTACGAATCAGGCAAACTGCGCAGGATCATCGCAATCCGCAGCGACTCCTCCAGCTGTTGACCTGCATTCGTCAAACGATCGAACAAATCGTCAAGCACAACCAGATGACTCTCAAGGTCACCTTCCTCCGCGAGATTCAACGAACACAGTTTCTTCAACAACGACACACGCGAGGTCACCGTGTTCTTCTCGTGATAAGCTTTCAAACCATCCCAGAAAGCTTTCGCACTGTCTGCTTCTTTCACCAAACCGAACTGATTGTCGTCTATGCACAGCCCGATAGTGGCACGAGCTTTCCTATCGTCTTTCGTCCACTGATCGGTCACTACAGCCGGCCTCGCATCACCGATAACATACCACAGCTCCTCCCTGGTCAGGAGCATCTCCATCCGGAACTTCCATATTTGCCAGTTCTGATTGTTCAGTCTGGCAAACGCAAACTTGTTCACATCCGCCATTTTGTCCACGCAAAATCACCACCGCGGAGAAAAACAACTCACACACACTCACACACGGCGTGATCACTTTCGCTCTCTCGGAACCTTTTTCCTATGCAATCCAGAACCTTCCCTTCGGCACTGCTGGGCCCATAACCTGTTGGGCAGAGGTGGACACACCACAACGCAGAACAGGGTCACCGAAGCGGAACGCGGAACCAGGATTTCGGTAGGAAAGAAAACAACTAATAAACTACTGTACGCAACGAGAAAGCTTTAATACACACGTCTGAACGGATCGAGAATCACTTTACGGATGAATGGCAAACTTTCCATTCTCCCTTTCTTCCTTCTATTTGGCGCGCTCGCCGCCTGCCCTACCGGCGCATGCGTCGCAGCCTCACTCATACAGCTACACACATCCAGTGCTGCCGCTTTGCATACGAGGCACAATCATTGCATACTCCAACACTCCTCCTCAATGTTGTCCTCGTACTCGTCCGCATCCTGTCTGCCTTCCTTGCCGGGTTGATCTCCTCCTGCTTCAAGCAACGTAATCAATCAATCGTCCGGGTCGGACTCTACGGTTATTCCTCCTGGATTGCCGAACTTCCCTCCAGTCATCAGCATCCGAATTTGAGCTTCCACTGTTGGACTCCGCCACTTGCAGCGGCTCCACTTCCTCGCTTGAAGTGTCCGCATCGAAGTATTCTTCTTCTTCACGTTCTTCGGCTCTATTCGGCTTCTTCTCCGAATACCAGCTCACCACACTGACTGGTGAACTTCTTCCCTTCGTTGTCTTCTTCTCGCCAATTATCGGCCGCTGGCCCTCCACTTTCTTCATAATCTTCGCTAGCTTCAGCCGATACAATGGCCCCGACTTTTCGCCAATTACCACTTTCTTACCGGATGCATTGCAAATGTCGCAACCATCCTTCTTAAATTTCACCGAAAACTCTTTCGCCATCAGTCTGTCCACTGAAACGAGTACACTCTTCAACGACGGAACGTACAACACATCGGTGAGCTTAATCTCCACTTTGCTTCCGTTTCCGTCCACACCGTTCACAAAACCTTCGCCACAACCAGCAGCGGTAACCACTTTACCATTCGCTAACACTACACTCGGGCCTTTTCTTTCTTTCAGCGATTTGAAAAAGTATCTATCGCTCGTCATGTGCCGACTTGCTCCACTGTCAATGTACCAGCACTTTTGCTGATCCACTCCAGCCATAAAACACACACTGGCACCACAATTTTCGTCCTTCGCTTGTCTCGCGTTTTGCCGCACACGCACTCTGTTGTCCGGCTTCTTCTTATCTTCGCACTCTCGTTCTAGCTCCTGCTTCGCTAGCAAAAATGATCGACAGTTGCGACGCAAATGACCGGGCTTGTCGCAAAAGTAGCATCTTCTCACTTGTGCTCTATTGCCGAGTCCACCCACGCTTTGCACTTCATTTTGCATTATCACACTTTTCATCGCTTTCGATTCACATGTTTCGCCGGAACGCTCTCTCCGACGCTCAAACTCATCGATCAGCTTCGACTTCACGAGCTGCATGGTGATGTCCGCATCGGCACGACTCTCCAACGCCGTGACCAAACTATCGTACGAATCAGGCAAACTGCGCAGGATCATCGCAATCCGCAGCGACTCCTCCAGCTGTTGACCTGCATTCGTCAAACGATCGAACAAATCGTCAAGCACAACCAGATGACTCTCAAGGTCACCTTCCTCCGCGAGATTCAACGAACACAGTTTCTTCAACAACGACACACGCGAGGTCACCGTGTTCTTCTCGTGATAAGCTTTCAAACCATCCCAGAAAGCTTTCGCACTGTCTGCTTCTTTCACCAAACCGAACTGATTGTCGTCTATGCACAGCCCGATAGTGGCACGAGCTTTCCTATCGTCTTTCGTCCACTGATCGGTCACTACAGCCGGCCTCGCATCACCGATAACATACCACAGCTCCTCCCTGGTCAGGAGCATCTCCATCCGGAACTTCCATATTTGCCAGTTCTGATTGTTCAGTCTGGCAAACGCAAACTTGTTCACATCCGCCATTTTGTCCACGCAAAATCACCACCGCGGAGAAAAACAACTCACACACACTCACACACGGCGTGATCACTTTCGCTCTCTCGGAACCTTTTTCCTATGCAATCCAGAACCTTCCCTTCGGCACTGCTGGGCCCATAACCTGTTGGGCAGAGGTGGACACACCACAACGCAGAACAGGGTCACCGAAGCGGAACGCGGAACCAGGATTTCGGTAGGAAAGAAAACAACTAATAAACTACTGTACGCAACGAGAAAGCTTTAATACACACGTCTGAACGGATCGAGAATCACTTTACGGATGAATGGCAAACTTTCCATTCTCCCTTTCTTCCTTCTATTTGGCGCGCTCGCCGCCTGCCCTACCGGCGCATGCGTCGCAGCCTCACTCATACAGCTACACACATCCAGTGCTGCCGCTTTGCATACGAGGCACAATCATTGCATACTCCAACAGATCCTTCCGTGAACCGTGAATGGAGCTAATAAACCCAGGGGATCAAAAAACCCCATGACACAGCTTAGCACAGCACGCTTCGTTGGACGCTTTTCACCGCTGAAGTACGGTAGATGTTGTTCTCGGTGTTTGGTAGAAAACGAAAATTCGTCGCTTAGTGGGTTCCAAAACATCCCGAGTACGCGCTCTTGCAACGTACTTTTATCTTCGGTGAAATGAACTGGTGAGATTGATTCCTGTGCTCCCAGACTATGGAGCACTTCCACCGAATTGGAGACCCAATTCCTTATTTCGAAACCGCCCTTTTGATGAACGAACTTCACTTCTTTCGCACGACTGATAGCTTCCTCGATGGTATCGACGCTGTCGAAATAGTCATCTACGTAGTGGTGCTTAATGATTGCTGTTGCTGCTTTTGGAAACTGCTCAGCGTATTCTTCGGCATTGCAGTTCTTCACGTACTGCGCTGAACAAGGAGAACTCGTTGATCCAAATGTGGCGACGTCCATGACATAAACGCGAGGATTTTCTTTGGGATCGTCTCGGAACAGAAAGCGCTGGAACTGTTTATCCTTCTCAACAATTTTTATTTGATGATACATCTCTCGCAGATCTCCACCTATAGCAACTCGATGCTCCCGAAATCCGACTATAACGGCTACCAGTGGAACTAACATATCAGGTCCTTTCAACAGCTGACTGTTCAGAGATACGCCTTGGACCGTAGCTGCAGCGTCCCACACGAGACGTATCTTTCCGGGTTTGTTTGGATTCACCACTACATTCAGTGGAAGATACCACGCTTTCCTAGCATCAGTAGTAGCGAGTTCCTCCGGAGTCGCAAGATGGGCATATCCTTTCTCCTGGTACTCGACGATTTGTTTGCAGACATTCTGTTGCAAACTCGAATTCTTCTCCAGCTTTCTTTCCAATTGCCTTAGTCGACGCAAAGCCATCGGATAACTATCCGGGAACGATGGATTGTCGGTCTTCCACAGTAGACCGGTCTCGAAACATTCTCCGATACGCTTGGTGGTACGCTTTAAAATTTCATTAGCTCGCTGATCTTCGATGGATTCGAGGTGTATGGCCACCACTGACTCTTCTACAGCATAGTGGTTTTTCAGGAGATCATGGAGGTCCTCATTAGTAACGCTGTGGTGAACATTAACAAATCCGGTTAATTTAGCCGCAGTTGATGATTTTCGCGGTCCGTATACAGTCCATCCGAGTTGACATCTCACGGCAATAGGCTCTGAAACAGTTCCGATCTTTGCTTCAAGCGGAGCAAAGGAGTGCAAATTATTCAACCCGATGAGCATCTGAGGTCGTCCACTGTAAGACTGGCATCCAATGTTTGCGCTGGCAACATCAGCTTGCCAACTGTATGAACCGTAGTCAACAGCATCTTCTCCTCCGCTCCTATGGCTGACACCCACACATTTGTCCTCGTTGCATCTCGTTCAACTCGCTCGATGTCAGCTGTCCACTGGATGGTGAGTTTTTCATGCACACCGACTACTCCTAACCGATCCGCAAGCTTCCGTTCAATAAGCGTCACCGACGCCCCTTCATCTAGAAACGCTAGTACGGTGATCGATTTTCCTCCGCAGTGCAGGCGGACTGGAATCATCCGGAACATCATCACGCTTTTTGTGCGAATATGTGCACTTGTTCCGACTACGCTGTCCGTGGGATGCAGAAGAGAATTATGCGCCTGCCGGCATTCTCCGACGTTGCAGCGTAACTTAAACTTACATTGTGCCATGCCATGTTCGTTCAAGCACACATGACACAACTGCCATTGTTCCACGACTTTTATACGATCAGGGTATGTCAAATTCCTAAAATCTTGACAATAACGTACACGATGATCAGTTCGATTACAGACTCTGCATGGCTTCAGGCTTTTTCGTTCATCTCCACCAGTAGGTCCACTCGAATGACTCTCTATTTCACTGTGGTTGAACATTGCGCCTTTCGATCTGCTGGTTCCTGCAGAGGGACGCCCTTCACCGATGATCTTATTTGCCGGTTTGTATTCAAAACTCACATTCGCTTCACATGCCTCCGACACAATCTCCGATATGAAGTCCGTGAAAGTCCGAAGTGTCACCTTCTTCTTACCTCGCTTGAAGCGTACCCACTCACGCTTATCGTTGTCCGGCAATTTTTCTACTAAGTCTTGGATCAGCAACGGATTCACTAAGTGCTGCTTTAACTCGGCAGCCTCCAAATGTTCGCATAGTTGCTCGACTGCTGTGCCGAACGGTATGAAACTTGCTAATTTTCCTGCCTTTGGTGGTTCCAGTCGACGTACTTTCTCCAGGTGGCTTTGCAATAGCTGTTCCGGCCGACCGTACAATTGGCGCAACTTTATCATCACCTTTGGAACTGATTTCGGGAGGAGCAGCTGGCCACGGACCATCTCAAGCGCCGGACCCTTCAGGCATTCTTGCAGCCACACCAAGTTCTCCACATCGGTGTAGCCGCAAGCTTCATTTGATGCTTGATATGTCCCGAAAAACAGTGGCCATTCCTCTGGTTTTCCGGAGAATGTGGGTAGCTTCTTACTAATACCGCTTCTGGCAGCCAATTGAAGCTTTGTCGGCCCGCATCGTGGCTGGCTCAGCCCTTGTTGACTTGAATTGTCGAAATTACGCTTGCTCTTGCCTTGTGCAGCCTTTTTTCCTATTTCGATCGTCGAACTATTGAATTCTTCGCCGGATCCACTGTTTTCGTCTTCGGAGTCAGTATCGGTATCGTTTTCTTCATCGTCGTCATCGTTTTCGGAGTCATCATCGGATCCACTGATTTGTGCAGTCTTCAATACCTTCACGTTTTGCTCTGTCAGTTTTCCGATCTCCGGATTACGCAGTGGTGTTCGATTCACTCCGAGTACAGTTTGCTCAGCGTCGCTACCTTTTTCCATTTTATGCTTCTCCGAAGAACTTTTTAGTTTGGCCATCTCATTATCAAGGCTCTTCATGCTTAATTCGAACATCTGTTGCCGGGCTCTCATCCGTTCCAATTGCAATTTTCGTTCTCGCAGAATCTCTTCTTGCAACAGCCTTTCTTCTTCTTCTTCCTCTTCACGCATCTGCTTCTCTAACATCATTCGTTTTCTTTCTACTGACCGCTTAATTTCATTTTCTTTCTTCTTCAAGATCATTTCCGCTTCCAGCTCCTGCTCCATTCGCTTTTGGCTCTCCTCCATCGCTTTGAGCTTTTGCTCTAGATTGAGCGCGTCGGATTTGACGCTGGAACGGTCCGACTCGTCACCATTCTTTTTGGCACGACTCGTCTTTTTCTTCTTCTTGGCTTGCTGACATTTGTCATCGGCGCAGAACCACTTTTTATCCAATTCAGCGTCGGAAGATATTCCAACGCATCGGATGTGGAACCACTGTTGACATCCATCACATCCGATCATCCGCTCGTTTTCAGTGGACACATCGTCGCAAGCTGCGCACGGGGTTTCGGTGAAGTCGAGATTTGCATTTGGATCGGTCATGGCGCTTCAAAGATTAATCCGAGCTTGGTTCAAATATTTTTGAGGTTGTTCGGATTAGAACCAATTCCTTGTAGCAAACACCTTTATTTAGTGGCAGCTCAAACTAAAAGTATAATTTTATTAGTTATTTCACCAAACTCTTTTCCAATCTTACTTACAATATTTGGTTTCTCCTTTACGCCCTAGACCACTTCCGTACAGCTTATCTTCACTTCCAACTTTCCAACTTCTTCGCCTACTTTCGCTCCTAATACATCAAATTCATGTTTAATATTTTCCAATATTTTCCTTAGTTCTATCTATAAGTTTACTTACGACTACCACAGAGTAATTTACTTCAATTTTCTTCCCTTCTAGGATACCGTCGATGCGAACTGGGTACTGGATACAACGATTTGGAAACCTTCAACGAATTGAAACAATGTTAATAAACTATACCTGTTTCATCTAGCTCATCAATTACTGTGTCCGAAACTACTTCAATTTACGAAATTCACTACCAAATATGCTTTAAATTTAATTAGCCGGAGCAACCAACTTCTACGGGTATTTCCCAATGGCCGTTTGTCCTACTCTTATTTACAATAGTCTTCAATCCATCTTTTTCTTATCACTACTATCTCTCCTTCCCCATTCAGCCTTAGAAGGCGAACGATGCAATTCGCTAATAACAGAAAGGTATGCCCAAATCGCGTTTCTGCTTTTTGTGGTATTGGTCAGCTACACTGGGCAACGCGCGGTGTTAACACTAGTGGCTTAACTCATTAAGATGATTATAGAACAAAGCCACACCCCGAATTTTCAAGAGCACAAGTCCTGAGAACCAAACAGCGCTATTTACAGCGAAAACTATTTTTGTTTTAAAATTTCGGTTTCATAGGGCAAATTTATGAATTTCAACCCGATTCCTTGTGGCGAATTTACATAAGGGGTTCCTATGTTTATCGATAGTCCATTTCAGGGACGAAAATACTCAATCTACCCTCGCCTACATTGATACTTGCTGGGTAGAATCTTCGTTGATTTTTATTTGTTTTTATCCTCGCCTTGACAACACAACAAAGATTGGCAAAGCGCTTGCCGCAAGATTGTCAGTTTCCTTTTACCCTGCTGATACTCAACCGCATTATGATCATCGGAAGCAAAAAATGATACTCATTCTGGACAGCTTGACTTTTTTACATTCCGGTTCGGGAAGTTGTAATTTTTGCACAAAGCACAGTAAAGACGCGTCAACATCATCGATTCCGTGCATCGGATCGTTCATTACCCGTAAAGCAGCATATTTTTTAATTAGTATGAACCTCAATGATAATCAATTTTCTAAAACTGACACTCTTCTGCTTCTGATAATCAAAAACACCAGCGACGTACGGGCATCGTTGTTTGTTTTATCATCTACTTATGTGCCATCTTCATTGGTGCAATCATATTGGTGGTGGTGCGGTTACTTTGATGGTGGCATAAATGTCAGTGAATTGAGTATAGTGAGCATGATTTTTTTCGTCCCTGGTCCATTTGCCTGAGTGCACTGGCGCGATCCGGTTTGGTGGCGGTGCGACAATATATTGTTTTTGAATTGTATATTCAAACAAGAATAATGTTGCTTTGCCATTCAATAGGGTCCTAAAGCCCTGTCCTAATTTTAGTGCTAAACGCTTAAGTTTAGGCCAAAAACACATGTTTACTCAATTTTTTTTTTTTCGTTGCTTAAAGTCCGAAAAACATTTTTTTATGTTTCTTTAGATTTTTCACACCCCTTGGCTTAAACTCAAATTTTTGGGTATATTTTGTTTTCCGTGTCCCTTCCGAAATGTCAGATAGGAACAACCCCAGTGTTAAAACTAAAACCCCTGTGGTGTTTTTGTCGACTAAGCGAACGTCAAACATGATCAAAAGTGTCAAGGTTCATTCATCGACCCAATTTTTGAATTAAAGTTTAAACATGATATAGCCCTTATTTGAGCGGGAAAAATTGCTAAAGAGATTGCAGTAACATGCTCTTTCGTGTTATTAAATAAAAACAGGATTTCATTAAAAATTTTAGACCCAATTACAATACGCTGTATTGTATCCAACACGTTATATTCTCGCGTAATCTGGGATACCGCCCTAAAAACCATTGGTAACCACGTGTGTAGCTTGTTGTTTCTGAGCAAATGAACAAATAGGCAATCAAACCAACACCACCGGCAGGTAGATAATGATCCTTTCTTCACCATAACTTTGTTAAATAACGTGTAAATCCATCCAAATACTCAGAAACACCGAGCTACACACATGGTTACCAATGGCTTTTAGGGCGAGATCATAAGTTATGCGAGTATTGTAAATTAATAGAGGTCCCCAAGCCAACTGCCACGAATACCAACGCACAATCAATCTTACACAAGTCGATTTCCTCAGAATGAAAACGTATCGATGTTTGTTTGACGTCATTGAGCTTTCGGTCAACGGCAGTCCAACAAGGAAGTGGTTGTTTTGCAGCAATTCTGTTTATATTTGGATTCTCACAGCAAACAAAAGCAATGTTGTGACAGTTCTCACAGCAAACAAAGAAAATTTTGTCAACATTGCACTACTACGCAGGCAACTGGATTGGTCTATGGTTTATTACATTCACTGAATGGTACGTTTTTATCCGGGTTTGCGTGGGCGGGCTAAAATTGGCTCAAGAGCAACGTTTCTGAAAAAAGGCCCTTTCCTAATGTTTGTCCAGATTTGTTTTACGATTTTCCATTCATGTGACGTAATTTTTAAAAACTCCCCTATCTGAAGCTGGATCGCGTTCGCAGCATCGATTGTAAATGTCAGCAGTGGCAGTGCTTTGTTTTCTGTTTTGCTCGAATAAATCGACGACGGAAATCTCGCGTAACAATTCAAAAGGGCCAATCCTCAGATCGTTGACTCTGAGAAAATTCGATTTGAATATTATTCACCACATTTTCAATTCCTATTTTTCAGAATTCAAATCAATCAATGTGATTTCTTGCTAGTTGAGTGACGATTTACTATTACTAGACGCTAATAATCGATTTTATTCTGAAAACTGACAAAAATGTGGAAAAAATGATGAGTTTAAATGCTTGGCCCATTTTCGATTTTCATCAAGGCATGGGCCTTTTTTATTGGCCAAAATAGAATTTTATTAGCGTGCTTGGCCCAAGGCTAGGCCTTTTCGGTTTTCAATGAATGAGCAAGAGAGAGTCATTGGCCTCTCACCATGCTAAGGCCAATGACAGTTTGCGAAATTTTACGATTGTAGGCCCTCTTGATGGAGCGAGAACCAATCATTGGCCTTTTCGAGCGGGGGCCAATGAATGATTTGGAAAAAAGCGGTTATTGGCCGTTTTGAAAACCGAGTTTATAACGGTAAGATTTATGATTTTGTTGACAATGTTTGCACAGTTTGTGGGTGTTGGGAGATGCTATCGAATGGTATCAAAACCCGATTTGTTTACAATTTGATTATTGGCCCTTTAGAATTGTTACGCGAGAAATTTTCATTGGTACTAAATTTTTCAGTTTCTTATTTATTTTACAAATTAACGATTAATGTCGAATTCGTTTTTGAACCTAGGTTGGAACTGGCGCAACCCGTTCTGAATCACAGTTTCAACCCCAACCCGATTCAGGTTCGACCGAACTACAATTTACTTGACATTGGTTTGTTTATGTGTTGATCACCGACCCAGTTCCTAAAAACGAAAACGACATAAAATAGTCTCGTTTAACCCGCCAGCAATGTCCGACGCAACGTCGCAACCCTCGTCATCAACGGCACCGAAAAGCTTTGCCGAAAAACATGCCGAGCGAATGGAGCGCTTGAAAAAACTTCACATGCAGCGGAACGAAGCCCGGAACTCGAACCATCAGGAAGTAATCGCGGAAGACGAAAGGAAAAAGCTGCCAGCCAACTGGGAGGCACGGAAGCGGCAGGCAGATTGGCTCATCGATGATAGCAAAGCAAAGGCAGAAGCGGAAGCCAAAGGTTTGGACTATAATCGGGTGAAATTGATGAAAGTATCTGCAGCAGAAGCGGAACGGTTCGATAAGCTGAGATCCAAGAAAAAGAATGCCGATCCCGGATTTTCGGATTATGAAGCCCAGACGGCCCGACAGTACAATCGGTTGGTTAAAAACATGGAACCGAGAGATCTGATCAAGTATGAAGAGCAAAAGGAAAGATATGGTGATGCGTTCTACGGGGGACCAAATGTGGTTCTGCAAGGACTTCACAAGGACACTCCGGTGGCGATCGACAAAATGGTCAAGGATCTCGAGCAGCAGATCGACAAACGGAAGAAGTTCTCGCGCAGGAGAACCCACAACGACGATGCGGACATTGACTACATCAACGAGAAGAATGCCCGGTTCAACAAGAAGCTGGAACGATTCTACGGGGAGCACACGGCCGAAATCAAGCAGAATCTGGAACGGGGAACGGCCATCTAATTGGCGGGGCTTGGGCTTTTAATGTTAGTTTTAAGGATTGTGAAGAAATAAACGCAGCATTACTTGTAAATTTAAAATAAAACATAAAAGAGAATAACAATCTCAAATCTACGTAGATATATATCACAGTGGTCCAGATTAAACAAAGAAACGCAAAAAAAAAACGCATTCCAATTGAGTAGTTTATTTAGTGATGAGAAATTGTAGACTTTTGTAGTTTGACTAAAAAAGCACATTTTTCTCAACAAAGCGCACATTTATTATACTTCAATGTAAGAAATTTGATATTATAAAAAAGGCGATTGTGTATAAGCCAAACGAATGTATATATATATATACACATTATCTAATAATGCTAAGACGAAAAAAATATATTTATATATCTCCCAATGGTTGTAGATTATTTATCAGTAAGATATGAAATATAAAACGTTGCATTGTAGAGGACTAGTAAATGTATCAGTCAGTCAGTCGGACAGAAATGTGGTATGAGGTTGCGATCAGAGCTATTCTGGATCAGTGGAAAATAGAGATGAGTGACTCGCTTAAGAATCGTTCAAAGGAATCGACTCTCCACGATGAGTAAATGAATCACGGTTCTTTTTAAAAGAGTCTCGATTCACTAGCACTGTAAGTTTTCGGATTTCAACTCGTACATTTCCCTGAAATAATAATTATGGTTTTTTTTGTCGACCAAATCTTCTGATATTCTGCAGTAAGATGCGCTTATATGGTGTAAATTTTGAGCGTAAAAGATTGCATAAACCCACTTAAGACGAGTAGGACAAAGCTGCCGAAAGTATAAGTCACCCTATTCACTTTTATGAGTGAGGAGTAGCCTATGATTCGTTCATAAAATTGGACCATTTTGCTCATCTTTAGTAGGAAATAAAACGTGTAAATAATTTGAATTAATTTTAATTTATAAAGTTATCTGAAATCCTTACTTATTCTCTACTCCATTCATTAGCTTAAAACAACATTTATGAATTCAACAATATTTTTTTCTTAACTTTCCAACCAACAGTTATATAGAAATTGTAGAACGTTTTCGATTTCTACTTCCTCCATTTTTTTAATGTATTATAGAAAAAATAGCTGATTGGATGGATAAAATAACATATGCGTTTACAGGTGACAAAAGTAAGAAATTATTCAAAAAGTTTCCCCCGGTCAACTTTTGAATTTCAATCTTAAGCAAATGCACAGATTATTCGACCGCAATTGGGTCCTACAATTTTTAATGAATTCTCGCATAACTTGTGACCTCGCCCTAAAAGCCATTGGTAGCCGAGTGTGTAGCTCCTTGTTTATAAGCAAATGAATGACCCAGGATAAAATCTATCACCACTGGGAGATAGAGGAGGATCTTCTCTTCATCGTATCGTATCATTGTTGAATGACGTGTAAATCTATTCGTTTGCTCGGTAACAACAAGCTACACACTCGGTTACCAATGGCATTTAGGGCGAGATCACAGGTTATGCGAGAATTCTTGTTTTCATTCAATCATACGAAAGAGCATGTTCTTGCAACTACTTTAGCATTTTTTTTTTCCAACTCAAATAACGGCTAGAACATATTTAAACTTTAATTTTGAAAATGGTTCCAATTATGAACCACAGACAAACAGACGTAACACATAGAACAAATCTCGAGTCACGAGGACATGTCCCAACTAACAATTCAGAGCCACAAACCAGCATGCATGTTTAATTATTGTTCAATAATGGTAATGGCAGCTGAATAATAAATTTGCTCTATAAAGAGCTGAGAAGGTGCTTTTTTAACACAAACTAAGATCAATGTTCAACGTTATGCATTAGAATGAACGAAAGTTGAATCGCCACTAATTAAACGTTTCTAAAGATTCTAATTCGACTAGTCAAGATTGTTTTACTAATGAGCTGAACAAGACACGTTTCCCCCAATTAAAAAGCCAATATTCCACTAAACAAATGTATATGTATAAAAGGATATTCAGAAGACGAACTAACGTTTTACTTGCGTCGCACTTCAGCTATTCCCACATGTTTAACATAAGCATGAATAAGAGCTGAATAAGTATCTTATAAAATCCTTATTCAGCTTCAGTATATTATAAGAACAGTTGATCCAATAGAGGCCAAAATGACGATTAACAAACACATTGTTCAGCAATAAATAAGCCTTGTAAAAGCGATCACACTATAGCTAAATTTCATAAAATGGACAAAATATCCGAAATTCGTGTTGAGTTCCGAATGCATTTCAAAGCTCATAAATTATGCTTTCTTAAAACTTTTGAAATAGCTGTTCAAAAAATAAACATGGTCAGTCTCCAGAAATGCAGAATTATTGTGAAAACAAAATTAAACATTTAAGCTAAGTATTCCGAGTAGGAGCAAAGTACTGACAAACAAAGCGTGATATTGGCTTGATTGACATAAGAGATAAAATATCTGAAAACAATATAAAAATTTTGTTTCTGGAACTTATAAACCTATAAAAAATTTGATGTACGCAGATCTAATGAATAGCTCGCAGCTATTGGTAAAATCTTGCAGAATCTAAATAAGACATGTCAATTTTGTTCTAGTAGTTTATTTTAGATATCATTTCCAGATATTTCATATCATATATCTATCAAGTTAATATCACTTTTAGCTATCCATATTATATTTTCTATTGCTAAGCTTTTTTTGCCTGCTCGGGATGTTTTTCCGTACAAGAAAAGTGGAAATTTCTTTGACAGAATTAATTAAATAAATTTCTATAGCGAGCTACATTTGAAATGACATTTCTTCACAACTGAATAAATACTGCGATCTAAGAAAATGATTAACTTGGCCATTTCTGAAAATAAAAATCCCACACATCAAGCTTTTCGAATATTTTTCTATTCAGGTGGGTTCTGAGGACTAACCCTTCAAATGATTCAAATATATTCATACAGAGAACTTTTTCTTCAATGCATACGTAATAGGTTTATGAAAAATACAAATAAAAAAATAATCCAACTATAATTCATAAAATTATTTAAGTTAATGAATCAGTTTTGAACAAACTAAAACTTATTGTGAAATAAGATTAAACATTTCAGACTGATATTACTTTGTGTAAATAAACATTATTTTGACCAACATCGACATAAATTTTCACACTGTGCGCTAAAAATAGCCGACTGAACTCAGCTTGGATCAGCACTAAACAGCAGCTGAATAATATGGTTGTTCAGTTGTAGATCAGCGTGCCATGTGTTTATTAGACGTTGTCGAATAGAAGCTCAAACATGGTCAATATTCAGCTATGAGAAGTTTATATTTTGCACTGGACGGTGTAGTCATCAATTCTAGGATGGCGCAGATAGCAAGGCATACCGCTGACGATTGGAAGGTCCCTGTGATATCCTCAGGATCATCAGTAATTATTAATAATTAAAACCACTATGTTTTCCAATGATACAAAATAACACTCACTCTATATTTCTCTCTTTCCGACTCCACCACCATCTACCACACGCTCCATCCGAAACCCCCAAACCGCTCTCAGTTCATACTCAAATCCGAATACCACATCCTCCCCTTCAATAATAGCATGGATAACATTATAATGGTTTACAATATTAATTATCATTACAAAATCTTATTGTTCACAGCATTGAGATATCTTTGCGGCTTCTTGATCTTCCTAGCGTCTCTGCGTTTGGATAAGGGCTGTTTATCCTCATCAGCCATAATGGGAGTACCGGCTTGGGTCATCACCGGTGGTTGCGAGGATGACTGGTGGTGTACGTCGTCGGCTACTCCTGATTCCTCTGTCGCAGAATAGGTATGACCTGGACTCAAACCTAACCCGTCCTCTGGTGCAGCTAATAAAAAAAAAATCAAAACAAAACAAATATTAGGAAAAATTGTCATAGAATTGTAAAAAATCCATTAAACAAAATCTGACATACTCATCTTGCGCTTCACAAATTTCTTCAGAAATTTCACATTACGGTCATAGACCTTTTGCGTGGTTAAATCCTTAACCGTCGCTCGTCCAGCTCCAGTAATTTTAACGACTTCATGAAAAGCATTTCTGTATTGTGTATCCGTTTTATCACGTTTCGCCTGGCTGACCAAAACGGTGTCCCCTACCTTAATATTCAGTTCAGAAGCTTTGCGCCTAACGTCTTCCTTAGCATTGCGATTGAACTTGGAAGATTGATCTCGGTCTCGTAGTTCTTCGTCCACAAGTTGCTTAGAATCCGTTCGTACATCTGGCAATAAACTCCGCACCGTTCTTCCGAACATCAGTTCAGCTGGCGGTACCTTTGTAACATGATGCGGCCATGTATTGTAAGCTGCTACATACTCGGCCAGAGCCTCCTTCCAATTCTTTTTCCCCAAGCGCGCGATGGCAGATATCTTGTTGATACCCTGCATGCTTCTTTCAACTAGTCCATTCTCTGTTGGGTTCAATGGTGTGCTGTGAATTAACTTTACTCCCCACACACTCTGCAGCCATGTCTTAAGGTCGGCGCTGTTAAACGGAGGACCATTGTCCGCTTTCATTGTTTTTGGAATGTAGTACGTGTTGAAAACCCGCTTTAACGCATTCTTAACGGCTTCGGCATCTGTTTTCTCCATAGGCAACGCAACTAAGAACCTCGAGTAGTTATCTGTGAGAACAAGGGCTTTCCAATTGTGTGTATCCGATGCTGTTGAGAAGTCCATTGAGACGTAATCCCATGGGTTTTTCGGAAGCTCCGTCAACGTAATAGGCAATGGGTGATTTGCTGCGGTTACCAGCTGACATTCCGGGCAGCTTCGAACGAAGTCTTCCACTTCTCGATCCATATTTGGCCACCATAACCCTTGTCGTAAAAAGTTCTTCATAGTGGACATTCCAGGGTGGCTTCGATGGGCCAACTGCAGCGCACGAGTTCGCAAAAGGATGGGTAGGACCATTTTCTCCTGCTTCATCAACAATCCACCTTGCACATACATGTCACGTTGGAACGCTTGGTATCTTGCGATTTGTTCCGGCCATTTCTCGGTCTTTTTGATCCATTTCATCACAGTTTGAAGTTCGTTATCGTTGGCCGAAGTTTCTTTGACCTCCGCCGTGGTCAAAGCAAGCAGATGATCGTTAATAATTCCCAGATCCGCTGTGACTGAACACAGCTCGTGGGGTTCTTTATCCATACCAAAATGCGGATCGCTCCGTATTCTACCAATCCTTGAAGGTGCATCCGCAATGTTATTCATACCTGCTACATGCTCGAACTTGAAGCAATAGTGGTCCATCCGCAACATCCATCCTTCAGCTCTGGATAAAATTCGTTTGCCGACATCTTTACCCTTTGCCTTAGTCATGAACATAAGTGCTTCGTTGTCACATCTTAGTGTGAAATTCCTTCCTAGCAGGTAGTACGCGAATCGTTCCATAGACCAGATGATAGCTAGTGCCTCCCTGTGCAACTGAGGGTACCGACGCTCCGCTTCGGTCAGACTTTTCGAAGCACAAGCAATTATCCGACGATTTTCAGTACCACCGGCCTCCTGTACTAGAACTCCTCCGATTCCCCAAGGTGACGCATCGGTGTACAAAATGGTATCGTCATTCTCATCGAAGTAGCCACGTTTAATCAAATCATTTTCCGCTGCATCCTTCAGTGCGTCAAAAGCAATCTGTCGTTCTTCGGTCCATTCAAATTTAGAATCAACCGACAACAGCTCCCGTAACGGTTTGGTTTTATGGGCAAAATTGCGAATAAACGGGCTAATGAAGGTCATCATGCCTAGAAAACTCCGGACTTCAGACGTGTTTTTGGGCCGTTCAAACGATTTGATATCAGAGATCTTCTGCTGGGTGGGCACAATTCCGCTTCCGTCAATAGTAAACCCCAAAAAATCAACTGATTGCTGGTCATACCTCGACTTCTCCTCATTTATGGTGAGATTATGCTCATGTAACGCTTCTTTAACAGCGGCTACATTTCCCCTCAGTTCATCCAGTGTCCTCCCATAAATAAGAGTGTCATCGAGGTAAACTATGACGTTCTTGCATTTAACCAATATTTTCTCCATCACCCTTTGGAAATGTTCAGGTGCGCATGACAGACCGAAAGGCAGTCTTTTAAAACGCATAAGTCCGTTGGCGGTCATGAAAGTGGTGAAATGGCGAACACTTTCATGCAATTCAACATGAAAATATGCGTCCTTCAGATCAAGCTTTGTGAAGAACATCGTGCCTTTCGGAATGTCTGACCAGATTTTCTCCAGTGACGGCATAGGGTACGGCTCCCGAATAATCGCTTTGTTGACTGCCCGATAATCGACAACGATGCGGAAGTCATTTGTACCCTTTGGTACCAGTACAAGTGGTGAGACGTGTGTAATGGTATGATGTTCCTTATCCGCACGCTCGATTATACCTTTCAGTTCCATTGCTCGTAACCTCTCGCTAGTAGCATTCTCAAAAGCTTTCGGAATGTTGTATCTAATAATTTGCATCGGAGACACCGACTCGTCAATCTTGAATTTGATTGGATCGGTTCGAACCTTCGGAAACTCCTTAGTCTCCGTCCTGAGATTAAAGATAGCCTGCGGTCCCTGAATTTTTTCACTATCCTCATCTGTTTTTGGAGGACCAAAACGAATTAGATTCAAGTTTTGCGATGTTTCAAATCCAAGCAATGATAATTGAGTCCCTTTCACCACAAAAAATTTGGCCAAATGTAACGATGCACTATGATTCGCCACGCCAATATAGGCTCTAAAAGAGCACTCGACCTCGAGAGAACCCTGTTGGGCGTACGCTTTCAGGACTTCTTCAGGAAAGGCCACCAAATCATGAATAACTGATCTACAATTTTTCTTGATCTTGTTCCAGCTATCGACAGTTATAGTATTCACGGTGGCACCAGAATCTATTAAAAAATTGATGCACTCAGTACCGATTACGCAATCGACAAGCCTAGGATCTTTCAAAGATCGTTGAAGAGTAGGCTTTTGTGTAATCAACTGTAAACAAAGATGGAAACAGAAATAATAAAAATAAAACATTTTAGAACGTTATTTATTACTACACGCCCTGATTAGAATTTCGACAATATTAGTAGGCACCTGGTATTTTACTGTGAAGTTGTTTCATTATCTACCTGATTAATTCGTTCAGCTTCGGCTTTAACGTCGTTGGTTCGCGCAGGATAATTGGCATCAGTACCCCTCGGTGTGCGACAGAACTCGGCGTAATGGCCAACTTTTCCGCAAGAGTAGCATTTCACCCGAAATGCTTTGCATTCCTTAGGGCCATGCAAACGTCCACATTTTGTGCAAGATCGAACATCATGGTTCCCACGGGCATCTCGCTGCTGCGTATTACCATATCGATAACGAGAGTTGAAACTCTGCGATGGTTGCTGTTTTCTGCGATACGGTTCAAAACGATGGAATCCCTGCTTTGGTGTTGTTGAATGCAAAGCGTTGACCGGTCGGATCTCAACATTTTCATCGCCCCTGTCCAAGCTTGTCACATCCTTCGGTACTCTGTTCAACTCGGCCACTTCCGTTCGGATATAGTCCAGATGCTTGCCGTGTTTGATAATTCGTTGGAGATTATTATCGAGCATATCTGACATCTCATAGAGTTTGTCCGCTATTTCTGGAATTGAACGTCTTAAGAGCGCTTGCAGAAATTCCTCTTCGCGTTGCTGATCGGCGAAATCACAAAATTTTGCTTGTGCTTCTAGCCGTAACACCCAATCGCCGAATGATTCGTTTGAATTCATACGCATCTCGCGAAACTTCAGACGTTCTTTAGCAGGATCGCATGTCTGATTGAAATATCTAAAATAGCATAACAACATAATAATATTTCCAATCTTGTAGTCTCACTAATAGAAAAAATAGATGAATTGGAAAATAAGAACCTTGCAACTTTACCTGTTCAATGCAGAAACAGTATCAGCATAAACATCATTCGAATCCTGCTTAAGGAACTTTTCGTGCAATTCGATAATGCTCAACAGGTAATTCCCGGCGAAGATTTTCATTCCTGTGAGCCTCGTCGCAGGACTAACCGGCGCTTTACACGAGACAATTCTCTCAAATTGATCGCGAAAACGAATCCATTCTGCTTTTCGCTTGTTAGTCGGCAAACCTTCGTCGAATGATTTCAATGGCCACGTACCCGATAACCACTCCGACGTAGCTGGACGTTTCTGTTCTTGTTTTACAGCCGGTAACAAACTACTGATTCCACCGTCTTCCGTGTCTGATTCCTCCGACGATGAACGCTCGCTTTCACGCCAAGTACCACTCATTTTCACGGTAATAATAGATCAAAAACGTTACGAACAGTGACTTACTTTACTTTTTTTCACTATGCCGCCACACTGAAATGAGCTTTTTCCGAACACAGAAAACAACTTTGTCTGTCTTCTTCTACCTGCAGTGTTATGCTACTTGACAAACATCAAACTGAATGCCAGAAGTTGAAAAGAGTCCGATAGATGATTGAGCGCAAGCGCAGAAGCTGTTACCCCAGTGCAAAAAATATGACATGCATGAATGCTTACACTCTAAAGAAAAGCTACTGACAAAATCTAAGCAAATTCTGTCCTTAAAATATTCTATTACTCATATTTTGCTCATTATCCCGAAGAGCGTGTTTGAGTAGTCAATAAATTCACTGCGCTTATTGTCAGTCGCTCTCGCTTTGTTAGTTGTCTCTTTTTAATCACAACGATTTTTTGTTTTGTTTCGCTCACCATGTGCCGATTCAAGAGCTTTTATTTTCACATTGCAATGAAGTTGGACATTCGTGTTTATTTTTTTTTTTTTTTTTTGCTTGCAGTGATGGCAGTTTATATTTACTCTGTAGCTGTGAGCTATAGTCAGCGTACTTTTTATGTTTCATTTTGACTATTGCGTGATGGCAGTTTACATTTATTCAATTTAGCTATGAGCTTATACTCAGCGTAATTGTAGCTGTGAGCTATACTCAGCGTACTCTTGTATGTATCACTTTTGACCATATCCGTTTAGTTCTTTGCCAGTTGAAAATCAGTTATGTTCAGATATCATTGTTTTTTTTTTTTTTTTTTTTTTTTTATTGGCCATGAGCTAAACTCGGCTCTACTTTATAATGCGTGGCAACAATGGACCTTCTCCTGTTCAGCCACTAATCAGACAATGTTTGTTTGGCCATGGACTTTTCCGGCTCAAACGATAATGTCAATTTTGCGATTGCTTGTATATTCTCTTTATTTGTATATTTTAATTGAAGAAAAAAATGGTAGACAGCAGTTCAAGTTATACAACATAGCAATCCATAAAATCGTTACAAGTTGCAAGATATACAATGTTGATATTCCTGGCAACACTTCTAAAAGCTTTCATGTATCCTTTGCCTCATTTTTTTTTTTTTTTTCGTTTTGGGCAATGAATATAATTTATTCTTTTTATATTTCACTTACCAATATCATGGCAGGATCGCCAATGTGATATCCTCAGGATCATCAGTAATTATTAATAATTAAAACCACTATGTTTTCCAATGATACAAAATAACACTCACTCTATATTTCTCTCTTTCCGACTCCACCACCATCTACCACACGCTCCATCCGAAACCCCCAAACCGCTCTCAGTTCATACTCAAATCCGAATACCACAGTCCCGAGTTCGAATCCAGTATCCAGGCGATTTTTAAATAAGATTGTTATACTATCATAATAATTGTGCACGCTACATTTATAAAGTGCCTAGAAAAATCTTTTTTTGTTTTTATTAGTTTTAAATTATTTTTGGACCAGCCGTATAAAAGCTGAACTAAATGCTTGTAAAACGTTTTTAAAGCTGAAAAATAAAGTTGATATCCAACGACATGCTTTAAAGTTTCTCCAAATTTGTGTGAACAATGCTTGAACAAAGGTTGGCCATGAAAATTATTAAAATGTTATAAAACATGATGCTGGATAAAACTGCCATAATGGTGTTTGTTAAATGAGTGAATGTTAGTTGGGGTACGCCCAATGCTGAAATTAGTGTGTTTGGATGGCGGTAGTGTGTAAACGTCAAACACGAACAAAAATGATTCGAGCGCTGCGGGTGGCGGATTGGCCATCTACCATATTTTTGAATCGACCGTTCAAAAGGGTGTAGTATCCGGACCTACTCAAATAATCACTTTCGGCCGATTCCGCCATCGGCCGAATAAACATGAGCTGGGTTTGAACCAGCACAACCATCCGCGACAAAATCGTTCATTAATCTAACTCCTCGAGTTCTCGACCACGCGATAACACTCCAATCGTTTTTTCGCGCTCATTCTCTTTTGAACTGTCAATCAAAAGCACGCTCAAAAGATTCCCAAGAAACATTTGCCTATTTTATAATCATTTATTAAGCAATTTTTCATAACTACATACTGAATAGTTGCTTTATTATATTACTTTGCAGCTGCTACGCACACATTGTTCAAGCAAATCTGGCGAAATTATTAGGCTACCTATCATTCAGTGACTGTAATAATATATTGAAATGATGTTTATTCAGGTTTCACTTAGCTTAATAAGGATTGATGATTTAACAAAGCTAGTTTAACAAACTACATTATTGCAGTTTAATTCAGCATCATGTTTAACAACATTTTAATTATTTCCAAGTGAAGCCTTTGTTCAGGCGTTGTTCACACAAATTTGGAGAAGTTATAAAGCGTGTCGTTGTATATTGACTTTATTCTACAACTTCAAAATTGCTTTATAAGCATTCATCTCAGCTTTCATTCAACTTCCACAAAATTGATTGAAAACAAATAAATGACTAAAAATAACTAACACTGTATACATCAAATGCACGGTATATCTTTACCATGAATTAATAATTACCTGAATACTGGATTCAAACTCGAGACCTTCCCATCGTCAGCGGTATACCTTGCCATCTGCGCCATCCTTGAATTCATATATCAGCCTTCCAGTGCCCAATATAAACCTCTTGTAGCTGATTATTGATCATGCTTGAGCTTCTATTCAACAATAACTAATCAACACGTGCTATGCTGATCAACAACTGAATAAGCGCATTACTTCTGCTGCTGTTCAGTACTGATGCGAGCTGAACTCAGAGGGCTATTTATAGCGCACAGTGAGAAAATTTATTTCAATGCTGGTCAAAAATAAAGTTTATTCACTAAGTAAAAACAGTCTGAAATGATTAATCGAATTTCATAATAAGTTTTGACTTGTTAAAACTTTAATTGAATTGTTCATCTAACTATAATAAAATTCATTTATTAAATGTATAAAATTTCTACTAGGTTAATATTATAATTAATTGTCGCACTTTTTCCATCTATTAAACAGTATACAAATATAAAATATATTTCAATCAATAATCCTATGTCAGAAGACTGATTCAAAATATTTTCTAAACATATTTGAATATTGTATTGAGAAACCATCAGTTATTATTGTATCCAACATGTTTTTATATATTAGTAAGTTAGTGACGAATTCGCCAAGGACGAAAAACCACTCAAATAAAGATAAATAATAATAACATTAGTAAGTTGAACATTGCAATACATTAGGAATACAACGCAATTTTTAGATATTTTGTCCATTTTTCAAAAATTTGGCTATGGTGTGACCTATTTTGTAAGGCTTCTTTGTTGCTGAACAATGTGTTTTGTAATCGTTATTTTGGACTTCTTAGGATGACCTGCTCGGATGATATATCTATGTTGTATTAGGATTTTATAAAATACCTATTCAGCTTTTAATCATGTTCATGTTAAACATGGAAACAGCTGAAGTGCGAAGCAAACCAAAACGTTAGTTTGTCTACTGTACATCTATTTACACAATTATATTTGTTTGGTGGAATATTGGCTCTTCAATAGAAGGAAAAATGACTTGTTCAACTCATTAGTAAAACAATCTTGACAAGTCGGCAGAGATTCTTTGGAGAAGTTTAATAAGTGTTGATTCTACTATTATTCATTCCAATGAAAAATGTTGAACATTGACTTAAATTTGGATCTAAATACCCTCTTCTCAGCTCTTTGTAGGGCATTTTTTGAGCTGTCACCATTATTCAACAATAATTAACTATGTATATGTTTATTTGTGACTCTGGACTGTAAGTTGGGTAACCACTTTCATGTAACTATTGTTAAATTATTATTTATACTTCAATTATCATTAAAAATGTTATGATTAGTAACTTTTTCCGATATCAATAACGTCGCAGATGATGATCACTACATTTGGAAAAATTAAATTTTGATATTTTTAGTCCAATGTGATTCGAACTTTACCCTCGTTGATCCATTACGTCGCCATTACGTCCATTACGTTAATCCATCCATCGCATACACGTCTTGGATTTGATTTGAAAAACATTTGAAACATTTGAAAATAACATAAAAAGACATAATACGTTTTGCTTGAATAAAAGCATACTCATATACTGTCATTCACATTGTTTATAAGTTTTACTAATCATGCTGGTCAACATTTTAAGTATTAGACACTGAAACTTTTGTACGATTTGTTGTTAATCAAATGTTCAATATTCTACTAAAATGATGACTACAACCTATAGAAGCTTTTAATCAGTCAATTGTTAAACTTCTTATGTGTTGTAGAACAAAAGCTACTATATATGCATTTTCGGAGGTTTATTCAGCTCTTATTCAAAACACAAACTGCAAGTGGAATAACAGCTTTTTTATAAGCGGAAATTAATATTATTCAATTAATGATTCAACTAAAAATTTGTTCAGCAATGGTTGCTGCTATGCAGCTTGTATTAAGCACGTAAGCATCTTAAAAGCTACCAATTGTTCCTTGGGTTCCTGTCAAATATATTGTACACTGACAACAAATCGTATACACTGAAATAAATACATGATACAATATTTTTTTCTTTACATACATAAATTCTTAACATATCAGCTCTAGCTACCACAAAGGGTTCATTCACATATTTCATGACGCTGAAAATGGCAATTTTTGACACCCACCCACCCCCTCGTAACGCTTTTAATATGAATATTCTACAAATTTTGTATGAGCCGTAACACCAGCAGAACACCCACCCACCCCCTTCAGCGTTATGAAATTTGTGAACAAGCCCAAAGGTGGTCGATGGACAATGATTAGAATGTGACGTCTGTTTGTCTGTGTATGAACCTTGACACTTGTCTTTTGATCATGTTCGACGTTCCCGTTGACGACAAAAATGCCACAGGGCTTATTGTTTTAACACTGGGGTTGTTCCTATCTGACATTTCAGAAAGGACACGGAAAACAAAATATACCCAAAATTTGAATTTAAACCAAAAAGTGTGAAAAAATCTCAAAAATCGCGGAAAAAATGTTTTTTGAAGTAAAATTAACGAAAACCATTTGAAAATTAAGTAAACTCGTGTTTTTGACCTAAACTTAAGCGTTTGGTACTAAAATTGGGACAGGGCTTCAGGACCCTATTGTTGAAATATTCAAGAATGCAAGTGGGAACACAAAATCACATTTTCCCAGCAGAGATAGTGTTGGAGGTTACGTCGACCATGCAAACGTGGGCAGTTTAGGACATTGCATGTGTTTCGTGCGACATGCACGAAAATACTCTATCCAGCTTTTTACGAGCGCTAATGGCTGCTGCAAATAGGCTCGAACCAGAAAGCGAGCCTGTTTACGGCAGCCATTAGCGTTTTACTCTGAGACGTTTTACTTTAATTCGACCCTGAGACGGGACTCGCGAAGACGGTCTTCTTTTTCTGTGATTGCTGAGTTTTTTTCTTATTCCACTTTGTGTTTATACGAATCACGCGCAAGCCGTTCAAATCCTCACATGAACCTCTCAGCAAAAAATGATTGACTTTGCATCACATCGAATCATAAATAGCCGTTTGAGTAAAATTTCATGCCAAAAAACGTAGCAGACATTAGAAATAAATAATCTTCTGCTTAGATTTATCAGCAACTTTGGAAAAAACTGCTCCGCTGACTGAAGTTTTTAATAACAATTTACTTTGAACACAATACTTTTCACTTTATCAGCCATAAAAACGGTGGGCTGCATTTGACGTTTCGTGAGAGGGGAATAGGCCTATTCAAATGACGTCTCAAATCAGCTGATCGGGAAGCACTTTGACATTTCTTCTATAAAAATGACAGGCCCGTGTTAGCACCGGTCCTCCACCGATGTAAACAAATGCATAGACGGATCTGTCACATGAAAAGGCCTATCTGGGCTGCATATGACGTTGATATTTCTAGCGTAACATTTGAAAAGGGCCTATCTGCAAAACGTAAACATTGAGAAATTCTCAATTGAAGATTCCGTACCATATTTAAAATTCCTATTTTAAACCCATTCGCATTTTTACTAGTTTCATACCTGTGTTCGACACCCATTAAAGTCTGTTGCGTGGCCCATTATGTTTCTAATCTCAAATAACACAACAACTCGTAAAAATTGTTGAATTCAAACATCATCGGCAGATAGGCCCTATTATGAATCTTCAAACCAGTTAGGCCCTTTCAGTTAGGCCCTTTGATTGAACATGGTTTCAGTTAGGCCCTTTAATAATTTGCTAATTTTATTGATTTTTGAATTGGTTTGCATAAATCTTGAACAAAATTTAGCGATTATGTGAATAAACACTATATAATAGCTAAATATTGGAAATTTTCGGTTGAAGATTCAGTACCATATTGATTATTCCTATTTCAAACCCATTCGATTTTTACTAGTTTCATACTTGGGGAAGATCCAAAAATGACGTCCATCGTTTTTCGGGATTTCTAGAACCCTTCTACCACCTCTGTCACGCTTTTTCTAATACCCAATCCATGCACTGTCACATTTTCGTACATCCCCCCATTGGGGGAGGCCCCAATTGATGGACGTCATTTTCTGATAACCCCTTGTGTTCGACACTTATAATGGTCTATTACGTGGCTCACAACGATTTGAATTTGAAATAGCACAACAACTTGTAAAAATAGTTCAATTCAAACATCATCCGCAGATAGGCCCCTTAACGAATTTTCAAACCAGTTAGGCCCTTCTTGAATTTGCTAATTTTATTGATTATTGAAGTGATTTGCATAATTCTTCGACAACATTTGATGATTATGTGAGGAAACAACACAATATCATACAAGCTAAATATTGGAAACTATTCTATACAAAATCAGCAACATATTGATTATTGATTTTTTAAACCCATTAACTTTTTTACTAGTTTTATACTTGTGTTAGACACTCATTATGGTTTATTACGTGGCTCACAACGATTTGAATTTGAAATAGCACAACAACTTGTAAAAATAGTTCAATTCAAACATCATCCGCAGATAGGCCCCTTAACGAATTTTCAAACCAGTTAGGCCCTTTTTGAATTTGCTAATTTTATTGATTATTGAAGTGATTTGCATAATTCTTCGACAACATTTGATGATTATGTGAGGAAACAACACAATATCATACAAGCTAAATATTGGAAACTATTCTATACAAAATCAGCAACATATTGATTATTGATTTTTTAAACCCATTAACTTTTTTAACTAGTTTTATACTTGTGTTAGACGCTCATTATGGTTTATTACGTGGCCCAGAACGTTAGTAATCTCAAATAGCATAACGACTCGTGAAAATGGTTGCATTCAAATATCATCAGCAGTTAGGCCCTTCAATGAATCTTCAAACCAGTTAGGCCCTTTCAGTTAGGCCCTCCGATTGGACATGGTTTCAGTTAGGCCCCTCCAGTTAGGCCCTTTTATTAAACATAGTTCCAGTTAGGCCCTTTTGGAATTTGTTGATTTTATTGCTTATTGAAGTGATTTTCATAGTTTTTAAATAAAATAAAGCGAGAGAAAAACAATGTAATAGTTAAATGTTGGATATTCTCGGTTGAAGGTTCAGTACCTTATTGATTATATCTATTTCAAACCCATTCACTTTTTTACTTGTTTTATACTTGAGGGCCTTCCTTAGCCGAGCAGTTTAAGTCCGCGGCTACAAAGCAAAGCCATTCTGAAGGTATCTGAGTTCCATTCCCGGTCGGTCCAGGTTTTTTTCGTAATGGAAATTTCCTTTACTTTCCTAAATATAGAGTACCTTCGTACTTGTCACACGATATATGAATGCGAAAATGGCAACTTGTCAAAGAAAGCTCTCAGTTTATAACTTGGAAGTACTCATTGAACACAAAGCTTAGAAGCAGGCTCTGTCCCAGTGAGGACGTAATGCCAAGAAGAAGTATAAGAAGAATTCTTGCAGGGCTGTTACAAAAACAAACGAATTTGTTTTTGTGAAAATTGCGACTTTTGGAACTCGATCCTCAACTAGAGGCAACAAATAAAAATTAACAAATAAAAATTAACAAATAAAAATTATTCAAAATTTTTAATGAAATTGATTTTTTTTTTCAGGATAAAAAATCAGTTTTTCAACTAACTTCGCATTAAGATTATGATAAAACTAGTAAAAAAGAGAATGGGCTTGAAATAGGAATCAATATAGTACTGAATCTTCAATAAAGAATTTTTAATAATCAATGTTGATTTTCTCACATACCTAATCGATTGATTTTGATCTAAAACTTTGAAAATCACTTCAATAATCAATAAAATTAATAAATTACAAAAGGGCCTAACTGGAACTAAGTTCAATAAAAAGGCCTAACTGGAGGGGCCTAACTGAAACCATGTTCAATCAAAGGGCCTAACTGAAAGGGCCTAACTGGTTTGCAGACTCGTAAAAGGGCCTATCTGCCGATGATGTTGGAATTCAACCATTTTCACGAGTTGTTTTGTTATTTAGGATTTAAAACGTTATGGGCCACCTAGTAGACTATCATGGGTGTCGAACACATGTATAAAACTAGTAAATAGGAGAAAGGGTTTGAAATATGAATAATCAATATAGTACTGAATCTTCAATAAAGAATTTTCAATATTCAATGTTGATTTTCTCACATAATCGATTGATTTTGTTCTAAAACTTTGAAAATCTATTCAATAATCAATAAAATTAACAAATTCCAAAAGGGCCTAACTGGAACTATGTTAAATAAAAGGGCCTAACTGGAGGGGCCTAACTGAAACCATGTTCAATTAAAGGACCTAATTGAAAGGGCCTAACTGGTTTGAAGACTCGTAAAAGGGCCTATCTGCCGGTGATGTTTGAATTCAACATTTTTTACTAGTTTTTATGTTATGTTAGATTTAAAACGTTACGTGGCCCAGTAATAGACTATGAGTGTCGAACAAAAGTTTGAAACTATTAGATAGCAATGAGTTTAAAATAGTAACAATTAATATGTTACAGAATCTTCAATCGAGCATTTCTCAATTTTCACGTTATGCTGATCACTATACAAGGGCTAAATATTGAAAAATATGAAGAAAAATTAAAAATGCACGGAAGGGCCAATCTGATTTTGATCGAAATTTTCAGTTAGGCCCTTTTATGACCAGTTAGGCCCTCTTAGTTTTATCATTTTCAGATAGGCCCTTTTAAATTTGAATAAAATTACCATTAATAATGCATTTTGCATGCCCGTAAGAGTATGTAGGAGTAATTTACGTAAAAAATGATACGAATAATGAATAATCAAGTTTGTTTACATTTTGCAGTTAGGCCCTTTTCAAATGTTACGCTAGAATTTTTCCTCTTCGCGAGTCTCTCTCAGATTCGACCAGGTCAGTGCCCGCACACTTGACGGTATGAACCGGAGTGCGTTCGCAAGTTCATTTCAAGCCAGCTTTCTTGACATCGACGTCAACCGATTTTGAGCGCGAAACGAATCAAAACATCTCACTCACACATTAGAAAAAACCCGAAGAAGCGAAACGATTCCCCTTCGTTCGCTTCGCGTTCATTCAAAATAATCACACAACAGAACGAAAAGAGAATCACGCAAAAATTCGTTTGTGTGTTGAGGGCTTGTTGCGCAGAGTTCAATCGCAAGCGGAGCAAAGCGGATCGCGTCTAGTACCGAAAAGTTAAGCTGTCGAGTGCCGGAGTTATGTGGTTTAAAAAAAATTAAATGGATGCCACCAGCAGCAAAAGCAGCGTCTTTTCAGTTTCAAATTTGGATTGTCGCTGCGCGTTTTGCCGCAATCCCGTGCAGAAAGGAAATTGATTGAGTGCTAATAACTGAACCGTGAAGCCGGGAGTGATTGTTAATAAAGTTTTGAAGTTAAAGTTCAGTGCGATTGAGGAGAGGATTTTCGTTTGTGTTTCGGAATTGGGTAGGGCAAAAGTTTTGGTGTTGAACAAAGAAGAATAGAGCCTGTGGATATAAGCAAAGTGCGCAAAAATGGATACACCGAAGCGAATCAAAACCATTTCCTCGCCTTACTTTGGAAGCCCTCCGCCGGCCACAAATCAAACGGTGCTGGGTCAGCTTTTCTCCCACGGAACACCGGGAGGAGACAATGGCAAACATCAGATGCAGCATCAGTGGGGCAGCGGCGGATGTTGGCCACCGTCTTCCCACGACTCGCTAACCAGTCCTCCGTCGACGTGTAGCTCGCCGGATGTGCTCGTGGCCAAGTCCCTAGCGGCCACTCCGACAACCCATGGAAGCGGCAGCTGGAAGCATCAGCAGCACAATTCCAGCAGTGGCTGCAGTTCGGCGGAAAAGTCCGAAAACAAACGGGGCCGGCCGAGATCCGAGGCGCTGACCACCCTGATGGTGGAGGGCTCGATTTCTCCGTCGGCCATCAAGTGCCGCTACTGCAATCGGGTTTTCCCGCGGGAGAAATCCCTCCAGGCGCACCTCCGGACGCACACAGGTAGGGGGAGAATAACTTCTTTTTTGGATATTGATTCATGATACAGTCAACTCTGCGTGACTCGATATTGAAGAAACCGTCGAATTAGGGAGATATCGAGTTATAGAACACAAAATCAGTGTAACTGCGGTTCAAGGGAGTTATTGAGGTAGCCACGAAAGCCAACACTCATCTACCCTGAGCGAAAATTTAAGTAGGGTGATTAGGGGCATAATGAACACACGGGAAGAAATGGACACCCCTTTATACTTTACCCCTTATAGAATGTGCATATTTCATTAAAATTTTATACACTTTATGAAATCTGTATTGTTTATGAACTGTTTGACGGTATAAAAGCTTATGGTTTACCTCAATTATCTTCTGAAATTTGATTTTTTTTTTTCAACTTCAAATTGGTTTATAAGCAAGACGATGGAAGAATCTCATTTTTGAGCAAAGTAACTAACCTTCTTCTTCATCTTGGCAAACGTCCTCACTGGAACAGAGCCTGCTTCTTAACTTAGTGTTGTTATGAGCATTTCCGCAGTTATTAACTGAGAGCTTTTCTTTGCCAATGTTGGCTTTGCTTTGTAGCCGCGGACTACAACCACACGGCTAAGGAAGGCCTTAAAAGTAACTAACCTAGAGGTGTTTTTCTTGCTAATGTGATAGAGGAGGATCCCTTTTACTTATCAGAATATTTGACATTCAATATTGAAAAAGTTTTTACAAAATTCCACGAATGTGTTATTTTGCCCCTATATCTCTTTACCTTTTATTGCCATTTTATGGGCTTAAAATGAGTAATTACTGAATGTGTACATCATGCTCCTAATCCCCCTACGAATTCAATAAGACAACGCTGATTACTTGATTTCTTGACGGTTTCTCTCTTTCATGAAATTAATTCTTATGAAACTCAAAACGTCCGATATTCACTAGAAATTCTTGTTATTATTAGGAATTTTAAGAATATCTTCATTTTCGCAAAATAAAAAAGGGATTCGCTAAAGAGTTTCATAATTGATATCAATGACTGTTTATTGGAGTATCTTATGACATTATATCAATTCATATTATGAACGCAATGATCGATGGAAGTTCAAAACATTTTCTTGTGAGTCCCAGCTTTTTCTTATGTCTTTGAGAAATTCCTATGTAATTCATGCGTGTTTTTTGAAACGCACTAAGCTTATTTTACCGGTATCTGTAAATTTCACCATAATCTCAACAACTGAACGGTTTGGTTACATAAAACACCGGAATTCCGTCGAAATTTTACAGATTCCGGTGAATTTTTACCGTAAAATTCACCGTACTCCGTCAATTTATTTTACCGAACTGTTCAGCTGTTGAGATTTCACATGAATCCGTAAAATAATTCAAGTGTGAAGGCAGCCAACTCATTTCACAAGTGTTTATTTATTTATTTATTTATTTATTTATCCTATTTTATAAAATTGTCTTATGAAATCCAATGAGTCAAAAAATGTCTAATTTTTGAAAAATTGTTCAATATTTCGTGAATTTCATAAGGCAACGGGAATCATGCAGATCTAGTGTATTAATCTAAGAATTGTAATTGTAATTTATTTATCATACGTGGGCCTATTAGTTTACTTTTACACAAGGTCAAGGAAAGAAAAACGTGATCAAAATTACATTGGAGAACAAATCGAATAACAATCAATATGCGTTATGAACTAATGAAACAGAATTGTTCGAAATCATGCAAAAATCCGAAGATTCCATTTTATTTTCAGCACTTTTATTAACTTTGCCAACTTTGGCCAAACTGACCCACTTTCCCATACTTAACAACGATTTGATGAAGAGAAGATCCACCTCTATCTCCCAGCGATGATAGTTTTTATCTTTGACCATTCATTTACTTAAAAAAAAACAGCTATCCACTCGGTTATCAAAGACTTTTGTGGATGAGAATTCTTGCTTTCAACCAAATTTTCCAGTCACACGTCTGACTTTAGAAACTTGGTCTCTATTTTAACGCAAGTCTCAAAAACATCATTCTTTTCCTCTTTCTCCTTCCATTGAATCCTAGTCATGATCCTGGTGTATAGTTCTAGAGGCTCCAGAAACACTTTCAGAGACTCCTCCGCAATTTCTCTCCAAGAATTTCTTTTCAAATTTCCCGAGCTTCTAGCTTCTTCTGGTGATTTCTTCTAGGTTACTCATGAATTCCTCTAGAGATCTCCCACAAACATTTTCTTAGGAATCCATCCAGAAATTCCTTCAGATTTTCTTTAAGACCCATGTTTGTTGGATTTCCTATTCATATGGGACATGGGACGTTTATGCGTTTATGAACAGTACTATTCTTACAGGAAAATCCTCAAGGTGAATTCTAGAATTTTTGAAGAAATTCGTAAAGGGATTTTTTTTTTTGAAACTCTACAAGAACTCCTATCGAGAAGTTCATACGCCGATTTTACCAAATTACTTCTTCCAAACATTTTTAAATGGACTCCTTCAAGTATTCATCAACGGTTCGGCTCAGAAATTGTTGCAGAATCCTTCCAGGGATTATTCCAAGAAATATGTAAAGGGCTCTCCCTAGAGTTCCTTGATTAACTCACCCAGGGGTTGTTCATTAAGTTCCGTCAAATTTTTGTCCTAGGAATTTCTCCACCATTTCCCTGGCCTGGATCATGGGGATTGACGGTGCCAAAGTGAAGGTGCACCGTAAAATAATATCCGTTTGTATAAAATATCACCTTCCCAATACTTTGGCACACCTCTAACGGATCATGATTTATCATGAAACGGCTGCTTGCAGGCTGAGGATCTGTTAATATGTTTCTGCATATTATCAGGAACTCTTCAAATGGAGGGACCGCCAGGGCTCAGTAGTTACTTATGCACCACTACTTGTAGTTGCAGTTTGTTAGATGAATTGTAGCATCCTTTGTACTAATCGGTAATGGTGGATAGGTTTCGAAGCTAACGCATGATCCAACTTTTTGTTATGTGACTTAAAAGTGAGTATTCGGTGAGTTTCTGTGTAACATTCGTCGTTATAAAATTAATGATTGTGAGGGTGATAATGATACTTGATGAATTGCATAGTGATGATGAACTGTTGAAATTGCATTTGAAGTGATTGTGAGGGTTACAGACATAATAATAACAGTATGCACTTATTTCTTTAAACAAAAACACTATTGCATAGTTCTTTACACTTTTACAATGACAGTGTTCATAATAACAGCGAGTGCAATAGAAGTGATCGAAGTATTTTTTTGTTACGGTCGTTGTGATAATTCGTAGTTCAATTAAATAGTAAAAAAATAAACATCCTTCAATTATTGGTAATAAAAAATTGGTATGAAAGTGGCGTGATGTAATATTGGTGAAACTTTCAGCTGTGATAGTGGAAAGTGATAACGAAAGTTCATACAAGATAATCTGATATAGAAGTGCTAGTGTCAAAAACAAAAGTGACGACAGCAAAAGTGAGGCAATTATGTGACAGTGAATAATAAAATAAAATGGGGAATGGGGACCTTTTAATAAAACTATTTCGTTCTTCACTTTAACCACTCTAGTAACATTTCAGGCCTTATCATAGTTTGATAGTAGTCTGAACTACTAGACTGCAAAACTACGGTAAGGGCTGATTGCTGCTAGGGTACACAGTGACCATTTGAGCAACATTGCTTAGGAACGTCTGTGTGATGAACGCAATAGAGGCTTATAAAAGCAAATGCTGGGAAGGAGCTTAGGGCAGATTAAAAGTGCCAGTACTACCCCTATCGCTACCGACAAAAAAAAAAAAAAAAAAAAAAAAAGGAATTTCTCCACCATTTCATCCATCGACGATTTTCTTTTGCAGTTTTTCCAACACTTTTTTTTGAATTTATGGACGAGATTGTTAGAATATGTTTTAGAAAAAATACCAATTGAATATTAACACTTCACTTCACTCTTGCAAAAAAAAAAAAAATACCAAAATCCCTAGTAAGGCGAGAAAATACTTTTTAACTCTAATAATGTTGCTTATCTTGACAGATAGGCCTATTAGTAATTTTTTTCTCAGTTCTTCCAAGCAAACACACATTCTACATGGATTCTTCCCAATTTCATTTAAGGTTTCACACCAACAAATATTACAGCTTTTATGCCGACCATGTTGTTTTATCCGGAATTTTCTAGAGATATTGGTGTAAATCAAATCCATGTGCGGGAAATTTCAGACGCTCTAATGAATTTGGACGCTTCAAAAGGTCCCGGCCCTGACACGATTTCACCAATATTTATGAAAAATTTAGCAAAAGAATTTACAGCGCCATTGTTTTGGCTTTTTAATAAATCCCTTGAATCCGGAATCTTCCCAAAAATATGGAAAAGCTCATTTTTAGTGCCTATCTTTAAATCTGGACGAAAATCTGACATACGTAATTATCGTGGTGTTGCCATTATCTCTTGTATTCCAAAAATTATCGAGTCAATTGTCAACGAAAAACTATTTCTTCAAATCAAAAATAGAATTACTGACACACAACATGGCTTCTTCAAAGGACGCTCGACCTCAACAAATTTACTTCAATTTGTTGACTATTCATTGAATGCAATGGACAATGGAAACCATGTAGAAGCTCTGTATACGGACTTTAGCAAGGCATTTGATCGCATAGACATACCAATGCTACTTTTCAAACTAAAAAAAAATGGTATCGAGCCAAGACTGCTGAAATGGCTTGAATCGTATTTAACTGACCGCCAACAAAATTCAAAGGAAACAAATCAAAACCAATTCAAGTCACTTCGGGTGTCCCTCAAGGCTCTCATTTGGGACCTTTTCTTTTTATTATGTATGTAAACGACATTTCCTTCATTTTCAATAAACTCAAAGTGTTAATTTATGCCGATGACATGAAGCTCTACCTGGAAATAAGAAATGAAGAAGACATCAATGTATTCCGCAATGAAATAAAAAAATTCTACATATGGTGCAAAAAAGCCTATTAGAACTGAATGAAAAAAATGCAACCTAATATCATTTAGCAGAAAAAGAACAACACCACGAATTTCAATTTCATTAGGAAATCAAAATGTGGAAAAATATGAAAGAGTAAGGGACTTAGGAGTAATCTTAGACTCTAAGCTTTCTTTCGTAGACCACTAAAATACAATAATTCACAGGGCTAATAAAATGCTAGGGTTCATAAAACGCTTCTGCTACAACTTTCATGATCCATACACAATTAAAACTCTATATATTGCATATGTAAGATCAATCATGGAATACTGCAGCATTGTATGGTCTCCTTTCTCAATGACACACAAAGAAATATTAGAATCTGTACAAAAACAATGTCTACTATATGCTCTTCGTAAATTAGGTTGGACATCATTTCCACTTCCACCCTACAAAGCACGCTGCATGCTTATTGACATACAAATTTTGAAAGAGCGGCGTGAAATCGCAAGAGTTTCATTTGTAAATGATATCGTTTCGCAACGTATTGATTCTACAGAAATCTTATCAAAATTAAATTTCTACGCTCCTTCTAGGCAACTACAAAATCGTAACTTATTCTTGACGAATCATCATCGAACAAATTATGCCAAAAACGGGCCTCTAAATCAAATGATGGGAATTTACAATCAACATTGCGAAACTATTGACTTTACCATGTCTCGGCAAAATCTAAAAACATTAGAAATCGCAACACATAAAATAAAACAAAATGAAATTAACATTACTTACACTACACTTTCTTTTTCAATATTTTTTATAAATTTCATAATTTTAGTATTAAGAAATAAAACAAAAATATGTATATGTAAAATGTACTAGTCTACGTCGGTTGACGAAAAATAAATAAATTGACATTTAAGACTCTAATCATACGTAAAATACAGGAGTAATCAGAATAGCACTTAAATGACAAATTATTCAAAACAATTTCGACTAGACAATATTAGTAATGACTACTACACTACTATTTCAAACAAATTCTGATGGAGCTGCTGATTTTCACAATGCTTCCTTTTCTCAAAAGCAAGGGAATATGGGTACTTTTCAAAAATTACCACGTCACAATAAGAATAAAAAAACAGTGTTCATGTGGGCACCATAGCCTAGTCCGTCTGAGTATTGGTCCTTGAGGAAATTTGGCAAAAGCCAGACCGAGGGTTCAGCCTTGACAAGTTAAGCTGTTAGGCAGCTTCAATTGAATGCCATACAAAAAAAAAGACAATCTACCATGACTTCTTCAGGAATTATGCAGTTCTTTCAGAGATGCTTCCAAGAGTTTATCAGGAATTTGTACTGAAGTTCCATCAAGGATAACAATAATTTGCTAAAAATTTCTAAAAATAGTCCCTGGCAATTCCCTGGAAAACATTCCTGAATAAATTCTTTGAATTAATTTCTGACAGATTTTTGAAGTGTCATGGAGAACAAATCCGGAGGAAATGTTAAAAAATCTGTGGAGCACTCTTAGACAGTGGCGATTGCCTAACCTCAAATCTACCTGCTCCACGATTAGAAGTTAGACAAAAAGTCAATGTAAAATTTGTTTCGGCCTAATTATGTTTTTGTTTATGCTTAATTTACTATCTTTTATCAAACACTATGTCATACGTTATGAATACGGTTAGAAATTTTCAAGAATACTGAACATGAATCTATCACAATTCTGGGTGAGATCCACAGAATTCTGAGCAGGATTCCACAAGAAAATTGGGCAGAATTATCACAAATGTAAGTACAGAATAACCTGAACATAATCTAGTATCATTTCAAACATTACATTCATTTCTTATATCTATGTGTTCTTTGTTAGGCAACACTAGTATCCTGATTGGGTAACTAAATTAAGCTATAATTACCGTTTTGTTACCTATAATTATAATTTTTGTTAACAACATATTAATTTGGCCAGACTAAGAAAAAAATGTTTTTGAAAAATGTATGGGAAACCTGCACTGCGTATACGTCAAATACAAACTTTCAATCCATATTATGTTGGAAAAAGAACTGAGCTGAAACCATTTTTTGTTATGTAAATCTCGTTGGTCAATAAAGGCCACCAGAATCAGTTTCGGCCAGAGGCTTAGCTTCGGTTCCTAAATTGACCAATCACATTTATTTCTAATGAGAGTGGCCAAATTAGGAGTATCCTGGCCAAATTAAGTGTATGCGAGTTAAAATTATAAGGAAAATACATTATTTTCCCCTTTTTTTAATCGATTCGGATACAATGTTTTGTCCAGATGTTTCATGGTGATTGGCTATGTAAAACGGTGTATAATCCACTATAGCTACGATAGGCGTATGGCCAAAATCGGTGCTTCTGCCCTAATAAATTTATTTGACATTTGTTCCAATGTTTCACTTTGGATTATTCTAACAATGTGTGATGGAAAATTATCTTTTTTTACGAACACTGCAATCATGCTAAACACGGTCGAATGCTTTTTCTTTTTCTATTTTTTGAGAAAGAGCAAGACCAGTTGAAAAGCCGTCAGATTTGTTGGAACGGGTTCAAAATTGATGATTGAGATTTTTTCCGGGTTCAAAATTGGTACACCTTGGCATTTTTCTATTTGCCCGGAAAATATACCAACTGAAAACATTTGTTAAATTTATCAGCAAAGATAAGCTACTCTCTGGAAGTTCCTTGATTAGCATGTAAAAAATGTCACCATCGCCAGAGGCCTTCATATGTGTTAATAGCTCTCGCTTTTCCAAATTAATCTCCCAAGAATTGTCGAAAACGTTTTCTTGGTTGATAATGATTTCGAAATCCTTGAGTAACTTGGTTTTTGATTGGACTAATGAGTGCTTAATTAAATTGAGTTCCCTTTCAAATTGCATAGCAAGTGCAGTGCAATACCGAAAATGGCTGTTGTGTTTTTTTTGTGTTCAGTAGCTTAACCCTTTCTTTCCCACGACTTTAAAGACTTTTTCGTTTCTATAAAAACGTTTCATGAAACGTGCTTGAACAAACAATGATGATAATCAATAGTTGAAATAATTAGTTGACTATTGGATTAATGTGATCTGATGGCTAGATCTTGCTAAATTATCCAAAAAAACATCTAAACCAACTTGTCACCGAATCATTTTTATTTGATCAAAAGCGTAATTTTAAAAGGATAGATATGACCTCCTTGGTACTATATGCAGTTTGTCTTAATAAATTTCCGAATTAGCGAATAGTGTCCTATAAGCTTTCTTTCTTATTAAATGCACGGGACCGAGAGTAAAAATCTTCCCTACACTGGAACCATCTTCAGCAGGGCGGAGAACAAAAGGCCTTCTCTTTGCTGCTACGCAGCCGCAGCAGGTTTTAAACACCTGCTTCGGTGGAAAACAGAGGGGCCCCAATTTTTGGAATTATTCGCCTCTTTTCGACCTCTGCTTGGTCTTGGTAGTCTTTTCCGATGTCCATTCGTAAATATATGGTCGACGGTTTTCGGTTGGTTCCCTCTTTGTGGTTCCTCCTTCGTTCTCTGCTGCGGTCATCATCGGTTTGGCTCGTACGATTTTCATATACCTACCTACCTACCTAACCTCCGTTGCCTTGCATATGTAGCCAGTAGGAGTTTAAACTCAAGATAGAAGGTTTTTCATTCCTTGGGTTCATGGATGAATGGGTCTTCCTGTTGTTGCACAATGTTTTTTTTTCAAGCTAGTTGTTATGCAGAGTTGTAATTTACAGATCAATAGATAACTCAACCTGCTTTTTATTAACTTTTAAACACCATATTTTTATGAAACTTTAAATTACTTGGTCGGGTGTAGACTTGCTGCAAAAACTAGAATTAATTGAAATTGTATCGACGGTCAAGGGTTAACTAATAAGAAGACTAGGTACCGTTTTTGACGAGCATGACAAATTTCGAGCATGCCTCATATTCCAAACACTTGACTTTAAATAAGTAAATCACTCGAATTTCTTCATAGAATGGACAATTCTATTAGATTTTGATTTATTCATTTGTAAAACTCTGAAATTAATAAATTTTGACATAACAAACATACTTTTATATTTGGTAGTATAAGTTATCTTTCCTGTTCACTTGGAAAACGTCAGACTTATCCCTCGTATGGAACCCTCAAACCCTGGGGACATGGAACAAAGAGAGCCTCTCAGTATTAGATAGGTCATTTTGGAATGTTACGTGAGAAGGAGTTTTCGCACATCGTTAATCCGGTTCTCATTAACATTCGCACGTGTTTGAAATAAGAACCCATTCTTCCAATAACGATAGGAAATCCTCCTTCAAACTTTTTGTACCGCCACTCATATATACCCTCAATTTCAGCCTTGGTACATACGTCGACGCGCATAACTCGAGCCTCGTCCATGACCAGCGAGAAATTCACCTAGGCAAAATGGAAATCACACACGGATGCTTTCCGTAGAAATTATTACACCCGAAAAACAGCGAATCAAAAATACATGGAAAATAAACAATGAAATAGAGAAAAAAAACGGCAACAACAACAATCACAATTGGACTCATCAGCAGAGGCAGAAAACTTATTTAAAAGCATCGACATGTGTAGATGATCATCTTTTTACGTCCATCCGTTCGTTCGTTCATTTAATTCGCTCGCGTTTATATGTAGAGTTGGGGGGCTTTTCCGTGAGTTATTGCTAGTTTTTTTTTGTAACATAATTCGGCTAGCCGTAATAAGCTTTAATTGTCCGGTATTGTTTAGATGTTGACTTGCGCAGATTTTGATTACACTGCAATTTAGCAATCCCTGATTCGCTTTTGCGTTGCAGGGATTAAGGAATTGAAATAACCCTATGTACATAATTTTGTTTCATGTCGTTCATTCAAATGTCGTTTTCTTAAGAAGACTGTTACAATAAAGACAATTACACAAGTTCATTCCCACTAGTACTTGTGTGAGGAACGTCACTATTTGAGCCCTACAGGATGACGAGGTTTCGTATCAAATGTTTGGCTGCTCAAGTAATTACCGTAAATTCTTGTGTTTTACTAGGCAAATTGCTTGTAGTTGACAGTAGCACAGTTCATGTCTTCATGGCTGAGATTTGGTTTCGGATTCCGATTCCTAGCGGTCCCTTTTTCTGAACCAACTTGAAATTAACAACTCGGAAATCAATAAAATGCACACGCATTTGTTGGCACAAATCAATCAAATGTCACAAACCATGTGCTTCTTCAATGTGTATACATTTGTAAGGTTCCAGCCAATTGCCATAGGGAATTTAGCACATTTTTAAATGATTTAAGGAAATTATTGGAATTATTGGTTAAATTCTTGATGATGTTCTAAACGGGAATTTCGGAAGAAATCCAAAGGAAGTGAATTGAAGCATTATAGGATAAATTCTTGGAGAACTTTGGGTTTCTTGAGTAAATCATGAAAGCTTTTTTGAAGAAATTCTTGGTGGTAATTTCTGGTATGTAATTTCTGGACTAATCCATCTTGCAGGTATTTTGCGCGAAATTCTCGGAGGAATTCCTTAGGACGTCGGTAAAAGAATCACTAAACGAACTTCTGAAGAAATCTTTGGAGTAATATCTGAAGGAAAATTTGGATAAATAGCTGAATTATTCTCTGATCAAGTTCCTGAGAAAAATCATGAAAAAATCATATAGCAATACGATTTGTAATACTTGTCTTACAGTCACAAAAAAGTCTTGCAAATATTCTTCGATAAATTCCTGATCTAATTCGCTGAGGACTCAAATTCTTATCTCGTGGTTTCAGTTTCCTTTTTTCTTTTCTTGGTTTCTGTTTTTTTAGTTTATATTTGATCTCTTTTTGGATTCTTTTTTGTCGTTTTAGTTTCCTTTTTCATGCATTAGATCTCAAGTTCTTTTTTTAATACACTCAATCGCTTTCAGCCCTAACATCAAGATCAGCAGATGTTGACACGAAGAGAGATGAACTTTAAGCAGATTAAAAAGGCCCAAACCTTTGACATTGGATATCAACATATACCTAGAGAACATTGAAATGTGGAAAATCGTCTTCAATCAAACATTGCTCGGCAGGCCTTTCCTGCTCTGCGTTGGTTTCTGAAGCGGAAACTAACGTTCATCTCCAGTTCATATCAATTTTAGCTTCCTGTATGCTTCTTACGAGCTAACAGCTATTGATCTTTTCTAACAGCTGGTAGACTGTATTGGTGCGATGTCAGTCCACTTGGCTGGACTAAAACAGCCGGGGAAAATTTTGCCCAGGAAAAAATCGATCTCCTGAAGCACCCCAACAGCACATTGCTTCCTCTTTCTCATTGATTGGCCGACGACGGGGCCGGATCATCGAGAAATGGGGATTTTAAAACCACTTTGGCTTCGATGGCAAACCTGTGAGGTGGGCCAGCAGCGTATAAACTGCTTGACGTAAGAAAAGTGGCTTGCGAATGGACGCGAGAAGAAAATTATTCCATTTCGCGGGTCCATCATCATCATCATCATCATGCATAGGCCTTAAATTCAGCCCCAAAAACCTGCGCCATACAAACACACATACAACTCGCACAATACAGAGACAATTGGCCGAATGGATGAAGCACAAGCAAGAAGACAACGGCGATCGTGTGGATATTTGCTGATTTTTAATAGCTACCGGTGTTACGCCGTCCGTCGATCGATCCCCAATCGCTGTGCAGATGGAGAATATTGTGGAAGAGAATCCTAGCTCAACATGTGATATGGTCTTATATATAAAATGGCACCAAGGGTTCTGGTATCTTGTATTACCAATTTGAGTATTGAAGCATACTTTAAATCGTACGTTAGCAATTTGACGTGAGAAACCCTTAAATTTCGAGTTTCAAACCATTTTCACATGTAACTCCATCACTACCGCTCTGAGGGATCCTCTTTCGCGGTTTTTCGTCAAATTTGAGCGGCCTTTGCGTTTTGATCAACGTTTGAATGTGTGTATATAGGAAAACCTCTAACATTACGAACCAGGGACAGCAATCATATGCTGATTAATGACGCGCCACGAATGTGCTGCGTTAGATGGTTTTGTACGCGTGTGAAGGATTGGATTGGAGCTTTTTAAATTAGAGGTGGTTTAAATTATTCTTTTTTGGCGTAGTTGGTGCGCAGCTGGTCGATGAAAGTTGGGTGATTCGCTTAGCTTGTGTATGAAAAAAGGGAACCGAGAAATTTCTTGTACCTCCATATCAAGATTGACCAAGTTGCGCATGTTTATCTCGATTTCTAGATTTATTTGTTTTGCTACCACAGCCTTGCTGTTTGTCACTGTACGAACAGGAATAGGTTTAATGAAGAGCGGCATCATCCTCAAACAATTACTGGAGAATCTTTGAAGAAATTCCCGAAAGAATTTGTTGATTATTTTTTAAAAATATACCTTGAAAAATTACTGGTTGAAAAATCCCCGAACAAAAATCAAGTCCTTGAAAAATCGATGAATTCTTGGAGTTATTTCTGTACACACTTAGATTAAATTACTGGGGTCGGTAAAATTTCACTGGGTTTTGGAACTACCGAAAAGGTCAGTAAAATGAAAACTGTCGCCACGCGTAATTGAAAAGAAAATTTCACCATGTTTTATTTTTTATCGATATATGATATAAAAAGAAAGCTCTCTGCAAAATTTCAGTATAAAATCTCTGTTTTTCGATTTCTGACATTATTTTTTAGTTTACTGACTTTTTCGGTAGTTCCAAAACCCAGTTTTTTTACCGAACAGATTGAGTGTGTAGGTAAGGGATAGTGGGGAGTAGCCGATTTCACTTATAATATGAGCCCACTTTACCAGTCAGACACATTGGCCTCAAACTAACGTTTGCAAAGAAAGTGTTCTTGTGATTGCTAGTGCAAACGATCACCACATATTTTTCACTGTTTTGGATATTTGATTTTTGGAGTGTAGATTTACGTCCTATTTTAAAAACAGGTACTTGTAATGCAAAGTAGCTTAAAATGCAAAAAAAAAATTTTGTATAAATGTTCATGTGTTTATTATAAAAGTTGTTTTGAACAACTATCATTAATATTTCTAATGTGAAGAGCTTCTAATCTCCATTATCGGAGAGTTGAGGCTATCTGTGACATTGGAATCCAACTTCAATATTGCATCAAAACTATAAAGGAACAGATCTTAGGAAAAAAGTAGCAAACAACAGTGTAATAATTTTTACATTTGTGCACTAATAAAAAACTTAAACTAAAAAGAGCCGAAACGTGCCTTTCAAAACGTGTGTAGGCACAAGTCAGCCATTGTGACGGCCATCTTTGGATTCCGTGATGTTTCACCCTAAATAGTTGCTAAGGATTCTACATTCTCTCAGAGACACCACGGGCCATAGGCCGTTCCACAATAAAATTCTCTCTTTTTCGCTCTTCAATGTGATTTCTTGCTCGTTCAGTGATGATTCACTATTAGGCATTTCACGGTGAAATTCTCTCTCTTTCACTCTTCAACAAAACTTGAAAACAATGGTACCAGTACCTGTCAACTTTGACAGGTACTGGTACCGTTGTTTTCACATTTCCCGAAGGAGGGAAAGAATACTTGAAAATCCGAGTATGAAATTTGCGAATTCTAGTAAAATCCTGCAAATCCGATTGCAAAACATGAGAAACCGACTGGAATCCTTACGATCCCGCCTGGCATCCTTGACTAGAATTCTTGTGAATCAGACTGGAAAGGTGGGAAATCGGACTAGAATCCTAGCGAATCTGCCTGGATTCTCGCGAATCTGACGAATCTCGACTGGAATCCATGAAAATCCGACTAAAATTCTAGATATTCTGACTAGAATCCTTGTGAATCTGACTGGAAAACTTATGAATCCCACTGAAATCTCTGCAAATCCACCAAGAATGTGAAACTTATGAAAATCAATGCAAATCTGACTGGAATCTTTGCAAAACGCACTGAAGATCTTGCGAACACGACTGTAATCCTTGGAAATCCAATAGGAACCCTTGCAAATCTGATTGAAATCGTTACTAATCCGACTGGACAGGTTAGGAATCCGACTGTAATCTTTGCACATCAAACTTAAATCCTTGCGAATCTGACTAAAATCTTCGCAATTCCGAACGGAATTCTTGAGATTCGAACCAGATAATTTGACGCAAGGATTCCACTTAAATTAGTAAGGAGGAATCCTTGCGAATCCTACAGGAAACCCTGCAAATTTCATTAAAATTCTCGCGAATACGGCTAGAATCCTTGAGATTCCGACAATACAAGAATCTCACTGCAAACCAGAATTCTACCAAAATCTCAGAATTCTCCGAAATCGCTAAATTCTTACGAGGAATCGAATATTACTTGAACTTCTATCAGTTTTCAATAATTACATAAGTTTCCGGATAAGTTGCTATAATTTGTGTAACTCGAATGTGGGCACTTGAGTTTGATATCTTCCACTATGAATATGAAACATGAAAAGTAGTGAAAGATAGCAAATCCAAGTGCCCACTGGGGCGAACCATATCGAAAAATAGCTTTTCATATGACTTTTTCGCGTTATGCAAAACCTTCTTGACGAAAGAACAATAAAAAATCGAACCCTTGAAAAAGACCTCAATCGGGATGAAACGTCGGGAAATATTTCAAAACCTTGTTTTCAATTCCTACCAAGACTGCTAAGTCAATTTTTCCCAAAGATTAGATATGTTTTATTATTACACAACGTAACAGAAATGACAATTTTGCCTGTCTCGCGGATCAAATTATTTGTCTCTAGTAGATTTGGGGTTGCTGTATCTGATGCCGTTCTCAGAAATGTTCCAGCACGTCACAATTTTTAGTTACAGGTCGCCAAAGTTGTACAAAACAGTGCACTCGTTTCTTTGATGTTTACATAAAACTTGAAGTATGATTTATCGAACTTATTTTTGGTCTAATCCACCAAGCATGCGAGATATGAATTTAACTTTAATAGCGGTATTTTGGTGCTTGAGACTAAAACGTGTTCCGCAGTGTTGTTTTGACTTATTTTCCTTTTTTTGCTTGATGTGATTTTGGTGCTAAAGTTCCTCTGAAGATTTTACACAAATCCTCCCAGAATTTTGTTCAGAAATTACTCCAGAGAACACTCAAGGGATGTTTATAGGAATTTGCTCCTGGGAATCCATCGCAACTACCTCCAGTAATTTTCACAGGGATTGCCCTGGAAAATAAATCCAGATACTATTCCAGGATTACCTCCAAAGATTTTTCCAACAATTGTTCCACCGATTTCACCAATATTTAATCTAACAGATCTTCCAAATATCCCTAAGGCATTCTTTCATAAAACCCTCAACGATTTAACAAGTTTTTGAAGAGATTCATTAGGAAATGTTCCAGGAAATCCGACAAGAATTCCTCAAAGTTCCTTCTCCATGGATTCTTCCATGAATTCATCCACGGTTTGGGATTGTTCTAAGAAATTTGTTTTAAAAATATTTCATAATTTCTTTAGACATCCCTTTACAAATTACTCGATACTGCTTAGGGAAGTTTAATAAAGAATGTCTGGAGGTCTTCCAGAAAGACTTTTAAGAGAAGTTCCTGTTAGGAGTCGTAAAAAAACCTACACGGCAATAATGGAGGAAATGCTGAGAAATCAGTGGAGGCAGAGGAGTTGATTTCCTCAAGCCATCTTGAACGAAATTGCTTAATTTGATTCTGAAAATGAAATTCTATAATAATCTTTGAAGTAATAACTGAAGGTAACTTTGGGCAAACACCTTAATAAGTTCGAAAAACTTGTTGAAAGATCTTGGAAAAATGCTTACTTTAATACGAAGAGTAACACTTGTTAAGTGAACAACTAGATAGATGAGTTCAAATTCACGTAAATAAAGCTTAAAAAAACTAGTACATGTCGTATCGTTACGAATAATGTATTATCTTAAGGACATATAGGAAGGAATCCATGTCATGGCAGTAGACATGGCTTCCTAACACATACAAGCACATTTGTGTACCGTGACACAATTTATCTAAATTTATAGCCCTTACCTGTAATTAATCGTCGTCTAACTGCTAACCAAACATAACAGTTTATTCAGATTCCTGTTTTTACTTTTAAATTGATCACTTGCTCCCTGAATCTCCTAAACCGTGCTTGTTTCTTACACGGAGGGCGGAGATTTCTGCGAATGTTTACATTTTCACCCGCGGGACACCTGTTGCTGTATGCTTATACTGTACAGTGTTGTCAGAATCGATAGATGGTGCGCATAGCTTATTTCTTATGTCGTTTTCATATATCTTGAATAAACAATAAAATGACTGGCAACCAAGGCCTAATGATGTGTTTTTCACTAACACATGTGCATGAAGGCACACATATACTTTGATACTAATATTTTTGGATTCAACGGAGTTTCACCTTAATTAGAAAGGTTTTCAGCCCTCGTTAGATGCACCTCGAATGAGTAATGTAAAAAAAATAGGTGTTCATAGATACATTTCTGGCTGGATTCCCTGAAAAAAATCTCATCTCCTAATTCCTGCCTAAGTTATTATTGTTTGTTGTATGGTATTATTTTGTTCACGCTTGGTCAATTTTTTCAAGCATGTGGTCTTTTAAGTTCTTATTCTTAAGACACTTAGTCGCTAGCACCTCTTAGGATTAAACTCATGATCTTCGGCTTGGTAAGCCTGTATCAGAAACGGATGGTTGATCAAATTGTTGTTCATAAATGAGGGTTACGTGTTTTACTTCACTAGCATGATAAACAATCCTCGAACATCTGATAGCAATAGTTATCCCCTCGATATAATCAGAGCTGTAGCAGTAGACAATAAACAGACTCTCATGATGTGTAATTATCGTTAAAGAGAGTGATATGGGAGAGATTCTCTCAATTTTTTCAGAATTCAACTCTTGATTTTAATGCATTAATGAAGTGACTCAAAGTATCTAGAAGAAATTACTTGTATGGGGAATTTTTTCTAACATGATCAAATAGATAGGAGTCATTGGATAAGCAATCAGCTTTGTAACGTTCTGTTTCTTCTTAGGCATTTTCAGCATTAACAATTCAAATTTTTAAATCAAATATTGCTGTGCTTCTTAGTAGAATTAATCTGATCTCATCTACCTACTATGTAGTTACCATCTAGGTTCAGGCCCGGAGAAATCTTTTCCTCGGTCACCGTTTGCAGTTTTTGGCCAAGGCTTACGCGATCTGCGCTTTTTCGCGTTCCTTCCGTTACCCTGCTTCTCTTCGCTTTCTTTCGCTGTTGTAGCTTCTTCCATTTCACTCCAATCTCCATTTACATCCGCTCGGCTTTAATTTGCCAATGATGGGTTGCGAAATTTCGGTTTTCTTCATCTTGGCTTCCCCGGGCTTCTTAGCCTGTTGGTTGGTGGTATTTTCCACCGTGTCCAATCCAGATACGCGCATATATTTCTTGTTAGATTTGAAGTGGGTAAGAGAAAACGGGGACACGAAAGCAGTTAAATACCCGGTTGTTGTTTGGTGGTTGAATTTTTGTTACGTTATGTCGTTTTTTTTTATCATAGGTGACCACGGTGAATACGGGAGATGTTATTCCAGCGGACAGGTTATTCGGGATCAACGGGCGAGAAATTATTCATTAAATCACTTCTGTGCCATGATTGGAAGTTGTTAAGCTACCGGCTTCTAGCGCGTATCGGACGAATCAACGTGTACTTATCAACAGTTCGCAATTCCGAAAGAAACCCATAATTTCTGCAACAATTCCTGGCCAATGGTCAGCCAACCCGGCCAAGACAGTATGGGCATTTTCCTCGCTTCAGTTGAAAAAAAGAAACAAATCCACTTCGTGGCAGGAAAGGCGGCAAAAGGCGTAGAACAAGTAGGGCAAGTGTACCATTAGTGGTGCACCTAAGGGAAAACTGCTAAAACACGGTGTTAAGATCATGAAATATATGATTTTAACGTATCATTCGATAGATCTCAAATCCTTCTATCATTCAAATGTATAAAAATCACGATTCATTTGAAATTTCCCTGCAAAAAGCCTTGCACCAATAATAGGAACACTGTTCCTTTAGTGGAGGTATATTTTAAGGATGGTTCCTTTAGTGGCGCAAACCATTGATTTCTTATGGGACCCTCCACTATGGGTACTGATGCACCACTATAGGTGCAAAGGAGCAAAAAAATTAAGCAAAATAATTGTTTTAAATAGTTTTACGGTTAAATTTCATGAATATTATTCGATTACTTGTATCATTTTCGCATCGTACATAATACAAAAATATCACATAATCATTTATTAGCGCGAAACATGCCAAAACACACTACCTCCACTATTGGAGCTACCTCCACTAAGGGAGCGTTTGCCCTATAAGAATAAATTCGCATAGTAAAAGAGTAAATTAAAACCTATGTGTTTAATAAGCCGAAAGAGCGGAAGAGCAAGAGCGTGGAAAGCTCAACAAAACCTATGGTCAGCAGCGAAACCGCACAGAACAAAATTACAAGCGCAGAAATTAACCCGAACATGCACGGGATCAGCCAAGCCGAAGAAATTCTACAGGGCTGGTAGCAGGTCTCTTTTTCAATGTAAGTCTCTAAAAAGTCTTTATTGGTAAAGGAAGATCTCTAAAGTCTCTTTTTAACGATTTTTTCCTGATTTGAAATAAGTAATCATGAATTTGTACAGAGATTACTTTGAAATTTTCCAAAATGCTATACTACATATTTCTTAAGGAGTTCTTTCGTGAATTCATATACGGTTAATCTTAGGAATTGCTCCAAAATTCTTCGAGGTGTTATTCATGGAATTCCTCAATAAATCGATCAGTGATTCATCATTGAGTTCCCACAGAAATGTATGTTTTTCTGAAAAATTCTTATATCTCGTATTGTTATATTCTATATATACCAACCCTAAATCCAAGATCCTAGCCCGAAGCCACGCCACGCCGCCGCCGGAAGGTTAAGACGAGCGGAAAATAGAGAACTCGTGTAGTATTTGGCAGCGTTGGTTACGGACCAAGGCAATATATGCGAGTGTGAGTAGAGGGCACAGAGGGAACCGGAGCCAGAAGAGAGCGATTTAAGCCATTTAATGAATCTGCTGCATTTACGCCTGGCCTGGCTTGTGTGTATGAAGCTACGGACGAAAAAGAGTGGCAAAAGAACGACCGATTGAAGAATCGACGTAAACACATCCAGCGGCAACATCAGCCTGTTGCTTGCCTTCTTCGTCGCAGAGTGGTTTTCTTCGTCGCATGTTACGGTGCCACTCTTTATTGAACCCTCCTCTCTCTGGCCGGCCCGCTGGCGAGGTAAAGCTCGGCGCAAATCAAGGGGACCAAAATGGAATACCAATACATTGGGAATAATGCCGGCAGTCGAGAAAGAAGCACATACGCATATCGTATTGGAAACTTTGAATGTTGGATGGAGCGAGAGTTACCAGATGTGAAATTAGCAAATTAAATCAACCTTCCGGGGAAAATTATCTCATAAACAGCTGAAAAGCTTTTAAACTTCCGAAAGTGCCCTAGAAGTGCTCCAGCCAAACCATATGAAACCTTGGCTTAGTGGGGTATATAGGTGCAGGTTGAAAGGCAAAATTTTGTCTGAGAGGTTTGTGGAACCTGCGCATAATGCGGTTTCACAGAATCTAGTCAATTTCTTTATTTCGCTGGGTATTACTGATGCAACTCGAATATGAAAGCTTTGTTTTCCATATGAAACTCTATGAAATTTAAAAGCCTTAGGTCTTGCTTATGCAGTTAATTCTCAGCATTAGCATTAATGTGAAACATCTCGGAGAGCAAAGATGGCCGTCACAATGGTGTGCCTAATTACGTTTTCGAAGGTACTGAACTAAAGAAACAGTAAGGTAGCGTACCTGATCTCCTTTATTCAACTTTCTGCTAGTGCACAAAGCTAAAATAATGCCATGTTGCTTGTTGCTTGCTTCGTGAGACTTGTTACCTTTAAGTTTCGGTGCAATATTGAAGTTGGATTTCAAGCTGTATAAGGTGAAACAGTCGCACAAGTTTGTAGGTGGCATACTCCTAGATCATTGTATAAGAATTACCTTATCAACGCTCGGTGTCAAAGATATAGATTGAACTGCCTATTAGACAAAAGTAAAGTACAATCAAGGGTTGTTTTGGCCATGTCCTTGCGAAAGGATGATAAGTTGCACAGCTTGAATTAGTAGGCCTAGTTTGGCCGCGCCAAACGAAGCCATCTTGAAGTTGTCTGGGTTCGATTCCCGGTCGGTCCAAGATCTTTTTTTTGGGAATAGAATGCCACGTATTCTTCCACGCGATATACAAATGCTAAAAAGACAACTTTGACTTTTAAAATCTGGTCCAAGTACCAGATGCAGGTACGGGTATTGACTCTTACAGTACTTTCTAAAGGAATGCTTAAAGAAATTGCTCCAGATGTCCAAGAAAGCCTTGAGCTATCCTACGCTACTACCTACCGAAATTTCCATAGTCATTACCCTGAAAATTTGCTTGTAATTTTTTACATAACCAGTTCTAAGAAATCTTTTTATCGATTTATCCAGTTCGTTAATCTAAAAAATATTTTATCGATTTATCCAGTCCGTTACTCTATGAAATCTTCCAATGATTCCTACATATTCTACCGACAAAATCCATTTTTTTTAATTTAACAAAGTTTTTGAAAAAAAAAACAGAAATTTTTCTAGAACCTCATCAGGAATTCGTACGTCAAATGTTCTTGTTAAATATTCTCGCAGGCTGTCATTTTCAAATGGATTACTTAGAAAATTCATTCACGGTTATTCCTAAAAATTGCTTTAAAACACATTTAGGAATTATTAGAAAAAATCTATCAAAAACTTTTCCAGAAATTCTTTACTAAATTCGTTCAAAAATTTCTCTGGAAATTAATCTAGTATTTCATCCAAGGATTGTTCACTGCAGTTCTTCTAAAAATTTCTCGAGTATTTTATCAAGCGTTGCCTCAATGGGTTCTTCAAAAGTTCATATCAGGTTTCACTCTACATCAATTATTTTAGTAATTCATTCGAGCATTTTTACACAAATTCCTTCAGGGTTTCTGTCTAATGTTTTCAAATTCCTCAGTCTAATGTTTTCGACTTCCTCAGGAGAGTTCCAATGGATCTCTGGAACTTTTCCAGAGATCCTTTGGAACTTACAAAAGTTTCATCAGAGGCTATTTCAGGATTTTCTTTAGTATTCCCTTCCGCTGTTTTCGAAAACTTTTGCAGTAATTTCATAAATATTTCCTCTACATTTCCCTTGAATCATTCCTGGAAAAAAATGAAAACTTCCTTGGGAAATTTCTCAAAGTATCTCTGGTGTAATTCCTGACGGTATCCTTAAGGAGATTCCTGACTGAAACCTTAAAGAAGAAAATTCTTAACCGGATGAAGCCCTGGGGGGTCGATGCAAGAATCACTAAATAAATTCCTGAAGGACTTAACTTTCATGAAAAAAAAAAACATCCCAAAGAATCTTTGAAGGAGTACTTGATGGGCTATCTGAAGTACTTTCTGTGGTTATCCTAAAAAATCCAGGTTGGATTTTGGCAACTACTTGTATCCTGCTGCCAAATTTTAGAGTTTCCAGAGCAGCCTTCAGAGACTATTACGGGACCATTCCACAGGCACTTTGATAAATTCTTCTAATATTTCTTGAAGATAGTTCCAATATTTCTGCTAAAAGTTTGTTTTAACAAACTTTCAGTGACTTCTCTAGAAAGCTTTCCAGAAATTCATCTAGTGACTCCCCCACCTTCTCACTCACAAATGCTTCCAGCATTATTTCAAGGGAAGTTTGGAGGCATTCAGAATTTGCTGCAACGCTCCTACCTCTAGACATTTCCCAAATACTAGTTTTGCGAAATATTGTTTTGTCTAATTCTTCTTCCGATTACCCCAGTTGTTATTCTAGGAGATCTCCCCAAGATTCCTACAGAAGTTCTTAAAAGAAAGTCCACAATGGTTTATTTCAGAGATTTCGATAAAATTCGTTAAGTGATTTCTCTAGGGAGATCTAGGAAGAAAATATATTAAATATACTTCCGACAATTCTTGATTTTTTTTTCTTCTTTTGATTTTTGTTTTTGTTTCTTAGAAATTTGTCTAGGAAACCCTTCAAGATTTTTTCATGAGTCCAAGCACAGACAAACAGACGTAACACTTAGAACAAACACTTTCAAAATCCATGGCCTATTTAAAACAGTAATCATCTTCTTCTTCTTGGCATTACGTCCCCACTGGGACAGAGCCTGTTTCTCAGCTTAGTGTCCAATGAGCAGTTCCACAGTTATCACTTCCAAAGTTGCCATTTTTGCATTCGTGTATCGTGTGGCTGGTACGATGATACTCTATGCCCAGGGAAGTCTGGGAAATTTCTGTTACGAAAAAATCCTGGACACCTTCAACATGGCTTTGCTTTGTAGACGCGGACTCTAACCACTCGGCTTAAGAAGGCCCCAAAGCAGTAATCATCTGGTGACCATGTTGCACGAAATATGGTTATGTGCAACAAGACCTGCAGATAGCTCTAGTAAGAAAAGTCAAACAAGAAGGAAAACTATGCGTGCGCCTTTGATTGTTAAATATACAACATAGGAAATTTGAAATGACTATTTAAAATGTGGTCGATGAGAAATGCGTCAATGTTCGACTGTGGTCCGATATTTCTTTCAGATTTCATTGGATGGATATGAAATATATTCCGGATTTAGAAAAACAAATCTATTTCTAATATGCTTGACTTTTTCCTGGAGATATCCCTGAAAAATAACTGTAAAGTTATTTGAAGGCTTCCAAGGAAAATTACTCAAAGAATTCTAAGAAAAAAAAAGTAAGATGTTGTTTCCGAGATACAACCGCCAAGTTGACGTTGGATAACGTTAGCTTCTTCTATTTCCTGGTTTGAGACCGTCAATTCTGACCTATTATGGACATTGTATGTTATTATTTGGTTAGTTCGGTGAACACTTCAACACCGATAGAATCGGTCGATAGAAGAAGAATCATGAGCGGTAACTCTTGCTCCCCAAACAAATATTCCGGTTGAACGTTAGGTCCACGCATGATCCACTAAGATTGGTTGCTTCAGTAGATTCCGAAGCCAGTTTGAGGTTGAGGTACTTCTCCATGAAGTCCTGGAACTCCATGTTCTCCTCTTTGCTCAAATCGATGTAAAAGTTTCCAGTTACAACCAGAGTTACTTCATCTATTTCTATTAATTGATTAATTAATTTATATATTTATCAATTATAATTTTGGATGATTAGTTTATAACGGAGATAAAAGGCAAACAAAGTTTTACCTAGGTTCGCGTCGCTCGGATCGGGTGGCGGTAGCATTTTTGCAGTCTTCTCTGCATGCGTATTTCGATTTGAGCGACAATTTTTTACAAATAAAAACATTAACAAATCTGTTGCTGATTAGTTTTAGCTCTTTGTTTGACAAGTTGATACTCTGATCGCTCTAGCATGCATTTACATGTAGATAGCGACGACGACAATGGAATTAACAACATTAAGTAATGTTTGTAAGGATGCTTAAAATGTATCCCCGAGCCCGATTTCATCTTCTAAACTCGTACCAATTAGCTCATACGATTGATATAATTAAATATCAGGGATTTCCTTAAGAAATTGCCTACATTTAGGCGTTTTCATTGCAATTGGCATGTTTAGTGAATAAAAATTCACAGTTTTTTGTAGCTTAACCGAAAGAGCACATTTTTCTAAGTACAACACGATTTTATTGTACTTCAATATCTTAATGTTGATATTATAAATTGTTAAAAAAGATTTCAATCTGTCGACTCAATGACATTTCAATTTACATGATGACAGCTCGTCTCGAAGTAAAATTTGCCGAGGGGTGATACAAAATTAATGTCCATACTAATTTCAAACGTGTTTTAAAAATAGTTCCAGGTCACGGAAAATTGTGAAATTTTGGATTCTTGTTCAATTTTCAACGTAGATTCAGAATATGTAAAAAACTGGATACCCTTAAACAAGCCAATTCTTGAAATTTACTATACATTATTTCTTTAGATATTGCATTATTCGGATTCAGGGAGCTTATATTCATTATGTAGAGTCGTTTAAAAAAATAACAATAATCGCATTGACAAGTGATCAATTTCACCCCGAAATGGGATTCCCGATTTTCTTTTTAAGGGATGATTTTTAGCTTTAAAAACACATTTGTTAGAAAATTTTGGCACATGAGCCAAAGAGTCTGACCGTCGTACTTGTATTCCTGCATTCAGTTGTTTGGCATTTGCAACATTATTGAATACAGACAAGAAAAACCATGAAAAATGATCAATTTCAGCCAAAATTATGGTACATGTAAACTTCAATACGTCAAAACCTTATAACAGCAAGAAAAAATGTGCTTTTCCAAGACATGTCTCGATATTTACCCATTTATCAATAGTTTAGTCATGAAAATCAAAAGTTTTCATTATTGGAGTCAATTCGTAGAAAGATTTCCAATCGATTGGTGCAAGAATCTTGAAAATCTATCAGGGGGTTAGTAAGTTATTAGCAGTCAAAATCTAACCACTTTTCGTGACGCGGACGATTTTTCGTGTTTCGAAATTGTACCCCAGTATGTTGCCGTAAGACGTTATCCAACGTCAAAACATACCTAAGCATATTATGATTGATTACGATGCTGTACAGATTTATGGTTCACGTAGGTAAAATGTGTTCTGCTAAATTGCACCTGTATTTGATGAGATATTCTCGTTTTAATCCAACTATCCATAACTGGGGGGTGATTGTACACGCAACTTTAACATCGATTTGAGCAAAGAGGAGAACTTAGAGTTCGCGGTTCATGGAAAAGTACCGTAAAACGGGGTATCTTTGATAATGCGGGTAACTTTGATAGTGCGTAACCCACCACATACTAAACGAAATATCATTATTTCTGTTAATCGGTTAAGCAAAACAAATGCAAAACTGAAGAATATTAGTATGATACTTCATGTAAGAGCTATTTTCATTTGAATCGAGAACATTTGAAGCTTATGAAGTAACCGAACCAACCAAATAATAACACACAATGTCCATAACAGGTCAGAATTGACATGCAACAAATAGTATGAAAATTGATTGGACTTTTATAAGAAGAAATCTTTCATAAGTTCGTGACGGTCTCAAGCCAGGAAATAGAAGAAGCTAACGTTATCCAACGTGAACTTGGCGGTCGTATCTCGGAAACAACCTCTAACTTTTATATTTTTAAAACAAGTACTGCCACCCATAGCTTGAGACTATATACTGCATTCTGTTTATTGAAAGATTGAAGCCTGTTAAAAAAAATGTTTTAAGCGATTTTTTGATTTAGCTGATATGGGGTAACATTGATCACCTATGTAAACAACGTTCGGTAATACTGAAAATATCGTTACTTACTTGAACTTTGGCCCCTGAAGCCGAATATGATGGCCAAATGCTTACAAGTCTTTTACTTTTTGAGTTATTTTAAAATTAAAAACACCTCGAACCAAGGAATACGCCTAAAGGTAGGCAATTTCCTAAGGGATTTTTACATTCTTAACAGTACATGTAAGCTTCAAAACGTCAAAACTTTATAACAGCAAGAAAAATGTGCTTTTTCTATGAAAAATAAGACATGCCTCGATATTTACCTATTTCTTAATAGTTTAGTCTTGAAAATCAATAGTTTTCATCATTGGAGTAGATTCGTAGAAAGATTTCCAATCGATTGGTGCAAGAATCTTGAAAATCTATGCGGGCGTTAGTAAGTTATTAACAGTCAAAATCTAACCACTTTTCGTGACGCGAGCGATTTTTTGTTTTTCGAAATTGTACCCCAGTATGTTGCCGTAAGACGTTATCCAACGTCAAAAATAAATTTTGGTGTAATATCAGAAGAAGATTTTGGGCATACACCGGAATCAATTCTAAGAGATAATATTCAAAATAATACACACAAAAATACGAGCAGTAATACTTGTCATGTCATAAGGAATTGCCAAAAAAAAAAATCTTAAAAATATTCTTCGATAAATTTCTGTCAAGATTTTCTTAGGAATAAACATCTTATCTCCTAGTTATTTTTTGTTAGTTTGTTAGTTAATTAGTTAGTTAGTATCTATTTGATCTCTTTTTGATTCTTGTTTGGTCTCTTTTTAAAACTCCTATTTCAAGACACAACAGGAATTAAATGTAGTACTAGAAGTAGTACTCATTCTGTGCCCGACTACTATGGTTTTTTCGTCCTAAATAACATGTTCATGTTTGCGAAAAGCCTGTTAAAGTTGTTGAAATACTTCCATTTTTGGTGTAATTTTTGTCATAGAATGGTTACCCTAATAGTTGACTAATTTATTTGAACAAAACTAGCAAGTCATAACGAACGACAACAATGAAAAGGGAACAAGAGTAAGACAAAGACAATGAATTGGGAAATAAAAAAAATATTCATCCTTCATTTACCGATGATCGAATGCAGAAAACTAAAAGAAGGAACAGCAAAAATAGAGCAAATCTAAAAAGATATCCTAACTTTAGTCTTTCAAAATAAGATTCGAAGCCTAACTGCGCCATTCGAAAGCTATTCCTATTTGAAAAGGCTGAAGATAAGGTTGAAACCCAAGAAACTAAGAAGATCCTTCCACCAAAACAGAACAACCGGTTGAATGTCTTGCACGCTCAAAGCAAAGGTATTCGAACCGAACTCCTCTCTTGTTGCATTCAGGTCACTTCCTGCCTTCGCAGGTATAAAAAAATCACGCCAACGCAACGCCAATGGGACGCGTGTGGAGCGATTTAAATTTTTAAAAGCTTTCGTCCACGTCCGCAAACCTTACGCTGCGATTGCTCTACGGTTTCGCGCCTTGCCAAAAACCAGTTCTCCTAAAAATTTGCCGCCCAAACATAAACAACCGTACAGTTATATAGATTGTTGTGTTTTATCATCATGTCTTTCCACATCGTAGCGAAATTAGTTATTGGCATCGATCTAACAGGATCGAACATGACGCATCAAAATCCGACGAAGAACGCTCCCGGTGTTTCACGTTGGAAATCTTGGAACCACGTTTTTGGCATTCTACGCTGTAGCAACAAAAACTAGCTTTATTCATTGATTGCTACCACCAAAACCAAGAAGAAGTAACAATATGGGCATATCCTTGCACGTGTTCCGTGACGATGTTTTAAAAACAAGGTAAAAGGTGCATGCAACACCGGTAGTTTTCACCCTAAAAGGGATGTTAATTTTCCTTTCGGGGTTTTTTTTTGCAACCCCTGTTACTGCTATCGTATTTATGTGTAGGGAGATACCTTTTTAGAAATTGAAAGGACGGCTAGGGAGAACGAGAGTAAGACCCAAGCGGCCGGATTCTGCACTCTGGACGTATAGAATACAATAGCCCCGGAAGATTGGACAGGTATGATCTTGATGAGTGAAGCCCTTCGGATTTAAGGTTTCTCCGTATACTCTTTTAGGTTGGTTAGCAAATCGGCTTTCTTCGAACGGGAGATTTTCAATGAATGGAAGGGGAATAGTTATTCTTTGTTAGAATGAAGCGTTCATCGCTTTTGTAGCGTATGGGACCGGTCTTTCGCTCAAGCTCTACGCTTTATTCCTTTATTCAATTTTAACTAAGGGTTGTTTAAATTTAGCACGTAGTATCGTAAATATGGTAATTATTTTCTTTTGCGGGGCAATAAAAATGAACGGAAATAATGTTTTTAAGTTTTACAAGTAAAGTACCTAAGATGTATTTTAATCCATTAAACACCCAATGAATGTAGGTGCAATGGATTTGGAATGAGTTGGAAGTCTAATGGAAGAACCAGGAAATAATCATTCCAGAGTTTTTGATTTTTTCCAGAAAGATCTACAAGAATTACGCCATTTTTTCTAGATATCCTTCCAACGCATTTTCATATAAATCCCTTTGATTTATTCCGTGGAATTGCTGATAAAAATCGTTCTGGGATAAGTTGAGGAAATATATTCAATACTCTTCCAGGAAATACTCAATAAACACAACCTGGGATTCCTTATCAAACTTCTCTAGGAATTTCCCCAGCGTATCCTGCAATTTTTCCAAATTATTTCTCGGAAAATTTCTCAAATAAAGTCGCCATGACTTCGTCAAAAGTTCATTTAAGGTTTCACCACACACAATACCACAGTAATCATTTCAGCAATAATTCCGATCATTCCTACGTAAATCTGTTCAGGGATGTCGTTTGATAATTGTCAATGAATTTCTGTAAGATATAATCCAAAGAGTTCATGAGTTCTTTCAGAGAACCTTGTGGGAGTTCATCAAGAGTTACCTATTTTAAATCCTAATCAAGTTTCATTAGATGTTAGTTTAGAATTTTCCTCTGAAATACTTTGCGAATCAATAATGAAAATAAATAAGAAAAAATACCGGTTAAATTCTTGAGAAAGGAACTAATCTTGGAGGAGGTCCTAGAAAAACCCTGTTGAAAAAACTGTTTCAAGAACTGTCAAATTAAACAACAAATATTTTGGTTGTTTCAAACTTTGGATTTGTTGAATTTATCTAAAAATCCTGAAACAAACAACATGAAATAAGAGCTTGTTGTAACCAACGCATTTTATTGATTTAAACCATTGGCGTAAATACGGGGAGGGGGGGGGGTCTAGGGGGGTCTAAGCCCCCCCTAGAAAATTAATTTGCTCATGCCAAGTATGCACCTCACTTTAGATTTTGTTTTATCGAATGGGTCAAGCCCCCTCTGGATTTGAGTTTAGGTTACGCTAATGATTTAAACCATAATTTTTTTTGTGCAAATTTCAAACCAAATTTTGTTTGAAATCAACTAATAGTTGGTTGTATTTAAAAATTATTTTTCTCCGTGCAGTAAGAAAACGGTAGTAGAATCTCAGACAAACAGACGTAACACTTAGAACAAATTTCTTTTAAATTCCTCGCCTAGTTCATACTATCATCATCTGGTGGGCGTGTTGCACGAAATACTTTGTCAGTGGAGAATCATTGGATTAATTCCTGTAGGACTTAGAACATTCGTGAAAAAAAAAATCTGAAATAATCTTTGGAGGAATTCCAGATGAAATCTCTGAGGTAACTGCTGTGCTTATCCTTAGCAAAAATTCCTTTCCTTAGGTTGAATTCTTGAATGTATCTAAAACGAAGCTCCTAAGAAAGGAAGTCCGTAAAAATCATTTAATAAGCTCCTGAAAAAAGAATTGAAACTGTGTCTGAAGCAAAATTTGGGCAACTCGGAATTAAGTGCTGATGAAAATAAGCAGTATTACTTGTCGTATTATCATGAGGAATTCCTAGAACATATTATAGACATATTCTTAAAAACATTTCTTTTAAGATTCTCTGAGGAATCAAACTCTTATCGCCTGATTTTCGTCAGATTTCTTTCTGTTTTCTTCGTTTCCGTGCGGTCTCTTCTTGATTCCTATTTGATCCCTTTTTCAGACAAGGGTTCATTCACAAACTTCATAACGCCGAAATGGACATTTTGAACACCCTTTCACCCCCTTTTTGTATAGATATTCTACCAGTTTTGTATGAGCCGTTTTGTATGACATTTCGAAGACATCCGCCCAGTCCCTTTAGCGTTATGATTATAGTCGCTACCAGCCCAGTGATCTACAAGAAGCAGAACTAAACTTTGAACTCTCTTTTTTTACACTGTGGGACTGATAAGGAGTGTATCGAAAAGTAGTCGCAAACATTCAAAACGGTATATCTCAGAGCATAGGTCATCTTTTTAAAAGCTTTTTTCACGCAAATCTTCATCATGTCATCAAATATTGAAGCAATTAAAAAAATATTGAATAATATGCAGTTTTAATATTAATACAACAAGGTTTATAAAGCATGGAAAATAAAATCTTGCACAAAATTACATTTTTGAAGTGTCTTCTGAAGATTTGATAATTTGTATTGAACAAATTGTATATCAAACAAAATAGGATGAAAAGCTTATTCTATCGGAAAATATGTTTACTTCACACAGCACGTAAAAAGAAATTCAAAAAAGAAATTATTGCTCTTAAAAAGCTCAATTATTGGAACAAGGTCGGTTTTAGAAAGTCACTTTTATTCAATCAACTTTTGAAGCTCTGTCATATACAGCGGTAATTATATAGAGTGACATTTTTTGCTGGGGACGAACCTGGTGTAGTGGTTAGAACACTCGCCTCTCACGCCGAGGACCTGGGATCGAATCCCATCCCCGACATAGTCACTTATGACGTAAAAAGTTATAGTGACGACTTCCTTCGGAAGGGAAGTAAAGCCGTTGGTCCCGAGATGAACTGACCTAGGGCTAAAAATCTCGTTAATAAAGTCAAACCAACCAACATTTTTTGCTTACGTTACTTCATAAATATGCAAAGAAACTTTTCCAATCAAAAAACAATTTTTTATTGGTTACAATCGTTCGATATTACCATTAACGTGTAGAAAGAAAAAATCAAAAAACGAGGTCCTTAAAAATCGACTTTTTTCGATTTTTGTATTTGCTCTAATATGCTTGTTAATAAATTTTTCAAAATATTTTTTACACTGTGTCATGAGAGTTGTGGCACAAAATATATTGGCATAAACAAAAACCATTTTTTCTTGAAATTTAACACATTTATAAACGTATCAATTTTTTCAGAGGTGTGCAAGATTTTCATCGACATCTGTTAGCAATTTGCAAAATTATCATACAAAATGCCACTTCATTTAAACAATACCACCGCATCATAATTTTTAAATACATTGTTAAGCATTTCTGATCAAAAAATTGTTTGTAGGTTCAACCCATTATTTTTGAGACTGTTTTGAATGTTTGCGACTACTTTTCGATACACTCCTTATGAGGTTACTTTGCTTGATGTGACAAATTTGATGTTTTGACGTAGAAGTACGTCTCTCTTCTCTATACAGGAGTGAAATTGGAATTTCAAAACCAAGAGCGTTACGTTGGCATGAAATATTTTAAACGTTAATAACTTTTCGCTGGCTTAACGAAATTTCTTGATTAGCATCTCAATCGAAAGCCAAGACATCAAAGCTTCATGTCGTTTACTTACTGAATCCCACATACCTGTCCAAATAGTTTAATAACTGTTTTAAAAGAGAACGTTGATTTCAAGCAAATCTATAAATAGGGGTGGCTAGAGAAAATTTGACGTCATTTGCTTTTCACTCTCCGATTGGCTCGCATCTCAGCAGGCGACAGATCGGCTTGTTCTGACCGGGCGTGCTTCTCAGGCACAGACATCGATAGCGAAGGACGCCCCCGTTTGTCTTGCTTCGCTCAAATCAAACTGTCGAGCGAGCGAGAGAAGATGCCGTCCGAAGCTAAAGCCATCACCGCTGCCGCCGCCTAGAAGAAGAAGAGGAAGCAGTCCACAGGAGAAATTGCGGTCGAACTGTGAACACGGTCGGGCGAGTCATTCTCGCTTTGTGGTTCACCGCTTGTTTGCGTTCACCCAGCCATCGTCATCGCCGCCGCAAATTTCATCAGCCGAGGAGCTGTTGACCCGCGCTTCAAAATTTCGACTCGTGATGAAATCATCATTGGTGGTCAAGAAGCAATCCCGTTAGGAGCAAATACCAGAAGCCCCCTGAGTTTTGCTGGTCCGAGCAGTTATTCGTAACAACATCGAAGCTAACAAAACCATCGGTTCTTTTCAGAGCCATCAAATTTGTGGAAAAGAGTTAAAAGAGAAATATTTCCGACTTTATTTATAACTTCTAGTATTCCTAAATCAATTTCACGGCCTCATACAAAATTTCATTTGTCGTGAATAATTTATGACTCAACCATTTGAGATTGTACTGCTGCAGTGCCGTCGGGGTGAGTGCTCAACATTTCACAACGATTGCAAAATAGAGTGGCTTTTCCAACAGCGCCTTTTATGTTCCATATTTTATGGGAACACTTTGATTAGGAAAATTATCCCATGTGACAAAATTGCGACATATTTAGAATGCTTTTGAAAAGACATTCTCATTGAACAATTGTAATAATTTTAGCACCCATGGATCAGAAATTTACCGTCATAATAAAGAACACTATTAATTATCAATAGCTCGTTTTGAATATTTAGGGAATGCCAATCATTCCAACAATTCATGCTCGACCAATTTCTCACGCATTAGTATTCTCCGCAATTTTCAAGTAATTCCAAGCAAAACACATTATTGGCACATACTCATTTCCCAGATTGGTCGATCAGAAAGCGAAGAGCACAAAAGGGAGGAGCATCATCTGCTATTCCAAGGTTATAAAACATGCTGCCTTCGTTGGATTCAGTTTCATTCCATTTCCGCTTTCGAGCTGGTAAGAGCTCCTCCGAACTTGCTTAGCGAGAAGTACCTCGCTGCTAGAAGCCTGCTGAGCTGTTAATCCAGAATCTGGTTTGTGAAATCGCTCAAGATTTCAAGATTGAGCTACGTTTCCAGATTTCAACTAAATCCCTGTGTACGCTACTCTGTTGCTGTTGTGTACCCATGTAATATTAAGCTTGTTTGTCGAATAAACAGAGAACTTATTCACATCTTCTTCTTCTTCTTCTTGGCATCAACGTCCTCACTGGGACAGAGCCTGCTTCTCAGCTTAGTGTTCTTATGACACTTCCACAGTTATTAACTGAGAGCTTTCTTTGCCAAGGTTTCCATTTTTGCATTCGTATATCGTGTGGCAGGTACGATTATACTCTATGCCCAGGGAAGTCAAGAAAATTTCTATTACGAAAAGATCCTGGACCGACCGGGAATCGAACTCAGACACCTTCAGCATGGCTTTGCTTTGTAGCCGCGGACTCTAACCACTCGGCTAAGGAAGGCCCCAACTTATTCGCATGCATTTGCAACTTTTTCGATTTTCCATACAAAATGACCAACTTTGGTAAGTTAGATCTCAGTTATTTATGGAAATATTTTCGAATGAAACATTCACAGAACATCAGATGAAACTTGAATTTTAACATATATTTTTGAAAATTTTTCCAATCACAAGTTTATATGTAATAACGGTTTGACTAAACTGTAATTTTCGACGAAAAATTCAAAACTTTTTATCTTAAAATCTGATAGCCTTACACAAAAACTGTCTTCAGCAAACTTATTCATCTCGTCAAAATCTACAACTTTTCTGAAGATACCATGAAGCTATTCCTTCAATATGTTTAGTTATGTCAATCATAAAAAATCGTCAAAAAATTCTCTTTAGTCAAACCGTTACTGCTTTCCAACGTGTGATTGGAAAAATCACTCAAAAACATATGTTAAAATTTAAGTTATGTCTGATATTCTGTTAAAATTTCATTCAAATCAGTCCATAAATAACTGAGATATAGTTTATCAAAGTTGGTCACTTTGCATGAAAAATCAAAAGAGTTGCAGTTTTTATTTCTCAGTGAAGAATCACACCATCAACAAAAATAGCGCGAAAGCAATAACCAATCGCGTGCGAGTAGCGAACGGAGTGACGAAACAACCAAGCGAGAGCCCCACCACTCGCCATCGGTGAACGAAGCTCGAGCAAATAAAACCTCTGGTTGTTCTGTTCCCAGCTCATTCACAAATCGAACGGCATAACGAACGGATCAAGCAGCGGAGCAGCAAAGAAGAGCGCGTGAAAGCCACAGCAGTGTGCGAGTAGCGAACGGAACCAGAGAGCGAAAGCAACAACTGAAAATCATTCAGTGGACGGATTAGTAGTCAGCGCCAACCGGCGACCTGTTGGAAAGTAACGCCAGCGAAATATACACCATCTGCCTCTCCTTACCATTCATATTCTTGTACTTGATGAATTCAATGAAATGGTTTGGTTTGGCGATGGAGCAAAGAGTTATTAAGGATGATTTTACTTAACAAAGAGTTGTTGATGAATATTCCAATCAATAAGAGTTGTTTTGAAAAAGTTCACTTTTATCAGAAATTTCTGCTTTACCAAAGAGTTGTTAATGAAATTCCTGCAGCAAAGGGTCGAGTTTTTCCCCACGAATATTTCCAGCCAGGACCAGTCATGGAGGACAATCCATCCCGAGCATCACGGCCCCCGCTTCTAAAATTCTCGAGTACGGAAATTGGAAAATTAATACATAATGCTCATCTTGTACATCCCTTGCCAAGACATCAATTTCATATAGCCTATTTCTCAGATTAACGCAATAGACTAACATGTAGAAAAATTTCAGATCAATAGTTGCTTATTACAATTGGTCAGGAAACAGTTTATTGAACAGTATTTAAAATCTGTCGCAATTTTAATACATTTTCCAATTTAATACTCGAGAATTTAGGAAGTGTTCCCCCATTATATGATAAATCAACGATGCTGTTAGAAATACCATACAATGCTGAGTAGCATGATGTTATTACGGTCCGACGGCGCTGCAGTGGTAAATTCTCAAATTCATGTAATTATGTGGGGTAAATTATGTGAACCAAATTGTAGTATACCGCGATATTTAGACCATTATAGATAAATCAGTAAATATCATCCAATAAACCGTTTTATGAACGTATGTTGGCCCTGAAAAGGGACGATTGAGCTTGGATGCTGTGACCACGAGTTTACCACGAGGCGAAATCTAGAAGCGCGGATCGGTCAACCTAGAAATCTTGAGCGATTTCACAGACCAGATGCTGGATTGGCAGCTTGAAGAATGACAGCTCAGCAGATTTCTAGCAGCGAGGTACTTCTCGCTGAGCAAGTTCGGAGGAGCTCTTACCAGCTCGAAAGCGGAATTTGAATAAAACTGAATCCGACGAAGGAAGCATGTTTTATAACCTCAGCACAGCAGACGATGCTCCTCCCTTTTGTGCTCTTCGCTTTCTGATCGACCAATCTGGGAAATGGGTATGTGCCAATAATGTGTTGGGCTTAGAATTACTTGAAAATTGCGGAGAATGCTAATGCGTGAGAAATTGGTCGAACATGAATTGCTGGAAGGGTTGACATTAACTAAATATTCAATAAGAGATATTGATAATCAATAGTTTTCTTTATTATGACGGTAAATTTCTGATCCATGGGTGCCAAAATTATTACAATTGTTCAATGAAAATGTCTTTTCAAAAGCATTCTAAATATGTCACAATTTTGTTGCATGTGATAATTTTGCTAATCAAAGTGTTCCCACAAAATATGGAACATCAAAGACGCTGTTGGAAATGCCACTCTATTTTACAATTGTTGTGGAATGCTGAGCACTCACCCCGATGGCACTGCAGCAGCGTCCGCGATTACAGTCTCAAAATGTTGAGTCATAAATTATTCATGACAAATGAAATTTTGTATGAAGCTGTGAAATTGATTTAGGAATATAAGAAGTCATATATAAAGTCGGAAATATTTCTCTTTTAACTCTTTTCTACTAATTTGATGACCCTGAAAAGGGCCGATGGCTTTGTTAGCTTTGATGCTCTTACAGATAAATAACACTGCGGGATGTTATCAGTTGATTGCCATGGTCAAACGGGGAATCCTCAACTCAAATGTATAAATTTGAGCAAGTTATTTGCTTATACGACGAACCGAAAGTTTCGTGGCATGGATGGCGCACAACAGTAACAGGTAGTGAATCACCGGGCTTAAGTCGAAATCTGATGATGGCGGCGATGACGATGGCTGGGTGAACGCAAACAAGCGGTGAAGCACAAAGGGAGAATGACTTGCCCGACCGTGTTCACAGTTCGACCGCAAATTTTCCTGTGGACTGCTTCATATTCTTCTTCTTCTTGGCGGCGGCAGCGGTGATGACTTTGGCTTCGGACGGCATCTTCTCTCGCTCGCTTGACAGTTTGATTTGAGCGAAGCAAGACAAACGGGGAGGTCCCTCGCTGTCGATGTCTGTGCCTGAGAAGCACGCCCGGTCAGAGCAAGACGATCTGTTGCCTGCTGAGATGCGATCGAAGCGGAGAATTGAAAGCAAATGACGTCAATTTTTCTCTAGCACCCCTATTTATAGATTTGCTTGAAATCAACGTTCTCTTTTAAAACAGTTATTAAACTATTTGGACAGGTATGTGGGATTCAGTAAGTAAACGACATGACCCTTTGATGTCTTGTCTTTCAATTGAGGTGCCATTCAAGGAATTTCGTTAAACCAGCAAACAGTTATAAGAGTTCAAAATATTTCATGCCAATGTAAGGCTCTTGGTTTTGAAATTCCAATTTCACTCCTGTATAGAGAATTTTTATTTTACTTTCAAACTGTGCGGCATAATCAAATGCAAACGCATTCAGTTCCCGATGGTTAGTGCCTGTGCTTTAACTGTTCATAAGTCGCAAGGTGGAACTTTCCCCGAGGTCGTGTACGACTATGACAAAAGCCAGGATCAGCAATTGGTATATGTTGGTTTGTCGCGGGTTACTTCACTGCAAGGACTATTTTTGACAAACTCTACCAATTCTTCCCAGTTCCATCACGCCAAAGGCAGCAATTCCAAGGGTTGACTTGAGGAATGAGCTGCAGCGCTTAGGCAATCATCGATTAGTGACGCTTTGAGACGAACTGCGTGAAATACTGGATCATAACGGCCAAGCCTGCATATTGATGAGTATCAATGTACAGAGCCTAAATGCTCATGCAATGGATATTGCTACAGACCAAAGCACTGGACCGATTCAATCGATTATCACGATCGAAGCACCCGAGCTATCAAACATCTAATCTACTGGAGGAGTTTGGTGAACTACAGCTGGAGCCAGAAACCGATCACCCAACCAAGCAACACAAGGAAGCAACGACCAAACAAACAAATTCAATCATCTGGCATTATTCCTGGAACACCATACACTGGTTCTCGAAACCACAGAACGACAAATGGTTCTTTTCAGGACTACCAAAATGAGTTTAAAAAGAGTTAACTTCTGAAAACTTCATCCGATCAATAACAACACAAAACTAGTACACTTACAAATTCATGCACATGACAAATCAAATTATTAATCATCGTAGTTCTACGTCAACCCCGCGGTAATGTAATAGACATTACCCACCCCAATTTTTTTCCAATATCTGTTGATAACGAAAAACCTTGTTAACTTCAAAGTGATGAAAATTCATATGGAACTGAAAAGCGATTATGAGTTGTACTTCCCAGATCAGATCTAAATATTCTATTTTAATTTCTACAAAGCTCAAATAGGTACAGTCACCCCACACTGTTGAATCACCCACAATTTATGAATCAGCTAATTTAAGAATTTTTGATTATTGGCTAAAAAATGTGTCTAACCATTTAATTGCTTACTATCGCAGTAAAAACTCTCATTATATTGGTATAAACCTAACAAATCAATGAATTATGTTTGTATCCAATGAGGATGTAATTTTAGTAAATCTGTAAACGGCTATCTAGAAACGGCCCTTTTGGTAAATGATTTCTGAAGAATATGTGTCGTACTTCCTTCTTCTGCAGAAGAACTGCATTTGTATTGAGTCTGAAAAAAAGCACCGATCTGCATCCTTCCTGATTCGTATTTGTATCAGGTGTTTGTTCCTTTGGATTAACTTCCAGGCTACACTGTCGGCAAACTGCGAAATAAACAGACTTAAGAAGTTTACTAGTTTACTATGGCCGCTCAGTAGCAGAATTTAATACAAGCAATCGCATTCAAATCCTTGAAATACCAACCAATTTAACCAAACACGAATATATGAGTTCTCTATGGTAAGACTAAGATTAGATTAATCAATAGCAAAATCGTATTGTAGTATGCCTGATGGTATCATTTCGAATCAAATCATTATGCTCTTGCTTATTTTCATCTCCTGAGTTTTCGGAACTGACTCCGGTTTCCGATGGGTATCCCTTATGTCGTCTGAGGCAATGTTCTCAAAAACATATGGACTGTTAACAAACATTTGATTGTAAAATAATTGAAAATAATCAGCTAATTCATAAATTTTGGTCAAATTGATTCATGTTTTTGGACAGGTTTTTGCCGATTCATGAAATGCTGTTTTAGGCGACATTTTTCAATATTATTATCAGCTATTTTAATAAGTGCAATATGCAGGAACTGTAAATATATGCCAAATTCAAGCATTTGGTGTTGAATGCATTGAAATCTCGCTTTACTTATGATCTCGCCTCAAAAGCTATTGGTAACCAAGGGTGTAGCTTGTTGTTATTGAGCTAACCAATTTACACGTTATTTAACAGTGCTATAATGGAGAGAAGATCCTACTCCATCTCTCAGTGGTAATAGTTTGATCTTTGTCCATTAATTTGCTTAAAAATAACGAGCTACACACTTCGGTTACCAATGGCTTTTAGGGCGAGATTATTTGTTATGCCAGAAATGTGTTGAGTCGAATTTTCGCAAAGCCTTATTTGATTCATAATCGTGGGACCGGTGTATGTCTGAAAAAACTTGAAACAGATTTTTTATTTTACTGGTTATGATATTTGTTGTAAAAAACTTCTTGCATTTGTTTCCGAATACAAAGTCTAAATTCTAACAAATTGTTATTTTTTTTTTAACTCAATAACTGCACTTGACGTGGGTCTATCGCCAGCTTTTCAGGCGAATCCTGCACATCCGTAGCACTTATGAGAGTGTCGCTTAGTAGGTGGACTCTCATTAAGTTAGGTAAAGATGGACGTGGCCGGGAATAGCGATATTCATGCGTTTGATATTCATGTTCAAGATTGGTTCAAGGTTTATTCCCCGACCTTGTTCCTGAAAGCATTCTGGTTGAGGCCTGGGAGGGAGAAACCAATACAAAATTTCTGTACGTCATAGTGAGCCGAGATTCCGCTGTCACGAACTGTCACTGTGAGCCCAGATCTCAAACATTTGACTAACATGAAAAAAGCGCGTAACTGATTAAAATACATTTTCGTATTTCTTCAAAAGTGATAGAAATTGAATGAACATCAATTCATGCACATAACGCAAGTAATGTCACGTGAGCACCATTTAATCTGATTGAACATAAAGCATTGAAAAACGCATCGTTCTACTTTTTCCAATGAAAATGAATATTTAGTGCATAGAAAACTGTGGCCCTTTTTTTCATGTTTGTCAGGAATGATCGAAGGTGTACAACAAAAGGAAACTACCGATTTTCTCGAAGCCTGCCTTGATTGTTGTTGGCAAGCTGGAGTTATCTTGCAGTTCAAAATAACGTTGTCTTATATTTCGTGTGTAGTATCGGTGCCTCCCTCCCAGGTTGAGGCTATCAAAGAAAAATCTGAATGTTGCTAGTATCCAATCTACGAAGTATACAGTAACTACGCTGACGCTAACCTAATAACTGCACTTGACGTGACCGTTTACAGAATGAGTTAGCTAACAATGTCATAAACGCATAATTATACCCTAAGAATTGGAAATCCATAATAATAACACTACTTAAATCATGATTTTATATGAGTAACAAGGATAATATTGATAGTCATTCATTCCTCGTGTTTGCCCTTCTTCTTTCTGGCGTTACGTCCCAACTGGGACAAAGCCTGCTTCTCAGCTTAGTGTTCTAATGAGCACTTCCACAGTTATTAACTGAGAGCTTTCTTTGCCAATTGACCATTTTTGCATGTGTATATCGTGTGGCAGGTACGAAGATACTCTATGCTCTGGGAAGTCGAGAAAATTTCTAACCCGAAAAGATCCTCGATCGGTGGGATTCGAACCCAAGACCCTCAGCTTGGTCTTGCTGAATAGCTGCGCGTTTACCGCTACGGCTATCTGGGCCCCTCGTGTTTGCCCTGTGACCACGTAATTTTCCAGGTCGATTACATTCATCTTGAGTACCGTTTTGATTCATATTACGGACACTTAAGGTCTCAGTGAAGTATAACTCAGCTTGGACCATACAAAATAAATCATTCTGTATGATTTTTTAGCGTTATCGAGCGTTGGAAGCCCTTAACTTTCGGATGGTGGGTAAAGAATACGCGTCCGCAACTTGAATAAATTTAAATAAATCAAAACGTGTGGCCTTTTCATGATTCTTATTCCGGACGCTCCCTCACTTTTGCCTCATATTCCGGACGCTTTGATTCGAATTACGGACAGCTCATGATAGCTCATGATAATCATTAATGGAACAGTTAAATCATCAATTGAAATCGTTCAACCACTTAAGAGACGTCTAAGGTAGTTGGGCCTTATAAATTTGCAATGATATTCATGGAAAAAACCTAATAAAACGAGCCTCGAAAATGACAACTTTTGGACGGCGAAAATTGAAACATTTCGTGTGAAATGTTTCCCATACAAACGAGAGTGTCCGGAATTTGAAGCTGTCCGTAATATGAATCAAAACGGTAGGTATCATGTAAAAGATACCTAGTCAAAGTGATCGATCAGGTTTTCTGAAACGTTCCGTAAAACTGAAATCGCGAAACATTTGGAAAAAAATCTTGAGGGATCTTGAGACTTTCTTATGGAAACATTTTTTGCAGAGTTTGTGTCCTGGAATGGGGATTTTTTTTTTCGTTGAATCTAGGATTTGTAGTACTTATGTTTTCTTAACCTTCCAGTCGTCGCGTGGTTGACCACCGTCAGAATCACCACGCTGCTGTTGTGATCGAAAAGCGAGATTTTTTCACCAGTGTTGTACAAAATACAACAGCGCGACGACTGAAGTATTAATGAACTCATTTGGGTAGCACACATTGTAAAGCACAACAGAAAACGTGTTGAGTTGCACTTTTACTAATAATCATTATTTGTTCTCCGTGTCATTTCCAGGTGAACGACCCTACCAATGTGACTACCCGGGCTGCACCAGGGCCTTCACCCAGAGCGGCCAACTGAAAACCCACCAGCGACTGCACACCGGAGAACGACCTTTCATCTGCGCCGCGCCCAACTGCCAGATGCGGTTCACACATGCCAATCGTCACTGCCCGGATCATCCGTACGACACCCTGAAACGATGTGACGACTTTGTGATCCAAACCGTACCGGAGCAGAACGTCGAGGTGCTGAAGTGGCTGGAAAAGTATCGACTAGAGCGCGAAGACCGTACGCCCACCCGTAAGACACCAAAGCGACCGAACCACAGTGCCCACAATGAAAACGAGAACCGGTCGCATTCGGCGACGAACAATGAAAACTACGTTGCCAACGGTGGTACCTTCCAGTCTCCGATAACGCCACGTTCGCCATTCAAGAGTCGCAAAGGTCTGATGTGCGAATTGGACATGAATGCAGGCATGGGACTGACGGCCAGTCCCCTCACAGCTAAAACCAAACCAAATATTCCCAAGCTGATCCAATGGCAGGAACCAACTAGCCAAGAAGAAGACGAATCTGGGGATGAATCTAGCGGAATTCCAGCTCGTTCGACGTTCAACCCGAAAAAGAAGTGGCTGCGCGATGCTTGGCAGGAAGATTTGGCCAAACCACTAGAGCCAAGCATCATATCGCAACAGGTTTTGTCCAGCACCACCTCAACAGCCGCTCTAAAGCAACAACTCTACCAGGAAAGCAGCAACCCTAAGACACAAACGACGAACACAGCCCCAATTACCGTTAATCCCAACCAGATGCGTCCAACAGTGCTAATGGTAGCGAGCAAGGACTGCGCTCGTCCACTCAACGAACAACCCATCGTTCCCCATGTTCAGTCACATCACCGACCAGAAGAAACAAACCGAAAGCTTCAGGGAGCACTCGCTCTGATGCAACTAGCAACCGAAGATTCCGGTGCATTCCTCGGTCCGTACACTGATGGGCTGACCACAAATACCAGTGAACCCTCGTCCACCATCACGTCTCCAGCATCGTCCTCTTGTTCGCCACCAGTGACTACGGCAGGATACCTAACGCAACAGCAGCACCCTCTCCGAATACCGATGATTTCCCACCTGCCAGGGGACATCGACCACAGTATCCCGTTTACCATTGCCGCCGAGGGCTACGTGAACTACCAGTAACCATGAGGCCTTCTAGCCGTTGTAAAGTTACTCGTTATAAGTTTCCCACAAAAAGTTCGATCTCTTTAATCTCTTCTTTTCTAACATTTTTATCTTCTAAACCGTTACTAAAAATATCTACGCTGTAAGGTAATCCAAAGAAAATGTATAGGGGAAACGGGGGAAAGTATGTACCTACAAAACGTGCTCCGTGAATTTTGCCCTGTGATGAGTCTGTGTATCTTAATGTATAAGTTCCATTCGTCTAACATTTCGCTTTGATAGATTTTTAATTTTATTTTTCGATCGATCGACAGAATTATTGTCCTCTCGCTGTTTAATTTTAACACGTTTCGCTTAGAAATGGTGAGGCTACCACTCGTGTGGATTTTGCAGACCTTTACCATAATTACCGATAACACTTATTTATGTATCCATACTTCGCTGTGTATTTCACTTAAGTTTAACAGTTTCATACGAGAAAAAGAGCTATTTATTGTTTTATGAGATTTTTTGACGAAGAGACAAAAGCTATGATGTGGACGCACGATCCACGAACAGAATCATTCTTACCAATGCGATTCTTCTGATTGTAAAAAACATATCCCTTTACAAATGTACGACGTACCCATATATTTTATTAAAAAGCTCAGTGAGAATATGTTTCAAGAAAAATGTATAAAATAACTGCCCGCAATTGTTCTTGTGTTTTTGAAAGAAATTTCCTTGAATATTTTATTCTCAAATCTAAAACAAAATGCAATACCATATCAATTGTCGAAATCACAATTTTGATCAGTAAACATTCGATCAAAATGTTGTCTACTTTTGTGTCATGCTGTTTTTGTACAGGATATCCTCAAACTGTGTTACCTTACTCGATACAAATTTCTGTCGTAAGTCCGACTTGTCCATATTATCCGCGAAGCAATTAAATTGACTGGATTTGTTGAAAATCGCACCTCAGTTTTTAAACTAGGTTATTCGCATAACGCCCTCCTCTAACCCAATATTGAACAATAGAAATCATCAACTTGACGTTGTTCCCGACGGGATGCAAAGGAACTGAATGGTTCGCCTGTACTTTGCACAACATTTACCGCTCAATCTTGTGACAATTCCGAGATAGCTGTTCTCGTCCATAATTTCCTAATGCTCACGAAGTGAAACAATAGTTCTTGAGAACATTTAACTCAAAACTCGTCGATAACGCTACGTAAAATTTGCTTAAGCTCCTAAAACATTTTCGGATGCGTCGCTAAAAAAACATTACTTCAGCTATACAGTTCTTCAGGACCAAACCAGTTCAGCTTAGAAAGTAGGAATTCCGAAGTTCAGTGAGAATTTGGTGTAACTAATCATCTTGACTTGCTAAAATTTGGCAAGAGTTTATGGATGTTTCTGAATTTGATCAATTCGGGGCTCAATCATCTTCATGCACGATTCTCAAATTATTGGGAATTGTGTTATGTCATTTTATTTCAAGAAAACTAATTCTAATTTCAAAAGGGTAATCTGAATGATGGTTAATGAAACAATTATGATTAATTGTATAAACATTTTCAATGAAATGAAAGCAATTCATAATTAGGGCGTCTACTACCTGGACAACCTGGAATTATCAGGGATTTTGGTTCAACATGGAAATCCAAAACAAAATTATTAAAATTTTGAATCAATTCTTGGGTAATTTGGGGCACAATCAGGGAAATACATTGTAGATCATGTTTATTTTGTGACACAATTTTTTTTCAATCTTCACTATCAAAATGCTACATACTTGCTACACGAGAAAAATCTGTGGTAAAAATTACTATTTTTGCTGAGTACGCCCATTCTTAAAACTACCATGGAATTTCAGAACACATTACTATGTTTGTAGTACATCCAACCACAATACCTAGTAAATTTGACAGAAATCATTTTGATCCATCTGATTTCGACTACAGACATGGTAACATCATGCGTATTTCTGGTCTGCTGGAAATTGCCGGTGTGAGCGCTTAATTTAACCCCCTAAAATGATAATTTTCACCGCACATTTTTTGTGCGTGTATGTTAAACCATTTATTTTTTTTTTTTTTCATTTTTATTCATTTAGCATAAAACATTAGACCATTAGACCACTTTAGACAACAGAACTATTAAGATTACCAAGTTGGTAAAGGCAAATCAAGTTCCTAATTCCAGTTGGGTGAGCATATGAAGCATATATAGTTTATAACATTCCAAAATTTTTACACAATAAATGTTGTTATAAAGCGCAAAAAGTACAACAGATACGAAAAATAGTACATTTCTTAGGCAAGCAGGTCTCTTGTTTACTATTTTAAGGAAAGTCTCTAAAAAGCCTATTTTTGATGTATTATGTAAAATTTAATGTGAAGTCTCTATATTGATTAAAATAGTCTCTAAAGTCACTTTTTTGCCATAATCTACTTGCAGTGAATCCTGGTTCAAAATTCTAGAGGTTTGAGGATACTTTCAGAGACTATTATACGACTATTTTACAAGTTCTTAGGGGTCGTCTATAAATGACGTAGCATTTTTTTCGGGTCTGGATCATTTGGCATAATGCTATTTGGCATAACTCCGTTTGGCATAAAGGACATTTGACATAACGGTCATTTGGCATCAACAAATTTCATCAAGAACAGGCATATTTTGAAAGAAGGGATATAATACTAGTTATGCCAAATGAACATTATGCTAAACGGCGTTATGCCAAATGACCCAGACCCATTTTTGCACTGGTTTTTTACACTCCCTTCCCCTCTCGTAGCATTTAGTCACAAATATTCCCCTTCTTAATTGTTTAGTTGATTTCCTCAGCGATTGGGCTAAAACCACAGGAAAACAGACGTAACATCATCATCATTTGGTGAGCATGTGATCAACGAAATACCACAGACAAACAGACGTCACACTCTCATCATTGTACATCGACCACCTTTTTAACGGTCGAATCAAAAATATGGTAGGTAGCCAATCCGCCACCGGCAGCGCCCGCATCGTTTTTGTTCGCGTTTGACGTTTACACACTACCGTCATCTGTTGGCCTGTCGGACAAACACACTAATTTTAGCATTGGGCGTAAATGTCCTCGTGACTATGATTTTTATCGAGATTTGTTCTAAGTGTTACGTCTGTTTGTCTGTGGAAATACCTTAATTTAGAATAGTTCCTTTTAATTATTCTCTAAATTCAAATCCATTCTGTAAACAGTGGCCAGATAGATAAAAAAAACAATTTTAATATTTGGAATGTATAAACAATCAGCGATTTTATCTTTATAATTTTTTCTACTAAACTTCATCCTCGTTCCCTATACTGAAATAATGTTATACAACTCATAATGAAACAATGAAATAATAAAAATGCTGTTTCGCTGAATTACCGAGTGATTTACAAAACTAAATGATAGGACAATTTCGATAACACTCTAATTTGATGTCCTCATTATTATCCAGTCTTTTCCTTCAAGAGCATTGATATATCAAAACAAATCGATGAGTTGACCGAGTGGAGATCTCCTGCAATATTTAACGCACTGAATAAATATCTTGTTTTACTATAATAACATTAATATTTGCCTAAATGAGCATATTGTATTATTTTGAAGAATTTAAGCTCCAACAGAAAATATGAATACAACTAGAACGGTTGTTTCTATGTCTTGTTAACAAATGGAGACACAATATTTTTCAAGTCGATAAAGCATTAATTTTTACTTAACTTATTAATATTTTAATTTGTTTATCTATAATCACAGACAAACAGACGTAACACTCTAATTATTTTCATTGTACAACAGAATAGCGCCCAATTCTAATAGGGATGGTACACAAATTATGTCACGCTAAATTTCAACTTTTTGGACCCACTCCCCCCCTTTGTCACACTTTTTGTATGAGTCTTCCAAAAAATTTGTAAGGCTTGTCACGCTTGGCTCGACCCCCCCCCCCCCTAGGAGCGTGACGTAATTTGTGCATGACCCCATATTTAATAGTTGGCCGACGGGCCACTTATGGCGCTCGCCTCACTTTTGTTCGAGTTTGACTTTTGTTCACTACCGCCACCTAGTTCACGGTTGGCCAAATGAAGTATTTTTAGCATTGGGCGTAGATGTTTAAGTGACTATGCTTTGAATTGATAATTCTTTAATGAATGTTCGAATCCTCTGAGCAGAATCTCAAATAGAGAAACTTTAAAGTAGATGGAGTACCGTGTACCTTTTAATTCCGCTCCTAAATGCTTATCTTTGACAGATACGCGTATTTCGTATATTATTATTTATATTTATCCACTGGAGTGGATACGAGTAACTGACACTGAAGAAGACTGCAAGTGGTAGTCGAAATACGCGTATCTGTCATAAATAAGCATTTAGGAGCGGAATTGATAATTGTTCTAGCTGTTACGTCTGTTTGTCTGGGCTATAATAAAATAGTTTAGACACGAATGCAATATAATATTCACACAACTATTGAAAGTTTAATGAAATCTGTTTGATTGTATTTATCAAGTAAATTTCAAATTTCCTAGAATATATTTTTTTCTATCATATTAATGTTTTGAAGCTGCTTCATTATTTTTTAACGCAAGTTCAATAAGCCAGACAAAGAAGTTTGGTAAAAAACCGTTTGTCTTTTTTTTCAGCCTTACTCTTTTTACCAAAATTATTCAAAATACTACATCCTCTAGTTGGGAATTCGTGAAGACCCCCTCCCCCCTAAATTGATACGTCATTTATAGACAACCCCTTAATGATATTGTTATGACAAAAAATAGTGGCGATACCCTGAACAGCAATAGAGTCATTATTGGCTGCATGTAGATGTAAACTCCATTGACCGACCGTCAAAACAGAATAGTTATGGCAAAATAAACTATAGCTTTGTTAGCTCAAAAGTCAAGTGAAGTCTGAATGTTGATTTATAATTGATTCGGTTTAAACCGAAGCCACCTGACGATTGTTACCATATTTATACTGAAGAATTGTAAGAAATATTATGTACAATGAAATAGTCTTAAATTCTATCAAAATAAATTATATTTTTAGCTTTAAGCGAAGTATGCACTTCAACAGAAAAGTAATCGTCTATCTCGATGCGTGGGAAATTTCTTGCAAGAAATGCTCAAGAAAAGAATTTTTCTTTGATCGCAGTACGCAGTTGAAAAGAAATGTCAAATCAAATGGAGCTCACTGTAGGAAATTTCTCGACCATTTCTTGGGCAGAATTTTTTACTTTTCTTGAGCGGAACAGCATACCTAGCTTTAGCTGATAAACATAAATACTGTCGCCATTTTCTGCTGAAAGAACTTCGGTGACGGTTTCGCCTGGCAACAGATATGTTTTTTAGATCCCGAAAAATGGCTCAGGAATTCTAGTAATTTCTCCAGACATTCTTTCTGGAATTTCGTTCAGAAAATCTTAGAGCACTCATACGCTACTACCTCCAGAAATTTTCACAACACACACAGATTATCCTGAAAAAAAATCCTAGCAATTATCCCAGACCCATGATTTTTCTCATATGTTTTTTTTCTCTTGTTTTTTCATCGATTTTTCCTGTTGTTACTTCTAGGAGATTTCCCACGGTGTCTGAGGAGTTCTTCCATCGTTTCAGCATTTTTCCCACAATAATTCCTTCTTCATTTTTAAAATTTATTACAGGCATTTTCAAAACGATCATTTCAAAATTTCATATACGATTACTCTCTGAATTGCTCCAAAAACTCCTTCAGGTATTATTCGATTAAATCTATTATAAACTGTTCCAAGAATTTCTCAAAATATTTAACCTGGAGAAGTACGAGGAGTATTCGTTAAGTTTCTACAGAAATTTCTCTCGACATTTCTCCAGTTTCATCAAAATATTACTGCATTTTAAATAAATTTTCCATTCTTCACAACTTCATTCAAGGTGTCGCACCAGTTGATACTACAGCAATTATTACAGCCCGATCATTTACATAAATACCTACATCGTTACATAAATTTCTACAGAGATTACTTCCAAATTTCTTCAAAAAGGCTAGTAAGACATTATTCAGAGATTCGAATGTTCTTTCCAGTTAATTTAGCAATTTACTAAGAAAATCCTAAAAAGAAATTATCAAGACTCCAGAAGTTCTTTCAGAGATCATCGTAGAAATTCATCAAGACATACTTAGAATTCACAAATATTTCATCAGAGATTAAAAATTACAGATTTTTCAAAATTTGAAATTCAAAAACAATCAATTTTGATATTCAAAAAATCTGAAATACTAGGTATATGAATTAGTACTTATTAATTATGATTCTTGGTTTACGGCTAACCAGCCGAGTGAAAGTTTCAACAACTATCGAAAAACTAAACATTACAATGTACTTTGTAATTGGGTTGTTTAGTGAAGAAAAATTCAGAGTTTGTTGCAGCTTGATCGAAAGAGCACATCATTCTAAGTATAACACGATTTTATTGCACTCCAATATCTCAATGTTCATATTATAAATGATTAACAAAAATTTCAATCCGTTGACTCAATGACGTTTCAATTTACACAATGACAGTTCGTCCCGAAGTAAAATTTGCTGAGGGGTGATTCAAAAGTGATTTCCATACTAATTTCAAACGTGTTTTAAAAATAGTTCCAGGTGACGGAAAATTGTGAAACTTTGGATTCTAGTTCAATTTTTAGCGTAGATTTAGAATATGTAAGAAAATTGATACCCCTAAACAAGCCAATTGGATTAATGTGTCCTTTTTTATATGAAAGTAGCGAAAAAGTTACACGCCTTCTCGATGACAATCGAACTCACGACTTCCTGTTCGCTAATATGGCGCGAGCAACGGACTCATGTTTCGTAACCGGTCGTTTGAGAACGTCGCGACTCATTGAGAACCCGCACTATACAAATCTCGTCCGGAACGTTGTTGGCGAGTAGTGTGTGGTCTTTCAATACCTAATTGGTGATCTAACGCAAAGATAAAATGCGTAGATGGCGCTCTTCTAGAATATGGATTAGTGTATCTTAATCAACATTTCTAGTGATGACATTGGAAGAAAAATCACCACAATCATTTAACTTACAAGATTTTTGCAATTTAAGGCACAGGAAACCGCAAATATTCGTTTCAAATTGAAAAACTTGCAACCCAACCTCACTTTTAATCGCCAATAAATAATGCGCTCTCGGCTAGGCATTGCATATAGCGGAATTTGGGGCAAGTGTTCTACCTTAAGAAACTTGTTCTCTAACTTTGTCCAAAGATTATCAAACTCACCGATTAAGTTATTATTAGTTAATTTTGTCGCCATCTAATCAGTGTTGATAGACTCAAATCTCAATTATAAGCTCTCCCGTGAAATCAAACTCATCAGAGATCTGCCTTGCAAATCTCACGCTTGAGATTTTTATGCAAAATCACTCAATCAACTCAAATCGTTAAAAATGAATGTTGTTGGTTACGTTAGGAAGGATTACTGCGTGAAAATGGGTTTTAAATATCATTTAATAAAATTTGAGATTCATAATTAGTGCCACCCTAAAGCCAATCGTCTTAAACGTCTGACGACGACGCCCCTCATCAAGACCAGACGAGGACGCCTCCCTTTCGCTTCGGTTGGCAACATTGGCTATAGCTGTCAGCTCTGGCCAAATAAGAAATAGGAGCCAAAAGCGCAGCAAAACGAAGAAAATATAAATTTGATTTTGAAATTTTTATTTGATATTGAGATTTTTTGCTAAAAGTGCGACCAAACAGCTCTAAAGTTGAGTGGAAAGTGCTGTTTGAGACTTATGTGTTAAGGTTAAAGTGAAGAAGTTCGCTAAAATTGTGTAACGGCATCGATTTGCGGCGGTGGAAAATTTGGCCGAAAAAAACGACTCCACCGAGCGCTGACAGATTTCCAGTTGGATTATTCGCGGCGAATGTGCGAGCTTGTTATCGACCGACCAACAGAAGAAAGTTTCGGAGGTGTTTTTGTAATTCCTGACCGCCCTGGGGGACAAATCCTTGAGCGGCGCAGTTTGGGGGCAATTCCAAGGTTTAGACCAATATTTTGGATGGTGTGAATCGCGCTTGAGATAGTCCATCGTGTCAAACGGTTTATTTCGTATTGAATATTGATACCGAATCTGCTACAAAAATGGATGTTGGTAAGTGGCTCTCAATGCTGTCATGGCAGTTTGATTTCAAAAAAGTGCATACAATGTGTAACATCAGTATGCAATTTCTTAGACCTTTGAATTCTACCAAATAAACTCGACTTAATTAACGTAATTGCAGATGAAGACTACATGTTCGATAATCAAACAATGGAGGAGCTTGGTATCGATTCTCTGGACGAGGGAACGTTAGTTGGATCGGATGATTTGGTGGAGTATTCAGCTGGCGAGGAAGATCTCGAGGAAGAAACTGTCTACATCAAAACGGAGGTAAGCCTTGAGGGACCGGTCCAAAAAGGACGTAGTTGCAAAAAAGATGTTTTACACTTCCCCTCGTAGCGTTTGATGATAAATATTAATAACCCCTTCCCCCACTCCTGTTAAACCAATGAACCGTATGGTTATTTGACATGACATTTTTTTTCTCTATTAACAGTATTTTTAGAAAGGATATAAATCTGTTGTAGCGTAATGAGGCGGTGAAATGACTGCAATAAATTGGAATAACGTTAATAACTAGCAAAAATCATCACTTGAACAATCCCTAAAAACGAGTTTATAGAACTTAATCAATTGATTTAGAATATTTAGAATAAAAAAGCCAATTTTCTTTCAACCTACTCAACTTTGGCATACTGTAACCTTATTTCCATATGAGCAATCGACATTGTAATTTCAACGGAGGACTACAAATATGCTCAATTGCATAATCACAAATATTGGAATCTTTCGATACACCGATTAAAAAGTTAAGTATTAGGTGAAATCTCTCAAAATAATCTTGGTTTTAATAATTCAAATACAGTCCACAACCTGATGAATTCCATATTGTGCTCTGCAAGATAAATCCACGTAATGCGATTATCTGAAAATGTCCATATACCGTCGCGATACATTCGTCCATATACGTCCATATACATTTGCGATAATGAAAATCACCAAATGTTTCAGATTTAGCAAATTTGAAACATTTGCGTCCTTGAAGAACGAAAAAATCCAAGCCTACTTGAAGTTTGACGTTGCGTTTGAATTGCGCGAATATCTTCTGCGCGTTACCGCCGCCGCTGAATGTGGATTTAAAATAAGTGCCGCAATAAATATATCGTACACTGAACCAAGTATTCATGTAAGATTTATCTGAAAACACATATAGTTTTTTTCCATATAGCTTTTTACATAACTTTCATCAGTTTACAACATGAACTATAGCTATTTCCTTTTGATTTAATTCATCAGAAAAGCACATACGTTTTATTAAAAATACGTATGTGAGTTATTGCATTTTGTTAATGAATTTCATGCGAAATTCAGGTGAAAATTATTATTTTTGTTCGTGATTCTCATATGGTCGTTTAATGATTTTTAATAATTATATTTCAGTTTTATGGTTTTGCTCTACTACAATAAAAGAAAAATATAATTCATGTTTAAAATTATTTATTTAATACATTATCTGCGTTTCTCCGTAACACCTTTTTGCAGTAGATAAAGATTAAGTTTGATATTATTCGAAAGCATCAATGTACCTTATACAACTTAGCTTCATGAGCAGTAAATGTTTAATATAATATAATTTAAACTTTAGATATAACTTCGTTTATAGGCCCAATCTTCGGTTTCCACATTATTTCAACAAAGAAATTTAAACTATCCAATTCCAAGTCTGTTTCTTCCTGCAATGGCCCATCATCTGCGATTTGTGAAAGTTTGGTTGATTTATTTCATCATTATTCTGTGAAATTCAGATTCAAACAACGGATTAATATTTAATTATCTTATATGTAGTCATCAAACTTACCTCCCTTTGACATAATTCACATTAACTTTGCACAAAAACATTGAAAAAGTTGTGAGAAGACTTTCGAAAGTCCTAAACCTGCTGAAATTCAATAAACTGAATACGCCATCTTGAAAACACTGTTTTGAATTCCTAAATTTTCATATCTGAAAATCACATGAACATTATCGGATAACATACATGGCTTATGTTCAGATACAATTTACAGTATTGATCAATAAATATGATAGGGTATTTTAATATGTTCTATGTGCTTATTGCATGAATTTTAATGGATACATATCCAGCTTTTTACGCTGGCTATAAAACAACAAGGGGTGATCAGATTTTGACATATCTTGTCCACGTATTTTATAGCTACGTCTTAGCAGGCAATGATCTGACTTTGTTTATTGAATTGTCAAAAATCTTCACCACGTTTGTTATGAATTGCTCCGTAATAGAATTTTCCAATTATTCTTGGTTTTACACTATTTCAACTTCTATTTTTTATATTTTAGGTACCGTTTTGATTCAAATTACGGACAGCTTCAAATTCCGGACACTCTCGTTTGTATGGGAAACATTTCACACGAAATGTTTCAATTTTCGCCATCCAAAAGTTCTCATTTTCGAGGCTCGTTTTATTAGGTTTTTTCCATAAATATCGTTGCAAATTTATAATGCCCAACTACCTTAGACGTCTCTTAAGTGGTTGAACGATTTCAATTGATGATTTGACTGTTCCATTAATGATTATCATGAGCTGTCCGTAATTCGAATCAAAGCGTCCGGAATATGAGGCAAAAGTGAGGGAGCGTCCGGAATAAGAATCATGAAAAGGTCACACGTTTTGATTTATTTAAAATTATTCAAGTTGCGGACGCGTATTCTTTACCCACCATCCGAAAGTTAAGGGCTTCCGACGCTCGATAACGCTAAAAAATCATACAGAATGATTTATTTTGTATGGTCCAAGCTGGGTTATACTTCACTGATGCCTTAAGTGTCCGTAATATGAATCAAAACGGTATCCGGATGACGAAATATCTCACGCTGGTGTTGATAGTTTTATAAAAATGGGATAGTTGCCGCATTTAAATATGAATACATATCTGGAGTTGGGAGACTAATGCAGAAGACACTTATATGCTAACTTTGTTAAAGGACCCCATTTGGTTTTTATAAATCCCTCCAACAAAAATGATGCTGATGATGTTAGACATAATGTTGTGTCCATAACGCAGAGGCTATGAACATAAGCAGCTCGCAAAATCTAAAAATCAGAAAAAATGGTTCTGCTAGGGACAAAGTCTATAATTGGCATAAAAATTCGTCGGTGATTAAAATATAACTCGATATCTATAATTTTGGCCCGATCTTATTATTTGTACACTTGTACATTAAAACTGTACGAATAAAAATGCCACCGTTGGAGGAAATAACAGGCTATCAATATCAACCTGCAATTCCCCACTGCTGCATTCCGATGGGAACGAATCTAACCGAACAGACGGAATCCCATATCGTTATCGGACTCCTAGGGTTCTTCTTCCTTCTTTTTGAAGGGGCCGGGACAGCAGCAGCCGGGGCGGCACCACCTCCGGTTCCGATGTTGGTGATCAGATCCTTGACGTTGATGCCTTCGAGGGTCTTGGCGAACAGAGCGGGCCAGTAGGGCTCGATGTCAACGTTGGCGGCCTTCAAGATGGTCGAGATTTTATCATCGGTCACAGCGACATCGTCGACGAGGATGAGCGCTGAGTACACACAGACTAGTTGAGAGCCATTTCTAATGACGAAAAACAATCATTCTTTTGGATCTTTTCACAATCGCTGCAATTTTGACCAGAAATTGACGGTTAATCTTCCAGCCAGAGGCATCTTCAATAGTACACGGGAAAAAATTCTGTGGTAAAAACTACTATTGTAGCTGACTACGCCCATTCTTGAAACTACCATGGAATTTCAGAACAAATTACTATGTTTATGGTACATCCCGCCGCATTACTGGTACATTTGACAGAAGTTATTTTCATCAATTCGATTTCGACTACAGACATGGTACAATCAAGCGCATTTCTGGTCTGCTGAAAATTGCCGGTGCGAGCGCTTAAGTTAACCCCCTAAAATGGTAGTTTTTACCGCACAATTTTTTTGCGTGTAATCAGTAGGTTGATGGTTAAGAAAAAGTTTGTGCATATCCTGATCCTTGTAGAGCTAAAATGTTTAGATAAAAGATTATGAAATTGATAAAAAATTCCCTATTTTGATTACGTAAAAACATGATTCATAAATTCTGACATTGAATTGTATACAACAAAAATTTCCTTCATCACAAAGCTTGCTTCGATTAAACCATAAAAATTATAGTGAAGGCAAGAAAAGTCAAAAGGGGGTGATTCGTAATTTATGGCAAGCTAGCGTAAAAAGGATTTCAAATATTCTGGATGTATGTGACGTTTTTAATACTTTTTATGATATTTCTTGGTTCAGTGTAGTAATACCAGGACGAAGAAAAGCAGGGCTGGTAGCAAATCACTTTTTAGTGTTTTTTTTTTTCGATCTGGTTTTTCGGCCTGGCCACTAAAAAGTCACTACAGTGTCTTACAGATTTTGACAACAAGGCGTGATTTTTAAGTTGCCAAAATGAGGATGTTGCCAAAATCGGGAATTTTGAAATGCTTTTTTTTTATTTGCTGTGTCGTCCGATTTGGACACGGCTCGGACCTATGTAGATCCATCTCGCATTTTTTTTTAAATGCTTATGTTTTTTTTTTTACTAAAAGTATCAGAAAATGCATGACAAGTATTACGAATGAAGTGAACAATATCTGGGAGCCTTCTTCAGTTCAACTTCTGACCCAAAAGCATAGGCATCACTGATTATATTCACACTGAAAAGCACACTGTTGTGCACAGTACAAGCACAGACAAACAGACGTAACACTTAAAACAAATCTCGATTAAAATCATAGTCACGAGGACATGTACGCCCAATGCTAAAATTAGTGTGTTTGGCCGACAGGCCAACAGATGGCGGTAGTGTATAAACATCAAACGCGGACAACAACGATGCGAGCGCTGCAGGTGGCGGATTGGCCACCTACCATATTTTTGAAGCGACCGTTAAAAAGGTGGTCGATGCAAAATTATGAGAGTGTGACGTCTGTTTGTCTGTGGTACAAGCGTGGTATTTCTTTCAGTGGCCATTTGCGATTGTTCTAGAAAGCAAATGTGCAACTTTAAAGCAAGGCCATATTGAAAATAGCAGATTTGGAATACAGTATCCTTTCGAGTGCGTTTATTTTTGAGATTTCCTTAACATAGAATACAATCATGGTTACCGCACGTCTTATGTTGTTGGAAAAAGTGGAAGTTCTTACAATTTACCATGTTAAAATCAATGTTATCGCAGTTTAAATGTACTGTCAGGAATGAATAGAAAAAAATAAGATGAAAGATATCCCTCAAATATTTACAGTAAGGCTCATAAAAAACTATTTTCAATGCTATTTATCGAGACCGCCATGCATCCAAAAATAGAGTTAATGACGAGATCTAATTAAGCATCAAGTTCGTTTGCTGAGATTCTGGAAAAAAATGAAAGTAGCCAAATGAATGATCAGAGTATAGTCTATTAAGTATAGTATAGTAATTTTTATAACTAACACCTTTAGTTTTGAAGTCACTTTTAGGTCACTCTTTGGCCACTATTTTGATCATTTTGGCCACTATTATTTAGCTGTCTGCGCCCTGGAAATGTCCTAAAAGTTAGCTTGCACTATGAATTTCGAAAGCATGTTCACAGACAAACAGTCGTCACACTCATAATTGTCCATCGACCACCCTTTTAACGGTCGATTAAAAAATATGGTAGATGGCCAATCCACCACCCGCAGCGTTCGCATCGTTTTTGTTCGTGTTAGACGTTTACACACTACCGCCGCCATCTGTTGGCCCGTCGACCAAACACATAGTCCTCGTGTCTATGATTTTGATCGAGATTTGTCCTAAGTGTTACGTCTATTTGTCTGTGCTAAGTTTGTATTTTTCCTCGATATTCGAAAAATCTTTATTCAGTATTTCACTAATGTTGGATAAAAACTGCTATTTTTACAATACTTCAAAAAGCGTGATCAACACGCTTGATTTTTCGCACACATATTAGGGTTTCAATGCTAGTAAAGGACCCCTTAGTACAGTGGTCCTCAGCATAACTGATTATACGGGCCACTTGAATGCTCCTAAAACATAGCGCGGGCCGCAAGATAAAAATAAATTCATTTGAACGGCTTATAATGGAATCGCAAAACAAAAAATATGTCGTTACGGTGTGTTGCATGAAAAATTCTTGTACGGAAAAGATCTTGAGAATAACTTGTAGGTTTTCGCAATTATTCAGATATTCGGATATTCAATCTTCTTCGTATCTTGTGAGAGAACTTTCTTTGGACAATTTGTAATAATCATCCAATGCTGAAACCTACACACATGGAGTTTTTTTAAATTGTTACCGGACTACACGGTATGAACACAATGGTGAAATCTCCGGGTTCTCCCGGGCTTTTCCCATAAGTAGCCATTGAAGAGGGCAAACATCTGGATTATCATGAAGTACTCATAACTTTCAAAATCTTCCAATATTATCAACAAATTCAAAATGAAAAAAAAACAAGCTTCGATGAAATATTTAAGATTTTTGGACACCATAATTGATAACTTAATTTAAGCGTCCATGAAACTCAGGAAATAAAGTTTCTTCGATAAAACTTGAATGACTTTAACAAGCAGAAAGTAACAGTTTTCACAAAGCCAATCAATATTTGAATATTTTACTCTCAGACTACCACTGTAGATTCCAGAAAATTTTGAAATAGGACCCAGAGGGCCTTAGACAGATTGCAAGCTGTTCCTGAGCTGACATATAAAGGCGTATATGCAATTTCCAGATAATCATTCAAGTTTTCAACATGGGCAACGCAGAGCACACTGGTTCGAAAGACAAGTTTTCCGAAAACTTAGTTGATGCCGGTCAGCATGTAATTACAGCTCGCGGGCCACATCACACGACTATTCAAAATCCTTTCGCGGGCCGCACAAAACCTTCACGAGGGCCGCATGCGGCTCGCGGGCCGCAGTTTGGTGACCACTGCCTTAGTAGCTGAAATCCAATCTCAGACGGATATACGTTTTGTGGAGACTAACAACAAGTTCAATGTCTTTACTTCATAGTACGCCTATGAAACATAATGTGACGTCTTGAATAATAGACCAATTAAGTTTTGCTTCTGGTTTATTCGACGTTCACTTAATAACTAATTTTCTGATCGCTATCTTTTAACAGCACTTACTATGATCGGTGTTTTGATCGGTAACAACCGTAGTCAGGGAGTAACCACGGTATTCACGAATACTGTTTGCAGTGATGCCAATACACTACACATACTAAATCATTCGATTTTTCCAGCAAAATATACATTTGGGGAACTGTTGTCCGAATGCCTATGGACCGATGCATGAGTTCACTAATTTGACGTTTGAGCGATGCCGAATTCACTCGTTGCCATGGTCACGTAAATAACACGGCACCGCTCAAACGTCAGATAGTGAACACGTGCATCGGTCCATTATGGACCCTCCCGAGGTCCATGATAGAAATGTTTACAAATTTGACGTTTCCTATTATGGAACCTACATTTGATTCCCATGTAATCCGGCTCAAACGCAAATATTTAGCCTGAAACCAAATATTTATTTGTGTTATGCGCTTCAAACCAAATATTTAGCCTGAATGCTCCTTAAACCAAATATTTAGCCTGAAACTGTTGACTAACAAGTTCCCCCGGTGGATTTTCATAGGATTTTCATTTGTCGATTTCATGCGCTTTTTGAACAGCGCCTAAATAGTTGATTTTAGCGATATAGTTTGTTTGGAGAAGTTTCTTGAAATATTAAAGCGCTTCTTCTGATGCAAAAAGTTTTGTGATAAATCCTCCTAGCAGTGAGATAGAAAAACTATTTAATCAAAACTTTTAGATAGACATATGATGTCTTCGGCAAAGTTGTAGAATTGGCTATTAGAAACAACTTTGTAGAAGACATGATTTTTCTATCTCTTATACTTTTTGAGATATATGCCGTTGTATGTGAATGGCCCCTAAAAATCATATTTTTTATCACAACTTTTTTCCAAGATTTGACACTTTTTGTGTTTTCTACATAGTTGTTTGTCGTCATAAAAAAACCGAACTTTTGCTGAACATATCATCACGCTATCTTTTGAAGTGACAAAGTTTTCTATGAGTTACTCTTTTTTCAAGGGGTAGTTTAGGCCCCTACAACTGCCTTCGGCGCAAAATGGTGCAGGCAACTCTTACAAATCATGAAAGTACCATATCTTCGCTATTGGCAGATGATAAAAACACTTGTCTATAAGCGTCTTTTCATTGGTTCTTATACTATTAAATAAATAAGCCTTATTAAAACGGTTTCTATCGATAATTCCTTTACTCCTTCAAGAGATAAAGAGATACGATGTTCAGCAAAAACACGCGTTTTAAGATATCTAACAACTTTGTAGAAGACATGAACAATGTTTAAAATCTTAGTCAAAAGTTATGAACAATAATGATTTTAAACGATTTTTTCATACGACTTTGTGTACATTCTCTTAAAAAATCGTAACTCGCGTAATTCAATGGCGAATATCATCATGTTTTGATTTTATTCGAATAATGATACTGAAAAATTACCCTCTGCAAAATTTGAAAGAAAAATAGCATAGCATAGAACTTCGGATATCGCGAATAACGTTTTTAACATGCAGTTATAAAACAATATTGCTGTATTTAACACTCGATAGTGCTTTTGATAGAACACGACCGATCAGTAGCTCTCGCAGTTGAACACTGCTCTTGCGTGATTTTCCTCCATCTCGGGAGGTGTTGTATTACCCGGTAGTATGCAACAGCGAGAGCCCATGGTCCTTATTAAGGTATGCACAAGATATTATCCCAGCATACATATTTCTCAAAGTCTGCTTTATTCGTCATTACTACACATTCAAACATTCTTCATATCTGCCCGTAAGATTTTAAACATCAAGAAAATTTCAAATTTTACTTATTGACTCAAATATTCAAGATCCAAATACTTCTAAAATTATATTCCTTCCTAGTCAAGTCTTTATGTTCTTCTAATGTAATCTAAATCTCTAAAAACATAAAGAACGTTTTGTTCAAATATTATAATTACTACTTAAATTGTTTTTAGGAATCATTTGAGGAACCTGCAATTCCAAAAACTATGATCACAAGTCCCAACATAACGGTCAAACGAGTAGTTAACAACAAACCTATAGTGACGCCGACAACTTTAACAAAAATAGCCCCAAAGCCAGCAAATTTCGTTCGAGCAACTAACGCAGCAGGAAAAGTCGTATACATCCAGAAACAGTCCGGAACGGTAGCTCCAGTGAAGTTACTGAATAATGCAAAATCTCCAACTGCCACAAGCACTACATCGTATCACTTAGTGAAAGGCGAATCTGGTGTGGTCATGCAACCTAAGGTTCAAACCATGATTCGAAGGGTTGTTCCAGCGGCCTCGACCTCCACTACGACGACTGCCAGCAGTTTGAACAAACCTAAATCTGTGTCCAGACCTGCAACGCATGTCGTTATCCACACCAAAATGGGACCCTCGGGGACTTCCACTACCAAAACTCTAACCGTGGCCGAAGCTCATCAAATGGGCCTGCTCAACAACAAGGCGAAGCAAGTTGTCCAGGTTGAAAAACCGAAACCAATCGGTATTTCTTCAGCAATCAAATCTCCAGTCAAAGTCCTCCCCGGATCCTCCAGTTCTACCATTGTTCGATTGAAGCAATCTCCAGGTGCAACCTCAACCGGGCAAGTGCAACGTATCTCAACAATCACCAAACCGGCCGTTCAAAGTCAAAAGGTTGTTCTGCCCCAAAGTGCCATCCAGGTGGGGCAGAAATCCGGCCAAATTCAGGCAATAAACATCCCCGGCAAAGGAATCCAATACGTTCGATTCCTGAATCAAAACACGGGCTCGACAAGTGCGTCCACCTCCGGCCATAAAGTGGTCCAAGTTATGAACAAATCTGGCAATGCGTCGATCGCCGGCTCGGGTTCGAAAATAATTGTACAGAACAACAAAACCTATGTCGTAAGCAATGGAAACGTAACGGCGGTAAGGGCGGCATCATCCGGACAACAAGCCAACCAAACCAGAGTGCTGACTTCCGGTGGGCAGACCGTTGTGAGGAGAGTTTTATCCGCTAGCAGTAGTCAAGCTGGGTAAGTTAAATGTACAGTGAAGGACAGAACTTTGAGAACATTTCACTCAAATAAACGCTGAATTGCTATATCTTAAGCAAATTGTGACTTTGCGTTTATTATTGCATTCAACTGGGCTTCGTGGCCTAGCGGTTAGCGGCGTCAGTCGTCTAGGCGTATTGTGTCACGGGGTGTGGGTTCGATTCCCGCTCCAGCCGGTGAAAATTTTTCGTCAAACGAATAATTCATCGCTGGGCTTCTGGGCGTTTCGTGTTGTTTGTTGCCTAATGTTAGTGATCGTTCAGTCTGTGCAGCCTATGTGCTGAAGACGGTGTAAATTGTCTTTATTAAATTTAGCGAGAAACGCATTTGCAGAATACCTACTACGAAGGCAAAAGAATCGAAAGAATTGTATAAACATTGAGGGTTTCAATAAAAGCGCAACAAAAACATAAGATCACTACTGGAATAATAGTATGTTATAAAAACAAAATCTGGAACACACAACCATTCAAAATTTCTTATAAAATATTCAGCACACACACATTTTGATAATGCCGTGGTAAATGTTTGATAAGGTGGTCTTATGTTTTTGTCGCACATTTCCCAAGCATTTTGTGTTCATATAAGTACCTGCTAATTCTTTTCATTTCTGTTCTATTCTGCAAATGCGATATTGTTAACCCTCTAATACCCAAATTTTTGTTTTCGATCTAAATATTATTTTTCGTTATCTAAAATCATTCTAAACACGGTTTAGGCAATGATTTATTTTTCTTCGCAAATTTATGAATTTTGGTTTTTGATTTTTATTATTTTTATTTTTGAACATCCCTATCCTTTTAAATTTTTTCTTGAAGCCTCTTCTAGATACTGATTTTTGACAATAATAAAAATTTGAGTTTTTACTATACTTTTGAAAATATGATTTTTTTAATTTTTTTCTGGAACATTTTTTATTTTCCGTGTAACTAACGGAAAAACAGATTTGAAATCATTTCAATACCATCAGGCTCTTCTTCTGTGATAGGTTGATCGTATAAAAATATAAAAGGTACGATTTTTTATAATACACGCTAAATGAATCCCAGGCATTTGTAGGTTATATAAGAATACAATTTTTCAAACAATTTTTAATAATACAAATAAGTTTCAAAAATCATAAAAAACTTTTCTTATATGCGTGTTATGAGTCAAGGTATAAGCCAAAAATAAAATCATTTTAATTTCCGAGCTATGAAAAAATACACAAAATTCCAAAGTGCACCCCGTCTGAAGGCGGGGTTGGGTATTAGAGAGTTAAAACGAGTAATAAAAATTCAACGAATATTTATTATTAGTGAGATGATCTTTGTGTTTTGTCTGTTACTGTATTATCATTCAATAAAGGAGATTCTAACAGCGAATTATCTTTGTTTTCTGTAGTGTCGTTAAACGTGACCCGGAATCTACTCGGTACATAGCGGTAGTTCGAAAAGACGACGGAAAGCCCACCGAAGCAGTTACCAATCTGACGGCTGCGCAACTGAATCAGCTGAGCGGAACGACCGTAATGGCCGGACGATCCAAAACTAAAATTGTCATGGTCCCGTCCACCTCCACCAGCGTGACGAATCAGATCAAGTCAACCCTCAGTGGATCGTCCTCAGTTCACAGTAACCCGTCGATAATTTCCGTGAAACGTGAATCGATCAGCGGGTCGGAAGATGAGACACGTAAAGGACCCGCGGTGGGAACCATTTTCCCCGATGAAGCTTACAAGAAGCGACCGTGCAATTGCACTAAGTCGCAGTGCTTGAAGTTGTACTGTGATTGTTTTGCGAATGGGGAGTTTTGCTACAACTGTAATTGCCGCGATTGCTACAACAATCTGGACAACGAGGAGGAACGGCAGAAGGCGATACGGGCCACCCTGGAACGGAATCCTAGCGCGTTCAAGTAAGTACCGTTGACTATTTTAATATTGTACTTATATTTGTGATGGAGAAGTTCAATTTAGTTGAATTATCACTACATGGGCTACTCCAAATGACTTAAGGTTTCGTATGGCATTATAGATTGAATGTCCAAGCACTGTTTGACTTAATGCTGTACAACGTCTATGTGGAATAATACCCAAGGAACAGCTACCAATGTTACTTGAGTACTAGACCATTTTTAAAAAAACTGAAATGTCTGAGATTCAACCAGTCAACCCCTATTTATAATTGCAATACCAAAACAAATAAGGTATCACACAAATTTTTATCCAATTTGGAGAACATTAGGAGGGGCCTAGCTGTTCTTCAGCTATCCTTACATTCAAAAAACTCTAACGAGAATTTGGAAAAACGAAAATGAAAATAAATACCACTAGTCGAACGTGTTATTACTTTTAAGAATACTATATGCCGATTGGATATCGTTTTGACCTAATACAATTGATTTTTGTTCATTAATGTGCCTGAAAACCGTACATTTCTCTACATGTTTTGTTCTACGAGATTCTCAACCTTATGTCTGAAAATTCAACCGTAGTATCATTCTTTTGCTCTTTCTGGTCATTATCGCAGTACATCATTTTCGTATCTGAATTACAGATAAATTGTAAAAAATGGTCGAATTGACGACATTCCTCATTTAACAGCATTTAGAGCTGCTGCCACATGGGGCAATTGCTGACATTAGCATTAAGGCTAAGTAGCCCGTCATTCGTTTTGGCATCAATGATGACTTTTCAGCTTGCATTTCAAAGTGATAAAACTCAGTCTTGATGGTTTATATTGACTTGAAAAAGTATCACTGTACGCGTAACATGCATAAAGTATGCTGATACTTTTTCAGCTATGTCAGTGCAAAACCATCTGATTTTCTTTGATTTGGAATCGTGAGATGAATTAGCAATAATCATCAACGACGCGTACAAATTTCAATGACGACCTACTTCGCCTTAACCCTCTCTTGCTCATGGTAGCACAGGTGATCCACCGATTTTCAACGAACGCGGGCTAAACCGAATTGGTACGAGTAGCTCAATAATAATTGGAATAAATTTATACGCTCATTTGTCTCATCAAACATCAAAATAAGTGAGCTAAGGGTCAAAGTATTGAAAAAACAATCAACGAACTATAGAGAACAATCAATAATTTTTATTGTGGTTTTGAATAATATAGCTTATTTGGAACAACTTTTGTTCAAGCACTTTTTTTAGGAACGCCATTTTGATAGTTAAATTGTCGAACAAAGCTGTGGGAAAGAAAGGGTTAAGCATTTCGCACAAATTCGTGTGGTAGGGGAAAGTGGGGCAGTTTGGCCACTTTAAGGAAAATACCATAAAAGTGCTGAAAATAATATGAACTTTTCGAATGTTTGCATGATTTCCAACAATTTTGCGAAAAATACGCTAGATCCGCATGATTTCCTTTGTCTTATAAAGTTCACGGATCAATGATTGATTTTTCAAAATTTGTCATTTTTCGAGTCGATTTTTGATGGGGTTATATGAGCACCCAATTTTTGATTGCAAAATAATCTCATATCATCTAAAAATTCAATTATTTTGTTACTACATTGGAAAGTTATCTATTAGTATTTATAAATACTCCGTGCTTGAAGATCCCTCCCCTTGGTTATGCGACCTTGCCGCGATGGGAGGGCATAATCCATTAGCCCATATGATGGAAACCAAAGGCGTAACCTGTAGTGGTGGTATCACATTTTGGCACTTTTTGCTTAAAGCCGCGTCATAATTCATATGACATAGACGCAATAATATCTCGGATGTGATCCAACGGACATTCTGCGTCATTGATAGAATTGATGCCCATTTCAAATAATTCTCGCATAACTTCTGATCTCGCCCTAAAAGCCATTGGTAACCATGTGTGTAGCTCGTTGTTTCTGAGCATTTGAATGGATGTTCATGTTATTTAACAACGCTATGGGAAAGCAAGGATCTTTATCTACCTGCCTGTGATGTTGGTTTGGATGCTTATTCTTTCTTCTGCTCAGAAACAACGAGCTACACACGTTGCTACCAATTTTAGGGCGTTATCTCAGAGTATGCGAGAATTAATCTATTCGAAGTGGACATTAATACTATTGGTGACGTTCAGTTTGCCTTTTGCTAACCAGAATGATCCGTAGCCACTCTTACTATTAGCTAGTTAGATACATCGTTATCATATACGACGTAGGGAATACATAGGAACTCTTAGGAAAATGACTAGTAGATTCACTGAGTAGAAATGAGTGGCGACAATCTTATTTTAATATGGTTTTTACATTGCCATAATAAGAAATACCTCTTCTGTAACAGCGGTATAAATAATCTAATTCCAGCTTCATTTTCGCAAAATTTACAAGTAGAAAGTAGGCGTTGTGAAGCATTGCATTTGCCATCGAAAAGTGAATCATGTAGGAGACTGTAATAGAAGCCTAAGGTAACTTTACTCTTCAATATTCACTATAAAATGACTATGGAAAGTAAGACGCTGAGATCGATCATTAGGGTACACTTGCTAGTTTCGAAAAATTGTTGAACAGACAAGGAAAGCGACTTTTTTCTTTAAGGATATATGAACCTAATGACCAATAAACACTTTTAACAACAAAAAATAAAATTAACTAGAACTACTACTAAACAGCCTAATTTTGTTAAAACTTGACGACAATTGACATTTAAGACTCTAATCTTACGTAAAAGACAGGAGTAATCAGAATAGCACTTGAATGACAAATTATTCAAAACCATTTCGACTAGACAGTATTAGTAATGACACTACTACACAACTATTTCAAACAAATTCTGATGGAGCTGCTGATTTTCACAATGCTTCCTTTTCTTAGAAGCAAGGGAATATGGGCACTTTTCAAAAACTACCACGTCACAATACTAATAAAAAAACAGTGTTCATGTGGGCGCCATTGCCTAGTCCGTCTGAGTATTGGTCCTGGTAGAGAGGAAACTTGGCAAAAGCCAGACCGAGGGTTCAGCCTTGACAAGTTAAGCTGTCAGGCAGCTCCAACTGAATACCATACAAAAAAAAAATACTCCGTGCTTGAAGATATATTTTTTAGGAACATTCTAACAGTCAAACATCATCATTCTGAAATGATGAAATTTAAAAGAGCCATTCGGGGCAATATGGGCAGTTTTTTCGAACATCTTATTTGATTTTTGAACAATGACTTATGACATGCCTATTGCTTTATTTCCTCATCAGCTTTGGGGTTGCATGTTATTTCAGATGAAATTTAAAGAATTTATGCAGTTTTCAAGTGGTGCTCATTCCACCCCATTGGCCAAACCACCCCGACTACCCCTACACTCCTAGTCTATTGTACGAGGGTTACCTCCTTCCCTTCTGTTACTAAAGTCAGTAATTTGGGACCAATCTATAACTCTTAGACAAGATTGAGGCATCCTCCAATAGTCGAGAGCTGTCCTGGCCACGTCCTTGCGAAAGCTGGGAAATAGGAAAGGATGATTGATTGAACATCTATTTAAGAAAGATGCAGAGAACTCTGCGACCTCTCATAGGTGTTACGGGATGTTGTGGAATGTTGATGGAAAAGATAGTGCCATAGGATACGTTCGGTAGTCGTTCTGGCCGACTAATGTTCAATATTTACGCATTGTCACGATGCGCTGGTCAAGGATGGTAAAAATCGTCTCTAGCGACAAACAACACAGTATTTGAACGGTCTAAGAGGGCCGTCGATATTGAAGGAACATGATATATGGAGCTTCTGATTCACTGTTTGTCGTAGGACAAACAGTTTGCGGATGTTGTAACACGTTGCGATTAACGCGAATCGGGTTTTAGATCAAACATGACATACCATACCATACTATACCATGCGTCATGACGGAGTAAAAGCTAAAAAATCTCCAAAACTTATGGCTTGGCTCCTCTAACAATGAACACTACATAACACCAGTTGCCGGCTCACATTGGTCGAGTTTGGTTACGTTTTGCCTTCACTCCGTAGCCTCTCGGGCCTCTGAAAACCTTACCTCTCCGATCAGTCATCTCCGAAAAAAAAACTTCATCACCTGGTAGTACGCCCAAAGCACTATTTTCAACCCAAAGAAGGGAATCAGCGAAAAGTCTTCAACTAGGGTGACTGATCATGTACAAAACGACGCAGATACGAACCAGGATCCAACCGGCGACAACAACATTCACACGGCAGAGGCTCTGGGTAGTCGGGGCCCCGCCAGTGCGGACGCTACACCCCTCCCGGTACTGACGGGCAACCTCCGGCACCCAGCAGCCAGCTATTTTCGCGGGACGCACAAGGGTTTCCAAACCCGTTCCCCGCCCTTCCCAAGCACATCCGAAAGAGAGAAAGACAAGGAAGTTCACACCAATTCCCCTATGGACAGCGTTGGAGTTATGTTTGGACACTCCACTTCATCTTCCCCATCGAACAGCGAGCAAACCCAGAGAAGATACCTTACCCGCACGCGTCGTAAACCACTCCGATTCCAATCGGAATCCAGTGTTTTCCAACCACTGGGCCCGGAGGCCACCAATGCGGACTTATATGATAGACTGCATGCCCGAAGATATGGTAAGTCAGGTACAAATCAACCAGGTACGTCACAACATTACCCCTCTCTTCGAACAAATCAGTATTCTTCAGCCCCTGTATTAAGTAAGAGTTCCATAGCAGTGACTCCTCCCAATGAAGTTCTATCCAGGTCCAACGCTAAGAAAACGCCATACCCTTCCCGTTGCTGCAAGCAAAATTCTTGTTTTGCCCTACAATGGAACATGAATGGGTTTTTTAATAACCTACCCGACATCCAACTGCTCGTTCGGGAGCGGAAACCAGCAATTCTAGCGTTACAGGAAATTCACAAAGCCTCAATCAGTTGGATGGAGACCTCTCTTTCCGGAGGTTACAAATGGATCACCATGTGCTGTGAAAACTTCTCTCATTCCATTGCACTCGGCATCTCAGCAGAAATCCCATTCTCTCAGATCGATCTAGATACCGAACTTCCCATTGTAGCAGCTCGAATTCCTTGGCCCTTCCCTGTCTCAGTTGTATCGTCTTACCTTCAAAATGGCACATTTTCAAATTTGGAAAATCAAATCCGTCAGGTTCTAGCGCAGATACCAGAACCAGTTATTCTATTAGGGGACTGTAACGGACACCATCGTGCATGGGGAAGCAAGGCAAACAACGCTCGTGGGATAATGATGGTCGAAGTAGCAAATGAGCTCAACCTTATATTTTTGAACGATGGGTCCACTACCTTCATTAGTGGGCAAAGAGAAATCACTGTGGACGTCACACTAACGTCAGCTCCAATTTTACACGCGCTACAATGGGCTGCGGATATTGATCCACTAGGAAGCGATCATGTACCAATTACATTGTTCTTAAATGACAGCCCTCCCGAGACTTCACGTCGACCTCGCTGGTTGTATGACCAAGCAGATTGGTCATCTTTCCAAAATTTGATTGAAGTTAGCCTAGATCATACAACACCAGACTCCATCGATGAATTTGTTGAACTTATCCATGACTCCGCAAGATCAACAATCCCCAAAACGAGCCCCACCCCTGGACGTCGAGCTCTTTCGTGGTGGTCAAATGAAACCAAAAAGGCGGTTAAACTAAGAAGAAAAGCTCTTCGTGCAGCGAAACGATTGCCAGCCGGCCATCCCAACAAGGACGAAGCTACCAAAAAGTATAGGGAGGCTAGAAATGAATGTCGCCAAACCATCCGGAAGGCAAAAGAATGCAGCTGGATTAGCTTCTTAGATAGTATCAACGACAATCAATCTACGGCCTATTTATGGAAAGGGTTGAATGCAATCCTAGGTAAACGACGAGCGAAAGGGATCGTTCTCAAGATTGACAGCTGTACTACGCGAAATCCGGCTGTAATCGCCGATTCCTTAGCAGATTATTTTGAGGACCTCTGTTCTCTTCAGCGATATACAACTGTTTTCCTCAACCGTATACCAACACCAGCTGAAGCTATCAAAAACTTTGCGGTTCCACCGGACAGGAACCAACAATTTAATGAGCCATTTTCGATCAATGAACTGGCTCTTGTTCGCCAACAAGGTAAAGGAAAATCATCGGGACCGGATGACATAGGCTATCCGATGCTAAAGCGACTTCCGGTACGTTGCAAATCCATTTGGCTAGGCCTAATTAACAAAGAGTGGTCAAAAAATGGCACCTTTCCCAACATCTGGAAACACAGCTTGGTTGTTCAAATCCCAAAAAATACTGGAATTACAAGTAAGACGAAATTCAGTGAGATTTTTCTCGGAAAAAATGCGTAGTTTTGGGTGCAACTTTTTCTCGCGTGCGTAAAAAATAATTCTACTGTGTCCCGCGTTGTGAAGATGTTCCAGGAGACGAAGACCATCGAGCGACGCGCTAGAAGCGGCTGAAAACCGGAAACGGAATACCCAGAGAAGGGGCGGAAGATAAGGCAGTACTTCAAGAATAACCCGAACCTTTCCACCCGAGACGTGACCAAAAAGATAAATTCGTCGAAGTGGTTCGTCCAGCAGACCATGAAGCGGCTGGGCTACGTGTTTTTAACGTCAGGAAGGCGCCAAATCGGACTGACAAGCAAAAAATGGTGGCCAAATTGCGTGCGCGGGAGCTGTACCGTGAGTGGCTGGTCAAGCCAGGCTGTCTCGCCATGGACGACGAGACATTCGTCAAGGCGGGCACCAAACAAATCCCCGGCCTCGAGTTTTTTGTCGGTACGTCCCGCATGGAGGTTCCGGAAAAGTTCCGGAAGAGAAAGATGGACAAATTCGCGAAGAAGTACCTGTTGTGGCAGGCGAAAAACCGGCACCATAAAAGGGCAGATTTATCGTGCGGAATGCTTGCAGAAGCGCTTGCTGTCCTTCCTCCGCTCTCAGCGTGGTCTTATGCTGTTCTGGCCGGATCTCGCTTCGTGCCATTACTCCAATTCCGCCTATAATGGCTTGGTGATAAAACTCAGTCAACATAAGTAATATAGCATATAAACAAGATAGATAAATTGAACCGAATCTATGATACAGAAATAGCCCAGATTGTATTAAAAATAGAGAGCAGGAGCAGCGAAGCAGGACATTTTCTTTCGGTTCAAAATATTCTTTTATTTTAAGTAGCACAATGCTCGTAAATCGAATTTGGTCACTAACCGTCACCATCAGATCTCATAACCGTAACAAAAATGCTTTCTCATTGTAATTCATTAGAATCACACTTTTCACTTACAAAAAAATGTTCGGGTGGCATAGTACCGGCCGAACCACCAGCTGAATCACGTAAAAATCTAACAAGCAGAACAACACAAGCCATCTTTAAATCTATTTTTCGCAATCATAAAATACTCTCACTACTTTACAAAACTCTTGCAAGAACATTTGCAACTGAAATAACACCATCAAACGATTCAATTTTTCACCAGCTGAATTGAAAATATTTTTTTTTCTTCTTGGCATTACGTCCCAAATAGGACAGAGCCTGCTTCTCATCTTATTGATTAACGAGTGTATCCACAGTTATTGATTAAAAGCTTTCTTTGTCAAAGTTTCCATTTTTGCAAAGCACAGCCATCCTGAAAGTGTCTGGTTTCGCATACAGTACCATAGTACCAAGGTTGGCAAAGAAAGCTCTCAGTTAATCTGTGGAGGTAGTAGCAGCAGACCAACCGCGGCCCATAGCATTTGCGATGGGTCACAGTCGAAAGCAGAAGGCGGAATCCGCCTCGAACCCTGCCCCGCTAGCTGTGCTGCTAATGTTGTATTCCCTCATAAACCGAAGGTCGACACTGTCCCAAAAGAACAAGCTTGCTGTCTACAAGTAAATCATTCGTCCCACGATCGAGTACGGCATGCCGGTCTGGGAGAGCTGCGCTAAAACACATCATCTTAAGCTCCAGGGGGTTTAGAACAAGTTTCTGAGAATGGCTCTGAACGCCCCTAGGAGAATGCGAAATTCTGAGGTCCACCGTCTGGCCGAGATACAAACTCTCGAAGATCGCTTTAGTGAGTCTATCGAGAGGTACAGGGCTCATTGCCGCACGTCAGACCAGCAGGTCGTCCGCGCTATACCGCGGACCAATTAACCGTATGATGCGTCAGTATAATGCACATTGCGAATTCATTGGCGTTAATACCGCAAAGTGCCGTAATTCAGCGCAGTTAAGGAATAAAACGATTCAAATTGATAATTAAAAAATTGTATCGTAAATTGTAAAAATAAACAAGACTGCATTCATAATTTACAATTGAGATTTTTTTAAAATAGTTCACTCGTAGAAATTGCCTAATTCCACGCACTTTTTAAACGCTTTTCTATATTCCGCGCAGAAGAACGCCTAATTCCGCGCACTCGCGAAGCAATCAAATTAACATTTATTTCAATGTAAGGCAGCAATCATTCATTACGTAACCCTGAAATTGAAAATTTACAACCCCCTCCCCCATCCGTAATACTTTTTGTATGAAAAAAAGTATTTTTTTTGTATGAGCCGTAACGCTATAGTCTACGTTTAGTTTTATTTCTTTTATTTTATGACTATCACATGAAACAAAGATAAACATATGTTATGGTCTTTTTAATAACGTGGCATTGATACTTGTGAATTTTGTATAGGGGAATGTGGGGCAGTTTGGAGACCTTAAGGAAATATAGAAATGCAGAAAATATTGTGGAATTTTCAGGTCTTTGTACGATTTCCAACAATTTTTAGATCAATACATTAGATCCGCACGATTTCCTTTGTCCTATAAAATTCACGAATTAATGAATGATTTTTCAATTTTTTTCATTTTTCGTTTCGATTTTTTATCGATGGGGTGATATGAGCACCCTTTTTTAGGTTGTGAAATTATCTCATAAAATCTAGTAATTTAATTATTTTGTTCACTAAACTTGGAAAGTTTTTAGTGTTTAGAAACACTGTGCAAAAAGATTAAATTTAAAAGAACATTGTTACAGTCAATCATCAACATTCTATTTCGTAAATAATTTATTCATTTTTCTTTGAGTTTAGAACACTGATTTATAACATGCACATTGCTTAATTTCCTTGTCAGCTTTGGAGTTGCATGTTATTTCAGATGAAATTTCAAGAATTTATGCAGTTTTCAAGGGGTCTTATACCAACCCATTGGCGAAACCGCCCCGACTACCCTTATAGGTATTTGTATTGTGCATTATTCATACAACACAAGAACCAGTTCGCATTATCTCCTGTTAGGAAATTAGAAAAATGGCGTCGACTTAAACGGGCCTCACCTGATTATGTTTTTTACGCCGCGAAAAAATGCCTTATTTGCTTTTATTGATGATTCAAACTTATTCTAAATAGTAGTTGCATCAATTGATATTGAAAGTTATTGCAATATTAATGTGTATTTCTATATAAAAATCGTTTTGTTTGAAATGCGCGGAATTAGGCAATGCGCTGCATTAGGGCACTTTACGGTACTATGCCCAAAGAGCAGCTTAAAAAACGACTTAAGGACAATAGAAGTAATCCATAGTATGTAAGAAATATTTGTAACTAGTGGTCCCGGCAAACTTCGTCTTGCCATCAAGTAGGCTGTTTCGACAGTTTCGTTCGCGCTCATTTTTTCAACTTTCCCGGTGAATATCCTGGGATTTTTATACACACAAACACGTCGGAACCCTTGACGAACAAAACTGAGAAAGAATTATTTAAATCCGTTGACCCGTTCGTTAGCCATTTCGTGACATACGAACACCATTCCATTTTTATTTATATAGATAGATAGATTATTGTATGTAGTCTACTTATGCTTGACGAAATAAATAAATATAGTCGCACCCTTTTTAAGTTAGGTTATCAAATTTTTATCTCTGTAAATAGTAGTCAATAGTCGATAATTAAAAGAAGCCAATATCACTGAATCAATTTTCGGACAAATAACTATGTTCATCATTCAGGCTAGTGACATTCGGGTTTGTGACTTTCGGGCTAGTGACGTGGAATCCTCTGTGCTATCATATTAAAAAAATGCATCCAAGTAAGCCTTCTTTAAATTGCAATCTGAAAGTTTCACTTGCCAACGATTTGTTTGTTCACGTGATTAGCGTGTCATTTCTTTGCTCTGCAGCCAGCCGAATACAATTCTCACTTGTGCTAAATGGAATCATCTCCTTTTGCTTCCAGACCGAAAATCGGCGCCGTCAGTGCCGACGAGGACGCCCTCCGCCTGCATACCAAGGGCTGCAACTGCAAACGGTCCGGCTGCCTGAAGAACTACTGCGAGTGCTACGAGGCCAAAATTGCCTGCTCGGCCAACTGCAAGTGCATAGGTGAGTGTGGTGTTGATGCGGTTCTTGTATCGTTATTTTATTGCCTAAATTATCTGCCCACAATGACAGCATATCTTTGAGTTTGTGTCGTGCGCGTTGCATCAAATCGTTGCCTCTGCTGCTATCTATCTATCTATCTACCTTATTATACACTTAGCACTGCTATACATTCTACCGAGTGCTGCGCTAGGCATAGAGCGGGCATACAAACGATGTAAACAAGCAAACGGCAAAACCTCTGATCACACGCTGGCGGTTCAAGGTGGGAAGGGCCTGCATGAAATGACGGTGATTTGTAATTTATATGTTCCGTAAGCTAATGAGCAATTTGTGATACAAAGTGTTTGTTTGTTTTCTTTTATTATGGACCTTTTAACCATTTGGTTATTCGGGTCTTTATACTGGTTACAGAGTTTTAGTGTTTATGCCTATATTTGTATACTATATATATGGTTTGTTTAGAGATCCTTGTCCTAGACTGGGATGGCTGCGGCTGCGGCTGCTCTGGCTGCTTTTGTTGCTTGTCATCTTAGATGTTTCTTTATCATTTTTCAAAGTGTTACTATTTGAATAACCCATCATTATTCAAAGCATAATCTTTTATTACAACAAAATATTTAAATTTTGATAATTTTATCGATTTTGATCAATTGTCATCTGGTTTTGATTATATTTTTGCTATTTGAAGATATTCTTTGGCCGCCCTTTTATTTTAAGTCAATCAAACAAAAATATAAAATATGGACTATGCAATGTCTGGTATTAAGAGAAAAATAACTGTTGTTTTGCAAATTTTCTTAACCAGATGATTTTTGCTCAAAATCGAAAAAATGTTGAAACAAAAATGTGCTATAGGAGGGTCTATAATATTTTTTTTAAGTGATTTCTCGAACAAATTACATAAAATCACTTATGTTATGGGTAAATTTTACCCGAAATTTATATTGAAAATTGACGACTGTAAGATCGGTTTTCACTTCAGAGCAAAACTCATATTTAGCATTCATTTGGCAGGTGTTTTTTTTTTTGAAACATCTACTTATTTTGTTAAAAAGATTCTTCAACAAAAGAAGCCATGATAAAAGACAACTCATCCTTTTTAGTGAAAAAGCTATGCGTTACTTACTGCTGTAAAACAAGTATATTTTTAATTTTAGGCAATTCTTCATGTCTCAGGAATTATTTATTTATTTAGTATTTTAATGCAAGTCTCTAAGAAATATTCCTGTTTCAGTTTAATTAATCTACAAGAACGCCCCCCTTAGCAAATCCTGAAACCGCCTATGCCGAACCATCACCAGTACTGAACCGTTTTCATTTTTCATTCTTTTATTTTTATTTTCCACCTTGTGTGTCCGCTTATCGGCGCTCATTGGCCCTATAGGTTGTCGCAACACGGAACAATACGCAAAAGAGTTCGAGTACGCAACGTCGCTGACTGGTGTTGATAGCGTGGGAGGAGTCGTTGGAGGTAACTTGGAGCCTCTATCTGGTGACGACAGCATGGCAGAGGTCAGTCAAAGCGAAATGATTTTAGGGGGGTCCCCGAGTGACATCAAACCCATCGGAAGTGCGGGCGGTGCCTTTGCTGAAACTAAACCAACGACATCAGCTGCAGCAACGGTGGCCATTGCCGGAATAAAACGACCCAATCCGGCGGAACCCGATCTCACACAGTTACCACCATCGAAACAGCCGTACAATTTTATGACTCCAGACGTTATCGAAGCGACAGTCCAATGCATGATTGCGCAGGCGGACGAGTGTCAAAAGCGAGGATGCAACATTCGAACGGCCGAACGGATGATCCTGGAGGAATTCGGACGGTGTCTGGTGGAGATTATCGAGTTTTCTAGTAAATCGGATAGCTAAAGTCTGCTTGCGTAAGAATCTTAAACCACTTTTAGTGCACATATTTATGTTTTACGATAACCCGTGTCAAAAGAAAATTGTGGACGCTTGTACGGTACTGATATAGGTTTACTTGCATTAGAATAATTAATTACCGGTGCCATTGTGATGGCACGCGTAATGTGTAGTTGGTTGTTATTGGACCAAAATTTGGACCTGGAAAGCATTATGCATTAGCAATAAATATTTAAACGAATGATTGAAACAAAATATTTATTTCTCATTTCTCTTTTGGTGAATATATTTTTACAAACCTACATAAGCGTATTTAAGACTAGTCGAAAAAATCGCTTTTAATAAAGCGTGATGGCTGTACTTTTCGCTATTATGATAAATTACCAAAAAGTGAATTCACCTATAAAATTTAGCAATGTAAGTCGATCAAAAGTTTTCAATATTCAAAATGTACATAAGACAGTGTACAAATTGTGTACAAAGCAATTCTAACCGCGTTTTATAGTAAATATACTTTGATTGAGCGAGTGTAGATAAAAGTATGTATCGAACTTATCAGATATAATGAATTAATAAAAATATTAATAGCCTCACTACTATAGAATGTTAATAAAACAGCATCAGCATAGTGAAAACCAGGTACGGCAATTTATTTGAAAGAAAAACCTCAAGTCTACGTGCTGTTGGTTTAATGTGTCATAACTAACCAGCTTATTTTGCGATTCGAGACGAGTCCAATGAGATGACAACAGTCGACGCGCTCCCATGTGCTTAACTTATGGGCTTCCTCTACGAGTGGCGTGAGATGAGAGATCTCGGTCTCATATACAGGGTGTCCATCTATCCGAAAAAAAATCCTGGGAATTCCAAATGGCTGGAAGAAATACGGAGAATACCCGGTAACTTGTACAACACACCGGGAAAAAGTACTATGAATGAAGCTAGAAAATTTTACCGCACTTGGCATTATAACTAATTGATGAGTTGCCTAGACAGTTAACAGTTAACATCTACCAAGGATAAATATTTGTTTTTACCATTTTGATGAATTTATTGCCACGAAGTCATCATAGGAAATTTAAACGCTCAGGTTGGCCAGAAAAATGGGTTCTGATCGACGATTGGAAAGTTCAGCGCCCACCGGCTAATGAACGAGAACGGCTTACGATTGATAGATTTCACCGTTTAAAAAGCATGGCCATTCGTAGAACCTGCTTTCAGCACAGCCTCCTGGAGATCACCTCAGCAGACAGAATCGCAAAACGACCACGTTTTGAGCGATGGACGGCACTTCTCCGATATAACCGACGTCAGAACCTATCATGTTGGGGGGCAACGTGGCGTAGTTGGCTACACGTTCGTTTTATAATCATGGTCATAGGTTTGATTCCCAAACTCCTTATCTTACCAAGGGCCAACTGTTTGCTGCCGTGCGGGAGATGACTGACAGTTCCATTTCCATCGATCCGCGCACAGCCGATGGCCAACACATCGGTTACACATAGCATGAGTGTGACTTACACAGAATTTTCACTCAGCCAGCCTGTCCTACATTGGTTGCCTCATTCTGTGTAGTTTTAACACATGCGCTGCGTTGAGCAGGTTTAGCGTGTAGTAGAGAGCGCATAGTGGTTTCTGCGCTCGTGTAGATACACGTTACATGTCACCAACACTACTTCAAGAATGCTGGTTGAAAATATTATAAACAAAGATCAGCTGTTCCCAGCAAAATCAAACGGCAGTATTTTCAACCAGCAAATTTGCGCACGTGTTCGTGACACCGCTCGGCGAGAGCTCAATAGAGACAGCGTAGCATCAGATCCAAAAAAAGATTTGGCAATAAAAAAATAGTTTGAATTTAAGCGTTGTGATCCAGTACAACATTTCAATCGATCCTCGCTCAAGTGATGCCCAATGGCTAAATGAGCTACCAATTAGAATATAAGTAAATTGAGAATAAAAAAACCTATCGTGGCGCAAACATTGACTCTGACCAGTGATGATGAAATTGTGCCCAAAACTAACCGTCATCAACAATGTACGGTATCGAGGCCCGCTTCGGTATAACATAGCGCGATTGACTCAACCGAACGTCGCCATCGCAAACGCGCAGCATCTCGAGGTAGCGTTGCCGGAAGAGGCTCCGTGAAGTAGGACATGTACGAATTGGTTCGACGAAGAATTCAGGCTGGTTTTAGAGGAGAAGGCTGCAATGCTGTAGCAAAGAACGCTACAGAACGTGGAGCGATATGAATGAAAACGAAAGCAGCAAACCTACCCATTCAGGGACATAAGGCCTTATGTCGCCTGGAAGAAGTGGAATGTGAAGAAATGGAGTAGCTACATCATTCACAAGAAACGCGAAAGTTCTACGAGAAGCTTAACGTATTCCGAAAAGGCTTCGTGTCGAAATGTGAAGGGATAAGGATGGAAGCATCTTGACGTGATGTGATTGAAAGGTGGAAGTATCACTACGACAAACACCTGAATGTCACGTAGAACACAGGTGCAGAGGGTCACGACTGAGAAGGAAATGACTGCATCAGCACGGCGGATGAAGGAAACTAACCTGTTCCCACATTGAGGGAAGTTAAGGATGCCATCAACATAAGCCCTGAGAGGTTGGCCGCCTGTCTGCACCGGCTGATTGTCAGAATATTGGAAACGGAACAGCTACCGGAGGAGTGGAAGCAAGGCGTAATTTGCCGGCGACAAACTGGAGTGTGAAAACTATCTTCAATGGCCGCTCCGATGACGGATTAAATCTTCCTCGTACGTCGTAATCCTCCAGAAATGCCGTGAATATTAAGTCCCAACGCACCACCTGTTCATCGATTTTAAAGCGGCTTAAGATAACATCGACCGCAAAGAGCAATGAAAAATTATGGACGAGCTTTTCCGGGAAGCTCAGAAGATTAATAAGGGCCCATTCACATATTTCATAACGCTAAAGGGTGGGTGTCCTCAATAAGTTACAGCTCATACAAAACTTGTAGAACATTCATACAAAAAGTGTTACGAGGGGGTGGGTGGGTGTCAAAAATGGTCATTTTTGGCGTTATGAAATTTGTGAATAAACCCTAAGGGAAACGCTGGACGGTGTGCAGAATAGTGTGGAGATTTCCGGCGAACATTCGACAGGGTGATGACCGAAGGTCCTATATGGGCATGAAGCATGGACCATGCTGCAAGAGGACATGCAAGCACTTGGAGTGTTCGAACGACGGGTGCTTAGGACCATCTTTGGCGGTGTGCAGGAGAACGGTGCAGGGCGGCGTAGAATGAACCAGGCCCTAGGCGAACCCAGTATTAAGAAAGGTGGCGAAAGAAGGCAGGGCATGATGCAAGACTACCGGTCAAAAACCCTGCAAAGATGGTGTACGCGTCGAATCCAGTTGGTACAAGAAGGCGTGCAATACAGCGAGCGAGGTAGTTGAATCAAGTGCAACAGGATCTGGAGAGCGTGGGACAAAATCGAAGTAGGAGGGACACAACCATGGACCGAGTAATTTGCCGTAACATCGTTAACGAGATTTTATCAAATTAATTAATGTAACATCAAGAAAATGAATAAACATATAATGCATTAGGAAACCAGATATATTTTTAAATCGTGAATGATCGCTAGGTGATCTTTCAGTTGCCCATATGGCTGTGAAATTATCACATAGAGTAAGGTACACTTCGTTTGTCAACGGTACAGCAATAATAGAGTTTACAATCTTTAAAGCAAGTGAACTATCGGCTCGTAGCACAATACAGCGCGGTAAAATTTAAGATTCATATTAACAGACAGTTGATACATAACTCAAGCTTTGCTTTATCATCTTACGCTTCGTAAAGTAGCATGCGCGCAGAGCATTCTCTCCCAACAAGATTCGCGTATAAGCGCGTGTTCTCATCCGGGTGCTTCAGACCAATCATTTTCTAGAAGAATGAGAGCATAGAGTATTACAAAATCCTATTTCCCTGCTGAGAATATACCAGCTTACCATATACAGCGAATACCGCCGATAAGAACTGCCATGCAGAATGAGCACCTTTTCTATATCCTCAGGTCCCACCGCATTCCGGTCCACGGCTTTGGGATCCTCGTTCAGGCGGCAATACTTGTTTTGGTCTAGCTTTTGTACAACTCGTGCGTCCAGCAGGTGCCAGCTGTACACTTCCGGACACAGCAGATACGACGGATAAAGATTGCTCTTGTAGCGCATCTTGGGACACGAGTGGATGTAGAATCCCATGTAGTAGTTGGCAATACTGGGCGTGTGCTGGTGTAGCTTGCGCGTGAATGCTAGTTCCCTGTAAGGTTGTTGAAAGGGGTGAGTGATGGTAAGATTCATTTGGTAGAAACTTATATTATAACTATAATAGTGACAGACAAACCTTCAGGACCACCTTACTCAAATTTATCTTAAACGCTGAATTGCAATGTTTGTAGTACATTCCAAATGTGATTTTGATCATTGAACAATTCAATTTTACTAATACAAAATTTGCAGAACGTAATAAACAGGCAGGAACATCCCTGGGCAAAGGCACAACCTTGTGATCAGCTTGATTGCTGTCAGGTCTCGGGGCTTAAATGTATCTTTACTCTGAAGAGAAAGATGCACACTAGTGGTGCCAATGGCGATAATAATCAAAAGTGTTTTTAATGAACACTATTGATTAACATTGCCGTGAACTGATACTTTACGTGGTCTTTTATGAAGCGGCCCTCGTTTGTTTTTTTTTCTATACGTATTTTATTTATATTTCCAGACACTCATCCGGAGCATTATTTTATTTGTTTTAAAGTGCATCAAAACCTCCTAACATTGAAGAAATCGTGCTGAACAGGAACACACAGGGCCGTACAAGGATACAACAGAATCTTATTCAAACCGTTTCTTATACTAATAATATCACTATTGACTAATTGTACCACTCTCTTTTCGTCAGCTAGCGTCATTTCAGGATTAAGTTTTTCATTACAGCATTGAATAGATTATAAAAACTGATAAAGTGATCAAATTGAAGCATGGAACATATGCGTTATGAAAGAAGTTTTGTGCTGGTCAAGCGAATGCCGTCAGACTAAAAAACTTGTGACTAATCGCTATCTCTATTTATAGGTACCCGTAACCACAAATAGGAATAGTAACTCATGAGAAAAAAAAAACTAGTATATAAGTGAGTAGGAACTAACACCCCCAACACTGAAAAGGTAAGCACATATCCTATTCCATTACCCTAAAACACTTCTAGGAAGGAACAAAATTATCAGAGATAACTACAATTTTAATAATCTGATAGTGTCGGTTAGAGTTTTCAAACAACGTCAAGAACAAATTTCTTTTATAGGCGCGGTAAAAATTAGAAACATTTTATTCGCCGAGGTTGGTTTTACTCGTTTAGTGAAAGTATGATCAGTATAATCTGTGCTTCATTGTTGCAGGACATTGTTCTCATTATTATTTCGGCCTTCAGCCCATCGGCGGGATCACCTTAAAAAGATATATGAATAATTCCGTTGCTGGTTTTGATCATGTTACTAAGAAAATAGTGATAATGTGATAATATAGTGAGATGACGTTATTAATTATTTATTTATTTAGTTGGTGTTACATCAATGATTTGATAAAACCTCGTTAACGATGTTACGCCAATTTACTCGGTCCATGGCTGTGTCTCTCCAACTTCGATTTTGGCCCACGTTCTCCAGATCTTGTTGCACCTGATCGAGCCACCTCGCTCGCTGTGCTCCCCGCCTTCTTGTGCTAACCGGATTCGACGCGAACACCATCTTTGCAGGATTGTTGTCCGGTAGTCTTGCAACATGTCCTGCCCAGCGCACCCTTCCGGCTTTCGCAACCTTCTGGATACTTGGTTCGCCGTAGAGCCTAGCGAGCTCGTGGTTCATTCTCCGCCGCCACACACCGTTCTCCTGCACTCCGCCAAAGATCGTCCTAAGCACCCTTCGTTCGAACACTCCAAGTGCTTGCAAGTCCTCTTCCAGCATGGTCCATGCTTCATGTCCATAGAGGACCACCGGTCTTATAAGCGTTTTGTACATGGTACATTTAGTGCGGGGGTGAATCTTTCTCGACCGCAGCTTCTTCTGGAGCCCATAGTAGGCGCGACTTCCACTGATGATGCGTCTCCGTATTTCACGACTAACGTTGTTGTCAGCCGTTAACAAGGATCCGAGGTAGACGAACTCATCAACCACCTCAAAAATATCCCCGTCTATCGTAACACTGCTTCCTAGGCGGGCTCTGTCGCGCTCGATTCCGCCTATCAGCATGTACTTTGTTTTTGACGCATTCACCACCAGGCCGACTTTTGTCGCTTCACGTTTCAGGCGGGTGTACAGGTCTGCCACCGTTCCAAATGTTCTGCCGACAATATCCATATCATCCGCGAAGCAAACAAATTGGCTGGATCTTGTGAAAATCGTACCTCGGTTATTGAACCCGGTTCTCCGCATGACACCTTCTAGCGCGATGTTGAACAGCAGGCACGAAAGTCCATCACCCTGTCGAAGTCCCCGGCGGGATTCGAACGAACTGGAATGTTCGCCCGAAATCTTCACGCTATTCAGCACACCGTCCATTGTTGCTCTTATTAGTCTTGTGAGCTTCCCGGGAAAGCTGTACTCGTCCATGATTTTACATAGCTCTTCGCGGTCGATGCTATCATAAGCCGCTTTGAAATCGATGAACAGGTGATGCGTTGGGACTTGGTATTCACGGCATTTCTGGAGGATTTGCCGTACAGTGGAGATTTGGTCCGTTGTCGAGCGGCCGTTGATGAAACCAGCTTGATAACTTCCCACAAACTCATTTGTTATTGGTGATAGACGACGGAAGATAATCTGGGATAGCACTTTGTAGGCGGCATTCAGGATAGTGATCGCACGATAGTTTTCACATTCCAGTTTGTCGCCCTTCTTGTAGATGGGGCATATAACCCCTTGCTTCCACTCCTCCGGCAGCTGTTCCGTTTCCCAGATTCTGACAATCAGTCGGTGCAGACAGGTGGCTAACCTCTCCGGGCCCATTTTGATGAGTTCAGCTCCAATACCATCCTTACCAGCGGCCTTGTTATTCTTGAGCTGGTTGATGGCATCCTTAACTTCCCTCAATGTGGGGGCAGGTTGGTTTCCTTCATCCGCCGTGCTGATGTAGTTACTTCCTCCGCTGTCGTGACACTCGGCGCCTGTGTTCTCCGTGCCATTCAGGTGTTCATCGTAGTGCTGCTTCCACCTTTCAATCACCTCACGTCCGTCCGTCAAGATGCTTCCGTCCTTATCCCTACACATTTCGGCTCGCGGCACGAAGCCTTTTCGGGATGCGTTAAGCTTCTCGTACAACTTTCGCGTTTCTTGTGAACGATGCAGCTGTTCCATTTCTTCACATTCCGCTTCTTCCAGGCGGCGCTTTTTGTCCCGGAATAGGCGGGTTTGCTGCTTTCGTTTTCTTTTATATCGCTCCACGTTTTGTCGCGTTCCTTGCTGCAGCATTGCAGCCCGCGCTGCATCCTTCTCCTCCAAAACCTGCCTGCATTCTTCGTCGAACCAATCGTTACATGTCCTCCTTTCCACGTACCCGACGATGCTCTCGGCTGCGCCATCAACACTGCTTTTATGTTGCTCCAGCAGTCTTCAAGAGGGGCTTCGTCAAGCTCGCCCTCTTCCGGCAACGCTTCCTCGAGATGCTGCGCGTATGCGGCAGCGACGTTCGGTTGAGCCAGTCGCGCTAGGTTATACCGAGGCGGGCGTCGATACCGTACATTGTTGATAACGGATAGTTTTTGGCGCAGTTTCACCATCACTAGATAGTGATCAGAGTCGATGTTAGCGCCACGATAGGTTCTGACGTCGGTAATATCGGAGAAGTGCCGTCCATCGATCAAAACGTGGTCGATTTGTGATTCCGTCTGCAGTGGTGATCTCCAGGTGAATCGATACGGGAGGCTGTGCTGGAAGTAGGTGCTGCGAATGGCCATGTTCTTGGAGGCGGCAAAATCTATCAGTCGTAGGCCGTTCTCGTTCGTCAGCCGGTGGGCGCTGAACTTTCCAATCGTCGGTCTGAACTCCTCCTCCTGGCCAACCTGAGCGTTCAAATCTCCTATGATGATCTTAACGTCGTGGCTTGGGCAGCGGTCGTACTCGCGTTCGAGCTGCGCGTAAAATGCGTCCTTGTCATCATCAGTGCTTCCGGAGTGTGGGCTATGCACGTTGATTATGCTGAAGTTAAAGAATCGGCCTTTGATTCTTAACTTGCACATTCGTTCATTGATCGGCCACCACCCGATCACGCGCCTTTGCATATCACCCATCACTATAAAAGCTGTTCCCAGCTCACGTGTGTTGCCGCAGCTCTGGTAGATGGTATGATTACCTCTAAACGTTCGCACCATCGAACCTGTCCAGCACACCTCCTGCAGCGCTACGATGTCGAAACCGCGGATCTTCAGTACATCGGAGAGTATGCGTGTGCTTCCGATGAAGTTGAGAGATTTGCAGTTCCACGTACCGAGTTTCTAATCGCTAGTCCATTTTCGTCGCTGTGGTCTTTGCCGATTGTTCCGGTCCGTATTCTCTCGTTGACGTTCCTGTGCTGATGTGTTTTTACGGTTGGCTTGCAGGGCCTGACACCAACCCCCTAGATTTCCGGAGGACCATTCCCCCTAAATGTTCGGAGGGCCATAGTGCGCAGTTTAGCTTAGAGTCCTTCTCTGGCACTCGGACGATGATCAGCCGCCCCTGACATGGGGAACAGACGCTGTTGTGAGCCGCTCCTAACATGGAGTACAGACGCTCCAGGTTTGCAGAAGCAAAAGCAAACCCCCCCTTCCCTGTCAGCATACGACCAAAGTTCCCACCGGGGGTTGGTTACCCGATCTTCCCTGAGGTTACTCGTACCCCGGCCAGTACCGCGAGGAGGTAGGGATAGGAGTTGCTGGGCAAGAGGCTAAGGACCGCACAGAGGGGTCTATTTTATTCCTTCAGGTACGCGAGGTACCAATGGTACGCCATGCCCAGCCATTTACCAACCATGACGTTATTAAGGACTGTTCATTTAAGAAAGTGGACACGTGTTTTTTACAGTAAACTGTTTATTTTCGAACAAATTCATGAGTTTACCTAAAATACATGGAAATCAACGTAATTTCGATCAAATTCACATAAATTTGAACATTTATTGAGCATTGCTGGAGAATGCTCTTACTTTTCTTTTGATACCTCCCATAAAATTCTGCACAACTTTTTTCGGAACTTTTCGAACTGCTTTTTGAACTGCTGACCACATTTTCTTGAAAAAATCGATGGAGCTTGCTTCTCTTCCATCCTTCTTAAGATGCCGTTTGATTATTGCCCAATATGTTTCAATGAGGCGTAGTTCTGAGCAATTTGATGGATTCGATCATTTTTCTACAAATTCGACTTATTCCTTCTTGAGCATCTCCAAAGTAGCTGAAGCATAGTGAGCCGATGCTAGGTCTGGCAAAAACAATGGAGGCATGGTATGCTTTCAGTAGATGGGCAGAAGCCATTTTTTAATGCATTCAGTTCTGTAATTTTCGCCGTTGATTGAACCCGTCGTGAAATATGTAGTACTTTCATACCGCAGGAGAAAATTGCTTGCCATACCAAATAATTTTTCCCAAATTTTTCTGTTGGGATGTATCGTACGTCGTCAGGAATATCTGTTTTGGCCACAGCGTTGAAAAAATTCAATTTGGACACTTCGCGATTTAAGCCAAATCTCGGAACGGCAGTTTTTCTGTACACCATTTGTGCAGAAAAAAATTGAGAGTCGCCATGTCAATTCGACCCATCGTTTAGAATTTAGAATTTTTTTATGTCAACTTTTGTCTGCTGTCAAAATAAACACTTGAGATCACACTGAAACAAAATTTTATTTGTTTTTATGGAATTTTTACACCAAAATGCTAATATTTAGGTGTCCACTTTCTTAAATGAACAGTCCTTATGTCGAATAAGTTTGTGTGGATAATGGTAGTAAGCTACAAAGATGGTGATTATTAGAGTGATGATAGTTGGTGATATTGTGAATATTAGTGATATAACCAACAAGAATCATACTTTTATTTTAATGAAGGTAATGATATTGAGTGTTGATATGATTTATTTATTACAGTGATTTTTTTTAATGAGGAATTTTATACTTTAAACTTGATGAAGTAGTAGTATTTTATTGTTGCTGGGTTATAGAAGTGATGTTAATAATAAAATTGGTATAGATAATGATGACGCTGTTAGTAGAAATTCTGTTGATAATAAAGATGGTGATATCAATACCAGTGAATAGTGCTATGAAGTAATCTAATAATTATCAAGTGAAGTGATAGTGTGAAAAGAACGTTTCCCACCTTCTACCGTAACCTTCTGAGACAGATCGCAACAGTGTCTTCTTGGAAGCCATCTTTCCGTGCACGTCTGGTGAACTGCTTCAGAAGCATTACGTTCCCTTTCCTATCTAAAGTCTAGTTTAGAGCTTCGGACAGTATTCACTGTACGGCTAGCAATATACAAAAAAAACGTAAAAAAAGGCAGGAACATATAAACCTGAAGTTCTTGAGAAAATGCGTGGCAAAAGAGTAGGACCACTGCTAGAAATATATACTGCTTCGCGACTAAAAATGGGTGAACGAGCGTGCGAAGTTCGATTTTCGACCAACTTCGCCGTGTCGCGAGTCACTTCGCTTTAGTGCGCATCTATGCCCTCCACCGTGTGCATTATGCGCACTATTGAGAATTGAGTTGCGACACGACGAAGTTGTTTGTCGTTTCTCTATTACGACGGTCCCTTGCGATGTCGTTTTAGCAAGCTTCGAATGTACTCAAATTAATTTACTTTTTAAGCCCGTGAGCGGGCTACTGGAACATGAGCGGGTACTGGTACGTTGACGGTACATTAATCCATAAGTTTTTGTAGAATATTTTTTATCTTCAAGTACCATCAGTGCACCAGTATCCGCTCATGTACCAGTAGCCCGCTCACACCGAAAAAAGATAAGTTTAAACAAAATAAATATGAAAACTATAGCCACTAGACGATTCAAATCGACAAATTGAATTATACTGTGGACAATCTTTTGCGTATTTACTCAAACTACTTTACTTTTAAAACTCGTGAGCGGGCTACGGGAACATGAGCGGATACTGGTGCACTGATGGTAGTTTTCTAAGTAAACATTGATAATGACGTAGATTTGTTTTAATATGGATAAATTATACGTTTTCTATTTTTTCATCAAAACTATTCAAAAACTCAAAAGTTCATCTACACAAAACAACGTTGTTTGTAGAAGACGGGGAAACTTGGGATTTCCAGATAATAGTATGTAGCCGGAAAATCGTTTTGGAATCGTAAAAGTTATGTTTTTTATTCTGAGACAGTATGTCAAGCGTGTGCTACAATAAGGCCGTAAGTCGCATGATCGATTTCTCTTCAACGAGATGACCGACAGGATCTGCGATATTCTACAAGAAATTATGACATTCAGAAATTTAGCGGATATGAAAATTTTCAGCTGGTGATCTCGAAGTTTTGTCCGCCAGTGTACATACCTTAAGGATGCATATGTCCCCAATGACAAAAACCTAAATTCAGGATCATAGAAAAAGTACACCGAACTGACACAGCTCGGAAGGATATCGATGACTCCCACAGCGATGAGACGATCATCTAACCAGTACTGCTGATGAAACGATCCAAAGCCACAGTTGGGCGAGTTTGAACCCGTAGTAAACTGAAAAATGGTTAAAGTAGAACATTTTCGATATAGATTTTCGTACAAATGGGTTACATTAGCAGGGAAAACCAATTGATTAGCCAGAAAGTGTGGAGAAAAGAGGAATGAAGCAGAGCTGCTTTAAGCGAAGTTTTTTCGTGGGGACCATGAGTCGTACCTTGAGGGGAGACGTGACCAAGAAGGCCAGATATTCGTCAATTTTTTTGGGCGGATCGTTGTGCACCTGGGTTTGGTACTTCTCGTACACTGCGAAAGAGGCTTCTAGGCTTTGTTTGAATTCGGTTGTCGAGGTACAGACGGTAACAAGCTGGCGTTTTCATTTTTATGGATTTACAGGGAGTAATAGTAAGGAGAAAAAGAAAGAAAAAAACAAGGCAGAATTATTAAAACTAGTTTTAAAATAGTCACCTTTAGTGGAGATTTCACAAGAAATCTTTTGTAGCGATCCATTTTCAATTTGGATGCAGGATCTTTGTGAATTTGCATCTGATAGGAACAATAGAGAGCGTATACCAAGTCAGTTGCTCCCTCGTGCGATGGAACTAATTTTACCTGAAAAAGAAGATGTAATAAATATTGTAGTAAGTATGCCTTCCAGCATGGCTAGTAGCAGGTCTCTTTTTAGAGAATTGGACACTTTTTAATTCAAGTATCTGGAAAATCTGAGTAAAGGAAACATTCGGAAAATCACCAACTCCATCCGAATTCGTTCGAAATAGTAGTGTAATCACTAATACTGTCTAGTCCAAATGCTTTTAAACGGACTGTCATTTACATGTCCTTTTTAGTCATGCTATTGAGATTACTCATGTCTTTAACGTGAAAATAGAGTCTTAAATGTCAATTGTCGTTTAATTCTGAACAAAATTTGGCTGTTCAGCTGGTTAGTAGTGCCACTCAGTTGAAGTGCCACTATCATTGAATAAAATACCAAACGATACTAGTCTAGGAACTAGAAGAGATTTTGTCGTAAGATCTTCTGGATGTTTCTATGTAAAAATCTTTGAAAGAAATTGAGATGCTAATGGCAAAATCTCTGGATTAATCCTTGGGGGAATCCCAGAAATTGGAACAGAAGAACAATTGGAAATAAAGTCCTTCTAGAGACATACATTAAAACAGTGACCAAGTTTTTAAAAAGAGATCTGTTACCAGCCCTTTAATAAGTATCTCACTTCACCTCCCATCAATCATCCATAGCTTACCTTTAGCCTATGAGCCGCCTGGTCATCTTCCTTTGGTGCTTCGTCGAGAAAATCCTCCAAACTTTTCTCAACGTTTTTCCCCTTGGCCTCCTTCATCTTCTGTTCAATCTCTTCCGCATTCAATCCTTTCTGTATCAGTTTCTCTCTCTTCCGTTCAATTCTTAGCAGTTTCGCTTTCTTCGGTGGCTGTCCACCCCCACCGGTCGACGACTTGGTGGATAGATTGGAACTACTCCCAGCGTTCCTGTCCTTCGCTAGACATAATCCATCGACGACGTCATGTGAAGGCTCTTCTCTTTCGTCTTCTTTACGATTCAACGCTCGGACGTTATTTAAATCCAATTCCTTCCGAGGATTACGAGCTATGTCTCCCATTTCAATATCTCCGCCGCCACTTTCACCATGAGTCCCAGAACCTCCTTCATCTTCAGCTCCTCCGTCGTCCTTTCCTTTAATACCATCCTTGAGAAACTTGTTGATTCGTTTGATGATCTTTTTGTGCGACTTGCTCAACCGGAAGCTCATCGCATCGCACTTGATCGTGTACGACGGGCAGCAGGTGGTGTTCATTTCCGGCTTGTAGCAGTAGCATCCGGATCGACGCCAGCCCCGGTCAATTAGGTCCTGATAGTCCTGGCATGTCATGGTGTGCGCCCACATTCCTGTAACGAAGCAGACAGAACCGTTTGCATAAAGTTTATCAGAAACACCAAAGTGAAAGTTTCAAATTTGGGAATCGTCATTCAATGATTGACTGTTTAACGATAAACTTGCAACGATTGACGCGCCACCATATTTCATATAACGGAGGTTATTAGAACTAACTTGGAGGTGATGATATGGAGGTTATTTGGCAATTTGGAGGTTCAAATCACCTCCAAACACTAGCGATTTTGCGGTGGGATGTTGACGTTTGATCACGAATAGAGAAGTCCATTAGAAATTAATTCAGCTATTTGCCTAAAGAAATTTTCTTCTGGAGTTCGTTTAGTGCTTTTAAAGAGCTACCTAAGGAAACCTTCCAAGTGTTTCGTTTTAGATACCTTCACGAATTCAACCTGCTATTGTTCTAAAGATAACAACAGAAGTTACCTCTTCGATTACATTAGGAATTCCTCCAAAGATTCAAACAGTCATCCAGGAATGTTTCCAATAATTCTACCATTGTTTACCAAGATTTTTGTTCAAAAACATCCTCAAGAATTCAACCAGTATTTTTTCCAGGAATTTTCTAGGCTTTCCTACAACCTATCGTACAGTTTTTTTTTTTTAATTGTCAAAGAACAGTTAGAAAACCTTCAGGAATTACTCCAAGAATACTTCTTAGATAAATTGCTAAGATAATTGAAAAAGTAATCCATAAAAACTGTTGGATATTATCTTGCAGGAATTCTCTGGGAACCATCAGAAGGAATCCCTGAAGAAATATGCGTAGAAATGATCGGAAGAATTAGTAGAATAATTACTGTAGTATATAAACTGGCGAAAAATCTTAAGAACCTTCCAGTTTTCGCGCGATTGATCACCGCAAAAAGCATGGCGCTGATGTTGTGTACAGAGAACAAGGCTTTATCTTTTTTGTTCTACAAAATACAATAGTTGCTACTGAAGTGTTGATTGAACTTTTGAAAAAGTCATGACGGATATTACTCGAAAATTTGTTTGAAATAACTGCAGAAGCAGTCCTTGAATAGTTGGAGAAAATCTTAGAGAAATTTATGGAGGAACTGGAACATATACATAGTTTCTCGAGTAATCCCTGGAGGACTTTTCGGAGTGAATATAAATAAATTCTTGAAGGAATCCATATGAAAATGCCTGGAAAGAAAATCGAAGAAATTGGCAGAAGAATGCCTGTAGATTTTGCTGGAAAAATCCCTAAAAAAAATCATCGATATCTGGGAAAATCAGTGAAAGAATAAGTCAAAACATATTATGAGTAATCCCTGAGACAGTCTCTGGTAAAATGTTCACAGTTGTAATCCCTGTGAAAATCACAGGGGGTAGAAGCGTTGGAGTGCTCAAGGATTTCCTGAAGCAAATTTTAAAGAAATTTCTCTAACTATCCCTTGAAACACCGCTGAAAGAAATTTCTTGAGGGATCTGGAAGTATGAAGGAAGAATTATTTGAAGAAAGCACAAGGAATCTGAGAAGAAATTCCTGAAGAACTTGTGGATTACTCAGAAACGTTTAAAATTTGTCAGGACGATTCATTGAAAGCAGAGTAAGGAAAATAGTGACAATTTTTTGTTTAAGAAAATATACTATAGAGACCTTCCATTGACAAATATAGACTTTTTAGAGACTTGCATTAAAATAGAGACCGTCGCTACCAGCACTGTGTAGGGGTTCATGGAAAACCCTTTAACGAATTTCTTCGCCTTGGGGACCTTCCTTAGCCGAGTGGTTAGAGCCCGCGGCTACAAAGCAAAGCCATGCTGAAGGTGTCTGTGTTCAATTCCCGGTCGGTCTTGGATCTTTTCGTAAAGGAAGTTTCCTTAACTTCCCTGGGCATCATCGTACCTGCCACACGATACACGAATGCGAAAATGGCAACTTTGGCAAAGAAAGCTCTCAGTTAATAACTGTAGAAGTGCTCATGCTCATAAGAACATTAAGCTGAGAAGCAGGCTCTGTCCCAGTGGGGACAGTATGCGTAATGCCAAGAAGAAGAAGAAGTTCCTGGAAAACCCTTTAACGAATTTCTTCAAAAACTTGGGATTAATCCCATGGAGATTTTCTTGGAAGAACTCCTGTAGGAATCTTTGGAAGATCTACAAAAATAACTACCTTGTATTAAAATAGTGGTCAAAAGTATTTGAAAAGAGACCTCCTAGCAGCCCTGGCTATGCGTTACTGTGAATCGGTTCATAAATGTTATCTAAACAATCCACTAAGATCTCCAAAGAGAAGAGGCTGCGCCCCATCTTTAAGATCTGCTGAATATTTACACCTAACTAGTTTACGGATGAAAATTATGATTTAATGACTAAATAGGTACTCAATTTTTTACCACAAAAGGAAAGTTCCTTTGGACAAAGACCCTTCCCCCCACAGGTGCAACCGAGTATCCGCCTGAACTTACCGTGCGACTGGCAGGATGAGGGTTGCTTGCAGTAACCGCAGCTGTAATCCGATTGCTTTCCATAGAAATCCACTATCGTAAACATCGTCGCCGGCAACTTGAACTAATTTTCAACACTTTTATGGGCTAATTGCACTATTGCTGTAAAAAAAATTTCGTTTTTTCCTCTGCAGAACAAAATTCGGACGATCTGCAAAATAAAACTTTCGTCATCGATTTGATGACAGCCAAAAACAACAACAGTCCAAGGCAGTGCGGCCAGACTATTTTGTACAAATTCCTGCATTCGCTACACCGAACGAAATAAATTTCACGGTTTTTGGACAGTTATTGAGATCTTGCCGAGCGGTGTCACGAACACATTTGCAAATTTGCTGGTTGAAAACACTGCCATTTGATTTTGCTGAGAACAGCTGATCTTTGTTTATATTTTCCACCAGAAATTTTAAGTAGTATTGGTGACATGTACCGTGTATGTACACGAGCGCAGAAACCACTATAAGCCATTTTATGAGACGTTTCGAATCATAATATGAACATATTATGTTTTTGTTTGTTTACCAGCTTTGAAACTTGCTGGCGGCAGGGCTGCCAGATGTACAGATTTCTCTGTATTACACAGATATTTTTATTCTGACACAGATTCAATTTGTATGGAACACAGATTTTCTTTCAATAATTTTTGTATGGACACAGATTTTTTTGTATGGGACACAGATTTTTTAACCTCGTGGATACAGATTTTCTATCAAATCATCTGGCAGCTCTGGCTGGCGGGCCCATTTATTAACGTTTTTTTCCAAGGTACCTGGATTGCTAGGTAAAGCAATCTAAGCAGTCAGTGGATGCGGGGTGTGGTACACGTCGGGGGAGGTGGAAGTGACAGCTGTCGAGTTCGTGTACGTGATTCTGTTTTCAACCCCTTAGAAACTGCGGTTGCTAATGGTTGTTTGTTTTTATCACACAAGCAAAAAATTTTTCACGCTTCAATGCTGGTTTGCTACTGACAAGAAAAGAAATCGCCTATCTCGATGCGTGGGAAATTTCTTCCCAGAAATGGTCGAGAAAATCAAATTTTTCTGATCGCAGTACGCAGTTGAGAAGAAATGGGCCCTTTCACAAATTTCATAACGCTGAAGGGGGTGGGTGGGTGTCAGGCAATGGACATGCCCTATATCAACTGCAGCGATTTGCAGTAGACAAGATGTCCCGGGCCCGATCTATCTGACAAGCCAATCGAGCCCTCTGTCACCATAGAAGATGGTGTCTCCATCATGTCGATAGCCTGGTGGGTGTCCTCGTGATGTTACGGGTCATACAAAATTTGTAAAATATTCATACAAAAAGCGTTACGTGGGGGTGGGTGGGTGTGAAAAAGTTCCATTTTCGGCGTTATGAAATTTGTGAATAAACCCAATGTCATTTCAAATGGAGCTCCCTATAGGAAATTTCTTGACCAATTCAGTCAAGAAATTTCTTTACTTTTCTTGAGCGAAATAGCATACTTAGCTTCAGCCAGAAGTCCTTTTTGCCGAGCAATTGGGTCCTAAAATTTTTAATGAATTCTTGTTTTTATTTGATAACACGAAAGAGCATGCTACTGCAATTCCTTTAGCAATTTTTCCCGCTGAAATAAGGACTATATCATGTTTAAACTTTAATTTCAAAATTTGGTCCATGAATGAACCTTGACACTTTTGATCATGTTTGACGTTCGCTTAGTCGTCAAAAACACCACAGGGCTTTTAGTTTTAACACTGGGGTTGTTCCTATCTGACATTTCGGAAGGAACACGGAAAACAAAATATACCCAAAAATTTTGAGTTTAAGCCAAGTGGTGTGACAAAATCTAAAGAAACATAAAAATATGGTTTCGGGCTTAAACCAACGGAGAACATTAAAAAATTGAGTAAACATGTGTTTTTGGCCTAAACTTAAGCGTTTAGCACTAAAATTGGGACAGGGCTTTAGGACCCTATTAACCTAACAAGAGAAGTAAGTTCTTCAAAATGATTATAATGTGACGTTATATCAGGGAGGGTATACGCAACGAGGTTCGCCTACCGTACATGTTTTGTGGGTGTATTCATTTGGCTCACAACGCTGCTAGGCATCCCGCTGTTTGAGTGTTGAAATGCATCAGCATTTGCTGTCTGGCATGGCCCGCGTTCGACCTGTGCTGTTTGGGTCGCCCCGTGTGAGAGATGATGCTGTTTGGGACGGCCCGCCCGAGAGATGATTGTTAGGCGAGCTTTGTTTGTAGTTGACAGCCGTACACCCACCCTGCGTTATATACCCGGATAAAAACGTATCATTCAGTGAATGGAATAAACCATTAATGTACAATATAACGTATTGGATACAATACAGCGTATTGTAATTGAATGTCGAAGCAATATTATTCATGTTTGGATATACAATTCAAAAACAATATAATATGTTGTAACAGAACATTGTATTGTTTTTAATTGGTTTTATACCTTACAATTTTGGTCAAATTCCTATTTTCGCGTAAAACAACTGTTGCTTTTTTCTATGTAGCTTTGCTGAAAGAAATAAACAAAACAAGTTCAAAAAGCAAGAAATGTTGGGTGGAAAATATTCAAAAAGTCAAAATAAGTAGTTTTTTAGAAGTCACTTGACATTAGCTGACATGCAACCATGATACAGTTTGTTGAATTGTTTTTGTATTGTACAACAATACACGAATTGCTTATCAAGACAATACATGAACAATATATCATATTGGGTTTTCAAAATATTTGTATGAGAAAATATCTATATTTGTATTGTTACGATACTTAACCACCCATACATTATATTGCAAAAATCTCATATACCATACAGTGAACTGTTGAAAACAATATATTGTACTGTAATTGTATTGTCATTTCACAAAATACTGTATTGTATTTCCAATATATTGAATGGTACTGTTTCAATACGTTATATTGTTTTTGTATTGTATTTTTTATCCGGGATTGCATATATATTTATTTGATATATTTTAGAACACGACTGCAGATTTTCTCGTATACGACTATAGACCTATTCTCGCATAACTTATGATCTCGCCCTAAAAGCCATTGGTAACCATGTGTGTAGCTCGTTATTTCTGAGTATTTGAATGGATTTGCACGTTATTTAACAACTCTATGGTGAAGAAAGGATCATTCTCTACCTGCCAGTGGTGCTGGATTGGATGCTTATTCATTCATTTACTCAGAAGCAACGAGCGACACAGGTGGTTACCAATGGCTTTTAGGGCGTTATCTCAGAGTACGCGAGAATTATTGTGATTTTCACGAAATATTAGACTTTCATGGCGAAATTGAGAAGCTGGCAATAATGTACTGATGGTACATTTTCAAACACCATTTTCATTACATCCTTGATTTTAGTCACTGCCAGCTAGTTTTGCGCGAGAACACGATCAGCTGGAGCGTGAGAGCAATGACGATGACTATAAACATCGGAGGACCAGCTGGTTTTTTGGTGTAAACAAGACCAGCTGGTGAGTTGAGAACAAAGAGAAAATGGTAAACACTGAGCCGGCCGGAGTAAACTGTCATGAACATCAGGATAATTGCATGGGCGGCGGTGATCGAAAAGGGGCAGCGAAATCGAAAGCGAAATTTGAGAAAGACTAAATTCAGATCACTAAAGTCTAAAGCCCCAAGCACAATGTGAGTGGCAGCGCGGTACAACGGCAAAACGGCAAGACCATCTTGAGCAACACTCTACTTGTCAAGTCAATGTTGAAAAGGATTTAGTCAACACTGAATTGATAAGTAAAGTGTAGATCAAGATGGGCAAGCCGTTTTGCCGTTGTGCCGCGTTGCCGTTCACATTGTACTTGGGGCCTAAGGGGTAAAAAAAATCGCAATAAGGCTTTTTGATAATTTTCCTGTAGGCGATATGGAATCTACCGTCAAACAGTGTTTTCAAATTCATAGCATGCTAGTCTGACTTATCACAACAAACTGGTCAGCTGTGATTCCAATATGGCGGAATGAGTGATTTCACACATTGAACTACCTCCCTTCTAGATACCTTGGTTTTTTTTCTAGCGCCACATTTGGGAGGAGCTCATTCATTAATGGCGTGCAACGAGCTCTTCAATCTTCCCCAGTAAAATTAAAATCAGCCGGCAGGGAAGAATTTATTTTATTTACTGGTAACATCAGACATGTAACCGCCCAGGTAACCAGTAAGCTCTGTTATAAGCTGTATACATGCTGTTTTACGGCTCTTTAGTGCCAACTAACATCACAAAATATAATAAAAATAAAATGCTCTTAGGCACTGTGACGTTCAAGCCCTGAAGTTAGCCGTATATGGGTTTATAACGCTATATTACAGTGCTTGTAAGCCCTGTGCAAATAAGCATACAACTGCTGTCAATGCTTATAAACGGCTTGGTTTCATGACGTTTATGCTCTATCACATTTCAATCAAAACAATTCAGCAAATCTGGAACGACGATAGCGAAACATGGCAAATAGTAAAATGGGAATAGAAACCCTGATGAAATGCCTCAAATTATTTTCTTTTATGATAATGAAGTTTCCCATGTTTCAGAGAGGGAAAAATAACCAAAACCAAATGCATTATGAAAGCGTTTTGGAGCTTACACCGGGACATCACTCCTTTCAAATTCTTCTTTACAAAATTCCACTTTTTAGAAGGTTTTGTTCCCACTCAAAGCATTTCATGTCAGAATCTGGCATTACCATGATCTAGATCCGCTTCCTCTATAAATTGGTATACAAACGCTGCAGTTATCTTTTCTGCTTTAAATACGATGCTGGGTGAACTAAATCGTCAATCCATCGGTGGAGCAGTAGGAAAACGCAGAGGGAATCATCAAACAGCAGCCTCGTTAACATCAGCTTGAGCCTGGATCACGCAACAAAAAAAAAAAAAAACGATGATGAGGAGCATAGAAGGGTAGAAAAGAACAGAAAATAAACAACTTTTTTTTCCTTTTTCTTCGATCCATGTGGTAGAAAATTTTGACGTCTCTCTATTCAGAGACTTAGAACGAGTAGGCTGCATAAGAGCCGAATAATTCGCCAACAGTGGCTTTTGAGCGGCCCTTTATCACGATATAGTTCCTATTAGCCCTGTTGACCATGCCCTTAAATCGACTATAGAACAGACTTGGTGCCAATTCGTACGGCTTATTGGTTACTTGGGAACACCCCGTCCTTCGCTATCGATGTCTGTGGCTGAGAAGCACGCACGGTCAGAGCAAGCCGATCTGTTGCCTGCTGAGAGTGAAAAGCAAATGACGTCAAATTTTCTCTAGCACCCCTATTTATAGATTTGCTTGAAATCAACGTTCTGTTTTAAAACAGTTATTCAACTATTTGGACTGGTATGTGGGATTCAGTAAGTAAACGACATGAACCTTTGATGTCTTGTCTTTCGATTGAGGTGCTAATCAAGAAATTTCGTTGAGCCAGCGAAAAGTTATAAACGTTTAAAATATTTCATGCCAACGTAACGCTCTTGGTTTTAAAATTCCAATTTCACTCCTGTATAGAGAAGAAAGACGTAGTTCTACGTCAAAAAAAAAATCAATAGTCATTAAAGTCCAATCGACAATATTTAAATATTCAACGATTTTATATGCGAGAACACAGGAAAACATCTTGAATTTTCAATCACATACAGTTTTATTTTGGCCAAATTTTGACGGTTTTTCACGCTCTGCCCTTCGAATGTGCGGTTTTCCAGTGACAGTTGATGACAGGTTCCCTTGACTTTTGGGAGCTTGCCATCTAAGCCAGCTGTCTCCTCTCTCTTATACTACGTTCAGACTAGAGCTGATATTACGTAATATAGGCTATCTTGATATCAAACATCATACTTCTTATTTCCAGTGAAAACTAGACGAAATAAACAGTCGTTACCTTATTTCGTCATGTATGTCCTGAAAGTCTTATCATTCGTAAAGTACTGTTGTGAATATAAGGCACATTATGTTTTTCTATGCGGGTGAAGTTTTAATTGAGGCTGTTTACCCCACTAAACATTTGACAGTTCAACAGCCGACTAAATTGGTTGAAAAATCAGTCGATTGTTGCACCGACACTTATGGAAGATTAACACAGGGATCAAGCGAATATCACCCGAATTAATAGGGTGGGTCGACGCAATCCTACAAAATAGGTGGATAAATCGGTATTTTAAGTAAAATCCAAGTAAGTTGACCTACCAAACATCAGATTTCCTCGGTCATCCGATTTAATCTAGCGATTATAGTCAGTTGATCACTGTGTTAAACTTCCATAAGTGTCGGTGTTACAATCGACCGATTTTTCAACCAATTTAGTCAGCTGTTGAACTGTCAAATGATTAATGGGGTAAATATATCTGTGCTTTATCTCCCTTGATCATTAGGTGATAGATTGTTAGATATCGTCTCGATGCTACGTCTGTTTGTCTTTGTATCAGAGAATATCACAAGCAAATTTTTACCATCTTTTTTCGCCTCAAGCCTGGTGTCTGATGCATTTGCATCAGACGAATGCAATTTCCCACCGGGCACGTTTGACACTCCGCGATAAGACGCGTCAAAAGTTTTGTTTGACACGGACGGGAAAATTTGTGTTGTTTTCCTTTTTGCTTGCTTGTTTCCCTTTCTCTGTCCGCAGCCAGAGTTTTCCAAATCGAGAGGCCATCAGCCGCAGAGCTAGACGAGCTTTCGTTCGGGAACTGTGAAGAAGTGCGTTGGTTAATATTTTCTTTTGCGTACGATCGACGGAATCCATCATCATCCAGAACAGGAAACAAGCGACGTTTTTCGCCTCGGAGTTTTGGAGTTTCAGTCGTCGAGGGCGCTGGGGAAAAAATAATTAGGTACTGATCGTCGCGATTCGCGTTTCGTTGTCCCTCTGATAGTGGAAGTGAAGTTTTTGTCGTGAAATCCGCAGATTTTTCCAGTTGCTGTAAGGTGAACACTTTTCCTGGAGTCGCAAAATAAAATAAAAATTGGTAGCCTCGACTTGTCTGTCGGCTTTGCGTTTCAAGTGCTAGTTTGGTGACTTTGTAATAATCTGAGGGAGTTTTGGGGAAGTAACTGTTGTTGGAAGTTTCAGTTCGGTCGGAAGTGCAGTGCAGAAAAATCGTCCTCTGGCATTTGTGTAGTCTCTTTTTTCCTCGAAACTACTCTTGCCAGCAGCAGCAGAAAGAAGCACCAGCAGAAAAGGTAAACCGAAAGAGTGGAGGGTAATTTTCTTGTTTCTTTTCTATGCCTTCTTCCGTACGCGGCGTTTGATTCGTTTTCTAGCGTAACATTCAAAAGGAAGTTCTGTTCACCGAAGAGTTTCATAACAAACACTATAAATAACAAAAAGGTTCTATATATTTACAAACACTTCATTTACCATTAAAAAAAATATTCCTTTTACTTTCTTTTTTCCTTGTTTGTATGATCTGTTCATATTAGTATTGATTTAAATTATATCTAAAATTTAATAAATTCTCAATTTTTTTTAAAATTATGATACGTATTTTTGAAAATGCAGGGCTGGTAGCAGGTCTCCTTTTAGAGAGTCGGTCTCTATTTTGATGCAAGTCTCTTAAGAGCCAGCTTCCTTGACCTTGTAAAAAGTTTAAAACTAATAGATTATCGTCACAATAAAACATACATACATACATTTTCATATATGGTCTGTAAAGCCTCTTTTTTCAACTAAAATGGCCTCTAAAGTCACTAGTTTACTTCTCATTGCGTGAGTTCTGACTCTAAATAGCTAACCAGAATTTTCACATTGACTGACAATTTTCCAAAATTCTGTTCTAGGATTTTATTTAAAGATTTAGGTATTCCCCAATTCCAGTTTTCCGTCGATTTTTCCTGTACAGCGTACATACTTGCTTTCGACCCCAATATATTTTACCATGAAATTGAATTGAAAACATTTACTACCTTTCAACGATTTCTTAAGTGTCCTAGACGCGCAAAGTATGATGCGTACACAGTATAGTTACTCTAGCAGATCTGTCAAAGAGTCCTACAGGAATTCTCCTAAGTAAATCTTCAAGGGTTTCTTCAAGAGTGTTTAAAGAAATTTATTAAAGGTGCCTCCAGGAATAGCTATAAAAATTCCAGGATTCCAGGGGTTCATGCGCTGATTTTTTTCAGCTAGGTATCCATACTGACATTTTCATATGAATTCCTCTGTGAATTCATGCACGATTTCTCTCAGGAATATCTCCAAATTTCTATTAGTTCCTCTAGGAATTTCTTCAACATTTCATCCACAAATTACTCCAGCAAACGATTTTCAAGTAATATATTCGTGGTTCTTCAAAATTTTATTTGAGGCGAATACTACAACAATTATTCCGACCATTTCTTCTGAGATTCTGAGGCATGTTTCCAAGGAATGCCTCCAGGATTTTTTTTAAATCGAGTTATAAACCTGATTGGCAACTAAAAGATGAAATTTCTCGCCGATTCCTCGCAGAAATTTTATACAGCGAATCCCGTTTGCACTGACATTTATAACTGCGATCAGAAAAAGCGCTTTATTGATCGTTTCCTTGCAGGAATTTCCCATGCAACAAGAAATCACTTTTCAGAAGCGAATCAGGTTATAGAACACAAAACCAGAGCAAATGCGTTCCAAGGGACCATCGAGGTAGCCATGAAAACCATATTTTACTGTGGTTGTCTAACTTTATAGGCTGGTTTGCTACGGACAAGAAAACGAATCACCTATCCCGATGCGTGGAAAATTTCTTCCCAGAAATGGTCCAGAAAATCACCTTTTTCTGAACGCAGTACGCAATTGAGAAGAAATGTGATTTCAAATGGGGCTCTCTGTAGGAAATTTCTTGACCCATTCAGTCTTGAAAAAAATCATCCGGAATTACTGCTAGGGTTCTCCTGGACATTCATCCTGGATTTTTCAAGAAGTCTGGAAAACCGTAAAATTTTCTGAAATTCATCCGTAAATTCCACTAGAATTCTTCCGGATATCATTCAAGGATTCTACAGAAAATTTTCCTGGAATTCTACTGTAAATCGTTCTTCTTCCGGAAATACCATTGGGATTTTTCGAAAAATAATCCTAGGATTCTTCCGAATATCTTTCTGGAATCCTTCTGAAAATCGTTAAGTAAAGTTTCTTTAGGATTGTAGAAGGATTTTCGCAAAAATCCCAGAATGATTTGCGAAAGAATCACAGAGATTCCTGAAAGAATATTAGGGGGTTTCTGGAATAATTATTTGAGGATTTCTGGAACAATCCCATGAGGATTTTCGGAAGAATCCCGAATAAATTTTTGAATCTATTTTACAGTGATATCCAAAACATTCCTAGAAATTATTTTGGAAGAACTGTTAGATTTCCAGGAAATTCCCATTTATTTTTAAGAAACCACTAAGACAACTCCAGAAAGATTTACGGAAGAATTGCAAAAAGGAATTTCCATTCAGGAGAGTATTAGAAAAAAATCCAAAATAACCTCAGAGGTATTTCTAAAGGGTCCCAGAGAGCTATCCGGAAGCTTTCTCGAAGAATTTTAATGTAAATTGAAGGGAGAGTTGCTGAAGATTCCGACAAAGATTTTAGAAGATTTTTAACTGATAAATCATAAAAAAAAACAATAAAACATAAAACAACAACACTTCCAGAAGAATCACAGAGAGATTGTTTCAGCATTCCCGAGGTTTTATTTCAAAGTATATTAGAAACTTTTGTCAAGAATTACAGTGGGATTTCCGAAAAAATAAACATTCTGGGAAAAATAAAACAGGATATCCGTAAGAACTAAAAAAGTATTTGTGGAAAAGTGCCAGGAGGATTTCCAAATAATTTCAAAAGAATTTCGGAGAAATTCCTCGAAAAAAATTGGCGGGATTTTTCATAACAAGATTTTCAAATAAATGTTCAAGAATTTCAACAGGATGTCCGGAAGTATTCCACAGGGATTTCCGGACGAATTCGATAAGGATTTACGAAAGATACCCCAATGTGTATCTACACACATAAATAATATTGCTTCGGCATTCAATTACAATACGGTGTATTTTATTCAATACGTTATATTGTACCGTAATCCGGGGTAGCATTGATCATTTTTTTGAATATTTCTCAAATATTTTGTTTGAAAATGCAAATGTTGCAAATTTCATATTTTTAAAACAAGTACTGCTCGAGACTATATACAGCATTTTCTTTTTTGAAAGATTTAAGCATGTTTAAAAAAATGTTTCAAGTGATTTTTTTTTTCTTTATTAACGTGAAAGTGATTTTTTGATTAAGCTGATTTGGGGTAACATTGATCACCTATGTGAACAATGTTCGGTAATATTGAAAATGTCATTACTTACTCAAATCATGGCCCCCGAAGCCAAATATGAAGGCCAAATGCTTACAAGTCATTTACTTTTTGAGTTATTTTGAAATTAAAAATACCTCGAATCACGGAATACGCCTAAAGGTAGGCAATTTCCTAAGGGAATTCTATATTATTTACAGTAATTCGTTAATGTTGCCTAATTGAGCATACTTATGAAAGTTTTGACAACGGAATCGTTTTCGGCGATGCCATTTTCAGTAAGAACCACACTTTCCTTGCTCATATCGTTAGCAGAACTTGTGTGATACATGATGTGAAGCTCAGAATCGTTGTTGGCAAGCGGGAGCACCACGAAGAACCTTGCATTCCATTCTGACATTACTATAGGAGTGAGGCGTCGAAGTTGTGCCATGCCTACTAGATCGTTTGATGTCCGATCCGATGTTACATTCTCGGAGTTCTTTCAACAGGCTTTTGATTGTCAACCATCATAACAGGGTTGGGAGACAAGATCTATGACAATGTTCATTCAGTACCACACACATGAATGTTCGGTAGTATCATCCCTACCCATGGAAATAATTGTTTCGAAAAGTTGACAAATTTACGCAAAATTCTTCACTTTCATTAGCTTATGAATATAAAAAAGAGAAGCTCCATTCATGATTTGGAAATGTTCCATCAATAAATGGCGATACGAACTTTTTCGGAGATGGGTCATTCCGATCAATGTTACCCCGCTGATCAATGATACCCCAGATTACGGTACATTAATTGTTTATTCCATTCACTGAATGGTATGTTTTCATCCGAGTAAGTTATTGAGTCACCAAGTGGCTCGATAGCTTAGTTGGTGAAGTACTCGTCTAGCATACAAGAGTCGTGGGTGCGAATCCCACCCGAGCATGTGGATTTTTTTTCATATATTTTCCTTGTTTACCACGCGTAGTGAGCTATTAATTTAAAAACCATTTCGGAAAACATTTTCCTTTCTATTGCAGAGGGCTATCTCTTAATAACATTTACCGATTTAAAAAAACATGATATTTGCTGTTCAATTAGGCGTGGCGATATTTTAAATTTTATTGGCTTTTTCGGCAGTCCAAAACCTCAGTAAAATTTTATCGACCCCAGCAATCTAATATAAGTGTGTAGAAGGGGGGGGACACACAGCAATTTCATTCAGAGCTTGCTTTAGGATATCCTTTGGAAAAAGCTTCCGGATTTTTTTTCAGAAATTTCTACAAACCAAGAAATTTTGGAGGTATCTTCGAAAAAGTGACTGAATGAATTCCTGAAGATCTCCCCAATTAAAATCTTGAAGGAAATTCTAAAAAAAAAAAAGATGGAAGAATCGTGTAATAAACTCCGGGTGAATATCTTTCTCGAGAAATTTCTGGTGGAAACTTTGGAGTAATTTCTGAGTAATTTGGAGTAATCTAGGTTGAATTGTTGAAGACATCCTGAATCAATCTATTCTTGTAGGAATTTTTCAGGAAGTTCGTAAAATAATTTGTGATCTAACGCAAAACTAAAATGCGAAGGTGACGCTGTTCTAGAATGGTGATTAGCGCATCTCAGTCGAAGTTATTAGTGATAACTTTGGAAGAAAAATATCCATTATCATTTTACTTATTACATTTGTTCAATTCAAAGCACAAGCAACCGTAAATATTCAACTGATTGTGAAAAACGTTCGCAAATCTAACCTCACATTTGATCGCCAACCACTAAACGAACTTTTGTAGAAATCTTTGAAAATTCTGAAGAAATTTTTTGGCAAATACCTAATGGAACTTCTTTGAAAAAAAATGTGAAAAAATGCAAACAATAAAACTTGCCAATCCTAATGAAAACTTGTGCTCTAGATCATGTTTGATTTCGTTCAGATTTGTTTATTTTTGTTCTTGTTTGGTTTCTTTCTGGATCCTTCTTGGTCTTTTTTTTCTGGCATGGGCTTATAAAGTTCCTATTTCTAATCAGTCGCTCCTAGCTCCGAAGAAGGAAATAATTAATTGTTATGGATTGTATTGTTTTTTTTTACTACTTTTAACGAATTGTATGCCATGTAGTAATAAAATAAGACTATGGACCATAACAATGTTAGTCCACCTTTAGACAACATCCGTACTAAGAATCTGTTCGATAATAAGAAATCCTTTTAAAAGTTCCTATAGGAACTCATACATGATAATTCTCTAGCATGAATTCCCCTAGCGTTTCTTGCAGAAATGGCTAAAAAATCCGGTATTTATCTAGGAATTAACCCTAGAATTCCTGATCCTGAATCACTGAATAAAATTCTTGAAGAATCTCATACATTCCATACTATTCTGGTTAAATTCTGTAACTAATCCTGGAGAATCCTTTGTGTTTTTTCAAGGAAGTTTTTAGGAGTTTTTGAAAGAAATCTTGAATGAAATTCTTATAAAAATCTCTGATGGAATCGCTGAAGGCATTGAGGTTCTTTAGAAATTTCTCAGATTCCCCAAGGGAAGGCTTCAGGATTTTTTTCGATGATTGCTCCTGGATTAATTTCTCAAAAGATACTTGAAGGAATTTACTGCAGGAAATTTTTCAGTGTTTTCCACTAAAATTACTCTGAAAGTATTTTTGAGCGATTATCCCAGGATTTATTTTTTCAGTTATACAAGTTTTTTTCATGAAAATCAACAACAGTTTATTCCAGTTTCATTGAAACAGTAGTTTTTTTTGTCCTCATCCTAAGTCTCCAGAGGTTATTCCAGAAATATAAAGCTTTTGTCCAGGAATTCCTCAGTATAAATTAGATAAAGGAACCTTAAAGATGTTCATCAAGACAATTCTATCAAATTTATTCAACATTTCATGCAGGAATTACTCCTGCAGTTCTTCCAAACATTTCTAAAATAATTTCTCCAAGGCTCCATGGATTCTTCAAAAGTTAGTTCACGTCAAAAGAATTCACGTCAAAAAAGACTGCAGCAATTATTCTAGTAATTCCTCCGATTATTCCTATTCAAATTCCTAGAGGAATTTTTCCGATGTTTTTCTTTATAAGAATAGAATACCTAAAAAACTGTGTTGGATTGTAGCATACCTCACTCCAATTAGACCTGCGGTGTAGACACTCAAATTAGTACAGCAACAAAACTTCATAGAACTCCATTATCCACGAAGGTATATAGGCTACCAATAGTAGAGAAGGTCGAAATCAGTAGGTCTAGGACCATTATGTTTGTAATACGCGTTTTTTTAATGTTAACTGTCGTTAAAAGTCCTGTAAATATATGTAGAAATTAAGTGTAAATTTTATGTTGCTAGAACTCCAAAAGGGTTTATGTAAATCATTGGTGCACTGGAAGATGAGAATAGGACGAATAGGACAAGGAAACTCTATGACCCCAAGCGATGTTGGGAAATACTTCACCAACCCACTAAACCTCGGATCGGCCACTTCCCATCAACCTTACTTACTTACTTATTTGGCTTTACATCAATTATCCTGAAAAAAAGTCTCGCCAACAATATTTCGCCAATTCACTCGCTTCATGGCCGCTTCTCTCCATCCTCGACTGTGACCCACGCTCTCCAGGTCCTGGTGTACCTGGTCAATCCACCTAGCTCGCTGCGCCCCATGCCTCCTTGTTCCGACCGGATTCGTAGCGAACATCATCTTTACAGGGTTGTTGTCCGGCATTCTTGCAACATGCCCTGCCCAGCGTATCCTTCCAGCTTTAGCTACCTTCACGATACTGGGTTCGCCGTAAAGTTGAGCGAGCTCGTGGTTCATCCTTCGCCGCCACACGCCGTTCTCCTGCACGCCGCCGAAGATCGTCCTTAGCACTCGGCGTTCGAAAACCCCAAGAGCTTGCAAGTCCTCCTCGAGCATAGTCCACGCCTCATGCCCATAGAGGACTACCGGTCTTATGAGCGTTTTGTACATCGTGCATTTGGTGCGGGGGTGAATCTTTCTTGACCGCAGTTTCTTCTGGAGCCCATAGTAGTCACGACTTCCGACTTCTAATCAACCTGCAAGACATTTTCAGCAAGGTGAAGTTAAGTTATAAGATGCTCGCATCGACTAATTGAGTTTCCTAACTAAGTAATTGCACACAGTTTGTATGAACAAGATTTCTTTTTGAGATCCTTGCAGGAGTTCATCAAGAATTTCTATATAAGTTACGTCAGAGATTACTTTAGTTTTTTTAGAAATATCTCAGGAGTTTCAGAAAAAATCATCGCCTCGCTGGAGACATACTTGGAATAGTTTCGGAAGAAATTGTTTGAAGCAATGTTTAGGAATCCATGGAGTAATTCAGCTTCAGGAACTACTTCTCACATAAATTTCGGGTTGAAATCCTAAAGTAATCCGGAACGAAAGACATTCTGTGAAATCCGTAGTGCCATATCTGGAGTGGTATGGAGTAATGCGGAGTAAAACATATTGATTGATTTCTAGAACGAAAAGATTTCAAAAGAAAATCTTAGAAAACATTGGAGGATGAGCTACTAGAAAACTTAGGACATTCTAGATAAATTTTTGAAGAACATCTTGAAGAAAATCCTGACGTTATTTCTGAAGTATTTTCAGAAGTTATCCCAAAATAATCCAAATTGAATTCTTGAACGAAGATCTTGGTGGAATTCCTTGAAAAGTCTTTTAAAACACGAATTAAGCTTCTGGGGATATCTTCGAAGTAATACCCAAAGGAAGCTTTTGGCAAATCTTAAATATTATAATGTCATGGGGAATTCAAAAAAAAAAAAAAAAACACTTAGTAGTTGGAAATATTCTTAGAGAAATGTCTGGCATGGGGAATCGAAAGTTTCTATTTTTAACACACTTAGTTATCAGTAGCTCTAGATATGTACTCTCATTCATCTCCGTTTGATGTAAACCTATCGAATTCTGACTTTTTTTTGGAAGGTCAAACATTGAAACTTAAAAAAATGATAATCATAGCCTTGTTCTACAGGAAATATTTATCGAACTGTTTTTCTCTTGTGGGTCACGAAAAATGGAAAAAGAGCTTCAAAATTCTTAATATTTAGAAAACCATAACAATACCAACATTATGTAGGTAAAAAGAGTTTGATCAAACTACGATATTTGGTTTGAGAAATTATGCCCTTAGAAAAACTAAGTCATTCATTCGATAGGTCGTAGTTTTTGCCCATGTTTCCAGGTATACCCAAAACTACAAAATCTCTATGTTCAATTCAACCATACATATTTTAATACAAATTTACTGTGTATGTATTGAAATTTAACATTGACTGTATGGAAACCATCTTCTTCTTTCTGGCATTACTTCCTCACTGGGACACATCCTGCTTCTCAGCTTAGTGTTCTTATGAGCACTTCCACGTTTATTAACTGAGAGAACTTTCTTTGCCAAAGTTGCCGTTTTTCGCATTCGTATATCGCAAGGCAGGTACGATTATACTTTATGGCCAGGGAAATCAAGGAAATTTCCATTACGAAAATATCCTGGACCGACCGGGAATCGAACCCAGACACCTTCAGCATGGTTTTGCTTTGTAGCCGCGGACTTTAACCACTCGGCTTAGGAAGGCGATGGAAACCATACATTTAAAGTAAAGTGGGGCAAAAGTTCGAGTGGGGTAAGAGTTTATTTTAAAGATTTCAAAGTTATAAAGGTCGTGGTGGTTCGAATGCTGTTCAAGTAGTAGATTTTCACTCCAAATATCATACAAATCGGTTGAGATTTCGAAAAATTATGACTATTTGTTGTTTTCTGACGTGAATATTGTAATTTTTGGTACGGAAGTTTGACCACAGAACCAAATGAAGATAAAATCTTTTTCAATATTTTATGTAATGGCGTTTCTAGGCCTACCATAAGGATGCTTTGAGGTGTATTAGTTTTTGCATAAATACTTGGAAACAATTTTTGGCCCATAGTGGGGCAAAAGTTCGAATCAGCGGGGCAAAAGTTCGACCCATGTATAAAATCACGGATAAGAATCCAAATTGCCCAAAATCCACATATTATCTTCAAATTTAGCGAAATTTGCCTGATCGTGCGAAAAATATCACCAACATCTTACATTTTCACTTAGTTTTGCGAAAAACTGCTATTATTGGGTATGTGGGCCCCACAGTCGGGGCAAAAGTTCGTTTAAGACAATCAATTTTGAAACTGTTATAACTAAAAATGGGTAAATATTTTGACACAAGTATGTTCAGCAGAATTATAGCCAATATGTTAAAGGTTCACTGTATGGTACTTATTTTGATTCAACTGCTATTGGTTTTCAGGAAACTTCGATTATACCACTAAGGTCGAACTTTTGCCCCACCTTACTCTATTGTGTAACGATATTTCGTCATATTTTGATGCAAGATTGTATAAAAATCTTGCATTTGCTAGATAAGTGTATAATAGCTGCTGGTTATATTACTTTTCACAGCAGTTAGTCGTTATCAAGTTTTGTAAATTCTCAATTCTTTAACACCTGACGCATAGTCCCGTAGATGGTGAATATCTGGACATGATAATAAACCTTAAAAAAGTGCTCCGATACCCACTAGTGTACATTCAGCATATCCTCTTAGCAACAAACGATCCAGTTAGTAGGATACGTTCCCCCTGTTTTCGCTTTTTTTGCCCTTCCCAGTCAGTCAATGCGATGAACTCTCTGCGACCGAACGACCAGCACCAGGTTCCGACATCCAACAGCCTATGTGTGGCATGGGAGAATCCATCCACATCACATCTAATACGTTCTTCTAACTAAGCTGTATCCAAGTGAATTGTGAGTGTGCGAGAGCGAGTATTTGTATAATTTATCATCTTTTTCCTTTACCCGATGTGATGATGATGATGTGCATTAGTCCATCACAATACTCGATCATCGCCGCCGCTGCGTTAGTTTCAACACTGATTCCGGTCAATTCCAGGCTTATTAGGTATAGTGACTTGGTCACTATTTTCGTCCTGGTCACTAATAGTCACTATTTAAAAAAGCACTATCACAAATAGTAACTAAAGTCACTTTTTTCGCTGGCCGAATTTCCAATTCGACATAATATTTGGTTAAGATATCATATATCTATGCACAGGCACATATTATTGTTTTTTTTTCTGAAATATTTATTGTTTCGAAGTTACTTTTAAATCACTATTTGGCCACTCTGATCATTTTAGTTACTAAAGTCACTATTATTTTGCTGGTTGACTGCTACCAGCCCTGTAATTCGATAGTTTTCTTCATTTGCTTGCTGCATTGCATTGCAATCACACCATAAATTATACATTCTCACTTATTTCAAATCGTGTTGTATGTGTGCCACATGGATTGACGATTGATTTTTTTTTATCGTTCACAGATTCCTGATAAACGGCGATAGAACTCACAGTGCAGTTACAATATCCAGATCATCGTGAAATTTAGTCGCAGAACACTGTATTTGGAGAAGAAATAAATTCATAAACTGTTTCAACCGTGCCGTTTGCAGAAAACGAACAGAGATAAAGTTTAACGTGAAGATAAGAAAATATCATCGTAAGACAGTGAAGAAATAAAAGAAGAAAAGAGTAGATCAAAGTTGAAAAAAGTAATAATAGTGAAATATTAGACGGAAGAATAAAAAAGTAATCAAAAAAGTGCGAGCTGTTGTTGTTGTCTCGTAGATGAAGAGTAAGTTCGTTTCCATTTATTCAAGCAAAAATAACAACAACGAAGCCAAATAGCAAGAAAGCTAGAAAGAAGAGTTCCGTATATAGTTACGACGAGAGCCGCGAGTATTGATTCCCGTTTGTGCGTACGTATATTCCATTCGATCGATTGAAAGATACGTGAAGTTGCGTTCCTCCGAAGAGCCCCGTCAAGAAGATTGATCTCTCTACCCGGCAATCAGTCGATTGATTTGCTACTGCTGCGGTTTTTCATTTCGCGATTCGTCGTTCCAAGCCAGATTGTGCGTACGTAAACGGGTTGCGTGTTCGTCGCCGCGAGTGATCTCTCGGTGTGTGCGTGTTTCGCGGTCCGATCTAGTGTAGTGGTCAGTGTCAGTGAATATTAGAGCCACCGGATTCACCGGTCAACGGAACGCAGATTCGACGCCTGCCGTGCGAAGCATCCAGAAAGTAGAGGCTAGGCCACCATCTAGGGACATCTCTTGTGCTGTCTGCTGTACGGATAGTACTAGTGGGAGGCGAACGTCGGCGAAGATTGACAACAGCGGAAAGGGGGCTGTCCATTTTAAGAGGTGAGTTTGGTTCTAAGAGTATTTGACGTTGAACGACGGGTTCCTGTTGGGGTTCCTTTTGTTTTTTCCTAATTCCTAGTTGGTCCCTTCTTGGTTTCTTTTTCCAGGCATAAGTTCCTTTTTTCAAGACTTCTTCTTCTTCTTTTTACTTGTTTTGAGGTACTAACCTGGAGGTTACTCGCCCCACAATTTTCATGACACTCAGTCACTACCAACCTTCTAATCTTGTGGGCCAGGTGTTCTTTTTAAAATCTGGGCACTGGTCGAACTGATAGAAAATCTTTCCGAGGTGTATTTTTTTAAACTCATTAGTATCATTCCAAACATTACATTCATTATTTCTTATATTTGGGTGTTCTGTGTTATTAGACAACACTATCTAGACTTCCTCCCTGGTATAGTACCAATGAGTTACATAGAATATCCAATGTTGAAACATTGGAACAAATGTCAAATAAAATAATTAATAATTTCAGGCAAAAATCGTTACAATCTTCTATTGCCACGATTAATGCGTTATATGTTTAGGTTAAGTTAGGTTAAGTATATTAAAAACGTTTTTTTTCTCTTATAAGCAGGTGAAATCAACTCACCTGTAAAAAACTGAACTGCTACGGCAAATGAAATGTAATATGTTGTTAACAAAATGTTAATTAAATCTTAAATTTGTTTTACCAAATTAGGATGATAGTGTTGTCAAATAACACAGAACACCTAGATATAAGAAATGAATGTAATGTTTGGAATGATACTAATAAAGAAATTAAAAAAAAAAAAAAAAAAAGACAACACTATCATCATAATTTGGTAAAACAAATCTAAGATTTTATTAACATTTTGTTAACAACATATTACATTTCATTTGCCGTAGCAGTTCAGATTTTTTGCAGGTGAGTTGATTTCACCTGCTTATAAGAGAAAAAAAAAAGTTTTGAATATACTTAACCTAACTTAACTTAAACATATAACGCATTAATCGTTGCAATAGAAGATTGTAACGATTTTTGCCTGAAATTATTAATTATTTTATTTGACATTTGTTCCAATGTGTCAACATTGGATATTCTATGTAACTGATTGGTACTATACCAGGGAGGAAGCTTCAGAATCATTTTCAAAATTTTATTTTGAATTCTCTGCAGAGCTTTCTTTCTGGTATTACAACAGCTAGTCCATATTGGTACAGCATACAACATGGCTGGCCTGAACATTTGTTTGAATATCAAAAGCTTATTCTTAAGAAAAAGTTTTGATTTTCTATTAATAAGTAAGACATTTTACACATTTGTTACATTTGGCTTGAATGCCCTCAATGTGATTTTTGAAAGTTAAAATTTTATCTAGCATGATCCCTAGATACTTAACTTCATCTGACCAATTTATTGGAACCCCTCTCATCGTGACAACATGTCTACTTGAAGGTTTCAAATAAATAGCTTTTGGTTTATGTGGGAATATTATTAGTTGAGTTTTGGAAGCATTAGGAGAAATCTTCCATTTTTGCAAGTATGAAGAAAAAATATCCAAACTTTTTTGCAATCGACTACAGATGACACGCAGGCTTCGTCCTTTGGCGGAGAGGCCTGTGTCATCCGCAAACAAGGATTTTTGACATCCCTGAGGTAACTCAGGTAAGTCAGATGTGAAAATATTGTATAATATTGGTCCCAAAATGCTGCCTTGAGGAACACCAGCTCTTACAGGAAGTCTTTCAGATCTGGAATTCTGATAATTAACCTGAAGTGTACGATTTGACAGATAACTTTGAATTATTCTAACAATGTATGTTGGAAAATTAAAGTTTTTTTAATTTTACGATCAACCCTTCATGCCAAACACTGTCGAATGCTTTTTCTATGTCTAGAAGAGCAAGACCAGTAGAGTAGCCTTCAGATTTGTTGGAACGGATCAAATTTGTTACACGTAAAAGTTGATGAGTGGTCGAATGTCCATGGCGGAATCCGAACTGTTCATTGGCAAAAATTGAATTTTCGTTGATGTGGGCCATCATTCTGTTCAAAATAACCTTTTCAAAAAGTTTACTGATGGAGGAAAGCAAACTGATTGGACGATAGCTAGAAGCTTCTGCAGGATTTTTGTCTGGTTTCAAAATTGGAACAACCTTAGCATTATTCCATTTGTCAGGAAAATGTGCTAATTGCGAACATTTGTTGAATATATCAACTAAAAATGATAAGCTACTTTCTGGAAGCTTTTTGATGAGGATGTAGAAAATTCCATCATCACCAGGAGCTTTCATATTTTTGAATTTTTAATAATAGTTCTCACTTCTTCCAAATCAGTCTCCCAGGCATTTTCGAAAACGTTCTCTTGATTGAAAATATTTTCGAAGTCCTGAGTAACTTGATTTTCAATTGGTCTAGTAAGTCCTAAATTAAAATTGTGCGCGCTTTCAAACGGCATAGCAAGTTTTTGAGCTTTTTCGCAATTAGTTAGTAATAATTTGTTTTCCTCTTTCAATGCCGGTATTGGCTTCTGAGGTTTTTTCAAGATTTTAGATAATTTTCAAAAGGGCTTAGAGCCAGGGTCCATTTGAGAAATTTTATTTTCAAAATTTTTGTTTCTTAAATCTGCAAAACGTTTCTTGATTTCTTTCTGCAAATCCTGCCATATAATTTTCATAGCAGATAACGAGTGCGTTGAAATCTCGCGTAACAATTCTAAAGGGCCAATGATCAAATTGTCAACAAATCGGGTTTTGATACCATTCGATAGCATCTCCCAACACCCACAAACTGTACAAACATTGTCAACATAATCATAAAACTTACCGTTATAAACTCGATTTTCAAAACGGACAATAACCGCTTATTTCCAAATCATTCATTGGCGTCCTGCTTGAAACGGCCAATAATCGGTTATCGCTCCATCAAGAGGGCCTACAATCGGAAAATTTCGCAAACTGTCATTGGCCTTAGCATGGTGAGAGGCCAATGACTCTCTCTTGCTCAATCATCGAAAACCGAAAAGGCCTAGCATTGGGCCAAGCACCCTTATAAAATTCAATATGGCCAACAAAAACGGCCTTTGCTTTGTTGAAAATCGAAAATGGGCCAAGTATTGAAACTCATCATTTTTCCCACATTTTTGTCAGTTTTTAGAATAAAATCGATTATAAGCGTGTAGTAATAGTAAATCATCACTCAACAAACAAGAAATCGTATTGATTGGTTTGAATACTGATAAATAGGAATTGAAAATGTGGTGAATAATATTCAAATCGAATTTTATCAGAGTCAACAATCTGAGGATTGGCCCTTTTGAATTGTTACGCGAGAAATTGCCTTCTCCTCACGTTTTTAAGACGGATCAAGAATTTAAGATCATCGTCTATAATCACGGATTCAAATTTTACTTCAAATTTTGGAATTGCTCCTGGCTTCAACAATGGAATTTGTTTCCAAGGTGTATTTTTTATCGACATCTCACTGTTTTCCACACAATATATACACTGCCCATAACTGCATATTTGTAACATTCGACAAAAGTAGGCATTGAGTAAATGGGATACCAAGTTTGCATTTTACTGCAGTATGGGAGGAAACTAAAATTTAAAAAAATCCTTAAGAGTTCAAAAGAGCTTATTTGAGGCTGAAATTTTGTACAACTCATATTGCATATTGGGTGAATAGTCAGAAAATAATCCTGATAGAAATATCGTTGCTACTACATTATGAGGCTCATGTATAATCTCAATGTGACTGTTATGCGGTTACAATTGCCAATGCGACAAAACAACTTGGTATTTTTTTCGAATTTGCTAGAACAAACTCACAGATTTTAGTAAGTTGATCGAAAGTATTTATCATTTGATGACTCTCCATGGTATTCACTCCAATTTGTCAAAAATGTCGAATGTGACTGTTATGCAGTTATGGGCAGTACAGGGGATAGGCAAAATGATTGAGACAGGCAAAATTTTGCCTAAATTCAAATGCTAATAACTTTATGAAAAATTAATGAAATTCAATGCATCCGAAAGCAGTCGATGGCAAATTTGATCTAGTTTCAGGAACATGCTTGGCCATGGATATTGGCCACCGGCCACTGGAGATATTCCGGATTTTCCGTGGCAAAAGGCATTTTTTCTGTCGTTTGTATTTTTGTGCGGTGTGAAATTGTAAAGATGTTTACAATTTTCCTAGAAACTAGAACTAATAGGAAGTTTAATGGTGGCGGACGCATTAAGATTCGTTGAAAATCTTCAGAAATATGACCATTTCCGTAAAACAGGTCCGGGAAAATATTATCAGTCAAGTTAGTATTACAAATCATGTTAATATTATTCGTAGCTAAATCCAAGTGGCATCAATCTTCAAAATGATGCTTCTAGCAGCATATTAAGAACCATTAGATACACTGACCACTCTATAGTAGGTTCCAGGTGCCCTGGGGGTAGTGTCCAATAAGGAACATGCCTGGAACCATATCAGTATGGGTATCACACTTCAAGATTTTAGTACATGATGCTCTTTGGAGCATATGTCCAATTCGGAAGCATCACATCATTGATTTAATTCCGGACATGTTTTGAATTGGCCACATTGACATCTAGAATCAACTATAGAGTGGCCATGGCAGCCGATGGTGCTGAAAACGCATCCAGAAGTATCATCTTTGAAAATATTGAAGTTTGATGCCCAAATTGATATGGTACCAGATATGTTCCTAATTGGCCACTTCCCCCAAGGCATCTGGATCCTACTATAGAGTGTTCAGTGCATCTAATGGTTCTGAAAATGCTGATGTAAGCATCATTTTGAAGATTGATGCCACTTGTATATAGCTCCGAACTTGACTGACCATATTTTCCAAAACCAGTTTTACGGTCATATTTCTGAAGATTTCCAACGAATACAAGCGACAGAAAAAATGCCATTTGGACATGACCTCGGAAAATCCGGAATGTCTCCGGTGGCCGGTAGACAATATTCATGGCCAAGCAAGTTCCTGAAACTAGACTAAATTTGCCATCGACTGCTTCCAGATGCATCGAATCTCATCAATTTTTCATAAAGTTATAGGCATTTGAAAATTCTTGTAAGTACAGATGACCCGTATGTTCGATTTGTTGAAAAACATGCACAGTTTTGTCTCATATTCTGAACACTTATTGTTTATAGCAGTGGTTCTCAACCTTTTTGGAGTCGTGACCCCTTTTGAAGCTTTACAAACGTCTCACGGAACCCTAATCAGGATGTTCTTAAAATCAATATTCATGGAGATATAAAATCTGTCCAGTGAGTTACCACAGTGGTTGCCCATCGCCAGAAGCAATAGTCACTAGGACATATACGCCCAATGCTAAAATCGCTGTGTTTGGCCGATGGGCCAACAGGTGGCGGTAGTGTGTAAACATCAAACACGAATGAAAACGATGCGAGCGCTGCGTGTGGTGTGGTGGATTGGTCATCTACCATATATTTGATCGACCGTTAAAAAGGTGGTCGAAGGACATCGAAGAGAGTGTGACGTCTGTTTGTCTGTGATTGAAGTGTTATCTGATATACTGGATGGCACTCCTACAAATCATATATTCCACAATAGATCTTAATGGAGAATGCAAGAAGTCAGGTATCTACCTAGTATTTTTTAAATAATATGACAAAAAACTACCATAAGGGATCTTGACAAAATTCAACAATTCATGCAGGGCAACTAAGATAAACCACTTGGGGCTTTTCGTCATCCAATTGTCTGATACACAACAGTAAGCCGCATTTATGTACGGTTCAGAATGAAGTAAAGAACTTTGGCTCTTCCAGGATCCACTTTGATAGGTGTAATTTTCTCGACCGCATTGTCTGAAATTTGACAATAAGAAGTGCTTGGAAACAACGCATATTTTGATCAAATATGAGCAAAGTAGTTCTAAAAAACCCCTGTCGAAATGAATCAAGAGTGCAAACAATAAAATGCTTCACATGGAAACACACCGAATTCCGCTTATAAATCTTCGAAAATATTCCCAGGTTTTGATTGCAGATTTATGTGTTCCTCAAAAGCCGTAGGGAGAATGATCAAAATAAATCGACAGGAAATCTCCGAAAACCTTGGATCTCGTCAATAAGTTGGCAAAATCTACTAAGAAATAAGCCGCAAATATTCCAGATATTTTCAATAAATATCTAAAGAAATTATCCTAATTTTAATTTTAGATCACACTGGATAGAATTTACATGGATATGCGTTGAGTAACTATAGCTGACTTGCAATCTTTCACTAACAGAATCACAATTATAATCCCAATTTTCAAAACAACCAAGAACCGCTTTTCCCCAAATCATTCATTGTTTCATCCTCTGCTTGAAACGATCGGACTTCTCTCCATCAAAAGAGCATACAATCGGAAAATTTCGCAAACTGCCATTGGCCTTTGCATGGTGAGAGACCAATGACTCTCTCTGACTTATTCGTTGATAACCAAAAGGGCCTAGCCTTGGGCTACGGCACGCCAACAAAATTCATAAATAGGGCAATGCCTGATTGAAAATCAAAAATGAGCAAAGCATTTAAACTCATATTTTTTCCACATTTCAGCAGTTTTCGGAATAAAACTATTAAAGTGTAGTAATACAATCGTCAATCAACGAGCAAGAAATCATATAGATTGATTTGAATACTGAGAAATAGGAATTGAAAATGTGGTGAACAATATTCACATCGAATTTTCTCAGAATCAACGAACTGAGGATTGGTCCTTTTGAATTGTTACGCGAGACCTATTCATCAATGGGTTACATGGTTGGCGTGATTCGCTACTCACCACATAGTAACGCACTTGCGCTAGTGTCTACGCACGAAAAATCGCTAAAAGGCAACGCGAAAAATATTTGTATGGCGAAATGCATCTACCGAATTATTCCTCGAATTTGGGAACTATTTTCGAAAACATATTTGGTACCGGTCGTACGTAAAATTAATAGTAATATTAATATGCTCTCATTTTTAAGCAAATGTATTGAACAACATATTGCTTCAAATGCCGAACACTGTCCTCATTCTGTCACCTTGATTCAAATTACAAACTGCATGAATAATAAATATTCAAATAAATAATTTCTGAAATAAAATACTTTGATGTGTATGGTGTTTAGAGTCGGTAGTCTTATTTAAAAACTCAAGCCAACTTAATTTTTCTCCGCTCTGAGCTCATTTAATAGCCCTTGAATTAAAGAAATGCTTGTCTAGAAATGCTTGAAAGATGTTTGAATTAGTTTGCAAATGATCGCCATTTCCTTAAATGTTGATGATATATTTCTGTAAAATATTTCAAAAAAACCTCCTTACAAAATCGATTGTGCGGAATATGACTCTGTTCGGAATTTGAGACATAACGGTAAATCATAATCATTTATGTATACCGACCTAGTTCATTTTCGTATGCCCCAAAGTCTTTCCTTATCGCCACTTAAGGTCACTAAGTTCATCTATCACAACGAGTTTCACCCTTCGCAACGCAAACAAAATGCACTCGTTCGTACAGATTTTTTTATAGACACCTTCCTATATAACGTTGCTCAAAAGCACACAGAAGAAGAGATAAAATACTTCCATCCTCTCCCGTTTGACTTTTCGGCCGGTTAAATCCGGCGAGTGTATTATACCCTGGTGCCATTTCCACCGTTGCGCAGTGGTCCAGATTAAAAAAAATCATTTCAAAAGCGACACATTCTTGACATGTTACAAGATGTTGGCATAACAAGTGTTGTGGAACATGTTTAGGGTTGCAGACCCCAATTTAGGCATAATTGTCTGTTTTTCGTACATTTTGAGGCTTTTTCAAAAAATGAATGTGTAGGTAAACTTAGACAAGAGGATTCTTCTCTCATCAATCCCATTTGTGCAAGGTATCTCTGCGAGAAGCGATTTGTACTGTACGAAGAAGATGTTTTTTTATTATTTTACTACTAAATTTGCTCGAGTTTTAGTGAAGAAGAAAAAGCTAAGTTAAAAACAATGGCAAATACATCTATTGAAAGTCTAAACATGAAGGAACACAATTTTATTTTGAATTTCAAGTATGTGTTCTTAACTATCTTATATTGTAGATGTATAATCGACATTATTTTTCTTTAAACTGGATCTAGTAGACTAGACTAGACACGCTTTTTTGAAAACTGGACCTCTGTGCGTTGCCGCTGCCGCTGCCGCTGTCGTTTCTGTTGCTAGCTACCATGCATATGATTAATGCCAGACCCGACTCGGTAACGCAGCGCGCATTTATCGTGTGAAATCATGTAGAAACAATTATCTCTACTTTAATTCAAATGTTTCTTTCCTGTACCTACACACGGACAACGACGCCGCCGCCGCCACCGACGACAACGACGACGCCACGGCTGCATCGTTGCACCAGTCACCGGGTGGGATTCCTCCTCATCCTTCTCATCGGTTCGCTCTTTCACCGACCGACCTTCTTGACTTGCCTCCCCCCCCACACGTCTTGATTTCACGTTTGCCTGCGATCCGTTGGTTCTCTCTGTTGCCTAACAATGAAACAACGCACTATGGGCAAATAGGTGCCCAAAAATTGAAAAATAAGGCTTGGTGGTCTAATGGCTACAGATTCTGCTTGGTAAGCAGAAGGTCATGGGTTTAATCCCAGGCACGATCCGAAGGTTTTCTACTTTGGTACCTTTTACTCTTTAATCTTCCATTCATGCCACGTTCTTTCGTATTTATTTCGGACATTATAGCGTTTCCCTATTATCTCATTGCTTATTCTGATCCTACTTACTACTGATCTGATAATACAAACACTACACACAGTCAGGTCTCCTATAAGACACTGCCACCCGCTTTCTCCCCATCGCAATTTCTCAGCAATTTTAAATAGGACGAATTTAATTTTCATTCATTCTCACTGAATATTTCTAAACGAGCTAAGTAACAGAAGAGAGGTTCTCTTCTCTCTCGCTCTATTTTGATTATAACAGTGCAATAATAAAGCTTTTGAAAAGTTTTCGACTATTCTTGAGTGGTTCGCACAAAAGGCGCATCGGAAAATGTGAATGGTGAAGACTTTAAATCACAATAGGTACAATATATCATATGTTTTTACACATCCTTGCTAGACATGTACATACATCATGGTCGGGGTTCTGCTAAACCGCACCAAGTGCCATTTTTTCCTAAATTGAGTTTTTTACACCAGAGGACTCATATAACCATAACCTTTCTACCATAAAAATATCGAGTCATTTGAATAGTCCCTTGTAATCTTAGATGTAAAACTGTAATTTTGTTCAGCCAGAGTGAACCATAAACCAACGCACGCCATCAGAGGGAATTCGTTTTTCTCATATAAAGCAAGATTTTTTCAATTTTCCTCTATATCCTTACAATTTATCCATTCTAAGCAACTCATAGAAACAGAGGCCAGTGATATTGGGCAGAAATTGATTAATTTAAATTAAATATTGCTTCGGCACCGTTTATCTAGTTTCTTTGAAATTTTATCCAGCCACACCGCACCAAGTACTGTTTATCTGAAAATCACATTTTGACATGATGTAAAGACATTGACATGAAATAAATACTTACATTTGCTTGTTATATAATGTATTAATTGATTCACACAGGAGCCGTAATGAAATAAGGATTTTATTTCATGTGATACTGTATGAACAACTGAGGTGGACTTGGTGCGCTTTAGCTGTTCAAAAATAGCGTTATTGCCATCAAACCCCGTCAGACAAAGTGCACTTGACTTGTTCCAAGTTTATCATCCCTCATTCAAGAAGTGAAGATAACATAGCGTTAGCGAACTAGATTACCACTCAGAAGGCACAAGTTCGGATCCCGATGAAACTTTTCTCTGTTGTTCTATTCGATGGTAATGGAAATCAATCAACTTTTAGATTCTGTGATTATTTTAACATCGGCAGGTTAATGTACAGTAGAAATGATGGCCATTTCTGGTGTAGACTTCACGCTTTGAACTGTGAACTTGTTCAGCAAACGTGCATCAAATGGGTGCAACTTGGTGCGCTTTGGCAGAGCAAACTCATGGTTTTCTACGATCATCACCATTTTAAACACATTACGGTTGTCTTGTTAGAATCTATGTATGAACGAACGCGTGAGGACCTTGAATCAATACATATTATTTAGTTTTTTGAAAATGGATAACTCGCTTATTCAAAGATATATTATGGAAAGCGTAAGAGAGCCGTTGCATTAATTGTCCACATAGATACACAACGCAACAACATTTCCAGACCTTTGAATAACAACGAATTCTTCCCAATCATAGTATATAAGCATTTGTGACATGGATTTCAACATGCATAGTGATGATGAACATCATTTGACTTCAATTTTACTCGTGTTGTTGAAAACTATGAAACACATCCAACCATACCGAACCAAGAACCATATTTTTTGATTTTTGTTCAGCCAGAGTGAACTGAGTGCACCATATGTTTAAATAAAATCCAATTACATCGATAATTTATGATGATTTACTTGTATGTAGCATGTCGGGTTACTTATTGGACACTGTTAATCGCATGTAAGTGATAAAAAAAATTAAATTAATCGTCCGCGATCTACTAGTACACGATAAGAATTGAAAGTCAAATATCTCACAATAAAGATTTTGGCACTTGGTGCGGTTTAGCAGAACCCCGACCATATGATTTTTGCATTCTGTTTGATGCCTTCGTGAGCCTAATCCAAGTAAATTCTTAAATCTTTTGTAGGGTCGGTGTTCCCTTAGTGGATGCATAATGACTTGTATGACTGTTATTGATTTAAAGTAGTTTTTTTTTTAATTTTTAATCAAAATTTTGCAAATGTTTCTTTTTTTTTTCGCCGTAACCCTACTGAAACAGAGCCTAACTCTCAGCGACGGTGGGATGTGAACCTCAGCTTTCTGAATAGCCCAATAGAAATTGCCAATGTCTGATGGTAATTTTCATCAGATGTTGTGTAAGATGATTTATGACCGCTTCGCAGAACAAATGAATTCACTGTGCAACGCTCCGACCAGCAACAACGACGACGATGCGATTCGTTCATTTGGAGGTGGTGGTTCATTGCAGCAATTTTTGATCTCGTTTTGTCTTCATTCATACACGCGCGGAGGTTGTGTTTTAGTGCGAACCATAACCATCGTCATGTGCATCGTTTCACCAGAGTTAAAAAAAAAATGCAGTATTACTTGTGTAGATATTAGAGTGCATTACGCCTGCATTCATTTCGTTTATCAGGAACCTCTTATCAGGTTTACCGAACCTCTGTCCTTTCGACCTATGACTTCATCTAATTATGCTGAGCAAACAATGTTAGTCGATTCTCCATAACAAAATCAATGCAACTGCGGTTGGAGGGGCCATATAGGTATAACTATGTATAACTCGATATCGAGATATGGAATATTGAGATATGGAAAGTTGTTCAAACGCTGCTTGTTGTTTCTCTGATAAGCTTATCTTATAAGCAGGCCCTGTTCTAGTTGGAGCGTAATACAAGGAAACTAAAAAGACTACTAAATGCAGTGAAGAATAAGCGATGATTTTTGACAATGTTTTGAACCCGTATGCATATGCTTTTTTTGCGCTGCTTGCTTGTTCCAAATTCTTCAATGTCCCTAAAACAGAAAGTACACCTCGTTCGTCTCTTTGGATTTGATGGATCTTATGTATGTCTGGTGTATTTTCAGCTTTACCGTAAATTATGCGAAATTATGTATAGGTTCAGAATAAAATGGAATTAGATATTTTCATGGCTTCTGGACACCTGATCAAATCAAATTTGGTCGGAAGTACATCAGGTCGTATGCACATTAAAAAAAACTTAACATATTTGGTCTATGGCTAAAGATGTTCCATACAATATAAATAATAGAATTTCTTATTCTTGTATATAATCTAATTTCTCATCTCTAAACTGATCCCAGACATCATGGCTTTGCTTTATACCACTAGGTTAAGCGAGGTACACACTAAACACACTACGGTGAATTTCACCGTAATCTCAACAGCTGAACAGTTCGGTGAAATAAAACACCGTATTTCGTCGGAATTTAACGGATTACGGTAAAGTAAAAATTTACCGTACTCCGTTTTTTATTTTTTTTATTTTTTTTTATTTCTTTATTAACGAGAATTTTAACATATGAGCTAGTTCTTCTCTGTTATTAACTACTACCGTACTCCGTTAATTTATGTCACCGAACTGTTCAGCTGTTGAGATTTCACAGGATAATTTAAGTGTGTACTAAGAAAGGCTGTTGGATACAGTGCCGTAGCGTGCGGTTGGCCAGGTTGGCACCCGCCAAGGGCGCCAGCTTTTAGGGGCGCCAAAATGCACGACGCACTAGAAAAAAAACATTGAAGAGACGTATTAAATAAGATTGCATCCTTAGTCATAATTTCTAATTTTCCAAATCCTGAAACAAATTTTGAAAGAAAAACTGATTAAAAGTTTTAAACATTAATCTACAGACTGCTTAACAAGATTGGGATGGACAATTGGATTCCCAAAATCTTTGGCCAGATTTTTACATAACTTTGAGCAGGATTTATGTGAAATCTTTGGTACTCACAGAACCATATTTAAAGATGTCATAGAATACAAAACATAGCTCTCACAGAAAATCCTAAGCAGGACTACATCACAATCCAAGGTGGGGTTTGGGCAAATTTGTAATTAATTTGAACTTGCCAATCCAATCAAGAGATTATCTCAGAATCCTAAACAGATTTAAAGAGAATTCTATAACAGTAATAACTAAAAGTGAGTTATAAACTGTTAATTTAGGTATTGTTTCAAACATGAGACATTTGATCTTTGCTTATTTTGTAGCAACTGAAAATTGATTTTACAAAAATGTTGAAAATAGATGAGATGGTTGTGTGCTAACAAGTTTTAGGTTACAATATTATTTCTGTGATTGAATCCGCGCTTCAAAAGTTTGGGTGGGCCTAGTTAAAATTCTACTAATTCATTCGGTGCAAGGATAGATAACAAGTTTCGGGAACGTTTTTAGTGTGAGATTTGAAACAAGAAAAACCTGTCAACATGCTTTGTCGATTATTTTACACTTAAATTAAATTGCAAAATGATTCTTGGTGGATCTTCTACCCTATCTCTTCGTAACATTTTGATAGATTTTTATTAACTAATGACATATTTTCTGAAAACAGAACAGAACAGAAAACATCTTATTTTATCTCAATTTTCCTGAAAAACGATCCTGTCAATCATTGAATGAGTCTTGATTATTTGGTTGTAATTAATTGTACCTATTTTATATGAATAAATACATCTTGATATCTTTTGGAGATTCTATAATCAAAAAAAGTATCTCTTATAAAATATGTCTAATATATTTCATAAAAACTTGTTTTTCCTAACTAACCTGTAGGCATTTTGCCAAATAAACCGCAATAAGGCTTTGGATAACGGGCGCTCATATAAAGGTTCGCCAAGGGCGCCATAAGGGCACGCTACGGCTCTGGTTGGATATCACGCTTAACGATCAACGCTCCGTCATTGTAATCTTCGTCATCATCGAAACTTCAAAAGCAGTTTTTCTGTTCAAAACTAAAAATTATTCGATGAAAATGTGTTCACAGTGTTTCGGTTGGAAAATAGAATACAGTGAACACATTTTCCCGTAAATTTTCTTGATTTTGAACGAAAAAACTACTTTTGAAAATTACAAAATCAATGACGGATCCTGCCCCCTTAAACTTTCTAATAGTGGGCTGTATGACTCCTATTGTCCATTGAAGTGACGTAGAGGTTTCATTCTTTGTCTTGAACAGGAGGCAGAAGACGAAGAGTATTGTTTGGAGGTCACAGTTATAATTTAGAGCTCACAGCTGTGAGAGACATCAATACCTAGATTTAATTCCCGGTCGGTCAAGGATCTTTTCGTAATGGAAATTTCCTTGACTTCCCTGGGACTAGAGTATCATCGTACCTGACACACGATATACGAATGCGAAAATGGCAACCTTGGCAAAGAAAGCTCTCAGTAAATAACTGTGGAAGTGCTCTTAGAACACTACGCTGAGTAGCCAGCTCTGTCCTAGTGGGGACGTTAATGCCAAGAAGAAGAAGAAGAAAAAGAATAATAATAATAATTAGAAGAAGAATCAGAGTAAGTAGAAGTGTAGAGCATTATGTACACACTCAATCTGTTCGGTAAAAACAACTGGGTTTTTGAACTACCGAAAAAGTCAGTAAACTAAACGAAATTGTCAGAAATCGAAAAACAGTGATTTTTCACTGAAATTTTGCAGAGAGCTTTCTTTTTATATCGTATATCGATACAAATTTGCTTTTCAATTACGCGTGGCGACAGTTTTCATTTTACTGACTTTTTCGGTAGTTCCAAAACCCAGTAAAATTTTACCGACCCCAGTAATTTTAATCGAAGTGTGTGAGTAAAGGTTCAAGAAAAAAAGAACTAACTGCATTTTGGGTCATTCTTCTTGCCACTTCTGCACCATCCATTGTTTTACTGTTCTTTCATGAAGTTATTGCATGGCAATAACCCATCTGAAAAATGGTCTGCAGTAGGTGTCATGTCGAATCGAATAACCTGCATGTAGGTACTTCAACCATGTAAAAATCAATATTCTGTCGATAGAGGTGTTAAATTTGCCCACCACTCTATCCTCTTTTCACTTCTGTGAGGGCCGGCATCGTATATGAATGCAACCGAACCAAACCAGTAAGCAGTAATTTCCTCCAAATATGTGCTTATTCGGTACGTGTGTAATATCTAGCCTTTTCTCTCTGACCATGACCGGTGCACGGCCGATATCGATGGTGCTGTGTATGATGTCACGGTGGGTCTGAAACCGCTATTAACGAAAAAAAGTCCAACAATTTCGAACCCACCATTTGAAGGATATAGCATTCTTCAACATGAATTTTAAAATGTTTCAACGAGGAAATTTAAAGTATTCGTTATTTGAAGGTTTTTAGTTATTTTGAAAGGATATTCACATGTTTTTAAATATTTACTAACACTGCAATTATAAATTTGTAAACTAATCTAGTAACCATCAGGTTTACATTGAGTATTCAAAAGATGTGATATCCAAGCAACTTCTCTGCGGATTTGGAATCATTCCATTAGGACAATCAGAAGTTTCAGTGATCTGTACATTATGATTTGAATGAAGTTTAATGAAAAGGCATATATTTCTTATATATGATTAGACAAAATCTTCAAATAAAAATGACCAAAAGATTGGCACTCGGAATTCAAATAATATAGTTTTTTTTATTATGTTCTCTGTTAGTTTGAAAATTTTTAACAAATGAAAATAAAAGCACTGTTATTTGAAATCTGGAAACTGTTTGAAATCATTTTTTTTAATTAGCACGGTGTGCATTTTCGCCATCATTACTCAATATTTCAATTAATGTAATTCATCACACCAAGTTTTCTATAAAATTACAAATATCAGTAAAATTGTTTTAGTTTTAGTTATTTGATTTGATCACTGTAATTTCGGATCCTCACCATAAAATGATTTCAAATTCTCAGAAAGATGCTCGAATACTACATCCTTCGATGGCAGCGCTGGTAGCAGCTCCTTTTTTAGAGACTTTGTCTCTATTTTAATACAAGTCTCTTAAAAAATTATTTTTAATGGAAGGTCACTGAAGTATTTATCTTAACCCAAAAGGGCCTCTCTTTCCTTGTTCTGTTTGCAGTGAATCCTTCTGTCCCATTCTGGAGGTTTTAGAGAAAGCTAAAGAGACTATTATGTGAATATTTTACAGGATCTTCAAGAATATCTGCTCTGAATCCTCCAGCGACTTCTGGAATTCTTTCAGAGACTTCTCATTAGATCGCTTTAGAAATATGTCCTCAAAGTAATTCCTTCTCCAAGTTCCCCAGGGGCCTTCCTTAGCCGAGTGGTTAGAGTCCGCGGCTACAAATCAAAGCCATGCTGAAGGTTCGAATTTCGGTCAGTCCAGGATCTTTTTGTAATGGAAATTTCCTTGACTTCCCTGGACATAAAGTATCATCGTACCTGCCACACGATATACGAATGCAAAAATGGAAACTTTGGCAAAGAAAGCTCTCAGTTAACAACTGGGGAAGTGCTCATAAAAACACTAATCTGAGAAGCAGGCTTTGTCCCAGTGGGGACGTTAATGCCAAGAAGAAGAAGAAGAAGTCCCCCAGAAATTCTTCCTGTGATTTTCGAGGGACGATCTGAGGAATTTAGAAAACTTGCTTCAGGAAATCCTTGAAAACAACTATGCTTCTACCTCTTGTAATGTTTACAATAATTACCGTAATTTTTTTTCTAGGTACTGTCTCTGGGTTTCCTCAATATATTTTTTAACTAATTCTTCCACTTTTTTCCCAAAGATTGCTACAGAAGTTATTTCAAGAATATTTACATGGAAATCATTCAAGAGCTCTAAACGTTTGGGATTTTTTTTTCAGAACGATGTACTAGAACTCATACGCCAATTTCTCCAAATATCTTCCAGAGTATTTACATATGGGTTCCGTCAAGAACTCAACCATGTTTACTCACAGGAATCGCTCCAACAATTCTCTGGAGATTGTCCGAGGAAATATATTTACTGCTCTGCCCATATTTGCATAGTCGACGTAAGCGCCAATATGATTAAAATGCATTTCTTTCATTGATATGTATTCTTTACGTATTAATACACTGACTGGGCATACGATCAACAACTTATCCGAAAAAAATACATCCGGTTTGCAGAGTGTTTATTCGGATAGTTTAGCGTATAAACCAGGTTGCTATGAGAGTGACCTGGTGTTCACGTCAAGTCATCTATATAATAGTTCATAAAAACTCACTGATTCTTTGGATAAAACAACGTATGCGTTTCCAGATGACAAAAGTAAGATATTCATCAAAAAGTTTCCCCCAATCAACTTTTGAATTCCAATCTTTAGCAAATGCACAGATTATTTGACCAAAATTGTTGAAAAAAACAAGAATGCAGCTAGGAATACAAAAACGCATTTTCCCAGCAATGATAGTGCTGGTGGTTACGTCTACCATGCAAACATTTGCAGTGCTCTTCTAAGAATTCCTGAATAATTCGACCTGTATTTCCTTCAGAAATTTCTCTATCAATGTCTCCAACATTTCATCCAACGATCACTCTTGGTGGTCGTCCAAACAGTTCCTCGAGTAATTCCTTAAGTAAAATCTTCATGGCTTCTGCAGAAGTTTGTTCCAGGTTTCACATCAGCTAATACTACAGAAATTATTCCAGTAATTCTTCCGCTCATTTAAACGCAAATTTTGTCAAGAATGTCAACGAAATTTTGCAGGATATTATCCAGAGATTTGATTGATTATTTCTTATTCTTCATTTGTATTAGAAATTTATCTACGAAATTCTCCAAAATTTTATCAAAAGTTATTTTAAGACCTTGTGGGAGTTCATAAAGGATTACCTACTTTACAATTTTATTAAGTCTTAGCAGATGTTCCTCCCGGATTTAAGAAAAATAATTAATAATTCTTTAGAAGAAATTCTGGAAAAAAACTTGGAAAAATCTCTGGAGTAAATCTGAAGGTATTCTTAGAGAATTTTCTATTTGAAATCTCAAAGAAATCCGGAACCATAATTTCGTAGCAAATCTATGACAATTACTGGAGAAAATATTAGTTGAATTCTTGAAGATTTTCTAAACGAAAATCATGAGAAAACAATCGTTAAATCATTTGATAAATCCCTAAAGGTTAGGTCGTAACCCATTTCTCCATAGAGTGTATGATACACACGGCGGAGTGCTTAGATGCGCAATATAGCGAAGAGAGCTACGACACAAGTTTGGCAAAATCACCAAATGAACTCCTGCAGAAATCTTTGGAGTACAATCCACAGCAAACTTTGGATACATACCTGTCAGTGTATCAGTACCTGCTCATGTTCCAGTAGCTCGCTTACGAATTTAAAAAGTAAGGTTTCTTGAGTAAATACATAAAAGTTGCCTCTGGGCCAATATTGTAGATTTTGAATACTTTTCTTTTTACACGAGCGGGTACTGGTACACTGATGCTAATTCCTGGAGAAAATAATTACAAAAAATACAGTAATACATGTCGTAAAGTCATGAGATATTCCCAAACAATATCCTAAAAATATTCTTATAGAAATGTTTGATGAGATTCTTTGAGAAATAATTTGGGTAAGGAAGGAATGTTAGTGTTTGCTTTTAGAGACCGAAAATACCCCTGCATCTCCACAACCACCACGGGAAGTGAGAGAGAAAAAAACCTGGGAGTCACCTTTGGTCAGTGTCCATGGATCGTATGGATAAGGAGGAAAAATATGACTCATACTTGAAACTAGTTTTGCATTTTTGTCTCGCAGTCAAAAGATATTTGTAGAAAATTAAAATATACGTCGACATTCATAATGTTGAATTATTCAAAGGTTATTTCTAGTAATTACAAAAAAATAAGAAAGGTATGTAGGCACTGAAATTATATAAAACCAGAATAATTGTTTATGCGGAAACTTGTAGTGACTAACCATCCATAGTTTCTTTTTAATTTACAAAAACGTAACGTTGCGACGATAAATAAGCATAAAACGAGCTCACCAGTTGGTAATCCGTCCTCGACTGAACTCAAATATCTTTTCGCACTTGCATAATGCGAACCGAACACAATTGATCTTGATTTCGTTGCTCGCTTCAGTAGAGCTAGCAACAGAATCTAAAGACCAATGAACAAACTCGCTTGCTTGGGCTTTACGAAGCCACGCTGTTAGTAAATTCTCTAAGAAATAAAACTATTGTCTCCTGATTCCTGTTAGGTTTATTTTTTTTTTTCTTAATTTGACCCCTTTTTGATTCTTGTTTGGTCTCTTTTATCAATTGAGAGCTCTCTAAAGTTCCTATTTCCAAGGCACTTAGTCGCTGGATTCATAATTGTTGGGACATTTTTTTCGTTGATAACGAACACACCGTGATGTGGGAGCGAACACTTTGTGCGAGGGAGGAGCACTGCTGGCTGCACTATTCCAGCAAACGAATATAACCGGAGGCCCATCGAACATCGAGCGGAAGCTAGCGCTTAAATCGACATCCTTCATTAAATAATATCAATAGAGTGAGAGAAAGGCCGAAGTGGAAGCGAAACGAGGCGGAAGAAGCAGAAGCTGTCAAGCGAGAACGCTTCGACGACGAAAAAAGTTTTGACAAGTAAATAAGTAAATGAAGGGAAACGGAGCACTTTTTCGCGCACTGGAGTGGAAATCGGCCGGGTTCCTATTATAGCGGTGGGGAAGACGGGTGAAGTTGCAATTGCCTCTGTGCGGCAAGCGCATTTCGCCCTGATAAGATGGACAAGTTTAATGCATTCGACGGCTACCAATACCGTCAGCTTGGTCGTCGTTGTCACCATTCAGACGTTGCCATGTTAGTCGTTGGTGGTAAATGCCTTTTTCGAAAAAAAAGGAAAAATAGGACAAAATTGGTTCACGGATGAATTGAAAACGCTGTCGAGTGTAACATCATCGCGAGCACGGTCTATGATAATGGCCTCCTGGATCGCGCCGTTGTCCAATAGGCCAGTCCGTGATTTTGGAATCTGAAAATTGTGGTAAGAATTACAGAACACTATCACCTGAATCGACGAGTGATAGATGGGTGCACGACATAGGACATAGGAATTTAAAACGGTTCCATATGCAAAAGCATAGGAAATCAACCTGAATTTCGCCAGAATTCCAGAAAGAAGAAAAACACTATCTCCTTAGTCGGCACACGAAAGATAACTAACACTTCTCAATTTTTCGAACCAGTCTAGTACGGGGTAGTAGTTGTTAGATAAAGGACTGGAGAGCATTGTCATTTCGAATGGGTGGTGCTCGACCGGAGTAAAAAATAACACCACCGGGAATGCTTGACTCGTCGAGTCTAGCTATTCCTTTTTTGGGTTAGCGCGAGCACGGTCCTACCACTGGAACCTTTTTGCGACCATATCGGCGGTAGATGTAGTACCAACCGACCGAATACCCCCCTCCGAACTCCTCGTCGACATAAGACACCACCAACAATGGAATATTTCTTTTTTTTTCGGTGTTGAAACTGTTGAAGCAGGGAACCAAAGTAATTGGAAGTAAAATATGAAATATCGTGAAAAGGCTGTAAAAAGGACTACCTCGGTTTTATTGCTTGCCATTAGGCTGATACAAATATTAAATTTCTTTTATGTCCGAGACCACTTGGAAGGCACGAGGGGGGGGGGGGATAAAAATAAATAAGGAACAAAAAAATAAAAATGAAAAAAAAGTTATTTTTTTTTTAATTTTTATTTTTAATGATAGTTATTAAACTGTTTTTAATCGTCTTCTGGTTCATTATTTTACTTGTTTTTTACTTTGTAAATTGAAAAAACCTAACTGATGTCAAAAATATGATGAATCTTTTTTTTCTCCCCTTCAAAATTTTCGGATTTTCGAAGGGGGGGGGGTGACATAAAAGAAAATTAATATTTGTATCAGCCTAACTTGAAAATCAGAAAAGTTCTTCAAAAAACTTGATCGTTTTGTGTAAGATCTAAGGATGCTTTTCTATGCGCATTATTCGAAATGACGTCGAAACGACGCGACAAGAATTGTTTTTGATGTTAAAAATCATCAAAATAGTGTAATATTGAATAGTACTAAAACTTCAACCAAATATTTTTTTATTGCTCGATAGAATTGTTGAACCATAAAATATAAATTTTGTATTTTATTCTATTACCACAGTTTTCAATTTCTTGACCTCAGTCTATTTGACAACAAAAAAATAAAAAAAATATGTTTAGTTCAACTTTCACCAAGGATCATAATAAAATAATATATTGGGTATATATTAACCTAACAAAAACATAAAAATACCATTTTTTTTGGTAGTTTGGCCGCCTTTTAATATGAAACCCGACCATTGTACGTTACCCGAGCAAAGTGGAATAGCAAGATGATAACAAGTCTTGTTACCTGGATATCATCATTTGATAACTGATTTTGTTATCATCTTGGCTGAATTAACAGCCAACATAACAAAAATGAAAACTCAAATTTTTCGTCGCAATAGCAAATTGTGTTATCACTATGTTCAAGTAGATAACTCAATTTTTTTTTATTATCTTTATTATCGAGATAACTCAATCTGCATAACCATATATTTTTGAATTTTATGGTCTTAAATCAAAGAAAAATTCTGAGTGATGAGTGTTTTGGATTAAACTTACGCTTCAAATAATTTTACAAAATTGTGTTTGACGAAAAGTCAACTTTGTTTAGTAACGCACGCTTAATAAAAATGTTAGGAAAGATGTGTGATAACATATTTTGTTATCAACCTGTTATCAAAAATGTCTGTCACTGATACAATGATAACAAATGTTGTTATCATTCGGTTATCATTGATAACATAATATCAAAATGATAACAGCGATAATAAAAGTTGTTATCATGGTGATATCATCCAGTTATCCGTCTTTGCTCGGGTACCTAGCGAAGCTATCGTGGTTAGCTGCATTCAATTGACATTTTTCGTCCATACGGTTACAACATTTAATCGCTCGTGTTGTGAATACTGAAGGCAAAGGGCTTTCGAATAACTGGTTGGAATACGTATCTATCAATAATCCCATCTTTTACAACAATCATATTGCACTACAAGAATTCCTTCGCTTTCTGAGAACGGGAGCGGGACGTTCCGTATAACGACGTTTGGCATACGGACATTTCGCAAAATTTTATGGCTGAACGTTTCGCGTAATGGACGTTTGACATAAAGAGAAATATTTGCCTTCTTTAAAATGCTACCGGTTCTTATAGATCTTATTATCTTTATTATTATCTTCTGCTTTATTGGAAAGGTTATTATGCGAAATGTCCTTATGCGAAACGTCCTTATGCGAAACTTCTTTATGCTTTAGAATGTATATTGGGAGTTGGATAACAATTGTATGATATTCAGCGAAAATATTAATAAAATCACATTTCTGCCCTCAGTAAATCTTGAATACTTGCACTATGCACATAAAAAGAATAGTTTATGGTGGTAAAATGAACATCCAACAAAATACGTGTCGAAAATAAACATTTTGGAAATTTTAACCACATTGCCGAAAATATATTCATTAATGTTTGTAATCCATTGAAAATATCATGTTTCACTTTTAAAAACAATACGATTTCAAAGTTGTAGCATAAAACGGTATTTGTCGGGTGTACGGAATAAAATTGAGACACACAAAAATATTGGGTAAACTTCGCACGTTCAACCAATCATCTTCAAACTTTTAAGGAGTAAAATAAAACATGTTATGAATATTTTTCCATGTTTGTTTTATTCAATTTCGATTCCATATCCAATTGCACGAACTTTTCTCTTCACACTACTCATAAAGTCCTGTACAACACTTGGACCCATTTTTTTGCGTGGGTGTCCATTTTTTCTTCATATCTTCCTCCGATTTCACTTCCATAGTAGGATGCTTCCGAAGTGCCCGCTTCATGATGGCCTTGTGCTTTTTCATTGGGCGCATTTCCGGTGCGTTCTAGGGGTTGAGATTCTTCGGCACGAAACTGACCTCCTCAGGCTTGCACCGCTCCAAAACCTATTTCGAATAATGGCACGAGGCTAAATCCGGCCAGAAAATCGTAGGACTATCGTGTGACCTCAGAAAAGGAAGTAGACGCCTTTGGAGGCATTCCTTTAGGTAAACCTGTCCATTGACCGTTCCAGTTGTCACTAATGGGGTGCTCCGCTTCCCACACGAGCAAATTGCTTGCCAAATCATATATTTTTTTGGCAAACTTTGACATCTTCTACTTTCTAACGTCCTCAGGGACATCGAATTTATGATGAACAGTGTAAAACTTGAGACCCGGAAGCTGCCGAAAGTCTGATTTAAGTTAAAATTAAATCGTAATGAAAAGTAAGTTGTGAAAGTTTCGTTAAGAATTGAACATCCTCCAATCCTCTGGAATTTTTTGAGTATTCGTATGGAAAACGAGTTTGAAAACTTCACAGTCCATTATCTCAATGCCTACTTTTTACAGATGGGACCAGGGTTGGGAAAAAATCTGAAATTCACTCTACAGCAGGCATTGCAATCTCATCTGATCAGCAAGATCATCTTCGGATAATGGAAAGATATTATCTGTAATCCATGAGCGCTCTGAAATGATATCATCTCTCGATCTTGAGCATCAAGAGATACTCTTGACAGCTGTTTGGTGGATTGGCCCTGTTTGCCTTTTTAACTGATTATTCCGATTATGTTTTATTTTTTAAATTACATTTCTTTTCAGAATTGACATCGAGAGGTTGAAGAGCAATATTTGAAGACTTCTTTATAAATAACTGTGAACTTCAAATGTACCGTCGTGTTCGGAAATCGAGAGTGACAAACAAAAATTTGGAATACTGAATAATTGTGGTCAGCCATTAAATTTGCAAGCAATGAAATCTGAAATTTCCATGGTTCAGAGTTTGAGTTAAATAACAGTATATGTATAAGGAGTATTTTCAAGAATAAAACTCATAATGTTTTGGCATACAGTGACGCGTCATTTACATCATTTGAGATAAATGGCTATTGAACATAATTTTTGTTTCAGTGATAATTGGGATAAACGCAATGTAATTGCTGCCGCAGGGAAACATGTTCGAAATAATTTATCGATGTCCCATTTGCCACGGTTATTCAATGTACGTGAGCTTATGAGAGTCCAACATAAGGATACAACAGAATACACATAATATCCTTGGACTCAGACCCTTTTCTCCCCGAAACCGCTTTACGGTATTTCTTGTGGAAGGGCACAAGCCGAAATGGAGATATCTGTATGTACATGACTAATCGGATAAATTCAACATGTCTCTTATTATCAACTAAAACTATTTTTATTAATTCCAACAATTGCTTTTTTTTCTATAATAAGGCTGATACAAATATTAAATTTCTTTTATGTCCGAGACCACTTGGAAGGCACGAGGGGGGGGGATAAAAATAAATAAGGAACAAAAAAATAAAAATGAAAAAAAAGTTATTTTTTTTTTAATTTTTATTTTTAATGATAGTTATTAAACTGTTTTTAATCGTCTTCTGGTTCATTATTTTACTTGTTTTTTACTTTGTAAATTGAAAAAACCTAACTGATGTCAAAAATATGATGAATCTTTTTTTTCTCCCCTTCAAAATTTTCGGATTTTCGAAGGGGGGGGGGGGGGGTGACATAAAAGAAAATTAATATTTGTATCAGCCTTATTAAAACGACAACCGAAGGATTCCGCTGGATTTGTCCTTTCGGCCTGGTGGAGCCGCTCTTTGCCGTTTTCGTTGCGACAGGGTATCGGTTGTCGTCATACGTACGTGATGGAGGAGATGAGCAAATTGAGAATGGCCCCCGGGAGATGAGGTATCCGGTTTTATGGATACATTAAATTGCGATTTGCAACCGAAGAAAATGGTTACGATGTTCCGGATAATTAGAAGCCGGCAAGTCTTCGTCAACAATAACGAAGGTAACGTTCGAGAAATTGATCATTTGTTGCAAATTGCGATAAAGTCAATCAGCAACAAAATTGAGTTTAGTGCTGTAGCATTTGATTTCCATTATAAAATTTGTATGCTTTTATTGATGCATTTAGTACCATAGTTATATCAGAGATATCAAATAGCTTTGTTAGCGGATGACACAGGCCTTTTCGCAAAATGGCGAAGCCTGGGTGTCTTTTGTAGCACTTTAAAAAAAAACTTAGATAATTTTTCTTCATACTTGCGATTTTTTCCAATGCTAATAAAAACTTAAAATATTCTCACATAAATCAAAAGATGTTTTTTGTAATTTTGAAGATTCCATTAAACACTTCAGTGATTCCACTAGGAATGTCGCAAAATAATCGATTATTATGATTACTAGATTAATCGGCTCACTAATCGATTAAATTTTTCATCAATAATCGAGGTAATCGATTATCTGACGTCGATGATTTGTCATTTTTAGCAAGAAAATTACCGATTCAAGCAACCGTGATGTTTGCCTCTCAAACATTATGTTTTGTTCGAAAAAATATAGCGCTGGCAATCCTAAAACCACAAAATATGCTTATTGATCTTTGTAATTACTCGTTTCGATGTTTTCTTCTCCAAAATTGCGAAAATATGTTGGTCGTCCACCATATTACCCCTACAGATCGTCTTTTTCTTGTCATTTCTGGTAGTGAGACGTTCTTTCTGGTAGTGTGGCGTGGTCACTCGTAACTTCCGCCAAACTCGATATTTTTCTAAACTCGAAAATACAGGTACCTAGTTGATTTAAAGGGTTGTTATATTCGTCTCAAAAACAACGGTTTCTACGAATTTCGTTGGAAGGATGCTCCGCGAATTCCTTCTTTCAGGAATTTCTTCACTTATGAAGTTTCCAGACACTGCTTCAACATTATACCACTTGTACTGAACCACAGTGATAGAGCCAATAGTAACGGGTTGAGGAATAAAATATCGCCAACAAAATAGCGGAAGCTCATTTTACATATCTGAATACTTCATTCGAAAGCTTTTCTATTCTTTTTCATGTAAAAAATAATCTTAGAACGATAAAATCATTGAACTTCTCAAAAAAGCATTCCACCATTACTGGAACATGTTCAGTGATCTCATTCAGTTGAACACATTTGTCGAAGACACCAATGTTGTATCTCATCACTGAACTGAGATATAAACAATCCAAATGTTCGATCGCTAACGTCATCTTTTGAGTGTATTACGAACTAAAAAGGTTTAAGGCGAATATGTCTCATTAAGTTGATCAACTTTGTCGAAGACATCAATTTTGTATCTAATAACTGGACTGAGAAAACAAGCAAATAAAATCTCTGCTCACTAGCGCCATCTAGTGAATGTTTCCCAACTAATAACGTTGTATATCACACTGAACTGAGATATAAACAATCAAATGTTCGACCATTAGCGCCATCTTTTGAGTGTTTTCCCATACAAATAAGGTTTTAGGCGAATAGTTCTCATTTAGTTGATCAACTTCATCGAAGACACCAATTTTGTATCTCATAACAGAACTAAGATATAAGCAAATAGGAGTTTTGGCTCACTAGCGCCATCTTGGGAGTGATTTCCGAATTTATAAGGTTCTATGCGAATAGGTATTATTTAGTTGTTCAGCTTTGTCCAAGACACCATTTTTGTATCTCATAACCGGGCTAAGATATAAGCAAATATAGTTTTGGCTCACTAGCGCCATCTTGGGAGTGTTTTCCGAATTTTATAAGGTTCTTGCGAATAGGTATTATTTAGTTGTTTCATCTTTGTCGAAGACACCATTTTTGTATCTCATAACTGGGCTAAGATATAAGCAAATAAAGCTTTAGCTCACTAGCGCCATCTTGGGAGTGATTTCCGAATTTGTAAGGTTCTATGCGAATAGGTATTAGCTACCATTCACCGTGCATTTACGAAAAGATTGCAGCTCCAAAAATTATATATAACTTTTCCAAATAATTTGAAGCGTACTTACTAGAATACCACAACGTAGCGTGCAATTATATCATAATTCAGGGAAAAATCTAAAACAAGCGATGCATAACAAAAAAATACTCATAAATTATGTTTGAAAATGTTATGTTAAGTTCGCCTCGTATCGTTCTGTCACCATTTACCGTGCACACTACTGCACCATTCATCGTGCGTATAGTTATCGTCATGATTTTATTTCGTATCTTGAAGAAACGTTGTTAATGGAGCAATTATGTTGCTAGTAGTGTGCGTACTCATTTTTTAGAGTATTCAAATATTCATTTACAATAAAAACCATAAATAAAAAATTAAAAATTGGCTAAATATTTTTGTTTTCACTAAAATTGTTATAGGAGGTTTGACTGTATTGTCCAAACCATTCCATATTTACTCAAAAAATAAATATGGAGTAGTTTAATAACGACATAAAAATAAATCTAATATTACCGAATAATTTCATGCCTTTTACAGTAATGCACGGTAATAGGAACCATATATATTTAAAAGGGTCCATTCACCGTGCATTTGGGTTTCGACTGAGACACAATAAAAAATTCTAATTTACATAAAATCCCATTGCTCATACAATGTAATACATCTTACTAATAATATCCACAGCGAAAACTTGTTGAATTTTTGAAAAATTTCATACTCAAACGTTAAAATGAAAAATGTGATTTTTTGGCGTTTCTACTAAGAGTGTAGAAGAATCCTATTATCAAACAGAATTCACATGATTTTGACTACGTAAACAGGTTTTTTCAAAATGTTTTGTGACAAAAACTACTTCATTTCATCAGTTTTATCTTACTTTGCTGACAAGAATATTTTGTGAAAATTGTATGAATATTCTGTAGGAATTTGTGTATGTGCACGGTGAATGGAGGCCGCACGGTGACTGGTGACTTAACGGTATTTATATTTCTACAGCAATAACGCTACAATAAATTCCCCCAATGATATCTTCCAGGCATGTTCCAAAACAACTGTCGAACAGATCTCTACAGAAAATTCTATAAGGAAACCCCCATAAATTCTTACTCGCATAGTCTTACTTCGCCGTGGTGTCCTTCATGTGCATCTCCAGTATATGTCTGAAGGGACCTTACAGGATATTCACCAGAAATTACACGAATTCTTTTTGATTTTTTCTAGGAATTTCTCAAGGGATTCCTGAAACAATCCTATTAAGATCCCTTCAGGCATGCATTACACATTTCTTCTAGTATTTTTCAGGTTATTTAACAAAAACTTTTTCTGGGATTCGTTGGATAAATTTTTGAATAATTCCCTGAAAAATGTCTGGAGTAATGTCTGGAGAAATCCTGAAGGATTCCCAGGAAGAATAACTGAAAAAATGCAAGAAGTAAAGAAAATAACTACTGGCAGAATCCCAAGAGATATTTTCAGATGTATCTATGTACGAATTGCTGGAGCAACTTCTAAATGAGTTTCTACAGGCGTCCCTTAATGATTCTCAGGAATAATTCCTGTTATTATTTCTACAGAAACCCTTGAAGGAACAACTTCAGGCTGAATCCCTTAGAGGAATTCCTGAGGACCTGAGGAAATTCTGGACGATTCTAGGATAAATAACTAAAAAAAATCTGGTTTTCCTTCGAAATTTTGGAAACATTGTTAGAGTGCGGTCAGGAGGAATCCCTGGAAAGAAAATTAATGGAGAATCCTTGGAGAAATTCTTAAAGGAGTTTCCGAATATTTTTTTTGGAAGTGCCTGAAGAAATTCCTGGATAAATTCTTTATAGAATCTCAGGAAACAATTCTGGATTTTTTTAGAACAATTTCTTGCAAAGCCTTATATGTTATTTTTTTTTAGGAATAATTGGACGAATATTTAGGAGAAGGAATCCATGAAGGCATTTCGAGCAGAATACCACCAGCCTTCCCTGAAGAATTTTAAGAAGGAAATCCATAAATAATGCCTAGAGCCCCAAGTAATTCCTCGAAAACAACGGGTAACAATGTTTGAAGGATATTCTGGATAAAACTCCAGAGAAATCCCTGGACCTTTTCCATACGGAACTACTTATGAAATTCATGTATGCATCTCTGGAGCGATTTCAGGAGGAATCTTTTGATGTTTTACTGGAAGAATCTCATTCAAATTCCTAGAGTCTCCCTGAGGAATCTTTGATGGATTCTAATTTCCAAGAGAATTTTTGACGAAACCCAGGAGTAATTTCGGGGAAAAATCCTGAAGGAGGAATCTTTGGAAGCACAAACAAAGGGGAAATTCTGTGTGAAGTCCCTGTCAGAATTTCTGGACAATTATTAGTGGAATTCTTAGTGGAATCCCTAGCAGAATTGGCGGAGTTCCTGAAGTAGTTCGTAGTGGAAATCCTGAAGCAATATTTTTGTAGAGTTCCTGCAGGAATTTAATCTGGAATTTTCCCTGGTGACAGAATTTTCAGAAGGACTTCTGTTGGAAATCCTGGAGAAATATCTGGTAAAATTCTTGATTTAACACTGGAGAATTTTTTGGAGGAATTTATAGAGCCCAATCTGAACCGAATCCAGAAGCGGTTGTATTGGACGACAGTTTTACATCTTTTGACTTCTGGATAATAATAACATGAATTTCGATCCATCGAATAATATTTATGTGTTATATTATATTATTGTCCTGATTTGGCAGAATGGAAATCACGGCGTTGAGTGTGGATAAAAAATCATAAATTTTGAACTGTAAAATAATGTATTGGTTTCTTCTGAAGCAGGATACAGGTGCCTCTGTGTCCAGAAAGGCTAAACTAAAAAACTGTTTAGAGTTTTATTTGAAGATCACATATATTTGCAGAGCATTGAAAAGAGTGCTAATCTAGTAAAAATTGATTTCTAAAGCGTTTTAAAGTCATTGGCATTTCTGTCCCCTCAATGAATAATGCGAAACTTCGGTTTACTGCATTACTTTCCCGAAGAATCATCAAAAACTATCTTCTCCAGGATGATCCTTCTAAAACATTTCCAGGAATTCCTCCAAAAATTATTAAGCGAATTGTTGGGAATGCTTAAGAAGGAATATCTGAGTAAGGTAATTTAAAAAAAAATCTTTGCTGAATTCTTAAACAAATACTGGACGACAAGTCCGCAGGAAACCTTTACAGACTCCATGGAGACATTTCTGAAAAAAAAAAAAAACTGGTCGAATTCATAAAGATGTTCTGCACGGGAATATTGTTGGAAGCCATAGGGAAATATACGAAGGATAAATTCCTGGAGAACTTAAGACATTCTTGAAAAAATACTGAAAAAAATCTTCGAAGGAATTCCTGAAACTTGAACAAGTACTTCTAGTGATTATATTCAGAAAAAATACCGGATCTTTGTTTTGGCATTAACGTGCACACAGGGACAGAGTCTGCTTCTCAGTTTAGTTTTGTTATGAGCACTCTCACAGTTATTAACTGAGAGCTTTCTTTGCCAAAGTTGCCATTTTCGCATTTGTATATCGTGTGACAAGTACGATGATACTCTATGCCCAGGGAAGTCAAGGAAATTTCTATTACGAAAAGATCCTGGACCGACCGGGAATCGAACCCAGACACCTGCAGCCGCAGACTCGTAATCACTCGGCTAAGGAAGGCCCCAAAAAAATACCGGATGGTGTGCTTGAATACTTGGAGGAATTCTTCAGGAAGTCCGCTATACGAACTCCTGAAGATATTTTCGGAGAACAATAGGGAGGAAATTTTCTGATAGAATGGCGATAATCATAACGAAATAAACAATAACACGAGAAGTAACACTTGTCGTAATTACACGAGGAATACCCATAAAATTCTTTGAAATATTCATAAAGAAATTTCTGCTCAGATTTCATGAGTATACCAACATATCTCCGGTTTCCAGTTGTCTTTCTTTTAATTTTCCTTTTTCCTGTTTAGTCTCTTGAACAAATGCTTTGGTTCCTGTTTCGCTCTTTTTTTTTTAAACAAAAAGGTCTTCAAAGTACCTTTTTTAGATACTCAGTTGTAGTGACTGAGTCCTGGTCATGAGTTCCTGAGCACGTATAGCACGTATCTTTGAATACCATATTCTGGTATAATACCGTAATTAGGTATTGCTGATATTATTATGATATTGAAAAACTGATATTATTATGGTATTGAAAAAAAAAATAATAGAAACAGCTCATTGAGATATTGAAAAGCTATTGAGGACTGTTTGAGGTATTAAACTACTATTGAAAAGCTTAATTTTGTATATGAAAATCCATAATGTATTATTGTAATTGTAGATCAGTAGTTTTCATTATTGAAATCATGAAAAAATGGAAGAGGGACGGTTCTCTGCAGAACCGATAAATTATTACACGGTATAAATGTATGGCCTACATTAATGATGAATTAATTTATCCCTAACACTGTGGAAAACGTTCCTGTTCCAAGCATCCAAATACCGCTATTTACTTAAATAAGGGTTGCTGAATCCATGTGTCCATATAAAATGTCGTAATGGTTATACTACAACATATTTTATGCTGTGTAAACATTTAATTAAAAGGGATCGTTAAAAGCATAATATGAATGTAATGTGCAGTTTTAGACAACGTTTTATAATCATACTTCCTGTGAGCATATTCTGATTCTATCCAACATTTCAAATAGAAAAAAAAACCTGCCCGTAAAGTTAGCGTTGACCATATTAACGATCATCTAGGAATACATATTTATTTTACTGCCATCCAGGGAGCCAAGCAAACTTTCCTTGACAGAGAACCCAATGTCCAAAAATGGAAAGGCACACAAATCGTTAACTGGCCAGCATCATCGTTACGAATCGGCAAAAGTTACGACTCTCTACGTGGGATTCCTATTCCCCTGAAGAATCAAAGAAGTTACCCGTGTGCAATGACAGCAAGTTGAGTCAAACTAAGGGGAACGAACTTTTGTTCGTACGACCCCTCCGTCATATGTAAGTCGAAAGTCGGTGACATATTCATACTCTGTGTGTGTAGCTCACCAACTCAGCGGACGGAGCATCATCAGAACAACCCAAGGCACGCATCAAAAGACAACAGAGACCGACTTCATCCTCCACGGCTACAGGGGGGGAGGGGGATACCGAAGTAGCAAGACAGCCGAATAAAACAAACGTTTTATCGCAAAGTTTTGCACTATACTGTCAGAAAGGAGAATTTTCCGCATCAAGAAAGTACAATGTTGTTATATCGTTAGGGGGTCCCTCGATTGGATTGGCTCGACCGGAGAAGAAACCTGGAAGCCATCTACTGAGTGAGTGTACCACTATGGGCGATCAAGGGGACAAAAAAAATTGACTTGTTCTTCTTGGTAAACAACATCCGATTGCAATAGTGTCCCCCAGCTTTGGAGCTTGTTTAGATGGGTTTTATCATGCACAGTTATCACCCGATCTAATCAGAGCTGTAGCAGGAGATGATAAACAAGTTCTCATGATGTGCAGCAGATCATGATTGGTATAGAGAGTGATAGGTGAGAGGTTCTCTCAATTTTCTCAGAATTCTACCTCTGCCTCTGATCCATAGTCACTCCCATCGACGATACTTATAGTAGTGCTCTATGGGCATCATTGTTAATAAAATTCATACTCTCAGTTTGAAAATGACGTTCACTTCTCAAAAATTTGCTTTGAAAATCAAGGTCAACAATATTTTTGGCCGCCAGACCAAATGGAAACTACCCGTAGTGCGGTATGTGCGAATATATACACACGACAGAAAGTTTCCGGGAAGTTTGATCCCCTCCCTGATTGCTAAGGGGACAGTCATCTCACTCATCTCGACGACGGAAATGGCCAGAAATGATTGTGGGCGAAACAGGCCGGACTCTGCCTGGGACCGGTTGAGTGACATCGACTAAGCTTTGGGCGGGTTAGGTATGCATGGGAAAAGTCTTCTCTGCAAGTTATTTGCGCTCGTTTGGGCTTTTGCGGAAAACAATTATCCAGCAGCCCCGTTAGTATTAAAAGTTTCAGTTGAAGGATAAAGGCTAAGTTTGTGAATGAATAGAGAGGATGATAATGGTGTAGTTTGAATAGAAAGGAACTAAATTTATGCGTCACTTGATATTAACTCCGGAATGCAGTCATTCTCAAACTTTGGGCTGCAACCCACCAGTCTCGTTAGTAATATTAAATATATGAAATATTAATATGAAATTTTGAACAAGACTTTTCTAACTTATTTACAATTATGTGTCAATGGATTCCTTTTACAGTTGGAATTTTAAACGATTTGTGAAATTCCCTCAGAATTTGTCTAAACATTTGTGGAATATTATCTTAAAAGAATACCTAAACGAATCCTTTGTGGAATTCCTGGAAACATTTCTGGATTTATACATGCAGCTAGAAAAAGAATGGAAATTTTAGGTAAACTGCAAGATTGTTCTTGTAGAAGATCATGGTTCTTCTTCATCTTGGCATTAACATCCCCACAGGAACAGAGCCGACTACTCAGCTTAGTGTTCTTATGAGCACTTCCTCAGTTATTAACTGAGAGCTTTCTTTTCCTAAGTTGCCATTTTCGCATTCGTATCTGAAAACATATATTTATCATTGCCTATACAATAAATGATCGAACCATCACTTATTTTTGTTGGAAATTATTAACTCAAGTATTTGAAATTTGAAAAGAAACTTTTTCTTCTTCTTTTTGGCGTTAAGTCCCAACTGAGACAAAGCCTGCTTCTCAGATTAGTGTTCTTTGAGCACTTCCACAGTTATTAACTGAGAGCTTTCTTTGCCGATTGACTATTTTTGCATTTGTATATCGTGTGGCTGGTACAAAGGTACTCTATGTCCTGGGAATCGAGAAAATTTCCAACCCGAAAAGATTCTCGACCAGCGGGATTCGAACCCACGACCCTCAGCATGGTCATGAAAAAAATTGAAAAGAAACTAAACATCCGATTTCAGCTGTGCTCGTTTTTTAAAAGGGTAAAACCCAAGTCCTTGTACCTAAATCCGTTAAAACATGTAAAAATCAAAATCTTTTGGAAAAGAATAGATATTTGACATAAGAAAATTTGAAATGAATCATTTTTATTTATATATAAGATATCTGAAATGCTACGATTTTATAAAGTTATCCTATGTAGAGAGCAAAACAAACGATTTTGTAGTTCTTTTTTAGTTTTCAAAGTTTTCTAGCAAAGCCAAATGAAATTTTACACACACATTTTTGTGGAACATCTTGGATACAATGCCCTTGAACTCATCACATAGAAGGATTTTGATAAAAACATTCATTACTAGTTAAGTTCCAACAAAACACAAAAGTAGGGTCTGTGCTAGTTAGATAAGAATCTATTTTCTGCATTGAAAAGTTTCAATGTAGGAAGTTATTTTATCAAACAAAATTTTCACAGGCAGTATTTAGAATGCCCCAAGGAAAAATACAAAAATATAAAAATATTTTTTTGTTTGAATACATATATTGTGATTCTCGTTGTCAAAGTCGTGCCCATACTTTCCGGGACACCCTATTTTTCGATAGGAATTCTTCAAAGGGTATCTTTCGTGACGTAAATAATTCCTTTAGAATTTCGTCAAATATCTTTTAGTAATGAGATCCTACCGAAAACTCTCTGAAGAATTTTCTTTTATAATTCTTTCAAAAAATCCCCCAAAAATTCCAATCAGAAATACTTGAAGGATTCTTCCACCGCAGCAATTGGCCAGGGATTACTCCAATCTCCCAAAAAGTCCTTGTATAAAACTCACAAAGTTTTAATCAAGATTTTTTTTATAAAAAATATTTGGAAGAGATACCACTAAGATTCGTTCAGTGATTTTCCTACAAATTCCCTGAAGGATTTCTTAAGAAATGGCATTAAAAAACAGAGGTTCCTGTAAATTCTACAAACAAATATTCAATTTTTTTATCAATATTTCTCAAGGAACTCGGAACGAAAATTAAAAGATTTTTCAAGTGATTGGATGCTTCTTCAGGAATCCTTTCAAGAATTAAAAAATACAATATAAATTATTAAAGAAATTAATCCTAGGATTTCTTTACAATTTATGCGGAAAATTTCAGTTTTTTTTTTTCAAAGATCTCGTCATAAATTACTAATTGAGTTTTTTCAGCGATTCTTTTAGGAAGAAATACTGGAATCATTCCTTCTCCTGAAAATTCCCAAAAAAATATGCAAAAAATATTTTAGAGTCCTGCAGGATTTCTCCCAACCATCTATCCATGGATCTCCAAAAAAAATCCTTCAGAGATTTACTATGACGTTCCTCTCCTGATCAACACAGGACTTCAAGGATCAATACAGAACTTCATCGAGAATTTCTTCATATATTCCTACGAGAATTCTTACAGGCAGTCCCGCCTGGATTTCTAAGGATTCTTCTATCTATTACTTAGAGCTTTTCCTGTAGCGAAATAAGCCTGCGAGGATTTCTCAGTAGAAAATCAGCTTCTTCAACGATTTTTACAAGGAATTTCTTAGGAACTAGACTTTTTTCTATTGAACCAATAGACTTTATCTAACATTGTTATTTTTTCCAATAATTTGTCGAGATATTTCTCCAAGAATCATTCACACTTAAATTATTTTACGGATTCCTGTGAAATCTCCAACAGCTGAACAATTCGGTGAAATAAATTAACAGAGTACGGTAAATTTTTAAAGTATTCGGTAAAAAATCACCGTAATCCGTTAAATTCCGACGAAATACGGTGTTTTATTTCACCGAACTGTTCAGCTGTTGAGATTACGGTGAAATGTGTTTAGTGTGTTCCAAGAAGTCCTCCGGTGATATCTGCAAGATCTTTTTACATAAAGTTTGCAGATATTAGGGTTTTTCCAATATTTCTCCTTTATTTAGTCAAAACATACCTTTATGAATTCTTGCTTCTTAGATCTTACAAAAATTTCTGCATTTCTTGTACTACGAAGCATTAAAAAAAATGGTTTTGTAACAAATTTCAAAAGGGGATGGTTCATTGCGACAAGGAGCTATTGTGGTTTTAAAGGTACAATATGGTAGATCTTACCCCGTAATGCACCACGAAAAGGTGATCTACCAGCGTTACGGGCACACTTTAGTTACTTGGGAATTTCACCGCATGATGGCGCTAGGTCAAAAAACATTGTTTTCTGATCCCCCTAAGCGAGAATGACGTTCTGTAACCAGATCTTAGGATGTTTCTGAATTCTGGTGATTTGGAATATTGATGTCTTCAGCAAAGTTGCCAACTGGTCAAAGGATATACACTACATGTTTGTTTAGTTCAACATTCTACTACTCGGAGGCGCTAGTGAGTTGCAAATATTTTAAACTCACGTATACAAAACCGCTAGAAAGTCGATGTTTTCGGCAAAGTTGTTCGTTAGGTGTAGGACTATGTGATATACGCTTGATTAGTTCGCTACTCTACCACTGCAACTGAGTTGCGCTAGTTAGCAAAGAAAATTTGAAATTCAATATTGGCCTATGCGTTTTTTGAGAGAAAGCTGTTGTTTTCGATATAGCTGTACGTTAGATCTATGGCTATACGCTGCATGGCTAACATGTTAAACATTCTGCCGCTAGGAGTCGCTAGTGAGCATCAAATATGTTCAACTCATATCTCTATTAAGCCAATGTTTTTTGCATAGTTGTTTGTTAGGTTCAACTTTCATATCTGCCGATGTAGATCAGTGAAAATGTTGGTGTTTTCGGTACAGTTATTTGACAGGCACTACTGGGGCCATATTAATCCCAGAACATTGACAAAGGGTTGAAATACATGATTAGATTATTGTGTTCGAAGATTTTCGTAAGTTTTACATAGGAACATTCGTTAGAGGAAAAGCTTTTCCACATTACAAGTTTTATAAATTCAAAAGCCATAATTCACCACATTCCATTTACACTTCACAGTCGAAATACATTACTTGAAGCATATAAGATCAACCATCCATATTGGAAAACTTTTACATAATTTCATCATAAGAGCCGTCGCATTTACGTAATTGCAGTGCTAATGAGACTTTGATCTCGCCTGCAAAGGATCACATCGGGACGACAGTCTTTCAATTCCAGCTGTTGCAGTCTCTGATCAAACTTATCCAACAATTATCGCTTGAGCGTAATGTCTTGAAACCGCATTCAAATTTTCCTGTTCCAACCGGCTTACTATTACTCTCGGTGCATTTCGGTTAGTTTCTCACATACAACATATTGGTCGTCATGTGCACATGTTTGCAACTTGGCGACAGTGCAGGCCAAAGTTTCGCCCAGGCGAACATACCCGGCACAATGTGCATACGCATCGTATCCTCTCGTGGTACCGTACAAAGGCGTAACATTGATCGGTAAGACCCTCCTCCTAAAAAGTTCAGGTATTAAGTGCCAAGGTAATGTTTAGTTTAGTTTACATGATCGTGATTGACCTTATCTAAAATACTTATATCACATGAGTTCTGGCAAAACAACTTTTTTTTTTCTTAAGGTGAAGATGCATCGAAGCCAAACCTCGAATTTTCAAGAGCACAAATCTAGAAAACCAGACAACCGTTTGTGCTGACCAATCGATCAAATTTTCAGTGAGAACGGTTGTCAGGTTATCTACATTTTTGCTATTAAAAATTTGTGGTTTGGCTTCGATGCATCTTCACCTTAAAGTGGAATCGCTGAAAATGATTACTTGGTCATTAAGTTTTTCAAATTTCAATTGATTTTTATTAGTTTTGGAGTGGAAGTCTTTTAATTGAATAGCATTCGAACCACCATAAAATTTATAACTTTAGATTTGAATCAAATCAGAGATCTAAAAAAAACATTTGCCATCAGAAAAGTTCAGAAAACAAAATACAGTTTTTGGTCACAAACTTTAGGTGCCAGTACTTCTTTTTAGAATGTAAAACTTTAAACATTTACTCTTTCGAGTAAATTTTTTTGAAGAAATAATATCCAAACTGATCAACGTTACCCCGGATTACGGTACTTGTGCTACTCCACTGGAACTGGTCGCCGCTGTCTCGTGGTTGTGCCACTAATGGAAAGCCAACATCAGAAGACTTAGAGTTACTGGTTTTCGACAAACGACACACTATTCTTCAATATATAGAGAACTAGTCGGTCGGTGGGCTAACTGACTGCAGCAATGTGTTACATCATCGTCTATCAATCCGCCGTCCGGAGTCGCTCGCTCGAATTTCTTTCCTCCACATCTGGAACTAATGCTAAAAGCAACTAACCGCACACAACGTTCATTTAAAAGTTTGCCACTCGTCTGCTGCTGCTGCTTTGGTCTCTGGTCCAAGGGAGTTCGAAATTAAATTAAACTTTACAATTTTATCCATCATCTCCGACTGGACGCAGAAGCATTGGACGACATCACCCAGCAGCAGCAGGAGTTTGCTGGGAAGCCCGTAAAAGCTCGCTGCCTTGTGATGAAGGAAAACTTGATCCCCGGGGCCTGAGAAGAAGCCGAAATAAAATCTTATCATTAACCAAACATACAAAAAGAGCTTGGATTTGATGTGGAGTTAGGTCCCCCCCCTGTGCAAAAGAAGACAGACGATAAGAAGATGAATACATTTCTGATGGCAACCTCTTTGACCCTTAGTCGTCGTTTGTCAGCGGGAAAGGTCATATTGGAAGTGACATCGTGTGACCCGGCCATAGGGTTGACTTGCGTTGCTTGCAACTTAATACGTAATACAGATCCTGCCATTTGACTTGCCTATCAGTCAAAAACTTGTGCCAAAATAGAAAACTTTTATCAATACATTCCATCGATGGCTACCCTCGATTCCCGCCATAGATGCCAACCCTAGGTAGAACGAAAATACTTGCACTGCTATTGCACAGTGGGAAAAAAATTACCCAAAACGGCACCTAATTCATACGGTGATTGCGGTTCGAAAACCCCTATTTTCTGTGGAAAGAGTGTCAAGGAATGGAATAGCCATCATTAAAAAAAATAAAATTAATTGCTGAGGTGGATGGTGGACTGAAAACGGTTTAATCTTTATAAAATAAACAAAAAATAACCTTCACTAGCAGCATCATTATTTCACCATAAAAAATATTTACATCACAAAAACTTTTTTGTTTTCCAATATGTTTTTATCATTTTTTTCACAAGCCCTCGAAAAACTCTTCTTTTTTAAGAATCTTCGTTGATTTGATCTTCGGTCATCTGAATTCTGAGATATTCCGTAATTCTTTGGAAACCATAACCCACGTTAATACCTCAGGCTGTAGATATTTTGCTATGTTCGATTATCTGCTTTCAAACAATGCGTTGATGAAAATCTTTTGTGAAATTACTCTATCCAATTTTTTATGAATAATTTAATTATTAATGTGTTGATTACGTAACATTTCATTATCAGTCTTGCACAAATCGCGTTATTTTTGCGCCAATTTGTTTTACAAAATTAGTTCTATGATAGTGCGTATAGTAAAAATCTGAAAAAAGTATATTAATCAGTGACGATATGATAGTTGATCGGATTATCACTTATCCAAATTGGGATTCTAAATGTAGGGTCTGTGCTGACCAGATAAAAAATGATTTTCTTAAATCATTTTTTTTAATGTAAACGATTATTAAATCAAACAAATTTATCACTGATGCTGGTTGAAATGACCTATATAAACATACAAAAATATATACATATTTGATTGTTTGGAAAAATACTATGATTTTAATTATCAAAGTCTTGCCCATACATTCTGGGACACTCTATATAAATAACGTAGGATACATACATACGTTGTTTATTCGTCCGAAAGAGAACCGTTTTTCAACGAAACTTTCATTTCCTTCTAATTCTCCTCTTTTTCTTTTCAACGTTTTGGCATTCGACGTTTTAGTATTCAAAGTTTTGTCACTCAACCAGGAACATCGAAATCTTCAAAACCAGATTACCAATGATCAATATCCTGACAGACACTAAAAATAGAAGAGTTTTTTGAGAGCTTGTGAAAAAGTGCAAATATATCGAGAAACAAAAAAAGATATCGTGATTGAGATAATTCTTATGATAAAAAAATAACCTGCTAATAGAGATATTAACATCAATCTCGAAAAAAAATGTTCTGTGTAAAACGAATACAGAATGTTATGTTTACAACTAATTGTTGTTTTTTTTATAATATCATTTTTTTTCTCAATTTTGAACATAATGGCCCACGTATGCCAAATTATTGATATACTTAAAATAATTGAAATATTTTTCAAAGTTTATTAGAGTAATGCTTCAGATAGTCTGCAGAAAAATGTTCAAAATCTATACGGCCGAAAAGAATTAATGAATTTATATACTCAACAAAATTATAACATTTAAATGCACTTTTTATGTATATTTTACACAGAGCATATGTTAAAGCAGGTCTTCCCAACCATTTTGAGTTTTTCTAGTGTACATTAAACATAGTGTACAATTACATTAACATTATGTAAATTTACGCTACACAGCGCGTAATCCAGCATAGACTCTAGCAATTTATATGATAATTCGCATGAATTTACATGGTGTTAATGTAATTTCACGTGATGCGTAATATAAATTTGCGTCAATTTTGGCATTCCTTTGTAATGCATGATCAGGGACGGATAAACAAATTTGGGGGCCAGGAGCCAGACATTTTTAGGGGCCTTTTTCAGATATCTGTTTTTAGTGCTCTAGAATGGACTAAAAAATAATTTCCGTTAAACTTTGTTGGTAAACGTGTTCTTCTTCTTTTTCTTTCTGGCGTTACGTCTCAACTGGAACAAAGCCTGTTTCTTAGCTTATTGTTCTTATGAGTGCTTCCACAATTATTAACTGAGAGCTTATTTTTCCAATTGATCATTTTTGTATGTTGCAGGCACAAATATTCTCTATGCCCTGGGAAGTCGAGACAACTTTCAATCCGAAAAGATCCTCCACCGGCGGGATTCGAACCCACGATTCTCAGCTTGGTTTTGCTGAATAGCTACGCGTTTACCGCTAATGCTTTGAAATATTATAAATATTGCTAAGGCTCAGAAACATGACAAGACTTTAGTTAGTTCATAATATTAATAAACTTTAGTATAATAGACTTTAGTTTAGTTCATAATATTTCAAAACATAAAATGCATATGTGTTTGATTATAGGAACAGATTAGAGTTGTGCAGATGTTTTAATTTATATTAAGTTATATTATTATATTAACATGTTGCACGTTTTAAACTTTTTCGTTGGAAAAAATCAAAATGGGATGAAACTTGTTCTTTCAATCATTGGAACAACACCTCTTTATCGCAACATATATGTGTAAGCATAATTAATACAATTTGTTTGAAAATGTTATGGAAAGATTGAAGTTAGTGTTGCTGCATATCGAACACAAAGGCATAACAGTCTCTGTATGAACCTTCAACCCCAATAACAACTGCAAAACAAGAAATATGTTCGAGTTTATGTATTTTACTGACCAATAGTAGCACATGCGTATTCTGTGCAGTGGTGCTAAATGACTATGGCATGTAGTAGTGTAATAAAAAAATTTGAGCATTTGTATGAAAAGATAAACTTCAGACTTTTTGAGATTTATTTTCTCAATGCCTGGAACAGTTATAATTTTATGGACAAAAAGTATGTCCTTAATAATCGATTTTTGAATATTCAAGATGTACAGTTGTGTATAGAATACTAGTAGTGAAAGCCTATTTTCATACAAAATGCTCAACTTTAGTGTGCTGTAACTTTGTTCCCCTATGAGCAATCGGTATCAAATTTTAGCAGGGAACTAAAAATATACTCAATTTTATTACAACAATATATGATTTTTTCACGCTACCGGTCAAAAAGTTAAGCACCAGGTGAAATCGCTCAAAATAATAGTAGTTTTTCTTGTGTAAATTTCTGTTCAGCAACAATTTTGTAGAAAATTTGCTAGTTTATACAATTATAGCTTGAGTTGGAAGTTGTTGAATTTAATTATCTGGTGTATTTAGAGTTTTTAATATTTCTTTCCTCATTGTGAAAGAAATATTAAAAACTCTAAATACACCAGATAATTGAATTATCAAAACTACTATTATTTTGAGCGATTTCACCTGGTGCTTGACTTTTCAACCGGTAGTGTGAAAAATTTCATATTTTGTGATAATAAAATTGAGAATATTTGTAGTTGTCTGACAAATTTCCTACCGATTGCTCATAGGACAACAAAGTTACAGCATGCCAAAGTAGAGCATTTTGTATGAAAATCATCTTTCACTACTATTATTCTGAACACAACTGTAGAGGATACAGAATAGTTTGCCATTGTACCCTTCGTTTGATTTCCCTTTAAAAAAAGGTTTATCGCAATCAATTGTAAATATTCGAAAATTGATTTTCAGCGCAAATTTGGGCAAATTGAGACCAATTGAATTGTGGATATGGTATCCTCCAGATTAGGGGTTTTCAGCCATTTTGACTCGCGGAGCACTTTTTGAAATAAAATTATCGAGCAGAGCACCTGTTCTTCATCACCCCGTTTGAAATGTGGGTTTTAAGCAAGCTTAAATCGATCCTATAATTTGAACGAAAATCGTTAAGAAAAAATTATGTTAGCCAATCTTTCACCTTGGGAGGAAAAAAACATCACAAATTTTCAAAACCAGTTTTTTTTTTGTTCAAAATTCGAAGCAATGTTCATGAAAATCTATCATTGAATAACACTTGATATCCGAAAAACAATGATAGATTTTTACGAGGATATCTTCAAGTTTGAACGAAAAACTGGTACTTCATTTTTGATGATTGAATGATGGATACTTGAACCTTAAGGTGAAGATGATTCGAAGTTTAACCTGCAACTTTCAAAAACACAAGTCTGAAGAAGCAAGCATTTGTTTAAGCTGAAAACTTTTTCAATTGGTCACTTACCAATGATAACTAATCGATCAAGTTTTCAGCTCAAACGGATGATCGATTCTCCAGAATAGTGTTCCAAAATAATTGAGGTTTGGCTTCGATTCATGTGCACTTAAATTTTGTTTTTTTTTTTTTTAACTTTTGATTCTGATCTAAAAGATGTTTTTTATTTGATAGAAAAATATTTGTTTACTTCGGGCTTAAACTGTGACAATCAAATGAGGCCTTATTTTATTTTTCGTCAAATATTTTAAAATTCTTGGTTTGAAATCGGCGAAACTGCTTCGGTTGAGAAATTTTCGAACTTTTGGTTTTAGTTCGAACAACTGAACAACTTTTAAATGAGTTTGAATGGATTAACCACAAATTCAGTACTCACAAAAATATTCATAATGTTAATAGAACTCGATATATTATTAATTTTATTATCACGGTATCCAAATTTCGATTACTATCGAAGTTGTATGATATTTTTCCCAATTTCCCAACCCAATTTTGCAGCTAAAACTGTCCCATATAAAATTTTCCTGGTGAGAATATTCTTAACAATCCAATAACAAAAAAAAACGAAACATTTTGTATGGAGACTGCAAGCATGTTAAAAAATCGATTTAATCTAAATTTAATCGTGTAATTTCAACCAAATTATATCTGAAATGAAAACTGAAGTCCGTTTTGCATGCTAGGTGGATTAGATTCCCAATTTTTTTGATGAATCATTGTTTAAATTTTACGTAAACATCAATGAAACTTTGGCAACCTGTAGCTAAAAATTGTGACGTGCTGGAACATTTCTGAGAACGGCATCAGATTCAGCAGCCCCAAATCTATTACAGACACATAATTTAATCCTTAAGACACGCAAACATTTTATTTTTTGTTACGCTGTGTAATGATTGAGATTTTGACACCATAAACTTACATAACTTTGTTACATAACTTTGTTATGTAACCACCATAATGTCGAAAACAACATAAGGTGAAGATGAATTAAATCCACCTCTAAATTTTCAAAAGCACAAATCTTGAGAACAAAACAGTGGTCCTATTTAAAATTCTAGTTATGGCTTGGTGTAATATAATTAAAACTGTATTTTAAAGCAATAACTTGAGATATTTCAAGGCATTGGTTCAAATTATCAAAACTGTCGTGGAGCACCTGCCAAGATTTCGCAAAGAACGATATGAAAAATTCTGATAGGGTCAAACAATTTTTTGGATTGCTGTCAGATCCTAATGCTAAATACAGTGTAGTGACAGCTTCAAATACCGTTTTGATTAATGTTACGACACTTAAGGCCTCAGTGCAGTACAATCGATTGTAATATAATGTCTGATGCCGCTGCGTTATCAAGCTTTCAATACACTTTACTTTTGAATTGTGGGTGAAGATTAAAATTCCACAACCTAAAATAAATAGAAAATATAAATCGTTCCATGATTCTTATTCCGGACGCAACCTAACTTTTGTTTCATATTATGGGAAATTTGTTTCGAATTCCGGACAGCTCACAAAAAGCAAAACTAAAATATTTAAATTAGAAATTTAACTTTTTTATCCGTAAGAGCAACGTAAAAACTAGTTCAGCATTATAACATTTCAAGTGAAACCCTTCCCACACAAAGTAGAGTGTTCGGAGTTTAAAACTGCGCAGAATTTAAATCAAAACGGTATTGGAATAAAAAACAGGGAAAAAATGATGCCAAATGGGCTTGATGCAGTATTTGTATTTCCAAGACACTAGCAATAATAGATTTACTTAGGCGCAATCAGATATAATAGATATAGTTCTAGAATCCCAAAAATTTTTAGGGAAAAAAAACTACGTGATTTCAGAGAGTAAAACAGTCACCATTCAGATTCCTTGACTTTTTCTTGTTAAGTAATTCGGAGGTTTCTAAGAACCACACTCAGCCACATCAATTAGGTGCCGTTTGGGTCCACTTTTCCCCACTGTGCATTGCGGGGGCAGCGGAAAAACGAAAGCAAACTTTCGCCCCGGATTACTTGATATTGAAATTTATATTTTTGTAGCTTTTCCTCGCCTCAGGAAACCCGGACCATGATACCTATACTGACGTTGTCGCTCGATGTTCTTCAGAGCAGCATGGGAACTTGATGAATTACATCATTACGAGGGTATGGGCCAGCAGAGATGTAGTTTCCATGTCCGAATTGCAGCAGAAGTAGCTGCTAGTAGTAGTAACACCAAAAGCCACACGGGCAATGACGAAGACGGAAGCTGACTTTTCTCACTGGAGAGGGCTTTAACTTTTTAATCCCCCTCGGAGTCTACTATCTTGACTTTCTCGCTATCAATTTTTAGAAGCTGCTAGAAGCTCATGGAGTCCTGGCCTGAGAACCGGAGCTTTTCTACAACATGGCATCGTTTTCTGTGTGGAAAACTTTCCCTACAGCATGGTAGTAATCTCCGGGATTTGTGCCGAGTCGAGAAATACAGAGAGAAACGAGGAATACCACACCTTGAATTTGGAAGTGAACTTTCGGCCAGCTCTGGGCTGGAAAGATAGAACTGACCGGGAGGATGATGTAACACTATGTTCGGAATTAATGTGGCACTTTCCGGGCGGAAAATCCGCATAAGCGTTTGTTTATTTTGCGGAGCATCGAGGAGTGGACGGCGATGGCAGATTAAAATGGGCAAATGCAAATGACATGGAATGAATTTTGAGCGATGTCGGATGTAATTGGGGGATTTGTTCTCAAAGATGCTTTTACTTTAAAATAACCTTGATTCCTGATAAATTGAGAACTGTAAAATGATATTCTCAAGCTTCTAAAAGGAATTTAAAAAGGGTTCTAAATAACAGTAGCAATATATACATAGGTATTCAGCAAGACAATACTGACAGTGAAGAATAGGGGTCCTTCGAAGATATGTTATCGAAGATCGAAGGTATGTTTTTCTGAAGAAAAATGTCCTGACTTTCCAACACAATGAGTATATTTGTGCTTACAAATGCAGTCTTCCATTTTTGTACATGAAACTTCTAATAAGCAGCCTTATTTGTATTTTATTGATTTCTATTTAGTCCCAATTTAAAGCGAGGAATCGTTTTTTTTGTCGAATAAAAAAGTTATTCAATGAAAATTCTAATACCTATTAATTTGGGTTGGAAAGCTCCCACAGTAATCAATATCTCTCACTTCTCGTATATCTAATCAAAGTTTTATTTACCGTGTTGACGCCCAGTCTTGACAGGTACATGATCATCATCTACAAGAGCTACAGCTCGTCTCTACGCTTGACCTGCTGCCAGTTCCAATGCTGTCCCCGCTGCCCATCGGAATCGAACACAGAACATCATTCACCATTCCGATCATTCCTGTTTTCCGAAGCATTTAATTAATGCCTATGTTGAACCACATATGAGGCTCTACATGAGAACTATCGTCGTTCGTCGTCGTTTCGAAGGATGACGTCTGGGCGATAAAACCAATTAAATTGAAACACAAGACCTACAAGCCGACAACAACGAGCACGGTAGTCCTTCAGCAATTCCTAAAACAAGAAAACTGTGTGGTGAGCAAAAAAACTAGTGTTCCCAACCAAGTTCACTTCTAGGCTTGCTGCATACATCATCAGACATGGACGGTGGGCATAAGAAGTTGCTCGGCCACCGCACCAGAAGAGTCATATGAGAGTTCTGCCCGAGCAAGAACGAATAACTAGCTCTTATCAATGCATACTATATTTTTGTATTATACCATAATTGAGTAATATTCGGTAGTCCAGGTATTTTCCATAACTCAATGTTGTATTATTACGGCACAGAAAATATTGTTCGAAACAATCAAAAATACCTTGTTGTGGTATTTGAAAGCTATTTAGGACTGATTGAGGTATTGACACTATTTTTTTTTTCAATAGTAGTACAATACCTCAAGCAGTCCTCGACAGTTTTCAAATTCCTCAGCTATTTTTATCTAATTTAAACAATATTCTCCATACCATAATAATACTATTTTGAGGTTTGACCAATGCCTGAACTACTGAATATTATCCAATTATGGTATAATATCAAAAAAGGTTCGAGTCATTCGTTCCTGCTCGGGAATACCCTAGTTTGGTATTTTTCCAGCAATTTTCTTCTGCTCGGGTATGGATGGATGCTGCGACTGAACTGAAACACTGCGACCTCGTTCACTACGGCCTCTATATGGAAAACCTCCTCTTTCGGGTGGTTTAGTTTCCTATGTCGTTTAGCAATGTAGTGTCGGGCTCAAGTGACTAATGCTACTAGAAATTCTAAGTACAACTGGTCTACATTTGGTTTTCCATTTTCTGAGTTGGTCAGAGTAGGTAGTTGGATTCAGGTTGCTTGATATGGAAGTTGGAATATGATTGAATGGGTACGCAACCAAAAATGGTACTTAGCAGAGATGATTTTGAGGTTAGGTTGCTTTTAACTTGATAAGAAGAAAAATCTACATCGATTCGTATCACTTGTAATCATAATTAATCGATTTTACCTTGATAACGGTTGTTAACACATTTGTTGGAGCACATTGTCTCCAAACATGAATTGTATTTAAGCATTGTCTGTGCCGTAGCAGTTCAGAATTTTCACTGGTGAGTTGATTTCAACTGCTTATAATACAAAAAAAAACTTTCAATTAGCTTAACCTAACTTACAAGAATTTGTGTGCCCACAGCATGAGACTACGACTTGCAGCACTGTACTAATTAGAGCCATTTCCTGCCATTGGTAAAGCCGCGATTCTCGTGGATTTCAATATAGCTGTGTAGACTACCGTGAACACTAACTAACACTAACCACCAGTCGTCAACATCATTACTGTGGGACTTGAAGTTAGTCAACTTTTCTTGTTTCGTGGCAAAAGTTTACATCGCTACTTCCACCGAAACCGGTCAACCCGGAGTCAAACGTCTGCCAAGTACAGTAATCTCCACCTCCAAATAACTCGGAAATCACTTCCTTCTTTCTCTTCTTCAGTGCCACGGCGAAAGACTGAACCACCCAAGAATTCGTTCGAAAGTTCTCGGGTCGGTGTTCTGTTTTTGATTCTTCGGTGGGATTTTTGTCGCACTACATAGTCGCGCAGTTTTATTAGGGGTTCTCCAGAGTAGGTAGTAATTAGAATATAAATTATGTAATTAGTAGATTACCCAAGACACGATAATATATAGAAGCGGTGCTGTGAGACGATATGCTGCCAACTGTAAGAACCATATCGGAACAGTCTTAGTCGTTATTTCATAGTCAGCAGATTTCCAACTCTTTCACTCCTCGAAGCATTGATACAATAACACGTTCGTCTACTTGCTTTCGTCTTGATAACCATTAAATTCTGTTTTTCTTTTGGCTGTATCAGCCGTTTTCCTTACGCAACCGAAGAAAAATCCAACTCAAGAAGTATACTCCGCCGAAATGTGTTAGTCTCGCCTTTGGAAGAGAAAGACCAACGCACACCTAACGTCTTCCAAATTTGTCTTCTCTTCGAACGGGGTTGTCGCTCTTCAGCGTCTCCAGCGAAAGCCATATCATTATTACATGTACAACAATTATGCTCAGCCGGAGCACAAATTAATTAAAAGCAACCACACATTCTTCGCGGGGAGACCGACATTCGGAACGTGTTGATGGCGACGTGTTTTTATGGGGTTAACGCATGAAAAATTCTGGGATTATGGCTGATGTGTGGTGTAGCTGGAATTTTTGGTAACAGTGTTTTCCTTTTTGAGATTATGACTACTTATGAGCTTAGATGACTTAAGATGATATTGTCGGAAGTGGGATATAAAATCGGGAAATTTCGTGCAAAAAACATTTTTAACGGGGTTACTAAATTATATTAGAGTTTGACACACAACAATTCTGAATAAGATATAAGTCAAAAACGGATGATTTTGGTTGAAATGCTGCCTTAAAAAAACCATGTGATGGTGTGTTAGAATTCCAAGCAGTTGAGGATCTTTTGGTGTCGAGAATTTTCTCGACTTCCTTCCTTCGACTTCTCGACTTTCCTCGACTTCTTCGTGCTTGCCACACGATGTACAAATGTAAACATTATCCATTTTATAATAAATGAAGTCGATTTTCTAAAAACCAATTCCTTTAATTTTTCCCTTGTTTTCCTTTAAAAATATGTAGCTTTATATATATTAATCTTACATTTATATTTATAGCTTAGAATCATCTAATGCTATTTTCTACAAAATCGACATGCAAAACATATTTTTAATCTTTTTGAATGTTATTTGAGGTATTTAAGTTTGTATTGTAAATGTAAATTGTACGTAAATCTAAAAGGTCATATCAATAATGTAGGGACTAAATGATTGTAGATTTAATTAAAAGTATCAACTTTCGATAAAATTTAACTACCTCATTTTATTTCAAGCTTAATAAGACGAAGAATTATTGAGCGAACATTGATTGATCTATGTTAATTCATAAATTTATTAATCCATGACTTAAATTAACTAACTAATTTTGTTTATTTTTTTATTCTTTTCAGGTAATCTATCATGAGCAAACATTTTTACTTTATGAAAGTAAACGATTGGTGACAGGTGAGATTTAATATTTGAAGCTGATGATGTTAATTTCGCAGCAGATTTCATGATGGTTGAGTCAATGACATAAACTCATTTTTATAAGAAATTTATTGCTGTAAGGTACCCCGTGGCAAGGTGGGCAAGGCAAGGCGCGGTAAATGGCTGGGCATGGCGTACCATTGGTACCTCGCGTACCTGCAGGAATAAAATAGACCCCTTTGTGCGGTCCTTAGCCTCTTGCCCAGCAACTCCTATCCCTACCTCCTCGTGGTACTGGCTGGGGTACGAGTAACCTTGGGGAAGATCGGGTAACCAACCCCCGGTGGGAACTTTGGTCGTATGCTGACAGGGAAGGGGGGGTTTGCTTTTGCAAACCTGGAGCGTCTGTACTCCACGTTAGGAGCGGCTCACAACAGCGTCTGTTCCCCATGTCAGGGGCGGCTGATCATCGTCCGAGTGCCAGAGAAGGACTCTAAGCTAAACTGCGCACTATGGCCCTCCGAACATTTAGGGGGAATGGTCCTCCGGAAATCTAGGGGGTTGGTGTCAGGCCCTGCAAGCCAACCGTAAAAACACATCAGCACAGGAACGTCAACGAGAGAATACGGACCGGAACAATCGGCAAAGACCACAGCGACGAAAATGGACTAGCGATTGGAAACTCGGTACGTGGAACTGCAAATCTCTCAACTATGGAGAGAAGCGGCCATGAACCGAGGGAATTGGCGAAATATTGTTGGCGAGGCTTTATCAAGATAATTGATGTAAAGCCAAATAAGTAAGTAAGTAACCTCGGGGCAAGTGAGAATCCGGGGTAAGTGGGGCGTTTCGTCATAGCTCAACTAGGAAAAGTTTTTCATGGGGGTATTCTTCTAGAAAGTTGATGATACAATGACAAGGGATGTATTTAGTACTAAACATATTGTTATTTTTATTACCATGTGGTTCATGTATCAGTTGTCAGTTCAGCGCCATTTTCAACTTGCATGACAAATTGTGACACGTTTCACGTCTTGCATTGACTCGTGAAAAATAAATGTGTTTTAAATCGAATTTCCATCAGTAAGCTATAATTTTTAGTATTATTACAAGCTGCTAACGATAAACCAGTATTTTGTTTTCATTTCATATGCAATTTTCGATGGTCTATGTTACCCCAAAATATATTTGTACCTGGGGTAAGTGGGACCTATCAAAACAAAAACCAGAATCAAAACTTTTCGTACACGTTTCATACATTTTGCTAGAGAGTAGCACTAAAACATTCAAACAAATGATTTTTATCAAAAAAGATCAACCTCTAATTACGTAATTACATAAAAGGGAGAAAAAAGTGTTATTATTCTTTATTTTTTAATTATTTTTTTATTTTTGAAATACGGCTTCAAAATTGAACAAATACACAGCTGAAATTTGAAATGCATCATGAGAACGATTACTTTTCTATGTTATTTGAACTTTATTTGTAACTTCTACCAAACTAAGTAGTGATGGAAAACAATTCCATCCCATAAGGTGGTTTTCTGCCATGCATATAAATAATAACAAAACACATTTATAATTTCGTCTATTATTGATTGTTTATGTGCTACATTTTAATAAACAACTAATAAATGATATATTTTGAACATGTTTAATTCTTTTTACGCTTTTATTGAGGAATTTTCAGTTAATATTAAATGTGAGTTGACATACTATTAAATGAAGGGTTTCTTCCTAAAACGTAACGTATTTTATGGTTGTTCCCTTATGTACATCAAATATCTACTTAAAATTAAAAATCTATGACTTATCAATCCTATTATTGTAATGGTTGACTTACTGATGTGGATTGACGCATGAAACTGGATGTGTCCCACTTGCCCCGCTTAGCGAGGTAACTGCGTCCATTGGCTCATTCTAAAACTTTCTTCCAAGGTTTTCACAATTTTGAAATTATTCGATTAGTGTCATGCACACACCTGCAAATATGTTGCCAAAACGTGATTGTGTTGTTGGATTTGAAAAATATTGACATTTGAAAATTTTATTGAACAATTTGTTTGAACTATCGTTTTTTTCATTCCCACTTGCCCCCCGGTACCTCATCTAATACCTGATCATTAATTATAGCATTCGTATAAAATGAGCCGCAATTCAGTCGTTAACCTTTTGAATGCCGTAAAATCTAAAGCATACTCGATGCTGAAATACAACTTGATAAATCGATCATTACTCGTTGTTTTTGAGCAAATTAATTAATAAACATCCAAATCATTAGACGGTAGAGAATAATCTTCTCTTCATCGTAACGCTGATGAATAACAATTACATGTGCGTTCATGTTAAAAAAATATCGAAAGTCGTAATGAAATAACACCTTTTTGAAAGCACAAGTTGATAATAATGGTCTGAAGAGCATCGTGATGAAACTACGAAGGACATAAGCCTTCCTCATTTTGCTATTCATAGTGGACAAAGTTGAGTCCAAAAGCAAACTTACCCTTGGCCCGAAATCAATCTAAGGAAATTAGTCCAACGTTTATCCTTTAAACTTTTGAATTTTTCTTCTAAGGAATCCGTTACGACTTGCTCGATATTTTATCTCGTTTATCCAGATTTTTTTTTGATATTCGTCCATAAACTTGGATACTCTTCTAAGAAACAAAATTTCAGCGTATTCCAATGAATTTCAACAAAGAGTCATCCATTAAGTACCTTCAGCATTTCTCCAGGAATTTTCCAAACAGTTCACAAATAATCTATTTGAAAATTCCACTCATGACTCCTCCAGGATACAACGCCTGAAGTATTTCCTTCTGAATTTTTTAGCAGTTATCTCTAGTGAGTATTTCACATAATTTTTTTTTTCTCAGAAATCAATTGATATTTTTTATTATTTTTCAAAATTTGTCCTACTTTTGTCTTGAGATCCCCTTCAGGATTTCTCTAGACATTTCTCCTGATATTTTTTATGAGATTCTTCTATGAAACACTTAAGGTGAAGCGGCGTGTAAGTCAAAGAATCATTAGAATCATCATTGATGTAATAGTAGTAGTGTTGCCTTTCCATGTATATTTTCAAAACAAACAAACAAAAAATATAACATTTGTGTTAAGCATATTTTAATGTAAACACATGGGAAATTTAGTAGATTGACGAGTATTGGAAATCAAAATCAACTCTTCAATCGTACATATCAAAAGAAAACATTACAATTTAATGAAGGGCAACGGAATTTCTCTGTTTCTAATTGGATTTATCGCATATTTTTGTTATGCATCGGTACGGTTTATGTTTGCAAGGGATGACGGTGTTGCCAGGTGATTGGTGACAGATTTTTCTAGCAGTTGTTATATGCTTGTTTTCGGAACATTTGCTGCATATCATAAAAACTTATCATTTTGCAAATAGTTTTCCATCACAAGATCACTGATTTAATAAAATTTTAATGATTTTTGTGATCAATTAACATTAAATGCTATGATTTTACAGATAGCAACTCTGACATCACTGCGCTCAACGATCGCGATGATTGTGCACACACGATAGACGCGTCCCGACGCATCCCGACGCATCGCACTGTGGAGTTTTTCAATTACTTTGGGTGGTCCAAATTGATAAATTCTTGGTATGATTTTATGCTTCGTAGAGATGGTTTTTGTAACTTGAGAGAATCGAAAAATAAACAACGTATGAATTTCAAGTTTCTATGCTTTGCCCAACCTATCCGCACTGAAAATTAATACAACAGAAAAAAAGTTGAATATTTTAGACTATAAACACAGGCATGTCTCAGTGTGCGGTGGCGGCGTCGATTCGCAGCAAGTGAAAACCACCGCCATAATAGTTTTGAGTGTTGCGGTTGATAAAACTTTATAAATATTTGATTCCCGTTTGAAATGTGTTCCTTTAAGGGAAGTGAATGAAAGATTTGTTTAGTGGAAGTGTAGTGAACGCAATATGAAATCCAAAACACAAATGTTTGCTGCAGAATTACAATGGACAAGGTAAGCACCTTCTATTTACAAGTGTAGTTGTGTGAGGCAATGAAATGCGGCATAAAATCGGAGATTTTTTTTGAGAATATAAATCTCATGTATATTGTCGCTAAATTGATAATGCTGTACCTGAAAGTGTTGATTAAATATTGAAATACCACCTGAAGCATTTTTCTTCGCATAAATTATCCATTAAATCAGGTGATAAGCAGTTATATTTCATCGATGTTGCAAATACCAATACTATCATAACAATATGTTAATGATTTTGGAAGAAGCCATTTTGTGATGACGCACCAAAAGGCCTTAATGATATCCATAATAATTTCTTTCTGTGATCACTTCCCTGAGGAAGATTCTCAATAAAATGCATACAAAACATTATCGAAAAGTTCTTGCAGGGTTACTCTTTAGCAGGGATTGAATCCTAAGAAAATTGATAGAATCTCTCACTTATCGCTCTTTGTAACAATCATGATATGTGGCACATTGTGAGAGCCTGTTTATCGTCTACTGCTACAACTCTGACTAGATCGGGAAGATGCAGTGCATGGTAATCAAGCTCCAAAGCTGGGGGTATCGTGCCAGTAAAATAAAACGCCTACCCCGCAACGGCTAACAAGCGAGACAAATAGATTTTTGCATCGCTTTCTCTTTGGGGCTCTCGTTCGCTGCTCTTATTTATCAAACTGCTCTTATTTAACAACTTGCGATACATTGCAGATCATAGAACGCTATACCTAGATGGGATGTTTTAATTCGCTGGCTTTGATCATGCTTCAAAATCAAATGAGAACGAATTCTGCAAGGCTTGCTCTTTAGATTTAAGTACCATGACCCCACAGTTATGGATCAAAAAGTGTGGAGTCCAACCTATAAAATTCAATAAAACAACATGGAAAACGTAAAATGGTAATTAAAAAGCACGAGTCGAATCGTTTCAAATTGGAACTTCGGTTAGTAAACTATTTTGAGTCTAATATTTACATAGGATTGCATTAAAATTAAAAATTGTTTCGGTTTCTGAAAACCATATTATGGATCAACGTTCATATTATGGATCAAATTGTGACATATTACGGATCAGTGCGCAAAATCAAGAGATTTTCAACTCAATGCATATGTATTGCATGTTTTGACGAAAGTTAACAATGCGTCATATACTACTGCAAAAAATAGCAGTGTTCGAGCTGGAAACAAGGGTAATTGTTTGTGATGCTGCATTGTAATAACTGAGACATGTACTGTTTTCGCTCAACACCAAGTTTTTCACCCATTTTTGTCGGCTAAAAAATAAAATTTACAAACCTTGATGTTTTATTAGTTTTATCCTTAGTACTATTGTCAGAAAATGTCGAATCCAAATCTTAAAATGGAAAAAATCTAGATTCTTTGGAAGTGATCCATAACCGTGGTAAACAATCATTTCCTGATCCATATTATGGATCACTAGTTAGAAGTGCTAATATTCGATATTTAGAATCAACAATCGAGAAAAATGTTTTCCAAAGATGAATTTATACTCAATCGAAACGAATGAGTATGTTTTATGCTATAACATTTGAATTTTACCACCTGTGCACAGCGGTGGGAGCTTATGAATGCTGACGGCACTCCCTACAGAAAACGAACATATAATGATAGCTGTGTGGTACCAACTAAACATTTGTCAAATACACCGCTATTTAGCGGTTGAACGTTGTGCTTAACACTACAAATGGTAGAAGACAAATAGTATAACATGGGAAAAATATGTTTTACGTCTACTTTTATGTTTTTAGCGAGTTATCCGATGTTGAACGCCAAAGTGATCCGTCACTGTGGGTGATCCGTAACTGTGTGGGCATGGTATTCGTATAGAATTTATTTCTTAAATTCTGTTTGAATAAATACCCACAGCTGCTTATGTAGTAAAGATACTTTTCCCACACGATTGAAATTCCTCCAATGAATTTCTTCATTGGTTGTTTTAAACCAGTGTTTCCCGAACTTATTTTACTTTCATCCCCTTAAAAGCAACATTTCTTTGAAGTTACTTGCTGAAGTTTTATCCAACATTTTATCACAACTCATATGTTTAACGAAAATTGGTAAAATTGTCAAGTTGACTGGTATAGTGCATTGAATGTGATAAAATTATTGTATCTATTGTATATTTGCTTTCAGAAAACTTGCTGCAATCATTCGAAATAACAATATATATATATATATATATATATATATATATATATATATATATATATATATATATATATATATATATATATATATATATATATATATATATATATATATATATATATATATATATATATATATGTGTTAGTTGCTGTTTATTGGGTATATTCTATCTGATGAAATATACCTATGTATAAAAATGTTACCAGAAAAGATTAAAATTAATTAATAAATTGATACACATTTTTACAAGGCTACAAAATCATCTAGTGCAGTTTGTCTGAGCGTCGCACATACATTATTGGATAATACATTTGCTTTTTTTTTCGAAATTTTGTACAAATTTGTCAATTTTGGAAACTTATTTCTGAGTTATTTATGGACCGATTTGAATACAATTGTCACAGTTCCTCAGACATAACATGAATTTTAATGCAAATTTTTAATTGTTTTAGCCTTTCTCGAATTTTAAAGTAATAGCAATTTAACTAAAGTGATTTTTTTTCACTCCGTTACCAATGACAACGGCCTACGACTAGTGACTTTCGCTGCTGCCAGGGGGATGGCCATCAGCAGCACCTACTTTGCACGCAAGGATATTCGGAAGCACACCTGGAGGCATCCAAATGGTGATACTTGCAACCAGATAGACCATATTCTGGTGGATGGCCGACATTTCTCAGATGTCATCGATGTTAGGAGTTTCAGGGGTCCTAACATTGACTCGGATCACTACCTCGTTGTCAGTAAAATTCGAGCGCGGTTATCAACTGTAGCGAATTCAAGACCACAGCGAACAATGCGATTCAATATCCAGCGCTTCTCAGCAGACGGTGTTACAGCTGAATACCACCAAAAGCTGGACGAGCGGATAAGTGAGGTCAATGTGAGCGAAAACCTCAACAATCTATGGGATGCAATCCATGGAGTGGTGAGTGAAACAGCGCGAGAAGTGATAGGTACTGCTCGAAGACGCCCCAGAAGCGGATGGTTCGACGAGGAGTGCCAGAGGGTGACGGATGAGAAGAACGTGGCCAGACGTCGGATGTTAGTGTCTGGTACCAGGCTGAACAGAGAGCGGTACAGGGAAGCAAGATCAGCCGAAAAGCGAATCCATCGCAGGAAGAAAAAAGAGTTTGATGAGAACGTGATAGCCGAGGCGCAAAACTGTATGGAACAGAACGATATGCGACGATTCTATGAAACTGTCAATGGCGTGCGGAGAAAGTCAGCCCCGTCTCCCGTCATGTGCAACGACCGTGAAGGTAATTTGCTGACAGATAAAACGATGGTGGCTGCCAGGTGGAAAGAGCACTTCGAAACGTTGCTGAATGGAGGGAACGATAGAGCATCGGAGAACAGAATGAACATCGACAACGACGGTCAAGCTGTGGAGCCTCCATCTCTAGATGAGGTTAAGAAGGCGATTAAAGAGCTGAAGAACAACAAGGCTGCTGGGAAGGATGAGCTCCCGGCCGAACTTCTCAAGCACGGTAGTGAGCAGCTGCATAGAATAATTCACCATATTCTACTAAGGATATGGGAGGAAGAAGAACTGCCTGCTAGCTGGATGGATGGCCTCATTTGCCCTCTCTTCAAAAAAGGGCATAGATTGGAGTGCGCCAATTACCGAGGAATAACGCTCCTCAATTCGGCGTACAAAATTATGTCACGTATTCTGTTCAACAGATTGAGACCGCTTGAAGAGTCCTTCGTCGGCGAATACCAAGCTGGTTTTCGTGAGGGCCGATCGACGTCCGATCAAATGTTTACCCTGCGACAGATCCTCGATAAATTCCGGGAGTACAACTTGCAGACTCATCATCTGTTCATTGATTTCAAGGCGGCGTACGATTCAGTTAAAAGAAACGAGTTGTGGGAAATAATGATGGAACATGGCTTTCCGACGAAGCTGATTAGACTGATTCGTGCAACGTTGGAAGGATCGAAATCAAGTATACGTGTTGCGGATGAGATTTCCACATCCTTCGTAACCTTAGACGGATTGAAGCAGGGCGATGCACTTTCAAACCTATTGTTCAACATAGCGTTAGAAGGAGCAATAAGGAGAGCTTGCGTGCATAGGAATGGCACTATTATCACACGTTCGTATATGCTCCTTGGTTTTGCGGACGATATCGACATAATCGGGATTGATCGCCGAGCCGTGGAAGAGGCATACGTGCCTTTTAAAAGGGAGACAACGCGAATTGGGCTCAGTATCAATACCACGAAGACAAAGTACATGGTCGCTGGTAGACATCGTGGGCCCATAGGTGATGTTGGTAGTGAGGTGGTGATAGGTGGTGATATTTTTGAAGTAGTTGAAGAATTTGTGTACCTTGGAACTCTAGTGACTTGCGATAATGATGTTACCCGCGAGGTTAAAAGGCGTATTGCAGCTGCGAGTCGGGCTTTTTACGGACTTCGTAACCAGCTAAAGTCCCGCAGCTTACAGACGAAGACCAAACTCGCGTTGTACAAGACTCTAATTCTTCCGGTAGCTCTGTACGGCCACGAATCTTGGACGTTGAAAGAGGTCGACCGGAGAGCTTTTGGGGTCTTCGAACGTAAAGTGCTGCGAACAATACTCGGCGGTAAATTGGACAATGGCATCTGGCGGCGTCGCATGAATCACGAGTTATACCAAGTCTATATCGAAATGGATATTGTTAAGCGTATAAAACACGGCAGGCTGCGGTGGGCTGGGCATGTAGCTCGCATGTCGGAGGAACGTCAAGCTAAACTAATATTCAGCAGAGAACCAGGGAGAGGCCGTCGCCTCCGTGGAAGGCCGCGCACCAGATGGCTTTTTGCAGTTGAGGAGGATTTAAGGTCGCTTAACGTTCAGGGCGACTGGAAGCGATTGGCCCAGGACCGGGTCCAATGGAGAAGGCTTCTTCATTCGGCGTAGATTCAACGCAATAGCAAGGAATTGTTGCCCATCAAGTATCAAGTATCAAGTAAGATTTTTTGACAAATTTCCATTATGGTCATTACTTTAAAAATTGAACAAATAGCTACACAGTATCTTCAACAAAGTTTTACATTTAGACGAGATGAACAAGAATGCTTGGGATACTTCTTGTGTAGAGCTTTTATATCTTAAGAAAATTCAGTTATAATTTTTCGTCAAAAATTTCACTTTAGCTAAATTGTTATTACTTTCTTGTGAATAAAAAATACTCAAATATGTATGTTGAAAGTCTGACGTTCGGTGGATGTTTCTTTCAAATAGGTTGATAAATATGTAATATATCATTCATGTTGAATTATCTGATCACCTAAAATATTTGATAAGAGTTTCAAACATTTTGGAAAGTAACCCCGGGTAGACGTAAAAATTCAAATCACATCTCAAAACGAACAAATTATGATCGCATATCTCAATTTGATATTGAAAAGATTTTCGAAAATTTTATAAATCTCAGCGGTATGGTCTTCCAACTGATAGGCATAGCCGATTGATTACCATCCCTGTGTATAGATCTAAAGGTCGAGGGTTCGATCCTGGTTGCTGGTTTTTTTTGTTATATAATTTTATTCGCCATGTGTCAGCTCATATTTTGATATTGATTTGTTGGTCAAACAATAAGTTTGTCAGATATTGTTTTGATCTTATAATATATTATTAAGATACTAGTGAGCCCGGCAAACTTCGTCTTGCCATCAAGTAGGCTGTTGAAAAACGCTATGGATCGTCCCATTCAAAATAACAGTTTCGTTCACCCTCGTTTTATCCGCCTTTCCCGGTGAATATCCTGGGATTTTTATACACACAAACACGTCGGAACACTTGACGAACCAAACGGAAAAATAATCATTAAAATCGGTTGACCCGTTCGGAAGCCATTTCGTGACATACAAACACCAATCCATTTTTATTTATATAGATTGTTTAATACTCCTCCATTATATTGTTTGATATTATTTTTGATCTTTTATCTCATAAGAGAGATAACTCCAGCAAACCAATAGCTGCTTATGATCGTCAGTAATTATTTTAGAACAACAAAATATGATTTTGGTCAGCTTTTTACACCTACTTGGGACATTAACGGTTCTTTAAGATTTAACGCGTTGAAAGTAAAAAATATGAAAATGCAGAAAAAAATCAACTTCTTGTGCACTGAAACATAACGTAAAAAGTGTATTTTTTTTAACGCAGGAGAACTGAGATAACTTCTGAAGTTCTAAAGGTTCCAATAGGACGGAATTCAGACATTTCTTCCAATATATTCTTAAATAGTGGGATTCACTTTAACAGAAATTAGTGGTTTATCGTTGGTATTTATTTGTCAGTCATTTTCCCGGATTTGTTTATAGAATAATATGTGCCATTAAAAATGAATGGAATTTGTGTAACCAAAAAAAAAAATAAATAAATAAAAATAAATAAATACAATCGAAACTAATAGCCTAATCCTAAAGTTCTCTTGCAAACAAGCGATTCATCCTTTTTTAATATGTTTATCCTTTTTTAATAGATTTCCTTTTGCTTTGTAAATTTTGGAATATGAATATTTACATATTCCAAAATTTACAAAGCAAAAGGAAATCTGAATGCAATACAAAAAACATTTAATATCTGCTGATCGTTTGTCAAAGTTTTGCCTATCATAATCGATAAATGGACCATTATTGAATCCCATTTCCAGGATAATCACTTATGGCTTCAATAGGGTAGGTGTGGGTGTTCCTATAGTTGCGGTAGTTCCGTTTTCTCTTATTTCATTACATTAGCCACACATTTCGAACGAAACGTGTAAATTTCTGAGACTTATAATGCACATAATTGGAGCGTGGAATATCATGGATATTTACATGATATGTCATGTAAACTTCAATTATATGTCATGTAATCCAACAGGATCCTGAGTGATTACATGACATATAACACATTTTTACATGATTCCAGAATTAAATTTACATGACGTCGTGTTTACATGGCATAAATGAAGTTTACATGACGTGTAATCTTCATTATTTTTAACTGTGCACAGAACCGACACTGTCAATCGACGTCTTGGCTTGTTGATACATGAAATAGTTGAAAAGAGTATTCAAACTGCTTTAAAACTGATGAAATATTACTAAAATAGCTAAAACTTTTCTTGCTTGTACCAATAGTTGCGGTAAAGTGTTCCTATAGTGGAGGATCCCATAAGAAAGCCACGTATACCGCAAAAATAGGAACACAAATTAAAAATATACCGCAATTAAAGGCACAGTGTACCAATAGTGGAGGTATTATTTTTCACTGACATGCCGTGGATTACTGCGATAAAATCATTTTTCTCATTAAGTCAATGGTCGTTACTTCCCGTTACAACATTAACATGTACATTAATTGCGCTTCTTGAATTTAGGCGGTTAAATATAGATCTTGGTACCTCCACTATTGGTACATCTACCCTAGTTGTAGGATGATTTTCTTCATAAAAGAAGTAAAGCTGATGTTCTCGAGAACAACTAGCCTAGGATGTAAATTCTCATTAAAATAATATTTTCGTCTTTGAAGCGTTGTTTGCTTTCGTTTTCCTTCCACTTACTTTCGCCCCCTTTCTGGCATTTTTGCCCCTCAAATTCAATATTAAAAATTTTCACTGAGTTAGACGCTCTTCCCAAATACGAACTGGTTATTCCTCAACATCTACTTTTAGAATACCGTTGAGTATTGTAACTCCCAGAATTTCATCAAAATTCTCCACATATTTTTTCAAGGATTCTTAGTAAATTTTGCCAGGATTTTTTTAAATGAATTTCTTCTACAATTCCTCCAGAATCCCTTGTAGTGAATTCTGAAGTGACTTTTTATAGAATAGATGAAGAAACATGTTGAGATTGTTTCATTATTTTGATCTCTTTCTTATGTATCTTCAGGCAGCATTCATTTATCGATATCCATGTCCATCTATATTATCTGAAAAAAGCCTGCTCATGGCTTTCAGCTTTTGTTTGAGCCATTTTGGGTAGGGGAGTGACTTGTAGCGCTATGAGCTCGATATTTAGGGAATCGATGACGGCTTTGGGTAAGTTGCGTATTGCGGACTTCCTCCCAAGAAAAACGTAAAATTAACACTCAAGACATCTTTTTTTTCTATAAGCATCAACTGAGCGATTTTGTTTGCATTGCCAGGCGAAAACATCTAAAAGGATCTAAGATTAACAATTTTAGGTGGCTCCATAATAGGAAACCTCAATTTCTTCAAAATTGGTTTGCCCTTATTTGGTACTTGGCACAATTAGACAAAACAATTTAGTAATTTAATGTTAATGTTTCTTATTTATCATATCTTATGATTCTCGTTACGCTGCTCAGAAGCCGGCAAATGTTTGTGTGTTGCGTATGTGCCACACCGAAAATTCTGTTGGTTTTATGTTGGAAACCAGATCCAGAAAAGCTCCAAACATTCAAGCAAGAAGACGGCAGTTCATTCACCGATTCCACACCAGATGACATTTTTGTGGTTGACTGGATCTTCTTTTTCTTGGTATTACGTCTCCAGTGGTACAGAGCCTTCTTCTCGGCTTGAACCCTTCAGCATGGCTTTGCTTTGTAGCCCCGGACTTTACCACTAGGCTAAGAAAGATCGGATGTGCTGTAGGATTCTGCAGATCCCCTCATTCCTGGGCCACCAGCCCTGAGCTGTTTCACAAATCGGTGTGCTTTCCGTCATTACTGTTCCTGACTGCGATACTCAAATTAGTAAAGGATTTTCAAAAAGCTAACACTTGGCAATCGTCGGTGTGTGATGACAACTCGTTTCGCTGGGCGAGAGTCGTTAAATTTTCCCTTTTTCCTAACGAGCAGTACATATGGGGACAGTGTCGTTGATTTATAGGCCTCGCTCCGGCCAGACAGTTACAGATGGCACCATCACAGACGACGACGATGGCGGCGACGGGACTGCGGGACGTTTGTTTAGAATAGTAATCAACAAATTAATGTGTACCAAGAGGAGCGATGCGTCCACCGCTCATTCGTCTATCCGTCCCGTTGGAGACGCAGTAACTTGCGAGTGTGCGGATAAATGTGGGATGAACTTGGCAGCATTGTTTGTAAGGTATAGGTCAGTGGTTTTCAATCCCCATAGTGAGGGATTTTATTTTGGTATGAGGGGAATTGCCATCTAAAAAATTTACGTGAATTTCGTTGATAACTACAGTAATACCTCGATATAACGTAACTCGATTTTTATTTTCGTTACGTTATATCGAGGTTACGTTATATCGAAGCAATTTTTTTCCTAAAATTTATTACTGGATTGTTCTTTAAAAGGGAAGAATTCATGCAAAACTTCTGAAATAATTTATGATTATCTAGGCTCCGAAAACATTAAAGTATAGTAGGTGACATTATTATTGTTATTATTATGGTTTATTTAAGACACTTTACCATTTGTCATGGCATTCGTGGTAGTAGGCGACATGGTTTGAAGAATTCATATTTGAATCTACTTTATATCCTTAAGAAATGAATTGGTAAAGTTCTTAATAAAAAGCACAGTAGAATTCATGTATATGTTTTGTTAAAAAAAACAATTGAAAAAAATTCAAAATCAATTGAATTTAAAATTCCTATAATCTAGAATTCCTAGGAAACAGTTCTTGGAAATATTCAGGAGACATTTTTTGGAGGAATATTTCATTTTTTTTCTTGGTGGAATTAAATGAGAGTTTTCTGATGAAATTCCTCAAGGAATCTTTAAGACGGGAATCCGTTAAGTCAATACCGATCAAATGTTCTTAGAAACTATTGGAGAATTCTTTGAAATCGCTTTGAAAAAAAATCAGGTGCAATACCTGGAATCATTTCTGAAGAAAATCTCAGAAGTTTTTTTGCATGAATGTCAGGAGAGTTAACTAATGGGATTTCTGAGATTTTTTTTTAATTATGCTTCAAGTTTTATACATGAATATTGAGGATAAGCCCATGGTGAAATTATTGGAGGAATTTCTGGATTCTAGTTGAAATCCGCGGAGAAGTTCCTAGAGAAACATTAAATTCTAAGAGAAATCATTTGAAATACATCTGTTGGAATCCCTAATGCAATAGTTACATATTTCCCAAAGCATTTTTAGAAAAAAATATTATCAAATATACTTTTAATAGTTCGGTGATGGCAGCGAGGCCTATCGACACACAAGTACAATCTGAGTTTGATCTAGTCTTTTGTATGCAAAGTCTAAATAAAAAAATATTCAAGTTTTAATAGAAAATTAAAGTGAGTAGCGGGCTTGGTTCCAGTGGGAGCGTAAATTCAACAAAAATAAAGAAGCATGATGTATATAAATTTACAGGAATGATAAAGTGTTGGTTTCAACATTGAGCTTATAGCTCACTCGATATCGATTAGTGATTGTATTTAGTGATAGTAAACGCTTGCAATGCTCTATTTTAGTATTGGTTGCTGTTTGAATCTTGAAGAATGTTTATTGTAGTTAATATATCATTTTTGAATAAAAATTGGAAAAATAAATGAGTGCCAAAAAAAGTTACGTTATATCGAGGTAAAAGTTACGTTGTGGCGAGTTACGTTATAAAGAGGTTACGTTATATCGAGGTATGACTGTAATAGGAAAAATGATTCAAAAGGAATCCATGGAACGAAAAAGTTTGAAAACCACTGGTATAAGCAGAAAACTCCGGTCTATAAGGGGAGATAGGAGGGGGATTCTGGCAAGCAGCAGGTGAGCCGGCACGGTAAATTACGTGTATCAAAACAATCTTTGCATCGCACCGTAGCGAGCGCGTGGATGTGTTTGTGTAGAGAATAGTTCCGAAGCGGTGATTAGGTGACTAGATTCATTGCTAGGAATTTGACATCTTAGAATGATAAACGGTTTGATTTTCAGCGTAATGGGTGATGTCTCGAGAAGACATACGACGCATTAGGAGAAAATTAGGTAAATTTTCGTAAGTGCCGACTGTATGGGTAATTTGTCGGCTGTTCTTAGCTAAACAGTGGTAACGGTTTTTCACAATATCATCTGTACAATATTAGCTCCAGTGTGCTTTCTTGAGGAACACTAGCTTTTAAAATTAGTCTATCACGGGTGAACACTGTCTCTAGCAACAATTCTTAGGAAATCTCTTGGAAGAAATATGGAAGGAATACTTTAAGAGAAATACTTATATGAGTTCTTCTTCAGGCATCTTTGAAAGAAGTAAAGTAGAATAATTACTCGCCTAGGTCATTGTGATCAATTTTGGCCCAATAGCTTACCATACCATGTCCTGAACATGCAGCTATTGATCCCTCCCCACTAACAAAACTCCTTCCCATGACAACCATGGAGATACAGAGGTGATCTCGGTCTCTAGTAACAATAGATGTCACACTAACATTCTTTCCCTTATCCGATGAATCCATGAAAATTTCCTGAGGGTAATTTTAAAATAATTTCTTAAAGGAACGTATAAAAAAATCTCCAAAGGAATTCTCGCAGTGATAGTAGGATAAATGCGTAAAGAAATTCTTACAGAAATTTTTGGAAATTTGTTTGAAGAAATCCACAAAGAATGAAGGAATGAAAGACAACAAATTTAGATCATTATAAAGCCTGCTGTCAAGTACATTGGAAGCAGAAATAGCTAGCTATAGAAGTAAATATACTGAAATCCGGGGTATCATTGATTAGCGGGGTACCATTGATCGGAACGACGCATCTCGTAAAAAGTTCGTATTATCATTTCTTTATGGAACATTTCCAAATAATGAATGGTCTTTCTTTTTCTTATATTCATGAGCTGATAAAAATGATGATTTTTGCGAAATTGCGTTTACCTTATGCGTAAATTTAGCAACTTTTCGAAACAAGGATTTTAATGGTTAAATATGACACTACCGAACATTCATGTCTCATATAAGTTCTGTAAACGATATGAGCCAGGGAAATGCGATTCTTACTAAAAACGGCATCGCCGAAAACGATTCCGTTGTCAAAACTTTCATAAATATGCTCAATCAGACAACATTACCGAATTACTGTTAAGATTGTAAATTTTCCTTGGAAAATTGCCTATAGGTATACCTTTTGGCGTATTCCGTGGTTCGAGGTATTTTTAATTTTAAAATAACACAAAAAGTAAATGTAAAAAGTAAAAGTAGTTAAACGTCTACAATTTAAACTTCATGTTCTGCTTCAGGGGCCATGGTTTAAGTAGGTAACGACATTTTCAATAGTACTGAACGTTGTTTACATACACTCTCAAAAATAATGAAAATCACTGCGGACGTAATTCACATCATGACTGAATGACATGATGAAGGACATGAAAACGATGCCACTATGGTTGGCATTTCCCGAATCAGACACCATCGTATTTAAAATGTGACACAAATTCACGTCATTTGGTTCGCTTCTTTTATGTGCATCCAAAAGACGTATAAACACATGGTTTTTTCGGAGTGTGTAGGTGATCAATGTAACCCCAAATCGCGTGAAACTTTTTTTAATCATGCTGAAAGCATTCATGAAACAAAATACAGTATATAGTCACGAGCTATAAGTTGCAGTACTTGTTTTAAAAATATAAAATTTCCTACATTTGCATTTTCAAACGATATATTTAAGAAATATTCAAAAAAGTGATCAATTTTACCCCAGATTACGGTACCAAAAAGTTTCAAATACTTTTGTTATAAACTAGTGGTAGCTGTAAAAAGGCTATTGGAAAACGCCATGAAATGTCCCATTCAAAATGATAGTTCTTTTCACTCTTGTTTTCCCGACTTTCCCGGCAAATATCTTGAACTGATTATGCACACAAACACATCGGAGCACTTCAGGAACATAACCATAGGGGAATTTGCAATATCCGATAGTTTGTTCTCAATCCATTTTGTGACATACAAACACCATTCCTTTATTATTTATATAGAAGATATAATACAGTTCGCATGAGCCTATTGAATAAATGATTAAAAAATAAAAAATATAATAGATATTGATATCTCTTGATATATGGAATAATATTATCAATCAAGATCAATGCTTTAATTTGTAATCCAAAACCTCTATACCAAAGATTGCCTAATCCTCCATATAGAATAAGCAGAAGTGCTTTGCATGACACATCTATATTTCTGGTTCTGTTTATAACACTGCCGCCATCTTGGCTTCAAATTCGAATGCGATTGTTTCCATCGTAAAAATTACATTAAACCTCAACATTTAAATACACCCTTTGCTGAGCGCTTGATGAGTGGTCCACTAAATCCTTTTGATTGTAATTTCCACCATTGCACATCCTCCGGAAACGACCACGCTCGAGCATTTTAATCCTCATTTTGTCCGGGTGAAAGGCTTACGGTTTACCCTATGTCCCAACGAGCCACTTACTCCGGTTGGTGAGCTTTACGATATAAATTGTAAGATTGTAAGAGCGGACTCCGGTTCCGTTCCTCGTTCCTTACAATACCCATGCCTGCCTCGTTAATACCAGTCCCTATGCCAAGTACAAGCCAAACGAGTGCAGACCTTCATTATCCCCAGCTATATCTAGCTTTGCAATAACTAGGCAAAGGTATACCGAGTCCTCGTCCAGGTGGTAGAGCACATACCAGTTCTAGGAGGAAGCTTACAGTCCTTATCTCAATGCCCAATTAAATACAGATGAACTGCTTCACGTCGTCGGCGTCGTTCGTTGGCCGTTTGTGCTTTGCTATTGGCTTTTGTGGGAAGATGTAGGGGGAGAGCTCCCAGGGTCGGACACCTAAGACGTACACAAATAAATTTGGATTCATAAATCCAAAATTATTGGTTATATAAGATCTTGTTGTCGATGTATGATAAATAACATCGATGATATTGTATGCAATAAATAATTTATTTTATTTATTTATTTATTTATTTATTTTATTTTTGAGAATTTATTAGATACAGTTTGTGTTTCTAGATTTCTAATATTGTGATATGGGATTCCTTACAGCAATTCAATTGGACAAGAACTAACATTTAATGATAATGAGAGACAAACAACAATTTATCAAAGAAGGAAAAATGCAAAAAAAAAACCTCGGAAGTAACTTTAGGGAAAATGAGATAGGGAAGAAAGCTTAATATCTAATATCACATTTCTATGCGGCCAATTCTTGTATAAGATGGTTTGGAGAGGAAGAGCAACTTAGTAGAAACTTGGGGATCAATCTCTGGAACCAGTCATCAAAAGGCTCTACGCCAGCAAGCCTGTGTACATCATTTGTCGGGTGGTAAGGGCTTAGATCGAGCATCATCTTCAACAAACGATTTTGCTTGGTTTGTATTTTCTTTCGGTGAGATTTTGCGCAGTTGTACCAAGCGGGGAACCCATACGCCACCGTGGGCCGGAAAACGGTTTTGTATAGGAGCACCTTAATACTGGGATCCAGTCGAGAGCGCCTTTTAACGAGCGGATACAGCGTTTTAATAAGTTTGTCACACTTCCGGATGCAGTTTGTCACGTGGCAGCCAAAGTTCAGCTTCTTATCAAGGGTCACGCCGAGGTATCCGACAGAGTGAGACCAAGGAATATTAACTCCACTACAAGTAACTTGCCTCTGGGGTAGGTACCTACAACTCCGACGGCGTGTGAAGAAGATAGCTTGCGACTTAGCGGGGTTCACTTTTACCTTCCATTTCCTGTGGTATTCTTGAATGGAATCTTGGGCTTGCTGCAGTTTGTCCACTACTACTGTGGGATCTCGATTGGAGACTAGAAATCCTGTGTCGTCGGCAAAGAAGTAGTATTGAACTCCGTCGACTTTGATGACATCGGCAGAGAAAATATTGTACAGAACAGGACTAAGTACAGAGCCCTGCGGTACACCGAACGGTACATGCATCCGATCGGAGAGACAGCCGTTTACCGATACTTGGAAAGTCCGGTCCTTCAGAAAACTACTTATAGTTTTCACCAGCATCATGGGGAAGTTTCCGAGAAGCATTTTGTGTAGGATCGCTTCGTGCCATACTGAATCGTACGCCTTTTCAACATCAAGTAGTATCAGACCTGACGAGATACCAAGTTGCAGATTGCGCCTGACCTCCTTCACTAGACGAACTATCTGGTGGCTTGTAGAGTGCCCTTTCTGAAAGCCAAACTGTTCATCAGGTATAATACGATGATTGACTAAGTGCTTTTCGATGCGAGTCAGAATAACACGTTCGAAAAGTTTACTTACAGTTGGCAGAAGACTTATTGGTCTGTAATTTGAAGGGATAGTCGCATTTTTGTTTGTCTTCGGAATCGCAATAACTAAAGCATGTTTCCATTCGCCAGGAAAGTAGCATAGCTTAAGACACGCCGAAAAAATTTTAGCGAGGATCACCAACCCTTTACGAGGAAGATGTTTAAGCAAACAATTTTTGATTCCGTCGTGACCCGGCGTTTTCTTCACTTTCAAGCTGCGAATGATATTACTGATTTCTTTTGGACGAACAATCCAGGAGTTGTCGGCCGCAGGAACTGATTTCCCTATCTACAACCGATTGATTGTTGTGTGCTTTTGCAAAACAATCAGCTAGCAATTTAGCTTTTTCTTGTGGAGAGACACACAAATTGTCACCATTGCGCAAAGGAGGACTATATTTGACGGTTTTCTTTAGAGCTTTTGTAATTCGCCAAATTTTATTGTCTCCTCGTTCCATTGACGATAAGGCTTCCGAAAATTTGCTGTACCGTACGTTAGTGCAATCGTCACGGATACGATTGTTGAGCGACGAAACTATCTCTTTCAGCAGAGGATCCCTCGTACGCATCCACTGTCGGCGACGAGTGTTGCGGAGCCGAATGAGTTGCTTCGTTTCATCGGTGATTTGAGCGATTTCATACTGACGTGGTACCACCTGCGGCACAGCTACTGATTCCGCTTCCAGCAGGGCAATTTTGAAGAGGGCGAGGGCAGCGTTAACTCCATTGCCATCTTGAATGTCCGTAAACAGGGGATCCGTGGGATCGAGTTTTGCGTTCACCGCCCTTTGGAACGTGACCCAGTTGGCACGAGCGTAACAACTTACAGTGTTCGTGGGAGACGTAGCTGCTGTCGTGGGCTTTATATCGAAGATAACAGGCAAGTGATCTGACGACAAGTCGTTCACGACGATTGGTTTGGACATGTCGATAATATTGTTTGACAAAACAAGGTCCAATGTAGATGGCTTACCCCTACCCGAAGGCAGGAAAGTTGGTGAGTCCGGAAAAAGAATAGTGAAACCCGAACATGCGGCCTCCTGGTGCAGGATATTGCCTGCCCTATTGTTGTTTTCACAGTTCCAGAGCCGATTTCTAGCATTAAAATCTCCGACAACAAAAAAAGGATTATCACGGGCAACCATATCACGAATGTCACGACGAAATTGGGACCAGTCAGCACAACGACGCCCTCCAGGAAAATAGGCAGCGATAATACTTATATAGTTGTCACCCGAAGGGATGGTAATTTCAGCAGCTTCGATAGTTTTTGTAGATATATTTTGTTGGTGGAACTGGATGCCTTTTCGTACCGCAATAAGCACGCCTCCTCCTCTACCAGCCTCGGTACCAGACGGACGATCATGACGCACACAGTAGTAGTTTGGATGGATGAAGTTGATGTTAGGCTGAAGCCATGTTTCTGTTATTACTGCTACATCTATGCTCTGTCTTTACTTTGCGAAGCTCCGAAAGCTTCACGGTTCCTTTTGCAAAATAGAGCAGATATAACACGCTTTCTTCCGGACCAGACATCTTTCGCGAAAAAATCTTCAACTCCAACGGACGCACTTCGTTAATCTCCAATTCCGCCTTCAGCTCAGCTAAATCGTAGAACGTGAGTCCCGAAAGGATGAACCGCACGGGTTGTTGGTGTGAAGGAGTGTAAGTGAAGAACTCTGTGTTGGAGCTCTTCAGAGCCTTGATGATAGCATCGAAAAAGTTATCGTCCACCGCATTTAGTTGGGTTCCGGATTTAATAGCTTTCACGTGATATCCGGACTGCGAAATATTGGCCATGTTCAACAGTTCGCGGGTGTTCTTCGTGCCCTTGTTGACGATCGAAATAGGAGGGGTACGACGGCTTTTTTTCGACGCATTGGATGGCATCGGTGAAGCATTGTTTACATTGCCATCTGGATCATCAGTTGATAGTGTTTCGAATAAATTCTGACTGACAATCGTCGGAGGTACCGTTTGGCCCGTATTAGGAATATCCATCATATTAGACCTTGCAACATCAACTGAGTTTGGATGAGGATGACTTCGCTTTGGCCGCTTAGCATCACAACAAGCTTCGGTATCAACAATTGAGGTTACCGGTTTCGTTTTAACATAATCGCGACGGATGATTATGTTGGAAGCAGAACTAGACACATTTTCGAGAGGATTCGAACAGCTAGGAACTTGCTTATCCACTTTTGGGCCGCGACGAGATTAATTTCGCAATAAAAATACAAGAATACGACGAAAAAATACGCATCAAATTTTTGCTGCTTGAGCATCTGTTGCTTTGACAGCTCGAACGTAAAAAACCTCAATAAATAATTTGAAAAGAGATATACGAATTTTGACATTGATTTTTTACGATGTACCGTAATCCGGGTAACATTGATCATTTTTCTGAAAATTTCTTAAAAATTTCATTTAAAAATGCAAATGTTCATTCTACTTTCAAAGTCATTTACTTTTTTAGTTATTTCAAAATTAAAAACACCTTGAATTGTGGAATACGCCTGAAGGTAGGCAATTTCCTAAAGAAATTGAATTATGCTTAACTGAACATATTTATGAAAGTTTTGACAACGGAATGGTTTTGGGCGATGTTATTTTTAGTAACAATCGCATTTATTTTGCTCGTATCTTTTTCAGGACTCATGTGAGACATGATTCTTTGATCATGTCATCCATAATCATGAAAATAATGGTTTCCAATAGTTGAAAAAAATACACATGAACACAACATAATTTTCGTAAAAACTTTAATGTTCATTAGCTCATGAACAGAAAGAAGAGAATCATCATTCATGCATTGAAAATATTTCATCGATAAATGTTGATTTGAACTTTTTACGAGGAAGGTCATTACGATCAAAGTTACCCCGCTGATCAATATTACCCTGGATTACGGTACTTTAGTACCAAATGTAAAAATATTGTACAATATTGGTTCCATAGTGCTACCTTGAGGAGCAGCAGCTCTTACATGAAGTTTTTCAGATTTAGATAATTTCCAAAAGGGCTTAGAGACAGGGTCCAATTGAGAAATTTTATTTTCAAAATTTTTGTATTTTAATTCAGAAAAACGTTTTTCAATTTCTTTTTGCAGATCTTGTCATATAATTTTCATAACAGGAGCGTTAATGCGTATTTCTATTCGAACGTTTACCATTTGGAAGAAAATTATCTTGTAAATGAGCACGATCAGAACTTACCTGATGGGTATGATTATTAAGCAAGTGTTCGTTACTTGAAAAATTAAAATTGTTGGAGATTCCGCCTGGGGAATTCCGGGTACGAAAATTGTTGCCGTTTATCTGCCTGATACGAACCTCATCGATTCGTTTGCGCGAAGGGCAATCCCAAAAGTTAGACTCATGGTTGTCCCGCAATTTTCACAAACAAGCTTTTTGGTATCTTCCTTCATAGAACCAACGCCCTTAGTAGCTTGAGAAGAAACATCATGCATTTTGCATCCATGCGGCAATGTTTAGTACCATCACCCCACTTTTGGCACCGACTGAGAGAGGTTTTACGAATTTCATCCAGGTTTCTGGAATTGTTCCCATGTCAAATGGATATTGAACGTAAGTCTAGCTTTTCTAAAGCTTTAATATTATTTAGATCACTTTTGTTAAAGTGAGCTGAATAATGTTCTTGAGAGATCCGCTTTGAATTTTAGATTGGGTTCTCTTTTTGATATTGATTACTTGGACTGGAAAAAATCCAATTGCAATAAATGATTCAAGTAAGTGGTTAAGTAAGTAAGTACAAATTGTGTGGTTTTCTGTTTTCGAAAATAGTAGGTTACTTGTCTTCTAACACAGTATTTTGATGGGAACAGGATTTTTTAACATTGTCCACTATATGGTACTGTCCGGCAAAAGGCCATCACCCCCTACAGCTTGTTCTTCACGGACCGAGCAGCAGCGGTGTTGAAGGTGTGAAGAAAAGCATCGGTGAAATAGCCCCTAACCGACACCTACCACCAAAAGCAAAAGTGTAGCATAAATGAGATGCTTTTCTGAATATCACACGTTGGAAGATTATGTGTTTTATGTGCGCAGCATTAGTGCGAGGTTGGCGGTTGTTGGTGCTCTCATCTCAGCTGCTTTAGCCCCGGGCGCTGCAAAACCACTTTTACGCGTTCCAACGCAACAATATCGTGCCTAGCTCTCGAGAAATATGTGCTTTTAAAAGAGAAGCGTACCCAGCGGTACAAACCCAAGCAGCTAGTGTGCGGAGTATGCAACTTTGAGGTTTGAGAACCCGAAGTGGATACTTCTCACCACATCAGAAAGAAACAAGTCTATAGAGGATAATCGCTTGTGTTTTGTCGCTGTGGAAGGATGCTTTTCTCCGGTCTTTGGAATGTTGAGTCATGAAAGCTTTTGAAAATGTAGTTATTAAGCACACGTTTCACTATCAATTCTCGTTTGATGTTTGAGAAACGTGTGAATCCTTTGAAAACTTATGTGGATGCAAAGCACATCAAACGCTTGTCTCTACTCTATAAGTATTTGTCAATTATCATCTGTACACAGTATTGCTTTAATTTGAATTCCAATTAAAGTCCTTGTGCATCATTTTTATTCGTTTGTGATGTCAAAACTAAATCGTGAATCATTCACGAGTACTGGTATGCATCACATAAGGAATCATTATCTGACCATCGCTATCAATAAACGCAGACTTAGCGTTTCAGGAATACCTTGTCAACAAACTGGGAGCTTTATATTGAATTGTTTGCAATCAAATTTTCAGGGGTACTCTCCGTCCGTTTCGTTCAACTAGATCAGAGTCGTTCAAGTCGATTCGCTAGGCTTACAGGGCTGGTAGCAGGTATCATTTTAGAGGCTTGGTTTATATTCTAATACAAGTGTGAAAAAAGTAACTATTTTTAATGGAAGGTCTCTAAAGTATCTGTTTTAACTATAATGATATTCAAAGTAACTATTTTCTTTCTCCTTGCATTGAATTCTGATTCGGAATATCTAACTATCATTTTTCACAGGGATTATCCTGAAATTCCAGAACATTATTCCAGGATTTCCTGCAGAAATTTTTCCAGTTTTTCATTGATTTTTCCAGTAGTTTCTCTAGCAGATTTTCTAATAATTCCTACAGGAGTTCTTCCTCAAGAATCTTCAAGCGTTTATATTAGAATTTTTGAAAAAATACGTTAAAGGTTGTTTCTGGAATGTACAAAATTAATTAGAAATTGCTGAGAAGTTTTTAAAAGTTCAACTAATGAGAAAAACGTGTTTCTACTCTAGTATCGTTTAACTAAAAAAATGTCAAAAATGTGTTTTTCATTAAAAATTAGGGCAGTTTTTCTTAAAATACGCTTGCTCCAACTTTGAGATTTCTCTTTTAATGTGATTTAAGCTCAGGAAAGCTCTCAAATTTGTAGTTGTGAGAACTTTTGAAAAATTTGCCGCTCCCTGCAGTATAGCGTCTTTTGGATTCCCGTTCGGTTTCTATTTTGTTCTTGCTCGGTCTCTTTTTTCAAACATAAGGTCTCTAAAGTTCATATTTTAATGGCAGCTAAGTGTTCTCTACAGCATTTTTACAGGTATTCACTGGGAGCTTTCTTCGAAAAAGGTGCCATTTTATCATTTGTATGTCGTGTGGCATGGCAGTTACGATTCAATGTCCAGGGAAGTATTTTTCAGAAGCTCAGAAGTTGATCCAGTGATTCATTTTCAGACTTGCCAAGGAGTTCCTGTAAATTTTTCTTTCAGGATACCTTCAAACATTAAACCAGCATTTTTTGGTATCCTTAATTACTAAAAAGATTCATCTTTCAGTATTCACAAATTACTAAATAATAATATGATATTCATCAACACTTTTCAAGGAAGTACAATGAGTAAAATGTATCTTGAAGTGGGATTTGTAAGATCCAGAAAATTGCCTTACGTAATAAACGGATCGCCCCTAAGGATCTTAAGATAAAGGCAATTAAAGAAAATATGTTATTAGTGTCACCTAGTGGATAAATTCTCATTCAGTCTCTTCACCCCCAGATAGCCTTTAATCTGCTGAACAATTTTGCCGAAGACACCAATTTTCTAACTAGTTCTTGAGATACAAACAATTAAAGAAAAATTGTCACTACAGCGGGGATTCGTTGGTTGGAACACGACTGCCTTCCATCTAGTGAATCCGACTTATTAGTTGGAACGACTGGCAGCTGGTGAAAATGCTGCAGACTCACGCATCTGGAGAGCAAATCGTCTCAAAACGCACATATACTTGCACATTTGTTCTATATACGGAGACTTCAATGCGACGGTGCTCAGACGTCAATGTCAGTTTGACATCTACTCTTGACATTCGAGCGCTTTTTAGTTGGATTTTTTGCCAACCAACCACCGACGGTGCTCAGACGTCAATGTCAGTTTGACATCTACTCTTGACATTCGAGCGCTTTTTAGTTGGATTTTTTGCCAACCAACGAACATCCAACCATCGAGTCATTCCATGTAGCGGATATTTTCTCAATTAGATTTTTCACCTCCAGATAGTCCTCAATCTTCTAGTCGATAAGGATCTTGATCTAGAGAAGATTGAAGATTTATTTTATTAGTGCCACCTAGCGAATGAATTGTCAATCAAACTCTTAATCGCCAGATACCCTTGATCTTCTGAACAGCTTTGCCGAAGATACCAACATTCTAGCTGAATAGGATCTAGAGATACAGACAATTGAAGAAAATTTGCCACTAGCGCCACCTAGCGGAGAAATTCTTAATCAGACTTTTCACCACTAGCCCCTGATCTGCTGAGCAGTTTTGCCGAGGATACCAACCGTCTACCTGATAAGCATCTTGAGATACAGAGGTTTTAAAAAAAATTGTCACTAGCTTCACCTAGCGGATAAATCCCTAATCAGATTTTTCATCGCTAATTTCAATTTTGGACCCCTGGTGTCCACGCATTTTCCGTTAATTAGAAAACGGGGAGGGGTCATGGGGGATGTCTCACCCAAAGACTGTAAGACCCATTAACCGCATTCATCTCAAAATTTATTTAGAATTAATTGATCTAGGGGAACTTACGTATTCTTGCCGTGCTTCTTTTGTAATTTTCTCGGACATCAGCAGACAAATTCCGTGTTTGTCTATTAACACCGACAGACTTATCAAAATGCTTTTGGAAACGTTTTTATATCGCTGCGAACATCCCTTGTCAGTGCGACTATTGTCGGCAGCCTCAATCTCTTTGGCAACTTTCCCATAACAACTGCTGGTGAATCGCTTCGGCAGCTCCAAATCAGTCGCATTTAGAGGCGTGCTCATTTGAATTGAGGACATCTCCGGCGATATCGTTTGTTTAGTCACGGAAATCTCGCCAGCGGGAAGCGGGCGGAACAAAGAATCATCTGAATGGGTTTTGATAGAAAAATACTGTGTATTTGGCGTTTGAAATTTGGTTGCCGATAATAGTGTAGCCATTTGAAAATTCAAGGTACGTCCCGGGATTTTAAGGGTCAACAAAGTCTTGGGCTGAGAAAGTGTTCTTCAGAAAAAAAAATGCTAGAAAAATTATCGAAAAAATGCCAAGAAACCTTAGATAATATTCAACGGAATTCTCTTGAACAATTCAGCAGAAACCTTGAAAAACAAATATGAAGAAAAAAAAATCAGAGGATTTATAGGAACGTTTGCCTTAGCATTTTTGGGCATGAAATTCTGAATGAACTTATAGAGAATCCTTGGACAATGTAATTCAGAAATTATCCGAAAAAATAGGGATAATTTCTGGATGAAATGCTGGAGAAATTCCTAGAGAAATCTCTGAAAGGAAATTTCTGGAGAAACTTTACGAGGAATCTTTGATTGAAATTAAAGGATTCACGGATTAAGGTGAAGATGAATCGAAGCCAAACTTCAAATTTTCAAAAGCACGGATCTGGAGAACCAAACATCCGTTTAAGCTGAAAACCTAATCGATTGGTCAGTCGCTGTTGGTAACCAATCGATTAAGTTTTCAGCGTAAACGGATGTTTGGTTCTCCAGATTCGTGCTCTTGAAAATTTGAAGTATGGCTTCAATTCATCTTCATCTTAATTTCTAATAAGTTTTATAAAATAACTTCTGGAGGACTGCATAGAGTTATTTATGGGATATTCCTTTAAAAATAGTTGGAAAACTCATTGAAAACATCGCCGCAATAACTCTACAAAGAATTATCGTAGAACTTCCTAGAACCATCCATAAACGAGTCTTTTTTACCGTACACAAACCTTCGAACATTATTCAGGAAGCATTCATGTTAAAGATGAAGATATAAAAGAGCCACAACAGGAAAAAATAGTAGAATAATTACTATTATAATATCTAAAGGCAATTCTGGGGAAAACTTTTGGAGTAATTCCTGTGAAAATTATTGGAGATTGCAGCGTTAGGTTTATGAAGAATTTCCAGTTAATCGTGATAAAATTAATCTAAGGCTAAGCACCTTTTGAGAAATAATTGAAAGAATTTAATATCAAATTTCTAACTGAATTGCTAGGGGAAACTGTTGGAGGGATCCCTGGAAGAGTTTCTGAATATATTGCTGAACAAATTTTAGGTAAAGTAAATTCCAATCATTCCTGGGCACCTAACATTGAACTCAGAGTCAAGAGAGCTTGCATGGCCTTCGATAAATATCGGTGAACCTTTGGTACAACTTTAGGCTTAAAATCCAAGCAAACCAAATGGATTTACACAATTGTTATTCGATCAATATTGGCGTATAGATGTGTGTGAATCGTAGATCTACACACACTTCATAGTTTCCTCTTTTGCAAAATTGTGACAAAATCATCCTTCCTCCAAGTGATCTCACAATTGCGTGTAACTTCCCATACATGACATTTTTCACACAATTCCCTTCACTGTAAAAATGGACGTCTGGATATTTGGTAAGAAGTATATCAAACAATATTTTTTGTATTACTATGATAGCTCCTTTCTTTAAGATAGAGCTAGTACCGGCGTATATTCTCGTGTGCTCAAGATGAATAAGTTTTACTTTTACTTAGTAGACACTACATCGTATTGAAACGGAATTAACTCTTCTTCCACCAAGGGGGTGAAAACTTGCGCCAACTACCAAGGGTCCGAAAAAAGTTGGAAGTGCAACTTTGAACGTGCATATCTCTGTCGTTTTCGAGGCGATTTTCAAAAAAAATCAGCAATGGAACCGGACACACTACTCAAGATTTATATTTATTTTTGGGTTTTTGAAATAGATGCGTATACCCAAAGTTATTAAGCAAAAGTTTCCTAGTTTTTTGAAAAACGCATTTTTTACAAATTCGACAATAAAACAATTCATAGCGATGACATTTAGTTTTTTCGGCATTAATTTACTTACTCAATAGTGAACATGCTTGAGCAGAAATTGAAATTTTTGATTACACTCAGAATTTATTTTACCCAAAATATTACGAAAAACCCTATTTTCTGGACTTTTTGGATTTTCTGGATAGTTTTATCGACGTTAAATTGCTTTATTGTTGAATTTGTGAAAATGTGTTTTTCAAAAAACTAGGAAGTGCCTTTTGCTTATAACTTTGGGTAGACGCATCTATTTAAAAAACCCAAAAGTGAACATCAATCTTGAATAGTGTCCGGTTCCATTGCTGTTTGAAAATCGCTTCGAAAACTAGAAAGATATGCATGTTCAAAGTTGCACTTCCGACTCTCTGAGGGGGGTTGGGAGTAAAGGGTGCTAAAGCTCTTACTATGGACGACTCAAGGACGAGGTTAGCTATTGCATGTCAAACTCAAATTGAGGAACTGAATTCAGTCAACTCTGTAAACCTGGTACCAGGCCCATTCACCCATCACTGGAAATGAATTGACTGATGAGTAATCTCGTAATGGAGTATTACACGATTACATTGGCCGTGAGCTGCTATTCCAATTCCGAAGTGTTCGGTGATCAATTCTTGGGCGGCAACTCAGCGCAATAGTTTGGAGTCGTGAAGTAAAACAAAATTGTACATTGCTGTATTATCCCCAGGGGTCTCTATCAGTTCATAATATCTATCACTTCTTCTTTACCTAATATTGCTTCAATTAAAATATTTCAATTAAGTCCTTGTGTTTTTGTTCCTTTGCAATGTCAAAAGTAAATTATTCACACCGTTCCGCTTTTGTGTCACACGAATGAAATTCAATTCCAATCCCCATGCAGTGAAGATCTTAAGATTCATATTGGAATTTGAGACACATCATCGCGCATTCATCCCAAATCAAATTCCACGGCAATGGGAACTGTCAGCACGTGCTGCGGCCTTTGCTGCGACACCAAGGTATCCCAATCACCCACCCACCGGCGCAATTGCCTCTCCATCTGTGTATTCAAAAGCACTTTGGCGCGGCGAGAAAATCCTAAAACACACACTGCCATTTCCCCATATGTACAGTATTGGACAATGCATTTGCCACCTCTTCTGATTCTCCGCACAAAATGGTCAACTTTGGTGGACGTGTCAGTTATATTTGGACCGATTTGAATGAAATTTTCGCAATATGTCACGAGTATTGTGATTTGAATTATTATATTTGTTTTTGAGAGACATCTCTGTATACTTTATCAAAAGTAATAACATTTCGAAAAAAGTAAATTTTATTGAAATATTTATTACCGTTTTTATTCTAAAAAAAAATTAGCCATCTTGTTTAATTCATCTTATATATGAACAACTTTTCTGAAGATACTATCAAACTATTTTTCAATTGTTTGAGTTATATCAGTTATTAAAAGTTGTCAAAAATCATTTGTGTTACACCCTATTTGCGTTTGAGCTCTTGAAAAGATCGAACCCTCAAAAGTTGACCATTTTGTATGGAAAATAAAAAAATTGCAAATGTCTTGTCCAGTACTATATTTGAACTTGTCGCTGTTCTGTCGTGATTATTAGGGTTCTCCGCATACATCGGAATCCGTAAAGAAACGACCTTCTCGTCTGTTTTGATGTGACATACTTCGAATCGCTGTTATTGCTGCTGCGTTACGACATCTTCGTCATCGTCTCTCTGCTCTGGTTCTCGATCTCGCCGTTCGTCGTAACTCAACAATGTTCCGAATAAGTTTATTTTATGTTTTCCAGTGAACTCTTCGGGAACCTAATGGTTATTTTTCATTTCCCGGTTCACTCGGTTGCAAGCATTGGTTGCTTGCTTGCTCGCTATCATGTGTTTTTATCGTTGTTTGTTTGTTCAGCAACTGGCGCAGGAAACGCTCCACTTTGGGGGCTGGCACTGTATGGTCGCTGATGCGCTGATGAGAAAACTGAGAGTGGCTATGGGAATTGTTATTAAGGCTGAAGTTCTCTGGAACTTGAGTTAAATAACATATCTTAATGAGTGGATGAAAGAATTGGATGAAGTCTGTCAGATCTGAAATTCCTTATAACCTGAAGAGTACCATTTGAAGGGTAATTGTGAATTATTCCAACTGTGTAGAAAGTTTTTGAATTTTATAATCAAATCTTCATGCCAAAGATTGTCGAATGCTTCTACTATGTCTAGAAAAGCAAGGAACAAATGATGTAAAAAGTGTGGTCAATATCCATGTTAGAATTTGAACTGTTCATTGTAAAAAATAACTTTTGCAAAAAGTTTACTGATTGAGGCAAGCAGGCTTGATTTTTGAAGATGCAGAGTTGCTCAATGTCAGTCATATCAGCTGATGGCTGATATACTAAAACTATCAATATCACTTGCGAGCTATTAATATAACTTTGATTTGAAAACCAACAACAGTGATGCGTCTTCGCACTGTAGATCATAATCACTGCCGAATGAGTGATCACGTGTACAAATCAGCAAATTTCAAGCGTTAATAGTGACAGGAACAACTCTGTGAGGATGTTCATACTTCAACTATAGCCAGGGGCTTTCATATTTTTGAAATGCGCTATAATCATCCTATAATCATTACTTTTTCCTTGGGTGTATCTGTTGAAAAACTAATTGGTAAATATACTTTCATAGCTGCCTATTTGCCTTCAAAATGACACGCAATTAGTATTTTTTTTTAATGCCAAACATCGTTCATGGGATAATTTGCAATGTCAGAATTTTATTTTAGGAGTGCTCGTCAGGATATTTCTCAATTCATTACTCTGGTAGCCCTACTTGTTTTTCCTCTTCTAGAAACCCTTGTGCGATTGATTTGGTCTAAACGGACTCTAGTCACTTTTTTAGCCAACTGGTTACTCAGGCTGATTTTGATTTTGATTATGTCTCTGTTACATTTCGAATATCCCATGAAGTGGTTCTCAATCCTATAAGCTCCACTTTCAATTATTTATGAGCCGACTGAAATACATATGAAAGGAAACAACAATTTCCACGAACTCGCGATCCTGGTATGAAAATTATATTACATGATCTGCAGGAAAAGAAAGCAAAAAAATTTCACTCAATTAAAGAAACAATAATTTTGAAAATAAATTTTCTCAATAGGATCTATTCTACTGGTCTTGTCTTCTAGATATAGAAAAAGTATTCGACAGTGTTCGGCATGACGGTTTTATTGTGAAATAAAAAAAATATTTTTTTCAAAACACATCGTTAGAATATTCTAAAATTATCTGTCAAATATTGCACTTCAGGTCAGTCTTCCCAAATTCACACCGAACACTTTGGTTCAGGTGGTTTCGTACTCTCCTTGTACTCTGTTCTCGTGTTCAAACCGAATCGCTCGAACCTGAAACTAAAGCCAAACATGTGCCCTGGAAGGATCCCTGAAGGAACTTTCAAAAGTATCACTGTGAAAATTCCGTGTGGGGTTTCCGGATAAAATTTTGAAGTTAATGAATCTTTTAGGGAATGCCGCAGAGAGTTAAAGGAGGAATTTCTGGAGAAATACCTGAAAAAATCTCATTAAGAAATCTTTGAAAATATTCTGGAAGGATAAATACCCTGAGAATTTCCTGGCGGTTGTATATCTAGAGGAATCTCTTGGGGAGTTTATTAAAGTTTTTCTGGAGAAAAACATGACAAAAATCATGAACAAAATATTGCAAATACTTCTGAAGCATTTCCTGCATAATTCTCTGAAAAAATCTATTCGAGGTTACCTTGCTGAAATTGTTAAAATTTGTTGGTGGTGTACCTGGAGGAACCGTTGAAAAATCAGAGAAAAAAATCCATGGGGGAATTCTGGACGCATCTCCAGAGGAATTTCAGGAAGAATCTTTGGAACATTTTTAGAGTATTTCTGGAGAAATTTATGAACCAACCCAAAGCAAAATTTTGCTGAATAAATAGCTCTCAGTTTATTTTAGTTTAACTATTGTTTATCTATTAATGTTACATGTCAAATCCTGTAGATATTCTTGACGAGTTATTGAGTGTTTTACTAAGATAAATTGTGGAAGAAAACCTTTAAATGTTCTAGAAATTATAACTAGCTGAATTTCAGGAAGAATACTTAAGGAATCAATTAAGGAACTTATGGAAAAGTCCCTGAAAATTTTTGGTGGTAGCTCAAAAGATTTAAAATTTCAGAAGCAAGGAAGAGGAGGAATTGCTGATGGAATTTTCGAAAGAAGTCTTTGAGGAATCTCTGTAAAATATCTGAAGTAATTTTTAAAACAATCGTGTACCAATTGCTTTGGGAATATTATGAGGAATCCTTTGCATTAATATATGAAGCAATCCTTAGAAGAATGGCTTGAAGAATTGGTTTTAGAATTTGAGCTTGAGCTTGAGCTTGATTGGCCGCCCGTGGTTGCTATTCCAGTATCGCTAGATCAGCTGCACTTACATAAGGAACCAAGCAGATGACTGCTTGGGATTAACAGACACCCTCAGTGTATAAGTGCTGGTGATCTTCTATTTATAGGCAACAATGGTGCCTGCCACGTCAGAATGCAGACCAATGAGGGGAAGGGGAAGGAGTTGATGATGCATTCAACTCCCTCCCACGGTAGACCGTATATACCACTGCGTCTAGGCCAGTTCATGGTGAAGGGGTAGGGTATTTTTTATGGCAGAGAGGCTTGCTGGTTTGGTTAGCAGACTGCCTATGTATCAGGCGTAAGGAAAGGCGAAAGAATGGAAGCGTAGGGAGACGGTTTATTTCTGTCCGTCTCGAGTACTAGCAAATGCTATGAACTGTGATAGATCAACTGGGATATATTAAGAGTGGCAGCAAATGAAAGATACAACTACAAAGTACGAGGAAAAGGCCGGGCCTGGGATTGAGCCCATGACCTTCTGCTTATGAAGCAGAAGCGGTAGCCATCAGACCACCAACCCCGTCTTGTGAGAATTGGTTTTAGAATTTCTAGGAGAATTCATAATGGAATTTCTAAAGCAATCCCTGTAGAATTTTTTGGAGTATTTTTTAAGGAATGCCTAGAAGAACTCCTTGAGATGTTCCCAGAGAAATTCTAGAACTAATTCGAGGAGGAATATCTCGAGGAATGATGGGAATTCTTAAAAAAAAAACGGAGGAAGTGCTGTAGTCAATTAGTAAAGATATTTTTGGTTTAATCTCTGCTGTTATTTTCTGGAGGAATCTGAAGTTATTTCACAAGTAATCCCTGAACGAATTTGTTCGATTTTACAAAGAAGATTTTCTGGGTGGACTCAAAGAACCCCTGAAGGGGTCTTTGATGGTAACTTCTTTAGGAATTTCTGGCGTAATTTTTGCTGTAAATTCTGGATGTATCACTGACGAACTTTCAGCAGACTTTCTTGGAATATTTCCAGAAGGAATCCCTAGAGAATTATGTATTAGTGGAATTACTGAAGAAATCCACTGTGTTTTATTTCGTCGATTTCATGCGCTTTTACGCCGAAAGCAGTTATAGGGGCCTAAACTACCCCTTGAAAAAAGAGTGATTCATAAATAACTTTGTTACTTCAAAAGACAGCGTTTTTTCATGACAAAAAACTTTGTAGACATCACAAAATTCTTGGAAAAAAGTTATGATTAAAAATTTGATTTTTAGGGGCCATTCACATACAACGGCTTATGTAAAGTATAAGAGATAGAAAAATCATGTCTTCGACAAAATTGTTTCCAATTGCCAATTCTACACCATATGTTTATCTAAATGTTTTGAAAAATAGTTTTTCTATCTCACTGCTAGATGGATTTATCACAAAACTTTTTTCATCAGAAGATGCGCTTTAATATAGCATGAAACTTCTCCGAACAATCTACATCGCTAAAATCAACGGTTTGGGCGCTATTCAAAAAGCGCATGAAATCGACGAAATCATAGTGGAATCGAAGAGTTTTTGGAGGAATCCTTAACGTTTCAGGAAGAATTCCTGATGGAATCGATGGAGGATTGCCTTAAGGAGTAACACCTGGTAATAAATGTTGGGGAATTCTTTAAGGATTTTTGTAGAAACCTCTGGAAAGCATTTTTGTTGAAACCTTTGGATAATTTGCTTAATAAATTCCTGCTGAAGGAATTTCTAAGCGATCTTGTTGAAAAATTTCTGAAAAAATTACTGACGGGAAGGCTGGAGGAAAACCTGGTAGAATTTGGGGATAAATCCCTGGTATGATATCTGGGGAAAATCCTAAGGAAATTTCTAATGCTCGCTTCAGGTGGAGCTTCTCTAGGAATTCCTGGCGTAATTTCCGCAGAAAATTCTAGAGGAATCCCTGTAGAAATTTTTCGAAGAATTCCTGAAGAAGTACCTGGAGAGATTCTTGAAATAATTTCCGAAGGAATTAGTGGAAGGATCTCTTGTTGAATTTTCCAATGAATTTCTAAAACAGGAAAACTTTTGGGAAGTTGTTTGGGAATTCTTGAAGAAATGTTTGTTTCTCTATGTTTGTTTCTCTATGTTTGTTTCTCTATGTTTGTTTCTGAAGTAATCTCTGGTGGATTGTTTTAAGACATCTTTAGAAAATTTTGGAGAATACCTGATGGAATTTCGACTGGTTTCTCTGAAAGAATCGATGGAGGGATTTCTGGGGGTATTTGAGGAGGAGTCTCAGGAGGATATCCTGAAGAAATTCGTGGAAACATTCCTTGTTGAATCCATTACGAATTTTCTGGAATGATTCTTAGAAGATTTTCTAAAGAAATATTATACTTCATGTAGTAATCCCTTGAAGGATTTCTGGATGAATCGCTGAAGGTATTCCTGGAAGACTTTCTGAATGAATTCCTGCTACAATTTCTGGAATATTTTGTAAAAGAGGAATAACTTGAGTAAGGAGGATTTTTTTAAGAAATTTCTGAAGGATTCCTGATGTTGATAACTGGAGAATTCCCTGGTGAAATTTCTGAAAAAAAACCTTAGAGGAAGTTTTGGAGAATCCTCTGGAGGAATCCCTGGCGAAATTCTTTCTGGAATTGCTGAAGAAATCATTTTTGTTAACTTCTGAAGGAATTCCTGAAATAATTTCTAGAGGAATCCGTGTAGGATTTTCTGGAGTTATCCCTAGTGGAATTAATGGAATAAATTTGGAATGAATTTCTGAAGGATTCCCTGGGTGAATTCTGCATTGCTATTCGCGGAGGATTCAATTTAGGAATTTGTGGATAAATACCTAGAGAAATTACTGGGAAAATTGGTGAATGTACATATCTTCGGTTGCATTCGAGGTTCAGAACGAGGGCACAAAACAGACAGATAGAAAATAGTTGAAATCCACGTCCATCAATTTCTACTTATCGTGCCATCTTGTATGATGTAGGAAAATCCTTTGTTTTTTTCATAAAGTTACTGCTAAATGTTACCTGAAATATTGATCTTAGTTGATCTGCTTAAATAAAACATGTATTCAAGACTCAAAGGGTGTCGAATAACACTTTTAATAATTTAGACAAAACTCGTTGTAATCTTCTGCTGCCACAATAATGCGCTATATATTTAGATAAAGGCTGAACCTTGAACAACATTCTAATCAGCATAACGGACATCTTTGTGAGCGTTAATCATCACCTCGAAAAAAAGGTTAACATTGAGTAATTTTTTGTTAGTATTACTACCCAAACGATGCTATCAAACTTTAACCCCGCTGTTTCTTCCAGAAGGAGAACTTGCCGAACGCTTTGGGACACATGCAACTACGATTCCTGGGCCGTGGCGTTCCGTGTCGGCTAATCACGTATTCGTACACATCACGTTTGCACAAAGCATGGCATTTAAATTTCATTACCGACTGTGTTGTTGTAGCGAGTTTTATATTCCGTTACACGCTCGTGCTCTCCTCTATGGCCCGGTTTAGGAACCCGACCAGGAAGGAATAGTAGTACATATCTACGTATAACATTTTTTTTTACCATGATTAGGTATTGATGAGTAATCCAGTAATTGGTTTTAGCAAGGTATTGAAAAAATTGAGGTATTAACAAGCTATTAAGAACTGATTGAGGTCGTGTTGAACTACTATTTGAAAAAACATTCATGTATTATTGAGCTATTTCAATACCTGATTCAATTAGCAGATTGGTGTTTGTAGAATTTGCATGAGATATTATTTGAGGTATTTTACCTCTTACACAGGGTTCTTTCATACCTTATTTAGATGGTAAGCATTGTAAAACATCTAGTATGGAATACCTTGGTTTGGGTATTCTACACAGCAATTTTCTTCTGCTCGGGAAGCGGTGACGATGATGACGCTCGGGTGGCCAGGAATCTAAAGGCATGCAAAATGTAAAAGGTGAGGTACCATCCACGACGGTATCACCGCCCACGCGCCATTACAAAGTCAACGTCGTCGTGGTCTTTCTCCATCAACAACGGCGTCGCCGCTGCCTGCAACCGAACAATGACGAAATCTTCCACAGCGTCATCGCGGGCGCATAAAAAGGTATGCTGCTTGCTTCTTACACTGGCTATATGAAATCCCTTTTTCCTTTTTCTGATTTGAAATCTTCCGAATCATGTCTCCGTTTTGCTGGATTACAAGCGTCTTCTCGAAAGGGGAAATGGAATGAGTATGTGTGAAGTTTTTTTTTTCTCTCTGGATTCAAGTTAGAACAAAATTACAGTTGAAGCACTGTGGGGTCTAGGTGGCCAATAGTAAAATGATAGCAAATAATACAAAAATAAATAGACAAAACAATAAAAGAATAATCTTTTCGATAAGGTCTCATATCCATTTTTTATATACTAAGAGAGTGCTGCCAACTCAAAATATAATGTGACGAGAAACGCGTCATGAGCCCTTTTTATATGGTATTCTCGATAATTTAAAGTAAACTAATTAGACAAAATTTACTCACTTATTGAGCTTTATTGAATTCTGAGATGATCGTGACTTTCACTTGTTTAGTTTTGTTTGCAAGTGACAGGCAAAAAGGAAAAAAAAATATTGGAAGAAAAAGTTGTAGTTAAAAAACTTTTTATCCTTAAAAGTAAGAATTGTAACAGATGTTGTTACTTATTTCGCACGGTTTTGCAACAAAATATGTTATAATTTTAAGTGATATTGTAAAAAATAAAACAACATTATTACAATAATTGAAACAAAATATGTTATAATATAAACAAAGAATTGAACTGGAATTGAAGAGAAATTAAATTGGAAATTGGAAAATTAGAATGGAACTAGAATTTAACTGGAATGGAACTAGAATAGAACTGGAATTGGAACTGAAATGGAACTTGAATGGAACTGAAATGGGACTGGAATGAAATTGTAATGAAACTATATTGGAACTGGAATGAAACTTGAATGAAATTGGAATGAAACTGGAATAGATCTGGAATTAAACTTGAATTGAACTAGAATTAAACTGGAATGGAATTGAATTAGAACTGGAGTAGAACTGGAATGGAACTGAAATGGAACTGGATTGGAACTGGAATGGAACGGGAATGGAACTGAAATGGGACTGGAATGGAATTGTAATGAAACTATATTGGAACTGGAATGAAACTTGAATGAAACTGGAATGGAACTGGAATAGATCTGGAATTAAACTTGATTTGAACTAGAATTAAACTGGAATGGAATTGAATTAGAACTGGAGTAGAACTGGAATGGAACTGAAATGGAACTGGATTGGAACTGGAATGGAACTGGAATGGAATTGTATTGGAACTGGGATGGAACTGTATTGGAACTGGAATTGAACTGAAATGGAACTGGAAAGGAATTGGAATGTAACTGTATAGGAACTGGAATGGAACTGGATTGGAACTGGAAAAAACTTGACTAAACTTCAATGGAACTAGAGTTAAACTGGATTGGAACTTGAATGGAACTGGAATGGAACTGGAATGGAACTGGAATGGAACTGGAATGGAACTGGAATGGAACTGGAATAGAAATGAAAATGTACTGGAATGAAATTTCAGTCTGTGCTCTTTCTGGTAGATTACACGTATGAGGCCACCCAACCAGTCGGTGGGCATTTCTTCGACTTCCCTGAGAAGCTCGACCAGGATCTCGTTCTTCCCAGCAGCCTTACAGTTCTTCAACCTGGTGATAGCCTTTTTAACATCTTCTATGGTGGGTGGGTCCAATGTTCATCCTGTTTTTCGCTACATTTCCATTTTCACCTTTCAATAATTGCTGAAAGTGCTCCTTCCACCTGGTAGCCACTGCCGTTTTATCGGTCAGCAAATTCCCTTCTCGATCATTGCAAATGGCGGACACTGGTACGGTATTGTGCATATCGTTCCGGTTCATGCTATCTTAAGCTTCAGCTACCATACTTTCTTCGTGCTGCCTTTCCTTTCTGCGGTAGATTTGGCTCTCACTGTCCAGTACAGCTCTCTGTTCTGTTGGGTACCGGCCACAAGCATACGGCTTCTGGCGACATTCTTTACGTCTGTCACTCTCTGGCACTCTTCATCGAAACAGTCGTTTCGACTTCGTCGATGTTCATTAAGAAATCATTGGTAGAAGTTATTGAAGGGATCCGTGAAGCAATTCCAGAAGGCTTCTTCAGAAGAACCTCTGGCCGAATTCTAGGTGCGTTATGTGGAGATTGTTTTTGGACAAATCTCTGAGCAGAACTTGATTTTTTTCAAGGGATCCTACAGAGATTTTATGCCTTAATATTTCCTAGAGCGTTCAGTGTAGCGTATTCTCAACTTACTATAGTTTTCTGAAATGCTCTACGCTTCAAATTTCATGCCTTGAAGTTGTAATGCTGGATTTGATCATTTTAGATGTAATAAATAAAAAATGCCTAACTGTAAAACAAAGTCTATAGAAACGTTTAAAAATCTTAATAAAAGAGAGATAAATTTTTGTCCATCTTCTAGCATATTTGTGCAACATAGTGCAGTCCAAGATTAAATTGCGGAAATTCACTATTTCTGCCCGGAGAATCCCTGTCACTAGCTCGTTTACGTTGGGATATAGCAATCTGAAGCCGAAACCACTAATGCGAGAATCATTATTCATTTTGATTTTTTCGGTGTAAATTTTATTTTCACAATTTACTTCGGACTACGTTCCGGCGCAAACTTTACCGTTGCTTTCCAGTCGAGAAAGATGTGCTCTCGGTAGGAAAACTATCCCCATCGTGCAAAAAGTCGTGCGCATACCTATATCCCAGCAGTGAGTTGCAACTTTTGTCGCCTCCGGTGGTGTGTACCTGTTCCAAATTGCGAAAGAAGCGATCTTGTGCCATATTTATATTGCCATCTAACTTTTGGGATGGCGTTTCTCATCCAGCAGGTACACTGCACGGAGCAGACAAGAGGTATGGGTGTACTTCATTTTCCCGTACGACACTCCCAAGAGCCGTGAAAAACGATGGGAAGAACCTCAATTTAGCATCGAAAGTTCTTCCTCGTTCTCATCAACCCAACCGGTCCACAGTGGTACGAGTTCAAACAAAAAATCATGGCAAAAAGGGTTGAAGGCCATATTTAGGTTTCCATAGAATTGCTGCTTTTCACACATTTTGAGGCATTCAACTTTTCTTAAAAAAACTAGTGTTTGAGCAATCTTAGGCAATAGTAATCTACTCTAATCGATTCTTTAGTCTTGAATGTAATTGAATGCCTATGTAACAATGAGTTATTAATTAAAACAAAACCCAAATTTACGCAGGTCTTGGTGAAGATGAAAAAGGCAAGTTTGAAACAGGTTTATGGACATGTGCAGTTATTTAGTGTCCAAACTTTTTTTTATTTTTCGAATGTTTGCTCAACTATTTTATATTCTAGATTAATGTTTGACTTCGTTTTTCAACTTAACACTATGTACAAATAATAAGTTTTGCCGGCATTTTGAGAAAGTGGACCTCTGTGCGGCCGGGACCGGGACTCGGAAAGTAAACTTTCTCGTTCTCTGGGTTCCGGGCATCTCATAGCAGCATCACCAGGTAAGTCGCCGCATCCTTCTGCGGGGGCTCACAAACCGCCATTCCGCTACATCGTCAGTAGTGGTGGCGAGTCTTTTACCTTTGCTAGAATTCATTTGGTTCCAGCCGTAGGTATTTCCGTCTTTATCGTAACCGCGATAGAAGTAGAGGGGCCGAAATGGTTTGCATTACTCGAAACACGTAAACTATGATTCCTGATGGTTGATGTGTTGTGCAGCGCTTCTGTTATTAGGCAGTTTGGAGTTCGTTGTTGAAGGCACTGCAAGAAACAAGAAGCTTTGGGGAACTATCATTTTCGATACTCAAACTCTGGAAAGTTGGAGAAGCGATAATTTTCTATCAGCTGCCATATTTGTGCCATCGTATTCAGGAACGAACGAGTGATGCTCTTGCATGTATTCAAAACTACTAAAATTAAAATTATATACAGACTTTATTTGAACAGGGTTTGGTGACAATTTCAAGAGGATGTAGTGACAATTTGACGGGCCATTTACATTTGATTCGTACGTGCATAGAGTATCAATTTATTTTTCAACTTGGTGAATTATATAACATATATCTGAACATGGTTTCCCGGCGAAACTAATTAGGCTGATACGTACTTTATGCATTGCCCTCGAACGCGCTTTTAGGAGATCTGACGTGCATAGAAACGGCACTATCATCACATTGTCACACATGCTCCTTAGCTTTGCGGACGACATGAAATTGATAGCAGGGATGTAGAGGAGGCCTTCGTGACTCTGACGAGGGAGACAACGAGGACAGGTCAGACCATTTTTTTGTTTTTTACAAGGGGGAAATCTGCAAACAGATCCCCTGAGAAAACAACTCAGGGAATGCGGGGATGACGCACCAACGACGGCCCGTTATAACCAGCCCATGTACTGTACTCGAGCAATTCTTTTTGAATTGCTCAAGTGGTGTACAGTGCATCGACATGACCCTTTGCCTCAGACCCTTATCTCCCCGCAACCACTTTACGGTATTTCTTCGGGGAGGGGCCAGTGCATATAGTACAACACATGTAGCAGAAGTAGCCTAGGCAAACTGCTTCTCCTAGCCGACATAAACAATGTTACAATGGACCAGCCTCGGCAGGGCTAATCCTCTGCAGCCAAATCTTGGTCGGCGCACCATAGGCGCTGCAATTCTAACATAATCTCAGTGACAGCTGTAGTTACCGACCAGATTGGTCCTCTATACCTTAGTATGGATAGCGCCACGCTTGCCAGTAGCTTGCGTTTGCAATTACAGCAGAGCTGTTAGACATCATCCTCGAAAGCGCCGCTATAGCCGTAGATGCCCTTTTACAGGCATATTCAACGTGACTAGCGAAACTGAGCTTGTCATCGATCATTACCCCAAAATGCCTAAGGGATCGCTTGGACTCTATGGTGCAATCACCTACCGAGATAAGCGCCCGTTGCTCGGACTTGCGGTAGTTGAGCACCACCACCTCAGTCTTGTGACGGACCAGTCCTAGTTTCCTAGACTTCATCCATTCCTCAATTAGGGAAATAGAGTGCGCTGCTGTCAACTCTACTTCCTCCGTCGATTCACCATAGACCACTAGGGTGATATCGTCGATGAAGCCAACAATCTTAACACCCGTCGGAAGAGGCAGCTTCAGTACGCAGAGGCAGCTATCGTACATCGCATTCCATAACAGCGGGCCTAGGATTGAACCTTGAGGTACTCCCGCGGTAATTCTAACGCTTTTCTGCCCCTTCTTTGTGTCATCCAATAAAATCCTACCATCAAAATAGCTTTCTAGAAGCTTACACAACTGCACCGGTACCTTGAGGCAGTGAAATGCATGGGCTACCGCTTCCCAGCTTGCGCTGTTAAACGCATTCTTCACATCCAAAGTGACAAACGCGCAGTAACGGCTGCCGTTCCTTTTATGCTCGATTGTCACCTCAGCTGTCTAAACGTCCGACTGGATAACGCCCAGAGTAGATTTACCTTTTCTGAATCCGAACTGTTGTTGGACAGGCCGTCTGCACCTTCCGTTTACGGTACTAGCCTGTTGTGGATCAACCTCTCCAACAAAATGTCGTATCTAGTAGACAGATAGGTCTATATGCAGACGGGTCACCTGGTAGTTTCCCCGCTTTCGGTAGAAGTAGCTATTTCTGTCGCTTCCCTATATCTGGGAAGATTCCTCTATCAATGCAGCATTGCATCGCGGTTCTGAACATGTCGGGATACGCATTGAATGATGCTTTTAGGGCAATATTCGGGATACCATCGGGTCCCGGTACCTTATTTGACGCGAATGATCTCACGACCTCTGCCAGGTCTTGGTTCGCCACCCTCGCCACTTCTTCTCCTTCATCTTCCGTATACGGCGCCTGGGGCCATGTTCTTGTGGGATGATGCGGAAGAGTACGTCGATTACCACTCTGTAGGCGTCATCCACGAACTCGAGTTGGCTTTCTGGCATAGACTATCTCGTTTTCGACATTTGATTTCCTTTTTGAGAGCTAATTTTGCCTCTCTGAATGTTGAATCGCATTCTTCTCATTGTGCTTCTGTGTATGCGCGTTGCAATCTTCGTCTAGCCCAAAGGCAGATTACTCGAAGATTTGAAATTGATTTATATCACCAAGTACATCGGCGGCCTGACCGCTCTGGGATGGATTTTCTCGGCATTGAAGTATCACACGCTCGTGTTATCACTGCAACTAGTTCTTCACCGTTTAGATCCAGAGTATTCTGTTCGCGCCTTAGGGCTTCACTGAATGAAACGAGTTGGGACAGATAATGGCTGAACATGGTTTTTTGGCGAAACAAATCGACGAAAATCATCCATAACCAACTACGACAAAACGACTATCCCATGTCACTGATCAATCGCCTCATCAACCATGACCAAGTACATCAACCCACCGTAACTCCACTTACGAATGACGAAAAACAGAACCGATCGATTGTCAACACAGGTCCTCTGTAAGATTGTGTCTATGTTAAAGTTTTATGTTTCGTATTAATTGTTCATTTGTAGATCCTTCGGAAAAGGCACAATAAATGTGACCCAAACGTCAGGTGTAGAACGCAAATCCGTTTATGATTCCTATAGACTGAAAGCCTGGGGCCCAGATAGCCGTAGCGGTAAACGCGTAGCTATTCAGCAAGACCAAGCTGAGGGTCGTGGGTTCGAATCCCACCGGTCGAGGATCTTTTCGGGTTGGAAATTTTCTCGACTTCCCAGGGCATAGAGTATCTTCGTACCTGCCACACGATATACGCATGCAAAAATAGTCATAGGCACAGTAAGCTCTCAGTTAATAACTGTGAAAGTGCTCATAAGAACACTAAGCTGAGAAGCAGGCTCTGTCCCAGTGGGGATGTAATGCCAGAAAGAAGAAGAAGAAGACTGAAAGCCGAAAACTTAAAGAAACGTTTTCACTACCTCAATTGAAGTCATAGATATCCGGTTGGACGCTTGTGTCTAAGACTGCGGCAATACATGAATCGTACATTTTATTTCATAGAAAAACGAAGTGATTAATCACATAACACTTTTATTAGATTACACGCTCAAAAAAGAGCTCTGGAAAACGTGAACTGTCAAAAATACACCATGAACTACCATCATGTCTACGCATAAACATGATCTAGTTCACGGTGTATTTTTGCTTGTTGACGATTTAACGTCTGCTGTTCACGGATACGAGAACGGATTTTTTCTGTTTAGCTTCAAGTTTTCGCTTCATGTTACTTTCTAAATTTTCGTTCACATATGCCAAATTCAGGATTATTCAATCTCATCCGGATTTCGAGCTACTCGTCTTCAAACCCGGACAGTCTATTTCAACACTTATAAAATTGCATTTTAATTACATTTCAATTATTATGTCACTGTATTGTGAATCTATAGTCCCGTACACAGTGCTGATAGACTATCACTCAAATCTTAATAAATCTCCCGTGTCAAACAGGTGAGCCAACTCATTCATGATTTTTTGACTGCTGAGTTGCAGGATTGACAACTCACGCATGAAAAATCTCAAGCGTGAGTTATGAGAAATTGAGTTTTTCACAATACTGCCCGTATGCACTTATGTTGAAACCACCATTGAATAAAATTAAATCAATCACAATATTATCAACCCGAACTTGATGGAGCTTCAATCGACACATAACGGAGAACTTGCACTGCGAAGAAATAATTTCTGACTGGAACAATTTTTCTGTTTTTGTTTTCACCAATTGTTTAGCAATGGTTACTAGATCACAAGTTTCAGTAATGTGATAAACAATGTTTAAGGTAAAAGTGATGCATAAAATATCACATATTAACATATATTTTTTCTTCTATTCTTTTATCAATATTATCAGAGTGTCCGGATATTGGTACCGTACGGATTTTGATTCATCACGGTACATTCACGTACATCGGATTATTGTGTAATGAGACTGGTCCTGTTGATATGATGTTGAACACTTTCCAAATTGACAGGAACACCATGACTTTAATATCTAAATTGTCAACAATAGTGTCTATAGTATCTACAAATGCTTCATGAAGTTGGATATGCATTTAGAATTATATAAAAGCGGAAATGCATTTATTGAATGCTTTGTATGTGAATGTACAGTATGGCCCATAAAAAAATGCGAAAATTGCATGATCATGAGTTTAGCATCTAGAAGCGTTATTTTCATTGTTTTTGTGAGTGAATATAATTTCTGATGACTGTTGTATATTCTGACATAACTTTGCTATCTAAGACAATTTTTGTCATATTTTTCTTGCTGTCTTTAATAATGATATAAATCAAAGAGGTTTAAAGATTTTGTCCACTCAAAGTTAGAAACAGCGTCTGATTGTCGTATACTCTGGTGATAAACTTTCAACCCCAAAAAATCACAATTTATCGTTGAAAATATTGGGTTGTTTGCTATCAGAGGATGGAGGAGTTTTGAGAGAACGTGTTTTTCATGATCACAATAAAATATTTTGCCAGGGTCATAGTTTTGAGGGCATTTGCGTCTTATGGGTTTTATATGCCTCTATCTTTTGATAAAGTTTAATAAAAAATAAATACGGAAGTCAATATCTTTTTTTGAGGAAGAAATTTGTTACTTCGGTTAGAGACAACTTATATCAATACTAGCTCATAGGTTTTGAGCAAAACAGAGCCGCTTATCATACTTATATGAAGGTTCAACCACGGCTCTCCAAAATAAGCCGTTTTTTGTTCGAAAATATGTTAAAGTCTCCAATGATCCAGGTATGAATCCATTCTATAATTTGATATGGGCGAATGCTGGAGACAAGGTCTATAAAGAATCTCACCCCATCGCTGATGTTCTAGAAGCTTTCATCACAAAGATATTGAGCTCGATGACCGCATGATAAAATTTGAAGGTATGCTTCCAATTCCTCTCTAGTGAGGTGAAAGTAACAGATAAAAATCATGTCCAAAGCGAAAAACTGTGTCTCGACAGATTGAACAATACAAATAATGTTTAACATTTATGTTTTGTTCACATTTTCCTTATAAAAACTATCATAAAACATGATATGACGATTTTCGCATTTTTTATGGGCCATACTGTAGTGCTGATATAGTACTTCTTTTTAGAGTTATTCGTTATTTGTTACTAAGGGTACATTCGCACTAGTTGTTTTTACCCATTCCAAACACTATTTCTGATTATAACATCAACTGATAATGTCAATATTCAATTTTCTCCCATTCCAGCGAAACAACGATGGTATCCACTCGTCAGATGACCGGTGCCACGACGGAAGAAAGCCTTCTCTACCTGTTTCGCTCTTCATCAGTCGCCAACGCCAACAGCAGCAGCAGCAGCAATTCCAGCCAGCCTTCCTCGTCGAACCGATCCACCGCCACACAGAGCCATCATCACAATGGCGTTAGTGTCACAAATGTCGCTAGCAGCAGTAGCAGCGGGCTGGCAGTGGTACCGGTGGCGCTCAATTCTCTCCAGCACATGCCACCGGAGGACGGAAGTCTGAACCTGCTGGATCTGCCCGTCGAAATCCTTGGTCACATTTTCTCCTACGTGGGATACAAGAAAGTGTCGCAGATGCGAGTGGTAAGTCGATAGTGATTTGTGCCGCCATTATTATTGGGAGAAGGAAAGGGAATTGATGCGTACGAGGTCAACTCTCAACTCGTTGCCGGTCGTGAATATCGTCGATTTTAATTATTATGCAAATGGTCAACTTCACTGTGGAGCGCACCTTCTCCGAACACGGTCCTGAAACTCTCGGATGCGATTCGAACGCTATCATATTGAAAACAACAGGCACAATTTGCTTCTATAGTTGGTCAAAACATTGAAGCGTAAAAATTCAAACATATTATTTATTCATCAAAGTCTATATTCAATATTAATTTGTTTCTTTTCTTCCTACTTTTTCTACTCACCTCATTTCATGGTGTAACATATGCATTATACTTTCGTTTAGTGACAATAAATTTGAGCAAAGTGCTCAATCTTTTAGTTCACCAAGTTTTTGTAATGATCTATTGAATGGAAAGCAATTTTCATTCAAGTAGGAAGAATTCTGTCCACTAGATCCGTTCCAGACCACCGTGCACGGACTAACCGGTGATGATGACGTTAATGCCAATGAGCCAATCGGCGCACACCAGAAGCATGTTTTTTTGCGAAGAAGCGTTGCGATGAAAAAAAAAATTAGATTAAGTCAATCTGATAAACGAGATATGACGTGCAAATGATTGGATAAAAATGAAAAAATCATTTCGAATAAAGTTTCATTTCCGCTTAAAACTGTCATCTGGGCTGTCCCCTGTGACGTTTTTCACACCCGTTTCCACCCCCAACTGCCCAACTTGCTCTGCATCTTCCCTATCGTAGTCGTTTTCAGCCCCAACGAGGCATGAGGATCGTAGACCACTGGGATGACTGAAGCCGCTTCTGGCTGCTGCAATCGACAAAAATAAGAGAGAGAAAAATCGGTGTGCCATCGGAGTCACCAATCATGGCCTCTCGTCGATGAAAGTTTCGCAGCCATAGCTTTGTGGAATGGCAGTTTGGGTTGGAAAGGAGGAAAAAAAGTTAGCCATTTGAAGGGGAAATTATTTTTCCATTTCCTCATTTTGATCGGTTACTTTGTGTGGAAAGTTGTGGACGACGTAGAAGTTAAAATCAAATGTTCGATATAATTGTGTATCTGTAGTACGTCTAAAAATATCTATAAAGCATGTTATCAAACTTAACTGAGTTTTCAACAAAAATTCAAAAGGGGGTCATGGTCCCCACAAATTGCTAATAAAAGTGCTTATAATTGAACTTTCAAGAACATTTCAAAGTATTTAAAGTATTATTGAAACAATTCAAAAGTATTCATAGTGATTCAAAATTACAGGTGAGTCTAGAAGCTTAGCTTAGACTGACTGCACATATCAATGGTTGCTATTCCGTGATTGACCGAAGTCAGTGAAAATGCACAAAGAATCAACTAGAAGTTCGGCTGGGATTGGCCATAATCTTCTTCAGTGTGCATAATTCAGTGTCTCTATTTATACATGGTCAATAACGGCGCCGGCCACGTCCTTACAGTCAGGTGGGATTGGGGGAAGGACTGTTAGTGTGTAATCTTTGCTATTTGGAGACCGTGTTTGCCTCTGCATCTCCACAAAGGTTACTGGGAGGGATGTTTGTTAATGGGAAGGATCGTTGGGTCACAGGATTCACTTTGATAAGCGATTAGACCATGATAAATAATTATTTGTGAGATATAAACATGTTTATATGTAAATATAATATTTTCATTTGATATGAACAATATCTATGTAGAGAAAAAAATATGCCGACACTTGAGGTGACGAACCTTTCAAAGTTTGTTGAATAAAGTGAACCTTTTGGAAGTCTACACTTGAAGTGTCGAACCATTAAAAGTTTTTTTTAATTACAAAAAAGGTAAAAAGAAGAAGCTGTTTTTAATAAAAAAAAATTTAGGCAGAAATAATTTGTGAATCAGAGTTTATGTCGACACTCACAGTGACGAACCATTCATATTTTTTTGAAAAATCATATTTACGTCTCACCGTTTCAACGATTAAAGGTGCAGTCATACATATTTTATAGATTAGAAACAATAGCATGAAACGAGCTCACCAATTGATCCGTCATCCTTGAGCAGCAATCCTCTTTCAGCTTCACTCGTTTGCTCAGCTATATAAAAGCACTCAGAGAAAATAGGCGCGCAACCCGTGAGGGAAAACAACTGACGACTGCTGGGGCTTTCTTGACGCACTCCCCAGGACCAAGCGTCAACGTCGGAAGATCAAAAAGAACTAATCGAAAGCGGCACTTTTTCACTTTACTCGATCGACGCGGCACTTTTTCACTTTACTCGATCGACGCGGCATTGTTTCACTTTACTCGATCGACGCGTGACATGTTTGATCCTGTCCTCATCGCCGGCCACGGCAGGAGCAAGCGTCAAGGTTGAAGGTTGAAACACAACTCTCAAAATTACAGGTGAGTCTAGAAAGACATAAACATGCAAGTATGGGTTGACTTCAGTTGATACTCATAAATATTTGGAGACACTCAAAAACCGATTTGGACCAAGAATACAAGTTGTTATGCTTTGGCTTCTAAATCCATTATTGTAGTTCCTACTTCAAACAAAATTGTCGGGAAAATATCCTCCTAAAAGTTCAATGATATCTTATTTATGTTGTATCACAAAGCTATTCAGTTATTTTATTTCATGAATCTAGAAAAAAAAAACTAATACACCGAAAAATCAGAGGAATACAAAGTCCTTTCACAATAAAACATTGCATTCAGCTTTTTGACCACGTCCAATGCTGCAATCAGGTTTCCAGAATCCACATTTCTTCGAACGTTAAACACCACAATTGTAAATCCGATCGTGCGCGCAATCAAATTACAAATATCCGTTCGATTACAAATTCAAATTGGCATACAATGCGGGTGCAAGCAAGTAGCAGTAGCAACACGAAACACAGACGTCCAGCCAATTTCGCAGAATCCGATCCGTTTTTTTTCTCTTCTTGAACGTGGTACTTCTTCTTTCTGGCGTAACGTCCCAACTAGGATAGAGCCTGCTTCCCAGCTTAGTGTAATGAGCACTTTCTCAGTTATTAGCTGAGAGCTTTCTTTTTAAATTGACCATTTTTGCATTTGTATATCATGTGGCACCCATGAAGATACTCTATGTCCAGGGTCCTTCACGAAAAGATTCCCAACCGGCGGGATTCGGACCCATCAAGGTCTTGCTGAATATCTGCGCGTTTACCGCTACGTCTACCTGCTCCCCCCCATGAACGTGGTTATCGGTTCATTTGAATGGTACTCGCGTATTTAGTCGTGAGCTTTTTTTCTGTGATTCCGGAACGTTTGTTGGTGGGATGCATGCATAGAATGTTTGGATCCGTGGATTCGATCAGACGCGCGCACAAGCTGTCTAATTTATGTCTATCATTAATTTCAACGGCAATATCACGTTCAGAGCGCGATGGTGCCCACAGTATCTAGCAACCGGTAGTGAGATAAGATGAATAAATCGTGTTCCATTGCTCAAAGCAATATTACATTCCCAAATTGGTTTCGCGCGGCCCTCTTGCCTCGCGCGACCTAGGTGAGTACAGAAGCTTCCAGTGAGCACGATTTCGTGACGTATGTAGGGCCACTTTGGGCTGCGTTATTAGGATTTGTGATCCTGGTGGAGCGTTTTTCAATTTTCACGGGATCAGTGCAGTATCATGGAACTTTAATTCGATATCATAAACTACAATATTCACCAACTTAATATTCTTGTAGAATCGTTGGAAGGATTGTGACAAAAATTAAGCAGAATCTTTACAAAACCTTGGATATAATTCTCAAATAAATCTTGACATGATTTACGTGAGGAATCTGATAAAATCTTCAGCAGGGGTTCGCAGACTCCTTGTCGGGATTTCCAATGAACTCAGGAATTTATTTGCAAACATCCTGGGTATAGTTTTATTCAGTGTTGCTCAGACTCATTTCCCCGAAAATAAAATTTTCCGAACTATGAAGCCACGAACTACTACTACCATGCTCTATCCTCCTAAGATAGAAAAGCAGATGCTTAAGCTTGAGTACTGCACACAAAATCGATCTATTTTGATCCCAGAGAGCCACAATTCAAGTTTCGGTGAAATGAAATGAGTGAGTGAGTGAGTGCGAATCATTTCACCGAAACTTGAATTGCGGCCCACCGAGATCGAAACTGTCGGATCCCATGTGCAACACTCAAGCCCAACCACCTCCCCCTCCATCTCAGGAATACAACGCACAGTTATACCAGTTCATGGCTTCACAATTCGAATTTCGGGGAAATGAGTCTGGTCAACACTGGTTTTATTATAATCCTTGGAAGGATTCTCAAAGAATCTTAGACAGAATCAGAGAGACTATGGTAGAATCTTTTTGATAGGATTATGAGCAGAGTTCTTTGAAGATCCTGCTTTATCGAAGATTTCAAAATAATGAACAGACAAGGTTGTGAAAGAATTCTAGAAACAATATATGTAGAATTCCTGACAGATTTTTTGGAAAATCTTGCTGGGATGTGGGTTTTCAAATTGTGTTAGGAGGGGTTCTCAACAGAGTTAGAATTTCTATTTTTATTCATTTTCATAAGAAGCGTCCATTAACCTTTCGGTTATACCGCGAGTAGTCGCGCGTTGTACTTTGTATAACACCATTGGTATTTCATGTTCAACATGAAATATCTCACGACCTAGTTTAAATATAGCAAAACAATCTTCGGCAAAGTTGTTAAGGAGACCATGAGGTGGTCATTCAGATACGGAATTCCGCCATCAGGCGGCACTAGTCTGCATGAAAGTTTTGGTTTGTAAATATCTCAGGAGCCTGAACACTTAGAAAGATGGCGTCTTCGGCAAAGTTGCTCAGTAGCTCAAGGGGTATTACCCATAAATATGAGATTTTGCCATTAGGCGGCACTAGTGAGCATGTAACTTTTGTTTTGCGGATATCTAATTATCCTGACCACTTAGAAAGATGCGTCTTCGACAAAGTTGTTCAGGCTCAAAGGCTATCATTGCTCAAACTATTCAATTCAAAATTTTGCAATCCAATGACGCCAGCGAGCTTGAAATATTTGTTTCTCAAATAGCTCAGGAGTGTGATCACTTTGTAATATAGCGTTTTCGGCAGAGTTATCCAATGTTGCCACCAGACATGCTCACTAGCACCGCCTGGTGGCATATTGAATTTATAGGCTCAAAGCCCTTGGGCTACTAACAATTTTGCCGTAAACGCCATCCTACTAAATTATCAGGATCCTGAAATATTCGTAAAACAAAAGTTGCATGCTCACTAGCGTCACCTCACGCTTAAATTATTTTACCGTAATCCGTAAATTTCATCGTAATCTCAACAGCTGAACAGTTCGGTGAAATAAAACACCGCAATTCCGTCCAAATTCAAAGGATTCCGGTGAAATTTTACCGAAAATTGTAAAATTTACCGTACTTCGTTAATTTATTTCACCGAACATTTCAGCGTGCTAGTAGCAAAATCTCAGATTTCATGACATAAATAATGATATCCCTCGATCTACTGCACAACTTCGCTGAAGACGCCGTCTTTCTAAGTGGTCAGTATGTTGAGATGTCCGTGAAACAAAACTTTCATGCTCACTAGCGCCACCTTGAGGCAAAACTTTGAATCAACTAGCTCGAACATCGATAGCGCTTGAGCTACCGTACAACTTTGTCGAAGACGCCATCTTTCTAAGGGGCTGTATATTAATTACGTAAGGGTTTATGGGGGTAGGCGGGGTCTGAGATTTCTTACGCGGCATACAATTTATTTTTAATTTTCATACAAAACATCTTATCATGGAGGGAGAGTGGTTGAAAATCCCAAAAATTGTTAAACGTAGTTAATGGACAGCCCCTAAGTGGTCAGGATACTGGAATATCCGTTCAAAAGCTCCATGCTCTTGATAGCCCTTGAGATACTGAACAACTTTGCCGAAGACGACATCTTTCTAAGTAATCAGACTCTTAAGATATACGCAAAAAAATAAAATATGCTCACTAGGGCCGCCTGTGGCAAAATTTTGAATCAAGTAGGTTGAGCAATAATAGCCCTTGCGTTATTGAACAACTTTGCCGAAGACGCCAACTTTCTGAATGGACAAGCTCCTGAGATATCTGCAAAACAAAAGTATAAGTTTTATGATCACTAGTGCGACCTAGTGGTCAAATTCTGAACTAAATGGGGTACCATCAGATTGCGCTCCACCTCCAGAACTTTTACTGAAGATCCAAATTTCGAAATTATCTAGATTTTGAGATATATCTGTAGCATCATCAACACTACAAGTAGCGCATCCCTTGCAACATCTTCCATGCAACACTTTGCGATTTACTCGCAAGGCACATTGAGACAAGCAGCCTGATCACAAAATGTATTCACTTGCATTACAACTCTATTGAACTATTCAAATATGGAACTATGATGTATTCAAATCTAGAATGTATTGTTTCTTGAACTATATAAGGGAAAATCCCCAACCAAATAGATTAGTTTTTATCTAGAATTAGAACACGCTGTTTTACTCGTTAGAATCCGTGAAGTCGTCCTATAGTTGGTGACCCCGTGTGCGCGAAATGGAAGACGATAAAACATTACCTGTGCAACCCGGAACCAGCGGTATGCTGCAGTTTGAAACCGCCAATGTGGACACAATTAACATGCCACGACTAAATCCGCCGGTGATGTCAGCTTCCAACATCGACTCTTACTTTCTGTCTTTGGAGTTCTGGTTTGCCGCCTCAGGACTGGGCAATCAACACGATACTAAGAAGTACAATATCGTCATGGCTCAGGTGCCACCGGAAAAGTTGACGGAGCTACGATCCATTATAGATGCCACACCGGCTTCTGAGAAGTATCCGTACGTGAAGAAGAAGCTTATTGAGCATTTTGCAGACAGCCAGCAAAAACGTCTACAGCGAGTGCTTTCCGATATGCCTCTTGGTGATATGAAACCCAGCCAGTTATACAGTGAAATGATGCGTGTGGCCGGTAACTCGTTGGGTGAACCCGTGCTTCTCGACCTGTGGACTTCCAGACTTCCACCGCATGCTCAAGCAGCCAAATGGCTGATTCTGCGTTGGAAAACGGCGAATTATCTTCCTCAGCAACCATTTTTCGCCTGAAAATTGCAGACACGATTACAAACAGGAGCTTCCTCATCGACACGGGAGCTGATGTGTCTGTAATACCAAAAGATTCTAATTTAGTTCGTGTCAAACCAACTACAATAAGATTGTTCGCCGCAAATGGAACCCCAATCAAAGTATATGGAGAAGCACTACTAAAAGTCAGCCTTGGGCTTCGTCGAGAATTTCTATGGAGCTTCCTCATAGCTGATGTGACAACAGGCATAATCGGCGCAGATTTCGTTAGCCATTATGATTTGTTGATAGATCTGAAGCGACATCGCCTCATCGACAATACTACAAAACTCGAAACAATGGCAGTGCTGACACCAACGAGACATTTCTCCATCAAAACGTTTAGCAAAACATCACCATTTGCGGAACTGCTGAACGATTTTCCATCTATCACACAGCTAGCACCGCCTGGCACAGTAAGTAAATCCTCTATAGTTCATCGTATCGAAACTACTGGCCAGCCTACTTTTGCTCGACCAAGACGACTTGCTCCTGATAAACTTATGGCTGCACGTACTGAGTTCGAAAACTTGATGAAGTTGGGAATCTGTCGGCCATCGTCAAGTAGTTGGGCCAGTCCTCTGCACATGGTGAAGAAGGCGGACGGTACTTGGCGGCCCTGTGTAGATTACCGTGCACTCAACGCTCAAACTGTTCCTGATAGATATCCTCTTCCTTACCTGCAGGATTTCACCAGTATTCTGCATGGAAAAAGTATCTTCTCAAAAATTGATCTTCAAAAGGCATTCCATCAGGTGCCCATACACCCTGAAGACATCCCGAAGACTGCAATCACCACTCCGTTTGGATTATTCGAGTTCACCCAGATGACGTTCGGCCTGCGAAACGCTGCTCAAACCTTCCAGCGACTAATCCACGAGGTGGTACGCGAACTGGATTTCGTGTACCCATACATCGATGACATCTTTATTGCTTCATCGTCGCCAGAAGAGCATCGAGATCATCTTCGACAATTGTTCAAGCGACTGGAAGAGCACAACCTAGCGATCAACGTAGCAAAGTGTGAGTTTGGAAAGACTGAATTAACTTTCGTCGGTCACTCAGTTTCTCCTGGCGGAATAAGCCCGCTGCCCGACCGTGTCGAAGCAGTACGCAATTTTCGACGTCCAACTACGGTGAAGGAGCTCAAAAGTTTTCTCGCTGTTATCAATTTCTACAGAAGGTTCATCCCGAATGCCGTAGTGGCACAAATACCATTACTCGACATGACCTCTGGAAATAAACGCAACGATCGATCTCTACTAGAGTGGACGGATTCGACTGTGTCAGCATTTGAACAATGCAAACTACAACTAGCAAATGCTGCTCTACTCGCTCACCCTGCTAGAAATGCCGAGTTGTCTTTGTGGGTGGACGCATCCAATACAGCTGCCGGAGCTGTACTACATCAAGTCATTAACGGTCATGTTCAACCACTCGGTTTCTTCTCCAAAAGGTTCGACAAGGCACAACTGAAATACAGTACGTATGACCGAGAGTTGACGGCAATGTATCTAGCAGTACGGCACTTCAAATATATGTTAGAGGGACGAAATTGTCACATATACACCGATCATAAGCCGATCGTGTTCGCTTTCCAACAAAATCGACAGTTGGACTACATCGGTCAAATCACTACCGATATCCGTCATGTAGCAGGTAAAGAGAATTTCACCGCAGATTTGCTCTCTCGCATTCTTGCTGTCCATGCCATCCCAACGGTTGACTTTCATGCACTCGCTACCGATCAAGAGACCGACGACGAGTTGACAACAATACTGGAAGGTAAATTGAAAACATCGTTGAAACTCAAAAAATTCACTATGCCGGGGACTGCAAAGCAATTGTACTGTGATAGTTCTGGAGATCGCATCAGACCTTTTATAACAAAAAGGTTCCGAGACCAATTTCTTCAAGCAACCCACAATCTCTCACATCCAGGTACTCGCGCGACGGCCAAGCTGATGACTCAAAGATTCGTTTGGCCAAGTATACGGAAAGATAGCATTGCCTACGCAAAGCAATGTGAACAATGTCAGCGTTCCAAAGTGACTCGTCACACACATTCACCACTTGAACGATATTCAGTGCCTGACGAAAGGTTTTGTCATATCAATATTGACATTGTTGGACCCTTTCCGCCGAGTAATGGGAATCGTTATTGTCTCACCATCGTTGATAGGTTTTCCCGTTGGCCAGAGGCGATACCTGTTCCTGATATGACTGCACCTACCATCGCACAAGCTTTAGTGACTGGGTGGATTTCTCGCTTTGGCGTACCCAAACGAATCACATCTGATCAAGGACGTCAGTTCGAATCGACTCTCTTTGCTGAATTGCTACGTACGTTTGGGATCACTCACCTCCGTACAACACCATATCATCCCCAATCTAATGGTATCATCGAGAGATGGCACCGAACGCTCAAAGCCGCTCTTCTCTGCCACAACGCTGATCGCTGGACCGAGCACCTCCCGATGATCTTGCTTGGTTTGAGAACCATCCACAAAGAAGATATCAGAGCTTCGCCGGCTGAAATGGTTTATGGAACGACGCTTCGGATTCCTTGTGAGTTCTTTGGTGAAAACTCTCGCAATATCACGACATCCGAGTTCGCCAACACTCTGCGAGATGCTATGCGAAAGATACATCCACCCAATACGGCATGGCATAATAGAGGTAAAGTGTTTGTTCATCCCGACCTCAGGTCGTGCAAGAATGTTTTCGTCCGCAACGATTCGATTAGACCATCACTATCACCACCATATGATGGCCCTTATCCAGTGCTCTGCCGATCCGATAAGCACTTCAAGCTAAACATCAATGGTCGGTCTGTGAATATTTCGATAGATCGACTGAAACCTGCCTACACGATCGAGGAGCAACAGCAACCACAACCTCCCTCTAATCGTTCGACATCAACAACTTCGCTCGATCAACCGACAACAGTAACTCGTTCTGGGAGACGAGTCAGAATTCCGCACCGATTTCGTTGACTGTCGTCTGTTCTAGAAGGAGGGTAATGTAGCATCATCAACACTACAAGTAGCGCATCCCTTGCAACATCTTCCATGCAACACTTTGCGATTTACTCGCAAGGCACATTGAGACAAGCAGCCTGATCACAAAATGTATTCACTTGCATTACAACTCTATTGAACTATTCAAATATGGAACTATGATGTATTCAAATCTAGAATGTATTGTTTCTTGAACTATATAAGGGAAAATCCCCAACCAAATAGATTAGTTTTTATCTAGAATTAGAACACGCTGTTTTACTCGTTAGAATCCGTGAAGTCGTCCTATATATCGTTTTTAATTGATGGTCCACTTAAACCGCATATAGTGCGTTCATTATTATGCGATTTCTATGTACATTTGTTGATTTGACCGTAGCTTAGCTTAGCTTAGCTTAGCTTAGACTGACTACACATATCAATGGTTGCTATTCCGTGATTGACCGAAGTCAGTGAAAATGCACAAAGAATCAACTAGAAGTTCGGCTGGGATTGGCCATAATCTTCTTCAGTGTGCATAATTCAGTGCCTCTATTTATACAGGGTCAATAACGGCGCCGGCCACGTCCTTGCAGTCAGGTGGGATTGGGGGAAGGAATGTTAGTGTGTAACCTTTGCTTTTTGGAGACCGTGTTTGCCTCTGCATCTCCACAAAGGTTACTGGGAGGGATGTTTGTTAATGGGGAGGATCGTTGGGTCATAGGATTCACTTTGATAAGCGATTAGACCATGATAAACAATGATTTGTGAGATATATACATGCTTATACGTAAATATAATATTTTCATTTGATATGAACAATTTCTATGTAGAGGAAAATTATGCCGACACTTGAGGTGACGAACCATTCAAAGTTTGTTGAACAAATACCTAAATGTAACATTCCTACAGCTGTCAGGACGAAAGCATGTGTTATTATATTTTACTTATTTGAAAAGAAACAAAAAACTCGATTGGTTGGGACCAGGCGTTGCAAAATTCGCTCTCATTTGAGAATGAAGCACGATCAAAGCAAGCAAAGAAAAACATCCCATCTGTTGCGGTCCACGATCGTCATTGTATCGCAAGGTGTAACAAGTCTGATAAATGTAAAGCAGCGAGCGAGAGCCCCAACGAGAGAGCGATGATAAAATCCATTTTTCTCGCTCGTTTTTTCCGTTGGGGATAGGTGTTTTTCTTTACTGGCACGATAAACAATCCACGAACTTCCAATAACAACAGTGTCCCCCAGGCTTGGAGCATGTTTAGAGGGGTTTTATCATGCACTACTATCCCCCCAATCTGATTAAACTTGTAGCAGTATACGATAAACAGTCTCTCATAATGTGCAGCATGTTATGATAGTTACAGAGAGCGATACGTGAGAGATTCTCTCAATTTTCTCAGGATTCAATCCCTGGTTGGGACATCATAGAACACTCTTATTATTATGCCGACACTTACAGTGGCGAACCATCCAAAGTTTGTTGAATAAAGTGAACCTTTCGCAAGTCTACACTTGTAGTGTCGAACCATTCAAAGTTTTTTTAATTACAAAAATAAAGGTATATAAGAGGTGTTCTGAAAAAAAAAAATGTTAAACATAAATAAATCATGCATCAGAGTTTGTGTCGACACTCACAGTGACGAACCATCCATAGTTTGTTGAAAAATCATATTTACATCCCACCATTGTAACGATTGAATGTGCAGTCATACATATTTTATAGATTAGAAATAGTAGCATGAAACGAGCTCACCAATTGATCCGTTATCCTTGACTGAGCAGCCACAATCCACTTCGGCTTCACTCGTTTGCTCGGCTATAAAAAAGCACTCAGGAAAAAAAAAATAAGCGCGCGACCCAAAAAGAATAAAAAAAAAACTGTTCGGGCTTTCTTGACGCACTGCCCAGAAGCAAGCGTCAAGGTCGAAGGATCAAACAGAACTAACCGATCGCGGCACTTTTTCACTTTCTTCAACCGAACTCACCGATCACGCCACTTTTTCACTTACGAGACCGACGCGCGACATGTTTGATCCTGCCCTCGTCGCTCGCCCCGGCAAAAGCAAGTGTCAAGGTCGAAAGATCAAACAGAACTAACCGATCGCGGCACTTTTTCACTTTCTTCAACCGAACTCACCGATCACGCCACTTTTTCACTTACGAGACCGACGCGCGACATGTTTGATCCTGCCCTCGTCGCTCGCCCCGGCAAAAGCAAGTGTCAAGGTCGAAAGATCAAACAGAACTAACCGATCGCGGCACTTTTTCACTTTCTTCAACCGAACTCACCGATCACGCCACTTTTTCACTTACAAGACCGACGCGCGACATCTGTACATTTGTTGATTTGACCGTATCATAAAAAGTCATACTGTAAACAAAAACTGTCGAGTAATGTTCTTAAGAAGATTCTTGATGAATTCTTGGTTTGGTGTCGATAGATATCTTTGTTGCAAAATTATAGCATATAAATTTCAACTGTTGTACAACAGCGCGACAGCCTGAAGGTTAATTACATCACACAACATTGACTTGTGTTTACATTACAATTACAAGCCAAATCCTGAACGTCTGAGATATATGAAAGTTTGATAGTATTACAGATTTTGACACCTTACCATGGAGATTTTCAAAGAAAAAAGAATGGGCTACACTGTTAAAAATAATGAAGTTTACACGTCATGTAAATTTAAGTCTGTATTCATGTAAAATTATGTTATATGTCATGTAATCACACAGGATCACTGGATTACATGACATATGATTGAAGTTAACATTATATATCATGTAAATATCCATGATATTCCATGCTCCAATTATGTGTATTATATGTCTCAGAAATTTACACGTTTCGTTCGAACTGTGTAGGGTTGATGTGGTGATATACTAAAAAGCCTCTACAAAGAGAATAATTGAAAAGTGGACGGTGTCCTTTATTCGATAGCATTGGTTGTGTTTGTGTTGGCACTAAAAAATAACAATTCAATATAAATAGTCGATGAACTGTGGCCAAACAGAATCTATCAAACATAATTTTGAGGAAGTAAATCACTGAGTTTCTCTTAACTAAATGTTCCATTGATTTCTCTGGGGTTTCTTCCAGGGATTCCTACAGAAATTGTTCTAGGAAATTCCGTCTTAGGTTTCTCGAAAAATATGCCCACAGTTTATTTCACACAGAAATCGATCCTGCAAACTATTCCAAAGATATCTCAAGTAATTTCTGAACTAAATTTTTCATGAACTCGAAAAGTATATTCATGGTATCAACATTTCATTTATAGTTTTTGTAATCAAATCCTCCAAGATTCTTTCAGGAATCCAGAAGTTCCTACAGAAATTTTTGTAGGAATCTCCCTTTTATAAGACTTTCTTCATTAATTTCTGTAAAAATCTTTGACAATTTCCCAAAAAAACCTCTCAAAGACATTTTTGTGAAATTCGGAAAAATCTCTGTTGACATCTCTGAAGATAGCCTAGGATGTATCTCTGGAGTTATTTCAATAGGTAGCTTAAAAAAAATTTCCTGGTGGTAGATTTAGAGAAATCTGTTAAGTCTGCAAAACACTGACTAAATTTATGAAAAACAATGAAACATCTGGAAGAATCGACAAGATTTTTTTCCAATGTTCCTGGATCTCCACATCAAAAAACTAAGTAATATCGACCGATGTGAATTTCAACTATGTACCTATATGTGAACGTAGTTTCATTCGATCACATCCAATTTTCTACAACATTGTGCTTCAAATGTAAATGAGCGACATTGATGTAAATGTAAAAAAAACCCTCTCGACCAACAACACACAACTTGTTTCAAATTTTTCAATGCTTCTTCTACGTGATGAGATAGCCGATAGATAACGGGCTAGGATTTCACTCGCTGAATCGTGGTTCAAATCCTATCCAATTGGTTACCTTTCTTTTGTTCACTATTAAAACCGGTTCGATCGATTGTTTGACCAATTTTCAGCTTCCTCCTGCTAATTTTTTTACGTATGAAAATGTAATTGTACATCATATTTGCGACGAGAATGATGTGCATATAGAATGACGAGATAATACTTTATTTTGCTGTGTCCAATTAAATTCTTAATCTACTGTTTAAGTGCTTTCGATAAATCGCTGAAGAAAACCATGAAATTATTTCTGGATGCATTCTTAGAAGAATTCTCGGATAATTTTTCAAAGGAACCTTGAACAAAAATCATGGAGGAATTCTTATGAAAATATGAGATACTAATTGGATTCTCTGGAGATTCTTTAAGACTGTTCCCCGGGAAACTCTCAGTGTTCCAGAAACTTACTCACCGTCATAGGTATGGACTTGCAGCATCGAGCATTTCAACAAAACCTTCCCCTAAAAGTTTAGAATAACTACAACAACAACTTATACTTTGCGATGATACTAAACTTTTTGGGGTGTTGCAATATTGAAAACGAGTGTTGTAGTACTTGGTGAAGCGATTTCATACTTATGGCGGGTAGAGCATCCTGGAGACAAGTCTGAAAGAATATTTAGAGGAATCTCTGGAGTAATTTCCAAAGGAACTTGGAAACAATCTTTGCTGAATTCTCGAAAGTGTCTAGAACAATCATGATAAGGAGACTCCTTGGGAAATCCGTAAAGAATTCTTTGGATGAATTTATGAAGAAGAACCGTCGGAGTAATATTGAAGTATACGTTAAGAAAATGCCTGAATTGTTTTTGATTATGTTTTTGCAGTAAACCATGAAAAAATAATTTAATAATTTGAGTAATACCTGCCGTAATGTGACGAAATCTTATACAATTTATCAATGCTTGTTCCAATTTTCTGAATAATTCTCATAGAAAACTCTTGCATTATTTCCTGTTCCCCGTTTGGCTTCTTTTTGTTTCTTGCTCGGATATGGACCTTTTTGCGGACATGTTGTCTATTAAAAAACTATATTTTAGACCAGCAATTGAATGCTCAGAAAATTGAGAGAATCTCTCACTTATCAGTCTCTGTAACAATCACGATTCACAGCTCATAATGAGAGTCTGTTTATTATCTTCTGCTACAGCTCTGGTTAGATCGGGGGATAAAAGTGCATGATAAAACCCATCTAAGCAAACTCCAAACCCGAGGGACAGTATTACTATCGTATGTTTTCAGATTGTTTATCATGTCAGTAAAATATGGAAAATAAGCGAGAGAAATGGGTTTTATTATTACTCTTCGGGGGCTCTCGTTTGTTGCCATTATTTATCAAGCGAAACATGTTCGATCACGATACATCACCGATACAGGTGTGGAGCATTTCTTCACTTGCTTTGATCGTGCTTCAAAATCAACTGAGAGCGAATTCTTCAATACCTGTTTTAGATACAAATGAATAAATGCACGAATAATTTGTAAAAAAATATCAACTTTCTAAACATTTTATACTAAAAATTGAAATGTCGCCAGCACACATAGAGTGAAACTCGTCGTGTGTAATTCTCTTTTAAGGGTTAAATGAGTATCACTTTTACCAACTGTTACCAAGAAGGTGCAAAATCCTCACTAAATTCTCAGAATGCATCAGAATGAGAAAAATGTGTTCATACAAAAGTTATTATTTTCCATTTGGAGAAATATTCATTTGTTTATGATTTATAACAGCTTCTATTAGATTTTCGGTGCACTGGTTAGTCGAATCCAATTGCGCCATCAATATCACTTCGACCAAAATACCAAAACACGTCCCGAAAGGATTCCCTTTCGTCGATTTTCCCGAGCCAGAAACAAATCATTTCCGAAAGACAGTCAATGAGGGTGGCCATTTAAATAATAAAGGCAGCCAGTGCGGGTTCGGTTCACGAGTTCGCGTGCAAGGAACATATTTTCCAAACTTGGACTCCGGCACTCGATTCAAACGATTGCCCGGTGATGACCACACGGCACGTGCAAGAACTGATGTGGCCGAAGCAAGAACAAGAGAGCGCGAGGTGCCAGACAAAACACACTTGAAGCGCGCACAAACTGATTTCGTTAAAACATTTATTTATGTTTGTGCATTTTGTTGTTTCAGAAAACTTCTTCCTAAGTAGTTTGGAAATAGTTAGGGCATTTTGTGGGTCGATAGTGGTGGTGGGGTGTAGTGCACGGAGATAGAATGTAGACGACGCGTTTTCTTAGCTTAGCGTCAGTGCCATGGGCAAAGCTAGGATTTCCATCAGGGAGGGAGAGTTATTTCATTAATATTACGCAAAATAAATTCAATATACGCAACCGCAGCTAAAGGGAATTTTTTGTATCATTATTATCTAGACCTGGGCAAGTTCATCTCGGGACCAATGGCTTTGCTTCCTTTCCGAAGGAAGTCATCACTATAACCTTACGATCCTGAAGTTACTGTGAGAAATTGAGCGAAATCCGTCTTGCATAGAGAGGGGCTAAACGAGTTTGAAGTTTGTATGAAAATTGGTTGAACAATGGTTCTACTTATTTTTTCTTTGTTTTGAAGATTCTTCAATCAACCGGAAAGCCTTTTCGTTAAGGAACAGAAATAATATATGAATTTCGGTCGTTTAGCCCCCTTTATAGTTGACGGAATTTGCTCAAATTTCAAATGGTTCAATCTTGATTCGAATTTCTTGGAAAATCCTTGTCTGAGTAAGGAAATTTTCTCCAAATTCCTGCTTTGGTGTTAAAACTTCAATAGAAAATAAATGGAATATGTGGTAGAACATCTAAACGAATTCTCAGAGCTGTCCCCTGACTGCGCCCATGATCATTGCCGCCGTTCCGTCCGCTCCATCGCGTTGTCGTCATTGTGGATAAGGGCAGCACAGTTTACCAGGAAAGTCAGCGCACGAACAAAACTAACTCTGGAAGTTCTCTGGGCTCTGGATTGGATAGTTAGTGGGACCGAGTACGGGATAGGCCATCGGCCATAATAATGGCTTAGCCCCGTCCGTATACACATAGTGAAAGAGCGCTCGTGTGCTGTTGTGCAAGCCTGTAAGAGCATCAATGCAACTCGCTGCTTTTATAAACTCACTATGACTGACTATGTGTGCCAGTCGACGGTGTAGCGGAGTTTGGGGCGAAGTTGCCACTTTAAGCTGTTTCTTCTATAAATTCCAAATATCATCCGAAATAACGTGCTTTTCAGCACTACTTCTCCTTCTTGGCATTACGTCCTCACTGGGACATAGCCTGCCTCTCAGCTTCTTATGAGCACTTCCACAGTTATTAACTGTGAGCTTTCTTTGCCAAAGTTGTCATTTTCGCATTCGTATATTGTGTGGTAGGTACGATTAGTACGAGGTAGTTCTGGTAAACGTGAACTGCCAAAAATACACCATGAACTACCATCATGTTTACATGGATGTTCTCGGAACTAGGAAACGCGTTCACATAAACATGATCTAGTTCACATTGTATGTTTGCTCGTTGACGAGTTCAAGACTGCTGTTCACGGATATGAGAACGGATTTTTTTCTGTGTATGCCCAGAGAAGTCAAGGAAATTTCCATTACGAAAAGATCCTGGATCGACCGGAAATCAAACTCAGACACCTTCAGCATGACTGTGTTTTGTAGCCGTGGACTCAAACCACTCGGCTATGGATGGCCCCCTTAAAGTTTGTCGCCTAAATAAATTAAATTTCTTTGTTTTGTTTGTGTGTGACGAAAAAATATACTAATTTTTAAAATGAAAGATATCCAAAGACTTCGTCCTTTACCGGAGAGGCTTGTGTCATCCGCAAACTTAAATTGATGACAACAGAGATTACTAAAGTAAGTCAGATGTGGGAATATTGTACAGTATTGGTCTCAAAATCCTGCCTTGAGGATCACCAGCTCTTACAGGAGTTCTTCTTAAGTGCTCGATATGAAACACAGCTTTGAATTATTCCAACGATGTACGTTTGTAAATTAAAGTTTTAAATTTTAGAGTCTAGCCTTCATGCCAAATACTGTCGAATGCTTTTCCAATGTATAGAAAAGTGAGACCAATTGAATAGCCTTCAGATTTGTTTGCACGAATCAAATTTGTTACACGTAAAAGTTGGTAAGTGGTCGAATATCCATGTCGAAATTTGAACTGTTCATTGACAAAAATTGAATTTTTGTTCATGTTTACCATCAATCTGTTCAAAACGACTTTTTCAAAAAGTTTACTGATGGATGAAAGCAAGCCGATGGCCAGAGACTTCTGCAGGATTTCTGTCCGGTTTTAAAATTTTTACAACCTTAGCATTTTTCCATTTGCCCGGAAAATATGCCAACTGAAAACATTTGTTAAATATATATATCATATAAGTTTCTTGAAAAGGATGTAAAAAATTCCAGGAGCTTTCATATTTTTGAATTATTTGATAATCTCTCACTTCATCCAAATCAGTCTCCCAGGAATTGAACTGATTGAGAATGCTTTCGAAATCGTAAGTAACTTGATTTTCAAATGGACCTGTGAGTCCTGAATTAAATTTGTGCGCCCTTTTAAACTGAAGCGGAAATATCAAATTGGAAATTTGGTGGCCACCCTATGTATATTGTATATTGCATCTTTATCTACATGCGAATTGAAGGAACACTTGCCCCTGTAGGGATTATGAGAGGTTAGCAGCAGAGTATAGTTAAAACAAAATATGTTCGTGAACCAACGAACTGTTTAACTAGTACTGAAAATGAAATCAATGCAGATCATAGTAGGCATAGGTTTACGAAAGAAAAAGAGGAATCAGTTTGTTGATGTGTTTTGAGAAGAATAAACGTGCTCTTATAATGATGAAGAAAGTGTTAATTATTTAGTCTAACTCGATTGAAATTCTAAGGGAAGCGTGATCGGGAAAGTGTCTGAATTCGGCTACTTAAAAAGGTCTAGTCACTACATGGCGCATCTGCTCCCAGAGGTGGGAGAAATAACGTGTGCAAATCTGAGGACCTGTTAGGAAATGTCCGTTTTTTGATTTTGCTTGTTAATTAGTGGGGATTTGAAAATGAAATGGATCCTGAAATTATCCGTTACAATGAACAATTTTCAGTGTTATTTGCCTCAGGTGATCGTGTGTTAAATGGATATACCCAATGAAGAAAGTAATGCGTGCTTTGAAAAGATTGACTCCAAGGATTTTTTTCACGAGCATGCACGTGGGTGACGAAAAACCGAATGCTTGCAACCGTTTATTATATCCTGTTTGTCTAAGGTAGGTGTTGTAAAAAAAAAACTTCGATAATGTGTGCGCTTAAATAATTAGTGAAGATAATGAGGATTTTATACAAAATGGACCAATGCAAGCGTTCACTGTTTGAAGTTTTAGCGGTGCCGTGTGGCCATGGCAACCACTGAATATGGCGACACTCAAACGCCAATTTAGTAAACACGTGCATTTATTAATACTGCAAGTATCACGGTCTACTATGTTAATAAAAAAAGGTACAAATGTTTGATTCCTGACACTAGTTGACCAAAACAACCCAACAATGATTGGACAAATAACTTCCGCTCACTTAATAACCAACTGTATTCTGTCAATGCGAGCAGCGTTGTGAGCTTTTTGAAGTTTATATGGTCGAGTATTTGACAGAAAATGCAAGTCCCCTGAGAGGGTAAGTTACAAATGACAGAAAATGCAAGTCTCCTGAGAGGGTAAGTTACAAAAGAGCAAGTTAGTTAGAAAAACGAGTCCCCTGAAAGGGTAGCTAACAGAAAGTGAGTCCCCTGAGAGGGTAAGTCCCCTGAGAGCGTAAGGTACAAAAGAGAAAGAGATTTAGAAAAGCGAGTCCCCTGAGAGGGTAGCTAACAGAAAGTGAGTCCACTGAGAGGGTAAATGACAGAAAATGCAAGTCCCCTGAGAGGGTAAGTTACAAAAAAGCAAGTTAGTTTGCAAAGCGAGTCCCCTGAGAGGGTACTTAACAAAAAGTGAGTCCTCTGAGAGGGTAAGCTAAGAAAATTTCAAGTCCCCTGAGAGGGTAAGGTACAAAAGAGCAAGAGATTTAGAAAAGCGAGTCCCCTGAGAGGGTAGCTAACAGAAAGTGAGTCCCTGAGAGGGTAGCTAACAGAAAGTAAGTCCCCTGAGAGGGTAAGCTAAGAAAATTTCAAGTCCCCTGAGAGAGTAAGATACAAAAGAGCAAGAGATTTAGAAAAGCGAGTCCCCTGAGAGGGTAAGCTAAGAAAATTTCAAGTCCCCTGAGAGGGTAAGTTACAAAAGAGCAAGTTAGTTAGAAAAGCGAGTCCCCTGAGAAAGTAGCTAATAGAAAGTGATTCCCTTGAGAGGGTAGGCTAAGAAAATGTCAAGTCCCCTGAGAGGGTAAGGTACAAAAGAGCAAGAGATTTAGAAAAGCGAGTCCCCTGAGAGGGTAGCTAACAGAAAGTAAGTCCCCTGAGAGGGTAAGCTAAGAAAATTTCAAGCCCCCTGAGAGGGTGAGGTACAAAAGAGCAAGATATTTAGAAAAGCGAGTCCCCTGAGAGGGTAGCTAACAGAAAGTAAGTCCCCTGAGAGGGTAAGCTAAGCAAATTTCAAGTCCCCTGAGAGGGTAAGGTACAAAAGAGCAAGAGATTAAGAAAAGTGAGTCCCCTGAGAGGGTAAGCTAAGAAAATTTCAAGTCCCCTGAGAGGGTGAGGTACAAAAGAGCAAGATATTTAGAAAAGCGAATCCCCTGAGAGGGTAGCTAACAGAAAGTGAGTCCCCTGAGAGGGTAAACGACAGAAAATGCAAGTCCTCTGAGAGGGTAAGGTACAAAAGAGCAAGAGATTTAGAAAAGCGAGTCCCCTGAGAGGGTAGCTAACAGAAAGTAAGTCCCCTGAGAGGGTAAGCTAAGAAAATTTCAAGTCCCCTGAGAGGGTAAACGACAGAAAATGCAAGTCCTCTGAGAGGGTAAGGTACAAAAGAGCAAGAGATTTAGAAAAGCGAGTCCCCTGAGAGGGTAGCTAACAGAAAGTAAGTCCCCTGAAAGGGTAAGCTAAGCAAATTTCAAGTCCCCTGAGAGGGTAAGGTACAAAAGAGCAAGAGATTAAGAAAAGTGAGTCCCCTGAGAGGGTTAGCTAAGAAAATTTCAAGTCCCCTGAGAGGGTGAGGTACAAAAGAGCAAGATATTTAGAAAAGCGAGTCCCCTGAGAGGGTAGTTAACAGAAAGTGAGTCCCCTGAGAGGGTAAACGACAGAAAATGCAAGTCCCCTGAGAGGGTAAGTTACAAAAGAGCAAGTTAGTTAGAAAAGCGAGTCCCCTGAGAGGGTAGCTAACTGAAAGTGATTCCCTTGAGAGGGTAGGCTAAGAAAATTTCAAGTCCCCTGAGAGGGTAAGGTACAAAAGAGCAAGAGATTTAGAAAAGCGAGTCCCCTGAGAGGGTAGCTAACAGAAAGTAAGTCCCCTGAGAGGGTAAGCTAAGCAAATTTCAAGTCCCCTGAGAGGGTAAGGTACAAAAGAGCAAGAGATTAAGAAAAGTGAGTCCCCTGAGAGGGTAAGCTAAGAAAATTTCAAGTCCCCTGAGAGGGTGAGGTACAAAAGAGCAAGATATTTAGAAAAGCGAGTCCCCTGAGAGGGTAGCTAACAGAAAGTGAGTCCCCTGAGAGGGTAAACGACAGAAAATGCAAGTCCCCTGAGAGGGTAAGTTACAAAAGAGCAAGTTAGTTAGAAAAGCGAGTCCCCTGAGAGGGTAGCTAACAGAAAGTGATTCCCTTGAGAGGGTAGGCTAAGAAAATGTCAAGTCCCCTGAGAGGGTAAGGTACAAAAGAGCAAGAGATTTAGAAAAGCGAGTCCCCTGAGAGGGTAGCTAACAGAAAGTAAGTCCCCTGAGAGGGTAAGATACAAAAGAGCAAGAGATTTAGAAAAGCGAGTCCCCTGAGAGGGTAAGTTACAAACGAGCAAGTTAGTTAGAAAAGCGAGTCCCATGAGAAAGTAGCTAACAGAAAGTGATTCCCTTGAGAGGGTATGCTAAGAAAATTTCAAGTCCCCTGAGAGGGTAAGGTACAAAAGAGCAAGAGATTTAGAAAAGCGAGTCCCCTGAGAGGGTAGCTAACAGAAAGTAAGTCCCCTGAGAGGGTAAGCTAAGCAAATTTCAAGTCCCCTGAGAGGGTAAGGTACAAAAGAGCAAGAGATTAAGAAAAGTGAGTCCCCTGAGAGGGTAAGCTAAGAAAATTTCAAGTCCCCTGAGAGGGTGAGGTACAAAAGAGCAAGAGATTTAGAAAAGCGAGTCCCCTGAGAGGGTAGCTAACAGAAAGTGAGTTTCCCGAGAGGGCTGTTTTTGTTCAAAGCGGGTTTCCTGAAAAAGAATCTGATAAAAGTAAGTCCCCTGAGAGGTTAACTGGCAAAATAGATTTTTTTTTAGAGAGTTACTATGAAAAGCGTGTATTTTGAGAGGATAGTTAACACAAACTTTAAAGAGACTATAAGCTACATAAAATATACCTAACACAAATTGTATATAATGAGAGGGTAATTTAGATAAAGTGAGTATCGTGAAAGGGAAGTGGAGAAAAACGAGACTTGTAAAAAGATAACATAAATAATGCGAATACCCGAATTGTTAAGTGCCAAAGTGAGTTTTCTGACATAGTCACTGTTAAAGCGAGAGCCCTGAGGGAATAGCTATCACAAAACAATTCTTCGAAGTAAGTAATCCTAAACAGCGGGTACTCTGAGAAAATATCTTACAGAAAGCGAGTTTCTATTTTTCCGAAGTAGCATGTAAAAAATAAATAATCAGAAAAATATGATTAGAATGTATAAAGCGATTTATGCTATTGAAACTTTAGAATATTTCGATCTCTTACACTCACTTTAATGTTATGAGCATGGAACACTTTTGCCACAGTAGTATTTTTGTAACATATATAGCCAGTAACACAGAATCAGAATAGGGTAAAGAGCGTAAAAAACACTCTTTTCAAAGTAGTACCCAGTAACAGTAACCAGTAACATAGAATTAGAATGTGTAAAGCACTTGGTGGTTCTTAAATTTCAGAAGATTTCAATCTCTAGTGCTCACATTGATGTTATAAGCCTTGAAAATAGATATAGAAAATAGAAGCTAAAAGGTTTTATTGTTTAAAAAAAAATAAATAAAATCAATGTATAATCTATGCTTATGTATAAAAGTTTTTTTAATTTGCTTTGTCAGGTTAAGTCTGAGTGAAGTTAAAAACAAATTAAAAAAGGTAATAAATGAATTGAATATGATAAATAAAAAGTAGTTTGACTGTTCCGAAAAAGTCAACTAAAAGAATAGCCAAGTTAAAACGAGTCCTCTGAGAGAGTATGCTATGGGTGTGCCGGTTCCTCGAGAGGAAATCTAAGTCCCCTGAGAGGGTAAATGACAGAAAATGCAAGTCCCCTGAGAGGGTAAGTTACAAATGACAGAAAATGCAAGTCCCCTGAGAGGGTAAGTTACAAAAGAGCAAGTTAGTTAGAAAAGCGAGTCCCCTGAGAGGGTAAGCTAAGAAAATTTCAAGTCCCCTGAGAGGGTGAGGTACAAAAGAGCAAGATATTTAGAAAAGCGAGTCCCCTGAGAGGGTAGCTAACAGAAAGTGAGTCCCCTGAGAGGGTAAGATACAAAAGAGCAAGAGATTTAGAAAAGCGAGTCCCCTGAGAGGGTAAGCTAAGAAAATTTCAAGTCCCCTGAGAGGGTGAGGTACAAAAGAGCAAGATATTTAGAAAAGCGAGTCCCCTGAGAGGGTAGCTAACAGAAAGTGAGTCCCCTGAGAGGGTAAACGACAGAAAATGCAAGTCCCCTGAGAGGGTAAGTTACAAAAGAGCAAGTTAGTTAGAAAAGCGAGTCCCCTGAGAGGGTAGCTAACAGAAAGTGATTCCCTTGAGAGGGTAGGCTAAGAAAATGTCAAGTCCCCTGAGAGGGTAAGGTACAAAAGAGCAAGAGATTTAGAAAAGCGAGTCCCCTGAGAGGGTAGCTAACAGAAAGTAAGTCCCCTGAGAGGGTAAGATACAAAAGAGCAAGAGATTTAGAAAAGCGAGTCCCCTGAGAGGGTAAGCTAAGAAAATTTCAAGTCCCCTGAGAGGGTGAGGTACAAAAGAGCAAGAGATTTAGAAAAGCGAGTCCCCTGAGAGGGTAGCTAACAGAAAGTAAGTCCCCTGAGAGGGTAAGATACAAAAGAGCAAGAGATTTAGAAAAGCGAGTCCCCTGAGAGGGTAAGTTACAAACGAGCAAGTTAGTTAGAAAAGCGAGTCCCATGAGAAAGTAGCTAACAGAAAGTGATTCCCTTGAGAGGGTAGGCTAAGAAAATTTCAAGTCCCCTGAGAGGGTAAGGTACAAAAGAGCAAGTTAGTTAGAAAAGCGAGTCCCCTGAGAGGGTAGCTAACTGAAAGTGAGTCCCCTGAAAAGGGAAAAGACAGAAAAAGCAAGTCCCCTGAGCGAGTAAGCTACGAAAATATCAAGTCTCCTGAGAGGATAAGTTTCAAAAGAATGCCTTAAGAGAGTAGCTAACAGAAAGTGAGTCCCCTAAGAGGGTAAACGACAGGAAAACCTAAGTAAGCGGACTGTTACGTGACTTACAAGTATTTGAATTGCTATTTGCTGATAAAATTAAGAAATCTTGAATTGAGATAATGTGAGTTTATCGAATGGGAAGTGAAAAAAGGGAGACATGTGAAAATATAACAAAATAATAATAATTTTATATAATAATAATTATATAAAAATATAATAAAATAATAATAATAACATCGAAATAATGCGAATACCTGAATTGATAGGTGAGTTTTCAGAAATAACCACTGTAAAAAAACTAGAACCCTGAGAGAATAGCTAACACGAAACAAGTCTCCTAAATAGGCCAAAACAGCAAGTACTCTGAGAGAATATCTTACAGAAAGCGAGTCTTTTTTTCCAAGTAGCATGATTCAAATATGTAATTAGTAAAAATGTGATGAGAATCTATAAAGCGACTTGTATAATTGAAACTTTGAAAGTTTTCGATCTCTTATACTCAATTTAAAGTAATTAGCTAGAAGGACTATTATTTGCGTTACATATACTGCCATTAACACAGAATGAAAAAAGGGTAAAGAGCCTTAAAAAAACTCTTTTATATGTAGTATGCTAAGAAAATAGAGCACCAGTTACAAAAAAAAATTAGAGAATGTCAAGCATTTTCTGATTTTTAAATATTGGAAGATTTCGATCAGTTATGCTCATGTTGACTTTATGAGCCCGGAAATAGATAGAGAAATAGAATACGAAGCTAACACATTTCGTTGTTAAAAAACTAAAGCAATGTATACAAATTGCTTACATTAACATTTTTAAATTTTGCTGTGCCCGTTAAAGTTTAAAAGAATTCAATTTTTTTAGGAAAAAAAAGTAATAAAAAATGAATGCAATAAATAAGTTCATAATTAAGATCGGAATAACTGTTCTGAAAGAGTCTCCTAAGAGGGTAGCTGAATTGGAACGAATATAAGCTAAAAAAATGCGAGTTGCCCGAGAGGGTAGCTTTTGAGAACATAGAAATGGTAACATAAAATTCGAATGTGTAAAACGTTTTGTGCTGTTGAAAATTTGAAACATTTCGATCTCTTATGCTCACCTTCAATCTTATAAGCCTGAAAAACTTTTTCCGAAGTAATATTTTGAAATCACAGATAGATAATTAAATAAAGTTAAAGTGCTGATGTAGTTTTGGAAAATTTCAATCTTTTATGATCACTGTTACGTTATGAGTCTTAACACGTTTTGTGTTGTTGCAGTTTTAGAAGATTTCGATCTTATATGCTCACTTTGACATCATGAGTCTGGAAAGCTCTTTTCAAAGTTACATTTCAAAAGCATAGATACTCAGTAATAAGAAATTAAAATGTGTAAAGCGTTTTTGATATTGAAATTTTAGATGACTTCTATTACTTATGCTCATTTTGGCGTTAAGGAATATTGTGGGAGTTAAAAAATGTTCCGAATGTCATTCAAGACCACGCAAACAAACTAATTATAACCTTGATTTTTTCTAGAAGAAGAAGGTATCCGGAGAAGAAAAAATTTGGATCAAACGTTGAAAAAAGGCAGTTGCTGAAATCTTCAATCGTGGTGGATACAGGAAACGAACACTATTCAAAAAGAATCGTAAAGCTGTTTGGGCAATACTAAATTTACTTTTGTCTTTTCAGGGTCATATAAAGATTCAAGTAAACAGTTCTATAACAGATAGCGGAATCGTAATGATGAAACATGGAATTGGTGATCAACCAGGAAGAAGCTTTTTTTTATTCTCAAGTAATTCTCAAGTATGAAGAAAGAACATCTTATATCATGCAACATAATTTTAAATAACATTTACGTACTAGGAGTAGAGGAAGGGGTGAATGTAGGGATTATGAGAGGTTAGCAGCAGAGTATAGTTAAAACAAAATATGTTCGTGAACCAACGAACTGTTTAACTAGTACTGAAAATGAAATCAATGCAGATCATAGTAGGCATAGGTTTACGAAAGAAAAAGAGGAATCAGTTTGTTGATGTGTTTTGAGAAGAATAAACGTGCTCTTATAATGATGAAGAAAGTGTTAATTATTTAGTCTAACTCGATTGAAATTCTAAGGGAAGCGTGATCGGGAAAGTGTCTGAATTCGGCTACTTAAAAAGGTCTAGTCACTACAGCCCCAACATCCGCTACTTCAATGGGTTCTTTCGCCCCGCAGTTTCCCCAATGCGCTCTCGCGTGGATGTCGCGAATAAAAAAAAACGCTGACTGCGCGATTCCACTATAATAGTAGTCGACGACCGAGATATACACTATAGAGCGTGCTGCAGCTCGCCTATGAATAGAGAGCAAAGTGGCCATTTTGGAGGTGAGAAGAGGGTTAGCACGGGATGAAGGGAGTTCATAGGAATAGGGCCAAGTTGGAAAAGCAAACGATTTTTTTTCCAGCGAAGTTTCCTTTCGTCGGGAACAACAACTCGCGATTCAGTATAGTGACGGCCAACCAACCGCACTATGAGCAAGAAATCAAAGTTTGGCGACGAAATTCCTAAAAGATCCTTTTCTAGATATGGGAATTTCTCATTATTGACAACATATGAGTGAGTTAGAAGCATTGTTCAATATGAAAGTGCTTAGAATTTGTTAGCAAAACTTTGGTTTCTGCCCCATAGTGCGGGGCGTTAGTAAGCATCGTCGTCCGATGCCCAGAATCGATGCTATCAAAAAGAGCTAGTTTATTTGTTTTTCTCCTTCCTTCGTCGGTTGTTACCTCGTGACTATTGAGAGGGGGGTGGAGAGGGGGAAGCATCTGGTGGCGCTCTAGGGGATGGTAAAAGTATAAAGAAACAATTTGTGCATATGTATTGTGGAATGACGAGATTCATTCTCGTGCCTGGTGCTTTGACAAAAAAGGGCACTTTGATGCTGGCTAGATGGTTGGCATATAATGGAAGACGTGCAGATAGCAATTATATTGCAGCCGAGCGAACTTTCAGGTCTCTTTCTCTTCTCTATTACTAGCGGTTGTAGTGTGATGTTATCACACAGGGCAATGCAGCTTCGCTAGGGGGGCAGTAAATGCACTCGGCTATATGTTTTTCATCATTGATAGGGGATAAAGAGAATACTCTTGACGTTGGAGTTGGTAGTAATTGTACACTGCGATGAGCACTTTGACAGTAATGTGATGTGAAAGCTAAAAATTCAGTAATATTGGCCAACTAGAATGCTTTCGGATGGATTTGCCATGTGATATTTTATTGCTATCCTAAGAAGATTGCAGATACCTCAGATAATTGGAATATTCAGGATTCCCCTTGGATATTTTTCCAAGTATTACTTATGTTGGCAGTTCTCTGGGATTTCACTGGACTTTTTTCCATGAATTATTTCTAGGAATTCTCCTTCCAGCACTCTCAAGGACTTCTTTAAAAATTCCTCAAATATTTGAACAGGGATTTCGTCAATTCTCAAAGATTCCTGTAGGGATTCCGAGACAATAAGTAATAATACTGCGAAACTTTAACTGTAAGAAAATCAGTGTAACCTGTTTTCTGCTGAAATGCCTAGAACACATTATGGAACCAAACTGGAAAGTCCACTCTTTTACACAAAGTTTTATACGATATTGAGAAAAAATTCGTTCAAGAATTACCCTGTTTGATTTTGGATGCTGCATACAATCATGAGCTATATAAAATGAATAGGGGAACATGGTCTAATTCCGACCTAGTAACAGTTTTTTGGTCTTATCTCTTCAGCACGATGAACTGCATGAAAGGTTTTATTCTTTAGTTTTTAGTGATCTGCCTTCTTAGATTTTTTTCCAAGACTTTTTCTTGACTACAGCAATAACAAAAGCACCATTGATTATTTTACGTGGTTGAACTCTTGGAATAGATTGAGTACATGTTGAAAATCAAGAGATCCGTATTGAACCAAATCAAAAGGTCTGGATTGGACCAATACGCATTTGGTGATACTCGAACTAGTTGAACACAAACAAGGCATAGAAATATCGAAACCATATGGTCAGACGAAAGTTTAGGCCTTGGGAATTCCATTATAAAATAACATAAAAAGCTTGGAGAAATATTGTCGCTTACTTACTTGATACTTGATGGGCTACAATTCGCTACGATGAATCTGCGCCGAATTGATGAGTCTTCTCCACTGGGCTCGGTCCTAGGCCAATCGCCTCCAGTCGCCCTGAACGTTAAGTGCCCTTAAGTCCTCCTCTACTGCAAAAAGCCATCGAAGTCGGCAGCCTCGTCCGGGTTCTCTGTTGAATATTATCTTTGCTTGTTGTTCTTCCGGCATACGGGCAACGTGACCAGGCCAACGCAGTCTGCCGTGTTTTATGCGCTTGACAATATCTACCTCTTTATACGCTTGGTATAACTCGTGATTCATGCGACGCTGCCAGATGCCGTTTTCTAGTTTACCTAGTATTGTTTGCAGCACTTTACGTTCAAACACCCCGAAAGCTCTCCGATCGACTTCCTTCAATGTCCATGATTCATGGCCATATAGTACAACCAGAAGAATCAGTGTCTTGTATAACGCAAGTTTTGTTTTCGTTTGCAGGCTACGGGACTTCAGCTGGTTACGGAGCTCGTAGAAAGCCCGACTCGCAGCTGCAATACGTCTTTTCACCTCGTGGGTAACATCATTATCGCATGTCACTAGTGTTCCAAGATACACAAATTCTTCCACTACTTAAAACTTATCACCACCTAGCACCGTTTCGCTACCATTAACACGTCCGTACCCACGTTGACCACCAGCTATCATGTACTTCGTGAGTCCGATCCTCGCTGTCCTTCTCTTGAAAGGCACGAACGCTTCTTCCACTGCCCTACGGTCCATCCCAATGATGTCGATAACGTCCGCAAAGCCAAGGAGCATATGAGAACGTGTGATAATGGCACCGCTTCTCTGCTCACCGGCTCTCCTGATAGCACTTTCGAGCGCTATGTTAAACAGCAAGTTAGAAAGAGCGTCACCCTGTTTCAATCCATCTATGGTTACCAACGATGACGAAATCTCGTCCACCACCCGCACACTAGATTTCGATCCATCAAGCGTTGCACGAATCAGTCTAATCAGCTTCGCCGGAAAACCATGTTCGGACATAATTTGCCACAACTCGTTTCTCTTCACTGATTCGTGCGCTGCTTTGAAATCTATAAACAGATGACAAGTCTGCAAGTTGTACTCCCGGAATTTATCTAGGATTTGACGCAGGGTAAACATTCATACGGTATCAATCTGTTGAACAGAATTCTAGACATGATTTTGTACGCCGAATTAAGGAGTGTTATCCCTCGGTAATTGGCGCACTCCAGTCGATGCCCTTTCTTGTACAAAGGGCAACTGAGACCTTCCAATCAAATAGTAGGCATTTGTTCTTCCTCCCATATCCTCGAAATGATACGGTGAAGGAGTTCGTGCAGCTGCTCACTTCCGTGTTTGAGAAGTTCGGCTGGGAGCTTGTCCTTCCCAGCAGCCTTGTTGTTCTTCAGCCCATTGATAGCTTTCTTTACCTCATCTAGCGTTGGAGGATCCACAGCCTGTCCATCGTCATCGATTTGGATTCTGCTACCAGATCCACTTCCGTAATCTCCGTTTAACAATGACTCGAAGCACTCTTTCCACCTAACGGCCACCATTGTTTTATCCGTCAGCAAGTTTCCTTCGCGGTCGTGGCACATGGCGGGAGACGACGCTGTTTTTCTCCGCACACCATTGACGGATTCGTAGAACCGTCGTATGTCGTTCTGTTCCATAGCTTCTTGCGCCTGAGCAATTACTGCCTCTTCATGCTCCTTTTTCTTTCTGCGCTGGATTCGTTTTTCGACTGCCCTTGCTTCCTTGTACCGCTCTCTGCTCTGACGGGTACCAGAAATCAGCAATTGGAACAAAATTTTCCGTTCTCCAAATAATCACACAACAGGTTGGAACTTTTCTGAAAGGAAATTGACGGAAATAGTGACTGATGGAAGGAAGTATATCAACATTATTTTATGGATCTCTTCTTCAAAGTAAAGCTGGTGCATTTTCTCGTGAGTCGTGAGCTAATACTGAATCAAATTTACTCACTTGGTAGACTTGCATTTGCAGATACTTGCGCTGTTTTTCTGGCGGAAATATTTGCGTTAATTTATGGATTTCAGAATGAATTATGATTCAAATTCTCACAAAACGTTATGTTGACGTTGGTAAATTTAAACAAATGTCTCCAGAAAATGAGAATGAAATTTGGAGCATTTGAATAAATGCTTGAAAATATAAAAGAAAACTGATGGTGAGTTAAAAAAAAGGTTTTTCTAAGTGTAAATAAGAAACTCAGAATAGAAGTACACAAACTCAGATTGTGGCAAACTTCAACTTTGAAGCAAAATATTTTCATGAAATATAGAATGTCTGAAACTCGTATCAGAGCTTTAAATGGAAGCAAAAATTGTACTACAGTCAACTCTCCTTTACTCGATATCGAGTTAGAAGGGGCGTTTAAGGGGCGGTCCATTTATTACGTAAGACAATTTTTGGGATTTTTCAAACCTCCCCCCATAGTAAGACTTTTGTATGGAGATAAAAAATTAATTGTATGGCGCGTAAGAAATCTCAAATCCCCTGTAAACCCTTACGTAATTAATGGATGGCCCTTTTCATAGCTACCTTGATGGCCCCTTGGATCGCAGTTGCATTAGTTTTGTGTTCTGTAACTCGATACCTCCCCAACTCGATGGTCCCTTCAATATCGAGTTATGGAGAGTTGACAGTAGATGTTTTGATTTCGTACATAGTTTATATCGATTTTATTAAAAAGGATTTCAACCACAATCAAAAGTGCATACAATGGTAGTTAATTGAGTAATCTGGGTTTGAATATTGATAATCTTTAAAGACTATAATTCACAGATTGAGTCATTTATTTCCTATTAAAAAAGGAACTACACCAAATCGATGAGAAAAATATTTCCCAGTATTGATCCCTTGTTATTTTTTCCCTGTAATACACAAATTATTCAGTCAAATCGTTCTTTCCCTCCCTAATCGCCATATCTCTAATAGTTTTCTCAAAAGTCACATTAGGCATATATTTGAGGATCATTTTCTCTAATTACCAAAGCCACCGCCGCAGAGACCATCCGAATGGCCACCACAAACAAGTTTTACATACGTTCATGTCAAGTTGCTACATTGTAACAACCGCAGTAAGCATCGCCCCAGGGACGGGGGACATCGAGTGGAGCAAATTTCATAGACCCAACCGGACAAAACACGAATAAATCGTTTTCTGGTTAAAGCCATGATACGATCATCAGCCCATTTTCAGCTCCTTCCAAGACCAAGTAACAGCGCGCGGTGGCGGGTATGGTGCGGTGTCGTTGTCGATGGCCGTTCAGCAAAAGGGTTTTATGAACCTTGCTCAATTCCAATATCATCAGCAACGCGGCGCGATATGTGCGGCGTAGGGTGCGGCTTATTTTTCGAAACTGTTGAATGTTTCAAAAAAATGTCATATGTCGTTAAAACCCTATCTTTTAGAAGTTAAATGGCTAAGACAAAACGATTCTATAAGTATATGTTCTTCTTCTTTCTGGCGTTACGTCCCCACTGGGACAGAGCCTGCTTCTCAGCTTAGTGTTCTTATGAGCACTTCCACAGTTATTAACTGAGAGCTTACTTTGCCAATTACCATTTTTGCATGCGTATATCGTGTGGCAGGTACGATGATACTCTATGCCTTGGGAAGTCGAGAACATTTCCAACCCGAAAAGATCGTCGACCTGTGGGATTCGAACCCACGACCCTCAGCTTAGTCATGCTGAATAGCTGCGCGTTTACCGCTACGGCTATCTGGGCCGTAGCGGTTAACGCGTATATGTTCTATGCCCCCAATTTTAAAACAATAAAATTATAAATTACCTTCAAAAGCATGTAAAAAGATTTGGATTCAGTTGAGTATTTATGTAACGATGATAAAACTGTTCATTTTCAAGTAGATTGCTTAGGAAACTACTTTTAACTAATAATAAATTGAATGTTCTACAAACTTTTCATTGATTTAAATTTGTGGAGAATCGTGCGAAAAGATTGATTTTTTTTTGAAAAATAACAAAGTTATGTAAAATTTACGAAACATAAAAATTCACCTTCAAGTCGTTTTCGCCACCTCTAAATCTGCATGAACTTTGCCCAAATTTTGAGGTTTCTTTTTAATGTTAATTCGAAACTTTGATTTTGAGAAGCTTTGAAAAATAAGCCGCACCCTAATGTACCATTAGTGGTGGTAGCAGTATGTGAATAGCCATCCTTTGAGTTCGAGTTCATTTTCCACAAAGGAACAAAGTGCGCTCCGTTTGTTTGGTGGTTTGAGGTTAGGCAGAATATGGGGGTAAAATTCTCATTTTGCGTTGTTTTACCCTTTCTGCTCTGATGTAATCTCGTTGCTCACTGGTACCTACTAATGAGGAGGACTGACCGCGCGTGCGATTATCTTTTCTAGCAGTAGCCGTTGTCGGGTGAATTTGGTAGTAGACTTGGACACGCGGAACTCCATGTGACAAAATTTTGAGAGCTTTTAAGGTGAAGATGAATCGAAGTCAAACCTCAAATTTTCAAGAACACGGATCTGGAGAACCAAACATCCATTTAAGCTGAAAACTTAATCGATTGGTCACCAGCTGGTGGTAACCAATCGATTAGGTTTTCAGCTCAAACGGATGTTTGGTTCTCCAGATCCGTGCCCTTGAAAATTTGAACTTTGGCTTTGATTCATCTTCAAGTACCATCATCAGATGTTTGAAGATATTTTACTTTGATGCCGTGACTAAAATTTTGAATCTGATCCGAACTTGTTTTGGAACAAATGTTACCGTAAAACAGTGTATAATGGTCAGTAGGTAAAGAATTCAGAATTTAAGAAATTGGTCACTTTAAGCGTATTTTTTGGTTCATGTTGTTTTATATTTTGAAATTATATAAACAGTAAATGGCTGAAAAGAATTATGGTTTCATATTCGGCTTTAGAGGCTATGAATTTACTTGGTAACATTTTTTTAAATTACCAAACATAGTCACAAGCTTTGGGTTATAATACATGTATTTTAAATATTAATCTTGTAAGAATACCCAAAAAAACTGATAAATGTTACCCCGGATTACGGTACACAGATTTACGATAATACCAATACCCGCCTTATATTTTGAAAGACTCATCTAATAGTGAAGGAATTAATAATCTTCCTCTATTCAGCAAGCATGTTTTATCTCCGTCTTCATTGACGCTTGTTATCTTGCTTGTGTCGTTCAACAAAACTTAACTAAACCACCCCACCGATCAAGGGTTGGAACTAGGCTAACTAGGCTCTATTGTGTAAGCGATGAGGAGCTGTAATAACAAGCGAGAAACGCAAATCCGCTAGTGATTCATTGTTCGGACTAGTAAAGCTTCCGTAGGGTTCAGCACGTGCCAAATAAGGAAAAGTTTCCCGCGTCCAATAAATTTGCTCGAAAAAAAAAATAAATTCCGCCAGCCAGGAAGAACTCTCTTTCCGTATCGTGTTGCTGTTTAATGAAGCGATAAGACATAGGAGGCAGCCAATCCGACCAAACTAGCTTCAAAGGCGTTCGCTCGAAATCAGTGATTCTTAATTATGTCTCGTTTAGTGTTTCGTGAAAAATCACCAAACTTCCTTTTTCCTTGTCCTAAATCGCGCGCGTCTACCGCTAGCTTTAACTTATTTGTTCGTGTAGGACCACCATGCGATGCAGTAACTGAAAAATAAAATACCCGACAAGAAATGGGTAACTAGTTAAAGATTAAATTATGCATTTTGTATTGTGGCAATACATTTTATGCCGTATTTGCTCAGCAAACTTCAAATTGCTGCCTTTTATTTGGCATTTTTTGACGGATTTGCTCCGGTTTAGCCCCAAAGGAATCGTATAGATGTCTTGTTTTTCGAAATCTTTTGGAGTTTTTTGAATTGCCCACCAATTTGCAGTTATTCCGGTGGATTTCTAGATCAGATTGAAAAAAAAAACTCAATTAATTGGTTTAAATCTTAACCGGAATAGTGTGACCACTGCATATCAGAACAGGTCAGGTCTGGATTTAGCTTATGTGACAAACCACTCCACCCCCCTCTTTTCCAAGATAAATGACGTAACTAGAAATCTATCGATAGGTACCACAGGACCCACCGCCCAATCCTAAATTTCTTAAGAAGGAGCTCCAGAAATCCTTACAAATTTTTCTTCTGGAATACTCTACCCACAATAAGAATGGAATCGCATCACTTAGTATAGCAACATCCCAGTTGAATATTGCAGCACTTCCCAAAAGGTTTAGCATCACCTAAAACCTGTAATATTTATGGTATACAAGTAATATGTCGGAATCCTTACTTTCTACAATGTTGTGATCTTCAGCAAAGTTGTTCATAAGCTTTGTGGGGTCGTTGAAATTTTCAATACATAATTTTGCCGCTTTTGGCGCTAGCGTACATGTACTTACTTGATACTTGATGGGCAACAATTCCTTGCTATTGCGTTGAATCTACGCCGAATGAAGAAGCCTTCTCCATTGGACCCGGTCCTGGGCCATCGCTTCCAGTCGAACGTTAAGCGACCTTAAATCCTCCTCAACTGCAAAAGGCCATCTGGTGCGCGGCCTTCTACGAAGCCGACGGCCTCTCCCTGGTTTTTCTGCTGAATATTGGTTTAGCTTGACGTTCCTCCGACATGCGAGCCTCCGTGCCCAGCCCACCGCAGCCTGCCGTATTTCGTACGCTTTACAATATCCATTTTTTCATAGACTTGGTATAACTCGTGATTCATGCGACACCGCCAGATGCCATTGTCCAATTTACCGCCGAGTATTGTTCGAAACATTTAACGTTCAAAGACCCCAAAAGATCTCCGGTCGATCTCTTTCAACGTCCAAGATTCGTGGCCGTACAGAGCTACCGGAAGAATAAGAGTCTTGTGCAACGCGAGTTTAGTCTTTGTCTGTAAGCTTAAGCTGGTTACGAAGTCCGTAAAAAGCCCGACTTGCAGCTGCAACACGCTTTTTAACCTCGCGAGTAACATCATTATCGCAAGTCACTAGAGTTCCAAGGTACACAAATTCTTCAACTACTTCAAGAATATCACCACTTACCTTACTACCAACATCACCTATGGGCCTACGCCCAAGTAACATTTTTAGTTTTTTCACTTACTACAAGCTGTTGTTACCACCATATCATTAAAACTCATTTTAGAACTTATTAGTCTTAACAGCTTTAATAAACCTTTGATAAAACTCCGTTAAACCCGAAAAGGCCCACACTACAGGAGGTTGTTAAGACTATAACTTAAAACCGTTTCTGAACTTCTTAGTTTTGTATCGTATGAATACATCTGCCCTTGTAGTATGCTATAAAACATCCATAAGAGCTATTATAAAGTTTTATTAAGCTCAAATAGCGATAATTAATCTCTTGCGGTATCCTAAAACACGGAATAAAACTATTGCTAAGAGCTTATGATCCATCAAATATCAGACAATAAGTTGTTTATAAATCAAAACCTTTTTTAAAATATTGAAACCATCAAGATGTCTGCCGACTAATGGTAATAAATTAAAATAATCAATTTTTGCTTGGCAGTTATTTTCCTTACAATCACGTAAAATTCATACCAAAGAAAATTAACTGGTGAAATGACATAATTTTTTTTCGATTTACTACAACGCGCCACAATTTTGACATCATAATTGCCTATCTAATATTCCATTCCATTCCATTTTCAGAATGATTTCATGCTCGTATCAATCGAAAAATGAAAATTTCCCAAACATAATGTAATTATGAACCCGAAACGGCGACAATAAAAATGGATTCCATCTATTTTAATCTTACTAGTCTTGTTTGCGACGGTTTCAGATCAATTGGTGTTAATTCCGTTCAATATAATCATCAACAAGTGCTTTTGATCTTAAAAAAAACTTACGCAAAGTCCTTCACTGGCTAAAATATTCTTAAATCAGATTATTTGTTTTGCACTAAAACTTATTGGTTTTTTGGGAGCTTGGACTTAAACTTAATAGACTCAGGAAAGCCAGTGCTGTCAAAAAGGTAAACAGATCGGAAGTGCAAGCCGGTGATGCAATTTAATTAACTCAATGCGTTCCTTTGTGTGTCCAATTATGTTTCTACTAGAATATTTTATTGTTAGACTGGAGCCCGTGGTTAATTGGTTGAACGAATGCAGAAAACGGTGAGTGGTTGGAGTGCCGGAAAAATGGAAGTTTTTTCGATGTAACTCAGCTGTTGTATGCAGCATACTTATCCCACTAGAACGGGAAGTTTGAGCAATCACGGAAAAAATGCTTCACACGGTAGTCAGATAATTCTACGAGAAGGATATATGTAATTTATATTTTCGTGTCTTGATCCACTCATAATTGTCTACTTTATCATCATTATCGACATAATGAAATTGATAATCACAAGCAGACCGCATTCCACAGCATCGGAAAGTTGAGTTTTAAGAAGTCATTAACATGACTTGGTGCAGTCCTACGGGTTTTATCGTTGGCTTGTGTAAGACAAACCGGATGAAGTTTTAAGTATAGGTTTTAATAGACACTACACAGCTCCTTCAAAATGCAATTTGTTACCAACAATTCTGACCGGCAAATAAGTTTTAACATAAACACTTGTAGATATCTACAAAGCATTCTAAAGAGGTTTTTACTGAAAAGACCGTTTAGCTCTTTTCAATGCTTCATTAAATCTGTTAGGATTGAATGCATCTATAATAAAACCTCAATAAATAACATCTAAGACTAGAAAGCATTGAAATTGTTACTTGGGCGGTGTCTACCAGCGACCATGTACTTTGTCTTTGTGGTATTAATAATTAGCTCAATTCGCGTTGTCTCGTATGCCTCTTCCACGGCTCGGCGATCAATCCCGATTATGTCGATATCGTTCGCAAGACCAAAGAGCATATACGAACGTGTGATAATAGTACCATTCCTATGCACGCAAGCTCTCCTTATTGCTCTTTCTAACGCTATGTTGAACAATAGGTTTGAAAGTGCATCGCCCTGCTTGCACGAATCAGTGTAATCAGCTTCGCCGGAAAACCATGTTCCATCATTATTTCCCACAACTCGTTTCTTTTCACTGAGTCTGCAAGTTGTACTCCCGGAATTTATCGTGGATCGAACATTTGACCCGATGTCGATCGGCTCTCACGAAAACCAGCTTGGTATTCGTCGACGAAGGATTCTTCAAGCGGTCTCAATCTGTTGAACAGAATACGTTACATTATTTTGTACGCCGAATTGAGGAGCGTTATTCCTTGGTAATTGACGCACTCCAATCTATGCCATTTTTTAAGAGAGGGCTACTGAGGCCATCCATCCAGCTAACAGGCAGTTCTTCTTCCTCCCATATCCTTAGTAGCATATGGAGCTCATCCTTCCTAGCAGTCTTGTTGTTCTTCAGATCTTTAATCGTCTATTTAACCTCATCTAGTGATGGAGGCTCCACAGCTTGACCATGTAATTTAGTCATATTCCAAATGAATCTAGCTCATGAACCTGGCCACCTAGAAAGTTCGTGTCTTCAACAAAGTTGTTCAGAAGCTTGGAAACGATTAGAGGCAGCTCTGTTTGTTTAGCAATTTGGCTGTTAACGCCACAGTTTGCATGTAATTTGACCATATTCCAACAAACTCTAACTCTTGATCCTGTCCACCTAGAATATTCGTGTCTTCAGCAAAGTTGTTCAGATATTTGAGAGCAATTTGGGGCAGTCCACCAGATTCCTCTACAAATGCTCCAGCAATTTTTTATTTGTCCAGTAGACCAACGCTTATAACTCCGTTTATTTTCGAAAATTCTCCAATTGATTTTCTCCAGATATTTATCCTCAGATTTTTTCGGTAATTCTACCACCGATTACATACTCCATTTGTTTTCCTGAAAAAAAAATCCTGTAAATAGGGATTGAATCCTGAAAAATTGACAGAATCTCTCACTTATCGCTCTCTGTTACATTCATGATTTGCAGCACATCATGAGAGCCTGTTTATCGTGTACTGCTACAGCTTTGATTATATCGGTGTGATAGCAGTGCATGACAAAACACATGCTATAGGATCTACGGGGATTGTTTATCGTGCCATTCTCTTACTGGCACCTACCCCCCATGGTAAACATGCGAGAAAAGTGCTTCTGAATCGATTTAGCACGATCATCTGTAACGCCCCATGATCGGAAATGTATCGCAAGTTGTAACAAATCCAGTGAATTTTTCACTGATTACTTCGGTATCTTCCAGAAACTTCTACAAAAAGTTAGTCAAGATGTGAAAATTCTTTCAGGGTCATTAAATTTTCCAGGGGCGACTCGTAACCTTACTTTTTACCTGCTATATGATACAACCAAAAATTATAGATTGAGATAAAATATCTTAACTATTCCCAACTCAGTAGATGCGCAGCGCATTTGTCGTATAAATTCATGAATTTTTACTCGTGAAATAAGTAGAGGCTTCAAAGAATTTTTTACATAGATTTCTTTAAAAAAAAATCCGAAAGAATATGTCTAACGTAATTCATAGCATATTTAATCGGATACGATGTGAAAAAAGAGAGTCGGAAATTAATTCCTGTGCCTAGCGTAATATCACAAGGACTCTTCAAATTTTTGAACGTGTGCTATGAGGAACGTCTGGTCAGATTCGTATTCCTATTATTTTTCCAAAGTATACGTTCGGTGTCTTTTTTATTATTTTTGTTCCTGTTTGGTTTTTTTCCTATTTGGTCTTTGAGGCATGTGGTCTCCTAAGTTCCTAATTTTAGGCACTTAATTGTTACTAGCTCTATGATGAAATTCTAAATTATGATAAATGTTTTGCATACCTTGCAACACTGTCACTTGATACATCCCAAATATTTTTACTAAAAAATCTATTGATATTAATTTAGTTGATTTTTTTCTGTTTGACGTTTGCTAACCTTCTTAATTATAGAATGGTATTATAGCAAAACTTTCCAAAGTTCTGAATATTCAAATTTTGCATTTACGCTCTAGTTTTTCACAAAAATTGCTCTTTACTTTAAATGAAGATCTCAAAGTTTTTCACATAAACTTTTTTGAGATTAAACCGGAAATTTTTATATAAGAAGCAATAGGTACATTATTTAGATTTGATTTCTTGACATCTAACAAACACAGATTTTTGATCCATTCAAAATTTAATAAAAAACTGATAACGGTATTTTCCAAGAGAGGTCATTTGATACCTACTTGTTCAGTATCCAACATTGCTCGGGAACAGAGGCCTTGCCTTCCAGGAAAGAACTGAGCTATCAGAGCGTCCTCATCATCATCATCAAAGCGAACCAGGAAAGCGAGGGTGCTCGTTTGGTAATGCCCAAGGAAGCGTGCTCTAATTCACTCAATTATTTTTCGTAAATATTGTAAAAGTTGAAAACATTTCGCTGTTCAGTCTGGCGCATATTGGTTTCGTTCTTTTTTGCATTTTCGAACGAAGACAGGTAAAATGCTTCGCTGGCGAATCGGTATGTAGCAACACAGTGACTTTTAAATTTGTCAAGGCCACGGTCCATATTGGCGCAATTGTTTCCATTTTAAGTTAGATATTTATCGTATGGAACAAACGCGTTGTTTTTTTTGTCTAGCCTTTTCGTGACATATTAACACCATCCCATTTTTATTTATACTGATAGATAGATAGATATAATCATGTTTAATCTTCTTTCTCTCTAAGTGATAATATGATTTTGATAATGATATTTGGGAAACTATGGCTTAGTTGATAAAGCGCTTGTCTAGCAAACGAGAATAGTGGGTTTGAATCCCGCCTGAGCACATGAGTTTTGTTTTCATATTTTCATAAGTAACTTGAAGATCTTTCCACATACTCTTTTAGTTAGTTTTCATAATTATATATTCATATCGTGTATGTGTCAATATAAGTACTCTATAATTCATTCGAGAAAAATGACTTTTTGAATTTAATCATTTCGAATCGGGAAACGACTTAATTTTACTTTGTATGTACGACTAAAGTTTCAACATCAGAATCACAGGCGGCCAATCAAGCTCAAGCTCACCATAGAAGTTTCAGAATAATAAACGCCGAAAGCTGTGCCTCAAATTGACAACCCCTGTTACGAAAAGCGACCGAAATAAATTGCGTCCATGAACTATGGCCGGTTATCTTGCTTGTTCCGTTGACACGGAACAAAGCACCGAGCGGCCTTCCGGGGAAAAGTCCGTACCTACATGATTCCTGGTATGATTTACTGTGCCTTTCGCCGGAAGTTAAAAGCTCACCATTCTGATATAAGCACTCCACAGCAGTAGCTGCTAGCCGCATGGATTTTCATCATTCTCTCTTCAATTACTGATTCTAGTTAATCAGTATTTTATTCATTCAACGAACTCCGATTTGGTTGCATTCGTGGAAAACGGAAAGCCATTCTTGGCGCGCACAAACTCTCCGCTGCATTTCCGATGAATTTTTGGCTTTTCCCTGTTCGTTAGCAGATTAATTTTGTGATCGTCCTAGTCCTGATGGTAATACTTATCCAACTCTAAGGGAGGATATTGGTTGCTGCCTGGGTGAGCTTTGTGTCCACTTAGTTGGGGCCGCTAAGCAAGGGACCGCTTCGCTGTGCTGACGAAAACCTAGCCACGGTTCTCCACAGAACTTTGTCATCATAATAAAGCTCTGTGTAATCTGTGCTCACTCGTCGATTTGTAAAGCTGAACTGCAAATCTGGACAAAATTTTAAAAAAATCGTGGCTGTTTTGAAGTTACGCCCGTTTGATGTTCAGAAATTCTAAGAAAATCAGTGATATTTGATATTTACACGTTTGAATTTGATTAGTCTAGATTTTTTAACTTTTGGGAGCGTTTTCAAAATATTAGATCAATCAAATTTTAAGTTGCGTTAGTGATGAGGCGTAACAATTGAACTAATTTATTCTATGTAGGTTAACGTAGCATTCGAATACCGTTTATCATCATTGTGTTGTGTTCAATAACATCTCAAATGTTGTTTTGAAAGGCTCACGTGCTACGAGGCGTTACGGAGCCAATTGCATCATGTTGTTATATCAGTGCATGATAAAACCCCTCTAAACAAGCTTCAAACCCGAGAAATCCGATCCCCGAGAATCCGATAGCAATAGTTGCATCATTATTGCTATCGGATTTGATTTTATCATGTCTCTCTTGTCAAACTTGTCACAACTTGAGTTGTTAGCAAACCCCACAGCTTTGAGTCAACCTCCAGTAGAGAAGATAGGTAAAATACAGGACGCTTCGATGCTCACTAGCTCTCCGATGACTTGCTCAATCCACCACCTAATTAGTTTTAATCTTGTCGCTTCCTTCAAAACAGGACCTACGCTTGATTTTTTTTCAGGCAATAACGGTCTGGGGCGCACTGTGCAAGCGGAAAGGTTCCAGCAGTAATTTAGAGCTTGTCAGGTTGGGATTTCCAATTCGCACGGAACGGCCACCGGGACACAAAGCACAGAGAGGCGTTCACGAACACGTAAATACCCCGCAAAACAACAACGGGCGGGCGCAGGACAGAAGCGAAGGAAGGCATCATCGCGTGATTGGTACTCTAAGGTCGTTGGTTTCGTTTAGAGACGTTCGTCGTCGTCGGTCGGTGAAATGCCAGCCAGCAGAACGATTGGATTTTTCTCTTTGTTGTTTTCGCCGGAGTGGCTTATGGGTGCTCTGGTAGGTGGTTGAAAATACCGAAACTAATTTAAATCGGGAGCTATGTGAAAATTGTTGCTCATGGCAGAAGTGCAATGATTCACGGGATTACGTAGTTGGAGTTTTGAAGGAAGCATCCGAAATCATCGGTCGAAAGTCGTGAGCGTAGAGACAGAAGTGACAAGGGAGATTGACAGGAGTTAATTAGTGACAGTTCGAGGATTGCAAGAGTTTGTAATTTTCTTTTTGTTCTGTCCAGCGTTTATTAGTTAATTTATTGGTAAAATAGTAGTTAAAAAGGTAGTTCATCTCGGGAATAACGGCTTTACTTATTCTTTCGAAGGAAGCTATATCCTTAATTTCATAAATGACTATCTCGGGGATGGGATATGATCCTTGGTTCTCAGCGTGAGAAGTATGTAATCTAACCACTCAATTGGATTCACTTTTAAGAAAGAATTCACTTTTTCTGCGGTGGAATCGCTTTTCTTCAGCTCTCGCTGCCCTGTACTGCTCTCTGTTCTGTTGGGTACCGGCCACAAGCATACGGCTTCTGGCGACACTGTCCATGTCTGTCACTCTCTGGCACTTTTTATCAAACTTCTCGCGCCGTTGTTGTCACAGGATAGGGTCCCACAGGCTGTCAACATCTCCTGAAACGTAGATTCTTCCCAACTTCTCGGCTAGCTGCTGGCGGTACTGTGCAGCTACCCCATCAGTCCACAAGCGTTGAAGCGCAGCGTTCTGTTAATTCTGGAGCTCGTAACGCTGAATAACCGCGCCCGAAATTTAGCTACAACAAGATAATGATCCGAGTCGATATTAGGGCCCCGGAAAGTCCTGACATCCATGAAATCTGAGAAATGTCGCCCATCAACCACCACTTGGTCTGCGGATATTCGCTGCTCACAAAAAAATACCACGATCATACACTGATAGGCAAAATAAAGTGCCCACCTTGCCAGTTTTCGAATTTCTCTCATTGATTTGGTTCAAATTAAAGTTAACACAGTTAAATCTTTTCTGATATTTTATTTTTGATATTTTTTTCAAGTTGCACTTACGAAATTTTGATAAAAAAAGAATTTTACTCAAAGAAAAAGAAAATCAATTTGAATTGAAAAAAAAAAAATAGTGACAAAAAAGTGCCCACTTCCTTCTTGGCAACAGAAAAGATGATTTAAGAAAAATCAAAAGCAATTCAATAGTTAATGTGCCCTCCTTTGGCTTTAAGGACTTTTTAATGAATGTTCGAATCCTCTGAGCAGAATCTCAAATAGAGAAACTTTAAAGTAGATGGAGTACCGTGTACCTTTTAATTCCGCTCCTAAATGCTTATCTTTGACAGATACGCGTATTTCGACTACCACTTGCAGTCTTCTTCAGTGTCAGTTACTCGTATCCACAGTGGATACGAGTAACTGACACTGAAGAAGACTGCAAGTGGTAGTCGAAATACGCGTATCTGTCAAAGATAAGCATTTAGGAGCGGAATTAAAAGGTACACGGTACTCCATCTACTTTAAAGTTTCTCTTAAGGACTTGCTGGAGGCGCTTCGGCATGCTTTTCACCAGGTTTTGTAGGTGTTGTGGATCTAGTTCTTCCCAGGCGCGCTCCAAAGCTTCAAAATAATTATTTTTGTTGGTAACACCAGTTTTGTCAACCCTGGCATCGAGAATAGCCCACAAATTTTCGATGGGGTCGAGGTCTGGGCTTTGTGGAGGCCATTCCAGCGGTTTAATCCGACAAGACCGGAAGAAAGACTTGGTCTTCTTGGCAGTATGCCTCGGGTCGTTGTTCTAGAGAAATATGAATTTCTCTTCAAGGCCCGTCTGGATCAGCGAAACCTCCAGATTTTCCCGAAAGATGTTAATGTAGGAATCTGCCGTCATTATTCCGTCGATTTTCACGAGGCTTCCTACTCCACTCCATGAAAAACACCCCCAGACCATCACATTTCCTCCTTCATGATTCACCGTTCACCGTGTGTTAACTTTAATTTGAACCAAATCAATGAAAACTGGTAAGGTGGGCATTTTATTTTGCCTATCAGTGTATCAAATACGTAATATCAGTACTATATTAATCATAAATAGTTGAAATATAAGTCCGTTATCCACCGGATCAAAAACATTGCACATTATCACATAATCATAAAGCGATCCACATGTAATTGCACATACAAAATCATAATAATTGCACGGGGAGAGGGGGATACCGTTCGCCGGATAATGCTTGACCATCTAACACCTTCCGGACAACCGCCGCCTAGGTGTATGCTGACGCACTTACACTTGAATCATACCGCTGCGCTGCATGTGAATCGAGCACGAACTTAAATAACATTATGTAAATTGTTCAAGCATGGCTGCTGCCGGTTCCTACCTCAACATAGCAATACGACGACAAGTATACTGCGTCTAGTCAAGACCAAGAAACGGTTGACGGAGGTGACCAAGAGGTATGCTCATGTGTATATGTTGCAGTAGGGTGGTTCAAATTACAAAAAAAAAGTTGAAAATTCAATCTTCCATAGCTTCCTTGTGATCCTGAGGTCTGTGAATTTTTCAGCATTTCCGGTGGTGATTTAAAAGTAGGTTTCTAGAAAATACTATGCAGAAATTTTGGAAAATGTTTCAAACACATTAGTACTTCAATGTTTGTACAAACTTATTATCTTAAAATGAAAAGGAAATGTTCAGATATGTTCAGTGATCTTCTGCAAAAATTTCTAAACAAAATAAGCCTAAAAAGAATTTGTTTCCTCAGTACCTGAGGTCCACTATAGCCTTAGTAAGAAGGATCGATAAATCACACTAACATCAACAAGGATATGACAATTTTACTGATGTTAAAAATTTTACTTTAGTTTCTTCCTTCACATTAATTTTCAAACAAACTTCTACGGCTTTGGGTCTCTTTTCAATCCTCAGTAAAATTGCTGACCATTTGACAGTACTCTATTTTTATTGTAATGATAGGAAAAAAAAATATGGGAGATGGTATTTTCAAACTTGTATGCCATTTGAGATTTCCTAAAGCTTCAGTTCGGCCATCGTTCAAGACTTCTAACTACTCCCTCACCGTCCAATTCCGGGGGTTACTTTTGTTTGCATCATCATCCATCAGTTCGGCAATGTGCTGCTGCTGCATGTGCGGCTTGCAACGAGAGGAGAGTTTATGCTACGGGCCATTTGTGTATGACCCCTCCCGCACGCCCTCCAGTTGCCAACGCCGGTATTGGTGCATGGTGGCCTACAGTGTTGGTCAATGCATTAGCAACGTTTTTTGATTTTTCATACAAAATGGTACAAAATACAAAACTTTGGTAGGCTAGTTCTTAGTTATTTATGGATAGCTCTGCACAACAACCGTCTTTAGCAAACTAAATCTACAACTTTGCTGAAGATATCATGAAGGTATTCCTTCCATTTTCCATTATGTCAGTAACCGTATTAAAATTTAAAATAAAAAAATAAAATTAAAATTTATCTAAAATTGCTCCTAAACTCGTGATTGGAAAAAATCACTCAAAAACTTATGTGAATCCCAGGTTATGTATATCTGAAGAATTTCATTCAAATTGGTCCATAACTAACTCAGGTTATGGGGCCCATATAGCCGTGGCGGTGAACGCGCAGCTATTCAGCGCCAGCAATAAGGGACGAATGACATTCGTGTTAAAGTCCCTCTCAAACAACAACAACAGCTATTCAGCAAGACCAAGCTGAGAGTCGTGAGTTCGAATTACACTGCTCGAAGATTATTTCGGGTTGGAAATTTTCTCGACTTCCCAGGACATAAAGTGTCATCGTGTCTGCCCCACGATATACACATGCAAAAATGGTCAATTGGCAAAGAAAGCTCTCGGTTAATAACTATGGAAGTGCTCATAGGAACACTGATAAGCGGGCTCTGTCCCAGTGGGGACGTAATACCTGAACGAAGATGAAGAAATAACTCAGATCTAACCACAAAGCTTACAATTTTGTATGTGAAATTTAAAAGTTTGCAAATGTGTTACCCTATACTGTATGTGCAGTGTTTAGAGATGTATTACCCTTACTCTCGGTTCGGTTCGGGTACGGAGAATCCCGTCCGTCCAGAATCGAGTTGTGGGGAAGCAACCACCGGCACCCACCCAGCAGTAGTGTGGGCTATTATCATGCTTCGGCTCTTTCTGTGTTTATATCAAACTCGTTTGTTTTTTCGTCGGGTTTTGTTTATTTGCTGAAATCATGTCAATGACCTACACGTTCATCGAGGTGGTAAGTGAGAGCCGTCGGATAGTTGGCAGTAGTTTTTGGGGTCGAAAGGAAGGATAGATTTTATGGGTCGGTAATGTAAATTACGTGTTTAAAAGAGCTTTGATTTATTGGAACTTTTTTCAGATCATTCCTAGGTACACACTTTGAAACAATAATCATTGGACTTTACATCATATCTGCTCGACATATTAAAGCAAGTACAATGAAGTTAATTTAACTCACAAATGACGTAATTTACCGTCACATTGAACTGAATATTGTTCGGATCACAAAAAAATCAGTAACATTGGACGTAATTTTACAAAAATGTAGTATTTTCAAGTTCAAATACGATTTTTTTGCGTCATTTCTTTCTTTACATCGACTATTATGCTTACCATGAGATACCATGAGAATTCCTGGGGGGACCGAATTACAATTAATTTCATTGAGTAGGGGAAGTGGTGGCAAAATGAACAGATGTGGTAAAATAAACACCGCGCCTTTTACGAAGGAAAACACATTTTAATGAATTTTGATCACGCACGGACGCTCTAAACATAATTCGGGTTGAAACAGAGGTCAATTGAAGTGAAAATAACAAAGAAAACTAAGATTTAAGAAAACCACGTTCGAAAATTAGAACTGACGTAAGTTTTAGCTCGGAGGTCTTGAGGTTTTTCAGTGAGGTGAATATCGGTATGATATGATGTCAAATTTGATTTTTTTAATTGTCTTTTTGAATGGGTTACAATCCTTAATAGATATATTTGCGGATATGCAATGAAAATTTCCAAGAATATTTGTTTTGCTCACGTTTTGTGCATGATGTTCATTTTACCACCAGCAGCTGTTCATTTTACCCACATAGTGCAGGTAAAATGAACATTTGCATCGTTTTTGCTAGCGATAAAATTATGTGAAAATTTAGCTATTATAGATTGAATTCATGTCGCTGCTATAAATAACAACTCTGTTTTGGACGTTGTGCGATAGAACTGTACAAATTCCTCGTTTTTCTATCAGAAACAAGATGACATCCTTAAGGTGTTCATTTTACCACCTCTTCCCCTATCTATTAGGTTTAACTGTGATCGGCATAAATCATGCACAATATAATTCAGGGTGCTGTTTCTAAGAATCATTGAAGAGTCTTAAAGAACTTACTTCTAGGTAAAACATTCTTATAGAATTAATGGTTTAATTTGTGCGCATTTAAACCATCTTCAATTATTTGTAAAGATGTATTGAAGACCGTGAACTAGTGGGGATTACACCAACTTGAGAAAAGATACTTTGAAGAACTGATTGTGCTACTGTAAAACCACTATGAAAATTGATTAAATCCAAATAGAAACGGAATTGTTACTCGGGTTGTTAAAAAAACAGAAAATACTCTAGAAAAACTATCCGATGGAACTCCTGGGGAAATTTGAAATGTAATCACTAAAGGAATTCCGAAGGTAACCGCTAAAGAATTCCAGATGAAACTCCTAGAAGAATTCCTGGGTTTACTCCTCATGAAACTAATGAGGAATTTCCAAATTGAGCTAGAGGATGTTGGAATGCTACATGTTAGAGAAGTTATAGAAAGAATGGATCACTTGGAAAGATTTCTATGACACTCGTGAAGTAATTATAAAACGAACTGTTACAGATATTCCAGAAGGAACTCCTGCAGAAATTCTTGAAAGAGCTTCTGGAGAAAATTTAGCACTTTTTCAGAATAGCAAGAAGGAACTTGTTAAAAAATCACACACGAAGCTACCAGAAGAATTCCAGATGGAGTTCCTGGAGAAATTTAAGATGAAGCCTCTGAATGGATTATCGAAGATGCCGCTAGACTATTGAGATAGAGTGCACTGCGGTCGAAATACTATAAAGCCTGCTGCGACACTAATAACAGAACGAATGCAATATTCGCTTAAAAAACTGTCGCGTCGCAGCAGTTTGGGGAAGCCTTAATGTTCGAACTCTCTCCCGTTTCTAATGGCGTTCATTGATTGCAAAATTGAAACGCGATTATTCCCAGTCGACCCTCATCTATGTTCAACATAAATTGGTGCACTCGGCGGCCCCCTTGACAACTGATTGGCCGCTGGCAAATCCGATGAAGTATCATATTTTTATGATACTAGAATGCCCCATTAGGGGTCGAGCCAAGTGTGGTATCGTTGCCGACCGGCCATTACCACAAAACAGTTTTTCCAGTCCTGGTGGATTTTTGCTCACCAAGAGATATGGTTCATAGCAGCGACGAAGCTTTAGCTAGTCCTTACCAACAATTCCCATTCAGTGTCACCACTACTGGCTGACAGTCGCCTCAAATACCCTTCAGGATTAGGGTTACGCGCCTGAAGGATCAGATCAGAATGGAGCCTCTGTGCATGGCCATGTGAACCGATTTAGTGGAGCCATGCTATCGGTGTCGTACTTGTCGTGTTATGTATACATGTAGATTAGAGCGGCCCAAAATGAGCAAACTACAAAATGTTGGATCTACAACGTCAAAATTTGATCACTTGGATCTCCAGAAGCTACAGTGAAAAATTGAGCGGACTTTGTCGAGTAATATTCTAATTACTTTTTCAATCATAAGTGGCATTGTAGTCAATGAGCGTTTTCCATTATTTATTAACTTTTTTTTCAATCAATAGAGAAGAAAATGCAATAAACCGAACGAATTCTTGTTGAGAAATAAAAAAAAAATGTTTGCTAAGAAAACTCGAATTCAGTGTAGAACGGGCAAAAAATTGATGGAAACTTTGAGCAAATACCTGAATTCCTGGAGAAAATAATAAAAAAACTATAATTAGTAATGGCCGAAAAAAATATCTTCAAGAAGTGTTCTTAAGATTCTCTGAGAGATTTTTCAAGACTAGTACACGTAAAAAAATCCGTTCCGATATTCGTGAACAAAACATCATGGGAAACAGAACACATAGATGGTGCTAAATCGTGATTTAGTTCCCATATGCGTGACTTGACGCATATTATTTTCATGAACGCTACCGTCAAATCAGGAACAAAGATTTTGTTTTTTAACTGGCATCTTTGTTTTGTAACGCCTCCAAAACAACGATTCTAAAATCATGATATCGAGAACCCCAAATCTCACATCCTTGATTTTGTTCCTGATAATGCGAACTCTTTTCACGCGCGCTGTCAATAATAATAACGCATGCGCAGAAGCAAGCGACCAATAGTCAACAAAACATATCGAAGCGCAAAGCTGCCATTCATTTTCCGACAGAAATTTTACTTATTTTCAGCAAATCATTAAATTATAAGTGAGATTTCTCAAATGGAACACCAAAGAAAGCTGACAATAAAGTCTGCTGCTGATTGTGTCCGGATCCGGGGACTAAACTACTCAAATTTTATCGACTGATGCGTAGCTGCCTCTCCAACGGGATGATGTTTTCTGTTGCTGTCTTCTCATAATGTGTAGTTTAACGATGTACAAGTGCAACTTCAGCAAAAGCCATGAAATCATATTTTGCTGAATTCTTAGGCTCCAGCTTCGCTAATTTGGATTTAAAATTTTCCAACATAATTCTCCAGAAAGTAAGGAAACATGGGCTCTCTAAATATGTGATGTAAATCATGAAATAGCAGAACATGACCCAGAATAATTTTCTCGCATTCGTGAACGGAGTTCTCTATTGTAAGAACAAAATTCACGTTTCTATGATTTCTTTTGCTGTCAGTTATCTCTTTCGCAGGCGTTACGTATGATTTGTGGAACAAAGTTCTAGAATCCATGATTTTTATTCATGGTGTACATTCGTAAACTGAAAATCAGCTTGTTCCAGAGATCGTGACTGATTGTGCGCATTTTCTGGAACAGTTTTATTTGCGTGTAGTAGCTACCAGCTCTACAGTAGGATCTGAGGAAAAAAAAAACCAAATATGGTAGGAGTAACTTAAGATTTTTACAGTTTGATTTTTCTTTTTTCATACAAAACAGGGTCACCTTAACGTGGATAAGCCATTCGTCGAAGCGTGGAATCCATTTCTGCACTACTACTCGTATCTGGTATTGCAATTGCGGAGAGCGCGCATATCCTCCTAACGATGAGTGAAAGAAGATTCCCACAAATGTTTCTACACATAATGCGAGACGATATTTTCTATAAAGCTGAACGACTGCCGCCACTCCCGGAGGCTTCCATGTGGCTTTCACCCTGCATCGGGCGCTGCATTAGTGGCCTCTAGGATGAAGCCTTCCGATGGGGAATAGGGTGGATGTAGCGGTATTCGCCATAGCATCAGTATTCGTCACCCAGGGCTATATACCGTTCAATAGCACAAATAAATCACTTCAAAATTAAATGATGATATTCTAAGAAATCTAAAAATTTGCGAAAGAAACATTACTAAAAATCACTTTTTAAAATATTTGGCGAATACCGCTGCACTTACCCTATATGGCAATTGGCATTAGGACATTCATATCAGCCAACCGAAGGTTTATGTTAGGACTCGATGAACGGATGTGGTGCACCACTGATAGGGCCAGCTTGGATTTGCCATTTGGGTCCGATTGGGGGGGAAAGCGATTGGCACTGAGGCTAGAGATTGAATTTCGTTTTATGATGCTTCAAATTAATATCCTCTTCATAGTATCTTGCTGCCCCGTTTCGTTAGGCTTCATGACTTGGTTGCATTCTGTGCTGGTTCGTTTAACTTGCTCTCTTGAAGCATTCGATTTCGCTCGATGGAAGGTATCTCAGAAACAGTCGGTCGAGTATTATCCTTGTTAGACGATATGGGTAGTTATTTAAATATGATTTTCTCAGGTTAAATTAAAGTTTCTTTGGATGAAGTCATATATCTTTTTGTGCAGAAGAACACAAAATAGGGCAAATTCGCAGAGCTTGGTCGATTTAGTCTAAATCTAAATGTATTCAAATACTCATGACCAACTGCTAATAGTATTTATAAGTACAGTCGAAGCGCGTTATAACGACATCGCAAGGGACCGTCGCAATAGAGAAAAGTCGTTATAGAGAATAGATATAACATTGAAATATTTTACATGGGACCGAAAAATGTCGCTATAGAGAGCTTTTGTCATTATAAAAGTTGTCGTTATAACGAGCTTCAACTGTATATTCAGCTAAAAAATGCTCTAGCTCAAGTTTACTGCTCAGGTGGGATTCGAACACACTATTGTAATATGCTAGATGAACACTGATTGAATTTCAATTTCACAATTTTAAAATATTAAACACGTGATAGACAAAACAGTTCTTATCATACATCCAACATAAATATAAAATAACTTCATCGTGAGTCTAGATATGTACAGCTTTTATTCTATCCTGAAAACACAACCCGAATATCGAAGTAATACATGTGAGAGACTTCAGCACAGGAGGTGGTATTTCCTGTCTGGTTTTACTTTTTCCGTTTCCGACGATTTGCAATCCATTCCGTAAGAGACTACCCTCCCCTATATCTACATAAGTGAACTTTTCTTTCCGTACGACGTGTGCTCCATGATGTGCCCTTTTTCCCATATCACAAGGAGCTTCAGCACGACAAAGCAGAGCGCAAACGTTCGTGACAGATTTTTGATGAGTTCCATTTCGTGCCGCCCGGTGCGTGCGTGTGGGGCGGAATTGTATTGTTACGTTACTAGGATGAACGATGGCAGAAATGCTGCGCGCACTGTACGAATGAAAACCAGGATTGCTACTGGGAGCGATAGGGGGGTAGCTAATGGAAATGTTAGGAAATGCTATTGTTTCAATTATCCTGTCAGCACACAGTGACTGTTGTGGAAATACTCTGTGCTATCGATTGATGCACGATGGATGAGTGCAAGCACGCTTGTCAGAGTGTCTGGAATTTTGTCTGGGCCTTTCTGTTCCATTATTTTAGATCCTATGGAAGGCAATTATTAAATTTTGAAAAACATAGTTTCAAGTCGCTTCGTCGAAGAAAGGATGGAAAGAAATAATTCCTTAAAATATGACATACTTTTATTTGTGCTGAACAATATTTGTAATACCTCAATTATATCATATTGCGGTATTCAGGGTGTCCATCCAAACGGGAAATCCGGGAAAAGCGGGAATTACAAATGACCGGGAAAATAGGGAAATACCCGGGAATTCGGAGCACACCGGGAAAATATGAAAACATTAGAATACTGATTTGTTTTAATTTATTCGTTGATTTTTCTAGCAACTTTTACCGATTTCTTGTGCAATGATTTATTTGTAGATCTCTGGTGGTTGGGTATTGAAATGAAACATCAAGAAGATCCTTAAAACCAGGCTAGATAGAAAATCCTCTGCGAGGCAAAGAGGAGGTGATTTTTCCGATTTTCTGAGGAGAAAAAACTGAACTCAAAATTTTCAACACAGATCCTCAAGCAATTCGAGTGAGAGTGCAGGATTTTTTCAGGTACTCTCTCTCTGTTGTCGCGATGCTCACCTTTACTTCAAAAGCACTCTTGAGTCTGCCGCCCGAACAAATAGTCCTCGGCGAGTTATTATTATTTATCTTTATTAGAGTGGCTTTTCGCCCTTGGCGAGTTCACCACTTCCATTCCTCGGGGAGTTGTGAGAGCACCCTTTTTTGATGGAATTTTACTCTGTTGTGTTTTCTGTTGCATCTTTCTCGCTCATTTTTCGTTGCCTCTCTGCTTAACTTTTTTTCGCTCCCTCGCAAAGAGACAAAGGCAGCACGCTGCTCTAGAGTATTTCACCGAACTCTGATGATGTTGAGGCGAATTATCAAGCCTGCTTGAAACATGTACATAAGTGTACTTTAGGATTCCTGGCAAAGTTCTTGGTGAGATGTTAAATAGGTTTTCATTTGGATCATTGCAAATTTTTAAATGAGATCGTTGCAGTAATTCTAACGGGAATCGAGGCGATAATTTATCAGTTTCTTAGAAGTTTATTTGAAAGATAGCAAAAAATGGATTTAGTAGATTGCTTATGAGGTTTTTAGTGATTTCTAGATAAGATTTCTGGCGAATTCTACTTAAAATTCTTTATAGATGTTTGGCATTTTTTTTCTTTTGGATAATTACTGAAACTCTAGACGAATTCTTTTGTAATTCCATTTGACAGATTTCTGGAGTTACTGATTTTTGGCGAAAACTTGACTAGTCCTTGTTCTGTGACAAAGGCCCCAAAAGTCTCACTAGGCCTCTGTCGGATGGATCGGTTTTGTATGGCTTTCTATAGATTTACTGTAAATTCTTCTTATCTCTGATGATGATTTTTGATAAATTAATGAAAAGTGAATTAAAATAAATCCTTCGTTTTTTGGGTTTGAGATTTGTTATGTTCTTGACAAGATTCTTAGCCAAATACAGTCAAACCTCCATGAGTTGATGTTCCATTTCTCGATATCGACTCATGGAACCATACTATAAACAAAAAGTCATGGTTACTATGATGGTCCCTTCAAACAGATTTCCAAAGAAAATCTGTTCCATGACTGGGTATTTCCTAGAGTCGATGGTCCCTTCAATATCGACTTATGGCGGTTTGAAGTTACTGTAATGGATTTTTGTTAAAAATATCACTCACCTTCATAGGAGAAGAATAGAATGTTTCTTAGTGAGATATCGTTTCTGTTAAAAAATATTTCTCCTATGATTCATCGTGAGTTCAATGCATAATTCCGAAGGCATTCTTAAAATGTTATGAGTTGGCTATCGAACTATGCCTTATTTTGGAAATTTAGATTAAATTTAACACAGAGCAGAAATTTTATTCATATATGAATATTAAGGGTAGAAGAAGAAATTTGAACCGTTTTAACACTATTGAATTCGATCAAAAATAATTCATAAATTAATTATATCAAGTCCTTCAAGACTGAGGATAGGTACGAAAAAATCAAATAATTTCATCATCGGTTTTTAATTTTTAGGGCACCTGGGAAAAATCCGGGTATTGGAAAACTGATGTTAAATAGACACCCTGGGTATTGTCAATACAATGCATGAACGTGGTATAGATAGCCGTAGCGGTAAACGCGCAGCTATTCAGCATGACCATGCTGAGGGTCGTGGGTTCGAATACCGGTGGTCGAGGATCTTTTCGTAAAGGAAATTTTCTCGATTCCCAGGGCATAGAGTATCTTCGTACCTGCCACACGATATACACATGCAAAAATGGTCATTCGGCAAAGAAAGCTCTCAGTTAATAACTGTGGAAGTGCTCATAAGAACACTAATCTGAGAAGCAGGCTTTGTCCCAGTTGGGACGTAACGCCAGAAAGAAGAAGATGAACGTGGTATAATAACAAAGAGTAAAAGTATCTAAAATAGTGCTTCCCAACCGGTGGTCCGTGAACCCCCTGGAGTCCGTAATGGTTTTTGGGGGAGTCTGTAGAACCATTGCTAAATATGCAGTTGTTTCATTTCAATTTTCTGTGTGATATATTCTTTCTATAGATGGATGATTATGAAACCCTTTAAAAGATACAAAAATCCCAATCTTTTTGAAAGATTTTTATCTAAATTCAGTGTTTTATTCATGAAAGAGTCGAGGTAACATTCTTATAACCTGCATTCTCCAGAAGCTTTGTGACGGATTTTTAAAAAGATATTTGGTGACCCCCCCTCCTCTTTTCTAGGCAGAAAAAGCGTAGACACGAGGGGTCTAAAATTAGCCTCAAACGGATATCTCATCATCCAAACAATCCAAATGAGCCAGAAGGTTGGTGTCTTCGACAAAGTTATTCAGCAGATCAAGGGCTATCTGATGGTGAAGAGTTTGAATAGGAATATTCTCGCTAGGTGGCGCTAGTAACAAATTTTTTTCAATCGTCTGTATCTCAACATCTAAATGAGCTAGAAGATTGGTGTCTTCGACAAAGTTATTCAGAAGATCTAGGGCTATCTGGTGGTGAAGAGTTTGATTGGAAATTCATCCGCTAGTGGCGCTGGTAAAAATAAATTTTTAGTCTTCTCTACCTCAAGACTAGAAGATTTTTCGAGTGGCTGTTCGAGTTAGTTTACCATGGAATCTTCGAAAAGTTCTTTTAAGTTTTCCACCAGGATACGCTTCACAGAAAGTATACATATTCATTTTGAGAGTTCGAGTTTCTTCGGGGACTCCTCCTGGCACGAATCCTCCAAGCTTTTCTCAAAGGTTCAGTAATTTCTTCACAAATTCTTGCAGGAGATCATTAGATATATTTCAAGAAGTTTCATCAGAGATTTAATTATTAATAATTTTAGGATTTTTTCCAAAACTTTATGGAAAATTTTCCAAGCAAATATTTTAGGTATTGCAGGATAAATTTCTTGAGCAATTTTTGGAACAATCTCTGCAGGAGTTTTTGGCGAAATCTCTTAAGGCAACCCAGGATAAATAACTGAGATTATTTACTATAGTATTTTTTCTATGGAAGAATTATGATTACATTATTTCTGGAGCAATGCCTGTTTTCTGATTGGACTATTTTTCTCTTTTTGATTCCTGATTGGTATCTTTTTGGTAAAATTTTGGACTCTCCATGGTCTCAGCTTTCCATCACCTCAGTAAACACAACGTTTTGTATTCTCTCGAATGATTGAAAAGCTCATGGATAAACAAACCGCAGCGGGAATCACATCGCCCCGAAAGTGAGCTATTTATGTTTAATGTGTGTGTACTCTTTAAATCGGCTGCTACTGCTGCTGGTTTGAGTCCTGATGCTTGATGCCGCTAACGATGATGATGATTTCTCGCGTGGCAACAAAAATTTGCACTGATATGCTTCGCTCCTCACAATCTGTTTCGCTCACTGGGTGGCGTTTGGTGGGCGTCGCCGTATCAAACCTGAGATGGATTGCCGACACGGGAACCTAAATTGAAGGAAGCGAAGAAGAGGATCAACCATCCAGCGAACAAATACAGTACAACATTGCGAGTGCCGACTTGAGCTACCCAACGCCTCTCGTTCGAAAACTTCTTTGATAAAGAAGCTGTTCCAAAAAAAAAAAGAAACTGAACGGGCAAACAGCAAATTCCACTGCTGGAATGACGGTGCTGAATGTTCTCTTGACACATTATAAACATATATAACTACATACATTCGGCCACCAAGTGGAGGCAGTTATTGGCAACAACAGAGCATCGTCACTTCTTTGTAACATCCGTCACCAGCAGAGAGCCCCAAACCGGAGGCCCATTGGAACCACTCCGTTTGGTGTTCTATATTTTTTCGCTCGGTGTTTTCCCTCTCTTTGCTGGTTTCTGCGAGACGAAGATGAATGATGATGAAATATTACAGCGAAAAATTATTTTTGAATTAAAATTAAATTATGCAGATTGAGATTTTTTTTTCGTTGGTTTCCGACACATTTGCTGCGATCTCCGCCATCGTCTGACTGATGAAGTTGGGGGGCAGAGATGTTTTATGATTTTCGGTCTTGGGATGTTTGTTTCGAAGCAGACGTTAGAAATTCAGAAACATTTCAATCGTTATGGTCGTGCGACAGTTCTAGCAAGAGCTGTGAATGGTAGTAGTAGTATCACGGTACTAAAAATTATAAGCTAATACACGGTCGCCATGTAATAAGAGTAGTATGCGAAGCAAAATTATTTGATTATTGGAATTAGTTTGAAGAAATTTTAAAAATTCGTTGAATAGTACAATGAAAATGTTGTATTTAGCATATCAGCTCTTCTTGGAAAGCTGTTGCATAGATAGCGCTGTTGTCTCGATTGAAGACTATAGCAATCGACCGAGAGTTATTAACCCGCCAACCCGGGTTTCTCCACTATTAGTTGATGTCCTTGCGGTCGATTTTGTGGCTATCCGTTTCCCGTTTTTGGACTCTTTGATTTGCTTGTGCTATACATATCGTGTGTGCGGTTAGTGTGAAAATCGAACGATGTCCACGTGTAGTTTCACCTCCCTCTACAAAAGTGGGGTTTTTGGGTGGTGGTGTCTGTTGCCTAAACGCACAAGCATAAATAGTGTACAACACCCAGTCTCATTCTTATCAACAGTCTAACCGGTGTGCTCTTTATTGGAATTCAAATAAAATTGAGAAAGGACGACGACAACCGTTCCACTCTTTCCAGCAACCCTAAATATTGGTTGTGTCGTGCTAAAACCAGCCGGAAGCCTGGTATCCCAGTCAGGATTCGGCTCGGTTGTGTCTAGGTACAGTACAGTGTCAGAGACTTTCCCCACCCACCCCCTCGCTGATGGCTAAACATTTGCTGATATTTGCATGCATGCTTGCATGCGTTATTTATGTAATCGAATGAATTCCGGCTGCACATATTGAAGTAATGGCTTCTACTGCCAGCAAAACTAAAATTATGTCCATGCATGTGCTCGTAGCAGGGAAAAGCCTAGAAAATAGTACCCACTAGACTAGGCAGTCTGAGTTGTTACCGTCCGTCGATGCCTCTTCTGGTCCTGCTCCGGATTTCACCGACTAATGTGCAACTACATTTATACTAGTGGTAGTACGAGGAAGGGAGTGTGGGGGCAAACGTGGAAAAGCCGGGCGGTACGTGATGCAGATTTACCGTACCGATTCCAATTGTTTCAGGCTAGTATATGTGTTACAAAGTTTTATTGCTGGGTCTTGTTTCAAATGAAGATTTTTCTCCAGTAGTTCTAAGCAGCATTTGAGAATTCTTGTTTAGAATTTGTCTAATTCTTCTATGAAACCAGGGACTTTTTCCATGATTTTTTTCAGTGGTCCTTTTCAAAACAATCTTGCAAATTTTATTGTACAGTAGGGTGCAGAGTCAGTTGGGCACTTCCATGATTCACTTTGGCATGGGAGGTTTGCTCGGCTGAATCGCCAGAAACTTTACCATAAGAAGCACTTCAATACGACGCATATTTTGGCCAATTATGAGCTCAATAGCTTACAAAAAAAACCCTCTGCCAAAGTGAATCAAATGTGCCTAGAATAGGATCCGGCTCCCAATCTCTGGAAATTACCTACTTCAAAAATCGTGCAGAGTTTCGGAAGAAAAAAAACTTCTACAAATAGAAAATTCAATTTGTGTACCTGCAGGAATTTCTCCACGATTTTCCAAGAACCATTCGAGGAATAAGAAAATTCTAAATTGATTTTTGCTATGATTTCTCCAAACAAATCAGAATTTTTCTCTCGAATTCAAACTAGTTTTAAGAAGAGATTTTCTTCTGGGATATTGTCGAAAACTGATTAATTCTTGAAAATATCTGAAGGTCGTAGACACAAAAGTCAATTTGGGCAAATTGAGATGTTAAATTGTGGAAAATATTAGAATTGTTCTGGTGGGCTTCGATCCCACGACTCCCAATACGCTAGACTGGGCGCGTTAACCAACTACGCTACAGAACGGGTAACGATTCTGCAGCGCAATCGGCCAACCTGAAACCAAAGTCCGTCACGACCCTACACTCTCCTTCACAACCCTAAACCTCCTTCGGCTCTCGGCTGGTTTAGACCGTAATAGACAAGACAACCCAAGTTGCGTAAAATCGAGCGGCGATCTCTCTATCGTAAAAGGGGTCGAATTGACGAGATACGACAAAGTCGAAAGCAGTGTTGCCACATTTTTTTTTTCGATTCTAATCTGTGTTTTTAAGGCGAATTTTTTTTTTATCCTAACTCAACCTCCAAAAATTCAAAAATTTATCTCTTTAGATCAAAAAGAACCTTTGCAAACGTATTATGACTGTTCTTGGCATATCAACAATTTTTAATTGGAACTTATTCTACTGAAAGTAAGTTGACAATGATTTTTTTTTAAATTATATACTTAAGTATTACAAAAAAAAACAAAACAAAGCAATGACTTTCCTATTTCATCTCTTCCAAAAATCGTGTCCTAAACAAATGTAATATCTTGAAATCTTGAAATTCTTTTTTTAACTTCAAAATCTGTGATCTGTGATTACAGATATCTATAGGCAAGAACAGGAAAAAATCTGTACAGATGAATCTGTGTATGTGGCATCACTGGTCGAAAGCCAGACCCATACTAACCATCTCATTAAGCCAATGTTGGCTTATGAGTAGTGTGGTACCGTGATGAATCAAAACCCGGACGGTACCAATATCCGGACACTCAGATAATATTGATTAAATGAACGAAAAGTTGCATGTTAATATGTTAAATTTTGTGCTTCACTTTTACCTTTAACATTATTTATCATTTTCATGAAACATGTGATCTAGTAATCATTGCCAAACAATTGCTAAAAATAAAAACAGAAAAGTTGTTCCAGTCAGACACTTTTTCTTCGCAGTGCAAGTTCTTCTCAGTTAAGCGTCGATGGAAGCTCCGTCAAGTTCAGATTGATAATATTGTGATTAATTACAATTATTTGAATGGAGTTTTTAGTATTAGTGCAAACGGGACTATACATTAACAAAACAGTGACACAAAAATGGATAAATATGGTGAAAATACTACTTTATAAGTGTTGGAATAGACTGTCCGGGATTGAAGACCAGCGGCTCGAAATCCGGACGAGATGAAATGTTCCTCAATTTGCATTTGTTAAAGAACATTTTTAAAGTAATATGAAGAGAAACTTTGAAGCTATTTCGATACAAGTGTTATGTTATGTGTTCACTTCGTTTTAATTTAAAATGAAATGTACGATTTATGTATTGCTGCAGTTTAAAGACAAAAGCGTCTAACCGGATATCTATGACTTCGATTGATGTAATGAAAACACTTATTTACATACATTTCACATTTTGTGAACAACGTAGAGTAAATGAGTGCATCAAAAGCGTAACAATGTGGAGTTTAATTGGATTAAGGTAAGCCTATTATCTATTTTACACAAATATTTCATGATGTAATTCTGCTGTCCGGATTTTGATTCACAAGTGTCCGGATTTCAAGACATGGCTTGTTCCAAGCGTCCGGATTTAAGGACAAGACAAGCATCATTAATTTGACTATTTAAACGATAAAATCTTCATTTTCAATCAAACACTCATTATCGTCACTTAGACAAGATGTGAATGAATGTGTAGCAGCACAGAACATTATATATTTCTAGAAAAAATCTATTCAATATAGAATTTGATCATTGGTCCCTGCTTAAGCGTCCGGGTATTGATGCAGCACGGTACAAACAAGGCAACAATGCGACGCTAAAAATAAAATCTCTCACTGTTGTTCGTAGGCACGCTTAGGAGAGTCGAATTGGGCATCTCAGAGAGCCGAAGGAGGTGTAGGGTTGTGAAGGACTTTGGTTTCAGGTTGGCCGATTGCGCTGCAGAATCGTTTCCCGTTCAGTGGCGTAGTTGGTTAACGCGCCCAGTCTAGCATATTGGGAGTCGTGGGATTCAAGCCCACCAGAACGATTATATTATTTTTCCCAATTTTACATCTCAATTTGTCTAAATTGACTTTTGTGTCTACGACCTTAAAGTTTTTTCAAAACACCGTCGGCTGGTTTAAGCCGTAATAGACATGAGGGTTGTCATATTTTTAATACGCAAAAATCGAAGGTAAAGCCGTTATGAGGCACTTGAAGGGATTTTATATGAATTTCTGCAGATTCAAAGGAAATTCTTTCAGCCATTCTCAACGATTTTCTTCTGAGATTCCTATTGGGATAATGGCGAATTCATTGATGAATGGACAAAAGAAATTGTGCTTCAGGTATTCTTGAGCAGATTTTTGTTTAGTTGTGGACAAAATTCATGGCAAAATCTTTGATGGATTTCTGAGAAGATGATTTTTGGATTTTTGTAAAAAAAATTTACCAGTATAAAAGAACAATCGATTTTTCGACGAGTTATTGTTTTTATCAAAAAGCTTTCTCATTTGATCCAGAAAGAGTTTAACCAGAACTAAAATGTCTTCCGGAATTGATCATAGTCCATGCCTAACGCATAATCCCAATCAAATTATACATTACAGAGACAAAAATCTTTTTTTTTTCAAAAATCTTTAAAATTCCCCTTTTTTAAATTTAAACCTGCACATAAATCTTAAAAAAATCGCTGGCAAAATCATTTTGGGCCATCAATTTTTTATTTTTCGATATTATTTTACAGGATAGCAAAATGGGTTTCTAGACCCTCTTAAACTATGATAAAAAGCGTATGAAAGGTAATAAAGTTTGATATCCGCCTTTTGACGTGCAGTTTCCAGGACTTTCTCGCAAACCATTAAACTATTAGGGCAGATAGAACCTAGTCACAACATTCTAAAGTTTAGTTATACTGGTACAAGGTTGCAAATGAATGATGAATAATAATTATCTCAAACCTGTATTGAAATGTAAGAAGGGTTCAGTCTCACCATCGGTGGATTAAGTCAGGTTTTTACTGTTGAGTTGAGTGATTGACAACTCACGCATGAAAACTTTCAATCGTGAGTTATGAGAATTTGAGTTTCTCACAACACTGCTTGATATTCCTTATCTCGTTATCGAGTTCTTCGATATCGAAGCTACCTCAATAATCCTTTAAATCGCATTCGCACTAATTTTGTGTTCTATATCTCGATACCTGCCTTACTCGATGATCCCTTCAATATTGAATTATGAATAGTTAACTATAGTACACTAAGCTGAGAAATAGGCTCCAATAGAACAATATTGCCTAAATATAACACTTATTTTGGGTTCATACTAACTTTAAAGATTACAGTTTGAACCAAATCAAGAAAACAAATATGCTGTTTGGATATTAGGTATCTTCAAAATAAAGTAACGAAAATAATCTTTATATCAAGATATTACTGTATTGTAATTGTTTTTCATACTCTCATACTCTGTAGCTACTATGAGCGAATCTTGACCCTTAGAGATATAAAGAATGAATATATAGGACACATTCTATATATTTCCTACACTTTTGAGTCACTCAGGCAAGGAGGTTTTTAGAAAGCCAATGAGTTCATAATTTGCAACAATATGCTTCGAAAATACATCTCATTGTCGGGAACCGTAGAGGAAATGTTATGCTATTGTCGCACTTCAGTATTTGTCTGGTTTTTCACGAACGCGCAAATGACGAGCTCGCCGCAATTCGACCTACAACGGTACGCCCAATATTCAGGGCCCACATAGTGTAACACAAATCAACGAAAAGTTTTTCACTCCGGTGTTGCGGCGGTATATGCTGAATGACTAAAATTCGTGTACCAGCCGAGACAAACATAGCATAAACGGTTCTCGTTCTTCAACTTTATTATGAAAATAAAATACTTGGCAAATTGAAAATGCGGTTAGGCCTCGCAGATAGGTTCATCTGCGGGTATATTTTTGGTTCTATACATATAGGTTGTGTTTGATGAGTATGCGCTTTTTGGAATGATGAGATACTACTAAATTATAAATCTTCAATGATTTATCAAAATTGAAAACAATGAGTACTAACGCTGTTCACGTTAGAAAAGTTCTCTAAGATTCAAGTCCGCACCCTTATATTGTTTTGCAAGCAATAAAATCCAATAGTCAACGTTTTAACCAATTTCATACAACATTATATCGTTCGAGATTAAAAAAAAAAATATCACAACAATAATGGAAATTTAAAAAATGCAATATTTGTAAGGAAGAAACTCGTTGTTATAACAAGCAGTTATTTTATAGTTTCTAAATTCAATGAAATTTATGATTTCTGCAAACTCAATATTGGCACAGAAATTTATTCTTTATTTTTGTTTTCTTTTCATTTCAGGTACGTACCCAAAAATCATCAAAATCTGTATTGATTACTCTTACTGTTGCCACATTAATCAAGGTATTGTCAGATTGTAGAACAAATAAGAGCAGTGTCAATAGATAATGACTACGCGAGGTAACAGGTATCAGAAGTTCGGCCCCTGAGGCACGATTAGTGCTAGTAGAGAGATCACGCGAAACACAAAACATGCATGGGAAATTTTTGGAAGAATCTTTGGAGTGATCCCTGGAGTTTTTTCTATAGATATCCTTAAAAACAAATCAGGTTTCATTTCGAAGTATCGCCACCTTAAAAAAATCAAGAGGAAATCTTCGAAAAAAAAGATTCCCTGAAAAAACCTTCGAAGTAATACCTAAAGCAATCTTTGGGCTAATACATGAATCATTTTCTGGTGTCTAAATAAATATGTGTTAACAATGATATTGATCTACTCTTTACTCAGCATATTTGTTTATCAGTTATGTAGTTCTGAGATTATACCCTTTATGCAATCCTCAATTGGCTAACGAGTTTATCCTCCACCGCTCAGTTTTCATATGTCCGGAGTAAACAAAACTGCGGGGAAAACTCGATTCGTAGCTACCTAGTTCATAAGTAAACAGCAGCGGGTACTTTTTTTCCTTATGCGCTCCAACTAGCGCAGCAACGAGGAAGTAAATTTTGCATTGAGAGTTTTTCCCATCGCTTTCCACCGCTTTCGACGACAACGAGGCGCGTTGTGTATTATGTTCGCAAACTTTTTTTTCCGCAGCTTGCCTCGGCTGGGCAAGCTAGCAGAAAAATATTCTCTTGGTTTATCTTTACTCTAGTTTGCATACTTCACTACTTGCAGGGCTGGTAGCAAGTTTCTTTTTAGAGATTTGATCTGTATTTAAATGAAAATCTCTGAAAAGTCTATATTTGCAATGAAAGCTCACTAAAGTATATTTTTAGCCAAGTTTTCTCTGAAGCTGCTTTCATATTCCAAGATGCACGACTACTCCACTGGTTCTGTAAGAATTCGTTCACAGATTTCTGGAGGGAATGCTTACATAGTTTCCTTTGCAAATACGTTCAGGGACACACATAGGGATTTCAAATCTGATACCTTCAGTCATTTCCACAGGTATTGAACAATTGAATAAAGTCCTGGAGATGTGAGGACTTTATTGTCAAATTCCAGGAATAATCTTTGCAAGAATCTGAAGAAGTTCGTATATATATTCTTTAAACAATTAGATTTACTTTTTAAAAGAACGAATTTTTTAGAAAATTTTTAGTAGAAGCCTTTTTCTAAACAAAATTTTCAGAGGAATTCTCAAAAAAATCCGCGAAAGGGCAACTGCCTTAATTTATTTCTAATAAAATTCCTGTAGAAAATCACGACTAAACGCCAAGAGTGATATGTAATGAATCCCTAAAGATAATCTTAGAAGTGTCCTCTGTGAAGGATGAATTCTTGAGAAATCTTTTTTAAAAATGTCTATAAAATTACTCTGGTTCTATTTCTGTTTTAGAGTTGCTGAGTGCTTAGTCTTTTTTTCGTGATCTCAAATGTTCCAATGTTTTAGGCACAGCGCTACCAGCCCTGAAGTTCCTTGCTTGAACAGTGATACCAACTGCAAGGCGGTTTACCACTGAACTGGCGACGTGGCTACTCGGTATTCATCCCGGAAAGGCTGTAAGCAAAACAATGTGTCCCTCTTTCCCCAGCTTGAGAGAATTACTTTTTTTTCCCTCTGGACATGAATTCGTTCTAGAAAGCAATTAACGCTCACTATCGAATGTGTGTTTGTGTGTGGGCTTCGCGTTGGCGCAGATGTGGAGCTAAGCTTTCCCGGTATGACATATGAAACCATGTTCAAGTCGAGGGAAAAGTTTTGTCCTTCTTCGGCTGCGATTACTCGAGTTTGCTAACTTTTCAAGTAGTGTGACAGACGATTATGTGAAGTTTATATTTCTGATAATGTATATTGCGAGTAAAAGTTTTTTTTTATTGCTATGCTGAGCTACTCTGAAATTTTTACGCTGTTCATGACAAGTTTCTCATTTGTAATATAAAGTTGAAGACAAGTAAATGTGGGAGTAACAAAAAAAAAATCAAAGTTTCATTTCAGTATAATACATAAACTGTGGCATAATATTACATTGAAAACATTTTTGAATTTCAGACATAACACATTTAAACATATGTTGTCGAAGATCCTAGAAGTTTTAATGTTACCTGGTTGCCTAAGCCAGGTAATTGGCATAGTTTTCTTTTGATGGATGACAGAAATTAACTTCAATTTAATGCTATGAAAAAGTCCAACAAAATCAATCTTAATTTTTTTTTTCTATTCCAGCAATAAATTCTCTCCTTGTTCTTGCTTCAAATTGTTTGAGTAATTTGTCAAGTAAAAACAATCGCTTAAATTTTAATCTGCACGAAAACTAAAATTCTTCTGGGAATATCAACATTTAGCTTTGGAAATTTTGCTACAAATCTGGAAATTCGACAAGAAATTTTGTGGGATTTGTCAATTCTTTCAAGTGTTCTTATGAGCAATTTCACTGTTATTAACTAAGAGCTTTCTTTGACAGACCATTTTTGAATTCGTATATGGGGTCATGCACAAATTACGTCACGCTTCGAGAAGGGAGGGGGTCAAGCCAAGCGTGACAAGCCTTACAAAAATTTTGGAGGACTCATACAAAAGCGTGACATAATTTGTGTACCATCACTTTCGTGTGACAGGTACGAAGATACTCTATGCCCTGGGATGTACCAACACGGATAAAAATCTGATCCCCACATAAGGTCATAATATCAGGATCACAAATCATGGTTCCTGGAGTCATAATCATGATTCCTCATAAGCGTAACATTCAGTGTGAAAACACTAAGCGGCGCACTTTGCTTCATGAGCTTCGTATCGATCACTCTTAATTCAAGATGACGAAGCGGTTGAGTGGTAGAGTACGTGGCTCACAATCGGAAGGTTCTTGGCTCGAATCTCAATGCATGCTATTTTTAACTTTTTTTTTTATTTTGTCGATCATAAACGGATGCGCGACTCAGCATTTTTGGCATTTGAATCATGATTCCGAGCAATCAGCTACAAAAACCTAACGCGTGTGTTGCGTTACGGCAATCTGACTCATGATATCATGAGTCCAAATCATGGTGTATTTTCATAAGACGAAAACACGCTGGAATCATGATATCATGAGTCATAATCTTGTTTTTGGATTCTGATTTCTACCCGTGAACAATTTCTATTTTCTATTACGAAAAGATCCTTCCGAGATGATCTAGCCCAGGGCTAAAAATCTCGTTAAGATAGAAAAGAAAAGATTATTGGCCAACGGAATCCGAACCCACGACCCTCATTTTCATAGTTTATGCAATATTTAATTTAATACATGCACACAAAGAAACAACTAATATTACACATGTAAATTTCATGAAAACCAAAATACTCGATGTAAAAATTAAATAAAAATTAAAATCATAGCATTTGCACTTAAAAATGCATCATTCGTATAAAATTACACACAATGTGAATGAAAAGTTGTGTGATTCGAACAATATTAAGTTAGTGACAAAATATTACGTAATTTGTGTTTTTATTTTACGTCATTTCACTCGCTGTTGAGCATATATGGCATAATTTCAATGATTTTTTTCGAAGTTTGTAGCACTCTTACAAATATATAGTCGTAGATGCAATAAGTTCTAATGTTGCCTTTATTGGATCAGAAAATTCAAATTGTTTGGGTAGTTTCGCAAATGTAAAATGATTGCATAAATATTATTTTTTTTTTAAATCTTGTTATGTTTTACACTTTGAAGATATTCCAAAACAGTTAATACTTAAATTTTGCTGCGAATAGCGAAAAGTTCTAGAAATTTTGCTACAAAGCTGTTGAAAATTCGTGCATGAATTTTGTGAAATTTGGTAATTCGTTTTACGTTGAATCCCCGCAAGAGATTTACTTGGTATCCATAAATTGATTCCGGGATATGTTTCCAGATTCAATAAAACACTTTTATTTTAACTTTCCAAAGTTCAAAGATCTAGCTCTGTATCCCTTCATACATATATTGAATTCCGCAAAATCTTATAACGAGATGTATCGTTGGAAGCTCAACTAGTTATTTCTTCCTGAATATTAAAAATATTATTTTCTAAAAAGTTTCACTACAAATTCGTTTGCGAAATCCTCGGAAAATATGCCTTTGGATTTTTTTATGTGAATTCTGCTTCAAATCTCAGGATTACAAGGATTACATCATCTACATTTTTTGTTTTGCTAAATTCATTCCTTAACCGAAAAAGAAATTCAAAATGACTCGGGAAGTCTTCAGCGGAAATTTGCTGAAAAATGAAATATTCATGTTTCCGAAATTAGCATAACGCTAAAGGAATGTCTGGGGAAATATTTAACAAAATAAATGGTGGAGTCGATTTTCTGCTAGAATTCTCACATGGTTTTATAAAGAAACTTGTAAAAGATCTTTAAGAAATTTTAGACAGAATTTTGGGATTGCATGTTTGACTAATACCATATCGAAATTTCTAGAAGCTTTATGGCACAAATCTGAAGAATGAGATATTTTAGTAATGGAACTTCGTTTAAAATCTGTTTATGCTTCAAAAGCAACACTTGAAAACAAATTCAAAATTCAAGGATTCTTTGACGTTTCTTCAGAATTCTTATAGATAAGATATCTACTAATGCTTTCTGAAAGTCCATCAAAAATTCAACAAAAAAAAAACATGTTATATTGTAGCAAGAGATATTTCTTAATTTTAAATTCAGTAAAATCTCAAACTACGAATAGGAAATCTTTAGGAAGTCATTAGAAATATTGCCAAGATATTCGCCTAAAACAGGTACTTCTAGGACTTCAACTTTGATAATTCTAATAAATTCCACCTTAATAATTTACAGTGGCTCCACCAGAAGTTCCTCCAAAAAGGGTTCGATTGGATCTTTCGCAAGTACACAGATAAACTGAGGCACACAGTAAAAATGAACCAAATTCATCTATTTTTACGGCATTTCGATTGGTTTTCAATCAAATATGCTTGAATGTTACATGATCGTGTAAATTTAAAAAAAAAGACAATTTACACCGTCTTCAGCCATAGGCTGCACAGACTGAACATAACTTACATTAGACAACGGACACACGGAACGACCAGTGGACCAATGAAGAATTTTTCGTTTGACGAAAAGTTTTCTCCGACTGGGGCGGGAATCGAACCCACACTCTGTAGCACAATACGCCTAAACGACTGACGCCGCTAACCGCACGGCTACGAAGCCCACCAAAGTGCATTTGATTGAAAAATGAGTAATTTATCGTCGACATTTTAATTTATTTTGATGCTCCAAATATGTGTATGAAAATAAACTTAAATTCTCAACAAATTCTTGCTGTGTAGAGATAAACATGTTTCTGTATCAATCTGCTCGCCATAGTCCCATTTTGCATCAAATCGTATTCCTAGCTGGCAGCACTCTCTCAGATTTCATTGAAATTTTGTGGATGTGTAGATCTTGACTAAGTAAGCCTACTTTACTTATCTCATTTATTTGACAAGCGTGACTGAGCCTAGGGCATAACGGAGCCGAAGGTAAGCCTGTACTTTTTCTAAAATTTATCTTGACTATCATTTGAAAAGAGCCAAACTTTTTTATCCGATTTTTTTTCCATAATTATGTAATCGGAAAATGGCAACTCCCATTTTGTATACAAGTTTTGTATGGATGACTTGTCGATAATTGTCTAATTTTTTAATAATAATACTAAAAAAAATCTCACTTGCTGAGTGTAGACGTTGAGAAGATTTTCATAACTTAAATTTGATTTAGAAAAAAAAGGTTTTATTGATTTTTCTTTAATTCTAATTAAATTTTATCTAGAGACAGGATCGGCACTTTTAAGGAAAAGGTTTCACTTTTAAGGTTTTCTAACAACAACTTTTTCTTGTCCTTAATAATTCTTATAGCGTGTCATTTACAAACTAAACCGAATACAGTGGGATTCCGTTTCTGGCAACAAAGTCGAAAATTTCCGTTTCCAACAACGGAACCGTGCCAAAATCGGAATTCATTTGTTTAATTTCATTTTATAATTATTTGTTTCAAAAACAACATTAGAATGTTGTTACATCATCCTTATGGAGTCATATGATATCGAGACTACGGAACGGTCCACATCGAAACCGATTTCCGATTTCCAAAACCTGTAGCCCCGTAATGTTAATTATGATATACGTTCTACATACTTTTTTCCGCTAAAATATCATGCTATAAAACCTCAAGAAACCAATAGGAATCTTCAGCTGCTCGTAAGGTAACTACAGGGACACGCTTCACTCTGAAGCATTTTGCTAGAATACTACATGGACCTGCCTAGAACTCTCAGGACCTCGCGTAGGATTCCAATAGGATTTTACATATGCCGAAAGGTTAACACACTTAAATTATTTTACAAGATTCCGTGAATTCCACCGTAATCTCAGCAGCTGAAAAGTTCGGTGAATGAAATTATCGGAGTACGGTAAATTTTTACAGTTTTCGGTAAAATTTCACCGGAATCCGTTGAATTTCAACAGAATTACGGTGTTTTTATTTTACCAAACTGTTCAGATGTTGGGATTACGGTGAAATTCACGGATTACGGTAAAATAATTTAAGTGTGTAGCTAGAAAAGTTTAGATTGTCGCTCAAAATCTTTAGATTCCACTGCGATATTGGAAACAATTCTCAAGTCTCCAACGAAAATTTTCAAAAGTTTATTTTTCCCAAGTTACCACTAGAACTCCTCAAATTCAGCTGGAAAACTTTTCAAAATCCCCCAAGATTTCGCCAGAAATACTCAAAATACCACTCAAAATTCGCAGTATCCCGCTAGGAATTCACAGGACGCTATAGAAATATTTAGAGTGTATTGGGAATTGTCATATTTCGCTCAGCACAAGAATATCCCAGTGTCCGCTAGGAATATCCAGACATCCTCAAGAATCCTTTGAAAGTTCTGAGAAGCCCCCTAAAACCATAAATCCCCTAAGGATTCTGCAGGGTACAGTTAGGAAACTCATAAACCTGGGGGTGACCTATTTCACATAAAGACGTTTCGCATACGGACGTTTGGCATAATGTACGTTTCGCATAAGGCAGTTGCATACAAGAACAGGTAGCATTTTAAAGAAGGCATATAATTCTGATTATGCCAAATGTCCATTATGCCAAACTTCCGTATGCGAAATGTTCCAACCCCCATAAACCTAGCTCGTAAGGAACATTTTGATTATTTTATGGGACCCGTATCCTTGATTGAAAATCGTATATAGAATGTTGGATTGTCTCTTAAAAAATCTTTTACGAAGAGGAAACGTAGCTCTAATTAATTGTAAAATTGTAGAAATAATAATTAAACACTATCAATCGTATGTATCGCACACTTCAAAGATATTATTGAGAATAAAGTGTAGTTTGAACTGTGTTCGTATTTGTCATGGTGGCGGTATTAAATGGCGCGTTAGAGTTCTAAAGATTGATTTTAAATTCAGCGAAATTTGTACTCTTTTACGGATTATATGTTTACACTTCTGCAATTCACTAGAACAACGCAATTTATTTTCTAAAATTCCTAAAAAATTATGACATACTACTTTTGTTTTATTTGTTTTAATGACTGCGGTGCGTTTTTACATAAACAATGTGTGTAGTTCCAAATTTATGATTGAAACTCTCTGTGAGTCATAGATTTCTAGGCTTCGAAGTATATCATTACTACGCCATCGCTTCTTTGTCAGTGCTTTTCGTTTTTTTCGAACGAGCCGTTGCAAATCTGAAGAAAAGCGGTTTTTATGTGTATCATCTACTGGCAGACTCAAGTGGGCTGGTCACACTGTAGCTCTAGAATGTAATCAATGTGTCTCTGACCTGTTGTTCAAATGACTAAAGTAACAGGAACGATAATATTTACAAAAACTTACAAATTTGAATGGTATTCAAAAATGTTGTTAAAAACGGATCCATTTTTTTGCCAAAATCGGGGGGTGCCAAAAATGGAGCATGCCAAAAACGTAATCCCACTGTATGTGAAAGTCTCAATTATCTCAGAATTCTATGAAACTCAATAATCGAGTCAATTTGGTTTTATCAGTTTACTTGAAATGATAGAGAATTCCATGTACAAATTTTCTCATTTGTGGCCTACACTGAAAAAAATATTTTTTTCGTTATTTTTGTTCAAAAAATTACACAATTCTCCACAAGTCATCATCTGTTCGAGTTGGCGTTATATTCCTCCAAAGTAACATTAAACTTCGGAGTTTCAGCCCAAATTTTGCTAAGATGTTAGATACAAATATCTTCTGTATTTATTCCGATCGTAATAAAGGCATTGTTAAAATCATTGTCCATTATTAGAGATGGAAAAACAAAAATGCTTTTAGTAAATCCTACAAAAAACATTTCAGCTTTTATGTGAGATATATCGGCAGGAATTTCGTCAAGAAGTTCAAGACACAGTAAAACTTTGATTTTTCCGACAAGAGTTTAGTTTTTTTTTTCAAAAAGAGTTTCAGCTGACATTCCTCGCTGATTTATCCTACAAATTTCTCTAGAAAATCTTCAAACACGTTTTTTGTATGTGTTATTTTAGAAATCCTGTTACAATTTCCTCCAACCAAGTACTCTTTAAGGAATAGTGCTATTACAGAAATCCCTCAATAATCTGAAAAAATAAAATATTACGGGATCTCTGAAGTAGCATCTGAATAAAAATTGTTGATCAAATTGATTTCCAGTAGACGAATTCCATCCAGAATGAGACAAAAAAAAAAAAATGAAAATCGTACCCCATAATCTTCAGTTTGGATTAAATTTTGCACGTTTTTTTGGTATGGTAAAATAAGTGTTTTCCATAGAAAAATCGATCATTTTGATTCGAGAATAACTTTTGAAAATGGGCCATGAATTTTTACATGCAACTAAGTTTAAAAATTCTAACTACAAAACTGTTGATTTTAGAGAAAAACATTCTATGAAGAAGTTTTAGTTAACCGTTTGGACTATAAGAATAAAATACACACTGAAAAAATGTTTGAAACAAAGTTTCATGATTGAGAAATTTTTAATAAAAAAGTTTTCCTAAGAGCAACTTCTATCCGATTTTCAAAATGTTGGTATTTTGTCAAAATAAACACGTTCTTATGACATAATCAGTATGTTCAACCATAATGATTATCTTGATCACTTCTCTAGAAGTAGTCATTTCCGAATTATCTTAAGTTAGCATTAGCATTAAGCATTTCGCACAAATTCGTAGGTGGTACAGTCCTAGACCATTGTATGAGGGTTGCCTCCTTCCCGTCCGTTACCAAAGTCAGAAATTTGGGACTAACCTCTAACTCTTAGACAAGATTGACGCATCCTCCAATAATCGAGAGCTGTTCTGGCCACGTCCTCGCGAAAGCTGGGGAATGGGAAAGGATGATTCGTTGAACACCTACTTAAGAAAGATGCAGAGAACTCTACGACCTCTCGTAGGTGTTACGGGATTTTGTGGAATGTTTATGGAAAGTAGACTGGCCCAGCTCAGTATGGGAGAAAAATAAAGTTGTACAATTCCACGGGGCACCCCTCAGGATCATTCCTTAGGGTTAGAGTGAGACTTCCTTAAAAATTTCAGCTGATTAGGTCGTTCAATGAGCTGGCGCATTTGAATTGAAGTTAATATGGGGTTTCTAGCTCAAACATATGAGAAACAGTACATCATATACTGTTTGGTTCAAGAAAATGGTTGATCACGTTCAATTGAACCAAGAATGTCAAAAACACTACTTGATACCATAGCGAACAATATTGTAGAAGGTTGTATCTTGATTAAAATTGATAAAGTTGGTGTTTTATCTATCTGAAGTACATCTGCCATACTGCTCCTTATTTCTTCAACATAGCATGATGGTTTCCACTAGGCGCATCATAGCCACCTATGACGCTGGGCGAGCTTCTGCATAAGGCACATGCATATATGTGATTGTACGGGAGTGCTGATCTAAGCCTAACTTTCAACAACTAAAATGGTAATGAAAATGAGATTCAATCCAGATACAACCTTCTGCAAATATGTTCATTGGGGTATCAACTAGTGTATTTGTCATTCTGGGCCCAATTGAACTTGATCAACTAGTAAACAAAACTAAACAGTAACAAGGGTTCAATTTTCAATATATTTGAAACGAATATCCCATGCAAACTTCGAATTGAATGCGCCAGCTGGTGGCGTAACCAATTGAGTTTAAATTTTGAGAGACCTTTTTTCTTACCCTAAGGCACATATCTACAGTGTGCCCCGTTGAGTTCTGCAACTTTTTCGTTTAAGGGCCTGTCTAATGGAAAGGATAGTGCCATAGGGTACGTTCGGTAAACGTTCTGGCCGACAAATGATTATTATTTATGCATAGTGATCATGCGCTGCTGATCAGAACAAACTCACTAAATTCCTTTTTCGAAACTCCTCCGCAATCCGTCGCTCCTCTGATCATGAACAATAGCGTAAGCCAACAAACTGCAGTGCATAATCCATCCCGAACCGAGCATCCACGAACCACATTCAATGTTTGAATCAACACGCTTAACATACACAGGAGATAAAAAAAACGAGTCGTGCGAAACGAATTCAATTGCTGGAGTCATCACAAAGCACTTTCGAGCAAAACTCCACAAATCATCTTCAGACATAATCACTGAAAAAAGCACTACAATTACTTTAAAAAACATTCCACAGAACATTTGCACGTGGCATAGCACAATCATTTCCGAATTATCTTAAGTTTAATGCAAACAAATATGAATTAAGTATTAAAATAGACCATTACATTGATTATTCGCGATTCTGTGGAAAACACTTGTTGTACCGTACCAAAAATATGTGCAAAATTTACTGCAAATCTGTTCTGTGACTGACCAATTTGAGTGAATATTTTGTAAGATGTCCGCGAAGCATGTTTTGGTATTCTCAAAAGATTCGCTTGTATCATTTCTAGAATAATTCCCTGAAAAGTAATACGGGTAATCTCGGGTAATTTTTGAATAATCCTACACACTTAATCTGTTCGGTAAAAACAACTGGGTTTTGGAACTACCGAAAAAGTCAGTAAACTAAAAAAAATCTCAGAAATCGAAAAACAGAAATTTTTCACTGAAATATTGCAGAGAGCTTTCTCTCGATATCATATATCGATACAAAATAAAACATGGTAAAATTTGCTTTTCAATTACGCGTGGCGACAGTTTTCAACTTACTGACTTTTTCGGTAGTTCCAAAACCCAGTAAAATTTTACCGACCCCAGTAATATAATCTAAGTGTGTAGGGCAAAGACCCAGCAAAAACCATGGTATAGGTATCTGCAGAAATCCTTGAACAAATCTATCGTATTTTTTTTAATATTTTCACGAAAGAGTATATTAATGTTTTAATCGAAACATTTGACAAATCAATAATTTATTGAATTATTGTTGGAATTTGCTAAGAAATATTCTTGCATGCTTTAAAAATTGCCGAGAGATTTTTTCAAAATAAGAACCACAAAGGCAACATTAGATAAATTGTTAGTGAACTCTGTAAAGAATTTGTGAAAAGAATCATCGCCAGGGACTTCTGGAATTTCTTTTATTAATAACTGGAGGAATCCTTAGTGAATCATTAGTGAATCGACTGTATGATATTTTAAACTAGCAATTAGAATTTGTATATAATAAGTACGTAGAGGACCTTCCTGGAAAAAAAAAAAAAAAAAAAAAAAATATATATATATATATATATATATATTATAATAAGCGTTCTCTGGCGAAATTCCTTACGAGATTTTCAAAGCAATCTCATAGAGATTATTTGTAAAATTTTCTGTTGAATTCAAGAAGCCTGAAGAATTTCCATGAAAAATCTTTGCATGAACTTTGCTTAAACAGGTTAAGGAGTTCTAGTAGAAATTACTGCAAATATACGATTTCCTGAAAGAATGAATGCATGTTGGAACCTTAAAAGTACATTATTGATTGCCCTGAACTAATTTTGGAAGAATCGCAACTGATATGGTGTGCAGCGATTCAAGACAAAATCATAAATTGCCACTTCTAAGCATCCTGTTGAAAAACAATACCTACTTTTGTACTAGTACCGAACTTAGATGTGATAGTCAACACTGCGATGTTACACGATATCCGGTACATCGCTGGTACACTACGAGTGTTCTCTACCACAAAAAATACCTTGGATACGTGTGTCGGCACTATTTATTGTAACGAACGGATATTCTCCTCTCTGCACTGCTGTATTGCTGTAAATGCCATAACCATACGTTCTAATCCCGATCTAAATTATTAGGTGCCACATATTGTTCTATCCCGATCAGAAAACGTTCCAACTCTGTTATTTATCATCTATCTTTTTCCCACTGAAACCATAACCTTATTTTTTAACCCAAACTTTCAGCGAGAACCACATCCTATCAGGTCTATAGGTCTATGCTCTGGAACACCACTAGTACATGATGGCGCACTATCGTTGTGTAGACTATGTGGCTGAAATTGATATGTAGAATATGCAGGGCGAATGGGAGAGTAGTGCCACGTTTGTGGAGTTTTTTTTCACCTATTGCTCGTTGCGTTTCTACCGATAGTTATATGCAGAGAATGGCTCCGTTGCTTTTTGTGTTTAGGCGTTACTCGGAAAAACCTCTCGTTTCGACGGCAGCCAGCACAACGCCGTCAGGCCAAATCCGTGCAAGATGGTGGCACGTATAGAGTAAACCGCCATCGTCAGTGCAATGCAATTCAGAGATGCCTTAGGGGTGGAGAGTAGGGTGGACCATAGTTCCCAATATGTTTAATCGATTTTCTTCATACAAACTCAAAAGTTGACGAATTTTGCTCAAATTTTCACAATTGCTTCTGGGAGTTCACATGTAACATATTTTTTTTTTACAAGTTGATATTTTCCATATCAAAATTAGCCACCCTAGTGGCGAATCATCATCACCACCAGCCCCAGCAGTGGTAGCCACAGTGAACACATCTCTGCCAACAACGCGCTACGTCCGATATCTTTGTTACACACATGCTTTTGCCGTGCGCGGTAGCTTCCCGGGAATGTATGGTTTTTAATTAAAATGTATACGGAAAAATCCTGCTATTTGGGGCACGTCCTGCCAGAGCACTTGGTTCTGGTAGCTAACCTGGAGCTATCCGCCCGGTTAGAAAAGCAAGCAAATCGAGTTATCTTGGAAATTGCGCTACTGGGAATCGCGTCAGGCTTCGAACTGCTCTGGTTGCATAGCGACTATTACCGGGAAGGAAATGACCGAAATAAATATAATCACAATTCGTTTAAAACTCCAGAAGTGTAATATTCTTTTTTTGAAATGAATTCCATGAAAATTATCTAATCTTCTTGCTTGCTCTTTTTTTCTTTAAAGCTCTGCATTCGCATTTTGGTTAGTATTCTTATGAACATTTAGGGCCCAAATATTCGAAGCGGTAAACGCGCAGCTATTCAACAAGACCAAGCTGAGGGTCATGGGTTCGTAAAGAAAATTTTCTCGACTTCCTAGGCCTAGGGCATAGAGTATCTTCGTACCTGCCAAACGATATACACATGCAAGAATGATCAATTGGCAAAGAAAGCTGTTAGTAAATAACTGTTAAAGTGCTCATAAGAACACTATACTGAGAACCTGGCTATCCCAGTGGGGACGTAACGCCAGAAAAAAAAAAGAATGACTTCGAAACAGTAACTGGTGCTCGTTAGTTATAAATTCTTTCGATCAAGCTAAATTATTCTTCATGCGCTAGTGATGAAACAATTCATAAAACTATAAAATTTTGTAAATCATACATCACGTTTTATGTGAGAAAGTCTAACCTAAAAACGAAAATTGTTCGATCCACCAAGTTTAACTGCAACTGTTTCACAACCATTTCCTTCACATTATGTTGCCAACTACTCCATCAACTTTGCCGTAGCAATCCTAACCCTGCCACTCTCCATTAATATCGTTACAATTTAACCTCTAAACCAACAACCATATTTCCATTAACACTCCATTACAAGCGAGTGCAATTTTATTCTCGTAGTAACTTAACCTCTTCCCGTTCCCCTGCCTCCCACCGGTGGTACAATTTCCCAAGCATAAACTCGCCACCACACCAAACGTTGTGCTCAGATGGCCGCTGCCACAGTCAGTAGCATATGTTACAACTTTTCACCGCCAATCCAACTTCGCATTTGTTATAGTTGTGCATAGTTCACAATGTGGTAAATTGTATAACCAAAGTTGTAGATTTGCCCATCAAAAGCGGCGAGCGCAAGTGGATGGCAACAATGTTGCAATAATTGTACCAATCAGGAGAGCGGAACGCCCGGATCGTTTGAAACGTCCTCTTCTGGTCCTTCCCCTGGTACCGAGAAGCATGGGTGTAGCTAGAATTTACAACAGGGCGACCTCGATCCTTCCACTGGCCAGTTACACTACCGGTATCATCTTGAGTTCCTTTTAGTACACGACTGTTAGATAGAATATGGATTCCATACATTGCTCCAAAAAATCTGATAGGGTCGATGTACCAATAACCGCATAGCTAAGAACAAATATTCGTATAAAATCGAAAAATAACGCTAGCGTCATTATTTTTACATCATCTGAAAGCTTTTTATCTTGATTTTGTGTAAATAATATGAAAACTACGAAAACTCATATGTTTGTATTTATTATCGTTTGTGCCACAATAGGAATACATGTGCCTATAGTAGCACTATTTCTAATTTCTGTTCCTATAGTAGCACTAGCATCACGGCGTTGGCAAAATACTAATCAAAACCGTATTTTTACAAGGCTTTTGTATTTTTCCTTCGACGTGTGGATCAAAAGCTTTCGTTTATTGTAAAAAAAGTTCTTAATTCATTAATTATTTCGGATAATGAAAAATAGTTTCTCTCAGTAGTGCTACTATAGGAACAATAGGTTTACTATAGGCGCAAGGGAGCTAAAATTTTAAGCAAAACTAATTATTTCGATCAGTTTTTGAACAAAATCAAGCTGTGTATCAATGGTACTTAGATAAATAGCTCCTGATGTTCATTTCAAAAAATATTTTGAAAAGATTTATAGCCAAACGGCCGTAAAAAGCCACTATTGCGACTATAGGGAACTGTCCACTAAGGGAACACTGACCCTAGATTTATTTTATTAGCACTCTTGCTAAGAATTACTTCCGAATTTCTCCAGATATCTCTCAGAGAGTTATTCGAAATATTCCTCTGATGAATTCTATAGAATTTATCCCTGGAAATGTGTTTTGGGATGCCTATAGCTTATCTCTTGGTTCACTATTTTAATCAAAATGGTCTCTATTATCACTATTTTTCGTTTTCGCCTTGGTGCACAAGTTCAGATGATCCAAGGAAACCTTGACAGGCTCTAACGCGATTATTCTCCTGGAATTTTTTCTTAGTTTATTCCTGAGAGAGAGGAGACAGCTGGCCTAAATTGCGATCTTCCAAAAGTCAAACGAACCTGTCACCAACTATCACTGCACATTCGAAGGGCAGAACGTGAAAAACCGTCAAAATTCAAGTAAACGTTATAATAATTTCTAGGTGTTTTTCGATGATTTCGCATTTAAAAAAATTGAATACCTAAATATAGTAGTGTGTAGGCAACCTGCTATTGTTTTTTTTTCTTATTCATATCACTTTTCCCTCTCAAGTTTCTAGAAGGGAATGTCGTCTAGTAATTTCTCCAAATTTATCTTAAGGAATAGTTTAAGGGATTCCTTCAGGCATCCCTCCTAAAACTCATCTAGAGATTTTTCACGAACTCTTCTAGTAATTCGTCTAGTAATTCCTCCAGAGATTGTTCAAGAGAGGAATTTCTCTAGAATTTGTTTGCTTCGGAAAATGCTTTGGAACACAGCACTACTTTTTCCAGTAATTTTCACAGAGCGTACTCTGATTTTTTCCGGATACAATTCCAGATATCCTCCAGAGATTTTTCCAGTCAATCTTCCAAAATTTTCCAGCGTCCTTCAGAAATATACTTAATGGTTCTAGACAGACATTGCTGAATTCGTTCTCATTTGATTTCGAAGTACGCTCGAAGCAACCGAAGAAAACATCCCATCTGTATCGGTCCATGATCACAATGTTTCGCAAGTTGTAACAAGTAGGATAAGTACCAGCAGCAAACAAGGGCCACAAAGAGAGATGATAAAACCCATTTTTCACACTTGTACACCATTGAGGATAGTTGTTTTATTTTACTGACAGGATAACAATCCCCGAACATCCTATAACAATAGTGTCCCAGGTTTGGAGGTTTTTTATATGGGTTTTATCATGAATTGTTATTTCTCCGATTCAATCAGAGCCGTAGCATTAGATGACAAATAAGCTCATAATTGTTACAGGAGCTGATCATAATTGTTACAGAGAGCAATTAGTGAGAGATTCTCTCAATTTTCTCAGGATTCAATCACTGTTTCTAGATTTTCTAGACTTTTTCCAGAAAATCCTACAACAATTCCTCAACGGATTCCTCAATTGATACCCAATACCAATTTCTAAAAATACCAATAATTAAAACTATATCCCTGGCAACTCCCAGAAATGATTAATTCTTCGAGATCTTTCTTCTCTAAGAGCTCCTGATGGATTTCTTGCAAGAATCTTAGGAACAATTTCGAAGTTCTTTCTTCTTCTTTCTGGCGTAACGTCCCCACTGGGACAGAGCCTGTTTCTCAGCTTAGTGTTCTTATGAGCACTTCAACAGTTGTTAACTGAGAGCTTACTGTGCCAATGACCATTTTTGCATGCGTATATCGTGTGGCAGGTACGGTGATACTTTTTGCCCTGGAAGTCGAGAAAATTTCCAACCCGAAATGATCCTCGACCGGTGGGATTCGAACCCACGACCCTCAGCTTGGTCTTGCTGAATAGCTGCGCGTTTACCGCTACGGCTATCTGGGCCCCAATACCGAAGTTATTCCTAACAATATTCTTAGTGAATTTTTTTCAAATTTCAAATCATATAGATATCTCGAACGACAGTTTTAGTGGAGGCATTTTTGGAGAAATTACTGTTTGAATTCTTGAAGATGGAAATCTTGAACGAAATATCACTGGATAAACTTTCGAAAGACTTAAGAATTTCTTACGAAATGTATATATCTTCTGAAAATTTTCTGGTATTATTCTTGGAAAAATCCAGCTAAAATTATAAAAGGTATCTTGAACGAAATTTATGAAGGAATTCCTTGAGAAGCCCATTAAAGAATCAATCAATGAAATGCTGAAGAAATCTTGGCGAAAGAATACCAAAAACTGTTCGCTGTGCGTTTAGTATTACCAAGCATTAAGCCGCAGCGATCCAAGAAGTGCGGATTCGATTCCCACTTCAATCCGGAAAACTTTTTGTGTGCATAGTATTTCGACTGTGTCACTCGACGTTGCATGCTAGTCCTTTGTGTAATGTGGTGCTTTCTTCGAAGGGCAAATTGTCCACTGGAAGCATTAACGTGTCCTGCATTTATTACAAAATTGGTAATTATTTTCGTACTGTCACGAGCAGGGATTGAATCCTGAGAAATCGCTCTCTGTAACTGTCATAATATGCTGCACATTATGAGAGATTGTTTATCGTATACTGCTACAATTTGGATCAGATTGGGGGGATAGTAGTGCATAATAAAACCCCTCTAAACATGCTCCAAACCTGGGGGACACTATTTCTATTGGAAGTTTGTGGATTGTTTATCGTGCCAGTAAAGAAAAACACCAACCCCCAGCGGTAAACCAGCGAGAAAAATGAATTTTATCATCGCTATCTCTTTGGGGCTCTTGTTCGCTGCATCCATTTATCAGACTAGTTACAATTTGCGATACATTGACGATAGTGGACCGCAACAGATGGGATGTTTTTCGTTGATTGCTTTGATCGTGCTTCATACTCAAATGAGAGCGAATTTTGCAATGCCTGGTCACGAGAACTTGTCGTTATTTCCAAACAAAAAAAAAAATGAAATATTTATAGAGAAATTTCTGACCGGGTTACCTGATTTTCTTTGTGAATACGAATCTTTCTGTTTGGACTATAGTTCTCGCGCAACAATTCAAAAGGGCCAATCCGCAGATCGTTAGTTCTGAGAAAATTCGATGTGAATATTGTTCATCATATTTTCAATTCTTATTTCTCAGAATTTAAATCAATCAGTTGAGTTCTTGCTCGTAGAGTGACGATAAATACGCGTTAATAATCGATTTTATTTCGTTAACTGTCGAAAACGTCAAAAAATGATTTGATTTTCAACTAAGGCTAAATTAAATTTTGTAAGCGTGCATTGGCCCAAGGCCTTTGAAAAAACTTGGAAAACTTGGAATTATCAGGGAATTTCATTCAACCTAGAAATACCTGGAATTCTCAGGGGAGTTCAGCCACAATCAGAGATAATTAGTAATGCATGCTATAATTTGTCCTTCTTGTGACACAAAAATGTTTGTCTGCGCTCCTATCAAATCGATGGTCTGTACTTTAATTTATAGTCATTTTTTACTTATTCAGCATAAAACATTTTTGAACAATAAAGTATTCCAAATTGGTAAATGCAAGTACAGTTCCTAATTGAAAATTATTGCTCATTCGAACAAAAATTTCGACAGTTTCGTACCTGCATAGTACATTTATAGTTATGCAAATCTCTTTCTCATTTTTGTCTTAATCTGCTTGCAGTGAATTCAATCCTGGTGCAAATTTCTAGAAGTTCAGACAAACTTTCAGAGACTATTACGCCCCTTTTCCAAAAGTTCTTAATGATATTTTTCTCAGATCCCGAGGAATGCTTCAGAAGTTCTAGTGATTTCACCAGAGATGCCTTCTCAAGTCCATTCAGGAATTGCGCCAGGAATGCTACCAGTGATTTCTCGAAGGATGCTTAGAGGAATTTCTTTGAAATTCGGTCCAGAAAATCCTTCCAACGCTACAACCTCTAGTGATTTTTTCAGATATTATTCTGATAAAACAATCTTGGCGATTATCGCAGGATTTCCTGCAGATGTTTTTTTACTGGTTCTTTCACCGATTACTCCAGTTGTTACTTCTAGGAGATTTCCCACAGATCCTATAGGAGTTCTTACACAAGGGTTTATTCTAAATCTTTTGAAACAAAAATGGTTCAGACATTTTTTCTAGAAACCCTAGCAAAATTCCTACGTTGATTTTTTCTTTTATCCCAACCATGTTAATAAGGATTTATTTTCTTGGAGGTACGACTTTTATGTTGATGTTTGAGGTTATGGCTTTCAGTCTTAAATAAAACTCAAAAACGGATTTTTGCTTACATCCGACGTTTCGGACACATGTATTGTGCCTTTTTTCAAGGATTAATCTTGAAAAAGGCACAATACATGTGTCCGAAACGTCGGATGTAAGCAAAAACCCGTTTTTGAGTTTTATTTAAGACTGAAAGCCATAACCTTAAGGATTTATTTTAAAAATTCATCTGCGATCCAGGAACTGCTATAAAAAAAATTTCTTCAACATTTCATTGAAATATTATTGTTGTGGTTTGATCGATTTTCAAATAATGTTTCAAATAAAATTTCCAAATCGCCATGGATTCTTAACAACTTAATATAGGGTCCACACCAGTTAATACTACGTCAATTATTACAGTTATTGCTCCGATCATTCATATATAAATTTCTTCAGGGATTTTGTCAGAATTTCTTCAAGGAGTTTAAAATAAAAATCTTGTGCGGCATTATTCAGAGATTCGAACTTTTTTTCAGTCATCTTAGTAATTTATCAAATAAATTCTAGAAAGAATTTCATCAACAATCGAGGAGTTTTTTTCAGAGATCATCGTAGAAATTCATCAAGGCAGGCACTTAGAACTTACACGAGTTGAATTTTCTTTAGCAATTCCCCGCAGTTTATTTTTCAAAATTTTCTTCAGAAAAATCTGAAAAATTTCATTGGCATTTCCCTGGAAAAATCCCTTAAGGCTGATACAAATATTATTTTTCTTTTATGTCAGCACCCCCCCCCCCCTTCAAAAATCCGAAAATTTTGAAGGGGAGAAAAAAAAGATTCATCATATTTTTGACATCAGTTAGGTTTTTTAAATTTTTAAAATAAAAAACAGGTAAAATAATGATCCAGATGACGATTGAAAAAAGTTTAACAAGTATCGTTAAAAATAAAAATTCTAAAAAATAACTTTTTTTTTCATTTCTATGTTTTTGTTCCTTATTTATTTTTTTGTTCCTTATTTATTTTTATCCCCCCCCCCCCTCGTACCTTCCAAGTGGTTCCGGACATAAAAGAAAATTAATATTTGTATCAGCCTAATAAATGATTGAAAAATTCTTTGAAGACTTCCTTGAAAAAGGCATGAATTCCTGAAAGAATTTCGAATTTTTAAAGATGCTCCAAACAGGAAAGTTTGACAAAATCCTAGAAAATCAATGGAAAGATTTTCTGGGAATTTTGAATTTTCTTCAAGAATAAAAAGAATTTTGGATGGATCCTACTTCCTTTAAAAATCCAGATTGAATTCATGAAGGTATCTAAAAAAAAATCATGGAATATGGGAGTAAAATTGAAAAGCCGCCAACCTAAGTCCAGAACCAGATTTAAGGCTTAACGCGGAAAAAGTAAAAAATCATCATTCGCAAAATTACAGGTAATCAGTGCGCTTGAAAGCTATGATATGCGAGCAGTTAAATACTACGAGCTACTGCAATGCGCTGTTGACCATTTAATCAGCGAATTTTGCTAAATTAATGGAATAGATGTTTTCGAAAAAACTGATTACGCCTTCACCATTGTTTGGTCGTTATTTTGTATGGTTGTTTACATTTTAGAACCGGACACGTTGGGGTAGTAAGAAGAAGCCGCGAGTACCTCCCATGGTGAAATATTGCCAATCAAACTTCTGAAGAGATGTTTGGGAGTAATATATGAAAGAAAATTTACAGCAAAACGAGCAGTTGTACTTGTCGTAATGTCACTAGGAATTTAAAAAAAAAGTCTTAGAAATATTCTTAAAGAATTGCTTTTTCAAATGACGAATAAAACTCTCATGTCCTGGTTCCTGTTAGGTGTCTTTTGTTTGTTTATTTTTTTCAGCTAAGAGGTCTTCAAAGTTCTTTTTCCAAGACGGTCAGTCACTACCAGCCCTGATTATCCCAAGATCATTTATGCAAACATACAAAACGGCCTCCAGAGAAATTACCCGGGTGCGATACTGATTTACATAAATCTGATTCTAATTTTGAGGGACAGACTATTCCATTTTCTAAAGTTCGAATAGACTATTTACTTCATATCTGACTTTGATTATTAAAGAGACTTTGAGGTCATTTGATATGTATGCTTTGTGGGAAAATTAAAAGATAATCACCATTTTTTCTTAAGTTTTTTACCTATGTTGTTTACACATTTATAACAAACAAATAGTTTTTATTTTACTGTAGTGGAAAATATTTTGAAATGTATTTTGGAGAATTTCCAGAATCTGGATTTCTTCAAACCTGGAAATATCAAGGAATTTCATTTCTGTAAATAAGTAGACACCCTGATTTCTGGTCTTTTCATTCAAACATAAGTTCTCCAAAGTTCGTATTTTGAAGACACTTTGTCGCTACCTTGGAGGAGTTGTCAGAGGTATGGAAACATATATATTTTTTTTGAGAGGCCCAGGTTGCATTTCATCAAGAATAAAAATTAAAAAAAAAGTTTTGGCGAGCGATCTTTCAAAGAGTATGGGATGGCTCCGATAGAATTATCAGTAGGAATTTCTAAAGGAACATCTCGAGAAATGACTGAGGAAAAACCTATAGAATTCAACAAGGAGTAGAAGAAGACAATTGTTGAAGATATCCCTTAACAACAAAGTTACTAAATAGGTATTCCAGGAGTAATTCCTGAACGAGTCCGAGAAGGAAAGCGTGAAAAATTACATCTTATTCCACTAAGAAGCCCATCAAACATCCAGTAAGAACTTCTAGAGCAATTCATTAGGCAATTCCTGGTGAATATTTGGAAATTGTTCCATTATGATACCACGTAAGAATTTTTGGGGTTGTCTCGAGAGGTATTCTCGAAGGAATTCATGAATGAGCCTTTGGAATATTTCTATATGGCATTCCCAAAAAATACCTTGAAGTAATATTGGAGCTTATCCCGAGAAATTCGAGGTACTCTCGATTAATGAAATATTCCCTTGAGTTGTTATTAGAGAAACTCCTTGAAGAGAGAGCCCCCCTCTGGCAACGTCCATGCTGAAGAGCCTGACAGGTTCGCTCACTGTCCCGCGAGTGACACATAAAACAATCGGGTGCGGTGCGGCTCCCCTCCATATCGAATGCAATCATTGTGCGATGATAATGGAAAGAGTTGTAGGAAAGAGCGCGCCCTCGGGGTTCGGAACTTGGGAATTCTGTGGTCGCGCTTTTTTTTTGTCTCCGTCTATTCTCTGATAGCTAGGTATTTCCGCTGTGTGTACTCATGCTCCATCAGGGTGAATGCACAATGCGATGAGTAAATCGTTCGTGTCTATTTCGACGTGATTGCCCTATAACCTGTCCCCTTCCCATCCTTCCATGGCTCGATGAAACTTAGCCAGGACTGTTGTTAGTTTTTCGGTTTGCTGATGGTAACCTATATTTGCTCTGCACTTTGGTTGAATAACGAGCGATGAAGGTAATTGAAATAAGTATGCTGTTTTATGACCTTATAATGGGATTCAAGAAGTCGTGAAATATGAAGTGCATGATATTTTATGACCATGTTGATTTTATACTACTATCAATTTTCTTGCAAACATGACCAATAGTGTATGTATAGGCATTAGAGACAGGGTAATTCGATGGTTAGATGGTGGATTCAAATTCCTTCGGCCGATGATTGGGTTGGAAATTTTAACTACTTTCCATGCGCAGTTTCAAGAGCAGATATATCGTTTTCAAACTCATGGACGAAACAAAATGTTCAAATGCAACCGTGTGGAAATTCATTGCACAATCATTACACAATATCATTCTTTCCCCATCCCAACCGACTGTAAGGACTATGCCGGCGTCGTTATTGATCATCAATATGAGATCTGCTAAAATACGCACTTCCAGAATAAATGGAAAGTCCCATCCCTTATTCATTTGGATCGAAGTACAATTATTACCACTTATGGTCAATCACGGAACATGTACAGTCAGTCTATGCTATGCTATGCTATGCAATATTCTTCACTCGGGCTAGTTCTGTTCTGTCCTCGTAGCCTTTGACTGAAAACACAGAGAAAAATACTTTTATGATTGAAATATTTAAGTCAAAATACAGAGCACATTGTTCAGATTACTATTAGTAATACCCATTCGATTGAGTATTCACGCGGAAATGCAAATACATATTAATTCAATTGCCAGCGTTATGCATTTCACTAGGGCAAGTGTACCATTAGTGGTGCACCTAAGGGAAAACTGCTAAAACACGGTGTTAAGATCATGAAATATATACGACACGAATGCACTATTTCAGTGTAAAGTGTCGCTAATAAAAAAAAAAAAAAAAAAATCATGAAATATATGATTTTAACGTATCATTCGATAGATCTCAAATCCTTCTATCATTCAAATGTATAAAAATCACGATTCAATTGAAATTTCCCAGCAAAAAGCCTTGCACCAATAATAGGAACACTGTTCCTTTAGTGGAGGTATATTTTAAGGATGGTTCCTTTAGTGGCGCAAACCATTGATTTCTTATGGGACCCTCCACTATGGGTACTGATGCACCACTATAGGTGCAAAGGAGCAAAAAAATTAAGCAAAATAATTGTTTTAAATAGTTTTACGGTTAAATTTCATGAATATTATTCGATTACTTGTATCATTTTCGCATCGTACATAATACAAAAATATCACATAATCATTGATTAGCGCGAAACATGCCAAAACACACTACCTCCACTATTGGAGCTACCTCCACTAAGGGAGCGTTTGCCCTACCCGTATATGAAATGCATTTATCCAATCAGTTCAAATAAGCACAAAATCGAATGGAACACGAAGCACAAACATCCCATCAATTCCGTTTATTCAATTTATTGAAGCCGTGATTTCGCGTTGCACAAACCAATTGCACAATATTTTGATACATTACTTCCGACGTGTAATTTTTCATTTTCCCAATAGCGAAGCCACGATGGAAAAAAATCCAAGTTAATCAAACTGCAATCCAATTTCCACTGCCGCTGCCGATTGTAAATTCCATTAACCTGTCACTGGCCGCTTGCTGAACTACAGTTGCCAAAGCCCCTCCCCACGTCATCTCTCTGTTGTCCTCCCAGGTGAAGGACATTTCCCACGCTACCTCCCTCTTTGTATAAACTGTCCTGCCACCCAATTCGGTAAAATATTCCTCGCGCGATACCGCCGTTATCAGATCAATTTAATCCTACACGCTCGGTGTATGCGGTTGCAGGAAAATTTATTCACCGACCACTGCCTATGCCATAGGTTCTCAAACTATCAGGAAGCACGACCCATATAGCCGTCAAGTTCATTGCGACTCGCCAGAGAAAACAGTAAGAATCAATCTCGAAAATGTAAAGTTGGACATTTTGAGCAAGTTTTATCCACATGAGAAAGTTCGAGTCTTCAGTAAAGTTGTTCAGAAGATCAAGGACATCCGAAAGGCAAAAAGTTTAGTAGTAAGCATGTAAAAATGAAGTTTTTAAGCAAGTCCTTCTTGTGATCCACGTTAGATGTAAAGTTCGAGCCTTCGGAAAAGTTGTTCAGGATGTCAAAGACATTCAGAAAGCAGACTTTTTAATTCAAAAAAAAAAAAAAAAAAAAAAAAACCGCTCGGTGCCACTAGTAAGCAAATAAAATTTAGCATTTCAAATGGTTTCGATCCAGATAGCATAGAAGATTCATGTTTAGAATATCCAATAATTTAGACCAAAAGCACTAAGAAATGAAGTGAGTCTGAACTGAATTGAAGTGATTCAGACCTGAATCTTTTAAGTATGACGTGAGTCAAACCTAAATCACTTAATTATAAGCAGAATCAGACATGATTTGCTAAAAATTATCCAGATCAATCCAGAATCTCTTGAAAATGAAGAGAATCTGTACTAAATTATTTAAACGGATTGAATTTGACCATTAGAATCATTAGAAAATGAAGTGAATCAATCCTAAAGTGCTTGGAAATGAAGGGAATCAAACATGTATCACTGAAAAATGCAATGAATCAATAATGAACAACTTAAACTCGAAATGAATCAGACCTGACTTACTTGAATATGGAGTAGTTCAGACCTGAACCACGTGAATATGAAGTATTTCAGTCGTTATTACTAAAATATAAAGTTAATCACTTGTGAATGAAGTGAATCTGACCTGCATCATTTAAAAATGAACTAAAACTGAAACATAACTTAATTAATTGAAAATGTAGACCTGAATCACATGAAAATAAAGTAATCAATGCTGAATTTCTTAAATATAAAGCAAATCTGACCTGAATCACTAAAAATAAATTGAATCAAACTTAAAACACTTTGATATGAAGTAAATCAGACATCAAACCTGAATCACTTAAGAATGAAGTGAATCAGTAATGAGTTTCTCAAATATAAAGTAAATCAGCCCTGAATTTCTAGAAATCGATTCCAAATCAATCGTACCTGAAGTGCTTGAATGTAAGGTGAATCAGACATGAATCATTTGAAAATAAAGTGAATAAGTCCTAAACTACTTGATCACGAAGTGAATCATACCTTAATAACTGGAAAATCCAATGAAACAAAACTGAATAACCTACATTTCAGGTGTATCATACCTGAATCACTTGAATATCAAGTAATTCACACCTGAATATGTTGAATACGTAGTGGATCTAACATGAATTATTTGGATATGGATCTAATCAAACATGAATCACTGGAGTATGAAGTGAATCGATCCTAAATCACTTGGATTCGAAGTGAGTGTGTCCTGAATCATTTGAATATGAAGTGAATCATACCTTGGTCCATATCACTTGAACATAAAATGAATCAAGCTTGAAACACATGAATATGAAGTGAATCAGTCATGAATCACTTGATATCATTTGAACATTAAGTGAATGAAACCTGAAACAGTTGGATATGAAGTGAATCATATATGAACCACTTGGATATGGAGGGAATGAAGCATGAATCAGGTGAATGTGATGTGAATCGAACCTAATTCACTTGAGAATGAATCGAATCTGATGTGAATTACTTGGATACGGAGCAAACCAAACCTGAAGCACTTGAATATGAAGTGAATCAGTTACTTGAACATAGATTGAATCCGACATGATTTTTTATATGAAGAGAATCAAACCTGAATCACTTGAATGTGAAGTGAATCAAACCTGAAACACATGGAGTGAATCAGACATGAATTACTTGGGTATGAAGTGAATCAAACATGATTCACTTGAATATAAAGTCAATCAATTCTGAAACACGTGGTTCTGACTGGAAAAGTTTGAAGTCAGGCTTGAATCACAAGCCCATATTCAGCTGAGTGCTTCAACACTTTTTCAAGCGAGTCCGTGTTTATGGCGGGTAGTGTATCTAGAAATATTTAGGATCTCTCACAAAATATAACAGCTAACTTAATTATTGAAACATATTGGAAATTTCTTGTTTTTTTAATAGATAATAATCTTTTCTAATCTTGATGACGAGGTTAAGATAATTGAGATTGATGTAGAGCATTAAGATGATTGTAGAACGAAGTCACTCTTCTAATAGTAAGAGCACAAGATTTAAGAACCAAACAGCGCTCCGCGTTGAAAATTTAATCGATTGGTCACCACTAGCAAGCAAGCAATTTGATCGATTTTCAACGTGAACAATTGTCAGATTCTCCAGTATTGTGCACTTGAAAATTCAAAGTTTGGCTTTGTTCTATAAAAACTATTAATTGAAAATTTTTCAGCAAAATCTTTCAAATTGATAAGGGGTTTAAAAATTTTTGCTTTCTTTCTTAAAAACTTAACCTTACGCACAATTTATTACTTTTGTCTCGGCAATTACAGAGGTTGAAATCCGTTAAGCCGATTTAAATTTTCCAAATTTTCCAAAATGTTTCAGAGAAACCAAGATATTAGTTTCACTTCATTTTTTTGTTCGTGGCTAAACTAAAACCAGTAATCTTTCATTAGTAGTTGATATACCACACTTACGCATATATTGCAAAACAAACAAGGGCCAATACACAACAAATGTAATTTTTGACCGAGACATTCGTTTAGCCGAGTTGCCCTTCAAATCTGTTTTTTTTTATGAATTGATGTATTTTTATGAGTGTTTCGTGTGAATGAAATTTCTAGTCTTCAAGGTACTTGAACAATTTTGAAATTGAAATTGGAGATTTCATTTGTCCTTTTTTTCAGTGAATTAGTGCAAATGCTAAAGTAACAAGAGAAATGCGTCAAAATAAAGATAAAAATAAAAACTGTTACCATGGTGACTCAATCATAATTAAAATGCTTGTTATGAAAAATGCAATGCAACTTTCAAGAAAAACATTCAAAATATGCCATAAATTGTCATGTAAAAATGACATAATACAAATTTGCGTTTTCTCGACAGTCTAAGACGATACCGCGCTCTTTTTTTGCAATTTTCTCGGACATCAGCAGACAAATGAAGTGTTTGTTTGTTTACATTTAAGCGCAATCCTCTATCGATTCACACCAACATACTTGTTAAAAGCTTCTTGGAAACGTTTTTACAACGCTCCGAGCATCTCTTGTCAGAGTGACTATTGTCGGCTGCCTCATTCTCTACGGCAGTTTTCCCACAAGAACTGCAGGTGAATCTCTTCGGCAGCTCCAAATAAGTCGCATTTTGAGGCGTGTTCATTTGGATTGATGACATCTCTGGCAAAATAGTTTTTCAGTCTCGGAAGTAACGTCAGCGGGAAGCTGATAGAACAAAGAAACATTTAAATGTTTTCATTGGTTTGTTTTGATAGAAAAATACCGTGTATTTGGCGTTTGAAATTTGGTTGCCGATAATAGTCGAATGGTGCCGAAGCCTTTAATTACCATGCTAAAATGTATTTTATTGGTGAACAATGATGAACCATAGTTATCCTTTTCAAACTATACATATTACACATTATTTTTGAAGTTAAATATGAAGTACACGCTTTTCATATTACAAAAATAGTTAGATTGTAATCGCCTCAAAATTAAATTTTACTATAAAGTTTGTTCTAATTATATCTTTTCGGGTCGGAAATATCTAAATTGTGTTCTTTAGATGTTTACATACATATATTAACTACCATTAATAGGGAGTTCGGTTTTTGCGTCGTCGGTGAGACGTCTATTTTTCTGCCACGCGTTTTGTTTGCTGGGTAGTGCATTTGAAGGCCCAAGCAAGCTAGTTCGGTTTTCGCGTCGCCGGTGAGACGTCTATTTTTCTGCCACATTTTTTTGTATATTTTATTGTGTATTTTTAATGTATATTTTATTGTGAAACACTTTTTAATCATGACAAAGATAGAAAAGTCACTTTTATGTATATATTTTTTTTAACAAAACATGAATGTTTTTTCACAATAAGTGTCGGCAAAGACTCTTGTAATTGTTTAAAAAGTATTCAAATATACATACCTTACCTCTTATCCAATATTTTTCATTACAGAAATCGTTTTGAATGGTTCGACACTGAAAGTGTAGACTTACTTTAGGAACACGTTGTCTGTAGCGACTAATAGGTGACTGTTTGAACTAAGGCTGCATGGATCGCATCACTTACCAAGGTGAATCCTGATTATGTAACTTTTGAACCCTCCCCACTAACAAATTCCGCCCTGTGACAACCATGGAGATGCAGAGGTGATCTCGGTCTCTAGTAACAATGGATGTCACACTCATAATCCAACCTTTCCCCGATGACCGTAAGGACGTGACCGGCGCCGTTATTGACTTTATAATGTTTGGAGTTGTCGAAAGTGTACATTGAAGATGGAAAGCTATTCCCAAGCTACATCTGTTGATTTCTTGTGCAACTTCGATTATTCTGGTCAATCACGGAGTAAAAACTACGAATTGTACGGTCATCAATGCTTATGCTTATGCTTATATATTAACTACCATTAATAGGTCATTAAATGGCTTTTTAACGAGTGGAATTTCGTTAAATGTCATATACTCATGACATATTGTGTCATTAGACTGATGCAAATTTTAAAGTTTTTGCTCCCCTATGCATAAACGATGTCAATTATGATGAAAATAATTTTCCCAAAATTTGAAGTGATTCGGAAGAAATTTGGTTGTGCACACGATATTTGAAGTTTATACGGAAATTATTATGGAAAAACAGGGTGGCCACCGAACCGGGTGTTCGCACCAGGCTCACATCAGACACCTCAACCCTAGCAATGCAGAACTATCGCCGTTGTGCTGCTTTCACTTTCATCGACGGATATCAACAAACCACCAACACCATGTTTGAGCTACAGATATCGATCGGGGTACACAGCTACCTATCATCTATCTAGATGATTGCCCTTATCGCCGTCGTCTCGGCGATGGCTTACCATGTGTGGGAATATTGGAGGATCGCTGCTGTCGGAGTTCACCCGAACGATATACAACCATAGGTCGATGAGGAACGAACCGTCGTTTGAGGTCTGCTGTGCGTCTAGACAGAGAATCTTCGTTAGAGTCGAAAAGGTCGTCGTCCAGAACAGGAGCTACTCCTGCGCGCGCGAATTGCGTTTTAATGTGTTTAGATTAAGTTGAATTAGTTAAGAATAAAGTAGATGTTGTGCCCGTTTCAATAAAGTTGAGTTTGTCCGCGAATAAATGTTTTAAGTCCAAAATGTGTGTTTAGTGTAAGAACGAAGGAAAGGAGAAATACGCCTGGAAAGTGCTGCTAAAAGGAGATGATCCATTGTCTGCTGGAAGTGCCCTACCCGCTCTCACCCCTCGTCGATGTTCGGCTGGCTGTCCTCCATCGCATAGTGGTTATCGAAGCAGAATTAAGGTATTTGGACAGATCCGTTCATTATGGTCCTTCGAGCCGGATCGAAGACCCACTAAGGAAACCAGCATTTCTCGCTTACACTGGATCAAAACGCTCGTTTCGGACAAGGTTCTATTTCGCCATCGTGATTCTGTACTGGATGGAGTCACTACTAAGGTCATTGAATGCACAACTGCCATTGCACTTTGGACAAGGCTTTATCGCTCGCCAACCGGCGCAGTGAAGGACTAGAACGCCATAGCAGTTTCACCGGCTTGGCAAGGATAGCCATTTTAGGAACTGGACATCAACTGTAATATTGCAAGCACAACATCAGTGAGACCTTATCAAGCTATTCAAGATCAGTCAAGGCTGTTTTGGAACCAGGATACGACCTTCATTGGAAACACGGAAGGAAATCTGGACGTTTTTCTGGTGCACGGATTGCTTCTTCAAACGCTGGACTAGCGCAACGCTTTCTTTCCCAGGTAAATTAAGTTAGAATAGTGTATGTCCAGCCGAAGCAAGGATTTCAATTTACTAATGCAACCATTTCGACCTGTTTCTTCGGACCTACGACCTTCGGATCAACGGCAAGGGGAGCCGTTCCATTGACGAGCCTTTGACATCCCACCCAGATTGATATCCAACGAAACTCATCAACGGAAACCAATGCGAAACGAGCGCTGAAGGGAGTTTCGCCAGCTTCATTGCATTTGTGGAGTGGATACAACCATCTTGTGGAACATCGGGACGAGTTTCTTACGTTGTTGCTGCCCACCAGGTTACTCAGGATTATCAGCACGAAGAGGTGGCGCCATCACAAGTTTTTCTCGGGTGAGTGAGCTTTAGTATACTGCCGAAGCTAGACGCAGAAAATACACCATTTTAAATCAAATTTTATCCTCTTCGGCTTTGATATTTTCCTGCTGAGCCCTGAATGCTCGTTTGAGCTACTTAATAGTGAAAATTTGGATCCTCTTCGTATATCGGACTTCTCCGGGATTTGCACTGCTGCTGGTTTCTCCAGGTGAGTTGCAGCAGTATATGCCCGGCCGAAGCCGACATACTCTCGATATTACACCTCAATTCCTCCTCTTCGTCGACCTCTGTTCTTGAGCCATTGCTGAATCAACCGATTGATGTGACGTCACTAGACTTGCGTATGCTTGGAATATCATTATCGTTTTCTACTGGGGCATCGTAATCCATTCTATCGGGTAAATTTGCACAGTATATGCCTAGCCGAAGCCAGGCCCACACTCTGCCTACTACACCGATTTCTCCCCTCTTCAAATCCACACCATTTTGCTGAGCCATTACTAATCGTGAGATGAACTGACGTTGCATATGCGGGTATTTCGTTGGAGTATCACTGCTTGGAGTATCACTGCTCGTTTCTCCGGGTAATTTAATGCAGTATATGCCTAGCCGAGGCTAGGTCTACCCTTTGCATACTACACCACGTCTCTTTATCTTCCTGCTCCGGTTTGTACGGCACGAGGGAATGACAACCATGAAACCTGACGTCAAGAAATCTCCAACTATGAGGGCGTTGACTGCCAGGTTAAAGGAAATCCAGTTATCCTTCAGCGACATCGACCGGTTCGTACAACTGTTTAAAGAAACTACCTCTTCTACCGAAGTTGAGATCCGCCTTACTAAGTTGGATGAACTGTGGGAGAGTTTCAGCGAGGCCTTGGTCGACATCTTTTCCCACGATGACTACAACCCGGACAGTGCGTCACTGGAGAAGGAACGTATGGAGTTCAGTGATCGTTATTACCAGCTGAAGACGTTTTTGGCGGACAAGCTCAAGGAAATGCAGAAGCCACAGGAGCTCGAGGCTTCGTTTCGAGGCAGTGATGGGTCGACCCATGGAGGCATGGATCACGTGCGTCTGCCGCAGATAACGCTACAATCGTTCAATGGGAACATCGACGAATGGTTGAGCTTTCGGGACCTCTTCACGTCGCTCATCCATTGGAAGACGGAACTACCCGAAGTGGAAAAGTTCCACTATCTGAAGGGTTGCCTGCAAGGAGAACCGAGAGCATTGATAGATCCTCTTCCAATAACGAAGGCCAACTATCAGGTGGCCTGGGATCTGCTGTTGAAGCGGTACAACAACAGCAGACAGCTGAAGAAGCGGCAGGTGCAAGCCCTCTTCGAGCTGCCTTCCTTATCCAAGGAATCCGGAACCGAGTTACACGTTCTTCTCGAAAGCTTTGAGAGAATTGTGAAGACTCTCGATCAAGTTATCCAACCGATCGACTACAAGGATCTGCTCTTGGTACACATCCTCACGGCTCGTTTGGATCCAGTTACTCGGAGGGGGTGGGAAGAGGTCTCATCCACCAAGCAGCAGGATACACTCGAGGATTTACGGGAATTTTTGCAGCGTAGGATCCAGGTTTTGGACTGCTTACCATCGAAGTCGTCCAATATAAAGGGGATTGTATCGGTGCAGCAACAGACAAGACCAAAAACGCAACAGCTGAAAAGCAGCTATAGCTCCACGCAATCTTCGCGAGCGACCTGTATTGTCTGTTCATCGGATCATTTCCTCTATCATTGCAAGGAGTTTCAACGGTTGACAGTCGCCGATAGAGACAACGTTTTGAAAACGAATGGACTCTGTCGTAACTGTTTCAGATCGGGGCATCTGGCCAGGGATTGCCCGTCCAAGTACAGCTGCAAAAATTGTAAAGGGCGTCACCACACACTAGTGTGTTTCAAGTTGGAAAGAGAGAAGGAGAGCAAGGTTGCGGCAGTTGCTGGGGGTAATAAGCCGTCGACTACTCAGGATCAACGGGATTCATCCAATTCATCTTCCATCCAAGTGGCTAATGTGGCATCCTCGGAGTCTGTAGTGTCCGCTACGACTCACCAGCCTTCGGTTCAGGTTTTGTTGGCTACAGCAGTCGTTGTTATCGAGGACGATAATGGTAACCGTCTTCCTGCTCGTGCTCTTTTGGATTCTGGGTCGGAGTCCAATTTCATCACGGAGAGATTGAGTCAGCAAATGAAGGTTATCCGGAATCGAGTTGATATTTCTGTTCTTGGGATCGGCCAAACAGGAACTAAGGTAAAACATAGGACACGTGCAATGGTTCGATCAAGGTTGTCCTCGTTTGCACGCGAAATGGATTTTCTCATCCTCCCGAAGGTAACGGTGAACCTTCCAACCACCACTACAAGAACGGAAAATTGGTCGTTTCCAAGTGGAGTTCAACTAGCCGACCCAGCATTCTTCGAACGTAACGGTGTGGACCTGGTACTCGGAATAGAACACTTTTTTGATTTCTTCCAAACCGGTCAGAGGATTTCCTTGGGCGTAGGGAATCCAACTCTCAACGAGTCTGTTTTCGGATGGATAGTGAGTGGCGGTATTTCGGCATCGAATCATTCACTACAGATCAGCTGCAATGCATCAACACTGGACGATTTGGATGCACTGATCTCACGGTTTTGGCTTTGCGAGGAAATCGAATCAGGAAAGGCGCTATCTTTGGAAGAAAAGCGTTGCGAAGACAATTTTCGCTCGACAGTTCAACGGGAAACCGACGGTCGGTATACCGTCTCACTACCGAAGCAAGAAGAGGCCATTAGTCGGTTGGGCGAATCAAGGGATATCGCATATCGGCGTCTACAAGGAACGGAACGACGGCTGGCTCAAAATCAGGTGCTACGGAAACAATATCACGACTTCATGGAGGAATACGTCAACCTTGGGCACATGCGATTGGTGGAAGGAACAGAAACGGAGGCGGTCAAACGGTGCTACCTGCCGCACCATCCGGTGATAAAAGAGGCAAGCACCACTACCAAGGTACGGGTGGTGTTTGATGCGTCATGTAAAACGGCGACCGGTGTTTCCCTCAACGATGTACTGCTAGCAGGGCCAACAGTTCAGGAAGACCTCCGATCAATCATTCTACGTAGCCGAACGAAGCAGATCATGCTCGTCTCAGACGTAGAAAAAATGTTTCGACAAATTTATGTTGACCCAAAGGATCGTCCTCTGCAGTGCATTTTGTGGCGGTTTTCACCAAGTGACGTTGCTCACACTTACGAGCTTAATACGGTAACGTATGGCACCAAACCAGCACCATATCTGGCCACCAAAACGCTGCAACAACTGGCTTTAGATGAGGAGAAGACGTTTCCGCTCGCAGCTAAGGCCGTTATAGATGACACATACATGGATGACGTCATCACTGGCGCCGACGAGGTAGAGACAGCAATCGAAATGCAAAGGCAATTGTCTGCGATGTCATCAGGTGGTGGATTTCGATTACGTAAATGGGCGTCAAATTGTCCTACCGTATTGGAAGGTGTGCCAGAAGAAGATCGCGCCATTCGGACACCGGAGGGGATCGAATTGGACCCAGATCCCTCAATCAAAACATTGGGATTGACCTGGATGCCTGGTACGGACACTTTGAGATTCCAGTTCACAATTCCAACTTTAGATCCTGGCAAACCACTCACCAAACGTTGCGTCCTTTCTGTGATCGCGACTTTGTTCGACCCCTTGGGGCTCCTGGGAGCAGCTATAACGTCGGCAAAAATCTTCATGCAGCTACTGTGGACTCTCCATGACGGCGAAAATAGACGGCTTGGCTGGGATCAACCACTACCTTCGACGGTGGGTGAGTCTTGGAAGAGGCTTTACGAGCAACTTCCGTTGCTCAATCAAATTCGGATTGATCGTTGTGTCATCATTCCGAAGGCCGTTTCATTGGAACTCCATTGCTTCTCAGACGCTTCCGAAAAGGCCTACGGAGCTTGCCTGTACGCGAGGAGCCTGAATGCTGCAGGGGAAGTGAAGATACGCTTATTAACTTCCAGATCAAGAGTTGCACCGTTGAAATGTCAAACAATCCCAAGGTTGGAGCTTTGTGGAGCTGTTTTAGCTGCGCTACTCTTTGAAAAGGTCAAGCAATCGATTCGATTCACGGGAAAATCGTTTTTCTGGACGGATTCAACTTGCGTCCTACGTTGGATCGAGGCAGTTCCAACTACATGGACCACTTTCGTTGCCAATCGAGTGGCTAAAATACAGTCCATTACCGAATATTCTCGGTGGAATCACGTTCCAGGGGTAGAAAATCCGGCAGATCTTATCTCTAGAGGAATCACCCCGGAAGACATCGTAGAGAACCAATTTTGGTGGAGAGGACCACCTTGGTTGGAGGAAGAGGAAGAAAAATGGCCATGCTTATCGGAAGTATTACCACCTGGTCCAGAAGAGGATCGAAAACGGCGTACAGTTGTCGCCGCTGCATCTTCGAGCATCTCCGAGTTCAACCAATCGTATTTCAGCAAGTTCTCGTCGTACACCGATCTTGTTCGCCGCACTGCATATTGGCTTCGCTTTATGAAGATTCTACGAACTCCGAAGAAGGAAAGGAAGAGTTTCACGTTCTTATCGACGGCCGAACTAAGGGAAGCTGAAAATACATTAGTCCGTTTGGTGCAAAAGGAGGTTTTCGTTACGGAATGGAAGCAATTAGCTAGCAGAAATCCGATTCTAAAGGGTTCCCCACTGCGGTGGTTCAATCCTTTTATAGCCGACGATCAACTAATTCGGTTGGGCGGCCGACTTCAGCATTCATTGGAGTCCGAGGAAACCAAACATCCAGCGGTGCTTCCAGCTAGGCACCAGTTCACTCGCTTGTTACTCCGTCACTATCACGAACGTTTGATCCATGCGGGCCCACAATTGTTGTTGAGTGTTATTCGCCTGCGATTTTGGCCCTTAGGAGGAAGAAGTGTAGTAAAACAAATCGTCCACCAATGCCTGAAATGCTATCGGTCGAATCCTAGAACCGTTCAGCAACTGATGGGAAATCTACCTGCGTCTCGAGTAACCGTTTCACGACCGTTTCTTCGAACAGGCGTAGATTACTTTGGACCATTGTACGTACGACCTGGTCCAAGACGTCCGGTGGTTAAGGCGTATGTAGCGATTTTTATATGCATGACCACGAAAGCAGTACATATGGAGCTCGTCTCCGATCTGTCAACTGACCGGTTCCTTCAAGCTCTGCGACGTTTTATCTCTAGGAGAGGTCGGTGTACGGATATATTCTCCGATAACGGTACAAATTTTGTCGGCGCCCGAAATAAGTTGCAAGAACTTCTGAGAATCCTCAAGGATAGTAGTCATCACGAAACTGTATCGAGTGAGTTGGCAAAGGAAGGAATTCAATGGCACTTCAATCCACCAAGCGCGCCACACTTCGGCGGATTGTGGGAAGCCGCTGTACGGTCTGCCAAGAATCACCTCATCAAGGTTTTAGGAGAGACTCCAGCAACCCCAGAAGATCTCTGCACGCTGCTAGTACAAGTTGAAGCTTGCCTTAACAGCCGCCCACTCACTCCCCTCTCCAATGATCCAAATGATCTTCAGCCGTTAACCCCAGCCCATTTCCTAATCGGAGAATCCTTGCATGCACTTCCTGAGACCGATTTGACCATCGTTCCAACTAATCGGCTCAATATGCTGCAGCTGATGCAACGAAGATTGCAAGACTTTTGGAAGCGGTGGAAAAGGGAATATTTATGTCAGCTTCAAGGCCGAGCAAAGCGGTGGAAACCTGCTATTTCCATTGAGGTTGGAACACTTGTCGTGATTCACGATGATAATTTGCCTCCTTTAAAATGGAAATTAGGACGAATTGTCAAGGTGCATCCTGGAGACGATGGAACCGTTAGAGTGGTCACCCTAAAAACCGCCACAGGCCTACTCACTCGCCCAGTCGAGAAAATTTGCATACTGCCAGTTCCAGCAGATGATAGCATCGAGGAACCGTCTGATTCAGCAACCCAAAACTAGTGATCACCTTCCCTTCCCTATTCCCCGAAGAGGATTTTTTCTTATTTACAGAAACTTAGTACTTTCTGGGTGGGTGAGAATGTTCGCACCAGGCTCACATCAGACACCTCAACCCTAGCAATGCAGAACTATCGCCGTTGTGCTGCTTTCACTTTCATCGACGGATATCAACAAACCACCAACACCATGTTTGAGCTACAGATATCGATCGGGGTACACAGCTACCTATCATCTATCTAGATGATTGCCCTTATCGCCGTCGTCTCGGCGATGGCTTACCATGTGTGGGAATATTGGAGGATCGCTGCTGTCGGAGTTCACCCGAACGATATACAACCATAGGTCGATGAGGAACGAACCGTCGTTTGAGGTCTGCTGTGCGTCTAGACAGAGAATCTTCGTTAGAGTCGAAAAGGTCGTCGTCCAGAACAGGAGCTACTCCTGCGCGCGCGAATTGCGTTTTAATGTGTTTAGATTAAGTTGAATTAGTTAAGAATAAAGTAGATGTTGTGCCCGTTTCAATAAAGTTGAGTTTGTCCGCGAATAAATGTTTTAAGTCCAAAATGTGTGTTTAGTGTAAGAACGAAGGAAAGGAGAAATACGCCTGGAAAGTGCTGCTAAAAGGAGATGATCCATTGTCTGCTGGAAGTGCCCTACCCGCTCTCACCCCTCGTCGATGTTCGGCTGGCTGTCCTCCATCGCATAGTGGTTATCGAAGCAGAATTAAGGTATTTGGACAGATCCGTTCACCGGGAAAAACGGGAAAAGCGGGAAAAAGACGGGAATTTGAATCCATCGGGAAAAAGACGGGAAAAACCGGGAATTTGAGATGGTCACCGGGAAAAACATTTTGAACGAACACTTTAAAGCTGTAAATTTACAAACCATCAAAAGTTGTAGAAAGTTGATATGGTTTATTACATTTCCATTAATAATCCGTATTGTTGGAAAAATAACATTAAATAGTCTACTTTGCTACACTAAAGCTCTTAGAAATGTTTTGAATTGGTTGGTAATGTTTCGAAATCGTTTTTTTCCTCTCACTACCAGGGCTTGATTTTTTCACTAACATATGACTCAAAGTTTTGAATCAGAGTTTCAAAACTCCAGGCAGAATTAAGCCTCGAACATATTGGATTCATAACTTCCTTTAGTTACTTTAGTTTAGTGGGGCTTTGTTTCATCGTCAGCTTAAACTTTATTTGCTTTAGTGAACTTTTCTTTTGTATGAAGAAAAAAAATGAAAGATTTTAGATTGAAACATTTCAAACAGTGTAATGAGATGCACAAGAGGGGCATATCTATCTATATAAATGAAAATGGAATGGTGTTCGTATGTCACGAGTTGGCTTGAGAACGGGACGACCGATTTGAACATTTTTTTCACTTTTGTTGTCCTCAAGAGCTCCGACGATTTTGAGTGGAATAATATTTTTTTGAAAATCGTCCAAGAATGTTGAGAAAACGGGTAATGTAAATTTGACATAATCTTTGGTATTATTTTCAACGCCTCTACGGCCTGGGCATTACAACGCTTGCCGGGACTGCTTGTTGTTGAAGTGAATCAAAAATGCCAAGAGTAGAAACCATCCTATTGGCACCATTGAGGGGATTAGAAGCAAATGGCTGTAAGTGACAGAAACCTAGTTTTGTTTTCAAGTATTTTTAGCAATTTTTCATACTAATTGTACGGGAACCAAAAAAACAAACCCGAATATTATTTTTTTATTGGACGGAAAATCACCTAAAAATACAGCTTGAAGTAGAATTTTTAGTAAATTCAGTTGAAAAAACGACCAAAGGGTCATCCTTTTGCGTATGGGTTCTCAATTAAAAACCGGGAAAATTTTGAAAATAATACCGGGAAAACCGGGAAAAAAGCGGGAATTTCAAAATGGATATTTGGTGGCCACCCTGAAAAAGCAAACCTTTTGTGTTCATTTTTCTAACTGCTCGTCATAATAATCTATGGAAAAGTGAACACACTTATCTCATGTGAAATCTTCCCAGCTACAACTTTGCCGAAGACCACATTTTGATGGGATGTAAGGATATTTTTTTATTCTTTATACCAAAGTCTAAACCATGCTGAGATGATCATTCAATTACTTTCAGAGCAACACTGCTTTTTTGCTGTAGAACATAGTAGCCTGGATTACTTTGATCTGTTCTTCCCGCTAGGAGCACTATTGTTGCCTGCCGAACAGTTGGTTAAGCATGCTACATGCAAACCAACTTTATGATGATGAATAACAATTTATCCTGACGTCCAATCAAAATGTGGTCTTCGGCAAAGTTGTAGCTGGGTGGATTTCACATGAGATGAGTGTGTTCACTTTTCTATAGATTATTATGACGAGCAGTTAGAAAACTGAACACAAAAGGTTTGCTTTTTCCATGACAAAGAGATAGAGGGCTGAACACAAAAGATTGGCGTTTTCCATAGTAATCTCCATATAAACTTCAAATGGCGTGTGCAATGTCAAATTTCTTCCAGATCACTTCTAACGTTGGGATGATGCTATTTACCATAATTAAAACCGTTTGAGCATAGGGGAGCTAAAATTTCAAAATTTGCATCGCTCTATTGTGTCATATTTGGATAGCTTTCTGTCAAAAATCCCATTTCGTTTCCTCAAACCAATCTTTTTAGTCAAGATATATATATATATATATATATATATATATATATATATATATATATATATATATATATATATATATATATATATATATATATATATATATATATATATATATATATATATATATATATATATATATATATATATATATATATATATATATATATATTTTTTTTTTTTTCATTTTGATCGTTTTTTTTCGTGTCAGCAATTTTATTTACATAGATTTTTTAGAAAAAAATTAAAAAAATGCAGCTGGGTGAAAGGAACGTCTCGGTCAAAAATTAAATTTTAAATGTTTTGTCCCTTGTTTTTGCAGTGTATGTGTATGTGTGCTACATCACCCACTCATGAAAAAAAGTTAGTTACAGCATAACTAAAACCAAAACATTTTTCTGTGGAATCATTCACTATGTATTTTTGATCCAATTCAGAAGCTTGGCTGGGTGGTAGGTCATTTGGCATAAAGTCGTTTGGCATAAAGCCGTTCGGCATAAAGTTGTTTGGCATAATGGTCGTTTGGCATAAAGTCGTTTGGCATAATGGTCGTTTGGCATAATGGTCGTTTAGCATAATGGTCGTTTGGCATAATAGTCGTTTGGCATCATGAGTGTGATACCCAGCATTTCTTAAGATGACATTCGTTCTTACGTTTCTATTGATCTTTCTGATGACTTCAGGCTTGTTTTTGAGTCAATTGATGCAAAAGATACTACAATCATATGCTCTTGAATAAATTAAAGCTTTTAAAGAAAAGTTATTGCCAATAGTATTCTATTATTTATCAAAAAAAAATCTTTTTTATCAAATATTAATTCTTCTTTGGAGTTTCGCTATTAGTGTACATTTTTGCACTGATGATTTTGATGTATTTAGCACAAATTCACCCTTCTTTTAAACGTTCTATATTTTATTTTTTCTATATATGATGTAACCAAACTGTTGATTTAAAATTTAAATAAATTTCACCTTCTTTTAAACATAGGCTGTTCATTGGAGCTATATTTTTAATATATTTTATTGTTTCCATCTTACAAAAAGGTGGCATTCGATAGCATTGATTTGCTCAAGTTATCAGCGAAAAGAGATAGCGATTACTGCAGTTACTTCGATGGGTTGTGCTACTTTTCCCCGAATGTCGTTTCCCTGAACGCCAGTTCCCCGAATATCCCGTTTTCCCGGTTAGCCAATTTCTCCGAAAAGTTTTTAGCACTCATAATTGTCGTAACTGGTTGGTTAACAAACTGGCCATCTAGTATGCACCTTTCTTTATTTAATTGGCGGTTCTTTCGAGATTTACCGTCCTTAGAATTTTTGCCAACATGTGTAAAATCTAGAATGACAGAATAACTCCTTTTTTGATTACTTATCGTTCACTATCCAGCCTTTGAAGACTATTATAGCACCTATTTAAACTGCACCCCTTTTCGGGGAAACCGGTCATTCGGGGAAAATGGCATTCGAAGAAAAGCGTAATTCGAGGAACTGGCATTCGGGGAACCGACATTCGGAGAAACGACATTCGGGGAAAAGTAACACAATCACTTCGATGGTTCTGAACGCAATTGTTGATGTCTTTTCGTTTTATTATGCCGCAATAATTTTTGGCGTCCAATCTTCTATTGGTTTAATCATAAATTCTTTTAAAAATAGGCTGTTCTTTATATGTTTATACTGTTTAAATTTTATTATTTAGTAAAGCTAAATGTTAACCATATTTATATTTTGCTGTTTTTTTCAATTCTTGCAAGACGTGCTGCTATAATGATAATCAATTTAGAACCTGCCAATATTCAACATACATATTTTGCAAACGCATGATATCTATTATCTCAATCACAAATTTTCCCTTCTTTCAATAATAGACAGTGTTTTTGATGCACACTTCCGAAATTAAAATTTATATTGAATCGTTGAAAAGTTTTGTCACTTGAGTTATGCTGAGAGAATATTTTTTTTGCGTTAGAGCCTTAAACATTTTAATCGAAAAATAATTTGCTTTCGTATATAGGCTATTTTTGCATTATGCTGCAGTAATAGATCTTGGGTTAAGGCTATTTTGCAAATAAATTTACCCTTATTTTATCAAGTAATTTTTATCAAGTGTTACGTCCAAACTGAGACAGCTTGATCTACAGCGAAATAATCTATAAGCGTTCCCTTTATCAATAACTGCGAATTTACTATTTTCAAATATGTATATCGCAACAAGCTCAAAGAAAGTTATTATTTCGAGAAGATCTTCCACCAGACCCGTCTTGAGTTTTATTTAGTAATGCTCTTCAATGTCACAACAATTTTTGACATTCAAAGCTAAGCTAGGAAAAACTCTGAAAGAACACCACGCTTGTTGAGAACCTACTATAAATGTTTGCTTTGGGCTCGGTATTGTTGATCTCGGTAAATGCTTCGAAAATGCCGATATTTATTCTAAGTCAATCATTATGCCAAACAGCCATTATGCCAAATGACTATTATGCCAAACGGCTATTATGCCAAACAACCATTAGCTAATGTACTAATGTCGATCACTGAATTGTGGAACAATTCTAGGACGAATTCAACAACGTAGGCGAAAAAACGTGTTTTTATTTTATCGCGGCCCCAGGGTTTGGGAAACTATGTTTTATGCGGATCTTCTCTCGCGACGGCCCAGGAAGGTGTTTTCGCCGTTTGCCGGATGATAATTCAAGTTAACCCTGCATGGCTGAACAGGAGCACAGTGTGCGGTGGTGCGATATGCCCTATTGTTGTGTGTGTATGTCATGGGCGGATTGTGGTATAAATGTTGTATTTCCCCGGACCGGAGTGGCTAGGAGGGAAATGCGCGCATCATGGTTTACCCAAAACGACAACGCTTCCTCTCGACCGCGCTCGGTGGTGGTGAACACAATGTCAGCAATTGTCTGTGTCCGTCGGTCGTCGTCGGCTTGGGAAAATTTTGTATGATTTCAATTATAGCCAGGCAATAAAGGTGATTTATAACTTTATTGTCCTGCCCCGTTGCTGGTCACCGAGGATTGCTACTTCGCTATAACCGAAGATCCACATGGAAAACGGTATCTGGACAGCCAAATTCATTGCGCTGCTTTTCGGTCGAACGGTAGCTTTTGAGCCACTGCCATACTGATACCAGGGCTGGTAGCAGGTCGGTTTTTTGATACTTGGTCACACTCTATTTCAATACAACTCTCTATTTTCAATGGATGATCTCTAAAATCTCTTGTAAGACCAACATGTTCTTCAAAGTTACTTCTTTTTTCCTTTTTTGCTTGCTTGCAGTTCTGCTCAGATTCTTCGAAGAAAAGCTTCATAAATTCTTCGAGTTATCGCCAACTTCACCAGGAGGTCTTACAAAGATTCCATAAAATCCATAAATGTTGTCTTCATAGTTTTTGGAGAATTTCATTTAGGGGTCTTCCCAAAAAGCTCGTAATGTTTCGTAATACCCACGCAATAGCTACCGAAACTTTTTACGACTTCTTTTCCTTTGGGAAACACGAACCTAAATAAATAAATAAGTTATCTGTGGTTCATATCTGTTTTTAATTAGATCTTTAGAAGACTTTCATAGACGTTCATATCTTGAACATCTATTTTTAGGGTTCCGCGAGATGTTTGTAGAACTTCGTAGCGTTTACCGTTACAACTATTGGGGTCTTCTTGAAGGTATCTCTTGAAACTCCTGTTTGTAAGACACTTAGTCGCTACCAGCCCTGCGATACGTAGCCGACCAAGCAAGATTCGACGGTGGCCAGCCAGTGGCGATGTGGCAGCTTCTCCAAAGTAAATGCGTGTGCTTGCAGATTTTTAAAATCTGTTCCGTTTCCATCCTTAGCTTGTTGGAGCAGAGTAGATTTGGAGCGCGCGCCATAACACCAAGAGGGCTCAACAAATTCGGTAGAGTAAGCAACAATTATCATCGGAGCGTGAAAATTGTGATGCGGTATGCATTTTTTTCGCTACAACGGTTTCGACAAAAGGCTCAAATATTCACACAGACAAATACACTCACACTGAAAGGTGCGCCGCACTTATCCTTTGTGGTACGAAGTGTGCGATCGTAAGCACAAAAATGCAGCATTTTTGGTGGTGGAGTGCGCAAAATTGCCGGTAAAAGGTTTTAAATTTTTTTCGCCAACAAGAGTTACGACCAAACCGGGGAAAATGGTCGATGCCTTATGAACGCGGAGTTTTGGGCATTGCACTGTCGAGATTGGCCCGGATTGCCGGGAGCTTTGCCAGGATTATTTTAATGGGTGGTGGTGCGCAATAGAATGGAACGCGTTATTTTGCATTTTCCAAATGGATTTTATTGTGGTCAAATGAACTGCAGTTGAAATTTATTGACGCAGCAGCAAATGTTTAATCTGCATATTACTACCAGTTCAACATAAAGCACATCGATTTATTTTCCACCCCTGCTCATTGATGGTATTTGGATCGCGACCTTTATGTATGCAATTTTGCTCATTGAAACTGAAATGATGAATTGACCATTCTTCATATAGAACATTTCGGTAGTTCTGCTCGTAACATCAACACGCTTTTTCACGTCACGGATAAAAGCATTGTAACTATAGTTCACAGGTATCCAAAATCTTTAGCAGCCTTTCACTCCTTAGCACCACTTCACTACAAACATAACTAATGGGCCTACCTTGTCTATCAACGTCCATGTAATTAAACTATAAGTAGTATTTTTTATTCTTTTATTAGTATCATTTCAAACATTACATTCTGTTCTGTGTTAGACACTATCATCCTAATTTGGTAAAACTTACTTACCTTACCAGTCAGGCTAAGGCCTGGGTGGCCTCTGCTGTACGTAGGAGACGTCTCCATTCGACTCGGTCCATGGCTGCCCGTCGCCAGCCACGCATTCTGCGAAGGGTCCGCAGAACGTCTTCAACTCGATCGACCCATCTTGCTCGCTGCGCACCACATCGTCTTGTGCCGGTCGGATTGTTTTCGAGAACCATTTTCACCGGGTTGGTATCCGACATTCTGGTGACATGCCCAGTCCACCGCAGCCTCCCAATTTTTGCGAGCTGGACAATGGTTGGTTCTCCCAGCAGCTGGTGCAATTCATGGTTCATCCGCCTTCTCCACGTTCCGTCTTCCATCTGCACTCCGCCGTAGATGGTCCGCAACACCTTCCGTTCGAAAACACCCATGGCGCGTTGATCCTCTGCACGTAGGGTCCATGTTTCGTGCCCATAGAGGAGTACCGGTCTAATCAGCGTCCTGTAGATGTTTAACTTCGTGCGATAGCGAACTTTGCTCGATCGGAGCGTTCTGCGGAGTCTAAAGTAGGCACGATTTCCAGCAACGATGCGTCTCTGGATTTCTCTGCTGGTGTCATTGTCTGCGGTCACCAGTGAGCCCAAGTACACGAATTCTTCGACAACCTCGATTTCATCACCGTCAATATGAACTCTTGAGCCCCTCGCTATCATGTACTTCGTCTTCTACACATTGATGTTCAGTCCGATTCGCCTAGCTTCAGCCCTTAGTCGGATGTACGTATCCGCCATCGTCTCAAAGTTGCGTGCAACAATATCAATGTCGTCGGCGAAACCAAGTAACTGAACGGACTTTCTGAAAATCGTGCCACTCGTGTCTATCCCCGCTCTTCTTATCATACCCTCTAAAGCAATGTTGAACAGTTAACACGAAAGGCCATCACCTTGCCGTAACCCTCTGCGAGATTCGAAGGGACTCGATAGTGTCCCTGATACTTCGACTACGCACATCACTCGCTCCATCATCGCCTTGATCAATCTTATCAAAACTAATTTGGTAAAACTTAATTAGGCTTTTATTAACATTAAAAATCGACACTCCGGATAATCGAGTCCGACATGTACTACGAGTTCAATCGGAATAATCGAATTTCGTCTTCGTCTGCAAGTTTCGAAGCTTTAATTGATTATGGAGTTCGTAGAAAGTTCTGCTCGTAACATAAATATGCTTTTTCACTTCACGGATATAAGCCTTGTTGCTATAGTGCCAAGGTATTCAAAAATTTTAACTGCCTTTCACTTAATATCACCACCTCATTACAAACATAACTAATGGGCTTACTTTGTCTGACAACTACCATATGACGAGCTAGAATGTACCAAAAAAGTATCTACGTACCTGGCACACGATATACACATGCAAAAATGGTCAATAGACAAAGAAAGCTCTCAGTTAATAACTGTGGAAATGCTCATAAGAACACAAGCTGAGAAGCCGGCTGTGTCCCAGTTGGGACGTAACGCCAGGAAGAAGAAGAAGATAATGGGAAGTCGATTTCAATTGAATTAACACAACTTTTCTGGAAAACGTTATAAGCAATCCAGAATGATCCGAATCGGCAATCGATTTTAGACGTATGATGTCTTCAGAGAAGTTATTCGTAATTGAGTTTTGCAGCTTCAAAGAAAAAAGTTGAAAAGAGTGTCCCTTATTTAAGTTTAAACTTTTTTGTTTGAGTAAATTTGCCATACAAACTTAGTTATTATTTATGTTATTTTATCTCTTATTTCAAACAAACAAAGAACAAATTTTGCTATTCAAACATTATATTTTAATAGGAAATTTTGTTATTCATTTGCTATTCTCCTCTACCCGGGATGGTACGCGACAAAACGTGGAACGATACAGACTGAAGCGGAAACAGCAAACCCGCCTATTCCGGGTCAAATAGCGCCGCCTGGAAGAGGTGGAATGCCAAGAGATGGAGTTGCTGTATCGTTCTCTTGAAACGCGGAAGTTCTAACAGAACCTCAACGCGTTCCACAAAGGCTTCATGCCGCGAGCTGAAATGTGCAGGGATAAGGATGGGAGCTTCTTAACGGACGGACGCGAGCTGATCTAATGGTGGAAGCAGCACTACGATGAACACCTGGCGCAGAGGACACAGACACATAACTTCAGGACAGCGTAGGTGATGGTTACGTCAGCACAGCGGACAGTGGAAACCAACCAGCTCCCATTATGAGGGAAGTTGAGGATGCCATTCAACAGCTCAAGAGCAACAAGGCCAGGCAAGGATGGTATCGGAGCCGAACTCATCAAGATGGGCCCGGATAGGTTGGCCGCTTGTCTGCATCGGCTGATAGTCAGAATCTGGGAAACGGAACAGCTACCGAAGGAGTGGAAGCAAGGCGTTATATGCCCTATCTATAAAAAGGGCGACATTATGGAGTGGGAAAATTATCGTGCATTCACTATCCTAAACGCCGCCTACGAAGTGCTATAGCAAACGAGTTCGTGGGAAGTTATCAAGCAGTTTTGATTGACTCGACAACGGACCAGATCTTTTCCGTGCGGCGAATCCTCCAGAAATGCCGTGAGTACCAGGTCCCTACGCACGATTTTTTCATCGATTTCATGGTGGCATACGACAGTATTGACCGTGTAGAGCTATGGAAGATCATGGACGAGAACAGATTTCCCGGGAAGCTCACAAGATCGATTAGAGCAACGATTGACGGTGTGCAAAACTGCGTGAAGATCTCGGGCGAACACTCCAGTTCGTTCGAGTCTCGGCGGGGACTACGACAGGGACTTTCGTGCCTGTTGTTCAATATTGCGCTTGAAGGTGTCATGCGGAGAGCCGGACTTAACAGTCGAGGCACGATTTTCACGAGATCCGGACAATTTGTTTGCTTCGCGTACGACATGGATATTATTGGGAGAAAATTTGAAACGGAGGCCGATTTGGAAGGATACGCTGGGCAGGGCATGTTGCAAGAATGCCGGACAACAAGCCTGTAAAGATGGTGTTCGCTACAAATCCGGTCGGAACAAGAAGGCATGAGGCACAGCAAACTAGTGTCACCAAGGCATTTAGCCGCTTCGTACTAAGGAGTGTGGGTTCGATTCCCGCCTCAGGCCGTAAAACTTTTCGACAGGAATGTTTTCCGACTGTGCCACTGGGCGTTGCATGCTAGTCCGTTGTCTAGTGTGGTGCTTCCTTCAATGTGCCCACTGGGAGCATTTAACGTGTAGTGTCTTTTAAGTTATTACTTAGATCAGGACTTCCAAAACAAGTCTGAAGAGGTTGGTATTTATGTAATTATGAGTTTTTTTATGAAATCGAATAGAAATGAATACAGTGGAAAATTGTTCAATTGTTTTAATATTCAAATGCCGTTATCGAGATGGAGCGTTCAACTACATTCGCGTTATTCATTATTTCGGGAGATTGTGGTGCTTCGAAACGATTGAACCGAGTGAATAGGCGAAATATTGTTGGCAAGGTTTTATCAAGCTAATTGATGTAAACCAAATAAATAATTAAATAATAACATCACTGCCCATACTCGCATAACAGTCTCATTTTCTAGGGGATTTCCTATATAAATAGGACTGTTATGCGAGTATGGGCAGAACAAGTATAAGGAAGCGGCCAGTGAATTATTATAAAAAGAATAGTTTCGTTTCGATTCAGATGTAAGTCACCTTGTACACTCCCGTGCAAAAGTTTGGGTTCACCCCCTCAAAACATACAAAAGTTTTCTGTCCATATCTCTGTGATTACACGTCCAATTGAAACTCTTTAAGCCGCATTCAAAAGGCAAAGAGTTATTTTTACTTCGTATGTATTTTTCCAAAAAAATTTTGAATTTTGTATACTAAATTTTTACTTAAAGTTGTAACATTTTTCAAAAAACACACTGAAAAATCATATCTAATTTCCTCACCATTGGGTCGACCAAAATTTTAAATCAAAGTGTCATTAGAATCGTAATCTTATATTCTTTGAAGAGACCCCACGAAATTTTGGCGGAAAAATCTGGAAAGTATTCAAAATCAATGAAACAGTCAGTCAAGTCATCGTGCAAAAGTTTGGGTTCACCCCTCAGTATGATACAAATCGTGCAAAAGTTTGGGTTCACCTGTCAATTCGTCTCGAAAATATTACATTTTTCCGTATTTCTACAAAAAAAAAAAGTTTTTTGCTAAGTGCTCAGAGTAGTGCAAAAGAAAAATTATTATTTTCAAAACTAGTGTCGGTCTAAATAATTTAAATCCGTACCAAGAGGGTACTCGGACGGTTGTCACCGGGTGGTGAGATATAAGTGCAGCGCTAGCCTTCTTAAAATTAGATTGCATCGGTGATAAGTGAAGTGGATACAGGAATGACAATTCTGCGTGTTGGTCTCGCGTCTAAAAAAGCGTTCCGGAAGCGGACATTGCCCGAAATTGGATTAGAAGATTTGGTGAGTTTATTCCGATTGTTCACTTATATGAAGTTTTTTTTTTTCTGTTGTGTGTACCCTCTTCTCAACCGTCGCGTTTTTTTTTTGTAGCGGATTGTTTTGTTTTTTAGAATATCTCTTCGCTTGCTTGTTTACACAGCCGTGTAAACTATTTTTTTGTTTTTTTTTTTTCTCGTTTTTTCTTTCTTTTTTTTTACATTTTTTGTTGATCCGATGACCCTGGAGGGATCGGTTTCGCTCTTTATTTGTTAAGGCGCGGATAACCTTACACATATTATTTGGCTGGGTTGTAGTTGAACATAACGCGGAAAACTATTTAAAAAATAAATAAAAAGTCTGTCATCTTTTGATTGCCGGCATTCAAAAGGTTTAACTTCAAAACACTTTAACAACAATGCTTTTGGTCCATCGCTAGCTTTTGAGGCGAATCCTATGACCTTTTACCCCTCCCAACCTCCACCTCCGTAGCACTTATGAGGGTGTCGCTGAGTCGCTGGCCTCTCGCTAAGTAAGTGCTACATCAAAATTTCCTCTCCCTATTCCAAGTTACGGTAAAGATGGGCGTGGCCGGGAATAGCAATATTCATGCTTTTAGTTGTCTTGTTTAAGATTGAATCAAGGTTTACTCCTTAACCTTGTTTCTGAAAGCAGTCTGGATGAGATTATTAAAAAGAAACATGAATATTGTTAGTATCCAATCAACGAAGTATACCGTAACTACGCTAACGCTAACGCTACGCACATTTCTCCAAAAAGTTGTGTACGGGAATATTATAAATCTAGTTGAAACCTACAACTTTGCTGAGCACCGATATGTTTAAAATCTTATGAGTTACATGCGAATTCCGAATTTACTCAATTCACAAAAATGACGTTCTCACAGTTTTGCCTAATGTATGGCCTTTCGAATGCCACAACAATAAAAATAAAATGGATCAAAGTCCTTAAGTTATGGGCATTTAAAGGTTCCATGGGTTTTAAATTTACTTATAATTTCAAAATCACAAGAATTCAATGTTCAGCAAAAATGTGTATCATTACTTTCTTTACAACTCTTTTTAAGATCACATTCACATAAAACTGTAAACCAAAAAGTTAGAACAAAAAACTAACTATACTAATCGATAATGTTGTTCATAAAAAAGTTTTCTAAAAGATCGCAGAAGAGTTTAACCACATATTCCCTCAAACAAAAAAGCTTGAGTCAACCCTATTCAACTTTTTTTCTTCTAGAAGATGCAAAACTCAATTACGTACAACTTCTCCAAAGACATCATACGTCTAAAATCGACGAGAACCTATAAAACATCATGTTCCTGCTAAAATGTCGATTCGGACCATTGTGCAATCACTTCACTACTTATTGGCGTTGCATTATCAATCGCTCTGAATGGAATTTGCGTTTATTTTTTGCAAACAATCCATAATTGGTACCATTTTTGGTGAATGTCAAGAACACTATTGCCATAAATAGTATAAAGACAACAACTTTAAAAATCTATTTTTAGAAGCTTTGAGTCAATTTTAATTATTTTGTATTATTCGTTAGGCTTCAAACTAATCATTAACGTCGATAAGTAATGCTTACTCTAAATAAATGCAGTTAGAATCTGATTTTTATTCATACTATTGACATATTGTATCCATAATTGATACACACTCCACTTATACGAAAACTTGTTTCGATCATTCGGCCAAAAGATTTGTCCTTGTTTCCAAACAAATTTGTTCTCAAAATAAAATACTATCCCATTACTCCATTAATGGGGCACCATTACTCCGCACTTGTCATGGAAGGTTTATTTTTACTGGATAAGGTTGAAAAATTGCATGATCACGATTTACGTTATAGTAAGTCATCATTTAACATACACTCTTAAAAATAATGAAAATTACTGTGGACGTAATTTTGGTTATGACTGAATGACACATGATGTAAGTGATGGAACGACACAAAAGTGTGTCCTTGAAGATGTATTGAACAAAAAATGTGATTTTACATGCTAAAAGACACGAAAACAATGGAACTGTGATCGACATTTCCCGAAACAGACACTAACGTATTTTAAATTCGTCACAAATTTACGCCATTCGGCTCGCTTCTTTTATGTGCATCCTAAAAGACGTAAATCACATGATTGTTTCGTAGTGTGTAAAGTAAAAATGGTGAGTGATGATTTACCACAAAGTAAATCGTGAAGATTGGCTCAATTTTATTGTTGATTATAAAAAGATATATGACTTTTTATAATCAACAATAAAATTGAGCCAATCTTCACGATTTACTTTGTGGTAAATCAACACTAACCATTTTTACTCTGATAAAAATATAAAATATAAAAAAACTTCCGTTAGTAATTCTATTTTGAATGTACCTTCAGCAGCTCTGCCAACTTATTTGCTTCAGGTTGTAATCACATTTGAAATATCACGTCACTTGGTCGCTTGGTAACTCATTGAGCTTTTCTGCTGGTGATGTTTATTTACGGCTTTGATGTTTTGATTGACAGTTTTTTTTTTTAATTTTATGCCGAGGATTGGAGTGTGAATCCCATATTTTTCGGATTGATTGATACCCATCAGTCGTAGATGACGGAAGTGATTAATTTAAAACTGAACAGATTGTATGACGCCAGTAAAAAAAGTTCTACGTTGTAAATTGTATCCACTGACTGATGTATGCAAAGCTTCTTGATGAAAAGACTGGTAGGTATTTCAGATATAATCATAACATATAGCTTCTCTCCATCGCTTTTATACGATGTATTTCAAGAAACGAAGCAAAAGCCTTTTGCACTCTACCGGGAATAAAATTTACGACGGGTACGACGTCGGTTTTCATTATTTATAATTAAATAAAAGATTGAAGTTTAATTTCCCAGACATTATTTATGTGAAAATAAGCACCCAGCAGAGCGGCAACTTCGTTCGGGGTTGCTACTTCTGGTATGTGACATGCTCCACATCTCCACATGCCGGTTTAGTGCAGTGTGGAAACTACTGGCACTGTAACATGTTGGATGTTACGAACCGAAGCGGAGAATAATTTCCAATTCACCAGAAGACTCCCTGACAGATCCAACGTCACTGCTTTGCAACCCAACTTTGCATGTCTCTACAACTATAAAAGACGCTCGGTAATTCCGTCCTTTGCCTCCCGTACATGTAGGGTAGAAGGACCGGTTTTGGTCAACCTAAGAGATTTTTTTTCAAATATGTGAAGCTTTCAATCCATATTATGTATGAAAAATATGGAACAGAGCATAAACCTTATAAATCGCGTAGGTCAATATAGGCCGCCAGAACCAGTTTTGGTCACATTTTTAAGCTCGACCAGGTAACCATAAGCCGTGTATCGAGCCTTGTCCTAATAGCTTATATCCTTATATGCTATTTAACGGCTTATTGGCATTAAATCAGACGTAAACCAACATCATGGCCCAATATTGGGCTTATTTATTACATGGGCGGTTCCTAAATTAATCAATCAAACTGATTTTTTATAAGAGTGGCTAAATTAGAAATAGAAATGAGGTGTATTGGAGTTAATATCATATGAAAAAAAAGTTTTCCTTTTGTTTTTCGAATCGCTTTGAACGTTCATCGATTTTAAAATGTCTTACATTTTAATAGCAAAAACCGGTGCTCTTACCCTGCTATGTATACTAATGTACATACCGGCAGGAGAGGCAGAATTCACGCAGAGGAAACTATTTTACAGTGCACCGTTGATATCATTTCCAGTAGGGTAGGATGTTGCTACTGGTGCAACATTTCTTGGAAAATGGCACATTTTAAGAGAGAAAGACTGTATGCGACTAAGACCGCCGCCGGCAGTAATGGTTGTTGCTGGAATGGAAGCATGTTAAACCTCCGAAGGATAATTCTGGGAAGCCTTTTCACTATTTATGGTCGTTCGGTACATAAAAGAGATCATTTGCAGTTTGAATACTGAAGTACCACCTTCACCGACTGTGTCGAGGGAGAAATGGCTTACCAATGGGCTGGGCAACCATGGGTTGATTCGTTCGTTTAATGATGGCTCAAAATAGCCGCCACCGTTGGGGAATTGCGGGCGTTTCATTGCAAAGTGATGTCCGAAGCACTTACATCCATGATGTGCTGGTTGATGATTTCGGTTTTGAAGTAGAACCATCAACGGGAAGAATTACTGTAAAATGTTAAACGAACTCTTCTTGAGCTCATGTGTAATCTCCTGGATATCATAAGACTTACCTCTCATCATGTGTATACGACAATTTTTCATAGATTTTTATATCTTCGCATGCGGCAAATTTTGGTGGAAATTCATATAAATTATCAATCTAATATTTCACTGCAAACTCATTGCGCCAAAAACAAGTGCTTTGAGAATTCTCAGAATTCTTCTAGGGATTTGTTCAGAAATACATCCAGACATCTTTATTGACATTTTTCCAGAATATATATAGTTTCTAGCAATTACGTCAGGAATTCAATCAGCGTTTCCGGTGTAATTTGATCAGTTTTTGTTGGAGGATTTAAAGTACGAGGGTTTTTAAGTGACTCACTTAGGGTGAAGAATCACTGTTGTAATCTTTTAAGAGCTCATCCAAGGGCAACATTTCAAATTCTTCCAAAGATTCCTAGATTTAAAAAAAAAACCATCCTCAGAAACATTTCCATTAACTTTCACAGTCATCAAACAGTTGTTTTTCAAGTTTGCTAAGGATACCTCCAAGCACTGTTTTAGGAATTCACATAGAAAATTCTTCCAGGAAGCTTGCAAGAATTCCTGAAATAATTGGCATTCCTTTTCAGATTCATCGTATCGATTTTAGAAGGAACTGTTAAGAACTGTTAGTTAAGAAGAGCAACAGTTAGATTTCGCCGGATTTGGTCGGAGTATTCCGGATCCGGTAGGGTGTGGTGTGGACATTTTCTGATCATCATATAGTTCCATCATGCGACGGCTCAAAATACACGATTTGTCATCCAGGTCGAAATGGACACCATGCCAAACACCAAACACAAAATTCTTCTTCTTCTTCTTCTTTCTGGTGTTACGTCCCCACTGGGACAGAGCCTGCTTCTCAGCTTAGTGTTCTTATGAGCACTTCCACAGTTATTAACTGAGAGCTTACTATGCCATGACCATTTTTGCATGCGTATATCGTGTGGCAGGTACGAAGATACTCTATGCCCTGGGAAGTCGAGAAAATTTCCAACCCGAAAAGATCCTCGACCGGTGGGATTCGAACCCACGACCCAACGATTTTAATTCCTACAAGAAAATATCTACAGGAATTTCTTCAACAAGGAATTCCTGCAGGAATGTTTCCAGCGATTCCTTCATAGATTCCTCCATTTAAATTTTTGCTAAGATTCTTTCAGGATTTTCTCCAAGAAATCCTCCAGGATCTGTTTCAGGAATTATTCTTGGCAAGCTCCGGAATTTCTCCAGGGATTTTTCAAGCGATTACTTCTGGTATTTCTTCAGACATTCCTCTAGAAAATAATCCAAGGATTCTTGCTGAGAAATATTCAAAAAAGTTAAACTAGGACAATTTCTTTCAATGATCACTCAAGATATTTCTCTAGCGATTTCTTTAGAATTTCCTCCGAGGATTCCTCCACGGATACATACAAATATATCTCCAAGTAGTCCTCTCAAGATTCTTCCAGGAATTATTCAGGAACTCCTCCACGGATCGCTCCAGGGATTTTACCAGGAATTCTTCCAGGGATTCCATTTGGATTTCTTTAAGAGATTCCATCAGGAATTCCTCCAGGTCTTCCGTTAGGATTTCTTCCAGAGATTCCATCAGGAATTCCTCCAGGTGTTCTACAACTCACAAATTCCTCAAGATTTTTTTCCAAGAATTCTCACAGAGCTACCACGAGGAAAATCACTACATGACTTATTCTAAGGATTTTTCCAGGTAATCCTCCAGGATTACCCCAGAAATTTATACAGGGACTTGTTTTGGGCCTTCAAAAAATCCTCCGGGAATCCTCCAAGAGGTCTTCTTGAAATTTCTTAAGAGATTCTCTCGTGATTTCCTGCGGGAATTTCATCAGAAATGATGCAAAGAATTACTTCAGGGATTATATTAGGGAATTCTCTTTAGGCTTTTGCAAGAATTAATTAACTCATTACGCGTGGTAAAGATGGATAATTTCACCCATAATTTATCCATTTTTACTACTCGTAATGAGTTAATTAATTTAATAACCATGCGGATTGTATTACCGGAAAAGCTCAATATATGTGTTACTATCTTGCAAGAATTTATCCAGGGATTTTTCTGGGAATCAAACCTGAGATTCCTCAAGAGATTTTTTTAGATTTTTATTTGAAGGTTCATCCAGGGATTGCTCCAGGAAAGGAAAAGTTACCTGAGAAATCCTTGAAGAAATTCCTAGAGAAATTCTTGTAAAGTAATCTCTGGAAAAGTTCCCTGAGAAATCCTTGGAGAAATTTTACTGGAGGAATCGCTGGACGCATTCCAGCAGAAATTATTAGCGAAATCGTTAGATAAATCCCTGAAGAGCTATCCCTGCAAAAATTAGATTAACTTCTGGTAAAATTCCTGAACGAATTGCTGAAGGTATTTTTGGAGCCCTATCGGAACCGGTCTGGTAGCGAACAAAATTTCTTCCTGGAGGAATCTCAGGGAACCCGCTAATGAAATTCCTGGAGAAATGGCTACGATGACAGGGCCAGTTTACCCTTAGTAGAAAGCCCCCTTTAGACCCAATAGTGGCTTTTTTCGGTCGTTTTATTATGAATCGTTGCAAAATATATTTTGACATGAAGGTCAGGAGCTATTCAACTAAGTACCTTTGATAGGCAGTTCGATTTTGTTTAATAAATGATCGAAATAAATAGTTTTACTTAAAATTTAAGTTCCCTTGCCCCTATAGTAAACATATTGTTCCTATTGTAGCACTACTAAGCGAAACTATTTATAATTAAACAAAATAATTAAAAAAATTAAGAACTTTTTTACATAAAATTTGCTCAATATTTTAACCTTTACAGTACATAGTTCATTCATGTGGAAGAGCTTGTTAAGCACCTAGTTGAGAAGAAGGCTACATTGCGGTTGGGTAGTAAGGCCATACAAAAAAGGATGCGTATGAGAAGATCTACATTCAATTCTGTGAGAAAAATCATATTTTCTAAGCCGTAAAACGTCAGCTGCACAGACGTCCCAAAAGTGTCCATTTGTAGCCCTATCGGAACCTGTCATCGAATTTACGAAAATGATCAGAAACATTTTAAAATTCATGACATGGCATTTATTCACTTCTGGGTACAAATTCATGAACTTTAAGCCGTCAAAAGGTATCCGTGCATGATATTTTAGAAATGTTTCTTTAGAAATCCGATCGAAAGCGATATCCGGTGGCCATGCTCCCATTTTGTGAAACAAAGTCGCTCAAAAATAACGCGATTTGTGCAAGATGGATAAGAGATGCTTCAGAGAAATGTTACGTAATTAATACATTAATAATTGTAATTATTTATTGAAAAATCACAATCTACTCTTGTTTGATGCAGTAATCAAATGTGTATAAATCAGATTTTTATCTTCACTAGTCTTGAAATGGTAGCATTGTGAAGTCGTGCCCATACTTTCTGGGAAACTCTATAGTCTCCAAACTGAAACAGGTGATACATTCTGTCAAGTAAATCAATATTACATTGATATTTTTCAATTTGCGACAAGGTTTCTAGCATTTCTCACTTAACTTTCATTATGAAATACCATAGGTACCCCAACAAATTTAGACCTATTTCCAAAATTATCACCGAATTCGATATTTTCAATGCATGAATCCAAAATGGATTGTTTCATGATTGCGAAGTTACAGAATTTTGAAACTTCGATGACGGTACCCAGTACTGTAAAGGTTGAAGGAAAAATATAAAAGTCTTGTTAAAGCTCAATTTTGATTTATGTTTTGCCTACGCCCCGTGAAGCTAATGCTACTATAGGAACATAAATGAAAAATAGTGTTGCCATAGACACATATGCCTATGGTGACATAGGCGGTAATAAGTACAAAAAGGTTACTGGTCATTTGGCCGAATACTGTTTGACCGAACGCCATTTGGCCGAAAGGGTTGGTACACCAAACTTACTATTTGAATTTTCACAAATTCATGAAATCTGAGTGTTGAAGAATAATTTGGATAACGTACAAATAGGTAGGCAAATTGTGTTCAATAGCCAATAGTTTAACACTTCCATTTCACTCCCAGCATTCAATTTTCATAGCAAAGCTTAAGATCCCAAATCAATTAAAATGTCAAACAGGATTACTTTCTACTGGTACTTATACCGCAGAACAAACAATTTCGCAAATCCTTAAGAACGTTTCGATTACAAAATTAGCACATCACACACATCAATTCCATTTAGCATATTCTCTCCAGGAACCGCAGCTTATCGAGAGAAAGATTTCAAAGATACAAATGCATCTCTACGATGCAGTGCAGAAGCAACCATCCACCTACCCGATTTAACACATACCGCAGCAAGTTTCTGCTTTGGTCAGTGGCACGACACAACGGTTATTCGACCTTTTCCCTAGCCTTGCGAGCTTCACAGAACCACGCCATGGTGTATATGTATGTGTGCCCTGTACGTATGCATCATGTGTATATTACACCTTCATCTGTTTTCATCTTCATTCCCACCGTGACCATCCATTTTGCATGCTTTTATGTACGGAAAGCGCAAAAGCTCTTCATTTCATTAAGCAAACAAAATTATTTCCAGCAAGACGAAGGATTACTTAGAATGCTCTCTGTACCTGCAGCATGTTTGTGGAGCGAATGCACTATAGTACTGCTGAACAGTCAGCCAGGAATCCATTTACAGACAATGGGCTGGAAAATTAAAGTGTGGCCAAACTAGGTTTATCGTCTTAATTGATGCAACATCTTATCTTAACTTGCTATTTGGTGTTTATTTTTGTTTCAGACAGGACTGACATATAAATGTAATTTAAATCATCAAAATTACTATGGGAAAATATTGAAAATTACTTAATCTTCAACCTTTTTTTTCATCCTGATGAACCATAAGCTTTCAGATGATGCATAACATTAGGGGAAAACTTCATTTTATGTATATGAATGTTGTACTTCATCTCAATATCCCAATTTAGACTTAATAAAAGCCAAAAAATAAATGTTGATACAATTTTGAGCAAGGGTGATAAGAATATTAGATATGTTTCAAAATGATAAAAAATATAAAAATCTCGAAATCATTTTTGGTTCGTTTTGACCGCTTCGTTGTATGCAGCCCGTCTATTGTGCCATGGCTAAAGGGGCAGCTGCGGGGTGTTTGAAAGGAAACTTGCTTCAGGTTGAACGGAGCTGATCACGCTTTTCAAATGGCCAGACAACACAAACGGGACGGAATGCATTGCATAAACTAGCTGGCAACAACAACAGCACAAACCGACTACTCCACACGACGACGACGAGGACGACAACACTCGTTCCAAGGAAACGCTGGGGAAAAGGAATCTCCCTCTCGGCCTTATACTCCTTTCCCAGTAGGTACCTTCTTCCGTTCAGTTCTGTCAAAGACTGAATTAAACTGATGAAAGTGAACATGAATGTGAAAAGGAAAGGTCAGATATTGTTTTGATGAATATTCATGACATGGATGAAAATTATTCATACACATTGTTTGATGTGTAGAACCAGCTTTGGCGGCAACACATCACCATCACTAGCTTCATCACTTTTGATCCAAGCTGCACTGACTTTTTCTCATACAATAAATTTGCGTCGAAAATCGAACACTGTGATGCGAGATAGAAGCTTTACCGAACTTTGAATACGCAGTAGCTTCGAAATTTTCACGGAAAAAGCACCTAAGCAAATCTGTAGAGCGAACACAATTGGTACGTTTCAGGACCATCTTCTAATAGTAGGTTACAAAGTACAGATTTAGTTACAAATAATTGGTAAAAAAGATAGTTTTTTTAGAGAACGATAACTCTAATTTAAAACATCAAAAAACTTATTTAGATCCAGAACCAAAAACAATTAAAATCAACGTTGGTAAGGTGATTCCGTTCGAATTGACAAAAGTCGATGATAATCGGGGATGCTACCTACAGAATTGCATGCAAGTTAAACGATATCACTCATCAGCCTGGTACGGGATAGCGTTCTTTTTTCGTTATGGTTACTTTTACTGGGGAAAATCGAAGTAAACATATGATATAAATGATTGATGTTTGATCGCTTCATGGATTTACTGCCTCTTGAGAAAATTCTCGAGAAGGCCTTGTACGTTCCGTTTTGTCGTATGTATTATTAAGATGTATGAGAACTAGTTAGCGATTTTCAAGGTTCCAATAAAACGTGGCAGTGTCTTTTCCTTGCGATTTGAAAGGGAACCTTGATTCCCCTTATGAAACTCAAAGTATCTTACCTAAATCCTCTAAATTCAAAAATACTGACCACGATTGCTTCTTTACTCAAATACAAGAGCCTGGGTGGTAGCTTGCTTCGATTTCCTACTCAAAAATATCGATGCCGCTTTCAGCATTCTCCATATTAGAACAAAACGCGCATTCTGGAGAAACGCCTTTTTTCACGCTTAAAATATTTGACGTTTTATCTTTTCGACGTTCTGTCCCATTGAATGTTTTGGGATTCGATGTTTTGTCTTGATCATTTGAAATAATATCAGATACCAGAAGGGCGTTTGCAGAGGCTCGTGCACCGCCTATTGGAAGATATGTGCTATTGCCAAATAATATGTCTATAACATCTTCCACCTTATTAGACACGGTGAATGCTGGGCATTGCGTGCCGTTTGTACCTCACGTGCATGCAGGAATAATATAGACCCCTTTATGGTGAAGATGAATCGAAGCCAAACTTCAAATTGAAGCAAAGAAAGCACCACGGGAGATGAACTAAACACAAAAAGTTATGTATTCACTCTACACTTGATTTCTAATCACTACTTTTTTGATCCAGTTTCCTAATTGAAAGTAATTTACGTTTTTCATTATTTTCCATACGTTTTGACAGTTCTCCGACTACCATTCAGTGATCAGTGAGTGGAATACAAACAACAGTGTCGTCGCTCGGCGGCCAGTGAGAGAAGCTGAATGTTCGAAAGGTTGTTGCCTGTACTTTTTGCAGCTGGCGCCAACTGTTATCGTTTTAGAACGAAATAAACAGTTGTTACCCTATTGATGTACAGCCAAATAAACAAAATAATAATAATGTGGTCCTTAGGCTATTGGCTGCGTTACTGGCCTAGCAATTTTAGCGAAAATCGGGTAACCAATCCGGAGGAAACTTTGTTCGTATGCTGACAGGGAAGGTAGTGTTTGCTTCTGCAAGCTTGGAACTTCTGTACTCTGTGTTACAACACATTCCTATCAGCAGCAGTTAAAAATAACAGAAGTAGATATAGTTTTTTTTATCCAGATGGCTTTGTTCTCAACTTGTTATACTTTTAGTAACACATTTATAACAACATTTGTTATATTTTCTACATTGCATTTATAAGTGTTGCAAATAACATCCGATGTCATAAACAGTAACATAGTTTGTAATAATTGTGTTATTTTGTAACATCCCTGCAACACATTCTGTATTAATTTAGTTTTAATTATAACAGGGTTTGTTATATTTTAGTTTTATTTGGTGCAAATTTCGTTAGAATTTTTGTTATTTTGACTACTAACGGCACATGTTTTATAACAACTGGTGATATAAAAAAATCATATCAGGGGAACACATTATGTTATTATCTTGTTTCTTCCGTCTAGTCGAGATCATTCAAAAAGACATGCTAAGTAGAAATTGATAAGCGTGGATTTCAATTGTTTTCTGTCTGTCCGTTTTGTGCCATCGTTGTGAACCACGGATGCAAACGAAGATTTGCACCAAAATTTGAACCGCGTTTGTAATCGAGGTACTAATGGACTCGTTTTCAGAGGCGTCGCGTGGCCAAATTATCAACCTGTGCAATTCTAAATTAGTGTCATTTTATTTTTGCCATTATAAGGTATATCTTGCAAACCATTTTGTTATAAATTAATAAAAAATGTGTAACCAGTTGTTACTATACTTCTTTTTAAAATATAATTAACTCTTCCTTACCAAAAAAATAAATAAAATTAAATAAAAATGCTATGGGAGACGGGATCTTGAAGATTTTTTGAAATCTGATCCGCCCAACTGTGCACCCGAATATCAAGTCAAAACCATTTTATGTGGCTTCCGCGAACAGCCAAAACTGGCGTTTGAGTATTCCGCCGTATAAAACTGAAGGGGAAGAGGAAAAAGTCAAATTAAATTTCATCAACGTCACCAACTGCATTTGATTGGTTCGACGTTGTCGTCGTAGTCGTCAACGTCCGCGTCAATTCGGACAGGCTTCAATGGTGGAGTTCGATGATCTGGCCAACAGCGAGACGGAAAGAAATCGAGACGACAACCCTGAGGACAAACAAGCGCAGGGCACCGAAATAATAAAAGCCTCCCAGCCGTCGTCGTGCCAATAAAATGAATTGCAATTAAATCCTACCAATCAATTCGCAGTATACACACAAAGTGATAAAAGCTTCCCAGTAAAAATGGACGGAAACTGTGCCTTAGCAAGCGCAACCGCCCACCCACTCCTGTAGATGATTCCCGATCAGAAAAGAAAATGAAAATTATAACAACCAGGCATGTTATTTCAAACAGATTGTTTCAATCGAAAAAGTGATATAAATTGTAGGTGTTAAACTAAGAAAACACAATTATAACAGGTCATGATATAGTTTTATCTGGAATAAAACAAAAATATAATTATAACAAAGGTTGTCGTGCACCCAATTTTAACTATTCTTGTAATAATTATAATGTAATGTTGAAGTGGTTTTAGATTGGTACTCTGTCAAATATCTAAATATAGCAATCGGTGATATAACTAACTAATTTTCTTATAATTGAGATATTTTCTAATATTTCTTTCTGATAGGGATTTGCCTCTCGCGTGTAAAGGAGAGAATACGCGGAGCGTCCATTAAACCACGACGAATGGGAAGAACCGTCACCAATAATGTGGCCCCTTTTTTGCGTTATCGTAAGGCTTCTTTTCCAAGTAGCGCGGCGACAAGTAGGTTTAATGGTAGAACACGACATTAAGAAAATTGCTTCTGATTGATTCAATGTCAACACGGACGGATGCCGGCGTGCCGATTTTTAATTTCCTTCGCTGGTGGGTGCGAACATTAACTAATGAAGGTTTTCCTAGCTGATTTGTTTGGTCGATTGGGTGTAATTACCATAAAACGAATAATGTTTTAATTGATCTTTTTCTAGAAATGGAAATTCTGCATATATCTAAATGGCTTGATCACACGTTTAAAAAAAATGTAAAAAATATTCTATTAGGATTTATAAAAAAATTGCGTACCATCTGTAGCTTTAAATATCAAAAAAATTACGTGGATTGTCTCTTATTTTTTGTTAGAGACCATCTGCAGCTTTGTTTTAGTCACATTTTTGTCCACGTAAGGTACTTTGAAATAAAAATGTCCTGTTACACTTGTTTGTGATGATTTGTGATAATTATAGCTCTTAATTATTCTCTGTTATTTTTTTTTCTGGCGTCTCATTAGATCATTACATTTTTTTTTTAAATAAATTAAATTGAGATGTGAACTTTTTTTACAACCTGTTCTTTTTTTCTGGCTTTACGTCCTACTGGTACAGAGCCTAATTCTCAGCTTAGTGTTCTTATGAACACTTTCACAGTTATTAACTTCCTTTATGTTTTTTTTGCATTCGTATATCGTGTGGCAGGAACGAATATACTTTATGCCTTCAGATGTCGAGAAAATTTCCGTGACGAAAGGACCGACCGTTGGAATGTCTCCACGATATTTTAAAAATTATACATCGCATGAATTTCAAAAAAAATCTAATAGGTGATTTAAAAATAGTAATATTTTTTTCTATTATATTTGGAAAGAAAACAAATGTCTGACTAATGAGACGATCGCTGCAAATAATGCAATTTCTGTAGATACAATTTTGTCTGTCAGTGGAACTTCAACTTACATAGAAATTAAAATTACCTCTTCGCATCAATACGACTGAACCGCGTCATCCTTCTTAGTCATTTTACAGGATGATGCGCCATGATGTTTCTACCAGTGAACGAATCTATGTGCACCTGAACGAACGGTGCTTCATTTCGATCAACGTCAGCTTCGACAGTGCCTTACATGAGACCACACTTCCATGTGCATCAAACAAATAATCATTTGCTTCCGACAGACTAGGACCGTATCTCATCGCGAAACGCTGATCTCGGCAATATATTTTGTATAGTGTCATCAGTGCACTATGGGGGCTTAGGTGGTCAAAAGTTGAAAATGAATCATTCAAAGTAGCTTATTGATCGTGTGTAAATTTGATAAATAATGAGTGAAGTTATAAAAAGTCAATTGTTCAAGTGGGATTTGAACCCATGGTTCTTGTTTGTCAGACGATTTATCAACTAAGCTACTGAGCCACTTGGCGATTCAGTACAACTCAGTTCTTATTTGTATGAATCCATCTTTTTTAATTAAGTGTTTGGTATTGTAAATTTCTGAATGATAAAACATCATTACTTTATTACTTCTGGAAAACGCTAACAAATATTGGCTTTTTATTTGTATGAAAGTACCCCATAGTGCAGCTGTGGTCGCATCACAGTGCTACTGTGTTTATGCGCTGACAATGACAATGACAACGATAATGATAATTTGCTGTTTGTCGATCCGCATTCGATTCGCCTCTGTGTAGCACAAAAGCTCCTCGTTGGCGGCCGATGATGATGGTAGCTTGTAATTATAATTAATCTATTGATGGGTGTACGGCGAAACGGATAATAGATATGTGTTACCGCTAATTGGATTCCCCATTTACGCATATTCACCGTTCGACTGTGCGAATTATTTTGCAATACCGTCTGTATCAAACCACTAACCGAATTCTCTGTTTCTTTTTTTTCAGATATCACATCAGATGAACCAAGTGTGTAGTTCTATATTGAACTCCACCTTCCAGAAGCTACAGACACAGATGCTGAATCGTTTTCAGATCGTGAAAGCAAAAATGCCACGCAGGTAAGCGCAACCTTATCGACCGCATAAAGCTATGCGCAATTACAAGACCCAAGTAAAGGGACTTTCCGTTATCTTGCGGTATCGCTCATACACTACCACCCTAGGCTTGGGTCCCGTCACATTGCTCCATCCCTGGCAATGAGATAGCGGACTCTTCAGCTAATTAAGGTCCATATGAAAGCAATGTTCACGAACGTAAAATCGACTTCGATTAATCAAGAATGCGATCAAGAAGACCTTGATCAGCTGGCAACATAAATGGAGGGACGGATAAATGAGTGGATCACTGCATACTATAATATCACAGGTGTCAAAAACACATGGTTTAAGTGGTGGTTCTATACCATTTCCCGGAAAGACATTTCCCGGGAATCATTTCACGGATACTCCATTTCCCTGAAAGACATTTCCCGATATGACCCATTTCCCGGAAAATCGATCGATGATTCATATTACGGACACTTAAGGACTCAGGGAAATATAACCCAGCATAGAGCATACAAAATAAATCATTCTGTATGATTCCTTAACGTTATCGAGCGTCGGAAGCCCTTTACTTTCGAACGGTGGGTGAAGAATACGCTTCCGCAACTTCAATAATTTTAAATAAATCAAAATGTGTGGCCTTTTCATGATTCTTATTCCGGACGCTTCCTCACTTTTGCCTCATATTCCGGACAGCTCATGATAATCATTAATGGAACAGTCAAATCATCAATCGAAATCGTTAAACCACCAAAGAGACATCTAAGGTAGTTGGGCATTATAAATTTTCAAAGATATTTATGGAAAAAGTTTACTAAAACGAGCCTTCAAATTGAGAACTTTTGAACAGCAAAAATTGAAACATTTCGTGTGAAATGTTTCCCATACAAAGTAGAGTGTCCGGAATTTGAAGCTGTCCGTAATATGAATCAAAACGGTAATCAACGTCGATTTTTTTAAACAAATGATGTACCGTCGTAGGAAGTGTGACAGTGGGCCATTAGGGTGAATTTGGACCACTATTTGTACAGCAAAGTAATATCATAATCTTGCAAACAATGTGGCAAGTTTTAAGAATACCATGAGATGCAACGAAAAAGGCGGTCAAAGTCTCCCCTAGCCCAATGTCACCCCACATGGCGGTAATACTTTAATGATGTATCGAAAAATCATACTTGATTGAATCCTCACTTTTGCATGTTGAAATAAAATATCTAAATATTTACCTATTTACTATAGCGTGAATTTTACTTTTTTTTTTCTTATATTTGATATTCTGATTTCAAAAGCAGTTTAACCGGCTAATTTTATAGCACATTGACAAGGCATATTTAACATGAAAAACATATGCTATCCATCAAATGTTCAGTTAGTGAGCGAGGTTAAGGGTTGGACTAAATTTTTTATTAGATCGAGAATTTTTACGAGTAGGTTTTTTTTTAACAATCTAACTGCAAGCTGAGTTAAGTCTTTTTATATATCATGTAGACCAATTTTCTAGACTTCATATCTCTTCGAAAGGTTTTCAACTGTAGACTTACTTTAAAACTAAATAAATCCCAAGATCTCAAATTTCAAACCTCTTCATCATCTATGTGCTGTATGTGAGAAACTTTTCGGCCGGTTCATTTTCGTGTTATTCTGGTAGAGTCCATACTGTATATATTTTCATAGGATAATTGCCCTTCTTTTATACATAGGCTGTTCTTTCGAGTTATACCATTATAGCAAATAATAATGTTAAAAGTGATAAACAAATTCATCAACATGAATTCCAATTAAAGGTACTGCCATTTCCATAGGTAATCACCCTTCTTTTGAACATTTGGCATTCTTCCGTACCATTCAATTTGTGCTCTAAAGGATGCAAGCTACTTGAGGTATTTGATTTACGATTAAAATTAGCAATATATTTTGAGAAAATGAACACAATTTCAATTATAATTGAAGCGTATCAAGTATAATTATTTATATTATAATATCAAGGACTCGTTAGGCTAGGCAACATGAAAAATTTCACACCGTGATATAGAAACTCTAGTTTATCATCTAGCAACACGGCTGGGAGTACAACAAAGTGCCCAAATGCAATTCAACTCAACAATGTGGTAGAAGCGCTTTGCCAAACGACCAATGAGAAATGGTCTTCTTTGACAGGCAATTGGGTTTCTTTTTCGCACTTTGACCTGACAGGTTAAGACTAGACCTTCGTCTGGCGCATCGTCTTCTTCATTTTATTTTTGGCATTATGTGATAACTGCGTCAGAGCTTGCTTCTCGGTTAAATGTCCATATTACTGCTTTACAGTGACTAACTGAGAATATTTTTCGCTAAATAACAAAGACATTCTATGCTCTCTAAAGTACTAAAATTTTCAAAGCCAGAAAGATTCTCGATTCGAATCCGCGACACTCAGCTGTGGTCTTGCTGAACAGCTGTGCGTTAATTGCTATGAATAGTAGGGCTCTCGTAAGCCATTCAGTTCTGACATTCTAATTGCAAAAAAAAACACAATACGCGAAAGTTTATTTTTGGTTCTTTCCGGGAACTGGCATTCCGGGAAACGGGTTTCCGGACCGAGAACAAAAAAAAAAAGAACACTCAAGAAGCATCATTTAAAACTTTTAAAATTATTGGACTGGGACTCACCTAAATGTGACACAATTGTACTCACTCAGATTCCGGATGTAGAGAGAAATGTCTTTGTCTGCTTTTGAATACTGAAGCTGAGATGGAATAATCGAATAGATGATAGACTTTGTTGAATTCCCGGCACACAGCAGTGATGGGTTCGTTGATTCCGTAATCCGTTCTACGAAAATACGGTCTGAGAGGATCTCTGGAACGCAGCGATACTGAAGGCGCATTGATGTTCAGTCCCTCAAGAATATTTGGAGCGTCTATAACCACTGATAACAGTTTACCGGCGAATAATGCTCTCAAGGAATTCCGTCGATTGCGAAGCGATTCCATACCAAGCAAACGGCATCGTATTTCATATGCTGGCATGTTGGCAATATCGTTTCAGGGGAGCAGTCTCAAAGCATATCTGGTGAATTTGGCCTGAATTGCTTCTATTCTCAATATCCATACATTTCTGTAAGGGCTCCAAACAACGCATGCATATTCCAGTGTGGAGCGAACTAGCGAATAATATAGTTATCTTAAAGTGAAAGGATCAGAGAAATCTCCGGTTGATCGCATGATGAAACCCAAGTTTCTATTTGCTTTTGCAATTATATTAGAAAAATGGTTACGAAAAGATAGATTTGTGTCAAGAAGGACTCCAAGGTCTGACGACGGTGACACGCGACAGCAGAGTGCCACAAATTTGATAGTACCATGTTATTGGACATTTTTTCCGGTTGAATGATATCACTGTACATTTTTGGGCACATACAACCAGATGATTTCTGAAACACCAATCATCAAAGAGATCAACCAACCTCTGCAGCTCGATGCAATCCTCGTGATTCTTTACAATTAGATAGATCTTTAGATCATCCGCATACACTAAACGAAATCCAGCAGGTAACAAGCAGCATACATCATTGATGAATATCGAGAACAATAACGGACCTAAGTTACTGCCCTGGGGTACGCCAGAGTTGTTAGTGAAATAGTAAGATTGTACTGCACGTATTTTAACAGACAATCGCCGATTCATCAAGTAAGATTCAAGCCAACGAATGAAGAACGAAGGTGCTCCCAATCTTTCCATTTTAGCTATTAGAATCAAATGGTCGACCAGATCGAAAGCTGATTTCAGTGTAGACTGCGTCGACTTGATTGCCTTCTTCGATGTTTCTCAGGCAAAACGATATAAATTGTACCAGATTTGTTTCACTGGAGCGTCCCGGAAAAAATCCGTGTTGGTCAGGAGGAATGTACGACTTAGAAGCTAATAACAAAACATCGCTGACTAGGATTTCAAGCTGCTTGGATCCAGCGCATAACGAAGTTATTCCCCTGTAATTTTTTACGTCTCTCTTGTCTCCCTTTTTGTATACCGGAAACATTAGAGTAAGGTGGGGCAAAAGTTCGACCTTAGTGGTATAATCAAAGTTTTCAGGAAAACAATAGCAGTTAAAACAAAACAAATACCATACAGTGAACCTTCAACATATTGGCTATAATTTTGCTGAACAAACTTGTGTCAAAATATTTACCCATTTTTAGTTATAACAGTTTCAAAATTGATTGTCTTAAACGAACTTTTGCCCCATCGGTGGGGTAAGAGTTCGAGTCTAGTGTGGGGCAAAAGTTTGCTGGCTAAAACACAAAATATCGATCCTTTTATGACAGACATACTTTATACCAGCCGTAAACTTAAGTTTGCCGAAAAATACACACTAAATTTTCATCAAAAAATTGCCCAAAATCGGGTTAATTGTAATATAGGGGGAGATCCCCCAGTACCGGACAGCACCCAATACCGGACAAAGTCGAAACATTGAGAAATCATGGTCCAATACAAATGGTGTATTAGTAGAAAAGGAAGCTATTAAGGAGACTAATGTTTGCGTAGAATAACACATCCTTGAAATATGCATGCCTTTTTCAAAAAGTTGAAAAGTTTGAAAATCCTAACAAATTTGACGTATCGCCTTAATTTCGAGCCTATTTAGTAATTATTTTGAACATGAAAAAATGCTTTGAATTATGCAAGCATGTTCGAACATAATCCTAATTTTATAGTATGAATTTATTTTGTACCATAATTGGACTAAATATGGACCAATTACAATTTTGGTTAAGCACCTCCTGTCCCTCAGTTTCGGACAGCTTGATTTGTTATATGATATCTTTGTAATTATTGCATCAGTGTCTCAAAATACTTTCATTTTTCATGGGTTCCGTCGATCATGGTATCAAACATGCAATAAAATTAAGAAGAATGAACATTCAGAACAACATCGTAAAATGTGCTATTTTTCATCATATATGAAAGAGGTTTTTGATAGGCATCTTGCAAACTAACAAAAACTCAAATTATTCTTGTAAATGTTGCAAATGCATTGAACTGGAAAATATATATTATTCCTAGAGTAAACACATTTTATGATGTTCAAATTTACAGAATTTGAGGCATTTTCAGATCGTGTCCGGTATAGGGGGCCACCTTTTAAGATCGATCAATTTGGTACTAAAATACATCATCAAAATGCAATGCCAAAATTCATATTTATATTTTCAAATTTATTTTTGTACACTATAAAAATGACAATATTTATCATAAATGGGTAATACGAGCACATAAAACCAATATATTTTTAATTATGAATTTAGTGGCTTAAGTGTCCGGTACTGGGGGATCTCCCCCTACTCAAAAATAGCAGTTTTTCGCAAAACTAAATGAAAATGTAAAATATTGGTGAAATTTTTCGCACAATCGGGCACATTATGCTAAATTTAAAGATAATATGTGGATTTTAGGCAATTTGCAATTTTTCCCGTGAGTTTATACACTTTTGCCCCGCTGATGCGAACTTTTGCCCCACTATGGGCCAAAAATTGTTTTCAAGCATTTATGCAAAAACTAATACACCTCAAAGCAAACTTATGAAAGGCCTAGAAACGCCCCTACATAAAATATTGAAAAAGATTTTATCTTCAATTGGTTCCATGCAACGGAAATTTGACCAAAAATGACAATATTCACGTCAAAAAACAACAAATAGCCATAACTTTTCCAAATCTCAATAGATTTTTATGATATTTGGAGTGAAAGTCTCTTACTTGAATAGCATTCGAACCACCATGACATTAATAAGATTTGTTTCGAATTGAGCTAGAAATCTTAAAAAGAAACTCTTATCCCACTCGAACTTTTGCCCCACTTTACTCTATTGATTCTTCCCATTTGGTGGGGAATCTGGATTCAACAATTGATCTGTTGCAGATAATGGTGAGAGCAGCGCACAACGATGAGGCACATTTTTTTAGTACGATTGAAGGAATACCATCAGGACCCGCTGTAGAAGATGACTTGAGTTTATTCAGCGCGTTCAGGACTTCATTTTCAGAAAACCGGAAATATTCCATATTGAGAGTATTTTGAGGAACGTCAGCCAGAGCGTTATTGATTCGGTGTATATCAACAGACTCTTTACGGAAAACGTCTAAAAAGTGTTTTGCAAAAAGATTGCACATATCGTCACAAGAATCTGCTACCTCTTCGTTTAAAAATACAGATGTTGGTAAGCCAGCTTCCTTTCTCTTAGCATTCATGACCAACCAGATTTTTTTTTGGGTTATGCTTCAGGTTAGATTCAATTCGATTGGTGTACCGAGCATGAAGAAATCTATTATACGATCTGTACCTATTACTGGCAATATTGAAATGTCTCTTTGATTCCGTTGTTTTCAGGTTAGTGTATTTTCTCAGTGCGTTGGATCTATGACGCTTTAAGTTACGTTAATGGTTGTTGAAACATGGACGTTTGCTTCGTGGTCGAGGTACAGGAACGTTATTAATAAAAAGCTATTTCAGCGTATAGGTGAAGAAATCCACAGAGCCGTCAACGTCAGGAGCATCAAGTAAAGAAGTCTAGTCGATATGCGAAATAACATAATCCAGTGTTGAAAAGTTTGCCTTATGGAAGTCAAATTCGTTGAGAGTCTCGAATAGTACCGGCCAATTGCAAGTAAGCGAAGCAACTAACGCAGGATGATACGGATCTTCTTCTAGCAAAGGATCATTTGCTCTTTGTACAGAACAAAGCGAAGCAATATCTGAATTTGCAAATATCAAGTCCAAGATTCGTCCGCGATGGTGTTCAATGTAGTTCAACTGTTTCATTTCCAACTGGGAGAATCCATCCAGAAGGGAGCAGCAAGGTGATTGAAATCACCAAGAAGAAGATGACAATCACCAGGCTTTAAAGAGTTGGTAATGTTCAAAGCTGAATCCAAATGTTTCTCAATTACGGTAGCATCATTTGCGATTTTTGGCGACAAGTAAACAGCGCCAACAGTGACGACATTACCTGCAAAAAAAAAAATCACCCAAAGATGTTCAACAGTACTATCGATTGCAATTGAAGGTAGAGCCGAGCTAAGGCAATTGGTTACAGCAATCAGTACGCCCCACCTTTTTTTATGAACAAGATTTTAAAATAAATAAAAATGCATCATGCGCCATTCAAAATTCAGAATTGTTACGCCCCTCGGTTTTTCGTCTCCTTCAGTTTGAAAGCAGCGATTATGAAAAAAAAAAAATCCACGCGCTCAGCTAGGATTCGAACCCAGGACTCTTGTATGCTAGATTAGCGCTTTACCAACTTCGGTGAGGATTTTAATTTGAAACTTGTAATCATCTAAGTTATTGGGTCACCAAGTGGCTTGGTAGCTTAGTTGGTAAAGCGCTCGTCTAGCATACAAGAGTCCTGAGTTCGTATCCCAGCCGACAACGTGGATTTTTTTTCATACTTTCACCCATAATTTATCCATCTTTACCACGCGTAATGGGTTAATCAATTTAATAAACATGCGGATTGGATTACCGAAAAGCTCAACATATGAGTTAATATAAAATGAAAAGATTTGTTCAGAGTTTTATTAAAAAAAAAAAACAATTCATTTCTCTTAAAACTTTTCAAGGTTTCTTCAGTATTTTTTCGTGTGATTATTTCAAGAATTTTACCTGATATATACATTGAAAATATTTATTTTATTCATATAACGAAATCGTTCGTTTGAACTACTAAATTATTCAATGTTTTTGGCAACGAAACAGATTCGTAGCATGTACAATATCTGCTTCGTAATAAATTCAAAAATCAAAACTCCAAATCAAAGCAAATAATTACCTTGTTATATTTAAATAATAATTGTGTGATCGAAATTCTATTACTTAGTATTGAGAAGGAACAGTAACATACAATGTACGAATCATTCGTAAATGCAGTACTTTCAGAGCTTTAGTTCATTCGACGAATTGGGTTCGTGCATTTCACAAAATAGAAGATTTGCTGGGAAAAAAATATTTTTGTTCACAGTGACTCAGATTAATATTTGTACAGAGCACTGTTTTCACATTAAATTGACAAAAACTGATCAAATGATGTATTCAATGTAAAATATACTCAATAACAACATTTCATCAATGATGAAGTATTTCGAAGTCGACATAGCATTCAATAGCTTTTTTTAAATTGATGATAACCGGTGTACTGTAAGAAAATGAGTTTGAGTCATTGTACAATCCATTTTGTAAGATCTTCGGTCAAATTACATGAAATATAAGAATAATCTAAAACACCAGTCCACTCTACTTCAGAGGAATGAAATGGAAGCTGTTGGTAGCATTGATACCGGGCCTTCCGTGCTTACCTAGGTCTCGAGAGAACTTCTACAGGTAGTACTCGGGAATGATTTCATTCTGGTTGAATGCCTTACCATTATAATGTTTCGCAGAAGGGTCTTGACGATGGCCGGTTTCTCATTTCGTGAGGCGTTTTATTGTTTCTTGACCAGAAGCTGGTCCAAATACACTCCGTGGTAGGTGAACTAGCGGAACGCGCACTTTGTACGGTTTGTTCTTTTTTTTTTCTTGAGGTCCAGTGCCTCATATTTTCCGAAATGTGTCTACGAAACTTTTCGTTGCAGAAAACAACGAAACATTTCGTAGATTAAACTATCAGTTTCGTAATACTAAACAATTCTCGATTACTTTTTCATATCTAATTAATTAACTTTCACTCGGTTTGAAGAAAAAATGTATTGAAATGTGATAAAATCTTAATTTTTCAAAATAAATCCACATTTCGACTTTTTTTTCATGTGTAACCAAAAAATCTTACATGCAAGCAACTAGCGTCCGAAATTTCGGACTTCCTATCAGTTCCTCACGAAAATTTAATGGAAACATGATACACCAATTGTGCACTATGGTACATATAGCAGATTTACGCAGAAAGATGCATTTAGAGCTTTAGAATAAAAAAGGCGAAAACGATATTCTACAAAGTTGTTTGTATTAGTAAGACCACTTATTTGGTGTTATTCAAAATTAGGGTGGTCCACATTTTCATAGAATTGAATTAGCGACTTTCTCATTTGTTGGAAGTTGGAATTCTAGTATATATGCTTCAGCGAAGTTGTACCACAGACAAACAGACATAACACTCGAATTTATTTTATCGTACAGGGGTTCCTGCTGAAGTTATTGAATCTTTGCAGAAGTTGTTAGAGGAATCCTTTCTTTAATAAGTTCCTAGATAAATTGTTGGATAAATCCCTAACGGAAACCCTGAAAAATATTCTGAAAATATCTTATAAATAAAAACCTTTGAATTGATATTATCAGCATCACTGTTTTTTTAACAAGGGGGAAATCTTCAGACGATACTCAGGAAGCATAAGGGTGACGCAGCTTCGTACACAAATTGTAAATTACGTAACGCATGAAGGGAGAGGTTAAGCTTCCGTTACTTATTGTTACAATCTCGATTTGGTTACCGTTACGTAACTAATACTCACGATTGAAAAAAATCAAACGTCCATCCCGTCCATACGTATAAAGGGGAGGGGGTTCGATGAAACTTTACCTATGGACCGATGCACTAGTTCACTATCTGACGTTTGAGCGGTGCCGTGTTATTTACGTGACCATGGCAACAAGTGAATTCGGCACCGCTCAAACGTCAAATTCGTGAACTCATGCACAGGTCCATAGTAACATAAATGGGGAGGGGGTCAAAAATATCGATTTTAAGCGTTACGAAATTTGTGTACCATGCTATCTGAATGTAAATGAACATTGTAAAACTAATGGAAACTTTCCTTGGCGCAATATTTTAGTAGTTTGTCCCAGTTTTCTAAATCTTATCCATTCTTTAAGTATGGATATATAATGCACTGTGGTCAACTTTAAATCCTCCATGGATTCGCCACGGACCACCAGGGTTACGTCATCGGCGAAGACTATAATCTGAAAACGCATCGAAAAAGGCAGCCTCACTTGAACCTTGAGGTACTCCAAATATTATTTGAACACTTTTCCCTCTATTCTTCTATAAGAGATCTGATACAAATGCCGATACAAACTTGGTTTTGCCTATTTGTCATATCCTCTTTCCCTTTCAAACTTTCTGGTTTAATTTCGCATTTTGAGGGATCATTTAAAAACATATTAAATAAAATTTTAATGTTTCCAGATTGTTAAAATACAACACAACTGTATTATTAGTTTACAGAACTATGTGTTCTGTATCGAGTTGCATAGGGGATACGGGGTAAGACTGTCCGCCTCAGCAATTCAATTCATACGTCAAAATCAAGAATCAATAAGGCGCTGTCCACCAGTGCGACAAGAGATCAAATCAAGTGTGGGGCAAAAGTTCGCTGGCTAAAACACAAAATATCGATACTTTTATGACAGGCATACTTTATACCAGCCGCGAACTTCTGTTTACCAAAAAATACACAATAAATTTTCATCCAAAAATTGCCCAAATACAGAATTAATTGTAATATAGTTTTTTACAAAACTAAAGAAGAAATGTAAAATTTTGGTGACATTTTTCGCACGATCAGGCAAATTTTGCTAAATTTGAAGATAACATGGGTTTCAGGCAATTTGCAGAAGAATTTGAAATCTGTCGACTAATACGTTATAATCATATATTTCATGATTTTATCATCATGTTTTAGCAGTTTTCCCTTGGGTGCACCACTAATGGTACATTTGCCCTATTTGGTTCCATGCAACGAAAGTTTGACCAAAAATAAAAATATTCACGCCAAAAAAAAAAACAAATTGCCATAACTTTTCCAAATCTCGATCAATTTTTATGATATTTGGAGTGATAGTCCCTTACTTGAATATCATTTAATGACATTAAAAGTTGTGTTTTGAATTGAGCTAAAAAACTTTAAAAAAAACCTTGCCCACTTTACTCTACGTAGCTTTATCTAGTATCGGAAAAAAGCCATTTCAAGACAGATTTTCGTGATGAAATAGAGAAAGTGTTCCATGTTTTTTACATGATCCGCTTTTTATTGGATAATCAAATCAGTACTGCTGAACAGAAACAATCCGTGTTATCGTTCCTTCCAATATCCTTTGATTGATTCCCTATAATGTCGAATGGAGCAGCTTTAAAAAAATCTTTTGTACTACCACGCTACACTCCTTTGCTTCTTGGGCCATTGTCATCTCGACTACCGCGAATCGCAAATCAGTCGCATCTGCAAGAAGTAGGCACTGAGAAAATTACAAACTCGTTTCGTGTCTCATACGATTCGGTAAAAATTCCAGAAAATTGAATTTCTGAGTCTCTGTGTCTATGTGTCTCAATCCTAATGAAACTTCTACAATTTTATTTTCACCCCGATGCCTTAAAAAAATAATGATAATCAAAAATATAAAATGATGCTGAACAAATTAATATCATGATATTCAACCATATTTAATTATAACAGTTTGAAAATAAACGAAATATTAGTCCACCGGAGGGGCAAAAGTACGAAACAAGTGTGAGACCAAAAAACATCTGAGTAAAACACAAAATATTGATATTTATGTGATAGGAATAGTGCATAATGTTTTCAAAAATATACACTAAATGTTGCCCAAAATAGAGTTCATTGTTATATACCCAAAAATAACAGTTTTTCGCAAACTTAAGTAAAAATTTAGATATGATTACTTCTACTTAAGCATATGCCGCTAAATTTATAGGTAAATCGTACATATTATACAAATGTTATCTTTTTTCGCGAGACATTATATGGCTCAAACATGTGCTTCACTATGTACCAAAAATGGTTTCAAAACATTTATGCAAAAATTTATACATATCAAAGTATCGTTATCACTTCGCCCTTAACAACCATTTTTTTAAAAAATTTTCCATGCAATGGAAATAAGATCAGAAATTACAGATTCTTTTACTTGAAGTATTTTACTTGAATAGCATTCGAACCACTGTAACATTCCTAACATTTGTTTTGAATTGATCTATAAATGTGAAAAAAAAAATTTCTGCCCCACTCGAAATTTTTACCTAATTTATTCTATTTCCGGTTCCATTTCGTGATGGGACAATTTGACTTGGTGATTTTCCATAATTTCATGTTACATATTGACAGGTTTTTTAAGTGCAGCTGACAGATAAATAGAAAATATATTGAAGACTAATATCAACTTAATTTCAAGGGAAATTCAGATGGGTCTGACTTGCGATTCACGGCTCGAGCTTACACAAGTAAACGTGTGAAATAAACCCCACCGGTAACGCAGTAGCAGTCAGAAATCTGTCATCAACCGAAAGGGCGTTGACGAGGCGCGTGAAAATTCAATGGCTATATTATTTTTATTTTCTTGTTTTACGATCCTTATCTGCTGTTACCTTTGAGTTTATTTTTCTCTCAAACTCGTCGGAAAAGTTGACGCCCTCATCGGCGTTCATTGCGGGGGTGCCTTCGAAAAGGTTTCCACACTTCTAGAGGACCAGTCGAAAACGACCCAAGTGTTATCCTAGCAACGATGATGACGAGGACGATCCAGCAAATTCCGGTTCCAAGGAGAAACCAATCAATTTCTGTACAACGGTAGAGCAGCGCATAAAACGCCCGAAAGCACCTCCAGCCGAGTGTTGCCTGCCTGTCTGTTGTGCCACTAAAAGCAAACGCCAAGTTATGTATGAAAGGATCTCCGACGACATTGTGTCACTCCGGAGCTCCCAGAACAGGCTGCGCCGCCTGCCAAAATCCTTTTCCGATGGGGCTTCCCATGACACACAGAGGTGCAGTTTTCTAAAAAGCTAGCAAAAATCCTATTTCCAAACATGAAAAATCAAGTCAAATATTCTACAAAAGGTTTCCAACGTTTTGGAGGCTGCGGCTCCCGATGAAGTTCTACAAACATCTTATGGATCACTAAAAATTGATGTTCTTGTAATCAATGTTCATGCACATCTGTCAAAGAAATCAGAATGAATTAACAGATACACTTGATAGACAAACTTACAAATTACGACTGTAATCCATCACCGATTTTACAAGAATTCTGTAATGGTTTTTTAAAGTAGTCCACCAAGCATTGAACCAAGAGTCTACCAGATGATCTTGCCAGAAAAACAACAGTATGTTTATAAGTAATACATTTGCATATGTTAAAGCATATTTGAAATTAGTTTATTTTTCGCTGATATATGAATGTATGAAAATTGAGAGTTCTATTTGATCTTCCGACCTTGACGCTTGCTTCTGGGGGTGCGGGTGACGAGGGCAGGATCAAACATGTCGCGCGTCGGTCGAGTAAAGTGAAAAAGTGCCGCGATCGGTTAGTTCTGTTTGATCTTCGACCTTGACGATTGCTCCTTGGCAGTGCGTCAAGAAAGCCCGAGCAGTCGTCAGTTGTTTTCCCTCTCGGGTCGTGCGCCTATTTTCTCTGAGTGCTTTTATATACCGTCAAACGGGGTAACTTGCAACAATTTTCAACTTCAAAGCTATATGGATGAAAAATTTGAGGATTTAGATGAGACAAAAACCATCTCGTATCCTAATCGCAACTTGAAGAATACCACGCGGTATTAATTTTATCAGTATTTGGTTTTCTGGGATCAGGAGAGACGAAAAATATACATTTTTCATGCTACCCCTGATGTGGGGTAACATGCAACACACAGTGCTATCTGAAGTACACTATTAAAAACTTAACCTATATCGTGTTATTATGATCATTTAATATTTTTTGCAGTAAAAGTATTACAATAATTAGAAACAGCTACTGTACTCTTAAAAAAACTAATTATTATTGATTGAACTATGAGTATTAAACCAATTTGATTGGAAACTTCATTAATTTTGCAAAGGGTGTCCACACGGGGAAATTCTAGCATACCATAAGTCTTGACAGTTATTGGAAAGCCATTAAAGCGATTTAATGCAACTTTTCTACAAAAACAATTGTACTTTAGGTTATGCTCCACATAACTTATTGTTTATACAAATTCAAGTCAAAGCGACGTATCCCATATTGATATGTATGTTTAAAAATGGTCTCTGTTGGTGTTCTGAAACAACTTTTATCATACTTCATGCAGAATGTTTCCAATGGCAGATCTGCAAGTTAGTTTTTATAAAGATTTTAATTTTTTTTTCCATTATTTTCATGAAGAAAATAAATCTTAATCTAATTATAATGCGATTCATGTAAATTTTTTAATATTTAGTGCCAAATGTGTACTGGATTAATTGCGGTACAAACTTTTTGATGTTACCGAACAAATTTATGTTCAATTTTGCCTTTTCATGTGTTTTCGATGATAAACGGCAAGAAATATCAAACAATTGAGATCAAAATAGCTGTTGCAAGTTACCCCACAAAATCGTTTTTGAATTTTTATAGTGTTTAAACATCAAATTATCAAAACTTGTATATTGTCAATTAGTACACTACTAAGTACTGTAACTTATAGCAAATGCCTCGCATGACATATTTCTACCGTTTGTGTGGTATGAGGAGCGTTTTTCAGCATAAATTTCATGCAATCCATCGTTTAATATGATTTTCACCTCCAGCAAACCAAGCAAAAAAGAAACAATACCCAAACTCTCGCCAAAATCTTCTGTTGTATACCTGAGGTCAATAAATGGCGAAATAAATTATAAAAATTTAACTCAATGCTGAACGAAACGATAATTCGGTTACATGTCGAAGTGTTGCATGTTTCACCCCTGTTGCAAGTTACCCCGTTTGACGGTAGCCGAGCAAACGACTTAAGCTGAATGTGGATTGTTGCTGCTCAGTCAAGGATGACGGATCAATTGGTGAGCTCGTTCCATGCTACTATTTATAATCTATAAAATATGTATGACTGCACATTTAATTGATACAACGGTAGGACGTAAATATGATTTTTCAACAAACTATGAATGATTCGTCACTGTGAGTGTCGACATAAACTCTAATTCATGAATTATTTATGTTTAACATTTTTTTGTTTTCAAAACACCCCTTTCTTTTTATCTTTATTTTTGTAATTATAAAAAACTTTGAATGGTTCTACACTACAAGTGTAGACTTGCGAAAGGTTCACTTTATTCAACAAACTTTGGATGGTTCGCCACTGTAAGTGTCGGCATAAGAATAAGAGTGTTATATGATGTTCCAGCCAATCGAGTTTTTGTTTCTTTTCAAATAAGTAAAATATAATAACACATGCTTTCGTCCTGACAGCTGTAGGAATGTTACATTTAGATATTTGTTCAACAAACTTTGAAAGGTTCGTCACCTCAAGGTTCGGCATAATTTTCCTTTACATAGAAATTGTTCATATCAAATGAAAATATCATATTTTCATAAAAGCATATTTATGTTTGACAAAAAGCTATTTATCATGGTCTAATCACTTATCAAAGTGAATCCTTTGACCCAACGATCCTCCCCATTAACAAACATCCTTCCCAGTAACCTTTGTGGAGATGCAAAGTCAAACACGGTCTCCAAATAGCAAAGGTTACACACTAACATTCCTTCCCCCCATCCCACCTGACTGCACAGTGGTTCGATCTAGAACAAATGCCGGACAAAACCTCAAACTTAATTTAAAATAGCTGAAATCATATATTTGACATATTTTATGCCATGTTGAACTATTATGGACTTTTATTTTCGATTTTTTCTTGTTTCGGACTGATAATTAGAATATTCAGGTTTGGATAATACATTTTCAACTTTTCCAATCTTCCATACAAAATGGTCAACTTAGGCAAGCTGGTTCGCAGTTATTTATTGACGGATTAAAATGAAATTTTCACAGCATGCCAGGCGACATTTTTGAGTATTTTTTCCATGCACAACTGCAATAGTAAAAACAACTAGACTAAAGCGCAATTTTTGACAAAAAATATTAACTATTCTTTCAAAGATATGGAAGCTCTACACAAAAACCATCATAAGTAAATATGTTCATCCTGTCTTAATGACCACCATTTATCAAATGCGCCAACTTTTCAAATTTGTAAAAAATCACTAAGATGAACACGTGATTGGAAAAACCACTCAAAAATATATGTTGAAAATCATGTGACGTCTGAAAAAAAATTTGAAAATTTCATGCACATTTGTCCATTAATATCTCAGATCTATCCCTGCCTTTATGCAAGTATTATCCATATAATCAGTTTCAGCATGTCATGTATTTAGCTTCAGTCTGTTATCATACTTGTTTTAACAGCTAAAGCAAGTCCACGTAGGGAATGATTTTTCCAATTTGTTTCATTTTATCTGGAGGCTGCATGTCGAAGGAAATAGTTCCGTTCAACCATCTTAATAAGCCGAGATAATTTGTGTTATTTTATTTAGTGACAGCTCAAATTTAAATTCAAGGTAGTTTAATATCCTAATAATATCGAATAAAGGTAATATTTAAATAAGACAATAAAGACAATAATATTTAATATTATAATATTATTTTAATAAAGGTAATATTTAAATAAGACAATAAAGACGGTTCGAATTCCACCAGTCGAGGGTCTTTTGGTAAAGTTAATTTTCTCGACTTGCAACAGCATAAAGTATCATCGTACCTGCCAGACAATATACACATGCAAAAATGGTCAATCGGCATAGAAAGTCCTTAGTTAATAACTCCGAAAGTGGTCATAAGAACACCTGCCTGCTTAGAAGCAGGCTTTGTCCCAGTTGGGACATTATGCCAGAAATAAAAAGAAGAAGAAGAAGAAGATTGGAGCGAGTGTTTCGTTTCTTCTCGGGACGGGATGCAATTCATGGCTACTGCGATTGCAATGCACGTACTAGCGTATTACAGGATTATTATTATTTAATTAGAATTGCACTCCGTACACCTTCAAATGCGTTGAAAGTGGTCTATCGCAAGTTTTCGCAAAGAAATTTGTACCCTACTTGAAAGCTTTTGTTTTTAGCTTTCGAATGAACTTATTCTCATCGCGGGCATTCGCGGGCTACTGATCTCTTAGGGTACTTTTATAAAAAATAATATGTTTTTTGAACAATTTTAACTTTAATTCACTTTGTATGAATATAATGAAAATTTTGATTCAACTCAGGTATACTTTATGTATATACAAACAACTTCTCTGAAGATACCATTGCGGCTTGAGCTCTCTTTAAATTCATAAAAAGCTTGTGAGAAATTGATCGTAAATATTAATTTTCTTGAAAAATCATGTCCACGGTCCACTCATGGAGCTGTAGAAAATTCAAACTCCAATTAATTTGCTTCAAACTTTGGATTTGAACAACAGAAGTGTTGAGGAAGTCGGGAAAAATATTACTGTTCGGATAAAATAACTTTGATTTTTGAGGTTTTGGCCGCCCTCGGACCATTGTGGACTGCAAGGACGTGGCCGGCGCCGTTATTGACCCTGTATAAATAGAGGCACTGAATTATGCACACTGAAGAAGATTATGGCCAATCCCAGCCGAACTTCTAGTTGATTCTTTGTGCATTTTCACTGACTTCGGTCAATCACGGAATAGCAACCATTGATATGTGTAGTCAGTCTAAGCTAAGCAAAGATATATGAATGTATGAAAATTGATCCATTCTCCCTCCTTCGAGGAAGTGACATTGGTTCTAGGAAACTTGAATTGGTCCGCAGTAGAAACAAAGCAGAAGAATCATTCATCTTCTAATCATATATGATACAACTTATCAATAAAAATGTAAAATTAGCAAAAACAAATATTACTATGTTCAAAATATGCAGATCGTAAAGCTCGTTCCTCAACATTCGTCATAGTATAAATTTGTAGAATATTAAGCATGCGTAAATTGTGTCTTGATTTCTAAATCAGGACCACTGTGCGACATGATGAGGGGAATATCGAGGTAGTGAAAAACAGAGATCAACCATTTCAGATGAGACTTGAAACGGACGGATGTACAAGGTTAGAAGTGAATAATTTTTCCCTATTCGACTCCCAGGAACGTCACTACGCCCCACGTTTGTGTGTGCCGACCAGTCGACTAGCATTGAATAAGGATTCTTATTATTGTTGTACCCAACCACTGCCTAAGTTCTCCGGTCAACTTTAATTTTGTCCTACCAGACGTGGTAGGCTTTAGCTTTTCCGGTTCTTTTCGTTGTCGGGTCACCACGGTGCTTCATTTGTCATTAATATACAAAAAATTGTATAAAAATTTAAACGCCTGTCTCTTTACCTTCGGGACCGGTTTTTCAAAAGTCGTCAGACGAGATTTTGAATAACGCCAATGTTTAAATGTAATAAATAATAAATAATAAAAAATAATTTAAAGATCACAATTACGATCGGCTTCTTCTTCTTTTTCTTATATGCACTTGATGATTGTATTTTGTATGTTACAAAGTGTATTATCACATTAAAGAGCGTTTACGTATGATTGTCTGCTTCCTGGTTTCTTTTTTATGTGTCTCACTGTCAATAATATCAATAACCTACAATAACCAGCCGAAGGTAACTAAAAAATATTGTCATTCTATGGTCTTAAAATATGCATTTGCTCAATGTGTTCATTATGCCCTTTACATTGTTCAGAGTATTATGATCTTTATATTTTGCAAAAGTATTTTGAATTGATATAAGATGTAATCGGCTCCGTAATGCCCCATGGTGCTTGAGCCTGCAAATGAATAACGAATTATAGTATTTATTAAGAGTAAAATTGTTTTATAAATTTAAAAAACATTCAGAGATTTTCGGAATTGAAAAGCAACATTTAATGGTTATTTTAGTTTTTAATAATGATGGTAGATGAAGCACCGTGGCCACTTCCACATCCGGCTCATCGACATAGTTTTCGTTCCGAATGTTGAAAAGAGGATTTATGTTATGGTAAGAATTTAAATTGATGCTTTAAATCTGTCACTACGCTGTGCTACGATCATAGCCGTACCGTAATGAATGTTTCGGCCGTCAAAATTATAAACATAGAAGTTTTTTTTTTATCCTTCTATATGGAAAATAAAGGCTACGTTTGTTTATTGATCCTTATATCCTATTTAGCACTACTAAACAAACATGTGTTTAATTGAACGAATTTTGTATCACAAAAAGCATGAATATGTCGATATTTCATTAATGGTGTAGTCTATCGAACTGACGAACTGTCGAAGATGCTTATTTCATTTGCCAAATTTAGAGTGACTCAATAAGCCACACATTCAAATGATGTTAAACCAATTTGTAGAAACAACTCGAAAATCCGATTTACGCTCTGTCCGATTTTCCTGTTTGTCGTTTCAAGAGACCGGATAGCTGAATGGTGGATTTCCCATGGAAAAATAACAACGACCAATCCAACAAGCGTGTTCGGAAAGAGTTTTCGAAACAATTTCAACTTTGAATAAATCAACAAAGAGGATCATCACGTTCCTTTTTGGCCCACCCATTCATGCCGGCAATCTGTTTGTTTCACTTTCAACCATCGCATCGGATGGACCTGTATAGGATAGAGTTCAGTTCAAGTTGAAATAAAGCACTCCGACCGACACCCTCTGCAATGCTATCGATCGCTTCGTTACACACTGGTTTAGAAGCCCAGTAACTTGTTTTTTTTTTAGTTTTAGATTTTGTATACAATATTTCATAATTCTCTTGAATTATTTTATACTGAAAGGTTTTTGTGACCTTAATGTATTTGTTCTAGAAAGTAGTTTGTGTTTGTAATTTGTAATGTATCTCAATCTCTTTTGAAGTTCTTAACGATTTTAGTTTAATAAACAGACACTTTTGATAAAAAACTTTCGAGTAGTTTAGTGGAATACCTATAGATAAACGAAAATTCGAATTTAGTACTATACCATTTAGAAAGATACGCGTAGTGCGACCTCAACTGTAAGGCCGTCTTCAGTGTCGTGTACTAGACTCGACTTTTTTGTCTTTTGATATTATGAAAAGCGACTTCTATTTCAAAAATATGGATTGATTTAGACTAACAATCATTTACTGTAACATTTTGTTTCAATGCTATTTAGAAACTATTTTGAATAAGTCCATTTACAGTATTTCTTACATAACATTGTATTGTTCGGGGAGTCTTTTGGTGTGGCATAGTTTTGATTTTTGGGTTTAAAAATCTAATTGATATTGGTGTATGTATTTAAAAATTCATGTGGCCCTGATAAGCATGGGATTGATGTTCTAATGGCTACCACTTCTGCTTCATAAGCAGAAGATCATTCAGTGCGCATCGTACCTTCGTGCTGTGCGTACACGAATTCTCTCTGCTCTTGGAAGTTTTCTTAAAAACTACCTAAAGCAATAAAACAGTACTTTTCAGTGCTAAAATTAAAAACGGTACTTTTCAGTGCTACTTAAACAGTACTTTTCAGTACTATTTTTTCTACTATTGATCCCTTTACGATCCTTGTTTGGACCCGTGCCTTCGATTTTTCGTTGGACCCGTTGGCGAAAGCTTTTTTTTTTTTTTGTTTTTTACAAGGGGGAAATCTGCAAACAGATCCCCTGAGAAGATAACTCAGGGAATGCGGGGATGACGCACCAACGACGACCCACTAAAACCAGCCTATGCACTGTGCATGAGCAATTCATTTAGAACTGCTCAAGTGGTGAACAGTGCATCGACATGACCCTTGGACTCAGACCCTCATCTCCCCGGAACCACCTTACGGTATTTCTTCGGGAAGGGACCAGTGCATATAGCACAACACGTGTAGCAGAAGTAGCCTAGGCAAACTGCTTCTCCTAGCCGACTTAAACAATGTTACAAGGGACCAGCCTCGGCAGGGCTAATCCTCTGCAGCCAACTCTTGGTCGGCGCGCCATAGACGCTGCAATTCTAACATAATGTGAGTGACACCCGTAGTTACTGCATTCCAGCACTCGGCATCCGCACACATTCTCTCTATAATATTGTCGGGGGACGTGTCCCCTCCGCATGTAGTGAGCATGCGACCTCTCACAACAATGAAACGGGGGCAATCGAACACGACATGCTCCGCTGTTTCCTCTACACCAGCACAATTGGGGCACGCAGGAGATTCTGAGTGCCCGAACCTATGCAGGTACTGTCTATAGCAACCATGTCCTGACAGAAACTGCGTCAGGTGGAAGTTCACTTCCCCATGGCTTCTACCATACCAATCTGACACATTTGGTATTAGTCGATGGGTCCATCTACCCTTAGTGGAGTTATCCCATTCCTGCTGCCAGCTTCTGAGCGTTTCCTCTTTACACGTGTCGCGGACTCCTCTGGTACCCCTTTGGTTGAAGCATTGAACATCTTCCTTGATGATGAGCCCGATGGGCGTCATCCCGGCTATGATGCACACGGCCTCTTTAGATACCGTCCGGTATGCACTTGCTACTCTTAAGCACATTATCCTGTACGTGCTTTCCAACCGCTTTAGGTTTCTGTTCGTTCTAAGCGCTTTTGACCAGATTGGTCCTCCATACCTTAGTATGGATAGCGCCACGCTTGCCAGCAGCTTGCGTTTGCTGGCAATTACAGCAGAGCTGTTAGACATCATCCTCGAAAGCGCCGCTATAGCCGTAGATGCCCTTTTACAGGCATATTCAACGTGGCTAGCGAAGCTCAGCTTGTCATCGATCATTACCCCAAGATGCCTAAGGGATCGCTTGGACTCTATGGTGCAATCACCTACCGAGATAAGCGCCCGTTGCTCGGACTTGCGGTTGTTGACCACCACCACCTCAGTCTTGTGACGGGCCAGTCCTAGTTTCCTAGACTTCATCCATTCCTCAACCAAGGAAATAGAGTGCGCTGCTGTCAACTCTACTTCCTCCATCGATTCACCATAGACCACTAGGGTGATATCGTCGGCGAAGCCAACAATCTTAACACCCGTCGGAAGGGGCAGCCTCAGTACGTCATCGTACATCGCATTCCATAACAGCGGGCCCAGGATTGAACCTTGAGGTACTCCCGCGGTAATTCGAACGCTTTTCTGCCCCTCCTCTGTGTCATACAGTAGAATCCTACCATCAAAATAGCTTTCTAGAAGCTTACACAACTGCACCGGTACCTTGAGGCGGTGAAGCGCGTGTGCTATTGCTTCCCAGCTTGCGCTGTTGAACGCATTCTTCACATCCAGAGTGACAACCGCGCAGTAACGGATGCCGCTCCTTTTATGCTCGATTGCCACCTCAGCTGTTTGAACGACCGGCTGGATGGCGTCCAGAGTAGATTTACCTTTTCTGAATCCAAATTGGTTGTTGGACAGGCCGTCCGCACTCTCCGTATACGGTACTAGTCTGTTGAGAATCAACCTCTCCAATAACTTGCCCGTCGTATCTAGTAGACAGATAGGTCTATACGCCGACGGGTCACCTGGTGGTTTCCCCGCCTTTGGTAGTAGCACCAATTTCTGTCGCTTCCATACATCCGGGAAGATTCCTTGATCAATGCAGCGTTGCATCGTGGTTCTGAACATGTCCGGATCCGTGTTCACTGCCGCTTTTAAGGCAACATTCGGGATACCATCGGGTCCCGGTGCCTTGTTTGACGCGAATGATTTCACGACTTCTGCCAGCTCTTCGTTCGTCACTCTCGCCACTTCTTCTCCTTCATCTGCCGCATACGGCGCTGGGGGCCATGGGCTTATGGGATGGTGCGGGAAGAGTACATCGATTATCGATCGCAGCAACTCGGGCGATTTCTCTTGGGGCGCTATGGCTCCTTTGGTCTTAGCCATTACCACTCTGTAGGCGTCACCCCATGGACTAGAATTGGCACTCTCGCATAGACTTTCAAAGCATGCCCGTTTTCGACTCTTGATTTCCTTTTTGAGAGCCAACTTTGCCTCTCTGAATGCTGCACCGCGTTCCTCTCTTTGTGCTTCTGTGCGTGCACGTTGCATTCTTCGTCTAGCCCGAAGGCAGATTGCTCGAAGATTTGCAATTGATTCGCACCACCAATACACTGGCGGCCTGTTCTCTCTAGGAGGGGCTTTTCTCGGCATGGAAGCATCACACGCTCGTGATATCATAGCAACTAGCTCTTCACCGTTTAGGTCCAGAGTGTTTCGTTCGCGCCTCAGGGCTTCAGTGAATACTTCGCCGTCGAAGCGCGCTGTTTTCCATCCTCGGGCTTGGGTCGAGTTACATTTGGCGAAAGCTAGCGGTGGTAATCCTTCTTGGACACCGTCTTGGGAAAAAACCTTTCGAAGGTCACGTCTTCTTTCGTTTATTAATTAAACATGGTATCAACAACAAACAAAAGGAAGGGTGAATCTCTGAATTCACTACTTCCTTCCAAAAAAGTGGGTTTTAAAACTGTCACTACACGTGGCAAGAATGGAAGAAAGGACGCTTCCCCGGAATGCGAACTTTCTTCCAAGGGTGAAATGAATAATTGTATCGAAATGAGCAATCAGTTCGATGCTCTAGACAAATTTTCCGAACACCAAATCGAAGCAGCCTCTAGCCCAGGCTCTTTGATTCAAGTGAGGAAGCAAAGAGTGCCGCCTATCGTGGTCAGTTGTTCCGAATTTGGGGGATTTAGGCAGGAGATCTTGAACTCCATTAGGGGAATCAAGGTTTCCTTCCACATCGCAAAGAAAGGAGACTGTCGCGTTTTGCCGGAAACTCTTAAAGATCGCGAACTTCTTCTCAGATATCTTGAAGAGAAGAAGCACAAATTTTTTACTTATGACGACAAAACTGAACGTTTGTTCAAAGTCGTCTTGAAAGGTCTCTCAAGTGACTATAAGTCACCTGAAGAGATCAAAAATGGAATAAATGATTTACTTGGATTTTCCCCAGTCCAAGTAATCATTATGAAAAATAGAACCCAATCTGGCATTGTTCGGAAAGGGCTTTCTCAAGAATATTATTTAGTTCACTTTAACAAAAAAGAACTAAATAATATTAAAGCTTTAGAAAAAGCTAAACTTATGTTCGATGTCCGTGTGACGTGGGAACATTTCCAGAAACCTGGAGGAAATTACCAGAACCCCACTCAGTGCCGTCGGTGCCAAAAGTGGGGTCATGGTACAAAAAATTGTCGCATGGATGCTAAATGCATGATTTGCGGAGGTTCTTCTCACGCTAAGGACGACTGTCCTGTGAAAGAAGATACCAGAAAATTTCATTGCGCCAATTGCAAGGGCCCTCACAAAGCTAACTTTTGGGAATGCATTTCACGCAAAAGAGTCGTTGAGGCTCGTGCCAAGCAGATGAAGGATAATATCCGTTACGATAACGGTCGTTTCCGGAATTTGCCTGGTAGAGTATCGAACAATGCTCATTTTTCAGTTAACGATCGCTTGATTAGGAATCATACCCACCAGGAAGATCATAATCATGCTCATTCACAAACAAATTTTAATCCGTCGGGTAGCCGTTCGAATCTTTCAATTTCGAATGTATCTACCCACGGTAAATCCTTTGCCGATATCGTAGCAGGTAATTTGAACTCTTCCCCTGTTCGTTCCATGAGTACCCATTCTACTTGTTTCAAATCAAATGGAAAAAACCCTACCGCCACAGGTAACTCCTACCCCGCTTCTTCGTCTACCGAAAATTCCAATGGGAAATCATCAGATGATATGTCTGCCTCTGATTTTAATTTTCTAACTGAACAATTGAATCTAATGATTGATGCAATGTTCAAAGCCACCACTATGACTGAAGCAGTCCAAGTAGGTGTAAAATTTACAAATAAAATTGTTATTGGATTACGTTTTTCTAATGGATCCAAATAATAATTTAAATATTTTAAATTGGAATGCTCGTTCTCTGAATGGTAAAGAGGACGAGCTGTTTAATTTTCTTACAGCCAATAACGTGCATATAGCAGTTATTACCGAAACTTATTTAAAACCTGGATCCAAATTTAAAAAAGATCCTAACTTTTTTGTTTATCGTAATGATCGACTTGATGGGGCATGTGGGGGAGTTGCAATCATCATTCATAGGCGTATAAAACATCAACTGTTTTCGTCATTTGAAACTAAAGTTTTTGAAACTTTAGGTGTTTCTGTTGAAACACAGTTTGGTAAATATACTTTCATAGCTGCCTATTTGCCTTTTCAATGCTCTGGACAGCAAGTTAATTGGCTTCAAACTGACTTGCGAAAATTAACTCGCAATAAGTCAAAATTTTTTGTCATTGGTGACTTTAATGCCAAACATCGGTCATGGAATAATTCTCAAAGTAATTCCAACGGCAGAATTTTATTTGATGAGTGCTCTTCAGGATATTTCTCAATTCAATACCCTGATAGCCCCACATGTTTTTCCTCTTCTAGAAATCCATCTACGATTGACTTGGTCTTAACCGACTCTAGTCATCTTTGTAGCCAATTAGTTACTCATGCTGATTTTGATTCTGATCATGTCCCTGTTACATTTCAAATATCGCAAGAAGCGATTCTCAATCCTATCAGCTCCACTTTCAATTATTTACGAGCCGACTGGAATATATATGAAACGTATGTTGACTCTAATCTTGATGTTAACATTTCTTTAGAAACTAAAATTGATATTGACAATGCTCTTGAAACTTTAACAAATTCCATTGTTGAAGCCAGAAACATTGCAATTCCAAAATGTGAAGTAAAATTTGAATCCGTGATTATAGACGATGATCTTAAACTCTTGATCCGTCTTAAAAACGTGAGGAGAAGGCAATTTCAACGCACTCGTGATCCTGCTATGAAAATTATATGGCAGGATTTGCAGAATGAAATCAAGAAACGTTTTGCAGATTTAAGAAACAAAAATTTTGAAAATAAAATTTCTCAATTGGACCCCGGCTCTAAGCCCTTTTGGAAATTATCTAAAATCTTTAAAAAACCTCAGAAGCCTATACCGGCATTGAAAGAGGAAAACAAATTATTACTAACTAATTGCGAAAAAGCTCAAAAACTTGCTATGCAGTTTGAAAGTGCGCACAATTTTAATTTAGGACTTACTAGTCCAATTGAAAATGAAGTTACTCAGGAGTTCGAAAATATTCTCAATCAAGAGAACGTTTTCGAAAATGCCTGGGAGACTGATTTGGAAGAAGTGAGAACTATTATTAAAAAATTCAAAAATATGAAAGCTCCTGGCGATGATGGAATTTTCTACATCCTCATCAAGAAACTTCCAGAAAGTAGCTTATCATTTTTAGTTGATATATTTAACAAATGTTTTCAATTAGCATATTTTCCTGACAAATGGAAAAATGCTAAGGTTGTTCCAATTTTAAAACCAGACAAAAATCCTGCAGAAGCTTCTAGCTATCGTCCAATCAGTTTGCTTTCCTCCATCAGTAAACTTTTTGAAAAGGTTATTTTGAACAGAATGATGGCCCACATCAACGAGAATTCAATTTTTGCCAATGAACAGTTCGGATTCCGCCATGGACATTCGACCACTCATCAACTTTTACGTGTAACAAATTTGATCCGTTCCAACAAATCTGAAGGCTACTCTACTGGTCTTGCTCTTCTAGACATAGAAAAAGCATTCGACAGTGTTTGGCATGAAGGTTTGATTGTAAAATTGAAAAATTTTAATTTTCCAACATACATTGTTAGAATAATTCAAAGTTATCTGTCAAATCGTACACTTCAGGTTAATTATCAGAACTCCAGATCTGAAAGACTTCCTGTAAGAGCTGGTGTTCCCCAAGGCAGCATTTTGGGACCAATATTATACAATATTTTCACATCTGACTTACCTGAGTTACCTCAGGGATGTCAAAAATCTTTGTTTGCGGATGACACAGGCCTCTCCGCCAAAGGACGAAGCCTGCGTGTCATCTGTAGTCGATTGCAAAAAAGTTTGGATATTTTTTCTTCATACTTGCAGAAATGGAAGATTTCTCCTAATGCTTCCAAAACTCAACTAATAATATTCCCACATAAACCAAAAGCTCTTTATTTGAAACCTTCAAGTAGACATGTTGTCACGATGAGAGGGGTTCCAATAAATTGGTCAGATGAAGTTAAGTATCTAGGACTCATGCTAGATAAGAATTTAACTTTCAAAAATCACATTGAGGGCATTCAAGCCAAATGTAACAAATATGTAAAATGTCTCTATCCCCTTATTAATAGAAAATCAAAACTTTGTCTTAAGAAAAAAGCTTTTGATATTCAAACAAATTTTCAGGCCAGCCATGTTGTATGCTGTACCAATATGGACTAGCTGTTGTAATACCAGGAAGAAAGCTCTGCAGAGAATTCAAAATAAAATTTTGAAAATGATTCTGAGGCTTCCTCCCTGGTATAGTACCAATGAGTTACATAGGATATCCAATGTTGAAACATTGGAACAAATGTCAAATAAAATAATCAATAATTTCAGGCAAAAATCGTTACAATCTACTATTGCCACGATTAATGCGTTATATGTTTAGGTTAAGTTAGGTTAAGTATATTAAAAACTTTTTTTTTTCTCTTATAAGCAGGTGAAATCAACTCACCTGTAAAAAATCTGAACTGCTACGGCAAATGAAATGTAATATGTTGTTAACAAAATGTTAATAAAATCTTAAATTTGTTTTACCAAATTAGGATGATAGTGTTGTCTAATAACACAGATATAACCTAGATATAAGAAAGAATGAATGTAATGTTTGGAATGATACTAATAAAAAAAAAAAAAAAAAAAAAAAAAAAAAAAAAAAACAGAAGATCATATGTTCAATCCCAGACCCGTCCCTTTCGTTGTACTTCGTAGTTGTATCTTTCATTTGCTTCTATCTTTCACTGTTAATCTATCGTCTGTCCCAGGGCTCAACTTCCACAACTTCAAATTAATCGTAAACAACAAATCAACGAGTTTAAACATTCATTAATCATATTCAAATAAAGTCATCCGTTATTATTTTCTGTTTTTTGTATTCATTATTTATATTAATAACACAAGACCTCGTGAACGGCTATTAGATCACACGGTGTGCTAAAACATATCTTTAACACGCATGATGATTCATGCTTTCAAATTGACCATCATTTCTCACGTAAACGTACACTCACCAAATATGATCAGCCCATGACAGTATGCCGCTCATTATATAATCAAAAATTCAATTTTTTGCTTCACATAGCCATCTCATACGAACGCTTTGTATTTTTGTTTCTGACAACCAATTAGAATAAGATATCTGTCCATTTCTGGAATATGTTCATTTCTGAGACACATAGGCTACACACTGTAGTATATGCTTTATTAATGTGCTTATACGAAAAAGACTTAAAGGAAGGTTCAATGTAACATGACTAACAGTGAATGGCAGACATTGCAAAATTCGCTCTCATTTGATTTTGAAGCGTTACGTGAGAGATAATCTCAATTTTTCGAGGATTCAATTCCTGTGTATTTTTAATATGGTTTTAAACACAACATGATAAACATGTAGTGCTTTAACTAGTCTACTCATATATTTCGCATTTTGAACTGTCTCATTTCGAATAAAAGAGCGGGATTTCGTCGGATCAATGAGGTGTCCTCACCACAATCATTAGGTATATAGATGAAGAACAAATGCGACGAAGGTAGCAAATCGATCCGACGTAATCCCGCACTTTTATTTAGAATTTCACACTTATGAAGGGTAAAACAGACACAGCAGTTTCAATAACTAATATTAAACATATATTTAGTTATAGATAGGTTAATGAATCTAAGGGTACGGTAATGATGTGAGGAAAATACACCCAATCAACCAAAGCATTAATTCAATACAATTCTGCATAAAAAAAACTTCACAAATATAGCATAATATTGTTGGTGACTTCCACACTCAATCTGTTCGGTAAAAATAACTGGGTTTTGGAACTATAGAAAAAGTCAGCAAACTAAAAAAAATGTCAGAAATCGAAAAACAGAGATTTTTCACTGAAATTTTGCAGAGAGATTTCTTTTTTTATCATGTATCGATAAAAAATAAAACATTGTGAAATTTGCTTTTCAATTAAAGAGTGGCGAAAGTTTTCATTTTACTGACTTTTTCGGTAGTTCCAAAACCCAGTAAAATTTTACCGACCCCAGTAATTTAATCTAAGTGTGTCCATTATTCAGTAGAATTATATTGATTAGATTGATGAATTGTACACAGTTTTCGTTTCACACTTATGAAGGGTAAAACAGACACAACAGTTTCAATAACTAATATTAAACATATATTTCAGTATTTAGTTATAGATAGGTTAATGAATCTAAGGGTACGGTAATGATGTGAGGAAAATACACCCAATCAACCAAAGCATTAATTCAATACAATTCTGCATAAAAAAAACTTCACAAATATAGCATAATATTGTTGGTGACTTCCACACTCAATCTGTTCGGTAAAAATAACTGGGTTTTGGAACTATAGAAAAAGTCAGTAAACTAAAAAAAATGTCAGAAATCGAAAAACAGAGATTTTTCACTGAAATTTTGCAGAGAGATTTCTTTTTTTATCATATATCGATAAAAAATAAAACATTGTGAAATTTGCTTTTCAATTAAAGAGTGACGAAAGTTTTCATTTTACTGACTTTTTCGGTAGTTCCAAAACCCAGTAAAATTTTACCGACCCCAGTAATTTGATCTAAGTGTGTCCATTATTCAGTAGAATTATATTGATTAGATTGATGAATTGTACACAGTTTTCGTTTCACACTTATGAAGGGTAAAACATATATTTCAGTATTTAGTTATAGATAGGTTAATGAATCTAAGGGTACGGTAATGATGTGAGGAAAATACACCCAATCAACCAAAGCATTAATTCAATACAATTCTGCATAAAAAAACTTCACAAATATAGCATAATATTGTTGGTGACTTCCACACTCAATCTGTTCGGTAAAAATAACTGGGTTTTGGAACTATAGAAAAAGTCAGTAAACTAAAAAAAATGTCAGAAATCGAAAAACAGAGATTTTTCACTGAAATTTTGCAGAGAGATTTCTTTTTTTATCATATATCGATAAAAAATAAAACATTGTGAAATTTGCTTTTCAATTAAAGAGTGGCGAAAGTTTTCATTTTACTGACTTTTTCGGTAGTTCCAAAACCCAGTAAAATTTTACCGACCCCAGTAATTTAATCTAAGTGTGTCCATTATTCAGTAGAATTATATTGATTAGATTGATGTTTTCGTTTCATTGTTGTAGCTATGGTTCGACCAGAAATACGCTTAATTTTCCTCTGAATGCATGTACATTGAGCTGCATTGTGATATAAAAGAAGTATAAATCGAATCAACAGTTATTTTTTTGGAAAATCGTTTGATCTCATAATTTGTATTAAATTAGCGGGATCTGGTGCACTTATAGTACCACCGTGCGGGGTGACATTGGGCTTAGGGGGTGGCTTTGACCGCCTTTTTCGATGCATTTCATGGATAGTATGAACGTCAAAGAAACAATCTCTGACCATCTTGTGGCTATGTATCACGTATTATTATCACAATGTTTTTTCTTCCTATTCTGGCATTAGTTTGCTGTAAAAATAGTGGCCCAAAGCCACCATGGTCCAATGTCACCTCAAACGACCGCTTTTCATACGAAGTGTCTGGACACCGGCCTTATATCAACCAAAATCCGACAACTTTTATGCATGGAGTATGTAAAAAACGGCAGAATTATGGATTGTAAGCGATAAAAATAAAAATTTAGTCTAAAAACACTGTGAAAAGGGCTAGTGTCCGGCAATTCTATGCAGGACGGTTGTTAGAAATTTAGCGTGAAATATTTTGCGTTAGGGCGGCGTTCATTAAGTACGTAATAACTAGGGTAGGTGTACCAGTTATGGACATAGTGGTTCCCTATTTCGCCATACGTGATTACTTTAATGTCGTCATATTTTGAAATTTTGTTTGTGTTGTAAAAGTTAGATTTGAGATATATCTTACTGTTAAAACATTCAAAAAAGATTTAAAATGTGAAAGTTATCAAAATTTCACATATGGCCAAATAAGGAACCACAATGGCCATAACTGGTACACTTTCCCTATATTCGACCTCACCCATGTAAAATCACGTTTAGACATCTAAAACTAAAAACGCTCGTTTTTCGGAATCTGAACCAGTGTGCGCTTCTGCTAGCCCTTTCATTCTCGTAAAATGTCCAGTGCTGCGGTACGGGCATTCCACTATCTGCAAAAGTTATATTCACATTCGCATTTACATGAACCTCGGGACAGGATGATTGTTGATATGTGAGGTTTCTCAGCTGCCTCGCATTTCCAATTTCCTTTTTGGGAATAGTATTCTGACCTGTCCATCCGATTCTATGTTCGTCTACCTAGTCAAGCAGATACCATCGTCAAGCATTGGTGAAGTGAAATTCTGCCCCCATCGCCTTCCGTTCCACCTTCAGCCGGATTGTTTCCTTAAGTCGAAAACGAAGAAACATTGTGAAGACCATTGGTGCGAAAAGCAGAACAAGCGCGCACAAGCAAGACTTTGAATTCATTTCCTAAATTGATTGTATTTTTACTGGGAAGGAAATTTTCCGCCCCAAGTCAACCAACCCCAGGACCGAGCTGTGAGGCTACAAAGACTGGACGAAGGTCGGTCGATCTAGCCCACGTCAAAGTGAGGAGGAAAAATCGAAACGAAACAGAACAGCCGGAAATCCCTGTATTTATCGGTATCCGGTTTTTCGTACGCAGGTTGGCGCAGGATTTTCGATAGATTGACGAAGCTACAATCGTTGGCGTTTGACGTATACGGGGAGGAGTTATTGCCGTATTGATTTGGTAGTTAATATTTATCAATCTTCATTTTTATAGCCTCACGGTTGAGAAGGTTTGTTCGGCGAGGCTTTTCCTCGGGCTTTGATGTTATCTAAAGGATCGAATCTTGCACAGCTATTTTGTGCAATTTAAGGACGTGTCTTTTTCCCCTATGGAACCTTCCAAGAATATATATTGGAATGAACAATTGAATTGCCAGATAATTTTAATTTTATAAGATCACTTATTCTGCGAAATGAGTCTACAAAAATGTTCATCAAATGCGTGTAGCGTTAGGAAAACAAACGCTAATATACGAATTGTAAAACTCGTATTTCCGAATACATATATCGTATGGTTAACGAAAATCTCTCCCGAAAGGTGAAAGGAACACTGATTGAGAAAAACTGTTGATGAAAATTCAATAATAGCTTCATTTCCTTCCAATCAATGCACCCCTTGATTGGAACTTGATTTTTCCTCATTAAAAATAAAATTACCGCCCGAAGATTCCTTCCAACGATTGATAACAATACCCATACCCGAACACATCGGCACCAGATTGCCCCACGGGGAGAAGGGTGGAGGGGCGGGTTGCCAACAATAAGCACCGTAAATTCTGCATCCATGCACAGCACAATGAACGGTGTGCAACAATCGGCTTCCAGGAGCGAAGACTTTTAGAACACGAATACAACCAACACTCGGGGAGCTCAAAAGGAATAAAAAGTGTCTTTTCTGAAGAGACCTCCAGAAGCGACGCCACGGTGCTTCATTTACTGTGATTATGCAAAAAAAGCAATCAATAATTTAAACACCAGTTAATTTATAAAGTTGTTCCACACCTCTGGAAGGATTTTCGTTTGACGAAATTTCGAGTTACGCCCTTTTGATGGCGCCTATTTACAGGCTCAATCAGTATGAGGCATATTATATTTTTTATTTTTTCGTCATTTGAAACTAAACTTTTTGAAACTTCAAACACCCAAAGAATATTCACTTCATAACTGTCTATTTGCTTTTTCAATGTACTGGGAAGCAAGGTAATTTGCTCGAAACTGACTTACTGAAATTGACTCGCAAAGTCAACATTTTTTTGTCATTGGTGACTTTAATGCAAATCATCGCTCATGGAGTGATTCGCAAAGCCATTCCAACGGCAGAGTTTTATTTGATGAGTGCTCTTCATGATATTTCTCAATTCAATACCCTAATAGCCCTACATGTTTCTCCTCTTCTAGAAACCCTTTTACGATTGATTTGGTTCTAACCGTCTCTAGTCAGCTTTGTAGCCAACTGGTTACACACGCTGATTTTGGTTCTGGTCATGTCCCTGTTACATTTCAAACATCCCATAAAACGATTCTTAATCCTTAAGCCGTGCGGTTAGTGCCAACAAGGCATTTAGCCGCATCGTGCTAAGGAGTGTGGGTTCGATTCCCGCCTCAGGCCGAAAAACTTTTCGACAGGAATGTTTTCCGACTGTGCCACTGGGCGTTGCATGCTAGTCCGTTGTCTAGTGTGGTGCTTCCTTTAAAGGGCAAACAGCCCACTGGAAGTATTAACGTGTAGTGTCTTTTTAATCCTATCAGCTTTACATTCAATTATTTGAGAGCCGACTGGAATACATATAAAACATACATCGATTGCCATAGCGGTAAACGCGCAGCTATTCAGCATGACCATGCTGAGGGTCGTGGGTTCGAATTCCGCTGGTCGAGGATCTTTTCGTAAGTGAAATTTTCTCGATTACCAGGGCATAAAGTATCTTCGTACCTGCCACACGATATACACATGCAAAAATAGTCAGTTGGGACGTAACACCAGAAAGAAAAAGAGAAAAAAGGATTGAAGTCCTATTGGAAATCAATACAACTTTTCCGACAAATCCAGGCAAGCTTTAACAAGAGTTTGTTATGTTATGTTTTTGAAAACTTTCAAAAACAATTTTTACCCTTCAGAAGGGCGTAACATAAAACTTCGTCTAACGATTTTTGTTTCTAAAAAGAGGTGTAGAATAACAATTTAAACCAACTGGCGTTCTGCATACAAACTGGAGTTCTGATGACTATTTTTTATAATAACGATAAATGAAGCACCGTGAACGCGAACAAAAAAGCGTGTTCCTACACCCGACACAACAACGCGGACCAGGAGCAAAAAAAGATGATAAGAGAAGCACCTTTTTATAAATATATTTCACAGAATGTGGCACTTTATTGTTTGCTGAAGCTGAAGCGATGGGTAGAAAAATGCGATACATCTGAGACCGTTTTTTGAATAGAGATGATGCTTTTTCTCCTTGGTCTTGCAAGAGTTCTTTCGTTCGTTGTCGTCTAGGTGTGGCTCATAAGGATCCCGTCAGCCGATGGCTGGCAGGGAAAAAAAAGGATCCGAGATTGTATGAAAAAGATGATAGTGACAAGAAGGTGGACTACGGCAAGGACTACATCTTCTGCGTCTGATAAACTATTCACAGAATAAGTCTTGCACTGGGAACAAAGAATATTCTCCATTGGCCAAAACATTCACTCAAGCACGTTCTTCGGCTGAACCCCACTTAGTAAGCCACTAGAATTATTTACTTGCAGTTCTCAGTTCTACCTCGGTATTTAAACGGCAGGAAAATAATTGATTTATTGCTTCTCTTAAGCATGCACTGTCTCTGCTTAGCGATACTTTTATGTGCAACAAAAAGGCTTTCTGGCCCCAGGTGTTGTGGTGGAGTCTGAATCCGAAATTGTCGGGGCAAAAAATGAGAAGAAAACGGGGTATAAATACGTGGGTAAGAAAATCTGTTACCGATATTTATTATAATTTGATTGGAAGCGATAATAATAATCCTGGGTCTGGTTGGATCAGTTGGGCTTCACGGTTTCTTTGGGAAAGTGAAAGGGTGAATTCTTACAACAACTTTTTCATTTTCTGTGCTTCCCAGCATCGCTGCTCTAGAAGCTACATCATGTAGGTTCAGTTGAGTCACTAATTCAAGAATTCTTTTCACTTACGTAGAAATAAGGCCGATGCTAAAAAAGTGCGAGTTGAAATATTTTATAATATCATGTAATAGACTTGATACACAAATTACGTAACGTTTAAAATCAAACTGTTATGTCAAAAACATGATGAGGGCTGTAAGTTTGATTCCCACCGGTCGAGGATCTTTTCAGGAAGGATCTTTTTCGACTTCCCAACTTACCAACAGAGTATCTTGTGTCCGCCATACGATATATGTACGAGTGTAGAAATGCTCATTTGGCAAAGAGAGCAGTTATTCATTTGGCAAAGAGAGTAGTTAATCAAGAACACAAAGCTAAGATGCTGTGTCCTAGTTTTTTTTCTTCTTTTTTTTGCTAGTCGTACAGTGGATACTGTCCAAAGCTCTAAACTAGACTTTAGATAGGAAAGAGGACGTAATCCTTCTGAAGCAGTTTACCAGACGTACAAGCAAATATGACTTCCAAGAAGACACTGTTGCGATCTGTCTCAGAAGGTTACGGTAGAAGGTGGGAAACGTTCTTTTCACACTATCACTTCACTTGATAACTATTAGATTACTTCATAGCACTATTCACTGGTATTGATATCATAATCTTAATTATCAACAGAATTTCTACTAACAGCGTCACCATTATCTATACCAATTTTATTATAACCATCACATCTATAACCCAGCCACAACACAATACTACTGCTTCATCAAGTTTAAAGTAGAAAACTTCTCATTAAAAAACAATCAATGTAATAAATAAATCATATCAACACTCAATATCATTATCTTCATTAGGTACATTTATTTAACAGTCAATATCAACAGACTTCAAAAGCCCTAATGATAGAATGAACTAAAATTAAAATTTAAAACATTTTAAAACTTAAATATACTATTCTGCGAAATGTGACACAAAGCGCCGACGCAAAGTTGACCGAGGTAGGTGAAAATCGAATGATGCAGAAACTCGGTTGAAAACGCGCTGACTTCCACCGTTCAAGCCATAATTAGTTCGATGAAGTGGCGTTCTCAACATAACACTGTTACGCAAGGCTCGCGGTTGTACGTTTATGTTGATCTGCTGTAGTAAATAGCTGCAGTATATTCGGCCTTGCAAGATGTAAGCAACCAGGAGAGCTCTTGACGTATCCCTACGAACTCGAAGCAGCTCCAGACCAATCAGCCGGCAATTAAAGTAGGGTCCTTGTTGCTTATAACACTAATATTCCCAATATCACCAACTATCATCACTCTAATAATCACCTTCTTTATAGCTTACTAACATTAACTTACTTACTTACTTATGGGTCCTGGGCACCCATTCTGGTGCATAGGGCCGACGTGAAAGATTTCCATCCTAGGCGATTACCAGCTATCGCCTTGACCTGCGGCCAGGTCAAATTGCCGTCGACTTCTTTTATTTCTTTGTTGAGGCTGCGCCGCCATGAACCTCTGGGTCTGCCTCTGCTGCGATGTCCTGCTGGATTCCATTCCAGCGCTTGTTTGCAGATTTCGTTTCCGCCCCGACGTAGAGTGTGGCCGACCCACCCCCACTTTCGTTGTCGAATTTCGGTTTGTATCGGTTGCTGGTGGCACCGACGATGGAGGTCAGCATTAGAAATCCAGTTGTGTGGCCACCATGCCCGAATTATATTGAATCACACGTCGCGAGTGCAATTTGTAATCTTGTGAAAGCAAATTAAGACCAATAAATTACGTTCCGTTCGTCAAAGTACGTTCGCGGTTGTTGCATGTTCTCTAGCGTGATCCGACGGCTAAATTCAGTGCGTTTAAGTGGACTAACGAACTGCAGGCATCTGTTGATGAACACCTGCAGCCGTTGATTGTTCTCCGCTGATACACACCACGTTTCACTGGCGTATAACAGCACAGATTTGACATTGGAATTGAATATTCGAATTTTGGTGCGTTGACTAATCTGACTGTTCTTCCAAATATTTCTTAAGCTCGCAAAAGCAGCCCTAGCCTTCTTGATCCGTGCACCTATGTCGAACTTGGTACCGCCGTCAGACGTCAGTTGGCTACCAAGATATTGGAAGTTTTCGACGTTCTCCACTGTTTGCCCGGCTACTGTAAAGCTGGAAGGGCCGGCCGTGTTCACATCCACCGATTTGGTCTTGTTGACAATGATGTAGAGACCTGCCGCTGAGGAGCGTTCGGCAAGATCGTCTAGCTTACTCTGCATATCAGAGCGCCGTTGAGCTAGTATAGCAATATCATCAGCCAAATCGAGATCATTTAAGTGCTCCATAGTAATAGGCTGCCACAGCAGCCCACGGTTTTGTTCACGGTCAATGGCGCCTATCAGGATCTCGTCAATTACGATGAGGAACAGTAGTGGTGATAGTATACATCCTTGCCTCACTCCAGCTACAACCCGGATGGGTTCAGACAAGACCCCGTTGTGCAATACTCTGCACGTAAAGGCCTGGTACTGCGCTTCGATGAGGCCGATGATTTTCTCAGGAACACCCTTGCGTCTCAGGGCACCCCACATATTTTCGTGATTGAGTCGGTCGAAAGCTTTTTCGTTGTCAATGAATACCATATACAGGGACTCTTGGAATTCATTGACTTGCTCCGAGATGATACGGAGCGTGACAATATGGTCCACACAGGATCGTCCGGCACGGAATCCCGCTTGCTGTCGACGGAGAGTCGCATCGATCTTCTCCTGGATCCGGTTCAGGATCACTTTGCATAGAACTTTGAGAACAATACATAGCAACATGATGTCCCGCCAATTATCGCATACAGTGAGGTCACCCTTTTTGGGTACCTTCACTAACACGCCTTGCATCCAGTCGGCCGGAAAAGTCGCGGTGTCCCAGATATTGCGGAATAGTTGATGCAACAGTTGAGCGGATATTGCGGGGTCTGCTTTGAGCATCTCGGCTGATATGCGATCGACCCCAGGGGCTTTGTTGGATTTCATACTTTGGATGGCTGTTTCTATCTCATGCAGTGATGGAGCTTCGGTGTTAACGTGACTAATACGCCGAACCCTAGGCGGATCATGCTGAGGTGTTGGTGGCCGGGTTGACACTTGGAAAAGTTGTTCGAAGTGCTCAAACCAGCGTTTTAGCTGGTCAGTGGGGTCGGTTAACAGTTGTCCAGTCGTGTCTTTCACGGGCATCGTCGTATTCATCTTTGCCCCGCTAAGGCGTCGTGAGATAACGTAGAGAAGACGAATGTCGCCGGTTGCTGCGGCTTTCTCACCTTCCTCAGCAAGGGAGTCCGCCCACGCTCGTTTGTCCCGCCTGCATGAGCGCTTAACTTCCCTTTCTAGAGCCGAGTATCGTTGACGGGAAAGTGCCTTGGCTCCTCTGGTTTTCGCCCGCTCTATCGCGGCTTTGGCTTCTCTCCGCTCCTTTATCTTCCTCCAGGTTTCATCGGTAATCCACTGTTTTCTCCGAGTGCGTAGCTCACCCAGATTATTTTCGCTGGTAGTGATGAAGGCATTCTTGATGGCGGTCCATTGCTCTTCTACGCTGCCACCTTCCGAAATATTAGCAGCACGAGTCTCCAGTTCTTCGACGAAGGACCTTTTCACTGTGGCATCTTCCAGTCGGCGTGTGTTAAATCGACGTCCGACTCTTTCCTCCGGTAGACGAATCCGCGCAATGCGCAGACTAGCGATGGGCGATTTTAAATCGATGTTACGAACATCGATTTTTTTGTTCCGAATAATCGATTTTTTGAATCGATTTCAAGATCACTTAAAATCGAGCAAATCGATTTTCTTCATTCGATTTCTTATTTCGATTCAAAAGAATGGAATTGATTAGATTTTTAATGAGTTGATAAACCGTAAACCTAGTTTTGAACCTGCCTTGAAGCGGTTAATGTATAATTTACAATTTCGAACGTTATTTAATTGATGAAATTTTATGATTGAATTTGGTCTTATTTTGAGATCATGTTTTTGTAAATTTCCATATGAGTTTGAAAATTGAATCGATTCAAAAACATCGATTCAAATGATTCGATTAAATCGGTGAATCGATTCGACACATCGAATTTGAATCGATTCAGTAACATCGATGTTCTGGTCAAATTTACCCAACGCTAGCGCAGACGCACCTCGCCGATGAGGAGTTGATGGTCGGATGCGATGTCAGCGCTACGTTTATTCCGCACATCAAGAAGGCTCCGTTTCCACTTTCGGCTGATACAGATATGGTCAATTTGATTTTCGGTAAAGCCGTCACGGGAGACTCACGTGGCCTTGTGAACCGGACGATGGGGGAAGAGCGAACCCCCGATCACCATGTCGTTATTGCCACAAAACCCTGCCAACAGTTCTCCGTTTTCGCTCATTTCTCCGAGACCATGGCGTCCCATGACAGGCTCATAGCTCGAGTTGTCAGATCCGATCTTCGCATTGAAGTCGCCCATGTAGATCTTGATATCACCCTTCGGAATCTTATCCACGACAGCATTGAGTTGACTGTAAAAGTTCTCTTTGTCCTGCAATTCGGCAGCATCGGTTGGCGCATAACATTGGACTATGGTAAGGTTTCGGACCCGTGTTCTAAATCTGGCGACGATTATTCTCTCATTTATAGGCTCCCACTTCATAAGCGCGGCGTAAGCTTGGGCGCTGAGCAAAAAGCCAACCCCACGGTGCCGAGGAGCGTGTTCACCTCGCAGGCCAGAATATAGCAGAATCTGTCCCGATGGTATTCTGTGTTCTCCAAAGTTTGGCCAACGGACTTCGCTCAGTCCTAGGATCTCCAGCTTCATGCGACACGCCTCGTTGGCGAGTTGTGCCAGTTTACCCTGCTGGGCTAGGGTTTGTACGTTCCATGTTCCAATTCGTGTCCGTTGTTTCTCGCTAAAAGTCCATTAACCACACAAACTTATTCGACACAAGAACGTCATCTCACTATATTATCACATTATCACTATTTTCTTAGTAACATGATCAAAACCAGCAACGGAATTATTCATATATCTTCTTAAGGTGATCCCACCGAGAGGCTGAAGGCCGCAATAATAATGAGAACAATGTCCTGCAACAATGAAGCACATCGCACAGCAATCACAAGTACAGAGTATACTAATCACTTACACTAAACGAGAAAAATCCAACCTCGGCGAATAAACTGTTTCTAATTTTTACCGCACCGATAATATGTCATTGCTAGGATCTGTTATAAAAAGAAGTTTGTTCTTGACGTTGTTTGAAAACTCTAACCGACACTATCATATTATTAAAATTGTATTTAATTTGATAATTTGTGATAATTTTTTTTTTGTAGACGTGGATATAGTAATGGAATAGACCATAAAATAAATATAAAACTATATTTTTAAACATATTCAATTCTTTCAAATTGTAATCAGTCGTATCTAATCAACATTATCCGTCTTTTTTTCTTTTGCAGAGAATCAGCTCGTCGAAATCACCCGCTGGCCTGCGAGTGCGACATTCTGGAAACATGTTCGATGCGTCTATCACTGCTGCAGATGACATTCGGCAAACATATCGAGCGGAAGCACTGTTGCTTCTTTCCTGGCGGGGTGAGTTGTTTTTTTTTTCTTATATTTCCATAAGCCAGTGTTGCTCAAGCATATTTCGGTAGCTGTGGGCCTAATGGGAAAATTGAAATTGTAATACAAAAATGCATATCCATCTGACATCGATGAACTTATTGATGTTTTATGATCTGAGAAATTTAAGAGAAATTATTAAGTTATACATTCAAACTCTCCAGAAAAGATTTTACGATATTGTACTTGGAAATTCGTAATTACGATCACATATAAATTTCTCAAAACCTAATTAAAATGTTAACATTTTTTATATATTTTTTTTTTCCTTATAAAACTTTCAAGAAATGCCTCTTTGGTTATTTTTCAAAGGCTCGATTCGTTTTTTCGTCATATGAAAAGTAATAATGGAAGATAGCGATCCCAAGTGCTGAAATTCTAATTGCACAAATTATAGCAATTTGTCCGACCCACAAAATATCCCACTGGGGCGGACCATATTGAAAAACAGCCTTTCATATGACATTTTTACGTTATGCAAAACCATCTTGACGAAAACACAATAGAAAATCAAACCCTTGAGAAAGACCTTAAATGGGTTGAAACGTCTGGAATGATTTAAAAACCTTCACACCAAGACTGCTAAGCCTATTTCTCCCAAATAGTAAATCAATACCACAGTCGAAATTCAATAAGTATAGAAACCTTCTGTTTAGTTTGAATTATCAATGTTTGAATGACTATATGCGTTTCATAGAAGGGCTAAAAAAGGTCCAAGATACCTTCATTGATGCATTGATGCCTACAGCCGGGCGTATTGTAGAGCACCACCTTTGTCGGTATAACCCGTAGAGATAGTCGGGTTTCACATTTCGCAAACGCGAACCCGACCCGTACCCGACTTGTTTTATTCTTTCAAACCCAAACCCGCCCCGAACCCGAGACAAAAATTGAAAAGTGAATCCGGACCCGACCCGAACCCGAAAAATTTTCGCTTTCACACCCGAACCCGACTCAAGAAAACCCCGAATGGAACCTGAGTTCGAAAAGATGATAAATTCATCGTTTCTGATGCATAGGGTAGCTTTGAGGTTGTTACTACCGTCGTGCGGGGTGACATTGGGCCATAAGAGTAACTTTGGGCCAAGATTTTTACAGCAAACTGAAACCAAAATAATGAAAACAATGTAGCGAGCTTCAAGAATACGTTATAAATAGTCGCTGGATTGTCATGGATTAGTTTTTTCATTCCCGTACTAGCCATGAGATGCATCGAAAAAGGCGGTCAAAGTCACCCCCTAGGCCCAATGTCACCCCACACGACGGTATGTGCAAGGCTGGGAGCGAATCACTTTTTAGTGACTTGGTCACTTTTTTTAAGCCAATCACTTTAAAGTCTCTTTTTAAGCCATTTCAACTAAAGTCACTTTTTTCGTCAAAAAATCACACCAACACCAAGAACCAACACCAGAATAACTTCATGTCAGTATCAAAATATTGGTTTATGGGTTCTTGTGAAAAAAGTTTGGAGAAAAGTTAGTCTTTCATAGAGTTCCGCGTAATTTGTAATAGTATCTAAGGTATTATTAGAATGGTGTAAGTTCATTGTTACGAAACTAAAGGTTTAAATATTTAGTACTCTTTTTGAATATCTAATGCATAGTCTTTTATTAGATTTTTTTATATCTTGTGGTGGATAATTAGATGTTCATCTTCTATCTACGTTTTAAAATATAAAGCACATTAGCTTTTAAAATTTTACAAAATTTATAATATAGGTATTCAACACTAAAACGTAAAACGAAGAATAATTATTTATTGTTCTATTTAAGATTAGAAGCTAATCATACTTTTTAGGACTGACTTGATTTGCAAACCAAACCTTTAAAAGTGGCCGGATCTTGGCTCTAACCTTGGCTGATAGTATACAGGTTTTTACAGGTATAAGGTTTTTATGTCGGTCGAATTTATCATTTTCATTGAATTGTTCATGAAATCACGCATGCTTTCTTCAATGAAATGTTTGGTGTCGGATCCTCTTCTTAGCTTTTTTGAATCACTTCGGCAGGATGCTTTTTGAAAGCCACAGAGCTTATATTTGACAATAATATGCGTGATATTTAAGTATTTTAATTGCATAGTTTATTACAATTCAACCGACTATAATCCCCAATGTCAAGTGAAGCATGAAAGTGTCAACGTATTTCGATTGTAATATTGGAAGCTTAGTGCTAATAATTACTTTAAGATCATATTTCAGAAGAACAGCCTGTTAAGCCTATCTTCTTTATGCGAAATGTCCCTTTGGCCAAAGGTACCTCCCATCAAACTTACTGATGGAAAATTTCACTTAGGCTTAAGTCAACCTTTTGTTCTCCCTTAGTCGGCGTTCGAAGGACGCGTCTATCATACATTGGTTTTAGGCAGTATTTCAATCATATTCGAACTTCTATATCATTTTTTATTTGATTAATGCCCAAGTAGGGAGCTGGATCCTATTATTGGCACTTTCGATTCACTTCGGCAGTGGAGTTTTTTGAAAACTACTGACTGAGCTCATATTTTGCCATAATAGGCATTGAAGGCATTGAAGAGGAAATCCCCCTACCAAAGTTAATCATGGAAGTGCCCAAGGAACTCTGCACCCTATTACATTTTGCGTAATCTTGATCTAGTTACACAAAATATTGGCCTTTTTAGGTAAAAGCGTTAAGGCTAAGTATCCCGTCATTCGTCTTGGCGAACTGTTGCATAGCAGGTCGCAATTTCAAAGTAATAAATATCAGTCCTCATAAAGCATATTGATCCGGTGAAAGTATTTCTTATACGCTGGAATGCAGAAAGTATGCTGATACTTTTTCAGATGCATCAATGCAATACCAACTGATTTTCTTTAATTCAAAATTGTGACATGATCTGCAACAATCATCATCGACACGTTCAAATTTCAATGACGGCCTACTCGCCTTAAAGTAGAATCTAATAGAGCTAAATAGAAAGCATTCTTCAGTGAATCTTACATTTGACGTTACTTCATCTATACGCCTATAATGTTTCTAGACTGAATATTAAATTCTTATCGAAATGAAGTCATGGAATAGTTTTGGGATCTACACAGTTTACCAGTTTACAATGAATTAAATTTTAGCAACTTTTAAAATGTCAATTTTTGGGATGGAAATGTGAAACGATAAAAAATTTGTTTTAACAAATTTTCCAAACGCTTATTAAAATTTACAGAATAAAATACTTGAGTGATCTTTCGAAAAGTTTGAAAATCTGATAAAATAGGATTTTTTACATAAATGGTAATAATTGTAGGCAATGTCTTGAAATTTTGGAAGCACAATAAAAACTTCCAACTACATCTACTACCTGCAGTAGATCATGTTGAATACTCTCTATCATATTTTATACGGTTTGATTTTCAAGTCACTTTTAGTCACTTTTTTGAGAAACGAAAGTCACTTTTTAGTCACTTATTTCTCAAAACTGGTCACTAAAATAACTTTTTTCGGTACCACTTTTTGCTACCAGCCCTGGCGTATGTGAACAATTCTCACCAAACTCGACTTAAACCCGACTTTTTTCAAGTCCGAATCCTGGCCTTCAAACCCAACCCGATTCCGAACCCGAAAACCCGGGTTCGGGTCGGGTTTCGGGTTTGAAAACCCGAGATCCGATCATCTCTAATAGCCGGATACTTTTCCAGTTGCCCCGAAAATTTAGGGTCGTCAGATCCTCATCCACTGCGTAAGGCCAACGTATTCGTGGTCTTCCACAAAGTCGCCGACCTCTACCTGATTACCCTGCTGAGTATTATGTTCGCAATTCTTTCTTATGACATCCGTACTAAGTGACTGGCCCATTAAAGTCTGCCATATTTCACGCGCCTAATAATATTCGCTTCTTTATGCACTTGATACAACTCGTGATTCATGTTTCAGCGCCACACACCCTTTTCCGGAAGATTTTTTGGAGAAATTTCTGAATTTCACCAGGATATTTCGGTAAGGATTCTTAGATGTATCCTTCAAAAATCTTGCGTGAATTCTTTTTCGAAGGTATTTCAACGAAAATGGACAATTTTATGAAAAGTCTGTGAAAGAATGACTGGAATAATTCTGAAGAAATATTCGGAGTTAGATCTGATGAAAATTTTAAGCAAATTTTATGCAGAATTTATGAAGAAATTTTTGAAGGAATATTTGGCGTAGTGTCACGATTAATTTCCATAGAAACTATTCAAAACATTCCTTAGAAAAAAAATCTTTAAGGAATTCCTTATAAAACTTTATGTTTGTTTATTTAATATGCTTTGTTGAGTATATTTTTGGTCACATTATAAGGCCTCTCTAGTTCCTATTTAAAAGAAAAAAAGTCAGTCGTTGCAGTCTTGCCCTAGGAGCTTGTTCAGCTTTTTTTTTAAAGAACTCCTACAGTGATTTCCTTCCACAAATCCAGGAGTTCTTCCAAAGAATAGTACAGCAGTCCTCTTATTTTTTGAGGGTCCCGAACTTCTTTCTGAGATGCTTAGTAATTTATCAGATACAGTGCCCGTTCGATTTTGGCAAAATGCAAAAAAAAATCATGTTGCCAAAAACAAACCGTGCCAAAATTAATCGGTTGTTGTTATTGAAACTTTTATCACCCTAATAATGATCACGAATTAAATTTACCTATTTTGAACGTGGTTAGCTCCAAAAAAAAAAAAAAAAAACCACAAAAACATTGAGATGACTGACTATGATCCATTTTTTCTGTATAAGGATTTTCATCTTGCCAAAATCGAACGGTAAAGCTGCCAAAATTGAGCCGTGCCATAATCGAACAGACACTGTATTTTTTAAGAAGTTCGCTTAAGGATTTCTTTAAATATTCTTGGCTTTCAAAGTGCGACTAATATTCCAAAAGTTATCGAAACGAAAAATTCGCGTGCTCTTCCGTATTTAAATCACATAGAAAGAGAAACCTGAAGTTTTGACTCAAATATATTAAAATTGGCTCAAGTGGCTCAAGCGACTCTAAGGTGAATTCTCAAGGTATTGAATATGATCGTCGGTTAAGTCTTTATTACTTTGTTATTTTTAACCTTTTTGAACCTTTTAGCATCCTTAAATTAAATTAATTAAATTAACAGTTCTCCTTAAATTAAATTAATTAATGGTTTGTGGAATATCAAATTTGTCTAAAACTAAAACTAGTCGTAATACACGCTCAATAAAGCGTTCTGGAAAACGTGAACTGTCAAAAATACATGAACTATCATGAACGTTCTCGTATGGACCGATGCACGAGTTCACTAATATGACGTTTGAGCGGTGCCGAATTCACTAGTTGCCATGGTCACGTAAATAACACGGCACCGCTCAAACGTCAAATAGTGAACTCGTGCATCGGTCCATACATGATCCAGTTCACGGTGTATTTTTGCTTGTTGACGAGTTCACGCCTGCTGTTCACGCATAGGAGAACGGATTTTTTTCTGTGGAAAGCTAGTTTTATCCACATTTTTCATTGAACCTTTGAAGCTACATCCTTTCTGTAAATGATGCCACTAAGTTTACTATGTGTTCCAATTGAAATATAAGACATATCACGTGAAGAAATACCCAAGATTTATCAAAAAGTGGGCTTTTTCGCAAACTGTTTAGCTAGCTGGCGTACGAGGGGTCCACCAATTTGAGAAAACCGAAAGAATCACCCTTAAGTTTTATCGAAAACTTGCGATCAGTGACATAAAATTGGAATTCTAACGATGGGTGCCGATGGCGGCCTGGTTTCAGCGAGAATTGCTCAAATATGGAAAATAGCTTCAAGATGTTTTTGAAGCTTTAGTAAATTATAAAAAAAAAAATACTTTTTTTTAATTATGATTCGTGGTTTACGGCTAACCAACCGAGTGGAAGTTCAACAACTACCGAAAAACTAAACATTACATATGTACCAGTTACGGCCATAGTGGTTCCCTATTTCGTCATACGTGATAACTTGAATGTCTCCACATTTTGAAAAGTTTTGTGTGTTTTAGCAGTAAAATATAGGATATATCTTGATTTTAAAACATTCAAAGAGATTAAAAATGTGAAAGTCATCGAATTTTCGCTTATGGCCAAATAGAGAACCACTATGATCATAACTGGTACACTTTCCCTACTTTGCTCTTAGATGAAATGGACAAATTGATGTGAAATTTGCGAAAAAGTTACACGTCTCCTTCTCCTCGGTGAGAATCGAACTCACGACTCCCTGTTCACTAGATAGGGCGCGTTACCCCTACACCACGAGAGAACTCATGGACGCAGAAGTTAACCTGAATCCATTTTCGGCTCAATAATTACGTGGTCCTCTTTCGCAAAGCGCACCTCTTTCGGAAGAATTAAATCTAAATCTCAATATTTTTGGTTCAAAATTTGAGGTTTCTCTTTTTATGTGATTTAAATTCAGAGAAGTACCTTTAAAAATTTACGAAAAAGTCTCTTGGTAATTTTCTGAGGGAATCGCTAGAGAAATCCCTAAGACAATTAATAATCAAATTGCTAGAAATTTCTGGGATAATCTATTACTGCTTGGATCTTTGAAGGGAGTCCTGGGCAAAAAGCTGGAATACTCCTGAAATTATCTTTGAAGATTTCCTGCTCGAAAGTTTTACAAAAAATCAGGAAAAATAGGAAATTCTAAGAAAATCGGTAGAAGATAGTTAAAGATGTTTTTTTTTTGTGAAATCGCAGAAGAAATTCACGGCTAAATTCACCCAGAATTTTCTGGAAGAATATTTTGCGAAATTCTTAAACGAATCGTCTGAGGAATCTCGTGTCTTTTTTGAAGATGTATTTAGACAAATTATTGTATCTTGAATAAGTCCTTATCGCAAATCATACTGGATTTCATAGGAAAATCCATGGAACGATTTATTGAGAAATTTATAGAAGAATCACTGGAGCAAATCCTGAAAAGAAAAAATCCCTAAAGACACCTCAAGATCAGTTTATGGAGGCGTCCTTCGAGGAATTCTTGGTTTTTGGAAAAACCCGAAACAGAAATATGAAAGGAATTCACAGGAAAATGATGATACTGGTATCGTAGAATTATCGTAGAAGTCCTAACGGAAATTTTAAAGAAAGTCTCAGAAAAATCAGTCCATGTACTCCTGGAGAACTTTGAATTTCGATTAGAAATCTTTGTAGAATCTCTGGAAGTAATTTCTGTACGTTCCTTAGAAAATGTGCCTGGCGAGAAAATAGTAGGAATTGCAAGGGACATATGGGGGATAGCACTTTTGCCTTCTCAATAATTTTGGGAATGGGAAAAGTATAATTTCGCCCCCACAATATTGCTGACCATAACTGTCCAACTTTTACCCATCTAAATTTAAGTTATTATATAAAAAAAACTATTTTCCTTCCATCAAAATGAATTTTAAGCACCATTCAAAAGCTTAACACCTCGGCCAGCAAGAGTTGGGCCTGCTCAGTTGAAGTGAAGTTTTCCATTCGGCTGATTGATCTTATTGTCTGAATTTCAGCAGAAAAATGCATTTTTTGCCAAGAGTATTAAAGCAAATTTGTAGATGTTGAACATGTTCTGATGATGGAAGAAATAATTCCACCGTAAAAACTGCAACTTTTGTAAGTGCTTTTGAAAAACATTATACAATAGTGGACAGCATAAAGCAAACATAGGCTTTTTTTCATACAAAATGCTAAAATTTGGAGGCTTAGCTCGAAATTTACGGCTTTTCATGAACAAACTTTTAAATTATCACAAATCTTCAATTTTAACGTAAATTTCAAAATTTTGCGTGGTATAGTGGTGCATCAGTACTCATAGTGGGGGGTTCCATAATAAATCAATGGATTGCACCATTAAAGGAACCATGCTTAAACATACCTCCACTAAAGGAACAGTGTTCCTAATAGTGGTGCAAGAATTTTTACAGGGAAATTTTAAAAGAATGACGATTTTCATACATTTGAGTGATAGATGGAATTGTAATCTATCGATTGATACCTTAAAATCACATATTTCATTGTTTTAACAGCATATTAAGCTATTTTCCATTAGGGCAACTAACGGTATAGTTGCCCTATTTATTTGACAATTTCCTTCTAAAATGCTGAAAGTCATTTGTCTCTGTGTCTAATAGTTTCCAAGATTTAAATATAAGGTAATATGCAAAATCATAGATTTTTTTCTCAATCACGATTTAGTGGTCCTTTTGGGTCGAAGGATGCTCCGAATGGTATGAAATTTGTTTTTTCGTACATCATGCTAATGACCATTTGACCAAAAAATTGTTGAAATCCGTTATGGCCGATTTCAAGTCTTTAATATTATCATCATTGAGTAGTTCTAGTCTAATATAAACAAATTTTCGTACATGCTAGTTGTTTCCAAGAAAGAAAAAAATGTATTGCAATCCATTTGATACATCACTTCAGATAAAAGAATCCCACCCCGTAGCCTCTCCATGCGCAAATATGTTCTACAAGTCTACATAACATCGCGCCGGAAACAGATTGCTCCTGGAGGGACAATTTGCCGATTTTTCTTTCGTCATCGTCGTCGGTGCCCGTTTTCGGACGATCGGCACAGGATAAAAAAAAAACGATTTCATTGCACTTCTTCCATTCATCAATGAGTGCCATTATTCCAAGTACCATTGAAATATGTCTGACTGGGGCGATAAATCTCGACCCCAATGTTGGGAGGCTTGGAGGCGATAGCAGGAGAATGCAAGAACAGCAGGTCTTCTTCTAGCGAACACTTCCGTGCGATAATTTGGGGTCATCAACTGAAAAAAATAAACAAAAGTGTTTTGTTAATATATCTGTAATTGCATGCTAATTGAAACTCTTTTTCTTCTTATTGACATTACGTCCTCACTGGGACAGAGCTTCTCAGCTTAGTGTTCAATGAGAACTTCCACAGTTATTAATTGAGAGCTTTCTTTGCCAAAATTACCATTTTTGCATTCGTATATCCTGTGGCAGGTACGATGATACTCTATGCCCAGGGAATTCAAGAATATTTTCATTACAAAAATATCCTGGACACCTTCAGCATGGCTTTGCTTTGTAGTCGCGGACTTTAACCACTCGGCTAAGGAAGGCCCCGTTATTACTCACTCGAAAAATAATTCCTTACTGTCTTAAGTATTTTGACAAAACAGGTTTGAATATTTTTTAATAAATTTGTACTTAAAGTTGTGACATTCTTTGAAAGTTACATTAAAAAACATGACTGATTTTCTCAGCATTGGATCGACAACAATTTTAAAAATAAATCTTTGAGCTGGTTAGTGGAATACCTATAAGTAGATGAAAAGTACTATACCATTTAATTTCACTAGAGTTTGTATCCTTTGACAGATACGCGTATTTCGACCTCAACTGTAAGTGTTTCAGTTAGACGTGATATGTAATTTTGGGGATGTTCCTAAACTTTTGCACCGGGGTGTATGTATAGTTTTTCGTATGCCGAGATTTATCTATAGGGCGGTAGTGGTAGTAAAGGAGCGATAAGTGAACAAGTTTAATCTTCCCCCGGTGCTACCGATGGCGCAACCATAGAAAGCGAGTTCAAGTAGAAATTTGAAATTCAAATTCTTGCCGATAGAATGTGGTCCGTGACCATCTTGCAATCTTCCACGTACGTTGATATGTATTTTAATAGCGGTTCGCTTTTTTCTGTCCTTTTAAAATTCATCCATTGTAACATAATTGATTTCATTTTCATCAGTTCTATTAGTCCAACATTAGAACTTCGGTTCAATATTTGCCCTGAGTTAAAGTTGATAATTCACTCATCGGTTCGAGGTCCGTATACGCGAGCCTGAAGCATGGACGTAGCCAGAAGAGTGCTTATCGATTTCCGACTCCTTCAAGAAAGTCTGTCCTCGAGAATTAAAAAAAAAACTAAATAAACAAGTAATTAATCTAATGACTCCACTAAAAATTTATGTGGGTAATGCTATTTATTTTTTTCATTAATTATCCATGATTATAGATATTTTTTGCATGAATCATTTTTCGAAGCATTTCAAGAATTTTTCAAGGATTGTCTAACAATTCCAAAATTGACACTTCCAAGCGATTCTTTACATATTTCTTACTTATTTCCCGGTATTCCACCTGAAACATGTTCAATTACAACAGGAATTTCATTTAGTAAAAAAAAAGGTTTTTTTCAATAATTTCTGGAAAAATACACAATTTTACGATATTTTTAATAATTTCTTAAGATATTTTTTTAATTGCTCATGGGATTATTTTTGAGATTCTGCGTTTAACAACGTCATGCATTGCATAATGGTCGAAGAGGCGGCCAATACTACCAAAAATGGTTTTGAGATTTTTATGTTTTTTTATTGTTACAAAGCATATCTTATTTATCATATTCTTCTTATTATTATTCTTGGCATTATCGTCCTCACTGGGACAGAGCCTGCTTATTAGCTTAGTGTTCTTATGGGCACTTCCAAAATTATTAACTGAGAGCTTTTTTTGCTTAATTTGCCATTTTCGCATTTGTATATCGTGTGACAGGTACGATAATACTCTATCTATGCCCAGGGAAGTCAAGGAAATTTCCTTTACGAAAAGATCCTGGACCGACCGGGATTCGAACTCAGACACCTTCAGCATAGCTTTGCTTCGTGGACTCTAACCACTCGGCTAAGGAAGGCCCCTTATAATGCTTGATTTAAATTGCAATAAAATTATTATTATTGTTATTATATTAGGCATGAAATATTTCACTTATATTATGCACCATCCGAAAGCATACGGTTCAACACTTTAATCGTACTTGCTGTTTAAAAAATCAATATTTCACGTAAATTTTAACGATAATTTATATAAGGCACCGGCTACAAATTACGTTACGCTCGAAGAGAGAGAGGGAGGGGTTATGCTCGTGCATTACGACTCATACACAATATGAACGATTATACTATTTTGGGCTGAATGAAAATCATCGTGCAATTAAAAACCGATGATAAAGAGGAAGAAATCAAAACCAACACGCTTAAAAAAGATACGTAGAGTTGAGTACGACTCACTGAAAAACCAACGCATTTTTTTTGTAATTTTTACACATGCTTAAAAATGCCTAGGGCTGGTAGAAGATCTGTTTTCAGAGACTTGGTCACTATTTTAATGCAAGACTAAAAAGTCGCTATTTTTATTAGCAGTTCTCTAATACACCAATTTTAACCAAAACGGTCTCTAAAGACACTTTGTTTTACAGTAAATCCTAATGAAAATTTCTACAACTACTCCACAGCGACTATTCCACAAATTTTCAGGATTTCTTTTCAGATTCTTCGAGAAAAAGCTTCATTTATTCTAATAGCTATTTTTTCAGAGATTTGTTTGAAATGCTTTCAGGGACGTCTTTATTTAAGGTTTCAGCAATTATTCTAGTAATTTCTCAGATCATTCCTATACTATTTTCTACAGAGATTCCGATCGATGTTTTTTCAAGGAATTCAAGGATATTATTCATAGATTCGTTTGAATGTATTTTTAAATTCATCTAAGACTACCCTCTATGGCAAATGTTCACAAGAGGAAGTTCATCAGATTACTTTAAAACTGTCGCAAGTTTCATCAGATTTTACTGGATTATATTAGGTCAAATGTTTTCAAAATTTTCTGATACCATTCCTTTACATTTCCCTGGATACATCACTGGAAAATTCTTTGAAAACTTCCTTGGGAAATGGTACATAAAATCTGTGAAATAATTTTAAAAGAATTCTTATCAAAATTCCTGGTTCAAATCATAAAGAAATCCTGAACGACAATTTTGTTGGATATAATAGTACTTGGTTGGAAGTAATACTTGTCGTAATGACTCAAAGCTTCTGTAAGGTTTCTTTTGTGTTATTGGTCCTTGCGTGGTATCATTTTGATCACTTTTTGGATCTTTTTTCACACCGGAGATGTTTTAAGTTCCTATATTCAAGACATTCAGTCGCTACCAGCCCTGATTGCTTCTAAAATCTCTTCAGTGATCTTTTTCCTGAAAAAAATCTCCAGAAAGATGTGATGAAATACAACATATTACTTATCAAACAAATTCGCCCAGTGTTAACTTTGAAATATCATTTAAATAAATAACCTTTTAGTTAAACAATAAATCATACAGAAATTGCAGAAATATGTTATAAATTATATAAGGATTTATTTTGGTAATTTAAGGAGTATTCGCAAAGATATAATTGATGATTGCTTACAACACTGATGATACTTAACAGCCTGGTCTTGGTTTCCTCCAGGCGGTATTTCAACATTTTTCCAAATTTTTGTTGCAGGAACTTCTTTATGATTTTCCTAGAAATTCATGTTATATAGTTTTTAGGATCTCTCAAAGATTTCATTCATGAAATCCTCTAAGGATACATTAGGAATAAACTCAAAGAAGACAAATCCTCAAGATCAGGGTTGGTAATCATCGGTTTCGTCACTGACCCATGACGAAAAATTAAAAAAAAAATATTCAGTGCGTAAAAGATCGTCATTTTCTTTGTCTTCAATGACTGACAAGGACACCACGACGAAACAAAGCCGCAAAAAGTCCACGAGTAATATTTTTCGTCACTCTTCGCGTCACCCCTCCGCACTGAACCAACATAAGCTTCTAATCTTCACCGAGCGCACAATTGCAGATAATGAGAGTTTCAGCTACGAACTACTAGCCAACAAGGTGTCTTGTGTTAGCAATTGGGAAGGCACATTCTCAAGAAGTTGTGTTAACCCTGCTGGTAGGCGCGTGCTACTGATAATCTGATGGTTCCTTTTTTGGTCGGCCATTCAATTGTTAGTTGTCTGCCTTTGTATTCAAGCTGAACGTGTTCAATGAAAACACAGACAGAGAGAAACGAGAAAGATTTTCCGTTGCGACGTCAGACCTTGCACTCTACTTTGCCCACTGTTATAGAACGATAAGGCCTTCAGTTCTGGGAGAGAGAATCCGATACATATCCGACTAACATGATAAAAGTGTGTAATTGATCAAAACATATTTTTGAATTTCATCAGAGGCGTCAAAAACCGAATGGGAATCAATTCAAAAGAATTGGCACGATACCACTTTTTATTTTGATGAAATATAAAGTATAGAAATACGCATCTTTTTACATTCCCCAACAAAAATGAAAATTGAATGCATAGAAAACTACGGTTCTTTTTTTCATGTTTGTTCGGAAAGGAAACTAGCGATTTTCATCAAGTCCGCCCTGATAGTTGTTGGCAAGTTGGAGTTATCTTGCAATTTAAAAATAAGTTTGTTTCATATTTTGCGTGTAGTATTTGTGCCTCCATCCCAGGTTCTGTATATTTGCACAAAGAATGTGAAATGTGATAAAAATGTCATTTTCTGAGAAACTGATGAATACCGTCTCTAAGGTCGTTTGCCCATCCCTGAACAAAATCCTGACTACACCCATGGCCTGAAGGGTATCTCAATTCGAACAATAAGACGAAGAAAATCAATTCAATCAGCGGAAAAGCTTCCACCGCTCGCTTTTGCCCAATCGTTTGCTGCGGAATCAGTACGAGAAAACAATCAATGAGATTATACGCCCTTTCAGCATCAACGACCGACAGGAAGGTTAGAGAATACAGCGAGGCGAACCACGTAACAAAAAATTTAATCTCATCTGTTTGCAGTATTTCACATCTCGATCGGAAGCAAGCTATGTTGAAGGCGTGATGTTGGAGGCTGTGAAAGAGGAAAAGAATGACGCTTAAATAACAATGAGGAAATTTTCTCCCTCCAAATCAGTTCTGTCCGTCCAGATTTTCACGCTTTCCGCTGGATTTGGAATGGGCTTTTCTTTTATTTTTCTTGACCTCGCTCCGCTCGGGTAGTCAAAGCTCAACTCATGCTTAACGTGGGAAATGGTTTGATGATCACCCAGGACCAGTAGCGGAGAAGCAATCACAGCAGTATTTTTCACTCAATCAAAGCTGACTGGGAAATCTGCCCTTTGGTTCGATGGGTATTTATATTTTTCTTTCTGGTGTAATGCGTTGTAAAATATATCGTTGCAAAAGGATTTGTATCGTTCTATTGATCAAACACCGTTACGAAAAAAAAAACGTTGGGGAAACCTAAAAGCTGATTCTCCCGGGTGAAACTGGCTACTCCATAGATGAAAGTTTTTTTTTTGCAATTTCGTTGCACCGTTATGAAGCAGTGCTAAAAAGTAGCACTTTTCAGTACGGCTTTGTAATCCATTATGTTATTCATTCTTTATGTGAAAAGAAGGCATCAACTTTTCAGTGTTGACAAAGTAAATGTCCGATGCTTCAGTCCGTTACAAGTTACACCGAATCACACTGGACAAGAGTGAGTGAAGAACTAGCCAAATGTGCTGAAATTCACGTGAATAAAGCAAAAAAACACAGGACAAGAAAACTGTAACTATGGGTAATAATTCAGACATATTGAAATAACATTAATAAATCAAAACAATTTATAACAAGATTATAAATTTCCGGAGTCTTTGAAGAAGGTTTCAAATGGACCGAATCGTCGGTCAATATAAAGTATCCATAAGTCAATCCAAGATCAATTAGAAACTAGAGTTGAATTAGGTACCAACCTGTCTTTGACATACAAGCAATAGTTTGTAACTTTACTAGCTTCTTCAAAACGGTTAGTCTTTTTTGTTTTGGGACACTATATCAATGAAGTTTGAATGTTAAGCTTTGTTTGAAATACGAAAATGAATAACAGTTGAATAATAACATAGTTTGTATGTCATAAAAGCAATTATTTTTAAGACAGCGACACTATAATGCTTCCAGTGGGCATTTTGCCCTTTGAAGGAAGCATCACACTAGACGACGGACTAGCATGCAACGCCCAGTGGCACAGTCGGAAAACATTCCTCACGAAAAGTTTTCCGCCCGGGGCGGGAATCGAACCCACTCCATAGCACGATGTGGCTAAATATCTGGTGACACTAACCACACGGTTACGAAGCCCACTTTAATTATATCATATTCTATCATATATAAAAATATCATATATTTATAAAGACAACAAATACCGTCGATGGGGGTGACAATGGGTCTGGGGGGTGAGATTGGGTCAAAACGGAAAAATATGATTTATGAAATATTTCAGCTAATAACGCTGATATTACTAGAAGTTATAATTCATATGTTAGGGAACATATTATTACACATAATTCATCATAATATACATTTTTAGAAATAGTAGTTTTTGTTTACTATATCAATAAGCATGTATGTTGAAACTAGATTAAATTTTACAACATTAAATTTCTCCTGTGCAAAGTATAACGCATGTACTTTAACCTCTATCGTTATATTAGAAGAAGGTTTGAAGTCTTTCCATTACACTTTCCACGTATTTTCCGGAATCTATTTGATTTTTCCACAAAAAAAAATCGTTTTTTTCGGTAAGACATCAAAAATGGGGGTGAGATTGGGTCAAGCAAGAACGATAGTAAATGAAATTGCAAGTCCACTTTTTTGACATTTTACGGTGCCGAGTGTTTTCTTTTTTCATTAATATGTGTTTATTCTTTCTTAATACAGCATCTCTAAAACATCAAACAAGTCTACTTGAGTAGTCCTTGCATTGAATAACAATGCAACGCGTTTTGACAACTTCTCAAACCAGCAACTGTGTTTTGTGCGCAGCAACATCGTAAAATTTTATCAAATGAATTTATTTTCTGGAATTAAATTATTTATCAGTTTTTTCATATTTTAGAAACATCTCACGGAAGTTCAAATGAGTTGGTTCGCTGAAATATTGGGATTATGATGTCAACATCTGCCTGAAATGTCTTGATCGAGGAACTATTTGCGAAGGTTTAAAATAATCACTGTTTCAGTACGCCTTCGGGGAAACTGAACAGGCTTTATGGCAATGTGGATGAGACTTTGAAGACAATTTAAGGAAAAAAACAAGAAAATTTATGAAACTTGACGATAAATGTTGGGTTTACATATTTTTTCTCATAGATCTTCAATTTTTTGGTAGGGTCGATGTACCAATAGCCGCATAGCTAAGAACAAAAATTCGTATAAAATCGAAAAATAATGCTAGCGTCATTATTTTTACATCATCTGATAGCTTTTTATCTAGGTTTTGAAAACTCAAATGTTTGTATTTATTATCGCGTGTGCCACTATAGGAATACATGTGCCTATAGTAGCACTATTTCTAATTTCTGTTCCTATAGTAGCACTAGCATCACGGCGTCGGCAAAATACTTATCAAAACCGTATTTTTACAAAACTTTTATATTTTTCCTACAAATTGTGGATCTTAAGCTTTCGTTTGATGTAAAAAAGGTTATTAATTCATCAATTATTTCGTATAATAAAAAATAGTTTCTTTCAGTAGTGCTACTATAGGAACAATAGGTTTACTATAGGCGCAAGGGAGCTCAAATTTTAAGCAAAAATATTTTTTTCGATCATTTTTTGAGCAAAATCAAGATGTAAATCAATGGTACTTAGATAAATAGGTCCTGACCTTCATGTCAAAAAATGTTTTGAAAAGATTTATAGCAAAACGGCCGTGAAAAGTCACTAGTGCGACTATAGGGGACTGTCCACTAAGGGAACACCGACCCTATAATCGTTCTTTTCAGCTTTTCAGCACTTTTTCAGCTGTGAATGGTTTTGCAATCATATTCTCAAAAAGAAGTTATTTCAACTACAGTGACCCAATGTCACCCCCTCTATGGGGTGAGATTGGATCATTTTTCATTCACTTGTGGTGCCGCTGTAAATAAATATTTTTCTTTTATTTTTTGTACAGTTGTTAATGAACCATCAAAGTACATACACACCAAATTTGAAGTTTATTAGAGTTAAATTGCGATAGTTATTCAAAAAAAAACTCATACATATCCCTTTTTGACCCATTCTCACCCCCAACGACGGTAGTAGTAAAATAAGAATTATAACAAATAAACTTACATTTTTCTTGATTCATGCGAGAAGAGCTCATTTAGCTATGTTTTTATTTTTAATAGCTCAATAAAACTAATTTTGTAATTTGCGCTTTTCTATATTTTGGTATTGTTTTGTTGTTACAATGGCAAAATGATATATTTTTTTAGCTTTTATGTCATGTTATTATATTTGTTATTTTAACTTTTGTTTCAAACAAACATAACAAATTTTGATTTTCAAACATTGTATTGATGATCTCTGTTAATGATAAAACTTGAAATTCATTTCCAATTGCCCTATACCCGGGTGGTCATCATCAGGATGATAATGAAACGAATATATCGTTGTCGGTTCACCGCTGGTGGTGGTGCTACATAATTCCGGTTGCATTATTTCCTTCTTGATTTATTATTAAGCTCAGCCTGGATGTGTGGTCCGCCACAGCAACTGGATTCACCGCAAGCACCCTTCTTGCTTTCGACGAAAATAGTCATCAAGTAAACGTATACCGGTACCCATGAAGCGATCGTCGCTTGAGTTGAGGGAAGGATGTGGAAGGATAAAACGGTATACTAGATCGCCGTGTACCCGACTAAGGGTACATAAAAAAATTATATCAGCATATGTTATTATGTTATATGTTCTTTTCGAACATAGGTTGTTACAAACTTGATGCAGGATGTTGTTATTATTATTATTTATCTTTATTAGGGAGATTTCCAGCCCTTGGCTGGTTCATCTCCGAAAAAGGATGTTGTTAAAATAACTAAAATTATAACAAAAAGTGTATGAATAGTAACATAAACATAACAAAATGTGTTTTAATTGTTTCAAAAACATATCAAACCAAGTTATAATGTTTGTATCAAAGTATCAAAATTATAATACTGTTCGATATACAATAATATTGTATATTATTGAAATGCATTTACTATCTATTTATTTTGTTATAAAGTTGTTAAAAATGAACAAAAAAATATTTTATAGGGAAATAAAACACATTATGTTAAATTTCTGTTTTATTATGTTCTATGGATAACGGAGCCTAACAAAATTATATCATAATATGATATGCATATTTTTGTTACAAGCCTCTAGTCGGGTATCCACAGATGTCGAGAAATGAAAATAACCTGCTGGGATTCATCTCAGTATTTTTGCCGAGTTATCACCAACATTGCGTTATCAGGGCCGGTCTTACATAATACGAAAAAAATAAGTGTGCTTCCAGAAATTTTCCCTTAGATGCTTTCCTGAATTTCTTCCGGGTTCATCCAATATTTTCTTTAAAAAATCATCCTGAATTACCTACTAGTATTCCTTCTTGAATTCATGTAGGTTTTCTGCAAGAATGACATCGAGAATACTTTAAGAAATCGACATGGATTTTTTTTCAATTCTTTCATTAGTGATTATAGGATTTTTTCCAGAGATTCGTTTAAAAATTCCTGCCAGTATTCCTTTAGTAATTTATGTACAAATTCCCCTGCGATAGCATTTTTTAGATCATGCTTCTTGGAGCACTTGGTACTCTGCTAAGCCTTCGACCGATGCACTATGTTTTATTTGGTCTCTTTTTAAACATCACTCAAACCGTTGATATTAGCGGCATAGTTTGTTCGGAGCAGGGATGGGAAATGTACGGTAGCAAACATTTACCACCTCGACATTCACATTTTTCTACACGACCATCAAAATCGAAAGCAAATCATGACCGTTCAAAACATAAAAATGTCACGGCTCTTCAAAACTGTAATATTCTTCTTCCCAACGTTTTTTCAAACCCGAATGCGAAATGACTCGAGCACAGTGGTGACACGATTTTTCCGGGTTTCGGGATTTTGCATGTTTGTTCGATAGAGGTAGCATGAAATTGACCTTGTTTATATGTATCGCAACGGAATGATTGTGCTCTTGCTATTAGCGCCAATAGATTTCAATTAGTTGAAAACACAAGCGAAATATTAGCGATTGAATTATTTAACATTTTTTTCAACCATCCACCTCGAGATGGCTGCCCGAAAACGATCATAGTGGAGAGACAAAAACATTCAAGCAGTGTGTGAACTGTTGGCAGCGCAACGCCTGATAGTATTGATGCTGCTGCTGCTTTGTGTTTTGGTTGACTGGCAGAATCGATGAACTGTGGTAAATACTGGTCACAGTTTCCAAGCCTGGTTCGGAGAAGTTTATTGGTATATTAAAGCACATGTTCTGAAGTAAAAAGATTTGTGATCAATTCACCTAACAGAGAGATAGATAAAATATTTTTTCATAACATTCAGATAGACATATACAGTCGACTCTCCACATCTCGACATCTCGATCTCGATATCATCGACATAGGGATGATTGCTTCGGTCCCATCATTCTGCATACGATTTGTTTCCCCATATCTCAATATCCTCCTTATCTCGATATCTCCATATCTAGATGTGTTCCTGTTGATTTGAACATTATCAAAGGTTACTAGACCAGATTTAAGTGATTCAGAACTCGAAACTTGGAAACTCGAAATTAAGTTTGTTTATTTATTATTTTCCTAGTAACGGAGAGATTTTCAATCTAGTGTTCATTAAACTAATGTTCTTTGTCTCGATCTCTCCCTATTTCGATGGTCCCATCGATATCGAGATGTGTAGAGGCGACTGTAGTGTCTTCGACAAAGTTGTACAAGTAGTAATTTGAAACATCTCTGTCGAAGGCACGATTTATATATTATTCTTCGATTCATACATTATTATTTTTCCAAGGGTAGTTTTAGCCTGCATACCTGCTTCCGATGCAAAATGACGCTGATAACTCTTACACATTATGGAACTATCATCTCCTCTGTCGACAGGCGATAAAATCTTTTGTCTATGAGCGATTCTCGCTGAAACCAGGCCGCCATCGGCACGCCTCGTAAGAATTCGAATGTTATGTCACTGATCACTAGTATATGCTAAAACTAACGGGTGGTCCTTTCGGTTTTCTCAAATTGGTGGACCCCTCGTACGCCAGCTGGCTAAACAGTTTGCGAAAAAGCCCATTTTTTATTAATCTGATATATTTCTTCGCGTGATATGTCTCATATTCCCCTAGGAACTTAGTGGCATCATATAGAGGAAGGATATATGTTTCATCTGAAGCTTAGAAAAAAAAATGGCGGTCATTTTGAGTTTGTCCGCCATGTTGAATTTTGTTAGAAAAATCGTTTTTCACCATCAGAAAGCTGAGAAAAAAAAACTGAGTAAGATAAGCTACAAAAACTAGGTGAGCAATGATATTTACCCTATGAAACGAATGATTTTCTTAATCATGTTCTACGATTTTGTCGTGTATAGAGACTGCAGTCAATGAAAAAAATATTTTTTGTACAACAAAGAAGAAAATTTTCAATCGAAATCGCAGCAAGCCGTGCACGCAAGCGGCTGTGGTTTGAATTTTCTGTCACGTTTACTTCGGTACCGCGATTTTTTTTTTGTTTTGCAATTCGGGCGGTGAAAAATAGATTCGGCTGATGGTTCTATGCCACCTACTAAGTTTGTCGTGCTCTGGTTGATCGCGATTCCACCGATATTAGCATGAGTAACGTCAACTTTGTACAACGCTAAATATTATGCACCCGGTTGAAATCAAGACCAACACTTATTTAAAATTATTGTTTTCTCGGGCCCGTCGCAACTAATATGTGAATAGTGCGCTGTGTTCATAAAAATCGTAAGAATGCAGCGCCACACTAATAAAATGATTTCAAAATGCGGCAAGTTGAGGCGCGTCGTGAGTCTCACTGGCGCGATCCAGTTTGGTGGCGGTGCAACAATAACTGCAATAGAACTAGCTGATGGTGCTATGATTAAAGTGTTATTCTTTGTTTGCGAAGAATTTAAAGATGGCTTGTGGTGCTCTAAATTTTTACATGATTACGTTGGTGCTATGCCACCCGATTGCGATTCAGAAGCCAAAGCATTCATTTTGTTTTTTTTTCCACCGCAGTGAGTGTTTGGTTTACGCGTTTTGCTGGGCAGTGCAATTCGGAAGCTCAAGCAAGTGTTTTTTTTCTTCGCATTCAATTTTTTCATTCACACGTTTCGCTGTCCATTGTTTTGCTACGACGGCCCAAGCCATTAAGATCGTTCACATCACACCGAGTGTAGACAATTTTATTTGAACGGTCGATTGAAAATTAAATTGCAGAGAGGTTTCAAATGCAGGATTAGGTGATGTTGTTCCAGTGTTCCAATGCCAAAATATTATTCATAGATGCCAGAACGTCTGCCAAACGTATCCTATAGCCTTTCCCATCCCATTAAAAATCAACACCTTTGAGAGGTCGTAGAGTTCTTTGCATCTTTCTTAAGTAGGTGTTCAATTAACCATTCCTTCCCATTCCTCAGCATTCGCAAGGACGTGGCCAGGACACCTCTCAACTGTTGAATGCAGTGCTGGGAATGGTAATAATAGTAGGCTTGAATTTCGCGAAAATCACGTGGCTTTCCCAGTACAGTAGTTCACAAACGTGAATCTCATCAAGTGGCCTATGTTAGGTGCATGAATTTTCTAAATCGTTAGTGTCATTGGAGGCTCTAAATGCGGGAAATGCAGCGAGAAATAGAACATTTTTCCACAGTAATTTTGGGTTGCCCTTAGCAACGACAGCTAATGAAAATCATATTTAGAAAAGTCAAATCATTAATTGAAATGAAACTACTAAACAGACGTCTAGATCAGTTGAGCATTATAAATTTGCATAGATATCTATGAGAAAAGCTTATTAAAACGAGCCTCGAAAGTGAGAACTTTTGAGCATGAGCATGAGCATAGATGACCGTACTCCGTGATTGACCAGAAAAATCGAAGTTGCACAGGGAATTAATGAATGGGGCTTGGGATTAGCTTACCATTCTTCAATGTGCACAAATCGAGAGCTCCAATATTAAAAGTCAATGATGGCGCCGGCCACGTCCTTAAGGTCATCGGGGAAGGGAAGGAATATTAGTTAGACAACCGTTGTTACTAGAGACCAAGTATCTGCATCTCCACAGTTGTCATGGAAAGGATATTGGGTTAGTGGGATAAGGTAAAGATCTTGGAGTCACCAATGATTGGTGATGCGATCCATGATACAATCACGCCTAATCGGAATCGCGAAATAATTCGATAATCGCATTGTACGCCGAACAAGTGTTCATCACTCGCCCCCGCAGGAGCAAGCGTCAAGGTCAAAGGGTCAAACACAACTCACCTCGAAAGTGAGAACTTTTGAACGGAAAAAAAATTAATCATTTCGTTTTAAATGTTTCTCATACAAAGTAGAGCATCCGGAATTTGAAGCTGTCCATATTATGAATCAAAAGGGTATCAGAAAAGTATTTTTGGCACATTGATGTGCAAAGCAATAAATGCAGAAAATTTTTTAAATCCTTTAAATCATTTTTTTTTTGTTTAAAAAATGGTGCCAAGAATAGGATACTAATTTTATTGATATAAACTTTATTAATATTTATTTATAGAATCCATTAAAGAAACAATACGTGAAACATCTAGACATATTTTGATTGAGTTTTTATGTATGATAATTTTGATTCTGACCCTATGATCTATCATTTAAGGATTGAGTAAGTAAATTTTTTGACATTTATACTTTTCGGAACACCCTAATACCCATGCTTATTAACGAGGTAGGATAGAGCCTGCCCATCAGCTTAGTGTTAGTGCCGAGTTTTCCATCGATTTCTGCAGGCATTTCTACGGATATCCTAGCTTGATTTTTTCAGTTTCGTCCTGAATTTCTTAAAACATTTTGTATGGGAAAAAATCCACAGTGATTTTTTCAAGAATTATCTTAATAATAGACAAATTACAAATATTTCAGTTATATTTCTCTGGAAATTTCCGCAGTTTTTATTTTCAAGAAAATTATAAATTTTTGTTTTTTAATTTACTAAGAATTTCTCCAAGGGTTCCTCCAGGATTGTTTCCAGAAGATTCCAACATTTTTTCATAGATTCCTTTACTGAAATACGGCTTCTTTTAGTGAAACTGCAAGCAAAGGAAGACTCAAGCAAGAATGGTGGCTACCTACATAAATGCATATATTGCTCTATATATTCCCTCTAGGATTTTTCTCATGGATATCCCAAAAAGTTTTGTTTCAGAATCACTCCAAGGTTTCCTCCAGTACCTACTCAAAGGTTTTTCCAATAATTGCTCTTGCGTTTCCGTCATGAGTTTCTCTAAAGTATGCTCTTAGTATTTATCTCAAGACTCCTTTTGTAATACTTTTATGCTAACATTAGTTTTCCAGGGATTTTTTCTGGATTCCTCACGAGTGCTGGGTGTTGGAGGTTCCATCGTGAAGCGCTTTGAGCATTCCTGCAAGGGTTTTTTCATGATCTTTCTTAGAATCATTCCAAAAACTAGGGTACCGGTCGTATGTTGAACCTTATTGGGAAGTGATATCCCCCTACTACATTTATATTCGTTTGAAGATACAGCTCATATTTTAATTGACCGGTTATTAATGGGAATCGGGTAATATTTTGCAGAAATTTTGAAAATTTGAGCATTTGAAAAATCTCTCACGGCTACAATTTCTATGTGTTACTCATTGTAACAGTAAAAACTTCTTGGATAGTTCAGTGTTGAAATATGTGCGTAAAATGATTTAACATTACATTTATTACCCGGCACTGAAATAAGGGAGGAATTATTTTGAAATGTTTTAGTGAAGATATTTTATCACAATTTCAAGAGTTGGTTGTTACGGTCGGCGCCAAAAGAGGGTCAAAAACGGTTTTAAGAAAGAACAAATTGAATTAAATGATTTGTATCAAAATAAAACAATTGTCGATTAACAAACGGTTGACAAAAGTGTGCTACAGTTTAATCTTTCCTAATTACTGAAGAGTTAGGTTTGCGTTTCGTTTTAAACTGGGAAATTCTTAGAAAAAAATTAAAAAAATATTTTTGTTACCCTATTTCAAGACTTTGTCCAGATATTACACTGTGGAACACGTTTTTGTCTCAAGCACCAAAATACCGTTATTTATTAAATTAAGGGTTGCTGAATCCATTGCCGTTTTCAAAAATATCATAGCACGTCTAGTTTTTGAGATATTTACTGTTGAAAATGAAACATTTGACTTTGCCAGCTTGTATGGCAATTTATTCGTTTAATTTGCCACAGAATTCAAACTTCATGAGTATAGCAATTATTATCAACAAAGTTCATAATACTTCCGATGTTGAAAAGCTATTTTTTAATGGTTTCGAAAAGTATTGTACTTTGCCATATAAGAGAAACGAAGAATTTTGTTTGGAGATTGCAAACATGTTAGAAAAATCGATTCAATTTCAATTTAATCGTGCAATTTCAACCAAATTACATCTGAAATGAAAGTTAAAGTCATATATTGCATGCTTCGTGGATCGGATTACAAAAATGTGTTATAAATCATACTTTAAATTTCATGTATATATCAATGAAAACAGTGTTTTATACAACTTTGGCGACCTGTAGCTAAAAATTGTGACGTGCTGGAACATTTCTGAGAATGACATCAGCTTAACCAACTCCAAAACTACTACAGCCACATAATTTGATCCTTAAGACACGCAAAAATGTAATTTTTGTTACGCTGTGTTATTGAAAGAATTTCATATTCATCATTAACATTTTCGATCTAAGCTTTGAGAGCACGTTTTGAAATAATAATAAATTGAAATAAATAATAAATAAATGACATGCAGATGAAAAGATTTTCAAAATCCTGCAACAAATTTCTGAAGCATCAGCAGTAGAAATTTGAGGATTTTTTCATTACAAATTACAAATTTGTTACAAATTTGTAAATGTTCAAAATAAACATAAAGTTGCATTATAAGTATCATAGCCCAATTTCAAGAGGTTTACCAAAAATGTGTATGTAATCAATTAAAAAATGACAATTTTGAATGAAAACAGCATGTTTGGGTATTACTGCTTTGGCATATACTGTACTTGTTTTATTCAGTGTTGAAAATTCTACCTGTATGTGGTTATTTAAGCACAAAAAAGGTGTAAGGCTCCGTCCACAAAATACGTAACGCTCGAAAAGGAGGGAATTTGTAGGCTCAAGCATTACGGCTCATACAATTTCAAAAATGTTCATACAACAACTTTTACGGGAGGCGGTCAAAAAATTGAAATTTTCATTATTAATGGATGCTGCCTAATTCGTAGGCTAACAGACAACTGAACACTATAAGATAACATATGACGTCTATGAGATTGGATATATCCCATCGTTCGAGAATCTTTTCGTGAAGTAAATTTTCTCGACTTCCCAGGGCATAGAGTATTTTCGTACTTGCCACACGATAGACACATGCACAAATGGCCAATTGGCAAAGAATTTAGTGAATAATTGTGGAAGTGCTTACAAGAACACTAAGCTAAGAAGCAGGCTCTGTCACAGTTGAGACGTAACGCCCGAAAGAAGAAGATGAGATGGATATTATTAGTGTATGAGCTAAATTGAGGGGCCCAAACACAAAGGGGTGTAAGTGAACTTTTGATTAGTTTTGAGTCCTTCAATTATAATTGTTTGATTTCTTCCATAATATCTTCGGAAATTCGAAAGATTCAATTTTCAACGTAAGTAGAAATTCCGAAGATACGAAGATTAGAAAATATTTGTTTGGAAGAAGAAATAAGAACTAGCCACAAATGACTGATTTAATCCATAAAGTTTGAGTCCGGCCCTGATCAACACTAGGATTTCGACTGCACTCGCCACTCGTCGAGAAGAAAAGCTTCGCAAAAGCTTGTCTATGCCAACACCTTCCCTTTTTTGTGATGCTGCGTGCATAGCTTCGAAAGCCATTGTTCCGTGTTCCATTTATTTAATATTGTAATCGCCAGGGCATAGCGGTTACGGTCTTTGTCTTCTCATTGGTATAGTTCTATCTCTCCATGCCTAGGATATCTTCAGTCCCCCTCTAGATATAAGCTCCCCGATTGGGAGGATATTTCCTCCTCACTATCGTATGGCGGATGTTTCATTTCATTATTCGCTATTTTTTCTCTTCCAGATCCTAGATGAAGTGTATTCGGTGCTAAATTATATCCGGAGTACACCGACGCTGGCCCGACCCTTCAAGGTGACCGACGAGCTGTTTGACCTGTCGACAATGGCCATGGAGTACTTCAGGGAGCACCTGGAACCAAACTTACCTGATATAGCATGCTTTAGCAAGGATTACAGTGAGTATTTCGAAGTGGTCGATGTTTGTGAACTTACGCTCCCGTGCAAAAGTTTGGGTTCACCCCCTCAAAAACATACAAAAATGTTCTGTTCATATCCCTGTGATTACACGTCCAATTGAAACTCTTCAAGCCGCATTCGAAAGGCAAAGAGTTATTCTTACTACGTATGTATTTTTACAAAAACATTTTTTGAATTTTGTATACTAAATTTTTACTTAAAGTTGTGACATTTTTTCAAAAAACACACTGAAAAATTATATCTAATTTCCTCAGCATTGGGTCGACCAAAATTTTAAATCAATGTGTCATTAGAATCGTAATCCTATATTCTTTGAAGAGACCCCACGATATTTTGACGGAAAAATCTGGAAAGTATTCAAAACCAATGAAACAGTCAGTCAAGTAATCGTGCAAAAGTTTGGGATCACCCCTCAGTATGATGCAAAAGTTTGGGTTCACCTGAGCCGCACGCGCATCATTTTTGTCAATATCTCTGCCATTTTTCAACCGATTTTAAAAGTTTGAAGCTTATTTGAGTGCAAATAATGGCGCGTACATGATTGGTTTGAGATTTCACAGATTTAAGTAAGTTCAGGTGAACCCAAACTTTTGCACGATACACCATACTGAGGGGTGTACCAAAACTTTTGCACGATGACTTGACTGACGACTGTTTCATTGATTTTGAATACTTTTCAGATTTTTCCGCAAAAATTTCATCAGTGCTCTTCAAAGAATATAAGATTAAGATTTTATTGACACCTTGTTTTAAATTTTTGGTCGGTCCAATGCTGAGGAAATTAGGTATTTTTTTAGTGTGTTTTTTGGAAAATGTCACAATTTTATGTAAAAATTTAGTATACAAAGTTCAAACAATATTTTTGCAAAAATACATGCGAAGTAAGAATAACTCTTTGCCTTTCAAATGCGGCTTAAAGAGTTTCAATTGGACGTGTAATCACAGAGATATGGACGGAACACTTTTGCATGTTTTTGAGGGAGTGAACCCAAACTTATGCACGGGAATGTATGTGTACGTGACGTCAATCTGTGAAAGACCATGCGTCTCCACGATTCATGCTTCCTTCCTTCATTACATATGCTTTATGTATAAATCATCGCAATACTAAATTTATTCCTCTCATCTTTTCAGCATCTAGTACAAAACCGTTTACGACCCTGGAGGCATCGTCCTCCATCCTATCGCGGGACACATCACACTCGAGCTCGTCCTCGCCGCCCCAGAGCAACATGGTGCTCCGGAAGGGTATACGCAAAATCAAACAGGGAATGAAGAGGTACGCCGGCATTCCTCGTGTACAGTCGCCCCACAGTTATGGATATCTCACAGATATGGATCAATATTGGATTAAATTCAGAATTTATCATCACATAGATTTGCAATTATACGAAAATTATTTTACATACGTGATTTATTAATCTATACAGCTCTGCATTCAGTTATAATGGACTTCTAAACATTTTTTGTGACCCTGGGAAACGAAATTGCAACCATATTACTAGAAGCATTGATTCATTACTGTGGGGTGTTGGACACCATACCACAGTTAGGAATCAAAGATAAGGTGATTTCGAAAGAAACATTGAAACGTATGCTTGCACAAATACTCCGTTAATTCACCATGCAGATAAATTGCTGTTATAGTGTTTTGATCCGTAATATAAGTCGATTTGATCCATAATAAGGATCCTTCCCTCCCACTGATCCATATTTGTGGAATGGACAATGTTTGAAATTTCTATTGAAATCGACACTTTTTCGTAAATAACCGTGAACTTAGATGTGTATTCTCGCGAACAATTATATTCTGCACTGCCAGCGAAATAATGATTTTCAATCACATTTTGTTACTTATTTATTTATTTATTTATTTGTATTTATTAAAGAGGCTTTCAACCTGGCGGCCGGTTCACTTCAAAGGCACATTTTGTTCTAAAAAAATAACCCCTAATTGATCCATAACTGTAGGTTCACTGTAGCATCATTTTCCGTCTCGCGGTAATGAACCTCCTAATGAGATCGTTTATCTTGATTTTGTTTTTCTCTCCAAATTTTCCACATCTACACACACAAATGTATGCTCGCTACCGACATTGCCGGAAATGCTGCAGATACAATAATCAATTATCGGTGTTACGGAGTGAGCTGCGTACCTGCAAGCGGAAGGCAACCGAGCAGGCGAAACAAATTGCCGAGCAGCAGAAACTGCTGGCGGAACAGCAGAAGCAAACACTCGACTATGCAAATCGGCTCGACGAGAACGACAAAAAGAACGAGGAGATATCGAGGAAGTTTTCCACCCTGTTACAGGTAGGTGTTGTTTTGCATTTTTGTATTATTCGGGGAGTCTATTCACATATGATTTGTAATATTGAATCCATTTCAATGTACATCAATGGAGTCGAGAAAACATGTGGATAAGATAGATAGTATAATTTACGACACTCGATTTATTTTATTACGCTTTGATAAATCTCATTGTGCACACAATCATAGACTCCTTTCAAGTGAAATTCTCGTGATATTTATTAGAATTATGTGTTTGAAATTCCATTGCATATAAGTCTAGGCTTTTGAATCAAAGTATGAACAATCAATCACCCTACTTATCATACTTTGAAAAAAAATTCAGAGAAACAAAAGAAGTGCTCATGTCATTCTGTGTAAAAGAACATTTATTCATCGATGAGCACTAATTGAAATTTATAAGTAATATTATCTATTTAGTGCATACGTTCAGACTTTCCACACTCATTAGAAATAAGCAACTTCACAGAACCATCCATGACCTTATCTTTACTACTTTAACTAAAATGATATTTTTAATACAAACCATTCCTTTTTTCTAGGAACTGAACAAGTGCAAAACCGAACTGCAATACTGGCGATCCAAGAGTCCAGCAACGCCCAACTGCAATGCCTGTGGTCAAGCCATAGTTGCCATGCCGCCAGAAGACCTGCAAGCTCTGGTCAACCAAGGCGTTCGGCCGGAGGAAGTAGGCCTCCCCGTAATTGGAGAGGAACCAGTAGATCACCAGGCTGACATCGACAACGCCATGCTAGATCTGGACGCTCAACCGATGTCTCCGCTACCTCCGGCGGTGGCAGCAGCAGTTATTGGTTCACCCAGGAGCCAAAAACGAAAATATGAATGCGTCGAAAGTGCCAGCGACGATGCCCCCTCGGCTGGTTCGTCTTCCACCAGTGGAAGTGAACCGGCTTCCGGATCATCATCTCCGTTAAACCCACTATTTGCTTCGGCACCTTTGGCTTCTATTGTGGCATCATATTCATCGTCAGTGACGGCTGGACCGTCATCAATGTCCCCACCCCATTCTTCTTCATTCACATCGGTGGCCTCGGCGCCATCAACGTCGGCTGTGTTATCCCTATTGGTACCCCCTAACTGTTCCTCTCCACCTCATTCTTCCCAGGCTAACATGCTTTCCCCACAAGCTTCAGTGGCTTCATCATCCGTTTCCTCCAATCTGAGTGCCACTGCTGGTTGCAGCAGCGGTCCCAATAGTAGTGATAGTGTTAATCATAAGAAACTACGAAGAGTACAAAATAAAGCTAGATCACAAAATAATCACAATAATAGCGCTAATGTGACTAACACAAACACAAAGGCAACTAGAAGTAAGCAGTCGGAGAAATAAATCCACCCGAAAGATTGATCTGAACTATCTAACAACAGTAGTAGATATGATTTGAACTAGCAGACTATATATAAATGTAGAACAAACACAAACCAATTCCTTTCCCTTTGTACGGGATAAACACAAATTCGAATGACAATTTTAAGTTAATTTTTTTATAGATCTAGTTAGTTCAATTCGCTTTAGTATCTCATTTTATTTCAAAATGTATTGTTTCTCCAGAACGTCTCCTTCCTTCGTATTTGTTTCAATTTACGTACTAATTAATCCTTCATTATTTGGTATTTTAAATATTTTTCATTTTTCTGTACAACACTTTCAAAACCTGTCTTTAAATTCTACACAAACACGGATATACTATTTACCATGTGTTAATTCTTTGTCTGAACAGGATAGATATCTGAAAAATAGATCGTTGTCTCAATGTACCAATAGTTTATATTATATTACCACAACCAATATCAGTAGAGTTGAGTGCAGGAAAACTACGTTCCACCAACTTTCTCTCAAGATGTCACCTACACCAAACGAACGAAAATAAACAAAAGGACCCATCCTTATAAACAATAACACGGAAAACAGATTTATCTTTTGCTTTGTGCAATTATCAATCAACATCCACCCAGCATATTTGTGTCGCAATATATAATAATCAAAACAGAAACAAGCAGCCAGAAACAATAACACACAGTGTAAAACAATAGCCCTAACAATAGTAGTAAAATGTAAATCAGTCACCAACAGAACATAACAGTTATACACACCAGCACACCACATACACAACCGGCAACGCAAACAGAGAAGAGTGATCAGATCATGCAAGAAGGTGTCAGGATGATGTCGGCGGAATCCTATTATGTTTCGCAGCTTGATTTAATGCAAAGTATACAGCGGTTTTTATCACATGATTGATTGTGTTCCTGTTTAAGATGCATGAAACATTTGACATGTTAAAATTTCGCAATGCAACGTTTTAGTTTCTTTTCAATAATGTATTCCCGTTTCCTACAGTGTTCAAGAGATGTACTTAGTATGTGTTCCAATGTTGGTTTTCCAAACTGTAATAAGTGGAAACTTTTCAATATATTAGGTTTTAAACTTCGTAGGTTGTAATGATAATTAACTATATACAAACAAGTGAACATTGAACAAATTATTAATGAAATTATGAAAAATCTACGGGAATCCCACGATTCGAACTCAAGATTTTTTACGATGCAGGAAGTTTGCTGGAAAGGGTCAACGCTACATACGTATAGGGATGGTTATACAATGTACCAGAGCAGCGGCAACAGACACGAGCTGGGCACAGCTTTTATAGTGATAGGAGAAATGCAGAGACGCATGATTGGGTGGTGCCCAATCGACAACAGAATGTGCAAGTTTATGATCAAATGCCGTTTCTTCATTATCAGCATAATCAACGTGCACAGCCTAGCAAGTGACGATGACGATAAGGACGCTATCTGCGCGCAGCTGGAACGGAAATGTGACAGCTGTCCTAAGCCATGACGTCAAAATCGTTATCGGAGACCTCAACGGTCAGGTTGGCCAAGATGAGGTTATCAGACCAGTATATGGAAGTTCTGCGCTCACCAGCTTACGAACGAAAACGGCCTTAGACTGATTGATTTCGCCGCCTCCAAGAACATGGCAATACACAGTACCAGCACAGTCTCCTTTATCGGCACACCTGCAGATCCCTACAACAGACTGAATAGCAATCGAACCTATCGCGGAGCAAACATCGATTCGGACCACTACATCGTGATGGTTAAAGTGCGCCAATGACTTTTTGTTGTGAAGAACACTCGATGTGGACGCCTGCCATAGTTCAATCTGGAACAGTGGTTCTCAACCTTTTTGGGACTACGGCCACTTCCAAATTCTACAAACATTCCGCGGACCTCTGAACATGAAGATTCTTGAAATCAAAATTTATGAAAAGGAAGGATTTCTCTGATATTTTAAAATCTGATGTTTTGAACTGACTGCAATAAACATCATTGATAGAGATTTTTTTTAAGTTCTCTCTAGAATTTTAAAAATATTATGTTCAGTGATAATCAAGTCGTAAAAAGTCACGATTCCTAAGTAACCGAGGAGGAACATTGAAACTGATTTAAAGACACTGACACGTTAATGCTTCCAGTGGGCATTTATGCCCTTTGAAGGAAGCACTACACTAGACAACGGACTAGCATGCAAAGCCCAGTGGCACAGTCGGAAAACATTTCTCACGAAAAGTTTACCAGCCTGAGGCGGGAATCGAACCCACACTCCCTAGCACGATGCGGCTAAATGCCTGGTGACACTAACCGCACGGCTATGAAGCCCACAATAGAGTGGGGGAGTCGATGGCGTTCAAAAGCAGTTTCCCGCCGAAGGCAGCTTTCGATATACTTCGTCTGTTGGAGAGGGTTGGTGGTTTTCTGTATTATTCCAGGGTAGAAATCTAAGAGCGTATCTGATAAACCGTCTCTGTACAGCTTCAATCCGTCTACCCCAGTTGTCAGTATAGGGACACCAAACAATAGATGCTGACTCTAGGACTGATCGTACCAGCGCTACATAAAGAGCACGTAAGCAGTAAGGGTCTCGAAATTCGGCTGAAATCCTAAAAATCAATCCTAGGTTTCTGTTTGCTTTTGATATGATCGACGAGTAATGATCCGTGAACGAGAGCTTTGCGTCGAGCAGCACTCCCAAGTCTTTCACCACAGATGTTCGTTCCAATGGTTCTCCAAACATTGTGTAACTTCAAACTTTCTTCTTGAGAAAGATATGACGGAACATTTCGAGATGCTTACTAACAATAAATTCCTCGAGCACCAGCCTTGGAATACATTTATTAACCGTTGCAGCTCTTTACAGTCCTGTATAGACCTGATTCGCAAAAATATTTTGAGGTCATCCGCGTAAAGTAGCCGGGTTCCATCTGGCAGCACTAAGCAGAAGTCGTTGAAAAAATCGAGAATAGGAGCGGCCCCAGGTTGCTCCCTTGTGGTACTCCCGATGTAGCCTGGTAGCCTCACGTAGAGAACACGGTTATATATATGAGCGCAACCATGAGACGAATCTTTCTGTTGCACCAAGACGCTCAATTTTTGCTAGTAGAATCGAATGCAGATTTTAAATCGGTATAGATGGTGTCAAGTTGTCCATTTCATGTATTGCAAACGATGTAAGTTCAACCAAATTTGTGTTGATCGATCTTCCTGGGAAGAAACCGTGCTGATTGGTTGTGATGTAATTTCTCACTCCAGCGAATAATACTCAGCCCACCAATGTTTCTAATAACTTTGAACCAGCGCATAATGAAGTTACCCCTCTATAGTTTTGCACGTTCCGCTTATCACCTTTCTTGAAAGCGGGAAACATTACGGAAAGTTTCCAACTCTCGGGAAATCTGCCAAGCTCAACAGATTTTTTGCATATCATTAGTAAGGGCTGACATAGAGAACTTGCACATTGTTTCAGGACGATCGGTGGGATACCATCCGGTCGAGCAGATGTAGATGGTTTTAATTGTTTAATCGCATTGAGGACATCTTCTTCGGTAAAATAGGTAGAGTTCAAAGAAATTACATTAGTGGGGACGTTCCTAAGAGCCACTTGAATCAGTTCATCATCAGACGGAACTAGTTGAAAAGCGTCTGCGAAATGTTCAGCGAAGAGGTCACAGCTTTCCTGTTGAGTGTTTGCCGCTTGCGTTCCTAGGAACATGCTGCACGGAAGCCCACTTTGTTTGCGCTTGTCATTAACAAATGACCAAAATTGTCGAGGATTTCGTTTCAGATTAGATTGCTTTTGTCTAACGTGTCTATGGTAGAGCTTACGGTTGAGTGATTTATACTCAGGATCATGGGGGTCGAGCCAAGCGTTACAAAATTTTCTGAAGGGTCATGCAAAAAGGGAGGGTCGAAAAAGTCGTAATTTAGCGTGACATAATTAGTGCACAATCCCTTATAGTTATGCCTAAGAAGTCATTGGCTGTATACCTGAGAAAAAAAAAACAGAGAGATAATACGAGTGTCAGTCTGAATTGAATTCTTGAGGAACTTCTCGAAGAAATTCTGGAGAAATTTTTGGATTTTGAGATAAAGTATGATTACACCATAATACTTCCTAAAACAATTTGTTAGGAATAATACTAGGCCATAATATTGGGAGAATTTTTAGAAGAATCTTAGGGTGTGAACCGTTTCACCGATTCGTTTAACTTTTAGTTAAAATTTGACAGCTCTATAGTTATTTTCCCTCCGGTTATAATAACCCTGCTCTGGAGCATGGTTAAACTTGACAGTACTTGATACTTGATGGGCTACAATTCGCTACGATAAATCTGCACCGAATGGATGAGTCTTCTCCACTGGGCTCGGTCCTGGGCCAATCGATTCCAGTCGCCCTGAACGTTAAGTGCCCTTAAGTCCTCCTCAACCGCAAAAAGCTATCGTGTGCGTGGCCTACCACGAAGTCGGCGGCCTCGTCCGGGTTCTCTGTTGAATATTATCTTTGCTTGTCGTTCTTCCGGCATACGGGCAACATGACCAGCCCAACGCAGCCTGCCGTGTTTTATGCGCTTGACAATATTCACCTCTTTATACACTTGGTACAACTCGTGTACTTCATGTACTTCGTTTTTGTTGTGTTGATCGTGAGCCCGATCCTCGCTGTCTCCCTCTTGAAAGACACGAACGCCTCTTCCACTGCCCGACGGTCAATCCCGATGATGTCAATACCGTCCGCAAAGCCAAGGAGCATATGAGAACGTGTGATAATGGTACCGCTTCTCTGCACACCGGATCTCCTGATAGCACCTTCGAGCGCTATGTTAAACAGCAAGTGAGAAAGAGCGTTACCAACGATGACGAAATCTCGTCCACCACCCGCACACTAGATTTCGATCCATCAAGCGTTGCACGAATCAGTCTAATCAGCTTCGCCGGAAAGGCATGTTCGGACATAATTTGCCACAACTCGTTTCTTTTCAATGAATCGTACGCTGCTTTGAAATCTACAAACAGATGATGAGTCTGCAAGTTGTACTCCCGGAATTTATCTAGGATTTGACGCAGGGTAAACATTTGATCCGTCGTTGATCGGCCCTCTCGAAAACCAGCTTGGTATTCGCCGACAAAGGACTCCTCATACGGTCTCAATCTGTTGAACAGAATTCCAGACATGATTTTGTACGCCGAATTAAGGAGTGTTATCCCTCGGTAATTGGCGCACTCCAGTCGATTCCCTTTCTTGCACAAAGGGGAAATGAGACATTCCAACCAACTAGTAGGCATTTGTTCTTCCTCCCATATCCTCAAAATGATACGTTGAAGGAGTTCGTGCAGCTGCTCACTTCCGTGTTTGAGAAGTTCGGCCGGGATCTCGTCCTTCCCAGCAGCCTAGTTGTTCTTCAGCCCATTGATAGCTTTCTTTACTTCATTTTATTTTCTGCTCCCGTGAATTTGAGATAACTAACCATCTGTCATTTTTGTTCTGAAATAACTACTCGACTGTCAACGCTTAAATGGGTCGACCGCGAAGTTCAATTTAACCATTTGAGGGGTAAATAACTATCGAAATGTCAAAATTTAACGAACTGGTGAAACGGTTCACAGCCTTAGTAGGAAAACTTGCTGATAAAATTCTTGGCAGAAGTTTGATGTGTTGATTCACTATCAGTGTTGTGAAAAACTCAATTTCTCACAACTCATGCTTGAGATTTTTCATGCGTGAGTTGTCAATCATGCAACTCAGCAGTCAAAAAATCATGGATGAGTTGGCTCACCTTTTTGACTCATTGTCTCGTATTTCCACAGTTTACTCACACACGGCAATAATTTCTTGTTAGACTGGTAAAATTATAATAATCCTTTCTAACGTTAACAACAACATTCGGGTTTCACGAGTTTTTGCCGGGTTTTGCGACTGAATCATCTTTTACGGTTTGAGTTGATTGAGTTGATTTTGCATCAAAATCTCAAGCGTGAGATTTGCCAAGCAGATCTCTAATGAGTTTTCTCTCACGGGAGAGCGTATTGATTGAGATTTTGAGTGTGAGTCTATCAACACTGTTCACTATAAGCGTTATCGAAGATGTTTCTAATGTTCCATTTCTTCAATAGATGAAGCAAGAGAAAACGTTTTAAATTTTTAAAACAGGATACAATATTTGACAATAATGGTACTTAAAGTGAGTTTACTTTTACTTAGGGTTTTCTGAGCACAACAGTATATTTTCAGATTTTTTCCACTTCCAAATCGTGAGAAATCAATAAAAATGTCAAAAAATGAATTTCTCGAGGATGAACTCTGGGTTGTCTAAATGACAGTTTACAGTTTGACAATGCTTCGTTGCCTAAAATTAAATTTTTCTCGAAAATTTTAAAATACTTTTTTTAATGACTTGATTTTGGAGTCAATTTTGAACGACGAATCTGAAAATGAAATAATCTCAACACCACTCAAAAACCCAATTGATCATTTTAAGCCACTTATGGAATTTCAGTTTAATATTGTTGTCTGTAAAAGTGTTATAAATTTATATTATTGGAAAAATAAAGTTGATCCATGATTTTTGTATTATTTTTCTACTGATTAATCCCGTCGACTTACTCGGCACACACGAACACCACATTATTTACATCTCTTTGTAGGAAAATCATTCCTTCTATTCAGTCAGTACTCTCTCCCAAGAAAAACGCTGTAAATAAACCATCGAGGTCCTTCTTCACAAAACCATTTATGTCAGTAGCAAAAGTTCATATCGTGCGAAGCAAATTCTGAACATACGACAACGTTAACCTAAATTTGTCTGTCCAATCAAACTGCGAACTATTTTGCAAAGTAACACTCTCTATGAGAACATAAAAATTTCGGAATTAAAAAAAAGAAAACAATAGTGTATGGATACAATGAGAAAGCTATTCAGATCAGAAAACTACATTAAAGCAAAGAAATACAATGATAAACGGTGAAGTGTAGTAGACTTTTACTCTTATATATACAAAATATATACAAAACAAACAAAACAAAAACCTAATTATTATTTTTGTAGTAGATGCTAGTTTTATAAGACAATTTACTGTGAAGCGTGGGGTTCGGGGGTGGGCAAAAGGTTCCTCTCAGGAGAAGTGTGTACAGTAAAGGACAGATGTTTTAGTTCCAAACGAACTTTGAATCATGATCGTCGTCATTGTTGCTACGGAACTGTTTTTGCCCACCCGCCCAACAACAAACAAAACTAAGAAAAAAAATAACCAAAATGCGCTCCATTAGCTCTCATCTCATTGTGGTAGTGATATTTTCGTCAACCATTTACAATTTCTACTAGAGTTCACTGAAATATGTGACAACAAGAAAATATGTGGAACAATTAAAACACAAAACAATGATACACAAACAGAATAAAAAAGGCGCATATTAGGTTGATTTTAACTAATTCGACGAGAAAAGACGACTTGCGACTGGGCGCAGAAAAATAGAAGGAAGAAAACTTTGTGCTAAGTGAAAATATCGTTTGAAACATTGACATTGTGCAGGGAAGCGGAAATCAAAACGCAAATTCTAGGAAAAAAATGGAATACAACTAACGAAATTAAAAAAATGAAACATAATAGTGAACTACAGAAAAATTGCATGAATCAGTGGAAAACGGCAAATTCTACTAAATCTACGTGTGAAATTGACTGCTTACGGAGATCATATGTTTCTCTCTCGAGCGATCAAGCTTAGACAAACACTAGAAATGGCAACAACAAACAGAAAGCAAGCTAATCAATAACGAAATGATTTTGAAACAATTAAACATAGGTAGAATGTGATAAAGGTCACTAAGCCAAGAATACAAAACAAAAAAAGCAAATATGCACCAACGCTAAATTGTATGACGTTAGCGTGTTTTTAAACAAAAAAAATCGTTGTTCCACCTCCTAAATCGAATTTCGTAATTTGTTCTCCATTACCCGGAATCTTTTTCCGAATCTAGATGAAAGCGAGACAACCCCTAAAACCAAGGTTGAACTCGTATATTCCTTGTTTTTGTTTTAAGTAGCGCAGATATGCTCACAGATCACAATACTATATCTTACCAGAACTGATCCGCAAAACCGTATCGGCATTATAATGCAACATATAATTGAATACGCATGGCAAATATATGACAGTTAAATAATTATTGTCCATGTAACAGCACTGTGTACTCGATTTGGTTAAACTAATGCTTATTGGTTCACTAGGCGCATACAAATATGTGCATGATCTCTTGTTCTTCATTCTGAGCAGCCCTGAATAGATTATTCGCAACCACGTTTGCCGCCGGAAAAGCAGTGCCACCAAAGCGCGAGCTGGACGTTCTTACAGGAGATTTCACCGTGCGGTAGAGTAACACACACTTGACAAGCAAACCTGAAATCAATTACTGTGGAATACAAGAAAATGGAAGAAACCCATGGAGAACAAATCCAGGACATGAACAAGAAGAACTCACAATGAATTTTAATCCCGTCTCTGTTGAATTGAAAACAAGAATAGATATTTTAAGAAGTTTTCTTCTGTATTTCTCGTTGCACAAGAGTAAGAATATATTATTAATCAATGAAGACAAAATGGAAAAGAAAAAAAAAAACGATCGTGAATCGATGAAAATCAAATAAAAAAAATCATGACAAAATAAAAAGTAAGTCTCAGAACAAACCTACTAGAAGATTTGAGAAAATTCCTTAAATTCCTTCTTCGTATGTAGAGTGAGCTGATAAAGCTGTAGTACTTACAAATAGATAGTATAGATCACTGTTATGGGTGATTGATTGTGCAATGAGTGAGCTGGTTTTTGAACCCAGAGAGATCAACAATTTTATTTTATTTCAAATTTTCAAGTATTTTATTTTATTAAACAAATGTGTATTTGCTTGTACGCAACGATACTTACCGACGCTTACCAAACTTAATTTTATAGTTATTATTGCTGGCATTGCTGTTGCGCTGATTTCGGTTTTGCGATTCTAGGTTTTCATCCTCGATCATTGCTCGAACGACTGAAATTTCCGCACGCAGTTCCTTCAGTTCACGCATTGCCCGTTTGACAAGTTGCCCTTCCGGTGTACTGTTGTGCTCGAACAGAAGCATGTTAATTGCCAGCTTCAGCTCCCCTTCCGCTTTGATGAGGTTATCCTGAGAAGAACCGAAATAAATATCACTAGTTTTTAACCCTATCTATAAGGTTCAAAAATCCTACCAGCAATTCATGTGATTTGATTTCTGTCGTATCAAAATTTCGCCGAGAGAGCTCAACCAGCGCAGCATGGTATTCGTACATAGCGATTCCAACTAGCCGCGACAATCCAGGTTCAAGTGTGCGAAGAATCGGTAGGATCTCTTCACAAAGTTCAAACTTTCGTCTCAGAACCGGTTTGGGTACGGCTGTCGGATCCGTTGACATGCAGATTGCCTTGAGCTCACCCATCAGCGTTTGTTTGGCCTCCAGGACGAGGGAGTGGTGAGGATTCAGGATTTTGGAGTGCTTGCTGATCACTCTTTCGAGATCACGAACCTCTAGCGCTGTGGGAGAGATAGTGTAAATTGAGGTTGGATTTTATCAGTTTCAATGAAAAAGTCATGGAGGCGCATGGCTGATTACATTAGGCCATACTGGTTCACGCACTCTGGGGAAGATTCGAATATGGCGTCCATCGTTTTTCAGGATTTCTAGCCCCCCCTCCTCTGTCGCGCTTTTTGCAATACCTTACACATGCACTGTCACACTTTTATAGAACCCCCCCCCCTCCCCAAATGATGGACGTCATTTTTGGATGACCCCTCTGGTCATTTGCAATGGATTCAATAGATTTTAGACGTAACACTTATTTTAATTTTTAATAAAAATGGTTTTTTATTCATATTTTTTTTTATATTTTCGTGGAAATTTAACGTTTTGTTCCACAATATTCAATAAGGTCTTATTATCGAAACTTTCGCTTAGAATATATTATATAGATCTGGGGGCAATACTTCTAATATCCCTACTATTTGATGGAATCGAGTCTGTGTTTTAACAAGTATGCATATTCAACATAAAAAAACGTTTAAATACCCAAGCTTTCATATCCTTCTTACTAGAGTAACATATTTCTCAGGAGCACTTAAATGTACTGACGAGCTTCCTAGCAAACCGTCTCTCAGCTCATCGGAATTCTAGTGTGTTGCGCTAGCCGGAGGCTCACGAAAATTCTAAAAGCGCGCGCCAGATGATGTACTCTCGGGGAGATTCGCCTCATGTGCTGCTCGGCGCCACGGCTCGCCATCGGTTTCCAAATTGTGAAACAACTACTTAGTAACGAAGAGCCTCTACAAATATTTTCGCCTCATTATGCAGGTGTCTAGATGGCCTACACGATATGGTCGAAGATTCGCGATCCAAGCGTTACAATTTCGATCCTCGTTGAAAACTTTTGTAATCACTTCAATTATTGTGCACATGCAACGGAGCGCAGTGATACTCATCTCAAGAAAAATGAGGCGCAACAAAAAAGGTCTCACAATGTACGCCCGTGCGCTTGCATTAAGCATCCTGCACCTAAGGCTACAGCAAGCGTGCCCTTCCCGTGCTGCAGGGTAGATAGGCCCACATACATCCGAATAAATTCTCTTAAGGTGTGGCGAGTTGCTCGGATTCTGGTTCCACGAAAAGGTTCTCTACATTGCTCACCTTAAATACATGCATTGCAGATGCTGAACTTTGGGTGCATTCTCTATTCCTTTTAAATCACCACCTCGGTTGCTAACAGCGTTGATTTCTCCGATCGTCTTGGATATCATTGCTTGGCCTCCCTTGCAACTTTAATTTCTACCGGATTACCCAAATTGCGCAGGTTCGCAAATACGGCGCTTTCACTTACCAAGTGATTACTGCATCCGGATCCTTCTGGCTCCCTTGCGTCTACATGGGTCCACATCCGCCATAAAACTCGCCGCATTCTTCACAACTGAATTTGCTTCACTTCTGCTCTGTAGACGGCAATCTGTGGCACTTTCCGTTGATCTTTTGCTGTTTTTTCTGGTTGTGACCACGGCCAGTAAATGCTGCCGGTTTCACCTCTTCGGATTCTTCTTGGCGATCAGACCGTTTGAATCGTCTTTTGCTGCGTTGCTTGACAAAATCCAGCGTTAGCACTTTCTCAGCCAAATTCTCCAAAGCCGTTACAAGTGGGTCATAGGTATCAAATAACGTTAAGAAAAGCTGCGACACCACCAAAGTCGAGCCAGCCGTTTTCGTCCAATCCATCGAACTCCAGGAAATGCCTTCTCATGATAGCTCCAATTCTCGTTTTCTCCAATATTTCCGCGAAATTGCGGGATTCCTTGAGCGAGATCCTTTTTCGTGGTGTCCATAACATATCGAGGATCTTGGCTCGTTTGTAGTAAAGACACGAACACTTAACGGTATGAAAAACTAGTTTTATTGAAAAATACCTCTTGAGGTGATTATGGAACGAAGTCACACCTCAAATTTTCAAGAGCACAAGACTTGATAACCAAACAGCGCTCCACGTTGAATATGTATCCCATTGGTCACCACCAGCAAGCAAGCATTTTGATTGATACTCAACGCGAAATGTTGTCAGATTCTCCAGTTTTGTGCACTTGAAAATTCAAAGTATGGCTTCGTTTTATTATCACCTTAACTTGTTGGAGTATTGGGATGGAATAGCTTATTAGGGAAAATAACAGAAGGCGATTGCTTAAGGCGGCATCCACAAATTATGTAACGCTCAAGGGGGAGGGGGGGAGTAGGCTCAAGCGTTACGGCTCATACAAAAATTTAAAATTTTTCATACAAAAAGCGTTACGGAGGGGGGGGAGGGGGTCAAAAATTTCCAATTTTAGCGTTACGTAGTAAATGGACGCCGCCTAAGTGATATGACAATTTAGAGGTTACAAACGATCCAGTTTATTTAACTTTGTTAGCATGAATTTTGATAAGAAGGGATTCGTGGTCTAATAGCTACAGCCTCTGCTTCATAAGCAGAAGGTCATGGGTTCAATCCCAGGCCCGTTCCTTTCCTCGTACTTTGTAGTTGTATCTTTCACTTGCTTCTATCTTCCACTCTTGATCTATCACACTCAAACTATTCGTTCATAGCCATCGCTAGAACCAGAGAAGGACAAGAAACCTACGCTTCAATTCTTCCATCATTATAGCACGCCTTTCCTTACGCCTGGTACATAGACAGTCGGCCAACCAAAAAGCAAACCTCTCTGCCATTCTTGCGCATGAACCGGCGTAAGCTATCAGTACACGCTTTGTCAAATGTGCAAATATTTGGCCAGGCATACACCAACAGACAAACATCGATTTCAACACTAACAAAATCTTTACGATATCAATCATGTGTTTGGCTTTTTGCTAATCCAAGCAAAAAAATTGCTATAGTGTACTGATAGCTTCAGATGCAGCCGGACTCCACGGTCTACAGTAGGCCATTATAGAGCTTAGTGTAATTTAGGCATTGCATTTTATCTCATCTTTCAATCTTCTGAGAAAGATACGGATCGAATAATGAGAGATTATTTTAGAGCTCTATGATCTACCTTTCATCAATATCTTTGGTTCATTTGATGCAAGATAATATCTTTCAAACTCAGCAGTCCACGCACAATAAACCGTTACGAAAAACTGTCGAAAACAGTGATAGTGTTTGATGGGGATTTCATAGAGGAACACTTTAAAACAAAACAAAAAAACAATTGAAAGTTAATCCATGGAAGTAAGTAAATGATACACTGTAACATTGGGTCGTTTTTTTTTTAAGCAAAATAATTTTGCTTTGAATTCGTTGATTTTAAGATAATATTTTAAATTTTAGTTTAAATTGAAGTAACAGAAAAACGTTTTTCTCTTTTTTAGTAAAATTATAGTTTGAAATCGTTAAATAAAATTTGTGAAATAAAATAACTATCTGTAAATATCGACGAAAAGTATCTTGGATTTAGTTTTGAATTTTCATTTTGACTTTGCCTCATTGGAACGTGAAATAGAAACTCTATGTCAGTAGCGCAACCAGGATTTGGTTCTAGGGGGGGTTTTGCAAATTTTAAAAAACATTTTGTGAAGATATTTTTACGATAAACAACATTGAATTGAATAATTTAAATGTTTTATGTTTTGCATAGTAAACGAAATAAGATTACAATAAATTAGTGTGTTTCTTATCACTTTAGTCGTCGTGCTGTTGTGTTTTGTACAACACTGGTGAAAAAGCTCGTTTTTCGCTCACAACAGCAGTGTGGTGGTTCTGACGGCGGCAAACCGCGCGACGACTGGATGGTTAAATATGTTTTCGAGTTTTTCAACAATGAGAATGACTTCGAAAATAATCTTTTAGCATCGCAATTTGTAATAGAAATCATTGATACTATTGTTGCAGTAGGTCGAAACATTGCAAAACTCAACCGCCGGTAGAAAACTAGTTGTAACTTCATACAGAATTGAGTCAAAAATGGTCAAAAATAAATTCTGCTTTTATTGTGAAGTTTTTATGTCGCAATATAATACCTTAAAATTTTCAAAACAAATATACTTTGTTTTTTGATGACTGTGTTGTAATCCGAATGATTTAATATTGTAGTAAGACGCTAATGCATCTATATTTCTAGGGGACATATCCGAGTAATATTTTTTTTTTCACGCTTCACTAAAAAATAATATTTCTGATCCACACTTACAAAATCTAAAAAGTGTCTAAATTTATAATGGAACCAGAATGCTTCCACCGGCAGCTAAATACTGCTAAAGCATTCGCAAATTTTTCTTTTCCGTAATCTCTAAAAATCAAAGAATTCGTAAAGGTCGCCAAATTTAGCAAAATACTAAGAAACTATAAAAATTTTGATATTTCGGATGCCGCATCAATGAAAAAGGTTCCAATATATCTGGAGGTTTGGCAAACTTTAGACACAACGCCTTCAATTAATTTTCAAAGAGTGCTAGACGATTTTGTTAATTATCAGCTTGTTTTCTTAATAATTCGCATATAATTTTGTTGTTATCAAATCACCTGAAGAGTTAAATAATTAAAAACAACACAACTTAGAATAATATAATTGTGACAGCCACTGACATTTCCAGAGTTAATACGAATCAAACTAAGTTACTTCTCTGTAGTAGTATGATGTGTAGTGTTGAATTTCAAAAACATACTTGGTAAGCCTTATACAATTTTTCGGCTCTGGGGGGGGGGGGGCTTTGACCCCCAAAACCCCCCCTTGGTTGCGCCACTGCTCTATGTATTTGTTTTGTGTCTAGGCTAAATGTATGCCATAAAAAGACGTAGTGAGCACAGCAATGGCTCCTGAATATATGTACATTGAAACCTCCATGAGTCGATATTGAAGGGACCATCGACTCATGGAAATATCGAGTCATAGAACAGCATGGAACATCGACTCATGGAGGTATCACTGTAACTCATTTACACCATCTTGATGAACCTATAGAAGCGCTAAGATCGCCATTCGAAAGATTCGTTGACAAAAAGGGGATTGTTTAATGTAGGTTTCTTTAACGAAAAATGACTTAAGCTCGTTCATTTCGTTCTTAAGGCGAAGTAGGCCGTCATTAAAATTTGTACACGTAGTTGATGATTGTTGCTAAATCAGTTGGTTTTGCACTGACACAGCTGAAAAAGTATCAGCATACTTTATGCATATTAGCGCGTACAGTGATACTTTTTCAAGTCAATTTAAACTATCAAGTTTTATCACTTTGAAATGCAAGCTGAAAAGTCATTATCGTTGCCAAAACGAATGACGGGCTACTTAGCCTTGACAAGGCTGGAGTATAGAAGTTATCGCGGTTTTTAAGTTTCGAGTTATTAGATTTTTCTGTGCCCTTCGTTAACGTACCGAAGGTAGTTTTGTGTAAAAAGGTGAATTTTCTAGTGAAGTGTTTAAAACGGTTCTTTGTGTCTTTAGTGTATTTGTAGTAAATTGTACGTGTTTCCGGTCGTTTTGACCGTGGTCCCGTGAATCTTCTATTCGTGCTTGAGATTATTCGAACAAAAAGGTAATTTTTAGATTTTAAATTTGTGTTTTGACAAGATATCAATTTAAGCCATTCGCGTTGGACTTTCCAGCGCTTAGGCGCTTTTTGTATTACGAGCTGGTTGAGAGTTTTGACAAGTGGAGTTTTGGGGTTTACCCGTGGCGTCTCCAGCGCCATCATCGTCGTCGAGCTGGGGATCCACTATGGCCCGCCTATAAGGTAGCTAAACGGAGGGTCAACCTTCGAACGAAATACTCCGACGGTCGCCAAAAACCGTCGTAAGTTCACCTTACGCTACAACCCCGGTGAACGGAGTCCGAGAGCGCGATCCCTGTACGTAGCCAACTATCGTACGCCGGATCGGACCGAATCTGAAGGTGAGGGGTTTCATTTCATCGCGTGCGGTCAGAGCCCCCAAGGCAAAGCCGTGCGACGGTACGTTGGCCTCGACCCGGGAAGCACGACAATCCGTCGTTGCGGCTCTCGTAGAAGACCAAATCGGAAGCCTTCCGTCCAGCCTCCACCTCCTCCGCAACGTTAATTCGGCCATACTCCCCGAGCTCAGACCCTTCGTCGCTGCCGCCATCACAACAGCGTCAGCGGACAAGCTACACTCCCGCCATTTCTCCGAGGAGCGAACAAAAGCGACGACCGTGCTTCGCCGGCAACCGCCGGATACGTCTAACGTCATCGAGTCACCGAGAATCCTGCGCAGGTACGTGGAAACCTTTTTCATGTGCATGATAGTTTCCCTTATTACCCGTCAGTAAATAGGTCCAACCCGAATGAGTTTCCGTTAATAAAGAGTAGTTGAAGTTCTGAAAGACAATTGATTTTTCCGTTTTGGGCAATTCAGAGAATTCACCCTTTTATATACGTTTTGCTTTTCGTTTTCTGGTAGGTTGGCCTTTCAGACTTCTAAACTCCATTTAGGTTACGATCGGGTTGAACGAGTTTAAGGTCTTGGGGTAAAGGTTTTTGTGGGTCGAAAGAAACTTTTGGCGTGAAGTTAGAAGGTTCGCAAGGTGAGGGAGAAGTTAGTAAAGCCGCTCACAAGTCCCCTGAGGGAAAAGTCTCAAAGTAGTTTTTAGAGACAGAGTGCATATTGTTTTCCTCTAAGGTTCACAACCACATATACACTAGGACACCCATGTCATTGGGCGTGATAACCACAATATGTGCAACATCAATTCGTCCCCCTCCCTCATTTGTCAGCATTCTGACGTGGCAGCCGCCATTGTTACCTAATAATAGAAGATCACCAGCACTTATACACTGAAGGTGTCTGTTAGTCAAGCAGTCATCTGCTTGGTTCTTTGTGTAAGTGTAGATGATCTGGCGATACTGGAGTAGCAACCACGGGTGGCCAATCAAGTTGATGCTCCAGCTGTTAACATGCGGTTCGATAAGGCGGCATCCACAAATTACGTAACGCTCTAGGGGGAGGGGGGAGGGAAGGTTAAAGCGTTACGTCTCATACAAAAATTTGAAATTTTTCATACAAAAAAGCATTACGGTGGGGAGAGGGGGTCAAAAAGTTCCAATTTTAGCGTTACGTAATAAATGGACGCTGCCTAAGCAGATGTGATCAATTGTTGTAGAACAAAACAAGTTAAATTTCCATGAAAATTTTTGAATAGAAAACATATGTTACTCGTGTTACGAAAATACTGAAAACAGAGTTGAACTCAGCGAAGCAAATTCTAGTGTTATTCGTGCAACACTTACGACATGCCATAATGTCATCACGGGCTGCACACAATATTTCGTTGACGTACTCCCTTTTGAGTAACTTGTGGCACTTGTTGCACTCCCATCTTGGCCTACAAAAGCATACATATATGTATAACATCATTTCAAAATAATAAATTTTAAGCTTACTCGTCTGGATAGAACGAACAGAGTCCATCATCACATTCCGAACATCTGATCGAGCTCAAATGCGTTCCCAGCTCTGTTGGATCTTTGCATCGTCTGCAAGAGCAAATGAAATATTTGCCTTTCCGTAGATGGGTTTGCCTGTCGTATGTTCCCTGTTATTGAAAGTAAAGTCATGAAACCTGCTCCTTTCACGATAACCCAAAGTCTTACAAACAAGCTCCTTGTATAGCTTATATTTAATATTTCTCCCATCTTCACAGGAGCGGACGTGAACACCCTCACGTTCGAGTATCCATCAACCGAAAGCAACGTGTTTGGCATACAGCTGTGCATCATTAGTGCTGTCTTCGGATAAAGACCACGAGCCAAGTTGCCCATCTGCGATTCACGACTGTCCACATTTCCACGAATTTCGAACGTATTGGCATCCAGTATTCCACAGATGCGTTGGATCAGTTCACCAGTAACTTCCAATCCTTCGAATTTCTCAGCAAAGATACCACTTTCCATCAGAGGTTTCACCACAAATTTCTCGTGGATGTCCCAAATCTCCGTTCCTCGACGTTCTTCCAGACGAGATTCCATAGTCATTACCTCATCGTAACGTTCACGATTGCTTCTGTAGAGCATCAAACAACGTACCGGCATAACCACGTTGAAATGGTTGTAAAGAAAATGCCTATCCAAACTGGACTCACGATAAAAGCTGCACTCAGCTTCGTCGTGAATCTTGCAATCGTAACATAGGGGCGCAACGCCGCACTGCCTGGAGAGTAAGAAAATTGTTAGCACCGTTCGTCACACCTGAAGAACTAAAGGGTAGAAGCACCGCTTTCGCTAACTTTACTCTACAGGGCTTTTCATATATTTTTTTCTTAAATACTTTCTCTTTGGCTGTCCAAAATCAGTGCTTCTGCCCTAGTTTATACATTACCGGCAGGTAGAGCAAGAATCTCTAAAACAGTTCAAACAACTGACGTCGGCATCCCAGTATGGACCGGTCACATATGGTTCCTCCAGTAGAATCTGCTCTCCCCGGGTCAAATCGCGTTTCGCAACAACAAACCTATAAAATAAGATTGAAATTGATTCCGTTTAGGGCTATTTTATAATCGCGTCGACTTAGATTACCGATCATTCAATGAGTATCGCGAAAATAACGAAAACCTTACCTTCCCAACTGTTCGGATTCAAGAATTTGATAGTTTTCCTCAAATCCCTCCATGTTTTACTACACTTTTATTAGATAATTCAATTGAGCAGATAGAATCGAGATAAACTCACGGCAAAAGCTTCTGGGACTGCTGTCACGTTGATCTGGTTTTCTTGACATGCGCACAACTAGCATAGTTGACGCGGCGCAGGTATTTTGTTTCTTGATTGCGCATGTTTGATGTCTTGGATTTAAACAGTTTAAAGTGAAGTGAATCAATTGTGCCATGCTGCTATTGCGGTATTCAAATCACTCAACAATAGTATAGCATAGTATAACGACTGTACAAATCGTGAGTGGCTGATCGACTCTATCGGGTTTGAGACATTTTTATGTAGTGTCGCAAAAAAAAACGTTTTGGGTAAACGTCACTTACTACACCTGGCCACGTCCTTACAAACGCTGAGGGAGGGAAGGAATGTTAGTTCAACGTCCACTGAACCCGTATATTATCGAGTGAAAGAAAAGAAACTAAAACTCCCACCGCTCAGCAAATATTTAACGGATTTCAATTATGTTTTGTAAGTATACTGGTATACACTCATGTATCTAGTTTCAGAAAGTGCCCAAAGGAATTCGGTAATGATGCTGTGGCCGTAGTTTATTCTGCATCGTAGAATTTGTTGTAGGGTTTTTTAGTGCAATCGAAAGGAAATTTCCGCTGCGATCTGTAAAAAAAAAAGAAAAATATTCTCCGGATTTTTTTTACCATGGAGAAAATTGACGGAAAAACCCAGGTAACATTAGTAGCAGAATAAGAGTTTATTGATCTGAAGTATGCTTGAGAGTGATTTGTTCAACTCTTATTCAACAAAATTGTTTGTTGGGAATAGCTGGAACTATCGTCTGTTTCATGAAAAATTTTCAAAGAAATGTTTTTTGTTTCATCAATTCATTTTTTAACTTTCATCCATAGACGCCAAAATTGTATCTTTTATCGTTAAGAGGAAAATAACCATCATCGTTTCACAAATTTTCTAAACCAGTTTTCAAAACCTAACCAATGTTTATGAAATCTATCATTGCATTCCACTTGCTATCTGTAATGCGATGATAGATTTTCATAAGGATCGCTTTAAATTTGAACGAAAAAACCGGTTTTTCAGTTTTGATGATTGCTGATGATTGAATGATGGATTCTTGAGCCTTAAAGCGATAGAACTCAACAATCGCTGACCAACCGCACGCTTGTAACACGCATTGTAAGTGTAACGCAGTAAATCATCGTTCCTTCTCCAGTTAGAAGAAGTTATTCGTCAAACAGAGCACTCTTCATTGGCCTGTTGAGGGTTTTTGTGTGTCCTTTATCTGAAACCTTTAGAATTAAGGCTAAAGGGTTGGAAAAATCTTGAAATTCACTCTACAGTAGCCAAGCAAAGCAAATCACAATCAACGAAGCCAGTAAAATTCACGCGAATTGCTGCTGTAGGCCAAAAGCCTTGAAAATAGCAAACCCGTTGCTAAGGGCAACCCAAAACTACTGTAGAAAAATGTTCTATTTCCTGCTGCATTTCCCGCATTTACAGCCTTCAATGACACTACTGATTTAGAAAATGTATGCACCAAACATAGGGTACTTGATAAGATTCACGTTTTTGATCTACTCTACAGGGAAGAGCCACGTGATTATCGCGCAATTCAAGCCTTCTACTATTACCATTCCCAGCACTGATTAAGGCTAACAGTCTTTAATTGAAAACAATGCTAACATTAAACAACAGTAGTTGTCTAGCAAAAAACATGTTTATTCATACATAAAGTGCTATTTGTAATTTACTTGCTTTTTCCAAATTTTGTTATAGTAGTTTACACAAAAACTTGCAGAACTATGATTTTTACAGCATTTATCTAAGGCTAGCCGAGGCTGTAAATGCAGGAAATTTTTACCTACCACTGGTAAAAATTTCATTCAAATCGGAAAACCTCCAGTCATAACCTGTCCGATAATTTCAAAAAATCCCACATTTCAAATCACATATAGTTTCCGTAATTGGCTATAATATGGTCACTTAAACAAGTACTTTTAAGGAAACGCATCAGTGTGAGATAGATATTGGTAAAAGATTAACCCATCTACCGGTAGCTTAATTATTTTACCACAAAAAATATTCAAATTTGAATGTGTTTTTTTTTTGTTACTTGATATTTTTACACCATTCTATCACAAGTACGCCAAAAATTTCTTTTTTTTAGATGTTGTGAAAACTGAAACAAAAATATCTGAAAATAAAGAATGTTATGGCAATTTAAATACTTTTGGTCGATAAAAAACGATGCTGCTAGTAGATGGGTTAAATAAGTACGTCGACATTCATAATGTTGAGCTATTCAAAGGTTATTGTTAGTAATAAGGAAAAAGTAAATGCATGTATATATGAATATCATATGAAATAGAGAGGTTTACGTCAACTCTTGTAGTGACGAACCATTTGAATTTGTTTGAAAATTACATAAGCTTAAAGTTGCTTAAAGAACCGAACACGAATGATTTTGATTCCGTCGCTAGCCCCTTTGAATTTCTCACATCGCTTGATTTAATTTTGAAAAGTTTGTTTCGTTTTATTAGTTTAAATTGAAACCTCAATTATCTTTCAAAAGCGTTCACATTATTTTTTTGTGGTGAAATGAAATTTGTGTGGGTCCCTAAAATGTGGGGGCCCGGGGGCCATTTAAATAAAGACACAGCCTTGTATCAGGTATCAGGTATCAGAAGGCCGGCTTCAAAGGCACGTTCCCCACCAGTTGGGAGATTTGTGCCATCGCTATATTTGAGCCTATTTCATCATCTACCCGATGGGAGAGGAAAGGGAAGGGAAAGATGGGAGGAAATAGGAGTCCCTTAAAGAGGGAATATCGCATAAGCAAAATGAGAGCATGTAGCTCCATACCACAATGGGTTCGAACAGCGCCCTAAAAAGGGCAACGGCAAAACGCATGAGCGTAAAGAGAGCCTATAGCTCATTACCACAGCGGGTTAAGAATAACAGAATGTCCTGAAGATTCAGGCTTTTGAATTCTGTTTCATTTAATAAGTGTTTACCAAATAATTGGAATCGCATTTGCGCAAAAACTGGACAGTTACATATCAGGTGATACGAAGTTCCATAATCGGAATCACAATTACCACACAAAAATGAGTCAACACGCTGAATATTTTCCATGAGATAGTTGAGTCGGCAGTGGCCTAACAACCAAGAGACTGCAATTCTGCTCTGACAGATTTGTTAAATACTTCGCCACCCTTGGAGGTGGCTCAATTTTGTTCGACGACACGACTCCAAAATATTCCAGTATTGCTTGTGCTGAGTAGCCGCCCAAGAATTGATCTGAAGCTTCACCCAGCACTTCGAAATGGGAATAGCCGCCTCAGGGCCAATGAAGTCATGCGATGCTCCAACGCGAGCTAGCTCATTAGCCAATTAATTTCCAGCGATGGAAGAATGGCCAGGTACCCATACAAGGTTTACAGAGTTGACTGAATTCAGTTCCTCAATTTGAGTTCGACATGCGATAACAAGCTTCGACCTTGAGTTGGCCGAAACAAGAGCTTTTATAGCAGTCTGACTATCTGAACAGAAGTATATGACTTTACCCATTACGCGCTGTTGAAGTGCTGATTGCTCTCCACACATAAGAGCAAATATTTCCGCCTGAAAAACGGTGCAGTTTCTACCAAGGGAATAAAACTGATTCAGCCTTAGCTCACGAGAATATACACCAGCACCAGCTCTACCTTCAAGAAGGGGACCATCAGTGTAACATACTATATTGTTTGATATCCTTCTATCCAAATAGCCCTGACGTCCACTCTTCCCGTGAAGGGAATTGTATGGTAAATATCCTATAAGGAAAGTGACAAGCAATTGTGAGATCACTTGGAGCAAGGACAATTTTGTCCCAATTCATCAAAAGTGGAAACAACGAAGTGTGTGTAGATCTACGATTCACTGGATTTTTCTCCAGTAGATCCAGTACCCATAAACGGTAAGAGCGAGAAAGTGCTTCTTGTTTAAGATATATGTGTAGTGGCGCAACGTCGAAAAGGGCCTCGAGCGCTGCTGTGGGAGTTGTAGAGAACGCACCAGTCATCGCCGTCAAGCACATCCTTTGGAGATGGCCCAATTTTGATTGGATTGTTCTCACTTCGCCCTTTTGCCACCACACGAGACATCCATATGCCAATATTGGTCGAACAACTGTTGTGTAAATCCATTTGATATACTTGGGTTTGAGGCCCCAAGTTTTACCAATGGTTCGCCGGCATTGACCGATGGCCATGCAAGCTTTTTTGACTCTGAAATCAATGTGAGGTGTCCATGAAAGTTTGGAATCTAGAATGACTCCGACATACTTTACTTGATCAGTCACGTTAATCTCAGTGCCAAAAAGACGTAAAGGTCGAATTCCATCGCGGTTTCGTCTTTCCGTAAAAAGAACAATAGATGTTTTATTCGGGTTAACCGAAAGGCCATATTGGCGACACCAACTCTCGACTACCTGAAGAGCACTTTGCATCAGGTCGGATAGGGTGCTTATGCACATACCAACTATCAGAGCTAGATAGTCGTCGGCAAATCCATATGTTGGAAAACCGCTATTATTGAGTTGCCTCAATAGCGTATCTGCTACGAGATTCCACAAAAGTGGTGACAAGACTCCCCCTTGGGGGCATCCGCAAACACTCAATTTTCGAATCGCTGCTTGACGCAATGTCGAGAAGAGATGTCGGTTTTTGAGCATTTGATGAATCCAATTGGGTCCTAAAATTTTTAATGAAATCTTGTTTTTATTTAATATCACGAAAAAGCATGTTACTGTAATTACTTTAGCAATTTTTCCCGCTCAAATAATGGCTATATCATGTTTAAACTTTAATTTAAAAATTTGGTCCATAAATGAACCATGACACTTTTGATCATGTTTGACGTTCGCTTAGTCGACAAAAACACCACAGGGGTTTTAGTTCGACCACTGGGGTTATTCCTATCTGACATTTCGTAAGGGACACGGAAAACAAAATACACCCAAAATTTGAGTTTAAGCCAAAGGATGTGACAAAATCTAAAAAAATGTTTTTTGGGCTTAAACCAACGGAGAACATTAGAAAATTGAGTAAACATGTGTTTTTGGTCTAAACTTAAGCGTTTGGCATCAAAACTGGGACAGGGCTTTAGGACCCTATTGGTAATCATTGTAGGTAGCCCATGGTTTCGTGCGGCTTCCAATATGGCATCGAAAGACACGTTATCGAAGGCACCCTCAATATCCAAAAAAACACCCAAGCTGGATTGCTTCTGAGCGAATGCTTTCTCGATATCGTATACAACTTTGTGTAAAAGAGTCACAGAGGGCTTTCCAGATTGGTAAGCATGTTGATTCACATGAAGAGGCATGTTTGCCAAATAAACATCACGGATGTTGATGATCGATAATGCGTTCCAGACATTTCAGAAGAAAAGAGGTCTGACTGATTGGTCTAAAACTCTTCGCTTCTTCATACGACGCACGTCCTCCTTTCGGGATAAAATTTACAGTAATATCACGCCAGGATCTGGGAATATACCCGGTAGCAAAACTGCTTACAAGTAGCTATTTCAAAACAGGCTAGAGACTGAAGAAGAGCAGCCTATTATCTCAGAGAAACACAAGGTCACCTGCGCCATTGCTCCGGGTAGCACAAGAAGAGCACAATACTGTGGAGGGCGCCCTGGTACTCCACAGTCTCCGTTTGCGTTTAAGTTTTATTTAAAACCCCCTAACCATTCATTCCTAGGTACGGTACGCATTACACCATAAATTAGGGGTCACCTGTGAGGTGGACTTTTACCACCGGAACAGGCAGTCCGTAGTGTTAATTCTTAGCCAGTTGAAACAACCGCTACCGACACTACGCGGCTATCTAGGCTGCTCGGGAAAAGGAGTTTGATATTGATGATTAACTCCTGACGTGCCCAAGCAGCCCCAAAATTAAATAAGCTTAAAGTTGCTTAAAGAACCGAACACGAATGATTTTGATTCCATCGCTAGCCCCCTTGAATTTCTCACATTGCTTGATCTAATTGAGAAAAGTTTGTTTCGTTTTATTGGTTTAAATTGAAACCTCAATTATCTTCCAAAACCGTTCTCATTATTTTTTTGTGGTGAAATGAACTTTGTGTGGGTCCCTAAAATGTGGGGGCCCGGGGGCCATTTTAATAAAGACACAGACTTGTAAAGAAGTGAGGAAACTGTTAATTATAATTAAGGGGTTTGAGATTTGTTAGATTTGCAACTAACTGTGTCTATCGAAATCTACTTCTCTATCAATTATATACAGTGCTGTAAAACGGTGAACAGAGTCTCATGCACAACAGAAAAATGCTACCGCATCGGTGGTTCTTTTTGTGCGATTGCGTTCTTGCTTTCTTTGCTCACGATCGCCCGAACACATATACAGCAGAGGGCATCGCATCATTTTATTTTGACATGCACTCACGCATCAGATTCCCTGTGATATTTCTACAACAACAACGTTCGTACATTAGTTTGTAATCTATCTATTTTAATCATAATGCACCCAATTTTTTTTCAAAAATAGCAATGAACAGAAAAAAGAACGGCTGTGAGCAGACTCTGCTCATCCAGCAATCACGCTCTTTTTACATATGTTTTGTTCTGGTTCTCCAATGCAAGAAGCTGTGAGCAAATCGGTCGTTGTTGGTTCGTGAGCGTGTGAGCGTGAATCCTGCTTAATATTGGTTCATTTTGCGTAAACGGCATGATGCTTTCCACCACTGATTATATACATTCAAAATTTTGATAATTACAATTCAGATAGATATCCTTGATCGAAAGAGAGAAAACTGTCAACTCAATATTAAAATAAGGTTATTGGGTATAATTCGACATTATGAGTAAAATTGCGATAGCCAGAAAAGACTCAAGCATGAGCATGATTGACCGCCCGCAGTTGCTACTCCGTTATTGCAAGAACGGCAAGAACATGGAACTAACAGATGCTACTCAAGATCAGTAGCATCCTCAATGTGTAAATACTGGTGCTCTCATTATTATAACAAACAATACCGGCTGCGTCCGAAAGCAGGTCAATATGGGGATGGGAGGGAAATGTTGACGTGTTACTTGCTTTATAGAAGCCGAGGAGTTCTCTGCACTTCCACAAGAAAAACACTGTGAGTTTGGATATGAGAAAGGATTCGTTTTGGCAAACGATATATATTTATCGTTTGAAATGAATACGTGAGCTTACACACCGATGAGCGATACCGATAGTGCGGTTACTAGGCGAACCCGACGCTACTGACGCACTCTGATTTTTTTTTCACCCGAACAACGCGAACCCGATACAATTGATCTGGATTCCGTCGTTCGCCCACACGACTTTCACTTAAAACTACTTTTGCATTTTGTATCGCGATGATAAGATGTTTTAATATAGAAGATTAAGAAAATACGTTGGCATTCAAAATGTCGAACTATTCAAAGTTTTTTAGTATTTCCAAGAAAAGAAAGCTATGTACAATAAAATTATGTTTAGTCAGAATAAGGGGTCAAGCCGACACTTAAAATAACGAGCCATGCATAGTTTGTTTGAAAATTACAAGAGAGATAATGATAGATCTCAATCTTCTTCTTAATTTAATGCATGTAAATTAGTGATATAGTCATGAATATTTTATAAGATAAACCACATATCATATCTTTAAGAACACGTGACTCTGTAGTACGCCGACATTCATAATGTCGAACTATTCAAAGGTTGTTTTTAGTAATGATGAGAAAAGGAATGTATATGTATACTAACATTATTTAAAGCAGAATAAAAGTTTTTGCCGACACTTGTAGCGACGAACCATCCATATTTTGTTTGAAAAATATAAAAACGCAATATTGCCTCAGTATAAATGTGTAATTATAAGCATGAAACGAGCTCACCAGTTGTTAATCCATCCTCGACAGAACATGAATCGTTTCGCACTCGCACAACGTTAACCGGTCACGATTGATCTTGATTCCACAGGGAAATGGAACAGAATCAAACGACCACACACTACGCCACTGGTCAGCAATTCCCCAAAAGCACTGCTCAGTATTTCGCGCGCAAATGGAAAGAAGGGAATCGCACCGATGAAACGAGAAAAAAACGAACACGTTTGCTTGGGCTTCTCCGAAGCACTCGATAGCCTGAAAAGACTCAAGCATAGATATATGTATTTGTGTATATTTCTGTAGACTTCTATATTATATTCACTTAAAATGGTCCCTGAAACCCGTAGCTATTCAGCAAGACCAAGCTGAGGGTCGTGGGTTCAAATCCCACCGGTCAAGGATCTTTTCGGGTTGAACATTTTCTCGACTTCCCAGGGTATAGAGTATCTTCGTACCTGCCACACGATATACGAATGCAAAAATGGTCATTGGCACAGTAAACTTTCAGTAATAACTGTGGAAGTGCTCATAAGAACACTAAGCTCAGAAGCAGGCTTTTTCCCAGTGGGGGAGTAATGCCAGAAAGAAGAAGAAAGGTCCCTGAAACCTTGTTGTGTGGTGGTTGTGAAATAAGAATAAAATTATTGATAATCTAAATATACAGAAATGGTAGCAGCAAAGACAAAGAACGTATTTGTCTAACCCTTGAAAAAGATGGCATAGCCCATTGAAACGTCGGGTGGAAATGGATATAGTTTAAATATATGACAGTTCAATGAACAATTTGAAATCATTGCCTACTAAGACCAAACCATGAAATCTGTAGGCAAGAAATGTCAAAATTGGATACCCAAGTGACAAATTTATTTTTACGAATTACTTCCAGGGTGCTATAAATAAACGCCCATAAAACCACTGTCAAGGCATTGTTGCTTTCATAGCATCCCCCAAAATCTCTTGTACCCCATTGGTATGTAATTTAGTTGAACACTTTTGTCGAAGACACAAACTTTGTATTTCATCACTGAACTGGGATATAAACAATTAAATTGTTCTACCCCTAGCACCATCTTGTAAGTGTTTCCCAACTAATGTGATCAACTTTGTCGAAGATACCAATTTTGTATTCAACCTCTGGATTGGATTGGATTATAAACGAAAGAAATGTTTTCACACTAGCGCTATGTTGGGAGTCAAAGACACCAATTTTGTATCTCATCGCTGGACTGAGGTATGAACGAAGCAAATGATTGTACGCCGAAAAGTTGTTTCTTATGTTGCTTCTACATGCGACATTTGTTAGAGTCTGTGTGCCACCTGGGGAGTTAATTCTGAATTAAAACATTTACTAAGTGGAAGTCAGCAGTCCTGTGATCAACTTTGCAGAAGACAGTTTTCTTCTAAACCTCTTTATTTTCGAGATATTTACACTACAAGTACTGTCCTATTTATTGGACGCTGGGCGTTCGGGGCTTCTGTCCTATTTTTAGGACGCTGGGCGGACATGGGTTAAAACCGAAAAGTCAAAACGATGATAAAGTAATAATGTAGATATGTATATTTTTAAGTCACCTCTGATCCGATTGTAATAATTATTATCAAAAATGATGATTCAACCCCTTTTGAATACAACAAGCGTCATCATTTGTTTTCCTTACATACGTTGGAATTTTATTAATAGCCACCATGCGTCTCCATTATACACTGCGACATTCATCGGATTAAACACGCAAAGCAACGGTAGGTATGGTGCAGTCGAGCCTCCTTTAAAAACATTCTATTCACTCGCAATGCATCGTGGTTCCTCGAATATCTTCCACCTGATGAAGATCATTTTTACCTACGGTAAAAGTCTGAAATTAATAACCCAACGAAAATCTACTCGAGCACTGGCATGATTAATTTTGCTTCTTTTTTGTTTATTGACCGAATTGCCAGAAATTTCATTCTAAGAATCAATTCAATACAACGCATATTGTAGCTCATAGCTTGTATACCAATTTCCCTGAAGTGAATAAAGATGCCAAGAAATAGGATCCGCCCCTAGATAAAATTATTTCCAGATTGTTGGAAATTGCTGTGCGTGTGACATGTATGAAATGGTGTTACAGTAGACCAGACTGTGTTTTGAAATGTGTCTCACACCTGTAACTTCTTCTTAGGATTACGTCCACACTGGGACAAAGCCATCTTCTCAACTTAGTGTTCAATGAGCAGAGCTTTCTTTGCCAAAGTTAAGGAAATTTTCATTAATATCCTGGACCGACCGGAAATCGGATCCACACACCTTCAGCATGACTTTGTTTTGTAGCCGCAGACTCTAACCACTCGGCTAAGGAAGGACCCCACACACCTGTAACACTTGAGCGTAAATCATAAATTTTCTTAATCTTATGACTAATTAGTATAAATTCTTTAATTAATTTCATAACGCGTAGGCAGACCTCATGTAGTCTGTTTCGGATGGACTGCTACACATATGAAACTATATTTTAATTTGATTCATTTTTGGCAAAGATCCATCCGAGCGAGATTGATATGTTCTTCCTGAGTAATGCCAGGTAATAGCCCTCCATAGCGGCGGTCTAGTAATTGGAGTACACATGCACCTGCTGTGTACGCGAAACAGAATATTTACGATCATCTTCCATAGACTCGGCTGGCCAGAAACGATACCGCTTTTCCAAGATCTGCGCTCATATGATATTAACAGCGAGTAGCAGAATCGTTTGTCGCGTTCCACCCACTCAAAGTGATGATTTGCAGATGCTTCCAATTTCCTTTGGTGGCAACTCATCGTCTTGTTATTAAACAGAAGTATGCGTGAAGTTCGCTGCCTCCCAAGTACTTATTTCGATAAATAGACTATACATTGTAAATGCCAAACTCGATGACCATTACCCTGAATGAGTCACTACCCCGAAAGCCATTATACCAAATGCATAAGAAATTACATTTATTACGTCACGTCACGCCAAAGTCCTGCCATTTAAAACCCCATTATGACACATTTTTATGGGGTCTTTGAACGTAAAGTGCTGCTAACAATACTCGGCTTTAAATTGGGCAATGGCATCTGGCGGCGTCGCATGAATCACGAGCTATACCAAGTCTATAGAGAAATGGATATTAAGGGGATTCACTTAAAGTCGCGTAAAGAGCAATTCTGCGTAACTCGAGCAATGGAATATTTCAAATGAAATATTCTTCGTTTGATTCGATAGATGTCAAACAAGATATTTAGAATCTAGTTGTCTATGGATCTATCCGCTGTTAACGTCAATTGTTTGCTATTTTCAGCTAGAAAGTCATCATGTTTAGAATTTATTCCGCATTTATTTTGTAATACAAAAGCGTTATTACGTATTGGTCATATTATTATAGATAATTATTGAACTAAGGAAAACAGTTGATCCAGTTTTCGGTAGTTCTTATTAAAAACAGCCAAGATTGATTCTTAGAGATTCCATATATGACCGCTTCCATCAGTGCATCTCCAGCTCCAGACCATCGGAAATAACATTAACATCATATGGGATAGAAAGATAGCCCAGTAACTTGTAATTCCTTTGAAATGATAACCAGTGTTTCGCATGTTTGATTCGAAATTGTCCTAAGACCGCTGGAGTCATTTGTTTTTCTTTCTCAATTGGAGGACGCCCAGTGGTCATTTAAGGGGAAGGGGGTGTCTGGCTTAAGACCTCGGTTCAAACAAATTTAAAAATTGTAGTATGGACCTGTATGAACAGAAGACCCCAAGGGAGGATGGGGAGTGGGGGTCTGGCAATTCAAGAAAAAATCCACATGGTTTATAGACGGTCCTTGAAATGGAGTAGAAGACGTAGCTACCCCACGAGACTGTCCAAGAAAATGTTCCACTTTTCCAATACCGATGAACCAGTTGTAAGAGTCCTTGCCTCAATTCTTCCCCCACCAGGACACATTATTCCAGATAGCGAAACCGAACACTCGACTTCAAACACTTTTTTTATTCAAATGCAAAATGCATTTTCCGTTCTCGTTCTCTTAAAACAAAATATTGACATTTGTCGTATTACCAAAGCGTTCTTGGATTGATCTACTCTTAACTTTGATCATCCCGAAATGTTTCACTGGAAGTTTACGCACCGTGATGAAATATTTAAGATAATCGATTTAGTACGACTTACGCAGCGCTTTACGCTGTTAAGTGAATACCCCAATTGTTAAGCGTATAAAAGACGGCAGGCTGCGTAGTGCTGGGGATGTAGCTCGCATGTCGGAGGAACGGTAAGTTGAACTAATATTCAGCAGAGAACCAAGGAAAGTTCGGGCACCAGATGGGTTTTAGTAGTTGACGGGGATTTGAGGTCACTTAACGTTCAGGATGACTGGAGATGGAGAAGGCTTCTTTAATCGGCGTAGATACAACGCAACAGCCCATAAGTATCAAGTATGTACTGGTTTTGTATGAAAATCTGTACTATACTAGCCAATGCACAATTCATAAAATTGTACTGTTCTAAAACTTGAAGGGAAGGAGAGAACGGGTAGAATAGGGCTTCCGTCCTTTTTTTTTGACACATCAATACGTTTTATAATAATTTTAAAAATGCTTCTAGTACCTTCTAGATAGATTATTTTGGACTAGAATACATTTTCCATTAGCTTACGATTCGTGTACATGTCCATGAACCTGAGCAAATTTCGACTCACCTCTGCTCGAGAACCTCTGGTCCATTTCCTACGGTCAGTTGGTGCAATGCGCGGAAAACCCACTGGTTTGATCATTCGCTCGAAGAATTCACAACGTGACGGGTGCGAACGAGCATGTGTTAACGGCGCTACCGTGGTGATCCAGTAACGTATTTTTTTTTTTGGAGCCGTCGGTTTTCGATAGTGGGTGTTGAAAGTGGAAATGGCACGGTTCGAGGAAAATTGTGAGATTTTGGAATCGGACGAATTGGGGCGGTAAGGTTAAAGGAGCTATTATGCGGCATGATTTATGGTGACTTTTTCTTAGTGAGTGTGGAGTGGAAGGTGCATCGTTTTGGATGCGAAAAAAAAATCTTTCATTAATTGCGCACCGTTTGCTTGGTAGTATGTCAACCATGTCAAAGCTGCTGACATCCCGATTGACGTCGGCCTAAATGTTTGCCTCGTGGCGCTGGTTCCGTTCCCGTGATGGACAATCATATTTGTTTGTTTGCTTTTCTGTCGTTTGTTGTCTAGATATTTAGTGGCCAAACGGGACCTAGCGCGTGGACAACAAATACTGGTAGAACAACCGATCGTCGTTGGACCGTACTGGGATTCGGGGATACGCTGTTTGAACTGCTTCAGGAATTCGTGCACTATTTGCAGGTTGGTAATCAATAAGAGCTAATCTTTGTAGTTAAAAAACATTAATCAATTTTTAATTAAAATAAGACAATCTCAAAATTTTCTTATAAATCCATGCAAACAATATTTTTTATACATAATTTTATTAATATTAGTTTATTGTCCATCAACATAATTATAAAATATGTTGCCGAGCAAGTCGACGTAAGTGTCAAAATGACCAAACTGCATTTTTCATAGTAATGCATTCTTTACCTGATAATACATTAGTGAGATATGCGATCAACACTTAATTGTTCGAAAATATTTGAACAATAATGGCAAAACGGATTTACAAGAATACATATACCAACTAATCCGAACAAACAAACGTTTTGTCTAGTGTTTGTTCGGATAGTTTAGCGTAGAAACCAGGTTGCTAAAACACTGATCAAGTGTTTACTTTAATTCATTATCGTTCATCAAATTTAATGATTGGTCGGATAAAATTATGTATGCGTTATTATTTAAAAAAAAGTAGAGCATGAAACAAAAAAAAATCTTCAGCAAATGCACAGATTGTTTAACTAAAAGCGTAAACAGATGCAGGAATGCAGCCGGAAAGACTAAAATGCATTCTCCTACCAATGATCATGCAAATATGGACAGTAGAGCAATCATACCAAAAAGAGATATATTTTAGCTACTGGGAATGATAAATCTTGAAAAATTGATGGAGGATTTCAACTAATATTCCAAGGTATACTTTTATTGATTAGTGACAAAGGCCGTTCTCATGGGGCAAGTGTTAATGTCCTATGGAATTATCTTTGATAAGAGACGAGCCAGCATAGAACCGAAAGTTTCTACAACAATTGGGGTCGGTTTTGAGTTAAGTATGCTGCCAGACGGGGCTTTTTTGGATTCCGGGAGCTACTTTGGACATTCACGCCTTCGATTTATTTGCAACATATATATAAATCTGAGTAATTTTGAGTCTTCGGCACTTTTATTGTTCAATATATGGTCTACAACATGGCATGAACATTTTTTGGAACAACATCAACAATAACATGATACAAGATAATATTTCAGAGAAATCGGAATAAACATTTACAAGGTACAAAACATTTGCTATGTAAACATTGTTGATCCGTATTGGATCTTCTTTAGGTCCCATGCGAATCGAAAAGTTGGAGATGCAACACTATCTAAATATTCGACTGAAACGCCATAAACTTCTCGAAAATACACACCATCCTGACCGTTATCGGGGGGTCATAAAAAGAATACGTCGTAAAAAAAATCAGAGTTATAAATATGTTTTTGAAAAAATGCAACGTGTGGTTGTACTGACCCGTGATATTCGGCATAGTTGAAGCATGAATAAAGAACTTTCCAAAATGGCCACTGAAGTTTTCATATTCTGATGATAGATGGCAGCACTGCTTTATTTTTAGCATTGGAGGAGTAGGATCGTTCAGAATTTACAAAATATTCAAATGCCTGTTACGATAATGTTTGTGAATCGATTACGACTTTAATCAACAATTTCTCTACGAAAATAGTGTTTTTATGGAAAGTACTTGGACAAACAATGTTGCAAATGGAACAAACTTTTCGAAATCAGTTAAAAAAAAGTTGATTTTTAATAGTAAATTGATTGTTTATTAATAGTTTTACTATTGGATGAATCTTATTTATTCCTCTTTCCTTTTTATTCTTCTTAACGGATAAACATAAAATTTGATAATTTTCTAAATTTTAACAAAAGATTGCATAATACCTTTTTTGTCAAAGTTAAAATAGAAACTATCATCATTGAAGTATTGAAACTTGTTTTTCCAATAAAGCTTCTTCTTCTTCTTCTTCTTTTTCTTGGCATTAACGTCCTCACTGGGACAGAGCCTGCTTCTCAGCTTAGTGTTCTTATGAGCACTTCCACAGTTATTAACTGAGAGCTTTCTTTGCCAAAGTTGCCATTTTCCAATTCGTATATCGTGTGGCAGGTACGATGATACTTTATGCCCAGGGAAGTCAAGGAAATTTCCTTCACGAAAAGATCCTGAACCGACCGGGAATTGAACCCAGACACCTTCAGCAAGGCTTTGCTTTGTAACCGCGGACTCTAACCACTCGGCTAAGGAAGGCCCCTTCCAATAAAGCTGTCAACCTCAAATTCATACAATTACAGCTTTTCGAAGTAAGCAAAACGGATAGTACCTTGTTCGTGAATTTAATAATACACTATTTTGATGAAATGCGAACATTTGAACTGCTACACAAAATCGAGACAAAATCTAGGTTTGAAGTAAAAAAATTGACTGAACAATACATATTTATTAAGAAATACATGAGCTAAACCAACCAGGAAACTGGAATAGATGTAGAAGGATGTTCACTTCACCCAAGTTTCGTCGGACAGAGTAAAATACAATACAAAATCAGAATCAAACTAGGAAACAAGAAAAAAATTAGACTATTCTATGATTTGACATTTCTAATTTCTTCCAACTATTGAGACTTTCATTTTTTTGTATTTAGTCTTTGGAAACTTTCTCAAACTTGCATTAAAATCACAGAAAGCAATATTATAGCTTTCATCCCAAATTGTGGTGTTTAAACATAGCTTTAAAAATGATTCCAAATCTTCACGAACCAATACATCATTACTTCCCTTCCAAAGGAAGTCATCACTGAAAATTTTTTAGTGACTATCTCGGAGATGGGATTCGATCCCAGGTCCTCAATAGCAAATAAGCGGAAAATTGTGTCTACAAGATAATAATTGATAACAAAATCTCGAAGCTTGTTATAAAATTGGTAATCATACTTGATAGCTCAACCGTTTGGTTTTTAAATAACAATACGACTACAAATTGATGAAGCAAATTCAGTCAATTGTAATTTCGGTGAATTTTATCATCGAGAACAAAAGGGTTTGGTAGTAGACCGAAATTTGAAAATATATATTCAACATGCAGTTTAATTAACTCATCATCTATTTTCAAATCTTTTGGGGGGGGGGGGGGGCAAGTTCACGTTTCTGAGGAGACCAGGCCCCCCTGGCCCGTTTCTATTTACGCCAATGTTGATTGATCCATGATGTCTCAATTGTTAGACATTGTCCGGTATTAGATGATGTCCAGTACTAGAAATTCTCCTCCTAACCTACATTATATTCAACTCAGGAGAGTTGAAGTATTTTTTATCGAATATAACTTTTACAAAAAAAAAAAAAGCTTCTTTATAATATTTTTTCAAGATTTATGAATGTTCGAATAAACTTATTTTGATCGCTTTACAAATCAAGCTCTCCGTAAAAAAAATTCTTGGGGTGAAATTTAAAGTTTAAAGTTTGGAAAATGAACGCCACTGCATAGGAGAGTTTGCCACTAAGGTTTGTTTGGTGCAAAAATACTCGTATTTTGCTTGTCGAAACTTTTCGTAAGAGACTTATGTGGTTTTCCAGCAAATTATACAATTAACTCTTTTTTCTGTTAATACTACACTTTTTATTTTTTGTTTGTTCTGATGGTTTTCACCTCCTTTTTCGAAATCTTTAAAGCGAAATGTTTTCCTTTCGGAAATATCGTTGTGGTAAGGCTATTCCTAAGTGATATGTGCCGAGAAATTTTCCCATCAAATTCTAACAATCATATCCTGTATATACCAATCCACATTCTCAGAAAATGCAAAAGAGCACCCCTATGCTTCGATTGCACGACCCACAATGAGACGGAGTGCGAGTTCTATCTCAACTCCGGACTGAACATCAATTTCCTGTTCGATCATTTCAACGTTGTTACGCCGGTGCGTTGTCTGCTGCTAGCTTCATCAAATCGCGCCAAATTCGATGAAATGATGACCATGGAGGCACACACAGAAGAAAGACGAGATACGGATATATGGAACGCGCATGAGAAAAAAGTCGTTCGCCCTTTGCTGGAAAACAAAGCGTTCGATGGGAAGATGGAAAACTTAAAAGTGACCAGTGAGTTAATCCAGCGAATCTGTGGATTTTTCGACGTTAACTCGTTTGAAATTCGTGGCAACATGGATGACGCGCAACAAGAAGAGAGCTTGATACGGGGTCTGTATCCAAAGGCGGCACTCATGGCACACAACTGCGTATCCAACACGTTGATATCGGTCGACGGAGATGCAAACCTCAGACTTTACGTGACGACACCGGTTAAGAAAGGCGAAATGCTGTTCTACAATTACACCAGAAGTTTGTTTGTACGGTTCGATCGCCTTCGCGTTTCGTCACTTCATAAACAATCCGTTTTTTACTTCTGCAGGGAACATTCGAACGGAGAACACATCTCAAGCTTGGAAAATATTTCGTTTGTACGTGCAGTCGGTGCGAGGATCCTACCGAGCTGGGAACGCATTTGAGCTCCGTCAAATGCACAGGATGTGATGATGGTCTGTGCTCGTACTATGCCGAAGAGTAAGTTTGTTTTTATGGAAGATGTTATTGTTATATTTAGATCGCAAATACGTTCCGCCAAATACGATGTTTGCTATTTTAGAAATAAATGGCGCTGTAACAAGTGTGCGAAGGAACTTGAGGAAACATATGTCAATAATGTACTTTCGGACGCCAGGAAGGATGCATTCGAGTGTGGTAAGTGAGGGATTTAATGCGGAACATGACATACCTCCATGGGGCTATCGGTATCACGTTACGAACACTATTTGATATTAAGTTTATACTAAACTGCTGCTTATGGAATTTCTGCTATGTTGTTTGAAGTATTCGAAATTCCAATGCCTCCATGCGTAGGTACTTTGAATCACGCATGGTGGAAACGCATGGTGACTTGTTATTCCACCAGATAATATAATTAGCTCAGGTCCCATACACTACAGTTATTTATTAACAGCATTGTTATTTAATTGTTTGTTAAGATAGACACATAATGTACTAGATTACCTCTTGGCGGTCGGTATTCACATATCAGCCCTGTGTTTTTCTTCAATTGTAGAGTAATCCGCGGTATTGTTCTGTAAGTTTGTATGTACCGTTATGACTCATATTCCGAACACTTGAGGCCAAGAGTGACTTCAAATGCATCTGATAGGCATAGATTAGTTGACATTCGTGTAAATTTTAATTTCATCGCAAAGTGTAACTGTTAGCTCTTGGGTGTGCCGTTAAAATTGTTAGTTTGAACTTGTTCAGTATTGTTTGTTAGTTAGTTTGCACGAAAAAAAAAACCGTTGCTGGATTCATGAACAAAAAGTCATGAATTCATAAAATTTTATGTTTCATGATATCATGACTCATGACTAAAAGTCATGAGATCATGATTATTATGCAAGAATTTGTATGCTCAGGGCGTTACACAAATCTAACTGTCATTTTCCTTACCTCAGTCAACGTGTCTCATGGCGATCGGTGATGTTTTCTAGTAAAATTATGAAAAAAAGTTTTGTTTTTGAAAAAGTTCAAGTTCTTCCGAACCTTGTCATCATGTCGATGACATTCTTGGCGAAATTTCCATGAGTTCCCACATTGTTCCAAAATGTACTTACTTCTTCCTGACTATGCAGAACCGGGCAATGTTTGACTTTGAGCGAAGATATTGGTTGACAAGCTCGTCGGCGATTTCAACTGTTCGGAAGTGATGCATTCCCCACGTCTCATAACAGAGCAACGCACAAAAGTCCTTCGGTGGCCAAATGTTCCAGTTCCACTTTCAGCATCCGCGTCGTTAAAAAGTGTTCCATCACTAATATAATCCTCCAGCATTTTGTGAGCCTAGGGACCATTTGACAATTTAACTGATGCTCGAAACAACATTTTGCGTACAAACCTAATCATCGAATATTCGCGTTCCTGCTAAAGATGTGGCACTCGTTATGTTGACGTTTTTGGAATGTTTTCACGGTTTATTACTGGCACAAAAACCGTAACTATTTTAATCTTCATTTTATTTGTTTACCAATGGCAACTATAAACTGGGATCTTAAATGACGTATAATGTCTGTTTTCATGAAATGAGTTCATGATTCAGGGATCCTGCTTCATGATTTCATGACTCAACTTGCCACTTTTCAGCACCAAACTTGGAATCAGAAATGACAGGCATCTAAACACGAGAATAGTGCTCATGTTTTTACGAACTGTGTTCATGATATCAGATCCTGCTTCATGATTTCATGACCGAAATTGCCACTTTTTGCGTCAAAAATAGGAATCATAAATGACAGATGACTAAATCCATGAATATTTAGTGCTTGTGTTTCCATGAATTTTATTCATGGTTTCAGTATACCTACATGCTTCATGATTTGAGGATTTAAATTGACATTTTTCTTCGCTAAAAATTGAACACGTAACGTACAGCCGACGTTACGGTTAAATGCATCATGATTTCATGACTTTTGGTCATGGTGTATTTTCATAACATGAAAACACACCTTCCTCCCGAAATCATGACTCTTTCTCCCATTTTAGAGCGCCGCATTTTTACCCGTGTGGAACAACATATTGATTCAAATTCCGAACACTTTGTTGATTCTGTCTCATATTCCGAACACCTTGATTCAAATTCCGAACAGCATGAATAAAACGTATTCAAATGAATAATTTCACAAATAAATTTATTTGAGCTAGTTTTATTGACCTTGAATAGAGAATCACCACTACTCCCGAGGTTTAAAATAGACTTGAAGACATTAAAACTGAGTTGCAAATGACTGCCATTTTTTGATAATTTGGTGACACATTTCAGTGAAATATTTCAACCAAATCGCCATACAAAAACCGAGTGTTCGGAATGTGAGTCTGTTTGGAATTAGAGACAAAACGGTATATATTTCTTCGATCTCGCCAGGGCTTTTGCTAGACTGTATTTTATGAATCAACTTGTTAGTTTCATCCCTATAGTAGGTTGCAAGGTTGCATCCTATCTGGCTAAACTGTCGGCGATTTTTGATGGAAATTAAATACCACAATATCCGGGCACCTAGTACAATGTAACATCGTTCCTACTGGCCAATTACTTCAGAATGCAATCCACACTTTGATCGGCATATAAATGCCTTTTCTAAGCATTCGAAGCTCCTTGATTGTCCGAGAAAATACAGATCTTTGCAAACCTGTAGTTCCTTTTGAGGTAAACATTTGGCTTGTATTTGAGCCTGGAACTGCGTAACTTGCTAATACCGAAAACTCCGGCACCGGTATTATCGTCCATCTTTGACCCGTCGAATCTGAACGTAAACTTGGCCCACCAGAATCCTAAGTATATCGGCTTGTTTTAACCACAATTTCTAAGGAAATTTCTAAGTTGGTCTTTTGTTATTATACCGAATTCATTGATGATCTTCATGTGCCTCATTAGATCATCATCTAGTATTTTATTGTAATGAATAAACTGCAAGGCACTTTTAGCAGCTTGCAGTTTAAGGCTCAAGAATCCATCATTCAATCATCAGCAATCATCAATAATTAAAAACCAGTTTTTTCGTTCATATTGCAATCAATTCTTATGAAAATCTATCATCGCATGTCAGATGGCAAGAGCAATGCAATGATAGATTTTCTTGAACATTGCTTTGATTTTGAGCAAAAAAACTGGTTTTGAAAAATTATTTAACGATGATGGTTATTTTCCTTTAAAATAATTGACGTACAGGTAGTATATTAAGGCGAAGTAGGCCGTCATTGAAATTTGTACGCGTCGTTGATGATTGTTGCTAATTCATCTCATGATTTCGAGTCAAAGAAAATCAGTTGGTTTTGCACTGACACAGCTGGAAAAGCATAAGCATACATACTTTATACATGTTAGCGTGTACAGTGATACTTTTTCACATCAATATAAACTATCAAGACTGAGTTTTATCACTTTGAAATGCATGCTGAAATGTCATAATTGTTGCCAAAACGAATGACGGGCTACTTAGCCTTAAGAAAAGCATCTAAACTCTAAAGTAACCGATGGTGTACTTTTCAGTGCCCCTGTCATTGATATACAAGCAAGCCTTTGTAACTTATAGCTATAGCCACCCGACCAGAACCACATAACAAAGTTATAGTACATTCCTAACAGCAGCAGTTATAAATAACAGAACTTGATATAATTTTGTTATCAAGATGGCTTTGTTCTCAACTTGTTATATTTTTAGTAACACATTTATAACAACATTTGTTATATTTTTGACATCGCTTTTATAAGTTTGTTGAAAATAAAATCCGGTGTCATAAACAGTAACATAATTAGCAATAATTTTGTTATTTTGTAACATCCTTGCAACACATTCTGTAATAATGTTGTTATAATTATAACAGGGTTTGTAATATTTTAGTTTAGTTTGGTGCGAATTTTGTTAGAATTTTTGTTATTTTAACTACTAACGGTACATGTTTTATAACAACTGGTGTTATAAAAAAATCATATCAGGGGAACACATTCTGTTATAATCTTGTTTCTTTCATCTGGTCGGGCAGCTTGTTTTGAGCGGTTATCTCATCATGAAGCGTAAATAATTCTTGACCGGAATATTGCATAATATATCCAGTGTACCATATTGGGACGCAGCCCCCAGCTTTTCACTAGGGCGTTACTGCAGACCCGCAGATGTGAATTCCAATTCAGTTTCTGATCCAAGGTCACTCCAAGGTGTTAAACCTCTTCCGAGAATTCAATTTGAACTGAAGGATGTTTGAGATTTAACTTTTTCTTTCTGGTAAAAGGCACTTTAACAGTTTTAGAAGGGTTTACATTTAAGCCCTCAGACCCTCATTTGAGAAAAATGTTGTATCCCCAAGTAACCAAAAGTTCAGATTAAAGGGCATGTTTTGACTTAAGCAGCTCGCTTTTTTAGTAATTAACCGAACTGAAGTTCACATAAAGTTCGTTGAAGTAGCTTAAATAGAATGATGGTTACTATAAAGTAGAGAAAAAGTTCGTCTCGAATATGTTCTGAACTTTGAATTGTTGTTTTGAATTGGCCACATCCCCCGGGGCACCTGGAAGCTACTACAGTGATACCTCTATGAGTCGATGTTCCATGACTCGATATCGACTCATGGAACCATACTAAAAACAAAATTTCATGGTTACTATGATGGTCCCTAGAAGCAGCTTTCCAAAGGATAGCTGTTCCATTGCTCGATATTTCCATGAGTCGATGATCCCTTCAATATCGACTCATGGAGGTTTCACTGTAATTCGATTTAATTCGATGATGCCTGTTATTATGTGGAATATTCTGCGAAAACAGTAAAAACGCAAATATGGAGTGTTCATTTTATAAAGTGGACACCTTGTGTATGCTATCTTATTTATCAATGATATCGCAATCGTTTTTCTGTGCATCGTTCGACTAATATTGTACAATGTTGTGATAATAAAAAAAACCTTCAGGATAATTAAATTTCACACGAACAAGGAAAAACGTTAAGTACCGTCGTGCGCAGTGATAGTGGGCCATAAGGCTGACTTTGGATCAAGATTTATACCGCAAACGAATACCACAATAATGAAAACAATTTGGCAAGTTTCAAGAATACGTTATAAATAGCCACTACATGCTCATAGATTAGATTGATGGTGCGAGGCCTACCATATACTAAACGACATAAGAAAATATATGTTAATCAGTTAAGCAAAACGAATGCAAAAGTGAAGAATATTAATATGACACTTCATGTCAGAGCTATTTTCATTTGAATCGAGTACATCGAAGACTTAATATACAAATATAAAAAAATATATAACTTTCGCAATTTCGAAACGTTTACGATCAATCTGTTCTACAATCACTATTTGATGTAGTTTTGAATAGTTCGTCACTTATAATTGACAGCCTAGTTATAATGGAACTTGAATATGGTATCAAATCTCTTAGCGGAATTCATTCAATTTTGTTCAATTTATACTACGGAGCCGGATCCTATTCTAGGCACTTTTGATTCACTTCGGCAGTAGGGTTTTTGAAAGCTATTGAGCTCATATCTGACCACAATATGCATCTTATGGAAGTGCTTCTTATAGGTTTCAGACGATTCGGGCGAGGAAAACCCCCCATGCCAAAGTGAATCATGGAAGTGTCCAAGTAGCTCTGCACCCTACATTATCAAAATAACCCCAAAACAGAAGACCGACATTCGATTACAGTGATACCTCCATGAGTCGATGTTCCATGACTCGATATCGACTCATGGAACCACACTAAGAACAAAATTTTATGGTTACTATGATGGTCCCTAAAAGCAGCTTTCCATAGGATTGCTGTTCCATGACTCGATGTTTCCATGAGTCGATGGTCCCTTCAATATCGACTCATGGAGGTTTCACTGAATATGAAAAATTATATATCCATTCAAAATAAATCTTTTGGCCATTCCATTCAAAATTAATCTGATCAAATTTCGAACACGCTTTTTGCTGGGAGTACAAAGATGATGTATCAACAAATATGGCCACTAATGGATAAATCACTAGAGTGACCTAGTGTCAGAGAATAGTGAAATATTATTGTTTTTTTAAGCTCTACTTTTAGTAGAATAGTTAAGGATACTAACATACATTTTTTTCATGAAAATAAAGATTTGTGTTATGCGAAAAACAATGTTTAACTTTCACCAACAGATTTGCTTAGGAGTTTTTAGAAAAACCTTTAGTTTTTCAACCATAAGCATTTTGTAAGATCTTATATTTTCATAACATTATAGAACTATAGTTGAATAATGTACAGAAAACCGATTACTATTTTATCAATAAATAAAAAAGATATAACATACAAAATGTGTCCACATTTTAAAATGATCAATCCTTAACCCCTCTACCAGCAGCGAAAAAAAAAACAATTCTACGCGTCGGACGCCCAAAGGAATTTTGGAACATCTCGGGATCCAGATGACCAATGATCAGTATCGGCACAGATTCCTAAACTAGATTTATTTTGAGAACTTGTGAAAAAATGGTGCAAAAATATCGATAGACAAAAAAGCTATCGTGATTTTAATATTTTTGTAATGGAAACCAGCACTAAAAATAAAATCAATTATTAGAAGGAAGTAATCAGGATTTTTGTAAAATTGTCAACCCCCACAAAAGAAAAAAAAAGAATTCGTTTCGGCTTCATTTCGAAAAATAAACAAAAGATACATGTTGCATTTAAACATTTTGCAAAACGTCAGGAAAATATTCCGACTGTAAACACTGTTTGTCGAACAAATACATAAAAATATTCAAATCGCTATAACTTTTTGTTTCTCATTTTTTGCACATTTTTTCACAAATTCTAAAAAAACATAAATTTTGGGATTCTTTGTCAATATTGACAGTTAGTAATCTGGTTTCGAAGATATTCCGACATTCCTTAAGGGACCGACATTTCTCATATAAAATTTATTTGACCGCCATCTTGTTATTATTTACCTAATTTATCAAAAAATAAAATAAAATATGGGCTATACAATATCAGGTCATAATGAGCTTCTTTGAACGAATTATATAAATGGATTCAATTGTCTCCAAGACATCTCAAAATTACGAAATGATGTTCTTTGAAGTTTTCAAGATCTCTTTTGGACGGAGAAACATAAATGTTCATTATTGTCGGCGTGATAAAAAGTTTGAGACGCTTCATCGCCGAAGTTGGATTTTTATCGGAATCTATGCGAGATACCTAGCTTCGGAAGTGCTGTATTCGATTCACATCTGAATACCCTACTTCCAGTGAATCAATTGTCACCCAACACGCAGCAACAAAGACATTGTCATCTGCTATTCTTGTTGCAACAATTATATTCTGCAACATCAGTTTATCATTACTTGAACAGAATATGACAATGACCGATCACTACGTGCGTAGCGATTTTCTAGGCTTCGCATTGCAATTTTCGAGAATTTTCTCCGTGTTAGCAAACATTGGCACATTATCGAACAGTATTCATAAAATAAATTTGGTTTTGTGTTTAAAATAACTGATAAGTCGCGAGTTGAAAATGTTGCAACAGTGTTGCGCCCTTCCGGGTATCTTGCATGGATACCAAGTAAAAACAAATGTTCGGCGAATTGCATTTTCTAACGATTAACCAAACTTAAAATACTCAGAAACGGTAGCACCGATTTGTTTGATTTTTTATAACAAACTCTCATCAACAAAATGTTTTGAAAATCCAATAATCGAACGAGAGCAAAATGCTGTTGCCTTAGAATTTTGTTGGGTTATGGTCCTCCAAGGAATTTCGGAAAATTTCCGGATTAAGATGACTAATGATCAAAATCGATACAGATTCTAAAAGTAGAAGAGACTTTTGAGAACTTGTAAAAAAGTGAAAAACAAAAAAGTTACTGCGGTTTATTAATTTTTTGTGATAAAAAATGATGACTAGCAGCGTTAACACATTTAAAACAAAGGCAGGAGTTAACGCATTTAAAACAAAGGCATAAAACTAACAAAGGCTTCCCCGATCGTCAAATAAGAAGCTGCCAAGTAAAACGCGAAAATAAAACAAAAAATACACTCTGGCGATGCGAATAATGAACCTGCTTGCTTGGGCTTTACGAAGCGCACTCAACCAAAACCAAATAAAAGCCCATAAAAGCATACCTGTCCCATATTATTATTATTATTATTATTATTATTATTATTATGTTTTATTTAAGACACTTTACCAATAAGGCAAGGCATTCGTGTCTGATATGTACCATATGGATTTTTAATCCAATCCCTTTTTTTCATCGCAACGTTCATGTTTGAATATATACTCTACCACGTATATAAAAAAATAACATTAAAATGTGAAAAATATGAAGTTGGTACAGTTCGATATTGGAAAAATAATGGCATAACAGTCTCCTTCAGAATTTTCAACCCAGACAGCAATCGCAAAACGAAACTTGTGTTCAAGCTAAAAGAGTCATTTGTGCGGTGGCGCTAAATGAATATGGCATGCAGAAGCAAATCTCGAGTTTTAGTGGCCCGATGAAGCTGAAAATTTATTGAACTGCACACTACATACCTATGTGAAAACGTAGTGTCACATTTTCAAATCAACATATCAGTATAAACATGTGTAATGATCTTATCTGCAAAAAAGGCTCTCTTAGGATTCGCTCTTCTTCGTTAATTGCTTGCTTGTTGCATCGAATTCAGACGTTCTTTGGGTATGGGCTAATCTGCCCATACTCGCATAACAGTCCCATTTATATAGGAAATCCCATAGAATATGGGACTGTTATGCGAGTATAGGCAGTAACAGTTAAACCAAATATTTTTCGATCTGTTTTTCTCGATATATTAGAAATTGTATTGCGGCATCGTAATAACTGAAAGAGAACATAACCAAATAGAGTCTATTTTTGGCAGATAAGACCATTTGACATGTTCTTGGAGTAGTGAATAATAGCTAATAGAGCTGAGCATTGTACAGCCACCCACGATTTGAACAGTCGTTAATGCTGTACTGTACGACTGTTTGACATGTTCTCACTGATACGAAGTGGAACTTGACTTTTCTTCAAGTTTGTAGAGTAATGATTGACGAAAAATGCCTTCTAAACATGAGAATACGTTCATGGTAATGCATTTGTGCGTACTGTACACTGTTCACACTATTATGGGTCACCTAGTCACGATTATAAGTCACTCTATTTCGCATGTGATTCAAATGCAAATTAGTCATAATAGTGGGTGCCCCATGATAGTATAACCACTGTACAAAATATGAAACGTATGAAAATTTACATATTCCTACTTCTTCAAGGTGATGACATTGGATCGAAGAAACTGGAATTGTTTCGTAATCAAGAGAACCGTAGACGTAGATTTTTCCACAATTAATCTTGCATGTTTCCTCTAGCTTTTTAACAACAATTCATATAATAATGCGCAACAGTTTATCGTTCAACGCTTCGTCATCGTCATCATCGAAATTTCAAAAGCAGTTTTTCTGTGCACAACTAAAAATTATTCGATGAACATGTGTTCACTGTGTTTCGGTTGGATAATAGAATACAGTGAACACATTTTCCTATAAATTTTCTTGATGTTGAACGAAAAAACTGCTTTTGAAAATTCCGAAATCAATTACGGATCCTGCCCCCTTATATGATGATAAGCACTCGCCTGAAAGGTGAGGCCACAAATTTGAACTGGTGGTGAATTCACTAATCATTAATGAGTCAACGGGCTAGATAAACCATTCTACCTGAACGTTCTATTACTAATGGTGTTTTATATTCCTTGATAGCCAACAACATAGACGAACTGGAACGTGTTATAGCCAAACACTCCGAAACACTGCATCCGTGCAACTCTATCATCCTGGAACTGAAGCAATCCCTCGCCGGAGAAATCCGAAATCTTTGCCTGTTTTCCCCACCCTCCAAAGTAACCGAAAAATTATTGTTACGGAAATTTCATCTGTGCCAGGAAATGCTCACGATCTTGCGCGTGCTGGAACCGGGCATTTCCCGGCTCACCGGAATAGCACTGTATGAGTACCACGTGGCGCTGTGGGATCTAGCAAGGAAGAAGTTCGAAAATAAGGTGATCTTTGTGAAAGAACTGCTGGTAATATTGACTTTCGGTATATGTAATCTATGTTTCTGTGAACAGTTATGTCTACTGTAATTTTAGGAAGAATTAGCCAAAGCCGAAGGGGGTCTAAAGGAATCTATCAGTATGTTACTCTTTGAACATCCATCAACACCGGAAGGCCAGTTAACCAAACGAGCAATGCGCGATCTGAAGGACCTACGAGAGGAAATAAAACAAACGCAAGCAATTGTTCCTGAGATTAAGAATGGTCAGAAGGTAGTTAAAGTTAACTAGTGTAATCAATATTTATTATACAACTTCGTGCAACACATCATGTATTATTTCCATTATCCTTTGAAGAACTTCTTGACGATCCTCACAATAAGGCGGTTGGCAGTAAACGCATTGGTGCAATAGCTTTCGAAAAGCTTCTAGCTTGGAGTCAGTTCCTAAGCTGTGGAGGAAGCCCCTTTTGCTATCTCCATTTAGATTTTCGAGAAGTAACTGCAAAAAAGGTTGTATGTAGAATTTGTCGAGATGCCTAAATTTTTCTCAAAGAACTCAAATTCACTTCATTCGACTTACCTGACAAACTGCAAACAAATTGATGTCGCTAATTTGATGAACACAAATATCCTCTTGAATATAGGCAAAACAACCATCGCAGTCGATTCGAGAATGCACGTGTTTCTGCTTGGATGGTTTCAGTCTTTTACTATGGCTGTCGAGTATAATCACATTGTTCAGATCTACAAAGGTAACTTTAATCTCTTCTTCGGAAGACATGCTAACGACAATGTTATCAGGACTTATGTCCGTTAGGTAGAACCTGAAAAAAAAATAGATGATACTGCATATTCTTGTTCTGTGATATACTATCGATCTTTACCTGAAATTGTCTACTCCTGCAGTGAAATTCAGACTAGCCTTAATCAATTCATTAGCTATCAACAGTCTTACGTTCAATGGTCTATCATAATACTTGGCTAACGCCTCGCCTTCGTAACTCTCCACTAACGTAAATCCTCCTTGGAATATCAATTTTGGTACAGGAAAATTACGTTCCTGCAGCAACTATGAAAGACAAATCTTTAGTAATGGTACATAGATTCAAATTTCCCCAGACTTTACCTTCAGAAGCAATGGTTGAGCATTGATCCGCATCAATAAAATTTTATTCAAATCATTCTCATCGATTTCAAATAGAAACCTCTTAAGAGCTTCTTCGTCCATCAATGGACATAATATGGCACCTTCCAGTTGATTGTCGTTCAGTACACGTTGACGAAGAACTCGAAGATATGGTTCTTTATTTCTCAGCCGGCAGTTTCTATATATTTTAAGATCATTACAGATCGAACTAATCAATTCTTCTACTCCATGTTCCTTATTGAGATTCTTAATGACGACTCGCTGCTCACTCCCACTCAATGTCCCATATCGAACGCCGTGTTGGTTGAAGTGGGTCAATAGCTCCTCGAATAGTTCGTTACTATCGATGGATTTGAGGTTTTCGAAAAAGCTGCAGTTGACTGGTCTGGGAAAACATCCAGGACATAGAATCGTCGTATCATATTGGCACTGTTGCACGAGCGATTTGAGAGAGGAAGCCCTCTCTTCTGGCTGATATTTCATGACGATCCATAAAAATAAGGCAACGAGGTGAAGTTTCGTAAGTATTCGATGTTGAGACATTTTCGGCGTCTTTCATATTGATGGAGAAAATTTTATGATCTGAAATTGAAATAAACACAATTTAATATAAGTTTGTGGATCTTTTTTATTTATTTTTACTATTTATTTGAATCTTCTAAAAAAATAGAAGAACATCAACAACCTAACTTTTTATTTTCAACCAGCATACATCGAGTTTGCCTTTCTAATGTGCTGCTAACTACTAAAAGACTGTGTACCTACATCTTCTATTGATAATCAGGTTGAATTCAAATCAAATCACACCAATCATTGCTTCACAGATTGCAGTAAAATGACTGGTCGACAATAAAGCGTGCTCTATTAGAGGTGAACTCATGAATTCGCCATTGTGTCTTGGCAATGCAGATAAGCTTTTTGTCGGTCATTTACCCAGTAGTTATCAGATCCAATGACTAAAGCGCAGTTTTATAGCACACTTCTAAACTCATAGGGGGGTAACCCATGGGAAAACTGCCAAATTCGATTCAAACGGATACTATGTGTGGGTCACTTAAGGTGCTAATAACATTTACTAAACCCATAGTATGTATTAGAAAAATCTAGTGATGAATGCATATGTGTTGGTAATAATAAAAGACACTCATGCCTGTACAAGATTCAGAATATTCTCATAATGTATAAAGTCGCCTTGAATTACTTTTTGGAAAAGTCATACAATTTTGCAGTGTAAAATTTTCTTTAATACTCAGTGAATGGTAGATTGACGGTACCGTAATCTGGGGTAACATTGATCAATGGGGTAACATTGATCACAATGACCCTCCTTCTAAAAAGCTCGAATCAGAATTTATCGATGAAATACTTTTAATGCATGAATGGTGATTCTCTTTCTTTTATTCATGAGCTAAAACACAATAAGGTTTTTGCGAAAATCAACTCACATGAGTGATACGAGCAAGAGAAATGCGGTTGTTATTAAAACTGACATCGCCAAAACGATTCCGTTGTCAAAACTTCCATAAATATGTTCAGTTAAGCATAATTCATAAATTACTATAAAGAATGAAAAATTTCCTTAGGAAATTGCCTACCTGTAGGCGTATTCAACAATTCAAGGTGTTTTTAATTTTAAAATAACTCAAAAAGTAACTTGTAAGAATTTGGCCTTTATATTCGGCTTTAGGGACCAAGGTTTTAGTAAATAATGATGTTTTCAATATTACCGAACGTTGATTTCATGGATGATCAACGTTACCCCATATCAGCAAAGGAAAAAAAAATCACTTAAACATTTTTTTGAACATGCTTAAAACTTTCGAAAACAAAATACAGTATGTAGACACGAGCAATGGGTGTCAGTATTTATTTTAAAAATATAAAAATTGCAACATATACATTTTCAAATTATTTTTTTTAAGAAATTCCATAAAAATGATCAATGTTACCTCGGATTACAGTAAATGGAAAACCATGTCGTTCACCTTTCAATTATATTCCCTCTCGAATAAGACGGAATATTGTTCATGTTGTAAAATAAATTAACTCGCGCGTCATCTTGCAGATGTTATGTACAAGTTGAGCAGATTTTGATGCACTTGTTTACATGTATCAGCTGATTGCCAGTGGTGCCAAAAGTCGTTTTGTTATGTTATTTCGTCATGTTTGTGGAAGTGGTACATGAATCGAACATTCTTCAAAATTAAACACAATTTATTAGTCAAAATTGGAGCTAAGAAAACCCTCAATGAAGCTAATGTATATACATATCTCATATCATCTTCGTTCGTCTGAAGGCAGCATTTGGCTGCTAACTTTTGCTATTGACTCTACATGAATACCAGCCTGCGTGTAGTCTATCTAGAACTATACATAGAACTTCCTACCATTTCCTACCAGCTGTGTTCGGTAGTTAGGCAGATACCTGTTAGTATTCTCCAGCAGTACAATAAATGATCAAGGTTCTTGTCCGATATGACGCATCACGTTATTTGTTCTTGACGAACATTTCCGTGCGTATCATCGTGCCGCCACTACATAATGGCCACCAAAACACTACGACCGTTTTAATATTCAACCGCGCACCGCACCGTTTAAAGTTCTAGGCGTTTTTGTAAAAACAAACAACACTATTCGATACTCAATCAACCGAGCGATAGAACGTGATAGAATAGTTCTTGCTAGCGAACTCTGATGTTCTCTGCTTCAACGCCACCGTAATGGTGTTTATCTATGTATGGTGTTGAGCTGAACAAATGTTGCTTCTCTCAAATGCTGGATAAAATAACAGTTTGCCACTGGCTCTCGGTTTAACCAAGTTTACAAACACAGATGGTTCTAGGGAATAAGGGTATGTGATATTTCTAATGATTCCGTAAATTACCGCGGAACTCAACGGATTCTAATGAGGCGAGTTCTACTCAAAGTTTCTCCTAATGCTTCCAATACTCAACTTATAATATTCCCACATAAACCAAAAGCTCTTTATTTGACCCCTATAAATAGACATGTTGATGAAGTTAAGTATCCAGGGCTCATGCTGGACAAAAATTTAACTTTCAAAAATCACATTGAGGGCATTCAAGTCAAATGTAACAAATATATAAAACGTATGTATCCACTATAGTGATGATTTTTTTTTTAAATTTTGGCTTCCCTATGCTTAAACGATTTTTATTGTGGTAAATCGTGTAACTGTAAATGTAAAGTTTATCATTTCAAAAATAAAGAAATAAGGAACGAAAAAAAATGCGGGGGCAATCATAAGTAAAATTTTTGGGTTTGCCATTCGCGTAGGCAAGTCCTCGAGGCTCGTGCCAGGTAGATGAACAGTAATATCCGTTACGATAACGGTCCGTTTCCGGAATTTGCCTGGTAGAGTATCGAACAATGCTCACTTTACAGTTAACGATCGTTTAATCAAGAATCATACTCATCAGGAAGATAATAAACATGCTCATTCACAAACTAATTTTAATCCGTCGGGTAGCCGTACGAATCTTTTAATTTCGAATGTATCTACCCAAGGAAAATCCTTTGCCAATATCGTAGCAGGAAATTTGAACTTCTCCCATTTTCATACTACGAGTACCCGTTCTAATTGTTTCAAATCAAATGGAAAAAAACCTGCCTCCACAGGAAACTTCTACTCCGCCTCTTCGTCTACCGAAAATTCTAACGGAAACTCATCAGATAATGTACCCACTTCAAGTGACATGTCTGCCTCTGATTTGAATTTTCTTACTGAACAATTGAATCTAATGATTGATGCAATGTTCAAAGCCACCACTATGACTGAAGCTGTCCAAGTCGGTGTAAGATTTACTAACCAAATTGTTGTTGGATTACGTTTTTCTAATGGATCCAAAAAATAATAAAGAAAAGAAAATTAACATTTGTATCAGCCTTACTAGTCCAATTGAAAATCAAGTTACTCAGGACTTCGAAAATGCCTGGGAGACTGATTTGGAAGAATTGAGAATTATAATTAAAAAAATTCAAAACTATGAAAGCTCCTGGTGGTGATGGAATTTTCTACATGCTCATCAAGAAAATTCCTGAAAGTAACATATCATTCTTAGTTGATATATTTAACATATGTTTTCAATTAGCATATTTTCCTAACAAATGGAAAAATGCTAAGGTTGTACCAATTGTAAAACCAGACAAAAATCCTGCAGAAGCTTCTAGCTATCGTCCAATCAGTTTGCTTTTTTCCATTAGTTAACTTTTTGAGAAGGTCGTTTTAAACAGAATGATGGTCCACATCAACGAAAATTCAATTTTGCCAATGAACAGTTTGGATTCCGCCATGGACATTCGACCACTCATCAACTCTTACGTGTAACAAATTTGATCCGTTCCAACAAATCTGAAGGCTATTCTACTGGTCTTGCTCTTCTAGACATAGAAAAAGCATTCGACAGTGTTTGGCATGAAGGTTTGATCGTAAAATTAAAAAACTTTAATTTTACAACATACATTGTTAGAATAATTCAAAGTTATCTGTCAAATCGTACACTTCAGGTTAATTATCAGAACTCCAGATCTGAAAGACTTCCTGTAAGAGCTGGTGTTCCCCAAGGCAGCATTTTGGGACCAATATTATACAATATTTTTACATCTGACTTACCTGAGTTACCTCAGGGATGTCAAAAATCCTTGTTTGCGGATGACGCAGGCCTCTCTGCCAAATGACAAAGTCTGCGTGTCATCTGTAGTCGATTGCAAAAAAGATTGGATATTTTTTCTTCATACTTGCAAAAATGGAAGATTTCTTCTAATGCTTCAAGAACTCAACTAATAATATTCCCACATAAACCAAAAACTCTTTATTTAAAACCTTCAAGTAGACATTTTGTCACGATGAAGGGGTTCCAATAACTTGGTCAGATGAAGTTAAGTATCTAGGGCTCATGCTAGATAAGAATTTAACTTTCAAAAATCGCATTGTGGGCATTCAAGTCAAATGTAACAAATATGTAAAATGTCTCTCTCCCCTTATGAACAGAAAATCAAAACTTTGTCTTAAGAACAAGCTTTTGATATTCAAACAAATTTTCAGGCCAGGCATGTTGTATGCTGTACCAATATGGACTAGCTGTTGTAATAGCAGGAAGAAAGCTCTGCAGAGAGTTCAAAATAAAACTTTAAAAATGATTCTGAAGCTTCCTCCCTGGTATAGTACCAATGAGTTGCATAGAATCATTTCAGGCGAAAATCGTTACAATCTTCTATTGCCACGATTAATGCGTTATATGTTTAGGTTAAGTTAGGTTAAGTAAATTCAAAACGTTTTTTTCTTTTCTTCTTCAAAAATCATTAACATATTGTTATGACAGTATTGGTATTTGCAGCATCGATGAAATATAACTGCTCATCAGCTGATTTTATGGATAATTTATACGAAGAAAAATGCTTCAGGTGGAACTTCAATATTAAATCACCCCTCTGAGGTACAGCATTATCAATTTAGCGACAATATGCATGAGATTTATATTCTCAAAAAAAAAATCTCCGAACTTATGCCGCATTTCATTGCCTCTCTGCCAAATGACAAAGTCTGCGTGTCATCTGTAGTCGATTGCAAAAAAGATTGGATATTTTTTCTTCATACTTGCAAAAATGGAAGATTTCTTCTAATGCTTCAAGAACTCAACTAATAATATTCCCACATAAACCAAAAACTCTTTATTTAAAACCTTCAAGTAGACATTTTGTCACGATGAAGGGGTTCCAATAACTTGGTCAGATGAAGTTAAGTATCTAGGGCTCATGCTAGATAAGAATTTAACTTTCAAAAATCGCATTGTGGGCATTCAAGTCAAATGTAACAAATATGTAAAATGTCTCTCTCCCCTTATGAACAGAAAATCAAAACTTTGTCTTAAGAACAAGCTTTTGATATTCAAACAAATTTTCAGGCCAGGCATGTTGTATGCTGTACCAATATGGACTAGCTGTTGTAATAGCAGGAAGAAAGCTCTGCAGAGAGTTCAAAATAAAACTTTAAAAATGATTCTGAAGCTTCCTCCCTGGTATAGTACCAATGAGTTGCATAGAATCATTTCAGGCGAAAATCGTTACAATCTTCTATTGCCACGATTAATGCGTTATATGTTTAGGTTAAGGTGAAGATGAATCGAAGCCAAAGTTCAAATTTTCAAGAGCACGGATCTGGAGAACCAAACATCCGTTTAAGCTGAAAACCTAATCGATTGGTCACTAGCTGGTGGTGACCAATCGATTAGGTTTTCAGCTCAAACGGGTGTTTGGTTCTCCAGATCCGTGCTCTTGAAAATTTGAAAATTGGCTTCGATTCATCTTCACCTTAAGTTAGGTTAAGTAAATTCAAAACGTTTTTTTCTTTTCTTCTTCAAAAATCATTAACATATTGTTATGACAGTATTGGTATTTGCAGCATCGATGAAATATAACTGCTCATCAGCTGATTTTATGGATAATTTATACGAAGAAAAATGCTTCAGGTGGAACTTCAATATTAAATCACCCCTCTGAGGTACAGCATTATCAATTTAGCGACAATATGCATGAGATTTATATTCTCAAAAAAAAAATCTCCGAACTTATGCCGCATTTCATTGCCTCTCTGCCAAATGACAAAGTCTGGGTGTCATCTGTAGTCGATTGCAAAAAAGATTGGATATTTTTTCTTCATACTTGCAAAAATGGAAGATTTCTTCTAATGCTTCAAGAACTCAACTAATAATATTCCCACATAAACCAAAAACTCTTTATTTAAAACCTTCAAGTAGACATTTTGTCACGATGAAGGGGTTCCAATAACTTGGTCAGATGAAGTTAAGTATCTAGGGCTCATGCTAGATAAGAATTTAACTTTCAAAAATCGCATTGTGGGCATTCAAGTCAAATGTAACAAATATGTAAAATGTCTCTCTCCCCTTATGAACAGAAAATCAAAACTTTGTCTTAAGAACAAGCTTTTGATATTCAAACAAATTTTCAGGCCAGGCATGTTGTATGCTGTACCAATATGGACTAGCTGTTGTAATAGCAGGAAGAAAGCTCTGCAGAGAGTTCAAAATAAAACTTTAAAAATGATTCTGAAGCTTCCTCCCTGGTATAGTACCAATGAGTTGCATAGAATCATTTCAGGCGAAAATCGTTACAATCTTCTATTGCCACGATTAATGCGTTATATGTTTAGGTTAAGGTGAAGATGAATCGAAGCCAAAGTTCAAATTTTCAAGAGCACGGATCTGGAGAACCAAACATCCGTTTAAGCTGAAAACCTAATCGATTGGTCACTAGCTGGTGGTGACCAATCGATTAGGTTTTCAGCTCAAACGGGTGTTTGGTTCTCCAGATCCGTGCTCTTGAAAATTTGAAAATTGGCTTCGATTCATCTTCACCTTAAGTTAGGTTAAGTAAATTCAAAACGTTTTTTTCTTTTCTTCTTCAAAAATCATTAACATATTGTTATGACAGTATTGGTATTTGCAGCATCGATGAAATATAACTGCTCATCAGCTGATTTTATGGATAATTTATACGAAGAAAAATGCTTCAGGTGGAACTTCAATATTAAATCACCCCTCTGAGGTACAGCATTATCAATTTAGCGACAATATGCATGAGATTTATATTCTCAAAAAAAAATCTCCGAACTTATGCCGCATTTCATTGCCTCACACAACTACACTTGTAAATAGAAGGTGCTTATCTTTTCCATTGTAATTCAGCGGCAAGCATTTGTGTTTTGGATTCCATATTGCGTTCACTACACTTCCACCAAACAAATCTTCCATTCACTCTCCATAAAGGAACACATTTCCTCCGGGATTTCAATATTTATAAAGTTTTATTAACCGCAACACTCAAAACTATTATGGCGGTGGTTTTCACTTGCTGCGAATCGACTCCGCCGCCGCACACTGAGACATGCCTGTGTTTATAGTTTAAAATATCCAACTTTTTTTTCTGTTGTATTAATTTTCAGTACGGAAAGGTTGGGCAAAGCATAGAAACTTAAAGCCCATACGTTTTTTGTTTTTCGATTCTCGCAAATTACAGAAACCATCTCTACGAAGCATAAAATCATACCAAGAGTTTATTAATTTGGACCACCCAAAATAATTGAAAAGCTCCACAGTGCGATGCGTCAGGACGCGTCTATCGTGTGTGCACAATCATCGCGATCGTTGAGCGCAGTGATGTCAGAGTTGTTATCTGTAAAATCATAGCATTTAATGTGAATTGAACACAAAAATCATTAAAATTTGATTAAATCAGTGATCTTGTGATAGGAAACTATTTGCAAAATGATAAGTTTTAATTATACGCCGCAATTGTTCCGAAAACAAGCATATAACAATTGGTAGAAAAATCTGTCACCAACCACCTGGCAACACTGTCATCTCTTGCAAACATAAACCGTACCGGTGCATAACAGAAATACAGGTATATTCCGTTTTTATCAACACGAGCGGCAATTTTCAGTTGACAAAAACGGAACCGTGACAAAAACGGAATAATTTTCTTAGACAAAATATTTTACAAATTTTATAATAAAATTGCAGTTTTGTCAGGATAATACACATTTTCATCATATAAATGCACATTATTGATGTTTAGAAGTTGTGAGGAGCATTTAGATTGTTCATTCTTATAGGTTCGTAATGAACGTTGATTTCAGACTACTATCAATCAGTATGATTTTGTAATAAATCACTTATAGTTTTAGTTTTCTTGGTATGAATTACAATAAATATAATATAGAATATTAAACCGATAATCACATAAATGTCCTTTGCATCATAAGATGCGTCATATTTGTGAAATTAACTACAAGGAAGTGGGGAAATGATAAGCTTCATTGATTTTTCTGAAGTTTAATCTTTTAAACAACTTCTTTTTCTACCATTCATCCTCATCCTTCTGATTTTTCATCTTCTTTATGGCATTACATCCCAATTGAGCAAATGCCTTCTTCTCAGCTTAGTGTTTTTATAAACACTTTTGCAGTTATCAACTGAGAGCTTTTTTGGCCACAACCGATTGCCGATTAAATGTAGAGTTATATTGCAAAAGTTTTGCAAACTGAAATGCATATTGACGCTTTGAATTGCTGAAATCTTATCAGTAAAATGATTATGGTCATCCTTCTTCTAAAGTTATTACTACCAACTTCGACAAGGATGCACTAATCGCCATTTAGCTTTACCTTAGATCACGAATAGACTGGCAATTGTAGTCCTAACCTTTTAGGTACCATGAACTGGCGCGTTGATGACGGTTATACTCATAGCGATCATCAATCGATTCGCTATAGTATAATACCAGGCGGGCGGAAGGCAGCGCGATGTAACTCGACCCAAGCCCGAGGATGGAAAACAGCGCGCTTCGACGGCGAAGTATTCACTGAAGCCCTGAGGCGCGAACGGAACACTCTGGACCTAAACGGTGAAGAGCTAGTTGCTGTGATATCACGAGCGTGTGATGCTTCCATGCCGAGAAAAGCCCCTCCTAGAGAGAACATGCCCCCGGTGTATTGGTGGTGCGAATCAATTGCAAATCTTCGAGCAATCTGCCTTCGGGCTAGACGAAGAATGCAACGCGCACGCACAGAAGCACAAAGAGAGGAACGCGTTGCAGCATTCAGAGAGGCAAAGTTGGCTCTCAAAAAGGAAATCAAGAGTCGGAAACGGGCATGCTTTGAAAGCCTATGCGAGAGTGCCAATTCTAGTCCATGGGGTGACGCCTACAGAGTGGTAATGGCTAAGACCAAAGGAGCCATAGCGCCCCAAGAGAAATCGCCCGAGTTGCTGCGATCGATAATCGATGTACTTTTCCCGCACCATCCCATAAGCCCATGGCCCCCAGCGCCGTACGCGGCAGATGAAGAAGAAGAAGTGGCGAGAGTGACGAACGAAGAGCTGGCAGAAGTCGTGAAATCATTCGCGTCAAACAAGGCACCGGGACCCGATGGTATCCCGAATGTTGCCTTAAAAGCGGCAGTGAACACGGATCCGGACATGTTCAGAACCACGATGCAACGCTGCATTGATCAAGGAATCTTCCCGGATGTATGGAAGCGACAGAAATTGGTGCTACTACCAAAGGCGGGGAAACCACCAGGTGACCCGTCGGCGTATAGACCTATCTGTCTACTAGATACGACGGGCAAGTTATTGGAGAGGTTGATTCTCAACAGACTAGTACCGTATACGGAGAGTGCGGACGGCCTGTCCAACAACCAGTTTGGATTCAGAAAAGGTAAATCTACTCTGGACGCCATCCAGTCGGTCGTTCATACAGCTGAGGTGGCAATCGAGCATAAAAGGAGCGGCATCCGTTACTGCGCGGTTGTCACTCTGGATGTGAAGAATGCGTTCAACAGCGCAAGCTGGGAAGCAATAGCACACGCGCTTCACCGCCTCAAGGTACCGGTGCAGTTGTGTAAGCTTCTAGAAAGCTATTTTGATGGTAGGATTCTACTGTATGACACAGAGGAGGGGCAGAAAAGCGTTCGAATTACCGCGGGAGTACCTCAAGGTTCAATCCTGGGCCCGCTGTTATGGAATGCGATGTACGATGACGTACTGAGGCTGCCCCTTCCGACGGGTGTTAAGATTGTTGGCTTTGCCGACGATATCACCCTAGTGGTATATGGTGAATCGATGGAGGAAGTAGAGTTGACAGCAGCGCACTCTTTTTCCCGGGTTGAGGAATGGATGAAGTCTAGGAAACTAGGACTGGCCCGTCACAAGACTGAGGTGGTGGTGGTCAACAACCGCAAGTCCGAGCAACGGGCGCTTATCTCGATAGGTGATTGCACCATAGAGTCCAAACGATCCCTTAGGCATCTTGGGGTAATGATTGATGACAAGCTGAGCTTCGCTAGCCACGTTGAATATGCCTGTAAAAGGGCATCTACGGCTATAGCGGCGCTTTCGAGGATGATGTCTAACAGCTCTGCTGTAATTGCCAGCAAACGCAAGCTGCTGGCAAGCGTGGCGCTATCCATACTAAGGTATGGAGGACCAATCTGGTCAAAAGCGCTTATAACGAGAAGAAACCTAAAGCGGTTGGAAAGCACGTACAGGATAATGTGCTTAAGAGTAGCAAGTGCATACCGGACGGTATCTAAAGAGGCCGTGTGCATCATAGCCGGGATGACGCCCATCGGGCTCATCATCAAGGAAGATGTTCAATGCTTCAACCAAAGGGGTACCAGAGGAGTCCGCGACACGTGTAAAGAGGAAACGCTCAGAAGCTGGCAGCAGGAATGGGATAACTCCACTAAGGGTAGATGGACCCATCGACTAATACCAAATGTGTCAGATTGGTATGGTAGAAGCCATGGGGAAGTGAACTTCCACCTGACGCAGTTTCTGTCAGGACATGGTTGCTATAGACAGTACCTGCATAGGTTCGGGCACTCAGAATCTCCTGCGTGCCCCAATTGTGCTGGTGTAGAGGAAACAGCGGAGCATGTCGTGTTCGATTGCCCCCGTTTCATTGTTGTGAGAGGTCGCATGCTCACTACATGCGGAGGGGACACGTCCCCCGACAATATTATAGAGAGAATGTGTGCGGATGCCGAGTGCTGGAATGCAGTAACTACGGCTGTCACTCACATTATGTTAGAATTGCAGCGTCTATGGCGCGCCGACCAAGAGTTGGCTGCAGAGGATTAGCCCTGCCGAGGCTGGTCCCTTGTAACATTGTTTAAGTCGGCTAAGAGAAGCAGTTTGCCTAGGCTACTTCTGCTACACGTGTTGTGCTATATGCACTGGTCCCTTCCCGAAGAAATACCGTAAGGTGGTTCCGGGGAGATGAGGGTCTGAGTCCAAGGGTCATGTCGATGCACTGTTCACCACTTGAGCAATTCTAAATGAATTGCTCATGCACAGTGCATAGGCTGGTTTTAGCGGGTCGTCGTTGGTGCGTCATCCCCGCATTCCCTGAGTTATCTTCTCAGGGGATCTGTTTGCAGATTTCCCCCTTGTAAAAAACAAAAAAAAAAAAACAAAAAAAAAAAGACTGGCAATTAACTAAACTAAAGTTCTAGTTGTTAAGTAAAAATAATATAAAATACTAGTGGTCACGTCAAACTTCGTTTTTCCATCAAATAGGCTGTTGAAAAATGGCATGCAATCTCCCATACAAAACGACAGATTAGTTTTCAGTTTTTTTTCAGTTTTTCAGACAATTTCCTAAATAATTTCCTTTACTCAAACACGTCGGAACACTTGACCAATGCAAACAGTGAAATAATTACGTAAGTCTATTTACGATCAACGCTTCGTCATCGTAATCGTCGTCATCATCGAAACTTTAAAAGCAGTTTTTCTGTTCAAAACTAAGAATTACTCGATGAAAATGTGTTCACTGTGTTTCGGTTGGAGAATATAATACAGTGAACACATTTTCCTGTAAATATTCTTGATTTTGAAAGAAAAAACTGCTTTTGGAAGTTCCGAAACCAATGACGGATCCTGCCGCCTTAATCCGTTTCTTAAGCCATTTCGTGACATACAAACACCATTCCATTTTTATTTATATAGAAGTTCATCAAAAACACAAATGTGTACAAACTCTAGAACAAGCAACACCATATTAGAACTTTTTGGCAAGAAACGCTTTTGTAAAGTTTGATGAATAAGCATATAAGACTCCTAACTAAGCTTTAAGTCTATATGTGGGGAAGTTCTTGTCTGCTCAAAAGTCAACGATCCGGGATGTCAACGTGCGAGACGTGGGTACGTTTCAACAATTTTCTATAGATTGTTTAGTTTTGCTGGACTTCCTCCCCTATCCATCTATGGTATTCGCTACGAATCCGGTCGGAACAAGAAGGCGTGGGGCGCAGCGAGCTAGGTGGATTGACCAGGTGCACCAGGACCTGGAGAGCGTGGGTCACAGTCGAGGATGGAGAGAAGAGGCCATGAACCGAGTGAATTGGCGAATTATTGTTGGCGAGGCTTTATCAAGATAATTGATGTAAAGCCAAATAAGTAAGTAAGTAGTTCCTCCCCTATCCCTTGGAACAGAATCTAATCAATGGCTGTTTGCTATAATTTGTGCAACGCTATCGAGCTAGCGAGATAGAAGGTAATGTTCAAAATATGACAAGGTTGACAGTCTTATCAAAATCAGAATAAACTTGATCATGTGTTTTGCCGTTGCCCAAACATTTTTGAGTTCATTCTCAAGTGCATCCCGTATATAAAATAACTGAACATATATGGGATCACCCATTAAGCACGTAAGGGGTTATGGGGGAGGAGGTTTGCAGATATCCTAGGTAGCATACAAATTATTTTTTATTTTCATTCAAAAAAATCGTACCATATGGGGAAGGGGGATTAAAAAATCGCCACAATTGTCTTACGTAATCAATGTACAGCCCCTATGTCTATCAAATTTACATAGAAAATTCTTTGATTCCATATTATATAAGAAAAAGAAGAGGTCGGTTTTACTCTCTCAAGTACGTATTTAACTAATCACAAATTCCAGTTGTTGCTAGGACGTGGCCATCGCAACTCTCGATGAAGGATGAGTCAATCTTGTTCAACAGACCATGTTAAGTTTGAGAACTCCAACTGATTAGTGGATAAGAAGGCGTCAAAATTTATTGGATCGTATATGACTTGACACCTACCATGTATCGTAGGTGCTCAACATTAACATAATGTCGAAAATTCAACTCTGAGGCTATTGAAAAGCATTGAAATTGCTTCAAAATAAGTATTTAGTTTATGTTCGAAACATTTTGAAATTAAAAAAAAAAACAATTTTTGTGTGTTGATAAAAACGGAATAATTTGTTGACGAAATCGGAACGTGACAAAATCGGAGCGTGACAAAATCGGAACGTGATAAAAACGGAACATACATGTATGCGATAAATCCAATATAAAACAGAGAAATTCCGTTACCGTTCATCAAATTATAATGTTTTCTTTTGATATGTACGATTGAAGAGTTGATTTTGATTTCCTATACTCGTCAATCTACTGAATTTCCCAAGTGATTACATAAAAATATGCTTAACACAAATGTTATATTTTTTGTTTGTTTGTTTTGAAAATGTACATGGAAAGGCGACACTACTACTATTACATCAATGATAATTCTAATGATTCTTTGAGTTACACGCCGCTTCACCAAGAAAATGTTAATAAAATCTTAAATTTGTTTTACCAAATTAGGATGAAAGTGTCGTCTAATAACACAGAACACCTAGATATAAGAAATCAATGTAAAGTTTAGAATGATACTAATAAAGAAATTTAAAAAAATAAAGATATGGACTAGCTGTTGTAATACTAGCAAGAAGGTGTGAGCTACTGAGCTCATTTTTGAAATCATAGCATAGTTTTTTATTCATAAAATCGTTTATTCTAGAATGGCGTATTATGCAGTATAAAGTTTGGTTCTGCAAAAAATTATGATATACACGGGTTGTAAGAATTTTGACATCATTTTTGGATTCAGCAAACCCAAATTTAGTAGATTAGGAATATTTTTGTTTTAAAACATGCTTCATTGTATAGTGATCAATTTCACCTCAGTATGTAATTTTCAATTTTTGATATTAAAACTAATTTTATGAAATGTTAAATGTTATTTAATAAAAAATCGATCATATAAACTGATAAAGATCAATGAAGTACTGATTTTGTCGAAATTATTTTGACGATATTTGAATTCCAAAGGATAACATAACAAAAAGTTGTGAAACAGCGTTCAATTTGCCCCCAGATTACGGTACTGATCATATCCGTTGAAACATTGGAGCAAATGTTGAATGAAGTTTTCAATAATTTTGGACAAAATTGTTGCAATCTTCTATTCTCACAACAAAATCTCAACAATGCAATTCAGCTTATAACAAAAATTTAAATGTAGTAGGGGGCAGTACCACGTGGGCACTTCCATAATTCACTTTGGCATGGGGGGTTTTCTCGGCCGAATTGTCTGAAACTTTGCAATAAGGAGCACTTCACTACGACGCATATTGTGGCCAAATAATGTGATCAAAGTATTTTGGACGCGTATATAATTTGGACATTTACGGCCAAATCAAATGAAGGTGGCCAAATTATATACGCGTAACGGTCTGTCCAAAATACATAAAACACCCTATGAGCGCTCTAGCTTTCAAAAAAACCCACTGCCGAAGTGAATCACAAGTACCAAGAATTGGGCCCGGCTCCCTATGTTATTAAAGAAAAGTTCATAATGGCCTTATTAAGTTTTACCCAATTAGGATGACAGCGAAAAATAAATTAGAAATGATACTAATTAGGAAATATAAAAAATCATATCGCATATCCTTACTCGTGAATGATTTGTTAGTTTATATTAAACATAAACATCATTGTAGGAGTGTTAGTTAGTACGGTCTTTGTTTTCATTTGAAACGAGTAATCTGATAGGGTTGGTTGTGCATTTATTCGTCAAATAAATTTTAAATTAAATCTTATCATATCTTCAAATAAAATAAAAAAATAGAAGAATCAATAGAAATTTTGTGAAGCACAAAACAAACTCCAATGAGCTTTATTTATTCATGAAAAATTCTAAAAGTTCTATTTCATCATTCGATTCAAAACACTACACTTCCACAAGAAGCCGGCGTACCACCACATCGTTAGATACCGCGTGCGCATAGGTAGCGCTGCTGTGGCCCGTTATCGAGAGCAACAAGGAGCGAGTGAACCAAGACTACGGAAGGCCTAATGGCGACGAGAGCAACCTAACGCCTTCTCCGGTCGGCCAGACCAGTCTCAGAATTTGTTCGGTTCGATCAACATCTTCTCCCGGTGCGGTTATATTGCCCTACGGTTGAACTGTTTTTCATATTCGCACGGGACTTTCTCTGGGGATTTTATGCCTTTCCCCCCGAAGCTATTGTCGTGTTCATTGTAAACTTTGAACTATCCTCGATTTCTAATATTGCCACTTTCGTCTGCTGACCTGAAAACGTTTTTCCGATACGCGTGTGCTTTCGTGAGGGTAGATTGCGTTAGAATAGGCAACGTGAATAAATCGATTGAGATTCCAACAGTGAGCGATAAGCAGTTGTTTTGCATTGTGCGACATCACTGCACACAATTTTATTCAGTGGCCATGCATAAAGTGAACTAGTGACATCCCGTTACGTAAGCCTGTGTAGCTGTACTTCTGTACTTGAACGGAACACTCGTCTGATCACCAGAGCTCACAGATCAACTTCGACATCAAGCAGCAGCAATATAAAAACATCTTTTCTTGTGTACAGAGACAGCATCAGCGGAACAAAAACAACACATAAAAAAGGCAGACGCAAATCGGAAGCTATCAGAAAAAGAACGGCAAAAATGAGCACTAAAGTAAGTCGAAGAAGCGTTAAAAGTGGAAAACAAAATAAAATTTACAGCCATCAGCACCTACACGCCCCAAACCGCTAAAAAGAATCACACAAGTCCCGTACATATAGGCACATACATGACTGCGAGAATTCGCAGTGATCTCCTGGGGGCTGATCTCCAAGCTGAGAAGTACCTCGGCTATAGGCAAGCCAGCAACCTCGTCGAATGACGATTTGATGGAGTTCAAGTTCAAGTTGTTCAGGTTTTTATTTCTGCTTCGTTCTGCTCATTCGCGCTTACGTATAGGTGCTTACCTACTTGGGGATATCGATACTCGGACTTGGAGCAAAACAGCTGCCCACTACAGCTCCTCTCCGGCCACCAAAAGCTATAACAGTGGGGTATTAAACTGAATGATTCAACAACAACAATCCGCTCCGCACTGACGGAGCTGGGCTGGGATACGATACTGCTGCCTCCCTATCGATACCAGACAGCAGATTAACGTGACTTTGTGGGTTTGGCGTACGCGGTCAGATGTTGTGTCGCAGCTAGCGCGTCGTCATGCCGTTGATGAACGTTGATTTTGTTGGTTTAGCCTGGGAAAAATGATATGGGTTCGTTCAACTTGCACCTGGATTTAAACTGTTCACTAGAATGTTCTAAACAGAGCAAAACTTTTAGCAGTCAATTTAAAACGTGCAGCTATTTAGCAAGACCATGCTGACGGAACGCCAGGAAGAATTTCATAAAATAACATATATCGTTTGATAAAAAAAACTTAAGTGTGACAATGACAGTTTGGGGCGAAATTGGTCGCCAAAGAGAAGCTCTAAATAATTAGGGCCCTACTGGAATTGAAGCGTTTATAAAAAAATGAAGAAATAAATTTCTCCATAATAATCAACGAATCGAAAAAAAAACAACAGCTGTTTTATTTTGAAAATAAAACGGCTGTGTGTTTCCATATTTTCCGATTTGTCAATTATTGTGGCGAAAACTGCTTTTTCAGTCCTGATGTTTGCTACAATTTTACTAGGGCCCACGCATACCTGAAACTACGATATTATCAAACTTGATTCAACCTAAAATTTTGCATCGTAGGGTTTTAGTTCAAGGACATTTCTCTTCCATTAAAAAGCTTAGAAAATGGCGCCTATTAAGCTCACTGAGCACATATGAATACTAAATTTGATGAGAGTGATTACATAGATGTATGCCTTCAAAGTTGGTACGGATAATATGCGGACACCCTGTAGAAAATAATTTAGAAATTTATTTGACTCCGTAAAGTCATATGGTACATGAGCCCTCAGTTAAAAGAAATAAAATGTTAAATTTTATCAAAACTTGTTTGGATTGTTTTAGGATTCTAGAGAAATTTAAAGGCTAAGAGTCATGAACGGTATTCTCATATCTCTGTCCACTCAGGACTTTTGCATATAAAATTTTAAACCTCAATTTTTCAATTTTTCATCAATACAATATTTTGAGCCACATTTTTTTTTTAAAGGTTAGACCATGAACTACAATCCTGCGAAGGAAAATTTTAGGATCATTTAAGTTTGATGATATCGTGGTTTCAGGTATGCGTGGGGCCTTAGCACATATGGATCAACATACACACTCATACAACCGATAAACAGTTAAAAAACTCTCAATCGTATTCATCGCACGCTTTAAAGATCTTATTGAGAATAAAGTACAATTTAGGACCAGGTTCGCATTTGTAATGGTGGAGCTATTAAATATCATATTCGAATTTGTTTGAGTCATAGATTTTCCGTTGCTCTTGTGCTAGTGTTTGTGCTTTGTTCAAGCGTACAGTTCTAATTCTAAGGATTTTTTTAACTTTAAGTTGTACCTTAAATTTCAATGAGTTATATCTCAGCAAAGGTTCAACCAATTTTCGAAATTTGTTTGCGTACCTCATGTCCGTATTCCAGAGTTTAGGACGGTAGGAAAAAATAGTTCTAGGGGTGTTCAAATTTCCCCAAACTAAACATTGCCGCATGGATCCTAAATGTATGATTTGCGGAGGTTCTTCTCACGTCTGTCCTGCGAAGGAAGACACCAAAAAGTTTGTATACGCGAATTGCGGGGGCAACCATAAGTCTAACTTTTGGGATTGCCATTCTCTTAAACGATTCGTTCAGGCAAATGAACGGCAACGCTTCTCGTAGCCGGAATTCCCCAGGTAGAATTTCCAACAATTCTCATTTTTCAGTTTACTATTATACTCCTATGCCAGTGTTGTAGCAGGAAGCTAATTTCAGTTCAACCCCCTTTCTTCCTACGGGTACCCGTTCAAATTATTTCAAATCAAATGAGAATATTTTTTCTTATACCGCCACAGGTAAATTCTATTCCACCTCTTCATCAACGAAAAATCCCAACAAAAAATGTACCTACGGCTAGTAACATGTCTCCCTCTTATTTTGATTTTCTAACTGAACTATTGATTCAAACCATTGATGTTCAAAATCACTCAAATTCACATTGGTGTAAAATTTGCAAATAAAATTGTATTAGATTACGTGTCTCTAATGGATCCAAATATTTTTTTGAAAATTTTGAATTTGAATGCTCGTTCTTTGAATGGTAAAGCTGTTTAATTTTCTAACAGCTACAAATATAATTGAAAGTTTTTTTAAAACTGGATCAAAACTGAAAAGAGATCCATACTGTTTATCGTAATGATCGACTGGATGGAGCCCGTGGTGGAGTTGCAATCATCATTCATAGGCGTATAAAACATCAACCTTTTTCGTCATTCACTTTATTTTTGAAACTTTGGGTGTTTCAATTGAACACAGCTTGGTAAATATACTTTCATAGCTGCCTATTTGCCTTTTTAATGCTCAGAGCAGCAAGATTAGCGGAAAATGACTTGAAAGTACTCATCAGCCTTCATCAAACTGCATCGAAAAATATTACAAAATTCGATTGAATTGCGTGTACTATTCTCAAGAGAAAATCGACGAAGAGATCGATCACTGCAGATACGCCTGTATGATACTAAACGCGAGATTATTTATTTACTTGGTGTTGCATCAATTAGCTTGATAAAACCTCGTTAACGATGTAACGCAAATTTACTCGGTCCATGTCTGTGTCCCTCCAAATTCGATTTTGGCCCACTCTCCAGGACTTTTTTTTACAAAGGGGAAATTTTCACACAGACGCCTGAGAAGGTAACTTGGGCAATTCTTATTGAATTGTTCGGCGCGCCATAGGCGCTGCAATTCTAACACAATGTGAGTGACAGCCGTAGTTACTGCATTCCAGCACTCGGACACATTCTCTCTATTACATTGTCGAGGGACGCGTCCCCTCCGCATGTAGCGAGCATGCAATCTATCATAACAATGAAACAGGGGCAATCAAACACGACATGCTCCGCTGCTTCCTCCACACCAGCACAATTGGGACACGCAGGAGATTCTGAGTGACCAAACCTATGCAGGTACTGCCTATAGCAACCATGTCCTGGCAGAAACTGCGTCAGGTTGAAGTTCACTTCCCCATGGTTTCTTTTATACGAAATCAAGATACAATTGGTATTAGTCGATGGGTCCATCTACCTTTAGTGGAGTTATCCCATTCCTGTTGCTAACCTCTGAGCGCTGTCTCTTTACACGCGTTGCGAACTCCTCTGGTACCTCTTTGGTTGAAGCATTGAACATCTTCCTTGATGATGAGCCCGATGGGCGTCATCCCAGCTATGATGCACACGGCCTCTTTAGATGCCGTTCGGTATGCGCTTGCTACTCTTAAGGCCCAAGTAAAAATGGAGCAAATGTCAAAAGTGAAAAATCAGTTTTCGTCGTTGAAATCGACAAATCGAAAAAAATAAAAACACACAGCTGTTTTATTTCCAAAATAAAAAGGCTGTGTGTTTTTATTTTTTTCGATTTGTTGATTTCAAGGGCGAAAACTGCTTTTTTCATTTTTGACATTTGCTTCATTCTTAATTGCACCTTAAGCACATGATCCTGTACGTGCTCTCCAACCGCTTTAGCTTTCTTTTGACCAGATTGGTCCTCCATACCTTAGCGTGGCGCCACGCTTGCCAGTTTGGTTGGTCCAGCGACTACCCCACTCCACTGCCCATGCATTAAAATCACCAGCTATCACTACTGGCTGCCGATTAGCTAGTTCGGCTATCCTCCAGTCGATCATGTCTGAAATTTCTTTTGTTGGTTCCATAGTAACATCACGTCGATCTTCGTTTCCGAGACTGACTACCTAAGCAGCTGCTGGGCTGCATCACAGTGGTTTAAATTTAACTGTGTTACGGTTTCGTTCTACTTCGTCGTAAGCGCTATTATTCATCTTATCAAACTTAAAATGTTCCACTACGGCGGATATTCCAACTTACCTGCAACATAGATTCATTTTCCAAGTGTGATTTATGGTTTGTACATTTGTGCACCTAAAATACAATAAAACTACTGTATTTCGTTAAATAACTTCAGTTCAATTATCCATTTTGCAGTTTTTCGCCGAAATCGCATAGACGAACACGATTTGAGAGAAATGCTTAACGATCGACACCAGTCACACTACTTTATGATACAAGTTTCTTCCGTTCTAGCTGCTTTGATACTCCGCTTGTGCCTGGACATTTGGGTCCACCCGTTAAGCGTCCGTTGTTTGCTTTGTCGACACATATTAGTCACTTAGCGATTTGCTTACAATCGCTTGCCCTACTTCTGTCGGGACCATTGCAATTCCACGACCATAGGCCTTTTCATGTGACAGGTCCGTCTATGCATTTGTTTACATCGGTGGAGGACCAGTGCTAACTTGGGGCTGTTATTTTCATACAAGAGCTGTTAAAGAGCTTCCGGATCAGCTGATTCGAAACGTCTCGTGAAAACCCCTATTGGCCCTTCCTGAAACACTTGAAGCAAACTTCAGGAGGCTGCTGTATGCTCAGCCGGCAAACCGAAGAAGAAAAAAAAGAATAAAAAAAACGAAAACAAAAAAATAATAGCAAATGTTGACAATCAATGAAGTAAATGTTACGAAAAGTTCTGTACAGTTTATACGTTTATCAGTAAGCAGTTTTGATAGACTCACACTCAAATCTCAATCAATACGCTCTCCCGTGAGAGCAAACTCATTAAAGATCTGCTTTGCAAACCTCACGCTTGAGAGTTTGATTTTGATGGACAATTGTTACACTCAATCAACTCAAACCGTAAAAAAAAACAATCAAAACCTCGTGAAATCCGAATGTTGTTGTTTACGTTAGAAAGGATTACTATGATTTTAGCAGACTAATAAGAAATTATTATTATTATTAGCTTTATTAGGGAGATTTTCAGCCCGTGGCTGGTTCATCTCCATAATAATAAGAAATTATTGCCGTGTGTGATAAACTGTGGAAATACGAGACAATGAGTCAAAGGTGAGCCAACTCATCCATGATTTTTTGACTACTGAGTTACGTGATTGACAACTCACACTGAAAACATTCTACAAGCTCGATCAATGTGTTTAACACGTGAATTTTCACTAATTGTAAAACACATCAATCGATGGTGTAAAACCAGTCGCTATCGGCAATCCGAATTCAAATGTAAAACACGTTAATTTACAAATTTTCGAAAAGTTTGCTGTAGATTTTGTTAGCTGGAAGGGTCGACTGGTTTTGTTAGCGATTTCTTGATTTTCTGATACCAGACACCCATTTAAGGGCGCACGGTTTCCCAAAATATAACATGTCAATAAACATGTCACGCGTGGATAGCAAATGTTAGTCCTTGTCATGTTAGGCAAACTAGTTCGACTAGTGATTGATATCGCAATCGTAAAACACGTTGAAATTGTATGTAAAAGCCTTTGGCCTTTGCTATCGATCCAAAGTCAAACCTTAACAGAATTACAAGTTTTACACGTTATTTCACCTTGCCATTTGACAAGACAGATCCACATTGAAAATAATATGGATCGAACGTGTAGATTCTTTTCAGTGCACGCATGAAAAATCTCAAGCGTGAGTTATGAGAAATTGAGTTTTTCACAACACTGTCAGTAAGTTCAGAGAATTGTTTTCGAGAAATTTATTTTGTTACAAAAACGTCCTATTTGATTGTTTCACACTCTTGCTTTCATTTCAATGTTCAAATTTTCTGATAATCCTTTTCGGGATTCTGTGATAATTTTATACTAGATAGGATCAAAATTTTCGTTAAGAATGCAAATCTGGCCAGAAGTTCTGTGAAAACAATATGAACTACTACCAAAGAACAGGATTCTAAAATTATTAAACCTAGTATTCTTATATAGTTTGGGTTATTAGAGGTTATTCATTATAAACCTGCCCAAGATTTTTTTTCAATTATGTTCCTAGTTGTGTAAGAATCCATTGAACAGTTCTGGGGAATACTACTATTTTCACTAGGTATCAGTTGATATAATCTACATATTCGTTTTGTGTATGCTTTTACATAGGCACCGTGCATAAGCTAATTTATCGTTGCTGAAGAACTATTTTCGATACTTTTTAATGGATTTCTATTGATAAGCGTGTATCTCAGGAATTTTCTGTTGACAAACCATTAAACACTTTCTTAGATGCTTCAAAAATATTTTATTGAAATCGTTCCACAAAGAGTTTTAGTCAAACATGTTTATGAAAAGAGCTAATAAATTATCAAGGAAGAAAGACGTGATATTATGCATTAATAGCATTATATCGATAACTGTTTTTGTCTATAATTGCTTATCTAGGTACTATGACTTGAAAATCCCGGCATATAAAGCTCTATAAATTTCTCATTTTGGCACCCCTGAAGCCTGGCGCCCTTGGCGGGTGCCAACCTGGCCAACCGCACGCTACGGCACTGCCTGCATCTTCCACCCATATACAAACGACGTAATGCCAAATGACCCAGACCTGTTTGGAGGTGTGGTACTAGTGCTGGCTCCGTAAACCCACGCTGGATATATCAGACATAATACGAAAATTACCTCAGAAGTCATCCAGCTTATGCAAAGTTAATAATTACTTCCAGCGGTCATCACAAGGACATCAATTACTGTCTCGTTCGGAAGAATTCCCTACACGAGGCGCGTTATTATTGGATGGTATTGCGTGACACTGACAGCCACTGATCACGATAATGTAGGTTTGCAGAACTGACCAACAAATCTTACGGGGTGCTACTGGAATTTATTTTCGTTGCATCATACTTAACCTACGCGTCTGGAAGGCAAGAACGCCAAATCTTATGGTCAGAACAAGTTTTCTTCTCTCTGTGCTGTCGTGCAAGAAGCAGCATTGAATTCTTTTCCATCAACTTAGAAGTAAAAATCCGAACTAGCCTTGCGGCGGACGGACAACAGGTTGGTGAAAAGTTCAACGTTCGCTCGACAGTTAGGATGCGAGAAAAAAAAACTGGATCTTTTCAGTGAAATCGCAGTGGAGGTACAACAAAGCAAAGAAAATCGATAACAGTAAAATGTGTTCGAGCGCCGGAAATTGAACAAAAAATATTCAGCGAAAAACTTGTTTCGCGCTGGATCTGTGTCACCAATCTAGAAAAAAAAGATAAATAAATAGAAGAGAAAGTATAAACCATAAATTTGCTGCAAAAAAAACTGAAAACATAAATTTGAAAAGATTTTCGTTGAAAAGTAAATTTTTATCTATTTGACTACATCAGCAGTGACGGTATTTTTTGTTTATTATGCTAAAAATTTAAAAACAGGTTCACTTAACTTAAGTCGTCACCAATCGTCATCGAGGTTGAGCGCGTCTGTCTATCAGCTGTTCGCTATCCACAGTGTGGTATGCGTATGGTAAACATAGAAGAAAAAAATCCTCGGAGTATCGTTGCAAACTGCGTGCGCTGCGCGTGTATGAAAGTCACACGTTGAAGTCAATATCCGTTACTGACCGTGAATATGCACAGCATCCGAGGAATGAAAGTGCAGGAGTTTTAGATATTTCATTTCAAACTACTAGATGGGAAAGCAGTTGGACACTAAACAATTTTGAAACATTTTGACAATGAATGAAGAAATTCTACTACGAATATGAATGGATGAACTCGGCTCTTGAAGCTTGGGCCTTGTTTTTTAAAAGTGTATTTTTGATTCTTCATTATGTTTTATCATGCAACCTTCACATATATAAATCAACAACCCAAGACTCTGATTCGAAATTTTTCGATTGATACTTTTAAAACAAGTACTGGTGCCTCAACTATTTATTTCTGTAGAAAAAAATAAACCCCATTTTGCATCATTTCGCATGAGAACGTTTCGCATCAGGGCATTTGACATCGTGAATATTTCGCATAAAGGAGTTTCATATAAGCACAGGTAGAATTTTGAATAAGGCATATATTTCTTATTATGATAGACGTCCTTATGTGACACATCATGATGTGACATGTCCCACCTTCAAAATACAATTTTAATTTTTCTAATGATTTTTTATAAAAAATTGAAGCTAGTTTTTGGATTTAGGAATTGGATTGGATTCATGTGTTCTTATATCCATTATCAAAAGAACTTTGATAATTGGTATAAAAATAAATTAAAATCCACAACCGAATAACTGTTCGATATCTAAAATGGAAACCGACTGACAAATTCCAAAAGCGTTTGTGAACACAGAACGGCCGGCTTTATCAAATAGTTTATTAGAACACTTAACATCATACACTTAACTTTGTTACAGCTATGTTGGATTTACATTTGAACTGGTTTTATGCTCATAGACTTATATGCTACTGGCTTTTTTGTAGAATGTCTTGATTGTCTCATATAACATATATAAGTAATAGAACAATTATATTGACACGAAAGCCGTGATAAGCCCGAGGCTCTTAAAATGGCATAAAGATGAGCTACACTAATTTGGCATTAACAGAGTTCATTACTCTTAGGGGCCTTCCTTAGGCGAGTGGTTAGAGTCCGCGGCAAAAGCAAAGTCATGCGGAAGGTGTCTGGGTTCGATTCCTGGTCGGTCCAGGATCTTTTCGTAATGTAAATTTCCTTGACTTCCCTGCAGGAGCATAAAGTATCATCGTACCTGCCACACAATATACGAATGCGAAAATGGCAACTTTGGCAAAGAAAGCTCTCAGTTAATAACTGAGTGATTCCAAGCAACAGCACCAAAATTTGGTAAATTTTTTAATTCATTTTTTTCTATTGAGCTGAAACTTTGCACAGTTTTCCAGTTCCATCTAAATCGTCATTTTCCGATATCAAATCTTAAAGTTGAGTCACGACTAACTTTTCAAAAGGGTGTATGTGAAAATGGTTCAAAAATATTCAAAAAGCTGCACAGCAAAAACGGTTCGTTTGATTGTTAGACAACTAAAGAAACAAAGTTAGACAACTAAATAAAGATTCCAAAAAAAAAAAAATACACACAGTAAAAAAAAATTTTTTGCATTAAAAAACATAATTTTTGACACAAAAACTCAAATATCTCAAAACCCTATCGGAATACCAACGTAATTTTTTGAGGGAAAACGGTCCATTATATTAGCTATCTACCATAAAAATTTGGTGAAGTTATGACATTTCAAACATGCTACAATTTTCACATTTAGTAGAAAAAAAAAAAAATTTTCGGTGTAAATTATTACGGGAACCGCAGTTTGTTGCTGATTTTATTGTTAAGGGCCTTGCGTGAATTAAACAAGTCGTTTTCATGTATTCATTAGTATTATGTATATTATATGTATAAATATTATGTATATGTATAAATATTATATGTATATGTATATATGTATAAATTAAAATGAATTAACAGATTACACGAAAATAAAATTTTTTTTACCAGGATATTTTTTTTAGAGTATGATCGATGAGTCTCTAAATGTTATATATAAACTTTAAAAGTTTTGGATTTGGGTCTGCGTTATGAGATCATGAAAACATTTTATTAATACTTATTTATTAATTTATTGTTATTCAATTTTTTTACAATATCGAACACTTTTGCATCATTATCAGTACAGTTCGAGTATAGTTTTGCTTTAATTTTATTTTCTGACAATGGAATGAAACAGTGAAATTTTTGGGTTCCTTGGATCGTTTTCGCGTTATTATATTGCTCGCTGAGCTCTGATGCCGTTAATTCGTACTCTTCAGTAGTAGTAAAACAAAATGATAATTTTGTTAAATCTTCTTCTTTTCTGCGATTCGCCCAATCAAATAGTTCTTTTGCAGTTTTAATTGGATGCTCACGTTCTTTGGCTAAACTTGCTCTTGTGGCCATGCGCTTTATGGTTCCTCCAATAGCATCACAAGGACCTTTGCCATGTGACGTAACAAAGAAATGCCATTCTGCATCAATTCCGTACTTTGATTTAAATTGACATAGGCTCGAAAAATTCTTACGGTTTTTGTACTGCGATGCTTCTCCATCAGACATGAAATATATCTTTCTGATTTCTTTATCCTTATCAACGCGTAAAAAGTTAATCATTTTGGCAATGAACAAATTTACAGATACTGACTGAGTCGTGTCTTAAATCTTCGGAAATTACAATAAAACTAAAATGTTCAATTTGCGTACTTCCATTGAAATAAATAACGAATGGATGAATTGTAGCTTGTTGTACGTTCCAGTGATGGGACTGCACTTCATCTTGCATTACAAAGCTATAGTTTTCAGAAAAATCACAAATGACTAAAAATTCACCATCTTGTAATGTATTTTTCGTATTTTTTAAAAAGCGGGATTGCTCTGTTTTAATAAAGTTGTGAGGAATTAAACTTTCTAATTTCAAGCAAAAAAATTACACAAACTCATCTACAGGTTTTACAATAGTTTCTAGGTCACACCTATCCGTGGTCACCCATTGCTCAAATGATAACTGATCAATATAATTTTTTTCAAACTCAGCGAATAAAGTATTTTCCAATGATGAAGAATCTGGACAATCCGAACAAGATCGTAGATAGCAATTTGATGTTGTATTTTCACACAAAAGACTACCAGTTAACATTTTAATATCCTTTGATAAATTGATTCTTTTCAAACTATGTAAGATTAGGTTAATATTTTCGTGTGTTGTGCACACACAAACATTATGTGTTCCTGAATTGGATAGAAGCTTGCATTGCCTTGGACGAAGGCTTGCAAATGAGGAAAAACCTACCTTAATATTTTCGTTAATTTCCTTGAAGCGTGTACCGTCAAGCTACCATTCACCGTGCATTTAAGAAAAATTTGCACTTCAAAAAATTATATAACTTTTCCAAATAATTTGAAGCGTATTAGAATACCACTACGTAGCGTACAATTATATAATAATTCAGGGAAAAATCTAAAACTAGTGATGCATAACTAAAAATAACTAAAAAATTATGTTTGAAAATCTCATGTTAAGGTCGCCTCGTACCGTTCTATGTCACCATTTACCGTGCACACTAGTGCACCATTCACCGTGCGTATAGATTTCGCCATGATTTAATTTTGTTTCTTGAAAAAACGTTGTTGATGGAGCAACTATGTTGCTAATAGTGAGCGCACTCATTTTTAAGACTGTTCAAATCTTCATTTACAATAAAATAAATAAAAAGTTTAAAAATTGGCTAGATAATTATTTTTTCATTAAAATCGTTATAGGAGGTTTGACTGTATTGTCCAAATCATTCCATATTCACTCAAAAACTAAATATGAAGTAGTTTAATGACAATATAACAATAAATCTGATATTACCGAATAATTTCATGCCTTTTACACTAATGCACGGTAATAGGAACCATACATACTGAGAGGGATCCATTCACCGTGCATGTGGATTTCGACTGAAACACAATATAAAATTCTAATTTGCATAAAATCTCATTGCTCATACGATGAAATACATCTTACTAATAGTATCCACAATGAAAACTTGTTGAAATTTTGAAAAAATCATACTCTATCGTTAAAATGAAAAATGTGAATTTTTGGTGTTTCTACTAAGAGTGTTGAAAAATCTTATTATCAAACAGAATTCACATGATTTTTACTATATAAACTAGGTTTTTCAAAATGCTTTGTGACAAAAACTACTTCATTTCATCAGTTTTATCTTATTTTGCTGACAACAAAATAATTTATGAAAATTGTATGAATATTCTGTAGGAATTTGTATATGTGCACGGTGAATGGAGGCTGCACGGTGACTGGTGACTTAACGGTATACGCTTCTTTCAAAGTAGTCATCATTAATCGTTTTTGGATTGGTTGACGCTTTCCATCTTTTTTTACAGATACATAATCTTTTTGGCCAGGCATAGTTCTACTTACTTCATCGTCTTCAAAATATTGAATTATTTTTTCTTTTGTCTCATCTGTTAATGAAGTACTCGACCTAGCATTTTTGGTTGCAAGACAGTTATTTTTGAATTGTTTTGCCTCTTTTGCTGTATTTCTATTGGTTTTGAACTCATCAATGGCGTCTTGAATAGACCACGAGCTTGGCAGCATCGACAAAATCAATAATTTTTCTTTCCTTTTCGTGGCTAGATTCGAGAAGCTTTCCTTCATATTCATAATTACCTCATCGTAGTCTGTATTTTCCACATCCTCAGGTCCTAATTTGAAGAGGTTTCTTCGTACAGCTTCGTTGATTTCACGGTATGTTTTCTCGGGATAATTGACGTAACCCATCTTCGTCCATTTAATCGGAGTCACTTTTATTCCAGCAATCCTTTCGTTGAAGCGTTCGATGTTGACCTTCTGGATGCACTCATCTTCTGATTGATTTGTTGAAACAGATGTCGCTGATGGTACCGTGGCAAGACTATCTGCACTTGGTACTTCTGGTAACTCCTCAGTTGTTGTCGGTGCATCTAGTAATTCCTCAGTTGTTGTTGTTTTCGAACTTCCTGCAACCTGATCCACCGATGATGTACAGATTGCCCGTTTGTCAACGTTTAAACGGCAGGACGTACAAATGCGTAAATTTGTATTCAATGTAGACATTGGAGCATAACCAGCCGCTTTCAGTTTATCTATGGTGCTTTCGGTGAGATTTCGTAGCTCTTTCGAACACTTTTTTTCTGCAAACGGCCTGCAACAGTTGAGAAAGCGACTACTCATGTTGCTCGTTAGATTTTAATAAACAAAATCACTTTTAAGTTTTTACTGACTAGTTTGGTGTCGTTTGCTTGACTGAAGAAAAATTTTACAATTAAATCTTTTATAACCATAGTGGTAGTATATTTTTAGCTTTTTCGTGAGTATGTTCATGGTATGTACCTATCATGTTTTTGATGTTGTTGAAGTTACTCGCTTTCTCCCAAATATGATTAACAAAGTCTATTCTCTACCAAGGCGGGTCTATACCCAGGTGTAATCAGATTTTAACTTTGTGGAGAAAACCAGCGCCGAGAAAACCGACCTGCTTTACGTATACTAGATCACCTGGGTATAGACCCGCCTTGTTCTCTACGAGGTAAACTTTTTGCAGGTAAACTAGTCGTAAACCAGTATAGAAAACTTTTTTTGTAGCTTTTGTCTTCAATATTAGATTTCTTATAGGTTTCTTTTATCAAAAGGTTTCAACACTATTGAGAGAATTTTTCTTCAGTTACGTACAATAAAAAATATGACACTATCAAGACTTTAGATCACAACACTGGATCGCGTCTAACTTTCTAATAGATGCTATAATAGTTATGAATAATTAAATAAAATATCATGAAAACAACTTGTTAACCTCATGTGGTACCCTTAACAAAAAATTCAGCAACAAACTGCGGTCCTAAAAAAAATTAACAATGAAAAAAAAAAAAAAATTTTCACTAAGTGTCAAATTTGTGAAATATTTGAAATGTCATAACTTTTTTGTTTATTGGCTTACCATCACCAAATTTTTATGGTAGATAGCTAATATAATGGACCGTTTTCCCTCAAAAAAAAAGTTGGTATTCCGATAGGGTTTTGAGATATTTGAGTTTTTGTGACAAAAATGATGTTTTTTAATGCAAAAAAATTTTTTTTACTGTGTATTTTTTTTGTAATCTTTATTTAGTTGTCTAACTTTGTATCGCCAAGGAAAAGGGTGCAGTCTATAAGCAACTGGCACAAGAAGTACTTGGCGACGAGGTTGATGTAAGATCCCTTACTGCTGAAGCGACTTTCCAGTGTAAAAATCTGGATGAGGTCACCCACGCAGCGGAGGTCTCGGCTGCCCTCAAAGAGTAGTGTGACATCGACGTAGCCAGTAAGGCCATCCACCTTAGAAAGGGCACCCAGGTGGCGGCGATCAGGCTGCCGGTCGCAGAGGCCAACAAAGCGAAGAATTTGGGCATACTCAAGGTAGGCTGGTCGGTTTGCCGGCTAAGCATACAACAGATTCCTGAACTTTGCTTCAAGTGTTTCGGGAAGGGGCATAAGTCGTGGAATTGTAATGGTCCCGACAGAAGTAAGATGTGCAGAAAATGCGGCACCGAAGGCCATAGGGCAAGCGATTGTAAGCCGATCGCTAAGTGCCTAATATGTGTCGACAGAGCAGACAACGGACACTTAAGGTGAAGATGAACCGAAGCCAAACTTCAAATTTTCAAGAGAACGGATCTGAAGAACCAAACATCCGTTTAAGCTGAAAACTTAATCGATTGACCACTAGCTGGTGGTAATCAATCGATTAGGTTTTCAGCTCAAACGGATCTTCGGTTCTCCAGATCCGTGCTCTTGAAAATTTGAACTTTGGCTTCGATTCATCTTCACCTTAACTGGCGGCCCCAATGTCCAGGCACAATCGGAGTATCCATCAGCCAAAACGGAAGCAACACAGTTCAATTTATACCACTGTGATGCAGCCCAACAGCTGCTTTGGCAGTCAGTCTCGGAAAACAAGACTGACGTGGTGTTACTATCGGACCCATACCGCATACCAGCCAACAATGGGAACTGGGTGGCAGATAGGTCTCAACAGCTAGCAGCTATAGGGACGAGAGGACGATACCCAATCCAAGAAGTTGTCTCTAGCTCAAATGACGGTTTTGCGATAGCAAAAATCAATGGCGTGTTCTATTGCAGTTGTTACGCGCCCCCAAGGTGGTCGATTGAGGAATTTTCCCACATGGTTGACAGGATGATAGCCGAACTAGCTAATCGGCAGCCAGTAGTGATAGCAGGCGACTTGAATACATGGGCAGTGGAGTGGGGTAGCCGCTGCGCCAATCAAAGAGGCCAGCTATTGTTGGAATCACTGGCCGCATTAAATGTAGAGCTGGTAAATGTGGGTACAGTGAGTACCCTCCCCAGAAATGGTGCAGAATCGATTATCGACGTGACGTTTTGTAGTCCTAACCTTTTTGGTGCGTTGATGACGGTTATACTCACAGCGATCATCAGTCGATTCGCTGTAGTATAATACCAGGCGGGCGGAACGCAGCGCGATGTAACTCGACCCGGAATGAAAAACAGCGCGCTTCGACGGCGAAGTATTCACTGAAGCCCTGAGGCGCGAACGGAACACTCTGAACCTACATAAACGGTGAAGAGCTAGTTGCTGTGATATCACGAGCGTGTGATGCTCCCATGCCGAGAAAAGCCCCTCCTAGAGAGAACAGGCCGCCGGTGTACTGGTAGTGCGTTTCAGTTGCAAATCTTCGAGTAATCTGCCTTCGGACTAGACGAAGAATGCAACGCGCACGCATCACGCTAAGCCAGCTTCACGCAGCGCATGTGTTAAAACTACACAAAATGAGGCAACCAATGCAGGACTGGCTGGCTGAGTGAAAATTCTGTGTAAGTCGCACTCATGCTGTGTGTAGCCGATGTGTTGGGCATTAGCTGTGCGCGGATCGATGGAAATGGAACTGTCAGTCATCTCCCGCGCGGCAGCAAACAGTTGGCCATTGGTAGGATGAGAAATTTTCCGGGTTTTTTCAGGCAAGTCGGAAAATGGTCGCAAATGTGAAAGTTTTTTTTCCCATTTGCTTCCGCTTCGGCTATTCCAATGAAAAAATCTCTGAAAAACTTTAAAATTGGAATGTTTTTTCATGTTTTCAGAAGCTGAACAAAAATGGAAGTGAATTCCGCATTCCAAGCGTTCTTCCTCTGTGCGCATTTCACTCTTTCTGTTTTGTTTACCACCGTTTGCACAAAACTGTATACAGCCTCCTTTGCACAGAAAATGTGCTGCATGAGAAGACGCCGATTTTATGCGCTCTGCACTCATTTTTGAGCGGACGAACTTTAGCGTGTAGTCTATGCAAGAGTGCCAATTCTAGTCCATGGGGTGACGCCTACAGAGTGGTAATGGCTAAGACCAAAAGTGCCATACCGCCCCAAGAGAAGTCGCCCGAGTTGTTGCGATCGATAATCGATGTACTCTTCCCGCACCATCCCATAAGCCCAAGGCCCCCAGCGCTGTATGCGGCAGATGAAGGAGAAGAAGTGGCGAGAGTGATGAATGGAGAGCTGGTAGAAGTCGTGAAATCATTCGCGTCAAACAAGGCTGCGGGACCCGATGGTATCCCGAATGTTGCCTTAAATGCGGCAGTGAACGCGGATCTAGACATGTTCAGAACCACGATGCAACGCTGCATTGACCATAGAATTTTTCCGGACGTATGGAAGCGACAGAAATTGGTGCTACTACCAAAAGCAAGGAAACCACCAGGTGACCCGTTGGCGTATAGACTTATCTGTCTACTAGATACGACGGGCAAGTTATTGGAGAGGTTGATTCTCAACAGGCTAGTACCGTATACGGAGAGTGCGGACGGCCTGTCCAACTGATTGTTTGGATTCAGAAAAGGTAAATCTACTCTGGACGCCATCCAGTCGTTCAGACAGCTGAGGTGGCAATAGAGCATAAAAGGAGCGGCATCCGTAACTGCGCGGTTGTCACTTTGGATGTAAAGAATGCGTTTAACAGCGCAAGCTGGGAAGCAATAGCACACGTGCTTCACCCCCTCAAGGTACCGGTGCAGTTGTGTAAGCTTCTAGAAAGCTATTTTGATGGACACAGAGAAGGGGCAGAAAAGCGTTCGAATTACCGCGGGAGTACCTCAAGGTTTAATCCTGGGTCCGCTGTTATGCCCGCGGTGTACGATGACGTACTGAGGCTGCCCCTTCCAACGGGTGTTAAGATTGTTGGCTTCGCCGATGATATCACCCTAGTGGTCTATGGTGAATCGATGGAGGAAGTAGAGTTGACAGCTGCGCACTCTATTTCCATTAGACTGGCCCTTAAACAAAAAAGTTGTAAAATTCAACGGGCCCCCTAGATATGTGCCTTAGGGTAAGAAAAAAGCTCTCTCAAAATTTCAACTCATTTGGTTGCTCCCCCAGCTGGCGCATTCAATTTAAAGTTTGTATGGAATATTCGTCTCAAATATATTGAAAATTGACCCTATGTCACTATTTCGTCTCGTACACTTGTTAATCGCGTTCAATTGAGCCCAGAATGACAAATTCACTAGTTGATACGCTAATGAACATAGTTGCCGAAGGTTGTATCTGTATTTAAGCTCGTTTTCATTAAGCTTTCAGTTGTTGAAAGTTAGGCTTAGATCAGCACTTCCGTACAATCACACATGTGCATGCACCTTGTGCCGCAGCTCGCTAAGCGTCATAGGTGGCTATGATGCACTTAGCGGCTACCACCCAGCTAAGTTGAAGGAATACTAAGCAATATTGCAAATCTACTTTAGATAGTTAAAACACCAACTTTATCAATTTTAATCATCTACAACCTTCTACAATATTGTTTGCTATAGTATCAAGTAGTGTTTTTGACATTCTGGGTTCAATTGAACGCGATCAACAATTTTCCTGATTCAAACAGGAGATGATGTGCTGTTTCCTATATGTTGGAGCTGAAAATCCCATATTAACTTCAATTCAATTGCGCCAGCTCATGGAACGACCAAATGAGCTGAAACTTTCAGGAAGTCTTCGTCTAACCCTAAATAATAATCCTGGCGGGTGCCCCGTGGAATTATACAACTTTATTTTTCTCCCATACTAAGGTGGGCCAGTCTAATTTCCATAGTTGAGGAATGGATGTAGTCTAGGAAACTAGGACTGGCCCGTCACAAGACTGAGGTGGTGGTGGTCAACAACCGCAAGTCCGAGCAACGGGCGCTTATCTCGGTAGATGATTGCACCATAGAGTCCAAGCGATCCCTTAGGCATCTTGGGGTAATGATCGATGACAAGCTCAGCTTCGCTAGCCACGTTGAATATGCCTGTAAAAAGGCATCTACGGCTATAGTGGCGCTTTCGAGGATGATGTCTAACAGCTCTGCTGTAATTGCCAGCAAACGCAAGCTACTGGCAAGCGTGGCGCTATCCATACTAAGGTATGGAAGACCAATCTGGACCAAAGCGCTTAGAACGAGCAGAAACCTAAAGCGGTTGGAAAGCACGTACAGGATAACGTGCTTAAGAGTAGCAAGTACATACCGGACGGTATCTGAAGAGGCCGTGTGCATCATAGCCGGGATGACGCCCGGGCTCATCATCAAGGAAGATGTTCAATGCTTCAACCAAAGGGGTACCAGAGGAGTCCGCGACACGTGTAAAGAGGAAACGCTCAGAAGCTGGCAGCAGGAATGGGATAACTCCCTTAAGGGTAGATGGACCCATCGGCTAATACCAAATGTGTCAGATTGGTATACCGGGTACCCCCGTTGGTTTGACCACATTTAATCTGAACACTTTTTAACCTGTACCCCGCTAATTTGCACGTCGTTCAGATTAAAAATGGTTCAAACGTCATTTATCTCATGGAACGGAGTGAAGTGAGATGGAACGCCGTGGAACGGAATGCAGAATCAAAACAAAATAGTGAAAGAGGTTACCAGAAATACGTTTCTAGGGTGACTAGATGTTCAAATTAAAAATGAACCCCGACGGTTTGCATGAGGTACCGTTCAAATTACCGGGGGTGCACGGTAGTAGAAACCATGGGGAAGTGAACTTCCACCTGACGCAGTTTCTGTCAGGACATGGTTGCTATAGACAGTACCTGCATAGGTTCGGGCACTCAGAATCTCCTGCGTGTCCCAATTGTGCTGGTGTGGAGGGACCAGCGGAGCATGCACGTCGCCGAAGATCGTCCTTAGCACTCAGCGTTCGAAAACCCCAAGAGCTTGCAAGTTCTCCTCGAGCACAGTCCACGTCTCATGCCCGTAGAGGACTACCGGTACTTAATTACTTTACTTATTTGGCTTTACATCAATTATCTTGAAAAGGCCTCGCCAACAATATTTAGCCAATTCACTCGGTTCATGGCCGCTTCTCTCCATCCTCGACTGTGACCCACGCTCTCCAGGTCCTGGTGCACCTGGTCAATCCACCTAGCTCGCTGCGCCCCACGTCTTCTTGTTCCGACCGGATTCGTAGCGAACACCATCTTTACAGGGTTGTTGTCCGGCATTCTTGCAACATGCCCTACCCAGCGTATCCTCCAGCTTTAGCTACCTTCACGATACTGGGTTCGCCGTACACACTAAGCTCTTACGGTGAATTTCACCGTAATCTCAACAGCTGAACAATTCGGTGAAATAAAATACCGTAATTTCGTCGGAATTCTACGGATTCCGGTGAATTTTTACCGAATACTGTGAAAATTTACCGTACTCCGTTAATTTATTTCACCGAACCATTCAGCTGTTGAGATTTCACAGGAATCCGTAAAATAATTTAAGTGTGTAGAGTTGAGCGAGCTCGTAGTTCATTCTTCGCTGCCACACGCCGTTCTCCTGCACGCCGCCGAAGATCGTCCTTAGCACTCGGCGTTCGAAAACTCCAAGAGCTCGCACGTCCTTTTCGAGCATAGTCCACGTCTCATGCCCATAGAGGACTACCGGTCTTATGAGCGTTTTGTACATCGTGCATTTGGTACGGGGGTGAATCTTTCTTGACCGCAGTTTCTTCTAGAGCCCATAGAAGGCACGACTTCCGCTGATGATGCGCCTTCGTATTTCCCGACTAACATTGTTGTCAGCCGTCAACAAGGATCCGAGGTAAACGAACTCGTCGACCACCTCGAAGGTATCCCCGTCTATCGTAACACTGCATCCTAGGCGGGCCCTGTCGCGTTCAGTTCCGCCAACCAGCATGTACTTTGTTTTCGACACATTCACCATTAGCCCGACTCTTGTTGCTTCGGAAACCCTGGTTACGCCCATGGAATTACGGTGTACCTCTAGACGTTAAAACGTAACATGAAGTTTTTTTACTTCATTCACAAAAAAGCTAAATAATTGAAATGACTCTTACTTAGAGATTTGTGATCATTTTCAAAAGTTGATTATAACTTATTATAATATGCTATAGCATTCCATAAATTCTTTTTTGCGATTCCGTTGCAAAATAATCAACTTTTCAATGATAAGATGCACTACATAATGGCCTGCTTTTCCTACCAAAAAAACAATGCTGCAAAGTGCTACTTTTCAGCATTGTTTTCGGTAATGAAAAGTAGCACTATTCAGTATTGTTTGAGAGGCGTCAGCCAAATATCACAGTCTATTCTGCCATAGCATCTGATTTTATATGTGATGTGCGATCCAGATACAAGACTGGTGATATTGTCGGCGCGATAAAAAGTTAGAATAAGTTGCTCGTCGAAGTTAGTTTTTTCTCAGAATCTATGCAAAATACCCAACTGCGGAGGTGGTGCATTCGATTCGCATCCGGATGTGCTCTCATACGCCCTACTTCCGAAACAGGGTATTTTGCATCGAGAAAAATCCATTTTAGGCGAACTGCATTTTCAGACCGATCTGACAATACTTGTGTTGTGGGTTTTGTATTTATCCAACTCGGCGAGCCTCGTTGGATAAATATACAACTCGTGCTGAAAAAATCATCATTTTGCAACTTGTTGCATCAATAACTATCTCAATGTATTCCATCAAATATGTCGTCTTAAATTCCTCCAAAAAATATTCTTAGAATCTTTCTAGGGATTATTTCAAGGATAGTGCCAATGTGTTTGCAGGAATCAATCTAAGATTATTTTTAAGAATTCCTTCTAAAATTCATCCAACTTATTTTCTGATACTGATACTGCCATACATCATTCTATGAATTCTAGTGCAGTTTCTCGACATCTGTTCACTCAGTTTATAAAGTCCCACTCACTTCAGAGTACTTTTTTCAGCATTACACTACCGATACCGTATATTGCCAACGACGGAGAGTTCTTAGCGCAGTTTTATCATTACTACATAAAAGTCAGAGTCGATGTTAGTGTTGCGTTAGATCCTGACGTCGATAATGCTGGTCGAGTTGAATCTCTTTTTCTCTAAAAAGAGCACATAGGCGACATTAAAAGTAGGGGAGAAGCACCGGTTTTGGCCATACGCCAGTTGTAGCCATAGTGGATTATAAACCGTTTTACACAGCCAATCAGCATGAAACTTTTTATATTCAGTAGATCACATTCATATGATAGAGCTACATTCATTTACTCGTCCAAATTGGTTCAAAACATAAGAAAAACAATTAATTTTCCTTATAAATTTAACTCCCATACACCTAATTTGGCCAGGGCACTTCTAATTTGGCCACTCTCATGAGAAATCAATGCAATTGGCCAATTTAGGAACCGAAGTTATATCTATGGCCGAAACTGGTTCCGTTGGCCTATATTGACCAACGGAATGTTTAAAGCGAAAAAATGATTTTAGCTCAGTTTTGATATTTACACACATAATATGGATTGAAAGCTTGCATTTGACATATTTGTAGTATAAATACGGCATCCCATTTATTTTTTGTTGACATTTTCTCTTAGGCTAGCCAAAACCGGTGATTTCACCCTAAATGGTTGTTGTTTTAAAATGCTTGAAAAATTTTCGATTTTTTGTTACCATCTTGAGACTTTCTTTCATTCGATGTGTTTGAAAAAAAATGGTTCTTATAAGTCTAATTAATAATACTTTTATTAGTGATTTGTAGGGGCCTCTACAATGTAGGCCCTGGAAACTATGGCTCATGGGCCCTCCGTAAATACGTAGTAATATATTGTCCTACTCAACTCTAAATGGTACGTGACGGGAGCTTTACAACTAGGGACCCGAAAAAAATCATATCTTCTACGATGAGATTGGATCAATGACTTTGCTTTTCATCCAAAATATAATATTCATGCTTATAATAAAAAGCAATTGAACCGGGTTAAAAATTGATTGAGCACGAACTTTGTAAGGGGAGTGACCATGGCGATCCTACCAATGCGAATTACTGACACCTCGGAAACTTTACCTATGTCTGTGATGTGAATACATACGCGATGACGCACCAGAAAGATAACTGAACACAATATAGAAGCCGGTTCCCGAGCGGTAATATACGTTGAACGGCAAGCGGTAGTTTGTGTACTGATAAGATCCTCGTCTAGCTTCTTAGATGCTTGTGGGCTTTGTTTACGCAGTAGAAGCACGTGTTGGCAATGTCCATACGGTGGAAGGATGTATTTGCGACGTAGATGAATCGGTATACTTACAAAAACAGTACAGATCGAAAATAAGGTTGAAAAAAACCATAAATTATTTTTTCAAGAAATCTAATTCTAAAAAAGGGGTATATTTTCGGCAATTTTGTTCCGTTAGGTGAAATTATTTGAGCAATTATTGCAAAGTTTCAGACAGTTCGGCCGAGAAAAGCCCCCCATGAATCAGAAAAGTGCCCAAGTAGCTCTGCTCCTTATGTTTTTTAATGGTTCAAAAGCTTACGATTATCGTCTATAATAACTGATTCGAATTTTACTTCTTATTTCGGTATTGCAATGCCCCTTGCTTCAACAATGAAATTCAACAAATTCTAAGAGCATCATCAATATTTAATTTCATTTGCAAAGAAATATTAATGTCAAAATTACTATCAATGTTTATTTTATATACGCTTGGGCTTATTTAGTATGATCGCTAGCAATAATTTTCTCCATCACTGTAAGTTATACTAACACCGGTTCGACCACAACGTGTTCGAGTAGTTTTAACGAGCAACGATTTGTAAGTACAACCTTAGAAGAGCACGTACCGTGAGCACGCATCCGCCGCTCGGAAGTCTGGATATTTTACGGTATATTATTAGCATGTCGACGAGCTTCGCAATGAGTTGCATTTATTGTAAAGAAAGAGCTTAAATTTGAGATAAGTATCTAAGCCGGCGCCGTGGGATGGTTTCATTCGTTATCAAAATGTTCTATTTGAAGAAACGAAGACAATATTACCAAGACACCTTGCGTTCGAAACGGAACATCTTTGATAAGCGATACTAAAATAATGGTATGTTGGTATAGGAACAACAATTAAACCAAGCGTTACTTTGTTTTGTGTGCTACCAGTTTAAATTATCTCGCGTTGAATCTTTGGTAAACATTTAGTACCAATTAGAAGCTGATTGAATGAGATAAACGAATTGGAGCATACTTGTGGGTAGTGAGAAGCTTAGCCATTGGTCGCACATTTAGTTCTACTGTGGTTCTCAATCAGGTATAGTATATTTAACATAAAATTAACAAAAGTGGTAAAATTAAAGTTTTTATTTAAAGTTTTTAATTTTACAATCAAACCTTTATGCCAAACACTATCGAATGCTTTTTCTATGTCTAGAAGAGCAAGACCAGTAGAATAGCATTCAGATTTGTTGGAATGAATAAAATTTGTTACACGTGAAAGTTGCTGCGTGGTCGAATGTCCATGTCGAAGTCCGAACTGTTCATTGGCAAAAAATTGAATTTTCGTTGATGTGGTTGAGGAAAGCAAACTGATTGGATGATGGCTAGAAGTTTCTGCAGGATTTTTGTCTGGTTTTAACATTGGTACAACCTTAGCATTTTTCCATTTGTCAGGAAAATATGCCAACTGTAAACATTTGTTAAATTTATCAACTAAGAATGATAAGCTACCTTCTGGAAGTTCTTGATGCGGATGTAGAAAATTCCATCACTGCCAGGGGCTTTCATATTTTTTTATAATACTTCTCACTTTTTCCAAACCGGTTTCCCAGTTATCTTGATTGAGAATGTTTTCGAAGTCCTGAGTAATTTAATTTTATTTGACTAATAAGTTCTAAATTAAAATCGTGTGCGCTTTCAAACTGTATAGCAAGTTTTTGAGCTTTTTCGCGATTAGTTAGAAATAATGTGTTTTCCTCTTCCAATGCCAGAATTGGCTCATGAGGGTTTTTTTTTTCAAAATTTTAGATAATTTCCAAAAAAACATAGAGCCAGGGTTCAATTGAGAAATATTATTTTCATATTTCATTTCTTGATTATAAAAATCGTTTTTTAATTTATTTTTTTTCTGTGGATCCTGCCTTATAATTTTCATTGCTGGATCGCGAGTGCGTTGAAACTGCCTTCTCCTCACGTTTTTAAGACGGATCGAGAGTTTAAAATCATCGTCTGTAATCACGGATTCAAATTTAACTTCCCATTTCGGAAATGCAATGCTCCTGGCATCAACAATGGAATTAATAGATTAATTATCAAGATTACTATCGATATATGTTTCATATATATTCCAGTCGGCTCGAAAATAATTGAAAGTGGAGCTGATAGGATTGCGAATCGCTTCATCGGATATTTGAAGCGTAACAGGGACATGATCAGAATCAAAATCAGCATGAGTAACTAATAGGCTACAAAGATGACTAGAGTCGGTTAAGACCAAATCAATCGTAGAAGGATTTCTAGAATAGGTAAAACACGTAGGGCTATCAGGGTGTTGAATTGAGAAATATCCTGAAGAGCACTCATCAAATAAAATTCGGCCGTTGGAATTACTTTGAGAATTATTCCATGACCGATGTTTGGCATTAAAGTCACCAATGACAAACAATTTTCACTTATTGCGAGTCAATTTTCGCAAGTCAGTTTGGAGCAAATTAACTTGATATATAGAGCATTGAAAAGGCAAATAGGCAGCTATGAAAGAAACACCTAAAGTTTTAAAAACATTAGTTTCAAATGTCGAATACATTTGATGTTCCATACGAATGATGATTGCAACTCCCCCGCATGCCCCATCAAGCCGATCATTACGATAAACAAAACTGTTTGGATCTCTTTTGAGTCTGGATCCAGGTTTGAAATAGGTTTCAGTACTAACTGCTATATGCACGTTATTAGCTGTAAGAAAATTAAACAGCTCGTCCTCTTTACCATTCAGAGAACGAGCATTCCAATTTAAAATATTTAAATTATTATTTGGATCCATTAGAAAAATGTAATCCTATAACAATTTGATTAGTAAATTTTACACCAACTTGAACTGCTTTAGTCATAGTGGCGGTTTTGAACATTGCATCAATCATTAGGTTCAATTGTTCAGTTAGAAACATAAAATCAGAGGAAGACATATCACTTGAAGTGGGTACATTTGGTGATTTTCCGTTAGAATTTTCTGTAAACGAAGAGGCAGAGTAGATGTTACATGTGGCGGCGGGGTTTTTTTTTTCATTTGATTTGAAACAAGTAGAATGGGTACTCATAGTATGAATAGGGGAGGAGTTCAAATTACCTGCTACGATATCGGCAAAGGATTTTCCGTGGGTAGATACATTCAAAATTAAGAGATTCGAACGACTACCCGACGGATGAAAATCAGTTTGCGAATGAGCATGATTATGATCTTCCTGATGGGTAGATTCCACTGCGGAACACGTTTTTGTCTCCAACACCAAAATACCGCGATTCAATTAATTAAGGGTTGCTGAATCCATTGCCGTTTTCAGAAATATCATAGCACGTCTAGTTTTTGAGATATTGACTGTTGAAAATGCAAAAAATGACTATTTCAGCAAACTTGCATGCAAGTTTGCCAGCTTGTAAGGTAATATATTGGCTTAATTTGCCACAGAATTCAAACTTTATGTGTATAACAATACTTATCATCAAAGTTTGTATTACTTTCGATACGGAAAAGTTATTTTTTGATGGTTTAGAGAATTGTTGTATTTTGCCATATAGAAGAAACGAAGAATTTTGTATGGAGACTGCAAGCATGTTGAAAAAATCGGTTTAATCGAAATTTAGTCGCGCAGTTTCAATCAAATTATGTCTGAAATGAAAGTTCATGTTCTATTTTGCATGTTTGGTGGATTAGATTACAAAAAAGTATGATAAATTGTACTTTAAATTTCATGTAAACATTAATAAAACCAGTGTTTTATACAACTTTGGCGACCTGTAGCTAAAAATTGTGACGTGCTGGAACATTTCTGAGAATGGCACCAGATTCAGCAACCCCAAATCTACTAGAGACACATAATTTGATCCTTGAGACACGCAAACATGTCATTTTTGTTACGCTGTGTTCTTGATCAAGCGATCGTTAACTGAAAAATGAGCATTGTTCGATACTCTACCAGACAAATTCCGGAAACGACCGTTATCGTAACAGATGTTATTTTTCATTTGCCTGGCACGAGCCTCGACGGCAAGCCCAAAAATTGGACTTATGATTGCCCTTGCAATGGATGATTGAAGGTAGTTTTTGTCAGTGCTTACCGCATCAAAACAAAGGCGCCACTGTATATGGGATTTAACATTGTGACAGCATTGCTGTTCTGTCAAACACACAAGGCTACGGTGGCGCTATCTATGCTTTCCGTAGCGACCGTTTTGGTTATTTAAATGATCCATTGGCGCATATGAACTTATCGGTATCTTTCTTCACTGGACAGACGTCCTTGGCGTAAGAAGAACCTCCGCAAATCATGCATTTAGCATCCTTGCGACAAATTTTTGTACCATGACCCCACTTTTGGCACCGACGGCAGTGAGTGGGGTTCTGGTATCCTCCAGGTTTCTGGAAATGTTCCCAAGTCACACGAACATCGAACATAAGTCTTGCTTTTCTAAGGATTTAATATTATTTAGATCTTTTTTGTTAAAGCGAATTAAATAATATTCTTGAGAAAGCCCTTTCCGAACAATGCCAGGTTGGGTTCTCTTTTTCATAATAAAATCATTTTCATAAAGAAAATCCAAGTAAATCATTTATTCCATTGTTGATCTCTTCAGGTGACTTATAGTCACTTGAAATACCTTCCAAGACGACTTTGAACAATCTTTCAGTTTTGTCGTCATAAGTAAAAAAAAATATGCTTCTTCTCTTCAAGATGTTTGAGAAGAAGTTCGCGATCTGTAAGAGTTTCCGGCAAAACGCGACAGTCACCTTTCTTTGCGATTTGGAAGGAGACCTTGATTTCCTTAATTGAGTTCAAGATCTCCTGCCTAAATCCTGCAAATTCGGAACAACTGACCACGATAAGCGGCACTCTTTGCTTCCTCACTTGAATCAAAGAGCCTGGGCTAGAGGCTGCTTCGATTTGGTGTTCGGAAAATTTGCCTAGAGCATCGAACTGATTGCTCATTTCGATATAATTAGGGGAATTAGGGGCATAATGGACACGTTAAGCAAATGTTCTTTTTATGACCATAAAATGGCAATGTTATTAATTTACCCCCGGTTAGATTTCAAGTTTGAGGTTAGTACGACCCCAGACAACCAAAATGTACGCATAATGAAATCACCTGGAGGCTTTGTATGTGCAACATTTCACTTATAAGATGTCACGAAAACGCCTTCTACGTAAAAAAGTGGAGGCGATATGCGTGCATATATTATGTGATGAATAACAACATACAATGCGAGTGTATAAATATTCTACCGAACTAACCTGTGATCTTATGCGACTTAACTTACAGCTGCTACGAATTGATTCGACTTACTTTGTACGAGTGTACGGGACGAAACAAAATTTACAAATCAACTCATAAAAGAAGTGTTTTATACGAGGAAGCTCATCAATCTGACTAGTTTATCCACGGTGTTTTGCGGGTTTGATGTAATTAGTATGAATAAACGAGTTGAAACGTGAACTCTCATGTGATTTCTGGTTGTTTGGGATGTGCTACATTCATTCATGGTAATACAAATAATATCAAATGTCAGAAAAACGAGATATAAAATTGGGTCGAAAACAAAGCTGGTAAGAAGGTATCGGGGCAAAATGAACACTTGTGTGAAATTTTGTGATTTCAATATTTGACTGTCAATCATTCCGATATGTAGAAGGGCTCTCCTCAATCATAAAAGCTAAAAAGAACCTCTCTAGGTTTGTTACTTTGCTCAAAAATTGGATTCTTCAACCGCCTTGCCATATAACAATTTAAAACTGAGAAAAACTTAAAGTCAAATTTCAAAGGACAATTGAAGCAAAACATAAACTTTCATACCGTCAAACATTCCAAATGCGATACAGATTTCATGCAGTGCATGGATTTTTGATGAAGTATGCATATTCTCAGAGATAGAGGGGGTGTCCATTTTGCCCCGTATGTTTATTATGCCACTAATCCCCCTATCAACATTATTCATTTCACCCTTGGAAGAAAGTTCGCATTCCGGAGAAACGTCCTTTCTTCCATTTTTGCCACGTTTAGTTTTAAATATCACTTTTTAAGAAGGAAGTTGTGAATTCAGAGATTCACCCTTCCTTTTGTTTGTAGTTGCAACCATGTTTAGTGAATTAACAAAAGAAGACGAGACCTCCTAAGAGTTTTTTTTCCCAAGACGGTGTCCAAGAAGGATTACCACCGCTAGCTTTCGCCAACGGGTTCAACGAAAAATCGAAGGGACGGGTCTAAACAAGGGTCGTAAAGGGATCAATAGTAGAAAAAATAGTACTGTTTTAGTAGCACTGAAAAGCACCGTTTTTATTTTTTAGCACTGAAAAGTACTCTTTTTTTAGCACTGAAAAGTACTGTTTTATTGCTAGGTAGTTTTTAAAAAGCTTCCAAGAGCAGAGAGAATTCGTGTACGCACAGCACGAAGGTATGATGCGCACTGAACGTCCTTTCTTTAATTTTTGCCACGTTTAATGACAGTTTTAAACCCCACTTGTGAATTCAGAGATTCAACCTTCTTTTGTAGTTGAAAACGAAAGAGAAGTGACCTTCCAAGAGATTTGTTCCCAAGATGGTGTCCAAGTAAGATTACTACCGCTAGCTAAAGAATTTTCGCTAACGGGTCCAACGAAAAATCGAAAGCACGGGCTTAAACATGGATCGAAAATAAATCAATAGGTAGAAACAAAGTTTTAGTGAAAAGTACTGTTTTAGTAGCACTGAGAAGTACTGCTTTAGGAAGTTTTAATAACTTCCGAGAGCAGAATGAATTTGTATACGCTAGCATGGAGGGTACGATGCGCACTGACAAAACTGAACGTATAATACATACCAAAAGCTCCTTATTTGAAATTTTGAAGTAGACATAGTTTATTATTCCATAATCGATTTCCATAATTTTGTAAACTGAATATCTCCTCTAATTTCTATCTATTTCCAGACCGACGTCAGTGCGGACAAGATGGACGAAGAAGCGCCGGACTTCAGTCAACGGTTCAACGAGATGCGTCACCGCAATCATCTGGTTGATTGCTCCTTTAGAGTGGACGACAAAATCTATAATTGCCATAAGCTGATCCTGTCCGCGGCCAGTCCCGTGTTCGAAGCCATGTTCTACGGCTCGCTAGCCGAGAAGCAAATGGTCAAAATTTCTGACATTCGACCGATCGTGTTCGATAGGATGCTGAACTTTATCTATGTCGGGACGGTTGATTTCGACGATGTTCTGAATACTGAAGAAACTTTGGAGCTTTATTACTGCGCACAGAAGTACATGATCGACAGTCTGCACAAGCAGTGCGTGAATTATTTCGGCAGGAGCATCAAGCCAAATAATGTACTGAAGATTCTCGACATAGCATATAGAATGAACCTCGAGGATATTATCTTTTCATGCTTATGTGTGCTGAAACACTTCCTGACTTCGGGTATGAGTCTCAGCAATATCATTCTGGAGAGCAGCCATCATCTATCGAAGAGCTGTGTAGATCTAATCCTAGAGGACAACTACGAGGTTAAGGATAACATTATCTGTATGATTCGTGCCTGGTGTATAACTGAATGTGAACAAAATCGTCTCGAAGTAAATAGCGATAGTTTAAAGTCCATACTGCAAGATATTGAGCTTCCGGATAAGCTAAAAGACACCATCATAGACTGCAGCTATACCAGTTTTCAGCCGGTGGCTAACGAAGAGAAGTATCAATGGACTCCAGTCCAACGAATACACTACAAAGCCGTCAGACCATTGATAATTGGGGATTCGATGAGCTTCGAAGCTAGTATCACATGCAATAGGTTTATCGTTTTAAAATCTTTATCCGTCAACAGTAGATTAACTCCGCAACTGCTTCCAATGGATAAACGTCGCGATACGTACACGGAAAACATTGCAGTGGAAATATGCTCAAAGTTCGACGGAAGAATAGAGTCAATCTACCAAGAACAACATCTGATCTGTGATGTGCCATTCAATAACAGTTTAGATCTGAAATTGGAGAAGCAAATCGTGCTGTTTCCGGACATAGCTTATTTGATACGCTTGAAGTGGGGACCCGCCAGTCTGGGTTATGAGTATCCTAGAAGCATTTTATCGTCGTACGGCAAAAGTAAGCAGTTTAGGGTCAACTTTAGCGAAAATATCTATGTTGAAACAGAAGGCAGTATTCTACACGGGATCGTATGTGATTTGTATAAATAAATCGAATAATATTTTATATACGCATAGAATTGTAGGAAATGTCCCTATAAAATGTCACGCATTATTATTTATACGGAATAAAGCTCATAAATTGCTAATAAAAATAAAAGAGCTACTTGTGCTGAGATATTTGTTTACATTTGAATTAGGATTTCATCATTAATCACTACTGTTAAATTATTGAATCAAAGATTGTAATTACCTGTATCAGATAATTGAGGCAAAATTGCTGAAAATTCCGAAAAAAATAAAGATAAACTACTGGAACATATATAATTTTTCTGTCATTAGATTCCTTCTTACCATATATTTCCCTGGATTAATGGTCCAAATGATCTCAAATATTCAGGTAACATCCCTTGAATGATCCATTTTCAGAAACTGATTCAGCGTTTAGTACCGATGGCGGAGGTCGTTTTTAGCTTTTAAAAAGAGACCAAGGAGACGAGAAGAGACTTAACAGAAACCAGGAAGTAAGACTATGATACCTCATAGAATCTGACCTCGCTAAAAATAATTTAATTTTGAACCCCTAAATAATTTTGTCTGGGAATTTCATTCAAATATTAATTCAGTTGTTTGCCTATAATAGGGTCCTAAAGCCCTGTTTCAATTTTATTACCAAACGCTTAAGTTTAGGGCAGAAACACATGTTTACTCATTTTTTAAATGATTTTCATTGGTTTAAGTACAAAAAACTTTTGTTTTATGATTTTTGAGATTTTGTCACACCCCTTGGTTTAAACTCGAATTTTGGGTATATTTTGTTTTCCGTGTCCCTTCCGAAATGTATTGTATGTTATATGTATGTTATGAAATGTAAATGTATGTCAGATAGGAACAACCCCAGTGTTAAAACTATATGCCCTGTGGCATTTTTGTCGAAAAAGTGAATGTCAAACAAGATCACAAGTGTCAAGGTTGATATTTGGAACCATTTTTAAAATTGAAGTTAAAAAATGATATAGCCGTTATTTGAGCGGGAAAACTTGCTAAAGTAGTTGCAAGAACATGCTCTTTCGTATTATTGAATAAAAACGAGAATTCATTAAACATTTTAGGACCCAATTTCCTTTAGGTATTACTATGAATTTTTCTGAATGCAAAGGAGTAAAATCTATAAGATTTTTTTTTCTCAGTAAATTTTGAGGTTTCTGAATAACTTGCCGTAACATTCCAAAATCATTTATTAACTTTCTGTCTGTGTGAAAAAAGTTACGATTTTTGTGTTTTGGGGTCATTCTTACTTGATACTTCATGGGCTACAATTCGCTACGATGAATCTGTGCCGAATGAATGAGTCTTCTCCACTGGACTCGGTCCTGGACCAATCGCTTCCAGTCGCCTTCAAGGTTAAGTGCCCTTAAGTCCTCCTCAACCGCAAAAAGCTATCGTGTGCGCGGTCTACCACGAAGTCGGTGGCCTCGTCCGGGTTCTCTGTTGAATATTATCTTTGCTTGTCGTTCTTCCGGCATACGGGCAACGTGACCAGCCCAACGCAGCCTGCCGTGTTTTATGCGCTTGACAATATCCACCTCTTTATACATTTGGTACAACTCGTGATTCATGCGAAGCCGCCAGATGCCGTTTTCTAGTTTACCGCCGAGTATTCGCTCTCCGGTCGACTTCCTTCAATGTCCATGATTCATGGCCATTTAGGACAACCGGAAGGATCAGTGTCTTGTATGACGCGAGTTTTGTTTTCGTTTGCAGGCTACGAGACTTCAGCTGGTTACGGAGCCCGGAGAAAGCCCGATTCGCAGCTGCAATACGTCTTTTCACCTCGCGGGTAACATCATTATCGCATGTCACTAGTGTTCCAAGATACATAAATTCTTCCACCATTTCAAACTTTTCACCACCTAGCACCATTTCGCTACCACTAACACGTTCGGACCCACGTTGACCACCAGCTATAATGTACTTCGTTTTTGTGGTGTTGACCCCATATTGACCCCAAATTCAAATCGTGATAACTTCAAATAACTCCAATACATTTGAACGGATTTTTTTTTTCTGCAGTTTTTGAAAGCAAATTTATTTAAGTTTTACTAAAAAAATAAAAAAAAGCCAAAAGACATTCTATCTCTGGGAGGAATTATTGTGAAAATTACTGCAAAATTACATCCGCCAGAACATTATATATTTTTTCTTTGTTTTGCGTTTTGTGTTAAATTCCTATATTATAGATTTTTTAAATTTCAAGCAGCTTATGAGTTGCAAACTAGGATTTAAAAAAAAAACGAATTTGGAAGACAAAAAGAATAATTAGGATGCAAATTTTAAAACGCAGTGTTTCACAATAGAAGATAAACATCTAATTATCCACCACAAGGTACCTATAAAAATCCTATTGAATGAGAATGCACGAAATAATCAAAAAGAATACTAAACTTCTAAACCTTTAGTTTCAAAATAATGAACTTACACCATACTAATAATAACTTAAATACTATTACAACGTAGAGCTCTATGAAAGATATTTCACAAGAAAATCAAGAACCAATATTTTGTTACTAACATGAAGTTATTCTAGTGATGACTGAACTAAAAATATAGTTTTCCTGATTTCACTTCAATATTTGCATCATTATATTGATGTCAAATTAAAACGCCATCAATATATTGATATCGTCTAGGGGCTACCTAACGCCGTGTTCAAGCGGGGCATTTTATACCCCGTTAAATTACAGATGCAGTTAAGTACGCATTTTTTAGCATTGATTTATAAACCCCAGAAAACTAAAATGGATGACTGTTTCTAGTTTTTGATAGAAAACATGTTTGTATATCCGATCATGATCTAAAAAATTGACGTAAAATAATGTTTTTCACATCTAAAATCGCTGTTTTCCTTAACATGGGCAAATTACCCCCAGTCCCTACAGCTCCGCAAGTTTTTATAATACTAGCTAAACCCACGAACCAACGGAATTTAGAAGCGAAAAACTATTAACGACCTTTCTGAGATTGGTTACAACTATGTTCCAGAGTAAAATGAAAACTTAATAATAAATGATTGTAAATTTGTTAACATCACCAGACCTCGACATACACATGTTAGGGGCCGTCCATAAATGACGTATTATTTTTTACACCCCCTCCTCCCTCGTAACATTTCGTCACAAATGCTCATACTCCCCTTGGAAAATACGTAGACTATAAACGGGGGGTGGTTTTTTTTGGTCTCCCTATTTTTGTTTTATTTGTTTTCATGAAAAAGCTCAAAACAAAATATCGAAATTCAGAAATTCAAAGCAAAACTTGATGTGAATTACTTACTGAATCATTTGGAAAACAGTTATAAATAAACTTTATTCCTGTTTAAGTTACATAATTTTGCTGTTGTAATCATGAAAATATAAAACAAGTTTACAGTTAAAAAGGTAGACAAAATTAAATCGTTTTAATGAGTTAGGGTCAGTGCCGTAGCGTGCGGTTGGCCAGGTTGGCACCCGCCAAGGGCGCCAGCCTACAGGGGGCGCCAAAATGCGTGAAACACTTGGTATTTATTTTGAAGATATTAAATTAGGGAATATTGAATTATTGAATATTGAAAAAATCTTATCAGTAACAATTTGAAAAGAATTATTGGACATAATATAGAAAAATATGAAACAATTCCTGAAAAGTTTTTAACAAAGGTATGCAATAGGCATTTCAAAATATATTGTTCATACCTTTTATATATTTTAAAGCTTGAAGTTCAGATAATTACACCTAAATTAAGTTTGTTAATGAGAAGAAACAGAGATTTTTATTATTTAGATTTGTATGTATGTTAGAAGTTAGACTATATGTTTCGATCACTAGAGTTATTTATTAACCCCTCTACTAGTAGCTCCAGTGTTTACCGCAATAAGAAAAAATCAATTCGCGATAAGGGCCCATTCACAAATTTCATAACGTTGATGGGGGTGGGTGGGTGTCCTTAAAATGTTACAGCTCATACAAAATTCAAAAAACATTCATACAAAATGCGTTACGAGGGGGTGGGTGGGTGTCAAAAATGGCGATTTTCAGCGTTATGAAATTTGTGAATAAACCCTACCTTTTTTGTTTCTTGATATTTATTTATTTGTTTATTTATTTATTCAATTATACTTGTAGAGAAAGGGATCACCCTTATAAAAATTCTACAATCGGATTTTTCGTTGCTCACACCACATTCTATACAATTCATACAAATCTATATCGAAATATGATTTAATTACAAAAGACAACAATCAAAAACATGATATCCCCGTTAAACAATTCATCTAACTTAAACTAATTCCCTTCATTTAGCCAGCTCATGCACTCAGCTCAGAATCTTGATAGTGAAGAAATAGATTCAATATCTGTTGGAAGCTGATTCCAAAGATTAATTGCACGTACGAAAAAAGTATTGCTATAATGAGAGGAGTTATGATGTATAAGTATATAGTTTCAAACTCTAGCACTTCTGAAAGACTGTAACTTGTCAACTAAGTATTGTGGACCATGATTAATAATTTTAAATAAGGTGATACAGCATCGTAATCTGAAGAATCTATAAAACGAACAACCCAACAATTGCCGTTGAAATTCAGTTACATTAGAGTATCTAGATAAATTGAATACCCATCTAACGCAATGGTTTAGTGAAACTCTCAGTCGACCAAAGTCTGCTGCTGATGCATTCAAAACTAATTCTGAACCATATGAAAAATGCGGTAACAAAAGTGATTTGAATAACATTAATTTGGTTGAAACAGGTAGCATATTTGCAGTGAGTCGTAAGTGTCGTAAGCCTGCATAGATTTTCCCACATTGTGCATTTATTTGACAATCCCACTGAAAAATCACGCCAAGAATGCAAGCTTTATCAACATAATCTATTTTGTCACCGTTAATGACTAAATCAGGTAAAGTTGCACGAATTTGTCGACGAGAGATGAACATAGCTTTAGTTTTTGTTGAGTTTATAGGAAGTAAATTACTTGAAGACCATTTAGAAAGTCTCTCCAGATCATAGTTAATGAGTTATGCTAAATCATATGTGTTATAATCAGTGGAACAAATGTAAAGCTGCACATCGTCTGCAAACATGTGAATTGAGCAGTTCTTCAGAATTGATGGTAAATCGTTTATAAACAACGAAAACAACAGAGGACCCAAAACGGTTCCTTGAGGAACAACTGACAAAATAAAAATTGTGTTAGACAGACTTCCATCTAGTTCTACTACTTGAGTGCGTTGACATAAATATGATTTTATCAGTAAAGCAGAATCGCGACTAAAGTTGAATTGATGTGATAATTTATGCAGGAGTTTAGCATGTGAGACTCTATCAAAGGCTTTAGAGAAGTCTATTAAAAGTAGAAAAGCAACATCTTTTTTGTCAATACATTGATGAATATCATCATGAACCAAAGCGCTGATGTGGTACTGTGCCCAGACCTGAACCCAGACTGGTAAGGACTGAGCAGACTGAACCGTTGAATATATTCTTGAATTTGAGTCTTAACGATTTTCTCAAAAACTTTGGACAGCGAACACAAAATACTTATTGGGCGAAGATTATTCAGATCAGATCCGGCAGGCTTCTTGCGTATCGGAATTACTTTTGCATTTTTCCAAGCGCGAGGAAACTTGGTACTTGAAATAAATAAATTAAGAAGATACGTTAAAAGAGTGATGATGAAAGGTAAAATAATCTTTATGAATTTTAACGGGATCCCATCTAAACCAATTGCATCGGAAGAAATTGAGAATATAGAATTCGCAACCTCCAATTCACTGCAAGGTGTGAAAGTAAAGCCACTAGAATTGGAAGGAGGTATTGAAGGATGTGTAGAATCACGTGTGAAGTTTTCACCGAAAAAAGTATTTATTTCATCTTTGGAATGATGAAATTTAGCGCTACTGTTAGAACTTCCAGTGACATTGAGGCGCTTGAGTTTCACCCAGAGTTCTTTACTTGAAATCGCGGATTCCAAGTTCGAAGACATGTAGTTCGACTTTGCTGTATTAATTAGTTGGGTTACTTTATTGCGTAGTCTTTTAAACTGATGATGGTCTAGTAAATTTTTGCTACGAATCCATTCACGGTAAGCAACATCTCTAGCGATCATAGCATTTAAAATATCGTTATTGAACCATGGTGCATTATTTTTATGACGAGGAGCCCGCAATGGAACTAAGTTGTCAAAAAGCTGAATCATAACACTGTTGAAGAAATCAAGAGCCGTATCAGAATCTGTAATACTATACAGCAAGGACCAATCTATGCCGTTTAAATAGTGTTGTAACGAGGGATAATCTATTCGACTATAGTCTCTGATCATTCTAGGGTTATCATTTCTGTAACGCAATACATTGAGAGATGAGAAAATTATATCATGATGAGAGAAAGTTGGGGCTGACACTTGATTAAAATTGAGAACAAAATTTATGTCATTAGTTATAAGCAAATCAATTAATGAGCTGCCCCCAGGATAAAAGTGAGTAGGTTCTGTATTAACGCAAAACATTCCAAAGTTATCTAGTACTTCACAGAAACGAGTTGTTTTGGGACAATTTTTCCTTAAGTTTGTGTTGAAATCACCTATTAGAACAATTTTCTCATAATCAAGCGATAGTTCGGAGAGTTTCTGATCAATTAGATAAGAGCAGTCAACATCCGGAGGAGAATAAATTACACCAAGCAGAAGTTTATCCTCACTGACTCGTACCTCAATAAATAAATGTTCAGTACGATCAACACTAGCATGACCAGACAGCATATCTGAGTTATCAAGAACTCTGCAGTTAAAACCAGATTTATAATAAATACAGATCCCGCCACCTCGACCAGTCATACGGTCATTTCTTAATATAGGCCTATTCACATGACGTCTCAAATCAGCTGATCGGGAAGCACTTTGACAGTTCTTCTATGAAAATGACAGGCCCGTGTTAGCACCGGTCCTCCACCGATGTAAACAAATGCATAGACGGATCTGTCACATGAAAAGGCCTATACTGTAACCTTCGACGGCAACTGTTGAATCAGTTATGTTTTCATTTAGCCATGTTTCCGTTACGCATATTAAATCAACTATACTGTTAGCAAAACAACGTTTAAATTCATCGAGCTTACTTAATTGACGAGCACAGAGATTTTGAGCATTCAAATGGCAAAGATTTAGGCAATCATCGCGTAGGGCAACATTCATAACGGCACGTGGAATATCGGCAATACTACTTTGCGTACGTGCAATATAATAGAGGTAATAAACTATAGAGGAAGAATGTCGCTGGCGTCGTTGCAGGAACATCTTTTGCTGGCGGAGATAGGCGGGGCTATAAATGTCAACGCGAAAAAGTATGCAGTTTGACACTTATATACCCGACATGTTTCTGAGCGAGAACAAAGGGAACAGCAGCGACATTCGTCCTCTATAGTTTTCTATCTCTATTTGCAATATTGGTAGTATGACTAACCGGCATCATCGAAGGGTAATAACAAGAACGATCGTGAGAGCATAAGCTGGGGAACTGAAGGGAACACTAAATCTAATAATGGGATAACATGCATTTCAAATTCATTTATATTCATACTAATCTTATTTCAACTTATTAGAATGTGGTTTTTGATCGCAAATTCAGTTGTATAACTACTAAAAGCTACCGCAGGTACAGTGATACAGGTGTGCAAAACGTGGTGACAACAGCAACAACATCCACAGCAGCAACAACACCCACAGCAGCAACAACAGCAGCATCAGGTCAGCACCGATGATCACCGGCAGATGAAGAAATACTTTTAGGAAGGAAGGCAGCATGGAATCGGTAGGAAAGGAGTCAAGGATGTAACATTGACAGGAATACAAAGAATTCATAAAGGATAGGGTTAGTTTCGTCCTCCAAAAATCTTCAACTGATCCAAGCTGAAAACCGGCTGAGCAGGAACATCCTCGAGTGGCTTCACATAAACGGTACCGTCCTTAGTGAACACGTTCTGAAGATGACCATGGATCAATGCACGAGTTCACTAGTTGACGTTTTAGCGGTGCCGTGTTATTTACGTGACCATGGCAACGAGTGAATTCGGCACCGCTCAAACGTCAAATTAGTGAACTCGTGCATCGGTCCATGGATCGATGCATAAGTTCACTAATTTGGCGTTTGAGCGGTGCCGTATTCACTGGTTACCATGGCCACATAAATAACACGGCGCCGCTCAAACGTCAAATAGTGAACTCGTGCACTGGTCCATTACGTTTGAGTTTCAGTGCAGCACCCTTGATGTTGCGAGTAGATTCAGTGAGGTTTTCGTTGATAAAAATACGCTTATCAGTATCGAAGCCAAGATGAAGTAGGCTTAGATTTTTTGATGCGAAATAACGATGGAAAAATTCATTTTTGGATGCTCTGAACGCAAATTGTAACAGGATCGGCGGCGTAGAACCAGAAGCAATAGGAATACGAGCCAGACGTTTGGTGAAAACAGGAGGAACATCCGAGTCATTGTAGCCAAGAGTTGTAGCTATTTCCCGCAGGATTTCATCTGTTTTTTCCGTGGGCCTGTACGGTACACCAGTGAGAATCAGATCATTTGATCTCAGTATTTTACCGGCGTTATCCTTGGACCGTCGCACTTGCTCTGCAGTTTTTTTCGTGTGATTCACACAAACTATTGAAGTCCCGTGCATAATCGACCTTAAGTTGGTTTACCTCGTCACGCAGAGTGGAGATTTCAGTAACAAGGGCTGCATTGCTGGACTCGATCTTGTTCTCAATTTTCGCATTCCCTTCGTCGATCATCTGCTTAATGTGAACCAATGGTCTTATCCACTGGTGTACTAAACTGACTCGGTCGAAGAATTTTGACACTAGAGCGGGTCCAGATCCCGTGGAGATCATACGGGAGCGTGCCCCGCTCAAGTGTCACAATGGACCGATGCACGAGTTCACCATTTGACGTTTAAGCGGTGCCGTGTTATTTATGTAACCATGGCAACGAGTGAATTCGGCACCGCTCAAACGTCAAATTAGTGAACTCGTGCATCAGTCCATTCTCAGACTGAGTGAATTTAGTACCCCGGTGGATTAGACCATAGTTGATCAAAGCTCTCCACACACGCTAACTTTGCTCAACGCAGCGCATGTGTTAAAACTACACAGAATGAGGCAAACAATGCAGGACTCTCTGGCTGAGTGAAAATTCTGTGTAAGTCGCACTCATGCTATGTGTAACCGATACGTTGGCCATTGGCTGTGCGCGTATCGATGGAAATTGAACTGTCAGTCATCTCCCGCGCGGCAGCAAACAGTTGGCCGTTGGTAAGATGGGGAGTTTTCAGGGATTTTTTCCAGCGAAAAGCCGGAAGATGGTCGCAAATGAAATTTTGTTTCCCCCATTTGCTTCCGCTTCGACTATTCGAATGAAAAAATCTCTGAAAAACTTTAAAATTGGAATGTTTTTTTAATGTTTTCAGAAGCAAAACAAACATGGAAGCGAATTCCGCATTCCAAGCGTTCCTCCTCTGTGCGCATTTCACTCATTCGGTTTGTTTACCACCGTTGGCACAAAACTGTGTACAGCCCTCTTTGCACAGACTCTGTGCTGCATGAAGAGAGGCCGATTTTGTGTACTCGGCACTCATTTCTGAGCGGATGAAGTTTAGCGTGTTTAGTGTGAGCCGCACGAGTGAGTGCTCTATTTGTGTTCATCCAAGTGAGTGTATATGGTTTAGTACACAACACAATATGAGAGTCTCAATATGGAAGATGAAAAGTTTATGCCAGGAATTGTGATAATAACTTTCACGTTTCTCACATTACTAGTGCAGAATGGAATCAGCTATCTTGTCGTATAGAAAGGAGTTCGAGTAAAGAAGCACTACATCGGTGAAAAACGTAGCATGGAATCACATTACATGCCAAAAACTTCAACTGAATTGCGACCACGAACAACTCACGTTCTACCGCTTACCATCACTCAGAACATTTATATTTATTTATATTTTAGGACCATTTTTTCACAAATTATAAAAAAAAAACTCTTCTATGATATTGATTTATTATATTGATCATTGGTCATCTGGATCGGGAGATTTTTCGAAATTCCTTGGGGACCGCCGCCTAGCCATAACCCACGTTAATTTCTCAGGCTACAGAATTTCTGTCGTATTCGGATATTCACTCTTCGGAACAATACATAAATGACAGTAGGTTGTGAAAAAAAATGAGGCGATTTGATGCAGCCGTCGCACAGTGGTTCGATCTAGAACAAATGTCGGACAAAACCTCGAACTCTCTTTAAAATAGCTGAAATTATATACAGTGGGATTCCGTTTTTGGCATGCTCCGTTTTTGGCATGCTCCGATTTTGGCACCCCCGATTTTGGCAACAAAATGGATCCGATTTTGGCAACAAAATGGATCCGTTTTTGGCAACATTTTTCAATTCCATTAAAATTTGTAAATTTTTGTAAATATTATCGTGTCTGTTGCTTTAGTCACTTGAATAGCATGTCAACTCCACACCGATTACATTCCAGATCTCCTTTTTCGTCGATGTTTCCTCAAATCTCACCAACTACTAAGGACTCGCGTACGCGCTTATTTACTTCAGAATGGTCATTGGTCATACATAAGCAACGTTTCATGACACCAATAATCTCCACCAGTATTTCAACTTAAGACCAATCCCTTTCATAGGCATTCATATTGAGTGACCAGCCCACTTGAGTCTGCCAGTAGGTGATACAATAAAAAAAAACACTGATCTTCAAATTTGGAACAGCTTGTTCGAACAAAGCACCAGCACCAACATAAGAGCAACGAAAAATCTAAGACTTACACAGAGTTACAATCATAAATTTTGTCTCGCTGTTTTTATTATTATGGATTTATATACATTGCGTATATAAAAACACACCGCAATAATAGATACAAATATGTACAGCCAAATGTCGTGTATCATAACATTTTTTAAATTTCATTTAATAACATGACAAATGCGAATACAGTCTAAATTACAATTCATTTTCAATAATACCATTGAAGCTGCGATAACTACGACTGAGAGTGTTTTTACTTTTTGTCTGTGGTATTGGTGTGTATATTGATATTTCTGCGTCAACTATTTAAAGCTACGTTCTCTCTTTTTTATAGACTCTATAAGGCGTTAGATTTGTTAAGAGACGACCCAGAATTCTGTACAAGATTGTTAATCAAGGATACGGGTCTCAACATCATCAAAATGTTCCTTACGAGCTGAGTCTATGAGTTTCCTAACTGTAACCTGGAGAGCCCTTAAGGATAACGAATTCATGAGGATATCTGCAGATTCCATGTGGACACTGAGAGCTTCTTGAGGGATCTTTAGAGTGTATAACTGGTTATGGAGTATTATGTTCAAAAGCTGGTGATTCCTAATAAACTCTAGGGCGTCCTGTAAATTTTAAGCGGCATAATGTGAATTTCTCGTAGTATTTTTAATATTTCCGGCGAAAGCTTGAGGATTTTGAAAAGGTTCCCAGCGGAATTTGAGGTGTGCTAGTGGTAGCCTAATAATAATAAACTTTTAATTTTTTTCTTCGGAGACTTGAGAATTTTCGGCAACATCACAGCGGAATTCCAAGATGTTAACTCATAGCAAAATCCTTAGCAAGATCCTGAGAACTCTATGCGAGATCCTACGGATGCTTGGCAAGATGCTTCAGAGCTCAAGCGTTTTTTCTGTAGATTTCTTATGAAAACCTGAAGATTCCTATAAGGTTCTTGAGGTTTCCTAACAGGATCCTGTAAATTTCAGTTGATTTCATAAGGCAGGTGTAAAACATATATCAAGCTGAATCAAAAATTATTTCAAGTAAAAATTAAATTCTACACAATTACAAGACATTTATGCATCTTCTCATGCTCATGTTTGCCCTCTTGATACAGTTAACCAATCATTATAAAATGCTTTACTTTATCAGAAACATATAGTGAAGGAGCATAGTTTTAAGAAAATGTCCAGTTCTTCAATAAAAGTCACTTATGCGATTATTGGTTTTACAAGGCCCTTTTATACAAAAAATATGCATAAAACTTCTAAAAAAAAGTGTTGACGTTGAGGCGTAAAAACGCGACCAGAAAATCGTTTGCCAAATTTAATATTACGGAGCTATAGATTCATAGCATAGTATAACCCTTCGGGAAAATGCTTCGAAGTGAACCTTTTCGAAGTCTCAACGCCTTATGATTCCATAAAAATGATGTATTAACATTGTAATGATGCTTTCAAAACCAATAGTTGAAAAATAAAATTTGAAATATGGGTTCCGATTTTGGCACGGTTCCGTTTTTGGCAACTGAAAATTTCAACTTTGTTGCCAAAAACGGAATCCCACTGTATTTGACATTTTTTATGTCATGTTGAACTATTATGGACTTTTACTTTCGATTTTTTCTTGTTTTGGACTGATAATTAGAATATTCAGGTTTGGACAATACATTTTCAACTTTCCTAATCTTCCATACAATGGTCAGCAGGTTAGTTCGCAGTTATTTATTGACGGATTGAAATGAAATTGTCACAGTATGCCAGGCGTTACTTGAATTTCAACAAATATTTTTGAGTAGTTTTTCCATGCACAACTGCAATAGTAAAAACAACTAGACTAAAGCGCAATTTTTGACAAAAAATATTAACTATTCATCCAAAGATATGGAAGCTCTAAACAAAAACCATCATAAGTAAATATGTTCATCTCGTCTTAATCTTATTCTTCTTCTTCTTTCTGGCATTACGTCCCAACTGAGACAAAGCCTGCTTCTCAGATTAGTGTTCTTATGAGCACTTCCACAGTTATTAACGGAGAGCTTTCTTTGCCGATTGACCTTTTTTGCATGTGTTTATCGTGTGGCAGGTACGAAGATACTCTATGCCCTGGGAATCGAGAAAATTTCCTTTACGAAAAGATCCTCGACCAGTGGGATTCGAACCCATGACCCTCAGCATGGTCATGCTGAATAGCTGCGCGTTTACCGCTACGGCTATCTGGGCCCCTCGTTCAATATCCTAATAATATCAAATAAAGGTATAGACAATATTTAAATAAGGTATAACACCAAAATATTGCATACATAGGGGCACAGAGAGTTCTAGCGGTAAACGCGCAGCTATTCAGCTAGACTACCCTGAGAATCGTGGGTACGAATCCCACCAGTCGAGGGTCTTTTGGTAAAGTTAATTTTCTCGATTTGCAAGAGCATAAAGTATCATCGTACCTGCCAGACAATATACACATGCAAAAATGGTCAATCGGCATGGAAAGTCCTTAGTCAATAACTCCGGAAGTGGTCATAAGAACACCTGCCTGCTTAGAAGCAGGCTTTGTCTCAGTTGGGACGTAACGCCAGAAATAAAAAGAAGAAGAAGAAGAAGAAGATTGGAGCGAGTTTTTCGTTTCTTCTCAGGACGGGATGCAATTCATGGCTACTGCGATTGCAATGCACGTACTAGCGTATTACAGGATTATCTATATAAATAAAAATGGAATGGTGTTTGTATGTCACGAAATGGCTTACGAACGGGTCAACGGATTTGAATGATTCTTTCTCAGTTTTGTTCGTCAGGGGTTCCGACGTGTTCGTGTGTATAATAATCCCAGGATATTCACCGGGAAAGTTGAAAAACCGAGCGCGAACGAAACTGTCATTTTACATGGGACGATCAAAAGCATTTTTCAATAGCCTACTTGATGGCAAGACGAAGTTTGCCGGGACCACTAGTTATTATTAAAATAGAATTGCACTCCGTACACCTTCAAATGCGTTGAAAGTGGTCTATCGCAAGTTTTCGCAAAATAATTTGTACCCTACTTGAAAGCTCTTGTTTTTAGCTTTCGAATGAACTTATTCTCATCGCGGGCATTCGCGGGCTACTAATGTCTTAGCGTACTTTTATAAAAAATAATATGTTTTTTGAACAATTTTAACTTTAATTCACTTTGTATGAAAATAATGAAAATTTTTATTCAACTCAGGTGTGCTTTTTGTATATACAAACAACTTCTCTGAAGATACTATTGCGGCTTGAGCTCTCTTTAAATTTATAAATAGCTTGTGAAAAATGGATCGTCAATATTAATTTTCTTGAAAAATCATATCCACGGTCCACTCAAGGGGCTGTAAAAAATTCAAACTCCAATGAATTTGCTTCAAACTTTGGATTTGAACAACAAAAGTGTTGAGGAAGTCGGGAAAAATATTACTGTTCGGATAAAACAATTTTGATTTTTGAGGTTTTGGCCGCCCTCGGACCATTGTGCGTCGGTCTCCCAAGGAACATTGGAATATCTATAAAAGTAGATCACCAATGTTTGGTATGGAAATGGATTCATAACCTAAAAGAGTTTTTGGGGACGGACCTGGTGTAGTGGTTAGAACACTCGCCTCTCACGCCGAGGACCTGGGATCAAATCCCATCCCCGACATAGTCACTTATGACGTAAAAAGTTATAGTGACGACTTCCTTCGGAAGGGAAGTAAAGCCGTTGGTCCCGAGATGAACTAGCCCAGGGCTAAAAATCTCGTTAATAAAGTCAAACCAACCAAACCTAAAAGAGTTTTTTTTGTGAACTTGTAAAACAATGGTGCAAACACAGAGAAACAGACGTAACACTTAGAACAAATCGCTATAAAAATCATAGTCGCGAAAACATGTACGCCCAATGCTAAAACCACTGTAGTTGGCCGATTGACCAACAGGTGGCTGTAGTGAGCAAACGTCAAACACGAACGAAAACGACGCGAGCGCTGCGGTTGGTCGATTGACCACCTACCATATATTCGAGTCGATCGTTAAAAAGTTGGTCGATGGACGGCGATGAGAGTGTGACGTCTGTTTGTCTGTGGTGCAAATATTGAGCAACAAAAATGTTATCACGATTTGAATATTCTTTTTCGTGGTAAAAATGAAACTGCTGGTAGAGGGGTTTTAATTACAAGAAACACATTCCCACCTACATTCTAAGCCTTGAAAAAGGTTGCAGAATCATGACCATATTCGTAGAAAACAGTGTCATTCAATCCCGGGCTGGATCCTAAGAGAAATTTTCGTAGAAAAGTGTACAAATTTGTCTAATATCAAAATTAGTTTAGTTAAAAGTAGTTTTCTCTAAATTTTTACTCTTTTTAGTAAAAAATCATCTTTCATGAAGTCACTGAAGGTCATATTTCATAACTTGAAAATTCACCTTCTAATCGCTTGCGCTACCTCTAAATCTTAATATTTTTGGATCATATTTGAGGTTTCCCTTTTCACGTGATTCAAATCCAGAAGAGCACACGAATTTTTGGTTTTGAGAACTTTCGAAAAATAAGCCGCACCCTAATGTGCATGAATCTGACATAATCCTGAGCGGGATCCACGAAACTCTATGAGCAGAACTTCAACAGAAAATTGGTCAAGATTCTCTCAAAATCAAGGACAGGATTCTAAGCAAAGCTCTCGCTTCGTCTTGATCGGTCTTAAACATAATTTTAAGTGTCATTCTGAAAAAATGTTGAGTAATTTTTAAATCTTCATTTGATTTTTTACTGCTCGAAATTCCCACAGCAGACATAATTTTAGAATCTATAATACATTTTTAATAACCTAAAGAATGTTCTATACAAGCTGAAACTCGTTTGGTGTTCCATAAAAGATTGTAGTAGAATGGTTGAATGTTACTTTTTACACCTCTTCGATATTTTTTATTAAGATTTGACCTGGCAGTGATTGAGATTTTTTATTTTGTATCTTACAGTGAAAACAGCTTTCAAAGACAATGGTTATATCCATTAGCGTAACTTGAACTCAAATCTAGAGGGAGCTTGACTCTTCTGATCGAAAAAATCCCTTAAGTAAGGTGTATACTTAGCATGAGAGTCAAAATTTTCTAGGGGGGTCTAAGCCCCCCCTAGCCCCCCCGTATTTACGCCAATGGTTATATCAATTATCATTTGAATACATCATTGAGGAGCTACTCTTTGATGTATTTCAAGTAATTTACTATTGATTAGTTACAAAATTTGTGATTTCCACATTGCTGTTTTGCAATAACACTTCTAGAGGAAAACTTGACTAAATCTACGCAAAATTTATAAAAAAAGTTCTTTTCAAATCTTAAACAATTTTCTCCGGTTTCTGTACGAATATCTTGAAAAAATGTAATATATTTGATTTTTTTTCTTTTCGAACTCTATTTTGGGCATAAGCTCCTAAATTCTTTCTAGTTCTTCAGGGCAAAAATTTCAAAACTCTGCCTAGAAACAGATGGATGTTTGGGAGGATTTATTTAAAAAAAAACATATTTCACCATAATTTGAAAATTTTGCCTGAAACGTCTAACCATATGAACTATAAATTTCTTCGGAATTTTTCAGAGCATCTTTCAGATAACATTTAAAAGTTTTCAGAATATTTTCATTGGACAAATAAAAGAATAAACATATTTTCTTGGCGAATTTTAGTCAATAGTGTAATGCGTTCTGAACTTAAGAAAATATTTTAACAAATTATTAAACTTTTGATGATTTTCATAAAAATTCTTGTAGAAATCGCTCAAAGTGTTTCAAAAATAATTTCTGATGAGCTCTGATTTAGGGGCGCTAAAATGGAGGTTCGCCAAGGGCGCCATGATACCCCGCTACGGCTCTGGTTAAGGTACAACATATAATTATATAATCTATTGAGCAAAAACTTTATTTTATTGAAGATATATTTTTTTTAATTATTCGTTGTTTAAAAACAGAATTCATTGAACATGATCAACAAACTACTTTAATTTGGAATGGATCTCCGTAGTTATCGTCCAAATTCAAATCCGTTTGGCAAGCAGTTGCTAGATAGAGAAAAAATAACAATTTTAATGATTGGAATCTTTCGAAATTCTTAGCGATTGTTATAATCAAACAATGAAATAATAAAAATGCATTCCCAGAATTAACGAGTGATTCAGATATTTGATAGGACAATTTTGATAACACTTTGAATCTGATGTCCTCATGATTAGTCAGGCTATTCCATCAAGACCATTGGGGTTTATTCACAAATTTCATAACGCTGAAAATCGCCATTTTAGACACCCACCCACGTAACGCATTTTGTATGAATGTTTTTTGAATTTTGTATGAGCTGTAACATTTTAAAGACACCCACCCACCCCCATCAGCGTTATGAAATTTGTGAATGGGCCCTTGATACATCAAAACAAATCGATGAGTTATTTGGGTGGAGATCTCCTGCAACATTGAACCCGTAAGGGCCCATTCACAAATTTCATAACGCTAGAGGGGGTGGGTGGGTGTCTCTACGATGTTACGGCCCATACAAAAATTGAATAATATTCATACAAAAAGCGTTACAAGGGGGTGGGTGGGTGTCCAAAAAGGCCAATTTCAGCGTTATGAAATAAATGAATGAGACCTAATTCATATTGAACGCATAATTCCTTGCTTTACTATAATGATATTTGAATAATTCCCTAAATTATAGCATATTTTATTATTTTGAAGAAAAAAATGCCCCAATAGAAAATAAGAATAAAACCAAAAGGGATTGTTCAAATATTACGTAACGCAACAGGGGGAGGGAGGGGGTCTTACCTAGTTTTACGGTCCATACAAAAATTTTAAATTTTCCATACAAAAGCTGTTATGTGGGGGAGGGAGGGGGTCCAAAATTGGCAAATTTTGCGTTACGTAATATTTGAATGAACCCAAATAGTAGATTCTAAATATTTCCTGATAATTAATTCACCGGAGTTTGTTTATTACCCTCAAAATAGGCAATCCTAATTCCGTTCGGTGTAATTCAACACATTAAGAAATTTATACTCAGAAACTGAGTTGATTGTTATGGATTAAGTTCACATATCATAGAAACTAGGGTTTCGTTCTACTTCGTCGTAAGAGCTACTATTCGTCGTATCAAACTTAAAATGTTCCACTACGGCGAATATTCCAACTTACCTGCAACATAGATTCATTTTCCGAATGTAATTTTGTGAAAGCTTTTATGATTCGTCTACCTGTACACCAAAAATGCAATGAAACTACTGCATTTCGACAAATAACTTCAGTTCAATTATCCACTTTTCACTTTTTCACCGAAATCGCATGGACGAACACGATTTGAGAGAAATGCTTAGCGATCGACATCAGTCACACCACTTTCCAACACAAGTTTCTTCCCGCCCCCGTGGGTGACATACTTCGCCGGGCACTTATTTTCACTATGGAAAACCTTCGTACTTCTTCACTAAAGGATTTCATTCCAATCACACGCCGTAAAACTTCAATAAATCATCAAACTTTACGAAATGTCCTCAACCTCCGCGTATAATTGAGAATGTAAACAAAGTTCAATCCGTCGTACTGAGAAAAAAAAGCTTGTGCGCATCAATGTGTGTGCGACACTCGACGTAAAAATACGGTTCCTTTGATTGTGTTGTTTTCGCTGTACTGTGAGCAAATGCCATAATTGTGCGGTCAAAGGAATTGTGTTCATATGTTTGGGCTGAGTTTTGATGACGAACAATTAATTTTAAAGGAAATTAGTATATTCCATCATGCTGAAGGAATAGAGGGAGATGCCCGTAGATCTATATATTCTAGTAAAACATTTTATTATAGCGTTGATATATTGTGTTTTAACCATTCAATACATCACAGTGAGTCGTAAGTTGTGAGACGAATCTGGAAACTGATTGCAACGGAGTTGAAAACGATACGACGGATTGAGAATACGCTAAGATGCATTTTCTTTGCATTATTTCCAAAAACAGATAAAGATTTATCAAAATGTTATTGTACAATGCTAAAGCCGTTTTGAGAAAGAATTGTTTGGCATCGGTTTGTATCAGCATCATTCACTGCAATAATGGGAAAATTGCAGTTCTCACTGATCAATGCTTAATACGATGGATACTAGCACATAACCCTATTCGTTATTTGCTTACTTTTTCATGCTTATTTTTTATGAAAATGGAGACAAAAAAAAAGTAAATTACATCTTTAGCACGCCATTAACGACAAATCAATGAAACTGATTCGACCTGATACAATTACCCTAACTACAATATTTTTGGGGTGTGCAGCGGTGTAAATTGAAGCCCTTGCGGTACCACCCTAATCTGCGATCGAAGCTATCGCAAAAAGGAGAAAAATAAAAATCAATAACAGTTCGCTGTCAAACGTTTTTCATAACACACAAAGGGAGAGAAAATTTTTGCATCGGCCGCATAAAACTTTCGGAAAACTTTAGCCCACTTTTCTGACCTCGGCGGTAGTTTCTTCCGCAGTTCCGCTGCTTTGTGTTGTGTTCCGATCGTTATCATTGCATCTGTCTGGAGGTGGTGAGTCAATCATCCGCACCAATCGTGATTGACCGTAGGCGGCAGAGGATTTTCTAGTCACAGGACAATAATCCAGGATGAACATAAAAATGCCAGATTTCGACGTGAAAAAGTTCGTCAAGGATGCGGGATCCACACTTTCACGGGTGGTTCAGGTGAGTCCAGCTTGGTGGGAAGCTAAATTTTTAAATAGCCCATGAAATCGGTGCCAAATTTTCTACTTCGATTTATCGATTTGTTTGGGTACATCGTCCATCAATTTCAAATTACAGGGCTGGTAGGTAGTCTCTTTTTAGTGAGTTGGTCACTATTTTCGTGGTCTGATGATAAAGATACTAAAGACAGGGTCAGCTTTTCTAACTCAACAGCAATAATGTTTCATAGATGCAGATAATTTGATAGGAAATCAAAATGTCTAGGAAAAATCCCGTCAAACTTTTTGGAAAAATTCGGGTGAATATTTCGTAGACATTCAAACGAAAAGTATGAAAATTTTACTTTTCATTTTTTTCGGACTAAATTCTGGCATCTGGATTCTGAGCCTTTCTTAGCCAGCTGATTGGATTCCGCGGCTACGAAGCAAAGCCATGCTGAAGGTTTCTGAGTTAGATTCGTGTCAGGCCAGGATCTCTTCGTAATGGAAATTTCCTTGACTTCCCTGTGTATAGAGTATCTTCGTACTTGCCACACGATATACGAATGCGAAAATGGCAACTTTGGCAAAGAAAGCTCATTGAACACTAAGCTGAGATGCAGGCTCTGTCCCAGTGAGGAAGTAATGCCAAGAAGTTATAACGTAAAGTATGCAAATTTTACTATTTTTTTTTCGGAGAGAATCTCCTTAGGAAACGAAACAAAAATAAATGAACAAATTTTAGTGAAAACCAGTACAGTATGAATTGCTAGTAAACTTTCTACAGTGATTTTCGACTGTAGAAGGAATTTTCAACCCCCCTTCTGACAGGATCCTAACAAAACTCTTTCGGAAGGCAAACCAGAGACTCTCAGGAATTCCAAGCAGATGTTATTCAAAGAGTGTCAGAAACTCGTTTAGGAACTTTGAAGTTGTATCTTTCACTTGCTTCTGTCTTTCACTCTTAATCAGTGCAAAATCAATCTCACTTACAGTATTGGACAAAACATATGCAACTTTTTCGATTTTTTATACAGAATGACCAACTTTGGTAAGCTAGATCTCAGTTATTTATGGACCGATTCGAATAAAATTTTCACAGAACATCAGATATAACTGGAATTTTAACATATTGTTTTGGAATATTTTTTTCAATCACGAGTTTATAAGTAATAACGGTTTAACTAAAGTGTAATTTTCGACGCAAAATTCAAAACTATTTATTTCAAAATCTGATAGCCCTACTCAAAAACTGTCTTCAGCAAACTTGTTCGCTAAAATCTACATCTTTGCAGAAGATACCATAAAGCTGTTTCTTCAATATATTTAGTTATTTCATTTATAAAAAATCGTTACTTTAGTCAATCCGATACTGCTTTCAAACTTGTGATTGGAAAAATCACTCAAAAATATATGTTAAAATTCAAGTTATGTCTGATGTTCTGCCAAAATTTCATTCAAATCGGTCCATAAATAACCGAGATATGGCTTACCAAAGTTGCTCATTTTGTATGGAAAATTGAAAAAGTTGCAAATGTTTTGTCCAATACTGTACAGTGTACATGCCTTATGCCAAATTAGTTTGGTCAAATGCCATGATATGAGACTTGGTACATGCTATATGCGTTGAACGTTAATCAGGTATTGTCCTATAAATTGAACTCAAGGGATTAATAGCTATGGAACGACTGCAAGACAACCGCGTTTTAAAGAAGAATAATCAATAAAGTCAGCACACTTTTCACATCAATCATCTGCATTTAAATTTTGTATAATCGTCCCAGAGGCGTCGCGTGGCCTAATTATCAACATGTGCACTTCTAATTTATGTTGAATTCGTTGTTGAACCTAGGTTGAAACTGGCGCAACCTGTTCTGAACCACAGTTTCAACCCCAACCCGATTCAAGTTCGACCGAACTATAATTTGCTTGACGTTGGTTTAGTTATGTGCTGATAACCGACCCAGTTCCTAAAAACGGAAACAACATTAGTGTCATTTTATATATGTCATTATTAGGTATACCTTGGATTCAAACCATTTTTTTCTAAGGTAATAAAATGTATAATCAATCTTTACTAACCTTCGTTTTCAAATATAATTTTTTTCTAGCCTTTCAGTTGATTAAAAACATTTATGATTGCAGATGCTAATCGAGTCGTTTAGTTTTATTTTTTCACTTTTTCAATTTCAACGATTAGTCATCATTATGGAGAAATTGTAAAATTGCATATAAAAATAATTCAAATTATGCGGGTCATCAGTTTCGATTTATAAAGCACTGGATTCTAACTAATATTGCAATATAGAGTTAGTGATCATAACCCACATATTTTTACATAAAATTATTACAAGATCGTTCGTTTCGTGTGCTTGGTGCACGCATCAAGAAAATTGCTCGCTTTTTAACCACACCACAAGCGTCATACTAACGATGACGGTACGGAGGGCACGACCGCTTTTGAATTCATTTTCTGATTGACCATCACAAGTACCACCGCGCTAATACTGTATGCTGGAAGCGAGGTTCTTAACCAGTATTGTACAAAAAAAACGCGCGGGCCCTGAGTCTCAAATTTACAGAAACTTCTTACCGTCAGCCGTCTAAAAAACTATAAGGGTACATCCCTATGCGGTTGTACGAACTGGTGACGTAGGACCACGATAGTTAATTCAACTGAATTTGATGTCGTTCTTGTTGCTCGTTTTGACTTCATACTGTTTTCAGTGCTCGAAACTTTCGTAAATACTTATGCATATAACGATTTGCAGCCAAGTGTACGTTTAATCATGTCCCAAATATACATTATCTTTATCCGATGAATTCGTCATATTTATCTTTGAAAATGTGAAATTTCACTTCAGGTTGTATGATCATTTTGAAATTATATTAGTAACCTCCTATGAAATATATGGTAGCATTGGAAAGAACAGTAGTGATTGAGGCTTGTTCAGCATGCTGAAGCAAAATCTAAGTAATTCTAATTAAATAATATTTAACAGCAATGTGTCTATAGGAAGTTATTCGAGGATTATAATGAAAACTTCAGTCATCGCTTTGTTGATCTTATGGTTTGAGAGAAACATTATTCATTGCTTGGCACTGTGATAAATAAAGTCGGAAATATTACTCTGTTAACTCTCTTACACACATTTGGTGGCCCTGAAAGAGCCAAAGGCTTTGTTAGCTCGGATGCTGTCATAGATGAATCGCACTACAGGATGTTATCAGTTGATTGCCATGGTTAAACGAAGAATCCCCAACGCAAGTGTAGAAATTTGTATAAGTTCTCTGCTTATATTGTCGCACCGCCACCAAACCGGATCGCGCCAGTGAGACTCGCGACGCGCCTCAACTCGCGCGATTTTGAAATCAGTTTTTTAGTGTGGCGCTGCATTCTTACGATTTTTATGAACACAGCGCACTATTCACATATTAGGTAGCTGCGACGCACGGGGCCCGAGAAAACAATTATTATAAATAAATGTTGGTTCTGATTTCTACCGGATACATAATAAGACGAACCAGTTGAATGTTTCGTGGCACACATCAGCAACAGGTATTAGATCACACGGCTGAAGTCGAAATCTGAAAAAGTTTGAAATCTTGAGCGATACCACAAGCCGGACGCTCGATTTGTCTAATAATAGTAGTAATGATGCCTAACGGGCTTGATTCTTGACTGCACCACAGATGAGTTCATCACGAGCCGAAATCTCATAAACCAGATGCTGATCAACAGCTCAGCAGGCTTCTGGCTGCGAGGTGCTCCTCGCTAAGCAGGTTCGGTGGAGCTCTTACCAGCTCGAAAGCGAAAATGGAATGAAACCGAATCTGGCGAAGGAAGCATGCTTTAAACTCTTAGATTAGCAGATCATGCTCCTCCCATTCGTGCTCTTCTCTTCTAGTCGACCAATCTGGAGAATGGGTATGTTCCAATAATGTGTTGGGCTTAGAATTACTTGCGAAAAATTATAATGCGTGAGAAATTGATCAAACATGAATAGTTGGAATGCTTGACATTTTCTAAATATTCTCTAGTTAGCTATTGATAATCAATAGTTTTCTTTAGTATGAAGGTGAATTTCTGATTAATGGGTGCCAAAATGATGAAAATTGTTCAATCAGAATTTCTCTTCAAAACCATTCTAAATATGTCGCAATTTTGTTACATGTGATAATTTTCATAATCGAAATGCTCCCATAAAATATGGCAAATCAAAGACACTGTTGGGAATGCCACTCTAGTTTACAATCGTTGTGAAATGTTGAGCATTTACCCCGACGGCACTGCAGCAGCGTCCACGAATAGTCTCAAATTGTCGTGCCATCAATTATTCATAACAAATTAAACTTTATACGAAGCTGCGAGATTGATTGAGGAATATAAGATGTAATAAGGTCGGAAATATTATTCCTTCAACTCTATTCCACAAATTAGATGGTCCTGACAAGGGCCAATGGCTTTCTTAGCCTCGATACGGTCAGATAAGTAGCACTACGGGATGTTATCACATGATTGCCATGGTCAAACGGGAAATTTGCTTATACGACGAACCAGCTGAATGGTTCGTGGCGTGGATGGCGCACAACAGCAACGGGTATTGGATCCCCGGGCACAACTTGAAATCTTGAAACGATGCTCACTCTTGAAATCTTGAGCGATTTCACTAGTCTGACGTTCGATTAGCAGCAGCTCTTCGGATCAGCAACTCTGGGGGCTTCTGGTATTTGGCTCCTACCGGGCTTGCTTCTTGACCACCAATTTATCACGAGTCGAAATCTATGAGCGCGGCAGTAGTCCGCCGCTCGGAGAAGCGCCCAAGCCATCATCATCGCCGCCGCAAGTCAATCTTGCGTCTTGCTCTTCCGACGACACAAATTGGACTGTGACGCGGGTGCAAAAGCAAAGCGAGAATGACTCGCCCAATCGTGTTCACAGTCCGACCGCAAAAAGAAGACTGAGGGAAGAAGCAGGGACCCGTTTGCTTTTATAGTGGGAAGCGATACCGTCGAAAAATGCTTGAACGTGATTGGTTGTATAAGAAAGGGGTCAACATTTATCAAATTTTCAATAGTTAAACAACAAAATTCACTTATCGGATATATTACTAACGATGCGTAGATACATTTCTGATAGAATGATACTACTATCGTAATAATTGGTTCATAAACAACTGAGTTATTAACGTTCAAAATCTCTCCTAATTTCGTTACATGTCTCATTTTCCGTACTTTTAAAGTGCACCCCAATATAGAAAACAAAGACGTAGTCCTACGTCAAAATCACGCCAGTACTTCACACCACAAGCGTGGTGATGTTGAAAGCGCGAAGGAAAAAAGAGAGCAAGCAAAATGGATCTCTCTCGTGGATTGATTTGTCTCTTGTCTCCCCACCGCTCGCTCGCACAGATTGATGTGGCAAGACTGTGCACCGTCCAGAGTTGACGCTTTTGCTACTTACACACTGGCATTTGTAGTGCAAAAAACATTCTACCACATATACAGAATTGTGTGTACGACGAAAAGCAACGCGTCTCCCGATGAGAGTGCACACGTTGGGTTTCATCGTCACAGCAGTAACGTGTAGCGTGGAACAAAGTGTTGCGTAGCATGCATCGCACTGAGCGCGTAGGGAAAATTAGGGCACAGATCTCGCGCCGCACCAAACAGCTTTTGCATTTAATTCGAATAGCAAAAATATAACAACAAATATTTTGAAAGGTGAAAATTGCGATGATCAATGATAAAGATAATTGAAATAGGCTAAATTTTATTGAGAGAATTAAAGAATCGTAGTAATTGTAGGTTGTTATGATGAACGATTTGCCACCTGTGCAGTGCACATGTTGCACATGTGGACGCGACGCCTCTGAATCGTCCATTATGCCAAACGTCGATTAGGCCAAACGTTTATTATGCCTATTGTATTTATACCTAACGCCCGTATGCCTAACGTATTTATGCCTAATATCGTGTACCCGATTAAATTTTAACATTTCTTTCCAACCTCTTGGATCGACTACGTTTTATAACGAATGCTTGGACAAAGCATGTTGCACAATATTGATTGTTAAGAAATAGTGATATTGGCGCTAATTCCCTAGCCTTTAAGATGAAGATGAATCGAAGCCAAACCTTAAAATTTCAATAGTACAAATCTAGAGAATCAGATAGTGGTTCAAGCTGAAAACATGATCGATTGGTCGCCAAAAATGGATGACTAATCGATCAAAAATTATTGTTGGAAAAGAAGAAAAGAATTGGGCATTTTTAGGTGACGAATTGTTGCTGAGTGATTCATTTCAATAAATCGATTACTGAAACGTTCAATTGAAAAGTACATTTTTCATACATTACAACTACTTATTGGCCTGATTTCTAACTACAAGCCATTCATGGAAATCATGTCTTACTCCGGAACAGTGCCTCAGCTGACGTGATGCCTAACGGCGAATACAGCTTAAACAAATAAAGTTAGAGAATAAAAAAATATATCACGCTCTGGGATATATCTTTTGCAACCAACGAGAACATCGAAATCCTTGTGAAGAGAAGTGTGTTCAATTTGTATAACTACTCGTCTTCTTCTTCTTCTTCTTCTTCTTCTTCTTCTTCTTCTTCTTCTTCTTCTTGGCATTAACGTCCTCACTGGGACAGAGCCTGCTTCTCAGCTTAGTGTTCTTATGACCACTTTCACAGTTATTAACTGAGAGCTTTCTTTGCCAAAGTTGCCATTTCCGCATTCGTATATCGTGTGGCAGGTACGATTATACACTATGCCCAGAGAAGTCAAGGAAATTTTCTTTACGAAAAGATCCTGGACCAACCGGGATTCGAACCCAGACACCTAGCCTAGTTATATATATAACTACTCGTGCGGAACCCAAATGGCTGATAGAGCTGATTGTTAACCTTCTTTCTAGTACCTATTTGGCGATATTGGTTTGCAAAGACAATTTGCGTACCTCTTTTCTGCAATTGCATACACTAGTTGGTTCTCCCTGTTATATTTACTATCCTTGATTGATAAACAAACACGTTATTTTTTTCCTAAATTCTCTAACAGAGTTTGTCCCTTCGGAAGGGAAGTAAAGCCGTTGGTCCCGAGATGAACTAGCCCAGGGCTAAACATCTCGTTAATAAAGTCAAACCAACCATAAAGCAACATCTTATCATTGATCCCACTAACTTTTTTGATAATTTTAGTCACTAAAGTCACTATTTGTTTGCTACTAGACCACTTCTTCTTCTTCTTCTTTGCATTACGTCATCACTGCGAGTCTGCTTCTCAGCTTAGTGTTCTTATGAGCACTTCCACAGTTATTAACTGAGAGCTTCCTTTGCCAAAGTTTCCATTTTCGCATTCGTATATCATGTGGCAGGTATGATTATACTCTATGTTCATGGAATCGAACACATACACCTTCCGCATGGCTTTGCTTTGAAGCCGCGGACTCTAACCATTCGGCTAAGGAAGGCCCATCGACCACTATCAGCCCTGAAATTAGGGTAAGCAGGGGCAAGCTAGTTCAGTATTATTTTGAGCACAATTTATATTTCATTAGATGACAAGCTACTTGTTGGTTAAACAGATAACAATAACTGTCATTTCTTACTTGTTAAAATTAACAATGTATATTCCTGAAGCAATGCATTACATACAAACGATGTATAATCGGAAAAGGAGCAATATAGATCACCTTGTTTTGTTAGAGCCATTTATGTAATATGTTTCATCTATATGCTTACAGTTGACCGAGGAAAAGCTGGGCACATCGGAGAAAACCGAAATGGATCGCCACTTTGAGCATCTGAGCGAACGGTCGGACTGCGCCCGGACGTGGACGGAGAAAATCGTTCGGGACACGGAAGCGGCACTGATACCGAATCCGGCCAACCGGGTGGAAGATTTCATATTTGAGAAAATCGAGAAACAGAAACCGAAAAGGCTGAGTAACTTGGAATACCTGGGGCTGGACATGATCGAAGGAGGGGGTGAATTTGGCCAGGATGGCGCGTACGGCAGTGCGCTGATCAAGGTCGGGCAGGCCGAGCAAAAGCTGGGCTCGTGTGAGCGTGATTTTATCGGATCGGCCGGTATGTGTTTCATTCAGCCGCTAAAAAAATTCCTGGAAGGAGAAATGAAAACCATTACGAAGGAAAAGGGTATCCTGGAAAGTAAGAGGTAAGTGAGTTTGGCGAGGGGAGGGGCACATTACGATTATTGACCGGGAATTATTTAATATTCTAGGTTGGACCTTGATGCATGCAAGAACAGGGTACGAAAGGCAAGAAGCATGTTGGGGCAGCAAACGGTGAGAGATCTTACTTATTACTAACCGTTATAATGCATAAAATTGTATAAATTGGAGATTAAAATGCCGAATACCACGATGTAAAAAAGTGGAAATTAAATGTTCAAGCAACTGGATCTCAGCGAACTGTGGACTGATTTTCGTTTTCAATGATTTTGGACCCATCATCTTTCTTAATAAATTTCACTATAAAACACAAATTTCAAAAGAAAATTCGTTTTGAATCGGTGCTTCAATACGTGTGACTCACAATTCAAGTAGGGGCCACGATTAAAGCTGTTATTATAAATATGTTTGTACATTAAACATAATTCTTTTGAATGTCTTGAAAACTGATATTTGATGGAGGTTCAAAATCGTGACCTGAAAACATGAGATAGATTTGATTTACAAAAGTAATACTCTGCATGGTGTTTCTATAACTAATAATTGATAATATGACGAATTTTATTTTACGAAATTGTAGGTTTTTAATAAAAATATTTTTTATAAAAATGTACCTGTGCGGGGTGACTTGCAACACTTTATTCCTAAGCAATTTAGAGTTTTATAAAAGTGAAAAACTTTTGTGTTAGGTCTACATTATAATCAAAAGAGTAAAAAATCATCGATCAACTACAAACACTTCTTAAAAATATTGTTCAGTTAAGATTTTGGACCTTGATAAATTAACGCCTCTTTTCCTCATACAAAAAAAACTTAATTATTTTCTTACAAAACCGTATTCAAAATGCTCTTGTACTGGTTCGAAGGCTTTAAATACATGCATAACAATACTTAACAAGTGTGGCTAATAAAAAATATCAACATTTTGTTGGCAAAAACAAAATTACCATTGAGTGTTGCAAGTCATTTGAATAAATTTCACCTTTTCTATGACTTTTGATATTCAATCTTCTGTCACGTCATTCTGTAGGCGAGCCAGTCATTAAAAGTTCTACAAGGTATTTAGATTTTTAGATGACGTTTAGATCATGGTTTTGGTTGATTGAAGTTGAAAAGTGTTGCAAGTCACCCCGTTTGACGGTACTTTATTCTGTGCAAATTTCATGTTCAGAGAGAGGTAACTCCATAATAGCTTCAGGAACGTTTTAGCAGTGGAAGAAAATCTGCTGCTCAGCTAAATGCTCAATAAACGCTATCGTGAAACGGGGTGACTTGCAACACTTTTCAACTTCAATCAACCAAAACATGATCTAAACACGTGTCAAATATACAAATTGCAACTGCGAAAAGAAAATCGGTCCATAGGTCGCTGAGAACCAGGTACATTTAGTTCCCAATTTCCTAACACGGTATTCCACGTTAAGTTTTTAAACACGGTATATGGTGGATTGATCATACGCTAGGTTTGAGTACAATCATTATATGTATAGTCTAACGGATAGAAATTTCGGAGCCAACCAAACATAATAGTTTAAGAAAGCTTGAATTTGTGGGGGCAGTATTGTGACTGGTTAATATGTTGATTATCAATCAATAAGAAATGTTTCTTATTCTGGTCAAACTTGCAAAGACTTCATTGGTTATTATATCTTTTTTTTATGTACCGTAAAACGTGGTGAATAGAAAAAGTGAGGCGAATAGAAACAAAGCGACCTTCAGTTAAAAATGCGACTATTATGTAAAAATGAACTTTAAAAACTTACTGAAATATTTGTTTTCCATTAGTTCAATAACAACAGAGTATCGCTAAACTATTTTCAAATTTAAAATTTTGCTACATTTCTCATTAAAAAAAACAAGAAGAAAATATTGAAATTTCAATCATTTTTGATAGCTTGAAACATCCGCCATTTTGGCTGAATTCAAAAACGATCGAAAATTGAACTTTGTTTTAAAAATTTTATTTTTTTTCTTCACTAAGTAAAAACATTTTGATATTTCTTCAAGATGCACTTGAAAATGTGTTTATTTTTTCATTAAAATGGAAAAAGTATTGATATTTACTGAACAGTGTTTCTATTCGCCCCATTGCGGGGTGAATAGAAACATACAACATTTTCATAAATATTTGTACGATATAATTTTTATTTTTTATCAAATAAATGGTATTCGCCCCATTTTACGGTACCGTAAATTCCGGCGAAATTGATAAGTAGGGTGAAATTGATCACCGTGTCACTCGATTTTATCTCTTCCTAATGGAGCACATATTTCAATGTAACCTGCAATGATAGTGTGTTATGAAGTTTTTGTGTTAAAGAATGTTTATTTCTATGAAAATAATGTAAAATTACACAATCATGTAAGGTGCAGGATTGACAAACATCCATTAACCAGGATTTGAACATGGTATAAGCCTGAAAGTTTGTGAGGCTGCTAGAGATTTATCCTCAAACCATATTTCACAACCAAAACTTGTTCCAATTTGCTCATTTTTTGGAAATAATTGAATTTTTGTTAGATACCAGGAAATTCCTTTGGAAATTGCATACATTTAGGCGTTTTCCGCGTAATGTAGATTTGATTTAATAACTAACAATAATTGCATTGATTAAGTGATCAATTTCACCCCGAAATGAGATATTCTGATTTTTTATTTTAGAGATATTACTTAGCATTAAAATGGAATTTGTTGGAAAATTTACCTATATGAGTCAATGAGGCTCCCCTTCGTACTTGTTTTCCTGCATTTAGTTGTTTGACATTGTCAACATTAGAGAAAAGAGACAAGAAAAACCATGAAAAATGATCAATTTCACCCGAAATTATGGTATGAAGTGAATATACGCCATTATGTTCATAAATATATTAAAAAAAAAAAAAATTTTCACAGTGAAAATAAAATGGGCATTCAAGCAATTAATTGAACTTGTTATCAAGTTACCAGAATTTTGATCAGGTGTTCTCGTTGTCCAGTGCTCAGGAATTGCTATTCATTAGACTGTAAATATAGTGACTCTAGGTTCCAGCGGTAAGAGGAACAATGTTAATATTCTGGCAGATATGTAATTTCAATGAAACCTTCTTGACTTGAGGACATCATTCAGGCAACACAGGTCGCTTAACTAAACGTGCATGAAATAGCCATCTCAGATATCTACTAACTTGCACTAACCTAACCGCACCTTATCTTTTACCTCCTCTGTTTTCTTGTAACGTTTAACTGACAGAAGGATGGAATTTCTCCTGAGGCAGTTCTGGACCAGGTATAGTTAGTAGTTATACCATTTCAGCTGTAGATTCATAGAATGATGCTTAAAAGCGTAGCAATTATGTAGTAGAATCTCATTCAACGACAGTATTCTTTGTTTTGATGTAGATTAAGAAAATGCACGTTAACACGCTTAAATTTGCATGCATAAATGAAAAAGAAATCACCCAACTACATACATTATATTCGGGCATTTTCAGGCCGAACGAGACCTCCGGGTAGCGCAGTCAGAATTCGATCGGCAGGCCGAAATTACAAAACTCCTGCTGGAGGGAATCAGCACAACGCAAGCCACTCATCTACGACATCTACATGCCTTCGTGGAATCTCAAGTGCGGTACTACGGACAGTGTAACAAAATTATGAGCGACCTACAGCGCGAACTGGCCAGGTAAGTGTCCTATTTGTGTAACTCAGTGTTTAGATATCCATAAACTAGCCGCCAAGCTTCCATGTCTAGTCCACACCGCACATACTATCACCCAGCTTAGGACTACAGAAAAGTCAACTTAACTACTCTCTTTCTCTCTACAAATCGCCTTCTTCCTCTGTCTGCTAATCCATCGCGGAAAAATATCTATCAAACCGACAGCATGCGTCCACCAACGCCCCGATTGCGCGTTAACAGTGAGGACGTAGACCTCACTAGTGGACCTCCCTATCTAAGCTCGTCTCAGCATCAGCTCTCCGTACAACTACTGACACAAGGCAGCAACTCACCTTCTAACCAGCAATGGCAACAGCAAACGATTACACTGCACGCGATGGCCGAGGAAGACATTCCCGTGGCCACAGTTCCTCAAAAGTCAAAACCAGTCCCGGCATCGTTTTCCATCGTCGATGACAGTGTGATCGCCGAGCTGGTGGCCAACAGCGATCCCAACGACATATCTGTCCTTTAAAATGTCTTAAACCCACTTCCTAGCTACAAACATCTTGAAGAATCAAAACTTGATGAGCTTTCTGAACTCTGTCCCCTTCGGTCGACTGAGACAAGTGAAGTCTTTCTTCCTAAAGACTGGAATAGGGTTGTCGTTTCCACCTGGAATTTGACTCGTGTGCTTTCAATGTGCTTGTTATAGCTAACTTTCAATTTGTATACATTTAAATGTGTTTTCAAATTTTACATAGATAGGTAGTGACGGTTTTGAACAAATTCAATAGATTACTAGTATATAAGAAGAATTTCCTGTAAAGAACAAAATAGACAAAAATTACAAAATAGTTTTTCAAGGTGATAGTTTAGCCCAGAGATGGCCAACGTACGGCACACAAAGAAGATTGTAGACTTTAATTATCACCTTAATGGTTTCGCATTATGCGTTTTACACAGTGCATTATGTGCTTTGACGAATCGTAATTCATACCGATCTGTTTGCTTCGATGCTGGTATTTTCCGTACTGGCTACGGTAGTATACCGTGGACGTACCATATTTGACACGGTTAAGGTGAAGATGAATCGAAGCCAAACCTCAAATTTTCAAGAGCACAAATCTGGAGAACCGAACACTCGTTCGAGCAGAAAATTTAATCGATTAATCACCACCAGCTAGTGACTAATCGATTAAGTTTTCAGTTTAAACGGATATTTGGTTCTCCAGATTTGTGCTCTTGAAAATTTGAGGTTTGGCTTCGATTCATCTTCACCTTAAGGAAATTCAGAATTCAAACATTTGTCAAATCGTCAAAATCTGTCCGATTTTGTCGAAATTTGAAGCTATGCTAGCTCAACTATTATAAATTTACAGAAAAATCAACAAAAGTAGATTAAACGTTTTTTTCTTCATGTTTTGATGACTTTTTGTGGACTTTTTTTTGGGTTTATTCTACGAGTGGCGTGAGGTGACAATTGTCGGTGTCATATAGCGAGGTGACAATTCTCGACTCGAGTGAAGTGACTCTTCATTTGATTTACACGGCGAGTCACTCCACTCGAATCAAGAATTGTCACCTCACGCCACTCGTAGAATTAACCCAATTATGTTCCTTAAAGATATATTGAAACGCACGCGCATCCTGCTCCGATAAGTTGAATCCATAGAGTAAGACTGAAATCTTAAGAATTGCTCTTAGAGTTGGCTTTTGCAACATCTGCTGATGGGCCAGGGATAATAATATTTTCATCAACATACAAAGTTACACACCTTTCCCCTTTAAAATTGCCTCCTCTTACTACAAATACCCTGCAATTATATACCTAGTAGTGCGTTGCTGTCCTTGTTACCTAGTTGCTTTGCCACTTAACTTAATAGCTTCCCCCTGATAGAAGTGATTGGTGGAACACATGCTCGAATTAGCTCGTATTGAAAATGCGCCCCCCTTTGCAGTTTGGGAGGTCCACAGCCATACGTCCCGGTGGCAGGCTACGAGGACGATGAGGCGAACGGTCTCTCCGGCCGGGTGAACAACATCGAACTGGGTGTCAATCCTGGTTACAAGCGGGCACGTGTTCTATGCTCGTACGATGCCAAGGACGGCACCGAGCTGAATCTCACCGCAAATGAGGTACTTTCATTAGGCAGCGTCCATTAATTACGTAACGCTAAAATTGGAAAATTTTGACCTCCCCCCCTGCGTAACGCTCTTTTTAAAGAAAAATTTCAAATTTTTGTATAATCCGTAACACTGGAGCCTACTCCCCCCCCCCTTCTTCTAGAGCGTTACGTAATTTATGGATGCCGCCTTAGATAACGATTGCTAAATTTTCTACTTAATACAAAATATGCTGATTCCATTATATTTGCAGGTTATCTTTGTTTGTGAGTGCAATCCGTCGAACAGCGATTACATGAATGGCAAGCAGGGCTTACTCAAAGGATTGGTACCAAAGGCATTTTTGGAGTTGTTGGATGATTAAATGTTTCCTATTTTGCGATTAATTTTAGTGTATACTATGCTGAAGTAATTTTTCAGTGTCAACTTAATGGGGGAAAGCCAATTTAAAAATGATTGTTATATACCCACTATTGCTTCAAAATATTTATTTGGAGTTAATTTTTGAACGAATTAAATCATTACGTTACGATTAAGCCTATGTTCATAATAATTAAGTATGAATTACTACGCCTGGTTGCGTGTTTAATTGATGATAAACACAGAAATAGCTAAACAAACTTTTACAAGCGAATGTATTCTCATTCCCATTTAAAAATATTTGACATGTTGCTTTTGGCCACTTAAACAAACATAGCTACTTAGCGCATACGGATTTTATTCTGAAAGTAAGACGTTTTGCTGAAATCGTAACAAAATAATTAAAAAAAACAGCGTCTATTATGTTGTGAATACAGTTTCGTCAATTAAAGTTAGCATACAACAAGAAAAAACGAATTAACGACTACAAAACAAAACAACAATGAGAACAATAATATTAAACGGAAACACACAAACACATTCCTCCTTGCGAAAATTAGGAAAAACGAACAACGCCCATCTCCTCAATCGAGGAAATAATTTTGTTATTGTTGTGTATTTGTGTGATTTGTACACACCACGATGATATTCACGGCTCATATTATGCGTTGCACAGTGAAATGGATATCTCAAAATAAGACATTTTATCGTCTATCGTAAGCAATTGTTGCAAATGAGAAACGCATAAAAGAAAAGACATATGTACTCATACTCCTCTCTCTTGAACATTGTTTTATCATGTAAACTGGAACCTGATACTAAAAAAAAAACAAACAAACAACGTAATCATATTGTTTCTCAGAATCTCGATAATAATCGCTATTGAAAGGATGTTATTTATTAAATCTAATACCGCATCTAAGCTATGATATATCTATATACTTAAACTCAAAAATATCAAAATGAAATAATAACAAATCAATGCCATCAACGGAACCCACTGGAGTTTGACGATTGCATTAACGAGCAAATAAATAAAATTTGAAAACAAATAAAAGACACGGTTGATGAAATGGTGAGAAAAAATGTGCAACCTATCGCTTCCACTGATCATGTTAAAATATATCGAAAACTATTTTATCTCGTTAGTCTGTACCTTTCCGGACATTGTGCATGTTTGAATTGCTATGAAATAATAAGGCAAAATAAAAGAAGATGTTATGTTTTTTATTTAATAGTGACAATTCACATTTTTTTTGGATAATCAATAAATTTTAAAACAATTCCTCCATAAAAAGTTTCACAAATTACCCAAGACAATCCTGGAATTCATTCAGTGATCCTTCAATCGGCTTCGCTATAAGTTCGTCCAACATTTCTGTTTTGTCATGAACTCAAGCAATAATATCTCCTAAGATGTCTCCTCTGATTTTCAACGATTTACTCCAGAAGTGTTGTTCAATTTTTCAAACACTTTAACCAAGGATTTCTCTAAGGATTTTTTTTTCCTCATCTGTAGAACCTTTTCACCACTGCTTCTATTATTTAGGAATATTGTGGTATGACCCATATTTTATTTGGTGCTCATCAAATATCCTTTCACAATTGAGATGTGATAGACATTGGTTGATGTGTCACACTGTCCCAACTGGGCACAACACGTTTTATAAAGTCTATTACCCTATTAGGACTACATTGCCAAATTTCCAAGGGCTCTAATAACACTTTTCCAAATGTTAACATTCTTTGATTAAGCAATGCTCCGCAGTTGCAGAGTAAATGCTTAGCAGTTTGATTTTCAGCTTGACAAAAACGACTCAGAGGATTGTATTTTTCCTATATTTTTAAGATGATACCTACTTGGGCAGTGACTGGTCATCAGGCCAGTTATTACCCTAAGATTTCCTTTATTAAGATTCAGTATAGCCCGGGCTTTAGCTAGACTGGGTTTTATGAATCTTTTCGCTTGCTTGGATGAATCCGTGGCGTTCCAATTGGATTCTACCATGGACATTTCCCAATTTTTCAGTTTCATCCTTAGAGTGCACTCAGGAACACCACAAATGGTTCTCTAAGGATACTAAGGATAGAGATTTTTTTTATCAGAAAGTCTTTGAGAAATTGTAATTTGTAATTTGTAATTGCTCAATCCACACCCTGGCAGACAATTATCCGCCCATCTAGACACGGGCTGGGTGAGGACCTACCAAGCCTCCCCCGTTAACATGTCCTATACCGTTTAGCACACCGGGATCTTCCACAAGCAAGCGCCGGAATTAAAGCGGTCCCACAAGCTTCAGATACATTAAATAGATATAGTCCCTCTGGCACTAAACCTATGCCACTATGCCAAATATACAGGAAAAACAGCACCAGTAAGAAAGCGGAAGGCGCACCACTCGGTTCAGTGCCAGAGGGACTACCTATAAGTATAACGAAGAAGAAATGAAAAGATAGTAGAGTTGGTTCGGTTGTTTGATTGCTGAAACGAAAAAAACAGAAACAAAGTGTTAACATTAAAACGGGGTTTTATGATTGATAAATGTATCGATAGTTTCTCATCTGTTACGTTTCCTTATCGTAGCGCTGTCGATTTTTTCCATCTCCAGGGTGTTTGTCTCCGCTCGAGCAATGAGGACCACGATGAAATGAGAATATAAAAATGTGAGCATTAGTGTTGATCTACTAATAGATTAATTTAAACTGCTTTTCATGTGCTAAGTAACTTGTAAACTCCTACTCAATTATTTTTTGTTGGTCTACACGTTTTATTTAGACACCATTTTTATTTAGAAAACTATTTGGATCCGAGATTTTAGGTGCAGATTGAGCATGTTTGATAAAACAAGCATCCTGTTTTCAGTTAAAGAATATTTAAGAAGTTGATGATTCTGTTATTTATACTAGCTATATACAAGAATTCACTATTGATGTAAGATATGAACATTGAATAAGTGTCAACGCGCGATTATAATACTTCAGTTTTCGTGCTGTTGTATTGGTGTATGTAGTGGGAAACCAATCAGTATGGTGATTCTAACGGTAACAAATAGCACGACGAAAGGAAAGTTGATAATCTATCATTATTATGATTTCAGTCCTAATTTCATGATCCGTTTAATAAATTCCGCGTATGATTCGGCAATTTTAACAATTTATACATGTGTATTCGAAGAAAACAGACTACGAGCATTTATTACCTTGCAACACATTCCTAAGTGATCAGATACCGTCGTGCGGGGTGACATTGGTCCATAAGGGTGACTTTGGGCCAACATTTTTACAGCAAGCTAATAACCAAATAATGAAAACAGTGTGTCAAGCTTCTAGAATACGTTACAAATAGCCAATAGATGGTCATAGAATGGTTTTTTGGCGCTCCTACTAGCCATGACATGCATCGAAAGAGGCGGTCAAAGTCACCCCCTAGGCCCAATGTCACCCCGCACGGCGGTATATATCATTTTCTACAGCCTAATTTAATAATACCTACATTGGGTTGTAACAAAAATTTGATCTTGGGATGTTGATTTGCCTCCTAATCATAGTTTCGACAACAGTCACATGCTTACTATCCCTTATGGCAATGTTGTTGATTCTATTGTCTATCGCTCATCAGTTTCGCGCTACCCGGCAGGGACTTGGTCCTCTGTACCCAATACTCTGCTGTGTCTTAACTTCACGCAATACATTCTGTAGATGTGTGATACAGTTTGCGGAATATTATGATTTATCACTTCGTTCAGATGGAAAATTCTGTTATGGTACCATATTCACATATCAGATAACTCCCACCTGGAACGATGTAATACATCGGAGACATGTAGATTCAGATGTATGTATACGATCTATGCCTAGTTCGGCTTTGATCGACAGGCAATCAGTGTATTCAGTTTTTCAACTAGCTTGAAGCGATGAGCGTTTCAAGACAAGCTCTCCACTATTCGTGATCAAACGTCAACATCCCACCGCAAAATCGCTAGTGTTTGGAGGTGATTTTAACCTCCAAATTGCCAAATAACCTCCAAAACATCACCTCCAAGTTAGTTCTAATAACCTCCCTTATATGAAATATGGTGGCGCGTCGATCGTCGCAAGTTTATCGTTAAACAGTCAATATCTGCTAGCAATCACCGGTCGTCGATAGACATTTCGGTTCTTTTCTGCTAAAGAAAGATCCGATTGTATGCCAAAGACTATGGCTCATGCTTTTCAATACAGCTGGAAAAACAAGAACTACACCCAGCACCAAATAGTACGTAACTATGAGGCGGACCGGAAGGTTTGATGAGCAATCCCCACCTAGGATACTAAGGATAGAGAATTTTTTTTATCAGAAAGTTTTTGAGAAATTACCCTGAATTTCTTGCAGGGAATGGATCATTGGAGGTAGTTTTTGCAAGTGCTCGCCGCATTAAAACAAAGGCGCCACTGTATATGTGATTTAACATTGTGACAGCATTGCTGTTCTGTCAAACACACAAGACTACGGTGGCGCTATCTATGCTTTCCATAGCGGCCGTTTTGGTTATTTTAATGATCCATTGACAAGGACATTTTTTATTTATATTTAATATTATTGGAGATTTCTTTGTAATCCTGAATGTATCACTATAACAAATCCAATAGTATTATCTGATGAAACTACTGTTGAAATTACTGATGAACTCTTGCAAGAATCTCTGAGATACTTCCTAACTTCTGAGGAAGTCTAGATGAATTTGTAATACAATTGACAGAAATGAAATAAGTCTTATGCGTAGCTAATAAGAATAACTAATAAGAGCTAATAAGAATTGAACTTATATTCAAATTGAGAATTTATGGCTTTCTTTATTTACTTACTTAGGAGTTGCAAAGATTCACATTTAAGGACTATTTCTATATATTAACTATTCTAACATATATCCTTAAATATGAATCTTTGCAACTCCTAAGGCTTCAATGGCTTGATGAAACATCCTTCCGCTTATTGGCTCCGTCAAAACGTCTGATTTCTGTTGCTTCGATTCCACGTATTGTGGCGCAATGATTTTGAGTGGGACCTGCTCTCTCACGAAAAAGTGACGCAAGACGATGTGCTTACTGCGGGGTGAATATCTAATTTCCGTTTCTGACAAGCAAATAGCGCTTCGATTGTCGTAACTTATTCGAACTGGCATTTGAACTCCGAACAGTTCGCTTCGGAATCCTCGCCGTCACAAAGCTTCCTGTGTTACGTTGCGGCAAACATTGCCATATATTCTGCTTCGGTCGTAGAGAGCGTAACGGTTGGTTGCTTGCAATAACTTGCAATGACACTGATCCACCTGCGAATTGAAAATCGTATCCGGTGATTCATTGCCTTGATTCGGGGTCATTACCCCGATCTACATCACTGAACGCTCTGTCTTCTTGCTTCACATAGACTAATTTTATCATCCCAGTTTCTTTCAAGTAACGCAAGATTCTCTTGGCCACCGTCCAGTGTGCCTCTCCAGAATTACTGCTAAATCTGCTAACATAATTGACTGCGTACGCAATATCGGGTCGCATGCATTGAGCCAGAAATTGCATAGACGTCAACTAACTCACGGAACGGTATTGACGCCATACGCTGCTTTTCGTCGTCATCATTTGGATTTAAGTCCTCCTTCGACAATCGTCGGCTCCCATTGAATGGCGTTGCAACTGGGTTGCACTCAGTCATCCTGCAGCACTGAAATAGCTCTTCGATGTACCGCTGTTGGTCCAAAATAACCTTCCGTATTTTCTGAACGAGTGATCCGCATTCCCAAAACATGTTCCGCTTCTCCGAGATCTTTCATATGGAATCTGGACATCAACTGTTTCTTGACGTATTCCACCCACCTCGTCTGGATTACTGCACTCCAACTGCATCTATCTATTACCATCCGGATTGTCTGATTCGACCGTACTTTGTGTGCCTGGAACCTCGCTCGTGAAAACAACGTTTCGACTGATGATGACCCTCTTGGTTCGCGGAATGTAGACCGGGAAACACTTCGACTGGATAGTATCTCCAACAATTCCTGACTTGGATTTCGCATTTGACCTTCAGAATAAGACACAACACCTTTGAGCCAAACACTCGTAGTCCTGAAAGGTTCGGTTTCTTGCCGCTGAAAGCTTCTCAGAAGTTACATGATGTAACTTACATCGAACCCTTTGGTCGGCGAACGGTTGATCAAGCGAACTGCCGTCGCAACGGTTTCTGCCAAGGAACGCACCTTTTCAACCACTGTTCTATACATCCGCTCAGCAAATCCATTCTGCGGCGGATTGTAGGGAACCGTCATTTTATGATGGATCCCCATACTTTTCAAGAATCGTTCCATCTCTTGGTTTACGTCTCCAGACCGTTGTCGGCGTTGTCGGTTCGGAATCTCTTGATGCGATTACCGGTTTGATTTTCAGCATACGCCTTGAAACAGTCCAGAACTTGTTTCTTCGATAAGATAAAGTTTGCTTCTACAAGCCTGGAGCCTCTGTACTCCATGCTAGGAGCGGCTGACAACAGCGTCTGTTCCCCATGTCAGGGGCGGCTGTTCATAGTCCGACTGCCATAGAAGGACTCTAAGCTAAATTGTAATCTATGTCCCTCCGAACCTTTAGGAAGAATGGTCCTTCAAATCTAGGGGATTGATGTCAGGCTTTGCAAGCCAATCGTAAAAATTAAAAGCACAGGAGTTTCAAAATAATAATACGGACCGAAACAATCGGCACAGACCAATGCGCCGAAAAGAGACTAATGATTGGAAGCTCGATGCGTGAAACTGTACACTCCTCAACTTCATCGGAAGCATCCGCATACTCTCCGATGCATTGAAACACCGTAAGTTTGATATCGTTGCGCTGCTGGAGGTTCGTTGGAAGGGATCGATTTTTCGAACGTGGCCGATCAATGAAAGAATGTGCAGGTTAAGGATCAAGGACCGATTCTTCAACGTTAGCCTAATCAACGCGCACGGTCCACACTTTGTAAGCATTGATGATGATTACGCGCAGCTTGAACATGAATACGATCGCTGCCCGAGCTACGACATCAAGATCATCATACGAGATCTAAATACTTTGGTTGGCCAGGAGGAGGAGTTCAGACCGACGTTGTAGACGGAAGCGGCAACAGCAGACCCGCCTCTTTCGGGAGAAAAAACGCCGCCTGGAGAAGACGGAGTTCGAGGAGATGGAACAGCTGTGCCGGTCTCAAGAAAGCAACAAGTGTTATCAGAAGCTCAACGCATTCTGCATCGGCTTCGTGCCGCGAGCCGAGATGAGGGATAAAGATGGGAGCATCTTGACGAACGTGAGGTGATCAAAAGGTGGAAGCAGCACTTCGACGGACACCTGAATGGCGCTGAGAGCACAAGCAATGAAGGTCGAGACAACGGAGAAAATAATATTCAGCAGGGAACCAGATAGAGGAAGACCACAAATACGCTGGCTCTACGCAGTGGAAGAGGATCTGGCGACCCTAAACGTTCGGGGCAATTGGAAAAGTAGCGCCCAAGACTAACAAAGACTAACAATACGCCCGGCAATAGCTTGACGCTACGCTCTAGCCAATAATGTACATGGTAGGTGTTTCGAAATTCCTATGTCGGGCATCGATTCAATCTAGTGGATAATGTGATATGTAGATAATCAAACTCACAAAAAACACAGCTTTCCTTCATCTTTTCAACCATTTATTCGTCTCCATCGGATTGGCAAATCCATTCCGTAAACTAATTGTGTAATGCAAATCGATAGCGCCAAATAAATGGACTCCATTACGGTTCTTTCCTTCGTTTTGTATCGTAAACCTATACAAATACACACTCCCACCAAAAACAGCGCAGCGTTTACTTCTTCTTGGACACACCGACGGTACGTCCGCGGCGACCGGTGGTCTTGGTATGCTGGCCACGCACACGCAGGCCCCAGTAGTGACGCAGACCACGGTGGGCACGAATCTTCTTCAGTCGTTCCAGATCCTCACGCAGTTTGGAGTCGACGTTGGAGGAGGTCAGCTGCGAGTACTTGCCATCGATGATGTCCTTCTGTCTGTTCAGGAACCAATCGGGGATCTTGTACTGGCGAGGGTTCGAGATGATGGTGACGATCTTCTCAACCTGGAATGTGAAATAAGATTGTTAGATGAATCATTTCAAGTTCAATAGGTATCTTAGTAAATAGGATGTCCCAAAATTCCACATTGTCAGAATATCTGGGGCTCAACGTTTAAATTGTAGCTAAAAGTGTTACAAACTTTTGTGTGGGAAAAACTCTTAGAAATGACGTTTGGAAGTTGTTTGAAAAGGTTAACTGATAAAAAATCCAATTTTAGCCCAATATTGTTGATACCCATTATTTTTATATTTTATTTAATTTTCTAAAACTATGATTTTTTAGTGTATTATTAGTTTCATACATCAAAAGGGAATTGAGGCAAAAATACTTAACAATTTCAAAAGAAATCGACACAACGACCTATTATTGAAAATTGTAAGTTTAACTTATGTGTTTGGTGGAGAATTTTGTAACTAAATTTCATAAGTCTTTTATTGAATTTCTCATACAAACGCCATGAAAATATCGTACGTAAAATAGATGATAAGGTTGGGTGGGAATTTTTTGCAAGAATGATTCTCTTCCGAAAGAATAAATACCATCGGAGCGCCAATAGCCTTTCATTGGGCCTTCCTTAGCCTAGTGGTTAGAGTCCGCGGCTACAAAACAAAGCCATACTGAAGGTGTCTGGGTTCGATTCCCGGTCGTCCAGGATCTTTTGGTAATGGAAATTTCCTCGACTTCCCTGGACATAGAGTATCGTCGTAGGGTGCAGAACCACTTGGGCACATCCATGATTCACTTTGGCATGGGGTGTTTTTCTCGTCCGAATTGTCTGAAGCTTTGTATTAAGAAGCGTATCTACACGACGCCAAATATGAGCTCCATAGCTTTCAAAATACCCCAACTGCCGAAGTGAATCAAAAGTGCCAAGAATAGGATCCGGCTTCCAACCTGCCCCACGATATACGAATGCGAAAATGGCAACTTTGGCAACGAAAGATCTCAGTTAATAACTGTGGAAATGCTCATAAGAACACTAAGCTGAGAAGCAGGCTCTGTCCCAGTGAGGACGTTAACGCCTAGAAGAAGACGAAGAACTGGAAGCTTTAAGCGGCTTAAATTTCATAACAATTTCGGACAAAAAGATATTAACTATTTATTGAAAAATTCAAAAGACCATCTACCCACTAGAATTCAAAGAAAGTTCAAAAAGATGCTTGTATAGGGCAAACGCTCCCTTAGTGGTGCTACATTAGTGGAGGTAGTGTGTTTTGACATGTTTCGCATAAAAAAAATATTGCGTTTTTATTTATTTATCAATATTTATGAATATCAATCGTTAAACCGTTTAAAGCAATTATTTTGCCTAAAATTGCTCCTATGCACCTATAGTGGTGCATCGGCACCCATAGTGGAGGGTCCCATAAGAAGGGTCTACCACAAAAGGCCGAATCACATAAGGCCGAATCACAAAAGGCCGAATCACAAAAGGCCGAAAGCACAAAAGGCCGAAACATACAAAAGGCCGAATCACAGAAGGCCGAATCACAGAAGGCCGAATCACAGAAGGCCGAATCACAAAAGGCCGAATCACAGAAGGCCGAAATTTTAAAATAAATTTTAGTGAAAGCCACAAACATTCAGCACATTTTTCTACAATATTATGGACATTTTTACAGTAGGGTTAGCGGGACAAGACGCACAAGTAACATTACTACACAGACAAACAGACGTAACACTTAGAACAAATCTCGATCAAAATCATAGTCACGAGGACATGTGCGCCCAATGCTAAAATTATTGTATTTGGCCGACGGGCCAACAGATGGCGGTAGTGTGCAAACGTCAAACGCGAACAAAAACGATGCGAGCGCTGCGGGTGGCGGATTGGCCACCTACCATATTTTTGAATCGACCGTTAAAAAGGTGGTCAATGATGAGAGTGTAAATAAATAAATTCTATAATTGAAGCTTAAGTAGTCGCGCTGTTGTATTTTGTAAAACATAAGTGTAAAAACCTCGCGAAAACTGGAAGGGTATACAGTGCCTGTTCGATTTTGGCAACATGTCAAAAAAAAATATGTTGCGAAAATTGAACCGTTCCAAAATTTAATGATTGTTTTTATTAAAACTTGTATCACCGTAATAATGACCACAAATTAAATTTACCTATTTTGAATATGGTAAGCCTTAAGCAGGCCCACAGAAACATTGAGATTGACATGATTTGTGACTGACCATGATCCATTTTTGTGTACATGGATTTCCGTGTTGCCAAATTCAAACCGAGTCAAAATCGAACGGCACTGTACGATAAAAAGTATTCTTAGTAAACTTAGCATAGTATTCTTATGGTCACTTAAACACTTGTTATACCCTATCTCAGCAATCATTCTCCTGCTTGTTGCGTAAAAGACTATGTTGGCATTATACCGGGCAAACGCTTGCTGTCCCAACTCGCTGTCGCTCGTCGGACCTAAAAATGGAAAAACATCCTCTGTTTGCATTAAACCGGGCAAACGCCTGGATTTGCTATTTGCATGACACCGTAAATGGCTGGGCATGGCGTACCATTGGTACCTCGCGTACCTGAAGGAATAAAATAGACCCCTCTGTGCGGTCCTTAGCCTCTTGCCCAGCAACTCCTATCCCTACCTCCTCGCGGTACTGGCCGGGGTACGAGTAACCTTAGGGAAGATCGGGTAACCAACCCCCGGTGGGAACTTTGGTCGTATGCTGACAGGGAAGGGGGGGTTTGCTTTTGCTTTTGCTTCTGCAAACCTTGAGCGTCTGTACTCCATGTTAGGAGCGGCTCACAACAGCGTCTGTTCCCCATGTCAGGGGCGGCTGATCATCGTCCGAGTGCCAGAGAAGGACTCTAAGCTAAACTGCGCACTATGGCCCTCCGAACATTTAGGGGGAATGGTCCTCCGGAAATCTAGGGGGTTGGTGTCAGGCCCTGCAAGCCAGCCGTAAAAACACATCAGCACAGGAACGTCAACGAGAGAATACGGACCGAAACAATCGGCAAAGACCACAGCGACGGAAATGGACTAACGATTGGAAACTCGGTACGTGGAACTGCAAATCTCTCAACTTCATCGGAAGCACACGCATACTCTCCGATGTACTGAAGATCCGCGGTTTCGACATCGTAGCGCTGCAGGAGGTGTACTGGACAGGTTCGATGGTGCGAACGTTTAGAGGTAATCATACCATCTACCAGAGCTGCGGCAACACACGTGAGCTGGGAACAGCTTTTATAGTGATGGGTGATATGCAAAGGCGTGTGATCGGGTGGTGGCCGATCAACGAAAGAATGTGCGAGTTGAGGCTCAAAGGCCGGTTCTTCAACTTCAGCATCATAAACGTGCATAGCCCTCACTCCGGAAGCACTGATGATGACAAGGACGCATTTTACGCGCAGCTCGAACGCGAGTACGATCGCTGCCCAAGCCACGACGTCAAGATCATCATAGGAGACTTAAACGCTCAGGTTGGCCAGGAGGAGGAGTTCAGACCGACGATTGGAAGGTTCAGCGCCCACCGGCTGACGAACGAGAACGGCCTACGACTGATAGATTTTGCCGCCTCCAAGAACATGGCCATTCGCAGCACCTACTTCCAGCACAGCCTCCCGTATCGATACACCTGGAGATCACCACTGCAGACGGAATCACAAATCGACCACGTTTTGATCGATGGACGGCACTTCTCCGATATTACCGACGTCAGAACCTATCGTGGCGCTAACATCGACTCTGATCACTATCTAGTGATGGTGAAACTGCGCCAAAAACTATCCGTCATCAACAATGTACGGTATCGACGCCCGCCTCGGTATAACCTAGCGCGACTGGCCCAACCGAACGTCGCTGCCGCATACGCGCAGCATCTCGAGGTAGCGTTGCCGGAAGAGGGCGAGCTTGGCGAAGCCCCTCTTGAGGACTGCTGGAGCAACATAAAAGCAGCCATCAACAACGCAGCCGAGAGCATCGTCGGGTACGTGGAAAGGAGGACATGTAACGATTGGTTCGACGAAGAATGCAGGCAGGTTTTGGAGGAGAAGGATGCAGCGCGGGCTGCAATGCTGCAGCAAGGAACGCGACAAAACGTGGAGCGATATAAAAGAAAACGGAAGCAGCAAACCCGCCTATTCCGGGACAAAAAGCGCCGCCTGGAAGAAGCGGAATGTGAAGAAATGGAACAGCTGCATCGTTCTCAAGAAACGCGAAAGTTCTACGAGAAGCTCAACGCATCCCGAAAAGGCTTCGTGCCGCGAGCCGAAATGTGTAGGGATAAGGACGGAAGCATCTTGACGGACGGACGTGAGGTGATTGAAAGGTGGAAGCAGCACTACGATGAACACCTGAATGGTACGGAGAACACAGGCGACGAGGGTCACGACAGCGGAGGAAGTGACTACGTCAGCACGGCGGATGAAGGAAACCAACCTGCCCCCACATTGAGGGAAGTTAAGGATGCCATCAGCCAGCTCAAGAACAATAAGGCAGCTGGTAAAGATGGTATTGGAGCTGAACTCATCAAAATGGGCCCGGAGAGGTTGGCCGCCTGTCTGCACCGGCTGATTGTCAGAATCTGGGAAACCGAACAGCTGCCGGAGGAGTGGAAGCAAGGGGTCATATGCCCCATCTACAAGAAGGGCGACAAATTGGAATGTGAAAACTATCGTGCGATCACTATCCTGAATGCCGCCTACAAAGTGCTATCCCAGATTATCTTCCGTCGTCTATCACCAATAACAAATGAGTTTGTGGGAAGTTATCAAGCTGGTTTCATCAACGGCCGCTCGACAACGGACCAAATCTTCACTGTACGGCAAATCCTCCAGAAATGCCGTGAATACCAAGTCCCAACGCATCACCTGTTCATCGATTTCAAAGCGGCTTATGATAGCATCGACCGCGAAGAGCTATGGAAAATCATGGACGAGTACAGCTTTCCCGGGAAGCTCACAAGACTAATAAGAGCAACGATGGACGGTGTGCAGAATAGCGTGAAGATTTCGGGCGAACATTCCAGTTCGTTCGAATCCCGCCGGGGACTTCGACAGGGTGATGGACTTTCGTGCCTGCTGTTCAACATCGCGCTAGAAGGTGTCATGCGGAGAGCCGGGTTCAATAACCGAGGTACGATTTTCACAAGATCCAGCCAATTTGTTTGCTTCGCGGATGATATGGATATTGTCGGCAGAACATTTGGAACGGTGGCAGACCTCTACACCCGCCTGAAACGCGAAGCAACAAAAATCGGCCTCGTGGTGAATGCGTCAAAAACAAAGTACATGCTGATAGGCCGAACCGAGCGTGACAGAGCCCGCCTGGGAAGCAGTGTTACGATAGACGGGGATTCTTTTGAGGTGGTTGATGAATTCGTCTACCTCGGATCCTTGTTAACGGCTGATAACAACGTTAGTCGTGAAATACGGAGACGCATCATCAGTGGAAGTCGCGCCTACTATGGGCTCCAGAAGAAGCTGCGATCGAGAAAGATTCACCCCCGCACCAAATGTACCATGTACAAAACGCTTATAAGACCGGTGGTCCTCTATGGACATGAAGCATGGACCATGCTGGAAGAGGACCTGCAAGCACTTGGAGTGTTCGAACGAAGGGTGTTTAGGACGATCTTTGGCGGAGTGCAGGAGAACGGTGTGTGGCGGCGGAGAATGAACCACGAGCTCGCTAGGCTCTACGGCGAACCAAGTATCCAGAAGGTTGCGAAAGCCGGAAGGGTGCGCTGGGCAGGGCATGTTGCAAGACTACCGGACAACAATCCTGCAAAGATGGTGTTCGCGTCGAATCCGGTTGGCACAAGAAGGCGGGGAGCACAGCGAGCGAGGTGGCTTGATCAGGTGCAACAAGATCTGGAGAACGTGGGCCAAAATCGAGGTTGGAGAGACACAGCCTTGGACCGAGTAAATTGGCGTAACATCGTTAACGAGGTTTTATCAAATTAATTGATGTAACACCAACTAAATAAATAATAATGACACCGAATAGATGCTATACACAACAATCGGATATCGGAGACTTCGGCGGCCTTCTGCCGCCTCAGTTCCTCTATCCTCAATGTGGCTTCGCCGCATGTAAGTTTTGCACTGTTTACTGACATGACTGCATTTAACAAAGCATGGACTTGTTCTTTTCATATCCAAGCTTTATTTTGTGATTCGGCCTTTTGTGATTCGGCCTTCTGTGATTCGGCCTTTTGTGATTCGTCCTTTTGTGATTCGGCCTTTTGTGATTCGGCCTTCTGTGCATCCGGCCTTTTGTGGTAGGCTAGAAGGTATTCGGCCTTTTGTGATTCGGCCTTCTGTGATAATCCCCATAAGAATTCAAAGGTTTCGCCACTAAAGGAACTATCTTTGAAATATACCTCCACTAAGGGAACAGTGTTCTTATTGTTGGTGCAAATTAATCGTGATTTTTTTACATTTAAATGATAGAAGGATTTGAAATCTATTGACTGATACATTAAATCACATATTTCATGATTTTAATACTAATGCTACATTTGCCTTATAATAAGTAGGGGAACTTACGTATTCTCGGCAGTCTATGCCGATGCCGCGCTTCTTTTGTAATTTTCTCGGACATCAGCAGACAAATTCCGTGTTTGTCTGTTTAAATTTATGCGCTGCTCAATCCTCTATCGATTCACACCGACAGACTTGTCAACATATGTTTCGAGACGCGTTTATAACGCTGCGAACATCTCTTGTCAGTGTGATTATTGTCGGCAGCCTCATTCTCTTCGGCAACGTCGACTAATTTGATTGCCTATAATAGTCGAACGGTGCCGAAGCCGTAAGTCTCCCTATATAATCCAAGCTCTGCTCTGTGTATCTGAATTTATAATTTTCCACAAAAGGGCCATTCCATTGCATTACCTTCTAAGAATGCCTTCGGAATTGGTTTGTTCTATTGGATTCTAGTTCAATTTTAACGTACTAACCAGTGTTGTGAAAAATTCAATTTCTCACAACTCACGCATGAGATTTTTCATGCGTGAGTTGTCAATCATGCGACTCAGCAGTCAAAAAATCATGGATGAGTTGGCTCACCTTTTTAACTCATTGTCTCGTATTTCCACAGTTTACTCACACACGGCAATAATTTCTTGTTAGTCTGGTAAAATTATGTTAATCCTTTCTAATGTAAACAACAACATTCGGATTTCACGAGTTTTTGCCGGGTTTTGCGACAGAATCATTTTTTACGGTTTGAGTTGATTGAGTTGATTTTGCATCAAAATCTCAAGCGTGAGATTTGCGAAGCAGATCTCTAATGAGTTTGCTCTCACGGGAGAGCGTATTGATTGAGATTTTGAGTGTGAGTCTATCAACACTGGTACTAACTGAATACCCCTAAACAAGCCAATTATGCGTTAGACAAAGCCCATGCCTGATCCCTTAAGAAATTCTTGATTTGTGAAACTCCCGTTGAATCTAAGGAGAGATGTTTTTAACAGAAACGATATGCCCAAATACATTTTATTGCTCTCCTAGGAAGCCGACTAACACTTATGAAATAGATCCAAAATTGCATCTCCCAAGCATTCTATCAAATTTGCCAAGCTCTACGAATCTGCTAAGAATTTGAAGCAAAATTAGCCTAGGATATTTTCTAGAACCTACTAAAAACATTACTAGCAAACTAGTAATAACTTATTCAGTGATATCTCTGAAAGAATTAAAAAAACGGGACAATTATGGTTTCGATTTCCGTTAGGATTTCAGCAAAGATCTCATTAAATGAATCCATGGAAATCTAAAAGGAAATTTAGCTAGCATCTTGCCAAGAAACTTTCCATAAATCCCTAAGAATTCTTCTAGAAATGTTTCAAAGATCTTAATAGTTGACTATTTCTCTACAAATTCACCAAAAGTTAGTCATGCATGATGCAAAATACAAATGGCAGACACCTTCTGAAAAATATTTCTAGTTTTGCCCATAGTGCTTGAAATTGAAACGAACCAGTAGGCGAATTCCGGCGCCTATTTCTTCGAAGAAAAGAAACATTTTCTTGCTGATGAGTTATGGAAGAAAATGTGCGCCGGAATTCCCTAGCAGAAGTCGTATGTTTGAAATAATATTTTATAATAATAATTCATACAAAATCTCATAAGAACTTTGTCATAGGACTAGTCCAACTATTAATCCAGACAAGGCTTCATCAAGAATCAGTATTATTATTTATCCCAGAAATCCTTCAAACGAAATTATGGATAATCAGGGTATCAGCATCATCCCAAGAAATATGCCTAATATTTCTTTAGCTCGGCTTTTCGCCAACCTCTACGGATCTGCTAAGAATTTGAAGCAAAATTAGCCAAGGATATTTTCTAGAGCCTACTAAAAACATTACTAGCAAACTAGTAATAACTTGTTCAGTGATCTCTCTGAAAGAATAAAAAAAAAAAACTGGACAATTATGGTTTCGATTTCCGTTAGGATTTCAGCAAAGATCTCATTAAATGAATCTGTGGTGGTTGGCACACCCCTGGATGCCACTCACACCAAGCAGAGAGAGAGAAAGGATGACGACAAGAAGAGAGAAACAAATCGAGTGAGTGAGTAGCAAAGCTAAACTGTGTAAGCACGCGTTGAAATTATTACCGTAATAAAATATTGTTTTCGATAGTTTTCGCGTACGTTTATTGTCTCAATTAATTCGGCTGCACACGTCCGCCACATTGGTGACCCCGACGTGAGGAAATCCGCGGCAAAACGCGACGATTTTATCGAGTTTCGTACGTTCGAATCTTTCGCGTCCATATCGTCGCCATTTTGTTTTTAACCAAGCCGACAAAATGCTGGATGAAGTGGAGGATCAGGCTGCAGCAACAGTCACGGCATCAGTAGCCATTAAATTGCCCGATTTTTGGAAGAGTGATCCGGCTATGTGGTTCGCCCAAGCCGAAGCTCAGTTCGTGCTGGCTGGCGTAACGCGAGATGCAACAAAATTTTACCACATAATCGCAAAAGTAGACCAGAGCGTACTTTGCCATATCTCGGATTTGGTGGCAAACCCTCCACAGGACGACAAATACCAAGCCATCAAGAGCAGACTGTTGAGTCGCTTCGAAATGTCAGCGCAAGCTAAGATGGAGAAGCTTTTGAACTCCTGCGACTTGGGTGATATGAAGCCGACGCATCTCTTGGCCCGAATGCAGGATTTGGCAGCTGGACTCAAAGTTGACGACGGTCTAATGAAGATGCTGTTTTTGCAACGACTCCCGGCAAATGTGAAAACTGTACTGACCATCCACGACGGTACACTGATGAAATTAGCGGAGATGGCGGATAAGATGGTGGAATCCTCCTACCCACAAGTGGCAGCCGCCGCTTTTCAGCCAGCTGTTTCGAGTCAGGAGGAACTCGTGGAGCAGATTGCCAGTCTCACAGCGGAAATTCGGAAATTAAGAGCAAGAAACGACAGAAACGAGAGGAGCCGATCTTCGTCTCGAGCCCGGCAGCGTTCTAGTGACCGTGGTAGCGTCTGTTGGTACCACAAAAAGTACGGTGCACAAGCTCATCAGTGTCGCGAGCCGTGTGCGTTCAGAAGTTCGCCAAAAAACTAAACACTTGCCCATCTGGAACGGCGGAGGTGGGCTCAAACAAAGAAAGCCGTCGCTTATGTGTCATCGACAAAATCAACAACGTTCGCTTCCTGGTCGACACCGGATCGGATGTCTCGATCCTTCCAGCTACTAGACGAGATCGAAGTAAGCCACCGATTCCGTTTATTTTGCATGCTGCCAACAGCACAAACATCAAAACTTTCGATACCCGTTTCCTGTATGTGGACCTCGGACTTCGCCGGAGGTATTCCTGGAATTTTTTGGTAGCCGATGTTAAAACGGCCATCATCGGAGCAGATTTCCTATCCTATTTTGGATTGATGGTGGATCTCAAGCATCAGCGTATCGTCGACGGGACAACTAATCTCAAAGCCACCGTTGGTGTAGTTCATTCGCTTCTACATGATGTCACTACGATCAACTACGACCATCCGTTCCGGCGTCTACTTGAGGAATTCCAAGAAATCACTCGCCCTTCAACGCTGAGGGCGGAAGTTCATCATGATATTACTCACCATATCATCACGAAAGGACCACCCGTTGCTTATAGGGCTAGAAGGATGTCGCCCGACAAGTTGCAAATCGCGAAGCAAGAGTTCCAGACAATGATGGATCTTGGCATCTGTCGCCGTTCTAGTTCCAGTTGGGCGAGCCCTCTTCATTGTGTTCCCAAAAAGTCTGGACAGTTACGCTTTGTGGGAGACTACCGAAAGTTGAACAGTGTGACTGTGCCGGACAGATACCCGGTACCACACATACATGACCTCCTCAACACTCTTCATGGTAAGTCAATATTCAGCACTATTGATCTTGAACGAGCTTACCATCAGATACCGGTAGAAACGGAAGACGTACCAAAAACGGCCGTCATCACTCCATTCGGTCTTTTCGAATTTACTAGGATGCAGTTTGGCCTGTGTAATGCAGGTCAAACCTTCCAAAGATTCATGCATAGGATTTTTGCAGACCTCGATTTCGTCGTCGTCTTCATCGACGATATTTGCATAGCTTCGTCATCAATCGAAGAACACTATCGACACATGCGAACTGTTTTTGACCGACTTCGATCAAACGGTCTCGTCATTAATCTTCCGAAATGTAAATTTGCGAAACAAGAAGTCGAATTTCTCGGATATCTGATTAATAAGGATGGCGTAAAACCGTTGCCAAGTCGTGTAACAGCAGTTCTAGAATATGCTCGACCAACGACAGTTAAGGATCTTCGGAGATTCTTGGCACTAGTGAACGGGTATAAGCGATTTGTACGTCAAGCAACCGATATGCAAGCAGCATTGCGTAATCTCATAACAGGGAACAAGAAAAACGACTCTCGAAAAATCGAGTGGAGCGTACAGGCAAATGAAGCGTTTGAGAATTGTAAAAAAGGATTAGCGGAAGCAACATTGCTCTATTATCCCGATCCAACCAAACCTTTAGGGCTATTTGTGGATGCTTCCAATACTGCAGCCGGAGCTGTTTTGCAGCAGCTTCACAACGGAACCTGGCAACCGTTAGGCTTCTATTCGGAAAAATTTACATCGGGCCAACGCAATTACTCTACGTTTGGGCGCGAGCTGATAGGAATGAAAATGTCCGTCAGGTATTTCAGACATCTGTTAGAGGGTCGATCCTTTACCATTTTTACCGACCACAACCCACTAACACATGCGATGACATCCAATTCTGCGTGTCGTCTACCTCATGAAGAAAGAGCTTTGCAGTTTATATCACAATTCACTACAGACATCCAGCACATTAGTGGCAAACAAAATGGGATCGCAGATTCGCTCTCCAGATTGAACGCGATCAGTTCTCCATCGCCAATAGACTACAAAATTATTGCTCTGGATCAGGACAGCGACCCTGAACTTCAAAATTTGCTTAGGTCCACAAACTCATCACTGAACTTAAAAACACTCACTCTGCAACAATGTTCCAAACCTCTTTATTGTGACGTCTCCGTCACAGGTTCCACTCGGCCATTCATACCGGAATCTCATCGACAAGTGATTATGGAACATTTTCATAATATTGCTCATCCTGGCATTCGAGCCACCCGAAAGTTTGTGTCCAGTAGGTTTGTTTGGCCCAAAATGAACAGACAAATCGCTGAGTTTGTGAGAAAATGCGAAGCATGCCAAAAATCGAAGATTCACCGTCACACTACAGCGCCATTGGCCTCATTTGGTTTGCCAAAATGCCGATTCAACCATATCCATGTTGACCTTGTAGGTCCATTGCCTCCGTCTAACGGTCATACGTACCTTCTTACAATTGTAGATCGATACACCAGATGGCCCGAAGCTATTCCTTTGGAAGATATGACGGCAAATACTGTAGCAACGGCACTTTGCTCTCAATGGATCTCTCGTTTTGGCTGCCCTGAATACATCACTACGGATCAGGGACGTCAATTTGAATCCGAGTTGTTCAGGGAATTGGCAATTCTACTTGGAGTCAATCACACACGTACAACCGCATACCACCCACAAGCGAATGGGATGGTCGAACGTTTTCATCGAAAATTGAAGGAAGCCATCATGTGCGTCGATGCCAAGAAGTGGTTCACTCGACTCCCTTTAATTCTACTCGGCCTACGAACTGCTGTTAAAGAAGATATGGATTGTTCTCCTGCCGAGTTGGTGTACGGTCAACCTTTACGTGTACCTGGAGAATTTTTCGAGCCGCCGGAAAAAATCGTTGATCGAGCCGATTTTTCGTTGGAGCTCCATCGTGTAATGGACCAGATTAGACCAGTCGAAGCCAAACATCACACAAAAGGCAAATTATTCGTGAACCGAAAGCTGAAGGATTGCACTCACGTATTTGTACGACACGACGCTGTTAAAAAATCTCTACAACGACCTTATGACGGCCCTTATCGTGTACTTAGTCGAACAGATAAGTACGTGGATATCCTGGTAAATCAGAAACAGCAAAGAGTTTCGATCGACCGGGTAAAACCAGCTTACACCGGGTCAGAAACAACTACCAACGATCCTGTGAATAAGAAAACTATAGTTACACCTTCAGGCCACCGCGTTAAGTTTTTGGTGTAACTGGGGGGGCACTGTGGTGGTTGGCACACCCCTGGATGCCACTCACACCAAGCAGAGAGAGAGAAAGGATGACGACAAGAAGAGAGAAACAAATCGAGTGAGTGAGTAGCAAAGCTAAACTGTGTAAGCACGCGTTGAAATTATTACCGTAATAAAATATTGTTTTCGATAGTTTTCGCGTACGTTTATTGTCTCAATTAATTCGGCTGCACACGTCCGCCACAAATCCATGGAAATCTAAAAGGAAATTTAGCTAGCATCTTGCCAAGAAACTTTCCATAAATCCCTAAGAATTCTTCTAGAAATGTTTCAAAGATCTTAATAGTTGACTATTTCTTTACAAATTCATCTAAAGTTAGTCATGCATGATGCAAAATACAAATGGCAGGCAATCAGACACCTTCTGAAAAATATTTCTAGTTTTGCCCATAGTGCTTGAAATTGAAACAAACCAGTAGGCGAATTCTGGCGCCTATTTCTTCCAAGAAAAGAAACATTTTCTTGCTGATGAGTTATGGAAGAAAATTTCTTCTCTTCGAAGAAACAACATGAAAGAACATGATTCATCGTAACTAATATAAACTAGAAGACATGATTAAGTAAAGTAATATCGCTGTCCATAGAAAGGAACAATGTGTGTCCATAGTTAGGACCATTGGTATATATTGCGTCCATAATTAGAAATACACATGCGACAGACAAACATATGATTTGGAAAAATGTTTGAGATTGTATTTATCTCTTCTTCAATACGTTTATTTAGATATTAGATAAATATTCCAGCAGTTGAATATCCTTAACCGTTCAGAATATGGCCCTTACACGGTAAAATGATTAAATTAGTAATCATAAGTGACTTACAAAATTAAATGAAAGTATATATGGATATTAACCAATCTACATATTGTTTGAAAATTAGAATGTAGTGAGCTGCTGCAGTAATTTGGGATGTCCCTTAACGGTTATCTGTCCGGTATGAGACTTGAATACCATAAATGGTCAATAAGATGGCGCATTAGAGAATTCACATGTAACCATGGAGCATTATATCATTGCTTGTATAAAGCAGCTGCATTGCCGTAAGCCTGCCATTAAAGTAGTTTAAAAGTGGAAAAAGGCCCTGATATAGTCGAACTAATGCAAAAATGTTTATAAAGCAATCAAGCGATTCATAAAGTAATATTTAATGCTCTTTTGCCTGACAGCTCTTGTAAATTGTCGAATAAAAGCAATGTCGCACCAATATTGTTGATATGCAGTAGAATACGTGCAATGTTATAATGCTTGGTATTACTTGGGTTCTCTCGTTTTATTTTAATTAATATAAGCTTGGCACAGGTTACAATGATAAATCTCTGATTTCAGTTAGTACATAAATCGTAGTTTTTTGATATATCTATAAACTCCGGAAACAAACCTTTGATTGATTTTTCATCAAAATGTTTGTTTATAAATAACCCTACTGACCAAAATTCATTGAAGATTCTTGGACAAATTTGTGGAATAATTCGAGGGAAAACTTTTAATTGTAGACAAAATTTGGAGAGATTCGTTATAAAAAAAAAATCGGATACATTTTTCATAAGTTTCTGTTGGAATGCAAAATTCAAAAACAAAATGGTATCTGAAGATAAATTGTAAAATTGAACCATTTCTTCCTCATAAAAATTAACTCAAGAACACATGACGAGCTCGAATAAACCGGATTATTAGATGTACTCTAGAAGGTAAGTCTAAGATATATTTAGTAGCCAAAGATACTGCAGACAATTCACCAGCATTCCTTCAGCAGGTCTGTCAGATATTGGTCTTGAAATTCTCCGCTATCTAAATCTGAAAATTCAGACTAAAATCGTTTACTAAGTTTTGACAAAATCTTCTCCAGATTTTTTTTCCCCAGAGAATATTTTACATTTTCCATTTGTCTACGAAATGTTCACCACATTTTTTGCAGAAATTTCGCTATGGCTCTGATTTATAAATCACACTATGTTTGTCTTTAGAATAAAAATGTCTGTTTTTTAGCTGTTTGAGTTTGAAAAGCTGACCCAGCCTATAATTTCTTCGTCCTCAGTTAACGAAAATAATGACTCATTTTTCTGAAAAAGTGACTTTCCGTTACAAATAGTGACTTTTTAATGACCAGTTCGAAAAAAGTGACTCACTACCTAATCTGTATTCAACAAAAATTATCAAGAAAAATATATTTCTGCCCTCAGCGAATCTTGAAAAGTTATTATTATTTATCTTAATTTAGGTGGCTCTTCGCTCTTGGCGAATTCGCCAAACAATCATGAATAGTTCTCCTCTTCCCTTCTTGACGTTACGTCCTCACTGAGACAGATCCTGCTTCTAGCTCAGTGCTCAATGAGCACTTCCACAGTCAACTGAGAGCTTTCATTGACATTTTCGCATCAGTATATCATTACAAAATTGTCCACCCTTGCATTGGTTAAACAAATTGTACTAGCTCAAAGTTTCATTATCAATTTTAATAATAGTAATAAGATTGTACAAGAGAAGTGTTAAATTTTCGTGCAAATTATACATGTTTTTTTTTCAGGTAATTTGGACAAAACTAATGAGAATCACGAAATTTGGCGGAACTAGAAATAGTTTTGACATTATTAAAAACTCGGACTTTTTTCCTTGAGACAACCTCTGAAAACGCAATTTTTTTGTTCCCTCCGGAGTCCGTACAGCCTTTGCTACCTCTTCGAGGCGGTCACTCCAGTTTTTTTTTTCTGACACCCTACTGGAACTGGCTAGCTTACCTCTTCCTCGGAGCACTCTCCGGCGCGCTTGAAGGGATCGACATCGGCCTTCTTCAGGACAACATGGGCATAACGGCGACCGACACCCTTGATGGCCGTCAGCGCAATTGGAACGGTACGCTTACCGTCGATGTTGGTGCTGAGCACACGAAGAATGTGCTGGAACTTCTCTGGGATCACGAGCGACTGTCGGAGAACAGGAAACAGAATTAATATCGATTGACTTTCCTTCCATAGCGGATGTAAACAATGTCCCGATTTGAACAAGTTGATTCGGAACGAAGCGAAGAAAATCCCCCATTATAATCGTTTCGTAGTTATTCATGCCTTAAGCCTTGCGTAGCATCCATTCACAACCGGATTTATTCATAAATCAAAGATTTCCACTTGACAACAGTACACAATCCGCGAAAACAAATTTTGGCTGCCCTTTCGTTTCTCCTCCTCCACGACAAAAACTGTCATCGCATCAAGTTTTCGGCTTAATTTCGTCAATCCAACGGAGCTAGCTTCGCAATTTTCTACCAGCAAATCACTTGATAACGTTCCGAATCAATTGCACAGTTTCGAGCACTATTTTCATCAAAATTTACCATTTTTAACGAGTTTTAACTCAGCAGAGCGAAAATGTGTCTACTGTAATCGACTGGCAGATGCCGGAAAAAGAGCGATACTCGACTTCCGCCGTTCGGTTGTCAAAGCGAGACGTCAGTGGAGTTTGCGTTTCGGTTGACATCCAACGGATAGTGATGCCAGTCGAATTTAATTCAGAATTTATTGGGATGCAAAATCAGCATACGTTCACAAGCGACGATAGTGAATAAAATTATCAATAGGAAAACCTTAATTTTGAACGAACATCATTTGCAATGAAATATTAACGTAGTACAAACAGACTTTTAACTGGACTAATCGGTTTTACAACCGGTCTCAGAGCAAATAGTATTGTGCAATTTTAATACCGTTTCGTTTAATACTTCTGGCATCTTTATCGGAACGGAAGAAAGCTTTCTGCGAATTTCAAATGGACGGTTGGAAGATACATGCGTTTGGCAGTGCTGCAGAATTATTTGGATTTTACAGTGCTTTTTAGGCTGTGAACCGTTTCACCAGTTCGTTTAACTATTAGTTAAAATTTGACATTTCAATAGTTATTTCCCCTCAAATGGTCAAATTGAACATCGCAGTCGACCCATTTGAGCTTTGACAGTCGAGTAGTTATTTCAGAACAAAGTTGACAGATGGTTAGTTAGTCTCAAATTCACGGGAGCAAATAATAACTTTTGAACTGTCAAGTTTAACCATGCTCCAGAGCAGGGTTATTTCTAACCGGAGGAGAAATGACTATCGAGCTGTCAAATTTTAACTAAAAGTTAAACGAACTGGTGAAACGGTTCACAGCCTTAGTTGGAATCTGAGACGAGACTCGCGAAGACGGTCTTCTTTTTCTGTGATTGCTGAGTTTTTTTTTCTTATTCCACTTTGGGTTTATACCAATTATGCGCAAGCCGTTCAAACCCTCACATGAAGCTCTCAGCAAAAAATGATTGAGTTTGCATCACATCGAATCATAAATAGCCGTTTGGGTTCATTCACATATTTCATAACGCTGAAAATGGACATTCTTGGCACCCACCCACCCCCTCGTAACGCTTTTTGTATGAAAGCTCTACAAATTTTGTATGAGCCGTAACATCATGAGAACACCCACCTACCCCTTATAGCGTTATGAAATTTGTGAATAAGCCCTTTGAGTGAGATTTCATGCCAGCAAACGAAGCAGACATTAGAAATAATTAATCTTCTGCTTAGATTTATCAGCAACTTTGAAAAAAACTACTCCACCGATTGAGGTTTTTAATAACAGTTTACTGCCGTTATACGCATAATTGTCCCATGTTACTTTTTGTGCATTTTGACTTTTTGTCATCGAACAGTTTATTTTTACGTATAGTTTTAGAAAACACACACCGAAAATTAACTTTGTTCGGAAACTCAATGAAAAGCAAGCCAAGTCAATTTGTCCCATTGTTGAATTTCCACGCATAACTGTCCCACTACTGTATTTCTACGCATAACTGTCACACTATACAATTCGCTGCGCTGATCTAGAACAAAATAGTCTGTTGGCCTACCCCATTAAGCCAGCGCGTTAGTCTATAACCGTAATCTCTATATTGTCCGCAACCTTGCGAGCAAGTCCACAGCTTGGTAGTATGGATGAGGAGTGACAGGTACGCGCCCTGTCACCAGGTGAGTCGACAGATCAGGCAGAAAAACAAACCATTGTACAATACAAGTTAAAAGGCGTGGACTTGATTCTTAGTTAAAGCAGATTAAACACTAGTGAAAATAACTTAAAATTGAACTTAAAACTAGTGAAACAAAGGAGAAACTTAGTATCTATTATATACATGCAGAATTGGTAAGATTATCTACTTAAAATAGCTTAATTTGATATTAAAGTTATACTTACTAACTAGGTAACCTACATTACTACGAGCTACATCTAAACGAACATTAACAGTGCAGTGCCCATAACGGTAAGACAGATTTGCTAATTTCCCTAAAATATCAAAATACTAGTTGTAATGTTGTGAACATAAAACTTAAATCACTAGATTGTGCTGAGGTCACTATACACCCTCGAAAGTTGCCTACATCAAAGCGCAAATTACGGAATTCGAACTCATAAGACTGAAAGGTTAGGAAAATAGAAATTTGACCGACATCAGACTGACATTTGAGCAGGAAAGGGAACTAAACGTAAGTAAAATTACTGAAAAACTTATTTTCCTAAAACACAAACATAAAAATTTGAACCCTCTGAAATGGGATACAGAGGTTCACCTAACGCACTCCACGTAGCACACAACCAATATGAATTATTGAAACCAAGATAAGAACTTATGTAAGAATTCGTGTATCATTCCATAGGAAAATTATATTCTCCCCTGACAACGGATCCAGAGTTTTTATTTTCGTTCCGGAGAATTATAATTTCGGAAATTCCCGTTGGATTAAATCCAACAATATATAATTTTCGTTTATTACGAATTATCACTTCGCGAGAATGTCAAGTCGTGGTTCGAAGTCCGACGGAAAAGGTAGTAAAGTGAGTGGAAAGAGCGATCGGCAAAGGGCCAATAATAGTGAAGTGGTTGATAATGTGGAAAACGATGATGTGGTAGTGGTGGTGGAAGAGATGGAAAAGACCGTCGATGGACACACCTGCAGGAGATGTAGAGGACCTGATACGGATGACATGGTGCAGTGCGACAAGTGTGACGGTTGGCATCACTATGGGTGCGTTGGTGTAACGGACGAAGTTGCCGATCAAAGTTGGAGTTGTGCCAATTGCAAGACGGCTACATGGAACCAGCGAACAACGGCAGCATCTGGCGGAGATTCAGCGCAGCAAGAGTCCAGCAAGACGCTTCCATCCAAGCGTACTCCATTGCCGAAACAGGCCTCTCCAACCGGGATTCAGGGTTCATCGAGCGGTATACCAGAGTTACTGAAACCATCAGCTCCAAAAGGGACTGGGAAGGAGTTGTATGTCCCGAAGCTGGCAGGGTTGCCAACCATCCGATTGGACGAAGCATCATCGATAGTGTCCTGTACTTCCTCACAGCGGTCCGCTAGGAATCGCGCTAAATTACAGCTGCAGCGGCTGGAAGAAGAACGAGCCTTCGAACAGCAGCAAGCAGAGCGACGGCGGGCAGCCGAACAGCTAGAAGCGGAGAAGCACAGAGAGTTTCTGGAGAGAAAGTACAAAATTCTCGATGAATTGGCGAGCGACAGCGGATCAAGTAGGCGTTCCGGTAGTGAATGCTCTCGGAGACGAGTGGAGAATTGGATTGAGAAGGAATGTCATCTGGAGGTAGCGCAGCAGTTCCATGAACCACCAGCACAGCAGATGCGAGGTCACCAAGTCCAGCGTTCAGCACCGCAGGAGTTTGAACAACGCCAGCAAACACCTATCAGAATGTCCAAATACTTCAATCCAAATATACAACCTCAATCTACGCGAATCCATTCAGCGCCGGTCCGAGTTCCGCGAACTCTGGCAAATTCCACAATTCTAGAGCAGATTCATGGTGGTACTTCAGGTCACAACCCTACATTTGCAGAGCTGCCAAGTAACGACGATGCATTCCAGTTATCACGGTCTCAAATTGCGGCAAGACAAGCGGTTTCCAGGGACTTGCCATCATTTTCCGGTAACCCGGAGGAGTGGCCGATCTTTCTATCCATGCTCAATAGTACGACCGCTATGTGTGGATATACAGAGGAGGAAAACCTCGTACGCTTGCAAAAGAGTTTGAAGGGAAAAGCCTACGAAGCAGTCAAATGTCGGTTAATGCATCCGGGAAATGTCCAAGGTATAATCAATACCCTCAAAATGTTATACGGCCAACCGGAGATCATCGTACACACGTTGATTGGTAAGATCAGCGCTCTGCCACCAATTCGGGAAGATCGTCTTGAAACGTTGGTGGACTTTGCTGTAAACGTCCAGAATTTCTGTGCAACCGTCGAATCGTGTGGTCTGGAGGAATATATGTATAACGTGACCCTTCTTCATCAGCTTGTTTCCAAGCTACCGCCTTCGATTAGGCTGAATTGGGCGCAACACCGGAAGACACAGCTAACGGCCAACCTGGCGACCTTCAGCGAATGGATCTACTCGCTAGCGGAAGCAGCAAGCTCAGTAACGTTTCCGATAGACCCGTTGCAGTCGAAGCCGATCCGAAACGACGCTCGCCGAAAAGAAAAAGAAGGAGCGTACCTCAATGCCCACTCAGAAACACCAACGAAGTCCATCACTAGCTCCATCCCGGCCGCTGAATCAATGCCAACGCCCACAACCGCGCCGGCGAAGGATACCTGTCCGGTTTGCAAAGGATCCTGTAAATCCGTGGACAAATGCAAGCGTTTCTTGGAGTTTTCGAGAGATTCCAAATGGGCTGTCATCCGAGAGTTTGGTCTCTGCCGAACTTGTCTTCGCCAACACAAAGGATTGTGCAAGGCAAAACCATGTGGCAAAGATGGATGCTCCTTCAGGCATCACGAGTTGTTGCACAATGAACAGAAGTTCAAACAGCAAACTATCGGCCAGACGGCTGACAATCCAGTTACTCCGCCGACAACAAGCGACGCCGATCTGGTCTGTAATACGCACCAAGCAGTTTCTAGTACTGTCCTATTCCGCTACCTTCCTGTAGTACTAACTGGACCGGCAAAAATGGTTCATACCTTCGCTTTCCTCGACGAAGGGTCAGGAGCAACGCTGTTGGACCAAGAATTGGCCGACGAACTTGAACTAGGCGGCAGCCCTAGTCCAATATGCCTACGCTGGACCGGCGGCACAGAGCGGTGCGAGAAGGATTCATGTATCGTTCGACTTCAAGTCGCAGGACAGTATGAAGGTGCAGCGAAATTCACTTTAGAGGAGGTTCAAACCGTTTCCGAGCTACGCCTACCGCAGCAGACCCTAGATTTCGATGAACTGAAACAATCATACCGCTATTTGGAAGGGTTACCAATTTCGTCATACCACGATGCACGCCCACGGATTTTGATCGGAACCAAGCATGCACAACTGGGATTAACCCTGAAGAGTCGAGAAGGGAAATTCGGAGAACCAATCGCCACCAAAACACGCCTAGGCTGGACCATTTGTGGCAATTTGGGATCCGGAGACTCGCTAAGCATGTTTCACTACAGCTTCCACGTTAGCTCGCTGAATGAGCGGTTCGATGATGATATGCATCAAGCGATGAAGGACTATTTCGCAATCGACAGCCTAGGAATCAATAGTTCATCCAAAGCACTTCTGTCAGCCGAAGATGAAAGAGCCGAGACGCTGCTGAAATCTCTTACACGCTTCGTAGGCGATCGGTACGAGACCGGCCTGCTCTGGCGCTACGACAACGTCCGTCTGCCTGATAGCCGGCCAATGGCTCTTCGTCGACACCGAAGCTTGGAGAAGCGCATGGCAAACGATCCTCAACTCGCAGAAGTCTTGCAGCAGAAGATAGTCGACTACATCGTCAAAGGGTACATCCGCAAACTTTCGCAGGACGAAGTTCAGCAGCAATCCAGCAACGCATGGTTCTTGCCCGTCTTTCCAGTGACCAACCCAAACAAACCCGGGAAAGTTCGAATAGTATGGGACGCAGCCGCTAAAGTTCACGGTGTATCGTTGAATTCGGTTCTCTTGAAGGGCCCAGATCTGCTGTGCTCTCTTCTTGGCATTTTGCTGCGCTTTCGACAGCATCCTATTGCGGTGACGGGGGACATCCGCGAGATGTTCCATCAGGTGAACATTCGTCGAGAAGATCAGAAATATCAATGGTTTTACTGGACGGATGAAAAGGGCGAATTGGTGATCTATACCATGACAGTGATGACCTTTGGAGCATGCTGCTCTCCTAGTAGCGCGCAATACGTCAAGAACGTCAATGCTGACCGGTTTATCGGAAGTCATCCAGAGGCGTGTGAAGCAATTGCGAAATCGCACTACGTCGATGACATGCTGATTAGCGTAGCAACAGAGGAAGAAGCGATCCAAATATCCAAGGATGTGCGGCACATCCACGCCCAGGGAGGCTTTGAGATACGGAATTGGATCAGTAACTCCAAAAACGTCATGAACGCGCTGCAGAAGCAGAGCGTAGATAACGAGAAAAGCTTAGACCTGTCTACTGAACTGGCCACTGAGAAAGTCCTAGGCATGTGGTGGAATACAACAGCTGATGCCTTTACTTACAAGATTGGCTGGAATCGATACGATGCGGATTTGTTGAAGGGCGATCGACGTCCTACAAAACGAGAGATGCTGCGAGTGCTGATGACCATATTCGACCCAATAGGACTGATTGCCCACTTTCTCGCCTATTTGAAGGTGTTACTTCAAGACGTTTGGCGATCTGGTATCACATGGGACGAAGAAATCGACGAAGATGCCTTCGAGAAATGGCGGCATTGGCTAAGCGCTTTACCGCAGGTGGAAAAACTACAAATTCCTAGATGCTTGTGGCCCAGCCATCTCATCGATACAGCCGATGATGTCCAGCTCCATACGTTTGTCGACGCTGGAAAAGACGGAATGGCAGCAGTATGCTTTCTGCGGGTCCTGAAAAACAAAGAAATCTACTGTTCATTAGTTACAGCTAAAGCTAGAGTCGCTCCTCTGAAGCTGACATCGATTCCACGGCTCGAGCTGCAAGCGGCAGTTATTGGAACAAGGCTGTCGAAGACTGTGCTTGACACACTATCCATCCGGATTACACAAAGGTTTTACTGGACCGATTCCAGAGACGTCTTATGCTGGATTAACTCCAATCACCGTCGTTACAGCCAATTTGTAGGTTTCCGCGTCACTGAAATCTTGGAGTCAAGCGGAATTCACGAGTGGCAGTACGTACCAAGCAAGCTTAATGTTGCCGACGATGCAACCAAGTGGGATGGCTTGCCTGATATGTCCACCAGAAGTAGGTGGTTCCGGGGACCGGATTTTTTGTGGAAAGATCCCGAAAGTTGGCCAACGTCTTCCGTTCGCAATGAGTCGACAACCACGGAGTTACTGACAAGTCTACTGGTTCATCATACTCCGCCGCAGCCAGTCATCGTCGTACAAAAGTTCTCCAACTGGAAGCGGTTGCAGTACGTCATGGCACGAATACTACGTTTTGTGTCAAATTGTCGCCTCAAGTCGCAACGCAAACCCACGTACAGTGGTCCTCTTACTAGCGATGAGCTCCGCGCAGCCGAAGTACGGCTGATACACATTGTGCAGCAAGCCGAATACTTTGAAGAGCTACGCATCCTACAGACTGCCAAACTTCTTCCAAAATCAAATGCATTGTACAAACTCCTGCCATGGATCGACGACCGCGGCCTTATGCGAATGAGGACACGCATTGCGGCGTGCGAGTACACCACCGAGGACGCAAAGAATCCCATAATCCTTCCAAGAAAGCACCACATTACCACACTAATAATTCAACACTACCACAATCGCTACCACCATCAGAATCACGAAACGGTGATAAATGAGCTGCGTCAGAAATACCAGATCGCTCGCTTACGGACTTGCTACAATCAAGTTCGGCGAAATTGTCAGAAATGCAAGAATGAAAGTGCAACACCAAGCATCCCGATGATGGCCGACCTGCCACCTGGTCGTCTAGAAGCATTTTCCCGTCCGTTCACTCACGTAGGCATCGATTATTTCGGTCCCATCGAAGTTGTTGTCGGCAGAAGGCACGAGAAGCGCTGGGGAATGCTAACAACTTGCTTGACCACTCGAGCCATACACATCGAGGTTGTCAACTCACTCAGCACTGATTCATGCATCATGGCCATCCGAAATTTCATCGCTCGTCGTGGCCAACCTCGTAAGATATATAGCGACCGTGGCACCAACTTTGTTGGTGCAAATCGCGAACTACAACGGCTTCAGAGTGCGATTAATCACGACGAAATGATGCGAGAGTTCGCAACGGAGCAGACCGAGTGGGTGTTCAATCCTCCGTTGGCACCGCACATGGGTGGCAGCTGGGAGCGGCTGATACGCACCGTCAAAAATAATTTGATGGCAGTCTGCACCACAAAATCTCTTACAGATGAAGTCCTTCGCAATCTACTCGTAGAGATCGAGAACGTCGATAATTCCCGTCCTCTTACGCACGTTCCGCTGGACGAAGACTCCGCCCCAGCCCTTACTCCAAACCACTTTCTACTCGGTTCCTCCAGTGGCTCGAAACCGTTGGTCAACTTGGATGACAGAGGTCATATCCTGAAGCAGAACATGTGCACCTCCCAGATCTTGGCGAACAGGTACTGGAAACGTTGGGTAACCGACTATCTACCAGAGATCACCCGCCGGTCGAAGTGGTTCCAACCCGTAAAGCCCCTAGCTACCGGAGATGTCGTCGTCATCGTCGACCCGAAGTCCCCACGAAACTGTTGGCCAAAAGGCAGGATCATCGCGACGACTTCCAGCCGAGACGGACAGACCCGATCAGCGACAGTACAGACAGCCACTGGAGTCTACGAGCGCCCCGTTGCAAAGTTGGCGGTTCTAGACGTTCAACGCGTAGAGCAGTAAGCCAACCAGAAGTTGGCGTACCCCGGGGGACTGTTGGCCTACCCCATTAAGCCAGCGCGTTAGTCTATAACCGTAATCTCTATATTGTCCGCAACCTTGCGAGCAAGTCCACAGCTTGGTAGTATGGATGAGGAGTGACAGGTACGCGCCCTGTCACCAGGTGAGTCGACAGATCAGGCAGAAAAACAAACCATTGTACAATACAAGTTAAAAGGCGTGGACTTGATTCTTAGTTAAAGCAGATTAAACACTAGTGAAAATAACTTAAAATTGAACTTAAAACTAGTGAAACAAAGGAGAAACTTAGTATCTATTATATACATGCAGAATTGGTAAGATTATCTACTTAAAATAGCTTAATTTGATATTAAAGTTATACTTACTAACTAGGTAACCTACATTACTACGAGTTACATCTAAACGAACATTAACAGTGCAGTGCCCATAACGGTAAGACAGATTTGCTAATTTCCCTAAAATATCAAAATACTAGTTGTAATGTTGTGAACATAAAACTTAAATCACTAGATTGTGCTGAGGTCACTATACACCCTCGAAAGTTGCCTACATCAAAGCGCAAATTACGGAATTCGAACTCATAAGACTGAAAGGTTAGGAAAATAGAAATTTGACCGACATCAGACTGACATTTGAGCAGGAAAGGGAACTAAACGTAAGTAAAATTACTGAAAAACTTATTTTCCTAAAACACAAACATAAAAATTTGAACCCTCTGAAATGGGATACAGAGGTTCACCTAACGCACTCCACGTAGCACACAACCAATATGAATTATTGAAACCAAGATAAGAACACAGAGAAACAGACGTCACACTCTAATCGACGGTCATCGCCACGAAAAAAAACAGTCAATTTGAATTTTTGTAGTTGGTTGATCCACCGCTTGTGGCGCTCTAAAAAATCATGATGGCAGTTGACAGTTGAACTGCCTCCACTGGCTGCATTGTTCGGTAGTATAAGTGAGCTCAGGAATTTGTCACATTTTGTTGTTTATTTTTCGAAAAACATGGGTCGCAAGTATGAATTCATCGCTTGTCCCAATCGTCAAGGCAAAAATTGTGGAAAATCCTTTTTTTGTTTTCCTCGCGACAATTACAGGTAAGATTTGTTAAAACTCATAAAACGGCACCACATTCACAAATATGTTTCACCTACACAGATGTTCACAATGGGTAACTTTTTGCCAGTGGCAGCAGCTGTCCTTAGAATTCAATATCGGTGGAGAAAGTGGTGTTCGAAAGCGGGTTCTGTGTTCCGACCACTTCGATTGCAACCAATTCAGAAACGCCGGAGTACCGGAAAGAGGGTAAGCAGGGGTTTTTAACGATTGTTTTTACTTGAAATACGCCCAATAATCATTCATTTGCTAGGTTACACGGCAATGCCGTCCCAACCCATCCAATCGGACCATTTAAATCGTTTTTCACCATGGAACCTCAGAGTGATCATTATCAAGAAGCAGACCCAGAGTTTGAAGACGTCGAGTACCTGGACAACCAGTCCCAGACCCTGAACACAAAAATTTTCAAAATTTTTATTTTGCATTCGTTACAAAGAGAAGAGAAAGTGAGACGGCCAAAAATAAATCTCCACTGGTAGTTTATCGGCAGTACCTGTACTATAAACCGACCATCATCAGCACTTCCTCCATGATGATCAGTAAGCAACGTTCCAACTTCCGGTGTAGGATTTTCAACTCGATGTTGCCACTCCATCTACGGCGTTGTCCAAGTGCGGCAGCCAGGATTTCCACAGAAATTCAGCTGACATGCTTCCTTCCTTTCGGGAACCGTTTTTCCGGTCGTAGTTCCCCATGTTTTAGGTGCCGGTCCAGACGACGTGTTTGGTTTGTATCTGCTAGGAGTATTGTCGGATGGCGGACCGCTCCCTACAATTGCTCACCGGTTTGCCTATTTACCATTAGTCGTTGCAGGTTCCTGCTGGGTACTCGTCTGTAATTCCATTCCTATTTTTCACTGCGTTGTTGCAGCGTTTCTTCGTGGCGGATTCCAACTGAAAACAAAAAAAATATCCAGAGGTTTTCCGCTAGCAACAATTGCATTTTACTTACCTTTCACGCAACGATTGAAATACGATTTGTATGAATAATTCCCCTGTGAAGTCTATCGAAAAAAACCGAGTAAACTTTTGTAAACAACACGATCGACAGCGAGGTGAGTGAGGAGGTAAATTTGTGTGCGTGTGTTGCAATGACATTCTTGTTGACATCTGAGAATGTTCAACATGGCTGACGTCGAGTTTGGCCAAGCAGCCGTCAGATCACGCTAGTGCGCCAACGTATTTTGATTTGAATTACTTACGATGTTTTCGAAGAAAGTTTGTTCGAAGTGTGACGTCTGTTTCTCTGTGATAAGAACTTATGTAAGAATTCGTGTATCATTCCATAGGAAAATTATATTCTCCCCTGACAACGGATCCAGAGTTTTTATTTTCGTTCCGGAGAATTATAATTTTGGAAATTCCCGTTGGATTAAATCCAACATAGTCAGTAGGCAGTTTTGAATTAGCTGGTGTTAGGGAAAATCGTTTTGAACACCTTCTTACGTTAACTTTACATTCCATGTGGAACACAACCTGTTTTATGTGTTTGTATTATGGGGATGCATTCATCATTCATGCGAGCCGGACGTCAGATTTTATTTAAATTTTCAATATCAAAATTTTATTTCCCATCCGTTTTTCAAGGAATTTCAGTTGAATTTTCAGGGTCGATCACAAAATTCTTCTAGTGTTTGGAACCACGGTCATCGATTAAAAATTTACCGATTTATCACGGGGAGTAGTGAAATAATCCCACTTGAAGAAAATGTAACCACTTTAATTTCGAGTTCATGGCTTGCGACTAAATAACTTCATGATTTAACAAACCAAGTCTAAATAAAAATAGTTCGACCGTTTTTGGATGACTTGGCCTTATGCTGGGTTGTTCCGAATACCGATTCCCTGTGGGAAATGGCTTCTAAACCGTCGGTTCTGAAACATAGCTGGCAACATCAAACTACATAAATTCCCAAATCAAGGTTAAAGAAGGGTAATTCAAAGGTTCTTGGATAACTTGATAACATCCCAACTAACAATTTTAGCGCTATAAGCCATAATTATTTGCTTTGTGCTGTATAACAGTTGAATTGAAGCAGCGAACGCAGCAAAAAATGAAAGCTGTCAAAAATAGAACGATTAGCGTTAATACAGCTGTAACGCAAACGTTTTGCAGCTACAAATATTTGCTGAATAAATTTCGTCAGTTATCGCTTTTGCTGCTTTCACTAAGCTGTAACTCAACACCGTAAAAGATAGCAACCTAATGATGTGGAATAAAACTCGCCATCATCAATCCGGCTGCTTCTATACAATATGATTTGTTATGCTGTTCAATATATATTTAAGAAGCGCTTTGTCGTTAGTTATACAGCGGGCATACAGCAGTATGCTGTAAAACAAAAATTTGTTGCGCATCTACTCAGCTTGTTGGATGTAAACATTGCGTTTGACGTTTCGCACCCTTTTACAGCCTGATGAAGTGGTGTAAGCGCGGCTATGACATCTTTTACGATCATTATAAAATATTGTGTGAACCGTTTTCGATGTAGAACAAAACGATGTGTTTTCTTTGCCTTTCGATATAGACTGTGGTGGCAACAAGGACAGCGTCGAGACTTGTGGATGCAGAGATCGTGAGTTCGATACCAAGCGGTGGCAGGTAACGTTGGGAACATTAAATTTAGATACTTATGATAGGAATTCTGGAAGCTGTGAAACAGCTTGAAAATAATATTTAATCGATAATACAGCGAAGCTGTATAATAATTATTCAACAGTTGCGAAATGATTGAGAAAGCGCCTTCCGAAGATGTTACACAGCTACTTGTCGTATAACTGTCGAGATAGAGCAATGCTCGGTATGAATAAGAGCTGCCAACACAGCTTAAAAGTAGCTGAGTAGATTCGCCAGATTTGTTGGTAAAAGGATCGCATAGAAGCTTTCGTTCGTATGTACAGCGCCTTTACTCAGCATAAAGCCGTATAAAGAGGGCCTAAAGAACGTTTACATTTGCACCAAATGTTAGTTGGGATGCCAGGTTGTTTTGGATTCCCTGTTCTCCAGAGGAGGTGACCATTATATTGGCGGTTCTGAAACCTATCTTGCGACTTATCAAACTTGATACTTAAAGTCAAGAAGAAGTCAAAGGAAGAATAGTTAAAAAGGTTTTGGACGACCTGGCCACATACTGGGTTATTCCGGATTATTGGTTCTTCGGTGCAAGTGGCAAATATGTTGGTGGTTCTGAAGCTTAATTTGCGATGTATCGAATATCAAGATTTTGCCAAACCAGTCCAAAGAAATGTCAAATCGTGTGAAGATTTGTGTCGTGGATTTTGAGTTAAATATTTACTCCGCAGAATAACCTTGACTTCGCAGATGAGTTTCTGTCTAGCCTGGAGCTGGATGAGTCGATATATGAATTTAGAACATCTTATAAACTCTCTAAATAACTCATCCACTCGTTTTTCACTAACTCATTGATTGTCTCATTATCACACATACAGAAAACCTTGCTTTCCATCCAAAACTATAAAATCATATTTCTTCACTTCCCCACACGTGGCTCCGTTTGGCACATGTCACTTGAGCCGTCATTAGGTGCTTTAACATTGTCTTGAGGATATACGGCCTCTACATTCGGTACAATCTATACGTAAGAACGGTCATCTACAGCAGTATGCTTAGCACATCATTGGTCACTACTATCAGTGGGACTGTTATGCGTTATTCACCAAAAACCCTGCATTTCTAGGCATAACAGTCCCACTTTGAATTTTGTAACTAAATTTACTTTGTTTCCATAATACAAACTCTTGACTCTAATGAACACGCTATTCTTTATACTATTGTAAAGATTTTAATTTAATTTACCACGCACCTGGTCAATACGAGGCCTAAATGTGTTAAAATCTTTAAACGCGTTTTTCTCGATTGCATATTTTGGAACATGGGACAATTATGCGTATAACGGCAGTTTACTTTGAACACAATACTTTTCACTTTTTCAGCCATAAAAACGGTGGGCTGCATTTGACGTTTCGTGAGAGGGGAATCCCAACTAACATTTGGTGCAAATGTAAACGTTCTTTAGGCCCTCTTTATACGGCTTTATGCTGAGTAAAGGCGCTGTACATACGAACGAAAGCTTCTATGCGATCCTTTTACCAACAAATCTGGCGAATCTACTCAGCTACTTTTAAGCTGTGTTGGCAGCTCTTATTCATACCGAGCATTGCTCTATCTCGACAGTTATACGACAAGTAGCTGTGTAACATCTTCGGAAGGCGCTTTCTCAATCATTTCGCAACTGTTGAATAATTATTATACAGCTTCGCTGTATTATCGATTAAATATTATTTTCAAGCTGTTTCACAGCTTCCAGAATTCCTATCATAAGTATCTAAATTTAATGTTCCCAACGTTACCTGCCACCGCTTGGTATCGAACTCACGATCTCTGCATCCACAAGTCTCGACGCTGTCCTTGTTGCCACCACAGTCTATATCGAAAGGCAAAGAAAACACATCGTTTTGTTCTACATCGAAAACGGTTCACACAATATTTTATAATGATCGTAAAAGATGTCATAGCCGCGCTTACACCACTTCATCAGGCTGTAAAAGGGTGCGAAACGTCAAACGCAATGTTTACATCCAACAAGCTGAGTAGATGCGCAACAAATTTTTGTTTTACAGCATACTGCTGTATGCCCGCTGTATAACTAACGACAAAGCGCTTCTTAAATATATATTGAACAGCATAACAAATCATATTGTATAGAAGCAGCCGGATTGATGATGGCGAGTTTTATTCCACATCATTAGGTTGCTATCTTTTACGGTGTTGAGTTACAGCTTAGTGAAAGCAGCAAAAGCGATAACTGACGAAATTTATTCAGCAAATATTTGTAGCTGCAAAACGTTTGCGTTACAGCTGTATTAACGCTAATCGTTCTATTTTTGACAGCTTTCATTTTTTGCTGCGTTCGCTGCTTCAATTCAACTGTTATACAGCACAAAGCAAATAATTATGGCTTATAGCGCTAAAATTGTTAGTTGGGATCTGGGCTGCATATGACGTTGATATTTTTCGTCTTCGCGAGTCTCTCTCAGGTTGGAATATTTTCCAACCAGCAAACATCCAACCATCGAGTCATTCCATGTAGCGGACCCCCAACGAGCGAATCCCCATTGTAATATAACAAAATTTCTGTTTAATATATTATAACATATTTGAACCCTTACCCCATTGCTGTTAGTTTTATCAATCCGAACAAGACTTTTATCTTTTTACATTTTCAGTTGTAAACTTGTTTTAGGTTCTAACCATAGCAAAGTTACTACAAATTAAATTTAACCAAATTAAATTTAAACTGTTAAGTTTAAAAGTAAGTAACCAAACATCTAATCCAATTTCTCTCGCCGTTTCCTTACGGTATGTATCCATCTAGTATTCATTGCTTTCTTCTCCATGCTTCCTCTTACTTCGAGCAATGCCGATATGCCGGTAAACAAATTCAAAATATAATTATCACGGTCGATACCTTTCTATGTAAAAATATCGAATAATTTCCGGAGGAACTATGACCTAGGAGACGGACTAAGGAATTCTCGATGGAATTCCCGATAAGAATTTTCGAGGTAGAGTTCGATAGAAAACTACCAGCGGGATTCTTGGAGCAACTAGCAGGGGAATTCCAGATGGAAGTACGGTGGAAATCATGGATGAACTGCGGAAAAATTCCGGGATAAACTCCAGATAAATTTTGGAAGGTACCGTAATTCGGAGTGTAGTTGATCAGTGGGGAGAAGTTGATCATTCATGTACCCACATGTATAAACTGTCAAGAGAGCTATGATTCGATTTCAATTAGCACAATTTCTGTGACGTCGTATTACCTTATGGCTGCTCTTGATGTTCCTAAGTTCGGTTTGACATTCAAGATAATTATACCATGGAAAAACAGATTTTTTATGAAATGTTTGATGAACTGTTGAAGGGTTTTTCTCCAATCAATCGACTATTGACAAGGCTATATAAAGACTCCATTTAAATAAACTGTTTCTTACATTGCAGATATGTTCTGTTAATCCAGTTTTGAATTTGCATTGTGGATAAACAATCATTTTCTGAGTAAAAAATGTATTTTTTGTGCGCTAGTTACTAATTTCAAAGAAAATTGCATACCTTTAGGCGTTTAATGTGGTGCGTTCCGTATTTTCCAACATTAAAATTAAAAATTGACCGATATATCATTGAGTTGTAAGATTTTTGAGACTTGATCCAGATTCAGTGACCCCAAATTTAGTGAATACCATATCTCTTTACTTTAGGAAACTTATTGCAATAATTGATCAACTTCACCCCGGAATTAAAAACTTCACTTTTTGATTTAAAATAAATGTTTTTGTTAATAAGTGAACATTTCGTCGAAATTTCGTTTGTATAATTCGATAGATATCCAACCAGTACATGTTTTAAAAATATTTGGATAATAATACATGCTGTCTACCCGGAGTTACAGAACAGAATCGCTCGAAAGTGATCAACTTCACCCCATTTTACGGTACTTATGATGCATTACCGGTGGAGCTCCTACTTATAGGGTGTCCCAGATAGTATGGGTACGACTTCACCATACTCCTATTGCAAGACCAGTGATGATAAAAATCTGATTTTTACACATTTGATTACTGTACCCATCAAGAGCAGATTACAATTTTCAATGAATAATTCAATTATTAATGTATTGATGACGTAACATTTTTTTGAAGCATCTCTTATCAGTCTTGCACAAATCGCGTTATTTCTGAGCGACTTTATTTTACAATATTTGTTCTGTGTCAGAAAGTGCGTATAATAAAAATTTGAAAAAGATAAATTTATCAGCAACAATATGATAATAGGGTCCTAAAGCCCTGTCCCAATTTTAGTGCCAAACGCTTAAGTTTTGTCCAGAAAAACATGTTTACTCAACTTTTTTATGTTTTTCGTTTGTTTAAGCCAATTTTTTTTTATGTTTTTCTAAGATTTTGTCACACCTCTTGGCTTAAACTCAAATTTTGGGTGTATTTTGTTTTGCGTGTCCCTTCCGAAATGTCAGATAGGAACAACCCCAGTGTTAAAACTAAAAGCCCTGTGGTGTTTTTGTCAGGCCCATGACAACCATATATCGATACACAGTGTTCTTCGTAGCCAGGATGTCCCGGGCGATAAGTGAATATCGCCCACTGTCAGTTGTAAGAAAATAGAGACCATTGTTTTGTTTAATTGTTTGTTATGGTTTGATTATCAATTTTTGATATTGTTAAATCAGCTAATAATGTGCCAAAAAGTTGAAGCACATTCAACATTTCGATGATTTTGGAAGGAGAGCAAACATTAAAAGGCATCCTGCAAGCCTCCAAGCAAGCAATCAGTGATTTGATTGCGACTCTTGCTCGATTATGGGTCATAAACATTGAACAGAACTTCGCATTCTGATTGCACTCTCGATTCAAATTACCCGAAAATGAGTAGACACATGGAGATGTTGACTACGCTAAAAGTCGTCCCGTGCCATGGGCCTGTTTTTTGTCGACTGAGCAAACGTCAAACATGATCAAAAGTGTAGGGTTACCATATTTGCTCTCAACGGAAAGAGTACATTTTTCCAACTCCGTAAAAGAGTATTAAAGAGTACACTTCAGTCTATAGGGGTCGTCCATTAATTACGTAAGGGCTTATGGGGGAGGGGGGGTTTGAGATTTCTTACGCACCATACAATTTATTTTTGATTTTCATACAAAAAATCTTACCATGGGGGGAGGGGGGGGGGTTCAAAAATCCCAAAAATTGTCTTACGTAATTAATGGATCGCCCCATACTGAATATTAAAAACGCACTTTTTACTTGTGTCACTGTCTTAATTTTGTTGTATTGAGTATTGACCTATTTTGTTTTTTTTCTAATTCTCAAAATCGTCAGCCACTTTTCCCACATTTTAATCACAGTTAAATTTTTCAGAGAGCTTTTACTGAATTGGACATTGACTCTGAGAGAATAGATAAAATACAATATTTTATAATAACGTGGATAGCACAAAAAGTCGTTCGACATTTTGGAACAATGGTGGCTGTCACACAAGGTTTTTTTCACCAGAAAAAATGTCTTTGATTTAAGACACGTTAAACGTTTTGAAAAAGCTTGACTGATTTAATAGTTCACTTTTGTATTTTCGAAACAATACTATATTTTACTGTTGAACTCTTTCATTTCCAAAACACCGTTTCAATAAAAAGTGCTCGAAAAAAATTGGCCTAATTATTCAAAATCAGCTGATTATTTATTAGTTAGGTCACTTATTACTGTATTAAATAAAATAAATTATCGTATAAGTACTTTCAATTAATCATGGGGAAGATGTTAACATCCCAAGTAACATGATTAACTGAATACCAGTTTTTTTCAAGTTAATGAAGACTGAATTTAGAACTATACCATTTAATTCCACTAGAGTTAGTATCCTTTAGTGGAATTAAATGGTATAGTACTAAATTCGGTTTTCTATGTACTTATAGCTATTCTACTGAACAGCTCGAAGATTTATTATCAGTTTATTGAACTGAAACATGCTTGAGAGTGATTTGTTCAACTTGTTAAAGAACCACAGGGCAGCAGCGTACAGTAACGTTGGTGAGTTCCGTATCACCCGCAGCTGTCCGATTGACGGTTGACGGTGGAAGGCGTAGACGAAGAAATGTTGACGTTAGATGGGGAAAAGATAAGGCAAAATTGCAAAGTAATGCTGAAGCTTGAGTGAGTGAGTGAAAGGCAAACTCGTTTTGATCACCAAAAAATTGTGAATTAATAATTGATTGAATACTACTTATTTGCTTACCGGGTAAATTTATTATCCTACTTAATTACTACAAGCTTACTTATCTAATATTTGAATCTTAATAGCATCCTAATCCTAATAGTACGGCAACGTTTCAAGAGAACTACGTGAAGTGATTGTAACCTTGAACTAGAACGTAAGTCATGCAAACATATTGAATTGTAGAAAGTAGTGGATAAATGATAGTTTATTGTTAGGTTGTACTTACATTATATCCGATTCATGCGAATCGGTGAAGAGTTTCGGAAGACAAGAGACAAGAAGTACACGAAAATGTAAGTAGCAAAATATGTAAAATCGAACCTGAACATAAATCTTAATACAATTACAGCTCTGAAGCTGCTGTTGCTGCTATCGAGACGTGTAGCGATTTTCTTTACTCTATCCGAAACACAACTCATATTTAACAAAAATGTTTGTTGGGCTGGTTACTTCAATGTGTCATTGAATTTGTTCGGAAATCCTCCGTTATATCTGGAAAAGAGTACACCTAAGCCCATTTAGCAAAAAAGAATAGTACACACAATTTTAAGGCAAAAAAGAGTACATGTACTCTAAAAAGAGTACGTCTGGTAACCAACCCTACAAAAGTGTCAAGGTTCATTCATGGAGCCATTTTTTGAAATTAAAGTTTAAATATGATATAGCCGTTATTTGAGCGGGAAAAAATGCTGAAGTAGTTGCAGTAACATGCTCTTTCGTATTATGAAACAAAACAAGATTTCATTGATCATTTTAGGACCCTATTGATCAGACTATCACTTATTCAAATTGAAATTTTAAACTTCAGCATGTAAAATTTGTATTTGAATTAAAAATACAGTTCCATCCGTGGTCGATTTAAGAATGGTCAAAAAACAAATCCGTTTATATAATTTCGTAAAAACATTATAAATAAATAAAAAAAGATTGCCTATCCAAGAGAATAGGGATTAAACTTTCATGAATCTGAAATATATTATTTTTACTACTATTTTGAATACCTGAAGAGTTATAACTTCGTGATGTAGTCTTATGCGGAGAAAAAAAATACGAGATTTAAGAATTTACCAATTTTTTTAAGTGTTCTCTAACAAAGCCAAATACAATTTCAAACAAAAAATTATAAAAACATCCTTGATACATTGTACTTGAAATCACCACAAAAGATTTTAACAAAAACATATTTTACTAGTTATTTTTGAACACACAAACAAAATGTAGAGTCTGTGCTGACCAGCTAAGAATTGATTTTCTATCATCAAAATTTTTAGTGTAAACAATTATTAAATCAAACAAATTTAACGAAGATGCTGGTTGAAATAGCCTATAGAAAAATACAAAAATATAAAATATTTGATATTTTTCAAAAGTATTGTGATTTTCATCATCAAAGTCGAGCCCATACTTTCTGGGACACCCTATATTCCCGAATTGTATAAAATTCCAGTCGGAATCCTGAACAAAACCCCAGTGGGTATTGCTACTAGAATTCCTCTGAAGAGTTTCTGAAGAAAATGTCCGGAGGAGCTCTTGGGGATATCTTCGGAAAAATCCAGAAATCTCCGGAAGAATTCATGGACGAAATCCCCGGAGGAATTGCTATTGGAATTCCCCTGAGGAATTCCTGGCGAAAATCTCCAGAGAAGTGCTTGAGGATTTCCCCGGAGGAATCTTTGAAATCTGCAGAGTAATTCTTGGAAGAAATCTTCGGAGAAATTCCTGGTGTAAATCTCCAGCGAAATTCCTGGACGAAAACTCCGGATGAATTCTCGGAAAACATCCCTGAAGGCAGTGATGCATTTCAAACTGAACGCGAGCCAAAAGTGAACTGAACGCGTTCTAATTTTGAACGAGAACCTAGTAGACATTGAACTCTCGTGCAAAATTCTGCACCTGCTCACCTGCTTCAAAATGCACATTGAAGTTAAAAACCCAAAAATAACTACCGGGTACTTCCTTTGATTTGACCACATTTAATCTGAACACTTTTTAATCTGTACCCCGCTAATTTGCACATCGTTCAGATCAAAAATGGTTCAAACGTCACTTAGTCCATGGAACGGAGTAAAGTGAAATGGAACGCAGAATCAATCAAAACAGTGAAAGAGGTAATCAGATATACGTTTCTAGGGTGACTAGATGTTCAAATTAAAAATAAACCCCGATGGTTTGCATGAAGTACCGTTCAAATAAGCGGGGGTGCACTGTATACCAGATCATAATGAATTCCTGTCATTGAATCCATTGAGAACCACTGTTCTAGTCGCTTGCGTTGTTGTTTTTGTTGCTCCGATCATTTCCCGTATTTTCACCTGCTACCGCCACCGCAATTCATATTTCACCGAAAATCGAGTTCCAAGTACGACGACTCATCACCAGCATCTGCAATTCCCACTATATCTGGTCAGGTAGGATCGTGATTTCAAGTTAAAATCCGAGCAGGCTTGAGAGTGGAAGTAGTTTACCTCCTCCGCCATTGCCGCCACAAAAACTTTCCCACCTCGCCGCTCTCCACCTGTACCCGTTGCTGTTAACATATCGCTCGCTGAATCAATCACATCGTCCTACTCGTTCGCACCGCTGCATCCGTTCCGCATAACCAAACCAAAACAAACCGCAATTGCCAATCTGTAAAATCCCCCAGAGCATGTAATATACTGCCGTGTACTGCCCTGTGTCATCATTTCAACAATCCGAAACCCACCAGCATAGATTCATCCTCAGGAACCATCCCATTTCATCATTGGACCATCTTTCGCCACCAATCCGTGCGCCATCAGAGTAAGTCGAGTGGAATTGTTTTTGTATCGTTGCTGCTCCATTGTTGCTGTCTCGCTACCGTTCTGCTGTCACTGTCACCGCTGACAAATCGCCGTTTGCTGTCTTCCAACTATTCGCTGCGCCATCTAGTTTTTGAGCATCGTAACTCTTTCCGATATTAGGGTGACTCAAATTCTTTGCCGCAAAAAATGCTTTCAGTTTGTGAGCAGTGTGCAAATGAATTTACCGGCACGCCAGTGAAATGCATGGGTTTCTGCTCAAGCCTTTTCTGTAAGAAATGCTCTGGAATGACGGATGAAACCCAGCGCTTGATCGACACAAATAATCATCTCGTCTGGATGTGTTTTGCTTGCTGCAACATTTTGTCGAAATCACGTTTCCATAAATCCGTTGCATCCGTAAATGCGGCCAATGAAAAAATCATCGATGCGCTGAAAACGGAAATAAAAGACAGCATTCTTCAAGATATTCGTACTGAAATCCGCGATAACTTCAAAACCTTGGTTGAAGCGGTACCCTCTACACCTCTCGCAATCCAACCGCCACCGTTTCGTCCATCTTCAAGAAGCAAGAGGCAACGCGACACCGATGTGGATGACGATAGTACTAATGGGCGCCCATCGAAGCAGCCGTGTGCAACTGGCACGCGCTACTCAGAGGTTGGTTCCCTGGCAATTAATTCCACGAGTGCAGCACCAGAGTTTTGGTTGTATTTGTCTGGTATTCAACCCGACGTCGAAGAGGATCAGGTACGTCACATGGTGCAGGAGAGCCTAGCGACGAACGACCTGAAAGTAGTGAAGCTGATTCCAAAGAATAGAGATCTTCGAACGTTATCGTTTGTCTCTTTCAAAGTTGGAGTCTCTGCTGATTTGAGGGAAAAGGCAATGTCTGCTGATACCTGGCCCAGAGGAATTCGTTTTCGTGAGTTTGAAGATCATAGCCTAACACGCCAGGGTTTTTGGAGACCAACAGCTGTTCCCGTGATTACGGTTCCACAAACGATCATCATACCAGACCCCCAGCAACCGAGCATGGGTTAATGCTGAATTCCGATACCGAACCACCACGTACGTCGTCTGTCCTGTCCTCCTTTCTTGTGTATTACCAAAATGTGCGTGGTCTAAGAACAAAGACGAGCGATCTGTTTGTACAATTAAGTGACTGCGATTATGAGGTTCTGGCTTTTACGGAAACTTGGTTGCATCCAGGTATTGCCAATTCAGAGCTGTCCTCTGCATACAATTTGTATCGGTGTGATCGGAACGCCTCGACAAGCAATCTTCAACGAGGGGGTGGCGTCATGATAGCTGTTAAGAAGCACCATCGATGCGAAATAGTTTCATTCGGTCAGGGGTTCGGCCTTGAGCAAGTTGCAGTACGTATTAAGCTTCCATCAAAATCGGTCTATGTTTGCTGTATCTACATTAGTCCTAACTCCGATTCGTCAATCTATGACCAACATGCTTCCTGCATTCGAGAGGTTTGCGAGAAAGCATCGATCAACGACACCATAGTTTTGTTGGGCGACTACAATCTACCGCATCTCATTTGGAGTTATGATGACGAAATCAACGCGTATCTACCGACAAATGCATCTTCTGAATCAGAGATTACGTTGACGGAATCAGTGCTTTCAGTCGGACTCTTTCAAGTGCTGAACGTCCTCAATCAGAACGGTCGTTTACTCGATTTGGCGTTTGTAAATGATGCTCATAGTGTGGAAGTATTGGAGCCGCCTACTCCTCTGTTAAAAGTTGACCAGCACCACAAGCCGATCCTCCTAAATTTTCACCTACCGTTGAAAAATGACGATACGGATTATTACGACATCCGACTCGATTTTCGTCATTATGACGTCAGTGCTGTCTGTAGGAGTATAACCGCCATCAACTGGAATGTAACTCTGAATGAAAACTCTGTGGACGACGCAGTCATCGAGTTTTACAATCTAATCTACGACATCATCCGTGAACATGTGCCTCGCAAAAACAACCAAGCAGCTCGCAGCTTCAATCAACCGTGGTGGAACGACGATCTTCGACACTTTCGAAATAGGCTACGCAAAATCCGTAAAAGGTATTTTAAACATAGATCCGAAGAGAACTGGATTACACTTCAGTCAATGGAACGGGAGTATTCATCCATGCGTCGTACAGCTTTCCGTGAGTATATATCTGGCTTGGAACACAAAGCGAAAAGCGATCCTTCGTCATTTTGGAAGTTTGTGAAAAATCAACGCAAACCAAATAGTGTGACTCGTGAGATATCTTTCCAGAATGAGCATGCTAGTTCCGCAACAGACTCAGCCAATCTTTTAGCCGCATTTTTCAAAAGTGTTTTTAACGAAAATTCGACTCAAGTTACTCACGAGGTGCTCGATGGTGTTTTGTCGTATGATTTGCGTATGCCACCCATGGAGGTAACTGTAGACGAAGTTTACCAGCGTTTATCTGACTTGGATACCACTAAAGGTCCAGGTCCCGATGAAATTCCACCGCTGTTTATTAAGCAGTGCGCCGAATCGCTTGCCCTACCCTTATCAATTCTCTTTAATCGATCGCTGACGAATCGCGTTTTTCCTGCTTTATGGAAAGAAGCGTCTATTACTCCAATTCACAAATCGGGCAACCTAACGAATGCTGAAAATTACCGTGGTATTTCAATACTGAGCTGTTTTTCCAAGATTCTCGAATGCTTCTTCCATGAGGCCTTGTATCGAGCCGTTTTGCCAGTCATTCCGGAGGTACAGCACGGTTTTGTCAAAAACAGATCTACAACGACGAATCTTATGACGTTCGTAACCAGTGTTAGAACCAAAATGGAAAAAAATCGTCAAGTCGATGCCGTATATATCGATTTTGCAAAGGCTTTCGATAGAGTACCTCACGGATTACTTATTGCAAAGCTACAAAAAATGGGCCTCCCCGAGTGGGCAACATCTTGGTTACACTCATATTTGACTGCACGCTGGGCTTTCGTCAAAATTGATGGTATTAAGTCATCCCGTTTCAGGATACCTTCGGGTGTTCCTCAGGGAAGTAATCTGGGACCGCTGCTTTTCATTTTGTTCACTGCCGATCTGTGTGGTCTAATCCAATCAGAACAATTGTTTTTCGCCGATGACCTGAAAATCTTCCGAGCGATACTATCCCGTATTGACTGTTGTATTATACAACGAGATTTGGATACGATCGTGAAGTGGTGCCACGCCAACGGAATGGAAGTAAATGCAGACAAATGTAAATGTATTTCATTTTCACGCTCACGTTCCCCGATGCAACAAAATTACGAAATGGCATCTCAAACACTTGAACGTGTCAGTTCTATTAAGGATCTTGGAGTGATTGTCGATAGCAGGATGAACTTTAATGAGCATATTGCTACTACTACGTCGAAAGCGTTTGCATTACTAGGATTCGTACGAAGGATCACAAAATCGTTTCGGGATGTTTATGCGATGAAATCGATCTACTGTGCAGTAGTTCGCAGTGTGTTGGAGTACGCCGTACAAGTCTGGGCACCGTATCATCAAGTTCAAGCTGACAGAATCGAACGGGTGCAGCGATCTTTTTTGCGTTATGTTTTGCGTCGATTACCGTGGAATGATCCCATCAGATTACCTCCCTACGATCACCGTTGCAGGCTAATAGGATTGGACACGTTAGCGTCGAGAAGAGTTATGGCACAACGAATCTTCTGCTTCGACTTACTGACAGGAAACATCGACTGCGCAAATCTTCTTCGACATATGAATTTCCATGCTCCGGTTCGTCGTCTACGACAAAATACTTTATTTTATCTACCAACGCATCGTACGCTTTACGGTCATAATAATCCTCTCCATAGCTGCTGTAGATATTTTAATGAAGTGCATGACAAGTTCGATTTTAATATAACAAAGACGACATTTAAAAGTAGGATAAGATAATTAATTTAAGCTACAGTCTGTGCAACCACTGAGTTGAAGGCAAAGAAGAATAAATAAATAAATAAATAAATAAATAAATTACAAATGTATGGAACCTTTTAATGTTTTTTAACATATATGCAAAACTTTCGCATTGAAATAGGTCGTGTGCCTGCCATGACGACAGTTTTCATTTCGCGTTCAATTTTCAGTTCGCACGGGTTCAAATTTTTGAACTGCTCAATGTTCAAGCCTACTTGATCTCTCGTTCAAAAATTTGAACTGGAACGCAAACTGAACGCGTTCAAATGCAACACTGCCTGAAGGAATTTCTTACATTAATCCCGGAGAAATCTCCGGAGGAAATTCCCGAAAAAATTTCTGGACAAAATCTACAGAGAAATTCTTGGAGAGAATCCTCAAAGGTTTTCTGGGGGAAATCCCTGGAGGAGTTCTTGTAAAAAATCTCCGGAGGAATTCCTGGAGGAAATTTTCTAATGAATTCCCGAAGGTGTTCTTGGGGGGAAAACCCCGAAGAAATTCATGGAAAAATCCTCAGAGGAAATATTGGATGAAATCTTCAGAGAAAATGCTATTCTAAATCCTCTGAGGAGCTCTAGGGGGATATCCCGAAGGAATACCTGGAGAAGATCTCCTGAGGAAGTCTCTGGGGAAAATCCCCGGAGGAAATCTCCGGATAAATCTTCTGAAAAAATCTCCGAAGCAGATAATCTTTGAAGCAATTTGTTAATAAATCCCCAGAGAAATTGCTTTTGGAAATCCCCTGTAGAATTCCCGGATTAAATCCCCGGAGCAGTTCTTGGTGGAAATTTCCTAATCTTGTATAATATCCGTAGGAATTTCAGCAAAAAAAAAAATCCCAGGAGAAAATCCTGGTGCAAATCTCCGGAGAAATTCCTTGAGGAAATGTCCGGATAAATGCTCTTAGAAAATCCCCTAAGAAGTTCCTGGAGAAAATGACTTAAAGAATTTCATAATGAAATCCCCAAAGAAGAACTTAAAAAAATCCTGGAGGAGCTCTGGAGGAATTACACGAGGAACTCTGGAGGAATTACCGGAGAACGTCTAGAGTAATTCACAGAGAAAGTCTTGAGATTTTTTGGGGAACTTTGGAGGATATCCCGGAGGAAATGTAGAGAATTTCTCGAAATAACGCCAGGAATGTTCGTAGTGGAACTCCGGAGGATTTCCGAAGAACTACTATAGAAACTTTGAAGAATTCCTGTAGAAATTCCGAAAAAAATTCAGGAGAAAATGAAAAGGAAATCCGAAGGGATTTCCATCGGGAAAAAAAATCCCGGATGAAATCTGAAGGAAACTTCAAAGAATGTTAATGAAGAATTTCGAAGAAATTCCATGAGGAACTCTGAAGAAATATTTGGAGGGCCTCCAAAGGAATTCCTATAGGGGCTCCGAAGAAATTGCTGGAGGAACTGAGGAATAATTTTAGAAAATTTCCAGAAAATTGCTAAAGGAACTACGGAGGAAATACCGGAGGAGCTTTGGAGAATATCCTAGAGGATCTACAAAGGAATTCCTGAAAGAGCTTAGAGATTTGTGGAAGAAATCCGAGGAATTTCTGAAGCAACAGTGCACTATGGGCCAGAAATCAGTTTTGGGCGGAAAGATGCATTTTGAAACATTAGACGGAAACGGTCTTCTACAAAGTTGTTTGTATTAGTTAAGTCGTTTGCTTGGTGTTATTGAAAATTTGGGTGGACCACATTTTCATTGAAATTGTGTAACTAACTTTCTTTTTTTGTAGAAATTATATTATACATACCGTAAAACGGGGTAACTTTGATAGTTTTTTCGGAGAAAACTTGAATATTTATGCATGCTGTTTCAAAGAATTATATTTCATATTTTTAAAACAAGTACTGGTATCCTAACTATCGTTTACAGTTGATAGATTGCCAAAAGATTTATTCTGAATGGATATATCATTTTTCAAATAATCGAAGGTCGGTTTTCTGTTTTGGGGTAACTTTGATAATGGAGTATAAATCTAACAAAATTGAATGCATTACGCAACATTTATAGGGCGTTGCATACCTCTAGGCGTTTAACGCTATATGGAAATTTCTGATTTAGATTACAAAAAAGGCCCCAATTTGTGAAAATGCTTTTCGTTAAGAGATTTGAGACCGTATTCAGGTTCTATGATAACTAGGCTGTCAAAGATAAGTGGCCAACTATTCAAAACTACATCAAATAGTGATCGTAGAACCGATTGTTTGTGGGCGTTTCAAACATGCTAAAATCTTATAAATTTTTAATATTTGCATATAAGTCCTTAAATGTACTTGATTCCAACGAAAATAGCTTTGACACAAATTGTCATACTATAAGTCTTAATTTTTGCATTCGTTTTGCTTAATTGATTAACTGGAACTTTGTTATTTCGTTTAGTATGTTGTGGATCTCGTACTATCAAAGTTACCCGCATTATCAAAGTTACCCCGTTTTACGGTACTTCAGTAAAGTTGTAGAATGTAGACCATTCAATTTCAAACAACTTTGCCCAAAAAAAGTTTTTTGTACCTCTTGGATTGACCGAGCTCTTTTCCTACAGTGACATAGGGTGGTCCGAACAAAACTGGTTTTCTGGCTCTAGCGTTTTCAATTCAAATATCTCATCAAAGTAGTCTATGAAATAATTTTAAAGCTTCGAAAAATGCGTAATTTGATGAGTGAAAAAACTCGCTATCTCCTTCCGTTTGGGAGTTATGGTTGTTTTTCTCACAAAAACATGCCTACTTTGATTGTGAATATCTCTGATTGGGGCAAACAGAAAAAATGTCTTTTGACGACATTCAAAAGACAACATAAAATTGTATATTATATCAAAAAAAACAGATGTGTTAATTCTGTAACTTTTATAAAATGCCTTGAAAAATAAATGATTTTTATCATAAAAACATTAATAGTTTTAAGTCCTAATACAAACAATTATGTAGAATACCGTTTCCGTCTAATGTTTCATTTTAAAGCTCCAAATGCATTTTTCCGCGTAAAATTGATTCCTGAACCACTGTGAAGTGTAAGAATTTCTTGATAATCCATGGAAAAAAACTCCCCACTATAAAGCATTGCACGGATAAAAATCTGATTCTAACACCATGAATTACAAGTCATGAAATTCAGAAATTGGTTAGGTTGTGATATCAGGACGACAAATCATGGTTTCTGGAGTCATAATCATGATTCTTCATAAACGTAACATCCAGAGCGTCAACACAAAGCGGTGCACATTGCTTCAAGTCATTCGCTTCGATCACCCATCATTCATCACAATAGATTGATACTGTGGAAAAATACCTGGCTCTCAATCTGATGGTTCTTGGTTCGAATCTTGTTCTTGCAAATTTTGTTTTATTTTTGTTTTCATTTCATTGGGTTGACTGAAAGAATTATAAATAGATCCGAAACGGATGCGCGAATCATGATTTTCGAGCATACGATGCATGATTTCGAGCACTCAGCTGCAACTTGTGTCGCGTTACCGCACTCTGACTCATGATATCGTGAGTCCCAATCATGGTGTATTTTCATAAGATGAAAACACACTGGAATCATGATATCCGGGTGCATAATCATGATTTTGCCCAGACAACCAAAATGTACGTATAACAAAATCACCTTTTGCGTTATGCGATGCTTATATGTACAACCTTTCCGTATAAGATGTCGTCAAAAGGCCTTATGCGTACAAAAGTGCAGGCGATATATGTGCATATTTTATATGATGAAAGTTGACATGCAATGCGAGTATATAGATTTTATTGCGAACTAATCTGTAATCTTATGCGACTTAATTTGTGATAGAAAAGTTGATTTGACAGCTGCTACGGATTGCTTCGTACGTACTTTGAATGTGTATTCGAAAAGAAACAAAATGCACAGATGAACTCGGAAAATAGCGTTTTATGCGGAGAAACCCGCCACTCAAACGATTTCCGACACTGTTTTGTGCGGGTGTGATGTTATTTGTACAAGTAAACGAGTTTTCACGTTAATTCTTATGCGACTTCTGGTTGTCAGGGTGGATACTGGTTTCTACCCGTGTGTATTTCTATCCATGACATCCACTGTACAGCACAGTGTGGTCAAAAGTATAATATTAAACTTGTCAAATCTAGAATGTTTCTAGTCATAAATACTACAACTCTGGTTAAATAAACAGAATATATTTTCTTGTGTAGTGATGTTAACTCTATTATGGAAGAGTTAACAGATTAAGATAGTCGGTTGGAAATCGTTGGTGCAGTTCATTATTTTACCACGGATTTAGTAGTTTCTAGAATAAAATTTATTTCAGTGTATCGACAACCGTGCGGTAAGCGTTCACACTTGACAATTGCCAGATCCTTGGTTCGATTCAGGCCTGCTGCAAGTTTATACGTATACAGGCCAGCCTGTCCAGCTTACGTTTGAAATTGGATGGCTTATGCGCCACTCCGAAAGGAGACCACCCACCAGAGATTGCGTTGCCCGGTTTGAGACCTTCTTGGGGAAGGGTCACTTTATTAGTGAGTAAGCTGACTGGCTGACACAAATAGTCCGTCGTACTTCACGAGAGGACACGACAACTCTAGAAAAGCCTACAAATAAACTCCGTCAATAAACGACTAAGGATAAGTTATAAAGGCGGAGTTATTCCTTACAGGTTAGTCCAAAAAGTTCACCAGTTCCAATCCGCAGAAAACCCAAGAATGGATTCAGTAGTTTCTACAATAAAATTCATTTTAGTGTATCGATAGCCGTGCGGTAAGCGTTCGCGCTTGACAATCGCCAGATCCTTGGTTCGATTCAGCCCTGCTGCAAGTTTTTAACCATGATATAGTAATTTTTATCGTTTAAATGGTGCCATGGTAGTAGAATTGAATGCACAAAATATTTGAAATAAATGCGAATTTAGTCTGCACAAATTAAGTGGCGTTGTTTATTTAATTTAATCCTCTGATACAGTATTTTTAACCGAAACGCTGTTCTCAGTGTATAAATAGATTTTTGACGTGTAATAATATGTTCCCTAGCATATTAATTATTAATTATATATCAGCATTATGGGCAGGAATATTTCATAAATCATAACTTTCCGTTTTGTCCCAATCTCAACCCCTAGATCCATTGTCACCCTCATTGGCGGTATCAGCGGTATTTCACTTGATTGAAACCTTCAAGTGATATTTACACTGAAAACGTGCATTTTAGAGTACCCAGACAACCAAAATGTACGTATGACGAAATCACCTGGAGGCTTTGTATGTGCAACATTTCACTTATAAGATGTCGCGAAAAGGTCTTCTACGTACAAAAGTGGAGGCGATATGCGTGCATATATTATGTGATGAATAATAACATACAATGCGAGTATAGAAATATCCTACCGAACTAACCTGTGATCTTATGCGACTTAACTTATGATAAAAAATGTTGATTTGACAGCTGCTACGGATTGATTCGACTTACTTTGTACGAGTGTACGGGACGAAACAAAATGTACAAATGAACTCAGAAAAGAAGTGTTTTATGCGAGGAAACTCAACAATCTGACGAGTTTATCCACGGTCTTTTGCGGGTTTGATGTAATTAGTATGAATAAACGAGTTGTAACGTGAACTTTCATGCAATTCCAGGTTGTCTGGGTAATATACGGTCGAAGGTATGGAACCGCAACAAAGCCGCGAAATGTTGGTTTAAGGTTCCCTCAAATCAAAAATCGCGTTGATTTGGGGGAGCCTTTAAGCGCCGTGAAATTTTAAAAATTTTACCGGGAGTTTCCATTGTCCCTATTTATAAGTTAATTAAATGAATGATCAAATGAAGAAGGGAAACTTTAGACAGTGAAACAAGACGATAAGTTTTACTTTATTTATTTTATGTTAAAATATAAATTCGAAAACAGTATATGGAGAATACTGATTTATGTAAATATCCATTTAATGGACACCTAATTATATTAAAAATCATCATCTTTTTATAATGCTGCACTCGCCATTGTAAGTGACATTATTATCCACTTTATCACTTTCAGTTGTTGGCTCCGATTTCTGCTTCACATCATTCCAGCTTTGAACTTTTCCCGAACCAAAAGCTATGAAGATCAGTCCCGAAACCACGTACATGGCGGCACTAATGAGAAACACGTTCTTCCACTGCTCCATGGTGTTCTGGAAAGAAGAATATGGATGAGCTTTGTAATTAAAAAAGTCATGACTATGATGATACTTTACCATATCAGAGGTGAAATGCGCCACAAGCATGGGCGCAATGAATCCGGCCGTAGTGCCGAGGAAGTTCATTACTCCGTACAGAGTCGCTACAAAGTTCGGTGCGAGATCTTGCGCGTTGACGAGATTCGTTATGGTTGAGGCACCGTTGACGCCTAGACAAGCCACGATAAGCGATACGCACACCAACGGGTCTTGCCCGATGTACGGAAGTGCTATCAGGATGGCTCCAGGAATGAGATGAGCTGGAGAGGTGGAAGTTTGATTAGAATTTGAATTAGCATTTTTCGATATGGAATCTTACAGAACAAGCAGAATGATTTCCTTACGGCGGTTGTACTCATGAAGTCCTTCTGTCGAATCAGATCGCCGATGTAGCCGAAGAAGAAACCGGAGAACATACGAGCAAGGTATGGTAAACTGGATAGAAATCCAGCGTTAGACAAGTTGAAGCCAAGCACTTCGTTCATGAATTTCGGGGCTTGCGTTATGAAGAAGTTCATACCCCAAAAGTTTCCATAGTGTAACAGAAGAAGCGACAGATATGGTAACGATGTGAACGCTTTGCCTAGCGGTGGCCACGACTTCGACTTGGATACCGTGCCTCCGAAGGAATCATTAATGATTTGCTTCTCCTCCGCAGTTATCGTCCTGTGCTGTGCTGGCGAATCTTCAATTAAGCAAACCCAAAGGACTGCGATCAGTAAAACAAAAAGTGCCGATACGTAAAAGGAAGCCGGCCATCCAAACTGTTCGGTAATTATACCGGCGATTGGCCAGGTGATCACTGTTCCGAAGGTACTTCCGCCGGAGATGCATGCTATCACTTTGCCCCTTTCGTTTGGAGGAATCCACCTAGATATGAGATTGTGCAGACAAGGATACACGAAGCCAGCGAGCAGTCCTATCACAGCTCTTGACCCAATCACAGTCCACGCTCCCAACTCAGCCAAAAGTGGCGTAACTGCAGTCGTGAGAGCACACGCCACAAACGATACCGTTATCAGCAGTTTCGGTCCAAAGCGCTCTGCTAGCAGTCCAGCTGGTAGCGAAGTGAGCAAATACCCGTAGAAATACGCCCCAAGAATGTTTCCTTGAGTTTTCTGATCCCATCGGTATCGCGGTCCAAAGTTTTGAAGATCTGGATCTTTATCGACTTCTGTCGAGTCGCTCGTAAATGAGGTTTCGTTTGCTGCATCTGTCGAGTCTTTCGTGTCTGGCAACAGAACGGTAACACTGCTCGGGGTTGGAAGCCTTGCCGCTTGACTGACTGATGAAGACGCATTTGGGTTTGTCGCCTGTCTGGCCGTTGCCGTTGGCTGAACCATTGCCAGTATATTGATGGACATGTTGACACGCAACATGAATGATGTTAGACACGCAATGAAGATCATCACGGCCACGATGAACCGCTTCGGGAGGGCTCCTGTAAATGACAAAGGAAATTCGATCAGGCTTCATTCAACTAGGTATTACACGTTAATTGCAATATTAGTGGGACATTATTTCTACAAAGGTCTTGCCTTGTGGATTCAGTTAAAATTATTGTTGATTACACTTCAAATTGTACCGTCCAAAAAAGTTTGTCGTGCTCTTTAATTTCTAATTACAGCTAAATAATATGTTAACTCAGTTTTTTTATGGAGATATATCATTTATGTGAACAAAAAGGTAAAAAAAGTACTTGTTTTAGAGCAAGATTATATAAACAATGTTGTTACCGGTACGTTGACAAATAGTTTGTTCAAAAATTCTACGGGACTGTTATCATCGTTTTATCAGCGCCGTCTAAAAAAAAATATCTCTTTCGCTTTGATGTCTACATTTACACGACGATGTATGTATCAAATATACATCTCATACATCCGAAAAAGGTTTGGACTGCGAAATGATGATACCATGTGCTTTGGGGTACCGTAATCCGGGGTAACATTCATCAGTTTTTGAGATATTTCTTAAATTTTTGATTTGAAAATCCAAATGTCGCAAGTTATGTATTTTTAAAACAAGTACTGGTACCTAGTGCTCGTGTCTATATACTATATTTTTTACTTCCAAAAGATATAAGTATGTTTAAATAAATGTTTAAAGTGATTTTTTGATTTAGGTGATATGGGGTAACATTGATCACCCATGTAAACAACGTACGGTTATATTGAAAATGTCGTCACTTACTTAAATCATGGCCCCTGAAGCCGAATATGAAAACCAAAATCTTACAAGTCATTTACTTTTTTAGTTACCGTAAAACGGGGTAATTTTGATAATGCGGGTAACTTTGATAGTACGTAACCCACCACATACTAAACGAAATATCATAATTTCTGTTAATCAGTTAAGCAAAACGAATGCAAAACTAATGAATATTAGTATGACACTTCATGTAAGAGCGGTTTTCATTTGAATCAAGAACATTTTAGGCTTTTTATACGAATTTAAAAAAATTACACAATTTTAGCATTTTTGAAACGCTTACAAACAATCTGTTCTACGATCACTATTTGATGCAGTTTTGAATAGTTGGCCACTTATCTTCGACAGCCGTACTATCATAGAACTTGAATACGGTCCCAAATCTCTTAGCGAAAAGCATTTTCACAAACTGGGACCATTTTTGTAATCTAAGTCAGGAATTTCCATATAACGTAAAATGCCTAGAGGTATGCAATGCCCTACAAATGTTCGTTATTCATTCAATTTTGTTCGAATCATACTCCATTATCAAAGTTACCCCAAAACAGAAAACCAACTTTTGATTATATGAAAAATTATATATCCATTCAAAATAAATCTCTTGCCAATTTATCTACTGTAATCGATAGTTAGGATGCCAGTACTTGTTTTAAAAATATAAATTGTAAATCAATGAAACAGCTTGCAAAAATATTCAAGTTTTCTTCGAAAAAACTATCAAAGTTACCCCGTTTTACGGTATTTCAAAAATAAAAACACCTCGAACAGCGGAATACGCCTAAAGGTAGGCAATTTCCTAAGGAAATTCTACATTTTTAACAGTAATTCGTTAATGTTGCCTAATTGAACATTCTTATGAATGTTTTAACAACGGAATCGTTTTTGACGATGCCATTTTCAGTAAGAATCACATTTTCCTTGCTCATATCGCTTGCACAACTTATGTGAGACATGAATCTTCGATAGTGTCATCCTTAACCAATAAACTCGTTGTTTCAAAAAGTTGTTAAATTTACGCATGAAATAAATGCAATTTGCGAAAACATCTTAATTTTCATTAGCTCATGAATATAAGAAGGAGATGCGAAATTCATGCTTTGGAAATATTTCATCAATAAATGATGATATGAACGTTTTACTAGATTGGTCATTCCGATCAATGTTACCCCGCTGATCAATGATACCCCGGATTACGGTAATCGAGTTCAGTTCGCCTCAGAGCGTCGGGGTCCGCAGCTTGTAGGTTGGAGCGCCCATCTAACGAATAGAGAGTCGTTGGTTCAATCCTCACCGTAGCACGTGGTTTATTTTTGCAGTTTCAATTTGTACATTTGACCCCCATGTACTCGTCGTGTACATGTTAACTTCAAAGCCTTCCAACTATTGGCGTAGGACCAGGTCCAATCCAATATTTTGTACAACAATAGGTTTTCCACTCGCTTGTCTTACACAGTATTAGTGTGGCTGACGTTCAGTGAATCGCGCAACAACCAAATGATTGATTGTCTGGTTGTCGGTCGATTGGTTAACGACAGAACCAGCTTGTTGTTGTGTGCGATAAGCGCAATTTTTCGATATCTTCGTTGCAAAAAAATATCGTGGTACAAAAAAAAACATCAATATTCTGGAAATTCGGCCCGGAAATGAATGACTTTCCTTATAAGAGTTCATTAAAGAAGTCCATACATTAACTACAACTCGGATAATGTCCGACAAAACTATTTGGTAAAATAGGCAAAATAACTAATGGAATTCAGATAGCGTGAATTTTTGACAAAAAAAAATGGCCTAGTAGATCATAACAGAACATTTCAGGTATCTTCAAGCTGGCAAAATTTCTTCAGATGAATAGCAGAAATTTAACTTGAGAGTGAGAAAGTCCAACAAAATCAACAATAGTTTTTTATTCCTGCAACAAATAGGGTAGATGTACCAATAGTGGAGGTACTAAGCACGATTGAACTTCATTTAACCGCCTAAATTCAAGAAGTGAAATTAATGTACATTTTAATGTTGTAACGGGAAGTAACGACCATTGACTTGATGAGAAAAATAATTTCATCGCAGTAATCCACGGTATTGCAGCGAAAAATAATACCTCCACTATTGGTACGCTGTTCCTTTAGTTGCGGTATATTTTTAATTTGTGTTCCTATAGTTGCAGTATCCGTGGTTTCCTTATGGGATCCTCCACTATAGGAATATTTTACCGCAACTATTGGCACAAGTAAGAAAAGCTGTAGCAATTTTAAAGATATTTCATCAGTTTTTAAGCAATTTGAACGCTTTTTTCAACTCTTCCGTGTATCAACAAGCCAATACGTCGATTGGCAGTGTCGGTTCTGTGGCTAATATAATAAAATCAGTGAAAACGGCACTACCGCAACTATAGGAACACCCACAACTAAGAGAACACTTACCCTACTTTCTTCGATTTTGTTAACAAATTTGTTTTTGAAGCCACCCTTGGATATTCTTCGAAGAATTTCAGTACACATAACTATATTTTTCAAGGAATATAAGAGGGTAGCATCAGACCCTTTGTTAAAAATCTTCTGAAAATTAGTCAAATAATAGTGTGAGGTTTACTAGAAATTCCGCTGTGAATTCCTTCAAATAGTTTTCCCAAAAGTTTCATCACAATATCATTTGACAAAGTTCATCGGACTATTGATCACAAATATTTCCAAAATACATCACAAACTGCGTCAGTTTTCTGATTTTTGGACATACTGCTTCTAATCCCCAGATTATACAACCCGAGGAGGAAGAAATAACTCGCAATAACATATAAATACCATATATTGGTATCATATCAAAATTTAGTATTGTTCAGTAGTCATTGAGGTATTGATGGTATTACAATGGTATTGGATGAATTGTTTAAAAAAAATAAAATACTCCATTGAGGTATTCGACAGCTATTGAGAACTGCTTGAGGTATTGAACTACTATTGAAAAATTTCCCTTTTATATAAAAATCAATCACGTATTATTTAGGTATTACAATGCCTGATTTTATTATCATTTTGGTATTAGTAGAACATGCATGAGATATTATTTGAGGTATTTTACCTCTTATGCAGGGCTCATTCATACCTCATTCACGTTGTTAGTATTGGAAATTATCTGGTGTGGAATACCTCAGTTTGGTATTCAGTAGCACTTTTCTTCTGCTCGGGAAGAAATGTCCACGAAAAGGTTTTTTTTTATGTTTCTTGCTTTCGAGGAAATTTTTGGAAAGCCTTCAGAAATATTTTTATTTTCTAAATTAGTAATTTCAATTAGTGGAATGACGCTTTCTCGGGGAATTTCATACACATTTTTTTTCTATCTTTATTAACGAGATTTTTAAGCCTGGGCTAGCTCATCTCGGGACCAACCGCTTTACTTTTCTTCCGAAAGAAGTCGTCACTATAACTTTTTTCGTCATAGGTGACTATCTCGGGGATGGGATTCGATCCCAGGTCCTCGGCGTGTGGTCTAACCCCTACACCTGTCCCCTACATACAAAAATCTTTTCATTCAACCTAAAAAAGGGCAATTTTAGGAGTTTTGAAAAATTTTAGAAATGTATGATTGTTTCCTGATTATTGAAGTTACATCAGGAATTCCCCAACAAATTTTCAAAGTGATGTAAAATTTTCCTCCGACACCTAAATTCGATAAAATCTTACACTACGAATTTTTCCATGAAACGTGTTTGGTATTGTTCTTAGAGAGAATACCTCCAATATTTCCGCGATACATTTCTGCAGTTCTGTCGCATAAACCAAAAATACCTACCAAAAAAGTTTCTTTGGAATTTCTGCAAGTAGGAAAAAAATCGCCAAAGTATCATGGAACATCGGAGCATGCAAAACATTTTCTAAGATGTTAGATACAAATACTTTCAGTAAAAATATCATCCGTTTTAATCCCAACCATGGTTCATTTCAAAAGACGAAGATTTTTTATACTAACTCCTACGAGTATCACTTAAGCTTTTTTGTGAGGCAAACCGTCAATAATTTCGTAAAAAAAATTCAGAAACTTAACGGTGAAATAATGAATTTTCCGCTAGGAACTTAGTATGTCTTTTTCTGAATTCAATTTAAGCTGAAAACATCCAACGAATTTCTCTGGAAGTTCTTTCCTGTGTTTGGATGTGTTACTCTAAAAAAAAAATGATATAAATTAGATTTGGATGTGGAGTGATTCGTAGAGTAATTCTTAAAAAATCCTGGAGAAATTTTTGAATCAAAAATGTAGAGTAGATAGATTTCTAGATATTATTTATGAAAGAGTTCAGGCAAAAAATATGGAGTGATTTCTATAACCTGAAAGAATACCTGATGAAATTGATGGAGACATTTTTTTAGATGTTCAAGAATTAATTGCAAAATTCTTCAATAAATCTATTGAAAAATATCTTTAAAAATCCCAAGGAGAATAGCTAGTGCTGTCAAAAGAATAAATAAATTATGAAAATACTTGGATAAATCTCTGGGGAATTTTATCAGAAGAATTCTAATACGACATCCTAGAAGAAACAATAATATAATTTTCAAATGAAATCCCTGAACAAATTTGCCGGTTTGAATTCGAATATTGAGAGAAACACCCCATTCAATGTTTCCTTGCAATAAGTCCTGGATAAATTTTGCTGAGAAATTTTCAACCCATCCTTGAAGAATTTACGATAAATTTTCTGAAAGATTTGTTAAAGGAAATTAAAGTGAATCCTTTGAGAAATCGTGATCGTTGCGACCGACATTGCTTCTGTAAAACAATAATTCGCTGGCCCCCCTAGGCCCCCTAGCCCCTCCAGAAAAAAATCCTAGCTACGCCAATTCTTACAACACCCGGAATATTATTTTGATTTATAGGTAGTCATCCTCTCATAGTGAAAGTGAGTTTACTGTATATTTTCCGAGTCGAAAGTTATAAAATAAATCATGCATGTTTTGAAATGATTCGATCTCTTTATTTTTCAATCAATGTATTATTAATTTGCACCTTATCACAAACATAGAGAATACCACATCGTGAAGTGTTCAACGATAAGGCTCTACCATAACAAAACCATTGGGTATGCACCAGAAACGTAAAGCGCTCAAGCTAAATTTCTCTTTTTTACTAAAGTAATTTTGAAAGCCGATCCAGTATGAGCAAAATGTCACATTTACTTGCGGAATAATTAGCGGCACATTTTTCCGTATACGGAAAAGTGACAGCTCCATTTGATTTGTACGGTAGGCGTTACCGACGTTACGAAATCAGCTTTACCTTCCAGCAGCGTACAGCTCAAGTAATTTCGGTAGCGGAATCATTCCTTGACCGATTCTCGTCCTATCCTTTCGCACAGTACTAATGATCAGCGTACTGAAGTTATCACAAATACTAATTTAATACTTCAATCGCACCCTAATACCACACATCCATGGCATAAACAGTAAACAAGGTAGGACCTTTACTAATGTAAACATCAAATTTGATTGTAATCATATGACGTCGTATCTATCGTAGCAGCTTCCGGACCACTAGATCATTTTTTTTTTAAATTTGTTCGAGGTGGATAGCAATCACGTCTTCAAGTATTTGTCAGTGTTTAAATTATATCACCTCTTTAATATTTTACACCGTGCATACATCGGGATTATATGAACCTAAGGTGCCGTCCATAAACTACTAGGGGAAGGGGAGAGTTGGCTCAAGCGTACCGGCTCATTCTAAATATTTAATTTACGCTGTCCAAATAACAATTACAAAGCTTACTGATCTTAGATATTATTTATTGAGGTTTTATTACTTGCATTCAATTCAGCTAAACAATCTTTTCAGTAAAAACCACTCAAAAAAGTTTTTTTTGTTAAACCTATAAGTGCTTCTGTTAATACTCACTTACCGGCCAACTTTGTCATAACAAATTTTGCTTCAAAGTAGCTGTGTAGTGTTCATTAAAACCGATTATTAAATCCTCATCATGCAAGACAATTATAAAACTCTTAAGACGATGCCAATTCATGTTGAAGTATTGTTAAATATCAACTATCTGATTTATGTTATTGGAATGCAGTCAGCTTATGGTTACCAATATCAGTATGTCGATAATTAAAGTCATGTGAATAAAAGAACGGTACTTATGAGCTTATAAGGACAAGAACAAGAAAAAAAATAGCAAATATCCCTTTCGTATAATTATCTGACTACCGCGTGTGAACTTCCCGTTCTAGTGGGACAACTATGCTGTACAGAATAGCTTAGCTACACGACATAAAGGGTTAATTTTTCAGGCACTTTTGTCTCATACCATTTACTGCATTTGCACAACTGATTAACCTTTAGTAGGTAGACTTTTCGCCACCCAGAAAAGAAGAAGAAGGCGATTTCGAGTGTTTTTTGCATAGCGTCTAAATTGTCGATTTTAATGATACACACCAAAAAACATTTAAGATCAAAGGCCGGTTTGCTACTGACAAGAAAAGGAATCGCCTATCTCGATGCGTGGAAAATTTCTTCCAAGAGATGGTCAAGAAAATCACTTTTTTATGATTGCAGTATGCAGTTGAGAAGAAATGTCACTTCAAAGTTGTAGGATTGTAGGAAATTTCTAGACCCTTTCAGTCAAGGAATTTCTTTACTTTTCTTGAGCGAAACAGCATACTTAGCTTAACATGTTACGTGAGAAATGGCTCATCACCTAGCAGTGAGATAGAAAAAATCCTAACATTGAGATAAACATGTAGTGCCTTCGATAATGTTGTAGAATGGATCATTGAATGTAGTTTTTGTCGATGCTCACCGCATCAAAACAAAGGCGCCACTGTATATGGGATTTAACATTGTGACAGCATTGCTGTTCTGTCAAACACACAAGACTACGGTGGCGCTATCTATGCTTTCCACAGCGGCCGTTTTGGTTATTTTAATGATCCATTGGCAGAAGGGTTGGGCAAAAAGGTGGGGTGTGGTCGTGAGCAGATCGTCAGTGGGACAGAAAACCTAAATGTCCATTTTTAAAACATACAAACAAAAAACTGGCTATTAAAAAACACTAAACGCTAAAATAGTTATCTTTTAATAATCTCCATTAATCATAATCGAAAAGCTTTGCGAAAATGTGATGAATTCAACATAAACGCTGCTTTTCATAAAATTCCTTAAATGTCAGAACGCGTGCAAAATTTTATGTGTCAAATTTCTGAAAAATAGAAAAAAAATGTATAATTTTTCGAAGATAAATTTTTGGAGATTTATTCAAAAATTTCACCAAAGAGATGCATCGCTGTCAATCCTTTTAAATTTGATTTATTAAGTTATTAAAAGAGTTGCGGAGTTACGTTGAATCATCAAGTTTCAACAAAATAAGCTAAAAAAAGTTAAATAGTGGTAAAATGGATCTCCGTAATTTCCATCGTGATATTTTTCTCCAAAATTTATATATTTCTTTTCAAAATTCAGTCTGATGTTAAAAGCTTCATTTTAACGGTTTTCGAACTGAGCTTGATTGATAGTGTTACTATCTTAATAGTTTTTAAATAAACATGTTGCAGTTTTTGTAGGAATCTTAAAAGTTCCTGATCAACTCATTTTTTACGAACTTTTCAATGGTGGGTCCCAAAGGATACATCTGGCGGCTAGGTGCGTCGTGCATCCGATATGTTTGAGAATCTATGAGACAAATTTGTTGTCCAACAGATTTGTTGAAGACATGACACGAAAAATGTTAAAAATCTTAGTAAAAAGTGGTTTTGAGGTGATGATATACAAAAGCTAGGTATACCTTAAGAGCACAAATCTGGGAATAAATCATTCGTTCACGCTGATCGACCAGCGATTGACCGGGAGTGACCAATCGATAAACTTCTCAGCGCAGAAAACTGTTTGGATTCCTAGATTTGTGCTTTTGGAAATTATTTTAGAGGCTTTGTCTCATCTTCGCCTTACACGACTTTTATTATAACTTTGTGCACATTACGTTAACAATTTCATAATCCTTCTATACAAGATGTAAAAAAATGTCTTCTACAATATTGCTAAGCATATTGAAATACGTGTTTTTCTTGAACATTGAAACTGCCTAAACTAACTGTAAACAAGTTATACCACAATTTTATAGATTTTTAGTGGGTACGGAATGCTCTTCAATAGCACTAATATTAAAAATTGAATTGCTCAGCCACATTTGGCAGCCTTTGACCGAATTTCCTCATTTTTAACCTATGCGTAGTTCAAGTTTGTTTTACTGTAACACGATACCTGACAACAACTTTTTATTGTCAGCGGAAACGTGACTTCTTTCACTTGGGCGCAATTTTCCGCAACTTCTGGATAGTTCAATGACAAAAAATGTACCCTCTGCTTATCCGCAAACATCCAACTATGCGACATCGACCTGAACCTGAAATTATCCACGCCGTCCACGCGATGAACTGTAAAGAAAACTGGAAGCGTGCTGCAACCGAAAACAAACGGCTTCTTTCGGCGATTGCGAACGATTCATATAAAAGCCTCCCGTCACCTGCGGGCACAGTTTTCTCTAGTCGGGTCAAATTTGTGGGGTGCAGAATTGTTCAGGTGTTGGGAAGTTCTAGGTGTCGACAGAATGCAGCGGTTTCGCGCGTGGCTTTATCTACGAATGGCAGTGATGGGGTTGTTATGCATTTCCGCGTGTGAAGCCACGAGCCCGGAACCAAAACTGTTTCTAACGGTGAAGAGTGCCAGTTTGCCAACGCTGAATCTTCCGGAAGTGGACAGTGCTTACTTGATAGTGACCGACCTGATGATTAGCCCGGAGGGACAACCGCTGCCGTTTCTTAGTGGAGAGTGTTAGTTGAACTGTAAGTGAACCAAATTTAGTGCGATTGTTAATTTGCAATTTTTGTTTAATTTTATGATATACATAGTGGATCGATCGTATTTCAAAAGATTGCAACAGGAGCGCCCAGGAGTGCAGTTCTTGGCATCGTTCGGAGGAACTGCAGTTCCCGCGGAGCTATTCGCGCATCTGGCTGAAGACGATGGCCGATTGCTGATGTTTGTGCAACAGTTGGTTCAGTTTGCAACTGAAACTGGATTCAATGGGTTGGATATTTCCTGGATGTATCCAACACAGGCGGATAATGTACGGCTTGTGAACTCAAATGAGCAGCATTCTCAACTCAGGATATGACCATTTTTTTCAGGTGAGTTATTCGCTCCTTCTGAAGCAGTTGCGGACTGCTTGTGACAAGGAAAGTTTGATACTGACGGTGACCGTGCCGAGTAATCCGGCAGTCATTGGGAAAAACTACCCGGTGGCGAAGATTGCCGAGTCTGCCCACTACGTCATATTGAGTACCAATGAGTTCAGGAAGTTGAAGAAAACGTCGCTCATTGCTCCGTTGTATTCCATCAACGCGGGTTCTTCGAACAGTGTGGTGAGTAGCTATGATATATTAATTAACTCTTAAAAGGCGTGGACGACTTTTTTGCACTCTTTTGCTCATGTCTTTTGACTCAATAGACCAATTCTCAAAATGGTTTTGTGCAGGGGACTAGTGGCACATCCAAATGCAGTCACAAAAAAATATACACCTCTTATTTCACCAGTGATTCCTGGTGAAATTTCAATACAATTGGAATATATTTATGTGAATGTACTCCCGTGCATAAGTTTGGGTTCACCCGCTCAAAAACACACAAAAGTGTTCAGTCCATACCTCTGTGATTAAAACATTCTTTGAACGTTGCATACTAAATTTTTACTTAAAGATGTGACATTTTTAAAAAACACACTGATAAAACATAGCTAATTTCCTCAGCATTGGATCGACCAAAATTTTAAAACAAGGTGTCAATAGAATCGTAATCTTATATTCTTTGAAGAGCACTCACGAAATTTTGGCGGAAAAATCTGAAAAGTATTCGAAATCAATGAAACAGTAAGTCAAGTCATCGTGCAAAAGTTTGGGTTCACCCCTCAGTATGGTGTATCGTGCATAAGTTTGGGTTCATCTGAGCTTACTTAAATCTGTGAAATCTCAAACCAATCATGTACGCTCCATTATTTGCGCTCAAAAAAGCTTTAAACTATTAAAATCGGTTAAAAAATGGCAGAGATATTGACAAAAATGATGTGCGTGCGGCTCAGGCGAACCCAAACTTTTGCACGATGACTTGACTGACTGTTTAATTGATTTTGAATACTTTTCAGATTTTTGCACCAAAATTTCGTGGGGTCTCCTCAAAGAATACAATATTACGATTCTAATGAGACTTTGATTTAAAATTTTGGTCGATCCAATGCTGAGGAAATTAGATATGGGTTTTCATTATGTGTTTTGAAAAATGTACATATACATACATATGACGTAAGAATAACTCTTTGCCTTTGCCTTTGCCAACCCTGAGAGAATTGTGATGAGAATTCTTTTCATCAGGATACATCAGAAACATTTTCAAAAAAAAAATACTAAAAAACATCGGTCTTTATAACTTAAGAAGTGAAACTTTAAATTACGGAACCAAATATCGAACAAAACCTTAATGGCACCCAGACATCCTGAATGTCCAAGCTTTACCTCCCATAGCGTTAATTTGCAGAAACAGTTTTTCTTTTGTTTCGCATCATGATAAATCTTGGGCTTCTTGAACCGAAAACTTAAAATGATCACATGTATTTAAAATCGCCCGATTTGATTCCGGAGTTTGTTTTATGTTGAGTAAATATGAATTTATTAGTCACAGTATGGGTGTTGCAGCGATGGCACTGGGTTTCAGAGCAGATCAAGGCTTTTGTTCGTAATGACCAGCTTATACTGAAAACAATTTATTTCAATAAAATATACATATTACTGAACATTGACACTTACAATCTTCAGTGATTCGACTGCACTTTCAACAGGTTTCAAACCCCTAAACTCGCTCAACATAATTCGGCTTCAAGCACTCCTGCGATCCGACCGCGCGTAGCAATACATTTCAATCTTTCTTCCTCCAGTTATCCTTATTTCTTATGAAATGCATCTTATAGGGTTACCAGTTAAATCTGACGCGCTAACAATGGGAAAAACAAATATATTCTGATTGATTGTCCGGAATTGCGTACCGAGAGTTCTGATCTCTTATATCAGCACTTATCAAATGGTTAAGTGATTATTGTGGTTCAAAACTTTTTCACATGAGAACGCAAGACGTATCACTATACTCATATACACTCCCGTGCAAAAGTTTGGGTTCACCCCCTCAAAAACATACAAAAGTGTTCAGTCCATATCTCTGTGATTACACGTCAAATTGAAACTCTTTAAGTCGCATCCTTTGCCTCAGGATACTCACAGGATTCTCAATAAAATCTCTCCTCCTTTAAGAATTCTCACTCAAATCTCTCAGGATCCTAATCAGCATCCTAGGATTCTCTTCAGAATCTTCTCAGAATTCTCATATGAATCCTCTCAGGATTCTCATCAATATTTTCTAAGGATTCTTATCAGAATTCATATTTCTCATCAGTATCTTCTCGAAATTCCGAATATTTTCGGGGTCCTAGTCGGAATTATCTTCGGGTTCTCATTAGAACTTTTCCAGTATTCACATCACAATCGTGTTAAATTTCTTATCAAATTTGACGCTTATACTGCCCATAACTGCATAACAGTCACATTCGACATTTTTGACAATTTCGAGTTAATACCGGGGAGAGTCATCAAATGACAAATACTTTTGATCCACTTACTAAAATCTGTGAGATTGTTCTAGAAAATTAGAAAAAAATACCAAGTTGTTTTGTCACATTGGCAATTGTAATCGCATAACAGTCACATTGAGATTATACATGAGCCTCATAATGCAGTGGCAACAAAATTTCTATCAAAAAAAATTTCTGACTATTCACCCAATAAGCGATATGAGTTGTACAAAATTTCAGCCTCAAATAAGCAGTTTTAAATTCTTAGTGATTTTTTGAAATATCAGTTCTCTCCCATACTGCAATAAAATGCAAACTTAGTACCCCTTTTACTCAATGCCTACTTTTGTCGAATGTTACAAATATGCAGTTATGGGCAGTATATGAGTTAATTAATTTTCTTTAAATTTGTTCCCGGATTCTCATCAGAATCTTCTCAGGATTTTCATCAGAAACATCTCCAGATTCTGATCCAAATCCTCTAATAATTCTTATCAAAATCCATACTGGATGCTCGTAAGAATGTTTTCAAAGTTTTCATCAGAACTCTCTTGGAATTCTCATTAAAATCTTACCAGAGTTCTTTGATTCTTATAAGATTCCTTTCATATTTTTCATCTTCAACATATCAGGATACTCATCAAAATCTTCCCAGTATTCTCATTAGAATTCTTTCAAATTCATAGTAATTTAATTTAATTTAGTCTAATGGCTATCACTTCTGATTCATATACGTGCTCTGAAGATACCAACGTGATTCGATGCAATTCCGTACTTTTATTCACACTTTCGCACTTATGTGGCCGCACTTTGCAGTCCAGTGGTGGAAGAAATACACAATACATAGGCAGTAGGGTAGAAGCACCGGTTTTGGCCATACGCCAGTTATAGCCATAGTGGATTATAAACCGTTTTACATAGCCAATTAGCATGAAACCTATTGTGTTCACATGATAGAGCTGCATTCATTTACTTGCCCGAACTGATTCAAAACATAAGAAAAACAATTCATTTTTTCATTGGTTCTGGTGACCTATATTGAACAACAAGATTTTCAAAGCGGTTTTAGCTTAGTTTAGATGTTTTACATACATAATATAGATTGAGGGCTTGCATTTTACATACATGTAGTATAAATACGGCTACGCATATAATTTTTATTGACATTTTTTCTTAGGCTGGCCAAAACCGGTGCTTTTACCCTATACTAACCAAAAATCAAGCTGTTGCGACGCCGCTTGATCAGCCCTATTGCCTGAACAATTCTTACGCTGGAGCATACCGCAACATGTCAGTTCGCATGAAGTGGTAGAGGTGATGTAGATAGTAGAGATGGTCGGGTCTTGGGTTGAAATTTTTCGGGTTCGGGTTCGCATTGGGCTTGAAAGGCTACAAAACTATCGGGTACAGATCGGGTTTGGGTTTGAAAAGCGTCGGGTTTGATTAGGGTTTGGTGAGCATAGTGAACATAGCAACAACCTTAAAGCTTCCATATTCATCAGAAACGACGAATGTATCACTTTTTTAAACTCGGGTTATAGTCGGTTTTCTACAACATTTCTTCGGGTTCGGGATCGGGTTCAAACTAAGATTTTTTTTGGGGTTCAGGTCTGGACCGGATTTGAAAAAATAAAAAAGTCGGGTTTAGGTGTGAAAAATGTGTAACCCGACCATCTCTAGTAGATAGAGAAGGTGAAACACAAAACAAAAACATAGTTTGATGAGGTTCAATTAGATGGAAATTCAGTGTGAATTCGTCATTGCAATATTTCGATGTCGTTTCAGTGAACAGAAAGTTTATTTCAAAGGGCCATATACTGAAACAGTATATATATGAAAGAAATACGATATCCTATAAAAGCTGTAACGCGATTCCGTAGGTAAAGACCTGTAATGAGAAGAAAAATATGAACACCCAAACCGTTGCGTGGGTGTCGAAAAAGGAAAGATGCCTAAAAGGTGGTACTGCCAAAGCAAAGCTTGCTAGAAGAAGGCTCAGGAGTACCAGACGTGGAAGAAGTAGACTCGTAGTCGGAAGCAATCAGACGACAAATCCAGCTTCAACTCCCGCTTGGGTGCGTCTAGCGTGAATACAAATGTAAGACGCCATCTGCTGTGAATGCCAGAAGCAGCAGATGGAAGAGCTGGAAATGGAGATTCAGCTGCGGAAGAAGGGAAGGGAGCTGCAGCATGCGTTCGAGACGAAGATAATGGAGATTGAACTACAGAGGAAGAAGAAGCAGAAGAATTGGCTTGGCTAGCGGAGATGCTTCGGAAGAAAATGGAGCAAGTTGAGTATGAAGGCAAAACAGGAATCGTTCGAGGAGCGGTTGGCATCCATAGACAGGGAATTAGCAGTACGATCGAGCCTTAAAGTGCCAAAGCAGTAGACAAAAATTTATATGGGAATTTTGCGTGTGGTGCCTTCCAGCAAAATCAACCGAAACGCGTTGAAGCTGATGAAGAGGAGCTTCCAGAAGTTCGTAGAAGACGACGAAAGCACCGGGGAGGAAGACGATAATGACAAGTACTTCAAAAATTCGGATCAGCAAACTCTGGCTTTGCCAATTCGTACATGATGAGGAAGGTCAAGAACAACGCTTCGCGAATTATTAAGAAGAAAGTGTGAGCCAAGATGGCCGGACCGACGGAGGATCAGCTGGCTGCACAAAATGGACTTACCCACAAGCTTCCCAAATTTTCTGGCAATCCAGCACAGTCGCTTTCGTTCTAGGCGACCTACATAGCGTCCAACGATGCATGTGGCTTGAACCCCGAGAACCTGATGCGACTGCAGGAAGCGCTGGCTGGAAGGAGATGCACTCGAATTTGTATCTGGCCAGCTTCTTCTTCCCGAAATCATCCCAAGGTTCATCGAGAAGCTGCGCCACCAATACGGCCGTCCGATGCAGCTGTAGGAAAGCCTGCTGGACAAAGTCAACCGGCTGGATCCACCGCAACCGGGTAATTTAAATAGCTTTATTCTATTCGGAAACACGGTGGAGCAGCTCTGCGGTCACTTGGATGCCACTGATCTACAGCAAAATCTTTTCAACCCGCTGCTAATTAAGTCACTGGTCGTCAAGCTGCCGGATCTTGAGAATCGCGAGTGGGTTCTCTACCGAAGAAGTCGCGGTGAAACAACACTGCGGATGCAGACGAACTTCCTTATGGAAATAGTGGAAGATGCCTGCGAAGCCAACGTCGACGTTGAGTTCAAGCCACCAACAAGAAGTTCGCAATCCGGAAGAAACATGCCAATGGAGGTGGATTTAATTGCCACAGTGTAATCAGCAGTTTACATGCTAACACCTGGAACCCTTCAACCAATGTCGGAGTACGGACCATCGGCTGCGGCACTGAGGCGAATTCAAGGAGATGCGGTATGCTGATCGGCTGAGGCTGGTGAACCACGAGGAGCTGTGCCACGTGTGCCTGAACGAACACGGTGGCCAGTGCAAGTTAGAAATCCGGTGCAATATCGGTGAATGCAAGGGATTCCACTATCCGCTAATGCATCCTGTTGTCAATCTGGTCGGGCTCAGCGCTTACATCCGGACAAACTGCACGGTTTTCTTCCGGATTGTTTCAGTTCAGCTACACTGTGGTGGAAAATCAGCTACTGTGCTAGCATTCGTGGAAGCATATGAAGGAAACAAGTCTGTGGGTGTCGGGCACACGTGCTAGCGTCGACGACAAAAGGTTGCTGCAAACTGTCCATACTGTCGGCAAATTGACTTCGAGTCTTCGACTTGTTAGACTTCGAGGAGATCGCTGAGCAGTACCTTCACATGCGAAGATTGTCCATCGATTCTTACGATGGACAGCCCCAACTACTCATCGGTGCGAACAATATCTATTCGTTTGTTCCGATATAGCCAAGAGTGGGCAACCTGATGGAACCAATCGCCGTCCGTACTGATCTACGATGGGCAGTGTACGGACCAAGGCAGTCAACGACGGTAGCAGCCAGTAATTATATCGGCTACCATCAGCAGATTGCCGACGAAAATTTGCAGCAGCTGCTCAAAAGTCAGTACGCGCTGGAATAATCGTTGATTGTGGTCCCAGAAGAATTCGAGAAGAAACGCGTCCAGGAAATACTGGAGGGCACGACAAAACGTGTGAGCGACCATTTCTGCGAATTTTGGAAGTGGAAAAGCCGGTGACGCTGGTGAATATCGGTGATACTGAGCAAACGTCGATGGAATGTGATGAGTTGAAGCTGTACCGGCACGAATGCAAACGGTCGGTGAATAAATTCGTCAAAAGCTGTGTCAAGCGAACCATTGATCCACATTGACTGGAGCCCCGAGTAACGTCAACATTTATCGTCAGCGACAGAATCGTCAGAAAGCACCGGAGCCGTTCGAAACAGAATTGACGAAGGTTTCCAACCAAGTGGAACTTAGCAGATGTGCTGATGAAGTGGAGGCAAGAATCCTTACAATTTTTTCATCACATTAGAATCCATCCAGGATTCTTCTTAAAATCCTTCCAGGATTCTTTTTAGAACCTTTTCAGAATTCTTACAAGAACCCTTACACTCAGAAGCCGACCACGTTCAATTATAATCAAAATCTGTTCTCTGTTTCTGTTCGGGATGAACCACTGCGACCAGTTTTCTTTGATCTTTTATGGTATACCCATGTCCTTTGTTTAGTGCATGTCGTTCTACTCCATTACTATTGAGAAATAATGAAGTAGTCGTTTTTTATACGAATATCATTCTTTACCATTTTGCATAGAGCCTCTTTAGAAAAAGATACCGCTATTTATACCTTTTGGAGAAAACAGTTTGGCACCATTAAACTCTCAAAAGCGCGTCCCTTAATCAGGTTCGGCCACTAAGCTGGTTGAATGATACTGATTTTGACCATGCATCGGTACTCTAGCGTATCAAATTATTGCTTCTACTTATAAGGTTGAAAGTCGAATCCTTACATTTTTTTTTCATTACATTAGAATCCATCCAGGATTCTTCTTAAAATCCTTCCAGGATTCTTTTTAGAACCTTTTCAGAATTCTTACAAGAACCCTTCCACTCAGAAGCCAACCACGTTCAATTTTAATCAAAATACTTTCCGGATTCTCATTAGAACCTTCCAAGAATTTACATCACAATCCTGTTGAGGACTCTCATCAAGTTCTCGGGATTATCATCAGGATATCTCTGGATTGTGATCAGATTCCTCTCAGAATTTTCATCAAAATCCTTCCTGATTCCTTGTTAGAATTCTCTCAGAGTTTTCATCAGAATTCTCTCGGGATTCTCATCAAAATCTTCCCAGTGTTCGCATTTGAATCTTCTCAGGATTCTCTTCAGAGTGTTTGCAGTATTCTCATTAGAATCTTTTCAATTTTTCATCAGAATTTATACAGGATTCTAATCAGATTTGCCCTAATTAAGCGCATAATCTAATGCTCATCAGAATCTTCTCAGGATTCTCATCAGAATCCTTTTAAATTTTTCATTAGAATTTTCACAGGATTCTCATCTGATTTGTTCCAGGATTCTCATCAGATTTTTTTTCAGGATTATCATCAGAATCATATCTTGGTACTCATCAGAATCATCATATCTGGGTTCTCATCCAAATTCGGATCTCATCAATAGCCTTTCATTTGTATCCTTTTAAAATTCTCAGCAGAATCCTTCCACGATCAGAAATCTTTTCTGAATTCTAATTTGAACCTTTTCAACATTTACATTAGCATCCTTTTAAGTTTCTCATCAGAATCATTCCAAGGTTCTCATCAGATTTGTTTCCGGATTCTCATCAGAATCTTCTCAGGTTTATCATCAGAAACATATCCGGATTTTAATCAGAATCCTCACAGAATTATTATCAAATTTCTTCCATGATTCTCCTTAGAATTCTGTAATTACGGGATTCTTATCTAGATCTTCCCAGTGATCGCATTCGAATTTTCTCAGTATTCTCATCAGAATCTTCCCAGTATTTTCATCAGAATCCTACCATTTTTTTTATCTGAATTTTTGCAGGATTCTAACAGATTTGCCGTAATTAAGCGCATAATCTAATTCTCGTTTCTATCCTCCTAAATCTTCTCAGGGATTGTCCATTAACCACGTGGTCATTTTTTTTTCTGGATTTTCAGACTCCCCTCTCCTCAACCTCATGGTATGTTTTCTACACAACAAAAATGAAAATTTGTATGGGCCCCCTATTAAAGACCATGTGGTTTATGGATGGCCTTAAGGATTCTCAGCGGAATCCTTTCAAATTTTTCAGATTTGTTCCCGAATTTCCATCAGAATCTTCTCAGGATTATCATCAAAATCATCTCCGCATTCTCGTTAGTAGCCTTCCATCTCATCAAAATCCTTCCAAAATTCTCAGTAGAAACCTTCCAACACTCTTCACAGAGTTATCATCAAAATACTTCCAGGTATCTTATCAGAAACCAGGATTTTCATCACAATCCTTTCAAGATTACCATCGGGACTCTTTCATAGTTCTCTTCAAAATGCCTTTAGGGTACTTTTAAGAATCGTGAACCCTTTCAGAATTCTTATAAGAACCCTTGCAGTCAGAGGCTGACTACGTAACGTTAAGGACGTAGTGAAGGACGTCCTACATTTGTAGGTCAAAAAATGGCAACATATTCAAAACTTTCTCAAAGAACAGAAGATTAAATCTTTATAAAATGTTCAGTATCTATAGCAAAGACTTCTAAGTGATGCTTCCAAAAAGTAGATTCATTCTTACATTCAAGAGTTGTACTACCGCAAAGTGCCCTTACTAAGCGTATAATATAATTCGATTTATAGTACTAGAATTACTTTGCAAGTTCAACAGAGATTTCTCTTGGATTACGCAAGGTTTTGGGATTGAAAAGCTGAAAGCCGTCCATCTCTGCCAAGTAACTAACCTAAAGAAATTTTGTCTTATAAGAGTGATTAAAGAAGAATCCTCTTATATAGCAGAACGATTAACAACCAGTAAGAATATTGTATTCACCAAATTCCACAAAAGTGTTTATTTTGCCTCAACACCTTATAAGCAGTCTTGTTTTCGATCCAAATTTCTATCTCTTGTTGCTGACATTTGACAAAATTTTAAACATCATAAAGGGTGTACGGAATCAAATTGCATCACTTTTAAATAGCTGTAACGTTTTACTCGTTGTGTATTTCCTATTGAAATTTTGGGTGTAATTTGTTCAATGTGTATTTGTTTACGCTGTGGAGTCGGAAGAACAGCAGCGGCGCAAAGAAATTTTGCGCCCGTACCCCGAAAATCTAGATTTACAGAATCCTGGGAATTGTACATTCTACGATGTCTCGTGTTTTAAATCGGTATCAGGAACGTTTGACCATCGATTGAAAAAAAGTAGCAAAAATGGATCTCCGTATAGTGTTAAGGATCACAAATGGGTAGTTCACGCTTTTAAAAAGAATCCCAACAGTTCAGTTCGAGATATGGCGAAGAAACTTAATTTATCCAAAAAATACGTACACGGAACCTATAAAACCAGATGTTGACGAAACCACATTGCCTCGTTATGGACGATGAGACGTACCGTAAAATCGGGTGTAATTGATCAGAAGGGTGAAATTGATCATCGTATCACACGATTTTATTTATTCGTAACTAGTGGTCCCGGCAAACTTCGTTTAGCCATCAAGTAGGCTGTTGAAAAACGATATTGATCGTCCCATACGAAATGACAGTTCCGTTCACACACGTTTTTCCAACTTTCCCGGTAAATATCTTGGGATTTTCATACACACGTTACGTCGGAACCCTTGACGAACAAAATGGAGGTAGAATCATTCAAATCCGTTGACCCGTTCGTAAGCCATTTCGTGACATACAAACAACATTCCATTTTTATTTATATAGATGAAGCACAAATATCAATGTAAGCTGCAGTAAATGGACGTTGCTTGTCGTAACTATTGTAGAATTGTGTGTTGTGAAGTTTTTTGCGTTAAAAAATGTTTATTACTATGAAAATAACGTAAAATTTCAAAATCATGCCCAGTGCAGTATTGACAAACAGCTATGAACTTCTTTTTATAAGCAAGGATTTGTACATGGTATAAACCTGAAATTTTGTGAGGATGCTTGAGATATATCCCCAAACCAGATTTCATCACCAAAACTCGTACCAATTAGCTCATATGGTTGAAATAATTGAATTTATGTTAAATGTCATTGAATTCCTTAGGAAATTGCATACATTTAGGCGTTTTCCGCGTAATTCTTGAAATTTAACTATTCGTTATTTATACAAATATTGCATTGTTAAGAATTTTACAAGCATATTCGGATTCAGGGAGCTCAAATTTTTCATATAGAGTTGTTTTGAAAACTAACAATAGTGGCATTGACAAGTGATCAATTTCACCCCGAAATGAGATTCCTTGATTTTTTATTTTAGAGATATTTGTTAACACTAAAATAACATTTATTAGAAAATTTCGGTACATGAGTCGATGAGGCTCACCTTCGTACTTGTTTTCCTGCATTTAGTTGTTTGGCATTGTTAACATTATAGAAAACAGAGTAAAAAAACCGTGAAAAATGATCAATTTCACCCGAAATTACGGTATGTAAAAGCAGATATCCGGCAGCTTCCGGGGTTCCAGTTTTTCACTGCTCATCATAAATTCGATGTCCCTGAGGACGTTAGAAAGCAGAAGATGTCAAAGTTTTCCAAAACATATGTCATTTGGCAAGTAATTCGCTCGTGTAGAAAGCGGAGCACCCCATTCGTAACAACTGGAACAGTCAATGCGCAGGTGTACCTAAAGGAATGCGGCCAATTGAAAAGTACTGGACCAACATGAACAGGCACTTCGGAAGCATCCTAAGGAAGTGAAATCGGATGAAGATATGAACAAAAAATTGGCTGCCACGCAAAAAAAGTTGATCCATGTGTTGTACAGGACCTTATGAGTAATGTGAAGAGAAATTTGGATATGGAACTGAAATTAAATAAAACAAACATGGGAAAATATTCATATCATGTTTTTTTTACTAATATATAACACGAGAGAAAGAAAACATAATATTAAATAAAAACATAACTGAAAAGTTTAAACTCAATTTTTATAAAATAATTCAAAACATCTGTATGCTACGATGAAGGTCCAACTATTGGAAAATGTATCTTTCCTACTTCCTGGATCACTGTGCCTGCACCTTTGGATTAATGTGAAAGCGTAGAATGAAACTTTGAATCATTTTATTTAATATATTCCCATTTCAGGATTTTCACGTTACCGCTTGGAGGCTGGCTGGCATACCCCGCGAAAAGATTGTAATCATTATTCAGCCTACATCGTTGACCTACAAGCTATTCCAACCGAAGGAGTATCAGTTGGGCACACCAGTTGTCAGATTGAAAATTCGTCCATTTTTCAAGATTTGCCACAAGTTGTACAGTGGGTCATTGGAGATATACGAGGAGAAAGCTCGATGTCCGTACGCTTTCCGTGAACTGAGTTGGTACTCGTATGAGAACAAGCAATCGGTCAAGGAGAAGGTTAAATACGTGGCGAGTCAATATCTTGGTGGTATTGCCGTTGCGTATTACGATGAGGATGATCCCACAAACCTGTGCGGTGATGGACAGCACCCACTAACTGCGACGATTTTGAGTTCTATGAAGGGCGTTGAAGTTTCAACAGACCATAAATCTTCGGGTATTGCTCAAAGAAGTGTAAATAATGGTGATTTGGATTCTTATGAGGATGTCGTTGATCTACACATGGTAGACGCAGGCGATTCCCATGCCCGTGGAACTGACACTCCTGATCCGGTGCAGGAGGCTTCCGATCAACCGTTGGATGTTGAAGCGGATGATGAACTCAATAAAAAACCATCGGTTGTGCTTCGACAGATTCCATCTTTCCCGAATCCACCGTGTTCAAAATGTTCGAAAACTCTACCATGCACTACTGCTGCTCCACCCTGCGGATGTGACAAACCACAAAAAGACTTTGGCTCTCCAAATCTATTGCCATACCATTTCCCGGATACGATAGAAGATTGCGATCATCGATATGTAGAAGGTGTCCCTCCTAGTGACGGCTGTGGTCTGTGTGATTTAGAACCAGAACCTGCGATCGTTCTAGTAGATTCTGATCAAGCCTTTGCCAAGTTGACAAAATCATCAGGAAAAGAAACGTTACTGTTTTCCGAGAAGAGCGCTTCGTGTTCCGGAAACACGGATCCACTGTTCACTGAACCCAAACCTCCAGTAGTGATACGGCCACCACCTCCCGAAGCACAGTATGACCCCGCCAAGTCTCGGCTGGGAATCATAGCGACCTGCAAGAACAGCAATCCACCGTGCAATACAAACTGTAGGAACTGTAACGGCAATCCTGGAGTAGTTGGACACTGTCCATTTGCACATCACATCCCGCAAGAAGCATTGTTGAACATCATCGCTTCTGGAATGGCTCAAACAACTGCGGCACCTCCGTCGTACGATCAGGCAGCGCTTCTAGAAATGTTGTCCAACATACAAAATCTAGCTCGAGTTAATCGAAACGTAGATACTCCAGCTAATAATAATCAGCAGGTCGGTAATCCGATCTGTCAGTATGATGGAATTATTGCTGATCCTCGTGATCCTAGGCAGTACTACCTTTGTCGTCAGGGACTGTAAGTATCACTGAATGATCCGGGTTAAGGTTAGAAAATTAAACCGCATTTCTTTCTTATTGCAGCCCTATGAGTGACGAGAACCGCTTCAGCTGCGCCAACGGATATGTCTACGATTCGGCCAATCAGAAATGTGTTCCAGATCAGAATTGATCACACAACTACCCCTCGATAATCAGGCTATTAGAAATCACTCCACAATTTATTCTGTTTCTTTAAACGTCTATCACTTTTCAATAACCCGAGCACCACAACCCCCTTTTCATCACCCCCAAAGAGCTGAGCTATGGGAGAATGATCGCCAGTGATTGACCGTCATCGCATTTTTTTTCGTTTTGTTTTGTTCGTGCTGCAGCCGAATCGTTAGTTTGTAGAATAGCTTTAGGAACTAACTCGTACAGGGGCCCTTGGACACAATACGTGAGTAAGAAGGAAGCGTTGCTAAATCGCCACTGGTGCGATACTTTTGGCAAGCTTTATTAGGACTGAACAATTGTATTGATACATTTTTAGTAGTGTAGGTTGTTGTTGATCGTCGTAAATAAATATATAGATTTTGAACGAGTTGGTTTTATTGTTAGCGGAAGTTGAACGAACTTACCCTTCATAATTTTTGGTGTCACTATCATGGTCAGTCATTCAGTTGGAACGGTATTTTTCTTGGCGAACTTCATACATAGATGGCCACATGGATCAGTCGATTGCGAAAACTCTGTTGAACGAAAAGATGAAGAAATGTAACATATTAATGGGAGTCAGAATTGATTATCTGCATTTGGCGAGCATTCAGAAATGTTTCTAGCTAATCGATTTCAATATTCATATAGTATTGGACACTATTTTTGCAACGTTTTCGATTTCCATACAAAATGATAAGATCTAAGTTCTTCAGATTAATTCTTCAGACGTATCTTGGAGTTCAACATATATTGTTGAGTGTTTTTTACAATCGTGGGTTTGAAAGCAATAACGGTTCTACTGAAATGAACTTTTTGGCCAAATCGTTATTACTTTTGAAAAAGCGATTGAAAAAAAAAATGCTAAAATATATGTTGAAAATTAAATTATGTCTGACGTGCTGAAAAATTCCATTCAAATCGGTCAAATAACTGAGATCAAGCCAACCAAACTTAATCATTCTGTATGGCAAATCGTAAAAGTTGCAAATGCTTTGTCCAATACTCTGCCGTGAATCGCAAGTCAGTCCCATCTGTATTTTCGTCAAAATTGAGTTGAGTTCAGTTTTCAACATCTCTTCCAATGCTCTTTCTGCTGCACTAATGAAATAATATGATTTGTTCGGAAAAAATAGCAAAAAACAGCAAGTCAAATTGTCCCATAATGAAAAGTAACCGCATAGCAGTCCCACTATAAACTTTCGCACCGTGAAACACAAAATTCCAACTTGTTTTGATCATCTTTATATTTTTCATGGAAAGATATCGTAGTGAAAAGCAAGTTGTGAAAGTTTCATTAAGATTGAAACATGTTACAATCGTCTGGAATTTTTTGAATATTCGTATGGAAAACGAGTTTGAAAACTTCACCGCCCATTTTCTCAATGCCTACTTTTTACAGATGGGACTGACTTGCGATTCACGGCAGTACTGTTAGTGAAACTGTCAAACATAGGTTTCATTGTTTGATAGTTTCACTTCCTTCCAAGCTTGCAAGAGTGTTGCACATCACGCAAGTTATAGAACTCTGGTTTGTTCTAGTCACCCCCCTCCCCAGTATTGGGGGTTGTTGCATTTAGTTGCCATTCCATCTCTCTCGCATGTCACATTGACTTTCGTGGATCTCCTCGCTAGAGTTGCGTGTGAAAGCGAGCGATCGTAATTGAAAGGCAATTTCAATTATCATGTTAGACTGCAAACTAATTGGTGTTGTACTATTGTTGGGTAATTCCACTCGTAATAGAAAATAATGGACTATCAATTCAGATTTATGAGTAATTTTGTGCAATCGATACATCCTCTGATTTACCGTTTAGATGGTGCAATATGTCATCGACTCTGGTAATTATTTAACATTGCTGAAGCAGGTACACAATTATTTCTATAAATAAGAATGTTGTCTATTTCATTTAAATGACAATGTGGACCATTATAATACTGGGGCCCAGATAGCCGTAGCGGTAAACGCGCAGCTATTCAGCATGACCATGCTGAGGGTCGTGGGTTCGAATCCCACTGGTCGAGGATCTTTTCGTAAAGGAAATTTTCTCGATTCCCAGGGCATACAAGTATCTTCGTACCTGCCACACGATATACACATGCAAAAATGGTCAATCGGCAAAGAAAGCTCTCAGTTAATAACTGTGGAAGTGGTCATAAGAACACTAATCTGAGAAGCAGGCTATGCTCCAGTTGGGACGTAACGCCAGAAAGAAGAAGACCATTATAATTTTTAACAAAATCAAACAAAGGGCCTTTGTAGAAGACAGTTTTTGTATATGTGTGTACATATTCCAATCAGTGAAAAATGAACGGTATACGGGCATAGTTTTTAAACATTTCCTAATGCATTTGCGTATTATAGGAACATATTATCAGATATAATCAGACGTAAAATTAACGAAACTTCCATCAACCACTCATTCAACGATCAATTCAAACAATTGCAAACCTCGAAACCTCGTGTTTGACGTTTCACACTAGCGCCTTTTGCAGGCCTTGTTGCACACAACAGGATTTCGTGAAACATGATCACCATATTGTCGCACCGCCACCAAACCGGATCGCGCCAGTGAGACTCGCGGCGCGTCTCAACTCGTTGCATTTTGAAATCAGTTTTTTAGTGTGGCGCTGCATTCTCACTAGGGTTTTGGTACCGTGAGTACCGGTACCGAAAGTACCGGTATTACCGGCCAATTTATAGTACGGAAATACCGGTACTTTCGGTACTGATGAAAAATGTAATAATCGTTTGAATCAATTAAATTTTCACAATAAATTGAACGCAGATTTGGTCAAGTTTGTTGATATCGAACTTTTTAGGACGATCAAGGAACGTTATCTTTTCAGCACTAAAGATGGTTTATCTCCATGGATAAAAATGTTAAAAGCACGAATTATCGATTATCAAATACAAATGATGGTGAATATTAAGTTTTCTGGACAACTAGGTTTCAGGATACTTGTAGTATATTGAAGTTAATATTATCGATCTTGGGAAAGAGGTCGTACCTCTAAGGATGTACCTTGTGGTGTTTCTCATTCTCACCTGAACATGTACACCTTTAAATGGTATAAACCTTGACTGTGCGTCAGACTGACAGTTGGGATAATAACAAAGGAGAATTAGGTTGCTGGCAACGGAGACGGATGGACGGACACAATCTTACAGCTGGCGACGAGGAGAAAAAAAAACGAGGTAAATATACAGTCGGCCGAAATTTTACTGGTTGTGTTGGATTCACCAGATGGAATTGAAGGATTGGTGGAATTTTTGCAAATCTGATATTATTCAGTGCTAGAGGGCAGAGAAATTCTTCTGGAGTTACGCGAGAATTAAGAAGAATTCTTCGGGATTGAACTTTACGAGAATCGGAGTGATTCTCATGGCGTCGGCGGAAATCAATAGGATTTCCCTAGAAAGAAAAGCGAGAATTGATAGAATTCTCCTGGCGGCAAAGTTCGAGAGAAGCAGATTGCTTATCATGGCGATGGCGGAAACGGTCAGGTTTCCCCTGTGTAAATTGCGAGAATTGATAGAATTCTCCGGAGTAAATGTTTAGCATATGGAAATGCCATTTTTTGACCGGAATCAGCAGGATTTCAAGTTGTGAGAAATGATCCGTGTGCAATTTGCTGTCTATGGAAGGGATTTCAAAACAACGATGAAATGAAGCAGAAAAGAACACAGTTATTCTTAATAGAGACAATGCAAAGAACGGTTTAGAGCTGGCGCGTATAATGAGAATTACAATGCACAATAGTGGTGGTATTGTCTGAGTTTGAATGAGTTTGAACTAGCGGTGTTGGAGATGTAGTGGTGAACGTGATTACTTCTCAATCCGGTCGATCGGGTATCCATTCCCGTCAACGCGAACTTGTCTTTTTTTCGAGAAGGAAGTAAAGCCGTAGGTTGTGGCCACAGGCTCCCTGGCGGTCCGTGTTAAGGCTACCAGAAATAAGCAGACGTAAATCTTCAGCTGATTTCAAAGGGTGTCGGTTGGCTAGAAAAAAAAAAAAGAAGTTGCAAGCGCGGAGTAGTGGAACTGATTAATTAATACTGGGCTCATTGTTAGTTTATAGCAATTACACGTCGAGCTGAAATGACGGAAAGGAATGAGTATGTGGACAGATTGCTTATTCAAAGGTTGTCTTTGAACGACTAGTTCTGATGATTGGATTGTTTACTTGATCCAAACAAGTCCGAATTCGAAAACACACAGGCTTCAAAATTATCTAGTTTTTTTCGTCTGTTACGTGTCCTTCCTATTTTCTGATCGTGTTGTGATAGAAGAGAGGGCAAGTAGCGATTGTTGACTGAGTAGTTTCTGGAGCGTCGGCGATGTGAAGCGTACTCAATATATTTCCTACTCCCAATAAGTATGGCTCTCCTGATAAACTAATGACGGACGCTTCGATGATGATAGGAAAACACTACGATCCAACGTATTTCGATAATCCATGCGATGAGAAGAAGAGAGGTTCCTTGATACTAAATTATTATAGTTAGTTAAAAGTATGTGTTTTAGTAATTTTAAAATGATATGGAATAGTTGATTTGGGCAGGAATTTCGGTCAACCTTCACTACATCCATAGGTAGATTTTGAAGGTTTAATAGTTCTTTTGGTCTTCATGGATGGAAGAGCCTGTGTAGTCAGTTTAGATATGCTGATCGGTGTAATACGGTAGTTGTATCTTTGTGCTACTGTTGACGTTAGAAATTGGTAGTACCCAACAATGACGGTAATTCAACAGCCCACATTGCTGTAACGGTAAACGCGTAGTTATTCATGCGGGTTCGAAACTCGCCAATCGAAGGTCTTTTAGAGTTGTCCCTAAAGAGAGAATTCCAAAAGTTGGGTTTATCTCTGGGTATAAGAGTACTTTCATGCATGCCAAGAAAAAAAAATGGTTAAATGGCTGTGAAACCTCTCAGTTAATAACTGAGGACAATAAAACTAAGTATATAAACAGGCGCTGGCTTAGTTGGATTGTTGAATCCGGAAAAGGGGGTAAACCGTCAGGTGAAGCAAATAAACTTTCGCTAAAAGGCGTGAAGAAATAGATGAAATTAGTTAACTATAAAGAAAATAGGAAGTATGGTCCGGTCAACCAGTCAGTAATCTTCGATAAGGATCGATACCGATTCGGTTTGAATCGTTGGCTGGACAAAGATTTATTGAGAATCTTGGTGGGGGTGCTTGATGATAAAGCTGAATAATTGGATTATATTTTTTGGTCTTCTCGTGAGATAACTTCTGACTGCAGAAAATCAGGAGATTTCTATTACATGAGTAAAATGGGCTCCACGTGGAAGAGTCGAAGCAGATTTAGGATTTTAGTTCTTATGCATAACGTCTCATGTTTGAAATTGACGGAACATGTCCATGGATTGTCATATATGCTACGAAAATTACGATAAGATTAATTTTAAATACAATACTGAGAATAGCGTTGAACACTCGTTTCTGAATTTTAGATTCAAGCCAACCGGAATATATATATATAATATCGCTCTCTAAGAAGCCTAGAAAATGGAACATGGATAGAATGACTGATTTAATGGATTTTTGATACTTGAAGAACAACTAGGAACAAGGTGCAGGATTTGAAGCAGTGTTGGGATGTGCAGGATAGCCAGAAGTCATCTGCTTTCATGGGAGATCATTGTCTGTTTTTGGAACATTTATTCCAAGTTTTGAATTGGATAATAATACTGAAATACATAGTAGACGTGTTCCAGCATGAGGAGTGGGGTCTATACCAGTGAATGCATGGTTGGTACGTTGTCTTGTTTAGTTGTCCATAACTATGAGCGGCTCACCTTCGCATTGGATTTGATTGGTGGAACGAAATAGTGTTGCAAACAAAAAAAAACTGGCTAATTAGCGTGAAATAAGACTGAACATGCGTTGATGAAATTTATTTCAAGATGAATACATGCAGAATTTACATTAGTTTACAGAGTAGTTACCAACAAGTAACAGCTTGAAGTATTTATTTAGTTCGAATGTTTCAGTAACCTTTGTGTAAACAAAATGGTGAACTACAGATAGAGGATTGCAGACGTGCTCCTGCAAAACAGGCAATTTAAATACGGGCCTTCCTTAGCCGAGTGGTTAGAATCCGCGGCTACTAAACAAAGCCATGCTGAAGGTGTCTGGGTTCGATTCCCGGTTGGTCCAGGATCTTTTCGTAATAGAAATTTCTTTGGCTTCCCTGTGCATAGAGTATCATCGTACTTGCCGCACGATATACGAATGCAAAAATGGCAACTTAGGCGAAGAAAGCTCTCAGTTAATAACTGCGGAAGTGCTCTTAGAACACTACGCTGATTAGCCGGCTCTGTCCCACGTTAATACCAAGAAGAAGAAGAAAAAGAAACACGTCGCTGGAGCACTAAACTACAAAATGATCGCTAGTCTAGCGACGTGACGGTTGAGCGACATTAGAGCGATGACTTCGATGCACAATGAAACACAAAGTTATATATGGCATTTAAACGTCACTAAGTGCTTAAAGTATTTGTAAATGATGGCTTGATAGCTTGATGAGCAAGATTCAATATGCTGAAGTATAATCAAATGCAGTAGAAGATAAAAAGTATTGTTGAACTCCTCAACTTAATAATGAACAGTGTTCAATCTTTTTTAGCATTCGTCACGAAGAATGGATTTATTGAAGCGTGTCAGGACTTAAGGATGTTACACAGATTTTTGTAGCAGTAGACTTTAAAAACATTTTTAAAGTTACATATTTATGTGAAGATGCGTGTTGTTAAAATGACATATGAAAATCTTGAGTAAGTTAGTTCAAGTAATATTGTTAGATTGTTTTGATATTCACAAGTCAATATTACACCATGGCCTATAATCTTCTAAGTGGTTCTGCATCTATTGACAGTCAGTTCACTAGAAAAGCGATGAATCATATATTTTGTATAGTTTTGTACTAAGAAGTATGCGCTTGGAATATTGTGTGAAGTTTATGGATCCTAAATATTATGTTTTTGAAAAACAAACAAGGAAGAGTATTAGAGTAGACTACAGACTTAGTGAGCTAGTACTACAAGGTTATGTCGTTATTATTAGATAAATGCATATAGTGAATAACCAAATGAACTTGTTCATAATGCATAGTTTATAGTTCAAACAATGGTAGAGACTGTAACAATTCACAGTTAGGGGTAATCGGTGCTTCATTACCTATAATATGGATAGAGCGTCGATAAACCGATATAAATGTTCAGATAATGATAGCCTTTTGAAATTTAGGAGGCTTCAATCATTTCAACAAAATCAAAGGAGGTAACAGTGACTAAACTTTGTTTGTGGATTTGTAATAACTCAGAGACTGCTATAAAACAAGAGAATATTTGAATGCCAGATTCAAAATAAGTGAGGTACATACATTTCTATCTAAGTCCTTGTTCAGTAAGCTTGTTTGCATTTTTATTGAAAAGGGGAGATTGTAGTATATTGAAGTTAATATTATCGATCTTGGGAAAGAGGTCGTACCTCTAAGGATGTACCTTGTGGTGTTTCTCATTCTCACCTGAACATGTACACCTTTAAATGGTATAAACCTTGACTGTGCGTCAGACTGACAGTTGGGATAATAACAAAGGAGAATTAGGTTGCTGGCAACGGAGACGGATGGACGGACACAATCTTACAATACTGAAGCATTAAAGGTGCTTCAATTATGGTACAAAGATTGATAAAAATTGTTCTTACTTATATTTGAATTACGAGTCTCTCAAGTTAAAAGCGAAATATTTATTAACACTTCACGATGCATGGACAAAACTTTGAGCAACTTTTGGATAGGCCCAGAAAATTAATGTCTGAAAACTTTGTTACTGCAATACGCACACGTATGGCAGTTAAACATTGAACTTGGAACATGCTTTGCATTTTTAAATCAAACTTTTTGAATGAAAAGCAAGGTGATAACATGAAAATCGTCTATAAACCGTTGATTATGAACGATTTTTCGACTCACATAAAATATTACACATGACATCTGCAACTTTTTCGAATATCCTATAAAACGGACAACTGTGGATGGTAAAAGGATAGATTTGAATGAATGGTGTCCACCATACCAGACAAAACTTGTATTTAAACTCATGTATTAGTTTATTTCATGAGTTTGAAAGGTCTACTCATTACTATATTAGGACCATTTTATGTTAGTGTTTTAATGTACAAAATATTATTCATTCAGCTTCAACAAACATGTTTTAATTGACGACCTAGAAAAAAATGTGATTTTTTGTCTGACACTGTATGCTTTATATTTATTGCTAAGAAAATCTTCCAGTAGCGGTATTTTACCGGTACTACCGGTACTGAGTGTTAGAGTACCGTAGAACCGGTACTAGTCAAAAGGGGTCGGTACTAGGAACCCTAATTCTCACGATTTTTATGAATTAGTTGTGACGCTCGGGGACCGAGAAAACAATAATGTTAAATAAATGTGGGTCTTGATTTAAACCGGATGCATAATAAGGTAACACAGCATAACAAAAATGACATTTTTGCTTGTCTCAAGGATCAAATTACGTGTCTCTAGTAGATTTGGGATTGCTGCATCTTAAGCCGTTCTCAGAAATGTTCCATTATCCACTAAGCATGCAAAATATGACTTTAACTTTCATTTTAAATACAATTCGGTTGAAATCGCACGATCAAATTCAGATTAAATCGATTTTTCTAACATGCTTACAGTTTCCAAACAAAATTCTTCGATTCTCTGATATGGATTAATACAATACTTTTCGAAATCATCAAAAAATAACTTTTGAGCATCAACAGTATTATGAACTTAGTTGATAATAATTGTTATGCACATGAAGTTTAAAGTCTGCGAATAAATTGCCACATAATCTGGCAAACTTGTATGCAAGTTGACTGAAATAGTCAAATTTTGTATTTTCACTCAATATCTCAAAAACTAGACCTGTTATGGAAATTTTGAAAACGGCAATGAATTTAGCGACCTTTAATTTGGCAAATAGCGATATTTTGGTGCTTGAGACGAAAACGTGTTCCGTAGTGATAATGGAGTGAAATGAGCGGTGGATTTTGTTCTATGTCTGTTTATCCGTGGACTTATTATGCTACAGTTCATGTCAAAACGGTCCAAGTCTATGGATCTGAGCTCTTTTATTCGTTGAATCACTACTTCGGTGAATGTCAAAATAAATATGTATGGCTTTAACAGTGGATCCCAAATGTTGTACAGAACAAGTGCGTGTTCATTTTGTTATCTAATTAGGAAAATCACACATGCTGCTAGGTTATTAAACGCTTGGATGTGTATGATAATAGCATATTACATTTGTAAAACATGCAGTGGTGTTTATCGATTGTAATAGATTGTAATAGTTTAGCCGAAGCCAAACATAACCGCAAGATAAATACCCATTCAAATTCCCAAGACTTTGTTATACTCATCATAATCCTCATTAAGAATTGATGGAATATTCATCACATTGATGTATTGTGGGTACTGCAAGTATATTTTGTCCATCTCGCAAGAAAACTGTATAAACTGTACAATAATGCCACATCAAGAGTTGATTATTTCCGGTCAATGATCGTGTCTATTGTCTATTCCAATATATTTGAACAAAATCAGCATTGCATTTAATTGAAATTGATTGGTGCAATACTGGTTTTGTAAATCATGTTCAGCTCAAAAATATGGGTGTAATTTTGAAATATTTGAAATTGACCCGTATTTAAACATTAAGGTTCACTGAAACAAGCATTGCAGTAATGAAAACCATGAACAAGTTTTTAAATTTACTATTCCAACCAAGATTGAGCTATGATACACGCTTTTTATTTGCGTTTTGTTCCATCTCAATCCATGACAATCGCCAAATCCTCGGTTCAATTCTGGCCTGCTGCAAGTTTTTAACCATGATATAGGCATTTTTACTATCGGAAAGGTGCCATGGTAAAATTGAAAACACAAACCGTTCGAAATAGATGCGAATTTAGTCTGCACAAATCAAGTGGCGTTGTGTATTTAATTTAACCCTCTGATATAGTATTTTCAACCGCAACGCGTTCTGTTCGATAAGTATAGGGTAAATCGGGGAAATAATCAAATATTTCAATATTTAGATTGTTTATTTGTTGTTGTTTAAAAATACAAAAAAATTGTTATGAAATATTCAAAATCAAAACAAAAACCGCATTTCTAATATTTTTGAAAAATTTCATCATAGAATCTTGATAGGATGTTTGGGACAAAGTTTCAGGATGGAGAAATTTTTAATAAAGAACAACTTTTGATACATTTTCAAAATTTTATTTTATTATCAAAAAAAAACTTTTAAGGATAGGTTGTTGAAGTCCTATTTTGCATGTTTGCTGGATTAGCTTACAAAAAAGTTTGTTAAATCATACTTAAAATTTCATGTAAACATCAATGAAACTAGTGTTTTATACAACTTTGTCGACCTGTAGCTAAAAATTGTAACGTGCAGGGACATTTCTGAAAAAGTCATTAGATTTAGCAGCCCCAAATCAACTAGAGACACATAATTTAATCCTTGAGACACGCAAAAGTGTAATTTTTGTTACACTGTGTAATCTTGAAGTCATTCTAAACAATAATGATTATCATGATAATTTCTCTAAAAGTATCCATTTTGAAATATATTAAGTTTAATGCAATAAATGATTATCTTTATAATAAAATAGACCATTTTTATTATTTATTCGCGATTCCCCATTAAGAACAATACGGTTTCGAGAGAATAGGCCATATATATCCGACGATGTATGTGTCAAATGTACAATGTACATCTCATACATCCGAAGGAGGTTTAGACTACGAAATGAGAACATGGGGCTTGTAGGTTGAAGCGCCCATCTAGCAAATAGGGAGTCTTTCTTTTCGCAGTTTCATTTTCAATTTGTAATTTGACAACCTTACAACAGTAAAATTCCTTAGGCTATAATAGCCTAGAACAGCGGTCGTCAGATCGTGCCCCGCGACAGATTTAAAGATTTGTACCGATGTCTGGAAATATCTCAACATTTTGCTTAAATTTTTTAAAGAACATTAAAGAACAAAACAACCGATCACGCTGAAAATTTGATCAATAATTAGTGACCCATTGGTTTCGGCCAATCGATCGAATTTTCATTGAGGACCACTGTTTTGTTCTTTAGTTTTATACACACGGTGTCAAAATTTTGATTATATTGAAATTTCATGTACCTCGCATATTTTTTTACGAAATTTTGTAAAACATATTCTGTCGTCCAAAATGTCTCCATACATTTTCTATGGGACAGTCTTAGCTGCAAAATTCCAATCCTTTGAGTTAAAGAAATCCAAGTTTCTTCGACAGAATATATTTGAAGCTTACACGATTTTATCAAATTTATGAATATAAGTGCTGAATTTGCGGTTGACCCTTTTAAACACATTACTAAAAACTCTATACAGAAATATTTCGCTACAAAACCTCGCTCAGTTGTTCGAATTAAAATATAAGTCGGAAAATTTCATAATCAAGTCAATTTTGTCGTTTTCATGCCGCGAATTTCGAAATATTAGATGAAAAACCTAATAAAAATTCATTTAGATATCTTATTGTCATAGTTGAAGTCAGTTCAAGATCGTTAAACATTAAGCTGCACATTTTCATATTTTTTCATTTCAGGCTTATTAAATTGTTCAGCTTTGTAAGTTCTAACATTCATAATGGGCTTCACAACGTTAATCACATAAGTCGCCTAAACATCATTAGTTATAAAATTCATTATTGCATATGCCGTTTTTAAAAGGTTGTCTAAACAACTAGTTTTTTTTTTAAATCAAACCGACCAAAACTAAATCAAATCAAACCAAATCTGAGCAACAAAATTCATAGGCATGAAAAAACAGTCAAATACATGGAAAATGCCCATAGTTTAATATTTCCACATCCAGTTGATCGTCTACAGCCAGGGCAGATTAAAAAAAAATGTTTTTTTCTCTCATAACATGTAAAAAAATAGTATGAAAATACCTAACTACATACAAGTTATCGCGGGTTAAAATTGGTTTTGGAGTAAAATACGGTTCTTACGTCACATGGGATTGAATATAATCTTATGGCCGTGTTTTTCTCAATTGGTCGGCATCAAGTCAGAGTGAAACAAGTGACATTGTTCATATTTTCAAAAAAAATATTGCTTAAAGTCTAAACACTTGCATTTTTTAAGCTCGTGATCAATTCAGTTCTATATTTCCACACATCTTTGTGTTACTTCCAAACGATATAATACGAAGTGATAATTATGGAAAAACATATTCCAAACCTCTAGTTAAACGATTTTTTATGTACTAAGGACACTTGGTCCACTCTGACTGAACTAAAGAACACCGTTCACTGAATTAATTCACTCTGACTGAACAATTTCTTGTAAAATAACAATCATTTTTTGTTTGCATAGTCAAGCTGGGCTCATATCTTTAAGATAAACAGAATACCAACATCCTTTTACATCAGTATTGTAAGTTCTTCAAGTATCCATATCTTCAATTCCGAAACCAGTAAATTTACGAAAGCTTGAAAATTAAAGTTTCGCTAGTTCAAGGCCTTAAAGACCAGAAATATTCAAATACACGTTTTATCAGAGTGAATCAAGTGAAAATCTTGTATACCGGTCAAAATAAACTGGTCCAATAAGCAGGTTCTAGGATATTCCATACAGACCAAAAACTTGTATCGGACTCTGGAATCGACTTAAGAAAATGCAATAATAATCAATCAGTTCATTGGGTTTTGACACTTGATCCGCTCTGTCTGTACAAAAATTGTTGAAATTTCTTATCAATTATCCAAATATGGGATGGTACACAAATTATGTCAAGCTAAATTTCAACTTTTTCGACCCCCTCCCCCACGTGTAACGCTTTTCGTATGAGTTCTACGAAAATTTTGTAAGGCATGTCACATTCGGCTTGACCCCCCCCCCCTTGGAACGTGACATAATTTTTGTATGACCCCTATGGTGAATGATCAGAAATCTAAATCAGATGCATGGAATTATGCAATATTAATAACTTTATATTGATGGATGAGAAGAAGAATCATTCCATGTCGAAAAATCTGAGAAGTCACTTGAAATGTCTTCCATTTTCTTGCATTGCATTCCTTGCACTGACCGTTTTTGTTCTTATGGTAAAAAGCACTTGGTTCACTCTAATTGCATACTTTTGTCGGTATTGCTGATCATCCATAGTAAATTTGTTATCACATCTATTGCAGTTTACAATATTCTTAAAATCTGATCAAAGTGAAATGGAGCTTAGGTAATTTTGCAACTAATGATATGATATAATAATCCGTTTTTCCCAAGTTTTGTACTTGGTCCACTCTGACTTAACGCCGACTGATTGAAGCTCAAATACCTTCTATGACGACCTTACATGTGCAGGAATCGCACAATTTTCGCATGTTTCATCTAATATTTTTAAATATAATTACGTGCGTTTTTTCAATTTTTTACTGAAGGTTGAAATGATCCATTTCAAAATTTGAAGTAATTTAAAAATGTCAATCCAGATCCCAAATACAAGTTCTGCACGAATTCTTCGTTCGGTTTGTTCGAGGATTGTCGCGTGCCAATCTCACGTATCCACATCACATGCTTAGCATTCAGCAAGAGCTCGCCAGCATACGTGAATGTTTGGAAACCTGCTTTAGTTAAACAAACAAATAACATTACCCAATGGACCAATAATAATGACCGTCAGTAGAAAACGGTAGCAAATAAACACTCCCGTGCAAAAGTTTGTGTTCGCCCCTCAAAAACATACAAATGTGATTTGCCCATATTTCTGGGATTACACACGTAATTGGAATTATCTATGGAATGAGCCATCTATCTATGGAATGGAATGAGGCAATGAATTAATCTTAATTCGTAGTTATTTCGACAAAAACATTATCTGAATTTCGTTTACAAAATTTTTACTTAACTTTGTGACATTTTTTGAAAGTTACCCTGAAAAATATATCTAGTTATTAACGTTTAAATAGGTAACCTATAGACTATTGGAATCGGTTAAAAAAAGGCAGATATATTGACAAAAATGATTTGCATGCGTCTCAGGTGATCCCAAACTTTTTCAAGATACATAAAATATCTACGAAGCCATTCGTGATCAAACGTCAACATCCCGCCGCAAAATCGCTAGTGTCTGGAGGTGATGTTTACTTCCAAATTGTGAAATCATCAGATCCAACTTAGTTCTAATACCCTCCGTTATATGAATTATGGTGGCGCATCGATCGTCGCAAGTTTCTCGTTAAACAGTCAATACAGATTTGCAATTAGACGTGTAATCTCACCTGCGTTTTTGAATGCTTTTAAAGGGTGATCCCAAAATTTTGATCGGGAGTGTAGGCCTCAACGAGAAAGTTGTTTACCACTATCAGCAGCGAATGTAACTTTTTTTTTGAAATTGTTATGCTCATCGTTCCCTCCGCTCTGAAGTTGCTCCACCATAAGTGGCAACGGCAGGTGCTGATAAGTTCTGCACAAGTGTCATCGGCACCTTTTCACACATTCTTGGAACATGGCGTGCACATCTGATCTTGGCACTGCAACTTATCAACCCGTTTCACCGGGTCTCAATTTGTATGCGCACTGATCGCGGTTGAGAACAAGTTCAGCTCAGCACCAGCATGTTTCTGTTCGGTCATGAGCCAAATGCAATCGACCTTTTCAATTTCGAGTGATATGCGGAGGCTGTTCTGTTAGTGTTTTATTAACTGTCTGTGAAGGTTATTGTTTGCACTCGTTGAGGTTTAATAAATTAACTGATATTTTCACACGGTATCTCCGATAATCTCGATCTGCTGGAGTTAGCCTCCCATCAACACTATTGTTATCTACATATCGTCTGCCGATAGATCAGGTTTACTTTTTTGGCGCTCGGGAATGGTATGGAAATCGATTTTAAAAAGTTGTCTCATGCTTAGAAGCCAAGTAGAGTTCCAATATTCTGACGAAAATACTAAACAATGCACTATGGTTCAGAAGGTAGATTTATGCGAAAGTGGGCATTTTGAGCTTAAGATTGAAACATTAGACATAAACGGTCTTCAAAGGTGTAACTCCAGTAAAATGCCTTGAAAAAAAACAATGTTATTAGTAAAATATCAATAACTTTTAAACTAAAATAGATGTCAACAATCTTTTTGCTTGTAAATTTGCGTTTCTATGAGTTTTAAAAGTTGCAACGGGTTTTTGTCTAAAATTATTAATAATATTATTCGACATTTGTTCCAATGTTTCAACATTGGATATTCTATGTAACTCATTAGTACTATACCAGGGAGGAAGCTTCAGAATCATTTTCAAAATTTAATTTCAAATCCTCTGCTGACCTTTTTTTCTGGTCCATATTGGTACAGTATACAACATGGCTGGCCTGAAGATTTGTTTGAAGATCAAAAGCTTGTTCTTAAGACATAGTTTCGATTTTATGTTAATAAGTGGATACAGACATTTTTTATATATATATATATATATATATATATATATATATATATATATATATATATATATATATATATATATATATATATATATATATATATATATATATATATATATATATATATATATATATATATATATATATATATATATATATATACATATATATATATATATATATATATATATATATATATATATGTTAAATTTGGCTTGAATGCCCTCAATGTGTTTTTTGAAAGTAAAATTTTTATCTAGCATGAGGCCTAGATACTTAACTTCATCTGACCAATTTATTACATTGGAAGCATTACGACTTTTTTCAGTCCCGTTAATAGTTTGCCTTAGAAGTTTCAATCTTTAATAAATTATGTCAAAAATAGGCCGAAAAATTCCCAACTTTGGGAACGCAGTTAGTCGTTCTCAAACATACAAAGCTGTGGATGCAAAATAATTTTTTATTGGCAGAATTCAATCACTCTTTTTTATCATGATTTTTGTAGAAAAACTAAAAAGTCAATGTTATTTTTTTACAGCGTTGTTGTCGAGATCCTTAGGGATCCGCTCATCACCCCTCACAGAAAAAAAACATAAAATTAACACTCAAAGCAACCATATTCCTATAAAAATCCACCGGGGGAACTTCGATTGCATTGTTAGTCAGCAGTTTCAGGCAAAATATTTGGTTTGAGGCGCATAAATACAGATATTTCAACAGTTTTGTAGATGAAACCACATAAGAGGGTCCATAATACGCATTTCCAGGTGGGTCCATAATAGGCACGTCGGCAGCGAGCCGGATTACATGGGAATCAAATGGAGGGTCCATAATACGCAACGTCAAATTTGTAAACAATCCTATTATGGACCCCGGGAGGGTCTCAACGACAAGAGTTTTCCAAATGTATATTTCTTTGGGAAAATCGTATGATTTTGTATGTTGCATAGGTGTACTGTGAATTAAAGACATTGAACTTGTTATTAGACTCCACAAAACGTATATCCGCCTGAGATATAATTGCGGAAAGGCGTCGAGAATGAATTTCAGCTACTAAGGGGTTCATTACTAGCATTGACACCCTAGATCGATTAACGATGTCTAGATAGCATTCTTTACAAAGTATACACTTTACAAGCATTCGTCGAACAATCAACAATAAACAGTTAATCACAGTTTTGAGCCGGATATCGGAGAATTATCGTCATGACGCACACCCACTCAACGTACATTTTCAATAACAATTCGGCACTGCTTCCATTGCGTTCCACCCTTTGGCCAATCCGACGAAAACACGAAACTCGATCGCTCTACCGGCAGAGCAGCAGCAATACGGGAAGCGTTCACGCACGACGACTGATCGAAGCGGACTACTGTCGTCTGATTGCGGCAACTCGGCCGCTCTCGGTTAAAAGAGCTGATAAAGTGATCTGCAAACTGCCTAGTGGTATGTTACTTCCCACTGCAAAAGATCGCAGTCCAATGTAGACGACCACGATCTTAACGTTAACCGATTGGCTTGCGCGCCTCAACTGATGGATGGTTGTTGGTTCGCTACGGGTGATCAGTAGCGACAGTAACAGCACAGACAAACAGACGTAACACTTGGAATGGTTTTTAATAAAATCCATTGCTCACTTCACACAATCATCATCTGGTGGTCTTGTTGCCCGACACAAAATTCTGTGCAACAAGATCTACAGATGGCGCTGGTGTCAAGTGTGAAACTTCAAAACGGGAAAGAAAACGCGACCCTCTGGTTGTGGTTGTGATCAATGGAAATCTGGCAGCGTCTGTTTGTCTGTGGTAACAGCCCGAAAGCGAAGTTCCTATGTATGATGGTGATAGAGCATGATTGAATGGGGACATAAATTGAAAAGCAATGCGACAAGTGAGTCGCAAAAAATGCGGATCGTTCGAGTTCATCCAGATCAATAGAAAAGAATGATGATGTGTTGTTTTGTGTTGTATTTTTGATTGACACCACAGGCTGCCAATTGTTGAATAGTTTCCTTATCATACGACTGTTAGGCGCCGTTATTTCCATTTCAAGGCGATTATTCTTATATTTTCCAATTATTATGACCTGTGTTTTGAATGTGTAATAAATTGATTGTCTGACCCATAGTATCATGGTGTAGCATATCGGAAGAAGTATACATTTAGGCGTTTTCAATGCCCAAGTCAAAGTATACAACACAGTGGAAGTGCAAATTTGAAGTCTGATTTGTATTATACTATACCTATCAACATAATTGAGTTTAAGTTAGCAGGAAGCAAGCTCCACCACGAGCCCCCTGGGAACGATGATTCAGCAATCCGAATTTGCCGGTTTCGTTGCTATCGCCAAACACTTAGCGTCTTCGCCAAAGTGGTATTATAATGTTTGTTTATTCTCCAATTAGGAAAACGACACAGTTTCACGTCGTCGTCGGGCAGCACGGGGTAGTCGAAAGCATCAAGTGGAACAAATTGGCTGGATAAATTGTACGGGGTTAGGGATACGCAGCGATGAAGCATGTTTGCGTTGAACGCGAATTGGATCCTGATCTGAATCTGAATCGTTTTGGAAAGCTTTCCATGCATCTTTCAGTACAAGCTTTGAGTTATTGCGATTTTTTGAGGAAGCTGAATGGCATTTACACTTATTGTAATTATCAAAAGATATTGTTCTGGCAGCCCTGCCGCCCCGATGAGACGTGAGATGTGAGCGCCCGTTGACAGTAAGAGGTGAGATAGAAGGAGAAAGAGAGATGACAGATGGTAGGACTGTCATCGGATCGATAGCATAAGTAAATAAAAATAACTCAAAAATCAGAAGTAGTGAAAGGAAATTAAAGGTGCGAAAAATTCTTGAGCGCGAAGATTTGCTTTTGGAAATAAGTATCCTGAAGATTAGTTGTACCGAAATAGTTCGCCGAGAAGTGTTAGACGATTTCTACAATAATCAAAACGGATAGATTTCAACTGTAAGTAATAGACAGGATAGAAATAGAACATACGAAACAAAACTTGCATATCCCCCGTTTAGTGAGACGTCGACTTGAGGGTTAGACTTTCGGACGTTAGAAAGACAAGAACGATACGAGTTAACCTACATACCACGGGACTATCAGGTAAAACATAGATTAGGAATAAATAAATAAAATTAGTGAGATTGTTAATTTTATAACAGATAAAGGACGAAAGACGTTGACCACAAACGACAGCCGGTTAAGTGGATAGTACCACCGGAAAACTGTAAGTGGTTAGTGATTAGGGTGGACCAGAAAATACTATATTACATAATTATAATTTGGTAGGAATTTGTGCGAAGGACATTGTTCGGAAAGGAAGAAAGGAAGCCTGATTGTGAAGGCAAACTAAAATTGTAAGTGGGCTTATTTATCCTAAATGTTATGTCGTGAATTTGTGTAAATACTAAAATGAAAATTTATTATTTAAAATTGCAGTTTGATCTGCCTGAAATAAAACGGGCTGATTCACAGAAATTGTTTGTGCCGTCAACTTGATCCGAACAAAATCAAAAATTTTAGATCGGATTCTTCGAGATGGCTTCCTCACCTTCCAAGAACGAGCTATGTTTGTTCTGCTCGATGTCGGAGTCAATGTCTGAGGACGTTGACTGGGTCCAATGTGGGAAATGTAAACACTGGGCACATTTTTCGTGCGCTGGTGTTGACCAAGGGATTGTCAATAGTCATTGGCTTTGCCCACAGTGTGTCCCTAGTAGTGTTCAGCAGCTGAGAGTTCCTGATGCGACCGACAAGAAGAGGAGTAAGAAGTCCGGCAAGAAAAGCGATGGAGGGTCCGATCAGGGAGTTGGTTCCGACGTTGATCCAGTTGAGAAGCAGTTGGAAGAGGAACAACTAGCCAAGGAGAAGGCCTTCGCGAAGCAGATGGCGGCGCGGAAGAAGTTACTCGCTCGGCAGAAGGCGTGGAAGGAAGAGCAGCTGAAGCAAGAACGGGAGATGCGTGAGCTGGAACTCCAGGTTCAACGCGAGATGGAGGAGCAACAGTTGCAGCACGAGCAAGAGATGCTAGATGCTCAACTGGCTGCGGAGAGGGATTTTGTGAGGAAGCGGGATGCGATCCGGAAGCAGTTTGCTAGCAGCGTTAATAGGGTCAACGCGTTGAAGGACCAAGAAGGCGCTGTTGGTGGAGCTTCGGCAGACAATCCGAAGCAGAAAGTGCACGAGTGGCGGGGAGCGTATGCCAAAGGCGATCCGCTGCGAGCGGAGTCAAAGAAAGTCGAGAAGCCGAAACTGATGAAGAAGGTGCGGGAAGTGGTCGAGACCGATTCGGAATCAAGCGACGAAGAAGAAAGCAGCGATTCGTCGGAGGATCGAGTGAAAAGTAGCCGTCATAGCAACAAAGCCGGCAACGGGCCGGGGCGAAGCGTTGGTCGAAGCTCGAGATGTAGCGAAGTTGGCGATAGGTCGGAGCGAGCCGTCGGCCGAATTACGAGAGAGCAGCTGGCCGCTCGAAAAGCGGTGTCGCAGCACCTTCCGAAGTTTCGTGGAGAAGCGGAAGTTTGGCCGCTATTCATCAGCAGCTTCGAACACACCACAGCGGCGTGTGGATTCACAAATTTGGAGAATCTGAAGCGGCTACAGGACTGTCTGCAAGGAGACGCGCTCGAGGCAGTTAGGAGCCGATTAGTTCTGCCCGATTCAGTTCCGGATGTGATTCGGGACCTTCGAAGCCTGTTCGGGAAGCCCGAGAAGCTATTGAAGACGATGCTGACGAAGGTGAGGAGCACTCCAGCGCCGAGAGCTGATCGGCTGGAGACGTTTATAAATTTTGGTATCACGGTGAAGCAACTGTGCGACCATTTAGAAGCTGCACGACTGACCGACCACCTCAGTAACCCGATGCTGGTGCAGGAGTTAGTCGACAAGCTGCCGCCAAGCTACAAGCTGGACTGGGTCCGGTACAAGCGGGGCAGAGTGGACAGTCCGCTGAGGATGTTCACGAACTTCGCGACCGACATTGTGTCCGACGTCTCCGAAGTGGCGGAATTCACCACATTGTCGATGAACGACCGGGTGCGGCCTGGGAAGGAGAACAGTCGGAAGAAGGAGTTCGTGCATGTGCACGAGTCCGAGCCGAAGCGAAGCGAAGTCAATCGTAGCGAGGTGGCCAGCCGACCTTGCTGGATTTGCAGGCGAACGGATCATCTGATTAGGAACTGCGAGGAATTCAGGCGAATGAATATCGCAGAGCGGCTACGAGAAGTCGAGAGGCAGAAACTCTGTGGAGTCTGCCTCAACAAGCACAATGGAAATCGCTGTCCATCCAAAATTCGGTGTGTGATGCGGAATTGTCAGGGAGCTCATCATCCTCTGCTGCACCGGGTAGAAGAATCAGTGCAGCTGCAGAAAGCGAAATCGGACTGCACGGTGATTTTCCGGATGATGCCGGTGACGCTCTACGTCGGCAAGCGACAGTACGATACCGTCGCATTCCTGGACGAAGGATCGTCGGCGACTTTGGTGGACGACGTGGTCGCAAAACGGCTGAAGGCAGAAGGGACACTCGAGCCGTTGATCGTCACGTGGACCGGCAACATCAACCGGTTTGAGAACGAGTCTCGGAGTGTCGAAATGATGATGTCGGCGAAGGGTTCGAGGGAGAAGTTTCCGCTGTTCAACACACGAACGGTGTCTGAGCTGCAGCTTCCGAAGCAGAATGTTCGGTACGCAGAAGTGGTGCAGCGATACAAACATCTCGCAGGGGTGCCGACAAAGGACTTTCCGTACGGGGTACCAACGATTCTCATCGGTTTGGACAACCTTCATTTGTTCGCTCCGTTGGAATCGCGTGTCGGGAAACCGAACGAACCAATCGCTGTACGATCGAAGATGGGCTGGACGATCTACGGCTCCGAGAAGCGAAAGCCCACGGTGCAGACGTATTTGAATCTGCACTCCGTCGCACCGGTGAGCAACCAGGAGCTTCACGACCTGATGCGGCACCAGTACGTGTTGGACGAAACAGCATGTTCGTCGTTCGCCGTTCCAGAACCGGCGGAAGAGAAGCGGGCTCGAGAAATCCTTGAGACGACGACAAAGCGGATAGGCGATCGTTTTGAAACGGGATTGCTGTGGCGCCAGGATGAAAGAAGATTTCCCGACAGCTACCCAATGGCCGTTCGACGGATGAAAGCCCTCGACCGTAAATTGGAACGCAGTCCAGCGCTGAAGGAGAACGTGTGTCGGCAAATTGAGGAGTACCAGATGAAGGGGTACGCACACAAAGCAACCGACGCTGAGTTAACGGAGACGCCACAAGCTGCTGTGTGGTATCTGCCGCTGAATGTTGTGGTTAATCCACGGAAACCGGGCAAGGTACGCCTGGTCTGGGATGCTGCAGCGTCGGTGAATGGTATCTCCCTAAATTCGGAGTTGCTCAAGGGTCCGGATATGCTAGTTCCCCTTCCGCGGGTAATTTGCAATTTCCGAGAGCGTCCGGTCGCCTTTGGTGGGGACATACAGGAAATGTACCACCAAATCCGCATCAGAACGGAGGATAAGCAGGCGCAGCGATTTATTTTCCGAGGCAACAGCGACGATGCTCCACAGGTGTACGTTATGGACGTAGCGACTTTCGGCTCCACGTGCTCGCCCAGTTCAGCACAGTTCGTGAAGAACTTAAACGCCGAGCAATTTTCGGATCAGTACCCGGAGGCTACGGTAGCGATCGTCAAGCGGCATTACGTCGATGACTACTATGACAGCGTGGACACAGTGGAAGAAGCGGTTCAGCGAGCGAACGAGGTGAAATATATCCACTCCCGCGGAGGTTTCCATATCAGGAACTGGGTGTCCAATTCAGGCGTGTTCCTGGAGAACCTTGGAGAGCTGAGTAGCGAGTCGTCGGTGCATTTCAGCCTGGACAAGAGCACCGAGTACGAGCGTGTGCTGGGGATCGTATGGGATACGGTTGAAGATGTTTTCTGCTTCGCCAGCGCATCGAAGTCGGAGTACGCTGAAGTCCTCAGCGGTGATAAACGTCCGACGAAGCGAATCGTGCTTAGCATCGTGATGGCGCAGTTTGATCCGGTGGGGTACCTAGCGCCAGTCACCATCCTAGGAAAGATGCTGATTCAGGACCTCTGGCGGACAGGGTGTCAATGGGACGAAGTTGTGGATGAAGCATCGTTCGGCAAGTGGAAACGGTGGACGGACATTCTGGCAGACGTTCGAGCTTTCAAGCTGCCACGCAGCTATTTCGGCAGTGCGCGATCGGAAGAGGTCCAGGATGTGCAGTTGCATATATTTGCGGATGCGAGCGAGACGGCGTATGGATGCGTGGCGTATTTTCGAGCCGTAGTACGCGGTGAGGTGATGTGTGCGCTCGTGATGAGCCGAGCGAAGGTGGCACCGTTGAAGCAGCTATCGATTCCGCGCCTGGAACTTCTGGCAGCCGTGCTCGGCGCACGGATGTCACAGACGGTGTACGAAAACCACAATTTCCACATTACGAAGGTGGTCTTTTGGATCGATGCAGAGGTGGTGTTGTCGTGGATTCGGTCCGATCAGCGCCGCTACAAGCAGTTCGTCGGTTTTCGTATCGGAGAGATCCTGAGCCTAACAAGGCTGGCAGACTGGCGATGGGTGCCGACGAAGTTGAACGTGGCGGACCAGCTGACGAAGTGGGGTAGGAACCCGGAAATAGACCCGAACAGCGCGTGGGTACGAGGACAGCAGTTCCTGTACGAGAGGGAGGAGGAATGGCCGAAGAAGAGTTTGCCACCGGCGAACACAATGGAGGAGTTGCGGGTTCACCTACTGCTGCATGATGTGAAGGTTCCAGCGGCACTAGTGGACGCGAACAGATTCTCGAAGTGGACGATCCTGGTTCGAACGATGGCGTGTGTGATCCGATTCGTTTCGAATTGCAGGCGGAAAAGGGAGAGGCTGCCGATTGAGACGCTGCGAGCAACGAGAAGTCAGCTGAAGGTGCTGATACCGAACGCGGGAGCGTCAGTTCGACTGCCGCTGAAACAAGACGAGTATGAGAAGGCGGAGCGCTGCTTGCTGAGGATTGCGCAGTCGGAGAGTTTCGTCGACGAACTGAAGGTGTTGTCGAGGAACAAAATTCGACCGGCGAGCCAGTGGATGACGATCGAGAAGTCCAGTCCGCTGTACAAGCTGACTCCTCTAGTTGACGAGCATGGCCTGATTCGAATGGAAGGGCGAGTGGAGCGTGCGGAGTTTCTACCGTTCGACTTGCGGTTTCCGGTGATTCTTCCGGATGACCACCGGATCACGAGGCTGATAGTTCAGCATTACCACGAGAGGAGCGGCCACGGATACCGCCAGGCGGTGAAGAACGAGCTGCGACAGCTGTACTACATTCCCCATGTAGACGCGGTGGTAAGGAAGGTGTCGGCATCCTGCATGTGGTGCAAGGTGCATCGTTGTCGTCCTGAAGCTCCGAGGATGGCCCCGCTTCCAGTGCAGCGAGTAACGCCAAATCTACGTGCATTCAGCTACGTTGGCGTAGATTACCTGGGACCGTACGATGTGACAGTAGGACGTAGGACGGAAAAGAAGTGGATCGCGCTGTTTACCTGCATGGTGACACGCGCGGTACATTTGGAGGTGGCGCACGGGCTGACTACGCAGTCGTGTTTGATGGCGATACACCGGTTCATCGGCCGTCGGGGCTGGCCGATCGAGTTCTTCTCGGACAACGGGACGAATCTGCGAGGAGCCAGCAAGGAAGTAGTGGAGGCTGCGCAGGGCATCAGAGATGACTGCGCAGACCTATTAACGAACGCAAGAACGAAATGGACGTTCAACCCTCCGGCCGCACCGCACATGGGAGGCGTCTGGGAGCGGTTGGTCCGCTCAGTGAAGGAAGCGCTTCGGGCGCTCGACGATGGAAGACGGTTGACAGACGAGATTCTGCAGACGGCCATCGTTGAAGCGGAGGACATCATCAACTCCCGTCCGCTGACGTACGTGTCGCAGCAGTCCGACGAAGCTGAAGCACTCACTCCGAATCACTTTCTGAGGGGTGTTACACCGAACCAGCCATGCGTGGCGCTACCACCTCCCCATCCAGCGGTGGCCTTGCGGGACGCGTTCCAGCGTTCGCAACAGTTGGCTAGCGTGATGTGGGAAAGGTGGATAAAAGAGTATGTGCCTTCGTTGAACCAGAGGACGAAATGGTTCGGCGAAGTAAGACCGTTACGAGCAGGAGATTTGGTATACGTAGTCGAGGGTGCCAACCGGAAGTGCTGGGTCCGCGGAGTAGTGGAGGAAGCCATCAAGTCTGGCGACGGAAGGGTCCGTCAAGCGTGGGTACGTACCAGTACCGGGCGGTACAAGCGAGCGACAGTGAAGCTGGCCAGAATGGAGATAGAGGATGGTAACCCTGAGCCGGATGTGGCTTCCGGGACAGAGTTACGGGCCGGGGAATGTTCTGGCAGCCCTGCCGCCCCGATGAGACGTGAGATGTGAGCGCCCGTTGACAGTAAGAGGTGAGATAGAAGGAGAAAGAGAGATGACAGATGGTAGGACTGTCATCGGATCGATAGCATAAGTAAATAAAAATAACACAAAAATCAGAAGTAGTGAAAGGAAATTAAAGGTGCGAAAAATTCTTGAGCGCGAAGATTTGCTTTTGGAAATAAGTATCCTGAAGATTAGTTGTACCGAAATAGTTCGCCGAGAAGTGTTAGACGATTTCTACAATAATCAAAACGGATAGATTTCAACTGTAAGTAATAGACAGGATAGAAATAGAACATACGAAACAAAACTTGCATATCCCCCGTTTAGTGAGACGTCGACTTGAGGGTTAGACTTTCGGACGTTAGAAAGACAAGAACGATACGAGTTAACCTACATACCACGGGACTATCAGGTAAAACATAGATTAGGAATAAATAAATAAAATTAGTGAGATTGTTAATTTTATAACAGATAAAGGACGAAAGACGTTGACCACAAACGACAGCCGGTTAAGTGGATAGTACCACCGGAAAACTGTAAGTGGTTAGTGATTAGGGTGGACCAGAAAATACTATATTACATAATTATAATTTGGTAGGAATTTGTGCGAAGGACATTGTTCGGAAAGGAAGAAAGGAAGCCTGATTGTGAAGGCAAACTAAAATTGTAAGTGGGCTTATTTATCCTAAATGTTATGTCGTGAATTTGTGTAAATACTAAAATGAAAATTTATTATTTAAAATTGCAGTTTGATCTGCCTGAAATAAAACGGGCTGATTCACAGAAATTGTTTGTGCCGTCAACTTGATCCGAACAGATATATATGTCCAACAAGATTCTAAGTAACATCAAACCAAGCATAGGGTTCAACTGAGACGGGTTGACCTGGATTTGGAAGAAACTTAGTACAGAAATGACGGTTTTGATGAAACCGTCCCTAGTATCATGCACAACTCAAAAACTTAAAGAAACAGGCAGAAACAGGCTATTCAGAACCAGAGCAACAGTTCCCAAGCTCCAAAAAAGTTTACTTGATTATAATGGCTATGATCGTGATCACTGATCATTATACTGAAGCATATTTTAAAGTTTTTGCTCGCCTATGCTTATCTAAATGTCAATTATTATAAAAACCATTCTCCCAAAGTTTAACATTACTTAGAGGAAGATTGACTGTGCACACGCTATTTGACTTTTAATAATGTGGCCACTTCTGGAAGCATTCTGAAACCTTTCTTGCGACACTCCAACTTCAATGACTCTGCATAACAAATTTGCTGAAAGGCAAATCAATGACTTTTGGTAACAAAAATTCTTAGAGCTGAAGGACACAACAAAATTGCGATCTAGAGTGGTCCTTTTTTGGGTTTTCTCAATGTCATAATCGATGTCATGTGGGCCTCGTGTCAGAACGGTAAGTGTCGTCAGACAGCTAAGCGTATCGTGTCAAAACAAACTACAACTAACAAGGCTACAAATGATAATAAACCTTCTAACTGTTTAGTGGAATACTTATAGGTAAATGAAAAATCGAATTTAGTACTATACCATTTAATTCCACAGAGATTGTATCCTTTGACAGATGCGTGTATTTCGACCTCAACTGTAAGACCGTCTTCAGTGTCGTGTACTACACTCGACTTACAAATATTGACTACTACGAGGTTTGAATTTCGGAACGGATGAATTCTCATTGAAAACACTGAAGCCATTGGACCTGATAATAATAAGCATAATAAGTAGGGACAATAAGAACATCCCGCGAAAGTCTGCGAAATCAGTTAAATTTGGAAAAGTAATATAACAATTAGAGTAAATTTCAGATTTTTGCTTATAAAAAAGGTTTATTAGTTTTAGAGTCGAGGGTCCATCAAAAATTATTCTACCGTTTAGTTTTAAATTGATGTTTTATAATGAAATGGCATTTGGGGAACTGACATTCGGAGAATCGACATTCGAAGAAAAGTAGCACAATCACTTTGATGATTCTGAACGCAATTGTTGATGTCTTTTCGTTTTATTATGCCGCAATAATTTCTGGCGTCCAATCTTCTATTGGTTTAATCATTAATTTTGCCATGTTTCAAAAGTAATGTTCTTTATATTTATATTGCTGTTTGCATTTGACGTGCAAATCCAGTCTAACTGAGCTTCAATCGCGGTAACACAAAGTTACCAAATAATACTTAGCAACTATGATTCATATCACCGCCAACTAGCAAAGAAAATCAATATTTGACTTCGCCTTCCTTGTTAAAAATCTTACCGCATTTGGTGTTCCCGCATTTGATATTTGCATTTCAAACGCACACAGCAATACTGTTTTAAATTCTATTACCGTAAAACGGGGTAACTTTGATAGTTTTTTCGAAGAAAACTTGAATATTTATGCATTTTCAAAGAATAATAATTTATATTTTTAAAACAAGTACTGGCATCCTAGCTATCGATTGCAGTCGATAGATTTCCAAAAGGTTTATTATGAATGGATGTATAATTTTTCATATAATCGAAAGTCGGTTTTCTGTTTTGGGGTAACTTTGATAATGGAGTAGGAATCGAACAAAATTGAATGAATAACAAACATTTGTAGGGCATTGCATACCTCTAGGCGTTTAATGTATATGGAAATTTCTGACTTAGATTACAAAAATGGTCCCAGTTTGTGAAAATGCCATTCGCTAAGAGATTTGAGACCGTATTCAAGTTCTATGATAACTAGGCTGTCAAAGATAAGTGGCCAACTATTCAAAACTACGTCAAATAGTGATCGTAGAACAGATTGTTTGTAAGCGTTTCGAAAATGATAAAATTGTGTCAATTTTTAATATTCGTATAAAAAGCCTCAAATGCACTTGATTCCAATGAAAATAGCTTTGACATGAAGTGTCATACTAATACTCTTTACTTTTGCATTCGTTTTGCTTAACTGATTAGAAGAAACTTCGTTATTTCGTTTAATATGTTGTGGGTCTCGCACTATCAAAGTTACCCGCATTATCAAAGTTACCCCGTTTTACGATACTTAGTAAAGCTAAATGTTAACCATTTTTATATTTTGCTCTTTTATCAATTATTGCAAATCGTGCTGTTATAATAATAATTACTTTAGAACTTGCCAAAATTCAATATTTTTTTTTGCGAACGCATAACCTTTCTAAATATACTGGAAAAAATATTATCTCAATCACAAATTTCTCCTTCTTCCGATAATAGACGATGTTTTTGATGTACACTTCCAAAATTAAAATTTATATTGAATCGTTGAAAAGTTTTGCCCCAAATTAGAAGATTTTTTGCGTAAGAGCCTTAAACATTTTAAACGAAAAATAATCTGTTCTCGTATATAGCTATTTTTGCATTATGCTGCAGTAATAGATCTTTGGATTAGAGCTCTTAATATTTTGCAAACAAATTTTCCCTTCTTTCATCAAGTAATTTTCATCAAGTGTTACGTCCAAACTGGGGCAGAGCTTGATCTGCAGCGAATTATTCTATGAGCGTTCCCTTTATTAATAAATGCGAACTTTCTTTGCCAATTTACTATATTCAAATATGTATATCGCAACAAGCTCAAAGATACTCTATGTTCTGGAATGTAGAAAAAAATATTATTCCGAAAAGATCTTCCACCAGCCCCGTCACGAGTTTTTTTTAGCAATGCTCTCTAATGACACAACAATTTTTTTCATTCATAGCTTGGAAAATCTCTGAACGTACACCAACCCACCAAATTTTTTTGATGTGAACCCGGTGGTGTTGATCTCGGTGAAAGCTTAAAAAATGCCGATATAATTTCTAGGTCAATCATTATGCCAAACAGCCATTATACCAAATGATCATTATGCCAAACAGCCATTATACCAAATGATCATTATGCCAAACGGCTTTACGCCAAACGACTGGGATTGGAAAAAAGGGTAACTGTAAACGTAGTGAATATTAAAAATAGTGGTCACAAGGTTGAGTAAATTATATTTGTCTTCGTTTAATCAGTTTTCTGTAAACAGTTCTGTGCCAATTTTCGGACTTTCATACAAAATAGGCCAAAACTGTATGAATGGCTCAAAAATTAGTGATGAGTCGAAAATTTGTGCTTTTCCCCTATCAGAATATTTTATTATCATTAACCTTTTAAATGCTTATCGAGCTACGTAGTGCACTGCACCAAGAATTTGGTCGATATCAAAAAAATGAGTGGTCGTAGTAGCAAGCTCCGGTCTGATTTGAAAATACAGTAATGACCCGATTTGGTCAGCCCCCGATTTTAACACCCTTTTTGACCCGATTTTGTCTCAAATTTATATTTATTTTAATCAGAGTAAAACGTCTATACTGGCAATATTGAGTGCATAAAGTCAATTATGACCTTCGCCACGTCTATACAATCATCAGAAGACCGAAATTTTGAAATTTGAATTTTATAATAATTATTCAAGAAACTGTTCAGTGTTTCCTTGGATCACGGTACATAGAAAATGGAAGTAATAAAACAATGTTTATACTAACAAAATCATAAAACTAAGTCCTTAAGTTAAAATAAAACCTGAAAACTGTCGAATTTTTTTTCCCGATTTTGTTAACCCTGAATGCAGCATGGGGCTGACAAAATCGGGACATTACTGTAGTACAGTCAACTCTCACTTACTCGATATTCAGTATCCAAATATTTCCCCTATCTCGATGGAATGCATGGTTCCTTCAATTTAGCATGTTTTGATCCCTCTGTAAGTCGATCTCTAACTCGATGTTCCCTAGGTCGATGCAATCCGTTCGAGTTTCTCTAGCAAGTTTACCTCTCTAACTTGATATTATCATAAAAAGATTCAGATATCCTCGGAAAGTTAATAAATTCCATAAATTTTAATGTTATGATTATGCTTTCAATTAAATTGAGGGTTTTAACTTGTTTCAGAATGATAAAACTTTGAATTTTTGTTGACAGTTCACAAGGTACAGTGACCGGCGAAAACCGTTTTTACCGTTTTCCATACAAAATGACCAAGTTTGCTTGGATCATGACTCCTAGAGTTCCGATTGGGCAGTAATTTTTACTGCCACTAGGAAATTACTTGAAATTTGTGCAGTGAAAAATTCACAGCATTTTGATCACCCACTTTAAAATTATCGCAAATGCTCCATTTTGTTAAAAAGTTCTAAATTTTTAATTTTGAACTATTTTTCAAACGAAAGGATTGCGAGTATATATCCTTTGGAAAAAATGTTTGACTTAACAAGAGAAACAAATATGATATATCAAAACCAAAATTTTGACAATTCTTCCAATATGGGACATTTGCGTTAACTTCAAAGTGTGTCATCAAAAAGGTGTGAGTATTTTACTGCACAAATTTCATATCCTCGTGGTGGTAGAAATTTCAGATCAATCGGAGCTCTAAGAGTCAAGATTCAAGTTTCCAAACTTGGCCATTTTGTATGAAGAACGGAAAAATGATCTTTTTTTTCGGCGGTCACAGTATAAAGTAGTTGAATGTGTCAATATTCTATTATTTTTCAAGATGAAATAACTATTTTGAATATATATGTTTCGCGGAAACGATGAAATTATGATCCTCATTTCCCGAATCAGACACTACTTTTTCTTCTTCTTTCTGGCGTTACGTCCCAACTGGGGCAGAGTCTGCTTCTCAGCTTAGTGTTTTTATGAGCACTTACACAGTTATTAACTGAGAGCTTTCTTTGCCAATTGACCATATTTGCATGCGTATATTCGTATGGAAGGTACAAAGATACTCTATGTCCTGCGAATCTAGAAAATTTCCAACCCGAAAAGATCTTCGACCAGTGGGATTCGAACCCACAACCCTCAGCTTGGTCCTGCTGAATAGCTGCGCGTTTACCGCTTCGGCTGTATGGGCCCTGCGAATCAGACACTAACGTATTCAAAATTCGACACAAATTTACGTCATTAGGCTCGCTTCTTTTATGCGCATCCCAAAAGACGTAAATCACATGATTTTTTGGAAGTGTGTAGATATTCTCGAGGGAACTTGAAGCAATTGTGGTTTAGCACAAGAGCACGTCGTGATATGTCTTGTTCTTCGTGTCATATCATGAATTGAGTAACTGTAACCTCGAAGTGGACATTTGACTATATTAGTTATTTTTGGGACCACCGGATGCCTCCGAGGTGAACTGTAATAGTGACAATTGTGTTTCAACATGACAAACATCGAGGGACTGCGAAGAATGGCCCAACACTCTATTAGACAAATCTCTTTTTAAAATTTAAATAAACACAATGGTTTTGAGACGTGTTAATCATTTGAAAGCAACCTTGTTTATAAAGGAAATCGGGGTAATCGAGCCTTATTAGTTGAATTTACAGTGATTGTTATGCAATTATAAAAGAAAATTTTCTTATTACTAGGTTTGCTCATAATTAGTATAGCTCAAAAAAATTGTTCGGATGATCAAATGTTTGCTAGAATTTTAGAAAGTGCAATATCAAAGAATTTGAAGAAAACGCATTAATTTTAATGCAAATTAAAATGATTTACATTGCAAATGACAAAAGATAACTTGGCATGTCCAAAAAATATCGCCCTTTTTTACCCGACCTGACCCAGTCCCAGTGACCCTCTGACATTACTCCGGCCACAGGAACTCGGGAATGTTGAGTTCCTATGGCCACTTTTAGAAACTAGATATGTTCACACATTACCGCAAAACAACTGTTCGCATATTACCGAATTCTATGGTTTTAACATAAAGACAGCCTCATGTAAGAAATTATGAATCTAGACATGCCATCAATTTTATAATAGACATTATGTAGATTTCCAATACCTCATCAAGACATTTGCCTTTGAAATACCATTGGTCAATTTTCTTACATTAAACAAGTTCTGGTGTAGGATTTCTCAATCATTCTCGTATCATCAATCAATGTGTTTGCATGAGTTATTCTTGCATTGAATCTGTCCTGCAATGGCATATTTATTTCCATTTGTATTGCCTCAGTGGGTCAGGGATTCGCGCATTGGTTGAGCATAAAAGCTCGTACGGTCGACACCGTTACATAAAAACGGCCCACTATCACTTGCTTCACTGAATTACATAATTTAGGTGCCGGGTCGTTTGTATATACAGAAAATAATATACCAATTTGTGATATTTATAGCTTTACCAGCCCTAGCTAATAATACTTCTCGTTGGTTCACTTAATCGCTAGTTGACTATCATTAGAGATGAGATTCGTTGAGATGTGTGTTTCCTAATACATACATTACTCAGCTATATTTACAGATGAAAATATGAGAAAGCCTTAAGGCTGGAAAAGCCTCAACCAGCTCTCACTAAGTAGCTACTGGATCACTGAGGCAAGAGACGATGAGGAGGTGCCTGCCTGACTCAATACGTCTCTTGCACTTGTTTGGTCGTTTGCTTCGATTCATGCTGCTTGGGCTCGTTCCACTTCTGAACCACAGCGGACCCAAACAGGACAAAGACCAGGGCCGGAATGATGTAGGCAGCTGCTCCAATCGCAAACACGTACTGCCACTCGTCCATGGTACTTCGATCAGCTGTGAAGTGTGCCACCAGCATAGGCGAAATGAAACCACTTGTCGTTCCGACAAAATTGATGATTCCGTACAGGGTGCCGGCAAAGTTTGGCGCCAGGTCCTGGGAGTTTTGCAGATTCGTCATGGTGGAGGCACCGTTGAAACCCAGCGAGAGGGTGATAATGGCCACGCACACGTACGGATCGAACCCAGCATAGATGAGCCCCACGAGGAACAGGCCGGGGATTATGTGAGCTGCAATTAAAGTAAAATCAGTCAGTCAGCCGGTTGATTTTCACTTGATGGACACGGTTGGCAAAGTTGAACCAATCATATGGATCTAATGACTAGGGGCTTGTTCAACCTCGTGATGTGAAACAGTAGGTCGTTCGATCGTTAAACTTCAGTCTTGGACGTTTTCCTGAGAGTGCTTTCATGACTTCGGTGATGCTATTTTTAGACCCTGCTTTATGCGAGATGGTGATATGTACTTCTGCAGGTATCTGAGATATTTTGCAACATATTGATATGGCAATAGTGACACTGTGTGTCCCTTGGCAGTGGCAATTATGAGGTTGAACGCAATGACAAGTAAAATATAGGCATTGGCAATCGGTTGCGTTGGTGAACATGACGTTACTGTTTAATTGATCTTTACTGTGGTCTTAATTCACTTTCAGATAATTTGATCGCATGTTTTATCTTTATTTAGATAAAAATTAGTGATCAAGATCTCATTAGGACGGGAGAGGTTATGATTAACAGATCTGATCTTGTCAGATGATTGTAGCTTCAAAGTGTTGATCTTGTGCTTAGCAAGAAACTGCAAAAACAGACAGGAAAGCTGCATTTCTGCCCACAGTATATCTCGAATTACTTCAATACGCATAAAATTAGAGCTATAATGTTTTTGGCAAAGTTTTCCCTTATAAAATGTCCAATCTTTCAATAAGTGCAGAATAATTCTAGCGTTAAGTTTGATACCCACTTTGATATGAACAGTTAAAAAATCAGTGTGTAGAATTTTCGAGCAAAACATACAGTAAATGATTTTTTTTTCAGATAGCTTGGACCCCAAGGGATTTGCAAAATACCGTTTTGTCTCAAATTCCGAACAGACTCATATTCCGAAAACTCGGTTTCTGTAAGGCGATTTAGTTGAAATGTTTCATCAAAGGAAATGGCAGTCAATTGTAATTCAATTTAAACATATTCCAATCTATTTTGACCTCGGGAGTTATCACGACGCGCTAGTTCGAGGTCCTTAAAATTAACTCTGATAAATTAATTTGCGCAATTATTTATTTGAGTACGATTTATTCGTGCTGTTCGGAATTTGAATCAAGATGTTCGGAATATGAGACAGAATGAACACAGTGTTCGGCATTTGAATCAAAATGTTGTTCCATACTTTTACAGAAAACTGATACTAAACAAGTTTAAATAATTTTTTTTATCGGCACACCCAACAGCTAACAGCCAGACTTTGCAAAGACATTGAAATATTCACACATATTATCTAATTTGGGTCTGTGAGATGCATTTAAAGTCAATATTGACCTTAAGTGTTCGGAATATGAGTCAAAACGGTGTATAAAAACTATGGATTTTCCGAAATTTTGCAGAACTAGGAATATTTGTTTAACATTGCTCACGAAATACGGTCATATTTTAAAAATCTCAACTGGGCAACCTCTAAATGTCATTTCTTAGAGTTCCGCCCTACAGAAGCTTGATTGTAGCATCCCTAGCTACCATTTGGAAGTTGAGCCCCAAAGATTCTTCTGAATCTCAAATATTGTTTAATATAATTTAATTATGATTATTTATTTTTGTGTATTTTTTTCTAATACATTCAGCATTTTAGAAACGCTTACAAACAATCTGTTCTACGATCACAATTTGATGTAATTTTAAATAGTTGGTCACTTATCTTTGACAGCCTAGTTATCATAGAACTTGAATATGGTCTCAAATCTCTTAGTGAAAATCATTTTCACAAACTGGGACCATTTTTGTAATCCAAGTCAAAAATATCCACATAAGATTAAACGCCTAGAGGTATGCAATGCCTTACAAATGTTACGTAATTCATTCAAATTTGTTCGATTTATACTCCATTATCAAAGTAACCCCAAAACAGAAAACCGATTTTCGATTATATGAAAAATTATATATCCATTAAAAATAAATCTTTTGGCAATCTATCAACTGCAATCGATAGCTAGGATGCCAGTACTTGTTTTATAAATATAAACTATAATTCTTTAAAACAGCATGCATAAATATTCAAGTTTTCTTCGAAATACTATCAAAGTTACCCCGCTTTACGGTATACATTTTTGAACTATAAAAATCATATTCTCTGAAAAGCTCTTTCAAAAACGGAGTCTAGGAAATTTAACAAAACTTTGATGGAAAATGTCATAACTGTATCATCGGTTATCACTTTATCATTATTCTCATTATCTTATGAAATTCAGAATAGGTAGCGTCTACACGATTTGCGTTTTGAGCTGAAATGAGCATTTTATTTTAGTTGCAAGGCAGTTTGGTGATGAAAAAGAGAAGTATATAGATCTGATTCAGCTCATGTAAATTAAAGTTAGTTATTTGAAAAGTTTCACTCGTCAATACCATAATAATGAAATTTCAAATACCGTAATCCGGGGTAACATTGATCATTTTTTTTAAATTTTTCCTTAATATTTCGTTCGAAACTGCAAATGTCTTAAATTTTATTTTTTTAAAACAAGTACTGCCACCTATAGCTCGTGACTATGTACTGTATTTTGTTTTTTGAAAGATTTAAGCATGTTTAAAAAAATGTTTAGGCGATTTTTTGATTTAGCTGGTATGGGGTAACATTGACCACCTATGTAAACAATGTTCGGTAATATTGAAAATGTCGTTACTTTCTTAAATCATGGCTCCCGAAGCCGAATATGAAGGCCAAACGCTTACAAGTTATTTACTTTTTAAGTTATTTTAAAAATAAAAACACCTCGAACAACGGAATACGCCTAATGGTAGGCAATTTCCTAAGGGAATTCTATATTCCTAACAGTAATTCGGTAATGTTGATTAATTGAGCATACTTATAAAGGTTTTGACAACGGAATCGTTTTCGGCGATGCCATTTTTATTAAGAACCACATTTTCCTTGCTTATGTCGTTTGCGGAACTCATGTGCGACATGAATATTCGGTAGTGTCATCCTTACCAAGTAAAATCATTATTTCGAAAAGTTAACAAATTTACGCATAAGGTAAACGCAATTTTCGCAAAAATTTCAAATTTTATTATCTCATGAATATAAGAAAGAGAAGCACCATTCATGATTTGGAAATATATCATCAATAAATGATAATACGAACTTTTGATGAGACAAGTCATTCCGATCAATATTACCCCGCTGATCAATGATACCCCGGATTACGGTACTCTATTTAGAGTCAGAAATGTTTACTCTCGAAGAAAACAGCTATATTACTTTTGTTCAAAACTTTAGATTACCGTTAAAAAAACAACATCTAGAACGCTGAAAAAAAAAAAATAATGTTAGGGTAACGTATGTAATTTGGACATGCATATAATTTGGACAGGCTGGTCGTTCTATGCTTATTTCCAATTAGATGGTAAGGAATACATGTACGGGAAATCATGTATTGCATCATTAATACACTTTGCTACTAATTATTGATGATTATTTTCATAACAATTACATATTGGCTTCAAAAATGTAAAAATTGTAAATTGTATCTACAAAACATCTGTGAATCTTACGAATGCAAGAGGATGTGCATTTCAAGAACATACATTAAATGCAATAATAACGCTCAGAATTGGCATTCATAAAAAGTTTGAAAGTGGAAACATGATTGAATATGTCTAAAATTTAAGCTAAGTTCGTCTAAAATCTGAACATGAGTATATAAGGCATACATCAAGTGTTGTCCAAAATAGATTATGGTTTTTGTTCAGTTGATATAATTTGACCATCTGATGAAACACACTGGAATGTCGCATGCATGCATACTTGCAGGCGGTTTTCGTGGATGTGATGATATTTGCTTGCATTAAATGAAATTATTGATTTCCACTAATATACACATCCAAAAAGCGCAAAATGCATAAGTCACATGTAAACTCTTTTCTGTCAAAATTATATTCACATGAGAGTGTCCAAAATGTATATTAGGTGTCCGAAATGTATGTCAGACAGGCCGTCAAAAAACGCTATTATGGAAGTTAATACTATACTTTGTAAGCTTTTTCTCCTCAGAAACTCAAAATACAATGGGACATTAAGCATATAAGTAACATTACGTAATAAAATATTTGAATCTAATGCAGTTAATCGATCGCCGTTTCCAGACATATCCTTAGCCTGTCCAAAATACATAATTTACCCTATACGCCTTTAATTTCTGGGGATTGAAGCCTCTTTTAAAAGTAAATGTGACCTTGAAAGTTCATTCAAACTATAAAAATTCATTGACTATATTTCTAGAAATTCTTTTTCACACTCTTACTTGGATTCTTCCAGAATTACGACTAACAACTACTCCAAGAATCAAGAATTACTACCAGAATCCCTACAGTGATTTTTGAAAGAGCTTCTTTGCTTCACTTCCATTTTTTTCTGGAAACTTTTTATACACCACCAAGGTCGAACTTTGGCCTCATCTTACTCTAAATTTTAATTAGAGTTCCTAAAAATTCCATGCAGGAGTTTTCTACAGAATTTCTTCTAAAAATAATTCAGAAATTCCTTCAGGAAGCCCGTCAAGAATTTATTCGTATTTTTTTTAAAGAATTTCCCTTGAAGAAGTTTATTTAATCCAAAAAGTTATAGTTTGAGAAATTTTCGCTTGATTCTGCAGATTAGTTTTTGGTAGTGTTCTTACATATATTCATAGATAAACTAAAAATAAAACTCGAAGGATACTCCTGCAAAATCTCTAAACCATTTTCTTTGTATGTATCTTGGGAAGAATTTCTGTTACATTATTCGAAGGAATTCTGAGAAAAATATTCTGGGCGAGCTACAATATCAATTCCTGAACCAACTTTGGTATAATGCCTGGAACAGGCCATAACATTATATTCTAGATACTTCTGGTTTTTGAAACTCTTTAAAATTTCCAAGTTTAAGTTGTTTATGAATTCTTGATAACATTTCAGGATATCTTTAAGATAACTCCAGTGTTAATTTCTGGATAAAACTCTAGGAAAAATCTTTGATGGAACCCCAGATAAAATCCTGGAGAATTTTTTTTGCAGGAATCGTTATAATATCTGTTTTATGTGATACCTGGAGTAATTCCTAGAATAATAAAAAAAAAAGAAATGCTTGTAAAAAATCCTAAACATATTCTTTTTATCAGGATAATTCTGGGAACTTTCTTTAAGAAACTTTCCTAATTCCGAACAGACTCATATTCCGAACACTCGGTTTTTGTAAGGCGATTTAGTTGAAATGTTTCGCTGAAATATGTCATCAAACTGACAGGAAATGGCAGTCAATTGTAATTCAATTTAAACATATTCCAATCTATTTTGACCTCGGGAGTTATCACGACTCGCTAGTTCGAGGTCCTTAAAATTAACTCTGATAAATTTATTTGCACAATTATTTATTTTTTGATTATTTATTCAAAATTTCCTGGAGAAATTCCTTTGATAATATCATAAAACTACTGAAAGCAATTCACTGAAAAAAATCTTGATTTAATTTCTTGTAGAAATTCCAGGGCTTAAGGCGATGCTCGAAAATGTTTTTTGTTAAATTCCTGATTTGGTGTATATTCTGAATTCATTTAAGAAAAGAAATGGAATTTATGAAAAATATTTCATAAGAGTTCTTGGAGGTGTTTTCAGAAGATTCTTTTTCGAACAAACTTTTTAATTAGTCACAAGTTGCATTTAATCAAGACTTTGCAGAATTTTTTTTAGGAAAATTGATTTTTAAGGGATCTTTGATGGACTCATTGGATTCTATGACGAATTCTTCGAAGAATTCCTGGATGAACACATTTTAAAATAACCTCACAAACGCTTGGCAAAGATCTTTTGACTTTCATAACAGTTTTTTGGCAGATTACTCGAATGATCAATTGTTGATTGTAGATTAAACCTTCGAAATGCAAGATCTTTTGCAGAAGTCTGAATTTCAGTTGAATTTCAAGAATTACTCAAAAAGATTATCATGACGTAATTTAATATAAACATGAATGTAAAAATACGAGTTAAACATTCACCTTTGTAGCAAATCAGTTGATTTAGATTTTTTTCCATTAAAAATGGGACAACGACTCCTCTATCCTTTTCTGGCTACGCCCATGAAACAGAGGGACTGAATGCAGTACCAGGGGTGATACTCGTTCTGGCCTCGACTAGTATGTTTTTGGTCGCCTTTATTTCGTCTTTTGTTAAACCCCTCCAACTACAGCCTTATATTTTAGCAGTTGCGTTAGTGTAGATTCGGTTTGAACGATATCCTCATTTTTTTATACCCAAAGTCAAATCAAATACTTTTCATACTTAGATGGAAATTTATCTATATGTATGGATAACTTGTAGATAATTACACAGCCTACACTAAAAATATATCAACATTTAAAGTCGATTTAGAAAAAATCGTTTTTTAAGGGGGCTTTTTTCCTTAAAAGTGATTATCTTGCGATATATGGGTATTTGGTAGTAAACATAATTACCTATCTGGAGATCAAATTTCAATGAAATAAAAAATGATTATTTTTTTCGAATTATTTTAAATTTTGAAAATATTTTTTTTCAGTGAAATTAGGTTTTCTTCAGTATTTCTATTCAAAAATTAAGACAATTACCTACAAGTAATCCACGCAGCACTTTTTTGTAAGAATTGCCATTTTTCGATTACCGGGTAAAAAGTTTTGTCGTAGTAGTCTATCAGGGCAGACGGAAAAATCAAAATCACATCTCGAAACTAACAAATTATGATCGCAACTCTCAATTTGATATTGAAATGATTTTCGAAAGTTTTCTAAATCTCAGCGCTATAGCTCTACATCTGATAATATGTAAATAATATCAAAATTATTTTTTTCACATGAACAACATTCAACAGCAAAATGGCCAAACTGTGAACACTGTGACGTCAAAACAACCTCTAGGAGCAAAAAGTAGTCTCAGAAATCGAAGAAAATGATGCTCTTATTTCTTTGATCTTCCATTTCATTGGCATAGCTAAATTATAAGCATCTCTGTGTATAGATCTGAAGGTCGAGGGTTCGATTTGGATTGCCGGCTCATTTAATATTTTTATTCTTCGCCATCTGTCAGATAATATTTTGATATTATTTGGTTGATCAATCAATAAACTTGCCAGATATTGTTTTGATCTCATAATATCTTAACAAGATATTGTTCTCCATATTAATATTTGATATTATTTTTGATCTTTCATCTCTTATCTCAAACAAACCAATAGCTGATTATGATCGTCAGTAATTACTTTAAAACAACAAATTATGATCTTGGTCAGCTTTTTCCACCTGCTCGGGTACTCAGTCTAGGTATACACATCCAGAAAGTTTCAATGAAATTTTGGAGGGTGCTGCCATTATCTGTTCGAGTTGGCGCGAAATGCGTCACTATGAAAAATTGTGTGTATTGTTTTCCTATCCATAGTCTGACTCGAGCCTTTCACATCAAATTTGACGTTCTTTGGTTTTTGCGTTCGTTTTTTCAATATTCTTTCTTTGTTCTGAAGTGCTCTAGTATACTGTCTGTGAGCATTATTTGCAAGCCACTGTAAGTGACCTTAATTCACTAATAAATCTGTATTATTCTTTAACTGAATCCTCTAAATTTAAGCTTTCATCTGACTATATGGTTTTTATATTTCTATGCACTTTTTGTGCTCAAATAGTTCGATAATATGGAATTTGTGAAGGTCCAATATGGACCCTTTGATTCTGACCTCACACTCAATTTATGATCTCGCCCTAAAAGCCATTGATATCCAAAAGTGCAGCATGTTGTTACTGATCGAAAGAATGGATTTACGAGTTATTTAACAATGCGACGATAAAGAGAAGATTCTCCTATATATACCGAGCTGCACACTAGATTACCGTAATTTCGGGTGAAATTGATCATTTTTCACGGTTTTTCTAGTCTGTTTTCTATAATGTTAACAATGCCAAACAACTAAATGCAGGAAAACAAGTACGAAGGTGAGCCTCATCGACTTATGTACCGACATTTTCTAACAAATGTCATTTTAGTGTTAACAAATACCTCAAAAATAAAAAATCAGAGGATCTCATTTCGGGGTGAAATTGATCACTTGTCAATGCCATTATTGTTAGTTTCCAAAACAACTCTATATGATAAATTTGAGCTCCCTGAATCCGGATATGCTTGTAAAATTCTTATCAATGCAATATTTATATAAATAACGAATAGTTAAATTTCAAGAATTACGCGGAAAACGCCTAAATGTATGCAATTTCCTAAGGAATTCAATGATATCTAACAGAAATTCAATTATTTCAACCATATGAGCAAATTGGTACGAGTTTTGGTGATGAAATTTGGTTTGGGGATATATCTCAAGCATCCTCACAAACTTTCAGGTTTATACCATGTTCAAATCCTTGCTTATAAATAGAAGTTCATAGGTGTTTGTCAATACTGCACCGTGCATGATTTTGAAATTTTACGTTATTTACATAGTAATAAACATTTTTTAACGCAAAAAACTTCACAACACACCATTCGACAATAGTTACGACAAGCAACGTACATTTACTGCAACTTACATTGATATTTGTGCTCCATTCCGAATAAATAAAATCGAGTGATACGATGATCAATTTCACCCTTCTGATCAATTACACCCGATTTTACGGTACCAATGGCTTTTAGGGCGAAATCACAAAATGAGTGAGACTTTTTCGTGCTCGTCGAGCACTCGGCTTATTTCAACAGCTGACGTAGTAAAAAAAAACAGAAGTTGTTACGATGCTTCCTTGTTTGATCGGGAAAGATTCTTCAAAACAGGCTTATTAGAAACCCAATAGACAAACTAGTAGATCCAGTATTCAAAAAGTGTCTCCATAAATATTAAAAATAATTTGTGAGGACCTACACACAACCCAAGTGGTTTGTGAACACGATCTAAAAACCGCGCACGAGTGCAAATAATAGTACTACGTTTTGAATCAACTCGGAGACTTCGATTAATATTTTTTTGGAAAATTCACATTTAACTTGACATGGTTCTGATTTTAATTAAATTGAATTTTGTCAACCATTGAGCGTGGTATCTTATGCTTGCGATTACAAAAGCAGTTCATTGAACTTGAAATCAAACTTGAAGTTATGTATTACTACCATAGCAAAAACAAAAGCACCTGGCACCGGACAAAATTGGAAAATAGAAACAATCTAACAGCCAGTAATGTTTGTCTGAAATAACACATATTTAAAAAATGAATGCCATTTTCAGGAATTACATATGTTGGAATACGATAATAAATCGCCATATCGACTTATATTTGAAATTTGTAATCAATGAATATGAGACAATCATAGAAAACACACAAGAATGATTAAAAATAATCGCATTTTGAAATAATGAAACCATTTTTAATCTTAATGAAAGAAACTATAGAAAAATAATCAATTTTGATCTTGCATATCCTGACGATCCACAATATAAAAATTGCAATATATGGAAGGAAAATAAACATTCAGAATAACAGGAAAATTTTTCATCGTATATCAAGCAATTTTTCAATACATATTGAAGGCAAAGTTTAACCCTCCAGCGCCCAAAAGTGAACTGTTAAAGATAAAAAATTAATTCCAACGGGAGGTGAAACGTTATGCTTAATCTTGTTTTTTGATGAACGGTTCAATTTACCGGTTCACTTTCGAACCGGTAAAATCATTTTTTTATATTTCAGGAGATAACCGCTGAAATTTGCTGCTATGATTTAATATCAGTTTAATCGTAAACTCAAATGTGTACCATTTTGAACCGTTTCATTCTACCGATTCACTTTTGAACCGGTTGAAAAATGTATTTTTATTCAGAAAATATTCCGTGAAGTTAACTGTTAATAGAAGAATAATCCTACAAATGTAATGTGTAACTTATTGCACCGGTTCATTTTACCGATTAATTTTTGAACCGGTAAAATATTTTATACAAGATAGTTAGAAAAAATGCTGTTTTATTTTGATGAAAAAAAAAAGCCGTTCGACTGAAATGTGTCATACTTTGAACCGGCTCATTTTACCGATTCACTTTTGAGCCAGCATATAAGGAAACTTATGATGTTAGTGATTTTTCTTCAGTTGGACGTATTTTAAAAATAATGAGAATCAACGTGTCATGTTATATTTTGTTATTTGATGAGCCGGTTCATCAGCCATATTGATACAATCAAAATTTAATTTCGATGTTGTGTGAAATAATAATTCTTGTTTTTTGATAAACCACTTCGGTTTATTGGTTCACTTTCGAACCGGTAAAATCGATAATTTTTCTTTCAGAAAATAACCGCTAAAGTTTGCTGCTATAATTTGTAACTTTTTGAACCGATTCATTTCACAGATACACTTGTGAACCTGTAAAACAATTTATTTTCATTTCAGAAAATAACACGTGACATTTACTGTTATCTATTGGTGGCAGATTAACTGAAATGTGTTGTTTTTAAACCGGTTCATTGTACTGATTCACTTTTAAGCTGGCATATAAGAAAACTTGTGCAATTAATAATTCTTCAATTAGACGATAATGATGAAATATGTTAATGATGAAAATCGAAGTATAATGTTGAATCTTGTTATTAGATGAACCGTTTCAGGAAATGAAATGTTGTTCAAAATCTTTCTTTTTACATCGGTTTACTTTCAAAGCGGAGTTAGTAGTTTAAGTGGATTAGTCAACTCATCCATGATGTTTTACGTTTTGGCTATTGAGTTGTGTGAGCTACAATCCGTGAAAAATCTAGAGTAAGAGGTATGAGCATTTGAGATTTTTGTAACGCTGTTTAGATAATCGCTGTAGTTTGCTGCTATAATTTAGTATACGTTTTATCGTACAACTGAAATGTGTGACTTTTTGATTTTTTTTCTGAGAAGATAACCCGTAAAATTTACTGTTATCATTGGATATCAAATTAATCATACAACTGTAGTGTTGTACTCTTTGTATTAGTTCATCACTTTTAATCCTGTACATTTTTCATTTTAAGTTTTTAAGATGCTCAGTAAAGTTTGCTGCTTTATTGTGATGGAAGTTTGTATTTTTTTTTCAGAATATAAGCGGTAAAGTTTATGGCATTATTTGATGGATAGTTTAGTCGTACAACTGTAATGTGTAACTTTTTGAACCGGTTCATTTTACCATTCCCTTTTGAACCAGTAAAATAACAATACCGGCATTTAAGGGAAGTTGTGCAGTTTGTGATTCTATTTCGGTTGAACGTATTTTCATAATAGTAAACATCGTAGTGCAATAACATCTTGTTATTTGACCAGTTTATTGGTCATGCCGATTTACTCTTGAATTGGTAAATTTGATTGTACGACTGGAATGCGTACTGAAATGCGTGATTTGTTTATGAAACAAATGTGCCATAATAAAATCCAACAAATCATGTTTATGATTCTACAGTTCAGAGCAACTGCGATTAGAGTGACCAGCGAGGTAGCCATTTAAACTTACTTCTACTGTTGTTCTTTACTTCGATATCATGCTACGGAACATAGAGTTAGGGAAAGTTGATTGTATTTCGATTCGAGGTATAATTATAAGATTCAAAAGATTTTATTGAGTAGAAGTGTAACGTTGATGTTGTTACATATTTGTTTAACAGATTGATGGGCCTAGTACACCTTCAAACAATATTGAACCATAACGAAACCATTTATAATTTACAACAAATATATGTAAATTATTGAACTGATCCACTTAATCGCTTTCAAAAGTGTTATATATGAAATATATGTTCCTATATATGGCATATATGGCATGTGATAAAAAACAGTTTATATTATTTACTTTTTGTTTTTTTTTGTATATTGATAATAATAAGAATTCAATAATGTACTTTGTTCTATGAAGAACTGTTTGGCCTACAAGAAAGAATACACACTGAAAAAGCCGTGGGTTGAAAATCTCCCTAATAAAGATAATAATAATACACACTGAAAAAATATTTGATGTTTTTTCATGAAAAATTCAAAAATAAAACTTAAATTTCAAATAACACATAAACTCCATATTTAATATTTTTTAAATTTTCACCATCTTGATAGTAAACAGATGTTTGGGACAACGTTTCATGATGGAGAAGTTTTTAGTAAAAAAGTTTTCTAAGGACAACTTTTGGACAATTTTCAAAATTTTGTGTTTTTGTCAAAATAAATACGTCCTGATGATGCAATAAGAATCTTGAAATGATTCTAAACCATAATGATTATAACGAAAAAATCTCTAGAAGTAGCCATTATCGAATTATATCGAGTTAAGTTAATAAAAATATTATTAAAATAGGTAATTCGCGATTCTCCATCATTAATAATACGTTTTTAAGAGTAAAGACCATATTTCTTTCCATTTACTTATTTTCCTTGATGGAGAATCGCGAATAACTAATAAAAATGGCCTATTTTAATATTTCAGCAATATTTTTTGCATTAAACAGGATATTATTCGAAAATTGTTACTTCCAGAGATATTATCCATATAGTTATTATGATTCAGAATAATTTCAAGATTCTTTTTGTATCATCAGAACGTATTTATTTTGTCAAAAAACCAAAATTTTAAAAATTCATCAAAAGTTTGTTCTCAGAAATACTTTTTTATCAAAAATTTCTTCATCGTGAAACTTTGTCCCAAACATCTGTTTACTATCAAGATTCTTTGGTGAAAATTAAAAAAAAAAACATTAAAAATGGGGTTTTGTGTAATTTGAAATTTAAGTTTTATTTTTGATTTTTTTAAGAAAATAAATAGTAAAAATTTTCAGTGTATCTTTTTTTTCTTATAGTCCCAACGGTTTACTACAACTTCTTCATAGAACATTTTTCTCTAAAACCAACAAGTTCGGAGTTAATTAATAATAAAGCAATAATTTTCAAATTATTTGCTTGCAAAAATTTATAGGCCATTTTCAAAAGTTATTCTTGAGTCAAAATAATCAATTTTTCTATGAAAAACACTTACTCTACCATAGCAAAAACATGTGCAAAGTCTAATTCAAATCGAAGGCTATCGAGTACGATTTTTATTTTTCTTTTCGACTAATTCTGAATGGAAGTCTTCTTTTGGGACTCTGAGGTGCTTCCCAAAACACGTTCTGGGTACCATAATAAAGAACGCGGTGGCCATTTCTGATTTTTCTCCACATCTTACGACTATTATTCATCGCTTCTTACAGTTACTTTCTGAATATTATTGCAATCCATTGCCATGTTAAATGCATAGCCGAAAATTTGTCAGAGATGAAAAAATCGGAATAAAAAGAACACACTGTGTCCAAAAATTTAAAACCTCAAATATATTTGAAGCACAGTTGAAAACAATGCAAACCACGTTGGTTTTGAAATAAAATGTCGTTTTGATTTCCTGTTATAATAGAAAAAAGAAAATGGACTTTTTCTGCTTGGAGTCGATTCCCGGTGGCCACTCCGGATTGATGTGGACCACTTTAAGCAAAAATCAAACTAGATAAGTATAGCTTTCATTTACAACTGATTTCACGGAAATCAAAGAAGAATTAGATTTTTGACAAGCAAAACAAAACAGGTGTCACCTAGAGGTGACACTGGGCGTTGGGGGGTTAACTCAAATAACCCACATAAATTTTCAAGCTGCTTTTAATTGACAACTAATCACTTCCTTTGAGGTGAAAACCTTCAATGAGGCACAATCATTTTGTGAAATTTCAAGATGATGTCCGATATTGGAGGCCATCTTCCTAAAAAGATCTATTTGGCACTAAAATACAGCATCAAAATGCAATGCCGAAATTCGTATTGATATTTACAAATGTATTTTTTAAATGAAACAAAAATGTTCATATTTAGAAATGAATAACAAGATTGCATAAACCTAATAACTTTGGAGCTTAGAATTCAGTGGCTTAGGTGTCCGATACTAGGGGATCTCCCTCTAAAATATTCGAATTGGTCCATGAAGGTTCGAATTGGAACAGGGTTCGTCTAATTCGGATCTTCTGAAACATTCTGTTTAAACACGTCTAGTCATTTTCTAATATGAGATGGCAAGAAACTCTCTGAGATAAAAAATGTTTCACGCTAAATAAGGCATTCACGAAAACATAGAACCTGTCATGCCTATCGTGCTTAAATAGTACACTGAGAACAGCGTTGCAGTTGAAAATACTATGTTAGAGGGTTTAATTAAATACACAACGCCACTTGATTTGTGCAGACTAAATTTGCATTTATTTGAAATATTTTGTGTATTCAATTTTACCATGGTACCATTTCGATAGTAAAAATTACTATATCATGGTTAAAAACTTGCAGCAAGCCAGAATCGAACAGAGGATCTTGCGATTGCCAAGCGCGAACGCTTACCGCTCGGCTATCGATGCGGTTAGATTAAGAGGGACCAAACGCAAATAAAAAACGCTCTTGATAGCTCAATCGTGATTGGAATAGTAAATTTAAAAACTTGTTCATGGTTCTCATTACTTCAACGCTTGTTTCAGTGTATGGTCTAAACACGGTTAGTAGGTCCGAATGTTCTCATCGTGTTTTTCGACATTTTTGCGCCACAAGATTTCGAAAAACTTCTTCTTTAGGATCTGCTCAATGCTCATCTAATGCTGTAGATATTCCTAAATTCCTTGGACTATGATTTTATTTTTTTTAAATTTTTACTACTTCTGTTTATGGCATTTTTCGAAAATTACCCAGCATTCCGTTCAAAACATTGCAATGGCTTTTTGAGGTCCGAATTGTTAAATTTTGGGGGGTTTAACCGAAAATTATTGCTTTTTGATGACTATCATAATGGGTCATCCTAACATGTGAAGATGAAATTTATTATTTTCAAAAAGCAATCGATTGAATATTTAAACGCAACGGGTGAATTAGATTTGTTTTTAAATCGTGGAAAAATGTTCCAATGTAAGTGTTTTGCAACATAAAAAGCATCCAAAAACCTTCATCGTCTAAAGCTACGCAAATTATAGTTTTGTCGCTAATCAACTGATTGCCTTATCTTGCATAACTTCGCGAATATTCCAGACTCCTCCAGTTTCACACGGTCTCGTTCCGGTTTACCCCTGGATGCGTCACCTTTGGAGAACACCTCATCTCCTTTCACTACCAACCAAATCGACTGACCAAACTTGCCAAACCAGCCATCTGGAGTGTTCTGGAAAAGTATGCGATCGAACCACATCTAAATAAAGCGGCACAACTCGATCAAGCTTAGCCCACAGTTGGGTTAATCTATTAATATCGGTGCAGAGCAGATAGTTACAAGAAGTAGTTTTATTTGTGTGGACTTCTGCTGACCACGGTCAACGTGCTAGTTGGACGCGTGCGGTGTTGTGTTGGTATGAAGCACCCGAGGCGCAGGGCCACACAGAGGCAGATTTGAATCTTTGTAACGCGTTTGCCAATTTCTACATCGCTCCGGTCATTCGTTAGCAAGCTGAATGCCGGCCGCTTCCAAAGTCTAGGCGAGAGCTGCTGGGGGAATTGGTTGGAGCCATGAATCAGGGGTGGTGATCGGATGTTTTTGCAGTTTTGTTTTGGTTACGGTTATTTGCCGCTCTGCTCTGGCCAGAAAGAGTCGACCGGTAGTATTCCATGGCACAGTGGTCCAGGAAGTACATCAATTTCTTTCGTAATTTCAAACCAAAGTTTTTGAAGCTTTCGGTATTTCGGTTGAACTACAGCTTGGTAAATATACTTTCATAGCTGCCTATGTACTTTTTCAATGTACTGGACAGCAAGTTAATTGAAGCAAACTGACTTGCGAAAATTGACTCGTAATAAGTCAAATCTTTTTGTCATTGGTGACTTTAATGCAAATCATTGCTCATGGAATAATTCGCAAAGCAATTCCAACGGAAGAATTTAATTTGATGAGTGCTCTTCAGTATATTTTGCAATTCAATACCCTGATAGCCATACATGTTTTTCCTTTTCTAGGAACCCTTCTACGATACCTGTTTCATTCAAAATATCTAATGAAGCGATTCTCAGGCCTATCAGCTCTTCTTCAATAATTTTTTTTTTCAGCTTTTGATCTTCAATAAATTTTTAGTTGTATGCTTAGCCAATATAGACTAGATATTGTAATACCAGGAAGGAAACATTGTAGAGAATTGAAATAATATTTTGAAAAGGAATCTGAAGCGAATCCCTGGTATAGTACTAATGAGTTAAATTGAATATGTTGAAACATTGGAATATACGTCGAATAAAATGAATACTAATTTCAGACATAAATCGTTGCAATTTCTATTGCCACGATTAATGCCTTAAAGTTAAGTTAAGGTTAATTAAGTAGGTTGTTTTCTCTTATAAGCAGGTAAAATCAACTCACATGTAAAACTTTTTAAATGCCACAGAAAATGAAATGTAATATGTAGTTAACAAAATGTTAATGAGAACTTAATTCAGTTTTTCCAAATTAAAATGATAGTGTTGTCTAACACAGAACACCTAAGTATAAGAAATGAATTGAATGTTTGGAATGATACTAATAAAGAAATAAAAACGATATACAAACTGTTTTGTTGGAGACGGTCTGAAGTTTGATTCTAAAGTTTAAAATGAATCTTCCCGCGGAAATCTACTTGCTGGACCACTGTGCACTGCGAGTGGAATTTCTTTCGCGCTACGTTTCTTTTTATGAGGCTTGCTTGTTTGCATTCCGGCCATTTCTAACAATATTCATTCAGCCAACAGCTGTTCATAAAAAAAGCCATTGAAATATTAGCAATGAAAGATTTCTGTCCGGATGGCGCAAAAGGGTCGTTTGTCCATCAAATAAAGTGCCAACGGTTTGACACCTGACACTCGAGTATGGATGATTTCAAGACATGGAATGCTTTTGAGAGAAGTTCAACTATACAGTTTCTCTTCTAGAAAATTGCGTCGATCATACTTACAGAATAGACAGAATGATTTGCGTATTGTGGTAACACTGAAGACCGATTTCTTTCTGAGGTAATCTCCTATGCTTCCAAATCCAAATGCAGCCAAGGCTCGAGCAAGATACGGAAGAGCTGCGAGGAATCCAGCCTTCGCAAGTTTGAATCCAAGAACCTGTTAATCGAAATGATCAACATTAGAATAGAGAATCGTTATCTAGCCATCATCATGTGATACATACCTCACTCATGAACTTGGGTGCTGCTGTCAGCAGGAAGTACAATCCCCACAGGTTACCGAAGTGCAGCACCAACAGAGCAAGGAACGGCAAAGAGGTTATCATCTTCAACACCGGTGGCAGCAGGTTCTGCTTGGAAATGGTATCTCCCAAAGACTTGATGATGTAATCTTGTTCTTCTTTCTTGATTCGTGGGTGTTTAGCCGGAGAATCAGCCACGATGATCAGCCAAAATGCAACGACGATAGCGGTTATCACAGCCGGGACGTAGAAAGCGAACGACCATCCGAAAGTTTCGATGAGTACACCGACCAGGGGCCACGTGACAACCGTTCCGAAGGTTCCTCCCATCAAAGCCGAAACGAATTTGCCCTTCTCGTCTGGTGGGGCCCATCGGGAGACGAGGTTGTGCAGGGCTGGATACAGGACACCCTGGAAATGGAAGAATTTGCAAGTTAATATTTTGGAACATCGACAATTATAGCTATTTCTCCGTGTAGCGCAGCGTATATGTAGTGTAAAGTGGGGCAAAAGTTCGAGTGGGGTAAGAGTTTCTTTTTAAGATTTCTAGCTCAATTTAAAACAAATATTATAAATGTCATGGTGGTTCGAATGCTTTTCAAGTAAGAGACTTTCAATCCAAATATCATAAAAATTGATTGAGATTTGGAAAAGTTATGGCTATTTGTTGTTTTTCGACGTGAATATTGTAATTTTTGATCAAACTTTCGTTGCATGGAACCAATTGAAGATAAAATCTTTCTCAATATTTTATGTAAGGGCGTTTCTAGGCCTATCATAAGGTTGCTTTGAGGTGTATTAGTTTTTGCATAAATGCTTGAAAACAGTTTTTGGCCCATAGTGGGGCAAAAGTTCGAATCAGCGGGGCAAAAGTTCGACCCATGTATAAAATCACGGAAAAATTTGCAAATTGCCTAAAATCCACATATTTTCTTCAAATTTAGTTAAATTTGTCTGATCGTGCGAAATCTGTCACCAAAAAATTACATTTCTACTTAGTTTTGCGAAAAACTGCTATTTTTGAGTATATTACAATTAACCCGGTTTTGGGCAATTTTTTTTATGAAAATTTAGTGTGTATTTTTCGTCAAACTTAAGTATTCGGCTGGTGTAAAAGGATATAATAAAAGGATCGATATTTTGTGTTTTAGCCAGCGAACTTTTGCCCCACACTAGATTCGACTCTTGCCCCACCGGTGGGGCAAAAGTTCGAATAAGACAATCAATTTTGAAACTGTTATAAAAACATGGGAAAATATTTTGACACAAGTTTGTTCAGCAAAATTATAGCCAATATGTTGAAGGTTCACTGTATGGTATTTGTTTTGTTTTAACTGCTATTGTTTTCCTGGAAACTTTGATTATACCACTAAGGTCGAACTTTTGCCCCACCTTACTCTAATCTGCGTAAATCCACAATTACCGGAAACCTAAGCCGCTAAATTCGTAATAAATAATGCGGTTTTATACCCGTTAATGATATTTCTATATATTGTCATTTCTGTAGCGTACAAACATAAATATGAAAATATACATTCGAATATTGACATTACATTTCGATGATGTACCTATTTATTCTAGGACGAAATTGAACAATCTTAAAATATACTCTTTAATACCAGACACAATCTAGAAATGTCTCGTATTCGATGAATTTGTACATCATTCAATGACTTTATTCCAGGATTAAAATTGCCAATCCAATGCATTTGCATCATTTACGAGAGTTATTAGTTATACCTAGTCTGTAAGACGCCCATTAAAAAATAATTTTCATATATGATGATAATAATGTTGTTCAGAAATACACAGAGCGAAAGTAAAACTTCTTCGGCAGTCTAAAGTATCCTATCTAATTAACTGGTAATGATCCTAGTGGGGTGGAACTTCAAAACACCCCAACACACAGTTTTATTTACGACAGATTCCGTAAAGTCCAAACTGAATTCTACACTAGTAAACTTGATCAGCGCTTCATATAAATATACACATAAAATTATCAAAGGTGGTGAGGAACGGATTTGGACGATTCCAAAATAAATTGGCCAAGGGAACGAAAGTCAAAAAGTGTAGGAAACAGAGGAAACGAAACGGAAAAAGAATAATGGTATCATTTTTTCTCTAACTTTTTAAGTTATGGCTCTGTATTGTATTAGGTAATCCAAAATAGTATCCACGCTAAAAGATTTATTGTGAAGACTAGTTTGGATGTTTTTATTTAAATCTTCTAAGCAACATGTTTCTACGAGATTTACGCCAAATTGCGATTATTAGAAAGATTCCATCGGAACCAAACTTCTTTAGATGATTTTCTCCACAGTTACTTACCAAATTATATTAAAGAATTTCAAAACAATTTATGAGCAGGGAATTTCTCCAGTACAATCTTTGCAATATTTATAAGAGGACACTGAAAATAACTCTCCAGGAATTTCTTTGGTAATTCCTTTCATATTTTCATACAAATTTTCTCATTGCCTTAAATAGCATAACGTATATTCCTTGGAAAATCTCCAAGAATGCTTTTAGAAATTCATTCTAAAGCACCGCAGCCAATTTTTTTTCAGGAATATATTAGAAATTCATCAATGGTTCACCCAATTATATCTTATAATGTTGATTAGAAGAACTCTGCTAAATTTTGTTAACTTCTGTTGGATAGCTATAATTATTAAAACAATATTTAAGATTATTTCTTAATTGTTTTATATTATTTTATTGATTTCAAATTATAATATTGGCAGGAATATCAGAATTATTAATAAGTTTGCAGAATTATTGATAGATGCTTAGAACTACACAAATAATATAAAGCACAATAAAGCTTTGAGAAGATAGCCCTAAATTCTTGATCCATTTCCGAACCATAAGTGAATTGACGAAAGTTTATAATTTAAGCATAAACAGATAGGTCGACCAATATGAAAATAGAATAGTAGGGCTGAATCAGAAGATGTCTGACAACTTTTTGATTATGTTTTAAATATTTTGTGAACCTTAAAGACATATTGAAAAAAAAAAAAAATAAAAATAAAAATTTTTTTGTATCAAACAAGGATTTCTGTCTATTGTTGAATATTTGTTTTTTTTTAACGATGAAAACATCAATAAATGCTCTTGTATATTGCCTTTGAGAATTTTTTTTCAGAAATTTCTTTTACGCAATGATTTACTTACCACTTACGGTACTTCTAGGAAAATCTTGTTGAAATGTAATAATTCCAGAGAATATTGATGATAATTTTTGGGGATAACAGTGATTATATCACTCTTCTTCTTCTTGGCATTAACGTCCTCACTGGGACAGAGCCTGCTTCTCAGCTTAGTGTTCTTATGAGCACTTCCACAGTTATTAACTGAGAGCTTTCTTTGCCTAAGTTGCCATTTTCGCATTCGTATATCGTGGGGCAGGTACAATCTTATACTATGCCCAAGTCAAGGAAATTTCCATTACGAAAAGATCCTGGGCCGACCGGGATTCGAACCCAGACAACTTCAGCATGGCTTTGCTTTGTAGCCGCGAACTCTAACCACTTTGCTAAGGAAGGCCCCTGAATATATCACTTATATATCACTCATACTTGCTATATTTCTCCAAAAGTCATAAAATAGGAGCAGTGTTGTTCAGACTCATTTCCCCGAAAATAACATTTTCCGAACTACGAAGCCACGAACTACTACAACCATGATCTATCCTCCTAAGATAGAAGAGCAAATGGTTAAGCTTGAGTACTGCACACAAAATCGATCAATTTTGATCCCAGAGAGCCACAATTCAAGTTTCGGTGAAATGAAATGAGTGAGTGAGTGAGTGCGAATCATTTCACCGACACTTGAATTGCGGCCCACCGAGATCGAAACTGTCGGATCCCATGTGCAACACTCAAGCCCAACCACCTCCCCCTTCATCTCAGGAATACAACGCACAGTTATAACAGTTCATGGCTTCACAATTTGAATTTCGGGGAAATGAGTCTGGTCAACACTGAATAGGAGAATATTCTAATGACATTAGATAGGACTTTCGGGAACCATGTTAACGAAATTGGAATATTGAGGGAAATTCTTAGAGTATTCCCTAATTGTTTCTGAACACTAAGGACAAATATTTGCACCTAATTGGACTATGCAAAATTTTGAGATTGGACTGTAGAAGGCTTATGATTACCCGAGCAGACAAACATGGCAAATTAATACCATACCACAGTATTAGATTGTAATACCAGTATATTAAAGCATGCTCTTCATAGGGTGGGAATAAGAAGTAAAATACCGTTTTGCCTCAAATTCCGAACAGACACATATTCCAAACACTCAGTTTTTGTATAGCGATTGGGTTGAAATGTTTCACTGAAATATATCATCAAACTACCTGCAAATGACACTCCATTGCAATTCAATTTCACGTCTTCCAATTTATTTTATATTTTGGAAGTAGTGTTGATTCTTTAATTCGAGGTTAGTAAAACTAGCTTAGATAAATTTTGTTTGCGGTATTATTCGTTTGAATACGATTTATTCGTACTGTTCGGAATTTGAATCAAGGTGTTCGGAATATGAGATACAATGTTTTGTTTTAAAATAAGCTAGAAATCTCAAAAAGAAACTCTTCCCCACTTTACTCTACAATTTTTTTGATAACTGAAACTGCATGAGAATCGTGTCAGATCTTACCAAAAAAGTAATTATTTTAAATTTCTCAGATTCTTATAATCTGTATAAATAAAAATGGAATTGTGTTCGTATGTCACGATATAGCTTGAGAACGAGACAACCGATTTGCACAATTCTTCCACTGTTGTATTTTTTAAGGGTTCCGACGTGTTCGTGTTTGTTTGGGAAAGTTTTCGGAAAACTTGGTAAAACGAGAGAAAACTAATATGCCATTTTGTATGGGAGATTTCATGACATTTTTCAACAGCCTACTTGATGGCAAGTCAATGTTGGCCGGGACCACTAGTCGTGAATAATAAGTAACATAACACATGTATTTGGAAACAAATATTTCGAGCACCCCTAACGAGGCAAATTTTAGTAGGAACAAAAACTCGAAATTACACTGAAAATTTATTTTAATCAAAAATCAAGAAACCCTAGTTTTTTAACATGTTTGCCTATAAATCAATTTTCAAATGACATGTAGTTTTTTCGCCATAAGCTTGATAGTACGAATCAAGAGAACATGTCTGAAAAAAAAAAAATCAGAAAAAAAAAAATCTGGGTTACACTCATAATTTGTTTCATTTAAAAATTTACGACAAACCTTTAATTTTTGCCTCTTTTGCCTTCAAAGCAATGACATTACTGACGTGTTACTTGACGGTCAGACTAAACGTAAAACTTTGTTTCCATACTATTTAGATTCGACCACTATTCTCTCCACGAAATGTCGGTTCGATAAAATATCAGATGCTTTCTGTTGTAACTACAATAATAAAGTACGCATTGGCCGTTTTTCCATACAAAATGGTCATGTTTGGAGATCTGAATCTCATAATTGTCATGGAAAGGATATTGGGTTAGTGTTAGTGGGATAAGATAAGGATCTGGGAGTCATCTTTAGTTGATGATGCCATCCTTGATATATTCACGCCTGACCGGATTCGCGATATTATTCGATAAATGGATTGTATGCCGAACAAGTGTTCATCGTTCGCCCCCGCAAGAGCATGCAACGCGACCAAAGGATCAAACACTACTCCATGATCTCTGCAATTCTAGAAGCAAATTTGTGTCGAAAAATGTGAAAAATGTCCGAATGAACAGCATGACAGAAGAAATTTTTTTATATCACAACTATCTGCCAAACCAACACTTTCTGGAAAACCCATAAAACTACTTGATGGATCTTGCCCATCATGTATCAAGTTCAAGTATCTAGTATCTAGAATGTGTTGTAAATCAGAAAACTTCTAACAAAACTTTAAACAAAATTAGCTCAAAAATAATTTGTTTCTTCGGCAACTTTTATCATCATAGTTGGAGTAGTGAGGTTTAATAATTCATACTTAAAACAACTAGTATATGATATTTCTACCGGTGTATCAAGTATTAGGGGGAGATCCCCCAGTGCCGGACAGCACCCAATACCGGACAAAGTCGAAACATTGAAAAATCATGGTCCAATCAAGATGGTGTATTAGTAGAAAAGAAAGCTATTATGTAGACTAATGTTTGCGTAGAATAACACATCCTTGAAATATGCATCCCTTTTTAAAAAAGTAGAAAAGTTTGGAAATCTTTAAAAAATTGACGTATCTTCTTAATTTTGAGCCTATTTAGTAATTATTTTGAATATGAAAAAATACTTTGGATCCCGCAAGCATGATCGAACATAATCCTAATTTGATAGTATGAATGTATTTTGTACCATAGTTGAAGTAAATATGGACAAATTACAATTTTGGTTAAGCACCTCCTGTCCCTCAGTTTCGGACAGCTTGATTTGTTATATGATATCTTTGTAATTATTGCATCAGTGTCTCAAAATACTTTCATTTTCCATGGGTTCCGTCGACCATGGTATCAAAAATGCAATAAAATTAAGAAGAATGAACATTCATAACAACATCGTAAAATGTGCTGTTTTTCATCATATATGAAAGAGGTTTTTGATAGGCATCTTGCAAACTAAGAAAAACTCAAATTATGTTTGTAAATGTTGCAATTGCATTGAATTGGTAATTATAAACTATTTCTATAGTGTACACATTCAATGATGTTCAAATTTACAGAATTCGAGGCATTTCCAGATCATGTCCGGTATTGGGTGCCACCTTTCAAGATCGATCAATTTGGTACTAAAATACATCAACAAAACTCAATGTCAAAATTCATATTTATATTTTCAAATTTATTTTTGTACACTATAAAAATGATAATATTTATCATAAATGGGTAACACGAGCCCATCAAATCAATATTTTTCGAATTATGAATTTAGTGGCTTAAGTGTCCGGTACTGGGGGATCTCCCCCTACTTCTGTTAATTTAGTTTTACCAAATTAGGAAGATAATATTCTCTAACATAGAACACTTAGATAAAAGAAATTAATGTAATTTTTAGAATGATACTCATAAAGGAATTAAAAAAGATCTAAAGAGTGGCCAGACGAAATGAACAAAAAAATTAAACAGAATCAGAATCCTCATTATCAAAACTTTACTCTCATATCAACGATGAGGAATCGAATCCCAAATCTCAAAATTATAGTGACAATTTCTTTCGTAGGAAAGTTAAGACTAGCTCAGGGTTAAAAACACGTTAATAAACATTGAAAGTATATACTTCAATCCTTAATTGGAATGCCAAAATTTTAAGATGAGTGCGTGCATTAATAAATCATTTCACTTGAAATTCTATTCCGACGCACACCTAAACACGCTGTCGAAACAATATTTTCAGTTTTGTTGTGATAGGTCAATTCGCTTCCATCCTCGGTTTCGCGCGTGCTTCGGACCCGATTTCCTTTACATACTTTCGCCGTATCTACCGGTCACCGCTCTTTGGCAATCTTTCGCGCCATGCCGCTTAGCAACACCACCAAAAGCACGCGCCACATAGTTAGGCGCCATTAACGTCAGTGTGTCACTCCAAATACATATTCATGAACGCTCAAGTGGAGTCAACTTACCCCGCAGATTCCCAACGCCGCCCGGTTGACTACGACTGTCCACATTCCGTAGGTTGCCGCCAGAGGAGTGAGCGCCGTCAGAAGTGCACTAGCTGCCAACGTAGAGCCAACCAAATTCCGGGGTCCGAAGCGTTCGGCAAGGACTCCAGCCGGTAGCGATGTCACCAGATATCCGTAGAAATAGGCGCCCAATATTAGACTCTGATCGTGCGATGACCAGTTGTAGCGAGGTCCGTACTGAAAAGGAAGCAAACATTTGGTATGCAAACTTTGATGGAGGTCGTCCAGAATCATCACATTTCGAACTGATGGACTGTGTGACATTTGAAGACTTACGTTATGGACGGCGGCAGCTGTTGGCATTGGCATGGTAGCTGAAGTGTCATTTGCATTGGTACCGTTGAACATGGGTTTAACTGCTGGTTGATTCATTTTTTGGATCGGCTGGACCATCGCGAGAAGGTTCACTGACATGTTTACCCGCAGCATGTAACTCACGAAGCAGGACATGAACAGCATTATTCCGATGTTGAGGCGGGTGGGAATTCGATCTGTAGAGGAGATAGAAACGAAAATGTTTTAATTTTGCTGGAATGCTTGGAGTGTTGTAATGAGTTACCATGATAATCATCGGGGATCTATCAAACCCTTTCCATCAAAGTCTTGTGCAGAGTAATCATTATGATAATTTGTACAATTATCGTCATCATAGTCAGAAATGCTTTTAACAATAGAATCAAACAACGAATCTGAATTGCTTCGATCTTTATATTCAAAGTTCGAGATGGTTGTTGAAGTCGTAGTTGTAGGGATCGTAGAAACTTCAATGCCCACAGTTTCCTTCTTATTCAAGGCGGATAAAATTAATCCCGATTCACCACGTACGGTGTACTGCACAGTTCTCAACTCATTATTAGCATCCACGTATTTGTAAAACCCTTCTACAACTCCTCCTGCGGACCGAGTTTCTGTCTTTATCGAATGTCCATCATTGTATCCGTATTGATAGTTGCCGTTTGAAGCCATCACAAGGAACTGACTACCCACTCGGTTCAAATTGGGCGGCAATGAATCCGCAAACATTACTGATAGCAAAAGTACGAACAGTGACAGTACACTACCGAGCTCCATTTTCAAAAACCGTATGAAGCAAATATTGGTGGCTTATATATTTCTCATTAGAATTCAAGTTGGGAACGATTTCAACGCACAAACACGTGTCAATTTGTGTACTGTTACAGAAGCCGGTTTGTAATAGTGCTATGCGCATGGACAAGGAAGGTCATCGACCCAAGAGATCGTTTTGATATCAAACTTATATTGAAACGAAAAGCGTGGAACCTTTTATGACAATCACATAAATTAATGTTTTTGAACTCATACATTTTTGATAAAGTATTGTTACCAACTGATTTTTTGGACACTTATGGTTTTTTTTGACAATTTGAATGTGATTCAAAATAAAAAAGCTTCTTTTTTGAAACATAATGCACAATTGATTTTCTAAAAATATATATGTATTGTTTTTACCAGGTTAAGATAAGAAATTCACATGATTTAAAGCGGAGAGAGCTGATGGGTGTGGCTATAGGTTAACATATATTATCCTTATCATGTTTTATTCACTTCGGCATTTTATTCAAAGCTGATGAGCTTGTAATGTACAGCAATATGTTTCGTCCAATACACTGAACGATGATTCGATAGGAATCAATGTTGGGCTTTTTTGTGTTTCAAATTAATGAACATTAGACTCAAACTATCACCGATAGTAGATCGCACGCGTTGTGTTAGAATAGAAGTTTTAAGATTTTTTGGCTCGAGTATTTAGCCCTAAATTGTTCCGCGTATTCAGATATTCACTCTTCGGAACAATACATTAATGAAAGTACCGTTTTGTCTCAAATTCCGAACAGACTCATATTCCGAACACTCGGTTTTTGTATGGCGACTTGGTTGAAATGTTTCGCTGAAATATGTCACCAAATAACAAGGAAATGGCAGTCAATTGCAATTCAATTTAAACGTCTCCAATATAATTTATACCGCAGGAGTAGTGATGATTCTCTAGTTTGAGACCAATAGAACAAGCTCAGATTAATTTATTTGCCAAACTATTCATTTGAATACGATTTATTCGTGCTGTTCGGAATTTGAATCAGGGTGTTCGGAATATGAGACTAAACGATCACAGTGTTCGGCATTTGAGTCAAAATGTTGTTCCATACTTTTACGTAAAAACAATACTAAAACTAATAAAATCAACATAATTATTGGTACACCCAACAGCTAACAGGTAGACTTTGCGATGAAATTAAAATTTACACAAAGATCAGCTAATTTATGCCAATCAGATGCATTTGAAGTCCCTGTTGGCCTTAAGTGTTCGGAATATGAGTCAAAACGGTATGTTTTGAAAAAATGAAGCAATTTGGTCACCATCTTTGAGTAGGGGGAAATCCCCCAGTACCGGACAACACCCAACCCAATACCAGACAACGTCGAAAAATTGAGAAATCATGATCCAATCAAAATGGTGTATTAGAAGAAAATAAAGCTATTATGGAGAGTAGTGTTTGCGTAGAATAACACAACCTTGAAATGCCTTTTTTTAAGTAGAGATGTTTGAAAATTGTTAAAAATATGATAAGTAACAATCATTAATTAGTAATTATTTTGAATATGGCAAAAAATTGAGATCACGCTAGCATTATCGAAAAAAACCGTTTTGATTCATATTCCGAACACTTAAGGCCAACAGTGACTTCAAATGCATCGGATAGGCATAAATTTGCTGATATTTGTGAATATTTTAACTTCTTCACAAAGCCTAACTGTAAGCTGTTGGGTTTGCTGATAACATTGTTTATTTGAACTGGTTAGGTATTATTTTTACGTAAAAGTATGGAACAACATTTTGACTGTAATAATTCTGTCTCATATTTGGAACACCTTGACTCAGATTCCGAACAGTACGAATAAAACATATCCAAATGAATAATTTTGCAAATAAATTTGTATGAGCTAGAGAATCATCACTACTCCCGAGGTATAAAACAGATTGGAAGACGTTAAAGTTGAATTGCAATTGACTGCCATTTCCTGATGATTTGATGACATATTTCAGCGAAACATTTCAACCAAGTCCCCATACAAAAACCGAGTGTTCGGAATATAAGTCTGTTCGGAATTTGAGACAAAACGGTAATCATTATTTGAAAGTACAAATGTATTTTGTATCATATATAAACAATATATGGTCAATCTATAATTTTAGACTTGTCCCCCAGTCTCGGACAGCTTGATTTGTTACATGATATCTTTGTAGTTTTTGAACCAGTGTCTCAAAATACATTCTTTTCTTATGGATTTCATCTATTATGGTATCAAAGATGCAATAAAAATAAGAAGAATGAAAACTCATAGCAACACGTAAAATGTGTTATTCTTTATCATATATGAAAGAGGATTTTTGATGACCAACTTGCAGCCTTAGTAAAACTCAATTTACTCTTGTGAATGTTGCAAATGTACTGAATTGACAATAAAATACTATGCCTGGAGTAAAAATATTCAATGATGTACAAATTTCCATAATTCGAGGCATTTCCAGATCGTGTTCAGTATTGAGAGCCACCTTTTATGAAAGGTCAAATTGGTACTAAAATACATCATCAAAATTTATTTTGGTACGCTACAACAATGATAATATTTCTCAAAAATGGGCACCAAGACCGCATAAAATCAATAGTTTTTTAATTACGATTTCAGCGGCTTAGGTGTCCGGTACTGGGGGATCTTCCCCTAATGAGTAATTTATGTTTCTGGTACCACGCTGTCCAAATAAAGATCTTGAAAACTTAATAAAACAAAATATCGTAATTTCCAGAATTCTTCAAGAATACTTAAACGATTTGTATGATTTTTTCAGAGTAGCTCCTTATAACCTGGCAATGTAAAGTCCACATTTTAATCCGCAAAAAAATCCTTGATTTTCTGAATCATAAAGTATCGTTTTTACTACCGCCCAACATGCATGTGAAAAATAGCGAAATTGAAACATGAGAAGCAGGCTTTGTGGACGTAATGCCGAAACGCAGGTGTATCATTTTGAGGTTGGAAAATGTGGCGGCCATCTTGGATTTTGACGCCATCTTAGTTTTTAGTAGTTGAATAATTTTTTACCATCTCAACGCTCATCATGTTGAATTATAAGACCTCCGTTAAAAACAATCAGATTCTTTGTTTTTTATCTTATGTCAGCTGTTTAACTGATTGTTCATTTCTATCAATGGTTTTAGACCAAATGAATGAAAGAAATAATGCTATTTTTCAACTCAAATATATGCAGCACAATCATTCAGGTAGCAAATAACCGTTAAAAAATCCTACTTGATAATTTGATTTTGAAGCTAGTTAAGCTGAGGGGCTGGCTCCGTTTCAGTAGGGACATAACGTCAGGAAAAAGAAGAACAACAAGGAGAATAAATGTAACGGAAGCATTAAAATTATACATGTTGAGTGCTAACAAGGTGAAAACCCATTCTACTACTTAAAACCAAGATGGCGTCAAAATCCAAGATGGCCGCCAGATTTTTTCAAACAAAATAATACTTCTATTCTTCATCTGACTCGAATAATACAAAAATGATTGAAAACTTGTATCTTTGTTGTACAAAAAATGATGTTTGCATTGATTGCACTCGCCATATACGTCAAAATCGTAGAACATGATTTAGAAAATCGTTCATTTCATAGGGCAAATATCATTACCTTGTTTTTGCAGCCTATCTTACGCAATTTTTCCTCAGCTTTCTGATGGTGCTCTCCTAATTAAAAACTAGCGGAGCGCTAATGGTGAAAACACGATTTTTATAACGGAATTCAAGATGGCGGCCAAATTTAAAATGGCCGCCAAAATATTTTCAACTTCAAATAAAAGCTATATTCTTTTCTCTATTGGATGCCACTAAGTATGCTGTGTGTTCCAAGGGAAATATGAGAATATTCATCAAAAAATAGATCTCGAATTTTGATCGAGATCTAGATCTCGATTAAAATTGGGAAACCGAGAATCGCACAGCCAAGCTCGTGAAAAAAATCTAAGTGTGTACTCCTCCATCCCCCTAGAGCGTTACGTAATTTGTGGACGGCGCTTTTGGTAGGTAAAATTCGATTATTTCATTTTAAAGCTCATCAAGTGATTTATCATCCCTTGTGAGACCAAAAGGACCTTACACAAGTTTTAATTTTGTCGTTGTTATTTAAAAATGTTACACGACAGTCTTCTTTCTTTGCGATATGACAAGAAACTTTTATTCCCCTAATGGAGTCCCAGTGCTCATAAATCTATCAAATTCGGATATACTGATCACAATAGACGGCATAATTTGCTTCTAGCTTCTATGTCGAGTCTAGTACAAGACACTGAAGACGGTTTTACAGTTGAGGTCGAAATACGCGTATCTGTCAAACGATACAAACTCTGGTGGAATTAAGAGGAAAATAATCATCATCGTTTTACAAATTTTCAAAACCAGTTTTATTGCTCAAAACCGAAGCAATGCTTAGGAAAATCTATCATTGCATTGCACTTACTATTTGAAATACGATGATAGATTTTCACAAGCATCGATTGAACGAAAAAACTGGTACCGTCAAACGGAGTATCTTGTAACAGGGGTGAAACTTGCAACACTTCGACACGTAACTGAATTGACGTTTATTTTAGCATTGAATTAAATTATCATAATTTATTCCGCCGTTTATTGACCTAAGATATACAACAGAAGATTTTGGCGAGGGTTTAGATATAGTTTCTTTTTTGGTTGGTTTGCTAAAGGTGAAAATAATATTACACATTGGATTGTATGAAATTAATGCTGTAAAAAGTTCCTCGCACCACACAAACGGTAGAATTATGTCATTCGAGGCATCTGATATCAGTTACAGTACTTAGTAGTGTACAAATTAACAATATAAAAGTTTTGGTAATTTGATGTTTAAACACTTTGAAAATTCAAAAACGTTTTTGACTACCCTAGTGGGGTAACTTGCAACAGCAATTTTGATTTCAATTGTTTGATGTTCCTTGTCGTTTGTCTTCGAAAACACATGAATAGGTAAAATTAAACATATATTTGTTTAGTAACATTCAATTTTTTGTATCACACGTTTGGTACTTAATACTAGAAAATTTACATGAATCGCATCATTATTACATTAATATTTATTTTCTTCATGAAAATAATGAAAAAGTTTGAAAAATTGTATAAGAATTAACTTGCAGATCTGTCATTGGAAACTTTCTGCATGAATTATGACGAAAGTTATGTCAAAAAACCAACAGTTACCATTTTCAGGCATACATTTCAATATGTGATACGTCGCTTTGAGTTAAATATGTATAAAAAATAAGTTACGTGAAGTAAAACCCAAAATACCATTGTATTTGTAGAAAAGTTGCATTAAAACGTTCTAATGGCTTTTCAATAGCTGTCAAGACTCATCATACGCTAGAATTTCCTCGTATGGACACCCTGTGCAATGCCAATGGAATTTTCAATTGAATTGGTTCAATACTCACAATTCAATCAATACTAATTAGTTTTCTAAGAGTAGAGTGGCCTGTTTCTGATTTTTGTCATGCTTTTGCAGCAGAATTTCACTAAATGATCATAATAACACGATATAGGATATATTTTTAATAGTGTACTTTAGGTAACACTGTGTGTTGCATGCAACCCCACATCAGGGGTAGCATTAAAAATGGATATTTTTCATCTCTCCTGATCCCAGAAAACAAAATATCGATAAAATTGATACCGCGTGGTATTCTTTACATGGCGATTAGGCTACCAGATTGTTTTTGTTTCACCTGAATCCTCATATTTTTCATCCATATAGCCTTGAAGTTGAAAATTGTTGTAAGTTACCCCGTTTGACGGTATTTAATTTTTGATGATTGCTGATGGATTCTTGAGCCTTAAATGGTATAGTATTAAATTCGGTTTTTAATTTACTTCAAACACTGTTTATAAAAGTTTTACTGGAAATAATTTTGCGAAATTCATCAAAAGTTTTCCAGAAATATTAAAAAATACATCACAAAATGCGTTAGAAATTGTATATATTTCTTCAAAAATTCTGCTTCGAACCCCTGGATTATACAAGCAATTCCTTGTCGAACCATCGTACAAATGTCGCTAGAAGTTTTTCAGAAACATTATTTTGTATGTGTAAAATTAGTAATACTCGGAAAAATATATTGAGTACTTGTAGAATAATAATTTGTGAAAAAAATATTGAAGAATCCTTTATGTTATTCCTGGAATAGTTTTTTAAACAAAAATTGAGATTGGATGGATTTTCAGAAGTTGTTCATGCTAAAATTGCAGGATTAACATTTAGAAAAAAAATGTTGAGTATGAATTGTATAATTCTGTTCGAATTTTTTTCTTAAAATCCTCAGAAGAATCGGTAGTGTTATATATAGATTTTTTTTAAATACTTGGTTGAATCTATGGTAGGTTTTACAGAAGAAAACTTATGCCAAATCCCATGGGAAAATCTTTGGAAAAATTTCTTGGAATGTTTTCGAGTATTTTAGTACAAGTGTTGGAAAGAATAGCTGAACGTATTTGATTATTATTTTCATAGGAATATTCTTGTCGGGATAGTTTTGGATGCCTGGGAGAGAGCAACATCAAAACGGGTTCTAGAAGAATCTAAACACTTGAAGAAGCACTCGAAGAACTTTCTGTGAAAAAATGCAGAGAGGTCTGAGGACAACCGCTCGAAGAAATCACTAAAAACATTTCCCCAATTGAATCAGGTGTTATTTCTCAGAAATAAAAATCTTGTGAAATATCGGGAGTCTATTGATTCTTCCCGGACAGAATAATTTGATGATTGTTTTTTTTTTTTTTGGCAGGAAATCCTTGTTTATTTCAGCTGATAAGTCTCAAAGTATACCTTAAAGAAATTCCGAGATAAATCTGAAGAGAAACTTTAGGAAGAACCCCAATGGCAACGTTGGAAGTTTTTTTTCCAATCCTGGAGACAATTCTGATGAGACTCATAGAATATATAATACTATTTCTTGGAGAAATTTCATGTCATTCTAGATAATTCTAAACAAATTATTAAAGAAATGGTATTTCAAACTAACAATTGGAATTTAATAGTAAAAGTACGTAGAGGGCTTTGCCGGAGAATTTTTCTTCAAGAATTTCTTAGGCACTCTCTGGCGAAATCCTTTAAGAGATTTATCTGTCTATCTGATAGAAATTGCTTGGGAAATTTTCTGGTGGGATCTGAAAGAATAGCAACTACAGGACAAGTTTAAATGATTTTTTATGGGAATCCCAAGAGGAACTCAGTGATGACCGGTAAAGGAGTTCTTGGAGAAAGCACTGATACAGGATGGAAATTACTCATAAAGGACTTGGCAACTTTGGTAAAAATAAAAGCTCTCAGTTAATAACTGTGGAAGTGCTCATTGAACACTAATCTGAGAAATAGGCTCTGTCCCAGTGAGAACATAATGCCAAGAAGAAGAATAATAATCGATTGCTGCCTTTTGAATATTTTTGCCAAAATAGTAAGTAATAATCAATTGCTTCCGAGTATTGCTCCACTCGTTTGAATATTGCTACATCCCCTACAGAAACATTTTGTGCCTATTGGTGATTCTAAACTGTTTGAGATATTGCCATATTCAAAACGAGTACCTACCACAATATTCGGTTTAGCACTTCCATATATATGGCGGATGGTGTACATGGAACAAGTTATTAATTTTAAGTGCATCAGTAGATAAAATACCACGGAGTTCTTGCCAAGACTTCGTGGAGCACCAAATGCTCCGGGAAGCACGATAATGGGTTATGTTGATATAATTTACAGCATTATCCTTCTACCCTTGGACGGAATCACATGTTCCGAAGAATGGCCATTCTTTTCATTTTTGCTTTTTCTAGTGAAAGTTTAAAAACCCTCTCTGGAACGAAATTTTGAATCCAGATATTCACTTTTCCTTCGTGATAATAATCATAATCAAAGAAGAGACATTCTAAGAGATTTTTTTCCAAGAGGGTGTTCAAGAACTTCTTTGATAAGAAGATTTACCCTCAAGAACAAAATTTGCAATCTAAACGAAAGCGTGCAGTCGAAATCATTTGCTGTATCAAATAGGTCTCATAGAAAAGAATCACTGAGTGATGCTCTCAGTCATACGACATGCGCCTTTCTTCGTACGTGCCGTTTCGTTTCTCACGTCTTGCTTTTCTATTTTTAGCCCAAGCATATTTCTGATAGTTGTATCGTGTGGATATTATATCGGTTCGAGCTTCTACCTGGTGTTGCAACATTGTTTGTAGGGGTCTTTAATTAATTACGTAAAGGATTATGGAGGTATGGGGTGTTTCAGATAACTTACGCACCACACAGTTTATTACAAATTTTCATACTTTTTCTTCTTGGCGAAGAAGGACGAAGAGGACATAATCCTCACTGGGACAGAGCCAGCTTAGTGTTCAATGAGTACTTCCACAGTTATTGACAGCGAGCTTTCTCTGCAAAAGTTGATATTTTTGCATTCGTATATCGTTTGGTAGGTACGATGATCGTCTATGCTCAGGGAAGTCAAGGAAATTTCCATTACGAAAAGATCCTGAACCGACCGGGAATCGAACCTAGACACCTTCAGCATGGCTGTGATTTATAGCCGTGGACTCTAACCACTCGGCTAAGGAAGGCCTCTAAATTTTTCATACAAAAAATGTTACACCGGTGGGTGGCTCTGAAAAACCGCCAAAATTGTCTGTCGTAATTAATGGACAACCCCTAAATCCACTCCATCTCGCCGTACAATAGTCAAGAAGTCGCCTTTGTTCGGTTCAATGCAGTTTCGTCAAAATTAGATTGTCAAATTAATAAGTTTGATTGCCAACATTGGATGGCAACTTCCCGGCTGATTCGCATCAATTTTTTTCACAAACTGAACTGGATGCTTTCACTGGAGCGTGACTGCGCTGGCCGAACTGGTCAGCTGTTTCGATTGAGCTCGGATTTATGATGACCGTTTCGGCGGAGAATGGGACGGAAAAGTCGATAATTGCAATTTGCAATTTGTGCTCCGATCGTTTCGCATGGAGCTCACGATCACTTTGTAGTTAAGCGATAGCAGTTTGTGCCGGGTTGTTTTAGAGCTATTCGTGCCGCACGGTTGAACTTCAAGCGACGCCGTTCTGCCACACTATGTCCACATGCGTTCATTCATCTGTTGAAACCTCTAGTTATGCGCAAAAGTTGGGTATAATAAAATTCGAAAACTTGCTTTCAGCATGGAAAAGTATGCTAAAAATTCAGGTGACTGCATTCGCGCAGGCGCAAGGATTCATGCGAATCTAGTCATAAAAAATCGCCTTCATTTGATCGTTTCGGTTTACGATGCGTCTCAAAGTAGTTTAGATGTGTCCTCGCCGCGAAATGGCATCTAACAGGCACAGGGCTGGTAGCGACTGAGTGCTTTAAAAATACAGTTAACTCTTCCTTACTTGATATTCCGTATCTCGATATCGAGTTGGAGAACCATAGTAAAAGTTGATTTTCATGGCTACCTCGATGGTCCCTTGGATCGCATTTGAACTGGTTTTGTGTTCTATAACTCGATATCTTCCTAACTCGATGGTCCCTTCAATATCGAGTAAGGGAGAATTGACTGTAGGAGCTTTGGAGATCTCATGCCTGAAAAATGAGACCAAAACCAAAAAGAAATCAAATTTATCGACAAGCAATTTATTTAACCCTCTAATACCCAAATTTTTATTTTCGGTTTAAGTATTATTTTTCGTTATCTAAAATCGTTCTAAGCACGTTGTGGGCATTTATTTATTTTTATTTGCAAATTTTTAAATTTTGGTTTTTGATTTTTATAATTTTTATTTTTGAACATCCCTTGCTTTTTTCATTTTTTCTTGAAGCCTTTTCTAGTTGTTAATTTGTGGCAATAATAAAAATTTAAATTGTAACGGTATTTTTAAAAATATTAAATTTTTATTTTTTTTCCGGAGCGTATTTTATTTTCCGTGTAACTAACGGAAAAACAGGTTTGAAATGATTTTAATACCACCAGGCTCTTCGTTTGTGATAGGTGAATCGTAGAAAAATATAAAAGGTATGATTTTTTATATTACACGTAAAATGAAGCCCAGGCATTTGTAAGTTATATAAGAATGCAATTTTTCAAACAATTTCTAAAAATACAAAAAAGTTTCAAAAGCCATAAAAAACTTTTCTTATATGCGTGTTATGAGTCAAGGTATGAGCCAAAAATAAAATCATTTTGATTTACGAGCTAAGAAAAAATACAAAAAATTCCAAAGTGTACCCCGTCTAAAGGCGGGGTTGGGTATTAGAGGGTTAATGGTAGTCCCAACAGTTTTTGGAAATTCCTCTTGACATTACGACAATAATTACTGCTTGTATTACTGTATTTTTTTGTTTCAGGATTCAATCCGAAATTATTTCAGGTGTTTGTTCGAATTATCCTCCATATGACTCCGACGATTTTTTTTTTTTAAGGCACTCCGTGCTCGTGGCCACTACTGTGCCGGAATCAGTTTACCTGTATCTTCCTTACCGATACAGTTCTATTTTTAACTTATCTATATTTACATCTGCTTTCACTCTCTTCTGCTCCTTTGCACTCACACCGGGCAGGTAGGAGAGTGCTCTGCTGTTGGTCCAATCGATTTCCATAAGCCATAAGTCCATTACGCAAAATTATCGTGCAATCACCATCCTAAACGCCGCCTATAAAGTGCTATCCCAGATTCTCTTCCGTCGTCTATCACCTATAGCAAACGAGTTCGTGGGAAGTTATCAAGCAGGTTTCATCGACGGCCGCTCGACAACGGACCAGATCTTTTCCGTGCGGCAAATCCTCCAGAAATGCCGTGAATACCAGGTCCCTACGCACCATTTGTTCATCGATTTCAAGGCGGCATACGATAGTATCGACCGCATAGAACTATGGAAAATCATGGACGAGAACAGCTTTCCCGGGAAGCTCACAAGATTGATCAGAGCAACGATGGACGGTGTGCAAAACTGCGTGAAGATCTCGGGCGAACACTCCAGTTCGTTCGAGTCTCGGCGGGGACTACGACAGGGCGACGGACTTTCGTGCCTGTTGTTCAATATTGCGCTTGAAGGTGTCATGCAGAGAGCCGGACTTAACAGTCGAGGCACGATTTTCACGAGATCCGGACAATTTGTTTGCTTCGCGGATGACATGGATATTATTGGGAGAAAATTTGGAACGGTGGCAGATTTGTTCACCCGCCTGAAACGCGAAGCAACAAGAGTCGGGCTAATGGTGAATGCGTCGAAAACAAAGTACATGCTGGTTGGCGGAACTGAGCGCGACAGGGCCCGCCTAGGAAGCAGTGTTACGATAGACGGGGATACCTTCGAGGTGGTGGACGAGTTCGTCTACCTCGGATCCTTGCTGACGGCTGACAACAATGTTAGTCGGGAAATACGAAGGCGCATCATCAGCGGAAGTCGTGCCTACTATGGGCTCCAGAAGAAACTGCGATCCAGAAAGATTCACCCCCGCACCAAATGCACGATGTACAAAACGCTCATAAGACCGGTAGTCCTCTATGGGCATGAGGCGTGGACTATGCTCGAGGAGGACTTGCAAGCTCTTGGGGTTTTCGAACGCCGAGTGCTAAGGACGATCTTCGGCGGCGTGCAGGAGAACGGCGTGTGGCGGCGAAGGATGAACCACGAGCTCGCTCAACTTTACGGCGAACCCAGTATCGTGAAGGTAGCTAAAGCTGGAAGGATACGCTGGGCAGGGCATGTTGCAAGAATGCCGGACAACAACCCTGTAAAGATGGTGTTCGCCACGAATCCGGTCGGAACAAGAAGGCGTGGGGCGCAGCGAGCTAGGTGGATTGACCAGGTACACCAGGACCTGGAGAGCGTGTGTCACAGTCGAGGATGGAGAGAAGCGGCCATGAACCGAGGGAATTGGCGAAATATTGTTGGCGAGGCTTTATCAAGATAATTGATGTAAAGCCAAATAAGTAAAGTAAGTAAAGTCCATTACGCTTGCGGTGGTTCGTTTTGCCGTGTTCCTGAGTCGTTTGAGGCTAGCTGCCTGCGAAGTGGGTCAGTTTGTCTCAGTCACCATCTGATACTGACGGAGGATGGATGTGCTCCCCTAGGCACGGTCCTCCGTGCGGCGCGTTCTGGTGGCTGGACGGGTTATTTTTTTGGAGGGGCTGGGAATTGAATCCATGACTTTCCGCTTATGAAGCGAAACCGTAACCTCAAGGCTACGGACCCCCCTACTCCGACGAATTAATACAGCGATTTTTCACGAATATCCTAAAAAATTCCGTCAAAAATTTGAACGGGATTTCTTTTCCAAGGAAATCCTTGGAATTACTCCAGAGATTTTTTTTTTTCAGAAATTTTTCGATGAGGTTATTATATCGGTTTTCCTAGGATTTTCAAAAAATTGCTTACAAATTCCTGGGATATCTTGTGGATCTTCTGTTGGAACTCCTAGCCAAACTTCTGAAGAAACTACTCCATTTCCTGGAGGAATTATAAAGAAAACTTGCGAAAGAACTCTTAGACGAGTTTTCAAAAGACTCCCTAAAGAAACTTCCAGAATAACTGTCCAGAACTGGAAATACTCCTGGAGGAACTCCTACAGGAACTTCGAGGAGAGATCTTAGAGCAATTTTAAGACAAACTTCCGGAAGACTGACAAAGGAAAGACCTCCTAGTGCAACGTATGGAGAAACTTCCAGGGAAACTTCTACAGGAGCTTCTGAAGGAACTCCTAGAAAAACTTCCGGAGCAATTTCGCTATAGCGGAATTTTCAGAGGAAATCCTGGTGAAACTTAAAAAAGTTCTTTTAAGGAAACTTCTATGGAACTTTTAGCGTAGTTGCTAAAGAAACTTCTAGTTGAACTTTCGGAGTAACTCCTGAGGAAAATTGTGGAGGAACTTCTATAGGATATTCTTATAAAAACTTGCGGAGGAACATTTAGGAGAACTAACAGCAGTGGGGAAACTTCTGGTGGAACTCCAGAGCTAGAGAGATTTCTGGAGAAACTCCTAGCAGAACTTCTAAAATGAACTTTTAAAGGACCAGGAGGAAGAGTTTTAGCGCACTTGGTATTCCTATAGGAATTCTTCCGGGAGATTCCGTTTTCAAGATGAAATCCAAGGAGAGCTTCTGGAAGATCACTTAGAGAAACTCCCGAAGCAACTCCTAGTGAAAATTCCGGAAGAACTTTCATGAATTTTCCGAAGAATTTCTAAAGGAACTTCTGGAGAAACTTCTATAGGAACGTCTAGAGGAAACAACTTCTGGAGGTACTCCCACAGGAACTTTCAGAGGACTTCAAGAGGATCTACTATAGTAAAGTTTCGTAAGAACTCCTAAAGGAACTGTCAGATGAACTCTTACGAGAACTTTCGGTGGAACTCCCACAATAATTTTCAGAGAAACTCCTACAGGAACTTCTGGAGGAACTCCTACAGGAATTGCCGCAGAAACTTCCACAGGAACTATCTGGAGAACTCCTACAGGAACTTCCAGAGTAACTCCTACAGGAACTTCATAGAATCCAAGAGAAACTACCGAAGATCTTCTAGAGAATCTTCTGAGAGAAACTTCATAAAAACTACTTCTACAAAAACTTTCGAAAGAACTTCTAGAGGAACTTCCAAAAGAACTCCAGGAAGAATTTCTAGATGAACTTCTAATGAAACTTTCGGAAGGAATTTTAGAGCAACTTAGAAAAGAAGCTCTAAAGGATTTTACGAAAAAAAACGCCTAGAGGAACTTCCAGGAGAAGTCTTCGAGAAACTTCAGGAAGCACTTCCAGAGCACTTGCTAGAAGAACTACTATAAGAAATTCCGGAAGATTCCAGAGAAAACGATCTCTAGATGAAATCCAAGGAGATTTTTGGTAGATCACCTAGAGGAATTTCTGGAGGAACTCCTAGTAAAAATCCAAGCAATTTTCGGAAGAACATCTAAAGGCACTTCTGGAGGAACTTTTAGAGGAACTCCTAGAGAGTAATCTTCTTCAGAAAAGTATGAAGGCAATAACTTCTGAAGGAATTCCCATAGAAAATTCCAGGGGAAATTATCCAGAAAATTCCGGAGGAACTCCTACAGGAACTTTCAAAGAAACTCTTACAGGAGCTTCCCGAGGAACTCCCACAGAAACTTTCAGAGGAATTCTAACAAGAGCTGCTGGAGGAACTCTCACAGGAACTTTTCGAGGAACTCCTACAAGAGCTGCCGGAGGAACTCCTTCAGTAATTTCTGGAGGAACTCATATGGGAACTTCATGGAATCCAAGAGAAACTTCTGAAGACCTTCTAGGAAACCCTCTGAAGACCTCCTAGAGAAACTTTAGGAAAAACTTCTACAAAAACTTCCGCAATATCTTTTAGAGGAGCTTCCGGAAGAACTCCCAGAGGAACTTTCAGATGAACTTCTAATAAAACATCCGAAAGAAATTTTAGAGGATCTTAGAAGAGAAACACTAAAGGAATTTACAGAATAACTCCTAGAGGAACCTTTGGAGGAACTTTGAGAGGAACTTCCGAGATAAATCTTTGAGAAACATCCGGAAGAACTTCTAGAGCACTTGCTGGAAGAACTCCTACAGGAACTCCCACAGGAACTTTCAGAGGAAGTCCTACAAGACCTGCTTCCACAGGAAGCTCGTAGAATCAAAGAGAAAATTCCGAATACCTTCTTGAGAATCTTCAGAAAACCTTCTAGAGAAACTTCAGGAAAAACTACTATGAAAATTTCCGAAACAACTTCTGATGGAACTCCAAGAGAAACTTCCAGATGAACCTCTAATGAAACCTCCGGAAGGAATTTAAGAGGATCTTAGAAAAGAAACTCTAAAAGAATTTACAGAAAAACTCCTGGAGGAACTTAGAGAGGAACTTCCAGGACAAATCCTCGAGAAACTTCCGGAAGAACTTCTTGAGGAATTTATGGAAGATTCCGAAGTAAGTTTCGGGATAAATTCTTCAGTAGCTTCCAGACGAACTTTTTAGATGAAATTCTAGAGGAACTTCCGGAAAAACTACTTGTGAAAATCCTTAAGAAATGCGAGAACTTTCTGCAATAGCTTCTGGAAGAACTCCTACAGGAACTTTCGTAGGCACTTTTTCAGAATCATCCAGATATAATATTACAGGAACTATCGGGAAACTCCTATAGAAACTTCAGGAACTTCCTAGAATCCAAGAGAAACTTCCGAAGGCCTTCTAGAGAAACTTCAGGAAAAACTCCTACCAGAACTTCTGAAAGAACTAAAGGAATTTACGGAAAAAACTCAAATAGAAACTTTCGAAGGGTCTTTCAGAAAAAAACTTCCAGGAATAATCTTTGAGAAATTTACGGGAGAACTTGTAAAGGACATGCTGGAAAGATAAATTTCTGGAAGATTCCGTAGCAAGTTTTGGGATAATTTCTACAGCAACCTCCAGAAGATCTTTCCAGATGAAATTCTAGAGAAACTTCCGTAGAAACTCCTTGTGAAATATCCAGAATAAAATCGAGTAAATTTTCGAAAAACATTCACAGAAACTCTATAGAAACTCCTAGGTGAATTTTAGAGTGAACTGCTTCAGGAACGTCCAGAGTAACTCTTGCAATAACTTCTGAAGAATTTCTACAGGAACATTCGGAGGAACTCCTACAGGAATTTCTGAACGAACTCCTACAGAAACTTCTGGATATACTCCTGCAGTAACTATCGGAGGAACTCCAATAGAAACTTCCGGAGGAACTCCAATAGAAACTTACGGAGGAACTATTTGAGGAACTTCTACAGGAACTACCGAAGAAACTCCAAGGGGAATTTCTGAAAAAAATACAATAGAAACTTCAAGCAAATCTTCTAGGGAAACATCCGGAAGAACTCGCGAAAAAAAATTCCAAAGTACTTCTAGTGCAACGTCTAGGGAATCTTCCAGAGGAACTGCTACAGGAGTTTCTAGAGGAATTTTCAGATGAGCTCTCAATAGAACTTACGAGAGCACTCTTTGTGAAACTACCAAAGGAGTTCTAAGGCGGAGTAATTTTATGAGAAATCTATTCTCTAATTTATTGAGGATATCTTGGAAGAATGTATCTTCTATTCCTTCACAGATGCAATCGCAAAGGGCTGCGACGTGTTCGTGGGATAAAACAAAGTTAGGAATCTCTTCGGAATCGCCGAAAAACTGGTTATCTTAAGTACGGGAATTTTTCATAACGTTTTCAACAGTCTACTTGATGGCAAGACAAATTTATCGACTACAAGAATAATTCTTGCATGACATTATGGGGAAACTAATAAAAAAATGTTCGTTGTAATTTTATGAAAAATCCCTGATCACATTTGATGAGGACTTCCTAAAATAATTCTCAAAAGATTTCTTTGAATAACCCTGACGAAACTTTTGAGCAATTCCTGAAACAAATTGTGCATGATTTTATAAAGAAATGTTTACTGAAACGGCTGGTTGAATAACTGACATAATGGACAAAGCAACTTTTGGAGTGAGTTTTGTTGGGTTTCTTGGAAAAGTCCTTAAACGAATCTCTTCAAAAAATCTGGAATGAACCTTTGTGGCTTTCCTTTGATGACTCCTATACAAACTTAAGAAATTTGTGGAACAATAACTGGAAAAATAGCTATAGAGAATCCTGGGATAGTTCCTGAGAAATTTATTAGCGTATTTCATTATGAAAGCAGTGCAGGAATGCTGAAGAATATTTCGGAGAAATTCCCCTAGGAATTCGTTGAGGAATCTCTGGAGGAATTACTACGTGAATTCTAGAGATAACTGATAAAGCCAAATAGCTAGGGATACCTCTGGAGAAGAATTCTTGAAGCAATTCCTCGGGTAATGCATGAAGAAATTGCTGAAGAACCAAACCTGCTTAAACATCTCTGAAGGTATTTCTGGAGCCTCTATAATTTTGCACCAGGTTTCATTCGCAAGGAGAAAAATAAAAAAGAAACTACAGAAACCATTTCGGCCAAAAATTAAAATTTAGGGACCTTCCATTGAAAATAGAAACTTTTTAGGGCTTGCATTAACACAGAGACCAAATCTGTAAAAAGGAACCTGCTACCAGCCCTGCGGGCAGGTTACATTCCCACCTCACGCGTGCTTCGCCTTTGGTTGCAGATAAGGTTCATGTGGATTAAAGTTGCTGTAGAATAAACATCATACAGCTGAGTTAATCGTGTTGAGTAATTGACTAAAACAAGGTAGGATGATTGTCACAACGTCGTCTGCCGTTCATGCAATAGACTACCGTTCTCGGATAATATCTAGACCGGTAATGTTCTCACATTGAGTGTGTACATCGCTGAATAGTCGCTTATCATTACAAGTGTATCTTTTTTTGTTCTGTCATGCAATGCTATGAAGAATGGCTAGCTTTACAATGTGTTAAAACAGAAAGCAAGTTCTGGAATAGGGAATTTTGTTGCATCACATACGTCGGTTAAGGAATTTTTATTCCGTTAGGATATATTCCTAATTTATAGGATTTCCCCAAAGGCGCTTTGGGCTATTGAATGCACTATAAAAACCAGAACCAATTAAATGATATCTCCAGAACAATTTCTCCACTAGGCTTGAGAGCATTTCCAAACCAACGAAATGTTCGTGTTTCTTCTTCCGTGTCTGCTGTTGGCCGCCCTGGTGGACGCAGCCCCGCCCAAAGAAGTAGGAAAACACTTCCTCAAAATGGGCAAACAGGGAGACTACCAGTACGGGTACAACGACGGTCACGCCGTCAAGGAAGAATCTCGCTACGCCGATGGAACCGTTCGGGGATCGTATCGGTACGTGGATGCCAACCGGGTCACGCAGAATGTAATCTACCGTGCCGATAAGAATGGATACGTTGCTACCAGTACCAGTGAGTTGTACGGAGGAAATCCAGAACCCCTTCTCAAGATTAACGTTCCAACGACCGAAGCTGTTAACCCGCCTCCAGTTGTGACGACACTTCCGACTACACAGGAACTCCCGGCCGTATCGAATTTCGACATTCGATTCGCTCCCGAACAGCTTAATGTTCCTCCTCCTCCTACTACTACTACTACTACCAGTTGCGGTGTACAGAACTATGGCCTTCCATTAGGATATCCGGTGATACCTGCGCCCTCTAAGGATAATCAGCTGCAGTTCCGTGCCGGGGAGCAGCCACAAGTTATGTATGTGTCGTTCATGATTCCCTACGTACTTCATCCTCAACATGACAATGCTACGACATCTTAAAGGTGTCTTGCATTCAAACTGATGTAAAAGATGCTAGATACAAACAGCAGATACTTTGGAACAAGGATACATTGCTCGTATAATAGACCAATCTATATTAATCAGTTAGGCAAAACAAATCCATAAATGAACATTGATAGTACATCACTCTGTGTGAGAGGTATTTTAATTGGAATTGATGACTTTGGAAATCTTTCATATGAAAATGCTTGTATTTTAGTGTTGAATAACAAACAAACTGCTCTAAGATCTCAATTTGATATTTTGTCTTTCAAATGTTTTATACTATTTCTTGATAGTATTTCAGGTCCAATTTTGTGCGAATATGAATTTATTTTAATCTTTTTTTCTTTTAATGCAAAAGTATGCATCGTCAGTATCACATACAAACTTTTTCTGATCGTGTTTGAATAGATATGTCATCCAATATTTTTGTTATAGATTAATGTGCATTTTTGTGTCCAAAGTTGCTTCTGAACTTTAAATTGACATTCAATTTGATTGCGCCATAAGGGTTTACAGCAAAGAAAAGACTGTATCGGAATTAGGTTGGAAACATTCAAAGCGCTTGATCTCCAAACGAAATCAATCATATCAATCAAATTTAATCAATGTGAATTGTACCGATTTCCAATAGCTTCAATTTCACTTGATTCAGCATTGTTTATGGAGAGCCCCTTGATCTGAAATTTGATATTGTAAACAAGAAACAAAACCTTGAACTGACCCCCCACTCCTAAAATGAACACGCAATTTATGGATGGCTCCACAGTATGATCGTACCACGATATTTCTGAAGAGATAACTGGTGGATTGTAGTATCACTAAAATTGCTTACTTCAACCATTTATATAAAATATTCCATCATTTGCGATACTTTAAAAATGATGTGGGTACAAAAAGGAGGGGGGGGGCATGCGAATCTTCATACTGAATTTCCAGTTTAAAACATATTGGATTAGATTAGATATTTTAATAGAAGATGCAAAATCTTCTTCTTCTTTCTGGCATTACGTCCCCACTGGGACAGAGCCTGCTTCTCAGCTTAGTGTTCTTATGAGCACTTCCACAGTTATTAACTGAGAGCTTACTGTGCCAATGACCATTTTTGCATGCGTATATCGTGTGGCAGGTACGAAGATACTCTATGCCCTGGGAAATCGAGAAAATTTCCAATCCGAAAAGATCCTCGACCGGTGGGATTCGAACCCACGACCCTCAGCTTGGTCTTGCTGAATAGCTGCGCGTTTACCGCTACGGCTATATGGGCCCCTATAGAAGATGCAAAATATTCAAGTATATTTGAAAAACGACCTGGGGCAGACACGAACATTCTGAAAACGCCATTGTGTTTTTTTTTATACTTTCAAGCCCGGGATGTCCCGTCTCTGTGCATTCAGTTCGACTTTTTTTGTCGAAATTTGTAATCATAATAGTCAACTTTATGGAATTTATTAACATTTGAGGAATATTTTAAATTTTCTATGAAAATATTGAGTTAGAGTGGTAAACTTGCAAGGGAAATTCAAACAGATCGCATCGAGTTAGAGAGGTATCCACTTACAAGGGGATAAAAGTATGCTAATTTGAAGGGACCACGCATTCCATCGAGTTAGGGGAAATATTTAGTGAGGAAGAGCTGACTGTATTTTAAGAAAAGTTCTGGTCATGACGACACAAAATAATTTTATTGGTCTTCGAAACCCAGCCATTAACAACTATAGCACATAAAAGTTCCATTTTTTGCCCTCAACGCTGTTTTAATTTTTTTTCAATTCAAATTTTTTTTGTTTTGTTTTTAGCGATAGCCGTTAGAATAATATTGGTTTGATGGATTAGCCAGAATGAAACTACCCTGAAAATTCATCGCTTTTCAATCCGATTTTTAAATTCTTCTACAAGTGGTCAATGTGTATTCCCTCTTGTTTTCTGAACCCAATAGTATTTTTTTAAGATTCTTAACACATTTAAAAAGAGAAAAATCAATAAAAATAGCAACAATGAAATTTCACTCCTTAAATGACAGCTTGCATTTTACTGATAGGTAATTTAAGTGGTTTTGGTTTATCGTGCATGGTTTGTTCACGATTTACAAAGGAGGCCATGGTGTGAGGATTTAGACTAGGTTGTCTGATCAAAAGTTTGCAGTTCGTCAATGCTTTGTTGTCATGGGTTTAATTTTTCTTCGTAATTATTTTTTTAATGGTTTTGGGACTCAAATTTTTTTATAAATTTTTACTGCCCATAAAAGCATAATTGTCCCATATTGATTTTCGAACTAACACCTTTCTTCATCGCAAGCGAATCAAGAGAAGCAGAATGAATGAGCTTGATGCTGAATGAATATGGTATGCAGAAATTTTCTTATAAAGATTCAAACTTTGAGCGTTATTTTCTCAATGCCTACTTTTTTCCATATGGGACAGTTAACCCTTTATGGGTAGATTACTTCCATAAAAAATATGCTTATGGTGAAGATGCATCGAAGCCAAGCCTCAAATTCTCAAGAGCACACATCTAGAGAACCAGGCAAACGTTTGTGCTGAAAACTTAGTTCTCTGGTCACCACCTGCGGGAGACTAGTGAGTTAAATTTTCAGCACAAACGGTTGTCGGATTTGTTTCCAGATTTATATTCTTTAAAATTCGTGGTTTGGCTTCGATCTTATGTATATATGAGCAAATGTTACTGATGTTTTGTTATACATCTTTGTGTAATTTTTGCCGTTTTTCATTTTTAAGGTGTAGTTAAATGGGATAAGACATATGGTGATTGTTTCAACAAGTCTGCAAAAGCTATGATTCTTTAGAAAAACAACCACTGCTGTACTGTTCGTCGTGGACATTCACAACACTAAGAATCCAAAAATTATTCTTTACATTGACCCAACTTTTTCAGGACTAGGGAAAAGCACTAATTTACGAGCTACAAGAATTCAATTTTCGGATTCTCCTACAAAATAGGCCAAAATTCTATGAATGGGTTGAAAACTAGTGCTGGGTCGAAAATTGATGCTCTTCTCCTATTAGATATGGTTCCAACTTATTTCCGATACAGTTCTTAATACCAGAATACCAGAAAACCATGTGACAAGCTCCAAGAATACGTTAAAGTTAGTCTCCATATGGTCTTAGATTATTGTTTTGACTTTATCCAAGTCATCAGATGTATTGAAAAGAGCGGCCAAGTCAGCCCCTAGGCCAATATTGTTGTTGTTCAAAAATGTTTTTGTTCAAAAAATAAAAGCTGAAAAATATTATAAGTTTTCGTTAAAATACTGTCAAAGCTCTCCTTTTTTCGGTACTTCAAACTGTTAGGCTTCTAAGCGCAAAACAAAACATACTGTTGGCCAGCAATACTTTGGTAGCGCAACTAGTTAGTGGATGAGAGATTTGTTTCGTCCTGTACACTCGTACAAACTAAGTCGAATCAATCCGTAGCAGCTGTCAAATCAACATTTGCTATCATTAAGATAAGTCGCATAAGATCACAGACAGGGGCCCAGATAGCCGTAGCGGTAAACCCGCAGCTATTCAGCGAGACCAAGCTGTGGGTCGTGGGTTCGAATTCCACCGGTCGAGAATCTTTTCGGGTTGGAAATTTTCTCGACTCCCAGGGCATAGAATATCTTCGTACCTGCCACACGATATACACATGCAAAAATGGTCATTGGCATAGTATGCTCTCAGTTAATTACTGTGGAAGTGCTCATAACAACACTAAGCTGGACACGTACTGGAAACATCAAAATACTTGCATTATTTGCTGTAATAATGGAGCATGTCTATTTAATGATCTATATGTATTAAAATAGCATCGAAAAAAAAAAAAGAAATTAACGTAGTCCTTAACGTATCTTTAGAACGCTAAAATATCATGTTGTCCGGTCTGTCTGATCACCGACCATATAAACCCCCAAGCAGGCAAAATATGATTTTAACTGCAACTTCACATATAATTTGGTTGAAATTGCACGGTCAAATTTAGATTAAATTGATTTTTCCAGCATGCTCGCAGTCTCCATACAAAATTCTTCGTTTTTCTTATAATGCAAAACCATAAAAAAATAACTTTTGAGCATCTTTATTACCATACAAGCTGGCAAACTTTCATGAAAGTTGGCTGAAATAGTCAAATTTTGAATTTTCATCAGTCAATATCTCAAAAATTCGACGTGCTATGATATTTTTGAAAACGGCAATGGATTTAGAAACCCTAAATTTAGTAAATAGCGGTATTTTAGTGCTTGAGACAAAAACGTGTTCCGCAGTGTTATCGAAGATGATTTCGAAACAACAAGCACTCCGCGAGCTCGGTGTGCAGCTTACCCACGGAACTCGACCAATTTGCCACAGTGCCGTTCCATTGAGGATTTTTTCGGCTCCCTCAGTGCCTTAGTGTACACAAATAGTTGGCGGACTAAGGATACGAATGAATCGAACAAACGCAAATAAACATGCTGAATGGTTGCTGAATGTGGATGAAGATTCTTTAGCAATATTATCGAAAAGAAACTTTGTCCTGAACTTCCGGTTTGGTGAAACGCAGCTACGAAAAGTAAAAAATCTTGGGCAGCGTAATTCGGATACTGAGACAAATTCACGACAGAAAACGATCAATCCTTCCGCTAACGAAAAATCACAGGCAACGGAAATTCCTAAAACAAATGGAAAATCGGGCTACAAAGAAAGTCTATCGTCAACAAACGATAGATTGCCAATAAGGTTTCCCGAAAAAGCTACAAGCAGTAAGATTTTTACTTGTGAAGAAAAAGATGGGTCTCCCGCTCCCCGTACAAGCCAAGTAGAGCGCGCCATCAATAGCAATGAAACTCATTAAGTTCCTGCAAGTGAACCTCCATCATGCAAAAGGTGCTTCTGCTGTTATGAGTCGGAGGTTCAAAAAGGAGAGACTAAGCGTGGCACTATTGCAAGAGCCATGGTCTAATAAAGAGAAAATACTAGGTATACAAACGCAGAACTGTAAGTTGTTTTATGATGAGAAGCAGAGTTCACCTAGAACTGCTGTTTTAATAGATAAAACACTAAATTGCTACCCCATTACAGAATTCTTCAAACGGGACATGATTGCGATCATGGTCGAGGGACCAACTTCCAGAGGAAAAACTGAGGTCGTTGTGGCTTCAGCTTACTTTCCGGGTGATACCCCTGAGATCGATTCTCTTGTTCATTACTGCAGAGCAAACAACAAATCATTCATCATTGGCTGTGATGCCAATGCGCATCATACCGTGTGGGGTAGTACGAACATCAACAGACGAGGTGAGTGCTTATTAGAATATCTCTCATCTAACAGTATAGATATATGCAATAAGGGAAACGAACCAACTTTCTCAAATGCAATTAGACAAGAGGTCTTAGATTTGACACTGTGCAACGGTGCAATTTTTGAACGAATAGCAAATTGGCAAGTCTCTGAGGAGACATCATTGTCAGATCATAGACATATTGTATTTGAATGGAATGGGGGAAATCGTCCAACAAACTTATTCAGAAACCCAAGGAAAACTAACTGGGATCAATATCTCCTACACTTGAATTCGAATTTATTTACAGAAGGTGGAAAGATTGATTCAATTGAGAAATTGAATTTGCTTTCCCAAAAGGTAAATGATCAGATTAAAAACTCTTTCAACTTAAGTTGTCCTATCAAACAATCATCCTCAAATAGGGACGTTCCGTGGTGGAACTCTAAATTGGAAAATCTACGGAAAACTTCTCGGAAGATGTTCAATAAAGCTAAAAGATCAGCAGATTGGACTTCTTATCGGAGAGCACTAAATGAGTACAATAATGAAATAAGAAAATCTAAACGCAGATCTTGGATTCTAACATGTGAAAATATAAGCAACACGCCGGAAGTCGCAAGACTTCAAAGGGCTCTTGCAAAAGATCACACGAGCGAAATTGGAAATCTAAAAAAAGAAGATGGAGCTTTTACAAAAAATCCTAATGAAACGTTAAAATTGATTATGGAAACTCATTTTCCTGGATCGATTTTGTGTGCTGATCCAAAAAACGGTGGATCAGCTGAAGGTGAAAGATGTTTTACACATACACCTCAAGAATCTGATGAAACAGCAAACGCTGGACCAGACCTGGCTGACAAAATATTTACGAAAGCTAGAGTAGTCAACGCAGTGAGATCTTTTCAGCCTTACAAATCTGCAGGACCGGACGGGATATTTCCAGCAATGCTTCAAAACGGTGAAACTAAGCTGATTCCGCCAATAATTGAAATTTTTAAGGCAAGTCTAAGACTCAACTATATTCCACATACGTGGAGACAAGTAAAAGTCATCTTTATTCCCAAAATAGGGAAACGAGATAAAACGCACCCTAAATCATACCGACCTATCAGTCTTTCATCAGTTTTACTGAAGACTATGGAGAAAGTGTTGAACGATTTTATCAACTCTAATTACATGAACAAGCATCCGCTTTCTGAGTTCCAATTCGCTTACCAGACAGGTAAGTCAACGGTTACGGCACTTCATACAGTGGTATCCAAAGTAGAAAAAGCTCTTTTGGCAAAAGAAATAGCACTCTGTTCTTTATTAGACATTCAAGGTGCTTTCGACAATGCATCCTATTCGTCTATGGCCCGTGCCATGAAGAAAAGGAACATTGATACAAGTATTATTAAATGGATTCACACCATGCTTGCAAAAAGGGAAATCACTTCAGAGTTGGGAAATTCGTCTTTCACAGTGTGGGCAACGAAAGGCTGTCCGCAAGGGGGAGTTCTCTCGCCACTTATGTGGTCCTTAGTAGTAGACGATCTTCTAAGAAGCTTAGAGGAAAAAGGTTTCGAGGTTGTAGGCTTTGCTGATGATATTGTCGTTATAGTGAGAGGTAAGTTTGACAATATAATTTCAGAGAGGATGCAATGGGCTCTAAATTTTACCCAGTCATGGTGTATACAGGAGGGCCTTAACATAAACCCATCAAAAATTGTAATTGTACCATTTACTAGGAAAAGGAAATTCAATCTGCAAGTGTTTATGCTTGGAGGACTGAAAATTCATTTAAGTAAACAGGTCAAATATTTAGGAGTCGTACTAGATGCCAAACTGAATTGGAATGCTCATATTGAGTATGTGATCGGTAAGGCGACCAGTGCCTTCTGGATATGTTCTAAAACATTTGGAAGAAAATGGGGTTTAAGACCAAAAATGATCATGTGGACTTATACTTCCATAATTCGTCCAAAACTAACATATGCTTCTCTTGTGTGGTGGCCAAAAACGAAAGAGACTTCTGCACAAGAAAAGCTAACAAAACTTCAACGACTTGTGTGCATTGCTATAACGGGAGCTATGCACAGCACACCTTCAAAATCGTTGGAAGCAATTCTGAATTTGCTGCCTTTGCACGAATATGTGCAATTAGAAGCGGAGAAGAGTATGCTAAGATTTAAACAATTTAAAAACTTCAAGTCAGGAGACCTTGTAGGTCATCTGAGTATTTTGAAAAATTTTCAATGTGAGCCAATGATGAATATGATTGGAGACTGGATGAAACCCGAGGTTAATCATGACATTCCCTTCAATGTATGTGATACATCACGTATAGACTGGGAAGTCGGTGGTCCCTCAGTCCGCTCCGGTTCCATAAAATTCTTTACAGATGGCTCAAAAATTGGAACAAAGACGGGAGCAGGAATCTTCGGCCCTGGGGTACAAATCTCAGTGGCAATGGGCCACTACCCAACGGTGTTCCAAGCGGAGATATTTGCAATCACGGAATGTGCAAATGTTTGTTTGAAAAGGAACTATAAACATGCAAATATCTGTATTTTTACAGACAGTCAAGCGGCACTAAAAGCATTGAGTAGTTATAAATGCTCTTCAAAACTTGTCTGGGAATGCATTCTTTCACTGCGAGAGGTGTGCCAAGAAAACTCCGTAAATTTATACTGGGTTCCGGGACACTGTGGCATTGAAGGCAATGAGAGAGCAGACGAGTTGGCAAAACAAGGTGCAAACTTACAATTGATTGGGCCTGAGCCTTTCTGTGGTATATCAGATTGTGTCATAAAAATGGAATTAAAATCTTGGGAAGAACAAAGGGTGATGGCCAACTGGTTGGCCACCAAAAAGTGTGCTCAGTCTAAGAGATTTATAATTCCAAACCCTTATATCAGCAAAAAGCTACTAGAACTCAACAAGAAAGTTCTATGTACATATACTGGCCTAGTAACCGGACACTTTCCGAGCAGATATCATTTGAAAAACATCGGCCAGCTTGAGAATGATATCTGTCGTTTCTGTAACATGGAACGAGAAACCTCGGAACATCTGCTCTGCAGTTGTGGTGCTTTGTACAAGCGCAGATTCAAATTCCTAAACAATTGCTCTTTGCAACCTAGAGAAATTTGGACTGCAAATCCTGGAAAGGTTGTTGGTTTCATAAACTCAATTCTTCCTGGAAAAGACGCGTCTTCGATTGTTCACTCGATAAATGGTGATCAACTCTGAGATGCGAATAATAAACAGGGGTATACCACAAAAGCTCAACTCAATGGACGCAGTGGTTCTACGCCCCAACAAACAAACAACAAACAAACAAAGGATACGAAGCAGTTGAATCTTCTCCAATATTCATTGACTTTTTTTTTAAGAATGAACATTACGTTTTTAATAAAAAATACTGAATCCGATGATTTTTCTATTATATGATTGAAAAAAAAATCTTATTTTCCATTGAATCCGATATTTCCCAAAATCTCGTGAAATAGGGATCGGTGTTGCAACTCATGGTTGAAATGAGCCCTCAGGCTTCCCCATAAAGTAAAATTTTGGTACAGCCAAATGCTGATAGCCCATTATCGAATATAATTCAGGCAAACTGTTTGTTGGGACTATTAGTGCGTTGGTGGCCTGAACATAGTAGTATTTTGATAAGTCAAACTATGCTGAAAACATATATCTTGACATTACTTGATAGTTCTTCTTCCTTCTCGCGTTTCGTCTCCACTAGGGAAGAGTCTACTTCCAGATTAGAGATCTATGAGTTAATCCACAGTTACTAACTGACACCTTTCATTGTCATTGAGAATATTTTTTTGTTCATGCCCTTGAAAGACGAGAAAATTTCCAGCATGAAAAGATTTTCGACGAGCGGGAATCGAACCCTCTACTAAGGAGCTAAAGAGCTTCGTCTTGCTGAATAGTTGTTCGTATAGCGCTACTTTTCTTAATATATACTTAATTTTATTTAAGAAATTTGCAGCCAACAAGTTTGTTCACACAGCAGAGTTTCAATTCAGCAATGTGAACGCTTATTCGGAAATAATAGATTGTTTAAAATGCATAGATTCCTCTATGTGTACAAATCTGGAGGCCATATACGTACATTCCAGAAAATTCAGTGTGGCAAATACAACTTCAGACGAGTGCGTTTGATGCTTTGTATAACTTCGCTTATGATATATGTTTTGCATTTTATGTAACTTTGTTTTAACAATCAAACAAAACATAAAAAAGACGAAACATTTTGGTGTAAGCCTCCATGCAATGATTTTCAGATCGCTCATCATATAAGCTACCGCTGTGCCGTTGAGTCATTATTAAATGACACGGAAATTTGGCAAATATAAATCCAACAATATTGCGACCTATGTGCAAGAGAATTGGTTATAGGTATATTTCATAATTACATCAATTATCTCCAAGTATTACACAGTTGAAACATGTTATGAAGCAATCGATTTGTTCTTCATTTGATAGTGACACATTAGCAATTATAATTACTATTTTGCTTTTCACAAAATGATCATTTATTCGGTAAAAACAAATTGTTGAAAATGCATGAATACCCACGATTCGCATAAATATGGAGCCCATATAGTTTATCTGGCGTTTACTATAACTTCGTGTATAACTGTGTGTTGCAGTTTATATAACTTTTTTTTTACAAACAAAGAAGATGAACACGAGTGGAAGATCGCGAGACAAGCTGCAAATTTCTGACCGTCAATAAGAATTCTTACAATTTTGTTATGTAAAAAACACACTTTTTGTGAAATTTTATATTTTTCCTGAAAAGTCAAAATCCTTAGCCTTCATTTCGTTCAAAAAGATTGAAAATCGGTCAAACGGTTCAAAAGTTATAATTTTTTTAAAAATAAAAATTTTGCAAAATCGCGATTTTTCTGGTCATCCTATTTCGGAAATGGTCACCCTAATCAAAAAATCCAAAAATACGTGTATCCTTATTTCGGATAAGGAACAAAATAGCAAATTTTCACGGAATTCGGTGACCCACTAGATCGGTTTTTCATGGAATGGCTGTATTATGTTCCTATAAAATTTTGATTTTTTTTTAGTTTGTTAATTTTATTCATGAAAATCCCTTTTTTATTTCTGCCTGGTTTTGAGATACATCCAGCGATGTGTAATATTCCCCTGTATGATACTATATATACACCAGATGAACTCATATATAATCTCGCATTGGAGATTATAATAGAAGCAAATCAAGTAAAACAGAAATCGTAAGAAGATGGCAATTTGAGGTTGCATATTTTGTCAAATAATTTGTATTCGATAAGATACAGAGAGAGCCTGCTTCTCAGCTTAGTATTCTTATGAGCAATTCCACAGTTATTTACTGAGGGCTTTCTTTGCCAAAGTTGCCATTTTTGCATTCGTATATTGTGTGGCAGGTACGATGATACTTTATACCCAGGGAAGTCAAAGAAATTTCCATTACGAAAAGATCCTGGCCGACCGGAAATCGAACCCAGGCACATTCAGCAGGGCTTAGCTTTGTAGCCGCGGAATCTAACCACTCGGCAAAGGAAGGTCCCATGAGTTATCTACGGTAATTAATGCATAAATATGAATTGATCTATTTGCACAAAAGGCACTGGCAAACTGAGTTAGCATTTTCATTCAGATGCGTAACTAATAAGTTTCAATTCATTTTTCACTATTAAATTAGTTTTCCCCATCATTCATACGCACGCAATCATCGCTATTGTTAAATTCAATTCGTTCCCTGCAGGTTCATTGAAACAGTCGACGCAGTTCAATTGCTGTCATCATCTTCTGCCGGTGAATAATAATACTAGCTAATCATCAATAATGATTGTCACAGCCATAAACGTCAACCATCTCTGTTCAGTTGCACAATATCCCATTTCTCCACTAGAATAAGCTTCACCTGTTCAGTGACATCCAGTCCGAGCTAATGTGCTACTATCGTCGTTGACTATAGCGGTGAACCTGAACCAGTGGTAATAAACAATAGGGAATCGGACCCAATTCTTGACACTTTTGATTCACTTCGGCAGTGGGGTTTTTTGAAAGCCACTAAGCTCATATTTGGCCACAATATGCGTCGTATTGAAGCGCTCCTTGTTTCAAACGATTCGGCCGAGAAAAACCCCCCATGCCAAAGTGAATCATGGAAGTGCCCAAGTAGCTCTGCACCCTAACTCAAATCTCTCATGGATGTACGTAGGAACCTACAACGGCATATCGATAATCGACGCCAAGCTAACTTCGTTCATTAGATTCGGCATTAGCAGCGCTTTAAAATAATATGGAACATATATACATAAAAAGCACGTGCTCCTGCTAAGCCGAGTGCGCGGCTAGCGGTCGTCGTACACGATTGGTTCACTAACTGAAACGCGCGATGCGATCGCCGCAGCACAGTGGCTCATAACTGGCCGATCGTCAAATAATGAAGTTTGCAAATTCTTTCACTAATATTTTCCTTGCTTTCTATAGTATTGCAAGTGAACTGTAGAGATACCAGCAAAAATTAACAATATTGATTTTTACAAACTTCGTAGATTCTTGAAAACCACTGGTTTTGTACAAAATCTCAGTGAAATCTAACTTAGGCGTGCGAGTGAATGTGTTTTTTTCTACCCTTATCAACGAGATTTTTAGCTCTGAGTTAGTTCATCTCGGGACCAACGGCTTTTTTAGTGACTATCTCGGGGATGGGATTCGATCCCAGGTCCTCGGCGTGAGAGGCGTCTGTTCTAATCACTACACCAGGTTCGTCCCAGAGTGTGTTTAAAATAGAGTGTCACGTATTTTATTCTCGTCTCCGCGTATAATTTCAATTTGGATGGTGAAATTACAAATCGGCTGGTGCAAATATAAAATTTAAGTGAAGCTTAATTATATTTTAAATAATATTTTTATGACTGGGGCAACAGATTTTTAAGAAGTTTGAGTACTTTTGAAACAGTGAAAAATTATTGCTTCGTGATTGCTAAAATTATTGAGTTTGGTTTTTACGTCTTTGAGCGCATAATGTTATACTTTCCAAATTATGCTGGATTTGCTGAGCTGAGTTTCGCAATTGAACCAAGTTAGTTAAAGCGTCACCGAGAATGGTTTTTCCTCATGTGCGCGTTTAAACGGTTTTCCTTCTTTGCATTACGTCCTCACGGGAGCTGAGCCTGCTTCACAACTTAGTGTTCAATAAGCACTTCCGCAGTTTTAGCTGAGAGCTTTAATTGCCAAAGTTACTGTTTTGGCATTTGTATATCGTGTGGCAGGTACGATGATACTCTATGCCCTGAGAAGTCAAGGAAATTTCCATTACGAAAAGATCGTGGACCGACCGGGAATCGAATCCAGATACCTTCAGCTTGGCTTTGCTCTATAATCGCGGATTCTTACCCTCTAGGCTAAGGCAGGTCCCATTGTCGAATTGATATGCATTTTATTAATATCTATTTGATTACGAATAACATCAAATACACATTGTAATTTAACTAGCAATCTAGTGAGGACATTGATTGGTATGACGTGAAAAGTAATTGTGCGATAGTTTTTGTTTGAATATAGATGGTCAATTCTCTAATGCAATAGAACTTCTCGGAAAATATGGGAATCCCGGGAAATAGAGATTTACTTCTAGAAAAACGATAATCCCGGGATACTTTACCGGTATTGCGAACCCTCACAAGAAATGTCGAATTTCCAATAGTTTACATCAAAACACTTTCAAAACTCATATTTTGTTGATGAAGAGGAATTGTTTGTAATCCAGACTTTCGTACTTTTGACCAATATTTGTACGCAGTGCGACCACGGTGCGCCGCTGGGAAAATGCGAAGGAGGAACTGTTTACGCTGGTTGAGCAAAGCGCATGCAAATTATACGGTTTACGTTCGTGGTGACGATTTGGTCGCAGGATTTTGACGATGAACTTGGATAAGAGGTGAACAGCTGCTATTGCTGTTGCACACACGTTCGGTCGGTTGCACCAGCCAGCAGCGCAGAAGAGTGCTAACTCTGAAACTGGGCTTTCCGTGACCTTACGTAACGGCAGTTGAAGTGCGATGAAACGCTTTTCGGGTGTGAAGAAATGCAACGCAATGGGCAATATGTGCAAATTGAGCAATAGAATTGTTTTGGGAATTAGATCGCACCGGTTTCGTGATTCCGATCGATACCTGTGATAAAACGAGCAATTAATTATTAAGCGAGACGATGTGCTAAGGGGATAGCAATTAGCGATTAATGCTAGTTTTTAATCGGCGTTTCATTGCATTATGGGAGTTTGTGAGTAACTTGCGGCTTGCGTAGCAACGCAAGCTACGTAAAGGGAATAGTGAGATAATACTATCGATAAGGGAGATACATCAGTAACAATACATAGATATACATGCTGCAACAAGTTTTAGCTTCTGAATTATCAATCAGGTCGCCGGTAGCAGTCTAGATTTTGTACTATTTGTCATCTGGTAGTTTCCATTCGATACTATGATTTCGACACATGAGTTCACGTACATCAGGAAATACATTCATATGCTAGGATTTCCCAGCTCTGTCATTGAATGTTGTACTTGGCACCTCGAAAAAAAAAAATATGAGTAAGCATTCTAGACTAGAATGATTAAGAAGAACATGCGTATAGATGTTTGAAAAATTTGATAATTGCTGCTTCGTAATTAAACAGATCCAGCCAAAACTACCTATTATGTATCAGAAGGCGCACCAGAGGCACTTCTTCTTCTTGGCATTAAGGCCTCAGTGGGACAGAGCCTGCATCTCAGCTTTGTATTCAATGAGCACTTCCAAAGGTATTGACTGAGAGCTTTTTTTGCCTAAAGTGGCCATTTTCTCATGCGTATATCGCGTGGCAGGTACGATGATACTCTATGCCCAGGGAAGTCAAGGATATATCTACTACGAAAAGATCCTGGACCTACCGGGAATCGAAACCAGACACCTCCAGCATGGCTTTGCTTTGTAGCCGCAGACTCTAACCCCTCGGCTAAGGAAGGCCCATGCACCAGAGGCACGTTAGGAGATTATGATGCTAATTAGGAGATTTGTGACATAAATATACCGCTTTGTAGCAAATTCCGAACGCGTCTCATATTCCGAATATTTGGCTTTTAACAGCGATCTTTCAAGAATACCTCTAAAATTTGTATATGCATTTCGAATCAAATAAATTGCATTCGTTCGATGTATCCTTGAATCGTAATGACCATAAAACACGTGTTGGTTTGATAATTGTTCGTGATGTGAACAAGCGATCGTTATTATAGTCTCTATCGGGAGCATTTTTTAACCACGAAAAATCGTTTATATCGCGATTTCTTTCTTTGTTTTTCGTTGGTTTTGCACCATTTTTCCATATGTCATCATGAAAAAAACTCTTATTTTCTCATTATTTGTGACAATTTTGATAAATTGGTCGCCTGGTTTTGAAATTATTTCGATGTTCTTTGGGGGACCGACAACTTCTTGAAAATCGCATATTAGTTTTCCTCGAAAGATTTGAAAATTCCAATATGTTTTTTTTTATTGCCTTAGTATACATTTGAATGAATATGCATAATTATATTTTACAACGGACTCTCATCAAAGTACTGTTTTGAAAAGCAAATAACCAAACATGAGAAAAACTTTGACTTTGACTTCTAGTTGGTCTTTTAATTACGGAATATATCCGAAACAAGTTGGCAAATGCTCAAAATTGGCAAAAAAAAATGTACAAAGGGCTCTACTCTGGTATAATGCCATTTGTCATTATGGCCGCCTGGCATAATCGCGAAAAAACGAGCGTTTCATAGCATCAGTGGTATGTTATTAACAAATGGGAAATGCAATATTGGTTGATAATGTATATAAAGTTTGAAATAAATTAAGTTAAAAAATAGCTCATGCTCAGAAGAAGGGAAAATCAATATTGAGAAAGTATTTCCGAGTTGTTTCTCATTTGATCGATTCTTCATATGTATTTGACAAATCTCATTGGAATTTTTAACAATATATTTCACTTCTTTTACAGATAAGCTGTTCTTTTATATTTATTTTCTGATTTTTAAAATATAATCATTATCATTAATTTTCTTATGATTATGCCAAATAACCATTATGCCGAACGGTCATAGTGCCAAACGACTATTATGCCTGTGATATTTGGGACGATCAATATAAAACGTCTGATCAGTTAGCCGGCCGTAATTGAAGTCAGTTTATTGTTCGTATTGTAGATGAGCTCATCATTAATTAGTTAGTGTTAGTGTACAATTTTAGTTCAGTGCTTTATTGCCATATTCATAAAAACTTCCTTCTTGTATGCAAGATATTCCTATGCAGCAATTGTGGATACTTCGTATATTACAATGCCAAATGACGGTATGCCAAAGGGCACTATTCCCAACGGGGTTGAGCCGGGCAAAGTATTTTTGTTGAAAACTGAAAAGCACCATTTCGAGTAGCCTCAGTGCAATATTTTACCAGCGAAAGAGGCAATAGGGCATTTTTTAAATTATCGGACAGGTTTGGGCCGGAGGTTCTCCGATTTGTATGAAATTTTCACCAGAGGTAGAGTTCGTGGATACATTACCAATAGTGAAACTCAAAAAAGAAAATAGTGGCCTTTTTTCCCGGAAAACTTTAGATGAATTTTCACGATTTCCCTATATATCTCAAACTTCGAAAATTTATATCTCCTGAACTAGCATCATCACTAGCATCGTAGAACAAAAGTCTTTTGGTGAAATCAAAAGGAAATTTCCTCAGCAATGTATTGAAAATATAAAAAGAAAAATATTTCCCGGAAAATTGTACATAATATCAATCAACTGTATAACACTCAGGGACGCTATCTATTGATCCATTGATGGCACTGCCAGTCAGTGTGCAGCCTCTACAGTTTACGCCAACCCAACTGCGCGCCAAACTGTATTGAGAAGCGAACGCGTGTAATGAATAATTATTGTATGTTTTGTCTGTCCGTATTGTGCGCCTATATAAGGCGCACCCATTCAACTTGTAAGAATGTAGTTTCTCTCGTTTCCCCACCGAGTAGGCATGCTGCCTCTCAGAGATAATAAATCAGTTAAAGTGAAAGTCGTTCGTTTGATTTGTCGTCCGTTGAATCGTAAAAGACACAACGTAGGAAAGACGTCCTGGCCGAAACAACATATTTAGTACATATTGATTTCAAAGAAAGTGAATCTTGAGATTTGATCCTGCAAACGTTAACATAATGATTGATTTTTACAAGAACTTCCCGTGCGGCTCCCATAGAGGCTGTTAGCTTTTAATACTAAATAACGTTGCTGATAAAGGGCACACAAAAGACCTAACAGACCAATGGAGAGTGCTCGGATTGACGAAAAGCTTCTTCTAACTGGAAAGGAAAAAATTGTTTACTGCGTTACACTTAAAATGCGTGTAAAATACTACCGCCGTTAGCGCACGGTTATGAGGCCCACAATAGAACACATATTCCTATGGGATGCGAGCGGGTGGTCATCGGTTTTTCAGTTCTGTCGCCTAAACGGTAAAAGATACCATTTTGGCGTCTATGAACGAAAGTTAAAGTATGGATTGAAGAAACAAAAAAATATTTTTTTGAAAATTTTTCATGATACAGACGATAGTTTTTTTCGCTATTTTTCCGACAATTTTGTCTATGGTGAAAAATTGAGGAAATTTCCTTTCGATTTCACTAAAAGACTTTTGTTCTACGATACATAGATCAGGAGATATGGATTTTTGAAGTTTGAGGTATATAGATCGTGAAAATTCATCTAGAGTTTTCCGGTAAAATAGGCCATTAATTTTTTTTTTAATTTCACTTTTGGTCATGAATCCACGAACTCTACCTCTGGTAAAAATTTCATACGAATCGAAGAACCTCCGGCCCAAATTGTCCGATAATTTAAAAAAATCCCCAATAAACTCTACAAAAATGTGTACAAAATTTAGCCTGTACAGAAAAGCCATCAGTGAAGTATAGCAAATATTTAGCTTGAATTGATACAGAGCCAAAAAGGAATTTAACATTGTGAAGATTTTGTCAGATTTAACTGTATTCCCAGAAGCGTTGATTATAACTGTGAAAACCATACCACAGTTATGAATCAAACATAAGACGATTCCGAAACAAACGCCAAAACGTATGCCTTTACTAGCACACCATTCGTTTACATCACAGATAAATTGCTGTTATAGTGTTTCGATCCATAATATGAGTCGATTTGATCCATAATAAGGACCCTCCTCTCCCACTGATCCACATCTGTGGAGTGGACATCGTTTGAATTTTCTGTCTCAATCGACACTTTTTCGTAAATAATCGGGTATTTTGACGTGTATTCTGCAGTGCCAGGGAGATAGTTTTCTTTTGTACAGCGTCACCATGTTTTTAATCATATTTTGTTCTGAAAAATGACCCTTAGTTGATCTATAACTGTGGGGTGACTGTACTTGTATTTTTTTTTTCTAGAACACCAGCAGCTTCATTTTTTACCGCAATAAAAATATTCAAACCTTGATAACTTTTTTATTTCTCTATATATTGCACCATTATTTCACAAGTTCTCAAAAAACACAACTCATTCAAGAATCTATGTCGATATCTGTCATTGGTGATATGGTTTTAAAGATATTCCGATATTCCTTGGGGGACCGACATTCTCCATTTTGCTTTACGTCAATTCATCAAAAAATAAAATGTGGGCTACACAAAGCTTGGTGATAAGGAGCTACTCTGAAAACATCATACAAATCAGTTAAGTATTCTAGGGGATATCTGAAAATTACGATATAATGTTTTTTGAAGTTTTGAAATCTTCATTTGGCCAGGATGGTACCAAACACATGAACGTTTATTACTCAAAGACGGCTGCACCAAATTGCTTCATTTTTTACAACATACTCTCATTTATGTATTGTTCCGAAGAGTTGATATCCGAATACAATAAAAATTCTGTAGCCTGAGATATTTACATGGGTTATAGCTACGCGTCAGTCCCCCACGGAATTTCGAAATATATCAGGACCAATGAACAGTATTGGTACAGATTCTAAAACTAGAAGAGTTCTTTGAGAACTTGTGAAATGATGATGCAAAAACATCGAGAAACAATATTTTTATCGCGGTAAAATATGAAGCTGCTAGTAGAGGGGTTAATGAAAAAAAAAATTGGAAATATTTAAATATGACCAGATCCTTCTTATGTGATATGTTGATTGTATAAAAAAAATGTATTCCGCTTTATATGAGACCCAAGGATGTATTGTTTTGCTTGCCGTTTTTATTATGTTAACCCAAGATACAAATGTATGAATAAGTCAATTTTCTGCGGCATTATTGGGGTACAATAAATTTAAACAATTGTTATGATTTTGATCGATTTTTTCAAAATTCTATAACAAAATTTAGCATACTTGTCGATATTTGATAATATGCCATACCAATTACTTTTAAGGCTTAAGTAAAGTAAGGGCAAATGTCGAATCTGAAACAGCAGTTTCCTCTGAAGTAATCGTCTAACTAAAAAAGTGAAAACACACCGCTGTGTTTTGTTCGAAATAAAACAACTGTAAGTTTTTACTTCTTTCGGTCTGTCGTTATTTTTTTTACTTCTTTTTTTTCAGTTTTGACATTTGATGGCTAAATCTGATAAGTTTACACTGGCATAGCTGAAAAAGTATCAGCATACTTGCTGTCAGTAAGTTGATATAGTAATACTTTCCCGGATTTTGAAATTGCGAGCTGCAATGTCAAAATGGTTACTGAAACGAATGACGGGCTTAAGTCTGAACAGTAGCGCAACTAGGATTTTGCTCTAGGGGGGTTTTATAAATTTGAAGATATATTTTTTTATATAAACAAAACGAAGATAAAAAATTTCGAGCAGAAAAATTTAAAAATATTTCAAGATTTACATTAAAAAACGAAACAACATTTGCAAACTAAAGCTTTTCTTGTCCACCCTAAGCATACATTTTTAAATAAACTAGTCAAATGGAATCTGTTGCACTTGGTGAAATTTTCCAAAAGTTTTCTGAAATACGCTTGTGAGGGATAGAAGAACAGATCCCAAAGAATATTTCGTTTTTACATAGAATAGCGGGGATTTTTCATTTTTTGGATAGGACTGGTCAACTGAGATTACTATACAGCAGTTTCTCGTCATACCACTGCTCGTTTTATTATCGCTCTCGGTTTTGGCACGGTTTTCGGTTGGATTTTATCACGCCACAATAATTTCATTAAGTTCATACATTATACATTGTAAAATAATCCTAAACAACCAACATGTATCTATTGGACCCATCTTTTACTTAATTTTCATTTCATTCGCTCTAGTTCTGAAACAGAAAGCTCAATTTTAAATGAAAATCAGATGGCAGAAAAATCCATTTTCATTATATCACACCAAAAATTTTCGGATCCGCGATATAATCGAGAAATTACTGTATTCCGATATTGATGAAAACTACAGCCTTCGTAGTTTATTGAAAATTCAACCAAGCTATATTTAGCGTGATAGCGTCCAATAACGCTTCGCCTGTGCTGTTTCTCAAATACGTTTTCAAACATTCTAACGTTACTATAAGAACTTTTGCGATTATTATAAGCAGTTGGTCAAATACTTCTGCAGACATTGAAGCATTTCCAGTGTGCAGACAAATATTTGTGATTTTTCGGTCTTAAAACGAAACCCTTAATCTTTCCAAAGATTTTTATTTGTAATCATTGAAACTAAATAATTGTTTCTTCGGGAATTCACATACTCTCTGAGGATTATAAAATTTGAATAAATGTTGAGCCGACTAAAAGCCGACAAAAATCTTCAGTATGTTAATCAGAAAAGCGAGAAATTTTCGTTTTATAAAACTCTTCGGTGGTCTTCAAAATAGAAAGAAACAACTTACAAGAACTTTACTGTTAATACAAGTTACTGCTCCAGTGTTTGTGGATTGTAGCGTTGAATTTCAAAAATAGTTTTAGTTATCATTATATTTTTTTTGCTCTGGGGAGGGTTTTGACCCCCAAAACCCCCTCTTGGTTGCGCCACTGAGTCTGAACATTTTTGGAGGATCAAGAGATCGGTATAAATTAAAACAATACTCTGTTTTCTTATGCAATTGGCTAAGGGTATGTGTCATAATCGAAAGCTATGAATAGACCACGGGTTACGCTTATAGATCCTGAGGCCTACATTCAAAGAAGCCTTTGAAGACCCAAGAACATCCATGCTAACCAATGAGAGTTAAGAGTATGCCATTATCAAAAACCATCAATATATAACTACTTAGGCTTGTAGAACTATTTTCCGATGAGTGCTTGGAGGGCCAAGAACATCAGTAGGGTAAGTGTTCCCTTAGTTGTGGGTGTTCCTATAGTTGCGGTAGTGCCGTTTTCACTTATTTTATTGCATTAGCCACAGAACCGACACTGCCAATCGACGTATTGGCTTGTTCATACACGGAATAGTTGAAAAGAGCGTTCAAATTGTTTTAAAACTGATGAAATATGACTAAAATTGCTAAAACTGTTCTTGCTTGTACCAATAGTTGCGGTAAAGTGATCCTATAGTGGAGGATCCCGTAAGAAAACAACGGATACCGCAACTATAGGAACACAAATTAAAAATTTACCGCAACTAAAGGAACAGTGTACCAATAGTGGAGGTATTATTTTTGACTGACATGCCGTGGATTACTACGATGAAATTATTTTTCTCATTAAGTCAATGGTCGTTACTTCCCGTTACAACATCAACATGTGCATTAATTGCGCTTCTTGAATTAAGGCGGTTAAATGAAGTTCAATCGTGCTTAGTACCTCCATTATTGGTACATCTACCCTACTTATTGCTTATAACCAAGGGTGGAAATATAGTGATCATTTCAAAATCCATGATGCATCGCGATTGTTTTTTGTCCTACGATCATAGCAACAACGATTAACCTTTTGTCGTTAAGTTATCACAACAAACTACGCTCACCGAATAATGTATCATTCTGCATGTGTACTGACGATTAATTGTTCGCGAATCAAAGTTTTATTATTTTCAGAATTTTTATACTTTTACTTAGTGATTTACCTCCGAATATGCTGTTTGTGATTTTAAAACTATTCAGATATTGGTTGCGTTAAAAACAATAGCGCGAATGCGGCATGATTCAAACTGATCGCCAATAGAGCAAGGGATGCTCTTTATATCTGTATTACGCGCGCGCAGTTAGGTGTTGAGATCATGCTGCTTCAAGAGCGACGGGCCTCTTTGACCGTTCAAATACTGTGTTGTTTGTCGCTAGAGACGATTTTTTTTCCAATCTTGCTTATAACACCAGTAGTTTTTGGATAAACTAGAACACCTGTTGTACTGATTTGGTTAAGAAAATGGGGATTTTGATGAAACAAACGGTTCTTCAAAAATATATTAGTCTTTTAGAGTCCAGAATATCTATCTGACTATCCTTCTAGCATGGATCGATATCACGGTGATACACTACTCCACGGAAACACTTTTGGGTACTAAGGGTTCACTGCACTCACTTTTATGGCAAAGAAAAAAAACTTGGCAACATGAACTTGTGTGTATCTCTAGTATCCCTCACCGAGCAGGAGCACTGCCTCTCGGTGATGGGCAATAAACAGTAAAGTCGAACAGTATTCAAACGTGTTGTTTCTTCGTCGCCCGGAGTCCCGTCGGTTAATTAAACAATCACAACGTAGGGCCGTCGCATCCTGGACAAAACATTGGAGGAGTTAGATATTCTTCTACTTGAAAATGATAAATAAATCTTCATTTACTATGCCCGAACTTTTTTTTTATTGTTGAAAGACCACATATTTTGGCCTGTTTGATAACCATATAAATCAATAATATGTTTGAGATACTGAAAAAGCATAATTTCTGGAAATTACAAAGCTTATTTTTTAACAAGTAGACTCCAAAACGCAAAAACTCGTTTTACGTTCCTTCGTTTTACAAACAGATTTGATTTACGAACCAGTTCGATTTAAGAACTCCTGATCTGTTTCAAAAGTTGAGGTTTCAGTGTATAATGTAGTCATTTCATCAAAGATATTTTGAAAAAAATATCTTTGATTTGTGTGAATTTTCTTAGAAACGATTGAATTGGACAACCATATTGCTTGAATTCGATTGTTCCTAACATTTTTCGGATTCCCGGGGCATCTCAAGTTTACTATAAAGTTGTCAATTAATTCTAGATATCTGAACCATGCTTATGGGAACGCACTTTTGAGATACTGATTCTTGTAGTAGATTCATTTCTACTTTTTGAGGTTTGAAACCTGCAGTATCCAAAAATGCTATAGTCGGTTCTTCCGGGGCTTGATTTCGGGTGGCCACATCCGCTACATTCTAAACAGTCCAAAACTCTTTATTTATACTTCAATAAATACACTGCGGAACACGGTTTTGTCTCAAGCACCAAAATACCGCTATTTACTTAATTAAGGGTGACTGAATCTATTGCCGTTTTCAAAAATAACATAGCACGTCTAGTTTTTGAGATATTGACTGTTGAAAATGCAACATTTGACTATTTTAGCCAACTTGTATGCAAGTTTGCAAACTTGTATAATAATTTATTCGCTTAATTTGCCACAGAATCCAAACTTCATGTGTTTTGCAATTATTATCAACAAAGTTCGTAAAACTTTCGATGCTCAGAAGTTATTTTTTGATGGTTTAGAAAAGTATTGTATTTTGCCATATAAGAGAAATGAAAAGTTTTGTATGGAGACTGCAAGGATGTTGGAAAAATTTTATCTTAATTCAATCGTGCAATTTCATCCAAATTATATCAGAAACGAAAGTCAAAGTCATATATTGCATGTTTGGTGGATTAGATCACAAAAAAATTTGATAAATCTAACTTTAAATTTCATATAAACATCAATGAAAACAGTGTTTTATACAACTTTGGCGACCTGTAGCAAATAATTGTGACGTGCTAGAACATTTCTGAGAACGGCATCAGATTTAGCAATCCCAAATTTAATAGAGACACATAATTTGATCCTTGAGACACGCTAAATTGTCATTTTTAATACGCTGTGATATCAGATCTTAATGATTTATGCAAATTTAAATTATCTTCATTGCAAACCAATAAAGAAAAAATGGTGTGCCCTCACAAGTAGCCAGCGGAATAAGCGGAATTATTCTGGCCATTTTAAGAAACTAGATATGTATACGAGAATTCTAACAAAATATCCAAATCCGTTAAGTATTCGCTGGAAGGTGAGAATTTTAGTTTATTTACTTCCACTCAGGCCAATACGGATTGATATGAAAAATTAGACATTGAACTAAGATAACAAAATAATACTAAAACTTAATTCAATTATCTACGTAACTGACAATGATCCATATTATTTCATTCAATTTGTAAGACTTCTTCTTCTTGGTATTACGTCCTCACTGGGACAGAGTCTGCTTCTCAGCTTAGTGTTCAACAAGCACTTCCACAGATATTAACTGAGAGCTTTCTTTGCCAAAGATGCCATTTTCGCATTCATATATCGTGTAGCGGGTACAATGATACTCTATGCACAGGGGAAGTCAAGGAAATTTCCATTACGGAAAGATCCTGGACTGACCGGGAATCGAATCCATACACCATAAGAATGGGTAGCCGCTGACTCTAACCACTCGGCTATTAAAGGTCAAATCTCATTCAATTTGTTAGTCATAATAAATAAATAAATAAAATAAATAAATTAATTCTCTATTTTTAAACGTTATTCAAAAAAAAACAAACATTCCCATAATGTTTATGGTAAATATACACAAATTAGTAAATGTTTCCTACTCACCCGCCGCTTTTATCATCTGCTTCAACGGATTTAACACCATCTTGCTCCGATTGATGCGGAAACCGTGTAATGTAACCGAGCTAGGGGGGACACAAGTTCGTCGTCCCTGAGTTGGAAACCGTTTGCACAATCCTGAGCTTATCAACAACACACACTGGAAACGGTTTCGTTCTTAACCTTCGTTGCGGTCTTTTCACTGTCCGCGAGCCGAACACACGATCCGCGAAAATAAATATCCGCCTACCCACTGCACTGTAGCAAAAACTTCACGCACTTCTGCGCTCGAAAGCTGTGCCAATCCTGCGTCTCGGTTGGAGGCGGTTCACTGTTCACACACAAACCGGCGGCAGATTGCAATCAATTTAAAATTCATAGTTGCTCTTCTTCACGTTGACGACTACGACACACTTCCGTACACTCCGAATGGTGGTAGCAATTTGTGATACCGGTCGGCCACACGGTGATCGATATCAGCGGCGATGGAACGACGACTCTGGGTGACGAGCGGCGAGGTCGAGCTGCCAGTGGTGGTGCCAATCTGAAAAATGTAAACAGTCAGTCAGGGGGGTTTTTCGCTATGCAAGACCAAATCTTATCGGATTCACTTAGAGCGGTGCTAATCGGTGACACAGCATAGTGGGCAGAATCAGACCCACCCATAATCGCAACTGCAGATGATTGAGAAAACATGTTTGAAAATGATTCTGAAGCCTCCTTGGTATAGTACTAATGAGTTACGTAGAATATCCAATGTTGAAATATTGGATCAAAGTCGAATCAAATTATTAACAATTTTGGACAAAAGCCATTGCAATCTTCTATTGCCACGATAAATGCGTTTTAAATCTAGATTAAGTTAGGTTAAGTTAATTAAACGCGGGTTTTTCTCTTATAAATTCTGAAAATGCTACGGCCAATTTAATTGTAATATGTTGTTAACAAAATGTTAACATAGAACACCTAGATATAAACAAAGAATACCATTTTTTGCATGAAGAGTAAATTGAACCCAACAACGTGAAATAAGTGCGAGAATTTGTTCGGTTTTGCCCACTGTGCTCTGGATCGGCACTTCTGCAGATTGGACGGACTGTTGATGATATACCTAAGTGCGAATGTCGCAACGGAAATCGGCAGAATCTCGCCATTTCTGGAAGGCGGCGGTCTGATGTGCTAATTGATTTGGGGGTTGTTTTTCTTTAATGCGATAGGCCGTTACACACCCACAAGGAAGGATTATACAGACCGCGAAGATCGGTACCAAGAAGCGATATAGAGCACTAATCAGTTGTGCAATTATTTGTCGCTAAAATTTGTTTGAACTGTTTTGAGTTGCCGAAGTGCTTTTTTGTTTCTGTTACCCAAATAACCATGAATGAGAATGCGGATGTACGATCGACTATTTTGTTTCATTGAAATTGCGAATTGAATTGGTAAATATTTGAAGGTTGACTTGTTTTTTGTTTCTCGGAAATTATCTGTTTCATCTTTTGGGAGATTTGGCCTTTATTCAGACGAAACACTAATTTGAATCCAACAGGTTTGAGCCACGAATCTCCATCTTTTCATGTATTCGCATACTATATTACATTTATATTTTGAAATACATATCGAAATAGAACAACTTTCAAATGTTACAGAAATGCTTTGGAAAGCTGTTGGAGGAAACCATGAAAGTTGGTTTTTAGTATAGATCCATCGAGTCATATAACATCGAATCATGAAAATTTCACTGTATTTTACACTTTTTAGCAAAAGATTTTCGAAATTTGAATTCAGTGCTTCAAGTATTTTACAACTGAAAATACATAAAATCTTGAGGTACACATATCTAATTCACTTCCGTAATTGGTACCGAATGCTCAGTGGTTTTAATTTCGATAAAAAATACGTGGTCGTCATTGTTTTTTAGTTTACAAATTACAGTTAACGCTCCATTACATCGAGTTAAATTCCCCAAATCAAAGCGATTTCTTTTAGCGATAGCGACAAAAAATCAGAGGGGGTTGTGTACAAGACACGACCGCATGACGTTAACTACGCCATGTATTTTGCTGCATTTGTATTATAGTCAAATGTCATAATTGCAACCTTCCCTTATTTTTAATCCAGAATGTAATGGTTTGTGAATTTAGAAAAGATATATGTTTGAAGGTTTGTTTCTTTGTTTAATGCAATTTATCAATGCTTAATAACTCTTTTTGAAAAATTCGGTGGCCCTGAAAAGGGCCGTTTGTTTGATTAACACTGTAGCACCGAAAGAATCGGTCGATGAAAGAAGAAACAAGAATAATAACTCTTGTTTTCCACCCGAATGTTGCGCGTGAAGGTCATGTCGACACAAGAACCGCTGAGATTGGTTGGCTTAGAGGGATCCGAAGCTAGTTTGAGTTTCAGGTACTTCTCTATGGAATCCACAAACTCAATATTTTCCTGGTTGGTAAGATCGATGTTTAAATTTCCTGTCACGACCATTGGTCTGTTCTCGTTCTGATAATCGAATAAATTCCGCGTCATGAAGAACTTCTTTTGCTTCGTTGTGGTATTCGGATCAATAAACACGCAAAACAGAAACGTTGCTGGCCCATTTTAGTTATCTCTACAGCGCAGATATCACCATAATGGTCTGAACGGCCCATTTTGGCGGCTTTGGTCGATTTTCTTCAGCCATCTCGAGCAAATTAGGGAATATTACACAATCAACTCTTTAAAACACATTTGTTGGCTCTGAAAAGGGCTGATTGAATTGTTGAATTTGCGTAACATGGACACATTTTGACGGCGCACTGGTTGCGTCCTCCTCGCCCGATGAGATTTGCGGTGCGGATGACGATGTGCGCTTCAACAAGCGGCTTTGGTCGATTTTCTTCAGCCATCTCGTACAAACTTGCCGCCGCTTGGTGATCAACAGCTTGCCTCTGGTAGCGAGGAGCTGAGTAGGTTTGGAGGAGCTCTTACTAGCTCGAAAGCGAAAACAGAATGAAACCGAATTCAACGAAGGAGGGATGCTTTATACCCTTAGAATAGCAGGTGATGCTCCTCCTTTCAAATTCTTCGTTTTCTTATCTGGGAAATAGGCTATATGAAACTGATGTCTAGGTAAGGGATGTACAAGATTAGCATTATGCTGTTATTGCATCCCGACGGCACTGCAGCAGCGTCCTCGGAAACATCCTCAAATTGCCGTATTGTCAATTATTCGTAATAAATCAATTATTGTATGCTGCTATGAGATGAATTAAGAAATTATAGCAAGTATGTGGTAAACACATTAGGGAATATTACACAAATAACTCTTTAAAACACATTTGTTGGCTCTGGAAAGGGCCGATTGAATTGTTGAATTTGCGTAACACGGACACATTTTGGCGGCTTTGGTCGATTTTCTTCAGCCATCTCGAACAAATTAAAGAAAATTACACAATCAACTCTTTAAAACACATTAGTTGACTCTGAAAAGTGCCGATTGAATTGTTGAATTTGCGTAACACGGACACATTTTGACGGCGCACTGGTTGCAATCCTCCTCGCCCGATGAGGTTTGCGGTGACGATGACGATGGGCGCTTCAACAAGCGGCTTCAGTCGCGGCGACGTGTTGTTGTTCCATTCGCGTTCCATTGAAAACTGAGCTGAGAATGCGAAAGGCACTCCAGACTTGCTCGCCGACCATGTTCACAGTCTGACGGCAAAAAAAAGAATGAGCGAAGAAGCAGGAATCGGTCTGCTTTTATAGTGCGAAGCGGAACGCAAAAGAAGCGTGGAAAACTGCTTGCACGTGATTGGTTGCGTAAGAAAGGGGTCGACATTTTCCAAATTTTCAATAGTTTATTGTCGATATTCAATAGTTTTCTCCATTCGAGTAAATTGCTGCATACATTTCCGACCGATTGATGGGAAATTTTTTAAAATCTATCGATAAATTACTGAGTTATTAGCGTTCAAAATCTTTCATAATTTCGTGACGGTCGCAAAATTTTAGATTTTCAATTGACACCCAGTATATTGCCGTAAGACGTAGTTAACGTCAAAATCGCCGCGATTTCGTTGTTGAGTCGCTGGAAGCACTCTTATATGGAACCATCTAGACTGACGTGACGAAAATCGCTACGAAATCGCGTCGCTGTGGCTTAGCCACGCTCATCAAACTATGCATGAAGCGATACATCAGCAAAATCGCTGCGATTGTTTGTCGCTGTCGCTGATAAAAACCGCATTGATTTGAGGGAGCCTTTAAGGCTCCCCCAAATCTACGCGACTTTTTACGGCGACAGCGACACAAAATCGTCGCTTTTTCGTTGTTACAGCGACACAATGTCCACTCTTCTATGAAACCATGTTGACTGACACGACGCGAATCGCTGCGAAATCGCGTCGCTGTGGCTTAGATGCGCTTATCAAACAGTGCATGCAGCGAAACATCAGCGAAATTGCGACGATTTTTTGTCGCTGTCACCGTAAAAAATCGCTTAGATCTGGAGGAGCCTTTATAGAACATAAAACCAGTGCAAATGCGATCCAAGGGACCGTCGAAATAGACAGGAAAACCAGCTAGCGAGTATGCGAGAGTTCACTGTATATGGATTATTCAATTCGATGTTATAGAAATGCTTTATACACGAAGAAAATAAAAAATCCCATATTTGAGTATTTTTCAACTTATTTTGAGTTAGTGGAACAGTACCAAAAGTTGAGTGATTTGATCTGCTGGTTAAGTGAGAAGAACTCATCCAGTAGGCACTTTTTTCGCATGGCTGTAAATGAAAACAACTTCATCCCCGTCAATTCCAAATATGGTTATGACTGTTTATATAGTTCTGCTCACAGTTCGGTCCAGCGGCAAAAATAAAGACAATAACCTTTCGAACAGGCAGTTTCTCTCACTGGTCGCCGAGCCACTGTATTGTATTCCACTCACTGATCGCGTCACGCACGGTTCTCAAATGTCTCAAACTTCCAACACAAGCGCATAGAAGAATGGTAGTCAAGAACTGTCAAAACGTATGGAAAATAATTGAAAACGTATTAGGAAAATGAATCAAAAAAGTAGTGATTAGAAATCAAGAGTAATGTGAATATATAGCTCAATAGCGCAACCAGGATTTGGTTCTGGGGGGGGGGGTTGATATCTTGAAGGTAATAATTTTTGGGAAAGTAGGAAGCCAGACCCCATTCTTGGCTCACTTCGGCAGTGGGGTATTTCAAAAGCTAGAGCGCTCCTATTTGGCCACAATATGCATCGTACTGATACGCTTCTTACACCAAAGTTTCAGACAATTCTACCGAGAAAAAACCCCCATGCCAAAGTGAATCAGGGAAGTGCCCAAATGGTTCTGCACCCTATGTTTCAAAAAAAAAAAAAAAAAATGGGTTGTAGAGTTTAGTATATTTTGTTTTGAATGTGCATACTTGGTTGAACTCATTAAACAAGATTAAAATACATAACGCGTGATAATGCTCAATCAGCATTTACTTATTTGTGTTCGTTGAATATTTACCATAGCATTCGTTGTCGTCCCATGTTACAGTATTCGATATACAGAAGGAGAAAATATTATCTGCGTATTTTTTTTTAAACTTAAGAAACGATTCTCCGGAAATTCATATGCTCTGAAGGTCGGGAAAGTTTGCAATGTAATGAGCAAATTGAAAGATTATTTATGCTGCGGATGGGACCTTTTTCCCAATATATTTGAATGGATGACCAACTTCTGACACAAATGCTTCAGTAAACTGCGCACTATGGCTCTCCGAACATTCAGGAGAAATGGCCCTTCGGAAATCTAGGGGGTTGGTGTCAGGCAATGCTAGCCAACCGTAAAACACATCAGCACAGGAACGTCAACGAGAGAATATGGACCGGAACAATCGGCAAAGACCACAGCGACGGAAATGGACTAGCGATTGGAAACTCGATACGTGGAACTTGCAAATCTCTCAACTTCATCGGAAGCACTCGCATACTCTCCGATGTACTGAAGATCCGCGGTTTCGACATCGTAGCGCTGCAGGAAGTGTGTTGGACAGGAGCAATGGTGCGAACGTTCAGAGGTTATCATACCATCTACCAGAGCTGCGGCAACACACACGAGCTGGGAACAACTTTCATAGTGATGGGTGATATGCAAAAGCGCGTGATCGGGTTGTGGCCGATCAACGAAAGAATGTGCAAGTTGAGGCTCAAAGGCCGGTTCTTCAACTTCAGCATCATAAACGTGCATAGCCCTCACTCCGGAAGCACTGATGATGACAACGACGCATTTTACGCGCAGCTCGAACGTGACTACGACCGCTGCCCAAGCCACGACGTCAAGATCATCATAGGAGATTTGAACGCTCAGGTTGGCTAGGAGGAAAGGTTCAGACCGACGATTGGAAAGTTCAGCGCCCACCGGTTGACGAACGAGAACGGCCTACGTCTGATAAATTTTGCCGCCTCCAAGAATATGGCCATTTGTAGCACCTATTTCCAGCACAGCCTCCCGTAGCGGTACACCTGGAGATCATCTCAGTAGACAGAATCACAAATCGTTCTGATTGATGGACGGCACTTCTCCGACATTATCGACATCAGGACCTATCGTGGCGCTAACATCGACTCAGACCACTATCTGGCGATGGTTAAACTGCGCCCAAAACTCTCCGTCGTTAACAACGTACGGTACCGACGGCCGCCCCGGTACAACCTAGAGCAGCTCAAGCTACTGAATGTCGCAGCGGCATATGTGCTGCACCTCGAGGCTGCATTACTGGAAGAGGGTGAGCTGGATGAAGCCCCTCTTGAGGACTGCTGGAGAATAGTGAAGGCAGCCATCAACAATGCAGCTGAGAGTAACGTCGGGTACGTGGAACGGAGCCGACGGAACGATTGTTCGACGAGGAATGTAGGCAAACCCTGGAGGAGAGGAACGCAGCGCTGGCGATCATGCTGCAGCAAGAGACCTGAAAGAACGTGGAGACGGAGACGGAAACGGCAACAGCAGACCCGCCTATTTGGGACGAAAAACGCCGCCTGGAGGAGACGGAGTGCGAGGAGATGGAATAGCTATGCCGGTCTCAAAAAACACGCAAGATCTATCAGGAGCTCAACGCATCCTGTAACGGCTTTGTGCCGCGAGCCGAGATGTGCAGGGTTAAGGATGGGGGCATTTTGACGGACGAGCGTGAGATGATCTAAAGGTGGAAGCAGCACTTCAACGAACATCTGAATGGCGCTGAGAGCATAGGCAATGAAGATCAGGACAACGGAGGAAATGCCTTTGTCGGTACTGCGGGCGATGGAAACCAACCAGCCCCCACTTTGAGGGAGGTTAAGGATACCATTCACCAGCTTAAGAACAATAAATCTGCTGGTAAGGATTGTATCGGAGCTGAACTCATTAAGATGGGCCCGAAGAGGCTGGCCATTTGCATCGGCTGATAGGCACAATCTGGGAAACAGAACAGCTACCAGAGGAGTGGAAGGAAGGGGTAATATGCCCCATCTACAAGAAAGGCTACAAATTAGATTGTGAGAACTTTCGAGCGATCACCATTCTAAATGCAGCCTACAAAGTATTATCCCAGAACATCTTCCGTCGTCTGTCACCTTTAGTAAGCGAGTTCGTGGTAAGTTATCAAGCCGACTTCGTAGGCGGCATACGACAGTATCGACCGCGTACAGCTATGGAAAATCATGGACGAGATCAGCTTTCCCGGGAAGCTCACGATATCAGTGATGATGGTGTTCGCTTCGGATTCGGTCGGTACAAAAAGGCATGGAGCACAGCGAACTAAACAAATAAGACTATTTACGAGAGACACACCATTCCAATACATAATTTTCCATTTCACTGCCTCAATTCAATTCACGAACTTGGTTGAAAAAGTAACGTAAATTGAATTGACGTAAAAAATGCTTCAAAATTGAGGTTTTAGTGGACTGAATGCGATTCAACTCAAGCCATTGAAAATCGTGGTATAATTTTTGAATTTTCACGGCTGATCAATAAAGATTTAAAAAATATACATGTTTTAAGTTCAAACCCTTCAATTCAATTTAGCGATATTTTACCAATAGTTAGTGGATCTTTAGAAAGCAAAATAACAGGTTTAATGCTCTAATATTTATTAAAATTTTAAAACAGAATGGCGAAACAAACAAACTACAAAAATATGTTGCTGAAAGCTAAAAAACAAAAATTTAAAAAAAATCATGAGTGAAATACTGCGCAACGTTTAAATTTTGCGGATTTTGTGGTTACTTTTTTATTTTGAAATTCTAGCTACATAGTGCATTTGGTATACAGCAATCTATGGCAAAAGGTCGAATGACAAAAAGTCGAAAGGACAAAAGATCGAAGAACAATACAAAAGAAATGGTCGAAAATCTTTTTTCAAAGAAGGAAAAATTTTCCACAAAAAAATCACTTTCGCCTTTTTGTCCTTTAGACATTTTGTCTTCTGACCTTTTCTCTTTCGACCTTTTGTCTTTTCGACGTTTTGTCATTCGATCTTTTGTCCATAAACCGGTATACAGTATCATATACCTTAACTATCCAAGTACCCACCACATGGAATACAAATCTCCACTAAGGTAATGTGCACATTTCTGCGGTATTCCCTATCACTGCGGAATAAGAATTAAATCCTCATTATAAATTGAAAACTGTTTTTTCTATCAAGGCTTCCCAAGCTGAACCAAATAAATGCTTTCAAAATCAAACGATTTTGATCGTTGGAAAAACAATTTCAAACGATGCATTAAGAAGAACCTATATTTTTAACCGGTATCAGATGCAAAACACTAGTCTGCTTACATTCTAATGCCGTAACAATAGGAATGCACTACCACAATAATAGGACGCAATTCTGCAATAAGGACAAAGGGAAATTTATGTGATTTATGTTGCAAAATGTAAGTTTGATTTCTCAATAACTTGTTCACTTAACTATACTCCAGATAGTTTCAACACTTCACATTGCAAAACACGACAATATTTAGGTTTTGGATAATGATATACAGTATTGGAAATAAAAAAGTAAACAAATGCCGATTTCCGGTCATGTTTGGAGGCCTGTAGTTCTGTGTGTAATGATCCGAATGACATACAATTTTGTTGGCGAACTAAAGATAACGTGAATTCATCAGTTTTGGTAAATTCTAACATTTCTATACATATGTCTTAAAGTTTTAGACGGTTCCAAATTGGAAATAAAAAAGTGAACAGCATCACGATCTTTTAACTAAAGAAATAAATAGTCTTAGATAATTTGTTTACCTCTAATATGCAATCCGGCACAGTCCTAGCACAAACAAGTATGAGATGATTCTCAAATGTATTTATGCTTCAAGTTATTTAACGTTAAACTCACGTTAATTTCAGTTCGTTGTCAAAATATCATGTCATTCGGATTTTTACCCACAGAACTACAGGCCTCCAAACATGATTATTTTGTAGGAAAATCGATATTCGTTTAATTTTTATTTCCAATACTGAACGATTGTAAACATCGTGCATATGTCCTCCAGAATAGATCGGATGCCCTACTGCCTAAATTTTCAGCGGTGCCAAATTCACCACAGCTGTACGAATCGAATTCCATCTGCGTAAACAATTGAGTGTTCCAAAAAGTTTAGAAGAATCGCTTGATTGAAAATTGTAAATGTTATTTGAAATTCCTTCCGAAAAATTTTCCAGAACTATACTCAAATAAATAGCTATCCACATTCTAGAACAGCACTGCATTGAAAAGTTTTCAGTTTATCACATATGCACCAATGCAAATAATTTGCATCGCCATGGCTGATGAGCAAATCTGTTGATATTGCGTTTTAGCACTCAGTATAACGTGAGCCAATTTCCACAATAATCACAAGGATTTATCATCCAATTACCACTTTGTCACTGATTTGATAGTTTGAGTCACATCGGATGGATACTAAAAGTCCCGTAGCATTCAGCATATCCTGCCAATTGACACTAACTTCAGTCACCGATTAGCACACTGATTGATCATTAAGTCATAGTCTTCTTCTATTGATTATCTGCTTACCATGAATCACTTAATAAAAACTTTGATACGAGATCTTCTTAAACTCTTCCAACTCTCGTCACAAAAACAACAAAGTTCATACGCGCCCCTTGTCACACTGATTAGCAAATTCGAAAAATGAAGATCACGCGCTGACCGACCGTTGCGAACTGATAGACCAGGCGTCAACGTTTGCCAATTTTATAATAGTAGCATTTCCATCAACGACAACGACGACAACGACGACCTCACGATCGCCGATCACACGAGCCTCCAAAGTTCGCACCGCTCAAAAGCTCGCTGCACTTCCCTCTGCTGATATCGTTCCGCAGCGGTTGCGATGAGCTTTCGACGAGCTCGCGCCGCCTTTTTCCACCCACCACAGTGGCGTGAGCGAGGGATGGTGAACGGTGGTGCAAACAAGTGCGCATTGTACTGTCGTGTTGTGCGTGCACAAATTCTTTCGTTATGTATTTAGGTAAAGTTAGGTTAAGTAAATTGAAAGCATTTTTTTCTCTTATAAGCATGTAAAATCAAACACCAAAAAAAAAAAAAAAAAAAATGACAAATTAAATGTAATATGTTGTTAACAACATGTTAATAAAAGCTTTATTTAGCTTTACCATATTATGATACATATGATACAAATAAAGGTTTAATAAAAAATCTTTTACGATAAGTTCCTTGACCGGTGGGATTCGAACCCACGACCCTCAACTTGGTCTGACTGAATAATTGCGCGTTTACCACTACAGCTATTTAGGCCTCCGCCCGACGAATTAAAAAACAGATATATTTGCCCTTTCGTAAGTCCTAATTCCACCACTGCACTGTGCAAAACATATTGGAGGTACCACAGGCCTGTGTGCGGGTGTTCAGCGGAAAAGCCTTACACTCTCGCGCGTTTCAGCAGAGCACCGAAGAGCGAGATAGGATAGAGCAGATAAACCGCCAACTCCACGCGGTTTGTCGTGCGAACGTCACCCAGCCTCGCCGATCTTCGTTGAAGGTGCCCGTGTTCGAACGAAGGGTGCTTAGGACGATCTTTGGCGGAGTGCAGGAGAACGGTGTGTGGCGGCAGAGAATGAACCACGAGCTCGCTAGGCTCTACGGCGAACCCAGTATCCAGAAGGTTGCGAAAGCCAGAAGGGTGCGCTGGGCAGGGCATGTTGCAAGATTACCGGACAACAATCCTGCAAAGATGGTTGTCGCGTCGAATCCGGTCGGCACAAGAAGGCGGGGAGCACAGCGAGCGAGGTGTCTTGATCAGGTGCAACAAGATCTGGAGAACGTGGTTAACGAGGTTTTATCAAATTAATTGATGTAACACCAACTGTCATATTCCGAACACTTAAGGTCAACAGTGACTTCAAATGTATCTGATGGGCATACATTAGCCGATATTTGTGAAAATATTAATTTCTTCGCAATGCCTAACTGTTAGCTGTTGGGTGTACCGTTAAAAATGTTTATTTAAACTTGTTTAGTATTGTTTTATCGCAACAGTATGGAACAACATTATAATTAATATGCCGAACACTGTTTTCATACTATCTCATATTTCGAACACCTTGATTCAAATTCCGGACAGCACGAATAGATCGTATTCAAATAAATAATTTCTTTAATCTGAGCTAGTTTTACAGACCTCGAATTAGAGCATCATCACTACTCCCAAGCTATAAAATATATTGAAAGACGTTGAAATTGAATTGCAAATGAGTGCCATTTACTAGTTATTTAATGACATATTTCAGCGAAGCATTTCAACCAAGTCGCCATACATAAATCGAGTGTTCGGAATATGAGTCTGTTCGGAATTTTAGACAAAACGGTACAATGCCAAATGGAACTCAGTATGTAAAAATAATTTGCTGAAAATCTAGAACCATTATTTAAGCCAAAGTCGTTTAATGCTCATAGGGAACCTATCTACCCTTCCCTACCTTCTAATCAGAATCAATCTCAGAATGTTATGCACTCGAGGTAATGGCTTTTGGGGTAGTGGCGTTCGGGGTAGTGTCATAGAATCAAAGCGTCTTACACCGGAATTCCCCAAAGTTATGCACAATCTGAAAGACTATGGATTAACACTTTTATCGTAAATCACGATGATTTTTTTTATTTCTTTTATCGCGGATTTAAATATTCTTTAGTGATTAAATTATCCGGAGGATTTGATTATCCGGAGTGAAAAAATAAATCGATACACCAGATAATTGAGTCCGACTTGTATTTGAATCTACACATATTATGATTAGTTTAGTTCGTTTTTCATTACACAATGCAACTAAATTATCTTTTGGTACTACTGAAATGTATATACAAAAAAAAATATCATGGGTTTGTCCCCGATCTTGGTAATCTTAATGTTTCTTTGGGTCTTTTTGAGGCTCACTAATTTGAATTTTCCCAAGTTTATTGTATACTTACAATAAAATATAAATCACATACATTTTTGCGGTGCTTTGGCAAAAAAAAATCTCTAGAAGAAATTCTTTTTCATTGTGTACAGGTCAGTGGCGCAACCAAGGGGGGGGGGGGGGGGGGGTTTGGGGGTCAAAACCCCCCCAGAGCCAAAAAATTATGAGGTTTTCCAAGACTATTTTTGAAATGCAACACTACACATCATACAACTACAGAGCAGTAACAACATAGTTTAATTCGTATTTACAATGGGATTGTCAGTATTTTTCAAAGTTATATTTTCTAAGTTGTGTTAATTTTAATTCTTACACTCTTCAGGGAGTGTGATAGCAACAAAATTATCTGCGAATTATTAATACTATAAGCTTATCAATAACAAAATTATCTAGCTTTTCTATCCAAAAAAAACGAAAGGCGTTGTGTCTATAGTTTGTCAAACTTTCAGATATATTGATACCTTTCTATTGGTGCAGTATACGAAATATCAAAATTCATATAGTTGACTCAGCATTTTGCTAAATTTGGCGACCTTGAAAGCATACAAAGTGCTTGAATTTTTAAAGATTACCGAGAAGAAAAATCTTCTATTGAAGTATTTAGCTGCCGGTGGAAGCATTTTGGCCCCATTGGGAATTTCGACAATTTTTAGAGTTTTGAAGTGTGGATAATGGACATTATTTTTATTTATTTTTTGTAAATCGTGAAAATAGAATGTTATTCAAAAAGTGTTGGAAAACTGTGACTGTGCTTCAACGCTTCGATGAAATAAATTCAATCAGTTTAGTTACCGCAAGCAAACGAGCTAGTTCGCTTTTGTGCTGCGATCCGAAATACCCCCAGTTATCGTTGGGTCTGTGATTCCGGGAAGTCGTCGGGAAGTAAGTCTCGAGGTTCTGTGGTCATCGTCGAAGGTTGGCCAAGTTCTGCGTCGGACGTAGTTTACAATATGAAGTATGGATGCATGACCGTCCTATTACAATAATATATCAAACGGATTACAAGTCATCTGAAATAAAGTTCAATTGTCGTTTTGATCATTGTAAGGTGTTATCACAATTCGACGATCAAATTAAAGCAGAACTCATTTTTGACCTTCGGACTCAATTTTCTAGATTGTCGATTCTTTAAGATGTGACAATGAGTTTTCTACCGGCAGTTGAGTTTTGCAATGTTGATCTACATTCGACCTACTGCAACAATAGTGTCAATGATTTATGTTGCAAATTGCTGTGCTTAAAGATTATACTTGAAGTCATTCTCATTGTAGAAAAAATGTAATATGTATAAAAAACAATACATGACAAACACATAAGAAACAACATAAAAGAAGAGCATATGAATAGAATCACGTTAATTTATTGTAATATTTCTTAATGCATTTTGCTATGCAAAAAACATACTCAAATTAAAATCGATATAAAAAATATAAAAAAATATCTGCTCAAAATTTTTTTTAGAATTCGCAAACCCCCCCCCCTAGAACCAAATCCTGGTTGCGCTACTGGTACAGGTAATGATCCTACAAATTAAATGTACAATAATTTTGCACAAATCCCTCTGCCATCATTGGTGATTACGTTCATTCAAGAACATAATTTTTCTACTTTAGATATTGATTTGAAGTTGTTAACTTAAAATCCTTCAATGAAAATTTCTTCATCGTGATATTTTTTATGTTTAAACGGTTAGAAAGAAATGTCTCTCGGACTTATCGATATAGATCCAAAACTATTTAAATGGATTCAACGAATATGGTTTCCATATTGAATCCTCCATGAGTCGAAAGGATTACTCAGAGTGCATATAAAGCCTTATCAGGACAATTTATGGAGTAATCACATGTTACCAGAACCTTATATTGATCCATGGTATTATAGCTATGATGTGCAGCATAAAAATCATAAATTTTGAGCCGTCGTACGATATTCGAGAGAAGTATTACAAAAGTGTGCCACTGAGGCCCTGCCGGAACAGACTCCGGGATGTGCGGATGTGGCCAGAACCTCATATTCGTCTTTGCCATTATAGCTATGATGTTACGGATCAAGAATTATAAATTTTGAGCCGTCGCACGGTAGTATTCTTCAAGTGTCAGAAAATGTCCTCTTTGGGTACATTCAGGAACCGGTGCCAGGTGACCGGGTATCCGAAATGGCCAGAATCAATGAGAACCAATGTCATTCGACCTTCTGCCAGCTTTTTACTTATAGAAAGTACATAATGAATCATTTTCTTACCGCTAATCTTGAAAAATCTAAGTGAACTATCACTTCCGGAACGAAAACACCCCATGCTGTGCTCAACGATGGACGTAAAAAAATGTTGGCCGTCAAATTCAAGAATTTACAGTTATTTTATATTTAGTGATTGCTGCATTCATTACGTTATAAAGTGTATGCATCCGGTAGACGTGTTGATACTGAGAAGATTTTTCAAGCAATATTGCTGCTATTTCCAAGAAGGTGAACTTTTGTGTGTGCCGTTCGGTGTGTGAGTCCGAGTTCAGTCGGAGGAAGTGACTATGACTTATGGACAAGAAGTGTCGGTCTTAGCGTCCGCATACATTCAATACACAAGCCTACGAAAAACGAAAAATGCTGCATTTACTGACCGCCGAGAAGCTACCGTTGATTGTGAAAACGCAACTTGCAAGCATTGCTGGGAAGAGCGGAATGCAAATCCGGGAGTATAAAAACAACAAACGTTGGTACACTACATCTGGTGAGATCGTTTTAAATACTCAATATTATAGTTTTTGGTCAAGTTGTGCACATAATGAATTCATGGAAAACAGTTCCTGTACAGCGGGTTTGTATATAGTAAGTTTGGGGCAAAATAAATTTTCTTCTCGTTTCAGAGAGCCGGCAAAGGCGCTTAAACTAAGGCTCTAGAGCCAGGACATGAGGAAGAAATGCCTATGTTCCATCTCAGGAGAACAACAATGGAGTGTGCATTAACTCTCTTAGCAACGCCACTCCCAACGATTTTACCTCTAACCCTGAATTGAAACGGTTAGTATGGTTGTCCCCGTTTCTTCTTTCTTGAATTGAAATTTTTTTGTCTATCAGTTTATTCATGCGTGAATAACCTAATCGTCATGATTTTTTCAATTGCCTTCAATCCCAAAGTCTGCACAGTGGGCCTAGCCATTTTAATATTTGTATCATATCGCCGATATTCTGCAAATATTAATACTGACAAGAAAAAATCTTAAATAAATAAGGTATTTCAATATTGAAAATTGGCTGTGCAAGCGCTTAGATTAGATTAGATTAGAAAATACCCCATTTGAATCCGGAATAACTCCAGTCAATCCAATTTCCTCTGGAACACAATAAATCTTGAGGAGTATGCGGTTTGTTTGAGACCAAAAGATCCAAAATCGATTAATAATTGGCCAAGTTATGATTTCTTAAAGTTCATTTTTAATGAAAAGTCAGACGTTCGGGGTTTGAGAGTTAACCAACGAAACAAAATTATTCATAAAATAGATCATATACACCTCACTTTGTATTAAGTTGTAGCCAAGTTATTCAAAATGGTTTCAACCATATTTCTCAAAACTTGAATTATAAATTTATGAGACTTGATATGTTATAAGTTAGGTTTTAAAGATGTCAATATAAAAGCCACTTCATCCAGTAAACCGAGTATCCAGAACAATTCGGCCTGTACCCAAGTCATCCAAAAACGCTTGAACTATCTTTCTTTAGACATGGATCGCAAATATCAATTTTGAGCCTTTTTTTGTGTACACATAAACTTCAAAATATTTAGAGCATTACTAACTAATATCCTAAATTTAGGAAATCAAAATGTGCAAAACTTGGATCAACCAACTACATTAAGGCGAAGTTGTCGAAGAAGGCGAAGTAATTGAGATTTGTATGCGTCTTCGGTGATTGTTCCTTATTCATATAACAATTTTAAAGTGATGAAAATCAGTCAGTTTTTCAAGGGCATTCCTAAAAAACTATCAGCAGACTTTCTGCGTGTAAGCACATTAAGTTATACTTTTCAGGAATCTATGACTAAAGGTCGAAAGGATAAAAGGTCGAAGAATAAAAAAGAAGGGACAAAAGGTCAGAAATCTTTTTTCAAAGAAGAAATAAATGCCCACCACGCAAATCATTTTCGACCTTTTGTCGTTCGATGTTTTGTCCTTTCGACATTTTGTTTTTCGACCTTTTGTCCATAAACCACTTTTCAGAACCAATATATATAAGGACTTGGATTTTCTTACTTTTTATTATGAAGTCCCAAATACACACTTCAACGGACATATAGTATCGTCATACATTCCCATATTCATGTACCTACTACTTGAGATACGAATAAAAAATCTTCACTACTGTCTAAATATTATACAGCTGTACAGTTCGAATTCCAACTGGTAAAAAATTAAGTGTTACAAAAAGTAGAGAACGATCGCTTTATGGAAATATGAAAACGGTTATTTGACATTTCTTCCTGAAAAATGTTTCAGGATTATTTTCTGTATGGCATTATGTCCCCACTGGGACAGAGCCTTCAACTCAGCTTTGTGTTCAATGAGCCATTCCACAGTTTTTAGCTAAGAGCTTTCTATACCAAATTTTGCATTTATATATGGTGTGACAGGTTCGATGATACTTTATGCCCAGAGAAGTCAACGAAATTTCCATTACGAAAAGATCCTGGACTGATCGCGAATCGGACCCAGACACCTTCAGCATAGCTTTGCTTTGTAGCCTCAGATGTTGCCACTAGGCTAAGGAAGACCTATCCATCTTCTAGAACAGCACTGCGTCGGAATATTTTCAATTTATCACATATGCATCAATGCAAATAATTTGCATCGCCATGGCTGATGAGCAAATCTGTTGATATTGCGTTTTAGCACTCAGTGTAACGTGAGCCAATTTCCACAATAAGCACAAGGATTTAGCATCCAATTACCACTTTGTCACTGATTCGATAGTTTGAGTCACATCGGATGGATACTAAAAGTCCCGTAGCATTCAGCATATCCTGCCAATTGACACTAACTTCAGTCACCGATTAGCACACTGATTGATCATTAAGTCATAGTCTTCTTCTGTTGATTATCTGCTTACCATGAATCACTCAATAAAAACTTTGATACGAGATCTTCCTCAATTCTTCCAATTCTCGTCACAAAGACCACAAAATTCATACGAGCCCCTTGTCACACTGATTAGCAAATACGAAAAATGAAGATCACGCGCTGACCGACCGTTGCGAACTGATAGACCAGGCGTCAACGTTTGCCAATTTTATAATAGTAGCATTTCCATCAACGACGACGACGACGACTCCAACGACGACCTCGCGATCGCTGATCACACGAGCCTCCAAAGTTCGCACCGCTCAAAAGCTCGCTGCACTTCCCTCTGCTGATATCGTTCCGCAACGGTCGCGATGAGCTTTCGACGAGGATCGACGAGCTCACGCCGCCTTTTACTACCCCCACAGTGGCGTGAGCGAGGGATGGTGAAGGGTGGTGTAAACATGTGCGCATCGTACTCTCGTGCTGTGCGTGCACAAATTCTTTCGTTATATATTTAGGTAAGTTAGGTTAAGTAAATTGAAAGCATTTTTTCTTTTATAAGCAGGTGAAATCAACGCACCAGTGAAAATTCTGAACTGCTACGGCAAATTAAATGTAATATGTTGTTAACAACTTGGTTCGACTGAATAATTACGCGTTCGCCGCTACGTCTATCTGGGCCTCCGCCCGACGAATTAAAAAACAGTTATATTTGCCCTTTCTTAAGTCCTAGTTCCACCACTGCACTGTGCAAAACATATTAGTAGGTACCGCAGGTGTTCAGCGGAAAAGCCTTACACTCTCGCGCGTTTCAGCGGAGCACCGAAGAGCGAGAGAGGATAGGGCAGATACATCGCCAACTCCACGCGGTTTGTCGTGCGAACGTCACCTAGCCTCGCCGATCTTCGTTGGAGGCGGCCGTGCCGTGTAGAAGTTCGGCGCCGCCAATCAGCACAAGAAGAGAAAGATATATGCTTCTATTGAACTTGCCAATCTTATGTAAGCAAGCGTGGTTCGATGTTTGCAGTGGTCAGGAATCCTGATCGCGGACCGCTGATCGCACGTGAGTTTGATGCAGGGTTGACCAGATGGTAGATAAAGTGAGCTGATATTTTGTTTTGATTGGCGTCTTCTTTGGCCCCAAAATAGTTTGAATAGTTGTCAGTCCGATCTGGTCATACCAAAAAAGTACCGGTCGTAGGTCATTGAGGAGGCACTGGGCGTATGATGAAGAATTTACTCACATCATCACAGCGTCGATGAGGTTAAAACCGATCTTTAAATTTTCGATCACTTGATAATCAATTTTGATGAAGTGGCACAACGGTTCGCAAACATGTGACCGCCTGGCTGTGTTTTTCCCCGCTGGGATTAGTTTGACCGATTTCACATTTGCAGCGAAGCACCTTATTGATTGAGATGGATTTTGCAAGCATGATCCATCGGTTTAATTGACTGAGATTAAGAAGAACAGGAATTTTGTGAAAGCATGAGATGGTGTGAAGATTTGGTTGAGATTTTATAATCAATTGGCGTCATGACTGAGTCACTGTCATTAGCATTTAGAAATATTTTGTTTTATTCGTCTTATTGACGTCACAAATCTCGTGACGATAATCATGTAAATCTAGTTTCGTTCAGATTCATGCTTTGGTGAATAGGGGTCTTCCTCGTTTATATCGTTTTGATTCATATTACGAACAGCTTCTTTCTCTAACCACTCGGCTAAGGAAGGCCCCGAACAGCTTCAAACACTTTATTTTGTATGGGAAACATCCCGAGAAGAAGAAAAATGCTGCTGAAAATCATCCGAAAGAGGTACGCTTTGCGGAAGACGACCAAGTGATTATTGAGCTGAAATCGAATTCAGATTATCTTCTGCGTCATGAGTCCTCTCGTGGTGTAGGGGTAACGTAATTGCAAAGTATAATAAGTTTTATTTTACGGTACCGTGATGAATAAAAATCCGGACGGTACCAATATCCGGACACTCTAACAATATTAATAAATTAAAGCTAGTTTTTGGCGCTTATATATTTGCATATATCTCATATTCTTTACTTTCGATATTTTAGATCATTGTACTAGTATCTTAAATCTAGTTACCATTGCCAAATAATTGATACAAATAATATGTAATAAACTAGTTGCACCTGTTGAACGTCATTTCGTTGCGGTCTGTGTAAAGACAAGTTCGAACATCTATGGATGCACAAGTCAAATCACGAACAACGTTTTGTTGAAGAAAAAAATTGTGAAACATTTTTTAGCCAGTGTTTTGAACATAATGGTTTACAGAAAGCTTCTTTGAAAGTTTGATAACCTCACTGTTGAAGAGTATTGTGGAAATTTGTGTTTTACGGTGTGTAATTAAACTGTCCGGGTATACGATTCAGTGGTTTTAAATCCGGACGCTAATTGGAAGGCGAGATTTTGACTAGTGAAAATGATTTTTTTAATGGGAAAATAAGAGAAGATTTGAGAAATAACTTATGAAAAGCGGTGGGAGTAATCAGGCTTCGATTTACTGCAAGATAAATCGCATATATCTTTCGTTATTGACACTCAAGCCACATGCACTTCAGTTCGGGCTACACATGATCCAGTTCAGGTAATCAAAGCATTATTATTACTTACTTGCTATTATTTGCAACACGTAAAGGAAATACGTACATTGATTTGTTTGTAGAGTAATATTTAATTGAGTTTGACATGATTTTCATGAGCAATATTCAAATATTTCATGCTTTAACACGGATGTCCGGATTTCGATCCATTAGTGTACGGATTTAAAAACATCTTATGCATCCGGTGTCCGGATTTAAGGACAAGGCAAGCACCAATATTTGATCAATTTTCTAGTAAAATCATGTTTAATACTGGAAAATTCATCACTTTAATGAAGTTCTGGTTTGTAAAAATGTGCTGAACAATAAATTTTCAAGAAAATTCAAACAAAACATATATAGAAAAGAGTTCGAAAATTCGAAACGCCTTAAGCGTCCGGGTATTGATTCATCATGGTAGTTCTTCTATTTTCTACTCGGCAGGTTAGCCGTAAAACCGATAAATCTATATAAATAAAAAATGGAATGGTGTTTGTATGTCACAAAATGACTTACGAACGGGTCAACGGATTTAAATTATTCTTTTTCCGTTTTGTTTATCAAGGGTTCCGACGTGTTCGTGTGTATAAAAATCCCAGGATATTCACCGGGAAATTTGGAAAAAACGAGCGTGAACGGAGCTGTCATTTTGTATGGAATGTTCCAAAGCGTTTTTCAATAGCCTACTTGATGGCAAGACGAAGTTTGCCAGGACCACTAGTGATAACTAAAAAGTATGATAGTGTACTAAAATGCGTTTTCATAAGCTTAGCTTAATACAAATTGGGCACTTTATCGTAAATTTGAAGCGTCCCGGGGCTCTGTAATGGTCATTTATAAGAAAAATCGGATGAAGTACACATGTTTAACCCATGCAATTGTTTCTCAAAAGGTTTACGCTGATGTGTTTTCTTTAAATTCCTTGCTATAGTGGCCACACTATAGACGATTCCGAAAACTATGTGAACATTCCCCAGATCCTTCCACCACTGAAAAAAAAACTGAATATTGGTACGAGTATACTGACAAAAAGTAATTGAAATCCGTTAAGTATTTGCTGAGCGGTGAGTGTTTTAGTTTTTTTCTTCTTTAACTCAGGCCTATACGGTTTAACAATTTCAGTACCGAAAGTCGGTTTGGAATGTTTTCAATTATATAAAATAATGAAATTTTATAAGAACTTTCCATAATTAACTGATTATGTGCAGGCTAAAGGCATTATGGAGCCGATTTAATTTTGTAATTATTTACGTATTGCATTTTGCAACGTACCAATCGTAAAAAATTGGAGGGCATTAGTTTTAGGGTTTGAAAAATATTTTTTATATGTTCTTACTAAGTGCAAGTTATATTACAAAGCGTATGTTTGTTTCTAAGAAATCCTACGGGCCTGCAATTTACTTAGGGTGAACGATTTCTTGGAAATCCCCATTCACAACTTTTTAAATAAAAAAAAAAACATTTCGCAGGGATTATAATTTTTATTCGTTTAACTAATCACAACTCAAAGAAGGTTTGCCGCCAACCTATGATATGGAAAGTTTTTCAGCTTAGAAGAACTTTTGTGATTTTATTGTGTGACACAATGTTGTCCTTTATTAGCTCTTTTAATTAGATTTCTCGTCCTGAACAAAACCTTTAAATCAAAATCCTTAGTTTGTTAACAATTTAAAATGTAAATTTTCTAAGAAATTTTGGGTATTTGTGCCACAAAACTACACAAAACTACACAAAACTACCTATCCACCAACTAGATCACATAAAAAGTTATGATTGTACGAAATGAAAACACAACCTGAATCCAAAGAAATCATGAATTGCTCATTTCAGTTTAATCTCTCTTTTGGCTTAGAAGTCATCATACTAGCATGAACCTACGAGTTATTATCGTGCGTACTGTGTATCAAGATTCAACTTAATAACAAATGGGGTTCGTGGGTGTGGAATTAGTGTCCTCTCCTCAGGCGTTTAATTGCACCATGTCAAGGAGTGTGAGTTCGATACTCTATGCCCAGGGAAGTCATGAAAATTTCCATTACGAAAAGATCCTGGACCGATCGGGATTCGAACCCAGACACCTTCAGCATGGCTTTGTTTTGTTGCCGCGGACTCTAACCGCTCGGCTAAGGAAGGCCCATCCTTACCGGTATTAGAATGCCTAATTAATTTATTCAAAATAAGTAAGTTTGATAGTTACACTTCAAAAAGGACGTAACTCGAAATTCTAACGATCTTCTCATTCAAAACTCCACCCAGAGGTTACAAATAACTAAAAACACCTACAGTGGGATTCCGTTTTTGGCAACAAAGTTGAAATTTTCAGTTGCCAAAAACGGAACCGTGCCAAAATCGGAACCCATATTTCAAATTTTATTTTTCAAATATTGGTTTTGAAAGCATCATTACAATGTTGATACATCATTTTTATGGAATCATAAGGCGTTGAGACTTCGAAAAGGTTCACTTCGAAGCATTTTCCCGAAGAGTTATACTATGCTATGAATCTATAGCTCCGTAATATTAAATCTGGCAAACGATATTCTGGTCGCGTTTTTAGGCCTCAACGTCTTCAATTATTTTTTAGAATCTTTATGCATAATTTTTGTATAAGAGGGCCTTGTAAAACCAATAATCGCATAAGTGACTTTTATTGAAGAACTGGACATTTTCTTAAAACTATGCGAGAAAACGAAAAAAAATGTTTTCTTTTAAAGACGTATTTGCGAATCAAAAGCGCTGGGTATTGAAAAACGGCATGACCTTTTTTTTCTAATTAAATGAACATTTAAAATCAGTTTAACTTTTGGACTTGAGCGTAAAATTTAAAAAATTCGGTAAGTTTAGAATTTTCCTTCAATTTGTGCTTCTAATAAAGTAAAGCATTTTATAATGAATGGTTGACAGTATTAAAAGGGCAAACATAAACATGAGAAAATAGATAAATGTCTTGTAATTGTGTAAAATTTAATTTTTACTTGAAATAATTGTTAATTCAGCTAGATATATGTTGTACACCTGCCTAATGGAATCGACTGAAATTTACAGGATCCTGTTATGAAACCTCAAGAACCTTATAGGAATCTTCAGGTTCTCATAAGAAATCTTCAGAAAAAAACGCTTGAGCACTAAAGCATCTTGCCAAGCATCCGTAGGATCTCGCAGAGCGTTCTAAGGATCTTGTTAAGGATTTTGCTATGAGTTAACATCTTGGAATTCCGCTGCGATGTTGCCGAAAATTCTCAAGTCTCCGATGAAAAAAATTAAAAGTTTATTATTATTAGCACACCTCAAATTCCTCTGGGAACCTTTTCAAAATCCTCAAGCTTTCGCTGAAAATATTAAAAATACTACTAGACATTCACATTATCCCGCTTAAAATTTACAGGACGCCCTAGAGTTTATTAGGAATCACCAGATTTTGTACATAATCCTCCATAACCATTTATACACTCTAAAGATCCCTCAAGAAGCTCTCAGTGTCCACTTGTAATCTGCAGATATCCTCATGAATTCGTTAAAATTTCTGAAAAGTTCCACAAGAACGAAGAATCCCTTAAGGATTCTCCAGGGTACAGTTAGGAAACTCATAGACTCAGCTCGTAAGGAACATTTTGATGATGTTGAGACCCGTATCCTTGATTAACAATCTTGTACAGAATTCTGGATAGTCTCTTAACAAATCTAACGCCTTATAGAGTCTATAGAAAAGAGAGAACGTAGTTTTAAAAAGTTGACGCAGAAAGATCAATATACACACCAATACCACAGGCAAAAAGTAAAAACACTCTCAGTCGTATTTATCGCACGCTTCAATGGTATTATTGAAAATAAATTGTAGTTTGGACTGTATTCGCATTTGTCATGTTATTTAATGAACTTTAAAAAAAGGTTATGATACACGACATTTTGCTGTACATATTTGTATCTATTATTGCGGTGTGTTTTTACATACGCAATGTATGTAAATCCATAATAATAAAGACAGCGCGACAAAATTTATGATTGTAACTCTGTGTGAGTCATAGATTTTTCGTTGCTCTTATGTCGGTGCTGGTGCTTTGTTCGAACAAGCTTTTCCAAATCTGAAGAACAGTGTTTTTTTTCAATTTTAGCACCTACTAGCAGACTCATGTGGGCTGGTCACTCAATATGAATGCCTATAAAAAGAGATTGGTCTTAAGTTGAGATACTGGTGGAAATTATTGGTGTCATGAAACGTTGCCAATGTATGACCAATGACCATTCTGAAGTAAATAAGCGCGTACGCGAGTCCTTAGTAGTTGGTGAGATTTGGGGAAACATCGACGAAATTGGAGATCTGGAATGTAATCAGTGTGGAGTTGACATGCTATTCAAGTGACTAAAGCAACAGACACGATAATATTTACAAAAATTTACAAATTTTGATGGTATTGAAAAATGTTGCCAAAAACGGATCCATTTTGTTGCCAAAATCGGGGGGTGCCAAAATCGGAGCATGCCAAAAACGGAGCATGCCAAAAACGGAATCCCACTGTACTTTGAACCACATTTTGAGGGTTTATTCGTTCTGATAATCACAATAAACATCCGTGTTAATTTCTCAGATTTCCTTTGAACTTGTGGACTTGTACAATCAACAGGGCGTAACTACAAAACGGGCCCCTTTTTTTTAAAGTTTGGCCCAGACAGGCAGCTTAGCTATAGGAAACGACAAATGAGCACAGATTTGATGGAGATTTTTTTTTCTGATAATAACAGTCAGGGGAGCACCGTTACCGTGCCTTGAATTTTCAAAATATTTTAACTTATGCTTCATTGATTGCTCCTGTGAAGTCAGTAAATACATTGCATTCGATTATTCAAATTTATGGACAAATTATTATCAAATACATTTTTGAGGTCGTCGTTATTTTTTACTTTTTTTGGCTGACATAATTGAGAAGTTTCTTTAACAACCCCTGCACAACAGCATGTTGTTCAAAATTAGAAACATAGGAGTTGCATTTTTAAAACCCAAAAGTTTTGGCTATTCTATTTAGTATGGCTGCCACATTAGATTTTATCTGACTTTTTTTATAATGTTCGATATCACTGGTTTAGTCATTAGGAAACTAAAACAATTTCCTCAAAATTTTAGAAAATTGGAATGCAAATGGGAAGAATTACTTTGAATCGTGGTTGTTTATTCGGTGCACTAAATCTTCGATTTACAACGAATGAGTCCGCTAAATCTATGTAATTACGCATTTTTGTTAGCTTTTCCACACCTATAAATGCATATACTTGTATATGAACTGTAATGCACAGTGTTGTCATTGAAATTGTGAATAATATTTGAAATTTTCACTTATTTGCACATTGTCTAAAACCACAATTTGAAAATTGGCAAACAAAATTTTCGCGTGTATGAATCAATATGAACTCGATTAAAAATTCAGCTAATTATTTTCAATGATTTTCCAAGTATATGTCAAATAGCCCATATCTTATAATTTAGGTATTTTACATAAAAATCTCGGAGAAGTCTGTATAATAACGCATTTATTTTATATGTGTGCCACCCTAATCTGTATAAAAATATTGTTCCTTGACTTCAAATACCGGTTATATAACAGTTCCTGACTGAGAAATATATGTGGGATTATTCACAAACTTCACAAAATTGAATAGTTTGGATATCCTTACAATGTTACGATTCATACAAAAACTGAATTCATTATTCCCCCAAAGAAAAAAGAAGTTGCTAGAGGTGGATGAATAAAATCACCAATTTTAACCTCATGAAATGTGCTCTGCCCCCTATTTTTGGTATTATCGATTGAATTCATTATGATGGTTTAATCAAAGCAATAGTTTCAGAAATTTACAAAACGAGTCCTTGCATAACAGATCATCTTCTACTGTTCTTGTGAAATGGTCGACAATGAAAATTTTTGAGTTGGGGATGTTTTGGTAATTGCAGAATTTTTGAAAACTGAGGGATTTATAAATTTATGCAACTGGATGCTGTTTATTTACCTACTCGATAAGTGTTATGAACGCAGCTTAATTTCACAACATTTAACATTTAACATTTTGAGAAATCAAGTGCAAATTGTGGGCTCAAATCAGCGAGAATGATTAGTACATTTTTTTTTCTTTCATTTAAGTTAGGCTTTTATTTATTTATTTATGGAAATTAAGAGTCAAGAATCAATAATTGAAAAATAAATATTCAAAACCAGTTTTTTTTTTCGATTTAAAGAAATCTTCAGGAGAATTTATCTTTGCATTCCAAAGCCTAGCGTGACAAGTCTTACAAAAATTTCGGAGGACTCATACAAAAAACGTGACAAAGGGGAGGGAGGGGGTCTAAAAAGTTGAAATTTGGCGTGACATAATTTGTGTACCATCCCTTAGTAAAATGATTACGGGTATTCTACTGTTAAGCCGGCGACACTCAATATCAATGTTCTTATAAGTATAAGTATATAAGTTGATAAGTAATTATGTTATGTTCACATTTGTTATTACGGATTTTTTAACTGTCGTGGAAATGATTTGGATGTTATGTGATATGTCTTTTTATCAGATGTCGATACCAAGAGTGGATAACCTAAGCACAAAAAATATGCCAATTGAAAGATTATAACTTTAAGCAATGAGCATTACCCGTCATAAATACGGACTCACTTAAATAAGTATTGAAAATATTGAATCACCCCCCAAAAAGTTTAGCATTATTTCAAAACAGGAAAATTCACATATTTCGAGATCCTTATGACTTGCAAAGAAGCGATCTTCAGCAAAGTTGTTCAGGGGATCAAGGACATCCGGAAAGCAAATAGTTAGTTTTGCCACTAGGTGGTGCTAGTGAGCATGTAAAATAGCACATTATAAACTAGTTCTAGCTTGTGATCCACAAGAGATAGAAAGATCGAGTCTTCGGCAAATTTGTTCAAAAAGTAAAGGACATCCGAATAGCTGTCTAATTCACTCCATGTTCAAGTGACTCAGGATTGATTTATTTTATATTCAAAAGATTCATACTCGCAATTGTTTCACGTCAGATTTACTTTATCATTAAGTGATTCAGAATTGATTCACTTCATACTCAAGTGATTCAGTTCGCTCCATTTCCAGTGATTTATGTTTGATTCGCTTCATATCCAAGTGATTCATGTCGGATTTGCTCCATATTCAAGTGATTCAGGTTTGATTCACTTTATGTTCAAGTGCTGCAGGTCTGAATCACTTCATATTCACCTATTCCTAGTACGAATTACTTGATATTCAAGTGGTTCAGGTTTGATTCATCTAGAATGTAGGTGCATTTTCCACTTTTTCAGGTATGACTTCATGTTCAAGTAGGTTAGGGCTGATTCACTTCATTTTCAAGTGATTCATGCTTGAATCACTTTATGTACGTGCTTCAGGTTTTTCAATATCCAAATGGTTGATGTTTGATTTTATGAAGTAAATTTAAGGCATTCAAGTATCATTCACTTTATATTCAAGTGTTTCAGATTTGATTAGCTTCATATCCAAGTGCTCATGTCCAATTCACTTCATATGTTTCAGGTGAGTTTCACTTCATATACAAGTAATTCAGGACCGATTAACTCCTTGTTCAATTTATTCAGATACGATTCGCTTTATATCCAAATGATTCATGTCATGTGACACTTCATTTTTACACTTTTTACACTTTTTTTTACAATGCAGTACTGATTAATTTTATATTCAAGTGACTCAGGTCCGATTCACTTCATTTTCAAATGTTTCAGTTTTGATAAGCTCATATTCAAGTGATTCACATCTATCAATTCATTCATATACAAGGGTTTTAGATCTTATTTACTTCATATTAATTGATTCAGGTGTCATACACTCCAGACTACAGTTATTCAGGTTTGTTTCATCTTGTTATTCAATGATTTAGGTTTATTTTAATTTACGTTTCAGTACTTAAGGGCTTATTTACTCATTTTAAAGTGGTCCATGTCTGATTCATTTCATATTCAAGTGATTCAGGTCTGATTCACTTAATGTTTAAGGTATTCATGACGAATTAACTTCATAATTAAGTGACTTAGCTCAAAATTACTACATATCCAAGTGACTCAGGTCTGTTTTTTCTTTATTTCATGAGTTTCAGGTCTGTTTCATTTTTTATTCCAGTAATTCGATTTGCTTCACTTTATGCTCAAGTATTATCAAATGCTGGAACATAAGCGAGTTTTTACTATTTGGCCCAATGCGAAATCGGATGCGGAATTTAAAGTATGAACTAGTGCCACCTAGCGGCAAAATCTCAAACCAAATTGTTTATCATTCTGATGTCCGTGACCTGATCAACTTTGCCGAATACCCGAGCTTTCTATCTTTTGTGGATCGCAAGCTAAAACTAGTTTGAAATTCTCAATTTTGCATGCTCACTAGCGCTACCTAGCGGCAAAATTGCGAACCAAACTATTTGCTTTCCGGATGGCCTTGATTCCCTGAACAACTTTGCTGAAGATCGCTTCTATGCAAGTCGTAAGGATCTCAAGAAATAGCAATGTTTTGAGGTGATGCTAAACTTTTCAGGGTGATTCAATGATTCAAACAGTGATAAATTGTGTGTTGTGCGCGAAATCGTTTGAATCACTATTGTACACATGTTCCACCCAAGAAACATTAATAGTTGAATAACAGTTTCTTCAGTTAAAATAAGCTTCAGGGTGATTTGTTAAACTCTTATTCAACTAAAATGTTTGTTGGGCAGTAGTTGCGCTAGTGCTCCAGTAGTAGCCGTTCTGGAATGATGCAAGAATTTCAAACAAGTTATTTGATTTTCACATAGATGCGTTTTTCCTTCAGAGACGCGAATAAAATCTTTCGAATAATGCATAAAGATTATCTCTAGGATATTTCTTCATTTTTAAGCCGTTTTGTCATAATATCCAATCATGACTCATATCTTGAAAACTTGACATTTATAACGATTTTTCAAGAAAACCACTCAAATTTCTTCGCAAAATGATCAATTCTTTTATGGTTCGAGTCTCCTGCATTTAAAAATTGTGAATATATCTTTTTTTAATATATCATCATTTTAAAACACTGCTTCCATGAGTTGACTCACTACTTAGCATGACGACAACTACTGCACAGATAACAGATGTTTATGCTAGAACAAAAATCTTCTGAAAACTTGTGTAAATATTCAAACTAAAACACGTTGAAAACACTAGCGCCGCCACACAACGTATTGCTGCAATCATTGGTGAATATAAGAATCTTGAAATATTTCATATTCACCACAGACATCACCATGGTAACTTAGCGATAACAGCGCCACCACAATGTTGCTACTTGTGTTGCCACTTAAAATCACCATTAATTGTCTTACACAGTTTTACAATCGGACATAAACATCTGTTATCTGTGACTACTGTTGCAAGACATTTTTTTTTGGTACAAAATGTCATTCATATGACTTCTTAATAGTCATGGGGTTTTACTTAGCCGAGTGGTTAAGAGTCTGCGAGTACAAAGCAAAGCCATGTTGAAGGTGTTTGGGTTCGAATCCCGCTCGATCCAGGATCTTTTCGTAATGAAAATTTTCTCGACTTCCCTGGGCATAAAGTATCAAGCCATACGATATACGAATGCGATAGTGGCAACTTTGGAAAGTTCCCAGTTAATAACCGTGGAAGCGCTCATTGAACACTAAGCTGAGAAGCAGGCTTTGCCGACGAAGCATAATTTGACAGATTTTGGAAGCCCATGTACAAATAGTGGGTTAGAATCAGCGAGAATCATAAGTACATTATGTTTTCAACGAGTTAAGCCTTCAGCATATAATATCAATGTTCCTCTATGTTTCATCAGTAATTTTGGAAAGCGTAATGATAGATTTTATTACTGTCGTGGCAGGGTGTCTACTCATTAACAGAAATGAAATTCTCTGATATTTCCAGGTTTTCCAAGCTTAAAAAAATCCAGATTTAAAAAAAATCCCAAAATATTCGAATGGTTAATTTTAGAACACTTAAACATTTTTTTTAATGATAGGTGTCCTTGAAAATGAATTTATCTAAAATTAAATTTTAAAGTTCGTTATACTTCAATAAAAAAAAACAAATTATCTGTTTTGTTCTTAACGTGTACACATAGGTAAAAAATCAACGAAATTGACGATTTATGCTATGTTCAGACTACAGCTGTAATATAGACTAACTTGATATCAAATGTTCTTGTTATTTCCAGTTAAAACTAGATACATGATATCTGATTCAAGAGAGCCTATATTACATTATATAAGCTTATATTACCTAATATACACTGTCTTGATATCAAACGTCAATCATATTCCTTATTTCCAGTGAAAACTAGATGTAAGGTTTCTGATATCAAGAGAGCCTATATTACGTAATATCAGCTCTAGTCTAAACGTCGCACTATATTTAATTGTTACGAAAATCAAGAAGGTTCATAAAAATTCAACATTCACAATTTGATTTGATTTAATGATCTGATAGCGTCTTTAATCATCAAAGTCAGTAATAAAAAATAATCTTAGGGGAAAATAGCCTTTCCCTTAAAATGGGATTCAGATTCATGGACATCAGCGACATACCCACAATATTTTTCTGGAGAACGTTTTGTATTTTTTCCTATAGATATTAGGGAAATCAGGGCTGGTAGCAAATGATCCAATTAGAAACAACAAGTTTAGATACCTCTAGCTTGAAAAAAATAAAATAAAATAAAGAATACTAAAAGAAAACTTACAGGAATCACAAGATGAGAGTTTAATTCCTAAGCTGAACAGACTTAAATATATTTCTAAGGCCTTGTTTTTGGAATTTTGTCGTGACATCAAGTAATTCTTCCAAGAATTTCGCTTCAGATATCTTTAAAAATTCAGTTTAGAATTTTTTTATGGATAACCACATCAGGAATCATCTATCCAAAAAATATTTCATGGGTTTCCTTAGGACTTCCTACACCATTCCCATTTAGAGCATCTTCAAGAATTCGAATTTTTTTTATTTTTTTTTTGAAAAATTTCTCAATGCAGCATTTCAAGAAAATTTCAAGAAAATATTTAAGATTGTTTTGGAGATTTTGTGGATAAAACGCTAGAGTAACCTCAGATGAAACTTGTGTAAGTTTTAACACCTCCCAAATTTTTGATTAGACTTCCTAGAATATTGTTGATAAATTGTTAAGATAAATGAAAAAAAAACATTAGAATCTCTAAATAATGTCTTACAAAACGTTTTGAACAAATTACTGGAAGAAATTTGAAACGAAACTCTGAATTTTTTATAAAGATTTGAAGAATCCATGCAGATCAGGCAATTTTATTTTAAAATTTATTAGAGAAGTGTTCGAACCACAACAACAATATTTTGATGGAATGCTGGAGAAATTCCAAGAGAAATTTCTGGAGGAACTTAATGAGGAATCCTATGTCAAATTTATCCAGCAATTTTCAGAATATTTTATAACAGATATCAACGAGTAATGTCTGAAGGATTTTTGGAGCAAATGCTGAGAGGATGAATATTTGAAAAAAAAATCTTAGAAAAATGGCTGGAACAAATGAAAAAATCGGCTTAGGAATTATTGTAGGTTTTCTTGAATAAATGACGAAACGATTTTTTTCCAAAAATTCTAGAGCCTCTAGAATTTTGCACTGCAAGCAAATTAAAAAAGTAACTTAGAAGATATTTTTTTTTAATTAGATACTTTTGAGACCTTCATCAAACAAAGAGACTTGTATTAAAACAGTGATCAAGACACTAAACAAATTTGCTTACCAGAGAAATGTTCTATTTTTCGTGCCTGTTGTATTTGTTGCTTCCCCTACAAAGTTTATTACTTTTGCTTAACAGGCAGAACAAACTTTTTTTTATATAAAAACAAAATTTGAATGTTTTTAACGTATCAACTGGACGCCCAACTGGATTGCCATATTGCCTTTACCAATTTGGCAATTTTAAGTTCTAATTCCTTGTCTAAACATGTTTTATGCTGATCAAAAAAGATCTGGCATTTTGATAGCGGCGTAGCCGAAAAATTTTTGTTGATTGAGGAGATTTTGTGTCCCAAAAATGACATAGTCTACCATGTATTAATGTTTCAAAATAATTTCCCTGAGTGTAGCCGAAATTCCCTGAGAATTCCAAATTTTTCCAGGTTGAATAAAATGTCCTGATAATTCCAGGTTTTCCAAGTTTTTCCAGGTAGTAGACACTCTGCGTGGAAATAATATTGATGTTATGTGATTGAGAATTGACTTTATATACAGATATTGCAAAAGCCAAATCATAATTTACGTTCATTGACTCAAAACACCACTTAAATGTTTATGACAAATGAGTCAACGCATTCTAAACACATGTTTCCGTGTGCTGTAACTTCGCGCGCAGAAAACAACGCAGCCATTCTAGGTTGTCATCGGAACGCAGCCATCTGCTTAATCCAACGCCCTTCAGAAATTTATTGCCGGCTGGCTAGCATTTTGACACGTTCGAATGGGAATGGCAACCAAAACAAATCTTTCTGCCGTGGCGAATGGTTGTGTTTTTGCCGCTGCCGTGTCGATTGCTGCTTCCTTCCATTTGAACTTTGCGTTTTGTGCTCTGTTCGCTTTTCGTCTGTCGTGATAAGGTGAGAATTTTTTTATTGCCCACTTCATGTCTGCTGAAAATTTGAGCTGGTGAAGTTTTGGCTTTGGGTTAATTATTGATTGATTTACATTTTTATAGATCGTTATACAGTGTTCAATATGGAAGTGGACGGAAATACGGTTTTGGCAAGGTCATTGAAGGAACAAGTAAGTAGTTGCAGTGAATTGAAATATTCAGGTGTATGAGTTTTGCTTCCCCGATGATGATGAATCGCTTTTGTTGAATTTTTGACTTTGTATATTATCTAACCAATTTTCAGGATTGAAATATTATAAAAAATGTACGTTTTATCCTCCAGTATGCTGGTGAAAGGACTTTGGAATCGTTGATTATCTCCAAGCGCCATTAAATAGCTAATAATCTTGTTTGCCAATTGCGGCTTATATCTTCTCGGACTGATACGCGACGTATTTATATTTTCTCGTTATCAGGGCGTTGAATATGTGTTCGGCATCGTCGGTATTCCGGTGGTGGAGCTGTCGATGGCGATGCAAGCAGAGGGTCTCAAATACATCGGTATGCGAAACGAGCAATCTGCTTGTTATGCTGCTCAGGTAAGAATGCGTTCTTGTAAACTCAATTCTGTTCGAATGTATTTGACACGAGAATGTTTGAGTATTACTCGATGGTAGAAATTATACATTCGAAGTGAGTTATGAATAATCACACTAAGCAACTTTTAGGCTATTGGCTATCTAACTGGAAAGCCCGGAGTTTGTTTGGTCGTACCGGGACCAGGATTGCTTCACGTTACTGCTGGAATGGCAAATGCGCAGATCAACTGCTGGCCATTGATCGTCGTTGCTGGTGCTGCTTTCCAAGATCATGAGGGCATCGGTGCGTTTCAGGAGTGTCCTCAAGTAGACCTGAGTAGACCGTATTGCAAGTATGCAGCCAGACCGGCAAGTATTCCACTAATTCCACAACATGTGGAAAAGGCAGTTCGTCTCGCATGCTATGGAAGACCAGGAGTGGCATACCTGGATATGCCCGGTAATCTCTTGCTGGCAAGAGTTCCCGAGGATAGTGTTCCAAAGCAATACGTTCACCCAGAGCGCCCGATTGCATTTCCCGATACGAAATCCATCAAAGAAGCTGCCCATTTACTTGCCAAAGCCAAACGTCCGTTGGTAATCGTTGGCAAAGGAGCTGCCTATGCTCATGCTGAACTACATCTCAGGCAATTAGTTCACCAAACGAACCTTCCGTTCCTTCCTACTCCAATGGGTAAAGGTGTAGTTCCTGATCTGGACCCTCAGTGCGTAGCGCCTGCAAGAACTCTTGCTTTGCAGAAGGCAGATGTTATCCTTCTCCTAGGAGCTCGATTGAACTGGATGCTTCATTTCGGTCGGCAACCTCGTTTCAGTCCCAACGTCAAGATAATTCAAGTGGACTTGAGTGCTGAAGAGCTGCATAACAGTGTGATGAGCTCCGTGGCTGTCCAATCGGATATTGTTCCGTTTACAGAGCAGCTGATCGATGAACTTGCCAGCATGCACTTCTACTTCGATAAGAACAACGACTGGTGGATCGATCTGAAAGCCAAGTGCGAAAAGAACAAGAAAATAGTCCAGCAAATGGCAATGGACAAGAAGGTTCCGCTGAACTACCACGCTGTCTTCCATCATCTGCAGGAACTGATTCCAAAGGATGCCATCATAGTCAGCGAAGGAGCCAACACCATGGACATTGGAAGAACCTTCTTGCACAACAAATGGCCTCGGCATCGTTTGGATGCCGGTACTTTCGGAACGATGGGAGTTGGACCTGGATTTGCCATTGCTGCCGCACTTGTGTGCCGGGATCGATTCCCAGGAGAGAAGGTTATCTGCGTTGAAGGTGATTCAGCATTTGGCTTCTCCGGAATGGAGATTGAGACCATGGTTCGGTATCAACTTCCGGTTGTAATTGTCGTTGTCAACAACAATGGTATCTATTCCGGATTCGACTTAGAAGCCTACAATGAAATGCGTACTGCTGGAGATCTAACGAAAGTGTAAGTATGAACCACTCTTCAGCGTATTCTGGTCTGCTAACACTATACATCTTTCAGTACTCCACCATCGGCCCTGAATGTCGAAACGCATTATGAAGCGATGATGAACATGTTCGGCTTGAAGGGACACTTCATTCGTTCCATTCCGGAGCTGCAGCAAGCGGTAAAGGAAGCACTGACCCTGACCGATCGTCCGACGATCATCAATGTGATCATAAGCCCGACGGCCGATCGCAAACCTCAGGACTTCCAGTGGTTGACCGAGTCGAAGTTGTAATATGTGATAGATAACCGTGGCGAAAGGTTTACATTTTAGCTGAGTACATTCATAGGTAAATGGGGTTTGAAGGTGCTAGGTATGGTTTTTATGTATCTTATGGTTCTATTGAGATTCGAGCGTTTTCAAATTTAAATAATTAGATTTTGAAAAACAACTGAAAATCATGAAAAAGAATGTCAATGTATTGTAGTTTTATTATGGATCACTCGTACATTAACAATTTTCATGATTTGGTAACTGTTTTGGAGATTTATATTTTTTAAATTTTGAATAATTCTAGAATCTCACAAGAGCTTGATGCATCAGGTATGATTAAATAATAGTAGTTTACGGAACAAGTTGCAGAATGATGATTTTTACAGCACGAGTTGTAAATTTATCCTACGAGGCTTGCCGAGTAGGATAATTACGACGAGTGCAGTAAAAATCGAGTTCTGCAACGAGTTACGTACAACATTTTTTACAATTTCGTAGAAGACCACTTAAGGATATCAGAAATAATATCGGAATGCATTCACTATCATTTTACAATTTCTGAAAAATTGTTGTGTAATGATCCATTACGCAACTCAAAACAGTTGCGTAATGAAGAAGCGTTGCGTAATGAATCTTTACATCACTGGTTTCAGTTGCGTAATGACTATTCCCGCACTGCATACTTCAGTGCAGGAAAGTAGGCCGTTTCATGACAGATTGGCGTGATGAAAATCAGCCTATTACGATGAGAAATTGCAAAAATACATTTTCATCAAGATCGAAGCAGTCTTGTTTTTTTTTCTAGGAGAAAGCTTTATATATAAGGGCACACATCTATTTCTCCATGATGAAGAGCAATATCTTCCAACAGCCTCCCACTGCATGTTTTTCAGTTTTTTTATGCGTACACAAGGAAAGCAAGTTCATCCACGAGAAGGAAAAAGATGGAAAGCTTACGTTTTTGGATCCACTTTTCATCAGGGGAGAAAGTTCAACTTCGAAGTCTACAGGAAGCACTTTTCTAAACCTAGTGATGTTATCCGTGGCGATAGTAGAAGCATTAACCTAAGAATGCTAATGTTGCTACTGTTCGTGTTACCAACATCTAGTATGCTACGCTCTGACAGCTTGAGTACCGATCCTCAAAGTGTCAAACAAATGTTTGAATCATCCACTACAACATGGCATCGAACAAACAATGAAAAGACACAGTTAAAGGTGATAATAAACTAATTCAGTTTTGTGAGAACAGCGCCATTAGCGTTCTACTACTAATATTTCTATTGTGGCGATAAAGCAAAGCCATGTTGATGGTGTCTGGTTTCGATTCTTTGTCGGTCGAGGATCTTTTCGTAAAGGACAATTTCTTGATTTTCCTGGGTGTAAAGAATCATTATACCTGCCACACGATTATAGAAATAGCAACTTTGGCAACAGTTAGTAACTGTGCAAGTGCTCTTAGAACACTAAGCTGAAAATCAGTCTCTGTCCTAGTGATAACGTAAAACCAAGAAGAAGAAGAATGTTTTTCAAATACAAGGAATCCATCAACTACTTCGAGAATTTTACAAGCATTCCATTATCTATTCATTCCACTTATGACTATGTATTTCTAAATAATTAACTTTTAATATATCTTTTTGATTTGCGTAGAGAATTTAACTCGAAATTCCTTTCGTTATTGTTGTAAAGTGAATGCTGAAGGTTTTACATGAAACAAATACAATCTTTTTTAAAAGAATTTCTTTGGTCTTTCATTCAATTTATCTCCCTCAAAGTATTTCCTACTATATCAACTTGTTTGTTTAAAAAGAAACTATATAATTACTCCTCAAAGTTTTACCAAACTGTTTAACCATTGAAAGTTATGTAAAAAAATGCGTTCATTATTCCTGGTAATTGTTCAAGAATTTTGCAACAAATTACACAGCGTAACAAAAATGACATATTTGCGTGTCTCAAGGAGCAAATTATGTGTCTCTAGCAGATTTGGGATTGTCAGATCTCATGCCATTCTCAGAAGTGTTCCAGTACCGTAAAACAGGGTAACTTTGATAGTTTTTTCGAAGAAAACTTGAATATTTATGCATGCCGTTTCAAAGAATAATAATTTATATTTTTAAAACGAGTTCTGGCATCCTAGCTATCGATTGCAGTTGATAGATTTCCAAAAGATTTATTATGAATGGATATATATTTTTTCATATAATCAAAAGTTGTTTTTCTGTTTTGGGGTACCGTAAAACGGGGTAACTTTGATAATGCGGGTAACTTTGATAATACGAGACTCACGGCATACATAAATAACGAAGTTTATGTAAATCAGTTAAGCAAAACGAATGTAAAAGTGAAGAGTATTAGTATGATACTTCATGACAAAGCCATTTTCATTGAAATCAAGTACATTTGAGCATTTATATGCAAATATTAAAAATTGACAAGATTTTAGCATTTTTGAAACGCTCACAAACAATCTGTTCTACGATCACTATTTGATGGAGTCATAATGAGTTCGACGCTTATCCTTGACAGCCTAGTTGTAGTAGAACATGAATATGAATATTTGATGTAGTTTTGAATAGTTGGCCACTTATCTTTGACAGCCTAGTTATCATAGAACTTGAATACGGTCTCAAATCTCTTAGCGAAAACCATTTTTACAAACTGGGACCATTTTTGTAATCGAAGTCAGAAATTTCCGTATACCGTTAAACGCCTAGAGGTATGCAATGCCCTATAAATGTTCCGTAATTGATTCGATTTTGTTCGACTATCAAAGTTACCCCAAAACCGAAAACCGACTTTCGATTATATGAAAAATTATATATGTTACGGTGGCTGCGACAGCAGGAATGTTTCGGACGCCTTTTTAGCACTCGCTTTTTATAGGAGAATGCTTTAAGCTGTAAATTTTATTTAAATTAGTTTTACAATCTCAATTTTTAGGTTTTAATGTGACTTACGTTTTTAGTCCTTCCTTTTAATCTGTCTGTCACTGTCCGTAACGTTTATGTTGGTTTTAATCTGTCTATATGTTGTATAAATGTTAATTCATTCCATTTTCTGCATGTTGTGTCGTAGTATGTACTTACAAATTCATAGAATAATCCAAAAAATACAATTTTAACAATTTAATGTAATTCGTGTCTTAGAATAACAAATTTAGAATTAGAAACGCATGTTTTAACTGTTCCGTTTACAATTTGTTTTTGTTCGGTTTTTTTTACCGATCGTTGACAGCTACTCGGTCGTGATGTAAACGGTATGCAAGGTCCTCTTGGTCAATCGTAGCAGTGGTGGTGCGCACGGTGGGCTTACTCCCGCACATTCCCCGACCCGTATTGCTGCTGGTCATCCTCAGCCGTACTCCCAACAGTCACATCGAGCACCGCCACTTTAGTTACTGGTCGCTGAATAACTCCTTTAGCCGTCAATACATCTACCCTCCGTACTCTGCCGTCGCTGCCAGGGATCGCCTTCACTACTTTTCCGCGTGTCCAGCTGTTTCGAGCACTTTCTTCAACTAGGACCACCAGGTTACCAACTTCAACTGGCTTGACGTCGTCGAACCACTTCGTACGACGGCAGATCATCGGCAGATACCCCTTGATCCACTTTGTCCAGAACTCGTCCAGTAGATTCCGCACTAGATCCCAGTTGGTTCTAAGCTTCCGTCCGTTATCACCTACTGCCATCTGCATCGGCTGAACCACACCGCTTGAGCTCAGCATGAGGAAGTGGTTGGGCGTGAGCGCTTCATCATCTTCCGTATCTAGAGGCACAAATGTCAAAGGCCTGGAGTTGACGATTCCTTCGACTTCGACTAGCAGCGTCTGGAAGGTTTCTTCATCCGGTGTTCTGGTAACCGATAGCGTTTCTAACGAAGACTTCACCGTCCTCACCAGGCGTTCCCAGGCACCACCCATGTGTGGAGCAGCGGGAGGGTTGAAACGCCATTGGGTGTCACGGTTGGTAAAGGTTTTAGCCAAGTCGCGGTTTACCGCCGATACTTCCTCTCTTAGTTCTCGACTCGCTCCCACGAAGTTCGTGCCGTGGTCGCTATATATCTCCTGCGGGGCGCCTCGTCTGGCTATAAACCGCCTCAGAGCCATCTTACACGATTCACTGGACAAGGTGCTGGCCACCTCCAGGTGTACGGCTCGTATCGTTAAACAGGTTATGAGTACGACCCATCGTTTCATGTTACTCCTTCCGATGCGGATCAGAAAAGGCCCACAGTAGTCGATACCGATGAAGGTGAACGGACGGACATACGGGGTCACTCTAGCTGCTGGAAGGGGAGCCATTCGTGGTGCTTTTGGAACAGTGCGATATACGGAACACCATAAACATCGCGTAGCTATCTTTCGGACCATGGTCCTCAAGTTAGGTATGTGGAAAATTTGTCGAATCTCGTTGGTTACAGTTTCCCTGTACCCGTGCGCGTACTTCTGATGAAAGAGCTCGACGACCAATTCGGTGAAGCGATGCTTTTTTGGGAGTATGACAGGAAACTTGGATGCATAGGGAACGAATTTAGCTGCTCCAATCCGTCCTTCGACACGCAGGACACCGTGATCATCAAGAAACGCTGAAAGTTTCCGTAGAGGACTACCCTTTGCCAACCGCTTGGCTTGTTCTGGTGGAAGATCCTGGTTTCGACGTATCGTCGACACTTCCATGGGATACGTTTCGGCTTGTACTATTTTCCACAGCATGGCTTCCGCTTTCAGAAGTTCCTCCTTTGAGAGCACATCGTCACCATGGATATCGTTCTTTGCTCTTCCTCGACAACGATCGACGAACCGTAGGACGTAACCCATTGTTCTCAGCAGCCGTTGAAATTTAGAAAATCGTTGAAAATCGATGAGAGACTCTGGAACTCTATGATGAGCTTGAACCGTACGCATTTCTTCCGGAGTGTCCGTTGGTGAGAACTCCTGGCTCGGCCACTTGGATTCTTCCTCGTAGAGGAATTCAGGCCCAACAAACCAACGGCTGTCGGCTTGGAAGCTAGGTCCCTTGCCCCACTTCGTAGCTTCATCCGCTACATTCAGTCGTGTTGGAACCCATTTCCACTCATCCAAAGTGGTTTCGCTGAGGATTTCGCTGACCCTGTACGCCACGAACTGCCGGTACTTCCGTTGGTCTGACCGAATCCAGGATTGTACTGTTTTCGAGTCGCCCCAAATCATACGACGGCTGATCGGTAGAGTATGGTTTTCCTGTACCGATTTCATTAGTCGCACGCCGATAACCGCAGCTTGCAACTCTAGCCGAGGAACCGACATTGGTTTCAGCGGAGCTACTTTTGTTTTGGCGGACACAAGTGCACAACGCACTTGTCCGCGGTCGACTATCCGGAAATAAGCTGCACAAGCATACGCTGCCTCACTCGCATCGACGAACACATGAAGTTCCAAGCTGTCTAGGCTGCGTGGCTCGTATCCTGGGAAGTAGCAGCGAGGGATCTTCACCTGGTTGAGATGACGGAGTACTTCCACCCAACGTCTCCATTGACTGGCTAGCTGTTCTGGAATTGGGTCATCCCAGCCCACACCAGCTCTCCAAATGTCCTGAATCAAGCACTTGCCGTGTACGACGAACGTCGCAACGAGCCCGAGGGGGTCGAAAATGCTCATGACGACTCTCAGGACCTGGCGTTTTGTTGGAGTGATCTCCTCATCCAACAGTTGTAGTACATCGGCACGCAGCTTGAGTGCAAACGTAAATTCGTCGCTTTCTGGCAGCCACGTCATTCCCAGCACTCGTTCCGTATCGGCCGACTTCTCCGCGATGAAGTGTTTCGCAGATTCCGAACTTTGCTCCCCGACCCGTCGAAGAACTTGTTCAGAGCTTGAGAGCCAATTTCGGATCTCGAATCCGGCACTAGCGTGTATCTCCTTTACTTCAAGCGCTACGCGAACTACTTCTTCCACTGTATCCGAGCTATTCGCGTAATCGTCTACGTAGGTGTTGTCCACTATGGCTTCTGAGGCTTCCGGGTATATTTGTTTCCATTCTTCAGCGTTCTTGTTCTTCACATATTGTGCGGAGCATGGCGAACATGTCGACCCAAAGGTTGCAACGTCCATCACGAATTCCTGCATCTGATCCTCTGGATTATCCCGCCACAAGAAGCGTTGTGCTTGGCGATCTTCCGGCCGAATCATGATTTGGTGGAACATTTCTTTTATGTCACCAGTGATGGCAACCTCTCGCTGACGAAACCGGAACAACACAGATGGTAGCGATGTGAGAAGGTCCGGGCCCTTCATCAGCATGGAGTTCAAAGAAACTCCGCTAGTCTTCGCCGCTGCGTCCCACACAACTCGTACTTTCCCGGGCTTGTTCGGATTCTGCACCACACCTAGTGGCAAGTACCAGACACTTCTGGGATCACTGCTGCTAGCTTCTTCGTCGGTGAGCTTATGTGCGTATCCTTTGGATTGATAGTCGAGGATCTGCTGTCTGACGTTCGCGTACAGCTCCGGTTTCTTGGACAAGCCTCGCTCCAAATACGTTAATCGTTTCTCTGCCATAAACCGGTTTTCGGGGAACTCAACATGGTCGAACTTCCACAATAAGCCTGTCTGAAATCGTCCAGAGGTTGTACGAACAGTTGTGGTTTCAAGGATTTCACGGGACCTTCGATCTTCCTCAGCTTCCACTTGCGGAACTAGAGCCACACCAACGTTCTCGATGGAGAAGAAGTCTTTCACCGCGTCGTGCAGCTGTTCATCGGATGTGCGAGCAGAAACATGAAGCAGGCGATGCTCGGATGAGGCACCAATACCTCCTGCTTTACCGTATATGGTCCAGCCCAGCCTAGTTTTTGCCGCAACTGGTTCGCAGTACTTCCTCTCTCGCTTTTTCAGCGTCAGTAACAGCTTAGCATTGTCGGTTCCGATCAAGATACGCGGTGCGGCAGTAGCGTAACTTGCCACGGGTAGTCCTTTCAGGTAGTCGAACTTATGCGCCATCTCTTCGTATTGCAATGATTGCGGGGGAAGATCCAGACTTTCGACCGTTCGTACATAAGCCAGTGTATGCTTACGATCCGTTCCAGCGGCCGAAATTTCCAGCTCAACGTTCTGGGACTCGCTTTCAGTTCGCTTGATGCTGCTGGTCCACTGCAGACAGAGAGGTTCCACTTCGCCTTCAACTCCTAGTTCGTCCGCTAAGTCCTTTTCAATCAGCGTATGCGATGATCCATCGTCGAGGAATGCCAACGTGTTGGTTGATGTGTGCTTTCCGTAAAGAGTTACGGGAAGAATCTTGAAAAGAACTGGACCCGGAAGCTGACGGTGCACGTTCACGATCGCTGATGGTCTAGACTGACTATTCGCTGACGCTGTAGCTGTTGTAGTTGCGTGACTTGGGTCTCCTGGGTGGAGTAGCTTATGGTGACGCACTTCGCAGTTACCGACGCCGCAAACTGTGGCCTTGCACGGCCATTTGCCATGGGGAATCAAGCAGCGATGACACAGTTTTAACTGCTGAGCGGTCTTCCAACGATTCTCTAACGATAACTGTTTAAAACTATGGCAGTCTCTCGCTTTATGTCCATCCTTCTTGCACATCAGACACGGCTTCGGTTTGTAGGTAGCGCTCGCGCCGACTTCATCCTTCTTGCCTTCGCGATCAGGTTTTCGGCCGGTCTCCGTCAGATGAGCGTTTACGAAGCCCTTTTCCTTTCCCTTCGGCTTCTCCGGATTTCGCAGCGGTTCTGCATAAAGCGTAACATTACTGGCTGCAGAAACGATCGTCGCCATGTAATTCCCGAAGGCACGCAAATCTACAACTGGAATCTGTCGTTGATACATCGCCCAATCCAGCTTGATGTTGGCCGGCAACTTGTCCACAAGGTCTTGGAGAAGTGACGGATTCGACAGATGAACTTCCATACCCATAGCCTGAAGCTGACTGCAGAGGTTTTGCACGACGAGTCCAAAACTGATTAGACTCTCCAGCTTATCCGCTCTCGGTGCCGGAGTGGCAAAGACTTTGCTCGTCAGACACTTCACAATCAGTTCCGGGCGGCCATAGAGTGTTTCCAAGGTGGCCATTACCTGGGGTACCGACGATGGATGGTAGAGATGTCCTCGAACTGCATCCTTTGCGTTCCCCTTCAGACAGCGTTGAAGTCTCATCAGATTCTCGTCGTTGGAATACCCACACATTCGCGTTGAGTTGGTGTAGCTGCTTACGAACAACGGCCAATCTACAGGATCGCCGGCGAACTCAGGTAACTCCTTGGGTACGACGTGCCTTGCGGCGATTTGCTGGGAACTCGGTCCAAACATCGCGGCTAGCGGATTGTGCACTACTTGCGAAACTACCGGCGTGACAACTGGGTTCGGAACACTCGGTACACTCGCGACGAACGGATAGGATGGAGCGCCAATCGGAAAAGGCTGCTGATTGATTGGATTCGGAACACTTATACCACTTGCCAAAAGCGGATTTGGCACACTTGTACTCGCGACGAACGGGTTTGGATCAGTTGATTCGCACTGCTGCCATGAGCGATTGGAAAACCCAGAACGGGTAGACGGTAAATTATTTGACGAAACCATCGGGTTCCAGTGTGGAATGGAAATGGAATTCGATACAGTGTTCTGTGAGGTACAATGTGTAGCAAAACTAACTCTAGCCTGAGTCCCTACTGGATAACTGCGCTGGATTTGCGCCTGTCTACCTACTGTATGGGCATCTTGGTCCGGGGCATGAAAGTTGGACATACCTGCGTCAGTGGGGTTACCTAGACCAGAAGTTGCTGTTATTGACACTACGCTGCCTCCGGGGGCTGAACATGGTTGATACTGGCTAGACGAAGCCCGCTTCATGTTGGCTAACTGTAGCTGCAACTCGTGAACCTCTCGTTCCAGATCCGCTGTAGTCCTTTCGCCGACGTTAGGTGGAGAAATATCCATGTTGTGTGCCGGCAGTCTGGCTGACTGCGTTGAAGTTGGAGGAGAGATGTCAACCGCCGCGAGGAAATTGACTGTACGCGGAATCTGTCCCTGATGCACCGGGGTGCTAGCAGTTGTCGGCAGCGATGAAGATCCAATCGAGGCTGGAACTTCTGGGTTCTGGCCGGAATGAGGCACCAGAGTTCCCCACGATGCGATATTCTCGTGATCATACAAGCTAGTGGTTGCCGCAGGGTTATTTTGGACATCAGACGTCGTCGGAAGTATTGCACCACCCTCACCACTCGAGATTCCAGCTGTTGTTGTTTTTGGGACAGTTCCGGTAACTGACGTGGAACCGTTGGGAACTTGATTTGTCCCGAATCCAGTTGCCATGGCCATTCCGTGTTTCTCGACCCACTTTTCAACGTCGCTGCGCTTACTCCGAGTGCTAGATTGGCTTTTCCCGCTCTTACCATCGTTTGACCGTTCCTCCTCTTGCAGCACCACGTACTTCTTGCTGAGGTAGCTCTTCGCGATCTCCAGCTTTTCCTTCATGATCCTTTTACGTCGCTCCATTTCCTCTTCCAGGGCCTTCTTCCGTAGAGCAGCTTCTTCTTCTGCTTGTTCTGCCAGCATTTGCTCTTCCAGTTTCTTCTCCTCATCTAATCGTAGGAGTTCAAGTCGCCTCCTCGTTGAGCTGGTACTGGAGGTTTGCGATCTTGTGGATTCTCTTGCGTTTTTGAGGCCGCAAGTAACGCACGCAAAACTGCGATCGGCGATACTCTCGTTCACCCCCGCACAAGAGAAGTGGAACCATCTCTCGCACAGATCGCATTGCACCATCCATTTATCCGCCACATCTGGGCGGTCGCAAAGGGGACAACGGCCGGCTGTTAAGCTTTCCTCCTCCGTCAGCTGTCGGATGACACCGCGCGGTTTGTCCGGCTCCTTTGTCGATTCAGACATACCTGGCGTCTGGAAGTGCTCACTTTGTGAGGATAAAAACCTTAAAGTATGTTACGGTGGCTGCGACAGCAGGAATGTTTCGGACGCCTTTTTAGCACTCGCTTTTTATAGGAGAATGCTTTAAGCTGTAAATTTTATTTAAATTAGTTTTACAATCTCAATTTTTAGGTTTTAATGTGACTTACGTTTTTAGTCCTTCCTTTTAATCTGTCTGTCACTGTCCGTAACGTTTATGTTGGTTTTAATCTGTCTATATGTTGTATAAATGTTAATTCATTCCATTTTCTGCATGTTGTGTCGTAGTATGTACTTACAAATTCATAGAATAATCCAAAAAATACAATTTTAACAATTTAATGTAATTCGTGTCTTAGAATAACAAATTTAGAATTAGAAACGCATGTTTTAACTGTTCCGTTTACAATTTGTTTTTGTTCGGTTTTTTTTACCGATCGTTGACAGCTACTCGGTCGTGATGTAAACGGTATGCAAGGTCCTCTTGGTCAATCGTAGCAGTGGTGGTGCGCACGGTGGGCTTACTCCCGCACAATATATCCATTCAGAATATATCTTTTGGCAATCTATTAACTGCAATCGATGATTAGGATACCAGTACTTGTTTTAAAAATATAAACTATAATTCTTTGCAACAGCATGCCTAAATATTCAAGTTTTCTTCGAAAAAACCATCAAAGTTACCCCGTTTTACGGTAACTTTGATAATGGAGTATGAATCGAACAAAATTGAATGAATAACGAACATTTGTAGGGCATTGCATACCTCTAGGCGTTTATCATGTTTAGGATGTTTACATAAAGTTCAAAGTTTAATTCATCAAACTTTTTTGTGGTCTAATCCACCAAAAATGCAAAATAGGACAAAAATTTTCATTTTAGATAAAATTTGGTTGAAATTGCCCGATTAAATTTAGATTAAACTGATTTTTTAAACATGCTTGCTGTTTTTATACAACATTCTTTGTTTCTCTTATATGGGAAAATATTGCTGTCTGCGTTTGAAACGCAAATAACAAATGCGGGAACACCAAATGCGGTTAGATTTTTCACAAGAAATGCGGTGTCAAAGATAGAATTTCTTGCTAGGGCGGCGGTGATTTCTATAATCGTTGCTAGGAGTCCTTCGATTGATTTGTTTTACCGCATTTGGAGGACGTTTAGTCAAGATTTGCATACCAAATGCAAACAGCAATACAATACTTTTTCAATGCACCAAAAACTAACTTTCCTGCATCGATAGTAGTATAAACTTCGTTGATAAGTATTGTTACATAAAAATTGAATTTTGTGGCAAAATGAGCAAATAAATTACCTTACAAGCTGACAAACTTGCATGCAAGTTTGGTTAAAATATTATTATTTTTCATTTTCAACAGCCAATATCTCATACACTAGATGTGGTGTTATATTTTTGAAAACGGCAATCCAGCTTTTTACGCTAGCATGCTATAATTTTTGAATCACCCCTCACTGACATTTCTTGCATACTATATAATTATTTTTATGGCTGGATCAAAGTAAGCTATGGATATGAGCCTATGCATGCTATAAAACGTTTGACTTTTACTGTTTTCAAGTAGCCCGTGAGAGAGAGGGACAGCACCAACACACGGCGCACAGTACAAGTCCAAAGAATAAAAGAATTTATGGCACTACCAGGGCCGCATTAACGGGGATCCGAGGGGGGCATGGCCCCCAAGCCCCAACATTTTAAGGGCCCCCACAAATATTGAAAAAATGATTTAAATAAATCTTTTTTTTTTTTTTCAATAAATCTGGAACAATGGGCGATTTTTTAGGAAATAAACTTAAAATTACTAGAACAAAATATCCAAACAATCAGTGTTGACTTTACAAGAAACAAGAAGATCAAGGAAGAATCAAAAACGATTAGGATAAACAAGTGGAGTGCCATCCTTTTGCTCAAATTCTTAACGCTTTTCTAACATGACTTTCCAACTACAACAAAAGCTTTCTCAACGAAGTTGAGGACTAGGTTCGAATGCAATATATATGTGCAGATCAAGTAGTAGAGCTTAATTATTTAACCATTTATTTTGAAAATCGATCACATTGCAGATCTGGTAGCGTGTGCCTTGAATATAGGGACTTTAGATTACTCTATCTTGAAAAAAATGGACCAAAAAAAAAGACCAGACCGGAAACAAAAAGAGACCGAAAATGGATCAAACAGGAAACAGAAAAACAAAATGTAACCTAAAATGAACCAGAAGAAAAGAGAATCAGCCAGACATTTCTATTTTCTGTTTTGTTATTATTCATTACGACATTACGACAGTGTTACTGCTTGTATTACTGTAAGTATTTTTTCATGTTTTTTCTAGGAATTTCGTGAAAATGTAGGTATCTTCCCAAAGATTCAGAGATAATTCCAAAGATTTAGTTATTTTCCTGAGTAGTTTCTCCAAGAATTATGTTTCGGATATCTCAGGAATATAACCTGGATTTTAACACGGATTACAATGGAAATTACCAAGGAAAATCTCCAAAAATTCTTTTAGATATTTTTAAAGGAAGGCCTAAGTGATCCGGGATTCTATCAGTTGATTCTTCCATCGAATTCCTTAGTAGCAACTGTAGAATTCGGTTGAAGGATTGGTGAAAAAAATACCTGGAGGAACTCCTAATATATTACAGTCGAAGCTCGTTATAACGACAACTTTTATAGCGACAAATCTCTCTATAACGACATATCCGATGGTCCCTTCAAATTCCCATACTAATTTCAACTTTTATAGCGACATTTCTCTGTTTCGACCGTTCTCTATTGCGACATTAGTGTTGTATTCAATAGTCACTCAATATAACGACATTCGTTTAGCTATTTTAGTACATATTATGATCGTTTTATAACTCCATGCTCCATAACGACATCCAACTTCTTTATAACGACGATTTTATAGCGACATCTCCGTATACCGACGGACCCTTGCGATGTCGCTATAACGCGCTTCGACTGTATTTGGAAAAAAAAACTCGGGGTAATTCCTGAGGAAATAGCTGATGGTGAATCGTTGGAGTGTTCAAGGTTTTCTTGGAGAAAGTCCTAAACATCCTTTGCAAAATCGCTGAAAGAAAAAAAAAACTAGAGGGATCCTCGCATGAGTTTTTGCATAAGACATGTGAGAGGAAATTCTTAGAGAACCTACGGAAAAGCTGCAATAATGTCCTTGATTTTTTTTTCTCTGGAGCGCGTATAATTTGGCATCATGATTCACTGCAATCCTAATGAGGGAAAAAGATACTTCAGATAGCATTTTGATTAAAATAGAGATCTTCTGTTATAATTAAAGACTATTTAGAGACTTTCTAAAAATAGAGACCTTCCCAACAAACATTAGTAGCTGAATAACAATTAATTGAGCTGAAATATGTTTGAGAGTATGTTTGGTTTAACTCTTATTCCGTGAAAATGTTTGTTGGGAAGCCTCTAGAAAAAAGACCTGCTACCAGCCTTACAGCAATTTCCTCAACTCAAAACTGTTAAATAAATCTGTTTGTTCAACAACTTGAATGTTGAACATGAATAGAATAAGCATAGTTTGAATTAAGACAGCTATAAGAAGATAATCGTCAAACGAATTTTGATGTTGACATTGGCAAACAACATTGAATTTAACCTATAAGCATATAAAATCTACTAAAATGTATTAAATATAAAAAAACAGTACCTACCTTCATTTAAATTTCAATTTGTTTACGTTCATAGCGAACTCGATGTATTTTTTTACATTATAAAATAGTTTGACTCTGGTGAAGAAAACCTTATAAAAACATTGCAAATATCTAGTCTGTGCTCAAGTATCAAAATTGTTTTTTTTTGGGGGAAGGCCCCAACAAGATAATGGCCCCGGGCCCCCTTGTCAATCCGGCCCTGGCACGTACAGAGGCTCATAACAAATCTGTTTATTGTCATGAAAAATAAAAAATAAAAAGTAGTTATTCTTAGGATAGTGAAATGAAAAATATTTGCTAGTATTCTATTTAATATGAACTGTTTGTTATTTTAGAAGACGAACGAACAACGGCGGCAGCATGTTTAAACCCAAAACGTGATCATTCAGTATGAAACATTGCCGTGTGGATCATTAATTATTATGATACTTATAAAAAATTAATGTAGCTAAATAATTATTTAAAATAATACATTGCCCTGGGCGTAGCCATATGCAGTTCATTAATTGATTCTTTTGAATTTTTATGACGATGTTAACATTCATACTGCAAAAAGATATCAAATCTATAGCCTCCGAAAAGTGCTGATCCTTTCACTTCCCCCTTTACAATATCATCATCCCGTGAATTTTTCTTTTTTCTGCTCGAAACATATTAAAAGTGCATGTGACAACCACATCTGTACAAATATACCTAGACAATGAAGATACTTTTCATAAACCATGTAGGGCAACTAATTCATTCTAAATAACTTCTTAGATCATTCCTCCCGATTTGAACCTTTTTTTACCTTTATTGGGTATGTATCTTAGCCTTCTTTTTAATGTCATATGAGGGTTTCGTCTAGCAAATTATAATTCAATCAGCCCTGTTAAACTCACGTCCCGTGTAGTTTCAGTTTTGCTGAGAATAAGTAAGTCAACGGAAGATGGTGCGGTGGAAGGTATAAATTAACTTTATGGCTTGACGAGTAAAGTTGATAAGTGTCTCGAAAAATCTGTCTACAAGCGCAAATTGTTCCGGTTGCCCAAAATAAAGTAAAGAAAAATGTAATTTCTGAGAATAATTGATAAATATTAAAAATAGATTTCCCAATGAACGATTGCAAACTGAAAAACAAATTGTGAAAATTTTTGACAGACCAATCAATAAGTTCAGTTCACAGCTTGTTTAGATCGTACTATAAAATCTGTAGGCAAGAAACGTCAAATCGAATCACCCTTTCATTTCTGTAGCTAGCGTAAAAAGCTGGATAGATTCAGCACCCCTTAATTGAGTGTATAGGGGTATTTTGGTGCCGGAGACAAAAACTTGTTCCGCAGTGTCATTCCCTAAATTCAACAAATTATCCAAACATCCCTTTTCTGATGAACTTCTCTGGAGATTCTTATTACAGTCGAAGCTCGTTATAACGACAACTTTTATAGCGACAAATCTCTCTATAACGACATATCCGATGGTCCCTTCAAATTCCCATACTAATTTCAACTTTTATAGCGACATTTCTCTGTTTCGACCGTTCTCTATTGCGACATTAGTGTTGTATTCAATAGTCACTCAATATAACGACATTCGTTTAGCTATTTTAGTACATATTATGATCGTTTTATAACTCCATGCTCCATAACGACATCCAACTTCTTTATAACGACGATTTTATAGCGACATCTCCGTATACCGACGGACCCTTGCGATGTCGCTATAACGCGCTTCGACTGTATTAAAATGCTTTAAAGAAATCTCAGGATTCAAATGTTTCATCAAGATGTTTTTACGAGAATTAGGAGAAGAAATTGTTCCTCAAATTCCAAGGATTTTTCCAGAATTTATTCTTACAATATTGCATGTAGTAATGCCTGATGTTAATGTTTGCAGAATCCGATATTTTAAGCAGTGTTGTGAGTAACTCAATTTCTCAGACTCACGATTACAATTTTTCATGCATGAGTTGTCAACCATGCAACTTAGCAGTCGAAAAATCATAGATAAGTTCGCTCATCTGTTTGACTCGTTGTGTCGTATTTCCACAGCTTACTCACGCCAACCAATGATTTCTTGTTAGTATGGTAAAATTATAGTAGTCCTTTCTATCGTAAACAACACTATTCGGGTTTTATGACTGAATTATTTTTGACGACTTGAATGCAATTGAGTGATTTTGCACGAAAAACTCAAGCGTGAGATAAAAAAAGTTTCAGTTGCTGTTTAAGGTATCAGTCAGTAGCTGTCTGGATATGGAAACAACTAGTAAATTGATATTCCCGTGGATTACTCTTGATTCTAAATGAACTAGCCTCGCTTCGAAGTGTTAGTAAGTTATTCCAAATTATTTGATGAATCTAAAAAAATTACAGGAGAAATTTCAAAATTTTCAAATTTTTGGAATAATTCTGAGTAAAATCCTTATAAAATCCTGGATTTTGAGCGTTTAGCGTTGTTAATTCTGATGTGTTCCTGAGGATTCTACCATAACCCCGAAATCCATTAGACCGAATGCCACTAATTTAGATGTACCTTCCGTTCGAAAACACCAAGGGCGCGTTGATCCTCTTCGTGTCCATAGAGAAGTACCGGTCATTATCTAATCTAATCAGCATCTTGTAGATGGTTAACTTCGTGCGATAGCGAACTTTGTTCGATCGAAGAGTTCTGCGGTGTCTGAACTAGGCACGATTTACAGCAACGATGTGTCTCTGGATTTCTCTGCTGGTGTCACTGTCGGCGGTCACCTGTGAGCTCAAGTACACGAACTCTACGACCACCTCGATTTCATCACCGTCAATATGAACTCGAAGTGGGGGCGTGCCGTAACCTCTCTTGAGTCTCTCGCTCTCATGTACTTCGTCTTCGTCACATTGATGCTCAGTCCGACTCGCCTAGCTTCAGCCCTTAGTCGGATTCCAACTTGTCGCCCTTTTTGTATCTCCGGAAATACTTCATCCTCCCAAATCTTGGAAATAATCCAGTGCAGCGCTCATGTCATTGCATCACCACCGTGTTTTAGCAGCTCGCTCGGTAGTTGTTCCACCCCAGCGGCTTTGTTGTTTTCAGCCATTCAATATCCGTTTCAACCTCTTGGAGATCTGGAGGCGGAAGTCTTTCGTCCTCTGCGCGTGCTCCCAAAGTTACTTCCGTGCCACCTTCGCTACTGGCCACATCACCGTTAGGGGTCACCTTTAATAACGTAAGGGTTTATGGGGGTTCCTTGCCTGTATATACCGCGCCTCGTTCACTCTCGTGCGTGTGCGTGTTGCAGCATTCTCGCACATGTTGCATTCTTCTTATTCTTCAACAGCTCGCATTCGCTGCCGTACTAGTCGTTTCTCTGATTTGTGGCCGCTGAACCAAGTGCTGCAGTTGAGGTAGCGTGTGTACCAGCTATCTTCTTCCGTTGGTAGGGCCACTTCCAACTGCTACGCGTATTCTTGAACTACTTCTGAGTCCCGTAGCCACTCGATATTGAGCTTCGACGCGAATCATCATCATCGCGAATTTTGATCAAATAAATACAGCAACTAGGTAATGATCCAAATCTATATTTGCACTGCGGTTTGTGCGATCATTGGTGATGTCGGAGAAGAATTTTCCGTCGATTAGAACGTGGTCGATTTGGTTTTCAGTTTGGTTATCGGGTGATCTCCAGGTGGCCTTATTGATATCTTTGCGCGGGAAGAAGGTGCTTCGGACTACCATACCACGAGAGGCTGCAAAGTTGACGCATAGATGGACGTTGTCGTTAGATACGGCGTGCAGGCTGTTCCGATCACCTGTGCGTTCATGTCATCAACAACGATTTTTACGTCACGCGGTGTGCATCCGTCATATACTTTTCTGCACTAGCTGCGCGTAAAACGTCTCCTTCTCGTCGTCGGGTCTCCCTTCGTGTAGGCAGTGTACGTTGATTATGCTGTAGTTGAAGAAACGGCCTATACACTTCATCTAGCACATCCTTGCGTTGATCGGCTGCCATCCGATAACACGTTGGCGCATCTTGCCCAACACTATGAAGCCAGTTCCTAGCTCATTTTTGGGTCACAGATTTGATAGAAGGTAGCCGCTCGATGCCCATTTTTCCACACCTTCTGTACCGTCCAACAAAGTTCTCGCAGCGCTCAGAGTTGTTTAATATCAATCATATCAGCTGATGGCTGATGGTCTAAAACTATCACTATCACTTGCGAGCTATCAATATCACTTTGATTTGAAAACCAACAGCAGTGATGCGACATCGCACCTAGATCATAATCACTGCGGAATGAGTGATCACGTGGTAATTATCCATGCTATTACTGTTTTTAAGTGACCAACAAATAGTTTCATTCTATCTGTAACAGTGTCAAAAATATCGTACAGATAAATTTCCATTTTAACTGCTTAATTTAAGGCTAAACTTAACCCATCAGTGATATCTATAGTCTATCGCCATCAATGCACTTGTGATGGAGTAGACAGCATGATGTTGATGTGATGTAGATTGATCCGAATTGTATCGCAGTCAGCCTGTACAAATCAGCACATTTTAAGCGTTGATAGTGACAGCGAGCAACTCTGGCAGCGCTACAATATCGAAGTTACGGGGATGTGGTTTGTCATAGATTATCCTGTCGCAACTTGCGAAACCAAGTGACTTGCAGTTCCATGTTTCAAGTTTCCAATCGTAATCCTTATTTCGTAGCGTGGGTCTTTGCCGATTGTTCCGGGTCGTTTTATCTCCTATGTTATTCGCAATAAGGTTTTTTACGGGTGGCTTATTTGGCCTACGCCAACACTCCTGTCTCGCCGGAGTGCCATCGTGCCAGCTCTGTTTAACGTCCCAACTAACACTAGGACGATCGCGCTGATGGGGCTACCAATTACACTGCGGAACACGTTTTTGTCTCAAGCACCAAAATATCGCTATTCACTCAATTAAGGGTTGTTGAATCCATTGCCGTTTCCAGAAATATCATAGAACGTCTAGTTTTTGAGATATTGGCTGTTGAAAATGCAAAAAATGGCTATTTTAGCCAACTTGCATGCAAGTTTGCCAGCTTGTATGGCAATTTATTTGCTTAATTTGCCATAGAATTCAAACTTTATCTTTTAACAATACTTATCGGCAAACGTTATAATACTTTCGATGCGGAAAAATTATTTTTTGATGGTTTTGAAAAGTATTGCATTTTCTCATGTAAGAGAAACGAAGAATTCTATATAGAGACAGAAAACATGTCGAAAAAATCGGTTTAATTTAAATTTAATCGCGCAATTTCAACCAAATTTATTCCAAAATGAAAGTTTAAGTGCAAAATAGCATGCTCAGTGGATTTTATCACAAAAATTTACGATAAATTATACTTTAAATTTCATATAAACATCAATAAAATCAATGTTTTATACAACTTTGGCGACCTGTAGCTAAAAATTGTGACGTGCTGGAACATTTCTGAAAATGGCATCAGATTCAGCAACCTCAAATCTACTCGAGACACATATTTTGATCCTTGAGACACGCAAAAATGTCATTTTTGTTACGCAGTGTTATCACACAATCCTGCTAGGGATTCTTAGCTTTCCGTATCTGCGTGGTAATATCTACGGTTATAAACCAATGTCAGGCGATCTAGGTCCGGTTCCACAGACTGTCCGTTTTTTCTTTTTGATTTCCTTGAACATAAATTATAATTGCTTCACGAATGCGAAAATGGAAGCTATTAGATAAGAACTAAGGGACGATTAAAATATGACGTCCATATTTTTTTGGGATTTCTAGACCCCCCTCCCCCCTCTGTCACGCTTTTTCCAATATCTGATACATGCACTGTCACACTTTCTTAGCCCCCCCCCCTACCCCAAATGATGGACGTCATTTTTGGATGACCCTTAAGGTAACTTTCAGCTAATTTAGACTCTACCCTAGGGAAGACTCCTAAGCAGGACGCTGACCCTATTGCCTATCCTACCTAATAAAAACGCTTATTTAGGACATACATAGGACGACATACGTTGGCTAGTCGCTGCTGATGAGATGTACACCTACTTACTGTGTCATTTGATGCAATGCTCGCCAAAAATCCTGTAATATGCGTCATGATTTTCGTTCGTCATTTCAGTGACGCCATAGAGTTTGATAGTTTCAGATTTACATACTGGTTACGAGTTTGGAGGCTGTTTTTTTATTCGAATGACGTCAGGATGAATTTGATCTATTTCATCGGATTGAATATTTCCATATTGCATGAACCTCCTCGATCCCATTGTAGCTTTTTATGGACTCAGCTAGACAAATATATTCCAATATATTTTGGATCAATTAAACAGCCCATAAATGCATAACTGTTCCTTATAATTTTTCGATTCAACATCTTTTTTTCATGACAACATGCATGTTTTAATATATACTTCTCCTTGCATAAAAAAAGTTAATATGCTTTGTTTGAAAATATTGCGAAAAAATATGAAGTTTGTGCAGTCCCATATTGAAAAATAAAGGCATAACAGTCTCCATATGAACTTGTAATCCAATTAGCAACTGCATAACGTACAATATACGTTCAAGTTTATGTTTTTTGCTGCGTTGGTGCGCAATGAATATGGCATATCAAATAGTATTAGAAATTTATGCACATTTGTATCTTCAAACTTTTAGCGCTATTTTCTCAATGCCAACTTTTTTCATATGGGACAGTTATGCTTTTATGGGCAGTAAACAAATTATTAAAATCTGAATTAAGAGAATATTAAATAAGACATTGTATATGACCATATTAAAAAAAGGTCAAATTACAATTTTTTAGCATTTTAACTATTGACATAACGTATTGCTCTGTAATTCAAACTATGTAATAGAAAGGGCTAACTATAAATCAAATGCAAAAGGAATCGGAAAAGTTGACTTCCATACCATGTACAAGTATGGTATATTGAGAGAAATTTGATGCTGTAGAAATGTAAAAAGTACGCTAGTAGGTACAGCAAGAGCATAATTATCTCCGTCGGGAGAAAATTGAGATGTTGTTCGATGATGAATGGTGTAAAACTTGGCTAGTATATGAGATGTGACGACGTATAATTGAATATTCGATACAAGTGGGTGGGTGGAAACCAATATATCTGTTTAACCGATATACCATTCAGGGAACACGCGCACAGGCTGGTTTTTTTATGGGATACTGGAAGAAGCCTTATGAAAGCAACGTTGAACAGTTCAGAGGGATTGCTTCTAAGAATTTGGGTTTTTTACAAAGGATTCTCAAATCGGATTTTTGATTAAATTTTGGTAAAATGGAAATTGAACGATTGTTCTCGTGTGGATTTTTACAAATATCACTAATAGCTTCTCACTAATACCATTTCGATCCGGAAATCGCAGATAAAGTCTTCTGCGCATTGTTTCAAAATTCAAACATCTTGTGAACAATCCCTCTGTACTGTCAAAAAGTGAGGTTACTGGGTTGCTGCAATACTCTATAATGAACTGTATTGCTGTTTGCATTTGACGTGCAATTCTTGTTGGTCTTGGCTTCAAATGCGGTAATACAGAGTAATAAAAGGATATTTAGAAACCATGATTCATATCATCGGCAACCTAGAAGAGAAATTCAAACTTTGACTCCGCCTTCCTTGTGGAAAATTTTATCGCGTTTGATGTTCCCGCATTAGATATTTGCGTTTTTTACGCACACAGCATTATTCTGAAAGTACGTTGTTGGAGTCGATGAAGGCGATTGTAAAATCATTGTAATGTATAGTGATTCTTGTGCTTATCACAGAAATCTAGGAGCCGTAGTTGTTCTTTTACATTATCGTTTCGTTATCGTTATGATTTGAAATCTAGAACAGGACAAGCTAATAAAACACGTGATGTGTCTGTCAAATAACTTCCCGCTTCTAAGTTCCTCCAACGAACAGAAATAATCCCTCTTATTCAGTACACATTTCCATCCGTCCATTCATCCTAATTCGATTCAAATTTATGCAATGACGACACTCAAAGCTAAGATTTGTGGCATACAAGGACAGCAGATCCACCAATCTTTCCGGCGAACCACTCTGGCATTAACACCGTTTTACAGCTCCACCCATTAGAATATATGCTCCTAATATGTAAATCAGCTTGAAGCATAGCAAAGCTAACCACATTTTCGGATGACGTGCATCGGATCGTTTGACGGTACCTACCAACGTACTTGTGCTAATTCAACTATGCAAGACATAGGCACTTGTAATGTACCAACATCTCACTGCAAATGATATCCTGCTAATTCGGATTCGTCCGTTCTTACTTCCTTCCTTCCTTTCCTTCCTTCTTCGGTAGACTGGAAAGCTCCAGCCCGGTGGCTTATGGCTGACAAACGAGTAATTTATTATGTGGAAACGTTGTTTCCCGTCCTAAGACGGGCAAGGAAGATAAAATCAGTGGGGCTCTCATGAGCAGTTCAGTGTGCATGCGAAAGGGTTTATTCAACTCTCTTCCAGCAGGGCACTGTCAGTGGCTAGGTAATGTCTGGGACACTCGGAATAGTGCAACATGCAACAGTAATGATAATTTCATACGCGTCTCAGACAAGCAGAATTGTGCCAGGCTCGAGGAGAGCTCAGGGGGTTGTGCGCTATCTGTGGTCAGTTTTATGCGGCCATTGTTTTGGCTAGCTGTTGTGTTTCGGATGGAAAAGATTTTTCTACGAACGGTGTTTCGGAAACTGAATTTATTTTCGTGTATAATTCGTAAATTCGTAATTCTAAAAATTTTCGATGAGGTTTACCGAAGTTCATTAATTCTGGTAATTACAGGACTAAACGGTGACTGAAATCATTTGTCCTATACAAAATATGCAAAAATATAAAATGAAACGAGTTTATGGATTGGTTTGTAGGAAAATTCGTAATTGTCCAATTATAACTCGAATGTCAACTGTGTAATTCATCTTGAAGAATAGAAGAACAAATGTTTTATGTATGACGACAAAACTGAACGTTTGCTCAAGGTCATCTTGAAAGATCTCTCAAGTGACTATAAGTATCCTGAAGAGATCAAAAAAGAAATAAATAATTAACTTGGGTTTTCCCCACGAAGCAAGACTTATGTTCGATGTCCGTCTGAACATTTCCAGAAACCTGGGGGAAATTTTCAAAACCCCACTGGACCAAGGCTCCAAGCCCCTTTGGAAACTATCTAAAATTTTGTAAAGAAACCTCAGAAAAACTTATATGGTTCACATTTATTTCTCGAACTGTTAAATCTTTCCAGCATATTTTAAACCAATTGTTGTTGGCATCTGTGGTAACGACTCCGAGCACGGATATAATTAAGACGTGCGCTGCGCGGTGAAGGCACTATCATCTAGCAAAGCCGAAGTGAGACTGAATGACCGGGCCTTGAGGATAGTGTGAGCCAGTCGAATGCAAGGTTCGTGAATATGTGTTCTCCATATAACATACGCTCTACCACATCCCCTTTTTCCTAGAAAAAGTAGATTACAGTTTATTTTGTTTTAATGAGTTTCTAACTATTAACATTCACTCATCTGAACGAAGGAATATTGTGTAATTAACCCATACCATGGTGCAACAAAACCATTTCTTGTAGCCTACAATATCTAACATATCCAACAAAAATGTATACTACAATACATAAATTTTGCTTACAGTTCCGATATTCTGTTGACATTGCGAGCATAGAAATCTTAGAAGTAAGTACCCATGGTCCTTCCCAATACTTTTAAACGAAACCCATATCCACAACCAGAGTGTATCCACAACGGAGTACTCAACAATTTATAATAACAATTTCTACGAAGCCGATCAAAATAGAATAGTTTTCGTTCACATGATTATTAGTTATATTAGTATGCTCAATTGCAGTAAAACGGTCAATTGTAGTACATTACATATTTTATTACAATTGTTTAATAACAACAACAAATTGTCTTGCATAGCTAACGTGTGATAATCCCTGGGACAATATGTTACTTTGTATTTAATCTTTGCTTCTATGTTTGGTTCTCTAAGAAACTAATTCTGATTTTATCTCCCATAAAATCGGTACATTAGCATACTTAATAGTAAGGCTGCTCAAACTGTAGATGGGCGCACTAATCAATCAATTCACTAATTATCCAAGGTGAAACGTCCGGTATTCAAATAATGGCTGTCACATTTGTCGACTTGTGCTTTTACATACTTGCTAACTCGTAAGATTTATGGCTTTGAAAATGTTGATACAATATTGCAATTGTTTTTCAGTCAGAACAAAGAAAAGAACGAATTTTACATTCTAAATATTTTCCATGTTTTGGCGTAGTTGATCACTCATATTTTTTTGTGGGATGAAACCTAAGAAATGCAATCGAATTTCTATATCAATCCATTTCGTTAAATATATAGTGTACTGTCTCACTGTTATTTTATTTGAAATTTTGCTGTTTGGGACTTCTGAATCCTTTTTCTAAAATTAGAAATCATTCTATTTAAATACAAATAAAGTAACCAAAATGTACAATCTGATTGATTCCTAGTTTCGTATTTCTTTTCACAAAAGAATTAATTATGGCTTGCTCAGATATGAGTATTGTCCCAAACGCTATCGAAAACTAGGTGATTTATTGATCTGTAATATCCTTGTAAAGTTTTATTCAGTGATAACCGTATCTGGAGGGACAGTATGTTTATGCTAGCTCAAGCATTAGTGTCTTCTTCAGTATACTGCTGTACGAATTCCGAATATTTCCAACTACACTTCTCCTGTAGACCATCTGTAGCTTAGACACACAATTATTTTATCAATGGACTCCTCAAAACATTGTTGACCCAGTGGCATATTTTTATATAGTTTTTCAAAAGGTGCGAAATGTGTTTTTGATTCAACTTAACACGTCCAATACAGTGTAGCTGCGACACTTCAAAAATCTCTCAAAAATTTGTTCTCAGGCAAATTGTCATAACTTATATGTATACACGATACCCTTATACTCTTAGTTTACTAACACACACTTCATGGAATGTATCATACGAGCAAAGCAAATCAGCTTCTAACTAATGATGAATTGCACCATAACTCCGTAACACAAAATAGTCTAGAAATGTGGTTCCGACTCTCGCACTCACGACTACAAAATCACAATGCTTTTAAAATCATTATTTTAGGCACTTATTGGCCATTCATAGAAGTGATAAAAACATGAAAAAACTAGGATCATTTTCCAAAACATACTGCAGCATTCAAGAGATATAAAATCAGCCGAACGAAAATTCCTCGTGAACATTTTTATCATGGTATAGGCAGATTCAGTGTCTTTATTAAAGACAACATAGTATCTTCCAATATTTTCAACGAATAAAACAGGCGCACAAACCCAAGAGCAATGGTAACTGATGCAACACCACTTGCACTTCTGCCTTCATCAAGCGTTATTTTCATATGGTGCGTACACTATGTCCGGTGGTTGAACACAAGCATCACAATTCGAATATTTAGAGCAATCCAATTCGAAGATTCCTATATGCACCTTAAAATGAAGTCAACAAATATTAATCATACCTTTTCATTTCTCTTTCAATTGTGCATCAATATCATTTTGACTGCTTTTATCTGATCAACTGATGATTCTTGTAAACATCTTTCTCTGATCAACGTTTGTTACATGTTATTTCTTGACGTATTCATTAAATGCATCTTTGTCTTGAGACATTATTACTCACTTCCACGCCATCGGAATTCACACCTTTAAAAAAAAAATGGAGCGAGATTTCGCATCATTCAAGAGCGTACACCAGATTTCTCACATCAGTTAAGAGCTAACTATTTTATTCCGTAGTAGAATGTTCAGATAGTATACACTCGATTCTGTTTTTGCGTTTATCCAAGAGCATATGTTTTCGCATCAATCATCCAAGAGTGATGATTTGATTTTTGGAATTATTCAAAAGCGTTTATTTCATGTTTCGTATCATTTGAGAGCGATGACTTTTCTTGTCTTCATTTGATTGTTCACATCATCCAAAAGCGATCTTTCATTTCAATTTTTCATCACTTTAGGACTCATAGGACTTCTTGCATTATAAAACGTCTATTATTTGTATGTTGTGTATTTTTCCAGAGCGGTTATTTTTTCTTTTTTTCAACATCCGAGAGCGATCATTCCATTTATCGCATCACTCAAGAGCGATCATCAGACTTTTTGCATCATCTAAGTATCCATTTTTTTTTCGTGGAGCGATCATTTAGTTTTTCGCATCATCCAAGAGCGATCATTTTTTTTTTGAATCATTCAAGAGTGGTAATATTTTTCTACTCATTATTCATTGGCAATAATTATAATTTGGTTACTTTGCATCATCCAAAAGCAACATCAGACTTTTCTCATCTTTTATTGATGATTATTTGTTTATTTCGCATCATCCAAGAGCGATCGTCAGACTTTTCGTATCATTTTCTTTTTTCGCATCATTCAAGAGTGATCATCAGAATTTTCACATCATTCAAAAGCTCTCATTTTCTTTTTCGCATCATTCAAGAGCGATCATCAGAATTTTTGCACCATCCAAGAGCTTTCGTTTTCTTTTTCGCATCATTCAAGAGCGGTAATATTCTTCTACTTATCATTTATTGGGGATCATCATTTTTCTCATCTTTCATTTATTATCAACTGGTTATTTCGCATCATCCAAGAGCGATCATCAGACTTTTCGCATCATCCAAAAGCTTTAATTTTATTTTTCGCATCATTCAAGAGCGATCATCAGAATTTTTGCATCACCCAAGAGCTTTGGTTTTCTATTTCGCATCATTCAAGAGCGGTAATATTCTTCTACTTATCATTCATTGGCGATCATCATTTTTCTTATCTTTCATTTGTTATCATCTGGTTGTTTCGCATCATCCAAGAGCGATTATCAGTCTTTTCGAGCTTTCGTTTTTTTTTCGCATCATTCAAGAGCGGTCATTAGATTTTGTCCATTCAAGAGCAGTCATTTTATTTTACGTTTAATCCATTTGTTTTATCTGGTCTTTTGACTTTTTCGGTTTTTTAGAGTGGCCATTTTTTTCTTCGCCCCATTTGTGGGGATCACTTGATTTTTCGCATCACCTAAGATGCATCATTAGACTTTTCTCATCGACTAATAGCGTTCCATATACTTTTCGCAACATCTAAGAGCAACCGTCATTGTTCAAGAAGGACCATTGTATGTACTACATCATTCAAGAGCGATCTCCCTTTATGCAATTGATTTTGTCGTATCGTCTTATAGCGACCTACTTTCACACTAACAAAATAAGAGCATAATTCTTTCAATATTTGAGCATCATGCATATACAATTATTTGATTTTTATTTTTCATATTTTCATTTAATACGAGCCATTTTATTTTTCATTAAAGCTAATACATTTATATTCGCCATCCTAAAACATGTTCTGTGCTGGGAGGCAGGCACCGATATTACACACGAAATATGACACAAAGTTATTTCGAATTGCAAGAAAACTCCAGCTTGCCAACGACAATCAAGGCAGACTTAATGAAAATCGCTAGTTTTCTTTTGTTGCGTTCCTTTGATCGTCCTGGACAAACATGGAAAAAGGGCCAAAGTTTTCAGTGCATTTAATTTTCGTTTTATTTGGAAAAAGTAAAATAATGCGTATTTGAATAATTTATATTCAATAAGGATAAAAGGTGCTATTGTGATATTACTTTTGAATAAGCATGAATAGCTTTTCAATCGATTTTTTTTTGTCACATTTGATAAAATGCAAAAATACGTTTTGATCAATTACGCGCTTTTATCATGTTTGTCCGTTATTTTAGATCTAGGCTCACAGTAACAGTTCGTGACAGCAGAATCTCGGCTCACCTTGACGTACATAAATTTCGTATTGGTTTCTCCCTCCCAGGTTCTGTGTTCTCAGAACCTATGAGATAAATCTCATGTATATCCCTGTCGGGATGAAACAGTGCCGGACATTTTTTTTTTGCGTCTCATTAAGGATCATTAAGGGTTACTTTCTCCCCATCTTCAAATCTCCAGAGCTAATAAGTAACATAAATGTTTCATGAAAATACTATTAATTCTGGAGCTTTTTCACTTAGCATGACGATAGACAATAGAGGCAAAAAAACCTTTCGTTTCCAAAGGGATATGGATTCTTCCCTTTTCTTGGTCATTGGTTATACGTGTGGCGAAAAAGGCACAATGATACAACGGCATAACTTTTATTTTATATTTTTCCTCGAACATATTATTGATCTGATAATGTTGATCATTTCGATATCAGTCGCCTATCGGACTTATGCCCTCTGTGAATTTCCGCAATTTTACGGTAATCATACCATACATATGGTACATGCTTCTATAAGAACTTACCTTGGATTACAGCCTATTAACTTACCGGCTGTCGCACGATTTGCAATCTCTAGAACCACCACGCTTGTGCTGTTCACAATAAGCGAAGTTTTTTTTACCATTGTTTTACACTGAAGTGTTAACCAAGCATTAACAATTACACAAAACTGAAATGAATAAAGTCACCATCCTGTAAATTTTTCACATATGCAAACCCAAGCGTGGCCTTGGTTCGCTTCCGCTGAAGCAGCACATTGTAAACCTCGAACACAACACAATGCATGACCTTGACCTTGACCGTGCGCCAGCGACAGCAGAAATAAGAGCAGGGCAAAAAAAATAAGGTCACCTTCGCACTGTTCTTCCGGGATTGACACAAGGTTATTTGACTTATTTTCCGTTCTGTTTCATTTCAAAACATCATCACTTTTATAAATTACACAATCAATCACTACACACACTCCCCGATTATTCCACTTCTCTGGCTATCCGCACCAGCAAATGATTATCGCAGTAACATAATTTTGCACGTTTTTTTTTCTTTTCAATATGTTATTCTATTACTTCGTTAAACCATCACATTACACAATCAAAAATAGATAATCGATAATAAATACAAGGATTCTACATCCTCGTCGCCATCTTGTGGTAACGACTCCGAGCACGGATATAATTAAGACGTGCGCTGCGCGGTGAAGGCACTATCATCTAGCAAAGCCGAAGTGAGACTGAATGACCGGGCCTTGAGGATAGTGTGAGCCAGTCGAATGCAAGGTTCGTGAATATGTGTTCTCCATATAACATACGCTCTACCACAGCATCATTTATTAGTTTTACATCTGGTATTTTTCAAAACTCATGTTGCTTAATGCGCCGACTTGGTGCGATTATACATGTCCTTTGGCATCTGCTGTTTGATCACTTTTCCGTTCAAAACTTTCTTCATCTCCTGCGTGACGTAGATCAACGCTGAGGTGACCATCTCCAGCCAATAAACTTCATTTTCTTTCACTAAACAAACAACAGCTTCTTGGTTCTGGTGCAGGGAATTATCGTTGTCGTCTTTGTTCTTCACCTCAACCTTCTGGTAGTTCGATTTGTCCGCACTGGTTATTACGTAGCTGGTTTCTGCCGACCGTTTGGAACGCTCACGTTGGCCTCTACTGAACTTTCCAAGCAACTTTTTACCCATTTCTGTAAATATAATTTAAAAAATTGATGCTTGTTCAAATTTATGTTGAATAAAATTAGATAGTCTTTATATGCTTTTATGTTCTCGATACGACAATAGTTTTCAAAGCGTATTATCCTTATTACCTGCAATTTGTCCCATGGATCCTCCCAACTGTTTCGTCACCCCTTGCATCGCAAGGGGCAGTTTCTCCATCGCTTCCTGCAGCTTGTTCGGCTCCGCTGAAATGGAACTCTGAACAGATCGCGTTATCCTCCGGTAGGTATAGCGACCGGGTCGATTGTTGTATCTTACCATGCAGAGGATCGATCCCACAGCAAACGCCAGGAATGCGAGCTTGAACATTGTTTGACCGGTTTTTAGGTTTCGACGATGGTGCAAAAACTAGCGAAGCTTTTGTTTTTCTCTCAGTTATATAGTTTTAGATGATACCGTTAATGAAGTATTTGATATATTATGGATATTGGATAGCGTACGTTTAAATAACTCCGTGATTTTAATCTGTAAATGCTACGTTCAAAACTGCACATTTAGTAATTTTGTTCCGATCGTAAACAATAATTTTCAGAGATACTCAGAAACGTGCCTGTCGCTCGATATACGAATGCAAAGATTAGCACTGTAGATCATATGGAAATGATCGCTAGGAAATTTACTCATAGTGTGCGGTGATTTAACCGTATTTGTCAGTAGCTGTAATCACAAATGGACAATAGGGCGGTTCAAAATTTAAAAGTGTTTGACAATCCTATCTCCCATCTGTTCCTTACGATCCTTACCATAAAAGTAGTGTTCTGTGAAATTTTCAGCTTTCTAGGTGGTGATTTAAAGGTGGCCCAATGACAATGTAGGTTTATATGGGAATTACTATGGAGATATTTTGAGATATGATCCAAACACGCTAGTACTGTAAGGTAAGTACAAACTCATTAGCAGTAAAAACTAATTCTTCAAACCATAAAAAAGAAATTTGCTGAAGAGAGAAATTCAATCCGACGGATAGCAGAAGAGATATTCAAGATTTTGTTTGCTATTATTTAGCTTAATATGGGATTATAGCCCTGCAAACATGTACCGAAATCCCAAACAAAATTAGCTCAAAATGGATTTCTTTCTTCAGCAACGTCCTTCGTTAAGGTTTGAAGAATGAGTTTTCAATATGGGATAATAAGTTTCTACTTACATTACAGTACTAGCATGCTTGGAACATTTCTTAAAATTTCTCCATAGTTATTTCCATATAAACCTATATTGTCTTTGGGCCACCTTTAAATCACCACCTAGAAAGCTGAAAATTTCACAGAAGACTATTTTTATGGTAAGAATGGTGAGGAGCATATGGGAGATTGGATTTTCAAACATTTTTAAAATATGAATCGCCCTAATGGACAACTTCTTCTCCAATGCTATTTTTTGTGGTTTTGTAATTGAGAGAATTTATAATAGTGTAATGTCCAAAGGCGCGTCCACGTTCAAAACCATGGGTAGGACAAACGTTGGCAAATATTTTGTGCATAATGAAGCTAAGAAATATTTTAAATCTATGGAATCCTAGGCTGAAAATTTAAAATTACTATATTGAAGGGGCTCAAACGCAAAGGGTGTCAGTTATCAGTAGACTATGAAAGCTTTTCGTCTTTACGGGAATGGTAAGGACTGAGTATCTTAACAATAGGAAAAGATCTCTATAGACTGAGAAAAGAGACCAAAAAGAAACATAAAATAAACCAAAAAAAGGCCGAAAAGATACCAAAAAGGAACCAGTAAAACAAAACGAAACCTTATAGGAGCCTGGAGATAAGAGTTTGATTTTTAATATCCCATAGAGCAGATTTTTGTCTAAGATCTAACACATTTCTTAAGATTTTCTCGTGACTTTACGACAAGTATTACTGCATGTGTTTTTTCATGATCTTCTTCAAAAATTATATCAGAAATTTTTGAAAAGCACGTTTAGTGATTATTTTCCAAGGAATTTCTTCACGAATTTCTCCAAGAATTTAGTTTAGAATACCTTAAGATTTTAACCTGGATTTTCCTAAGGATAACCACATAAATGGAATTCACCCTAAGGTTATTTTAGAAATAATCCGAATATCTTCATAAAATCTATGCGATTATTTTCAAGAAAATCCTAATCCCTCCAAGATTTTATCCAGTGATTCATCCATCGATTTCTCTGGGATATTCTACAAGATTTTAACCAGTGATTCATCCATCGATTTCTCTGGGATATACTCCAAGATTCCAGTTCAAAATATCTTCTAAAATTCAATCAATAACTTCTCCAGAAATCCCTCCAGTAATTTACTATAAAATTGTCTTCTAAGATTTATATAAAATTTCTTACTAGAGATTTCTCTGAAACAATTATTTTCATCAATTGCTCTAGACATGCCTTTTAAATTTTTTACAGAATTTCCTGCATTAATACTATGAGATTTTCTCAATTAAAACCTGAAAGTTCATTTTCTAGGAATTCTTCTAGGTATGTTTCCAGGGAAATGCCACGATTTTTTTTTCTGAAAATAAATCCAAGAGGTATTTTTACAGAAAATCCGAGAGTAGCATCTAATAAATACTATGTAAGTTTTGTAGTCATTCTCAATAAACAAGGACCTCTGAAAGAACTTCTGGACTTTCGAAGTCGCTTTAGAAGCTTTCATAGATAATTTGCTGAGATAATCGAAAAAAATCGAATCTCGGGGTAGTATTCCGCAGGGTTTTCTAAAGGAATTTCTTATAAAGTATTGGAAAGAATCTCTGAAAAAATGTGTGCAGGAATGATCGGAGGAATTATTGGAAAAAATGCTTTGTATTAACTAGTGTAAAAACTTAAATAAACTTTTGAAGATCGCATGAGAATTTCTTGACAAGGAGTTTTAAGGAAATGTTTGGAAAAACTGCAGCAGTATTACTTGGATAAAATGCTAGAGAAATTCCTAGAAAAAAATATTTTTTTGAAAAACCCTTTCAAAGAATTTTGTATATCTGGGAAGAAACCTGAATGATGAACTAGCGGAGGAATTCTTAGAGGGTTTCTTAAAAAAAACCCTCAATCATTTTTTTCAAAAACTCTGGAATAAACTTTTGTGAATATCCTTGGGCGAAATTCTTCTAAGCATTCTTTTCTATTCTAGTGCTTGCACAGCGAATAATGAAAAGTATCCTGGAAATATCAGCGCTATTTTCTTGTCAGTATTAATGTTTTCAGATTTTTTGAATTTGGTGGCAGAAGAAACGGGGACAACCGCATCAACCGTTTAATATTTGGAAAATGGGAATTTGCGTAGGGAGTTGCTGGGAAGAGCGAAGCCAAGAAGATTAAAACACACTCCAATGGGATCGAATGTCTTTTCTCTTAGGATGGGATACAGGTATTCTTTCCTTGTATCCGGACTCCAAAGCCTAGGCTCAAGCGCCTTCACTCGTTCTCTGTTTATTGGCGAAGAAATCCCTCTGGGAGACCCTGAACATATTGTATATAAAATCATTATGATAATTCCAGAAGCTTTTCCTCGTAAAATCTGAGACAAAATTCTTGAAGAGCCTGTTAAACCCGTTATAGTCTCATAATGTTCCTCTGGAGCCCGTACAATTTTACATCAAGATTCAAAACAAGCAGAATAAGAATAAAAGAGACTTTAGAGACCATTTTGGTTAACACAGAGACTTTAAATACCTTATATTAAAACGGAGACTTTTTAGAGACTTACATTAAAATAGAGACCAAGTGACTAAAAAGACACCTGTAATTAGTACAACAATTTTCCGAAAACAAAAAATCGTTCAGATCGTACAGGGTTGGTCGTAGATATATTTAAGAAATTGTCCTTTTATTCATTGGGAATTGTCATAGAGGATTGCTCCATTTGTTTTCTAACGGTTAAAGATGTTTCTTGTAACAATTCTTATACAGTGGACTCTCCACATCTCGATGTTCTACATCTCGATATCTCTCCCTTTGTCGATGATTTCATAATTTCCTTCAGTCTGCATACATCTTCACTCTACATATCTCAATATCCTCCTTATCTCGATATCTCCATATCTCAATGTGTTTCTGTTGATTTTTCGTTCTCAATTTTCTCTCCGTATGTCGATATGACCAATATCGAAGGTTACTAGACCAAAGTTTTGGGATTCAAAACAAATAAGGAGCGCAAAATGACGTCTGTTTGTGTATTATTTTCTTGGCAACGGAGTGTTTTTCAATCTAGTATTCATCAGAAATTTGTTCTTTGACTCGATCTCTCCCTATCTCCATGGTCCCTTCGATACCGAGATGTGGAGAGGCGATTGTAGTTAGTTTCCCAAAATTTTCACTATAGATATCCTCAATCATTCTTCACAAGAGTCAAAACTTTTTTTGAGGGTCATGCACAAAACATGCGCAAACATGCTAGGCATAAGCAAACCATGAAAAACCTTATCGTGTCTCCTATTCTTCATAATAATAAGTACGACGTTGTACGAGTTTGTATGTATATTGAACAGATGATAAATAGTTTAATATATTGCTCAAGCTTTGTTCTGATTTTGTTTCTGTTGAATCGTGGGTAGGACAATCCTTTGACTGTCCTACCCTGGTGTTTTCGTGCGTAGTACATGTCCTACCTGTCCTACCTACTTTCCGCGCCACTGGGAATGTCCAATGCGAGACACTTGGGGTTTGGCGTTTTTAGCTCGACTGTGACCCACGCTCTCCAGGTCCTGGTGCACCTGGTCAATCCACCTAGCACGCTGCGCCCCACGCCTTCTTGTTCAGACTGGATTCGTAGCGAACACCATCTTTACCGGGTTGTTGTGCGGCATTCTTGCAACATGCCATGCCAAGCGTATCCATCCAGCTTTAGCTACCTTCACGATACTGGGTTCACCGTAGAGTTGAGCGAGCTCGTGGTTCATCCTTCGCCGCCACACGCCGTTCTCCTGCACGCCACCGAAGATCGTCCTTAGCACTCGGCGTTCAAAAACCCCAAGAGCTTGCAACTCCTCCTCGAGCATAGTCCACGCCTCATGCCCATAGAGGACTACCGGTCTTATGAGCGTTTTGTACATCGTGCATTTGGTGCGGGGGTGAATCTTTCTTGACAGCAGTTTCTTCTGGAGCCCATAGTCGGCACGACTTCTGCTGATGATGCGCCTTCGTATCTCCCGACTAACATTGTTGTCAGCCGTTAACAAGGATCCGAGGTAGACGAACTCGTCCACCACCTCGAAGGTATCCCCGTTTATCGTAACACTGCTTCCTAGGCGGCCCTGTTGCGCTGAGTTCCGCCAACCAGCATGTACTTTGTTTTCGTCGCATTCACCATTAGCCCGACTCTTGTTGCTTCGCGTTTTAGGCGGCTGTACAAATCTGCCACCGTTTCAAATTTTCTCCCAATAATATCCATGTCGTCCGCGAAGCAAACAAGTTCCCAAGTAACAATGAGAGCTGAACAGCAAGAGTATTTGCTGAACATTGGCTGATTAATAGTGTACAAAGCGGAACAGTTTGTGAGCTGATCACTAATATGAAGAAGCGCTTATTAAGTGCTCTTATTCAGCAGTACACTCAAAGCTGAATATCAAGCTGAATAAACCATTTCTCATCTATAGTTTTCCACTTTTGTTCATCCAACCTGAATGAAATAGGATTAAAGTTATTCAAAAATATAATCAAATCATCGTCTATAATCTAATTATTGTACCACCGTAAGCCAACAATAAAATACACACGAAAATATGGGTCGTACACGGAATTCATATTTGTTGTAAAACAGTTTCATCAAATTCTCGAATAACAAATCTGCACATCGTGAAGCAGGCAATAATTGTGATAGAACCCAAACCATCAATTGGTTTATGAATAATTTGTATTTTGAACAGTACACAGTCACTTAGATGTTTTAAACGCATACAAGACTATCGTTAGTAAAAAAAATTCTGGCTTCGACATCGATGATCTTGTATGGTAATAGATGAAATAACTACACTGGAGCAAGAACTTTTCCTTGTCACACTTTTAGTTTACTGAACGAAACGGCACAAATAACTTATTTTCCACATTAACCATAATCATTATCAACTTGCGTTGATAACAATTAAACAACGGTATTCGAAAGTTATCGGGGATTCTGTTTGAAAACAAAAATCATAACACATATTTGACAGCTATATATAAGCAGTTTTTGCACACTTCTTCAGCCTCAAAGCAACCTTCAATATAACCCTTATTCAGACAAGTCGATAAGTCATTCTCTTGCTTTGAGTGATGTTCATGCAGTCTCAAGTGGAGCAGATGTCAAGGTAAGTGGTTACAAATCGGTGGATCCCAGTTAAATTCTCAGCTGTTCATAATTAATAATATTTGTCTTTAAATTACACCACAACACACAATGAATATGAGTGTTTGAAATTGTTAGTGGTATTAAAAATTCCCAAATCCATGAACATGTAAATATTTTTACACATTTTCTGGTTTATTGTTGAATAAAGGATGAATAAGCGATCGTTAAGTTTTCAAAGGTTGACATCTGCTCTAAAAATAAAATTATAGTCATTCTAGGGAGTTTAGATAAGTGCATGCTAAGCCTTTGTTCAGCCTTCTATAAAGCTTCAGTTAAGCCTAAGGCTGAATAAAATCGCCAGAATTAGATGTTTAAAAGCTGAACAAAAGTGTGTGGAGACTATGAACAGCTTTTGTTAAACAAAGGCTGATTTAAATTAGTTAGAGAAGCGTTTGAGCAGCATCAAATTGTTACCTGGGTTGTCCGGATCTCGTGAAAATCGTGCCTCGACTGTTAAGTCCGGCTCTCCGCATGACACCTTCATGCGCAATATTGAACAACAGGCACGAAAGTCCGTCGCCCTGTCGTAGTCCCCGCCGAGGCTCGAACGAACTAGAGTGTTCGCCCGAGATCTTCACGCAGTTTTGCACACCGTCCATCGTTGCTCTGATCAATCTTGTGAGCTTCCCGGGAATGCTGCTCTTATCTATGATTTTTCATAGCTCTACACGGTCGATACTATCGTATGCCGTCTTTAAATCGATGAACAAATGGTGAGCAGGGACCTGGTACTCACGGCATTCCAGGAGGATTTGCCGCACGGAAAAGATCTGGTCCGTTGTCGAGCGGCCGTCGATGAAACCTGCTTGATAACTTCCCACAAACTCGTTTGCTATAGGTGATAGACGACGGAAAGGAATCTGGGATAGCACTTTGTAGGCGGCATTTAGGATGGTGATTGCACGATGATTTTCACACTTCAGTTTGTCACCCTTTTTGTAGATAGGGCATATAACGCCTTGCTTCCACTCCTCCGGTAGCTGTTCCGTTTCCCAGATTCTGACTATCATCCGATGCAGACAAGCGGCCAACCTATCCGGGCCCATCTTAATGAGTTCGGCTCCGATACCATCCTTGCCAGCGGCCTTGTTGTTCTTGAGCTGTTGAATGGCATCCTTAACTTCCCCCATCGTGGGAGCTGGTTGGTTTCTGCTGTCCGCTGTGCTGACGTAGCCATCGCCTTCGTTGTCCTGACCTTCTGTTCCTGTGTTCTCTGCGCCATTCAGGTGTTCATCGTAGTGCTGCTTCCACCTTTCGATCATCTCGCGTCCGTCCGTTAAGATGCTCCCATCCTTATCCCGGCACACCTCATCTCGCGGCACGAAGCCTTTGCGGGATGTGTTGAGCTTCTGATAGAACTTCTGCGTTTCTTGAAAACGGTACAGCAACTTCATCTCTTGGCATTCCACTTCTTCCAAGAGGCGCTTTTTGTCCCGGAATAGGTGGGTTTGCTGTTTCCGCTTCAGTCTGTATCGTTCCACGTTTTTCCGCGTACCATGCTGCAGCATTGCAGCCCGCGCTGCATTCTTCTCTTCTAAAACCTCCTGGCACTCCTCGTCGAACCAATCGTTTCTTGAGCTCCGTTCCACATATCCGACAATGCCTTCGGCAGCGTCGTTAATGGCTGCTTTGACTATCCTCCAGCAGTCCTCAAGAGGGGCCCTATCGAGCTCGCCCTCATCCGGCAACGCTGCCTCAAGATGCTGCGCGTACGCATTGGCGACATCCGGTTGTTTCAGCCACTCGCGATTGTACCGGGGCGGGCGTCGGTACCGTACATCATTCATGACGGATAGTTTTGGGCGCAGTTTCACCATCACCAGGTAGTGGTCGGAGTCAATGTTAGTGCTACGATAGGTTCTGACTTCGGTTATGTCGGATAAGTGCCGTCCATCGATCAAAACATGGTCGATTTGCGATTCTGTCTGCTGAGGTGATTTCCAGGTGTACCGATACGGGAGGCTGTGCTGGAAATAGGTGCTACGAATGGCCATGTTCTTGGAGGTGGCAAAATCTATCAGTCGTAGGCCGTTCTCGCTGAACTTTCCAATCGTCGGTCTGAACTCCTCCTCCTGGCCAACCTGAGCGTTCAAATCACCTTTGATGATCTTGACATCATGGCTTGGGCAGCGGTCGTACTCGCGTTCGAGCTGCGCGTAAAATGCGTCCTTCTCATCATCAGTGCTTCCGGAGTGAGGGCTATGCACGTTTATGATGCTGAAGTTGAAGAACCGGCCTTTCAGCCTCAACTTGCACATTCTTTCGTTTATCGGCCACCACCCGATCACGCGCCTTTGCATATCACCCATCACTATAAAAGCTGTTCCCAGCTCACGTGTGTTGCCGCAGCTCTGGTAGATGGTATGATTACCTCTAAACGTTCGCACCATCGAACCTGTCCAGCACACCTCCTGCAGCGTTACGATGTCGATGCCGCGGATCTTCAGTACATCGGAGAGTATGCGTGTGCTTCCGATGAAGTTGATAGATTTGCAGTTCCACGTACCGAGTTTCCAATCGCTAGTCCATTTTCGTCGCTGTGGTCTTCGCCGATTGTTCTGGTCCGCATTCTCTCGTTGACGTTCCTGTGCTGATGTGTTTTTACCGTTGGCTTGCAGGGCCTGACACCATCCCCCTAGATTTCCGGAGGACCGTCCCCCCTAAATGTTCGGAGGGTCATAGTGCGCAGTTTAGCTTACCCAGTAAACACAAACTGGTATAAAAGTGGAGGCGATATACGTACATTTTACATGCAGTCTTATGGCGCATGTACGTATATCGCCTCCACTTTTATACCAATATATGCTATTATATACGAGTTTGTGTTTACTGGGTAGAGCCCTTCTCTGGCACTCGGACGATGATCAGCCTCCCCTGACATGGGGAACAGACGCTGTTGTGAGCCGCTCTCAACATGGAGTACAGACGCTCCAGGTTTGCAAAAGCCAAAGCAAACCCCCCTTCCCTGTCAGCATACAACCAAAGTTCCCATCGGGGGTTGGTAAAATTATGCATCAAGTAAGACTGAAAAAAAAAACAAAAGCGTAGAGGCTCGAAAACATGCAGTGTTCAGAATAATAGAAGTAGAAGTGGAACTTTAGCATGCTGTAATTTTGTTTCCCTATGAGCAATGGGCATTGAATTTTGGCAGAGAACTTCAAATATACTCAATTTTATTATCACAAAATATGAGGTTTTCCACACTACCGGTTAAAAAATCAAGCACGAGGTGAAATCGCTCAGCATGATAGTAGTGTAAATAATTTCAATATCTGCTATATCTTCAATGTTTGAATTTTTCTTTACTCATTATTTCAACAATAGCCACTTAAGCTTTAAATGTATAAACAAGCCAATCTTTACAAAATTGTTGCTGAACAAAAATACACAAAAGAAAGAACAACTATTATTTTGAGCGATTTCACCTGGTGCTTAACTTTTTAACGGATAGTATGAAAAATTTCATTTATGTTATAATAAAATTGAGTATATTTGTAGTTCTCTTCATGTCGATTGCTTTAAGGGAAACAAAACTTCAGGATTCCAAAGTTTAGCATTTTGTATGAAAATCGGCTTCCACTACTATTATTCTGAACACAACTGTATGTAGGCAGCTCAATGTTCATCCTTATATTATTAAAAACGCTACATTTGAAAATATGAACGGAATGGTTCAAATTACATACAGTGATAGCTAAGCACAAATAATATGCCGTAAATTATTCATCAAATGGATGTATGTGTGTCATACTTTGTGAATCCTGGGAGGAATACAATCAAAATTACGGCCAACTGGTCTAACTTCCTGTCTAATGGGGAATCCTGAAAATTATGAAACTTATTAGGTATTGCGGCTTTTGTGATGCTCGAAAATTAGATGGATTGAACTGAAATTTTGCAGAAAGCCTTTTAATATTATAAGGAAACTATTTATTTAGGAGGAGGCGAAATCCAAGATGGTCGAGAAAAAATGGGACACCTAAATTTATTTATCAGAAATGAATGTAATGTTTGAAATTATATTAATAAAGAGTTAAAAAAAAGATTGAGTGATTTTGCACGAAAAACATAAGCATGAGATTTTCGAAGCAGATCTCGAGTTTGCTCTCGCGGGAGAGTTCATTGATTGGGATTCAAGAAAGAGTCTGTTAACGCTGCTAGCGGATCATGATCGGTAATGTTTCGCAAGTTGTTAGTTTGATCAATAGCAGCAACGAACGAGAACCTTTAAAAGAGAGCGATGATAAAATCGTTTTGTGTACCATTGGGGTAGGTTTTTTTTACTACACTGGCACAATAAATAATAGGATTTGAAGGTTGTTTAAATGGCTTTGATCATGAACTGCTATTCCCTGACATGGCGCTATTCCCCAACGCCCTCTTCTAATCAGAGCTGTAACAGGTTCCTAATACATGATGTGCTGCAAATCATGAATGTTACAAAGAGAGATTAGTAAGGCATTCGCTCAATTTCCTTATACCAGGATGAGAGCTTCAGAATCATTTTAAAAATGTTATTTCAAATCTCCTGCTTTCTTTCTGATATTACAACAGATGGTCCATATTGAAACAACATGGCCGTTCTGAAATATTGTTTGAATATCAAAAGGAAATGTTTAGATTCTCTGTTAACCTTTCGATTGTCGCGTAAATTTTTGTAACGCTAGTAGTCACGCGTAGTACTTTGTACAACACCCTTGGTTTTTTATTTTCAACATGAAATACCTCGCGATCTAGATTAAATATAGAAATACCATCTTAGACAAAGTTGTTCAAAAGGTGAAGGGTTGACATGCAATGATCATTCAAATACGGAACTCCGCCACCAGGTATGTTCATCAAAGTTTTGTTTTACAAATGGCTCAGGAGCCTGACCACTTAAAACGATGGCGTCTTTGGCATAGATGTTCAGTAATTCAAGGACTATCATTGTTTCAGCAAGGTACTTGATTTTTTTTCCATTAAGTGACGTCAGTGAACATGAAACATTTTTTTTTGTAAAAGCACGGTCACTTAGAAAGATGGCGTCTGAGGCAAAACTGTTCAGTAGCAGCCAATTCTGCCACGTTGACCCCCATTCGACTATTATCAACAACCAAATTTCAAACGCCAAATACACAGCAACAAAACACACCAATGAAAACACTCATAAGATTGTTTGTTCTGTCAGCTTTCAGCTGATATAATTTCGCCTGCAGTTCTTGTAGGAAAGCTGCCGAATAGTATAAGATTGCCGATAATAGTCACACTGACAAGAGATGTTCGAAGCGTTGTAAAAACATTGCCAAAAGGCTTTCAACAAGTCTGTTGATGTGAACCGATAGAGGATTGAGCAAAGCATAATTGTAAACAGACAAACACTGAATTGGTCTGCTGATGTCCGAGAAAATTGCAATAGAAGCATCGATTGCCAATAATACGTAAATTCCCCAATATCACTTATGTGCAGTGACATGCGGCAAAATTACAAACAAATAAAATTTCAACAAACTAAGAAATTTGCGTGAAACAAGAATTTGTTAGGGCCCCTCCAGAATAAAAAATCACAGCTACGCCAATGCTAATGTAGGGCTCATTCATACCTCATTCAGGTATTAATTAGGAAAGTCTGGTATGGAATATCTTAGTTTGGTATTAAGCACAGTGGCCCAATTTCATATTCATACAGCATACTGTTTTCACATCAAGTTAGTAAAAAACTATTGAATGATGTATTGAGTTTAAAATACCTAATCCATATTGAAGGTAATAGATGTCATCTATTATTTGCCAAGCACAAAATGTTTTCAATTAACATTCATCTTTGGATTAATGTAAAAGTATCGAAAATATGTCCAAAATTAATCCTATTCCATATTCGCATGCCTATTAAAATTCAAGCGTACAACATTCAAAACTTAATTTTTATGCTTCATTTAATTGCTGAAGTGCTTTATTATGATGTTCATATGTAGTGAAGTACATTTGTACATTTTATTAAAAGACATGTATGGAACTTAGGGAAAATTATGAGAAATGACAGTTTTCCAACGATTTTCGCTAAAAAAATTTAAAATTTGGGCAATACCGTTCATTTTTGTTGTTGGATCCAATCTATTTATTATATTCGTGAGCTCTGAAAGAATTTTGGTTGAAAGTTTTATCGCTATCGTTTAGAAAATTGTTGTGCAATAACTTCAAAATTCTTCTGAAATGATATTTTTAATCAATATAAACCACATTTTTATTCTAAACAACAGGTACAGTTTAATTTTAAACTTATCTGTAAAAATAATTTGAACTACAAACTTCGTTTTACAACAAAGTACCCTAAACTACACTGTACATACCTTAACATAATTGATGTTATCTCAATATTAAATTATCTTTGAATTCATATTCAAATTATAATCAAAATAGGACCTTCTTTGCAGTTTATTAGTTTTATAAGAAAAATATAGAATTATTTGATGAGCAGAGAGCATATACATTTTACTAGAATATATCCTGTTGTTTTCATCATTTCAAAAAACTTGTGTGTTGCGGTTAAGGCAATAATATTCATTCTATAAATCTCTATAACCATGTTTAGTAGTAAAATGTAAAATGAAAATAAAAATGACGTAATATTTTAATAGTAACATTAACTATGGATTATGTATATCCATTCAGAAGCAAAACTGAAAAGAATCGACCAAAATGTTTGGTTTTGGAATAGTTATACATGTTATCATGTACATGTAGATTTTAAACTACTCGTAGCTATTCTAAAACTGGTTATACATTTTTTAAACTTGTGCAGTATTCGCAGTCATCATTCTTAAGAAAGTGATGTTGATAAAATGTACGTTGTTGTTCGACCTACCAAATATTTTAGTAAAAAACATTGAAAAAGTGGTGTTTTTCTTAAATTTACCTAAGTTTCAAATATGTTAGGTGCACGAATATGGAATTGGGACAATTATAGACATAAATACAATATTTTCCATTATTCCAAAGATTTAAGCAAATTAATATAGTTTGTAATTGCCGAACAATAGATGACACCTATGACCTTCGTTATTGATAATGTGTATCGAAGTCCATAGATCATTTAATAGTTTTATACCAATTTGATATGAAAACAGTGCCCCGTACGAAGATGAAATTAAGTCACTGTAGCAATTTCCTTCTGCCCGGCTAAGATAGAACATAACCTCCTGTAGTTGTTTCATCTGAATAAGATTCGTTTTCACAGTTAAAAAAAGATAATAAATCCAATCGATTGAACTTAACTTTTTTTAAATTAAACTAATTGGCGATCACCGTCGCTCATATCTCACAGCTCGAGCGATGAAAAAGCGTCTGGACAAGCATGTAGACCAGCGAGACGCTTGGACGCCGAATGTATTAAAAATTCGTACATTCGTAAAAACCCTACTGCGAAACGTATTATTGCGTACTGCTGGTTGCTGCATCCCAGTGCCATTAGAGCAGTTTGCATTTTTTTCCTGTCAAAATTACCATTTCGCAGCTTCTTTTGCCGTACATGCTTTAGAGATACGTTACTGTGCAATTTTAAAAGATTGAATTCAGAGAGCTATGAGCTTACTATGCAATTTAAAATTTACGATGACAATCGCTCTAAATTTGTTTACAACTTGCTCCGGTATCGGCTAATTGTTGTGATAGCTACAATTGAGCTGAGAAGAGTAGTTTTTTTTAGAATGGGGACAAATATAAAAGCTCAACAAAATTGAAACGCATTCACATATTTGAAGTGTTTTCTGTTCTGAAGTGTAACTGAACCATTCGCTTAATTAAAAAATGTCGAAATTGACGCTTTGTATAATGATTGCCATAATCTCTACGGTTCGTTTAAAATATTTCATTGCGTGAACTTAACATGACATTGACTTCTGATTTTGCACTTTATTTTTGAATTTCCAGACTATGGTGACTGCTACTCCTATGAATCCGGAAATGGTGGGAACCATTATATCCACTGTTTCTCAAGTGCTCGACTCCTTGGAGCAAAAAGATCCCTCTGGAATGGTCAGACAATTCCGAACCAGCATCGCTCCTTTTAAAGGTAAAAATGCACCGTAGACCTCCATTTCCAAAAAATTTTAACATTTTTTTTTCAGAAATGTTCCTTAACGTCATGAGCAAAATGTCCGGTCGTCAAAAACGTTCCATCCACTCGGACTACGTGGCAACGAAGCTCAACGCTACCCATTACCAGAAAGTGGAGTTCCACAAATCTTGGGACAAAGATGCTCAGCAGAAGCTCGAGAACTCATGTTTGATCAAGGAGAACGAAGTGTTCTGGCTGGACTACATGACGAGCATTTTGATCGGACTTACCCAGGAAATGAAGCGGGTCATCGATGGCAAGCAGGTGCCATTCAAAATGTCCAAGCAAGCGTACGAGCAACAGAAGCCTAAGGCATAAAATGGGAATAGTTTGATTGGTTAATCTACGAAGTGGTAAATGATAGATATAAGTAAATTTGCATATAACTTGGAATTGTATTATTTTTTTCAACGAAGTTTGAGCTTAACTGATTGGCAACAAAAACATCAACGTCAAACTTTGTTTGTGCAGTTCTAATTATTTTCGAATCACAGTCTTTAACTTTTCAATCATTTGCCTTAAAATTATCAGTTTGTGTGTTTTCTAATATAATTCCTTTTGATCGGATTTCTTTCGTTCATTTCCACCATTACTTTTCACTAGAAAATGGGTGCTATAGTCCAAAAGTTCATCATGCACAGGTATATCGTAGAAATGGGATCAATTTGAAACATAATTTTCCATTTCCTATGGCAACTCAACATAGGAAGTTTACTTACCACAACCGCTCACAGATGATCAACACAGATTGGACAGCGTTTAACTTTGCCCACTCGCTTACAGACAATTGTTTGGTGCTGTAAAGAGAATTGCGACTAGGATGTTGAGAAGTAAAACAATCAATAAATCAATAAATCAATCCAGTGTACTTTCGTCATTTTTTCAGCTCTTGAAGGTTTTTAAAACTGTATAATTCAATAAAACTGTGCTACAAAAACAGTAATTTTTAAGTGCTGCTTTTAGTACCTATTGATCCCATTCCGAACATTGTTTGGATCCGTGCCTTCATTTTTTTTTTTGACCCTTTAGCGAAAGTTAATGGTGGTAATCCTTGGTTTTGGGAACAAAACTTCACTGAAGATTTTGTCACAATGTTCGCTGAATAGGGTAGGTGTACCGGTTATGGACTTTATGGTTCCCTATTTCGCCATACGTGTTTATTTGGTACATTATTTTCAAATTTATAATCATTTCGTGTGTTTAAGTAGTTTGACATCAAATGTATCTTGATGATAAAACATTCAAAAGTATTCAAAATGTGAAAGTTCTCGAGAATTCACATATGGCCAAATAGGGAACCACTATAGCCATAACTGGTACACTTTCCCTATTATTGATATAGCAAAAAAGAATGGAAACGGTAAATCTCCAAATTCACAACTTTCTTCCAAAACATTGAGAAATGAGATTTTTTCAAGGGTGAATTCGATAATGTTGTACATCACGCCGAGATGGTCAATCAGTTCGATGCTTTATATAAATTTAAGACAAGAGCCTCTAGCTCGGGCTTTTCGATTCAAGTAAGGAAACAAAAAGAGCAGCCATCGTGGCCAGGATCTCTTAATTTAGAGGATTTTTGCAGAAGATTTTGAACTCAATCAGTGGAATCAAGATTTTCTTCCAAATCACAAAGAAAGGGAAACCACCGCGTTTTGCTAGTAGCCCATAAAGATTACGAACTATTTCTTAAACTTTCTGTTGACAAATGTTCCTACTAAGATGTCTTCATTTTGGTGTTAGTTTTGCCATACAAAATAAAAATAAATGAAAGTAAATGTAAATAAAATGCAAGAACTTATTTGGTTTATATAAAGTTAAACTTTCACCAATATTAGACACACCCTGAATTAAAATTAAATTGAATTAGAAGAATACCAGCTACCGATAGGGCCTACGGATATATACTCAGATATTGAGCTCCACCGCTCAGCATACAGCATCCAGATGACCTTCATCTTGCTCGCGGAAGTATTGGTGTAACACGAAATGATAGGCCGAATAGGTCATTATCCGATTGTCCAGAAATCTACCTGTGCGCCTATAAAAATGCCCGACAGCCAGCCACTGGTCTCTTTTAATCCTGGGAAGCCAAGATCAGCAGTAGTCCTTCTACAAAGTGTTCAACAAAGAAGTAAGTTTGAGCAAGTGATCTAAAGTGTGGTGAACGTATCACCTCGAACGTAGTGAGAGTGTTCTGAAAAGTTAGTCGCGAAAACTGTTATTTTGTTTTGTCCAACGTTTCGGTCCGTTTGGGACCATCATCAGGGACTCAATTCAGGACTGAAAAGCCAACCCATAATCAACAAGAAACTACAGTCGACCAACGATAAGTCGCGAAAACATCAAAAGTTGCGTTAGTGCTTCTAGTGGCCACATTGTGGCAAACTGGACCTCCTAATCGCCAACGCAAGGCCAGTTAGATTGTGAGTGGTCGCCCTCTGGTGTAGAAATTGAATCACCCGGTTGGGCGTTGTGAATTCGCGGGTGAAATAGAAATCCCTCCTCTGGAAACAAAACCTACTAGTGTCGAAAAGTTAAACCGTTCCATACTAGGACAGGCCCTTCAAGGGTGAAGTGATCCAGCGTAAAGCATCAGCGAGCGAGTACCCGAAAGCGTCGGCCCTGCTTCGAAGACGACGCCAACACTAAGCTGTGAGTGAGTTCAGAGCCCTTTATTTTATTTTTGTGCTTACAAGGGAAGGTCACGATCGTGTTACACGGGATTTTCAACCGGACTATTTTTGTTATTAAAAAAATCTGTCAATATTTTTAACCGTGCATATTTTTTTTCCAAATAGTCCTAAACAATACCTACAACAACCGCAAAATATATCCAAAAACTTAAAACATCAATGTTGTGGTTTTTAAGAACTATTAGCTTCAAATTTTCATTTGAAAATATCGTTTTTATTTTTTACCGTGCACTCTTTCAATACATAAGCATAAATGTTTTGATCAAACGATAAACGATTTAGCTACGATTCGCTCAATCAAAATATTTTTTTCTGGAATGGAAAAACACGAAATATGCTTGGAAAGGGCCTATTTTTCTTTTTTTATTTGAAAATTTTATATAAATATGAGTGTATCTCGATGAGTATATCTGATGCAATCTAGAACAAATTTACTTAGTACTTTACGATTGCAATTTTTCTGTACTTTCAAATAATCACATAAAAAATTATTGTTTTCCTCTATTTCGATTTTTTTTTTTCAAAATCTGTAATTTTTAAAAAAAATCATAACTTTTTGTCCATAATTCTTCCATTTTGAAACATTGTGCAATAAATCACATAAGTTGTCCCCTAAAACATATCCAAAAATAAAAAAAAATCGAAATAGCGTTTCTGGAGAAAATCGATTTTAAAATTTTGTTTTTGAAATAAAAAATAATCTGTAACTTTTTTTACCGTGCATATTTTTCTCCATATAGTCCTAAGCAATACCTACAACTTTGTAGAAGATCTCAAATCGATCGGACAAACCGTTTTCGAGTTACAGTTTTTTAAAGATTTGCTATGCATTTTCCGATACGCCCTTCTCAAAAATAAGGCGAGGTTCAAAATGGCGGTCTGAAGGTGAAAAATGGCATTTTTGGTCATAAAGAATCTGTATGCAAATTTTCAGGCGATTCAAAAAAAAAACAAAAATAATCGGGTTTGCGAAACGGCGTGGAACCGCTCTCCACTAGCTTAAGCCACTTTCAGAATACTGTGTTCGTTGTAAAGCTGGTTGAGCTCAAGGTTCATCTTTCCGGTATCCGGCGTTCGAAAACCCCAAGAGGTTCTCCTCGAGCAAACTCCACATTTCATGGTCGGTTTGAGGATCTTCTATTCATGATGTGTTATTACCGATGATGACCACGCGTCTATGGCATGGACGTTATTGTGGGACAAATTCTCCAATTTACCAACCAATCTGATTGTATTCAAATACTAACGAGGGAAGGTCACGATGGTGTTACACGGGGTTTTCAACCGAACTATTTTTGTTAGATTCTACAAGTCAAAATATGCAAAACCCCAATGGCATGGAAAAAATACATTTTAAACATACATCAATGTCAATTCTGTTCTCTGCCATCACAATAATTACTAAAAAAATATTTTTGTCAAGTTTCCAATTAGCCTAATAATATAATATACGTACAAAACTGCCCCTTTTAGAGCTCCTCCTGGCTACACCACTGGTCCATCACCCGCAAAGCTTTGGGGTTTTTCATTTTCGGACATGTAGAATCTAACAAAAATAGTCCGGTTGAAAACCCCGTGTAACACCATCGTGACCTTCCCTCGTTAGTATTTGAATACAATCAGATTGGTTGGTAAATTGGAGAATTTGTCCCACAATAACGTCCATGCCATAGACGCGTGGTCATCATCGGTAATAACACATCATGAATAGAAGATCCTCAAACCGGCCATGAAATGTGGAGTTTGCTCGAGCTAGTGGAGTGCGGTTCCACGCCGTTTCGCAAACCCGATTATTTTTGTTTTTTTTTTGAATCGCCTGAAAATTTGCATACAGATTCTTTATGACCAAAAATGCCATTTTTCACCTTCAGACCGCCATTTTGAACCTCGCCTTATTTTTGAGAAGCGCGTATCGGAAAATGCATAGCAAATCTGTAAAAAACTGTAACACTAAAACGGTTTGTCCGATCGATTTGAGATCTTCTACAAAGTTGTAGGTATTGCTTAGGACTATATGGAGAAAAATATGCACGGTAAAAAAAGTTACAGATTATTTTTTATTTCAAAAACAAAATTTTATAATCGATTTTCTAAAGAACCGCAATTTCGATTTTTTTTATTTTTGGATATGTTTTAGGGGACAACTTATGTGATTTATTGCACAATGTTTCAAAATGGAAGAATTATGGACAAAAAGTTATGATTTTTTTTAAAAATTACAGATTTTGAAAAAAAAAAATCGAAATAGAGGAAATCAATAATTTTTTATGTGATTATTTGAAAGTACAGAAAAATTGCAATCGAAAAGTACTAAGTAAATTTTTTCTAGATTGCTTCAGATATACTCATCGAGATACACTCATATTTATATAAAATTTTCAAATAAAAAAAGAAAAATAGGCCCTTTCCAAGCATATTTCGTATTTCTCCATTCCAGAAAAAAATATTTTGATTGAGCGAATCGTAGCTAAATCGTTTATCGTTTGATCAAAACATTTATGCTTAAGTATTGAAGGAGTGCACGGTAAAAAATAAAAACGATATTTTCAAATGAAAATTTGAAGCTAATAGTTCTTAAAAACCACAACATTGATGTTTTTAGTTTTTGGATATATTTTGCGGTTGTTGTAGGTATTGTTTAGGACTATTTGGAAAAAAAATATGCACGGTAAAAAATAATGACAGATTTTTTTAATAAAAAAATTAAAATCGATTTTCTTTGAAAATGCATCTGTGATTTTTATTATTTTTGGACATGTTTTAGGGGACTACTTATGTGATTTATAGCACAATGTTTCATAATGGAAGAATTATGGACAAAAAAGTTATAATTTTATAAAATATTACAAATTTTGAAAAAAAAAAATCGAAATAGAGGAAAACAATATATTTTTATGTGTTTATTTTGTAGTACAGAAAATGCATTGGAAGAGTACTTAAGTAAAAATTTTCTAGGTTGCATCAATTTCGAGATATACTCATATTTATATAAAATTTTCAAATAAAAAAAATAGGCCCTTTTCAAACATATTTCGTGTTACTCCATTCCGGAAAATTTTATTTTGATTTCAACAACACAAACCAAATCAAGTCAAGTACACAACACTGAAGACGGTTTTACAGTTGAGGTTGAAATACACGTATCTGTCGAAGGATACAATAGTAGAATTAAAAGGAACAGTACTACTCATCTTTTTGTATATTTACAGGCATTCTACTAAACAGGCTCCACAAGGGTTTTCATCACTTTTGCCTGGGTTAGTAGGTATGATGAACAAACACGTTTTTCCCATACCCATACATTTGGACATGGTAAATGAATAAAAGAAAAACGATACTTTCTTAAACGTACTTCATGGGTACAATAATAATGCGCTATGTTGTCAAGTTTTATCACTGTAGCAATCATCATTGAAAAAAATGCGGTACAAAAACTTCGTGGTGTGAAGTACCTATGTAGTATATAAGGTAAGTCTGAAACCGTGAGAGCATTAGTGTTGTATCAACAGTGATTGTTCAGTGATTGTAGGTGACGTTTATTTGCCTGTGGAATTGACGTGCTACGAAAGAAGATACAGCATTATATTGTGCATTAAGGAGGCGTTTTACAGAGGAATTTATTTTTGTTGTGCGTGAAGCTGTACAAATATCTTTTTTTCGCTATGAGTTATATCAGTTCAAGGTGTATTGAAGTATTCAAACAAAGTTGTTCTAAACATTGTCGAAATCTTACGGAAGATAATATGCAGAAATTGGTTTTGTTGGGATTTGCTGAACAGAATAAATTAAATAGTAAGCTTAAAATTTGTGATTCTTGCCGTTTAAAACTGTCTAATTGTACTCAACTATCTAGTAGCGATGACTGATCGAGCAGTGATGAACATGTAACTTCTGATACTGAAATGAATGTTCCAAGTCAGAAGTCTTTGGTAACTGTACCGTCAATGACCTCGGTCAATACGACTGATTCTGAAATAGGTGAATGTTTACAAAGTGTAAATATTGAAATTTTTAACGAATCAATTTCCAGTATTTTAACATCTCCAATTGATCGTAAAAAAATGAATTCAATAAATTATGTAAAGGGAAAATATGAAGAAAAAAAAAAAGAGAAATATTCAAGTTAAATACAATTGATGAAATTGACAGAGATAAGGTTGACGAGTTTGATGAAATGATTGCACAAATTAAAGATAAATTTTCTAAAGACGGTATCACCAGGAACGAAAAACTCCAACTACTTTCAATATTGCCGAGGTCATGGAAGGTTCAGAAAATAATGGATACATTTAATACATCCAGGTATTTGGCAACACAAGCTAAACAGTCATTAGAAGGAACAAGTAAATCTCGTACATCTTTCGGGCTAAGTAATGTAGCAAATGAAATTGTAGTAAACTTTTACGAAGATGATGAAACTAGCCGAGTGATGCCTGGCCAACGTGATTATGTTTCTGTAATGAGAGACGGAAAGCGGCTGGCAATTCAAAAAAGGTTAATGATGACTACATTAAGAGTGTCGTTTAATCGATTTAATGAATTACATAGTGGTGTTCAAATAGGATTTTCATCTTTTGCAAAATTGAGACCGAAGAATTGTAAATTGTTAACTAGCTCTGGAACACATAATGTGTGATTATGTACTATTCACGAAAATGTTAATTTGATAATCCATAGTTTAAAGAAATATAATTTACTGCATGATTTAAATTTTTTTACTGATAGTTTATTATGTTAAACAAAAACAGTGGATTGCACCTTACGTTGTTGTGAAAAATGTTCAGATTCTACTACCTTTGAACGAAGCTTGTTATCAGAAATCGAAGAGAATAGCATTGACGAATTACAATTTGAACAGTGGGTCATAACCGACAGGTGTGATATTGAAACTTTTTTAAAGCAGCCTGATGAATTTGTATCATATATTACTCGTAAATTGGAGAAACTAATACCTCATGATTTCATCAAAAAAGAGCAAGCTACATTTTTAAATAACACAAAAAACAATATGATAGAAGGTGAATTTGTGGTAATTTGTGATTTTTCGGAAAACTACACATTTATACTTCAAGATGAAGTTCAAAGCCATCATTGGAATGCTCAGCAAGCTACTTTGCATCCGTTTGTAATATATTATCGTCAAGATGGCAAAGCCAATCATTTATGTTTTGTTGTAATTTCAGAAGATTTGCGCCACGATTCTGTATCTGTCAACTTATTCATATCTAAAATGATAGATTTTTTTGCGATTGGATCACAAATTAACTGTCAACAAGATATATGTTATGTCTGACGGAAGAACTTTTCAACTCTTTGGCAATTTAAAATCAAATATGATATAGAAGTTGAATGGCATTTTTTTGCAACATCACATGGAAAAGGGCCATGCGATGCCATAGGAGGGATACTAAAACGTATGGCTACCAGAGCCAGTCTTGTCAAAGAACGTGAACATCCGATAAAAAATGCTAAGGAACTATATGATTGGGCTCAATATCGGAAAGAAGAGCAGCTTACTCAAATCTTCTTTTGTTATTCAACTACTGAGGAATATGATATCAGTGCACACGAACTTAACCAACTATTTTCAAGTGCAAAAACAGTTCGAGGCACTCCGAAATATCACTCGTTTATCAAACACAAATTGAAGTTAGACAATTTTCGAGCTGTGACGATAACAAGAAAGTAGTTGGTATAATTAAATAAATAAATAAATAAATAAATAAATAAATAAATAAATAATTAAGAAATAAAATTGCAGTATATATATATTAAAAAAAAAAAAAAAAAACAAACTACTTCTCCATGGTTGTACGATCTTGCCGCGATGAGAGGGCTTTACCCATTAGCCGGGCTTAGCCCTAGGGACCAAAGGTACACCGTTGTGATAGAATCACATTTTTAATGCCACGTTTTGATTTACCGTGTATATCCCGGAAGTGATGCATCTCAGCTAAATTTTACTTGAGTATTTTTCGATAGAAATTTTTCATGTTTAAATATATATAGCTATTTTTCTGTACTCAAATAAAAAAAACGCACCAAAAATATCGTTTTACATAAATTCGTTTTATTTATTTTTTTAAATAATTTATTTTTTTAAATAATTTATTTTTTATCCAAAAATTTTCCGTTTTGAGGCATTGTGCAAGAAATTACAAACAATATGTTGCAAAACATATCCAAAAATTAAAAACATCAATTTTGCGGTTTTAAGAACAATGAACTTCAAATTTCATTTGAAAATTTCGTTTATATTTTTTTTACCGTGCATACTTTTGTAAATACAGTGGGATTCCGTTTTTGGCATGCTCCATTTTTGACACCCCCCGATTTTGGCAACAAAATGGATCCAATTTTGGCAACATTTTTGAAAACATTAAAATTTGGATTTTTTTTGTGTCTGTTGCTTTGATCATTTGAATTGTGGGTCAACAACACACCGACTGCATTACAGTGCTCCATTTTTGTCGATGTTCCCCCAAATCCCACTAACTACTAAGGGCTCTCGTACGCGCCTTTTAACTTCGGGATGGTCATTGTTCATGCATTCGCAACGTTTCATGAGGCAAATAATCTCCTGTAGTATCTCAAATAGAGAACGACCTCTTTTCTTAGGCTTTCATACTGAGTGACCAGCCCACTTAAGTCTGCCAGTGGATGAAACGCTGAATAAAACCACTTTCCTTTAGATTTGTTTGTAAAGACACACCGCAGTAAAAGAAACAAATAAAGCAAAATGTCGTGTATCATAACTTTTAAAAGGAATTTCATAAAGTAAATTGCGTTATTCTATTTTTTTTAATATAAATCATAAAAAATGTGCATATTTTACAATATTGTGTTTTATGTTTTGAGAATTATTGATACCGCCACCATGGAACAAAATGCGGAAGCAGTCCAAACTACACGTTTTTTCTCAATAATATAATTGAAACGTGCAATAAATACAATAAAGAGTGTTTAAACTTCTAGTCTGAGGTATAAGTGTGCATATTGATTGTTTACGTTCCATATTTGTTAGAGATTCTGTAAGATGTTAGATTTGTTAAGAGATGATCCAACATTCTTACAAGATTATAATCAAGAATACGGGTTTCATAGAATAATTATTAAGTTTAAGGGCCTTTTAATTATCAACGGATTCTTGAGAATGTCTGCATATTTTCGTGAACACTGAGTGTTTCTTGCGGGATCCTGAGAATGTATAATTAGTTATTGGGGTTTATGTCCAAAATATGGTGATTCCTGATAAACTCTTAAGATCTCTAGGGCATCCTGTAAATTCATAGCGGGTAATGTGGGTTTCTAGTGCTATTTTGAGAATTTCTGGAGAAACATTGGGGATATTGAAAAGTTTTCCAGAGGAATTTTCAGCAATTACGCAGCGAAATCCTCAGATTTCAATACCTAGTGAAATACTGAGTGAGATACTGAGAATTCAAATAGCAAGACGCTTCAGAGCGTGTTCCTATAGATTTTTTACGAGCATCCGAAGATTCATATCAGGCTTTTTAGGTTTCATAGCAGACCTGTAAATCTCCATTGATTGTATAAGGTATATTCATAACATATATTGACCTCAAGTAAAACTCATTTCAAACAAAACTGATAAAATGCTTGTTTGTGTATTCTACACAATTACGAGCCGCATTTATGGATCATGAGATGTAGTTGTTTATGATTGCCTTTTTGACTGCAGTCAATCATTTGTTGTGAGATGCTTTGCTTTATAAGAAACGTAAATTAAAGGAGCATTACCAAATTTTGTCAAATTTTACGCTATAGCCTAGCAGTCAAACTGATTTTAAATGTGCATAAAATTAAGCATTCATGCAGTTTTACAACAACCAGCGCCTTTGTTTTGTTAGTACGTCGTTGTAAGAATACAGTAATTCTTTTTTTTTGTATTCTTGCTTTGAGGAAATGTCAGGCTTCTAAATAAAAATCACTTATACGATTATTGATTTATATTGATTTCACATGACCCACACATACAAATAGTGTACATAAAGCTTCTAAAATCATTGAAGAACTTTAAGCGTTAAAGCGTATGTAGAACGTTTGTCACAATTAATAGTACGGACAGGGTTGAGAAAAATCTTGAAATTCACTCTACAGTAGTGAAGCAAAGCAAATCACAGTCAGCAAAGCCAGTGAAACTTCGTTGCTATAGGCAAACAACATTGAAAATAGCAAAACACCCGTTGCTAAGGGCCACCCAAAATTACTGTAGAAAAATGTTCTATTTCCAGCTGCATTTCCCGCATTAAGTGCCTTCAATGACACTAACGATTTAGGAAATTTATACACCCAACATAGGTTACTTGATGAGATTCGCGTTTTTGAACTACTGTACTGGTAGAGCCACGTGAGTTTCTCGAAATTCATGCCTACTACTATTACCATTCCCAGCACTGATTATGGGGCTATACATTCATAGCATAGTCCAATCCTACGGAAATCTGCTTCGAAGTGAACTGTTCCAAAGTCTCGATGCCATATGGTTCCATAAGGATTATGTAATAATATTCTAATGATGTTTTCAAAACCAATAATTGAAAAATAAAATTAAAAATGGGTTCCGATTTTGGCACGGTTCCGTTTTTGGCAACTGAAATTTTCGACTTTGTTGCCAAAAACGGAATCCCACTGTACTTTTGTATATAGGTTTTGATCAAACAATAAACAATTCAGCTACGATTCACTCAATCAAAATAAAATATTTCTGGAATGGAGAAACACGAAATATGTTTGAAAAGGGCCTATTTTACTTTTTTTATTTGAAAATCTTATATAAATATGAGTATACAGTTAACTCTCCCTTACTCGATATTCCGTATCTCGATATCGAGTTAGAGAACCATAGTAAAAGTTGGTTTTCATGGCTAACTCGATGGTCCCTTAGATCGCAGTTGCACTGGTTTTGTGTTCTGTAACTCGATACCTCCCTAACTCGATGGTCCCTTCAATATCGAGTAAGGGAGAGATGACTGTATCTCGAAATTGATGCAACCTAGAAAAAATTTACCTAAGTACTTTTTGATTGCAATTTTTCTGTACTTTCAAATAATCACATAAAAAAAATATTGTTTTCCTCTATTCCGATTTATTTTTCAAAATCTGTAATTTTTAAAAAATCATAACTTTTTTGTCCATAATTCTTCCATTTTGAAACATTGTGCAATAAATCACATAAGTTGTCCCCTAAAACATACCCAAAATAAAAAAAAATCGGAACTGCGTTTCTGGAGAAAATTGATTTTAAAATTTTGTTTTTGAAATAAAAAATAATCTGTAACTTTATTTACCGTGCATATTTTTCTCCATATAGCCCTAAGCAATACCTACAACTTTGTAGAAGATCTCAAATCGATCGGACAAACCGTTTTCGAGTTACAGTTTTTTAAAGATTTGCTATGCATTTTCCGATACGCGCTTATCAAAAATAAGGCGAGGTTCAAAATGGCGGTCTGAAGGTGCAAAATGACATTTTTGGTCATAAAGAATCTGTATGCAAATTTTCTGGCGATTCAAAAAATACAGAAATTAAATTAAAAAAAAAACTCGGAACATGACCGGTGGAATTGCTCAAATTGGTATTCGCTTCGGGTCCGGTTGGTAGAAGAAGGTGTGGAGCACAGCGAGCTAGGTGGGCGGATCAAGTGCATATTATATATATAAATAAATAGTAATAATTACGGTTATAAAAGTTTCAATTAAATGCACATGCGATTTTGGCAAAATGGTTCTTTTAGACATGTTACCAAAATCAAACGGACACTGTACTTCAGTTCAAAAACTCTGATGTTGCGATTACAGCTCCTGCTTCGACCAACTCAAAGTCGATGCTTGTTATCGCATGTCAAACTCAAATTGGGGAACTGAATTCAGTCAACTCTGTAAACCTTATATGAGTACTAGCCAATCTTCCATCGCTGGAGACGAATTGACTGATGAGCTAGCTCGAAATGGAGCATCGCATGACTACTTTGGCTCAGAGTCCGCTATTTCAATTTTCAAGTGCATCACATCAATTCTAAACATGAACGTGAAACAGGATCCAATTTAAAAAAAGGGATGAATTGAATCGCGATTATTGAATCCATTTCAAAATATCGAAGCTTTGGAAAATTTCATCTAAAAGCTCCATTCGCTATCGAAAAGCTCCGCAATCTGCATAGAATACACGGTAAAAAATCAGCACGTTCGATTGAATAGATTGATCACTTGACTCAATTCAAAACACCAATCACCATGATTTGAAGGGTTCTAACTTTGGATTTGCTCTACTGTCTCTAGAACTAGACTCTGAAGTGAAAAGTCGTTGATTTTGAACATAATGTCTTTTATATGAAAGCAATCATTGATTGCTCGTTGTAGAAAGAGATTGAGATCAATACAACCCCTTTCAACAGATGCGAGTTGGGGCGAGGTAAGATACTAGACTTGCACTCCGAAGATTGGTGGTTCAAATCTGGGTCAGGCGGAAAGGTTTATTTTAACTTTTTTTTTTATTTCAAATCAAAACATGCATCGTTGAATTCAAGTGCTGTTACCTTGATTTTGTCAAGATTCAACAGTAGTGCGAAATCAAGTGCAGAACTTTTGATAGCATGGTGCTTATTTTTTACCGTGTATATTCACTCATACACACAAACGCCGTCAAGGCTTCGGTATTACAGTTATATCCAGCCACGCTTCCGCCACGCCGTTCAAGGCCCGTGGGAGAAAAACGGAAACCATTCCCGTGAATGAAAGGAACCTGTTAGCTCGATTCGTGCCATCGTGTGCCTTCGTTCGGCTTGGTGAACATGCGCACCAACAGGACCGCACTTTCATTCATCTATCCAACCATCCGACATTGGAGGCTTTGGCTCTGGCATAGGGAGCACCAACGAAACGAACCACGAATAACGCTATAAAAAGGATTGTACAAGTTCGCCACTCTTCAGGCGATTCCTGTCGCAGTACTGAGCAACAAGCGGTAGCTAGAGATCCAGTTAGGCAAAGCCATCAGCAGAAGCAGCATCCAGTGGCAGATTTTTATTTTTTGGGCGTACGGTGCTTTAGTGTTGTGTGCCAAATTACCATTCTTCAAAAGATCCGGTTTTTTCATAGTTGTTCTTCAAGACTCGGACTGTCTGACTTTATAGCTGCATTCTTCCATGGACTTCGATAGTGCCAGTGATTGCAAAACGTGACTGAGTATTAAATTGTGACAAGAGTGCCCAGTGAAGTGCTATCCATGTTCGGATACTCGTAAACGCCAAAAGGAGCTGCTGAGGTTGTACAAGAAGGAATTTGATTGAATTTTCCTCTCAGTAGTGGCATCCCCATAGAAAACGGCAGCTGCGGCGTGTGTGGTTGTGTTCGTGCGTGTATTTCCAGCATTTCGCTTTGGTCGAAAGACCAGGGATAACTTGTGGATTGTGGCAGTGTTTGAAAAGAGTGAGCGAGTGGGAGTGAAGTGACAATCCTACAAAGTTTCGTCCCTGACAACGTTTGGTGGTGGTGTTCTTGAAACTTAAAATAGCAAAGAAGAAAATCCCACGAGGAAAGTCTGTGCCAATAAGTAAAGAGGAATATTGCAACTCGTTTCCCCCGTGCAGCAGGTGGTGTAGGAAGAAGCTTGCGCGAAGTGTTGGGAAGACAAACAAAAGTGAGAAAAGAGAAGCTTCTTCTTCTGGCAGCGGTGTGGAATCCAAGATATTGATGCACTTTCGAAATTGCAAAGGAAATCCCGGTTGGAATTAGTTAAATTTGAAGCAACAAGCGAGTCTATCTAAAGTGCTACGGGAAAGGAGAAATTGCAAGATTTGCGTGTGTGTGGTTGTGTTTCGGTTTCAAGAATAATTGTGCAAAGTCAAGAATAGAAACGAAAATTCTCTGGAGATATCAGACACGGACGCTGAATAGTTGAACACCACCCCAGCATCTAACCGACGACGACGGCGACAACGACAGCTGAAAAAATGGGAAACTTCAAAATGCTTTTGCCGCCAAAACTGTTTCTGAGGATTCTTATGCTGCTCTTTTTGATTGTTCATGATGTAAGTATGACTACCGAATTATTATATGACTGCAGAGACACTAGATTTTTTTTTATTACGTTCAAGGAATGCTTCATAAATAAAATGGCTATATTATTATAATGTCAGTCCTTAATTCAAAGATGTGAGATACTTTTACTTAAATCTAATTGATTATGTCGCTTGGAGTTGCCACAATGAAAACCAACCAAAACATTAGACAAATAAAAGATATAAAACTTTAGAGTGTTGAAATTATGGTATGGATATCAATCTCCGTAGAAGTACAACTGGAATGCAATACAACTTCAAAAATAATCGTAGAACATTATAATATCAAATTAGACAACACTACCATACTAATTTGGTAGAACTAAATTTAGCTTTTATTAACATTTTGTTAACAACATAAAACAGATATATAACGCATTGATCGTGGCAATAAATTTCTGACTAAAATTATGAATAATTTTATTCGACATTTGTTTCAGAGATTCAACATTGGATATTCTATGTAACTCAGTGGTACTATACCAGAGAGAGAGAGAGCTTCAGAATCTTTTTCAATTTTTTTTTTAATCATTTGCAGACCTTTCTTTTTGATATTACAACAGCTAGTTCATATTAGTAAAGCATACAACATGGCCGATTTGAAAATTTGTTTGCAGATCAAAAGCTTGTTCTTAATACAAAGTTTTGATTTTCTTATAATAAGTGGATGAAGACACTTTACATATTTGTATTTAAATTTTTATCAGCATGAGCCTTAGACACTTAACTTCATCTGACCAATTTATTTGGTGCATCGTGACAACATGTCAACTTCAAGGTTTCAAATGAAGAGCTTAATATTTTATGAATTGAATTTTGGAAGCATTAGGATTTTTGCAAGCATGAAGAAAAAATATCCAAACTGTTTTACAATCGACTACAGACGACACGCAGACTTCGTCCTTTGGCGGAGAGGCCTGTGTCATCCGCAAACAAGGATTTTTGACATCCCTGGGATAACTCAGGTAAGTCAGATGTAAATCTATTGTACAATGCTAGCCACAAAATGCTATCTTAAGGAACGCAAGTGCATACATAAAACCATTCAGACTTGGAATTCTGATAATTAACCTGAAGTGCACGATGTGACAGATAACTTTGGATTATTCTAACAATGTATGTTAGAAAATTAAAATTTTGCAATTTTACATTCAATCCTTCATGCCAAACACTGTCGAACGCTTTTTCTGTGTCTAGAAGAGCAAGACTAATAGAATGTCCTTCAGATTTGTTGGAACAAATCAAATTTGTTACATGTAAAATTTGATGAGTGGTCGAATGTCCTTGTCGGAATCTGAACTGTTCATTGACAAAACTTGAATTTTCGTTGATGTGGACTATCATTCTGTTCAAAATAACCTTTTCAAAAAGTTTACTGATGGAGGAAAGCAAACTGATTGGACGATAGCTAGAAGCTTCTGTAGGATTTTTGTCTGCTTTTAAAATTGGTACAACATTAGTATTTTTCCATTTGTCAGGAAAATATGCTAATTGAAAACATTTGTTAATTAACTAAGAATGATAAGCTACTTTCTGGAAATTTATAGATGAGAATGTTGAAAATTCCATCATTGCCAGGAGCTTCCATATTTTTGATTTTTTTTAATAATAGTTCTCACTTCTTCCAAATCAGTCTCCCAGGAATTTTCAAGAAAGTTCTCTTGATTGATAATATTTTCGAAATTCTGAGTTACTTGACTTTCAATTGGACTAGAAAGTCCTAAATTAAAATTGTGCGCGTTTTCAAACTCCATAGCAAGTTTTTGAGCTTTTTCGCAATTATTTAATAAAAATTTGTTCTCCTTTTTCATTTTCATCATAATTGAAAATGGAGCTGATAGGATTGAGAATCGCTTCATGGGATATTTGAAATGTCACAGGGACATGATCAGAATCAAAATCAGCATGAGTAATCAGTTGGCTAGAGTCGGTTAAGACCAAGTCCATCGTAGATGGGTTTCTAGAAGAGGAAAAACATGTAGGGCTATCAGGGTATTGAATTCAGAAATATCCTGAAGAGCACTCATCAAATAAAATTCTGCCGTTGTAATTACTTTGAGAATTATTCAATGACCGATGTTTTGCGATAAAGTCATCAATGACCAACAATTTTGACTTATCGCGAGTCAATTTTTGCAAGTCAGTTTGGAGCAAATTTTCTTGATGCCCAGAGAATTTAAAAACAAATTGTCAGCTCTCATAGTATATTTATCAAGCTGTGTTTCAACAGAAACACCTAAAGTTTCAAAAACTTTGGTTTCAAATGACGAAAATAGTTGATGTTTTATACGCCTATAAATGATGATTGCAACTGCCCCACATGCCTCATCAAGTCGATCATTACGGTAAACAAAAATGTAAGAATCTCTTTTCAGTTTGGACCCAGGTTTCAAATAAGTTTCAGTAATAACTGCTATATGCACGTTTTTAGCTGTACGAAAATTGAACAGCATGGTTATGGTCTTCCTGACGGGTATGATTCGTTATCAAGCGATCGTTAACTGAAAAATGAGCATTGTTCGATACTCTACCAGGGAAATTCCGGAAACGACTGTTATCGTAACGGACATTATCTTTCATCTGCCTGGCACGAGCCTCGACAACTCGCCTACGTAAAGGGCAATCCCAAAAGTGTGACTTATGATTGCCTCCACAATTTGCGAATATGAACTTATCGGTATCTTCCTTTACAGTACAGACTTCCTTAGCGTGAGAAGAACCTCCGCAAATCATGCATGCGACAATTTTATGTTCCTTGACCCCACTTTTGGCACCGACGGCACTGAGTGGGGCTCTGGTAATTTCCTCCAGGTTTCTGGAAATGTTCCCATGTCACACGGACATCGAACAGTAGTTTTGCTTTCTCTAAAGCTTTAATATTATTTAGTTCTTTTTTGTTCAAGTGAATTAAATAATATTCTTGAGAAAGCCCTTTCCGAACAATGCCAGATTGGGTTCTCTTTTCCATAATGGTTATTTGGACTGGGGAACATCCAAGTAAATCATCTATTCCATTTTTGATCTCTTCAGGTGGCTTATAATCACTTGAGATACCGTTCAAGACGACGATGAACAAACGTTCAGTTGTGTCGTCATAAGTTAAAAAAATTGTGCTTCTTCTCTTCAAGATGTTTCAGAAGAAGTTCGCGATCTTTATGAGTTCCCGGCAAAACGAGGCAGTCTCCTTTCTTTGCAATTTGGAAGGAGACCTTGATTCCCCTAATGCAGTTCAAGATATCCTGCCTAAATCTCCCAAACTCGGAACAACTGACCACGATAGGCGAAACTTTTTGCTTCCTCACTTGAATAAAAGAGCTCATTTCGATGCAATTACTAACATTATCCATTTCACCCTTGAAAGAAAGTTCGCATTCCGGAGAAACGTTTTTTCTTCCATTCTTGCCACGTTTAGTGACAGTTTCAAATCCCACTCTTTTGGAAAGAAGTTGTGAAGTCAGAGATTCACCCTTCCTTTTGTTTGTAGTTGCAACCATGTTTAGTGAATAAACGAAAGAAGACGAGATCTCCTAAGCGGTTTTTACCCAAGACGGTGTCCAAGAAGGATTACCACCGCTAGCTTTCGCCAACGGGTCCAACGAAAAATCGAAGGCACGGGTCCAAACAAGGATCGTAAGGGGATCATTTAAAGAAAAAAAGTACTGAAAAATACTGTTTTAGTAGCGCCTCACGATGTTAGTTTAGCATCTTTTCATAAACACTATGTCATTTAAAATGATAATAATTGTAAAAAGTATTATTTTTGGAGCATTTCAAAAATCATCCAAAATTATCTAATTTTCAACACTATGCACACTGGTTCAGAGCCCGAAAAACATGCGTTTTTTAGTTTTCGATGTCTAAACGTGATTTTAGAAGGGTGATATGTTCTGATGAGTTGGAGGATATTGCTTAAGCTTTATTTTGATATAAAAATAATTGTGATCTATCCACCTAGCAGTGCAGTGTGAAAATATTTTTTTCAATATTTGCTCAAATCGAGTAGTAGTCTTCAGCAATGTTGTAGATAATGATAATTGAAAATTTTTCTTCTAAGACACCAATTTTGTACAAACGCTTGTTCAAAAGTTTCAGAGCATTTTGTATAAAATACTCCTAAAACCAGATTTTTTCGAATAACTTTTTACGTAACGATTTTAGCAAAAATGTTTTTTCTAGGAAGTTGTCAACAATCAAAAAATCATTCTTTCTCTCGAAGACACCAACTTTCTATCTCATCTTATTTTCGAGTTATTATCAATTTTAGTTAAAAAATAGTCACTTTTTGACTCAAAATATCATGGAAAGCGGCAAATAGCGGCAAACCAAACAACTTCCATCTGAAAGATATTCTTTTAGGCTAAAGATCAGACATTGTTTCGTTTTGTTTCGCCGTGTTCCAATGCTCTTCAGGAACTACTGTTTATGGACCCATTTATAGCCATTTCTCGATTACTTTTTCAAATCGACGTAATCCTTTTATGATTCCGACGATATAAATAACAATCATGCCAGAAAGTGAACAAAAAATTGTCAAGTTTACGATTCCATCACAAGCCTTAGCGACGAAAAAATGAAAGAGAATGTTAAGTCAATCTCTGTCAATATCTCATCGCTCGTTGATAGTGAGGGAAGCATCTATGTAAAAGTCGCGGGATACACTCTAATAATATTTACGCAGCCCTGCCGATAACACTTTTCTGAATTTATTCCTCTCAAGACAAAAATACATCAGCAAATTTTATTTCCAAAACAGAACAGCCCTTATCTGACAGCTTATTGGAAAAAGCCTACATTGCCATGGTGCATAAATCCATATCTGTATAAGATCAAACTCTTGAGTATACAGACTTGACTTTCCAAGAATAAAATATTTGCAATCGGCTAAATGCTCACTTGTGCACGTTTTCTGGTATTGTGTGCCATTTAGACGGAGCCCGTAAGGTAAGACACTGCTGATGCAGTTCTACGTCTCAAGCAATAGCTTTTCTTTATGCAGCAAATCTTCTCCAAACATTTCTCTCGAAATTATTTGCAGTCAATTCAAATACTTAATAAAAGTTTCTCCTTGGCTCTGGATAGAACTGAAGCGTCTAGTGGACCATTTGTTGGTTGTTTTGGAGCTTGGAAAAGTTTCGCTAATTGGAATTGATTGCATGCTGTATTCATGAGCTGAAAACAGTGTTTTGCACTGGTCCTTTTACCTGTGCTCCTATACGTTCTACACCACCATGAATAAACGAGCAATTAAATGCAATTCTAGGATTGTCATTTGCAATAAGCAGAAAACGTGGTTTGAATTATTAAAATGGATTTAATTACATTTTTATTTATTCTGTCATTAAGGTTTTTATATTTGTGCAGTTCTTCATTCATCGGAGATGTATAACAGGGAATTCCATTATTGTACTGTTTGTTTCAATGATAAAAAAATAAAATAACGCGGAGGTGGTCGAAGCTGGTGCACCTCTCGTGTGCACATTAGAAATATATAAGAAGTACAGTCAGTGCGCATAGTATCTTTGTGCTGTGCGTACACAAATTCTCTCTGCTCTTGGAATTTTGCTGCTTTTTTTTTTACTATCGATCCCTTTACGATCCTTGTTTGGACCCGTGTCTTCGATTTTTTTTTTTGACCCGTGAGCGTAAGCTAGCGGTGGTTATCCTTCTTGGACACCGTCTTGGGAAAAAAAACCTCTTAGAAGGCCTTCTTCTTTCGTTTATTCACTAAACATGGTTGCATGAGCATGAGCATGAGCCAGTGGCGCAACCAAGGGGGGGGTTTTGGGGGTCATCCCCCTCCCCAGAGCAGATTTTTTTTTACAAAAAATTATGAATATATTTTTGAAACACAACGCTTTTTTTAATTTCTTTATTAGTATCATTCCAAACATTACATTCAGATCTTATATCTAGGTGTTCTGTGTTATTAGACAACACTATCATCCTAATTTGGTAAAACAAATTTAAGATTTTACTAACATTTTGTTAACACTAAACATATAACGCATTAATCGTGGCAATAGAAGATTGTAACGATTTTTGCCTGAAATTATTAATTATTTTATTTATGACATTTGTTCCAATGTTTCAACATTGGATATTCTATGTAACTCATTGCACATTGGTCCAGGAAGCTAATTTAGGCGGACATGAGGATTTCGTCAAGATTTATTGATTTTAGAGTCATAGTTTATTCTGAGAATATGTTCAGAATTTTCAGTACTACAAAATGTACGGAACAAAAATTTTTTTACGGTGATCGCAAGAGTGACGCATACGCCAACTTTTTTATTTTAACGAATCGTAAGTTGGTATGTTCAGCAAAGTTGTAGCAAATGATCATAGAAACAACTTTGCCGAACAAACTTTTTCTCGGTTTTGCTTCAGAGCCGAGATAATTAAGTATTTTTAATAAAAAATCGTTTTTTGTCCTTAAATGTTTTATTTTTTAGTTTTATTGGCCTACTATGTTCTACAAAGTTTTTATGCTTATCATTTGCTACAACTTTGCTGAACATACCAAAGTTGTATTTCTTATGGTTTTCATGTTATTTGAGTTTTTCATCTTAAAATTAGCTATTTTGTATACCTTGTATCTCAACTATGAGCACCTCAAAAAAATATATCTTTCCACCAAATGATTTTGCAGTCTTTCAAGTACCTGTGTGCAAAATTTGGAGAAGATGATATTTTTCTATCTCGTTTAAAATCGATTTTACTAATAGACGATATGAGATAAATCCATATTTATTGAATATTCATACATGTTCAACTCACAAATGTCATGGCTAACTAAGCATATCAAACCAAAAGTAACACGTGTATTTATATAGGAATATAAAGCACATCGTTTTTCAGTTGTTTTCGATTAACTTGGAAGCTTCTGCAAGAAATTCATCGTATTTTTCTCTACCTGTATTTATTCAATTCCTAAGCAAGATCACCGGGTTGGAAGTCAACATAAGCGGTGAATTCTGTGGCATGATTTTCCCAGAATCTTCTGATGGATTCCACGTTTCATGTTTTTCTTTGGTAATGCGGCATGCCGGACAACACCACTTCCGTGCAATAGTTGTAGACGTATCAGTAAAAGTAACAGCATTCTAAAGGATCGCCACGAAAAGCCCTCGAAGGAAGGTTAGGGCTGAGACTGTACGAACCTCTTCCAGCTAGTAGGAACTCAAATGGTCGTAACACGGCATGCCGCTTTTTACGGGAAGTAGATATTGTGTATTTCTTTCACTACTGAACTGCGAAGTGCGACGTCATAAGTCCGAAATTGTGAATAAAAGTGAGGGATTGCATTGAATCCTGTTGGTGTCTTCAGAAAACTTATTCTTCGATTTACGAAGAATAAGTCCCCCGAAGACACCTACCCGATTTGATTCAATTGCGCACTTTTGTTAGCGTTTCCGCACTTGTAATAACTTCTTTTCACGGATCTCAATCATTTTAAAAGTGGTCAACTTTAATCGGAAGATTAACGAGGAGGCATTTGAACAGTTTTTGTCAGAAACGTACTGTTAGTATCGCCAGTTCTACGATTGGTATGTACTCTCTTCAACGGTGCAAAAACTACTTTCGCATGGAGTGATGTTGACCGCCATGTCGCCGAAGAAACATAAAAAATGCGGAATAAATCCATCAGAAGATTCTGGGAAAATCATGCCACAGACTGTAAATTTTGTATAAGTATTTTATACCGCTTATGTTGACTTCCAACCCGGTGATCTTGCTTAGGAATTGATTAAATACAGGTAGAGAAAAATACGATGAATTTCTTGCAGAAGCATCCAAGTTAATCGAAAACAACTGAAAAACGATGTGCTTTATATTCCTATATAAATACACGTGTTACTTTTGGTTTGATATGCTTAGTTAGCCATGACTTTTGTGAGTTGAACATGTATGAATATTCAATAAATATGGATTTATCTCATATCGTCTTTTAGTAAAATCGATTTTAAACGAGATAGAAAAATATCATCTTCTCCAAATTTTGCTCACAGGTACTTGAAAGACTGCAAAATCATTTGGTGGAAAGATATATTTTTTTGAGGTGCTCATAGTTGAGATACAAGGCATACAAAATAGCTAATTTTAAGATGAAAAACTCAAATAACATGAAAACCATAAGAAATACAACTTTGGTATGTTCAGCAAAGTTGTAGCAAATGATAAGTATAAAAACTTTGTAGAACATAGTAGGCCAATAAAACTAAAAAATAAAACACTTAAGAGCAAAAAACGATTTTTTATTAAAAATTCTTAATTATCTCGGCTCTGAAGCAAAACCGAGAAAAAGTTTGTTTGGCAAAGTTGTTTCTATGATCATTTGCTACAACTTTGCTGAACATACCAACTTACGATTCGTTAAAATAAAAAAGTTGGCGTATGCGTCACTCTTGCGATCACCGTAAAAAAAATTTTGTTCCGTACATTTTGTAGTACTGTAGTACTGTAGTACTGTAGTTCTGAACATATTCTCAGAATAAACTATGGCTCTAAAATCAATAAATCTTGACGAAAACCTCATGTCCGCCTAAATTAGCTTCCTGGACCAGTGTGCATTGGTACTATACCAGGGAGGAAGCTTCAGAATCATTTTCAAAATTTTATTTTGAATTCTTTGCAGAGCTTTCTTCCTAGTCTATATGAGTACACCATACAACATGGCTGGCCTGAAAATTTGTTTGAATATCAAAAGCTTGTTCTTAAGACAAAGTTTTGATTTTCTATTAATAAGAGGATAGAGACATTTTACATATTTATTACATTTGGCTTGTATGCCCTCAATGTGACTAAACTGGCCCTAAAAATCTCTATCATGGGAGGAATAAGCGTTTGTTAATCTTTCAGGATAGGCGCTGGGAAAATTCCATCCATACCAGCAGATTTAAATGGCTCAAAGGATCTTGCCCTGGTTTCCAATACCAAAATGTGTAGTAAATTTCGAATCCGTGGTTCTGGACGATGATCTTAAACTCTTGATCCATCTTAAAACGTGAGGAGAAGGCATTTTCAACGCATTCGCGATCCTGCTATAAACATTATATGGCAGGATCTGCAAAAAGAAATAAAAAAATATTTTCTCAATTAACCTTAGTTAGATACTAGAGATGGTCGGGTTTCACATTTTTCAAACCCGAACCCGACCCGTACCCGACTTATTTTATTTATTCAAACCCGGACCCGACCCGAGCCCGAACAATAATTGAAAGGCAAACCCGTACCCGACCCGAACCCGAAAATATTTCACTGTGTAAACCCGAACCCGACCCGAAACCTGATTTTTTTTGTTAGAAAAACCCGAACAAAACACGAACACGAAAAAACGGTAAATTCATTGTTTCTGATGTATAGGGAAGCTTTCAGTATTCTACTCTGTTCACAATTCTCACCAAACCCGACATAAACCCGACTCAAACCCGACTTTTTTCAAGCCCGAACCCGACCCGTACCCGACAATTTTGTAGCTTTCAAACCCGACCCGAACCCGTACCCGAAAAATTTCAAATTTTCAAACCCGAACCCGACCCGAACCCGTCGGGTTCGGGTTCGGGTCGGGTTTCGGGTTTGAAAACCCGAGACCCGACCATCTCTATTAGATACTGGGGTCATAATGACCCAAAATCGAATTTCAACCTGCCATATCTCTGTTGTTATTAAACGGATCTTTCTGAAATTCCCTGACTTTTAATATTTTGTGGAAACGAAGCGCAAGACCAAAAAAATTTTTTCTTAAGGTGATTCTAAGATGGCGCCACAAAAAAACAACTTAATAAGATACTGGGGTCATTATGACCCAGCAATGTATACCCCTATAAATCAGTGAAATATCAACCGAATAATGAAATTTATGCCGCATTCGAAAGATATACTCCTCAAGATTCTGATCACTACCTGGAATACCGGTTCCGGATCCAGTGGCCACCGGGAATCGGCTACGAAGGGGACCATGTTGGCTACGTGGAATTTCAGTACACTCAGTCCAGAAATCTGCAGTCATCACCAAATTGTAAAAGATGCAGGCCATATAGGAATGTACTGTCTTCAACAAACTTGCTTCGGGAACCAAGAACTTCCACATGGGATACAATTTAGTTCAGAACTCGACCACCGCGTGGCGCTCGCGTCGATATGAACTTCCTGTAGGGGCTAATTATACGATAACTCGAGATTGCGAGCACATAGAAGGATGCAGTCTTCGGCAAAGTTGCTCAGGAGGATAAGGACTTTCACATGAGATACAATTTAGTTCAGAACTCGACCACTGCGTGGCGCTTGCGTCGATATGAACTTCCGGTAGGGGCTAATTATGTGATAACTCGAAATTGTGAGCACATAGAAGGATGCTGTCTTCGGCAAAGTTGCTTAGGAGGATAAGCACTTCCACATGAGATACAATTTAGTTCAGAACTCGACCACTGCATGGCCCTAGCGTCGATAAATACTTCCGGTAGGGGCTAATAATGCGATAACTCGAGATAGCGAACACATAGAAGGATGCTGTCTTCGACAAAGTTGCTCAGGAGGATAAGCAATTCCACATGAGATACAATTTAGTTCAGAACTCGACCGCTGCGTGGCGCTAGCGTCGATATGAACTTCCGGTAGGGGCTACTTATGCGGTAAATCTAGATTGTGACCACAAAGAAGGATGCTGTCTTCGGCAAAGTTTCTCAGGAGGATAAGGACTTCTTCATGAGATACAATTTAGTTCAGAACTCAACCGATGCGTGGCGCTAGCGTCGATATGAACTTCCGGTAGGGGCTACTTATGCGATAACTCTAGATTGTGACCACATAGAAGGATGCTGTCTTCGGCAAAGTTGCTCAGGAGGATAAGGACTTCCACATGAGATACAATTTAGTTCAGAACTCGACCACCCCGTGGCGCTAGCGTCGATATGAACTTCCGGTAGGTGCTAAACATGCGATAACTCGAGATTGCGACCACATAGAAGGATGCAGTCTTCGGCAAAGTTGCTCAGGACAATAAGGACTTCTTCATGAGATACAATTTAGTTCAGAACTCAACCGCTGCGTGGCGCTAGCGTCGATATGAACTTCCGGTAGGGGCTACTTATGCGATAACTCTAGATTGCGACCACATAGAAGGATGCTGTCTCCGGCAAAGTTGCTCAGGAGAATAAGGACTTCCACATCAGATACAATTTAGTTCAGAACTCGACCGCTGCGTGGCGCTAACGTCAATATGAACTTCCAGTAGGGGCAAATTATGCGATAACTCGAGATTGCGAGCACATAGAAGGATGTTGTCTTCGGCAAAGTTGCTCAGGAGGATAAGGACTTCTACATGAGATACAATTTAGTTAGGAACTCGACCGCTGCGTGGCGCTAGCGTCGATATGAACTTCCGGTAGGGGCTAATTATGCGATAACTCTAGATTGCGACCACATAGAAGGATGCTGTCTTCGGCAAAGTTGCTCAGGACAATAAGGACTTCTTCATGAGATACAATTTAGTTCAGAACTCGATCACTGCGTGGCGCTAGCGTCGATATAAACTTCCGGTAGGGGCTAATTATGCGATAACTCGAGATTGCGAGCACATAGAAGGATGCTGTCTTCGACAAAGTTGCTCAGGAGGATAAGCACTTCCACATGAGATACAATTTAGTTCAGAACTCGACCGCTGCGTGGCGCTTGCGTCGATATGAACTTCCGGTAGAGGCTTATTATGCGATAACTCGAGATTGCGAGCACATAGAAGGATGCTGTCTTCGGCAAAGTTGCTCAGGAGGATAAGGACTTCTACATAAGATACAATTTTGTTCAGAACTTGACCACCGCGTGGCGCTAGTGTCGATATGAACTTCCGGTAGGGGTTAATTATACGATAACTCAGGATTGCGAGCACATAGAAGGATGCTGTCTTCGGCAAAGTTGCTCAGGAGGATAAGGACTTCCACATGAGATGCAATTTAGTTCAGAACTCGACCACCCCGTGGCGCTAGCGTCGATATGAACTTCTAGTAGGGGCTAATCATGCGATAACTCGAGATTGCGAGCACATAGAAGGATGCTGTCTTCGGCAAAGTTGCTCAGGAGGATAAGGATTTCTACATAAGATGCAATTTAGTTAAGAACTCGACCGCTGCGTGGCGCTAGCGTCGATATGAACTTCCGGTAGGGGCAAATTATGCGATAACTCGAGATTGCGAGCACATAGAAGGATGTTGTCTTCGACTAAGTTGCTCAGGAGGATAAGGACTTCCACATGAGATACAATTTAGTTCAGAACTCGACCGCTGCGTGGCGCTAGCGTCGATATGAACATCTAATTATGCGATAACTCGAGATTGCGCACACATAGAAGGATGCTGTCTTCGACAAAGTTGCTCAGGAGGATAAGGACTTCCACATGAAATACAACTTAGTTTAGAACTCGACCACCGCGTGGCGCTAGCGTCGATATGGACTTTCGGTAAGGGCTAATTATGCGATAACTCGAGATTGCGAGCACATAGAAGGAAGCTGTCTTCGGCAAAGTTGCTCAGGAGGATAAGCACTTCCACATGAGATACAATTTAGTTCAGAACTCGACCGCTGCGTGGCGCTTGCGTCGATATGAACTTCCGGTAGAGGCTAATTATGCGATAACTCGAGATTGCGAGCACATAGAAGGATGTTGTCTTCGACTAAGTTGCTCAGGAGGATAAGGACTTCCACATGAGATACAATTAAGTTCAGAACTCGACCACCCCGTGGCGCTAGCGTCGATATGAACTTCCGGTAGGTGCTAAACATGCGATAACTCGAGATTGCGACCACATAGAAGGATGCTGTCTTCGGCAAAGTTGCTCAGGACAATAAGGACTTCTTCATGAGATACAATTTAGTTCAGAACTCGATCACTGCGTGGCGCTAGCGTCGATATAAACTTCCGGTAGGGGCTAATTATGCGATAACTCGAGATTGCGAGCACATAGAAGGATGCAGTCTTCGGCAAAGTTGCTCAGGAGGATAAGCAATTCCACATGAGATACAATTTAGTTCAGAACTCGACCGCTGCGTGGCGCTAGCGTCGATATGAACTTCCGGTAGGGGCTACTTATGCGGTAAATCTAGATTGTGACCACAAAGAAGGATGCTGTCTTCGGCAAAGTTTCTCAGGAGGATAAGGACTTCTTCATGAGATACAATTTAGTTCAGAACTCAACCGCTGCGTGGCGCTAGCGTCGATATGAACTTCCGGTAGGGGCTACTTATGCGATAACTCTAGATTGTGACCACAAAGAAGGATGCTGTCTTCGGCAAAGTTGCTCAGGACAATAAGGACTTCTTCATGAGATACAATTTAGTTCAGAACTCAACCGCTGCGTGGCGCTAGCGTCGATATAAACTTCCGGTAGGGGCTAATTATGCGATAACTCGAGATTGCGAGCACATAGAAGGATGCTGTCTTCGACAAAGTTGCTCAGGAGGATAAGCACTTCCACATGAGATACAATTTAGTTCAGAACTCGACCACCGCGTGGCGCGAGCGTCGATATGAACTTCCGGTAGAGGCTTATTATGCGATAACTCGAGATTGCGAGCACATAGAAGGATGCTGTCTTCGGCAAAGTTGCTCAGGAGGATAAGGACTTCTACATAAGATACAATTTTGTTCAGAACTTGACCACCGCGTGGCGCTAGTGTCGATATGAACTTCCGGTAGGGGTTAATTATACGATAACTCGAGATTGCGAGCACATAGAAGGATGCTGTCTTCGGCAAAGTTGCTCAGGAGGATAAGGACTTCCACATGAGATGCAATTTAGTTCAGAACTCGACCACCCCGTGGCGCTAGCGTCGATATGAACTTCTAGTAGGGGCTAATCATGCGATAACTCGAGATTGCGAGCACATAGAAGGATGCTGTCTTCGGCAAAGTTGCTCAGGAGGATAAGGATTTCTACATAAGATGCAATTTAGTTAAGAACTCGACCGCTGCGTGGCGCTAGCGTCGATATGAACTTCCGGTAGGGGCAAATTATGCGATAACTCGAGATTGCGAGCACATAGAAGGATGTTGTCTTCGACTAAGTTGCTCAGGAGGATAAGGACTTCCACATGAGATACAATTTAGTTCAGAACTCGACCGCTGCGTGGCGCTAGCGTCGATATGAACTTCTAATTATGCGATAACTCGAGATTGCGCACACATAGAAGGATGCTGTCTTCGACAAAGTTGCTCAGGAGGATAAGGACTTCCACATGAAATACAACTTAGTTTAGAACTCGACCGCTGCGTGGCGCTAGCGTCGATATGAACTTCCGGTAGGGGCAAATTACGCGATAACTCGAGATTGCGAGCACATAGAAGGATGTTGTCTTCGACTAAGTTGCTCAGGAGGATAAGGACTTCCACATGAGATACAATTAAGTTCAGAACTCGACCACCCCGTGGCGCTAGCGTCGATATGAACTTCCGGTAGGTGCTAAACATGCGATAACTCGAGATTGCGACCACATAGAAGGATGCAGTCTTCGGCAAAGTTGCTCAGGACAATAAGGACTTCTTCATGAGATACAATTTAGTTCAGAACTCAACCGCTGCGTGGCGCTAGCGTCGATATGAACTTCCGGTAGGGGCTACTTATGCGATAACTCGAGATTGCGAGCACATAGAAGGATGTTGTCTTCGGCAAAGTTGCTCAGGAGGATAAGGACTTCTACATGAGATACAATTTAGTTAGGAACTCGACCGCTGCGTGGCGCTAGCGTCGATATGAACTTCCGGTAGGGGCTAATTATGCGATAACTCTAGATTGCGACCACATAGAAGGATGTTGTCTTCGGCAAAGTTGCTCAGGAAGATAAGGAGTTCTACATAAGATACAATTTAGTTCAGAACTCGACCACTGCATGGCCCTAGCGTCGATAAATACTTCCGGTAGGGGCTAATAATGCGATAACTCGAGATAGCGAACACATAGAAGGATGCTGTCTTCGACAAAGTTGCTCAAGAGGATAAGGACTTTCACATGAGATACAATTTAGTTCAGAACTCGACCACTGCGTGGCGCTTGCGTCGATATGAACTTCCGGTAGGGGCTAATTATGTGATAACTCGAGATTGTGAGCACATAGAAGGATGCTGTCTTCAGCAAAGTTGCTCAGGAGGATAAGCACTTCCACATGAGATACAATTTAGTTCAGAACTCGACCACTGCATGGCGCTAGCGTCGATATGAACTTCCGGTAGGTGCTAATCATGCGATAACTCGAGATTGCGACCACATAGAAGGATGCTGTCTTCGACAAAGTTGCTCAGGACAATAAGGACTTCTACATGAGATACAATTTAGTTCAGAACTCAACCGCTGCGTGGCGCTAGCGTCGATATGAACTTCCGGTAGGGGCTACTTATGCGGTAAATCTAGATTGCGACCACATAGAAGGATGCTGTCTTCGGCAAAGTTTCTCAGGAGGATAAGGACTTCCACATGAGATGCAATTTAGTTCAGAACTCGACCACTGCATGGCCCTAGCGTCGATAAATACTTCCGGTAGGGGCTAATTATGCGATAACTCGAGATAGCGAACACATAGAAGGATGCTGTCTTCGACAAAGATGCTCAGGAGGATAAGCAATTCCACATGAGATACAATTTAGTTCAGAACTCGACCGCTGCGTGGCGCTAGCGTCGATATGAACTTCCGGTAGGTGCTAATCATGCGATAACTCGAGATTGCGAGCACATAGAAGGATGCTGTCTTCGGCAAAGTTGCTCAGGACAATAAGGACTTCTTCATGAGATACAATTTAGTTCAGAACTCAACCGCTGCGTGGCGCTAGCGTCGATATGAACTTCCGGTAGGGGCTACTTATGCGGTAAATCTAGATTGCGACCACATAGAAGGATGCTGTCTTCGGCAAAGTTTCTCAGGAGGATAAGGACTTCCACATGAGATACAATTTAGTTCAGAACTCGACCACTGCATGGCCCTAGCGTCGATAAATACTTCCGGTAGGGGCAAATTATGCGATAACTCGAGATTGCGACCACATAGAAGGATGCTGTCTTCGACAAAGTTGCTCAGGAGGATAAGGACTTCCACATGAGATACAATTAAGTTCAGAACTCGACCACCCCGTGGCGCTAGCGTCGATATGAACTTCCGGTAGGTGGTAACATGCGATAACTCGAGATTGCGACCACATAGAAGGATGCAGTCTTCGGCAAAGTTGCTCAGGACAATAAGGACTTCTTCATGAGATACAATTTAGTTCAGAACTCAACCGCTGCGTGGCGCTAGCGTCGATATGAACTTCCGGTAGGGGCTACTTATGCGATAACTCGAGATTGCGACCACATAGAAGGATGCTGTCTTCGGCAAAGTTGCTCAGGAGAATAAGGACTTCCACATCAGATACAATTTAGTTCAGAACTCGACCGCTGCGTGGCGCTTACGTCAATATGAACTTCCGGTAGGGGCAAATTATGCGATAACTCGAGATTGCGAGCACATAGAAGGATGTTGTCTTCGGCAAAGTTGCTCAGGAGGATAAGGACTTCCACATGAGATACAATTTAGTTAGGAACTCGACCGCTGCGTGGCGCTAGCGTCGATATGAACTTCCGGTAGGGGCTAATTATGCGATAACTCTAGATTGCGACCACATAGAAGGATGTTGTCTTCGGCAAAGTTGCTCAGGAAGATAAGGAGTTCTACATAAGATACAATTTAGTTCAGAACTCGATCACTGCGTGGCGCTAGCGTCGATATAAACTTCCGGTAGGGGCTAATTATGCGATAACTCGAGATTGCGAGCACATAGAAGGATGCTGTCTTCGACAAAGTTGCTCAGGAGGATAAGGACTTCTACATAAGATACAATTTTGTTCAGAACTTGACCACCGCGTGGCGCTAGTGTCGATATGAACTTCCGGTAGGGGTTAATTATACGATAACTCGAGATTGCGAGCACATAGAAGGATGCTGTCTTCGGCAAAGTTGCTCAGGAAGATAAGGAGTTCCACATGAGATACAATTTAGTTCAGAACTCGACCACCCCGTGGCGCTAGCGTCGATATGAACTTCCGGTAGAGGCTTATTATGCGATAACTCGTGATTGCGAGCACATAGAAGGATGCTGTCTTCGGCAAAGTTGCTCAGGAGGATAAGGACTTCTACATAAGATACAATTTTGTTCAGAACTTGACCACCGCGTGGCGCTAGTGTCGATATGAACTTCCGGTAGGGGTTAATTATACGATAACTCGAGATTGCGAGCACATAGAAGGATGCTGTCTTCGGCAAAGTTGCTCAGGAGGATAAGGACTTCCACATGAGATGCAATTTAGTTCAGAACTCGACCACCCCGTGGCGCTAGCGTCGATATGAACTTCTAGTAGGGGCTAATCATGCGATAACTCGAGATTGCGAGCACATAGAAGGATGCTGTCTTCGGCAAAGTTGCTCAGGAGGATAAGGATTTCTACATAAGATGCAATTTAGTTAAGAACTCGACCGCTGCGTGGCGCTAGCGTCGATATGAACTTCCGGTAGGGGCTACTTATGCGATAACTCGAGATTGCGAGCACATAGAAGGATGTTGTCTTCGACTAAGTTGCTCAGGAGGATAAGGACTTCCACATGAGATACAATTTAGTTCAGAACTCGACCGCTGCGTGGCGCTAGCGTCGATATGAACTTCTAATTATGCGATAACTCGAGATTGCGCACACATAGAAGGATGCTGTCTTCGACAAAGTTGCTCAGGAGGATAAGGACTTCCACATGAAATACAACTTAGTTTAGAACTCGACCACCGCGTGGCGCTAGCGTCGATATGGACTTTCGGTAAGGGCTAATTATGCGATAACTCGAGATTGCGAGCCCATAGAAGGAAGCTGTCTTCGGCAAAGTTGCTCAGGAGGATAAGCACTTCCACATGAGATACAATTTAGTTCAGAACTCGACCGCTGCGTGGCGCTAGCGTCGATATGAACTTCTAATTATGCGATATCTCGAGATTGCGAGCACATAGAAGGATGTTGTCTTCGACTAAGTTGCTCAGGAGGATAAGGACTTCCACATGAGATACAATTTAGTTCAGAACTCGACCACCCCGTGGCGCTAGCGTCGATATGAACTTCCGGTAGGGGCTAATTATGCGATAACTCGAGATTGCGAGCACATAGAAGGATGCTGTCTTCGACAAAGTTGCTCAGGAGGATAAGAACTTCCACATGAGATACAATTTAGTTCAGAACTCGACCACTGCGTGGCGCTAGCGTCGGTATGAACTTCCGGTAGAGGCTTATTATGCAATAACTCGAGATTGCGAGCACATAGAAGGATGCTGTCTTCGGCAAAGTTGCTTAGGAGGATAAGGACTTCCACATGAGATACAATTTAGTTCAGAACTCGACAACTACGTGGTGCTAGCGTCGATATGAACTTCCGGTAGAAATTACACAGATATTGTCCGTGCATCAGAATCATAGTCCGTATATCTTCAAACTAGAGAATCAAATGAATGAAGGATTATGAAACAAATTGTTCAATTCGACTCCATTTATTTCCTTGTCTCGATCATTGTCAGATCATTCTCGGCATCTAGGAAAACCGAGACTTGTCACTTTCAACAAGTTTTAAAATGAAACAAGGACTAATAGGTGTTCCTTTCATTACTCGAACATCCTGTTCTCTTCGTTTGAAGCAGTCAGAACTAGGGTTCACTGGTATATCTTTTCTCCATAACGTACCACGAAAATGTGACGTACCCGCGTTATGGGTCATTTAGAAGGATGCTGTCTTCCACAAAGTTGCTCAGGAGGATAAGGACTTCCACATTGGTTACAATTTAGTTAAGAAATGGACTACCGCTTAGCGCTGGCGTCAGTATGAACTTCCGGTAAGGGCTAGTTATGCGATAACTCGAGATTGCGTGCATATATAAGGATGCTGTCTTTGGCATAGTTGCCCAAGAGGATATTTTTTTATCTCTTATAATGAGATTTTTAACCCATAGCAAGTTTATCTCGAGACCAACGGCTTTGAGATCAAAAGTGACCATCAAGGGTATGTGATTTGATCCCATATCTTCAGCGTGAGAGGTTTGTGAACCAACCACAATATTAGGGTCCGTCTCACAAAAGAATAAGGTTTTCCACATGGGCAACAGTTCAGTTTAGAATTCGACCCCCCGGTGGATTTGACGTCAATTTGTATTTCCGATAGAGGTTAATTAATATTGGGGGGTTTCACATTTTTTGAGCCCAAACACGACCCGTACCCGACTTACTTTATTTTTTTAAACCCGGACCCGACCCGTACTCAGACCTGACCCGAACCTGAAAAAAAAATCCGCTGTTCAAATCCGAATCTGACTCGAAACCAAAACATTTTTTGTAAGAAAAGTTTTAAAAATAGATAAATTCATCGTTTCTCATGCATAAGGAAGCTTTCTGGTTGTTACTCTTACCACTTACCAAAGTCCACCTAAATCCTAATTTTTACAAGTTCGATTCCGACGTACTAGAAAAAAATTTTCTAGCCTTCAAATCCGACCCGAACCATTCGAGTTCTGGTTTGAAAACCCGAGACCCGACTTATAGAAGGATGCTGTCTGCGGTAGAATTGTTCGAGAGAATAAGGAATAAGTCATGAACAAACGTTCAAAATTTAACAAGTATGTGGTGCTGGCGTCTATATGTATTTCCAGAACGAACTCTTTTTTTAAGGCTTTATCTTCGGCAAAGTTGTTCAGTTTTTTTTTTTTTTTAATTCTGCGTAGTAAATTCCGCGTGACGCTCGTCATTATATTGCTCTTATATGATATGAACTACACGATCCGACATGAAATATATGTTACGATACAAACTACAGTCGACTCTCCATAACTCGATATTCAAGGGACCATCGACTTATAGAATTATCGAATAATAGAATATACCGACACAAAATTAAAGGAACAAATTTCTGTATTTCCAATATTTTTATTATCATTTTTGTAAGAAAGCAATATTATTTTGTTGATAGTATTTTACAAACTATTATTTGAAAACATTTTTCGAAGTGCTCGAAAAATCACGTTATTTTTACTGACAATAGTTTTTATAATTTTCATGTCATTACAACTTGTAAGTATTTATTCACCTTCAAACAAAAATTAGATCACATTTCCCCAAAAAAGAAAAAAATTAAAATTGATATCGAGTTATGGAGAGAAATTCACATCTCACGTAACAATAACTTGTGTATCGAGTTACAGAAATATCGACTCATGGAGAGCACAATGTATGGAAATTTGAAGGAACCGGAAAATCCATCTAGTTATAGAGTATATCGAGTTATAGAATATCGAGTTGCTGAGAGTCGATTGTATATAATATAAAATGAGCTCTATGATATGATATGAACTATATTGTAGTCACTTCTAAAATTCCAACAAGAGTTCAGATACAGATATCGTCATGAAGTTGCAAAAAAAAAAAAAAATTTCTAGTTTTCTTTAGAAGATGTTGCAGTAACTGTGCACTGTAGTTTTTAATTGGATCCGGAGGAATCTTATGACTTTATACCAGTATTTCTTTCTGGATTTTCTCCAAAAAGTTATCTGGATCTCAAGACGTAGTTCACATCGGAGTTATTCAAAGGATATAGTCCAGTAATCTTAAATGATTTGTATGATGGATTCTACAGTTATTAGCCGAGAGCTCATCCGATGGAATACATACCCATGCCCTTCTGTCCTCATCCTTTCGAAATATCTCCAGAGACTCCCCCAGAGATTTCTCCAGGAAATCTTTCGAAGATTCTTCCAAGGATTTTACCAGAAAATAATCCAAGCTATTCTTTACCTCAATCTCTACAATGATTTCTTCTGGGGTTCCCTAGGACTTTTGCCAGATATTCTTTCAGGAAAAAACTTTTGTTCGCCATGCATGGATTAGCTTCCTCCAGGGAGTTGACATGGAATTTTTACAAGGATTCCTACAAGAAAAAAAAAATATGTGGGGACGGACCTGGTGTAGTGGTTAGAACACACGCCTCTCACGCCGAGGACCTGGGATCGAATCCCATCCCCGAGATAGTCACTAAAAAAATCAGTGACGACTTCCTTCGGAAGGGAAGTAAAGCCTTTGGTCCCGAGATGAACTAGCCCAGGGCTAAAAATCTCGTTAATAAAGATAGAAAAAAAAAAAAAATATGTATTAGGATTTCTGTAGAGATTTCGCAAAGGTTTCCAGCAGAAATGTCTTAAGTGATTCCTTCGTAGATTCCTCCAGAAAAATCTTTATTGGGATTATTTCAGGAATTTTTCCAAGGATTCCTCCAGGATTCGATTCAGGAATACTTCGAAATTTCTCCGGAGATTTCTCCAGGGATTTTTTTAAGTTATTTCTTCTGGTTTTCCTCTATAAAATTTGCAAGGATTCCTCCAGGAAAGTGTCTACAAGGATTCTAGCACAGATATCTTCAAGGCTTTCTCCAGGAATTCCTCCAGGAGTAACACCTAAACAATTTCTAAGGATTACAAAAGATGTTTCTCCAGTGATATCTTCAGAATTTCTTCCGAGGATTCCTCCACGGATACATACAAAGATATCCCCAAGCAGCACTCTCGAGATTCGTTCAGAAATTATTCCGGGATTCCTCCAGGGATGATACTACGAGGAAATTCGACAAGGATTCCACAAGGAATTTCTGCAGGTGTTCTAAAACTCACGAATTCTGCAAGGAAATTACATGAAATGCCTCAAGAATTTCTCAAGATAATCTTCCAGGGATTCCCCAAGAATTTCTCCAGGGATTCGTACTGGGTCTCCAATAATACTCCATGGATTCCCACAAGAGTTCTTTTTGAAATTTCTCTAGAGATTCTCCCATTAATTCCTGCTAGAATATTATCAGAACTTATGCTAAAAATTTCTCCATGGATTTCATTAAAAAAATCTCTACATATCCTCCAGCAAAATTTCTATAACTTTTTTTTTTTTTGAAAATCTATTGATGGATTTCTTCAGATATTTTTCCTTAGATATTTCGAGAAATTTTTCCATTTAAATATTCCTATAAGGATTCTTCCAGGGATTTATCCAGCAAAAATCTACAGGGGTTTTTCCAGGGATTTCTCTAGCGATTCCACCAGAAAAATTTCTACATCGATTCTTCCTGGGATACCTCCAAGGATTCATCAGTGATTCCTTCAAAGATGTCTCCAAGAGTCCTTCATGGATGCCTACACTGCCCATAACTGCATAACAGTCACATTCGACATTTTTGACAAATTGGAGTTAATACCATGGAGAGTCATCAAATGATAAATACTTTCGATCAACTTACTGAAATCTGTGAGATTGTTCTAGAAAATTCGAAAAAATACCAAGTTGTTTTGTCACATTGGTAATTATAACCGCATAACAGTAACATTGAAATTATAAATGAGCCTCGTAATGTAACAGCAATGAAATTTCTACCAGAATTATTTTCTGACAATTCACCTAGTATGCGATATAAGTTGTACAAAATATCAGCCTCAAATAAGCACTTTTGAGTTCCTGGTTATTTTTAGAAATTTAAGTTTCCTCCCATACTGCCATGAAATGTACACTTGGTATTCCATTTACTCAATACCTACTCTGCCCATAACTGCATAACAGTCACATTCGACATTTTTGGCAAATTGGAGTTTATACCATGGAGAGTCATCAAATGATAAATACTTTCGATCAACTTACTGAAATCTGTGAGATTGTTCTAGAAAATTCGAAAAAAATACTAAGTTGTTTTGTCACATTGGTAATTATAACCGCATAACAGTAACATTGAAATTATAAATGAGCCTCGTAATGTAACAGCAATGAAATTTCTACCAGAATTATTTTCTGACAATTCACCTAGTATGCGATATGAGTTGTACAAAATATCAGCCTCAAATAAGCACTTTTGAGTTCCTGGTTATTTTTAGAAATTTAAGTTTCCTCCCATACTGCCATGAAATGTACACTTGGTATTCCATTTACTCAATACCTACTCTGCCCATAACTGCATAACAGTCACATTCGACATTTTTGGCAAATTGGAGTTTATACCATGGAGAGTCATCAAATGATAAATACTTTCGATCAACTTACTAAAATCTGTGAGATTTTTCTAGAAAATTCGAAAAAAATACCAAGTTGTTTTGTCACATTGGCAATTGTAACCGCATAACAGTCACATTGAGATTATACATGAGCCTCATAATGTAGTAGCAACGAAATTTCTATCAGAATTGTTTTCTGACTATTCACCCAATATGCGATATGAGTTGTACAAAATTTCAGCCTCAAATAAGCTCTTTTGAATTCTTAATGATTTTTTGAAATTTTAGTTTCCTCCCATACTGCAGTAAAATGCAAACTTTGTATCTCATTTACTCAATGTCTACTTTTGTCGAATGTTACAAATATGCAGTTATGGGCAGTACTTTTGTCGAATGTTACAAATATGCAGTTATGGGCAGTATAGGAGTCTATTCAAAGACTCCTACAGAGATTTCTCTATGCAAATCTTTACAGTAATTCCTGTAGAGATTTCTCCAGCTTTTACTTCAGGAATTTTTCCAAGGATCGCTTCAGAAAAATCTCTACATGGTTTCCTGTAAACATCGTTTCAGGAATGAACTGGTAGAGATTTGACTGTATATATAAATGAAATATGAGTTTCGTCTACGCAGTCTTCATTGTAAATAGAACGTTGAAAAAAATAAAGACTGCGTAACTGAAAAGCATATATGATGTTCCAGGGATTTTTGTAAGAAATTCCTCCAGAGCTTTCCTCGATTATCCCTTCTTGGGCTCTTGCAAGAATTTCTCCAGCGATCCCTATAAGAACTCATAAAATAATTTCTTGAAAAATCCCCAATTCCTGGAGCGATCCCTGGAGGAAATCTTAGGAATAAATCCTAGATGAATCTTGAGAGGACTATCAGCGGAATGTCTGGAGAATTCACTGTGGAAATATTTTAGGTAATCCTTGAAGAAATGTTACTTAGAGAAACCTCTGACATTCTGCAAAAATCTCTGTAGAGATCTTTTTGGAGGAATCCTTAGGGGAATCTCTTATTTTTTATTTGAGAAATATCAGGAGAAATCGCTTGAAGAATCTTTGGAAGAATCGCTGGAGAAGTGCTTGAAGTAATCCTGGAAAAGTTCCCTGAGGATGGATTAATTCCCGGAGAAATCTATCTGGAGTGAATTCTTCAGAGTTTGTGCAATTTTTTTTATTGAATTCTTCTACGATCTGATTTAAAAATTGTTTTCGGTATTTCTCAACTTATTATCTTTGGATTTGACGGAATAATAGTCTGATTTTTTTCCAAAGGATAATTTTGAATTTTATCAAGAGGATTTTTTTTAAAACACTTCAGAGTACTTTTTAATAATGCGTCCCAATGAAGCTGCTTCTGGAATTCCTCCAGCTGTTCTTTCTAGTATTAGCCCATAAGATATTTCCAACATTCGTTCGAGTTAATGTATGAATTCCTCCACGGTCATTTATTCAATTGTTCCAGAAATCTACTGAAGGTCTCCTCGAAGTTCTACAAGACTGTAATTTGATTCTTCTAATACTTTACAATGGAATTCTACGAGAAATTTGGATTTTTGGGATTTTTTCATTGGTGTTTGCGAAATTGCTTAATTTTTTTTTACAAATCTTCTTTCAAGAAAATCTAACGAAGTTTTCCTGAGTTCTTCCTGGCAATATTGTTATAATACAAAATCTTTATGCATATTCTTGTACGCAAGAATTATTGAAATTTATGCAGAAGCTGATTCTAAAGAAATGTCCAGAAGTTAACGGAGAAGAATGTTTTATGTTGGCATTGCTATCCTGTTAATTATTTTTACTTACGCAAAAATAATTGATTCGGAATCAAATCAACTACCGTAAAATCGGGTGTAATTGATCAGAAGGGTGAAATTGATCATCGTATCATACGAACTAATATCATTGAATTTCTTGGGAAACTGCATACATTTAGGCGTTTTCCGCGTAATTCTTGAAATTTAACTATACGTTATTTATATAAATATTGCATTATTAAGAATTTGACAAGCATATTCGGATTCAGGGAGTTCAAATTTATCATGTAGAGTTGTTTTGAAAACTAACAATAATGGCATTGACAAGTGATCAATTTCACCCCGAAATGAGATCTTTTTATTTTAGAGATGTTTGTTAACACTAAAATGATATTTGTTAGAAAATTTCGCTACATAAGTCGATGAGGCTCACCATCGTACTTGTTTTCCTACATTTAGTTGTTTGGCATTGTTAATATAGAATTAATATAGAAAACAGACTAGAAAATCCGTAAAAAATGATCAATTTCACCCGAAATTACGGTACTTCAGCACTAAATTTTACGTTAAATCAAATTCACACACTCTATTGATTTTACAGAGATACCTCCATGATTCGATATTCCATGACTCGATATCGACCCATGAAACCATAGTAAAAACAAACTTTCATGGTTACTATGATGGTCCTTAGAAGCAGCTATCCAAAGGAATGCTGTTCCATGACTCGATATTTTCACGAGTCGATGGTTCCTTCAACTCATGGAGGTTTCACTGTACTATAAACTTTTATTTATCTCAATAATAATATTGATAATTATAACTATCCGAACACATTCACATCTTTATACTTCAAGTCATGCTCGCAAATCTACTTACTCTAACTTGCGAAGAATAGTGTAGGTGATAAGATAATCACAACTCAAGCAGAGGATTACGTTCAAATTAAAGTTTATGACGTGCACTTTTTTAAGTAGGGGTAAGAAAATGTAGGAAGTTTCTTATGAAATGTGCTCAAGAGTTTCTTTCGGAATTCTATCTCTTATTTCGCCCCAGAATTTTTTTTGGGGACATCTTTATAAATTATCTCCTAGGAGAGACACCCCTAGTACTCCTCAAGGCGTAAGTTTATCAATTTATTTATTTATCCAATGATTTTAAAAATTACTCCTTAAATAACTGTTTAGGTCTTTTTGGAGTTTCTCACGAATTTCTTTCAGCAATTTGTTTCTTTGTTTTCATTAAAAATTAACCACGTGGTGGTCGAGTTCTGAACTAAATTGTGTCTCATGTGGAAGTCCCCATCCTCCTGAGCAACTTTGCCGACGACAGCATCCTTCTATGTACTCGCAATCTCGTGTTATCGCATAATTAGCCCCTACCGGTAATTCATAGCGACGCCAACGCCACGCAGCGGTCGAGTTCTGAACTAAATTGTATCTCATGTGGAAGTCCTTATCCTCCTGAGCAACTTTGCCGAAGACAGCATCCTTCTATGTGTGCGCAATCTCGAGTTATTGCATAATTAGCCTTCACCGGAAGTTCATACCGACGCTAGCGCCATGCAGCGGTCGAGTTCTGAACTAAATTGTATCTCATGTGGAAGTCCTTATCCTCCTGAGCAACTTTGCCGAAGACTGCATCCTTCTATGTGCTCGCAATCTCGTGATATCGCATAATTAGCCCTTACCAAAAGTCCATATCGACGCTAGCGCCACGTGGTGGTCGAGTTCTAAACTAAATTGTATCTTATGTAGAAGTCCTTATCCTCCTGAGCAACTTTGCCGAAGACAGCATCCTTCTATGTGCTCGCAATCTCGTGTTATCGCATAATTTGCCCTTACCGAAAGTCCATATTGACGCTAGCGCCACGTGGTGGTCGAGTTCTAAACTAAATTGTATCTTATTTGAAAGTCCTTATCCTCCTGAGCAACTTTGCCGAAGACTGCATCTTTCTATGTGGTCGCAATCTAGAGTTATCGCATAATTAGCCCTTACCGAAAGTCCATATTGACGCTAGCGCTACGCAGCGGTCGAGTTCTGAACTAAATTGTATCTTATGTGGAAGTGCTTATCCTCCTGAGCAACTTTGCTGAAGACTGCATCCTTCTATGTGGTCACAATATCGAGTTATCGCATAATTAGCCCCTCAAGGAAGTTCGTATCAACGCTAGCGCCACGGGGTGGTCGAGTTCTGAACTAAATTGTATCTGATGTGGAAGTTCTTGGTCCCCGAAGCAAGTATGCTGAAGACAGTACATTCCTATATGGCCTGCATCTTATACAATTTGGTGATGACTGCAGATTTCTGGACTGAGTGTACTGAAATTCCACGTGGCCAACATGGTCCCCTTCGTAGCCGATTCCCGGTGGCCACTGGATCCGGAACCGGTATTCCAGGTAGTGATCAGAATCTTGAGGAGTATATCTTTCGAATGCGGCATAAATTTCATTATTCGGTTGATATTTCGCTGATTTATAGGGGTATACATTTCTGGGTCATAATGACCCCAGTATCTTATTAAGTTGTTTTTCTTAACATCCGCGGAAGGTTAAGAAACAAAAATTTTGAAAATAAAATGTCTTAATTGCTTTTCCAAAATTAAGAAGAAAAAAAACTCAGAAACCAATTCCGGCATTGGAAGAGGAAAACAAATTATTACTAACTAATTGCGAAAAAGCACAAAAACTTTCTATGCAGTTTGAAAGCGCGCACAATTTTAATTTAGGACTTATTAGTCCAATAGAAAATCAAGTTACACAGGATTTCAAAAACATTCTCAATCGAGGTAACGTTTCCGAAAATTTTTAGGAAACTCCAGATTAGTCCAGAAGCTAGAACTATCTTTAAAACATTCAAAAATATGATGATGCATGTGTTAGACTCATGCTGAGCTATCAAGCACGATTTTCAAATATATTTGTTCTCTGAAGTGTATAATTCAAAGAGTTTACAACCCACGAGCTGTCGTATCGTGTTCATGATCGTTTATTCCGATGACGCTATTGGCGGCAAAAATCCCACGCCAAACGACCTCATCAAAGAGAGCCCTCCACGGGCACTCGGGCAATCAGGATGCCGCTTTTCACTCTAATCATACCCTTTCACATCGAATGCAAGCACATTACTTTCATGCAAAGTGTCTAAGTACTCAACAGCAGCGTGAACCCACGCCTTCAAACGTCACGGGCAAAACGAGCCACATAAGCTGCCACCAGTATCAAAGAGCCATAACAGTTTAATTGAATTGATTCCATTTGATTGGTTTTGGAAAATCGAAACGCCGTTTTCCATGCTTTTATACCTCGGGGCATTTACTGAGCTATAACTGTGTATGTGTGTAAGTCGTCCTGCGGTCGAGGCCGATGTCAGAGTATAACTGTCGTGACGTCTATTGATGGATGTCGAATGACTGCTTTCTAGTACTTTTGGGTCCGTTTGGTTCGAAGGGGGTGTCGTCGATTTTATGCCTTCATGAAAGTTCGGCACGCACTTTTGGGTAAAGGGGAGAATTGAACTTCAACTAACTGCTTTGACACGGACAGGCTTATTTCAGAAGTTTACATTATCCGTCATAAGGATGTACTCGATTGAAAAAGTACTGTAACACTCGGCTGAAGGCTCTTTTAGAAAGTCGTCAAGTTGTAGTATACCTAGCAAAGTTAGATCGTCCTGAATATTCAGGGTTGATTTAATATTTTAAACAAGTTCTATATTGTGAACTTGATTAGGCAGAAAATTGTGGCCTGAAAATAGGTTGTTCAGAAAGCCATTGACATTTGGAATGCAATTACAGTAAAACCTCCATGAGTCGATGCTCCATGACTCGATACCGACTCATGGAACCATACTAAAAATCAAATTTCATGGTTACTATGATGGTCCCCTCAAACGGCTTCCCATAGCATAGCTGTTCCATGACTCGATATTTCCATGAGTCGATGGTCCCTTCAATATCGACTCATGGAGGGTTGACTGTAGTTTAGTTCGGAATACTTCCACTATGTGGCGTTTTCGAATTGTTCCATCTCATGATTTAGGATAACATAAAAAGCTCAAGTTTTGCAAATTTGTCTTAAAAATGCAATTTGGTGTATCCGTTTCCTAGATTTTTCAGCAAACCAACATTACTCCTACTGTCGTAATGCCATCTATTCCGCTTCCAAGGAAACATATTGTTTTCCACCAGTCGGACTGATCCAATTTTCCCACCATATGCGAAATAAACACGAACATGCAGCAGGAACGGAACAGTTCGCCCCAACCTACGCATTTGAGCGTGCGGAAGAGAACCAGTTTTCCAGTAAAACGCCTTTCAATTTGTATGCAAAGTTGGTTGAAAATATAATTCTGACCACATCACTCACACGTCACCCAGATGAGTTTTCTCGTATCCTTTGGTTCAGAGGTTTGCAGACCTTATTGCTCGAGGAGCACTTTTATCAATAATTTTATGGTAACATGTGTAGAGGTGAACAACAAATATTGTTTCATACTTGCAAAAATGGAAGATTTCTCTTAATGTTTCTCAAACTCTACTAATGATATTCCACATATACTAACATATACTACTCTTTACTTTAAACCTTCAAGTAGACATGTTGTCACGATGAGAGGGGTTCCAATAAGTTGGTCTGACGAATTTGAGTATCTAGGGCTCATGCCCTAGACTGATTATAATCTTGTTAAATTTTGTTGTATGTATGGCAACTTTACTTCTCAGAATAATTGGCTCCCGTTGAAATTAATTGAAAAAATAAACAATTTTTATCAAGAGCAATTTTTTTATTTCCTTTCTTTTTTAGTTTGGTTTTGCATTAACAGAACGATACATATTACGCATTAGGAATAAAAAATAGCAAATGAATTCCAAGCGAACAAAGCCATCTAAACATTCAGAAGCAATTCTGTTCTAAGGGGTACCTGGTACACACCATATTCTGAATCGCGTACGCATGTAATCCTATTTTAGGGCTCTGATTTCATGAATTTTTATTCTGCTTTACAAAAGCATAAAGTCGTGGACTAAGTGTCATGATTTACACTTCGGAAAATTCTAAAACCATTTTTAATAGGACGGACGTTTTCAGAGCATCATACTTGTAGTACAATCATTCAACAGCTCAACATTTATGATTATTCATCGAATTGAAAATAAACACCATGCAGAAAGTCGAGCAATAATTTTTATTGCTACCGGATTCATGAAACTGTTGCCGATAGAGCTTTAAGTAAACTTCTAGGATTCACTTTAGAACTCCTCCATAAGTTCCTTCAAGTGTTCCTTCAGTGTTTGTTCAAAACATTTTTATTGAAATTATTTTATAGACATCATCGAGGATTGCTCAAAAACTGCTTCATGCTATTCACTCATAAACTCATCTAGAGATCCTTTGAAAATGTCTCCACGAGTCAAGGATCTTTCCAATAATTTCGATACAAATCTGTTTATTTTGCTGAAATTGCTTTTGAATTACCTCCTGGGGGTTTTTAATGGAATCCTTCCTTTAACGGATCTAACAAACCGTCCTCCAATGTGAAGAAGCTCTTCCTGACCTCCGCAGGTTTTTGCAGAAATTCCAACAAAAATTCTGTTAGTAATTCTTCAAGGGATTTTGGAAATTCTGAAATTATTTTTATTCAGAGATGCATCTAGTATTCCTACACGCTTAGAATCAGTTACATAGTGCATAGGATAGTAGAATTCCTCTGATGATTTTTCCTGGTTTCATCCAACAATCGCTTCAATAATTCTTCACTGAAAACATCTATTCGTATTTTATCTAAAATCCATTTTGTAAAACAAGATTTCGTACATACAACGCTTTTTTCATTCATTGTACGAATTATTTGTACTTGACAGAATTTTGCGATTCAGTGACTTTACGAAATAATCATAAGATGTACGATATACAATCCGTAGATATGCGTTATCGTATTGTTCGTATTACGAATTGTTTAGTATTACGAAACTGATCGTTTAATCTATGAAATCATTCGTTGTTTTCTGCAACGAAAGGTTTCGTAGACACATTTCGTAAAATACAACATGACACGACCGCATCCGAGGGAGGTAAGAAGAAGCGCGTATAAATGTTCATTCTGAATACGAAACAAACGAATTTCGATTACGAAATGTTTAGTACATTATAACAATCATTGTTTGTTTTGATTTCGAGCTTGAATCATATTACGAAGCTGGTTGCATACATTTTACGAAACTGTTTCGTTGCAGAAAACAACGAATAATTTCGTAGTTCAAGCGAACGATTTCGTAATATAAAACTATATATTTTCAGTGTTGATATATTACTTTAAGAATAATTTAAGTAGTTTATTCAGGGAATTTTTACTAATTCGTTCAAAAAGTACCTCCATAGATTCACCTGAAATTGCTTAAGTTATTTCTTCAAATAATCTTCCGGGATTTTTGAGATATTTCTTTTTGAGGTTTCTTCAGAAATTTCACCAGATAGTCCTTGAAAAATTGATTCAGGAATGATTTCAGGCAAGACATGAGTAATTTCTTGAGTAGTTCTTCTAGAAATTCATACGCGTCTGAAATTCTTTCTATGATTCTTCTAGGAATTGCTTTTTAGATTTCTCAGACAATTTATTCCTGATTTTTTTTTAGGATTTTTCCAGAGATTAATCTAGGCATCCCACTAAGATTTTTTTCCAGTAAATGCTCTGGAAATTTAAGCTATTTCTCTTGAATTTTCCAGATTTTTTCTGATATTTCTCAAGCATATTTTGATATTTCATTGAAAATATTTCCAAGGTTATAAAAGTTCCTTGAAGAATTCTTTCCGAAATTCTTCAAGAAATTTACCCAGAGATTCTCCCAGACCTTTTCCTCTAGGAATTCATCATAAATTTTCCTCAATTGTTCCAGCATTATTATTTATTTCAGCGTTTATGCAGGGTATTATTTAGGAATTGCTGTAACTATTTTTCCAGGATCTTGTATTTGGAAAACTCTTCTAGTGATTCCTCTGAAAAATCTTGTGACTGTAATTAACAAAAACCGTCTAGGGTTTCATATCTTTCGTTAAGAGCTAAAATAATGAAAATCGGTTCAAAACTGGATTCTTGAAAGCGCTTAAAAGTTTATTTATTTATTTCTTCATCTTCAGTAAAAACTGTACAGATTGATTATGCTTAAACTAATGCTTGTAACAACCACATGAATTGACAACAAAAATTTCCTAATCCTTACACACGAATTAAACAACAAATAATCGGTACATATCAAAAGAAAAACAACGACAATATATCTTCATGAATTAGACTTCACACAATATGACATAGCACTACACAGTTAAGTTTCTCAAAGAAATCGGTTTCCATCTGGCATTCTTCTTGCGTGTAAACTCTCTGAATTTCACTTCTCGTGGCCAAGTGGACGCCTCCATAGCAGATAGTTTCCATCGATTGTGCAGAACAATTTTGAAAGAAATGTAGTCCAGATCTTCACAATTTTTCCAGTTCGATACTAATTTGGTCACATCCATACATTCGGGTTGCGGAGCACAAAGCGATTCAGATACCAAGCAAACAATTTCTTTTTCTGTCACGCGCTTGTCGATGTTGGTTAAAAGCAGTGCAAAAGAATCTTCGGGACTGTGCCTAGGATAGTGGTATGTCGAACACGCATTCGTATTATCTAATGATTTCGGTGATCCATTCGGGGTAGAGTGACGATGTGTTGAGTCGAACGGTGCAATAGGAGTTAATTTGGCAACCACACTGTTTATTGTCGCAATTTGAGACTTAATTTCCTCCAGTTCAGTTGAGATCGAATCAGACGGTTTAGGTTTGGAATTTGGAATGCGATCTCTGGCTCTGCAAAATTCCAACATGCAATCATCGCACATCCAAATAATGTTTTTGGACAGCGCACATAAGTCTGCTTCACTGACATTGACGCACGATGCATGAAACTTTCGTGCACAGCTTCCTTCACATACGGTGTAAAGACCCTTCATCATATCGATGTCTAAGGAACACTTTTTGCATTGTTCGTCCATTGTTGAGCTCCGCCTTCAGGAATATCACCTACGAGATTGGGTTGCCCTCGATCTAACTGTGCTTTCTAAGATTATCCTTAATAACACTATCGTGAAACAGAACTAAATCACCGTGTACAAACTAAAACTTTGAATTTATCTTCAGTTTTCACTACTCAATCAACGTTTTAAACGAAGCGACAGACGTACGTCAATACTAGCGTAAGCGGTTCAACACAATCCCAGTTGTTTGACTTTTTTTGAAACAACCACAATATGTATTTGTGTCAGTTTTTTGTAGCACTGCTCCTAGAGATCACTGAAAATTATTTTAGCATATGTTCGTTTTTGAAGCTAAGACAAGTTGGTTTGACCCCAATCGACTAGAAAAGTAAAGTAGTAAAAAAATGTTGAGATTTCAGACAAACTTGTTCCAGGGATTTTTTTTTATAAAAATGAATAGTGTTATACTGATAAAAGACTTTTTCTGATTTACTAGCTGGTTAATTTGTAGAGTTTAGAACTATTTAAAAACTACCATAATCTAAATTGGCATGTTTTTTTTCTTTCATAAAATAAAACGAATCACAGCATCCGCGTGCTGCAATGAACGAAATGTAAGGCACATCTTATGATTCCTTAATCATTATTAAATCCATGTTTGTTTAACGATATATTTGGGTCCACGGCACGTATAATCGACCATCACCGATGTTAACTTAAAATATGCAAAAAGCTAAACATTTTTGATAATAAATCTTCGAGCTGTTTAGTAGAATACCTATAAGTTGATAAAAAAAACTAATTTAGTACTATACCATATAATTCCACTGGAGTTTGTTTTGACAGATACGCGTATTTCGACCTCAACTGTAAGGCCGTCTTCAGTGTCGTGTACTAGACTTGAGTCGTGTACCAAAGTACTTAATTCAGTTTTTTCATCTACTTAAAATTTTATGCCAATCGGATTACGCTTTCTATCACTTGCTTCTATCTCCACTCTTAATCTCTCATACTTAATCTATTTGTACATAGCAATCCCTAGAACCAGAGACGGACAAGAAATCGTTTCCCTACGCTTTCTTCCATAATTACAAGATGCCTTTCCGGTCTGCCTAGTTTTTCGTCGAATGCGTACTTTTTGAGTTCAATATTTATGATGACATCGTATTTATCATACATTTTACATTTTAGACTTACTTTCTTCAGGTGTTTTGAGCCAATCTCGAGAAATAGCATTTTTAAGTGAAGAAAGGCCAAATGTTTCCAAATATACAGTAAAAAAAAACACACACACACACACACACACACACACACACACCAGATTATATATTGTTGATTGTATTGGCATAAATTTTTCCGAACCAAGGGAGCATGAAATAAATTAAATACCTTTGTAATTTCAATATATATTTGAATGTATCAAGTTAAGTAAAGGTCGTACTCGATTATCCGGAGACTCGATTATCCGGGGACTCGATTATCCGGGGACTCAATTATTCGGGATTAGATTATCAGGAATTTTAAACTTGATTATCCAGAATTTGTTTTTTGATGTTCTTGTTTTTCAATTTTTATGCATAAATCTGAGATAATTTGGTATTGCAATATACAATATGAATGGTTTTGCAGTTTAGAACGTATATAAGAAAACGGGGTTTGAAAATATGTTTTTTGTGTATGCTGGTCAAAAAATGGGAATTCACTGTTCCTACAAAAAATTTCTGGCTACGCTACCGCATCATATAAATAAAATAACGAAAAAAGATAATATTTAAGTTCCTTTATCGAAGATTTCAATTTTTTCCTTAGTGGTTCGATTATCCGGAGGTTTCGATTATCCGGAGTGAAAAAAATCGATACTCCGGATAATCGAGTCCGACCTGTATTATGTTCAAGTGTTGCTGAATATGCGAAATATAGAAAATGTATCATGATTCGAATATATAACTCAATTATGGACCAAAATAATAAAGTTCCTGTTTATTTTTCAAAAACATGAATGTCTGACAACATTGTAATCTCATAATTGGTATGCATGGTTGTTTTGTTTATAATTAGAACGTCTAGATGGAACAAACATTAAATAACATAGAGCAATTGTTAAAAATAGAATATCTGGCAACACTGTTGTGAACCTTTATTTAAAATTTGTTATTTGTCCATTCACTTTGCATTGAGCAACAACTTTATCGTCAAAATCCAAAATTGCTCAGAATTTTATATGGAAAATGATAAATTATGAGAAAAATTATTTTAAAAATCCACGTTTTCGGGAGGGGTTTGAACCCACGACTCTTGTATGCTAGATGAGTGCTTTACAAACTAAGCTACCGAGCCATGCAGTTCACGCAGACCCTTCTCATAACTCTCATAGCACTCGTCTAGCATACAAGAGTTGTAGGTTTGAATCCCACCTGAGCTGCCATTATACGCATAATTGTCCCATGTTCCAAAATATGCAACCGAGAAAAACTGCGTTCAAAGATTTTAACACATATATGCCTCGTATTGGCCAGGTTAGTGATAAATTTATATAAAATAGTTACTATATAAAAAATAGCGTGTTCATTAGAATCAAGAGTTTGTTTTGTTGAAAAATAGTGAATTTTGCTACGAAATTCAAAGTGCGACTGTTATGGCTAGAAATACGAAGTTTTGGGTGAATTTCTACGCATAACAGTCCCACTGATGAAAGTGACCAATTATGTGCTGAGCATACTGCTGTAGAAGACTGTTTTATCGAGGATGTATATACTCCAGACTATATTGAGGCACTTAATGAAGGCTGAAGTGACATGTGCCAAACGGAGCCACAATTGGGGATGTGAAGAAATACGATTTTATAGTTGGGGATTTCTGTATGAGTTAGTGAAAGAAAGAGTGGATGAGTAAGTTAGAGAGTTTATTAGATTTAGTAAGAGTGATAAATTGCTGTATCGACGCTTCCAACTGCAGGCTTAACAAAGACTCATCTGCGATTTCAAGCTTGTTCTGCACAGTAAATATTTAACTCTGAATTCACGACACAAACCTTAACACGATCTGATCCTTCTTTGGTATTGGTTTGCAAAATCATAATGTTTGATACGTCGCAAATTAAATATTTAATCCGCCAAAATATTCACCACTTGCACAGGACCTAGTTATCTGGAATAACCCAGTATTTGGCTAGGTCATACAAATCCTTTTGAACTATTCTTCTTTAGTCTTAACTCTCAAACCCCCAACGTCTGACTTTTCATTAAAAATGAATTTAAAAAAATCATAACTTGGCCAGTTATCACTCGATTTTGGATCTTTTGGTCTCAAACAAACCACATACTCCTTAAGATTTATTGTGTTTCGGAAGACATGGGATTGGCTACTCGATTCCGGAGTTGTTCCGGATTCAAATGGGGTATATTCGTTCCGGAAGTGATAGTTCACTTAGATTTTTGAAGATTAGCAGTAAGAAAATTATTCATTGTGTACTTTCTATAAGTTAAAAGCTGCCAGAAGGTCGAATAATATTGATTCTCATTGATTGTGGCAATTTCAGATACTCGGTCACCTGGCACCGGTTCTTGCATGTACCCAGAGAGGACATTTTCTGAAACTCAAAGAATATTACCGTGCAACGGCTCAACATTCATGATTTTTTATCCGAAACATCATATATATATATATATATTGCCAAAGACCAATATGAGGTTCTGGCCACATCCAAATACCCCGGAATTGGTTCCGGTGGAGCCTCAGTTGAACACTTTTGTAATCCCACTCACTCATATCGTTCGACGGCTCAAAATTCATGATATTTTGTCCGGAACATCAAAGACATAGTGCCAAAGACCCGGAATCGGTTCCGACAGGACCTCAGAGGCACACTTTTGTAAATCTTCTCCTTCATATCGTGCGACGGCTCAAAATTCATGATTTTTATGCTGCACATCAAATATGCGATTACTCCAGAAATTGTTCTGAGAAGGCTTCATGTGCACTCTGTGTAATCTAATCGACCCATGGAGGTTTCAATATGGAAACTATCTTCGTTAAATCCATTGAAATAGCTTTGGATCCATATCGATAAGTCCATGAGACATTTCTGGCTAACTGTTTTTGTCATCAGAAAATATTACACGATAAAAAAATGTATTTTTATTTTATATCTTTTATAGCGGAATCAAATGTTGTTTTAGTGATTCGATTATCAAGTTCGACCTGTATTTGAATCTACAGACTCATTATGATTAGTTTAGTTCGGTAGATTGACTTAAAACACCTCATGGAGTTAATTTTTCACTGCAAAATGTCTGATAAACAAAATTAAACCAAAGTTTTTGAAGCAAACAATACTCATTTGACAAGGAAATGTTTAGAAGTTCTAAAATTGAAAACAAGTATAACTGGCAACACTGTATCTTGAGGAGATATTTTTTTCTGGACTCCTCAAATGAATTCTTTCCAGTGTGCTGAAGGTCATTTTTTACTAGGTCTAGTAGAAAGTATTCATGCTTTTTTTTGTCAAATTTGCTGTCACGTGGGTGGTCTCATGAAGTTGACCGATTGGCATAAACATTTGGCTGTTTGCATGTTTTAAGTTAATGAACATTTGACAGCAATTTGGTTGAAATCGGTGATGGTTGATTACACTTTTTTTTTTCTTTTGAGGTAACTTGATATGGAATGACCCGTATACTCACAAACAAGAGGTAAAAATGCTGAGAAGCGTCTGGCACCAAGTGCTCCGGGGCGCCCAATCTGAAAAACACTGTTAGTTTTACTACGTCATCAGCGTCTATTCACGATTCGTTGCAGGTTGGTCGAACATCTTTTTCGGGCCCATGATGTGCTTCAAGTGGAGGATAACCCAAGCTGTCAGCACTGGAGATTGAGTTGTTGGTTGGCTTCGGTTGTCAGCCACCATGTGCAGGGATAAAGTTTTAGGTTTACGAATTCAATTTGCTGTTTGAATGGCTGTTTTGATTTGCATCTCTCCATCCGGGAGGATGGGCAGAAGCTCACCCATCCGATACAAGAGGCCGATGAGCATCCAACCACTAATCCTAGAACCAACAAGGCCCGAATGATAAATGTAGAGTGGAAATTGGAAAATTTCTGTTTATTTTGTGTAGTGTGACTTTGAAGCATGAAGAGAGCATTGCTGAAAGGAAAATGAACTCATTTCGGGTAGAAGAAAATTGAAAGGAGAAAACTTTTCACCCAGAAACCACAAACCAATTCGTTCTGTGGTAAAAAGTCTGTCTGCTCGTAGATGTGTCAGAAACAAGCAAACGCTGCATTCATTTCATGTGAACCATTCAAAAGGTCCCTAATAAATTTAACTGAAAATTCAGAAAGTTGGAATTGCCGTCACGCATTCTAATCAACAGCGTGAACTGAAATAGATTCCAAATTTACGCCAGTATGTGGGAGCTTATTTCACAAAATTACTCTTCGCCTATGTTCGGAAGAGCTCGCAGCCACCTCTTCAAAAGCAACTGGAACTACGATTAGTTCATATGACAAAAACACCACCGGGCACAACAACATGTGGTCACATCGCTTCGCCGTCGACCAACGCCAAGGCAAACAAACGCATAGAGTAGAATTAATTTCTCCATATTTCATACAGCCAATATCCTGGTGAAAATATTTACACAGCACTTGTACCGCAAAGCACACACTCCCATAAATATGGCGCTGAAATGCAACAGAATGCATTCGGATGAGTGGAATGTTGTGCATTTCATTCCACTTCCGAGTGCACACCACCGGAGCTCCAGAAGCGATTACTAAAAGTTCTTCAATGAAGCACATTTGGTTCAGTTTACAAAGCTACTTGATTTTCTGCAATGTTTTTGCGCTTGTTTATTGATGCATTGAATAAATATTTGATGTTTATTTCAGCATAAATTGTGACAATTTATGTTGTTGAATTGAGAAAATAAAAAAGCAGCTAATTCATATTCGATGATTTAGCTCAATGTTTTTCAAGCTGTAGATTGTGACTCACCGTTGGCGTTCTTTCGTTTATTCACTAATCATGGAAAAAAAGGAAGAATGAATCCTTAAATCCACAACTTCCTTTCAAAAAAGTGGGATTTAAAACTGCCACTAAACGTGACAAGAATGGAAAAAAGGACGTTTCTCCGGAATGCGAAATTTCTTCCAAGGGTGAAATGGATAATGTTGATAATTGCATCGAAATGAGCAATCAGCTCGATGCTCTAGACAAATTTTCCGAACATCAAATCGAAGTAGTCCCAGGCCCAGGCTCTTTGATTCAAGTGAGGAAGCGAAGAGTGCCGTCTATTGTGGTTAGTTGTTCCGAATTTGGGGGATTTAGGCAGGAGATCTTGAACTCCATTAGGGGAATAAAAGTCTCCTTCCCAATCGCAAAGAAAGGAGACTGTCGCGTTTTGCCGGAAACTCTTAAAGATCGCGTCAGACTGTCGATCGGTTGGTTACTGTTGGAACTAGCTTCTTTTTGTCCACGATAAGCGCCATTTTTCGAGATCTACGTTGCAAAAAAATACCATGGTAAAAAAGCGTTAATATCCTGAAAGTTTGATTCCCAAAATTCGTTTTTTTCTGAATTATTCACAAAATGCTGTTTCAGAATAAAGCAGCATATTCACTGCATTCCGATTTCTCATGTTTTTGAAAGATACGCTGCTCGAGGTTTCCGGTGATGATGATTCCTCTTATGAGAATTCACTAAAAAAAATCCATACATTAACTTTTCTTCGTAAACGTCCGCAAAAAAAAGAGAAAAATTGTCGTTATTTTTTGAATTAACTTTCAAGAAATTTCGACATGACTTAGTTCTCTTCAAATGAATGGTATAAATTTAACCTGGTGTGACAAAATGTAACAAAATCGACGAGCTTTATCCCAACAGTAAATGCTCTCTTTGATTTTGATTCATTTTTTTTAATATTTTCGCAAATCACGATAACTTTTTTGTTTCTAGATATTTTTGCATCATTTTTTCACAAGTTCTCAAGAAGTTCTTCTAGTTTAAGAATCTGTGTCGTTAATAATAATTGATCATCTAGATCCGGAGATTTTCCGAAATTCATTGGGGGGACCGACGCGTCTCCATAACCCACGTAAATATTTAAGGCTACAGAATTTTTATCGTATTACTACAGAATTTTTATCGTATTTACTTTTCGAAAAAGTAAATTAATGAGAGTATGTTGTGAAAAAATGAAGCAATTTGGTGCAGCCGTTTTTTGAGTAATGAATATTTATGCGTCTGAAACCACGCTGGCTAGATCTTCTTCTTTCTGGCGTTACGTCCCAACTGGGACAGAGCCTGCTTCTCAGATTAGTGTTCTTATGAGCACTTCCACATTTATTAACTGAGAGCTTACTATGCCAATGATCATTTTTTGCATGTGTATATCGTGTGGCAGGTACGAAGACCAGCGGGATTCGAACCCACTACCCTCAGCATGGTCATGCTGAATAGCTGCGCGTTTACCGCTACGGCTATCTCGGCCCCAACGCTGGCTAAATAAAGATCTTAAAAATTAAAAAAAAAAAAAAAACATCGTATCGTATAATACTCAATCGATTTGAATGATTTTTTCAAAGTAGCTCTTTATTAACTGGTATTATACAGCCCACATTTTATTTTTTAATAAAATGGCCACCAAAGACATTTCATATGTGGGGAATGTGGGTCCTCCAAAGAACATCGGAATATCTTTAAAACCAGTCCACCACTCCTAAACTAGAAGAGTTGAGAACTTGTATAAAAATGGTGCAAAAATATCGAGAAACAAAAAAGTTATCGCGATTTGAATGTTTTTTTTTTGTTTTTTTGAGAGGGGTGAACTATATTTTTCCAAAAAAACATTTTATTGCATAAATTATTTGATTAATTTTCAACAGATTTGTTGCAAAATTGTTCAAAAACCTATGGAATTTTAGTTTAATTCAATTCCTTAAGAAACATTGAAGGGTGGCTTTGAAACGTTTGCAAAACTCTTGGAAATTAGTCAGATAATCTTTCAATAGTCCAGTTTTTCCTCGCAATTCTTTCGAATAATGATTGGTTCTGTAAAATCTAATACTGAGATATTTCGCAGAAAGTTCTATAAGAAATACTTACGTGAATTTCTTTAAATAGTTATTCCAAAATTTTTATTACAAATTCTTCCGCGAAGTTGAGCAAAAGTCCTTAAGAAATATTTCCAAAATAATCACAAACTGCGTCAAAAATTTTTATATGTTTTTTTTCGATAAATTTTGCTTCAACTTCCTGGATTATTCAAGAATTGAAAAGGAAATTGTTTTTGAAATGTCTCATCATGTTCGAATCTTCAGAGGAAATTTGTTGAGAATCCTCAGGAAAACTTTTGCTTCCGAAATAAGCATAGCGATAAAGAAATCTGTAGAAAAACATGTAGCAAACAACTGGGGAGAGGAAAAAGATTTATTAAAATATTCATGAAGAAACTTATATTGATCTCCCTCAAAACACTTCTTAAGAAATAATTGTACCAATTTTTGGTAAAATCCATATTCTTGGTTTGAGTTTTTGTGCGATACGAGGGCAATATTTCTAGAGGCTTGCGGGCGGAATTCTAGAAAACCAGAAGTATTGGAAGGATAGATTTCAAGGATAGTTTCAAAAGAAGATTCTTCTTGGAAAATTTGTTTTATTTGCAAATTTAATGGAGATGTTTTAACAATTATTTAAACTATTATTTACTGAATTACTTACTTCCAGAGAAAAGATTACAAATTATCATTGTATCATTGCCCATCTATTGTTCTACCTGTTACAACATTTTGTTGTTTCTCCTTCGTTCGCAAGACGCTTTGAGGAACTACGTACAAAAATCTTTCAACAACAAAATGACTTAAAATGGCTGAAAACGGCTTGAAACTGCTTAAAATGGCTTGAAATGGCTTAAAACGGCTTAAAACGACTTAAAACGGCTTGAAATGACTTAAAGTGGCTAAAAACGGCTTAAAATGGCCTAAAATGGCTGAAAATGGCTTCAAACGGCTTTAAAAGGCCGAAAATGGCTTACAACGGTTAAAAAACGACTCAAAATGGCTTAAAGTGTCAAAAATAGCTTAAAACGGCATAAAGCGGCTTTTAACGGCTTTTAAAATTGCTTAAAATGGCTTAAAACGGCTTAAAACAGCTTAAAACGGTTTAGAACGGATCAAAATGGCTCAAAGTGGCATAAAACGGCCTAAAATGGCTTAAAATTGCTTTAAACGGCTAAAAATGGCTTAAAACGGTATCAAACGGCCTAAGTCGGCTTTAAACGGCCAAAATCGGCTTAGAACGGCTTAAAACCACTAAAAACGGCTTAAAACCACCGAAAACGTCTTTAAACGGCCTAAAATGGCTTGAAATGGCTTAAAATGGCTTAAAATGGCTTAGAATGGCTTAAAATGTCTTTAAACCGCTTTAAACGGCCTAAAATGGCTTATAACGGTTTAAAACAGCTCAAAATGCCTTAAAACGGTTTAAAAATGGCTCAAAATGGCTTTAAACGGCCTAAAATGGCTTGAACAGCTTAAAATGGCTCGAAATGGCTTGAAACAGCTTTGAACGGCCTACAATGGCTTAAAATTGCTTAAAACGGCTCAAAATGGCTTAAAACGACTAAACATGGCTCAAAATGGCTTCGAACGGGTTAAAACAGCTTTAAACGGCCTAAAATGGCTCAAAACATGGCTTGAAAACATTTTTGGTGAGAGTCTTAGAATTTTTTGTACTATTTGTTGGAGAAGTAGTAATTTCTTAGTAATATCTGAAAATCTTAAGCATACTATTATTGAACAACTGGAGGATACTTGAAACTAACAATTGGAATTTATATGTAATAAGTACGTAGAGGACCTTCTAGGAGAAATGATCGAAAGAAATTGAAATTAATTCTCTGGCGGAATTATTCAAGAGATTTTTTAAGCTATACGATTGAGATTCCTCGAGAAATTTTCTAGTGAGATCAGAAAGTCTGGGAAGGATTTTTTGTGGGAATCCCAGTACGAACTCATTGAAAACTGGTAAAGGAGTTCTTGGAGATAGTACTGAAATGTACTAAAATAATTCATGAAGAAATACCTGTAGGAATTCTCTGAGGAATCTCTTTAATGCACATGGTTGAATACCTGAAGAGTTCGTGGAAGAATCACAAAAGACATCCTAGCCACGCTAATGTAGATCACTTTAAGAAAAGTGATCTAAATAATATTAAAGCTTTAGATAAAGCAAGACTTATGTTCGATGTCCGTGTGACAAGGGACATGGGTTTTTCTCACGCTAAGGAGAGGAAAATACCGATAATTGCGGGGGTAATCATAAGTCAAATTTTTGGGCTTGCCCTTCGCGTAGGCGAGTCGTCGAGGCTCGTGCCAGGCAGATGAACGGTAATATCCGTTACGATAATGGTCGTTTCCGGAATTTCCCTGGTAGAGTATCGAACAATGCTCATTTTTCAGCTTTTCACTACTGTACTAACCGACGCGCGACATGTTTGATCCTGCCCTCATCGCCCGCCCCCGCAGGAGCAAGCGTCAAGGTCGAAGGATCAAACACTACTCTCTAATGGATCCAATGAGTAATAATTTAAATATTTCAAATTGGAATGCCCATTCCTTGAATGGTAAAGAGGACGAGCTGTTTAATTCTATAACAGCTAATAACGTTCATATAGCAGTTATTATTGAAACATATTTAAAACCTAGATCAAAACTAAAAAAAGATTCTAACTTTTTTGTTCGCAGTAATGATTGAATTGATGGGGGAGTTGCAATCATTATTCATAGGCGTATAAAACATCAACTGTTGTCGTCGTTTGAATCTAAAGTTTTTGAAACTTTAGGTGTTTCTGTTAAAAGATATTTTCGGAGATACTTTCATAGCTTGCCTTTTCAATGCTCTGGACAGCAAGTAAATTTGCTCCAAACTGACTTGCAAAAATTGACGGTTATGGAATAATTCGCAAAGTAATTCCAACGGCAGAATTTTATTTAATGAGTTCTCTTCAGGATATTTCTCAAATCAGTACCCTGATAGCCCTACATGTTTTTGTTTCTCTTCTAGAAACCCTTCTACGATTGATTTGGTCTTAACCGACTGTAGTCATCTTTGTAGCCAATTAGTTACTCATGCTGATTTTGATTCTGATCATGTCCCTGTTACGTTTCAAATATCCCATGAGCGATTCTCAATCCTATCAGCTCAACTCTCAATTATTTTCGAGCCGACTGTATTATATCAGCCATTCCATGAAAAACCGATCTAATGGGTCTCTGAATTCCGTGAAAATTTGCTATTTTGTTCCTTATCCGAAATAAGGATACACGTATTTTTGGATTTTTTGATTAGGGTGACCATTTCCGAAATAGGGTGACCAGAAAAATCGCGATTTTGCAAAATTTTTATTTAAAAAAAAATTATTACTTTTGAACCGTTCGACCGATTTTCAATCTTTTTGAACGAAATGAAGGCTAAAGATTTTGACTTTTCAGGAAAAATATAAAATTTCACTAAAATTGTGTTTTTTACATGAAAAAACTCAATAGCTTCCGTTTTTTTCGTGTTTTGAAGACTCGGGGCTATCGCTGTTCTCATTTTTTCTTGAAAGTTCAGAAAATTTTACGTATACTTTAAAATTTTCAGCGATGTATGTTTTTAGTTTTTGAGATATATTTTTTTGAAAATAAAAATCAGTCATTTTTTATCGGCACACACTGTAGGTCTCAGCGCATTAGATTTGTAATGTTTAAAAAAAATATAACTTTTGAACAGCTTAACCGATTTCCAATCTTTTTGTATGGAATGAAAGCTTAAAATTTCAACTATTCAGACAAAATTGAAAAATCTGATAAAAATATGTTTAAACACGAAAAAATATAAAAATTTCTAGTTTTTTTTAGCAATTTTCATATATATTATTGTGATTTTATTTTTTCAAAGTTTTCTTTTTTTCTATTTTTTCTGAAAAGATGAGACCTTAAGCTTTCATTCCATAAAAAAAGATTGGAAATCGGTTGAGCTGTTCAAAAGTTATGATTTTTTTTAAACATTACAAATCTAATGCGCTGAGATCTACAGTGTGTGCCGATGAAAAATGACTGATTTTTTATTTTCAAAAAAATATATCTCAAAAACTAAAAAACATACATCGCTGAAAATTTGACAGATTACGTAAAATTTTCTGAACTTTTAAGAAAAAATGAGAGCAGCAATAGCCCCTTTGGTCCCGAGGCCTTCAAAACACGAAAAAACGGAAACCATTAAGTTTTTTCATGTAAAAAAAAAAAATATTGTGAAATTTTATATTTTTCCCGAAAAGTCAAAATCTTTAGCCTTCATTTCGTCCAAAAAGATTGAAAATCGGTCGAACGGTTCAAAAGTTACAATTTTTTAACAAATAAAAATTTTGCAAAATCGCGATTTTTCTTGTCACCCTATTTCGGAAATGGTCACCCTAATCAAAAAAAAAAAAAATCCACAAATACGTGTATCCTTATTTCGGATAAGGAACAAAATAGCAAATTTGCACGAAATTCGGAGACCCACTAGATCGGTTTTTCATGGAATGGCTGATATATGAAACATATATTGACTCTTGATGTTAACATTTCTTTACAAACAAACCTTGATATTGACAGTGCTCTTGAAACTTTAACAAATTCCATTGTTGAAGCCAGGAGCATTGCAATTCCAAAATGTGAAGTAAAATTCGAATCCGTGATTATAGACGATGATCTTGAACTTTTGATCCGTGGATTATTCAAGAATTGAAAAGGAAATTGTTTTTGAAATGTCTCATCATGTTCGAATCTTCAGAGGAAATTTGTTGAGAATCCTCAGGAAAACTTTTGCTTCCGAAATAAGCATAGCGATAAAGAAATCTGTAGAAAAACATGTAGCAAACAACTGGGGAGAGGAAAAAGATTTATTAAAATATTCATGAAGAAACTTATATTGATCTCCCTCAAAACACTTCTTAAGAAATAATTGTACCAATTTTTGGTAAAATCCATATTCTTGGTTTGAGTTTTTGTGCGATACGAGGGCAATATTTCTAGAGGCTTGCGGGCGGAATTCTAGAAAACCAGAAGTATTGGAAGGATAGATTTCAAGGATAGTTTCAAAAGAAGATTCTTCTTGGAAAATTTGTTTTATTTGCAAATTTAATGGAGATGTTTTAACAATTATTTAAACTATTATTTACTGAATTACTTACTTCCAGAGAAAAGATTACAAATTATCATTGTATCATTGCCCATCTATTGTTCTACCTGTTACAACATTTTGTTGTTTCTCCTTCGTTCGCAAGACGCTTTGAGGAACTACGTACAAAAATCTTTCAACAACAAAATGACTTAAAATGGCTGAAAACGGCTTGAAACTGCTTAAAATGGCTTGAAATGGCTTAAAACGGTTTAAAACGACTTAAAACGGCTTAAAATGACTTAAAGTGGCTAAAAACGGCTTAAAATGGCCTAAAATGGCTGAAAATGGCTTCAAACGGCTTTAAAAGGCCGAAAATGGCTTACAACGGTTAAAAAACGACTCAAAATGGCTTAAAGTGTCAAAAATAGCTTAAAACGGCATAAAGCGGCTTTTAACGGCTTTTAAAATTGCTTAAAATGGCTTAAAACGGCTTAAAACAGCTTTAAAACGGTTTAGAACGGATCAAAATGGCTCAAAGTGGCTTAAAACGGCCTAAAATGGCTTAAAATTGCAGTTCGCTTTCAGTCTTCGTCCGAATCAGACGTGTTTCGAGACAGTGAAAGAGTGCTATTGTGGATATTGTTTCCCTTTTTTTTTTGTATCATAGTAGTGTTTAGTTAGAGGAACGAACAATGGAACCGAAACGAGAAAATACCATCAAGCTTCGCTTTGGATCGCATACGCGGAATCCGTCCAACGAAGAAGTGTTCACGTTTTTCAAGGAACAAGGATGGAGCTGTGATGACCTGAGTGCTATGTACCGAGAGGATTTTAGCTTGTTTGTGCGCTTCCAGACGGAGGCACGTGTGAAGGATGCCCTTATTAAGCTGGGCAAGCACGTGGATTTCAAGTACGCTAACGGAGATAAGGTACAAGTATCGGTGAGTTTGGCGAACGGAACGTTCCGTTATGTCCGCATTTTCGGTTTGCCGCCAGAGGTGAAGGACGAACAGATCGCTACTGTATTGGCAAAGTACGGTACCATCCATCAGATGGTCCGTGAACGATACTCTGTGGAGACGGGTTTCCCTATCTGGAATGGTATTCGAGGAGTACATATGGAGATGGTGTCCGAGATTCCGGCGCAACTCCATATCCAGAGCATCAGAGCAAGGGTCTTCTATGAAGGATTGCAGCATAAGTGCTTCGTTTGCGGAGCTTTGGATCACCTGAAAGCGGCTTGTCCAAAACGTCAGAGTGTGAACGCGCGGATGAAGCTTTCTACGGAGGAAGTTTCTGGCCAGAGAGCCGCAGCAGCCTGTGGAAGTAAGGAACCCGGATCCTTTGCAAACGTTGTCGTCAAAGGTCTCTTGGCACAACCAGATCCCATGCCGGGTATGGTGGTGCTAACCAAAAATGGCAGTAAACCGGAGGAACTATTGGGTGCCTCTAATGTGAACAGCGTCGTGGTGCCAGCCGAACCATCGGCCGGTGAATCTCCCAGCAAGCCTGCTGTGGTAGAGTCGATAGAGGAAGGAAATGGATCAAAAAAACGTACACGTGATCTGAAACGCGTGGACTCTGAATCGTCAGAGTCTGATGCGGTGTCGAGGAAGCAAATCATCGTACCATCCGACGATAGCAAACTGCTAGTAGCACAGAACCGTAGGTCAAGGTCAGTCACGACCAAAAAGAAAACCAACAACAGAGAGTAGGCTAACCTATACTAACAATGAATTTTATTTGTTCAGTAGCAACGATAAACCTTAACAGTACTAACACAGCAGTCAATAGGAGCCTTTTAAAAGATTTCATCTACGAGCACAATATTGATATTGTGTTCTTACAGGAAGTAAGCTACAATGATTTTGCTTTTGTGTCATCACACAATGCATTGGTGAACGTAAGCGTAGATAGGAAAGGGACGGCAGTTCTAATTAGAAAAAGCTTCAGCTACTCGGATTTTATATTCGATCCATCTGGTAGGATTTTATCAGTAGTTGTAAATGGAGTGAACTATATAAATATTTACGCGCAGTCAGGAAGTGATAAGAAGCGAGAGAGGGATGAACTGTTCACAGAAGGTTTAAGCGTTCACCTTAACAAACCAGGAACTGTTTTCACGATGCTTGGAGGGGATTTCAATTGTATTTTGGATCCTAAAGATTCTTTGGGGTCGACAAAGAACTTTTCTAATGGGTTGAAGAATTTAGTTGAACTTTTTTCTTTTAAAGATGTAGCCAAATCGCTCAAATCAGACCGTTTCACCTTTCATAGAAATCAATCAGCTTCACGTTTAGATCGTTTTTATATACCGAAGGAGTTTGTTTGCAATGTTAGCAACTGCAAAACTTTGCCACTTGTGTTTTCTGATCACCATTGCGTGATTTTAACGTTAAAAGTTACAAAAGAACAGATATCATCACGTGGCCGTGGCTATTGGAAAGTTAATCCTAGTTTTTTACATTGTGTTGAAACCAGAAACCGGTTCCGTGCTGAGTATGAAAAACTAAAGCAAAGGTCATCCTATACGTCAGATATTAGCGCTTGGTGGCATTATTGCTTTAAACCAAAAGCAAGAAGTTTTTATAAATCGGAGAGTTGGCATTTGAACCAATCCAACCGATCATCGAAAGCAGTTCTTTCCAGCAAGCTTTTTGAGTATTTCAACAGACAAACCGCAGGAGAAGATGTTACCAACGAAATTGCTATTACCAAATCCAAACTAATGGATCTTGAGCAGAGCAGACTACAGAATTTAAGTGCCAAAATTTCTACAAGTGCAATAACGGAGGACGAAAAAGTAACAATTTATCATCTTTCTAAAGGAATCCACAGATCAAATGTGTTTGGGTTGAGGCTAAAAAATGGAAATACTCTTGAAACAGACAACTCAAAGATAGGTTCTTTGGTACATGACCACTTTTCAGAGTTGTATAAAGGTACAATAGATGACTCAGACTTAAATAGATATGAAAATCCGTTGAATTCAATCGTTAACACTCTTCCTGCGGAAGAGGTTGATGATTTGGTGCAAGAAATTTCTGAGGATGAATTGTTGAGGACTCTAAAAGCTTGCAATAAGAAAAAATCGCCGGGTCCTGATGGTTTGACCTACGAGTTTTACCTTTCTAACTTTGAAATTTTGAAAACCGAACTTTTGCGATTGTACAACGCGTACTTGAGTGGACAGATTGTACCTCCAAAAGATTTTTCTGATGGAATTATTACTTTGATTCCAAAAAAAGGAGATCTGACAAATTTGGACAACCATCGCCCCATCAGCTTATTAAATACTGATTACAAGCTCTTCACCAAAATGATTTGTAATAGAATGCAGATAAGTGTTGAGAAACTCGTAGGACCCGGACAAAGTGCATGCATACCAGGGCGATCCTGTATTGAAAACTTGAAAGATGTGCGTAGGATAATGACTAAAGCTACAGAAAGCAAACGGTTCAAAGGTCTACTCCTTAGTCTCGACTTGGAAAAAGCCTTCGATAAGGTTGACCACGCTTTTTTATGGAAAGTGCTAGGAAAGTTTGGTTTTCCAGACCAATTGATTCAATGTATTCAGCGTTTATACGGAAAGGCAACATCCAAGATTTTGTTCAACGGATTCCTGACGCAGGAAATTCAAATTAGGTCGTCTGTCAGACAAGGCTGCCCTCTGAGCATGTTGTTATTTGTTTTATATGTGGAACCCCTTATTCGGATGATTGATCAAAGCGTGCTCGGGGTACTTGTGTATGACAAATTCCTGAGAGTGATCGCATTTGCGGATGACGTGAATATCTTTCTTCGAAACTCGGAAGAGCTTGATAACGTGCTGAATATCATAGCTATTTTTTCAAAGTTTTCGAAGATTAGCTTAAATCTGAAAAAATCAAAATTTTTAAGGATCAATTACTGTCGTGGTGGCCCATTCCAGGTCCCAGAAACTGAAAATTTTAGGTTACTAGGAGTTACTTTCAAATCCTCCTGGAACGATACTGTTGAATCGAATTATGGAAAATTATTAGGTGAAATGAGGCATCGTATTTGGCAAGTGTCATTCCGCAACATGTGCTTATTGGAAAAAGTTTGGTATGTCAACGTTTTTGTTTTATCGAAGTTGTGGTATTTGGCCCAGATTTTTCCTGCGAAAAATCTCCATTTGGCTAAAATTAAAACAATAGTGGGAAACTTCATATGGAAAAATTGTATTTTTAGAGTTGATAGGCGACAGCTTTATCGCGATACTGATAGTGGTGGTCTTGGCTTGATAGACCCAACGGAAAAATGTAAAGCCCTTTTTGTTTGGAATATCATTAAAAACAATGACGAGAACTGTGAAGTTGGAGAAAAATATCTTCTAAATTTTAAGCATATGTCTAAATTAACACGGAATGGAAAGGAATGGATAACACTAATACCCCAATTGGACAATGGTCTCGATTCTGTGAAACTGCTTTATCGATCGTTTCTCAGTTCACAAGGTTTCACACCTCTTGTGGAATCATTATATCCGCAAATAATTTGGGCTTCTAGATGGAAAATCTTAAGTTATTCTTATCTTCTTGCTGAAGATAAATCAGCATTGTTTCAATTATTCAACGACCTGGTTGTTAATAAACTGAAAAAGGTCCAATACGGTATCGGTGGGGTTGAAAATGCCTTCTGTGAACGATGTGGATGCAACGAAATTGATAGTAATGAGCATCGTATTAAAATGTGCAGCTCTTCGAAGGAAGTGAGGGACTGGGTGTGTAGAATTATACATAACACATTGAAAGTACAATTCAATGATTTTGAAGACATCTTAAGTTGGGATTTTGATTTAGAGTGTCCTCGTCAGAAAACAGTGTCTTGGTTAGCAGTACATTATATTGCATTCTGTGTACAGAAACATCCAAAAATAAGCCTGTTTGTATTTAAAAAAAGCATAAGAGAATTCAGATGGAATCAGAAAGAAAAAGTGAAAAAAATATTTGGTGAATATTTAAATATTTGTTAACTAACTGTTTAGTATGTAACATGTAATTTGTGGTTTACTTTAAGTATGTTTAATAAATAAATTAAAAAAAAAAAAAAAAAAAAAAAAAAAAAAAAAAAAAAAAAAAAAAAAAAAAAAAAAAAAAAAAAAAAAAAAACGGCTAAAAATGGCTTAAAACGGTATCAAACGGCCTAAGTCGGCTTTAAACGGCCAAAATCGGCTTAGAACGGCTTAAAACCACTAAAAACGGCTTAAAACCACCGAAAACGTCTTTAAACGGCCTAAAATGGCTTGAAATGGCTTAAAATGGCTTAAAATGGCTTAGAATGGCTTAAAATGTCTTTAAACCGCTTTAAACGGCCTAAAATGGCTTATAACGGTTTAAAACAGCTCAAAATGCCTTAAAACGGTTTAAAAATGACTCAAAATGGCTTTAAACGGCCTAAAATGGCTTGAACAGCTTAAAATGGCTCGAAATGGCTTGAAACAGCTTTGAACGGCCTACAATGGCTTAAAATTGCTTAAAACGGCTCAAAATGGCTTAAAACGACTAAACATGGCTCAAAATGGCTTCGAACGGGTTAAAACAGCTTTAAACGGCCTAAAATGGCTCAAAACATGGCTTGAAAACATTTTTGGTGAGAGTCTTAGAATTTTTTGTACTATTTGTTGGAGAAGTAGTAATTTCTTAGTAATATCTGAAAATCTTAAGCATACTATTAATGAACAACTGGAGAATACTTGAAACTAACAATTGGAATTTATATGTAATAAGTACGTAGAGGACCTTCTAGGAGAAATGATCGAAAGAAATTGAAATTAATTCTCTGGCGGAATTATTCAAGAGATTTTTTAAGCTATACGATTGAGATTCTTCTAGGAGAAATGATCGAAAGAAATTGAAATTAATTCTCTGGCGGAATTATTCAAGAGATTTTTTAAGCTATACGATTGAGATTCCTCGAGAAATTTTCTAGTGAGATCAGAAAGTCTGGGAAGGATTTTTTGTGGGAATCCCAGTACGAACTCATGAAAACTGGTAAAGGAGTTCTTGGAGATAGTACTGAAATGTACTAAAATAATTCATGAAGAAATACCTGTAGGAATTCTCTGAGGAATCTCTTTAATGCACATGGTTGAATACCTGAAGAGTTCGTGGAAGAATCACAAAAGACATCCTAGCCACGCTAATGTAGATCACTTTAAGAAAAGTGATCTAAATAATATTAAAGCTTTAGATAAAGCAAGACTTATGTTCGATGTCCGTGTGACAAGGGACATGGGTTTTTCTCACGCTAAGGAGAGGAAAATACCGATAATTGCGGGGGTAATCATAAGTCAAATTTTTGGGCTTGCCCTTCGCGTAGGCGAGTCGTCGAGGCTCGTGCCAGGCAGATGAACGGTAATATCCGTTACGATAATGGTCGTTTCCGGAATTTCCCTGGTAGAGTATCGAACAATGCTCATTTTTCAGCTTTTCACTACTGTACTAACCGACGCGCGACATGTTTGATCCTGCCCTCATCGCCCGCCCCCGCAGGAGCAAGCGTCAAGGTCGAAGGATCAAACACTACTCTCTAATGGATCCAATGAGTAATAATTTAAATATTTCAAATTGGAATGCCCATTCCTTGAATGGTAAAGAGGACGAGCTGTTTAATTCTATAACAGCTAATAACGTTCATATAGCAGTTATTATTGAAACATATTTAAAACCTAGATCAAAACTAAAAAAAGATTCTAACTTTTTTGTTCGCAGTAATGATTGAATTGATGGGGGAGTTGCAATCATTATTCATAGGCGTATAAAACATCAACTGTTGTCGTCGTTTGAATCTAAAGTTTTTGAAACTTTAGGTGTTTCTGTTAAAAGATATTTTCGGAGATACTTTCATAGCTTGCCTTTTCAATGCTCTGGACAGCAAGTAAATTTGCTCCAAACTGACTTGCAAAAATTGACGGTTATGGAATAATTCGCAAAGTAATTCCAACGGCAGAATTTTATTTAATGAGTTCTCTTCAGGATATTTCTCAAATCAGTACCCTGATAGCCCTACATGTTTTTGTTTCTCTTCTAGAAACCCTTCTACGATTGATTTGGTCTTAACCGACTGTAGTCATCTTTGTAGCCAATTAGTTACTCATGCTGATTTTGATTCTGATCATGTCCCTGTTACGTTTCAAATATCCCATGAGCGATTCTCAATCCTATCAGCTCAACTCTCAATTATTTTCGAGCCGACTGTATTATATCAGCCATTCCATGAAAAACCGATCTAATGGGTCTCTGAATTCCGTGAAAATTTGCTATTTTGTTCCTTATCCGAAATAAGGATACACGTATTTTTGGATTTTTTGATTAGGGTGACCATTTCCGAAATAGGGTGACCAGAAAAATCGCGATTTTGCAAAATTTTTATTTAAAAAAAAATTATTACTTTTGAACCGTTCGACCGATTTTCAATCTTTTTGAACGAAATGAAGGCTAAAGATTTTGACTTTTCAGGAAAAATATAAAATTTCACTAAAATTGTGTTTTTTACATGAAAAAACTCAATAGTTTCCGTTTTTTCGTGTTTTGAAGACTCGGGGCTATCGCTGTTCTCATTTTTTCTTGAAAGTTCAGAAAATTTTACGTATACTTTAAAATTTTCAGCGATGTATGTTTTTAGTTTTTGAGATATATTTTTTTTGAAAATAAAAATCAGTCATTTTTTATCGGCACACACTGTAGGTCTCAGCGCATTAGATTTGTAATGTTTAAAAAAAATATAACTTTTGAACAGCTTAACCGATTTCCAATCTTTTTGTATGGAATGAAAGCTTAAAATTTCAACTATTCAGACAAAATTGAAAAATCTGATAAAAATATGTTTAAACACGAAAAAATATAAAAATTTCTAGTTTTTTTTAGCAATTTTCATATATATTATTGTGATTTTATTTTTTCAAAGTTTTCTTTTTTTCTGAAAAGATGAGACCTTAAGCTTTCATTCCATAAAAAAAGATTGGAAATCGGTTGAGCTGTTCAAAAGTTATGATTTTTTTTAAACATTACAAATCTAATGCGCTGAGATCTACAGTGTGTGCCGATGAAAAATGACTGATTTTTTATTTTCAAAAAAATATATCTCAAAAACTAAAAAACATACATCGCTGAAAATTTGACAGATTACGTAAAATTTTCTGAACTTTTAAGAAAAAATGAGAGCAGCAATAGCCCCTTTGGTCCCGAGGCCTTCAAAACACGAAAAAACGGAAACTATTAAGTTTTTTCATGTAAAAAAAAAAATTGTGAAATTTTATATTTTTCCCGAAAAGTCAAAATCTTTAGCCTTCATTTCGTCCAAAAAGATTGAAAATCGGTCGAACGGTTCAAAAGTTATAATTTTTTAACAAATAAAAATTTTGCAAAATCGCGATTTTTCTTGTCACCCTATTTCGGAAATGGTCACCCTAATCAAAAAAAAAAAATCCACAAATACGTGTATCCTTATTTCGGATAAGGAACAAAATAGCAAATTTGCACGAAATTCGGAGACCCACTAGATCGGTTTTTCATGGAATGGCTGATGTATGAAACATATATTGACTCTTGATGTTAACATTTCTTTACAAACAAACCTTGATATTGACAATGCTCTTGAAACTTTAACAAATTCCATTGTTGAAGCCAGGAGCATTGCAATTCCAAAATGTGAAGTAAAATTCGAATCCGTGATTATAGACGATGATCTTGAACTTTTGATCCGTCTTAAAAACGTGAGGAGAAGGCATTTTCAACGCACTCGCGATCCTGCTATGAAAATTATATGACAGGATTTGCAGGAAAAAAATCAAGAAACGTCGTGCACAATTAGGAAACAAAAATTTTGAAAATAAAATTTCTCAATTGGACCCTGGCTCTAAGCCCTTTTGGAAATAATCTAAAATTTTGAAAAAACCTCAGAAGCCAATACCGGCATTGAAAGAGGAAAACAAATTATTATTAACTAATTGCGAAAAAGCTCAGTTTGCATTTTGAAAGCGCGCACAATATTAATTTAGGACTTACTAGTCCAATTGAAAATCAAGTCAATCAGGACTTCGAAAATATTCTCAATCAAGAGAATTCCTGGGAGACTGATTTGGAAGAAGTGAGAACTATTATTAAAAAAAAAATCAAAAATATGAAAGCTCCTGACCATGATGGAATTTTCTACATCCTCATCAAGAAACTTCCAGAAAGTAGCTTATCATTCTTTTTTGAAATATTTAACAAATGTTTTCAATTAGCATATTTTCCTGACAAATGGAAAAATGCTAAGGTTGTTCCAATTTCAAAACCAGACAAAAATTCTGCAGAAGCTTCTAGCTACCGTCCAATCAGTTTGCTTTCCTCCATCAGTAAGCTATTTGAAAAGGTTATTTTGAACAGAATGATAGCCCACATCAATGAAAATTCAATTTTTGCCAATGAACAGTTCGGATTCCGCCATGGATATTCTACCAAGCCTCAATTTTTACATAAAACAAATTTGATTCGTTCCAACTAATTCGTTATTCTACTGGTTTTGCTCTTCTAGACATAGTAAAAGCATTCGACAGTGTTTGGCATGACGGCTTAATTGTAAAATTAAAAAACTTTAATTTTTCAACATACATTTTTAGAATAATCCAAACTTCTCTGTTAAATTCTATATTTCAGGTTAATTATTAGAACTCCAGGTCTGCAAGACTTCCTGTAAGAGCTGGTGTTCCTCAAGGCAGCATTTTGGGACCAATATTTTACAATAGTTTTACATCTGACTTACCTGAGTTATTTCAGGGATGTCAAAAATCTTTGTTTGTGGATGACACAGGCCTCTCCGCCAAAGGACGAAGTCTGTGGGTCATCTGTAGTCGATTGCAAAAAAGTTTGGTTTTATTTTTGCATAGTTGTAAAAATGGAAGATTTCTCGGTAGTGCTTCGTGAAGCCCAAGCAGGACAGTTCGGTTTTGCGTCGTCCGATAGATTTAGCTCACGGTTTCGCGCATGTTTTCGTCGCCGGAGATTTTTTTTCCTGTTTTGGAGCGTCTTGCTGGGTAGTGCTTCGTGAAGCCCAAGCAGGACAGTTCCACAGTATTTCGATCGGCCGAAATCGTGAACTTAATTCTGTAGCACCTTTAAACGTGATTTTTTCGGAATGGTGTCTTCGGACGAAAATTTTCTAAAAATATAGCGCATATATTGACGGTAAATGTTAGTTCGCAACTTTGCCACAGGCGGCGCAGCGAAAATATTTTTTTTTAAATGACGATCTTTAAATATGATGTCTTTGGCAAAGTTGTAGATAATTCAAATGCAAACCACTTTGCCAAAGACACCTAGTGTGTATTCAGCTGCATTTCCAAAATACGGGAGTATTTTATGAACGACCCCTTAAAACTAGTTTTTTTCGTATATTTTGAAAATGCGAAGTTTCCGGTAGCAACAATGTTCTACAAAATTGTGTAAACAACCAAAATGAATCATTCTCTAGAAGACACTAGGTTTCTAAAGATTAAGGAAAAGTAGTTATAACCATTTAAGTGCAAAAATCAGTCATTTTTGGGGTCCGTGTATTTATTTGGGTGGCAGGCGGTGGCAGATGAAACCTAGTAGGATTCATAATACATCATTAGTAGTTGTAAATGTCGATAGTGTCATTAGTATCCACGAGTATCCCTTTTACTTAGAGGAAGTTTCATCAATGACTCTTATTACCCTGTAGTACTTAATTATATGATGGGTAGAGGGCTATGTGACTCCAAACTTCTTCTTTCTTTTTCTCCTTGACACATTCTTCATCTATATACACACACTCAATAGGTTCCAAATACTTTTATGAAGAAAGTTCTCAATTAGTCTACAAAATGACTCGCCATACAACTATTTTTCGCTTGCAGTTTTAGCTATTTTTCGTACATAGACACTATAGTAAGTGCAAGCTATGCAAGTTTGGTGAAATATTCTGTTGAGAAAAGAATAAATCATTGAATCACTACATTCAAAGAATAGAATCAAATCAGTGTTTAAATGTTAACGCAGTTCTTGTGGTTGCAACACTCATTTACAAGATGATCTGATATTGAGGCACTTGCCTGATTTTGGATTTGAATTTGATACATCACTTAATTTGCTACTCACCGCATCGATCTTGCACGTGTCATGTAGTAAACACTAGCCTGCTAGTTTATCTTTTTGGTCTTTTGGTTTTATTATTCGATCAATTAAGCGTGTCAGCTGTATAATGCTAGCACGCAAAGCGAATTAAAGTGCTATTTGGTTACTTGGGATGTACGAAAAAACGCTAAAATCTCAAGTGAAAAATAGTTGTATGGCGAGTCATTTCGTAAAGCGTCTTTTCAGGAGATTGAGAACTTTCTTCAAAAATGTATTTGGAACTTATTGGTTATGCGTAATGATGAAGATTGTGTCAAGAAGAAGAAAAAGAAGAAGTATGAAGCCACATAGCCCTCTACCCATCATATAACTAAGTACTACAGGGTAATAAGAGTCATTGATGAAACTTCCTCTAAGTAAAAGGGATACTCGTGGATACTAATGACACTATCGACATTTGCAACTACTAATGATGTATTATGAATCCTACTAGGTTTCATCTGCCACCAGCTGCCACCCAAATAAATAAACGGACCCCAAACGGACGGAATAAACGGACCGGAAACTTCGAATTTTCAAAATATCGGAGAAAAACTAGTTTTAGGGAGTCGTTCATAAAATACTCCCGTATTTTGGAAATGCGGCTGAATACACACTAGGTGTCTTTGGCAAAGTTGTTTGTATTTGAATTATCTACAACTTTGCCGAAGACATCATATTTGAAGATCGTCATTAAAAAAAAAATATTTTCGCAGCGCCGCCCGTGGCAAAGTTGCGAACTAACATTTACCGTCAATATATGCGCTATATTTTTAGAAAATTTTCGTCCGAAGACACCATTCCAAAAAAATCACGTTTAAAGGTGCTACAGAATTAAGTTCACGATTTCGGCCGATCGAAATACTGTGAGTTCGGTTTTGCGTCGTCCGATAGATTTAGCTCACGGTTTCGCGCATGTTTTCGTCGCCGTAGATTTTTGTTTTGTTTTTTCCTGTTTTGGAGCGTCTTGCTGGGTAGTGCTTCGTGAAGCCCAAGCAGGACAGTTCGGTTTTGCGTCGTCCGATTGATTTGGCTCACGGTTTCGCGCATGTTTTCGTCGCCGGAGATGTTTTTTTTTTTTTCTTGTTTTGGAGCGTCTTGCTGGGTAGTGCTTCGTGAAGCCCAAGCAGGACAGTTTTTACATTCAGAAATGGAATAGTGAAAAGTGAAAAATGAAAAAGTGATTTGTTTGATTTGTGTCCTCAGTACTGTTGGTTTTTGGCTGCCCTAAGTTCACCGAACCATCCGGAAGTGACAGGCAGCACATAAATTTAGAGAATCAATCCGGTGAGTTTGTTCCAGTATAATACTTTTTATTTTGTGATCCTTCCGGATCGTTTTTGTCCGCGTCGTGGAACTTCTGATCGTTTCTTGAACGGAAAATGTTATTTTCGGAGTTTGATAATTATGTTCAGATTGCGCATTCTGTCCGGGCGGGTGTTACGCAACTAACAATCGGTTGTGGATGCTTTTTAACCGTTCGATGACCCTGGAAGGATCGATTCTGCTTTTCGTATAATTTTGAGCAGAAAAACCGACTGTGTTATCCCAGGGTGTTTAGTTCGAACGCGCTTCCTTTCGTTTTTCGATTATCTAAAAATACAGTACCACCCAGTACAGTTTTTCAATAGGCGTGATTTTTTTTACGCGTATCGTTATTTTATACAATCCGATGACCCTGGAGGGATCGGTTTTGCTTTTTACTGGTTATTGAGCAAAAATATCCCGACTAGACGGAAAAAACAAGATTATAACAGAATGTGTTCCCCTGATATGTTTTTTTTATATCACCAGTTGTTATAAAACATGTACCGTTAGTAGTTAAAATAACAAAAATTCTAACAAAATTTGCACCAAATTAAACTATAATATAACAAACCCTGTTACAATTATATCAAAATTATTACAGAATGTGTTGCAAGGATGTTACAAAATAACAAAATTATTACAAACTATGTTACTGTTTTTGACATCGGATGTTATTTGCAACAAACTTATAAATGCGATGTCAAAAAATATAACAAATGTTGTTATAAATGTGTTACTAAAAATATAACAAGTTGAGAACAAAGCCATCTTGATAACAACATTTTATCAACTTCTGTTATTTTTAACAGCTGCTGATAGGAATGTGTTATAATTTTGTTATGTGGTTCTGGTCGGGATTACTGCACAATCGACAATCATTTCGCGAAATACTATTTATACTATAAATAAGCTATTGTTTTCTCTTTTGATTGCCGGCATTCAAAAGATTAATTTGAAAACGCTTAAACAACAAATATTTATGGTCTATCGCCAGCTTTCTAGGCGAATCCTGACAATATACCTTCCCCAACCTCCAACTCCGTAGCACTTATGAGGGTGTCGCTGAGTCGGTGGCCTCTCATTAAGTAAGTGCTACATCAACATTTCCTTCCCCTATCCCAAGTTACTGTAAAGATGGGCGTGGCCGGGAATAGCGATATTCATGCTTTTAGTATTCTTGTTTATGATTTGAACAAGGTATACTCCCCTGCCTTGTTCTTGAAAGTAGTCAGGACGAGATTATTAAAAAGAAACATGAATGTTGCTAGTATCCAATCTACGAAGTATACCGTAACTACGCTAACGCTAACGCTAGTTGAAAAAATGGAAGAATTCTCCTTATGCTTCTAAAACTCAACTAATAATATTCCCACATAAACCAAAAGCTCTTTATTTGAAACTTTCAAACAGACATGTTTTCACTTTTGTTGTTAATTGTATTATCAAGCAGAAATTTATCAATAATCATGAAATGAAATGTTTCTGTTGCGAAATTGAAAGCTGCTATGATTGCGGGGATTAATGTGTGCGTGCTAGATTTTAAATTCAACCCTGTTGTTGATTTTACGTTGGTAAACAGCGAATGACCAACCATGCACCATAAAACACGTCTCGATTAATTTTCCATTCATCAAACAAACACAGCAGCCGGTTGGATGAACAGTCTGCTGTCTCGCTTAATGACTTCAGCCAACTGGCATTTTCAAAAGGTTATTTTTTTTCTGTGCAATCATTAATTATCCTTCGTTGCTTCCCAGTATCTTTTCGCAATGATTCAATGTCCTTGTATATGATCCTATTATATTTCAGTGAAAAAGAGTTTGGCTTACGTGATAAAGTGGGAGGTCTATCTTAATCAGTACCCGATATACGTTTTCCAGACTGGGAGAACATTAAAACTTGTTATAAACCTGTTTGTTTAGTTATAACTCTATAATTGAAACCAAAATCTGGAATAGCTCCTAAAATAGCATTATGATGTCAAATTTTTTTTTCAGGTAACTAAATTACGCATTTGCATGTTATGTTAGGGTGTATAACATGGGACTAGATTTTTTGGAAAGGGTTGACTGAATATGTGATCTGGGTGTTACGATTGACTCAAAATTGAGATTTAACGAGCACATAAGCATCATAACTGCCAAAGCATTTATCGTGCTTGGTTTCATCCGGCGCCATGCTTCCGGTTTTACCGATATTTATTGTCTTAAGACGTTATTCTGTTCTGTTGTATACAGCATTCTTGAGTATGCATCACCGGTTTGGTCGCCATTCTACGTAAAGCAGAATCTAGCAATTGAACGTATCCAAAAAAGCTTTCTAAAGTTTGCTTTGCGTCATCTTCCTTGGAATGATCCGATTAACTTACCGAGCTATCCGGAAAGACTTAAGTTAATTAACTTGGAATCTCTCTCTGCAAGGCGCATCAGATCGCAGAGATTATTCATTTTTGACCTCATCACAAACAATATAGACTGCCCTTATTTGTAGAATTGATTCCGTGGAATGTTCCTTCCAGACGTCTTCGTAATTCAGTGTTATTCGTAATTCCTTTCCATAGATCTAATTTTGGATACAGCAACTGTTTTCATATGTGTATGCGTTCCCGAAAATGGTGCATAAATAAATAAATAAATAAACTTACAACTCCCATTTAAAATAAATTCAATACCTACATGTTCACAGATAGCCGTAGCGGTAAACGCTCAGCTATTCAGCATGACCATGCTGAGGGTCGTGGAAAAAAGGAATTTTTTTCGATTCCCAGGGCATAGAGTATCTTCGTACCTGCCACAGGATATACACATGCAAAAATGGTCAATCGGCAAAGAAAGCCCTCAGTTAATAACTGTGGAAGTGCTTATAAGAACACTAATCTGAGAAGCAGGCTTTGTCCCAGTTGGGACGTAATGGCAGAAAGAAGAAGAAGAAGAAGAAGAAGAAGAAGAAGAGGAAGAAGAAGAATAAGAAGAAGAAGAAGAGGAAGAAGAAGAAGAAGAAGAAGAAGAAGAAGAAGAAGAAGAAGAAGAAGAAGAAGAAGAAGAAGAAGAAGAAGAAGGACAAAAGGTCGAAGAACAAAAAAGAAGGGACATAAGGTCGAAAATGTATTTTCAAAGAAGGAAAAATTTCCCACCAAGCAAATTATTTTCGACCTTTTGTTCTTTCGACCTTCTGTCCTTTCAACCTTTTGTCTTTCGACCTTTTGTCCATAAACCATAACTTTAACAATAATTTTTACACATTGGAGATTGTACTCCGTCATTTCATTCTTCTTCTTGGCATTACGTCCTCACTGGGCCAAAGCCAGCTTCTCCGTTTATTGTTCTTATGAGCAATTCCACAGTTATTAACTGAAAGCATTCTGTTGATGCCAATTATCACTTAGATCAGTCCAAATTGAAAGATCGACTGGCTATTCGAGCAGTCAAGTAAAAAAAATAGATTCTAATAAGATCAGGTAAAAGTATACGACGATTAATAGCCATTTTTAAAGAACTTCGGGATAAACTCGGGTTTCCCGCTCAAATAGCATTATTCTGTAGACTATAAAAGCCCAAGAAGTTTTCTAAATGAAATATAGTTCGCAAATTACTGTTCGTTCCATATAAAGTTATTGTTACATACCTTTGACAATAAAATGAGTGTTTCGTGTATTGTGTATGGACCTAGTTTTCAGTCAGTTCTCCCGTAAAGACAATCCCTAGTATCGTGTATCCAACTTGTCCAGCAGTTATGATCATTTCACGGCATTATTCCCACATACGCTTGAATGTGCGATAACACATTCTTTTACCAAAGTTGTCATTTTCGCATTCGTATATCGTGTGGCAGATACGATGATACTCTATGCCCAGGAAAGTCAAGGAAATTTTTTATTAAGAGAAGATTCTGGACCGACCGGGAATCTAACCCAGACAACTTCAGCATGGCTTTGCTTTGTAGCCGCGGATTTTAATCTTTCGGCTAAGGAAGGCCCCGTCGTTTCATTCTAAATTCCATAATGTGGTCTCACAAAGCATTCATTTATCAGGGCATGTGCTGAAATTGCGTTCCATTATTATTGTTTAGTTCAATAAATGGGTCCCATTCATCACACCGATTACGCCCGTTGAAATTGCCTACGAACCCGTAAGCAATCCGTTCGTTAATTTTCTTCTCCACCCAAACACCCAAAGCACGGGACAGCCCACTTTATAGCAAATGTGGAAAACATGAGCATTTAGGCACACCTGCTACATACTAAATCCGGTGCTCTATCCGATTATCATCCATTGTGTGCACCGTAAAACGGAGTGCCTTTGATAGAGATTAGTGAAGCAAAATGAATAGGTATAAATATGTTTTTTTTTTCAATGCAATAACTTGGATACAGGTACTAGTTAAAAAAAAATACGAAATTCAGATCTGCAAGACAGTACGCAAAAATAAATCAGACTTTCTCCCTAAAAAATTATCAAAGTTACCCCACCATTCGATTTATCCTAATGGAAGTGTGTAGGTCACTGAATCTCGCTGAATTAATGGTCGGAACTGGAACTGGAATTGTAGCAGTCCGTAATGACCATCAGCAAAGCGTAACCCATAATCGGTTCGGAACAAAAAAAAACCTACACAACAATAGCGCTTGCGGTTGGCTTGGTGCGGTCCATCCAATCTGTGCTGATATCCGCCCTGGCAGTTAGCTTGGCTAATTGAATATCCCGGAGACAGGGCTGGATTACAAAGGAAGCCGCCCTGTGTGGATAATGTAGGGCGGTGTGGTGCGGAAAACGTTCCATTTGAGTTTCTCCATTCATCAGAGGCGTTTTAGTGTGGTAAAACTGTGCTGATGAAACAGGTTACGCTGGGTGTAACTTTTTTTTTGTTTCTGAATGGGAGGGAAAAAGTTTGAGTAGCTAAACCGAAGTTTGTGTGTCATTTCTTGGCGACCTTTCAAGACAAGCGGTTGTAAAACATAGCTCAAGTTGTACACTGTCTGTAGGCCAGTGTTACTTTTGGGTTCATGATTGTGCAAAAAGGCTTCTTATGCAGCTACTTGTTTTATGATCTACTTGCTTCAGTCTATGAATACAAAGCAATGATGGTTGATTGTTGCATAATTTAAAGCATTGTGTCTGGTCTGTCCAATTTTAGATGCCCAAGTTGTTGTGATAAAACTTTTCAGAAAGAAATCCATTAAGTTCATACATAATAAGTTTCGTTCCAAATAAAACTAAAAGAGCTGTAACAATAAATAGACATCTGTTCAACAAGACATCATAAATTGTCTGCGGAAATATTTTTAATACAATAGTTAAGTCATAAGAAGCACTTAGAATTTTTTTCAAACAAATAATCTAGATTACTTATATAAGTCCTTAGCGTTTTCACCGAAGCTTTGCGCAGTAGAATAGCATGGGTTGTTTCACGAATTTCATTTAGATTCTGCCATTTCTATAAAACGAGAGAAAGAGTTTGTTTAACTCCAAACCCATAAAATTATTCATGAATTCTTGACAACTGCTTTAAAGGCACAAATAAATATTCCATAGTGTATTAGGATAATGCGATCCTTGTTCTGAACCAAAGGTTTCTTTACGCAGTACGAAGCCTTTGAGAAATTTATCAATGTATCTTTGGCAAAAGGGTTTAATATTCAATACTTGTGAACATATGGGGTAGCTGCACAGTACCACAAGCAACTGGAAAGAATCAACGTTTCTAGAGCATGGATTGTATTCTGAGAAAATTGAGAGAATCTCTCACTTATCGCTCTCTGTAACAAACATGATATGCTGCACATTGTGAGAGCCTGTTTATCGTATACTGCTAGAACTCTGATTAGATCAGGGGAATATCAGTGCATGATAAAACCCCTCTTAACTAGCTCCAAACCTGGGGGACACTATTACTATCGGATGTTAGGGGATTGTTTATCTTGCCAGTAAAATAAAACTCATTTACCCAAAATTATAGTTTATGGAACAAGTTGGCAGAATGATAATTTTTATAGAACTAGTTGTAAATTTATCCTACGAGGCTTACCGAGTAGGATAATTACGACGAGTACTGTAAAAATCGAATTCTGCAACGAGTTACGTACACCTTTTTTTTGCAATTTCGTAGAAGACCACTTGAGGGTATCAGAAATTATATCGGAATGCATATACCATTATTTTACAATTTCTGAAAAATTGTTGTGTTATGATTCATTACCCAACTCAAAACAGTTGCGTAACGTGAAAGCGTTGCGTAATGAATCATTACAGCACTGGTTTCTGATGCGTAACGACTATTTTCGCACTGCATATTTCAGTGTAGGAAAGTAGGCCGTTTCATGACAAATTGGCGTGATGAAAAATAGCCTATTACGATGAGAAATTGCAAAAAAAAGATTTTATCAACGTTCTCTCTTCAAGGGTCTCGTTCGCTACGCTCTAATATAACAAACTACAACTTGCAATACATTGCCGATCGTAAACCGCTACAGATGTTTTTTTTTTGTTAGCTTCCTTTGATCGAGCTTCAAAATCAATTGAAAACGAATTTTGCAATGCTTCTTCTAGATATTTTAACGTTGAACCCTATCCGGTGATAATAACGGCACGGGATGTGATTACGCTTTTGTAAATGGTGGAATAAACAAAGAAGACGAAACGACTGGTTCAATTCAGAGTGTCTGAAAGCGACAGACCAATGGACCAATGCACGCGTTCACTCGTTGACGTTTGAGCGGTGCCGTGCTATTTACACTGATAAAAATCCACTCGTTTGATCTGTGTGTTCAAAATTATGGATCGATCCATAAACGACCATATAAATTTGTTGTGATTTTCTTGTAAACTTCGTGTGTGTTAAACATTAAATTTGTTAGTCTTGCTTTACGGACTGATTTAACAAACGACAACAAAGATTCCATAATTTTCCACATAAATAAAATGCCTGAGCGAACTATGAAAACATTCTGACGGGAAGGATTCCTGAAGGAATTCTTGGAGAAATTTCTGAAGGGATTCCAGGAAAAAAACACTAAAAAAATCCCTTTAGACATTTCTACAGAAAGCCATGCAAAAAAAGTGGTGGAAGTCCTAAAGGAATCAAAGAACCAACTTCTAAAGAAATACTTGAAGAAATTATCCTCCAGGAAATTCCAGCAGCAATTCCAGGAAAAACCATAAAAAATTGATTGTGAAATTCTCAAATATATTGCTATCCCTCCAGCAATATATTTGAGAATTTCACAATCAATTTTTTATGGTTTTTCCTGAAGATAGGCTTAAATAAATCGCTGAAAGAATTCCTGGAATATGCTGGAATTTTTAAATGTAAATATGAAGAAACTTCTTGGAAAACCAATGAAAAAAAAAAATGCAGAAGAGCTTCCTGAAAAATTTCCTGCAGGAATGCAAAAAGGGGTTCCTGGAGGGTTGCCTGGAGTATTTACAGGAGAAATCCTCACTGAAATTATTGGTGTCATCCCTGAAGAAATTTCTGGATGGATCCCTGGAACATTGCTTGAGGATCTTTGGATAAAATATTGTTGAACTCCTTGAAGAAATTCCGGGGATTCAGCCAATTCTTGCAGTAATTTCGGCTGAAGTTCTCGGAGGAATCCCTCAAGAAATTCCAGGAGAGATTCATGAAGAAATTAATAAGGAAACTTGTGTGGAAATAATTTGAGCAATCTGTCAATTTCTGGAGGACCACCTGTAAAACTTGCTGTAGGAATCGTTGAAGATCTCAATGAAACCCAGATGCAATTACTCAATGAATCCCCGGAGATATATCTGGAAAAATCTCTGAACGTTTACTGGAGAAATTCTGGAGAAATCTGGGATGAAATACCTATAGGAGAAAATATTCCTGAAAGTAATCCCGCAGGAATTTCGGAATCAATTACTTGAGTATCTCTGAAGAAATTGCTAAAAAAAACTAACTGATAAAATATCTGAAGCTTGTTATGAGAAGAATTTCTGATAGAACGCTTGGAGCTAACCCGAATGAAATTTATGGCGAAATATTGATTAACCTTCTACAGAAAATATTTAAAAAAAAACCTTATGCTGGGATCTTTGGAAAATATTGTGTAAGTATCTGTGAAGAAAGCGTTGTTGGTTTCCTTGGAGAAATAATTTGAGTAATTACGGGTAGAATCTCTGAAGTACGCTCCACAAGCATTACACTGTACGAACTAGATCGGCGGTTCGTAAATGGAATTGGTACTTGAAACGAGGTTTTGCTTTTTTGAGTCTACTTGTAAGAAATTAATTATTACTATTTCGAGAAATTATGCTTTTTAAGGTGAAGATGAATCGAAGCCAAAGTTCAAATTTCCAAGAGCACGGATCTGGAGAACGAAACATCCGTTTGAGCTGAAAATCTAATCGATTGGTCACCACCAGTGACCAATCGATTAAGTTTTTAGCTTAAACGGATGTTTCGTTCTCCAGATCCGTGTTCTTGAAAATTTGAACTTTGGCTTCGATTCATCTTCACCTTAAGTACACTAAGGAAGCGTTCACAAATTAGGTAACGTTTTAGAAGGAGGGAAATTTTTCATACAAGAAGCGCTACAAAGGGGGGAGTGGAGAGGGGAGAGGGGAGAGGGGAGAGGGGAGAGGGGAGAGGGGAGAGGGGAGAGGGGAAGGGGTCAACAATTTTCAATTTTAGCGTTACGTAATAAATGGACGCTGCCTAAGCATATTTTTGATTTATTTTTTCTCGATAATGCTAAAATGTGTACAAGTTATGGTCTTGAAGTTCTTCATGGAGTTCGGGCATGTAATTCTACATGAGTAAATGGATATCCATTAATCATTCATAAGTAGAAGAATATCTCACAATACTGGACCCTAGAAGATTGTTTTATTTTGAAGAACAGTCTGTACCGTCAAGATCCCAGTTTTGATTACTAAGTGAGTACAACAGGTGTTCTAGATAATCAAAAAACTTCCTGGAAGACATATCTTCATCTACAGGTGTGATAAGTAATCTTTTGATGTTTTTATTCATATGTAGATGTTGTTAGTTCTCCAAGGACACTATCAAATATAGGCCTCAGTGGTGGTAGGTACTTTGGCATAAAGTCGTTTGGCATTTGGCATAAAGTCGTTTGGCATAATGGTTGTTTGGCATAATAGTCGTTTAACATAATGAGTCGGAAACCAAGAAATTTTCAATTTTTCGTTTTTACGTTTCTTTTGAATCTGATGACATCAGGCTTGTTTTAGAGTCAATTGATCCAAAATGACACTTTATTTGTTGAAATATCGCGGAACTATTCGCGAGGAGATCGCGATGATCAGATTCGATCAAAATAATAACAATCCAGCATTGAAGGATTGATGACGTATGTCATGTTATTCCAATAATGCCCAAACGAGATCCAACGGGAACTTGCATACGAGGTTGTATGCGGGCGCTATAAATGTTCTGCTGCAGATAGGTTCATAAATATTCAGTGTTGCGAGTAATGCTATTGGATTATCATGTGAATCATATTGAATTATAAACATTGGATTATTTACATCGCTATCGAACATTGACTACCAATAATGACCTAACAGACGAAATAAAGAATTTTTATCTACAAACCAAACCAAAACTGAGTTTAAGTTTTAACAGGTTATGGGCCCAGTAGTCAACTGAGCAAGATTTATTTTTCTTCAACGATCAAGTTTTTTTGAAGAAATCGAAAGATGTCTGTGAACGATGTCGAAGTCAAGGCAGGTGGTCAACCTGCAAACCAGCGACAGGAGGTTGAGAATCGGACCGAGAGAGGAGCCTTCGAACGGCAGCTGCCGTATACCGCCGTTGCTGTACGAGACCGTGCCCATATCTTCGATGGGTCGAAGAGGATGTTTGCGGCATGGAAGTGGAGGATGGAGCACCACCTCTCTATGATGGACCTCATCCATACGTTGGTTCGTACTCCGTACGAAGAAGAATACGCCACTCCCGTGGCGGGTAATTCGGAAGCCCAAGAGGAAGTGAGAAAGGCAAAGCTGCGTAAGAGAATCAACGACGACATGAACGCTCTGGATGAAATTGTTATGTGGGTGAACAATGACGTCCTTAACAAGCTAATCGGAGTCTCATACGCAAAGGAGGCTATGGATCTATTGGTGAAAACCTACCAAAAAGTTGGAACGGGCGTTATGATTGCCATGCGTGATCGATTGTTTTCGATCAAAAATAGAAAACATACTTCTATTTCGGCCTTGTTCGACGAGTACGAGACGATAATCCGGGAGCTAGATCGGATGGGTACTCGAATGGATCAATCGGAGAAGATGGCCGCTCTGATGATAGCCATACCGAAGCGATATCAGCACGTCAAGGGAGCATTGACCGTTTTGCCGTGCGATGAACTCTGCAAGAAGCCGTTAGTGGAGATAAAACGAATGCTGTTGGATGCGGAGCAAAGCGAGACGATGGAGGTCGATGATGAGCCAGTGGTGCCAGACGTGGCGCTAAAAACGACCAGAAGAGTAATTGAGTGTTTTGGGTGTGGAAAGCCAGGACACTACAAAAATAAATGCCCGGCGTTAAAGAAGAAGAAGAAGCGGTTTGTTCATCACCAAGGTCATGCGATGCTAGCAGGAGAAAAGAAGAAGGAATCTCGGAAGGTATCGTTTGCTGTGGACTCTGGAGCTTCAAGCCACATGGTGAACGACGAAAAATTGTTACAGAGAGCGGTGAAGCTGGCAACACCGGTTACCATCAGCACAGCAAAGTCGGGGGAGACCCTACAGGCTGTGAAGAAAGGAAAGGTAACATTGAAATCGGTTGTTGGCTTGAACAAAATAAAACGTATTGAATTGTACGATGTTCTTTTCATTCCCAATCTCGAAGAAAACCTCCTTTCAGTCAGAAAGATTAATTCCATGGGGAAAAGGGTCACTTTTCAGGATAAAGAGGTTCGAATTGAAGATAAAGGCGAGGTTATCGCTGAGGGGAAAGATAAAAATGGTTTGTATTGCGTTGATATGTTTTTGGAGCATACTGTCGACCTAGCAGCGTTGTTTAGTCAAAGGAAGGTAAGTCTAACCGATTGGCATAAACGGCTCGGTCATCTTAGTTTTTCGGGGCTTGAAAAACTGCTCAAAAACAATATGGTTGATGGAATAGATATTTCATCAAATGATTTAGTCAAACAGTATGAAGTTTGCGAGAGTTGTTTAGCAGGCAAACAATCATGCAAGAAGTTTCTTTCTATGCAATTACCCAGATCAAGTCGGCCACTTGAATTAGTGCATACAGATGTATGCGGGTATATGGAGCAATCTACCTACGATGGGTATCGGTATTTCGTCACCTTTACCGATGATTTTACCCATTTCACTGTTGTTTATCTCATTAAAAGAAAAAGTGACGTATTCGATCGTTTTAAAGAATACGAAGCAATGGCAACAGCTCACTTTGGTCAAAAGTTGTCTAAAATGCGTTGCGATAACGGTAGAGAATATCTTGGCAAAGATTTCCAAGACTACTGTAGGAATAAAGGTATCAGAATGATTTTTACCGTTCCTTATACTCCTCAGCAGAACGGAGTAAGTGAAAGGATTAATCGAACGCTAATGGAGAAGGTTCGAGCTTTACTCCATCAAAGTGAACTTTCGAAAGAAATGTGGGGAGAAGCATTGTATGTGGCTGCTTACGTCACTAACAGGTCTCCGACAAATGCTCTTGTTGAACTCAAGACGCCTTTTGAAATGTGGAATGGCAGGAAACCAGACCTTAGTAATCTAAAGATGTTTGGTAGCCATGCTTACAAGCAAATTCCGAAAGAGAAACGTCACAAGCTTGATTCGAAGACAAAACGATTGACATTCGTAGGTTATGCGAATAACGGATATCGGTTGTGGAATAAAAACAACCGAGTAATTGAAATATCCAGAAACGTTGTCTTTGATGAATCAATTGTTCGCAGTAATACAACAACCGAAGATGTTCATCTACCAATTGTTGTGAGGGAGCAGAAACACTGCGAAAATGAAGATAAGGAGGAAGAAATTTCAATCTGCAACGAAGATGAGAGGAAAACAAACAAAGATGATGAAGAAGAGGTGATTCGACTTCCTGAGCCTGAGGAAGAAGTGGAAGCAGAAGAAGTTGTAACAATCGAGACGTCTGATGAGGTTTTCGCGGATGCTGAGGAGGATGAGGGCATCGATGAGCAGCAATCAGAGATTCCAACCGAGTTCTGCCAAGATAGCTTCTGCAACATTCGATGAAGATGCTCCAGAAACAGTAGCCGAATTGAAGAAACGGGAGGACTGGGAGAATTGGAAAATTGCCATCGATGAAGAATTAAATTCTCTTCATGAAAATAAAACCTGGACAGTGGTCAACTGTTTACCGAGGAACCAAAAAGCTATTCATTCGAAATGGGTTTTTTCGGTGAAAGACGATGGCCGCTATAAAGCACGGCTAGTTGCAAAAGGTTGCTCACAGAGACCTGGTTTTGATTACCAGGATACTTTTGCTCCAGTAGCCAGAATGGAAAGCGTTAGGACAATTTTGTCAGTCGCAAATAAGAATGGACTTTTGATTCATCAAATGGATGTTAAGACAGCTTTTCTTTATGGAGATTTAGAGGAAACGATCTTCATGAAGCTTCCAAACGATGAGATAGGTAATTCTCAAATCGTACGTCTACAGAAAAGTTTGTACGGTTTAAAACAAGCTAGTAGATCTTGGAACAGGAAATTCGATGACGAAATTAAAAAGCTGGGTTTTATTCCATTAAAGAGTGACTGTTGTGTGTATACGTCTCGAGCAAAAGATTTGATTTTGATTTTATATGTAGACGATATACTCATTCTTGGAAAACAGGAATCACAACTAAACTGGATAAAATCTGAACTTGGGAAGCTATTCCAAATGAAAGATTTAAAAGAAGTGAAACACTTTTTGGGTATGGACATACACCGAGATTATCAGAACCAAATCATGGAAATATCTCAAGCAGGTTATGCAGAGAAAATCCTAAAAAGATTTGGAATGTCCGAATCAAAACCAGTTAGCACTCCACTAGATCCGAATGTACGATGGGTCAAGTCAAATGATGATGAATTAACATCACATCCATTCAAAGAATTGCTTGGCTGCTTGCAATATCTAGCATTAGTATCACGCCCTGATATCAGTGCTGCAGTAAATATCCTAAGCAAATACCAAGCTTCCCCTTCAAATGCACATTGGACAGGATTGAAACGCATTTTGCGTTATTTGCGAGGAACCATGAACACAAAAATCGTATTCAGCAATAGAGAACACTCAAACGTTTTATTGGGTTTTGCTGATGCCGATTTTGCCAACGACATCGATGATCGAAAATCAATTTCTGGAAATTCGTTTCTTGTTTTCGGCAATCTTGTGTCTTGGTCAACCAAAAGACAACAAACGGTTAGTTTGTCGTCAACAGAAGCTGAATTAATTTCACTCTGTCAAGCTGCTAAAGAAGGATTGTGGTTAACAAACCTTCTGAATGAACTGGGCATAGAAAGTTCTCCATTCATAATCATGGAAGACAACATTCCATGCATAAACTTCACTGAAGAACCTCGAAGTCACCAACGAATGAAACACCTTGATTTGAAGTTCATGTTCATCCGGGAACTCGTCAGGAGCAGGAAGCTAAAGATAGAATATATCTCGACGGTGGATCAACCAGCTGATGCATTCACCAAAGGACTTCCAGCTGCTCAACATAGGAAACTGCTGAACATCCTTAATGTCCGGATTGAGGGGAAATGTTGAAATATCGCGGAACTATTCGCGAGGAGATCGCGATGATCAGATTCGATCAAAATAATAACAATCCAGCATTGAAGGATTGATGACGTATGTCATGTTATTCCAATAATGCCCAAACGAGATCCAACGGGAACTTGCATACGAGGTTGTATGCGGGCGCTATAAATGTTCTGCTGCAGATAGGTTCATAAATATTCAGTGTTGCGAGTAATGCTATTGGATTATCATGTGAATCATATTGAATTATAAACATTGGATTATTTACATCGCTATCGAACATTGACTACCAATAATGACCTAACAGACGAAATAAAGAATTTTTATCTACAAACCAAACCAAAACTGAGTTTAAGTTTTAACATTATTCAACAATCATTCGCTCTCGAATAAATTCAAGCATATTAGGAACGTTATTGTCAATACACTGAAACCTCAATTAACGAAGTCTTTTTAACCGCTGCCTCAATTTAAGTAACTTTTTTTACGAAGTAAACTCAATTTACGTCACTTTTTTTACGCAGTGCGTAAATTGAATTTTGACAATTCTGTGGGAAATTATTGGGGATAACCGTTGGAAACCCATACAATATGGGTATTTTCGGAACGGGCATGACGAGGGGATGACGAATATCGATGTCAGACGCCAATTTGGACTCCAAGATGGCGACCCATGGTTTGGGAAAATCGTTGGAAACTCATGCATTATAGGTGTTTTCGGAACGGCCACGACGAGGGGATGACGAAAATCAATGTCCGACGCCATTTTGGAATCCAAAATGGCGACCTCCGGTTGGGGAATATTGTTGACGAAAATCGATGTCGTACGCCATTTTTAAATTCAATTCACTAAAACCTCAATCAACGAAGTCTGTTTTTACGCAAATTCAATTGACGTCACTTGTGTAACGAAGTGAATTCATGAACATCAGTACAGATCAGTACATTGATCCATTTGCTCATATTAAGGCGAAGTAGGCCGTCATTGAAATTTGTACTGGGGATCGATGATTGTGGCCAATCCGTCTCACGATTGCGAATTAAAAAAATCACTAGGTTTTGCACTGACATTGCTGAAAATGTATCGGCATACTTTCTGGATGTAAGCGCAAGTAGTGATACTTTCATGAATCAATATTACTTAAGATGGCTGAGTTTTATCACTTTGAAATTTCAATTTGCAGAATCAACATGGCTACCAAAACGAATGACGGGCTACTTAGCCTTAAGAGTTTAGATTTTATGCTATAAATAAGTATCATCAATGTACAACTATTTAAGTTTGTAGATACTCAGGCCTTTATATCGTGGAGTCCTTGGAAGTACAAAAACATCGACATAACACTTCGTTTGCTAATATAGACAGTAAGAGATCTTCGTAATATTGAAGATAATTGGTAATTGGTTACGCTTGTATATCCTAATGCCCATATTCGATGAAGATCTTAGAGGGCCAAGGACATCCGCACAAACTCATACAGTACACCGTTTACCCACAGGAATGGTAAGGGGCCTTTGGAGCACATCCGTATAAATCAATAAAATATTCCGTTGACTTAAATGAATGGTTAAGAGACTGTGCAATATTAAAAAACTACCTATAGACCATTGATCACGTTTGTAGATTCAAAGGCCTATATTCAATGAAGTCCTTGGAGGACCTAGGATATCGATACAAATTATAACAATACTCATTTTACTGCTACATATAGATAAGGGCCTGTGCCAAATCAAAAAAGCATCTATTGATAATTGGTTACGCTTGTAGATCCTAAGACCTATATTCGATATAGATCTTGGAGGACCTATGATATCCACACAAATTAATACAATACACTGTTTACTCACATGAATGGTAAGGGGGCCTGTGGAGTATTTGTAAACTAACTTATAATCTCTTATCACGGTCGTAGATCCCAAGGCCTATATTCAATGGAGTCCTTGGAGGACCTAGGACATTCGCACAAACTATTACAATACACCGTTTACTCACATGAATAGATAGGGATCTGTGAAGTATTTGAAAACTAACTCTCTTATTACGGTTGCAGATCCCAAGGCCTGTATTCAATGGAGTCCTTGGAGGATCTAGGACATCGGCACAAATTATAAACATACTCATTTTACTACTATGGATAGATAAGGGCCTATGCCATATCAAAAAACATCAAAGGATCGCTAAATATGCCAGTACATTGCAGGTATATATTCCAGGAAGTTTTTGGATGAACTAGAACACCTGTTGTACTCACTTAGTTACAAAAACTTGGATCTGACAATACAAACATTTCTTTAAAATATGACAATCTTCTAGGGTCCAGTATTGTGAGACATTCTTCTACATAGAAATTATAAATTGATCTCCGTTAACACGTGTAGAATCATGTGTCCGAACTCCAAAGAAATCTTGAAAGACCTTTACTTGCACACATTCTAGCCTGATTTAGAATCCAATGTATTTATAATATGTTAATGGTGCTAAAAGAGCATATTTTTTGTCTAAATAATATAAATTAATTTCATACAATTAGACTCCAAACGGCAAAACCTTGTTTTACAAACTGAGCTCCCTCGTTTTACGCACTGATTCAATTTACGCACCCCCGATCTTGTTCGTTAATTGAGGTTATAGTGTAGTATTTTACTTTTTGTCCAGAAATTATCCTTCTATCAAATATTAATTCTTCTTTTGAGTTTCTCTGGAACAATTATTTGCACTGAAGATTTTTATATATTTAGCACAAATTTACCCTTCTTTTAATTGTTCTATTTTTTTTTTCTAAATATGATGCATGCATAATTATAGGTATGAAAACTGTTGATTAAAAATTTCAATAAATTTCTCCTTCCTTTATGCATAGGCTGTTCTCGGAGATATATTTTTAAAGTATATTTTGTTTCCAACTGACAAGAACCGAATGTCGGTTCCCCGAATGTCTTTTCCCCGAATGTCATTTTCCCGAATGACGTTACCCCGAACACCAGTTCCCCGAATACCCCGTTTCCCCGACTAGCCCACTTCCCCGAAAAGTTTTTAGCACTCATAGTTGTCGTAACTTTTTACGTTTCAGGGTGGTGAACGAACTGACCATCTAATATGCACCCTTCTTTATTTTATTTTCGATTCTTTCGAGTTTTACCGTTCTCAGAATTTTTGACAACATGTGTATAGCGGGGAATGACAGAATACTTCCTTTTGACTGTTTATCGTTATTTCTCGTCAGCACCAGAAACTAGTCATTCGGGGAAAAGTAGCACAATCGCTTCGATAATTCTGAACGCACATTTTATTTCTTTTCGTTTTATTATGCCGCAATTTTTTTGGCACCCATTCTTCTATTAGTTTTATTATAAATTTTGCCATCTTTTAAGAATAGGCTGTTCTTTATATTTATACTGTTTTGAATTTTATTATTTAGTAAAGCAAAACGTTACCATTTTTATATTTTGCTGTTTTATCAATTCTTGCCAGATGTGTTGTTAGAATGATAATTACTTAAGAACCTGCCAATATTCAACATATCCTTTTCTGGGGCAAACGCGTGATCTACTTCCGAGATATGATGGAAAAAATATTATTTCAATCACAAATTTTCCCTTCTCTCGATAATAGACGGTGTTTTTGATGTACACTTACAAAATTAGAATTTATATTGAACCGCTGAAAAGTGTTGCCACAAACATTTTCTTTTAAAGATGTGTTGTTCATTTGAGCTATGCTGTGAAAATATTTGTATTGCGATAGAGCCCTCAACATCTTAAACGAAAAATAATCTGCTCTCGTATATGGACTATTTTGCATTAAGTCCCATTAATAGATCTTTGGATTAGAGCTTTTGATATATTGCAAAAAAAAATCCATTCTTCTATCAAGTTATTTTCATCGAGTGTTACGTCCAAACTGGGACAGAGCTTGATCTGCAGCGAAATATTCTATGAGCGTTCCCTTGATGCATAACTGCGAACTTTCTTTGCCAATTTACTGTTTTCAAATTTGTATATCGCAACAAGCTCAAGGATACTCTATGTTCTGAGATGTAGAGACCCGTCACGAGTTTTATTTTTATTTCTCTCTAATGTCACAATTTTTTTTGAAATTCTTAGATTGGAAAATCTCTGAACGAACACCACGCTTGTTTAGAACCTACCATTTTTTTTTGCTATGGGCTCGGTGGTGTTGATCTCGGTAAAAGCTTAAACAAAAATACCGATATTTATTTTAAGTCAATCATTTTGCCAAACGGCCATTATACCAAATGACCATTTGGCCAAACGACCATTATGCCAAACGACTTTATGCCAAATGGGGTACAATCGCCTCAGGATCTATGAGCGTATGTAAACGACAACCAATTGGGGATTGATTGTTATGCTTTTGCGATAGACACGTGATATAAGAAGCACATTGATGAGCACACGGCAAATCGACACACTTTTTTTCGATGGTTGGGTGTAATACCTTTTCTATTGATGGGCGCATGAAATATTTTCACTGGAATCAATCTGGACTCCGAATCCGTTTTCATTGTTATTCTTTTCCGTTGCATCCATTTTATGAAAATGCGTCACTCCAATGGAGACTACTTTCCCCGCTCCATCCAACGAACAAGTGATCAAACGATTGAGGGAAAACAATATCAGTGACCATAAATAGTCGATGATTGTGATGAAAAGAGGTGATTGCAATGATGATGCAATGTTTTATTGATAATGAGGCGTATTTTTAGATGCTTTCTCATTGAAGCTTTTAAATACATAAAAATATAAAAGTGGTTATTCAGCTCTTATTTCTTATTTTGCACGTATTCAAAATGGGGCTTCTTCCATTTCCAAAGAATTTAATTCTACAAGTTGAGGAAAATCCCACTGTGGCTTCCATTGAAATCATCAGTTCAGGTATTGCTAAAAGGTCAATTCCAGATTTCCCGAACAATCCACTCACCTGTCAGCGTCAGCAATCGTCGCTTTGAAAATAATTCATACAATAAATTCCGCATAATAAATGAGAACTTACTTCCCACTTAACCCATTCCCAAAACGATTTTAAGCAAGCGACAACTCATTCGCAATCACGTTTGCTGGTGACAATTGTTTGGCAGCACTTTGAAACTCCACTTAGGGCGTAATTTATTCAAATGCCCCATAACTGCTGCCCCCGGGGATGAATCCAATTAATCTTTCGCCGAAAGCAATTTGGCCAAAGTTTGCAGCTTAATGTGCCTTCCCGGGAAGTGGAACAGAGATTCCAAAATTAAATCTTGATTCAACGGGAAAAAAGATTAATTTCAGCTTATTTAATTACCCATGGGGCAGATCGTCGTCGTCGTCGTCTTCGTAGTGTCTGTAGGGAACAATGCACTTCTCAAATAGAGTCAAGTGCACTTTTAATATGCACAGCATAGCTGAAGATATTGTTGCAGCATTTCTAAGAACCTAGGAGTAAGACTGTTCTTCCTGGAAACGATGGCTTCTTCGTGAGCCATTAGTCGTTTTATGCACGAAAGAGGAGTCCCAAAGCGAACGGCTCGTTTTTTGGCACTTGCATCGTTCGCCAAGCTTGCTCTACTTTTGCAGATTATGGAGTAATGCCATGGGATGTCGTGCTATGAAATTTCATTAGAGTGATTAAAAAGTGAAGACAGCGTACTTGTAGCAGTATTCGCCTCACGATTATGGAGATTTATGTTTGTTCAGTGTCTCTGTCAATTTAAGGAAACTCAAACCGCACTGCTGTAAATTACCTCGAACAAGTTAAGTTCTGAAGGCTTTTAATTTCCTCATATATTCTTCCAACAATTTCTGGGAATTCATCCAGGTTCTTTTCTAGAAGATGTAGTTTTTTTTCTTCCGAACAATGTTTTAATCAATTGCTCTAGGAATTATTACAAGCGTTTTTCCAGTAGATCAATCAGATATTTCCACAAACCAGTCTCACTGCCTGCTGTGATGCTGCAGCATGGTGTTCGCTCAAAGTCTAAAAAACACGTCAGTTTTCCCGTGTTGTCATCACTAAACAGTCAAGATGTCCTTTGTTCTGCAGTTGATCCAATCCTACAAAACCGATGAGAATTCCGAGGAAGAAAATGACCGTGAGTACAGCTGCCCACAGGATCCCGAATTGGCAGACAAGGAAAGCTTGCGTGTTTCGATGGGAGAAGATGTTGATTCCGATGGTAGTTTCTTCGTTGATCCCGCCGATCCAGTTACCGGAAGTCGTAAACGCCGGAAGAAGGAGGTACAACGTTTACTCACGGCGAAAAAACGTCGTTCTTTACACAGGGTTAAGCTTCAGAGATGCGGTTGCCTGAAGCAGTGTTCGAAGAAGTTTGCGAAAGATGAACGGATAAACGAAAATATGAAGCACTGGAACCTCGACGCTGCCGGACAAACAGGGTTTATTCGAGAGAGAGTTCATTGAATTGCAATCGAACAGCGTATGAATAACCGTCATACAAAGGGCAAATTCAAAATTCATTGGTACCAATTCAACATGATGAGAAGTGATGGAGAGTTTTTGAGGGTTTGCCGTAAATTTTTCCTAAACACGATCGGCTTCAATGAAACATGCGGGTATGTTTGTTGCAATATACTACATATGTGTTTATGTACTCATAACTATTTGAATGAATTTATAGCAATATTGTATACCGCTGCATTACCAGTGATAATAACGATAAACCAAGAACAAGCCAACGGGGCAAATATATTCGTAGTACTACGAAATACGATGAAGTTAAGGCTCATATTATGAGCTTCAACAGAAGAGAACATGCCCCTAATCGGAAGTACCTACCATCGGATTTATCGGAAAAATACATGTTTGAGCAATATCAGAAATCACACGAACCAGGATTACAAGTCAGCTATGCATACTATTGCCGGGTACTGAAGCGACTAAACATTGCCCTGGTTAAGTTGGGCAATGAGCAATGCGAAAAGTGCGAGATAGGAAAACAACACAAGAAAGATTTCAACCCCCACAATGACCCCCGTCCCGATGAAGCAGTCTGCCAAATATGCTTGGATTTTGATGCACATTTGCAGTTGGCAGACCGTTCCAGAAAGATGTACCGCGAGGACGGTGATGCAGTTAAATGTGGATGTGTAGTGCTTGCGGTTGATCTACAGAAGGTAAAATTTCAAACCCAATCTAAAAAACTAGCTACTTTTCTACTAACAATTCCTTATAAATGCAGGTCGTTCAAATCCCGCGTCTCGAAGGGCTAAAGAGCGTTATTTTTGCTCAAAGGCTGCTGGTATTCAATGAAACGTTTGCGCCAGTGGGAGATTATGCCAAATCGTATCCTGTAGTAGCTTGTGTGTGGGACGAGCCGACTGCTGGCAGAACTGCCAACGAAAATTCAAGCTGCTTCAGTAGGATAATTGAAAACTACAAAGACAAGAGCAAAATTGTTCTTTGGTTATATAACTGCTCTGCTCAAAATAAAAATTGGAATCTCTTCCTGTATCTAATCCTTTTGATAAATTCACCGGAAGTTCAGGTACAGGAATTGATTTTAAAATATTTCGAGTCGGGGCACACATTTATGGCGGCCGACAGCTTCCATGCTGCTGTGGAAGCGCGCATGAGACGAGGAAAAGCTGTTACCACTATGAATCGGTTCGAAGCAGCGGTTAAAGAAGCGAAGAAGCGGGTCGATGTGCTTAAAATGGAGCCTGATCATTTTTTTTCTCCATCGATCAATGTATCACAGTATACAACTGTAAGCCTCGTCCTTATATCGACGATATTAGGAAAGTCATCATCAAAAAAGGAACATTTATGTTTTATTATAGTAAACAAGTTGGAAACGATGGTGAAATGTTGAGCTGCAATTTACTTTCAAAAAAACAATATCGAACCGTCACCGACAAGAAGTTTGTTTTAACGAAACATATCAAGGGGCAAGCAAGAGCTCGTGGAATAGAACACGAAAGAAAACAGACCTTAATTAAAATTGTATTACCATTAATTTCCAGTGAAGATAAGAAGTATTGGGAAAACCTTCCTGAAAGTACAAACTAAGTTAGTTTAGTCAATATGTAATTACTTGTAAAACCTGTCATTACACTCTTAAATAAATTCATTGGATTAAATAACTGCGCTTTCAATACTAATAGTTTTCTTCCGTCTTTTGTGTTCGATGACAAAGTTGTTCAAAGATTATCCATAAACCGAGTTTTTTGCACCCTTAGTAGCCATCTTTCAACTTTTGAAAAATTCGAAAAAATAGATGTTTAATTAAAGTAGGGTTGCTTAAGATGCAGCAGCTTGGATTCCAAACATGGCGGTCATAATAACCGTCCTGTGCCCTGCTCACGATTTCAAACACTAATCTGCAGAAAGAACGAACGTATGAAGTATATTATTTGTTACTTTCTGCGGGTGTACAAAGCCAAAATAGAAATCGCTGTCGTTTATTTTTTCCAAGCTGTTTCGTCTTAATAAATGTCGCTATTGAAGCAGGCATTTTTATTTTTCCAATCTACATAGACGCACAAACACTAATAACATAACAAAAAATGTTCTTATTGGTCAACGTTTATAACATGGCAAACTGCAATGGGCTGGTTATGTTATGGTCATTGGTGGTATTAACAAAGTCCAATCAATTATTCCATAATTATAAGATAAGTTTTACACATACACATGTCGTGATTAAATACATCCAATATAGTAGAACGCATATTATATCGCAGTGTGACAAATATGCAGTTATTTGTGCAATGTGACAAATCAACTTGGTATTTTTTCATAATTTTACCAAACAAACACAATTATTTTTTTATGTGTATCAAAAGTATATACTAATTTTAGGTGATCCCCATCAAAAACACAAAATCCATAAAATGTCGAATGTTACTCTTATGCGATTATGGGCAGTATCGTCTTTGGCCCACCTTCAAATCACCACCAAGAAAGCTGAAAATTTAACAGAACACTAATTTTATGGTGAGGATGGTATAGAAGACAGAGGAGATTGGATTTTCAAACATTTTTAAATTTTGAACCGCCTTAATGTACATTTTAAGGCCAAAAAAGATATTATAGTAGCTTTTTTCCCAAATTACAATTTTTTTTACAAAAATATAAAAGTTCAAAATATTTATGGAATGCCATGAGTGTTTTCCATTTTTATTGAATGTCATAGCTTGAATCTAGGAATAACGACAATTTTGCTTTTCCCCGAACATTCAACTTTCACTGGTACACACAAGTAGCGAAATTGCGTGCCATATCACTTATTGCGAGATTGCGATTTTATCGTCGTCAGCGTTGTCATTCTTGTTCGCCCACGTTTGTCTAGAACCGTCATCGGATACATCTCATTCGAGTACTCGCCATATCCTTTGTAATGGATTGCTCGAAAGCAAACACACTCACCCGTTCGCTAACTTGAACGCACAAAGAGTGTTGAAGAGCCTCTCGCGCCTCGGCACCATGGGCCCGAAATCAAACTTTTGCGACAAAAGTTAAAAAACTGTTACTGAACTTTATTGCGCATAATAAAGTTGAACTTTGTTTAAACGATACAAAAAATGTATTTCCAGAATTTTGTGATAATAAAATGACAAGAATAATTACTATGGAGTAATGTGTGGTCTATTTATTTCACTGCATGCTCCTATGGAGTAAACGACGGAATCAAGATCAATCGTGTCCGGCTTGAGTTGTGTGAGTACAAATAGAAGTTCGTGTTCAATCGAAGATAAATTGCAAACTGGTGAGCTCGTTTTATGCTTATGATAACATGTTTTTAGCGTGGCATCTTTACTTTTATGCAATTTTCAAACAAACTACAGATGGTTTGTCATTCCAAACATCGATATAAAACCTTATTCCTGTTGCACATAATTTTAATATACAAACATCTTTTGTTTTTGTCATTACTTCTACATCTTCTACCTAAATATATTCACAATGGGGCAGACATACAAAACTTGTTTTCAGTAAGCATCTTATTTTTCCTGCTTATCCATGGATCGCATCAATGATTAAAAGTGACCCTCAGACCTTTTTTTTCTCTCACTATTCAATACCCTTCCCGTAATAATTGTGGAGATGCAGAGGTATTATCAGTCTACAGAAGCCACATTCACCCTTTAACATTCCCTACTCATGCCAACAGTAAAGACTTGGCCCGTGCCGTTATTGATCAATAATATGAGAGCTGCTAAAATGTGCACTTTGACAGTAAGCGGAAAGTCCCATCTCTTAATAATTTGGATTGAAGTGCAATTCTTACTAGTTCCAATCAATCACGTAGTAGCAACCATTAACATGTACAGTTAGTTTACAAATCTAATTCAAAATGCATCCCAATAAACCCGAAATATGTTTTTTCCATACCAACTTTAGTTTTTATTAGTCTTAGTTTGATTTGAGTTAGATATGAATGCAAATTTGGTCGTAAAATTTTGATTTCTAGCCCAAAGTGCGTAGAATGAGGAAAAAAGTATGTAACAAACAACGACGGCGTCTACAACAAGTGAGCCTTTGATCGACTCGATTTCTCGGATATGGGCTTTTAGTGCAGAGAAAGTACATATAATCACACTTCAGAGAAGGACGGGACGGAAAATGGCCCTTTCAGTTGTTAGTTGATCCTTCTGGTCGTTCGGTCTGGAAGTGTTGTGGACTAGCTACAAACTGTTTGAAGAGCACTACCATACTGTATGACATCATTATCAAGTGCGAAAGTGATTGCGCGAAAAGCAAACATTCACTTTCATTCAAGTAATACCAAATAACTCTTATAGCACTGATTGAGAATTTCTTTTTTTTTTGCGTCAATATGAAATCGAACTGGTAACAGATACTTTCCCTTTTTCAATTCAATCTCATCTTAAATTTTAATCTGTATTTCACTCCAACAGATTCCCTTTTGTGAAAAATAACCTGCATGTTTTCGGGTTTTCCAACCCAACATTAACTTCATAGAAAAAGTTAACGCCAAAATTATCCTCGAAAAGGATGCGAGAGGAGCAGAAGGCAAAAAAGGATGACTTATCGTCACGTTAACACGTGATTCTGAAGCACCACAACAAATTATGTAAATTTATACGATTCTTCTGGGATGTGAGTCAGCGTTCAGCCTTGAGGGAAAGTTAATTGAAAATTGTGTCTTTTCCAAGAATTTAACCGTCATCCGGGATAACACAATGAGTGACATTTTTTAGCTTTATATTTAAAGTTGAATCCCTTATTTGGCATGATACTTGGGACCCTTATTGGAGAAAGAGTTGGGTTGATTGATGTTATCCCCTCACATCTCTATTTTTTTTTCGCGGGTTTGATAAGTAATTACACACCAATGATTGTGCTTCTTTCTTTTTGGTGCTTCATTTCAACTAGTACTGGGCATGTACTTTGTTAGGTTATAAATTAAGACAGAGGATCTATACGGGCCACCACGTCGTTCATTTGAATTAATCAGCTCCTAAAGTAATAGACTGCCGATTGAAAGACCAGCTCGCTGCGTTGGGGCTCCGATTTATAACGCGCGATCCACAAGCAGCGCGAAAGAAAAGAAAGACTACGCTTCCTGTGATGAAAAAAAGGTTTGTCGGTTTAAAACAAAGCAGTAGAGTTACAATTGAAAGGCAAGCTTGAGTCAGTCAGCTGGGAACTGAAAATTCTTTCAGTGAAATGAAATTATACGACCCTGATCAGATTTATAAAAACTAGGCTGCTTCAAAAGCTTGAATAGAATATTAGATTATTAATTAAAAAATAATATGACTTTCAGGATATTAGAAGAAACTACGGCTGTAAATTAAGAAAAAAAAAACCGTAATACAGAAAACAGGGATTCAGATTATTGTTACACTCCAAAGACTCCAACAGACATTTCTCCAGCGTTTATTACTAGAGTTGCTGGAGAGATTACTTCAGGTATTCCTACAGAATTTCTTCCGGAGATAACTCCATTCCTCAAAGGTTTCTTTCAAAGATGTCTCCAGGAATTCCATTGGGGAATCTTTCAGGAGTTCTTTATGGAATTCTCGTTGAAATCAAAACTACAAAAACAACAAGGCTATCCGTTCCAACCGCAGGCTACTGACTGATATCGCTATCATGTCAGTACCTCTCTCTTATTTCATGTCTGGGTATACTATTTACAATCTATTTCGATGACCTCTATATTACAATACGTTTACCTCCAGACATCTCCTCTGCAGGGTGTGTGATGTACCTGCTCTCCAACACTCTTCCTCAATATCAAACCTCCGAATCGCACATCTGCAACCAAGCTCTTTTTGTCCTCTAAGCTTCTTCTGGCATCAAGCTTCTACTAGCTGCCGAGATCCTCCTAGCCTCGAGCTCCTCCTGGTCAGCTGCACCTTATTCCAAACTTCTCCTTGCTATCGAGTTCCTCCTGATCTTCCAAGCTAGTCCTTTGATCAATCAGAACCCGCAACCAGCCTTGACCGCATCTAGGCCTCCGACTCTTGGGCAGCTCTTCAGCCACCTTTCGCCCAGACTACACCTCTCGTCCAGGCTCTACCTCCTCAGCGATATTCTGCCTCCTCGTCTAGGCCATGTCTCCTCGTCCAGGCGCTTCTTCATGATCCCTCATCGAAGTCGCCTCAGCGTACTCCAGGGGTTCCTGGGCCCATAACCTGTTCAAATAAAATGAAGCTACACAAAAACAAGGGTATCTGGTCGAGCCGCAGGCTACTGACTGATATCACTACCATGTCAGCGCCTCTTTTTTATTGCATGCAAGCATGGGAAACATTCACTCGATTATTGCGTTCTCTTCGCTCATTTCTACGCACAGTCAAAAGCGTTATTACCGTTTCTCCAACCAAGCCGAGTGTTTCAATTTCCAATGCGCTTTCTACTTGTTCGCCGAGCGACAAGTTAGACAAACAAGGCAACAGAATGATTCACTACCGACTCCGAGTGCCGAAGGCTTCGGGTTGCTGTAGCGAATGATTATTTACATTCCGATTCCGTAGAGTGACATTCGTGTTTGAGAACTGATGAACGCTCACTGACTGGAAATACACCCGGCAAAATGGTTCAATGAACGCGAAATGATTGAATGGTGAACGCGTTATTTCGTGTCTCCCATTTAAGAGCGGATTAGTGCTCTCTCCGCTCCGTAAATCTTTTGATTATCGGTTTATCTCAATCGTTTGCGATTCGTCGGGATTGCGCTCACCCTAGTAGCGTTCGGCAGTCACTGAACATTCGGTGGCAGCATATACTTTGCAGATAGTTTATCGGTAGCGTTCGGGTGAGTGAGTGAATTTTCCCATGCTTGTTCGCAGCTTTCCAAACATGACGTCATCTTCGACTGCTTCGTGAACTTTCGGCTCACCGAAGTTGGCATAGCATAACTACCACTCCAAAATTGACGTTATCACAAATACTAATGTGATTTTCGACCGCACCGACAAATACATCGCCTCAGATGTCCCTTGATCTATTGAATAACCAGTGTTGGTACACTGATGTCCAAAACTCAATCATGAGGTTCACCCACAAAAGGAAAATCATTTGAGATTTTCTTCAAAATACTCACAAATGATATTTGGATGCAAAATCACTTGCTCATGCTGTTCAAAATGATTCAACCATAAAACACATCAAGTGTCTGACAAAACCCAATGTTATTGTTTACGTTAGAAAAGTTCGTTATAATTCTAGCAGTAAAAAAAAACAAAGAATAAGGCCTTTATGTGGGGACGGACCTGGTGTAGAGGTTAGAACATATGTCTCTTTGAAGTAAAGCCTTTGGACCCAAAATGAACTAGCCCATAGCTTGAAATAATAAAATGTGGCTTTTAGTAAAATAAGGCAAATAAAAAAATGATGATCTTACTCAAGTTTGTGGTTGTTGAGCTGCTTAAGGGACAACATAAGCGCGAAAAATTTCGAACATAATATATGAGAATTTAAAATTTTCGCGACGATGTGAACAGCTTTGCCAAAGACAAACTGGAGCCACCTAGCATTGACCTACTTGTTAACTTCTGATCTGCTGAATAACTTTGTCAAAGACTAGTTTATCAGGATCTCGGGATGCAAAAGATTGAAGATAATTTATTACTAACGCCATCTAGTGGATAAATTCTCAATACAATTTGTTACTGCCAGATAGCTCAAGGTCTGCTTAACAACTTTACAAAAGACACCAACCCTCTAGCTCATCAGGATATTGAGATATAGAAGATTGAATAAAATTAACACCACCTAGTGGATAAATTCTCAATAAGTTTTGTAGTTGCCAGATAGCACTTTCTCTGTTTTGTTGAAGACACCAAACTTCTAGCTCATGAAGATCTTGAGATTTAGATGATCGAAGAAAATTGGTTACTCGCACCACATTGAGGCAAAATTACAATTAGTTTTGTTGCCGCCGGATAGCCCTTGATCTGTTTAACAACTTTGCCGAAGAAACCAACCTTTTAGCTCATCAGGATCTTGAGATATAGAAGATTGAAGAGAATTTGTTACTAGTTCCACCTAGCGGATAAATTGTCAAGTAGTTTTGCTACTGAGCGGTTCCATTTAAATTCGAATGTCGGTTTACTTTTGTATTTTTTTATTTGGATGAAATTTTGCACATGCTTTCTTTATGCCCAAAAATGCCTTTTTGCATCATCGGCTCGCCATTTTGACTCTAGCCTTACTTTTGAGAAGGGCCTAAGAAAAAAACCCTTAATAATTTTCAAAAAATTATAACTTAGAAACGGTTTGTCCAATCAGTTTGGTGCCTTCCGCAAAGTTTTAGGTTATTGTTGGGACTATCTGGAAAAAAAATATACACTGTAAAAAAAAATGTTGTAATTTTTTATATATCGAAAATAAAGCTTAAAAATCAATTTTCTCAAAAATAGTATTTTTGATTATTTTTATTTTTTTATATGTTAAAGTAGACGAAAAGTGAAGTCTTTTGCACAGTGGGTCAAGATGGAGAAATCATGGACAAAAAAGTTATGATTTTTTGAAAATAGGTGAATTTTTGAAAATGGTCATAATAAACTTTTTAAATATTTTTCAACTCAATTTTATGAAAGTACGCAAAATTTACAACAAAAAAGGTATACGAAAAAATCAGGCTAACTTTTACCGTTTTAAAGATACAGCAATTTTAATACAAAATTAAGATATAATTTTCAATTTTCGGTCATTATAATGTAGCTTAGAAACGGTTTGTCCGATCAGTTTGGTGTCTTCCGCAAAGTTTTAGGTTATTGTTGGGACTATCTGGAAAAAAATATACACTGTAAAAAAAAAAATTGTAGTTTTTTTATATCGAAAATAAAGCTTAAAAATCAATTTTCTCAAAACTCGTATTTTTGATTTTTTTATTTTTTTATATGTTGAAGTAGACAAAAAATGAAGTCTTTTGCACAGTGGGTCAAGATGGAGAAATAATGGACAAAAAAGTTATGATATGAAAAAAAAGGTGAATTTGTTGAAAATGGTCATAATAAACTTTTCAAATGTTTCGGTAGCAATTAGCAAAATTTTCTCATATACCTTTTTTGTTGTAAATTTTGCGTACTTTCATAAAATCGGGTCGAAAAGCATTCAAAAAATTTATTTAGACCAAATTGAAAAATCAACCTTTTTTAAAAAATCATAACTTTTTTGTCCATGATTTCTCCATCTTGACCCACTGTGCAAAAGACTTCATTTTTTGTCTACTTTAACATATAAAAAAATATAAAAAAATCAAAAATACGATTTCTGAGAAAATTAATTTTTAAGCTTTATTTTCGATAGGGTGCCGGTACCAATGGTTGTAATGTACCAGTAGATTGGACTATGGAATAAAACGTACATTATTTGATAAAAACGACATGTGCTATTTTTGGTGGATAGATCGTCTCTAGTTTAAGCGATTTGCCAAATTTCAGCTTTTTATTTCATCAAAAAGTCATATAAATAATTAAGTTTACGCAAAAAATTTGCTCCCTTGCACCAATAGTTGCCGTCGTGTTCCAGTAGTGGATCAACGGATGGAAGCAGTTTTTAAAATGGATGTATAAAAATGAAGAAAAGTCCCAGAGATGTTCTTAATGCTTCATTCGAAAGATATTAGTTGCTGTTCGAAGGGAAAAATGTTAAACCTGTGTAAAAGTTTGCCTTTTTGTTTAAAATTCCTTGTATAATTCGCAAACGTCTACTACTGGAGCACTAGCGCAACTACTGGAACACGTGTACCAATAGTGGCTCAAGCGATTTTATGTTAAAAAAATAGTTTTATCACTCTTTTTATATTTTTCCTATATAGTAGAGGTTGAAATCTTTCTGTTGAGGCCAAAAGATCTTTGCTAAGGCTTTTCGTTATTTTGTTATGATTTTTTATAGCTTAGGTAGTCCACTAATGGCACCGACACCCTATATAAAAAATTACAACGTTATTTTTTTACAGTGTATATTTTTTTTCCAGATAGTCCCAACAATAACCTAAAACTTTGCGGAAGACTCCAAACTGATCGGACAAACCGTTTCTAAGTTATATTATAATGACAGAAAATTGAAAATTATATCATAATTTTGTATTAAAATCGCTGTATCTTTAAAATGGTAAAAATTAGCCTGATTTTTTCGTATACCTTTTTTATTGTAAATTTTGCGTATTTTTATGAAATCGAGTTTAAAAATATTTGAAAAAAATGAAATATTTGACCATTTTCAAAAATTCACCTATTTTAAAAAAATCATGACTTTTTTGTCCATGATTTCTCCATCTTGACTCACTGTGCAAAATACTTCATTTTTTGTCTACTTCAACACATAAAAAAATAAAAAAAATCAAAAATACGATTTTTGAGAAAATTGATTTTTAAGCTTTACTTTCGATGTATAAAAAAATACAACATTTTTTTTACAGTGTATTTTTTTCCAGATAGTCCCAACAATAACCTAAAACTTTGCGGAAGGCACCAAACTGATCGGACAAACCGTTTATAAGTTATAATTTTTTGAAAATTATTAAGGATTTTTTTCTTAGGCCCTTCTCAAAAGTAAGGCTAGAGTCAAAATGGCGAGCCGATGATGCAAAAAGGCATTTTTGGGCATAAAGAAAGCATGTGCAAAATTTCATCCAAATCAAAAAATATAAAAATGAAATTTGGGAAAAAAAAAGTCGTCATTTTCTGTGGAACCGCTCTACTACCAGATAGCCTTTAGTCTGCTGAACAACTTTGCGGAAGACACAAACCGTCTATCACATCAAGATCTTTATATATAGAAAATTAAAGAAAATTATTCACTAGCGCCAAATAGCGGATAAATTTTGAATTGGATTTTTCACTGGTGGATAGCCCTTGATATGCTGAACAACTTCTCCGAAGATACCAACCTTCAAGCTCATATGGCTCTAGAGATATCCGTTAAATGGATGATGTGGCTAATTTTGGTACGCCAAGACAATCCGGAATAAATCTCAAACCACTTGGAAATATTTCCAAATTTCCTGGACCATTAACTAGAAGAGTTTTTCGGGAAGTTCTGAAAATTTCAACAAAATCCATCGAGAAACAAAAAAGTTATGCCCATTTTAGTGTGTGTTTCGCATGTGAAAAATGATTCTACCCCATTTCCCCGAATGCAATCACCCAGAATTCCGTTATCCCGAATTTCATCACCCTGAATGCTATTTTCCCCGAATTCACAATTATTTTGACATGATGATATTGGTGGCATTTCCCCATGATATCGGAATTCAGGGTAATGTCTTTCGAGGTGATGGGTCGTTCGGGGTTTTGGAATTCGGGGTAATGGCGTTCGGGTTAATGGCATTCGGGGTAGAATCGTGGAAAATATGTTGGCTAGATGAAGTTAAACATTAAAAAAAATATCTATGTATGGGTTTTATAGACTGTTCGGCGTTTTAAAAGTTTTTGTGAAAACTCCACCTTTCATGATAATTGAACTAATTCGATGATTTTGTATTTCTTGGCAATTTTAGAATGGTATACACAAAAAATGAACACTAGATTGAAGTTATTCCGTTACCCAGGAGATAATAAACAGGCAGACGTCATTTTCGCTTTCGTATTGTTTAGAATCAATAAAATCTAGTCTAGCATCCTTTGATAATAGGCACTGGGAAAGAAACCCAACATGAACAAATCGATATCGAGTTCAGAAGTATATCGAAATATAAAGAGTGAAAACATATGCAGACATGAATTGATTTCGGAGAGAATTATGAATATCTCTCACTTCTTCTTCTTTCTGGCATTACGTCCCCACTGGGACAGAGCCTGCATCTCAGCTTAGTGTTCTCATGAGCACTTCCACAGTTATTAACTGAAAGCTTACTATGCCAATGACCATTTTTGCATACGTATATCGTGTGGCAGGTACGAAAATACTCTATGCCCTGGGAAGTCGAGAAAATTTCCAACCCGAAAAGATCCTCGACCGGTGGGATTCTAACCCACGACCCTCAGCTTGGTCTTGCTGAATAGCTGCGCGTTTACCGCTACGGCTATCTGGGCCCCCTCTCACTTATCACCTATTATTGCAACACCCCAGTTGAATGTTGCAGCACCCCGAAAAGTTCAGCATCACCTAACAATAATAACATTTATGATGTAACATTTCGGAATCCTTACTATCTACAAACTTGCGGTCTTCAGCAAAGTTGTTCAGAAGCCTTATAGCCATCATTTGATGCAACTTTTGCATGCGGTAGTGTGCTTGTAATTTGATCATATTCTACCAGGCTCTAGCTCATGATCCCGATAACCTAGAAAGTGCGTGTATTCAGCAAAGTTGTTCAGAAGGCTGAATGCAATTTGAAGCAGTACTATTTGGTTGGAAATTTTGCCGCTTCGTGGCGTTGGTGATCATGTAAATATGGTCATATTCTATATTCTATAGCAGGTTCTAGCTCATGTTCCCAACCACCTGGAAAGGTTGTGTTTTCAGCAAAGTTGTTCAGAAGCTTGAAAGCAATATGAGGCAGTACTGTTTGGTTAGCTAATTTCCCGCCCCAGTAAAATCTAGGTCATGATTCTGGGCACCTAGAAAGTTCGTGTCCTCAGCAAAGTTGTACAGAAGCTTCAGTATAAATTTCATTACAAACTGGTCAAGTTTGGAGAACTGTTTCATAATTTCTTGCTTAACAACTAATTTAAGCTACATGTCAGGCATAACTTGAAGTTAAATCTATAATAAACTAATGAAATTCTATTCAACAACTTTTAAATTGTTGTGTAATACAATTTATAGAAAAAAGGAAAATATATAAATTCAAATATTTTTGAAGCACGAATATTTAGAAGGTATGTTTCTACAAACATGTTCACGTCGACAAAATTTAAGACATGGTAGAATATATAATATGATTTTATATTAAATAATTGTTTGTTTTTCAAAATATCCAAATATCAAAACTGCTAGCCAAGCAGTGCTGCCTCAAATAGTTTCCAAGCTTCCGAAAAACTTTACTGAAGACACGAACTTTCTAGACGGTTGGGACCTTGAGCTTGAACGTACTAAAATATGAGCATACTTACGTGAACACAAGCGCCACGTAGCGGCAAACTTGCTAAATTAACAATGCTGTCTCGTGTTGCTTTTAAGCTCCGGAACAACTTTGCTCAAGACACGAACTTTCTAAGTGGTCGGGATCATAAGTTAGAGCTTTGTAGAATATGATCAAATTGCAAACACACTAGCGCCACGTAGTGACAAAATTGCGCATCAAAAGTTCCACCTAATAATCGCCATAAGGCTTCTGAACAACTTTGCTGAAGACCGCAAATTTGTAGAAAGCAAGGATTCCGAGATACCGTAATTTCGGGTGAAATTTATAATTTTCGACGGTTTTTCTGATCTGTGTTCTATATTGTTGTCAATGCCAAGCAACATTATACAGGAAAACAAGTACGACGGTGAATCTAATTGGCTTATGTGCCGAAATTTTCTAACAAATGCGATTTTAGTGGTAAAAATTGAAATTGATTACTTGCCAATACGATTATTGTTAGTTTCGAAAACTACTTTACTTATTTAATTTGAGCTTCCTGAATCCGAATATGCTTTCTAAGTACTCAACAAATCAATGTTCATGGAAATATTAGATAATAAAATTTAAAAAATACCGCGGAAAACGCCTAAATTTGCCCACATTTCCCAAGAAATTTTCAAACATCTAACGGAAATTCACATATTCCAACTTATTGTGATACGAATTTTGATGACTAAATCTGTTTTGGAGATATATTTTAAGCACACTCACAAGCTTTCAGAATGACACCATGTTCAAATCCATGTTTAGAACTAGAAGTTTATTGATGCCTTCCAATACCCGCCCGAACATGATTCTGCATTTTTATATTATTTCCATAGAAATAAACATTTTTAACAGCTAAAACTTCACAACACACAATTCGACAATTTTAAGACAATCAAACGTTTATTTACTACAGTTAACTCTCCCTTACTCGATATTCCGTATCTCGATATCGAGTTAGAGAACCATAATAAAAGTTGGTTTTCATGGCTAACTCGATGGTCCCTTAGATCACAGTTGCACTGGTTTTGTGTTCTGTAACTCGATACCTCCCTAACTCGATGGTCCCTTCAATATCGAGTAAGGGAGAGATGACTGTACAAGATTCATTGATTTTGATTTTGCTGCTCTATTAGTAAGAATAATGTTGTGTGACATGGTGATCAATTTCACTCGAATTTACGGTACATCAAAAATATTATGGTTGTTAGGTGGTGCTGAATTTTTTGGGGGGTGCTGCAATATTCAACTGGGGTGATGCGATTTCATACTTATGTTGAGTAGTGTAGAACATCGAGATGTGAAGATTTGCATGTGGAACGTTTAAATCAGGCCTGCCCAATTATTTTGTACAGCGTGTTAAAACTTAGAAACAATATAGTTCTGCGGACCAACTTTTTTTTTCTAGTGAATTAGTGATTCCTCATTTTTTATAGAATCGATTCCGCTCAAGATTCTGAGACTATAATGTAATAAACCTGTCGAGAATTCTGTGAAATTATGATTTCGTTAGTAATCTTGTCCTGTACTCTGTAAGAATGAAGTCCAAAAATTCGTTTATTATTTTACTCCTTATAATTGTATCAGAAAACCGATAGATTCCCACTTTGAATTAATTGATTGACACTTTTATAAATTGATTGAATTTTCAATTATGTTAGAATTATTACATGGGATTTGCAAGGTTTCTGAACAGGGTTGTGTGAGAATTCTGTGCATGAATCTAAGAGAACTGCGTCTATGATTTCATCATCGTTTCTTCTTAGAATCATTTAATGATGAATTTACAAAAACCCTGTTTTATTTCAATTAGAATCCCATTTAAGATTATGATAAAATCTTTCCCAAAATTCATGTAAATTCTGTTCCAGATCTAGCAATGACAGTCCTGCCTTAGTTTTCTGCGAAAATCATGTCTAGGATTTTGTACGATTCCTGCCTATGTTTTGATAGAATATTTCCCAGGATCCTGAGTTAACTTCATGCCTCGAAATCCACCATATCGGTGTTATTAAGCTTCATCATTTCGTGCGTGCTTGCTTGAAGCAATTCAACTGTATTGTGCAAGTTTATTGAAATTCTTTTCGGTCTATTAAAATTTTAAGTATGCCATAAGAGTGAGATCTTAATAGCCTTAACTTTCCACTTATTATAAACCTAAAAAAGCGGTCCTATTTGCTATTAACTCTAAATATAAACTAAAAAATGAAATAAAATCCAGCCTTGGCATGATTAAACTTTACGTAGGTTGAACATCCATCGAGCCATATTTTTCAAACTCTGCGAACCGTACAGAATGAATACGCGGGCCTTACGTTGGGCAGCCTTGGTTTAAACGAAGATACCGTTTTGATTCATATTACGGACACTTAAGGCCTTAGTAAAAGTAAATAATTCTGTATGATTTCTCAGCGTGCATGGTGGGTAAAGAATACGCTTCCGCAACTTGAATAATTTAAAATATATCGAAATGTGTGGCCTTTTGCATGATTTTTATTCCGGACGCTTTATCACTTTTGCCTCATATTCCGGACATTTTAATTCGAATTCCAGACAGCGCGTGGAAATCATTAATGAAAAACCAAATCATCAGTTGAAGTCGTCAAGCCACTAAGGCAGTTGGACATTATCAGTTTGCATAGATTTTAATGGAAAAAGTTTATTAAAGTGAGCCTCGAAAGTGAGAACTTTTGAATGGTAAAAATTGAAACATTTCGTGTGAAATGTTTCCTATACAAAGTAGAGTGTCCGGAATTCGAAGCTGTCCGTAATATGATTAAAAACGGTAATTTATCTGAGCATGGATGACTGCTCTATAGTTGCACTCCTTCATTGACCAGAACAATCGAAGTTGTACAGAGCTTACCATTACTCTTTACCCTTAGTAGTTTAGACTAGTCGACTTGAGAATATATTCAGCCTGAAAATATCCTCAACTGTCATTATTCAAACCTGCCTCCTGTTCATAGTTTACTAGAACTGTTACAAATGCTTTCCAGTAAAATGATCCCTAATTTATAAAATTTCCATGTCACGTGTTCCCCATTCTCTTATCCTCACCAGGCAAGTTCACAATACACAGACGGAAACCGACGGCTGAAACCATGCGAGCTGGAATCGTTACTACGAGACCTCACCTACCCCGAAGAAGGCTACGAAATGCATGCGGCCGCGTTACGCAACCAACTACGCCACATTCTCGAACGGGAACCCACCGACGGAGCCTATCAATCCTTGGACGAATACGGATCGTACGAAAACACCGGCCCCTACGAAGACAAACGTTCCTACCGTTCGCTGCTGCGGGACGGAGCGACATTCGGTAAACGCAACCTTGGCTCGTTGGCACGTGCCGGATTGCTGCGGACTCCTTCAACGGACTATCTCAAGCGCAGCATTGCCACCCTTGCCAAGAACGGCCAACTTCCGGCGTCCCGGGAGCCCGACTCGGAGGAAGCGGCCTCGGCTGGTGGATGGAACGACGAGAAACGCAACCTCGCTTCGGCCCGAGCCTCCGGATACATGCTAAATGGAAAGCGAAACATTGCGTCGCTAGCGAGAAAGTATGAACTCCCCGGCAAACGGAACATCCAGTCGCTGCTGCGCACCGGAATGCTACCGTCGATTGCCCCGAAGCGTAACATGCAATCACTGGCACGCGATAACTCACTGCCACACTTTGCGGGAGCCGCGGCACAGGAGAGCAAACGCAACATCCAAACGTTGGTACGCGACTGGAATCTGCCCAGGCAGCAGAGCATGGCCGCCGACAATGGTGAGTATTTAAGTAGGGTAAAAGCACTATATTTCGACCCATTAAATCAACAAGTGAATAAAAATGTTCCAACAATATGAAGTTGATACTGTCGCCAAGGATGAGAAGTTCAAAACACATATATTGTATTATTATATATTATGTCTGAGTTAATTGTTGGATAACTATCGTATTTTGACTAGAAAAACTCAATACGTTCATGGGAAATGTTTTTCCAAATGTTGAAAAACATTTTGGAATTGCAAAATTTTTCACTGACCTAAAAATGTATTGAAGTTTACTCATTTTAATCCTAGTTGTAAGCCCCATTCAGAGGTGACTTTGGTTCAAAGAAAATGGATTTAGCTTGCATTAGGAGCAAGGCAGAAGAATCATCATGTTTTAAAGAATGACACAATTTATTTATAACAATGATTATGATGGACAGTAATATAAAATTGCAAAATCATTTCTATCCAGTGAGAAGTATGATACAAAAATTTTCCTTTAAAAAGGCATTATTTCAAAACTTTTCTTGGCGATTTATTTAAAATAAACTATATGTCCAACAGAGCTGATTTTTTGTTATTAGTTTTTGACAACTGCAACATTTAACATCAATATTCAAATTATTTTCTGAGAAATTTCGGATTATGTTTCGTTCCATTCTCATCCCAAAGACCCATTGTCATTTCACTATCATATTAAAAAGCTTCATTTGCACCAATATTGAGCCTTGAATGTATGCTGTTCAAGAGAAATCAAGGTGCTCTTGCTCTACCCTTGAGCAAATTGAGATTATTATTATCATGATACGTATTCAATATCTTCTGTAAAATCAAATATCAAACGATTTTCAATGCTCTTGTCTAATAACTAGAGAATATGTGGTTTCAAATTCGACACCAATTATACGCATGTATTGGGGTACTCTCAGCAAAAATGTAAAAAATACATGTATTCTTTCATCTACTCAAACGGGAATATCTTAGACCCCTTACAATATTTTTTCGATCTTTTTCACAATAATATTCATCACAAATAGTCCTACCGAAAGAGGTTTTTAACGTTGTTAACGTTGATCAACGATTAACCGTCCTTGTACATTGGGGTTAGTTTTGGCCTATCAGCACTCTAAAGGAGCTGTAACTTTGTAGAGAAAAGAGATTTCCTGACTTCTTCTAACATCTGTAAACAAACATTTTCGTGCTCAAAAAAAAGCTTGCAGCGACCTCTAGGAGTGTTGCTTCACTTCATGACACTTTGTGCATTAAGGGTCAAAAATGACCCATGACTTTGAAACATTCTCAAAACTCTATTTTGAACCAATTATGTTTTCTTGCTTTATATGGAAGATATAAAACCAGAGAGTAAAAACGTGGGCATTTTTTGTAAGTATGGCCATCCTGGACACAAGGGCACAGGGGCACCTGGAACCTGTTTCGGAATTAACTGGTACATATCACAACCAGAAGTTCATACGAATGTATGGTACGACGGTTCAAATTCAAGACTTTACATTCCAATTTACAAGAGTACCAAGGGTACCAAAAGTACCTGCTTCTCGGTTTAGTGTTCCTATGAGAACTTTTGCAGTTATTTAGTTAGAGCTATCTTTGCCGATTGAAAATTTTTGCATGTGTATATCGTGTGGGAGGTACGAAGATACTTTATGCTCTGGGAAGTCGATGAAATTCCCAACCCGAAAAGACTCTCGACCGATGGGATTCGAACCCATGTCCTTCAGCTTGGTGTCGCTGAAAAGCTGCGTGCTCAGCGCTATGGCTACATTAGCCTCACAAACATAATATTGTTATATCTAAGTACTTAAAACCGCTTCCGTTTTAGAATTTAGAAAATTAGAAAAAAAAAGGTTATATAACGAACCGGCATAATTCGACAAGTCGTTATTCATGACTTGAACCTCGAAGTAAAATGGCGTTTAATCGCTGACGAATAAGAACTTTTGATCGCTAACGCAATTTTTAAACCAGTTCAAATATAGTTCCAGGAATTCCTCCAGAAAAAGCTCCAGTATTTCCATAAAGAGCTCCTCTCGAAATATCTCCAATGTTTCCACCAGCCCTTTCTTGTGACACTCTTCCAGAGACTTCTCCAGGTATTCCTTCGAAGATTTCTCCAGGGATTTTATCAGAAATTTTCCCAAGATAATCTCTACAGCAGTTTCTCCAGAAATTCCATTAGGGATATTTCCAGAGATTCCTCCAGGGAGAATTTTTGATCGTGACTAGTTTTTTTAGACCGCTTCCCATAGGGCTCTAGGAATACCTTCAGAAAATCCTCCAGGAATTTCCGAATAATTTCCTAGCATACTTACAGACATGTCCCCAGGTAGACCTCTCGAGATTCCTTTAGGAATAATTCCGGAGATTTATTCAGAGATTTCTTCAGGTATACTACCAGAAATTTCTTCAGAGTTTCCGTTAGGATTTCCTTTGGAGGATTCTCCAAGAAATTATTTCAATTTTAAGAATTCTCCCAAGGATATCAAGAAAATGAAGAAAATAGCACAATTAACTCCAAAGATTTTTCCAAGTAATTCACTAGGAATTCCCAATTTTTATTTCCAGAGATTAGTTACTGACCTCCGAATATTCCTGAACATATTCCTCTAGAGATTGCCACATGAATTCCTCCAAGGGTTTGATCAGAATTTACCCTCAAAGTGCCTTCAGGGATTTCTCCAAGAGTTTTTCCAGGAATTGCAAGGGGAACTCTTTTACTGTAGAACAGTGGTTCTCAACCTTTTTGAAGCTGCGACCCCCTTCAAAGTTTTACAAATTTTCCGCGGACCCCTAAAGCTGATGATCTCCAAACAAAAGTTCATGAACACTTTTCAAAGATTATTCATGAATCAACAGATGTCTTTGACAGACAAACCCGATAATTTTCTTTGTAATCCACCACAGGTAACGGAAGAATTATTCCAAGATCATTCGGAGTCCAATAAAAGTCCATGAGTCTATCAAACATCTTTCTAATATTGTTTTCGTTTTAAGGAACTGGGTCGGTGATCAACACATAAACTAATAAACGTCAAGCAATTTAAAGTTCGGTCGAACCTGATTCAGGTTGGGGTTGAAACTGTAATTCAGAACGGGTTTTGCCAGTTCCAACCTAGGTTCAAAAACCAACTCGAAATAAGAATCCGTTGCATTGCTTTGCTTTGCATTCGTAGATTACATACTTAAAACTGTCATGTCATACTTTACAATTTAATTACAACTACTTATAAAACTATTTTGAATGAAATAGCTGTTCAATCAGAAGTTAGAGATGACATGACAATTTTCATTGCCGGTCACGCCTATCTTCTCCGTTACGAGGAAAGGAAAGGATAATGTTTATATGACACTTAAAGAGAGACCAGCGACTCACCGACTCCTTCATAGATGTGGAAGAATTGTTCTAAGATCATTCGGAGTCCACTAAAAGTCTTGCCAGGAGTCTACCAAACACCTTTCCAAGAATCGGATAAAGAAACTTCTAAAGGATCTTACAAAATCCTACAACAAATCAGTTAGCTTATAAAATTTCAACAAAAACAGCTTCCAGAAAAACTTTTCCAGGAGTATCTAATAGATAAAATAAAGATTTATCTGAGGAACGTATTTTTTTATTAGATTTGAAGGATTGTTTTGGGTATATCAAACGTTGCAACAGAATCCACGAGTGGATACGAGTAACTGACACTAAACAAGACTGCAAGTGGTAGTCGAAATACGCGTATCTGTCAAAGATAAGCATTTAGGAGCGGAATTAAAAGGTACACGGTACTCCATCTACTTTTAAGTTTCTCTATTGAGATTCTGCTCAGAGGATTTGAACATTAATAAGAGAATCCATGAAGTTCTCGTAAATATTTTTTCAAAAAATATGCTAGGATTCGATCACTGTAAGCTTCTTTGAATATTCTAAAGAATCTTCGAAGTTTTTTTTTTAAAGACCTCTGCTATGAACATCTTTAGAAAATTTCATTAAAAATCCTGCTGGTGGATTCAAGAAGATTTCGTCAGTGGTTTGATTGAAAGCAGTATATATTTTCGATTTTTTCTAATCCCTTGAATAATTCGCTAAGGAAGTCCACGGGAACTTTTTGTGGATGAAACTGACGAAATATGTCAAAAATAACACTTATTAAAAAACGGCTTCGCGGACCCCCTGAGAAGTCTTCACGGCCCCCTAGGGGTCCGCGGACCACCGGTTGAGAAACCCTGCTGTAGAAGTTTTTGAAAAGACCCTGGATAAATTCCTGGAGGAATAGTTTAAGGAATTCTTTGAGCCATTCCTGTAGGAACTTCTAGAAATAATTCATGAAGAAATCCTTAGAGTAGAGTTTCGCCGCGTTTTGTGTATCATAAAAAAAAAAAGCTAGCGAGACGCAGGGTAGGTCGTGCAAAATATTTTCGGGAAACGATGCCTTAGAGCAGGGGTTCTCAACCGGTGGTCCACGATCCCCTAGGGGGACGTGAAGAGTTCTCAAGGGTTCCGCGAAGCCATTGAGAGCAAGTGTCGTTTCTTCTGATTTGTGAATAAATGTGAGGGCTCTTGAATCCAATTTGGTTTCAAGAGAACATTACATCCGAGTTGCAATTTTTTTATCTGTGAAGTTTTTATAAATTGAAACCTATTTTGTTTCTTTCAACTGAGAAATACTAGGAAATACCTTCAATGTGATCCTAACAGTTAATGATTGCATGTCAACTATAACTACTCACCATACAATCAAATTGAAATGAAAAACAATGATAATTCCTGGAGGTATCCACAGGAAATGTCTGCAATATATGTGACTTAATCCTTGGTAGATTTTGCCATCCTTCTCAAAATATCCAAGGTTTTCGGAAATTTGTTGATATATTTTTGATAATTCTTTCAACGGAAATTAGTTGACTTCTAAGGAACCCACGAAATGTTCAATTAACTCCTGGGTCGAGTCTAGTACACGACACTGAAGACGGCCTTACAGTTGAGGTCGAAATATGCGTATTTGTCAAAAGATACAAACTCTTGCGGAATGAAATGGTATAGTATAAAATTAGGTTTTTCGGTTATTCATAGGTATTCCACTAAACAGCTCGAAGAATTGATAACTCCTGGGAATATTTTTGATGATTTACAGTTGTGTTCAGAATAATAGTAGTGAAAGCCGATTTTCATACAAAATGCTCAACTTAGACATGCTGTAACTTTGTTTCCATATAAGCAATCGGCGTGAAATTTTGGCAGTGAACTACAAATATACTCAATTTTGTTATCACAATATTTGAAAATTTTCACACTACCGGCTAAAAAGTTAAACACCAGGTGAAATCGCTCAAAATAATAGTAGCGGAATTAGGATTGTTTGCGTGTAAAGTATTCATTCATTGCACTTCTGATTACTTCGACAAGGTGTTTTGAACTGTTGAGCTCATATTAGGTCACAATATTCCTTGTTTTCAAGCGCTTCGTATTACTAAGCTCTCGGAGACGAACCAGCCAACGGCTGAAAGTTTCGATAATAAAGATAATAAATAAATTAATACTTAGCTGCAGACAATTCGGTCGTGGAAATTCCTCCTGTCAAAGTGGATCTGGGAAATACCAAATTCCTTTACTTAATTCTAAACCGTACATAAATGTGACTTTCTTGTCCTGCATAAATTGTTGAAATTTATAGAAGTTCCTTATTGTATTTTTGATTTTTATTTTAGATTTTTGACTCAATTCTTAGTGGGCTCCTCCAAAGGACCACAACAGGATTCTTGCATTGAAGATTTATCAAGATCTGTTGTGGATTACAGACATGATTTTTAGGAATGCCTGCCCAGGACATCAAATAAAATTTTTTTAAGATCCTAACACAAAACTCTTGCAGGAGTCTATGGATGAATACCCGAGGAAGTATCCGAAGGAACTCCTGAAGAAATCTCCAGAACAATTTTCCGAGGAAACCATGTAGAGATTTTTCTGGAGTAATTCTTGGAGAAATTCCAGAAGAAATTGCTGGGTACATACTGTAGGATTCTCTGGAGAATTACCTGCCTTAATTGCTTTGAAGGATCTGGGTAAATTGCCAAAGGCATTTCAGGTGGAATTATTGGATAAATTTCTGGAGTAGCCATTGGAGGAACTCCTGGAAAGATCACTGTGAAGAATATGCGGAAAGAATCCCTGAGGAGACATTTCTGGAGAAATTCCTGAATCCCTCCAATCCTTGAAGGAATTCATGAATAAATTTATGGAGGAACCACTGTAGAAATATCTGCAGGAATACATGAAGATATTTTTCTAAAGAAATATAGGTAGAAATTTTCAATATGTATTCCCTACAGAAATTCTTAGAGTATTTTCGAATAAAATTTATGTAGATTCCATGGTTAATCGTTGAAGGAATTTCTAGAGGAATTTCCAGAAGACTAGAACGAGTCTTTGAATAAAAATCCGAGGGAATTCCTGAAAGATAACTTGAAATTTTTTTTGGAATAATTCACCTAGCGGTTTTCCAGGAGGTACTTCTTGAGGAATTTCCGAAGGAATCCCTTTAAAAAATGTGAGGTGCACTGAATTTGTAAACGCGGCACCGTATAAAAAATTGCGGTTTTTCAAAAAATGACGTGAAAATTCGCGTTTTTAGAAAAACCGAGGTAAAAAAGAGCTGAGTGAATAATTTTTTGCCATACAAAACAATGTTCTTCATTACGATTCGTATGATCATGAAAAGTCAAAAAAAGTTTGTTTTACAGCGTTTTTGAAATAACGCGGTGATTTTAGTTGCTAAAATAAATCAGTTTTCACGTCATTTTTGAAATAACGCTTTTATACGCGAAAGACAGACTTACGTAAAAAAAACCTTAACGTAATTTCTGGTAGAATCCCTAGAGGTATTCCTTGTGGATTATCTGTAGAATTACCTGTTAGAATCCCTAGAGTGACCCGTAGAGCAATCCATGGAGCCTTGAAGATATCCTTGCATGTGGCGATATCCTTGCATGTACCCTCGGAGGTATCCATGGAGAAATAACTTGTGTAATCCTTGAAGAGATTGTTCTAGTATGTTGATTCTTTTAGGTGATTGCAGTTCACACCGGGAGATTTTTTGGCTTTCAGTCTAGTGATAGCGATTAAAACATTATGTTTTTCTACGCCCGACGTTTCAATGGGCTATGCCATCATTTTCAAGGGTTCTATAAGGTAGAACAATGATTAATTTAAAATTGAAAATGATAACTTTCCACAAACTCATTTGCTATTGGTGATATACGACGAAAAATAATCTAGTATAGCATTTTGCAGTAGACATTCAGGATAGTGATCGCACGATAGTTTTCACATTTCGCTCTGCCACCCTTTTTGTAGATAGGGCATATTACCCATTGCTTCCACTAAGATTCTGCCAATCAGCCGGTGCAGACAGGCGGCTAACCTCTCGGGCCCCATTTTGATGAATTCAGCTCCAATGCCATCCTTACCAGCCGCCCTGTTATTCTTGACCTGATATTCTTAACTTCCCTCAATGTGGGAACAGGTTGGTTTCCGTCATTCGCCGTGCTGATATTGACATTTTCACCGCTGTCATGACCCTCTGCGTTTGTGTTCTCCACGTCCTTCAGGTGTTCGTTGTAGTGCTGCTTCCACCTTTCAATCACCTCACGTCCGTCAATCAAGACGCTTCCATCTTTATCCCTACACATTTCGGCTCACGTCACGAAGCCTATTCAGGATGCGTTAAGCTTCTCGTAGAAATTTAGTGTTTATTGTGAACGATACAGCTACTCAATTTCTTCACATTCCACTTCTTTCATGTGGCGCTTATTGTCCCGGAATACGTGGATTCACTGCATTTTTCTTTAATATCGCTCCACGTTCTGTACGTTCCCTCGTACCCGACGATGCTCTCGGCTCCGATGTTGATGGCTGCATTTATGGTGCTCCAGCAATCCTAAAGGGTGGCTCCATCAAGCTCGCCCTCTTCCGGCAACGCATCCTGGCAAAGTTTTGGGCGCAGTTTCACCATCATGTCGAAAAATAAGATGACTTTTTTACTACGTTTTAAAAATAGCGCAGTTTTTACGTAATTTTTTGAAACAACGCGGTTGGTTACTTCATTTACTTTGAAATAACGTGTTTTTGAGCAATTTGTTGGCCGACGTAAAAAAAAACTTTAGCGTCAGATTTTTTTTTGTATTTGGTGTAATTTTTTTTGCGATTTCCCATTATAAGCTGTTTTTTCTCTAATATGTCATGAAACGGTCTATTCTTTGTACTAAATTCTGCAATATGGTAATAGTCATTACGCAACTGACTTCAGTATATTCAACTACGCATTTCCATTACTTAACTGTTGTGAGTTGTGTAAGGATTCATTTCACAACTACTTCCAAAAATTGCAAAATAATGGTGAATGAATCCCGATATGATTTCTGATACCCTCTAGTGGTATTCTCGAAATAACAAAAAAGGTTGTACGCAACTCGTTGCAGAACTCGAATTTTAAAGCACTCGTCTAGCCTCGTCGGATAAATGTACGACTCATGCTGTAAAAATCATCATTCTGCAACTTGTTGCTCCATGTGTTATGGTATTGAAACATGTCTGTAAGTTATAAATGTTTCAACGAATACGTTCACATTTCGAACTAAAATAGTTCTGCCGATGGGTAGAGAACAAACACAGAGTCCAAAATTAGATCCCTTACCCTATTGTTCGCGAAGAGGTGGGCGAAATGCCGGGCGATGCGAGGTGGGTGTTCAATGACAGGTGTATTAATATTTGAAGAATGATTGCAACGTTCTGTTTCGACGTGGTATGCAATGGTGTTGTAATTTGATGCGGAATGCTGTGCCTACGTGCTGCATTCGTGGCTTAATTTTCATTCTGCAACTCAATTCAATTACTGCCCGGAATTCCCACTTCCTTCTTCTTCTTCTTCTTCTTCTTTCTGGCGTTACGTCCCTACTGGGACAGAGCCTGCTTCTCAGCTTAGTGTTCTTATGAGCACTTCCACAGTTATTAACTGAGAGCTTACCATGCCAATGACCATTTTTGCATGCGTAATATCGTGTGGCAGGTACGATGATACTCTATGCCCTGGGAAGTCGAGAAAATTTCCAACCCGAAAAGATCCTCGACCGGTGGGATTCGAACCCACGACCCTCAGCTTGGTCTTGCTGAATAGCTGCGCGTTTACCGCTACGGCTATCTGGGCCCCATTCCCACTTCCACGTATTTAATTAGGGGGTTGATTAAAAACGGTTTGTCATGTGAACTTATAAAGTGTGACAATATTTATAGTTGGCTAGTTACTGACTTTCGACGATATTTCGATCACATGAAATTGAAATCATAATGTTCGAAACAAAAAGGAATGAATTCATGCTCATTTTACTGTAGTACATACTGGGGCCCAGATAGCCGTAGCGGTAAACGCGCAGCTATTCAGCAAGACCAAGCTGAGGGTCGTGGGTTCGAATCCCACCGGTCGAGGATCTTTTCGGGTTGGAAATTTTCTCGACTTCCCAGGGCATAGAGTATCATCGTACCTGCCACACGATATACGAATGCGAAAATGACAACTTTGGCAAAGCAAGCTCTCAGTTAATAACTGTGGAAGTGCTCATAAGAACACTAAGCTGAGAAGCAGGCTCTGTCCCAGTGGGGACGTAACGCCAGAAAGAAGAAGAAGACATACTTCTAGATTTTCGAACATTCTAAACATTATCAATTTAAATTATATTTGCACAGTTCAGAAAAGAAAAGCCTTGATTATTTGGTATATTTTTCACTGTTCATCAATCATGATGTGCACAATTGCCTCGTTCAAAGTAAATTTTAGTTACTTGAATGGTTTATGAATTTAGTACGTAATAAAGAATAAGCATGTTGGCATCAATTGAAGAACCAAAGTTGTTTATAAAGTAGTGAGTTACCATGCTTCTCCATAACACTGATTGTTTCTTGGAATAGTAGTTTACGCAAAATGTTGCGGAATGATGATTTTTACAGCACGAATCGTACATTTGTCCAACGAGGCTTGCCGAGTTGGATAATTATGACGAGTGCTGTAAAAATCGAGTTCTGCAACGAGTTGCGTAAAACATTTTTTGAAATTTCGTAGATGACCACTTGAGGGTATCAGAAATCATATCGGGATGGATTCACCAATATTTTTTCAATTTTAGAAAATTGTTGTGATTCATTATGCAATTCAAACAGTTGTGTAATGGAAAACCGCTGCGTAATATTCATTACGCAACTGATTTCATTTGTGTAACGACAGTTACCACACCGCATATTTCAGTGCAGGAAAGATGACCGTTTCATGACAGATTGGCGTGATGGAAAACAGCAATGACAATGGAATCTTTTCTGCAGTACATTTTGATCATTTATCCCAAAGTACATACACGGTCAAATTATACCAACCAATTTAATACAATCATCGCTAAATTACGGAACTTCGCTCAAAATTTATCACATTTTGTCTTTCATGTCCCGTAATGTCAACACCATCAGTCAACAGCGTTTTAACGAATAAGTGCTTTCCGATGCGCTGCCGGCAAGATTTCATGCAATAATGCTTTCCACTTTTTTATTGCATTCCGCTATACAAAAGTGCCATTTATTGCTCGCTCCTCAAATATGCTCCCCAACTTTGTCCGAGAGTTCGCAGCAGCTTCTGTCGTCGTATGTTTCTGTCACTTTTTGCGACTGGAATATCCATCATCACCCTACTCTGGGGGTCTTCCAGCAGCGAGGAAACTCGACTTCCCCCCGCGACGACGAAATATTAAATTTCCTGAGCCGTAAAACTCACCGCGGTCCTTTGGAGATCGCTGGTTGGCAAACATCCTGTTGGCATCAATTTACGCTGAGAAGCGTGGGCGGAATTTTACTTCCACGATGACGGTGGGTGGCAAAAGCCGGTTGTTTGCGGTGGATGGCGAACAAAATGTTTGAGATTTTAAATTTTCCACTTTGAGTGAAATGGAATGCTGATAAGAGAGTAGGGTAATTCGCCAATTTTTGAATGGCTGAATTGCTCGATTGTTGTCGAACACGCTATGAGGAAAAAACCATGAAACCTCGTTTTAGGGAGTCTTAAATTCTCATAAATTTCACAAAATTGGCAAATAAAAAAGTGTCGGTGAGTTTTATCAAAATGCTTTCAATCATCCCAAGTTAACTAATCAAAGTATTATTTATTTATTATCGTCAATCATGTTTGACCGTTACAGAGAATTTCTTATGCGCTAGTGTCACTAATAAAATCAATTACCTAATTTTCATTCTTAAGATTATGTTCAACAATAGGCAAGTTACCCTACTTGAATGCGTTATGCGTCTGTGTAGAATTTCCTTTAATTTGTGAGCTCACCAAAAATTTCGAATGTCTCCACGATGCAGAGACAATTTTCCTTCTTGTCGTGAGTTGAACGAATCCCAGACTTGATTTGAATTCATAGTGCCAACACGTGCATCTGCTACAGGAATTTTCGTTTCATTCCTCTCTCTCTCGCCCTTTCACAGAAAAACGCAACATCCAATCCCTCAAGAATGCCCAGGGTCAGGGAGGTGGAAGCTCAAGCGGTGGCCGCAAGAAACGTGAACTCTACTACGATGACGAAACGCTCGACGACAGTGCGCCGGAAATTCTCGAACCCGTGTACCAATCCTCGCCGCTGGACTACGAGGAGCTGATGGAGGCGATGAACGAAGCTTACACTCCGTACTACAATAGCCCCGCCGACAACCATCTGGAGCAGAAGCGATACTTGGGTAAGTGACGGGGAGCGGGTCAGAATGTGTCCGTCCAACCTCCAAGTGGTTTGGTAGCGACAGTGTGGGAGTGTGTGATGAATATTTTACTTTTGAGGAGCACATACAACGGCATTTGGGGGTAATGATTCGGAGATGGTACGATTTTGGTGGAAAATGATCCACGGAAAAATTCAAATTCTATCGTTTCATACCATGTGAATATTACAGCAGTGATAGATTTTTTGTTGAAGAAGTCTGATACGAATTTGAGCCTTGGTTAGTAGCTTTGGTGGTGTTCGTTTAAAAGAAGGTCTTTTGACCAAATATTGCGTTTTTGAGAGCAGTTCGGAATACATTAATCAAAACCATAACAAATCATAACGAGGCTTGATATTTCACAAATTAGCTGTCCGAAAAAAAAAACAAAGACCATTTACTAGTAAATCTAGCTGGCACATGCCCACTATTTACACTTGTACTATCAAATAGCTTGTGATTTTTGAAAGCTTATAATATAACTAGAATAATACTGGGAAAAGAAAAAGCATTTGGTTGGTCAAATTCGGCTGAAATTGAGTGAAGTTGATCACTTTTGAACATTTCTGTTCTAAAAGATCTAGTGGGATACATGTAGGGTAGATGTACCAATAGTGGAGGTACTAAGCACGATTGTACTTCATTTTACCGCCTAAATTCAAAAAGCGCAATTATTGTACATGTTAATGATGTAACGGGAAGTAACAACCATTGACTTAATGAGAAAAATGATTTCATCGCAGTAATCCACGGCATGTCAGTGAAAAATAATACCTCCACTGTTGGTATACTGTTCCTTTAGTTGCGGTAAATTTTTAATTTGTGTTCCTATAGTTGCGGTAACCGTGGGTTTCTTATGGGGTCCTCCACTATAGGAACACTTTACCGCAACTATTGGTACAAGTAAGAAATTTTTTAGCAATTTTAGTGATATTTCATCAGTTTTGAAGCAATTTGAACGCTTTTTTCAACTATTTCGTGTATCAACAAGTTAATACGTCGATTGGCAGTGTCGGTTCAGTGGCTAGTATAATTAAATCAGTGAAAACGGCACTACCGCAACTATAGGAACACCCACAACTAAGGGAACACTTACCCTAAAAACACCCAAATAATTATTGAACCAGTACTGGTTCGATGTGTAATGAATTATAGGGCGCAGAGCTACTTGAGCACTTCCATAATTCACTTTGGCATGAGGGTTTTTCTCGTTTGAATTGTCTGAAACTTTGCAATACAATGCAATACACTTAAATGCGACGCAAGTTGTGGCCAAATATAAGCTCAGAAGTTTACAAAAAAAAAAAAACCACTGCCGATGTGAATCAAATGTGCTAAGAATAGGATCCGGCTTCTATATACGGAATTTTGTCAAAATGTTTAAATGTCTGTCCGTGTTAGTATTTAGCCGCCTCTTTTTAACTACTGTGGATCAGGAAAAAATGTTTATGCAGTGGTAAAATTTTCATGAATATTTGCGAAATTTATCGAAGGTGGAACGCAAATAACGTAAGAGAATTTCGCACGATTTCGTTGAAAACCCAACATAATCAAAAGAAAAGATCGCAAAAGTTCTCATATTTTCTAATTCAGAACCATTAATTTTGCTGTGCAGAAGGTCTATGAGAAGAAATAAATTGTTTTGGAATTTTCTCCCTACTTTACAGAGCATTCGATTTCGTTATGTGCATGTGAAATTTATAATTTCGAACTTTCCTTCATTAAGGTGAAGATGAATCGAAGCCAAACTTTAAATTTTCAAGAGCACAAATCTGGAGAACCGAACACCCGTTTGAGCTAAAAACTTCATCGATTGGTCACCAGCAGCCCAATCGATAAAGTTTTCAGCTTAAACGGATGTTTGGTTCTACAGATTCGTGCTCATGTAAATTTGAGATTCGGCTTCGATTCATCTTCACCAGAAAGCCAAAAGCTTTCCAATTTTGAAGAATTTGATTTAACCTTCATTGCTCATCTTCTGACAGATATGTATTGGACCGTATCACAAAAATCGAAATGACTGAAATTCAACCATTTTTTTCAACCCGCTATTCCTAACTGCAATGTGAAAAAAAACTACCAGACAATTTTTATCCAATCCAGAGACGATTGAAAGGTCCCTGAAATCGATTTGGGTTTTTAGGCTATTTTTACATAAAAAACATTCTAACGAGAATTACGAAGAACAAAAAATAAAATAAATATCACTAGTTGAACGTTTTATTAATGCCTCTACCGGCAGCTTCATATGTTACCGCAATGAAAGTATTCAAACCTCGATAACTTTTTTGTTTCTCGATATTTTTGCATCATTATTTCAGAAGTTCAAAAAAAAAAATCTTCTACCTTCAGAATCTGTGCCAATATTCTTTTCATTGGTCAACTGGATCCTGAGATATTCCAAAATTCCTAGTGGGACCGACGCGTAGCTACAGAATTTTGATCGTATTAGGATATTCACTCTTCGGAACAATACATTAATGAGAGTATGTTGTCAAAAAACGAAGCAATTTCGACATAGATATGCTAAACATATATCGACATATTATACTAGAAAAGTTTTTTGAGAAGTTGTTGAAATTGGTGCAAACATATCAGGAAACAAAAAAGTTATCAAAGTTTGAATATTTTTATCGCGGTAAAAAATGAAGCTGCCGGTACAGGGGTACTGTGCAAGTTTTGTAAACATTATATGCCAATTGGATATGGTGTTGTTCTATTTACATTGCTTTTGTGGTGTTGTTCTAATTAATTTGATTTGAGTTTTATCAAACTGTATCGTGATCTTATCCAGCAATCAGGCAAAATAGGACTTTCACTTACAATTCAGATAAAATTTAGTTGAAATCGAACGATTAAATTAAGAATAAATCATTTTTTTAACATGCTTGCCGTCTCTATACAAAATTCTCCGTTTCTCTTTTATGACAAAATTCAATACTTTTCTAAAGCATCAAAATCTAACATTTGAGCATCGAAGTATTTATGTGTTTTGATGATAAGTATTGTTAAACACATAAAGTTTCAATTCTGTGACAAATTAAGCAAATAAATTGCAATACAAGCTAGCGAACTTGCATGCAAGTTGGTTGAAATAGTTAAATTCTGCATTTTCAACAGCTAATATCTCAAAAACTAGACGTGCTATGGTATTTTTTAAAATAGTAATACATTCAACATACCTCATTTAAGGAAATAGCATTATTTTGGTGCTTGAAACAAAAACGTGTACCACAGTGTTATCCGTAATTGGTATACTAGAAGATGTACTAAAATAATGTCCAGAAAAGATTAAGGAATCATTCTACAGTTGAATTTTCACGATAAGGCCTAAGGTGGAAAATCTCGTAGAAGAAAAACTGTGGAGAAATGTATGTTTTACAGATACTTTTATGAACGAAAATCAGTTAAAATGGGTATCGACAATTAGGTCAAAACCACTTCCTATTGGCATGCTTGTACAGTAATTATAAAACTTTCAACTAGTGGTACAGTCAACTCTCCCTTACTTGATATGTCGTATCATCGAGTTAGAAAACCATAGTAAAAGTTAGTTTTCATGATTACCTCGATGGTTCCTAGAATCGAAATTGCACTACTTTTGTGCTCTGTAACTCGATACTTCCCTTACTCGATGGTCCCTTTATCATCGACTTGTGGAGAGTTAACTGTATTTATTTTGAATTACGTACGTTTTTTTCAAATTCTCGTTAGAACTGTTTTAATGTAAACATAGTAGAAAAACACAAATTCGACTTGAGGGACCTCTAAATCTTCTCCAAATTGGTTAAAAATTTGTCTGATAGACATTTGTTTAGACATTGCAATATGGAATAGGGGCAAATCTTCCCAAATGAACATTGAACACGTTGGTCCAGACGATATCGTATCGTTTAAACATCGGTTCGAACACCGGTTTGATTGCCGGTTCATTTGTAATCGTAAATATGTCATTCATACTATTTTGTCCAGGAAAGTATATTACGCTACAGTTTGTTAAGGCAACACGAGAAGGTATATTTGCTTTTGCGATTGTACCGTCCAATTGTGTTATGGATTCTTTACAACTACTCGCAATTTTATTATCCGGAATGCAATCTACCTGAAGACCACTTGCTGCAAAACCTTTTACCGAAATGTACCATTATTCGGAAAACCAAATTTGTATTTTCAACAACCGTTATCAGTGCATTCCAATAAAAATTGTATGCTCTCTGTGAGATACCGTTTTGATTAATATTTCGGACATTAAGGCTTCTGTGAAGTACCGCTAACCGAAAAACATAAAAATTGAGTCGTTCTGTATGAAACCTCAACGTTATAAGGCTTTGCAAACACTTAAATTTTGAGTGATGGGTTAAGATTTGGATATAAAAAAAAATGTAAATTCCCGGACTCTTTTAATCAATTTCCTGACAGCTCTTGAAAACACAATCAGAACAGTCAAATCCTTAATTAACCTCACTAAGCCGTTAGAAACACGTCAAATCTAGTTGAGCATTATAAATTCTCATGAATTGCCATAGAAAAAGATTATTAAAATCATCCTTCAATTTGCAAACTTCTTCGCTTTGCTTGGCTTAGACTGACTACACATATCAATGGTTGCTATTCCGTGATTGACCGAAGTCAGTGAAGATGGACAAAGAATCAACTAGAAGTTCGGCTGAGATTGGCCATAATCTTCTTCATGCAGTGTTGCGATGGATCTTCTTCGTGAAAGATGATCGACGCATCTTCGCGATCCAACATTCGCCAAAAATCATTTTTCATTTTTGCGTCACGAAGAGCATCGCAAGAAGCGAATGGATGCAACGCCGAAGAAACAAAATGAGAAGACTATCTCGGGGATGGGATTCGATCCCAGGTACTCGGCGTGCGAGGCGTCTGTTCTAACTCTTACACCAGGTCCGTCCCCCCGGAAAAAATATGTCTTCAAGGCCATAAAACTTAACATCACAGGTTAGGATAGAAAGAATGATAAGTGTAGGTTTGTTATTTATTTGGCATCAACGAGGTCAATATGAATCGGAAAAATCTCCTATCAGAAAAGTAAGTAGGGGGACATGGGGCAAGAAGGACACCCGGGGCAAGAATGCCACCTCTAATTTCACGTAGTTCAAATCAATTTTTTTATGTTTAACGCAGGATAAGTATAAATTGTGTACTAATTGAGGGTTGTGTAAATATTACAGTTAAAAATGTTTAGTACAAAAAATTAGAAAAATTTCTTTAACTCAGCAACGTAAAATATGCGAAATATTATAAGAATGTAAGACTGGAAAACAAGGTTTGACTCCCAATAAATACAAAACATATTGATTTTTCCGCACAGTATTGATGATTTTTAATTGTTTAATATAGCTGTGAGGAATTTGTTTTCGAAAAAGTCCTTTTGACATGAAATTTTACATATATAATAACAGTATGTCTTATGGGGCAAGAGGGACACCGCAATTTTCTCATATAAAATCAAATGAACTTTTATTTTTCTTGTTTAATATTGCATTCAATCAATGTTTCCTACTAAATAAAATCAAAATAAACCATCTTGGACATTCAAAATGGTTTCTGAAAATTTTTACTATTATTGTTACAGTCAAATAAGATGAAAACTAAATTAATTTCGTAAAATTACTTTCTAACTATAAGTCAACTTTTATCCCTCGGTTTTTATCTTTACTTACTCTACAATGTATCCTTTAGGTGGGGAAATAATAATATACAAAATTTGTGGCATTTTGCTCTGGTGGTCTTCTTGCCCCATACAAGTGGCACTCTTGCCCCGTGCCTCGTTTAAAAACCTCATAAGAAGGGACATTTTCAAAAATCTCAAATCATCATGTGTTTCTTATATTTTTGAAATCTATCGATAACATTATTTAGAACAAGAGCTGAGCTTGCCCCTACACTGGAATAATCTTAAAAAATTGTTCTTATCAACCATGATTTGAACCTATATATCTTAAGGTGTCCTTCTTGCCCCCAGCCCCCCTAAATGGGACACTCAGCATTTAGAAATATTTGGAGTTACATATGTGATTTATTTTTATTTTCCTAAGTTGAAATTGTTTAGATTCCAAATATAATATTGTATCAAAACATTCATCTTCGAGGGAAGTGATATACAATAGTGAAATTCTTATTTAAGCTTCTTTTCTTTCTTCTTTCTGGCGTTACGTCCCTACTGGGACAGAGCCTGCTTCTCAGCTTAGTGTTCTTATGAGCACTTCCACAGTTATTAACTGAGAGCTTACTATGCCAATGACCATTTTGACATGCGTATATCGTGTGGCAGGTACGAAGATACTCTATGCCCTGGGAAGTCGAGAAAATTTCCAACCCGAAAAGATCCTCGTCCGGTGGGATCCGAACCCACTACCCTCAGCTTGGTCTTGCTGAATAGCTGCGCTTATTTTAGCTTATGACTTGCAAAAAGCTCAAAAAAGAGATTATAAATTAGTTAGGGACACAATTGACAAGATGTTGCAGCTCAATACATAGATCAACTTTTCCCTTGAACTTTTCTGGACTGTGCAATTTTCCTCCGAATGTCATATTAGGTCTGTTCCCCGAATTCTATGCCAGGGTGATAAACTAGAAATAACGATAAGTAATCACAAGAAGATGATATTTGGTCATATTTGACTAAACACACATTGTCAGAATGCCAAAACCGGTCAAATTCGAAAGAATCGCCAATCAAATAAACAAGGGTGAATATCAGATGACATGAAATGGGCCATTCGAGGAAAGAGGGTATTCGAGGGAATTGCATTCGGGGTACTGACGTTTACAGAATCGATATTTGAAAAACCAACTCTCGGAAAAAGTAGCGCAACCTATCGTATTGAAAATTCCATTGATTAATTATTAACATTCGAACACTTAGAGATGGCCGAATGTTAAAAGAAAAGTTGCCTAGTTATAACCATATATAGTCAGTTCAGCAATAATAAGCTGCTTGGATAAGTTGAAAAAACAGTTTTTTTTAAGGAAGGGTGAGTCATTTATCAATTGGAAAAATTTGAAGATGATGTATATCGAAATTATCAAGTACGATGAAATCTCAAGATCCTTTTTAATGCTTATGTATTTTAAGAGACTGCCATTATCTTTGGCGATCGTTCCGAATATTTTTCGTTCAGCATTGTAGAAACATAAATTTCCGGTTAATTGACCTTCCGGTAAATGGTCTTCCGGTAATTTCATTCTAGGAAATGGTTTTCCGGTTAACTCCATCAGGGATCCAGATCAAGGATCCTTTCGTAAAGGAAATTTTCTAGATTTCCCTAGACATAGGTTATTATCAGCACTGAGCTTAAAAGCAGGCTTAGTCACATTTGGCACGTAATGCCAGAACGAAGAAAATAACATTCCCCATTCTGAAATCATTACCCTGTCGAATGCTTTTGTATGTGCTCCAAAATTTTAAAAGTCCTCCCGCACTAATTGCTCTCAATCCCGAAACGAATCATTCTCAAGGTTCACTAGCGCGTGCTGGCCATTTGCATCGCTATCACCGATTCTACAAACGTGCCCCCATGGGAAGCTTCGATGGCTTGTATGGCAATGATGATGATGATGACAATGGCACTGGTTCTGATAACTATGAAGGTGAAGATCGTCACAAGCGAAAGCACGCTTCTAAGGATGTTTTAGATGATGATAATGACGATGATGATGATAATGATGAAGATTACGAACCGAGAAGTTCCGTTGCCTTGCATATACCCCAGAAGCGACATCTTGGCTCGATAATACGCTCCGGTTGGATGCCGTCTTTCCGGCCATCGAGAACTACTGGCCGCTTTAGTCGATCCGGGAGGGCGAGGTCTCACATAGTAGGAAGTTGAAACGCTTTACCGTAGCCTCATTTAGATGTTTCTTCGTTTTACTCGGTAGACAAAAAAAACCTGCAAGAGTGTGGGAGACAACCTGCTTGCCAATATCTCCCTTCTCTTAACATTCATGGATAAATGTTGAAAACGAGCAGAAACGAGCAAAAAACTTATAATCTGCTCGTGGAAGCCAAGAGCCCACAATTCCACTTCTAATTGTCATTTTGTTTCTCCTCAGTCCCGACTTTTTCTCTTTTCTTAACCATGCTAGTTTAAAATTGTCTTTACTCCGACCCCTTAAGACTCGCTAGGAGTAATCCTCTTTCCCATTATTGCAATAATTCCTCCACATTATCAGAATTATCTCCCATCGGGAAAACGTTATCCTGTGTAATCGTTGGAATGACCGTCAATTATCATTTTCCATAATTTACCTAGCATTTCGCTGAAGATATTTGAATACACGTTTCCTTTGTCAACCTTCTGCCACCCCACCATTGTAAGCTCCTTTCACTTACTATATTTAGGTATGCGAAAAATCGTGTTTCTATCCATGTTAGCTGTTTCCCTTTTGCATAGCGCCCTGACATTTTTCTCCTTTTAAGCAACCCCTCATTCATTTTCTAGTTTTCTTTTATTTGTCACTCGTTTTGTCATGAATTGCATGACTTTTGGAAGAGTTCTCCCAAAGAGCATTCCATTGCTCCTCACAACTTTGTCACGAATTCGTAAAACTGGGTTGATCTTTCAGAAGCAGTTAAATCAAATTTATTTTAGAGTTGCTGCTGCCGGCGCTGCCTGTTGTTGTTGCTGTTACGGTTATATAAGGAATCTTGTATCACTTTACGTTGTCGTTGAAATTATGCTCTATCTCTTTTATTTGTGTTGGAAGCTTCTGCATATTACAAATACAGTCTTCAAGTTTTTCTTAAGGTATCTGATCGCAGAAACGAAAAATAGTGGCCACAAGGTATCTGCGGTGGAGATATCCGAAGATTACTTGAAGATTAGTAATGTGTTGAAGACTCATAATCAATGTGAATAGAATAACAATACTTGTCTCAAAAATAGAAAAATAGAAAAACTACAGTATTATTATTCTTGTGAGAACAAGAAAATGTTAACTCACTTGCAGCATATTCAAGTTCTAGTTTAATTTGTATTTTGTAAGTAATGGTAAAACTTATCATAAATTTGCAAGACTTAATATTTATTTATTTATTTATTGAAGTTGTTATTCATCTGACATCTGTTTGTCTTAATGAAAAAAAAAAAAAAACATAAAAATCTAGCTCAATGACAATCTACGGATAAAACTAATCAAAGGCAAATGAAAATCAAAAGCAGTAAAGGCTTCGTTGAGCGCATCAGCAGAAGCACGAAGAGGTTCATTCATGCCATACAAACGATTGCGAGGCACGAGCTGAAGAAAGTTGCGTTGTCTTATTACTCGTTCAGGTGCATATATATTCAATTGCCTTAGTAACTCCGGAGAGTCGATATCACCAACGATCAGCTTAGCCGCAAAAACAGCTTGCACTCTACGTCTTCTCTGCTCCAACGTTTCGATTCCCAGCAACCGACAGCGATCCTCGTAGGCAGGCAGGTTTAGAGGATCTCGCCAGGGAAGATGTCGAAGTGCGTACCGAAGGAATCTGCGTTGTACTGACTCCAATCTTGCGATCCAACAACTTTGGTTCGGACGCCAGACAACAACGCTGAATTCCAAAATGGAACGGACTAACGAGCAATACAGTGCTTTTAAACATAAAGGGTCGCGGAAGTCATCAGAAAGCTTGAAAATAAATCCAAGCTGCCGGTTTGCCTTCGCGATCACGTCATTGTAGTGTGGCTTGAAATTCATTTCCTGGTCAATAGTGATGCCCAAATCTTTAACCTGATCCACTCGGTTGAGAACTGTATCACAAATCCGGTAATCCGGCATAATATATCAATAAGCATGATTATTTTATTCGCCTCTCCATGAAATTTCAAATGAAGAGTAAGTTTCAGTCATAACAACTCTCAATTCATTCAATAAAAATCTTTGGGGAATATACTCATACTTTTGAAGGAAAGCTTTTAGAACAAGTAGAAGTATATATTTTATACACAGTGTTAAGCTGTTATCTGTTTATCGTCGAATGAGTATGATTTGATATCAACAATTTTGATGACATCGTGTATATCATGCACCTTTCAGTCGCTAGAACTTGTCGAGGTAGTGAAATTTCATTTTATTTTTTAATTAAAGGGAACGAATTTTCTATTTCAAACTACAATTTATATTGCATTTCGAAAAGAATTTATTGCTCAATGCAAATTTAAGGTGTTTTGGACTGATTCAGAACTAAACATTAAATACATTAAAAACTACCGAAAAACTAAACATTACATGTACTTTTCAATGAGTGAGAAAAGTTACGTCTTCTCGGTGAGAAACGAACTCATGACTCCCTGTTCACTAGTTAGGGCGCACACAACGAGAGGACTCATTGACGGGCCCTACACAACGAGAGGACTCATTGACGCAGAAGTTAACCTGAATTCGATTGCAGCTCAATTATAACGTGGTCCACTTTCGCAAAGTCCTCTCGTCTTTCGTCCATGAGTAGATGAATAGACCTACTGTGCGCACTACCACCACTTTGGGAGATACATTGAGGCTACCTTGCATACCCTACCGTGATTCCATAGCTGTCACTGGTGGTAAAAGGATAAACTAAAAATAAACCAAATAGACTAATAGTCACCAGAACAATCGACCAGCTTACGGACGAAGAAAGTTCCGTTGCGGCTTGTTGTCCCTCCTACAATCGCTCCGATATGGTGGACAGATGAATGGTCCATTGCGACCTGTAAGAGAGGTGGTTCCACTTCACCTGCGCAAGGGTGTCACCTGCGCACTACAGCACGGACTGGAATCCACCAGATCAACTACATCCAGCACTAATTCGGCAAGAAGGCGGCTCGAGCTTCTTCGGCTAGAGGAAGAAAAAGAACTGCAGGAGAAATTAGGGAGCCGGATCCTATTCTTGGCACTTTTGATTCATTTCGGCAGTGGGGGGTTTTGAAAGCTTCTAAGCTCATATTCAACCACAATATGCGTCGCATTGAAATGCTGTTGGTTCTCACGCAATTGGCGGAAGCTTGGGTGGCGGTACGTCCCTAGGCTGAAATTCTCAAAAAGTTCGTAGCAGCTACTGATCCGTACGACCGTAATAATATCACTTCGTGGAGTGTACTCGTGTCTCAAGCCGTGCAAGACACCGCGAATTCAGTTCTGAATCTTCCTTCATCGCAACCAAGAACGTCTAGCACACCGCTACAAGGAAGACAATTGCCTCGTACCGACGACGTAGCAGCAAGCATATCTTACCCCGAGACACAGAAAAGTAGGTCGGTCAGTGGTGTTTGATATTAACATACGTATCTCCACCCCACATCGGCGAAATATCTAGGGAGAATTCAGAGCGAGAAATTCTGCAACTTCAACTATAATTGGTCAACCTCAATCGAAATTCACCCAGTTCCTGACAGCAGCAACGTTTCGACAGCAATAACTAGCCCAAGTAATACGGTAGGTACAGGTATGTCAAACTTGCATCGCCCGTTTCGAGTAGATCAGGAAATAGGTAGACAGGCGGACACTGCCTAGTGTTAGTTTCGCATCACAGTGTACCACACAGAATACCGTTCCTAGTTCTAGGTTATTTCTTCCTTGGAATCCGACGGTTTCGTCGAACTACTTGTAATCTTACAAGCCAGGAGCGTACAGCAGTGGAAGGCAAAGGCCTTCGACAAGGAACTTTTCGTCGAAGGACTTCGTGTTGACAGCGATATGGGATGGTACACCCCCGGTGGTCAAAAAAGTCGAAATTTAGCGTGACATAAGCTAAATTTCGACTTTTTTGACCACCGGGGGAGTTTTTTGTATGAGTCCTTCGAAAATTTTGTAAGTCTTGTCACGCTTGGCTTGAACACCTCGCCCCCCCCCCCCCTTGGAGCGTGACGTAATTTGTGCAAGACCCCAATCCCGGATTCCGATGCGGTGGAGCTGAAAAGGGCGATGGTCAGGGCGTGTGACATAACAATTCCAAGAAAACAGAAGCCATCAAACAAACTGGCGTCCCGTATACTGGTGGAACGAGGCCCTCTGCACTCTTCGCACCGCTTGTCTTGAAGCCAGAAGACGATATCAGAGAGCGATACACGAGAAAGGCCGAGAAGAGCGGAGATTTGTGTTCCAGCAAGCCAGAACGGCTTTCAAACGTGAGAAACCGAGCCGTTGATGCTAATCCTTGGGGGGATGCCTACCGAGTAATAATGGCGAAAATCAAAGGCCCGTCGACGCCGGCCGAAACATGTGCGGGCAAACTGAAAGTCATCGTCGAGAGTCTATTCCCAAAGCATGACTCTGGGGATGGCCACATCATATGTCAATGGAGAGGTAGGAAATGCCGAAGGTCGTCAGATCTCCATCGAGGAGCTTTTAGAAACTGTGAAAGCGCTGAAGCTGAACAAGGCCCCGCGTCCTGGACGGAATCCTCAACGTGATACTCAAAGCAGCGGTCCTTGCGTATCCAGATATAGTAAGGAAGGTTATGCAGAAAAGCCTGAAAGAAGGTCAATTTCCAGAAATATGGAAAATTCAGAAACTGGTACTGTTGCCGAAGCCAGGAAAACCACTCGGGGATCCTGGATCATATAGGCCTATATGTTTACTGGATACACTCGGTAAACTCTTCGAACGGGTTATCCTCAGCAGGGTGATGAAATACACAGAGAGCGAGAACGCGTTATCAGAAAGGCAGTTTGGATTCCACAAAGGAAGGTCGACGATGGACGCAATTCGAACAGTGCTGGAGAGGGCCGTAAAAGCATTGAAACGAAAGCGTAGAGGAGATCGTTACTGTGCCGTGGTCACGATAGATGTGAAGAACGCGTTCAACAGCGCCATCTGGGAGGCCATTGCCACAGCGCTGCACAGAATGCGGGTTCCCGACTACTTGTCCCAGATTTTGAAGAGCTAGTTCCAAAACCGTGTACTGAGATATGAAACCAATGCCGACTCGAAGGAGTTAAGAATAACGGCTAGAGTCCCACAAGGTTCCATACTGGGACCAACGCTGTGGAATGCAATGTATGACGGGCTCATTACGCTGGAGCTACCCAAGGGAGTCGAGATGACGTCGTCCTAACGGAAAAAGGTGAGACACAGGAGGAAGTAGAAATGCTAACAACGGAGGCAATTGGTCTGGTCAAAGATTGGATGGAGGGAGTCAAGCTGAAGATAGCCCACCACAAAACGGAGGTGCTACTAGTCAGCAACTGCAAAGCAGTCATGCACGGTGAGATCACTGTTTGGGGGCATGCCAATGCATCACAGCGAAAGCTGAAACACCTGGGCGTTATGCTAGACGATCGGCTGAACTTCAATATTCACGTCGATTATGCATGCGAGAAGGCGGCGAAGGCGAACAATGCGCTCACAAGACTTATGCCCAACATAGGTGACCCTAGAAGCGCTACTAAGATACGGTGCGCCAGCCTGGGGCGCGGTGCTATAAACTAAGCGGAATCGGAATAAGTTAAACAGTACGTTCCGACACATCACCATGCAAGTGGTGAGCGTGTACAGGACCATATAGTCGCAGGCGGCATGCGCAATCGCTGGGATGATCCCGATCTGCATCATCCTGTCTAAAGTCGAGTGTTATCAACGAAGAGAAACCTGACAGGCGATGAAGTTGGCAAAAATTCGTTCGCTGGCTGAGTGGTAGCAAGAATGGGATACCTCCGAGAAAAGAAGTCCCACAGGCTCATTCCGAATCTATCGACCTTGGTGAACAGGTAACACGGAGAACTGAACTTTCACCTGACACAGTTCTTGTCAGGTCATGGCTACTTCAAGCAGTATTTGCATCGATTCGGCCATGCTCTTCACCATTCTGTCCTGAGTGTATGGAGATTGAAGAAACGCCATAACATGTTGCCTTCGACTACCCGAGGTTCAACATACATGATGAAGGCTGCATTTGGTGAGTACTTCAGCGTAGAAGGTGTGGTACACGGAATGATAAGCGATCCCGATCTTTGGAATATGTAGTGGTGCAAATAATGTCTGGCTTACAGCGCGACTGGCGAGCAGAGCAGCGAAACGAGACGCAGAGAGCAGCGCTTGACGTTGGGTCGTCGGAGCGCTAATGAACCAGAAACCATCCTCCCACCGGAATTGTCGGACCGACCTCGGCACTCGACAAGTCAGTCTGTTGATGAGAGGAGACCATCGGGCGCGATCGGAGTAGGCTAGATCCTCCGTTGGGGACTAGACCTAGTAGAACGAGCGTAACGTAGTATCGGTAATAAGTCGCCGAGGCGCCTGTAAACCGGAAGTCACCCTCCAACTGGAATTGCAGAACCGACCCAGACACTTGGCCGACCGCCATCGAGTCGGAGTAGGCTAGATCCTCCGCCTGGGACAAGCTGAGTAGATCGTGAAACAGCACCGGCAAATGGTCATCAGGTCCACTGTGAACCATAATTTTCCCTCCACTGGAATCGCCGGACCGACCTCGGAATCTGCCCGGATAGCATCGGTTCGGAAGATCTTCCGCCACCGGGGAAATCTTCGTCGGAGTAGTATAGATCCACCGTCGGGAGCTATTCTGAGTAGTCCGAGCGTATCACCGGATTGAGTCGTCGGAGCGCCAGTGAACCGAAAGCCATCCTCCAACCGTAATCTCTGGGCCGACTTCGGCACTCTACCGGCCAACAACGGAGTATGAACAACGCGTAACGATAACAATTTCGGGAGATATTCCGCCGTCGAGGTACTCTCCATCGGAGTAGGATAGCTTCACCGTCGAGGACTATACCGAGTAGTATTGATCACAACGAACCGCCGGCTTTGGGTCGTCGGGGCGCTTGCGAACAGGATGTCACCCCTCAACCGGTATCGCAAGACCGACCTTGGCATCTAACCGGTTCGCCCTTTGAGCATGACGAGCAGAAAAATGGAGTCGAGCGCACCAACAAAACACAGTAGCATCTATCAAAAAAGTCTCATATGGCCCAGGCGTGTGGTCGGCCCCAAAATGTGAGGGACGTTGAAGAGACAAATTGCAGCCAGATCGAATAGAGCAAGAGGTGACAAAAAGGCGTAGAGTCATCAACAAGCTCTCTGCCTCCTGAAGTAATACCAGGAGGTAGTTCCAGGGGGAAATTGGACTATTGCGATCGACTGGGCTGCAGTCAATTCCACTTTTTCGATCGATTCACCGTAGATCTCCAGCATAATATCGTCTGCAAAGCCAACGATGCCCACACCCGCCGCGAATTTTAATCTCAACACCTCGTCGTACATGACATTCCATAACACCGGACCCAGGATGGAACCTTGCGGGACTCCTGAGGTTATGTGAAAGCACTTCCGACCCACCTCTGTGTCATAGACCAATACCCGATTCTGGAAGTAACTTCCGAGAATCTTGTACAGGTACTCGGGTATCCCCAGACGTAGGAGCGCATCAGCAATAGCCGCCCGACTGGCACTATTAAATGCGTTCCTTACATCCAGAGTCACTACTGCGCAGTAGCGAATACCCCTCCTCTTACGCTGGAGTGCTATCTCAGCGGTTTTCTTAACCGTCAGAATAGCGTCTACGGTGGACCTCCCTTTCCGGAAGGCGAACTGGTTGCTTGAGAGACCATTTACACCCTCGGTGTACCTCAACAGTCTGTTGCGGATGATCTTCTCGAGCACCTTCCCCACTGTGTCAATCAAGCATATTGGTCTATACGCCGACGGGTCACCGGGTGGTTTCCCCGCCTTTGGCAATAGTACCAGGCTCTGCCTCTTCCACACATCTGGAAATACTCCCTCGTCCAGGCATATCTGCATAGCAGATCTGAACATACCGGGAGCCTCCAAGATTGCGACTTTGAAGGCCAGGTTTGGAACTCCGTCCAGGCCTGGTGCCTTCCCCATGCTTAGGGATTTTGCAATCCCTACAAGTTCCTCATCGGTTACCCTATCCTCATCGCCAGCCCCAATTCCCGGCTGTCCTACAAAAGGAGGCCATGGGCTAGCGTTGTGGCGCGGAAAGAGCCCCTCGATGATCCCCTCCAGCATCTGTGGAGATTGCTCCGTAGGAACAATTGCACCTCTTGTCTTCGCCATAACAATCCTGTAGGCATCACCCCACGGGTTCGCGTTGGCACTCTGACAGAGTCCCTCAAAGCAGTCTTCAAAGCCTTCGCAGCGTGGAACTACACGTGTTTGTCGACGCGAGCGAAACAGCGTACCTATTTCAGCATTGTCGACCGCGGGCAAGTACGATGTACACATCTTTCCGCCAAAACTAAAGTAGTCCCTCACAAACCAATCTCAGTTCCTCGATTAGAGTTGCAGACTTCAATGATTGGAGTTCGTTTGAAGTCAGTACAAGACACATTACCAATAACACGTCGTTTGGTTTGGGGCGACTCTAAAGCGATGCAGTCGTGGATTCGTTCAAACCAGCGGAAATACCGACAATTTGAGGCCTCTGTACGTGAAATTCTGAGCGAGACAAGAGTGGCAATGGGGTCCAAAACGATTCAACGTTTCGAATAGGGCCACGAAATGGGGCGAAGGATCAAACTTTCAAGCTGATAGCTGATGGTTTGTAGGTCCTGAATTCCTATACGAGAACAAATCTGAATAACCAATCTAAGGGTTTTCGCCAGCGGGTATCCCGGAAGAATTGCGATCGGTTCACACTCACCATCAAGCGGCTCTAGAATCTTTGGTACAATATCATCGTTTCTCCATCGCTTGTATATTGCAATGACGACGTCCTTGTGGCGGAATCCCATCTCTTGAACGTTGACCAGTCTTTAACATTAGGATTACACCCGTTGCATGTCAAGCACAGTACGTCTTTGACATCTGTCTTTGTTTTTTTTTCTATCTTTATTAACTAGCCCTGGGCTAGTTCATCTCGGGACCAACGGGTTTACTTCCCTTCCGAAGGAAGTCGTCACTGAAATTTTTAGTGACTATCTCGGGGATGGGATTCGATCCCAGGTCCTCGGCGTGAGAGGCGTGTGTTCTAACCACTACACCAGGTTCGTCCCCTCTGATATCTGTCTTCTTGGACTAAACTTCTTATTTCAATGGCTTTTACCCTGTCCCAGTAATCATTATGAAAAAAAGAACCCAGACTGGCATTCGTCGGAAAGTGCTTTCTCAAGAAGGTTTTTTGTTGCCGGAATTCCCCAGGTAGATTCTCCAACAATTCATATTTTTCAGTTAACGATCGGTTGCTTAATAATCATACCCATCAGGTGAAGTATAATCATGCTCATTCACTAGCTAAATTTTTCCGTTGGGTATCCGTTCGAATCTTTTAATTTCAAATGGAAATACCAGAGATAATTCCTAATCCAATGTTGTCGCAAGTAATTTCAGTTCCTCCTCTCTTCTTTCTATGGGTAATCGTGCTTTTTTTTTTAAATCTAAAGGAAATACCCCTGCTTTTGCCAATTTTTATTCCATCTCTTCATCAACGAAGCAAAATCTAATCAAGAATGAAAAAAAAAATATTAGGAATTCCAGTATTTTTTGGGAACACCTTTATTTTAATTATTCGGAGTTTTTAGATTTTAATAATAATAACTCCAAAATTTGTGATGGATGTTCAACATATGTACAAACATATTGAACACTTGCTTCATAGAAGGCTCAGAAGACGTTACCCATTCTTCTACATCTTCTTCTTGGAATTGCGTTCTCACTGGAATAGAGCCTGCTTCTCAGCTTAGTATTTTTATGAGCACTTCCACAGTTATGAACTGAGAGCTTCCTTTGCCAATGTTGCCATTTTCACTTTCGTATATCATGTGGCAGGTACGATGATTCTCTATGCCCAGGGAAGTCAAGGAAATTTCCATTATAAAAAGATCCTGGACCGACCAGGAATTGAACCCAGACACCTTCAGCATGGCTTTGCTTTGTAGCCGCGGACTCTAACCACTCGGCTAAGGAAGGTCCCATTATGTTTATGAATTCTTTTTACTTTCTAGCAGTGTTCTCTCTTCGAATATAGACAAATCAAAGAAAATACAAACACACAGCTTTCTAATTTGCCAAATAAAAAAGTTGTGTGTTTTAATTTTCATCGATTTGTTGATTTGAGAGGACTGCTTTTTTCAGTTTTAACTTTTGTACCATTTGTATTTGGGGCTTAACCTAACAATGTTTCTCATATTTGTTTAACATAGTTACAAATTTTTATTATCAAACAGCAGCAACAACAACAGCGTACCTACAAAGCAGCAACAATGAAATGATTGAAATGTTGTAATACAACACAGTAAACTGCTTTCCTCGACGAAACTTCTAAAGTACCCTTTGAAACTTTGCATCGCTTGCTCGGAACGGTGATAATCTTCATCATATATCACAAGGTTGAATTATCATCGTCCTACAGACATATCTTTTCAGCTTGGTTCACGCTGCTTTAAAAACGATATATTTAATTATGAACGCCACTGCATGATTCTCATACCCCAAATCATACATTCTGCAAAACTCCCAAAGTTAAAGTGTGAATCCAGCTGATCATAGTTTGCTCCTCTCCTAGATAGTGACGATGATGACATTACGCACATCCGAACAAGCAAAGATAAGAGGAAGTAATCATTAATCAAACATTACGCCAGTCATGCCATCAGCATACATGGGGCGCGTTCACAGAATGCCGTGAAAAAAAAAACAGTGTGCGTTCTAGATGACCTTGTGGATGATGATGTTTCGCCATTTTTCATATTACTCAGAAAACCTCAATGATATACATACTAACCGGACTCGTTCCACTGTATTTTTTGCTCAATCGTTTTATCGGTGACGGTTTTTTGGCGTTCCCTGCCGTTCATTTGCTGCAATGGGGAACAACTCATCCGATTTTTTGATTACACATCGTAGGGAGCAGGTGAAATGGAGTGCTTTCCTCCCGTTTTTTGTTTATAGTTACATTTTTGAGTTACTGCACATATATTGGTTTTGAACTTTGTATCACAATGTTTTGTGTTTTGATCGATGTTCTAGCGTTGTTTTTGAAGGATTTAGCAAACAAATTACTGTTGATTTTTAAACCAATTCTAATAGATCTTTAGCACATAATTTTAAGTAGGATATTTTTCTTTCAATTATCCTTTAATTTTATTTCGCCGGCATTTTTCGGCATTCGCCGCTCAGATATGTGGAAAAGTGTCTTTGATAAAGCATACATTATCCGGGGTCGTGTCCCCTCCGCGAAGCATGTGATATCTCACAACATTGAAATACGGCCAATCGAACACAACATGCTCCGCTGTTTCATCCACACCAGCACAGGTCACATTCACACAGGCACGTCAGGTGGAAGCGATTGGTTTTCCTGTTAGATGGATCCACCTACCTTTAGTGAAGTTATCCCATATCTGCAGTTGCCTCTTTACAAACTTGGCGTACACCTTTGATACCTATTTGGTTGAAGCATTGAACATCTTGCTTGATGATGAGCCCGATGTTCGTCATCTCGGTTATGATGCACATGGTCTCTTTAGAAACCGTTCGCTATGCACTTGCTACTCTTAAGCACATGATCCTATACGTGCTTTCTAACCGCTTGAGGCCTCTGTGCGTTCTATGCGCTTTTGACCAGATTGGTCATCCATACCTTAGTATGAAGAGGGTATCGGTACCAATGGTTGTAATGTAACGAAATTTGCTTTTTTGGTGGATAGATCGCCTCTAGTTTTGTCGATTTGCCAAATTCCAGCTTATTATTTTATCAAAAAGTCATAACTACTGGAACACATGTACCAATAGTGACTCAAGCGATTTTATGCTAAACAAATAATGTCATCACTCTTTTTTCATTTTTTCCATGTAGTAAAGTTTGAAATATTTCTGTTTATGCCAAAAGATCTCTGTTTAGACTTTTCGTTATTTTGTTATGATTTTTTATAGTTCAGGTAGCCCACTAATGGCACCGGCACCCTAGTAGGGGTTGAAATCTATTTGTTAACGCCAAACGATCTCTGTTGAACTTAGGTTCAACGAAAGTTCCGAAATTATAATTCTCCGTCACGGAAATGAATTAAAACGCACGTAATCCACTCATTTGATAACAACCTGTTGCAGTAAAATGAGTGATAACAGTAGACAGAAAACAACAAAGCATACGCTAGATAGAGTTTACAGTTAATAAGTAATTTAATGATACGAATTGCCAGTGAACTTAGAACTTAAAAACTACAAATACCGATTAGGATATCGTCGTTGCCAGCTGTAGCTGTAGCTGTACCATAGCAGCATAGCCATACCATCTACATACCCCATAGTGAGATCAAGATCGATCTAATTGCCCGATCCCGTGAACGCAAAACTCGCCCGACTCAGTTAGTGACCGTAGCGAAGATCATTGAGGAGACTAAACGTAAGTTCATTATCATCTTAATGCACATCTATAGACAGCTATATTTTATTATGCTGCGACCGGTGTCAGGGGTTCGCAAGGTTGTTAATACGGATCAGTCTGAACAAAACGAAATTGCATGAATTAAAGATTCACACTGATTGAGAATTCCCTAAATGTAGTGTAGTAATAGATTTTTGTATGTCCTTTATAGGAAAATTATATTCTCCCATTCATCAACGGATTACGTGCGTTTTAATTCATTTCCGTGACGGAGAATTATAATTTCGGAACTTTCGTTGAACCTAAGTTCAACATCACAATCTCTGTTAAGGCTTTTCATTAATAAGTTATGGTTTTTTATTGCTTAGATGATCTACTATTGGCACCGGCACTCTAGTGTCACGCTTGCCAGGACCTCACGTTTGCTGGAAATTACAACAGAGCTGTTAGACATCATCCTCGAATGCGGGATGTCTTTAGCTTGACTCCATCAGGACGCCGTCATCAGCAAAGTCGATGATCTCGATGCCCATTGGTAGCTCCAGTGATAAAACCCCGTCATACATCCTATTGAACAGCGTTGGACCCAGTATTGACCCTTGCGGAACTCCCGATGTTACTCTTAACTCCTTTCGGCCAGCGTCGGTTGCATGCACCAATACCCGATTCTCGACGTAGCTCTGCAGAATCTATTTTATTTATTTTATTTATTTATTTATTTCGTCAACCGACGTAGACTAGTACATTTTACATATACATATTTTTGTTTCATTTCTTAATACTAAAATTATGAAATTTATAAAAAATATTGAAAAAGAAGAGCCCGACTTGGTTTATGGGTTTTGGTGTTGGATTTATGGATGACCGATGAAAGAATGTCTTCGGCTAACTCTTCGGCTAATGTTTTGTCGGCTTGCGATGAGTTTTTTCCAGTGCTGCTCTCGATAGTTTCGACAGCAGATGAGACAGACTTAACTTCCTGCAATATTTCCTTCGATAAGAATAAGATTACTGCATGTTTATGTTCCGTCGTCGTTGATGCTTCTGCTATTGCTGCAAATGCAGCTGATTTGGCTAATGAGGCCAATTCATTTCTGACCTCGTCAATTATTATTGGAAGTGGGTCAGTAGTGGTTGGAGGCTCCGTTGGCGTGATTGCATTTGCTGCTACTTCTGCTGCTGAATTGACTGCCTTTTCAATAGCCAATGCAGAATCGTCAAAAAAGTTTTTAATTTTTTGTGACATTTTTGTATTTGATATGTTGATGTCGGTGATTGCTGAAGTCACGCGTGAGTCACACGACACCATGTGCTGGTCGAGTGCATTGCGTATGCTTGCGTTGTTTTTGTTGGACAAAGCCAACGATTCGTTTACTTCATTGAGCAGGTGCTCAATGCTTTCAAATAATACTGACACTAAGCTGAATTTATTTAGGTCAGCAGCAATACGCTGATTGGTGTCGTTTTGTGAGCGCACCGCTTCAAGAAGTTTTTCTTGTTGATGAAGCAGCTTCCGCACATCGGCCTCCTTCATAAGGATGTCCTGGCAGTCGGCACACATTGGTACCATAAACGCGGTAATAATGTGCTCCCGATGTCTTTGGACTCCAATACAGGCAGCGTGGTATTTTTTGTCGCAATAAGTACACCTCCATAGAAGGTTGTCGTCGTTGACGCTGCAAGACTTCACTCCGCAAGGCATGTTTGATATATGACCACACTACACACACGGGGGTAAAAAAAAAAGTTACTTCGCTACGCTCGCGTCGCGGGTAAAAAAAAAAGTTTAATTGCAATTACTGGCTAAGCACGAGAAGCGCGCAGAGCTATGTTGTCAAAAGTAGAAAATAAATATATACAATTGAAATACGGACTGACAGGTACGCGCGCGGGCCCGGGGTCAGAAGTCTAGTTGTAAAATATTTACAAGAGCGCTATGAAAGCGCGTCCGAACTCAAAGGTGGTTCGTCACAGAATCCGGCACAGGAAGTCACATTCTATGCAGCGCTGTGGTGATGGCCTCCCAACTGGCGCTTTTGAACGCGTTCTTAACGTCTATAGTAGCTACGGCGCAAAAACGATTTCCTCTTTGTTTTTGCCTCGATGCCTTCTCGGCCCACTCCAGTACCGGCTGGATTGCGTCTACCGTCGACTTTTCCTTCCAAACTGCATTTCTGAAAATCCGTTCTCGCTGTCCGTACATTTAGCCACCCTGTTAAGGATGACCCGGGTTTGCCCAGTATATCCAGCAAGCATATAGGCTTATTTGTTGATGGATCACAGGATTGTTTCCCTGGCTTCGGTGGCAGCACCAGATTCTGGATCTTCCATATATCTGGGAATTGACCGTCGTCCAGGCATTTTGCATCACCTTACGAAACATATCCGAGTGCGCTACGTTCGCCGCTTTAAGTGCCACATTCGGAATTTCATCCGATGCGGGGGCTTTTTTCACCTTCAATGCTTTCGCTGCAGCTACAAGCTCGTCATTGGAGACCTGACGGTCTTCGGCGTTTGCTTCTTTCTCGTTGACATACGGTGTAAATGGCCACGGTGGCAGATCATGTGTTGGAAAGAGGCCCTCGATAATAATCCTCAGCTTTCCAGCACGCGTTTCAACCAGCATTTATGGACTCTTGACTTTCACCATGACCACTCAATAAGTGTCCCCCAGGGGTTGGCGTCAGCTGCTAGGCACAGTTCCTTGTATCACTCAGACTTGCTCAGCGTTATCTCGCGTTTGAACACAGCTCTGGCTGCTTGGAATACGACCTTTCGTTCCTCTTTGACTTCTACGTTCCTTGCTCTTTGGCAACGCCTCCTGCCTTTAAGGCAAGCAGCGCGGAGGATGTTGAGTGCTTCATTCCATCAGTACGCGGGACGTCGATTGTTGCGGGGCTCCCGTTTTCGTGGCATCGTTGTATCACCTGCCCATGCCATCGCTGTTGTCAGTTTTACCGCATCCAAGTTCAGGGCATCGCTTTCGGTGCAAAAGCCTTCGTCTTCCACTGCTGGTCGCCATTTATGTTCCTCTGCACTGCCGCAGTGTTCCGCTGGTCAATCCTGTAGCGTATCGCCTGGTGATCTCTATGGATGTACTCTTCGCTTACACTCCGGTTGATGTTGCCCGCCAGTGATGGGCTATAACATTTTAGGTTGATGATTGAAACCCGCCCGTCTTTCCGAAATGTGCTTACGGTGCCGAATAAATTCTTCGAGCGTCTATCTTTAAGGCAAATAGCAGGAGCAAAAGTAGATTCCGTTAATTTTGGGGATCATGAACCCCGCGTTTGAGCTGTCAACCACTTCCTGAATAAGAAACCTACGACTTGTATCAGCGCTGTGCCTGTGCTATCGACCACCCAATTGGCGTTATTGAGTGGTGTTCGATACGGTTCAGCTATTATCGCAACGTCGCATTTACTTTCTGTTCTCGACTGCCACAACAGTTGCTGTGCGGTGTCGCAGTGATTTAAGTTGATCTGCATTATCTCCGTTACTGTTGGGCTGCGATCCTTAACTCTGCCTTCTTCGTGACTTGCGAATAATGGTTTGAGGATTTTGACAACCAAGCTGTCACTACGCTTCGACTCAACTGCTGGCAAGTGAACGCAGCTGTCCGCCTTCATCGGACAGTGGCGTTGTGCCGCCAACATCCCCCGACCCGTAATGCTGGTCAATGGTCTCCGTTTGTCCTGCTTTACCAAAACTCTGTTGTGAACACTTATCTCGGATGTCCAAGATCGCATTCTTCGAAGTAGGTCTCCGTAGAACTCCCGTTGGAGTCTTGACGTAGGCCAGAACTCATCCAATAGTCTCCTCATTAACGCAATTGTTCGCAGAGCATCCGGCTGCTCCATGCGTGGCTCTGGACGCTGCGTCACTCCTTGAGAGCTGGGCAGGAGAAAATGATTAGGAGATAAAGCTTCCTGTGAATCATTCTCCAAAGGCATGAAGGTAAGCGGGCGTGTATTGACTACACCTTCGATTTCATCCATCAGTTTCAACAATGTCTCATCGTCAGGGTTTCTGGTAATCGACAGTGCAGTGAAAGCAACCTTTACGGAGCGAACCAGTCGCTCCCAAGATCTACCTACTCATATGCGGGGTGAAGATGGATTGAAAACCCACTTTGCGGTGGCATTGGTGAACACTGCTGACAGCTTCTCGTTCATCTGATTCAACTGTTCTTGTAGCTCGCTGCTGGGATCCAAGAAGTTCGTCCCGTTGTTACTTGAAATTTCCAGCCGTGAACCGCGGCGTACTATAAAGAGTCGATTAACCATCTTTCATGAATTCGTAGAGAGCGACTGTACGACCTCTAAATGCACTGCCCGAATGGTGAGGCACAAGGCCACCCAGCTCTTTACCAATGAAAGGCCAACTTTAACTTTAATCGGATCCAAATAGTCCAAACCAACGTACGAAAATGGTCGAACGGAAGGGCTCAACCTTGCATCCGGTAGAGGCGCTGTTAGAGGAACAGAAGGCTATGCTTTCTTCAATTTGCGATGCATACAAAATTTCACAACTTTTCGCACCTGTGTTCGCAATGATGGAACGTGGAACCGCTGCCTCACTTCATTGACGATGGTTTCGTTGTTTCCAAGAAGATAGGTTCTCTGAAACCAATCCAACAAAAGGTTTGTCAGTGGATAGTTTTTTAGTAGAACAATCGGGAACTGGACATCGAACGCTGCATCAAGTCGAGAGTCCATACGGATCACACCGTGCTCATCCATACATGGCGATAATTTGTAGATGCGGCTCGTATTCATCAGTTTCACTGTCCAATTGTCATCGGCTGTCTTCTTTAACATAGCCCCTTCATCAGGAAAAACGTTCTCTTGAGCTAAACGCCACAGGCTGTTCTGAGCTTTGTTCAGTTCATCTCGGGTAAGGTGACCAACATTCGGTGCCAGTCCTAATAGTTTTCTACCAAAGTTGCCAACCAGACGATGAATGTAGGCAATGGCACACCTCGAAAAGCGGCTCCAATCGACCAAGAAATTTTGCTGCTGTACGTGCTGTATTAGGCAAGGCTTCTGCTCATCCGGGGTTTCAACATTTGTGGGTTGATCCGGCCAGAATTCTTGTTGTTCTTTGAGGAACTGCGGCCCAGTAAACCAGCGACTTTCCGGATCGAGACTTGGACCTCTTCCCCTTTTTGTAGCTTCGTCGACGACATTTTGTTTCGTAGGGATCCAAATCCACTTCTCGGCACTCGTTTTGGACAAAATTTCTCCAATTCTACAGGCCACGAACTGGCGGTAGCGACGATGGTCGGAATTGATCCATGCAAGGACCGTCTTGGAGTCGGTCCAGATAAACCTCTGCTTGATGGGAAAATTGTGTCTTGCACATAGTGATTTCAATAACCTACAACCGATGATCGCCTTCTGAAGTTCGAATCTTAGAAACGACAGCGATTTCATTGGTGACACCATTGATTTTGCGCCAACCAGCACTGTGTGAAACATTCCACGAATCTTCGCCCAACAATATGCGACGCAGGCATAAGCTGTCTCACTGGCGTCAACAAAAATGTGGAGCTGTAGATCCTCTATTTCTGATGAAACTACGCCAGGAAAATACGCTCACGGAAGGCTCCAGCGCTCTTGTAATTCTTCTCCAACAGTATCATCCCAAGCGGCCTTCGTTCTCCAGATGTCCTAGTTTATTACACGGCCAATGAAAAAAAATGAGAGAGTAATCCCAGTGGATCGTACTGACTCATAACGCAGCGAAGAATGTTCCTCTTGGTGGGAGTAATTGTCGACAAATCCAATGCGGCTGCATAGACGAAAATGTCCGACTTGGGGTCCCAAAACATGTCAAGAACTCTCTCCGTTTGACTGGTTTTATCGGCATCAACTGCCATCTGACGGCAATCGCTTGTTGCCTCGCAGAACCTTAGAAGAATTGGACAACTAGTTCTGGATGGTGAAACCGCCTCTTGAATGGATTGTCCTCACCTCTTCTGCCACACGGCATGCTTCGTCATCACCGTCGAAGCTGTCCAGATAATCGTCGATGTAATGTCGACGCTCGATGGCCTCGGCTCCTCTCGGGTACTCTACCGCATGTATCCTTGCGTTGAGGTTCTTAAAGTACTGCGCCGTGCATGGTAAACTAGTGGAACCAAACTTAGCTACATCCATGATGGATACCATAGGCTTCTCGGTTGGGGTTTCTCGATACAAGAGCCACTTGCCGTTCTCGAAACCCATACAAAACAGCTGTTAACGGCACGATGAGGTCCGGACCCTTTATCAGTATACTGTCCAAAGAGATTCCGTTCACCTTTGCTGCCGCATCCCAAACGAGACAGATCTTGCTGGGCTTCTTGGGGTTCTGCACCACACTCAGTGGGAGATACCAGACTCTGTGTGGTTCCACCGAATTTAGTTCCTTTTCCACAGCTTCTCCTGGTATTCACCAATTTGGTATCGAACACTTTCTTTGATTTTAGAGTTCGCCTTCAGCCGTCGTTCGCAGCACTATAGCCATCGAACTGTCATGGGGTAGCTATCAGAGAACTCCACATGTGTATACCGTCTTAACAGCCCGTCTCAAGTCTTATTCCGACTCTTCTGATTGTTTGCTTGAGAATTGTTCTGACACCCTTCTATTCTTCAGATGTTTATCCATTGTCTGCTGAAACTACAACGCTTTAAACGGTGAAGTACTGATTTACCAGGTCGTGCAGTTTTCCATCATCTCCGCATTCAAATATAATTTATTTTATTAAGTTGGTGTTACATCAATTAATTTGATAAAACCTCGTTAACGATGTTACGCCAATTTAATCGGTCCATGGCTGTGTCTCTCCAACTCCGATTTTGGCCCACGTTCTCCAGATCTTGTTGCACCTGATCAAGCCACCTCGCTCGCTGTGCTCCCCGCCTTCTTGTGCCAACCGGATTCGACGCGAATACCATCTTTGCAGGATTGTTGTCCGGTAGTCTTGCAACATGCCCTGCCCAGCGCACCCTTCCGGCTTTCGCAACCTCCTGGATACTGGGTTTGCCGTAGAGCCTAGCGAGCTCGTGGTTCATTCTCCGCCGCCACACACCGTTCTCCTGCACTCCGCCAAAGATCGTCCTAAGCACCCTTCGTTCGAACACTCCCAGTGCTTGTAGGTCCTCTTTCAGCATGGTCTATGCTACATTAGGGCGATTCATATTTTAAAAATGTTTGAAAGTCCAATCTCCCATATGCTCCTTATCATCCTTACCATAAAAATAGTGTTCTGTGAAATTTTCAGCTTTCTAGGTGGTGATTTAAAGGTGGCCCAAAGGCAATATAGGTTTATATGGAAATTACTATGGAGAATTTTTGAGAAATGTTCCAAACACGCTAGTACTGTAATGTAAGTAGAAACTTATCATACCATATTGAAAACTCATTCTTCAAACCCTAATGAAGGATGTTGCTACATGTCCATAGAGGACCACCGGTCTTATAAGCGTTTTGTACATGGTACATTTGGTGCGGGGTGAATCTTTCTCGACCGCAGCTTCTTCTGGAGCCCATAGTAGGCGCGATTTCCACTGATGATGCGTCTTCGTATCTCACAACTAACGTTGTTATCAGCCCTTAACAAGGATCCGAGGTAGACGAACTCGTCGACCACCTCGAAAGTATCCCCGTCTATCGTAACACTGTTTCCTAGGCGGGTTCTGTCGCGCTCGGTTCCGCCTATCAGCATGTACCGTAATTCGGGGGCAAATTGATCACTATTTCGCAACTTTTTGTCATGTTTTTCTTTGGAATTCAAATTTTGTCAAATTTGGCTGGATCTTGTGAAAATGAACCCGGCACTCCGCATGACACCTTCTAGCGCGATGTTGAACAGCAGGCACGAAAGTCCATCACCCTGTCGGAGTCCCCGGCGAGATTCGAACGAACTGAAATCTTCACGCTATTCTGCACACCGTCCATCGTTGCTCTTATTAGTCTTGTGAGCTTCCCGGGAAAGTTGTACTCGTCCATGATTTTCCATACCTCTTCGCGGTCGATGCTATCATAAGCCGCCTTAACATCGATGAACAGGTGATGCGTTGGAACTTGGTATTCACGGCATTTCTGGAGGATTTGCCGTACAGTGAAGATTTGGTCCGTCGTCGAGCGGCCGTTGATGAAACCAGCTTGATAGCTTCTCACAAACTCATTTGTTATTGGTGATAGACGACGAAAGATAATCTGGAATAGCACTTTGTAGGCGGCATTCAGGATAGTGATCGCACGATAGTTTTCACATTCCAGTTTGTCGCCCTTCTTGTAGATGGGGCATATGACCCCCACTCCTGGCTTCCACTCCTCCGGCAGCTGTTCCGTTTCCCAGATTCTGATAATCAGCCGGTGCAGACAGGCGGCCAACCTCTCCGGGCCCATTTTTATGAGTTCAGCTCCAATACCATCCTTACCAGCGGCCTTGTTATTCTTGAGCTGTTTGAATGGCATCCTTAACTTCCCTCAATGTGGGGGCAGGTTGGTTTCCTTCATCCGCCGTGCTGACGTAATCACTTCCTCCACTGTCGTGACCCTCTGCGCCTATGTTCTCTGTGTCATTCAGGTGTTCATCGTAGTGCTACTTCCCCCTTTCAATCACCTCACGTCCGACCGTTAAGATTCCTTATCCCTTCGCTCGCGACACTTTTCGGGATGCGTTAAGCTTCTCTTAGAACTTTCGCGTTTATTGTGAACGATGTAGCTGCTCCATTTCTTCACATTCCGCTTCTTCCAGGCGGCGCTTTTTACCCGGAGTAGGCGGGTTTGCTGCCTTCGTTTTCTACTATATCGCTCCACGTTTTGTCGCGTTCCTTGCTGCAGCATTGCAGCCCGCGCTGCATCCTTCTCCTCCAAAACCTGCCTGCATTCTCGAACCAATCGTTACATGTCCTCCTTTGCACGTACCCGACGATGCTCTCGGCTGCGTTGTTGATGGCTGCTTTTATGTTACTCCAGCAGTCCTCAAGAGGGGCTTCGTCAAGCTCGCCCTCTTCCGGCAACACTACCTCGAGATGCTGCGCGTATGCGGCGGCGACGTTTGGTTGGGCCAATCGCGCTGCGCGTAAAATGTGTCCATGTCATCATCAGTGCTTCGGGAGTGAGGGCTATGCACGTTTATGATGCTACAGTTGAAGAACCGGCCTTTGAGCCTCAACTTGCACATTCTTTCGTTGATCGGCCACCATCCGATCACCCGCCTTTGCATATCACACATCACTGTAAAAGCTGTTCCCAGCTCACGTGTTTCCGCAGTTCTGGTAGATGGTATGATTACCTCTAAACGTTCATACCATCAAACCGGTCCAGCACACCTCCTACAGCGCTACGATGTCGAATCCGCGGATCTTCAGTACATCGTGTGCTTCCGATGAAGTTGAGAGATTTGCAGTTCCACGTACCGAGTTTCCAATCGCTAGTCCATTTCCGTCGCTGTGGTCTTTGCCGATTGTTCCGGTCCGTATTCTCTCGTTGACGTTCCTGTGTTGATGTGTTTTTGCAGTTGGCTTGCAGGGCCACACCAACCCCCTTGATTTCCGGAGGACCATTCCCCGTAAATGTTCGGAGGACCATAGTGCGCAGTTTATATGGGAACAGACGTTGTTGTGAGCCGCTCCTAACATGGAGTACAGACGCTAAAGGTTTGCTGAACGAAAGCTAAAGCAAACCCCCCCTTCTCTGTCAGCATACGACCAAAGATCTTCCCTAAGGTTACTCGTACCCCGGCCAGTACCACGAGGGGGTAGGGATAGGAGTTGCTGGGCAAGAGGCTAAGGACCACACAATGGGGTCTTTTTTATTCCTGTAGGTACGCGAGGTACCAATGGTACGCCATGCCCAGCCACTTACCGTGCCATTTACATATGTGGAAGTTGAAGCTGCTATTCTGCATCCCTTGCTGAACCGGACCATATACCCGACTAGAGGCTTGTAACAAAAATATAATAAAATTTTATCAGAATATGATATGCATATCATATTATGATATAATTTTGTTAGGCTCCGTTATCCTCAGGACATATTAAAACAAAAATATAACATAATGTGTTTTACTTCCCTTTAAGATATTTTTTTGTTAATTTTTAACAACTTTGTAACAAAATTAAATGGATACTTATGCATTTCAATAATATACAATATTATCCTATATCGAATAGTATTATAATTTTGATACTTTGTATCAAACATTATAACTTGGTTTGATATGTTTTTGATAGAATTCAAACACATTTTGTTATGTTTATGTTATTATTCATACACTTTTTGTTATAATTTAAGTTATTTTAACAACATCCTGCATCAAGTTTGTAACAAAATATGTTCGAAAAAACCTTATAACATAATAACATGTGCTGATATAATTTTGTTATGTACCCTTAGTCGGGTACCGCCCATCCAAGTCAAGTCCTTGCTGCGACTGGCTCACCTGTCTTCTCTTCACGGAGTTGCTTGGTGGCAGTTAGATGGGCATGTTCGTCTCCAATTAAAATTCCCGGAATCACTCTCCATAATCCTTGACTGGTAACTTCTGAAGGTGCTGATAACGTGTTCACCGTACCGAAGTGTGTGTTTAGGCAGCGTCAAGGATTTAACAGTGTGGACTTATAGCAAACATCAGCTCTAATCCCTGCAATCTCTATCTAAACCTGATGGGAATCATCTTCGTCGCGGCTGACGTTGCCTGCCCAAGTCAAACAAAGTCGCCTCTTAAAACCCTATAACATCGAGCTCGTCAGCAATCCACTTCTCCAAAAGCGTAACTGAAGATCCTTCGTCAATAAAGGCGAACGTGTTGATGCTTTTTCCGTTACCAAATAGTGTAATCCGCAAAACACGGAAGAGTGTTGTACTCTGGCCATGTCGATGCGTATTCACACCAGTGGGATGATTCGAAACAATTGTCGGAGTAGCTGGAACGCGGTTTGCCGGGTTACTAACTGAGCTCGTCGAAGGTGCTGTAGAACTCGAGTGAAGCAGTGGATGATGGCGAAGTTGACACCCTTGAATCTCGCAGCGTGATTGAGAACGACACGGTTTTCATCCATGTTTGCCGAGACAGACTCGACAAGGTTGATGTGTGCGAACTGTTTTCCACTTTTTTTCACTTTTCAACCGCTTGAAAACGTCGGACTCCTTCACTTTGTGATTCAAATCACTGCAGATCAAACATCGCACACCAAAGGCCGCACTCTTCGTTGGCTTCACTGTTTCTGTAACCGACGATGCTGAGGGATGGACGTTGCCTTGTCTGGCCCGCCGCCGATGAAACCAGGTTCCTCATGTACACACCGAAGACTGGCAGACCTACTAGAGGAAACTGCCGTTCGTACGCTGCCCAGCCCAATTTCAGATGCGCTGGAAGCTTGTCGACCAGTTCCTGCAAAAGAACAGAATTCAAAAGATGAACCATTTTTCCTGCTGCCGCCAGGTAATCGCAAAAGTTCTGCACTGCCATGCCGAACGTCACTAGCGTCTTCAGGTTATCGGCCTTTGGTGCAGGAACATCTTGAACTTTAGGAGCGAGAAGAAAGTCTGCTCCGGACGCCCATACAGAAGATTGAAGGTTTGCATAACCTATGGTACTGCCTGCCCTCTGCAGTACAATAGGTTATGCAAGACGGCTACGGTTTTCTACTTCACTGTAACCGCATGCGGAAAGCTCGTCACCGGGTCGCTTCAAGGGACTGACGTTGTTGACGTGATGGGTGTTGACGAACCAGGTTGACATCTTTCGCCATCGAGTAGATAAACGTGAATACAACCAAACCTCTTTTTACGCCCCTGACTGGGGGAGCGCATAAAGAATTAAAGCGTAAAAAGAGGGAGCGTAAGTTGGAATTTGGAGCGTAAAAATAATTAGAAGCGTAAAAAATCTTTTCATTTGTTCTCTTTTGTGAAGAGATGGGGTTCTCAGTAAGAAGGACTGTTGCTCCTCAAGCAGTTTGAGGTTACGGTTCAATCGCTCTGCCGTCGGGTCTAAAGAACACGGTCTACCCATCCCGGAGACAGTGGTGAAACACGATTGTCGAGAACCTTGTCCACCTGTTGATCCTGGTTCCGGTGCATTAGCCACAGTCCCAGTAACACAACTCGAGCACTTCCAATGTTCTTCCTTCCTTCCGTCATCCAATCCCAGGCAGCCGTAGTGAAACCAGCCACCGCATCCACCTTCGCATTTGACCATGTCGTCAATATTATTTGCCAAGGTACAGCTCCGACAATCGAAACGGCTTGTTTCCGACGTTATGTGCTCACCAGTCGTCGATAACCAACAACATTCTTTTCAGAAATGTTAGGGGTAGTTTTGGACCTCGTTGTTTTGCAGCATGTCTTTTAGGGGTTAGACTGAGCTCAAAAACTGTACTTCATATTACTTATGATAAAAAACATTGAGGATTTTGATAATCAAGCTGTCACCACGCTTCGACTCAACTGCTGCCAAGTGAACGCAGCTGTTGAGTCTGTCGCACTGGACAGTGGCGTAGTGCCCCCAACAGATATTTGATTATCGATTATGCCCAAGATCCCTGTAGAATTTCGAAGTTTTCAATAATATTGTTAGGATTTCCAGTGGGTCTTTCGGGCCTTAAGCGAGATCCTCAGGATTCTCAATGGATCCTGGGATCACCAATATAATTCTAGGCATTCATTTAACTTTATAAACATCTGCACCGAAATTGAAGCTGAATTGAAATAAACAAAAGAAGAAGCTTATTTGTGAGTTCTAAGTAATTACACCACGTGACGCATTTATGGATATCGATGGCCACATGAGCCTCGTGAGACGCAGATTGAGCACTGCTGGCTTATATCATCCCTGAAATTGCCTTATTTTTATTATCAGTTCCTGTCTAGCCTGGATGGCGCCTTACGATTTTTTTATTCCGATATCTATTTTTGATCTACGTATTGCAAACAATTTAGTTTTTTCTTGAAATAAGATTACAGCACATTTTTCCTAGTTTTTTAATTGTTTGTCGATCTCTTTTTTTAATGTTCGTTGTTAGAATTTTTGCATTTTGATGTGCAGACTTTTTGTGTAGTATGTTTGCATGAAGTCCAAACAGCCTTTTTGTCGAGTAGTTTATAGAATTTCGTTCCAATTTCTCTTTTGGATTTATGATTACTTAAGATCGAACTAATATACTCTCTCTCTGCTTTTCCTCCATCAACCCCGTGGAACCGAAGGTCGAGTTTTACTCCCAACCCGAGCGACTACGACAACCTATCGCCGGCGTTTGTAGACGATGCGACGGCACTAGCGACGGCAGCGGATTTCGAACAGCATCAACAGCAGCAGCAGCATCCTCTTCCTTCGGCAGCTGGGGAGCTCCCGGTCTACAGTCCACGTGGGGTTCTGCGCCACCCCGAGTTACCGCACTACACTGGCGCCGCTTTCGGGAACCGTCCGCGAATGTACGCCGGAGGACTACCCGAGGAGTACTTGGACAGTTCCAGTGAAACGTCGGCCCGACCCTCGAACCCCTTCTACACGGAGGACGAGTTTCGCTGCGCTGCCAGACTACGTAAGTTGCTCTACTACCTTAAGAAACAGTACTACCTGGACAATAAGTACATACAGTCCGTATACGGGCGCAACCCTGTAAGATATTAAATGTCACACATATTTAGGCACGGGACTCGGACCGGTTTATGGTTTACGCATATGTTAGGCAGGAAGAAACAAGCTGACACAGGACAATAATCTATCGCTCGGTTTTTTGGCGACAAAAGACCGCAGCTGCTTGTAATGTAGAATCTTTTTAACTATAGGAATATTCAAGGTGACGTTTCGGATATCATCTTCAACAGTGAGAAAACTGATCGTTAAACAAGTGGGTTTGAATCTAATTATACATATTGGATGGACTATGTCGAGCGAGAAATAAATACAGAACCCCCTCTTAAGTGTTTGTAAGCATTTATACTGTATTAAAGTGTAAATTTAGGTAATGAAATACTGGAATTTTAAGATGTATTTATCAAACGCAAATATGATGCCAAGTTCTAACAGCAAATAGGGCCTAGTGCAAGCTGAACCTGGTTATATCAGGAACATGATAGGGCTCCCTCTTGATCAGCTTCCTCTCAGCGACGCAACAAGAACGGTACATATGGAACAGAAAAATAAGAATAAAAAAAACAAACAGATATCTCTATTCCCCATATCCTTTCCTTCATATCAAGTAGACAACCGAGAAAAACTGAACATTTTTTCTACAGTTTAAGCCACTACCAAGCACGTTGAATCTTCCTCTTCCCCGTTTTCGACTAAACCTATTGTATGAAATTTTATCCTCGTACATTTATAGACTTTACAGAGTTAAAATAGTGTGCTGTCAAACAGTGAATGGAGAAGGGAAAAATTATTAACTAAACAGATTAACTAATGAAACCAAGCTAATAAAGTCGGTTCTGGAACTGAGGCACATAACATTGATGCCTAAAGCATTAATGGAAAACACGACTCCTTAGCGTTTACTAAAAGTGTAATTTAGGGACGGAATCATGCTCTGAGAGATGTTTGAGAAAATTTGGATTTGTGATACAAGGTCGATAAACAGCACTAGTGGAGGACATTGATTATGAAAAATTTTAGCAGAGTTCTATCTTCTATGTTTTGTTATTTTCTATGAGAACTTTTGCTGGTAAATGCAGGTTTTGTAAAACGCCAATAACTTTTGAACTTAACCTACCAGTCGTTGCGTGGTTGGCCACCGTCAGAACCACTACGCTGCTGTTATAAACGAACAGCGAGCTTTCTTCACCAGTGTTGTACAAAATACAGCAGCGCGACGACTGAAGTGATAAAGCATACCAATACAGACTTGACAGAACATACCAAATCATGCAATTTTTGATGTAAGAAAATTGTTGGGGTTATTTATATGAACTTTAGACTTTTTTATTGCAAAGTTTAATTTTAAATTTGAAGAAGCCCAGTTGAATGAAACTCTGAGAGAATCCTTCAAAGGATTGTGAGAGAATCCTGCTAAGGATTCTGAGAGCATCCTTCTGAGAATTTTGAGAGAATTCTGCTGAGGATTCTGAGAGAATCCTGCTGAAGATTGTGAGAGAATTCTGCTAAGAATTTTGAGCGAATCCTGTGGAGGATTCCGAGAGAATTAGGGAACCTGCTAAGGATTTCGAAAAAATCGTGCAAAGGATTCTGAAAGAATCCTGCTAAGGATTCTGATAGAACCTTGCTGAGGATTCTGGTAGAATCTTCCTAATGATTCTGAGAGAATCCTGCTGAGGATTCTGTTAGAATTTTGCTGAGGATTCCGATAGAATCCTTCCTGCTGAGGATTCTGATAAAATCTTGCTGAGGATTCTGATAAAATCCTGCTGAAGATTCTGATATAAGCCTGCTGAGGATTCTGCTGGAATTTTTCTCAGATCCGAAATCCTTCTCAGGACTCTGATAAAATCCTTCTCAGGACTCTGATAAAATCCTTCTAAGCACTCTCATAGAACCTTTCTCAAGACTCTCATAGAATCTTTCTCAGGATTCTGATAGAATCCTTCTCACGACTCTGATAGCATCCTTCTCATGACTAATAAAATTATTCTCAGGACTCTGATAGAATTCATCTCAGGACTCTGATAAAATCTTTCTCAGGACTCTCATAGAATCCTTCTCAGGACTCTGATAGAATCCTTCTCAGGACTATTATAGGATCCTTCACATGACTCTTATGGAATCCTTCACAGGACTTTCCTGGAATATATCACAGGACTCTGATAGAATCCATCAGGACTTTGACAGGAATCTGATATAATCTTTCACAGGACTTTGGTAGAATCTTCTCAAGACTCTGGTAGAATACTTCTCAGGACTCTAATTAAATCCTTTTTTGGACTATGATAGAATCCTTCTCAGGACTCTGTTAGAATCCTTCCTGAGACTCTGATAAAATCCTCCTCAGGCCTCTGATAGAATCTTTTTCAGGACTCTGGTAGAATCCTTCTCAAAGCTCTGATTGAATTCTTGTCAGGATTCTGCTAGAATCCTTGTCAGGATTCTGCAAGAATCCTTGTCAAGATTCTGCAAGAATCCTTGTCAGGATTCTGCTAGAATCCTTGTTAGGATTCTGCTAGAATCCTTGTCAGGATTCTGCTAGAATCCTTGTCAGGATTCTGCTAGAATCCTTGTCAGGATTCTGCTAGAATCCTTGTCAGGATTCTGCTAGAATCCTTGTCAGGATTCTGCTAGAATCCTTGTCAGGATTCTGCTAGAATCCTGGTCAGGATTCTGCTAGAATCCTGCTAGAATCCTGGTCAGGATTCTGCTAGAATCCTGGTTAGGATTCTGCTAGAATCCTGGTCAGGATTCTGCTAGTATCCTGGTCAGGATTCTGCTAGATTCCTGGTCAGGATTCTGCTAGAATCCTGGTCAGGATTCTGCTAGAATCCTGGTCAGGATTCTGCTAGAATCCTGGTCAGGATTCTGCTAGAATCCTGGTCAGGATTCTGCTAGAATCCTGGTCAGGATTCTGCTAGAATCCTGGTCAGGATTCTGCTAGAATCCTGGTCAGGATTCTGCTAGAATCCTGGTCAGGATTCTGCTAGAATCCTGGTCAGGATTCTGCTAGAATCCTGGTCAGGATTCTGCTAGAATCCTGGTCAGGATTCTGCTAGTATCCTGGTCAGGATTCTGCTAGATTCCTGGTCAGGATTCTGCTAGAATCCTGGTCAGGCTTCTGCTAGATTCCTGGTCAGGATTCTGCTAGAATCCTGGTCAGGATTCTGCTAGAATCCTGGTCAGGATTCTGCTAGAATCTTGGTCAGGATTCTGCTAAAATCCATGTCAGGATTCTGCTAGAATCCTTGTTGGGATTCTGCTAGAATCCTTGTCAGGATTCTGCTGGAAACCTTTTCAAGATTCTGTTAGAATCCATGTCAGGATTCTGCTAGAATCCATGTCAGGATTCCGCTAGAATCCATGTCAGGATTCTGCTAGAATTCTTGTCAGGATTTTGCGAGAATCCTTATCAGGATTCTTCTAGAACCCTGGTCAGGATTCTGCTAGAATCCTGGTCAGGATTCTGCTAGAATACTAGTCAGGATTCTGCTAGAATCCTTGTCAGGATTCTGCTAGAATCATTGTCAGAATTCTGCTAAAATCCTGGTCAGGGTTCTGCTAGAATCCATGTCAGGATTCTGCTAGAATCCTTGTCGGGATTCTGCTAGAATCCATGTCAGGATTCTGCTAGAATTCTTGTCAGGATTCTGCGAGAATCCTTATCAGAATTCTTCTAGAATCCTTGTCGGGATTCTGCTAGAATCCTTGTCAGAATTCTGCTAGAATCCTTGTCAGAATTTTGCTAAAATCCTTGTCAGGATTCTGCTAGAATCCTCGTCAGAATTCTGCTAGAATCATTGTAAGGATTCTGCTGGAAACCTTTTCAGGATTCTGCTAGAATCCATGTCAGTTTTCTGCTAGAATCCATGTCAATATTCTGCTAGAATCCATGTCAGGATTCTGCGATAATCCTTGTCAGGATTCTTCTAGAATCCTTGTCGGGATTTTGCCAGAATCCTTGTCAGAATTCAGCTAGAATCATTGTCAGAATTCTGCTAAAATCCTTGTCAGGATTTTGCTAGAATCCTCGTCAGGATACTGCTAGAATCAATGTCAGGTTTCTGATAGAATGCTTGTAAGGACTCTGATAGAATTCTTGACAGGACTCTGATAGATTCCTTCTCAGGACTCTGATAGAACCTTTTTCAGGGCTCAGACGGAATTCTTCCCAGGACTCTGATAAAATCCTTCTCAGGATGCTGATACCATCCTTCTCGAGACTCCTTTTCAGGACTCTTATTGAATCCTTTACAGGATTGTGATAGAATTCTTCTCTTGATTCTTGTAGTATGCTTTTCATGATTTCGATAGAATCCTGCCCTGCATAAACTGCAATTTTCTATGGTTCGACCTTCATTTCACCAAATTTCCCAAAACTGCATACCTTCAACAAAACTGTCACAGAATGAAACCGATCCCTAGATAATGTATATACATCCAAAACCGCTAAGGGAGTGAATCCTGCCTCAGGTTCAAAACAGCTAGCTCTTGTACCGTACACACCAATAGTATAGCATAATTTCCACCACCGTCAAAGCCGAGGGCAGTAAAGCCGTCGGCGACGGAAAAGCCAAACCGTAGGCAGCTAAATCATTTACCTTCCTTGTTTTCCCGATCACTGATGCCGGCCTTTTTCCCGACATCCGAACAGAAATATGAAACTCATCCTATCCGCTCGAACGCTATGATGCTTACTGCTACACTGAGGAATTTTTTCCACAAGCATAAGTTCTGATTTTCTTATGGAATTATTATCTTTTGAAATAAATTTGCTTAAAATTAGAAAAAAAAAATGTCGCGACCTAGTGTCGAACCATGAACGATGGAATCGGGGAGCGATAGATTTGCTCACACATCCATCGACGCTTCAAAAATCTACTCGGTTAAGAGCCAATAAAATAGTACATTCCCGGCGATAATCATTAGGTCTAAGAGCTCTCTTATGACGTTTTTCACAAGAACCGTCGTTTGATAAACTCAAGCTTTGTTTCCTCAGTGTAATCGTTCGCAAGTGTCTTACTATTGGAGAAAAGAATCGCGTGGGGCGCGAGGAACTCCTCGGAAAAAAACGGCATCGGAAATGGGAAAACAGTTGTAAACAATCCGCGCGGGAAAGGAACGCTAGGTTGGGAGAGATGGTGGCTACGTGGAAGAGATTCTCGTCGGATTCGTCCGGTCGTTGTCGTCGATGTCGGTTTCGATCCGAGACGAACGATGATGGGAAGGCATAAAACTTCAAATTAAATTGCCTCGTTATCGGGTTTTTATTTTCCCGTTTTCGAAGCCCTCAGAGATGATGGTTGGGAAGGCTTTGCTTGTGGGATGTCGCTTCTTTGATGATGAGAGTGTCGTTTGATAGCACGTGTTTCGAGAATGGAAATGAAGACGTCACTGTCGTTGCGTGGGTGGAAGGGATGTTAGTTGTCGAAATGTGTTCGATTTTTGATCCGAATCTGATAGAGAAGGTCACTTTTTTAAATCAATTTCTTCCTCGTGGTCGCATCTCTTCTTCCACATGTGGACAGGGTGCTCCCCAAACCGTTATCATCAGAGAAAATCTCGATCAAATCTGTGTTCACCAGTCATTTTGTATGGTTAAGCTGCAAGTGTAGGCAAAATATTGAAATAAATTTTTTGCTGGTTTGAAGTTACGCCATTGTCATGGTATTAGTCCACGCTGTTATCGTGGTTTTCAGAAGAAATAACCAATCAGAACTTGATAAAAACTTGGTTTGCTCAATTATTTGTAACGTATGGGATAATTTTTTAAATAATAGGATGAGCAAAATTTTGAGTCATGCCCTTGTGTCGTAACTGTCGAACTATCGTAATTAATATTGTAAATAGGTTAATGTGGTATTTTGATACCGTTAATCATGTTTAATTGTTGTCAATGACAGCATGCAATTAGGATTTCGATCTACTTCGTCGTAAGCGTCACACCAAACTTAAAATATTCCACTACGGGGAATGTTCGAACTTGCCAACAATATGGATTCATTTTCCAACTGTAATTTCGTGAAAGTTGTCATGGTTCGTCCACTTGTGCACCAAAAATGATAAAAAGAAACTTCTGTATTTCGATAAATAACTTCAGTTCAATCATCCACTTTGCATTTTTTCACCGAAATTGCATGGACGAAGACGTACCGAGCGAAACCTAATTGGCGATCGACTGAGCCACGTCACATTGCGATTCATATTTCTTCCCACACCTCTGTGTAACTTATTTCACCGAGCACTTAGTTACTGCATGAAAAATCTTTGTACATATTCACTGAAGGATTTCATTCCAATCACACGCCGTAAAACTTCTAAAACACACGAAAGAATATTTTCTCTGTCACCGTAGGTAGCTGGATCCTATTCTTGGCACTTTTGATTCATTTTAGCAGTAGGTTTTTTAAAGCTACTTAACTCACATTTCGCCACGATATGCGGCGCATTGAAGTGCTCCTTATTGCAAAGTTTCAGACAATTCGGGCTAGAAAAAACTCCCATGCCAAAGTGAATAATAAAAGTGACGAAGTAGCTCTGCACCCTATATACTTTAGAACGTAAACAAAGTTTTTCATCCATCCGGACTTAAAAAAAACTTGCGCGCATCAATATGTACGTGATGCTCGGCGTAGAAAACTGTTCCTTTGATTGTGGAGTAAAAGATTGTTTTCGCCGCATTGTAATGAGCCGTCATAGGTTTGTTGGGTCAAAAGTAATTATGCTTATATGTTACTTTGACCACTCGTTATATCAAAATGAACCGTTAGTTGTGAGACGGATCAAAACTGATCGCAGCCGAAATAAAAATGGATACGACGGATAGAAGCAACAGAAAGTGATGATTTCATTACATTATTTTTTCCAATAAAAAATCTAGATTTATCAAAAATTGCAGGTTCTTCTTGATCAAAACATAATACGGCGGATATTAGCACATTGCCCTACATGCTATTAATATGTTCTCAGAAGTAACTGATTTTCAATAGGCTCAAGTGCTCCTAGGCATTACGAAGCCAATTCCATCATGTAACTAAATATTTATTTTGTAACACAACATTCTGGACAGTTCGATAAATCCACGTACTAAATATATTTTAAGTACAAGCAACTCATGTATGTCATTGTATACCGAGTGTGAGTCCCAAATAACCATATGGCACTTTAATTCACCCTCCGTGCTAATATAGGGCTATTATATAGTTGACAAGCCCTATATTAGCCGTATAACAGCCCTATAAGCCCAAAAAGGCGAACTAGCGGGCTAGTGGTTACTTGGGGTATATCTCATAGAAAACTTTCAATGTTTTTGTTTTGGTTTTGCAATTTAACTTTGTAAAGTCTTTCCATATCGATTTTGATTTTCTTGATCGAGTCCTACTAAGTTGTTTAGTAAAATCGATTTTTTTGCCAATTTAATTCAGTGTAAGCAGTTAAGGTAAGCTAAAAATATAGAAACAACATTGACACAAAATGATGAAAAGTATAGTTCTTGCATTAAACATTTTCGTTAAGGCCGCACGGGACGTCATAAAAATCGCCCTACCCATTTGAGGAAGCAAATCTCAAGTACCACTCAATAAATCGATTTGATTTTTTTTTTCAGATAATTCTACTAGTGCACATCCCATTAAATTTTCAGCTTCATCGGTTCACTAAAACTCGAGATTTGCTTCTGCAAAGTTTTGATGAAAATTGTTAAAGTGAGACAAAAGATAGGGAAAATAACACGGTCTACCGTGTTACATTAAGTGGCTGAACGATTCTGTCCAGCAACAATTTACTGGATACAGTTCATGGTTACTTTTCTAATAAACATTTCGAGAAATCTTTCAGAAATGAAATTTGTTACACGTATCGTCGGTAAAACGGTCTAGTTACATGAATATAATGCACTCACACAACCTACCAATGATAAATGTCATGCATGTCAAATATTATGAGTACCAACTCACCATGTGGCTACTACTTTTTGTCGACGAAACCTAAAGATTGTATACATTTTTGGATTTGTTCGAAATAGTATTACGACTGTGTATGGTTTTCTGACTTTGGAAAATTCGCCACTTAGATACGAGCTCATATTTCATTCCATGGATTACTTCGTAGCCCTTGCTGTATTTGGAATGTTTGTCTTGAAGATTCAATTATTATCGTTAGGGGCGATCCATTAATTACGCAAGACAATTTTCAGGGTTTTTCAACCCCCCTCCCCCCATGGTAAGATTTTTGGTTGAAAATTAAAAATAAATTGTATGGCACGTAAGAAATCCCAAACCCTTACATAATTAATGGACAGCCCCTTAAGTAACTAACAACTCGAAAAGATTTTCAACTTTAATATAAAATATAAGCCCAAACACTGAGAAGTAGAGTGCTTAAGTTTTTAATGCCTATGAAAACTTCTGTACCTCTTACCATGGATTTTCACCAGATGGAGGCAAGGCTCCTCAAAAGTTTATCCACGAATTTCACGCAAAACGATCATCATACACAACCACTGCATCCTTTTTGCACGAAACTCTTAACTATGACGGTCTTCTACCCACATTTTTCTTAATGGCTGAGTTATAGGTCTATTTAACGTTTTGGGAAATTTCAGTTTGGATAAAGCCAGAAGATTCCTATTGACTGGCAATTTCGGCATAGCCAGTTGCAGTGATGGAAAGTGTCGAAAAAGTTTGCTGGAACAGAAACAGAAATAAAACGAAATGCTCGCGGACATCAGAGTGCTTAGTGTTTACGAGTGAGCGAAGCTAAAACTGATCGTGAGGGTGTTTGAAGACATACAGAGTCAATCACGTTTTTGGACAAAAGCTGTTTCTCCTCCGAGATTTCTGGTTTTCAGGAGTTTTTGATTTCGAACCAGTTGTTTACTGTCGATTCGATGGATATACACTTGATTTGTCTGTTAAAGCCATAATAAATCACACCTTTTTTGGTCGCTCGCGAATAAATGTTCGGGAACTTTTGGCTATTTCTTTTGGTGATTTGTTTTACGTTGAATTACACTCGTGAGTTGTTTCGTGATGCAATCATTTGTAAATAAATAATGCCTGAGTTTCAGCAAAGAATGTTCCATTAATTTCTGTGCTGAGATGTATTTAAATAAATTCTTGATGAAATTACAATGATATTATAAATAGTAGTTTACGCAACAAGTTGCGGAATGACATGGAAAAATCGTCACGAGTCGTACATTTGTCCAATTAGGCTTGCCGAGTTGCGTAATAAATCAGTATTGCGTAGTAGTCATTACGCACTTAATTTCAGTAACGTTATGCCTGTTACAATACTGTGTAATGTGTTGCAGGAAAGAAGGCAGTTTCATGACAAAAGATTGGCTTGATGAAAAATAGCCTATTACGATGAGTAATTGCAAAGAAGTTTTTTTTTTAATATTTCTAGGTAAATTCTTTTACCATTTCGTACAAAAGTTTTTCATGTCATACCTTTGAGGATTTTTCCAAAATAAATTCGAAATAAACACTAAGAGTATAAGAATATATTTCAGGAGTTTTTCTAATATCCCTTGAGCAACTTATGGAATCAAAGAAGCAAGATAATTAGAAGTTTTAGACTCTTCTCCATTTTGTTATTTCCTGCAAAACTTAATCTCAGACAAATCAATGCGATACGTTTGAGATGTATTTTCTGTATGAAAACAAATAATATCATCTGAGGTACTTTCTTATTAATCTCCTGAGTTATTTATTCGTCTGTACTCTTACGAATTATTTATAACGGGAACTTTTTGAGAAAAACTAAAAAGAACACCAGGGAAAATTATTAGATCAAATTCATAGAAAAATCTCTAATGGAATCTCAAAGAATCGTCTTAAGATTTTTTTTCTGGTTGGAATCGACACAGGATATTTTTATGGAATAGCTGAAGTAATTGATGTTGAAAAAATATACAGGAGATATTATTAAACAAATTACAATTTTTGGAGGTATTCTGCAAGATGTTTCCGGGGAAATTCCTAAGATAGTATCCAGAAACTATTCTAAGTAAATCACTTCGAAGAATCCATTGAGTAATTTTTCAGGGAACCCCAGTCTACCCAATCTGTTGAGCCAATCAGAATTATAACAACTGATGTTATTTATTTTAAATTAGAAAAGTGATGAGCTGAAATAGTAAAAATTTTAACAAAATAAACAGTAACTGTAATAAAATTATAACAGATGTTAATACGATTATTTTCAAATTATAACACATTGGGGTAAAAAACTAATTAAGGATTAAAAACTAATCTTTCTCAACCAGGTGATTACAACAAAATTATAGAACAATTATATCAAGATTTGTTTCAAATAACAATTATGAAAAATAAACTATAACACAAAAATATCAAGTTATGGCCGTCCAACTGCAAACAAACGGCTAGAAGATTAGTCCGCAGAAGATGGTCGTAGGCCAGTAAAACGACCGAAACGTCCGGACAATCTGGCAATTTATTTGTACGTTAATTCTCGCCGAAAACAAATCGATGATTCACTGACACAAAATCAGTTATAGTAACAAAGTGCGTTTTAAATTTGTTTCAATTTAAAGCATAATTATAATACAATTTGTTTTAAAAAAGTACAGAGAAATTACTTATAACAAATTTTGTTATGATTCAGTTTTGTTTAAATCATTACATATTCTGTTTCAATTTTGTTTAGTGAAGAGGAAAAATTGTGTTACAATTTTAATTATTTTAACTACTAACGGGTCATAATTATAACATGTTTAATTAGAAACTGTTACAACTCTATTGTCATCCACTGGTCGGATTACCTCCACCCCTCAGTATATGTATTCCCCGCTTTAGACAACCGTGCGCTGTTAGGTGGAGGGTCGATTTGTTTACAAAAGTGAAATAAAAGCTGCTCTTTCCCACCTGAAATGACTACCAGATGTCGAGTCCAAGTCGGGTTGAATTGTACCCGATGTCGGTCCAATGTCAGGTTGACATCAGGTTAAAGATGGATCAGTGTCGATTGATGTCAGTCAAATCAAGAAAAAAAGTGAAGAAAAGGAATTTTCTGAAGGAACAATATTTATGATGTTAGCAAATAATCCTGACACAGTTATAAGGAAAAACTTCTCATGGAATAACTTAAGATTCCTGAAGAAAAAACAAACTGGACAAATTTTACAAGGAACATCAGAAAGAACACCTCATTTGATTGCTAAAAATACTTAAATCCTAAAGTGGATTTCCGGGTGAGAGAGAATGCATCAAAAATTGGGCTGTAAAATTCCAAAAGGTGCTATTTTGATGAATGCTTGCAGAAAACCCTCTAAACTTCACTGTAAGTTATTTGCATGAATTTTTGAAAGAAATAATAATCAAGGAACAAATCTATGTATTTTGAACGAAAATGTGCTAGGTTCCCAGAGATGCATTCAAAAAAATACCTTGATGGTTTTCTCATAACTATTTGGTGAAATTCAAGATACATCGGGAACAATTTCTGGACGCAAACCCTGAAATGTTTATCGGAGAAATTCCTTGAAGAATCGGAAGAAAGGTATCCAGAGCTAAGCTTCGATTTCAGCTTTCATTTATCAAATACATTGACGTATTCTTCTGAAAATTTCTGGATGAATTCATTTCAAGATAACCTGGCAGATCCCTTGTAAGTACCACAATAGATTGACAGGTTCCACCAATTCGTATCGCAGACTGTTGATAAAATCTTAAAATGATTTCTTGTTAGACCTGTGGCAGAAAATTAGACTACGGTGCATTCCAAAGAAATAACAGGGAATTAGTCAGGACGCAATTATTTTCTACATATAAATGCTGAGGATGTTTTTTTGTAGAAATTTAAGCAAAAATTTAATTACCATAAAATCGGGTGTAATTGATCAGAATTGTGAAATTGATCATCGTATCACACGATTTTATTTATTCGTAATGGAGCACAAATATCAATGTAAGCTGCAGTAAATGAACGTTGTTTGTCGTAACTATTGTCGAATTGTGTGTTGTGAAGTTTTTCGCGTTGAAGAATGTTAATTACTATGAAAATAATGTAAAATTACAAAATCATGCACGGTGCAGTATTGACAAACACCTATAAACTTCTATTTCTAAGCAAGGATTTGAACATGGTATAAACCTGAAAATTTGTGAGGATGCTTGAGATATATCCTCAAACCAGATTTCATCACCAAAACTCGTTCCAATTAGCTCAAATGGTTGAAATAATTGAATTTCTGTTAGATATCATTGAATCCCTTTGGAAATTGCATAAATTTAGGCGTTTTCTGCATAATTCATTAAATTTAACTATTCGTTATTTATATAAATATTGCATTGCTAAGAATTTGACAAGCATATTCGGTTCAGAGAGCTAAAATTTATCATGTAGAGTTGTTTTGAAAACTAACAATAATGACATTGACAAGTGATCAATTTCACCCCGAAATGAGATTCCCTGATTTTTTATTTTAGAGACATTTGTTAACACTAAAATGACATTTGTTAGAAAATTTCGGTATATGAGTCGATGAGGCACACCTTCGTACTTGTTTTCCTGCATTTAGTTGTTTGACATTGTTAACATTATAGAAAACATACTAGAAAAACCGTGAAAAATGATCAATTTCACCCGAAATTACGGTACTAAAACCAGAGACGAACCGTTTCCCTAGGATTTTTTCTTTACGCCTGATTCCTAGGCACTCTGCTACTCAAAAGCAAGCGTCTAAGCCATAAAATAAACTTACCCCTATACCTTCCCGCATGAACCGGCGTTGATGCAGAGGTATATCTGGTCAACTGTGGGTCGGTTTCAAATGCAAAATCAAGATCTTACTCAAGGTCTTCTAACTTGAAACTCAATCCAGAAGTAACAGATAACTAAACAAACCAACTTTGAAGCAAGTTAAACTTGTCACGTTTAAATATCTCTGAATTCCTTTGAATTTGTGGACTTGTACCATCCAAAAGGTCTGTTTTGCACGCAGATGTCCGAAGGAAGATTACAGCTGGTAAAAATTACAGCTCATTCGGTTGGATCGATTGTGTACGGTTTAAATACTAGAATATTGCAGAAAAAATGGTGAGATCTTTCCTATATGACCACAAGAGTGATGCAAATTTTGAAATGTTGGCTCCCCTATGCTTAAACGATTTATATTATGGTAAATAGCATCCTTCCAAAGTTTGAAATGATTCGGAAAAGATTTGACTGTACACAAGCCATTTGAAGTTTATATGGAGATTACTATGGAAAACGCCAACTTTTTGTGTCCAGGCCTCTATCTTTTCGACATAACATTTAATGGAAAAGTAAATAACCTCTGCTTATGTGAAATCTTTTCAGCTACAACTTTGCTGAAGACCACATATTGATAGGACTTAAGGATAAATTATTATTCTTGATCATAGACTGGGTTTGCATTTTGCATGCTTAACCAACTGCTCGGTAGGCAACCTTGGTGCTCCTGGCGGGTAGAATAGATCAAAGTAATCCAGGCTACTATGTTCTGCAGCAAAACAGCATTGTTGCTCTGAAAGTAATTGAATGATCATCTCAGTATGATTTAGACTTTGTTATCACTAATAACAAATTATCCTTACGTCCCATCAAAATGTGGTCTTCGGCAAAGTTGTAGCTGGGAAGAAGATGAGTATAGTTTGTTCACTTTTTCATAAATTATTATTACGAGCAGTAAGAGGACTGAACACAAAAGGTTTGTCTTTTCCATAGTAATTTCCATAGAAACTTCAAATGGCCTGTGCACAACCAAATTTCTTCTAAATCACTTCAAATTTTGGGAGAATGGTTTTCACACCGATTAAGCATAGGGGAGCAAAAACTTCAAAATTTGCATCAGTCTAATGACCACACAGAAAAAATATTCCATGTTAAATTCCGCGCCAAATCATTCATATAAAGGGAATTCCAGAATTGGCTATATTTGCCTATCTTGTAAAACTACATCAACATCATGTAAATTTATGCGAATTGTCGTGTAATTGGTCTAAGTCTATGTTGGATTCCGCGATGTGTATTGGAAATTTACATGATGCTGATGTAATTTTACACGATATGTTCTGCAAATTTACGACAAATCTGGAATTCCCTTTATGTGCATGATTTTATGCTGAAATTTTGCTGTCTCCTTCATCTATGGAAGCTGTTGCGGTTACGAGCTCTTCTGCCAATAAATGTAAGGACTATCATTACATATAAATACTTGTAAGGAGGTAGCCAGGTGAGTGAAGAGAAGTTAGTTTACTGCATTGTAAATTTTGGCGAAATATTCAATGTTGTGAATATAACTCATCTATACAACTTTACCTACGATTTGTGCAAGTGTACATGCTGTCTTATGCTTATACCATCGAAAAGGCGTAGCTTCAAAACGAACCCTACGTTTTTTTGTTTTGTCCAGATATGAAGTTAAGTCATAGAAAACAACTGATGAGCACAGATTCGATGGAGATTTTTTCCTCGATAATAACGGTCTGTGGAGCACTGTTAGTGGATTTATCCTCTAGTAATCATTAATCAACTCAACTTAACAATTGACAATTCACGAATCGTCAGTTTAAAACAAATCCAACTAAACAAAAGTATGATTTAGCCATCCTATCGCTAAATGAGAAAACCTTTAGAGAAGAGCTATGCTAAATGTGTCTCGTTAGGAAAAATGGGAGATAAATCGAACGGTAGCACTTATCTTATAAGCTAAATATGAGCCACAAAAAAAAAACTTGCTGTGCACGACAATTCATTATCATTATTATCATTGCACCGACAGAGTATCAGTTTCAAACCGATAAGATGATCATCATTGTCTCCTAGGTTTAAGATCAACCGATAAAAAGAAATCAATGGACAATACATATTATTCCTAACTAGTGGGAAGCCAGAATGGGATGAAGTCGCTTCAAAGAGTGGAATCAATGGCGGCCATCGATTTCGCCTTGAAATTTATCAACTGGGTGAAAATCGACTGCCAACCATCTTTGGCGACGTGACCTAGTTATAAGAATGCTATACTCGTTGAGAAAAGAATGAACGATATATGGGAAAACTAAGCTTAAACACCTATCATTAATCAAACAATAACAGTTAATCCGACAATAATTTATTACGAAAGCAGCGGGAGGAGAACATTAAATTTTCGTATAATTCAAGAGAAAATATATCCATGTGAAATAAAACCGTACTCCTTCGAGAAAATGAACAAATAAAATCTCATGACAATAATGTTAATACAAACCAAAAACTGTGTAACTGATGATGTGTGTCGTTCGAAACTGATTGCAGCTAATAAGCAAGGTAATACAAAGATCTGATGTAGGTAAAATCGAAGACAATAAAAAATAATTGCACTCAAATGTTGAAAACAGCACTCTAGCAAACAAATGGCTACGGATTTTACGTTGCATAAAGACTTTCCATACAAATTGCACTTGTTGAACTATAAAAAAAATCACACAAACCCTCACACAGACGGATATATTACAAACCAAGCACTTTCGTCAAACAAACTTGCTCAATACACCGGGAAACTGGAATTAAAAACTCTCGAGCAAGATGATGACGCTCCTCCGATGGGAAAAAAGAAACGAAAGTTGTGCCAATTGTACCGAATGCACTGCAGATAAACCGAGTAGGAAAAAAGAAAAAAAAATCAAAACTCTTTAGTTCGCCAATCTAGGAAAGATCTTGTTTGAGTCAGAATGGGAACCGTCGTCGTTGGATCAGAAACTGTTGTGTATCTTAATGATGAAGAAAAAACAAACAAAAATACATATATTTACTGTATTTACTCTCCCCCTTCTAAACAGAGAATAAAAGTCAAACATTGAATACAAATAAAGATTGAGATAAACTTGCAATCGGCTTGGCCGGATCTTGCGTTCTTGCTTTTGAATCACAACTTCCACTTTCTTGAACCGGAAACGATGGAATGATGGGGTAGCGGAAGGAACCTTCACTGACAAAGGGTTCTTCTGTTGGGATATGGTTGCAACAAAGGATAGCATCTATAAAAAAAAACAAGAAGTTGTAAATATTCATCCATTATCCAGGTAAGTTCACTTGAAATTGTTAGTAGGTAAGTATGAAGATGAATTTAATACTACCCGAGCACGAACACATAGCAAACGAATACCATCTTCTTCTTCTTGGCAATAACATCCTCACTGGGACAGAGCCTGCTTCTCAGCGTAGTGTTCTTATGAGCACTTCCACAGCTATTAACTGAGAGCTTTCTTTGCCAAAGTTGCCATTTTCGAATTCATGTATCGTGTGGCAGGTACGATTATACTCTATGTCCAGGGAAGTCAAGGAAATTTCCTTTACGAAAAGATCCTGGACCGACCGGGATTCGAACCCAGACACCTTCAGCATACCTTTGCTTTGTAGCCGCGGACTCTAACCACTCGGCTAAGAAAGGCCCCTCAATACCATACGCGGTTTTAAATTTAAATGCCAGTATAGACGCATTTTGACAGCACACTCTCAGATTCCATTAAAACTTTCTTTATGCGTAAACCTTGACAAAGTAATCGACTTAACATAATAATTTTTTCCAAAACAATATGTAAACTGTCATTTGAAAAGGGCCAAACTTGTTCACCCGATTGTATAGTCTGTAAGGAGAGCTATAATTCGATTTAAATTTTTGTAATGTCGCATTGTTTGATAGCTGCTCTTGATTTTCCTTAACTTGAATTGATATTAAAGATAATTATTCCATAAAAAACAGGATTTAAAAAAAAGTTTGATGGACTGTTAAAGGGTTTTTCTCCAAACAATCGACTTTTATCAAGGCCATGTAAATGCATCATTCAAATACTGTTTCATATAGAGTAAAGTGGGCAAAAGTTCGAGTGGAAAGAGTTTCTTTATAAGATTTCTAACTCATATCAAAACAAAACGTATAAATGTAACCACCATGACACGAATGCTATTCAAGTGAGAAACTTTCACACCAAAAAATCTGTTGAGATTTGGAAAAATTATAGCTAGGGAAAGTGTACCAGTTATGACCATATTCTTCTTCTTTCTGGCGTTACGTCCCCACTGGGACAGAGCCTGCTTCTCAGCTTAGTGTTCTTATGAGCACTTCCAAAGTTATTAACTGAGAGCTTACTATGCCAATGACCATTTTTTCATGTGTATATCGTGTGGCAGGTACGAAGATACTCTATGCCCTGGGAAGTCGAGAAAATTTCCAACCCGAAAAGATCCTCGACCGGTGGGATTCGAACCCACGACCCTCAGCTTGGTCTTGCTGAATAGCTGCGCGTTTACCGCTACGGCTATCTGGGCTCCATTTGATTAACATCCAACCAGTACTGGTTTAGAAATATTTGTATGATAATACAGTCAACTCTCCCTTACTCGATATTGAAGGGACCATCGAGTTAGGGAGGTATCGAGTTATAGAACACAAAACCTATGCAACTGCGATCCAAGGGACTATCGAGTAAGCCATGAAAACCAACTTATACTATGGTTCTTTAACTCGATATCGAGCTATGAAATATCGAGTAAGGGAGAGTTAACTGTACATGCATCCCACCAGATCTTATTGCACAGAATCGCTAAAATTGATAAACTTCACCCCATTTTATGATAATCGGAGAACGGCAACTCCTACAAAAAAGTGTTGTATGGATGACTTGTAAATAACTGTCTGAATTTTTGAATAAAAATACTTGAAAGCATATCATATTTGGGCTACACTGTAAAAAAATGATTTTCATGGACTAAATTCGATTTAAAAAAAAATGGTAATTGGATTTTTTTTTTTAAATTTTGTATCAAGATAAGTTATTTACCCCTATTCTTGTTTATGTTCGAATGCTCTTTCGATCGAAAACCGTTTTGCATTCTCGTTTACGCCAGCAAAATCAAGGGGGCCGTTGATTTGATCGAATAGGATTCAATCGAAAGTTGGATCCGCCGTAAACAAGAATAGGGATGATTATGTTTGCTACCAATCGTCAATATTTTTCAAAATGGGCACTAATAACGAAAAATAGTTTTTTCAACAATTTTTTTTCTTGTCCTCACTTGTTTTTAGCGTGAGATTTCAAAATAAAGCTAAACAAGTACATGATATAATCATCTCATAATTCGATAAAGCTCAAAAAGTGAGTCGATTTTGTCTAATCCATTTACTTTAAATTATCGAGAATTACAATCGACTCTTCACATCTCGATATTGAAGGGACTGTCGAGATATGGAGAGATCAAGATAAAGAACATTTTTTTAATGAATACTAGATTCAAAATCACTTCGTTAGCAGGAAAATTAAAAACAAACAGCCGCCATGTTGTGTCTGAAAATTGTTCTGAATCACTCATATCTAGTCTAGTGACCTTTGATAATGGGCATATCGACATACGGAGAGAAAATCGGGAATAAAAATCACACCGAGATAGAGAGATATCGAGATAAGGAGGATATCGAGATACACGGATAAAAATCTGATCCCCACACCATGATTTACAAATCATGAAATTCATAAATTGGTTAGGTCATGATATCAGGATCACAAATCATGGTTCCTGGAGTCATAATCATGATTCCTCATAAGCGTAACATCCAGTGTGAAAACACTAAGCGGCGCACTTTGCCTCATCACATTCGTATCGATCACTCTCATTTCAAGATGACGAAGCGGTTGAGTGGTAGAGTACATGGCTCACAATCGGAAGGTTCTTGGATCGAATCTCGATGTATGCTATTTTTACATTTTTTTTATTTTTCTCGATCATAAACGGATGCGCGGCTCAGCATTTTTGGAATTTGAATCATGATTCCGAGCAATCAGCTACAAAAACCTAACGCGTGTGTTGCGTTACGGCAATCTGACTCATGATATCATGAGTCCAAATCATGGTGTATTTTCATAAGACGAAAACACGCTGGAATCATGATATCATGAGTCATAATCTTGTTTTTGGATTCTGATTTCTACCCGTGTATGGAGAGTGATGATGTATGCAGAATGAAGGGACCGAAAAAACCATCGACAAAGGGAGATATATCGAGATGTAGAACATCGAGATGGGGAGGGTCTACTGTACATATAAAAAATGTATCATTTGTGACCTGCACTGAAAAACAATAGTATAAAAAAATAAATTCGTTCTTAAAAAATGACCATCCTTTCATTTGAATGAAACTTTGTCTAAAAGTAGGTAATTGTGTTAATTACCAACCGTACATCACGAGATGGGCATTTAAGTAAAAGAAAAGTTTTTGAATGGTGAATGAAATAATGAATCTCCAAATCATATTGGAAATTGGCTGCATTCTCCTAGAATACAAACAAAGTGGATATAAGACCCCATCGAAAATATCATTCTTTTTCTGTTTTGTCCAGTACCGATATAAAATGAGAGAGAAAAGAAAACATAGTTTTCTATATTTCATTTTATAACATTATATCGGATACCACATTACTGACATCGAACCGATGTCTGATAATTAAAACATACATGAGCTAAAAAAATATACAATTTTTTGGGTAATAGTCTTTGTGTTGTCTTCCAGGCCAATTGTTGCGTTATGGATTTCATAAATTACAGTTTTATTTATTTATTTATTTATTTATTTCTCTGAATTCTCACACTGTTTGATGACGTTACATAATCTTATTCAGCTAAAATGCTGTTTATGCAGCCTCTTTTTAGCTGAATAAATTGTTTTTCAGCTACCAATGTTACCTGGAATGGTCATACAGCTTGGTTTATCGGCAGTATAGCTTTACGTTTACTGAACTGAATTTTGAATTACTCGGACTACCAAATCATTGCATATTTTAAAGATTATATGCTAAATTCCCTTGACAGCAAAAACTTATCGACTGTCAACGTAATGAATCTAAAAGAGTTGTGGCTAACCAAACAATGAAAAAGCTGTAAATATCATCGTTAACCGCAACCGTACCAACTATTTCCAGGTAAACACAGTTCAGATGTATCTCAGTTAGTATCAGTAGGAATAAGGAACCAAAAACTGTTTCTATGCACAGTCTGTCCACCCACCTTTTCTAATCTGCTACTATCTAGCCACCACACTTAACGACTAGCTAGCACAAAAACACAGAGAAAATCAACTTGTTTGTTGGCTTGTGGCGCGTGCATTTCCTGCTAGATTCAACTCGCATACCGAGAATACTTTTTTTTATTTATTCCAAAACGCGTCACCCCTTTTGGAACTTGGCCTGTTCCGTGCAAAATGGGTCAAATACTATGTATGTTAATTGCAATCTAATCGCAATCTGAAATGGAAACTTCTTTGGTCAAACAGGGAGCGAAACTACCACAAAATGGAGATTTTCATGCCTCGAGACACCAGGAAACTTGGAAGCTCTCTCACGGTGCACCCCAGACAATATTTGTTAGAAAAAATCTACATAAAATTTTCACTCATCAGTCGTTTTCTATGACTAAGCTGCATGTTTGAGCGAAATTAAAAAAAATGTCGTGTGGCCCGTTTTGATGTTATGCTCTCTTGATGGTTGGGGAATTAAGGGCATAATGGACAAATATAGCGAATACCTATTTTAAGATATAAAATAGCACTTCTTTTCAGTTACCCTCGGCTAGTTTTCAAGTTTTATATAATTGCTTCGTTCTGAGTTCATTCGTGTCGATAAAAATCATATTAAATATCAAAATGAGATAGAAACTTGGATTGAAAACATGGCTGGTAAGAAGTATCGGGCCTGAATTAGTACTTTCTTAGAATTTAGTGAAAAAGTAATTATTAATGAGTGTCAATTGTTCTTGTCAGACACAGTGGCAATAAAAAAAACTTCTCTAAGATCCTTACTTTCTTCGCAAACTAGAATCTATTGTCGCTCTCCTTATATACATATTTCAAGTTGAGACAAATTTAAAGTTACGTTCAGAAGGACAATTGGTTGGCGTTAAGTCAGAGTGGACCAAGTACAAAACATGGGGAAATTGGAAGATCCTTCATAAGATGCGAATGCGAAATTACCTTACATCCATTTCAATTTGATCAGATTTGACGAATGCTTCATACTGCAAAAGATATGTAACAAATTAACTTTGGATGCTTTATAAAAAATCGTTAAAAGTATGCAGTCAGAGTGCTTATAAGTTTAACAGCGATAATAATCAGCGTGCTGAGAAATGCGAGGATTATTATTTATTTATTTGGTTTCACATCAATTAGCTTGATGAAACCTCGCCAACAACATTTCGCCAATTCACTCGGTTCATGGCCGCTTCTCTCCATCCTCGACAGCGACCCACGCTCTCCATGTCCTGGTGCACTTGGGCAATCCACCTAGCTCGCGTGCGCCCCACGCCTTCTTGTTCCGACCGGATTCGTAGCGAACACCGTCTTTACAGGGTTGTTGTCCGGCATTCTTGCAACATGCCCTGACCAGCGTATCATTCCAGCTTTAGCTACCTTCACGATACTGGGTTCGCCGTAGAGCTGAGCGAGCACGTGGTTCATCCTTGGCCGCTACACGCCGTTCTCCTGCACGCCGCCGAAGATCGTACTTAGCACTCGGCGTTTGAAGACTCCAAGTGCTTGCAAGTCCTCCTCGAGCGTAGTCCACGTCTCATGCCCGTAGAGGACTACCGGTCTTATGAGCGTTTTGTACATCGTACATCTTTCTTGACCGCAGTTTCTTCTGGAGCCCATAGTAGGCACGACTTCCGCTGATGATGCGCCTTCGTATTTCCCGACTAACATTATTGTCAGCCGTCAACAAGGGTCCTAGGTAGACGAACTCGTCCACCACCTCGAAGGTATCTCCGTATATCGACTCTTGTTGCTTCGCGTTTCAGGCGTGTGAACAAATCTGCCAACGTTTCAAATTTTCTCCCAATAATGTCCATGTCGTCCACGAAGCAAACAAATTGGCCGGATCTCGTGAAAATCGTGCCTTGACTGTTAAGTCTGGCTCTCCGCATGACACCTTCAAGCACAATATTGAACAACATCGCCCTATCGTAGTCCCTGCCGAGACTCGAACGAACTGGAGTGTTCGCCCGAGATCTTCACGCAGTTTTGCACACCGTCCATCGTTGCTCTGATCAATCTTGTGAGCTTCCCGGGAAAGCTGTTCTCGTCCATGATTTTCCATAGCTCTATGCGGTCGATACTATCGTATGCCGCCTTGAAATCGATGAACAAATGGTGCGTAGGGACCTGGTACTCACGACCTTTCTGGAGGATTTGTCGCACGAAAAAGATCTGGTCCGTTGTCGAGCGGTCGTCGATGGAACCTGCTTGATAACTTCCCACGAACTCGTTTGCTATAGGTGATAGACGACGGAAGAGAATCTTGGATAGCACTTTGCAGGCGGCATTTAGGATGGTATGTATGTATGTATATTTATTAGAGACCGTTTAACCATTTGGTCATTCCGGTCGTTGATTTTATGTTAAATACAATTTGGTCTTATTATGTTGTTCACTTCTTAATTCTAACACTTTTTAAAAGGTTCTATGTTCCATTTGTTTCCGTGGTTGGAGATTTCTGCCTAGACATCGAGGGCTGCTACAGATTTTGCAGCTTTTATTGCGGTTTTCTTCCACTGTTTCCTTAGGATAGTGAGGATGCCGATGAGCAGTTGTATTGTTGAGATTACAAGGATCAGGTTAATCTTCCATTCGTGGTCTTCTAGAAGTCCGGAGTGGACTTCCTGATTCTCGATAATGGTGACGTCCTGGTCACCGTTTTGGGTGGGTTTCTTGGAGTTGTCGTTGCCCATGATGTTGATGAGGTTTGGTTTTCCACTGGTGGTCGATAATATTACTGATGCTTGTTTGTCATTCGTCGACGGTATAAGTAGGAATTATGCTGACATGTTGGCTTGATGGTGGATGGCTTTTGCAGCTTAATGTTGGATCAGCATTGGTGTGCGTTTTTGGTGTTTTTTGTAGGTTTATATCAGCTTGTCGAGTTTGCAGTCTTTCAGAAATTGTTTTGTTTTTTCAAGGGTGCTCGTGTCGTTCCCCAACAGTTCATGCAGGGAATTGCCGAGTTTTTAATTTCTGCGCTCTGTTTCGTAGAGACGACATTTGATTAGTATGTGGCTTACGGTGATTGGTTCACCGCATGTTCTACAAATTGCTGGATCTTGTAGTTCGGCGGTTTGGCTTCTGAGGCCATTACAGTTCCATTGGATTAATTCTGCTGTTGTTTGATGTATAATAGAGGGGTCCATATTCAGTTCCTTTGTTTGTTGAGCTAGTCTTCTTCAATGATCAGATTCAATCACTAATGACTGTGTGTCCATTTTTTTGCAGGATTTTTTTCTTAATGGTGACGTTTGATAGTCTGAGCTTTGCCTTCCATGTTTCGTTCCGGATTCAATGTTTTGAGCTTGTGTTTTTTTCCTTTCGGTGGATTGAATCCACTTCGAAAGGTCGTCGTATTCTTTCTCTGCGCGTTTCCGAGCTGTTCTTTCTTCCGTCATCCTGTTTAGTGCCTTTTGGTAATTTTCGTTAATTTTTTGAACTTCCATTTCCAGTGACTTGATTTTGTTTTCGTATGCTTTGATCATTTCCTTGAACTCGTTTTCTCTTTGCAATGCAGCTTTCTCGTAAACCTCTGCTGTCGCTTGTTTAACTTGTTCCGCATAGCTTTTCTTCTGTTCTGCTTCAATTAACTTTTTGGCTTCCCAGTAGCTTATTCTCTTATCTACTTTCAGCTTTGTGATTTTAGCTTGTTCTTGGTATTTTTCGCACTCGTTGCTGAGAGCATTGTGTTTGCCCTTGCAGTTTATGCATTTTTCTTCTTCTTCACAGGATTCACTGTGATAAACTTGGCTGCACTTTCTACATGTTTTTTCTCTTTTGCACTCTCTTCCTAGATGTCCGAACTGTAGACAGTTGAAGCATCTTAGTGGCCTTGGATAATACGGCCTTGCTACCACTGATAGATATCCAATTTTAAAGTTTGATGGGGGACACTGGCTTTCACGTGTACAATGAAGGATGAGGTTTTTTGGAGTTCCGCATCCCTTTTCCTCATAATTCGTTCCACTTTTGTCACGCCTTGTGGTTTCAGTACTTTTTCGATTTCCGAGTCTTCTTCGTACAGCAGTTCTCTATCTGAGATCACTACGCGACAAGTGTTGAGCGACCTGTGCTCAACAACCGACACTTCGTAATTTCCCATTTTTTCCAACTTCATCATCACTTTTGCTTGTTTTTCCGATTTTGTCAACACCAAGATTTTGCCATCGCTAGTTTTTTTCATAGATTGCACTTCACCGCATGTAGCTTTGACGGTTTTTTCCACCAGAATTGGAGAAGCTTTGGCAAGGTTTTCGTCTTCGGATTTGCACTGAATTACAAGATAAGTCCCGTTTGATTTGTTCGGGTTTTCTCCCAAGACGGGAAAGGCCCCAGTTCCGCCGCTGGGAGGCGGCATTGCGGAATTTGATCCCCCCTGAGGGGTGTATGGTTCTTGATTTATTATTTATGCACTGATTTGTTCGCTATGTCACCTCGCGGTCACCTGCTTGCGCCGCGTAATTTGATCCCTCCCGATGGTTGGTGTCGGCGAAGTTAAATTTAATTGCTTTATCGCACCGATTTGTATGCACGTCCGAATGCACCGGATAGTTAAACTCGACTGGATTTAGGATGGTGATTGCACGATAATTTTCACACTCCAGTTTGTCGCCCTTTTTGTAGATAGGGCATATAACGCCTTGCTTCCACTCCTCCGGCAGCTGTTCCGTTTCCCAGATTCTGACTATCAGCCGATGCAGACAAGCGGCCAACCTGTCCGTGCCCATTTTGATGAGTTCGGCTCCGATACCATCCTTGCCAGCGGCCTTGTTGTTCTTGAGCTGTTGAATGGTATCCTTAACTTCCCCCATCGAGGGAGCTGGTTGGTTTCCGCTGTTCGCTGTGCTGACGTAGCCATCGCCTTCGCTGTCCTGACCGTCTGTGCCTGTGTTCTCTGCGCCATTCAGGTGTTCATCGTAGTGCTGCTTCCACCTTTCGATCACCTTGCGCCCGTCCGTCAAGATGCTCCCATCCTTATCCAGGCACATCTCAGCTCGCGGCATGAAAGCTTTGCAGGACGTGTTGAGCTTCTAATAGAACTTCTGTGTTTCTTGAGAACTGTACAGCAACTCCATCTCTTGACATTCCACTTCTTCCAGGTTAAGAGGTGAACCCGCTTAAGGCTGAAAGCCTCTATAATAAAGAAAATCAAAATCAAAAATCTCCCAGGTTTCCGCTTTTTGTCCCGAAATAGGCGGGTTTGCTGTTTTCGCTTCAGTCTGTATCGTTCCACGTTTTGCCGCATACCATGCTGCAGCATTGCACTGCCCGTAACTGCAAAACAGTCACATTCGACATTTTTGACAAAATGGAGTTAATACCATGGAGAGTCATCAAATGATAAATACTTTCGATCAACTTACTGAAATCTGTGAGATTATTCTAGAAAATCCGAAAAAAATACCAAGTTGTTTTGTTACATTGGTAATTATAACCGCATAACAGTCACATAGAGATTATAAATGAGCCTCGTAATGTGATGGCAATGAAATTTCTATCAGAATTATTTTCTAACAATTCACCTAATATGCGATACGAGTTGTACAAAATATCAGCCTCAAATAAGTTATTTTTAATTCCTGGTAATTTTTAGAGATTTTAGTTTCCTCCCATACTGCCATAAAATGCACACTTAGTATTCAATTTACTCAATGCCTACTTTTGTCGAATGTTACAAATATGCAGTTATGGGCAGTGCAGCTCGCGCTGCATTCTCCTCCTCTAAAACCTCCTGGCACTCCTCGTCGAACCAATCGTTTCTTGAGCTCCGTTCCACATATCCGTCAATCCTTTCGGCAGCGTCGTTAATGGCTGCTTTGACTGTCCTCCAGCAGTCCTGGCTTCGATTCATCTTCACCTTAAACAATTTCGTCGCAACAAATTCGTCTAAAACGATCGCGCTTCGACGAAATACGTCCACTATCCAAACACTCCACTCACTCACTAAGTTACGAATGCTTGATTGTTCAAGTCAACACAAACAAATGATGTAGTGTAAAGGTACTGCGACGATTAATTAGTTAAACACAATAAAATTCGTTCTGATTCTTATTGTTAGATGAATGATATTGAGAAAAATCATATAAATTCCTGTAACTGAAATGAATTTTCATTTAAAAATTCATGCAGATTCATGCAAAATATTACTGACAAAAAAAAAATGTTTGTGATTATGTTGTGAAATTGCTGTTGATACGTATTGAAATATATATATATGTTTTACATTTATTCACTTTACTGAGTCCTTTGTTTAATGTTTTTGTGTTGTACAATACACAAACCTTTATAATAAAATTAAAGCCGAAAATTTAAGACCTTTAATCAATTTTTTCTACAAAATATCAACTGTAAACACAAAACTATTACCAATTTTCATGAAACATTACGATTCGATAGTTTTGTGATGCTCTCGACAACTTTCCACGATGTGTGGAAAATTCTAACAATGTTTACACAGCAAATGTTTTGTAACTTGGTTTTATTTGTTTGGATTTTCTTGAAATATGTTCTTATTCATCCTGTTGTTGTTGTTGTTGTTCCAAAAACAATCCTGCCTGGTTGTAGAGCACATATTGGTTAATAAAAGAGCGTTAGACATAACATAGCTCAGATTAATATTTATGCTGCAAATAAATCCGAAACGTAAGTGTCCAAAGTAGCCCCCGGAATCAAAAGTAGTCCCGTCCGACGGTACTCAAAATTTGGATGCCACTTTTATGTAGAACTTTGCTTAGAGATTAGAAAAAGTGAAACTAACCCACTTTGAACTAAATTTTATGGTATATTTCTTCTGATAATCACAGTAAGCAAAAACCCGTTAAAATATCTCTAATTTCCTCCGAATATGCGATCTTATATCATCATAAAGGCGTAACATAAAAATGGGCCCAACTAGTATTATCATTTCAAATTTTGCCTGGACTTGCAGCTGTGCCGTAGAAAACGACTCGTAAGTACAGATTTGATGGTAGTTTTTATCCAATAACAATGGTCTGGGGAGCACCGTGCTTTTCGCTGTCCGAGAACGTTGCAACTTTCTAATTGAATCACACTGCAACTAGCATCTTCCTGGGACGCCTTCTCTATCTGGGGGTAAAACCAACAGTGTCTCTGGTTGGATTAAATTAAACAAGATTAGAACTAGCCACAGCAGCTTTTTCGCTCATTTCTCGTCCCAGCTGGTGGTCAGTTGGTTCACAGAGAGATTCCGCTGTCCGACGTATAAATATATTGCAGTAGAAAGGTGTTCCGAGAACTGGAAACTGCAGAAGGTCAACGCTCATTTTCCGCGAAATGAAATCCTCGCTAATCTCGACGATAATCGTCCTGGCGTTTGGAGCAACTCTGGTAAATGAGTTTTGATTTCGCTTGACGGGAACGGAAAAGCAAAAATAGATTTCCTCCATTTCGTTGCAGTCCTGCTGTGGATTGGTGCAGTCAGCTTCGATTGTCGTCCTGGTGGCCAACGGAAGTGATATCACAATCAATTTGCCCGGGGAGTTTGGCCACAACCGGTTGCTGAACGTGGTGAGCAATTCCGGAAACAACAATCCATCGGTGTTCGACTGGATCGGAGGCAATGGGGCGAACAAAGCTCCGCGGCTTTCCATCGGGGGAGGCAACCAGGGAAGTAATGGGGCCGGGGAACGGGGAGGCGTTGGTTCAGAAGTGATTGATGCACTTTGGAAGGTGGAGAGTTCAACGGTTCCGGGAGCTGGACGAGAGGACGAATACGTTGATAGTGGCGAAAGTGAGGAAGATAAAAATACCACTGGCATTCAAGGCACGAGTACAGTAGGAATGTCTACAACAAGAAGCCCGGTCGTGACGAGTGGTGCCACGAGGACAACGTTGAATACTTGGCGGAAGAAATACGTGACAGAGGCGATGAATCATCCCGATTGAAAGTTTTACCTGTTTAATTCTTATATTCAATTAGTAAAATTTTTCTTGAAAATTTTTGATGGTCAAATTAAAAAAGAAATAGTGTTTATTTCATAATTAACCAGTCATCACGACTACAGCGTGGCATCAGGCTGTTCTACAGGATACTACATCGTCGGTCTTGGGAGGAGTATCTTATTGCCCCGAAGGTTTTGGGTTCCCAGGTCCTCTTCTACTACGTCCCTGCTTAAAATTATTATCGCAATTATTACTTCCAAATTCGCACGAAGTGATCATTAGCCTACGACACGGTCACATGAAAAAAAAAATCTCACTCCAGTTCCCTTTTTGGGTTGCATTTGGGTCCCATAACAACTGTGCAAAATTTCAGCTCGATCGAAGAAACTACATTTTAGCGCCAGCCGTTCAAAGTTTGTATGGGATTTACTATGGAAAAACTTACTTTTGCAAAGAAAAATCGCCAGAGGTCGCCCATTGACCTCTATAAAAATTCTGAACACAGATCTTGATAGAAATTTCACGATGAAGAATATTGCCGAAGACCGCAAAGCATTCCGATGCTTGTGAAAAAAGTTATTAAGCACAGACTATTCGGAAATTTTGCTCGAACTTGTTATTATTGTTATTCCTTTACGTGTTAATCAACGTCGCCTTACCAATAGGTTCTCATTGAATTGCTTTTTTCACAAGTGTCGCACAGTGGCGGGCCTTCATACAAATGTCGGACAAAATCTTAAATATGTTGCCCAAATCGCTTGATTATAGCAAGTATGAAGAATAAATATTCAAACTTTTTTGCAATCGACTACAGATGACACGCAGGCTTCGTCCTTTGGCGGAGAGGCCTGTATCATCCGCAAACAAGGATTTTTGACATCCCTGAGGTAACTCAGGTAAGTCAGATGTGAAAATATTGTATAATATTGGTCCCAAAATGCTGCCTTGAGGAACACCAGCTCTTATTGGAAATCTTTCAGATCTGGAATTCTGATAATTAACCTGAAGTGTACGATTTGACAGATAACTTTGAATTATTATTGCTTAAAATTATTCTAACAATGTATAGTGGAAAATTAAAGTTTTTTAATTTCACGATCAAACCTTCATGCCAAACACTGTCGAATGCTTTTTCTATGTCTAGAAGAGCAAGACCAGTAGAATAGCCTTCAGATTTGTTGGAACGGATCAAATTTGTTACACGTAAAAGTTGATGAGTGGTCGAATGTCCATGGCGGAATCCGAACTGTTCATTGGCCAAAAATTGAATTTTCGTTGATGTGGGCCATCATTCTGTTCAAAATTACCTTTTCAAAAAGTATACTGATGGAGGAAAGCAAACTGATTGGACGATAGCTAGAAGCTTCTGCAGGATTTTTGTCTGGTTTTAAAATTGGAACAACCTTAGCATTTTTCCATTTGTCAGGAAAATATGCTGATTGAAAACATTTGTTAAATACAGTCAGTGATATAAGTTAGTAACCAAATGCTGTTTTTCCATACAAAATGCCCAAGTTTAGGGTTCTGTATCTCAGCTTCTATTAGTCCGAATTGGCTGAAATTTGGATGACGCACTACAAACAACTTGAAATTTTGCCTGTAAGGGAATTATTAGATTGCAGTCATTTTGCATAGAGTTTCAGAGGGTTGTTCAAAGACAAAAGTAACTAACCGAGAGACTTTTTAATTTAATTCGAAAACGGTAAGTCGAGGAAAGTTGGTGTGTTCTGCAAATTTGTGTGACTTCTGAAATTAAACAACTTTGTGGAAGAGACCAACAGTTCCAATAGTTCGTCATCCAAATTTCAGCCAATTCAGACGTTCAGAAGCTGAGATATTGCACCCTAAACTTGTGCATTTTGTATGGAAAAACAGCATTTGGTTACTAACTTATGTCACTGACTGTATGTATATCAACTAAAAATGATAAGCTACTTTCTGGAAGTTTCTTGATGAGGATGTAGAAAATTCCATCATCGCCAGGAGCTTTCATATTTTTGATTTTTTTCATAATAGTTTTCATTTCTTCCAAATCAGTCTCCCAGGAATTTTTGAAAACGTTCTCTTGATTGAGAATATTTTCGAACTCCTGAGTAACTTGATTTTCAATTGGACTAGTAAGTCCTAAATTAAAATTGTGCGCACTTTTAAACTGCATAGCAAGTTTTTGAGCTTTTTCGCAATTAGTTAGTAATAATTTGTTTTCCTCTTTTAATGCCGGTATTGGCTTCTGAGGTTTCTTCAAGATTTTAGATAATTTCCAAAAGGGCTAAGAGCCAAGGTTCAATTGAGAAATTTGGTTTTCAAAATTTTTATTTCTTAATTGAGCAAAAAGTTTCTTGATTTATTTCTGCAAATCCTGCCATATAATTTTTATATCAGGATCGCGAGTGCGTTGAAATTGCCTTCTCCTCACGTTTTTAAGACGGATCAAGAGTTTAAGATCATCGTCTATAATCACGGATTCAAATTTGAATTCACATTTTGGAATTGCAATGTTCCTGGCTTCAACAATGGAATTTGTTGAAGTTTCAAGAGCATTGTCAATATCAAGCTTTGTTTGTAAAGGAATATTAACATTAGGATTAGAGTCAATAAATGTTTCATATATATTCCAGTCAGCTCGAAAATAATTGAAAGTGTAGCTGATAGGATTGAGAACCGCTTCATGGGATATTTGAAATGTAACGGGGACATGATCAGAATCAAAATCACCATGAGTAATCAATTGGCTACAAAGATGACTAGAGTCGGTTAAGACCAAATCAATTGTAGATGGATTTCTAGAAGAGGAAAAACATGTCGGGCTATCAGGGTATTGAATTGAGAAATATCCTGAAGAGCACTCATCAAATAAAATTCTGCCGTTGGAATTACTTTGAGAATTATTCCATGACCGATGTTTGGCATTAAAGTCACCAATGACAAAAAAAATTGACTAATTGCGAGTCCATTTTTGCAAGTCAGTTTGGAGCAAATTAGCTTGCTGTCTAGAGCATTGAGAAGGCAATTAGGCAGCTATGAAAGTATATTTACCAAACTGTGTTTCAACAGAAACACCTATAGTTTCAAAAACTTTAGTTTCAAATGATGAAAACAGTTGATGTTTTATACGCCTATGAATGATGATTGCAACTCCCCCACATGCCCCATCAAGTCGATCGTTACGATAAACAAAAAAGTTAGGATCTCTTTTGAGTTTAGATCCAGATTTTAAATACGTTTCGGTAATAACTGCCTTATGCACGTTATTAACTGTAAGAAAATTAAACAGCTCGTCCTCTTTACCATTTAGAGAACGAGCATTCCAATTTAAAATATTTAAATTATTATTTGGATCCATTACAAAAACGTAATCCAATAACAATTTGATTAGTAAATTTTACACCAACTTGGACAACTTGGCTTCAGTCATAGTGGTGGCTTTGAACATTGCATCAATCATTAGATTCAATTGTTCAGTTAGAAAATTAAAATCATAGGCAGACATATCACTTGAAGTGGGTACGTTTGATGATTTCCCATTAGAATTTTCGGTAGACGAAGAAACGGAGTAGGAATTACCTGTGGCGGTAGGGTTTTTTCCATTTGATTTGAAACAAGTAGAATGGGTACTCATAGTACGAACAGGGGAGGAGTTCAAGTTACCTGCTACGATATCAGCAAAGGATTTTCCGTGGGTAGATACATTCGAAATTGAAAGATTCGAACGGCTACCCGACGGATTAAAATATGTTTGTGAATGAGCATGATTATGATCTTCCTGGTGGGTATGATTCCTAATCAAGCGATCGTTAACTGAAAAATGAGTATTGTTCGATACTCTACCAGGCAAATTCCGGAAACGACCGTTAGCGTAACGGATATTATCCTTCATCAGCCTGGCACGAGCCTTAACGACTCTCTTGCGTGAAGGGCATTCCCAAAAGTTAGCTTTATGAGGGCCTTTGCAATTGGCGCATTCAAACTTTCTGGTATCTTCTTTCACAGGACAGACGTCCTTAGCGTGAGAAGAACCTCCGCAAATCATGCATTAAGCATCCATGCGACAATTTTTTGTACCGTTTTGATTCATATTACGGACATTTAAGGGCTCATGGAAGTATAACACAGCATAGAGCACACAAAATAAATCATTCTGTATGATTCCTCAGCGTTATCGAGCGCCAAAAACCCTTAACTTTCGAATGGTGGGTAAAAAAGACGCTTCCGCAACTTGAATAATTTTAAATAAATCGATATGTATGGCTATTTGATGATTCTTATTCCGGACGTTTCCTCATTTTGCCTCATATTCCGGACACTTTGATTCGAATTCCGGACATCTCATGAAAATCATTAATGGCAAAGTCAAATCATCAATTCAAATCGTTAAACCACTAAAGAGACGTCTAAGGCAGTTCGACATTATAAGTTTGCATAGATATTTATGGAAATAGCTTACTAAAACGAGCTTTGAAATTGTGAACTTTCGCACGGCAAAAATTGAAATATTTCATGTGAAAAGTTTCCCATACAAAGTAGAGTGTCCGGAATAATAAGCTGTCCGTAATATGAATCAAAACGGTACCATGACCCCACTTTTGGCACCGACGGCACTGAGTGGGGTTCTGGTAATTTCCTCCAGGTTTCTGGAAATGTTCCCATGTCACACGGACATCGAACATATGTTAGCTTTTTCTAAAGCTTTAATATTATTTAGTTCTTTTTTGTTAAAGTGAACTAAATAATATTCTAGAGAAAGCCCTTTCCGAACAATGCCAGATTGGGTTCTCTTTTTCATAATGATTACTTGGACTGAGGAAAATCCAAGTAAATCATTTATTCTATTTTTGATCTCTTCAGGTGACTTATAGTCACTTGAGAGACCTTTCAAGACAACTTTGAACAAACGTTCAGTTGTGTCGTCATAAGTAAAAAATTTGTGCTTCTTCTCTTCAAGATGTCTGAGAAGAAGTTCACGATCTTCAAGAGTTTCCGGCAAAACACGACAGTCTCCTTTCTTTGCGATTTGGAAGGAAACCTTGATTCCCCTAATGGAGTTCAAGATCTCCTGCCTAAATCTCCCAAATTCGGAACAACTAACTACGATAGGCGGCACTCTTTGCTTCCTCACTTGAATCAAAGAGCCTGGGCTAGAGGCTGCTTCGATTTGGTGTTCGGAAAATTTGTCTAGAGCATTGAACTGATTGCTCATTTCGATACAATTATTCATTTCACCCTTGGAAGAAAGTTCGCATTCCGGGGAAGCGTCCTTTCTTCCATTCTTGCCACGTGTAGTGACAGTTTTAAATCCCACTTTTTTGGAAGGAAGTAGTGAATTCAGAGATTCACCGTTCCTTTTGTTAGTTGTTGATACCATGTTTAGTGAATAAACGAGAAAGACGTGACCTTCGAGAGGTTTTTTCCCAAGACGGTGTCCAAGAAGGATTACCACCGCTAGCCTTCGCCAACGGGTCCAACGAAAAATCGAAGGCACGGGTCCAAACAAGGATCGTAAAGGGATCAATAGTAGATAAAATAGTACTGAAAAGTACTGTTTAAGTAGCACTGAAAAGTACTGTTTTATTGCTTTAGGTAGTTTTTAAGAAAACTTCAATAAGATTTGGTAATGTATCTTACCGTACAAGATTCTTACCATAAACGTTGATATTAGACTGATGTTAATTTTGAAATTGTGGCTCCCCTGTTTTCAAACGATGTCAATTTTGATAAAATAAAGCAGTTTTCCTAACGTTGGACACATGGCAAATGTAAAAATTGAAATTGAAACTGCGAAAAAAAATCTGTGCTCCAGTGGGGATCGAACCCACGGCTTCCTATACGCTAGGTTTCAAACTTTAAATTAAAAACAAAAATCGAAATTTATTCGGCTTTGTAAGGGCTCATTCACAAATTTCATAACGCTGAAGGGGGTGGGTGGGTGTTCTCATGATGTCACGCCTCTTACAAAATGTTTAGAACATCCATACAAAAAGCGTTACGAGGGGGTGGGTGGGTGTCGAAAATGGTCATTTTTAGCGTTATGAAATATGTGAATAAGCCCTTAATGCCATATGCTACATGAGTCCTCAGTTAAAAATAATAACATGTTAAATTTTAGATTGTTTTCAAATCCTGTTTGCATTGGTTTAGGTATGTACAGCTTCAACATATATATTTTCGAAAATGTTTATGTACATTTTTCCCCACGCCGATGTACGCTGCCTCCGCCGTCGATGACCACCACCGCAGCTGGTACCAAAACAACCTGACGCCGCTGCCGATGAACCCCACTACCGACAGCTTCATTTGTTACCGCCAAAAATATATTCAAATCGCTTCAAACTTTTTTGTTGCTCGACATTTGTGAACCATTTTTTCACAAGATCTCAAAAAACTCTTCTAGTTTAAATAGCCGTGTCGATATTAATCATTTTTTAGCTGGTTTTGAAGATATTCCGATGTTCCTTGGGGGACCGACATTTTCCATACAAAATGTTTTTGGCGGCCATTTTGTTTAACGTCAATTTGTCAACAAAAAACTAAATGTGTACTATACAACATACAAATCGGTTCAGTATTCTTGGAGAAATCTGAAAATTACGATATGAAGTTTTCTACTGTTTTCAGGATCTTTATTTGTCCAGGGTGGTACTAGAAACATAAATGCTCATTACTCAAAGACAGCTGCACCAAACTGCTTTATTTTTTCACAAAATACTCACATTAATGTATCATTTTGAGGAGTGTATATCCGAATACGATAACAATTCTGTAGCCTGAGATATTTACGTGGGTTATGGCTACGCGTCGGTCCCCCAAGGAATTTTGGATTATCAATTACCAATCACCAATAGGTTCCTAAAATGTTTAATGAAATCTTGTTTTTATTCAATAACACGAAAGAGCATGTTACTACAAATACTTTAGCAATGTTTACCGCTCAAATAACGGCTATATCATATTTAATCTTTAATTTTAAAATTGGGTCCATGAATGAACCTTGACACTTTTGATCATGTTTGACGTTCGCTTAGTCGACAAAAACACCACAGGGGTTTTAGTTTTGACACCGGGGTTGTTCCTATCTAACATTTCGAAAGGGACACGGAAAACAAAATATACCCAAAATTTGAGTTTAAGCCAAGGGGTGTGACAAAATCTAAAATAAACATAAAACATGTTTTTTGGACTTAAACTACCGGAAAACATTAAAAAATTGAGTGAACATGTGTTCTTGGCCTAAACTTAAGCGTTTAGCACTAAAATTGGGACGGGGCTTTAGGGCCCTATTATCAATATCGACACATATTTAAAAACAAGAAGAGCTTTTCGAGAACTTGTGAAAGAATGGTGCAAAAATATCGAGAAACAAACAAGTTTGAAGCAATTTAAATTTATTTTAGCGACAAAAATTGTAGCTGCCGGTACTTTCGCGCACATGTCTACTTTTAACCTGTAGCTCTAGTTCTCAATAGTTTGATTTAAAAAACTTTCAAACATGCTAAAACGGTGAACCTTCATTCGCTAGTGGTGTTGGCCGATATCATACGAGTCTGTTTAATCCCTCAAAAGATTTAATACGATTCCGAGTGACATAATCGTATAATTATCTCATTTGTCGGAAAATATGAATTATTATCGTCTTTGACAGTTTATACACATGTCAATAAAAATTCCGATTCATTGTGCATTGATAAACGATGTCCAGATGTTGAGTTTTTCCAAAATCTAAATCTCACAAACAACTTTTATTTGAAATTTGATATAATACTTTCACCATTGATCACTTCTAAATAGGCACACGATTAAAATCTCTTTCAATAAATTATCATGTAGAAATAAAGTTTTTGGAGTATAATAAAATTGTATTTTACCTAGCTCATTCGATCAAGTAACAAAAGATTTTAAATTTTCCATAACTATAGAATCAAATTATTCTTCCTTAAATTCCTCCATAAATATCAAATATTCCTAATTCACATCATGTCACGCTCTAAGAGGGTATTTAATGTATAAGAATAGTGCCTTATCTTATATTTAGTGTTTAAGAATAGTGCCTAATATTATATTCATACAGAAATACGATCGTAACTGGGTTTTTATGTGGATTTCTGATGAATCCTATAGGATTAGTCTGATGGAATTAGTTCTTAAGACGTTTTTTTTTACTACAATCAGCATAGAAGGATAATAATTTTATTGATTCCGACTTTTTTTCCTGTGAATTTTTGGATCTTATTTCAGCAAGGCGTGCGGACTATTTTTAAATATTTCTACTGAATAATGTTAATGATGTTAATTCATTCATAAACAAAATATGCGAGAAAGTGTTTTCATATTGGAAGGGGAAACTACCCGACCAACCAGTTTTCCGATTTCTTTATAGATCTTTGTCCAACGATGGCGATCGCCAACGATTCAAAACGAATCGGTATCGTTCGCTATCGAAAATCACTGACTGGTTGACCGGGTAAGAAGCATACGCATGATTTTAAAACCATAGTAAATTTTCATATGTTTATGTGTTTAAAATATTTAAAATAACCTGTAACGCCAAACTGTTAGACACAATACTGCAGCGTCTGGTTGAAGGTGCTCGTTCCCACTGGACACTGTCTCAACGCAGCCACATAGCGACCGTTGGCCACGTAGCACTGGTAATACGTTGCCGGATCATTCGTATTGACATAGTTTCCAACACCGGCGCAGACATAGACGCAAGAATTGGTAGCCATATTGAAAGTGGCTCGATTTGGACATTTGAATATATAGCGATTAGTCACACCATTTGCCACCGAACAGTAAGCGTAATATTGCCGTGAAGTCCCGTAGTACACGAATCCACTGGTGGCCCCGCAAGTGACCGTCACGCAAGGCGACACACTCTGAGTTCGACACTGTAGAACCGACAGGTTAAATCTCGTTCCGGCTGGACATTGGTAGACATCCGAAATTCCTTGCACTGCTCTGCATACGTGGTAAATGTTGCAGTTTGAAGGATCTGCAAAGATAAAATTAGTTCATAAATCGTGCTGCAATTTCCACATCGAGTTATTTACCTGGTAACATTCCAACGGAAGAACACGTGATGGCAACAGTTTCGTCCGACGGTGCAGCACAACCAGTGGCCGGTTCCGTTGAGCAACTGGCTTCAACATCCCCCGGTTGACAGTAAGCATTGGTGGTCGAGTTACAAGGAACGTCAATTACGTCGTTGGCCGAAATGCAGACCGAGAGCGTCGTACAGGATGTACAAACCGACGTTTGCCCACCACCGCAGGCTCCCGGAGTGAATGTTCTGGCAAGGGAAGCTTGCTCCAGTTTGTTACCCAGAACAGCATCTTGCGAAAGAATAGTTTCGAGAGTTACTGACAGAACGAAACAAATGATGATGATGCACTTCATCTTGTCGGTGAATGATGATGTAGACAAGCGCAGAGTTATTTTGCAGTCTTATTAAGTAGCGAGCTGATAAGTACTTTTTTCCTGGTATACAATTGCTTTGGAAATCTCTCTGTCATCAAGGTAAACAAACAACGAGGATTTCATTGGATTATACACCTTGGAAGCAAATCGTTCGATGATAGTTCGGTACTGTTGTTTAAAGCTGCCGACCCACTTTTTCTTCTCAGAGTGATTTTAAACTGATCATTTATTTCTTATACCTAGGTGCTTTGTGCTAGATAACACTGTCATCCTAATTTGCCGTAACAGTTCAGAATTTTTACAGGTGAATTGAATCTACCTGCTTATATATAATGAATAAAACGCATCCTAACAAACTTCAACTAACCTTACCTAAATATAAAACACCTCTCGTCGCAATATAATTTTCAATTATGATTTATTGTTTACGGCTTACCAGTCGAGTGGAAGTTTAGACAACTACCGAAAAACTAAAGCACAGACAAACACTGTAATTATTTTCACAGAATAGAGCCCAATTATAATTTTTGGTAGTTGGCCGACTAGCCACTCGTGGCGCTCGCATCTCTTTTGTTCGAGATTGACATTTGTTCACCACTACCACCTAGCTCGAGGTTGGCCAAATGAAGTATTTTTAGCATTGGGCGTAGATTTTCACGTGACTGTGTTTTAAATTGGTGAGTGATCTAGCTGTTACGTCTGTTTATCTGTAACTAAGTCGAATTGCGTCACACAAAAATATTTGGCAAAATTCGCACGATCAAACGCAAATCAATTTCAAAATTGTAACAAAATGGTCTACTTCTAATTGACGACATGACATAAATAAATAAAAAAAATCAAACTTTCAGGGACAAAAATAAAACATGTTAGGCGAAGTAGGCCGTCATTGAAATTAGTACGCGTCGTTGATGATTGTTGCTAACTCATCTCACGATTTCGAATCAAAGAAAATCAGTTGGTTTTGCACTGACACAGCTTAAAAAGTATCAGCATACTTTATGCTTGGAAGCGCGTACAGTGAAACTTTTTCAAGTCAATATAAACTATCAAGACTGAGTATTATCACTTTGAAAGGCAAGCTGAAAAGTCATCATTATTGCCAAAACGAATGACGGGCTACTTAGCTTTAATATTTCCCCTTATTTGTTCTATTCAATTTCAATTCTGTATCCAAATCATAAATAAGGTCAGTCCATTTTTTCTTCATATCTTCCTCCGATTTCACTTTCTTAGGATGCTTCCGAAGTGCCTGCTTCATGATGGCCCAGTATTTTTCAATTGGCGATGCTTCGGAACGAAATTGACCACTTTAGCCTTCTCCATTCCAAAAACTCTTTCGAGTAATGACACGAGGCCAAATCGAGCCGGAAAATCGTAGGACCATCGTGTGACCTCAGAAGAGGAAGTAGACACTTTTGGAGGCATTTTTTCAGGTACATCTGCCCATGGACCGTTCCAGTTGTCACGAATGGGGTGCTCTACTTTCCACACAAGCAAATTGCTTGCCAAATCATATATTTTTTGGCAAACTTTGACATCTTCTGCTTTCTAACGTCATCATGGACATCGAATTTATGATGAGCAGTGAAAAACTAGAACCCCGAAATTCTGCTCTTACATGCGTCTCATCATCTATAACGAGGCAATGTAGTTTCGTCAACATCTGGGTGTAGAGCTTCCGTGCACGTGTTTTACCTACCGTATTCTGCCGAATGAGCGCCTTTTGGATGTTGTACGTCTGTACACGTTTTTTCGCATCTTGCAAGTTTTGGATAGATTCAGTTTCTTCGCCACATCCCGAACTGAACTGTTGGGATTCCTCTTGAAAGCTTGAACTACCCGTTTGTGAACCTTAACACTACAGTGGGGATTCGCTCGTTGGGGGTCCGCTACATGGAATGACTCGATGGTTGAATGTTCGCTGGTTGGAGAATATTCCAACTAAAAAGCACTCAAATGTCAACAGAATATGTCAAACGGACTTTGACGTATGAGTACCGTCGCGTTGCAGTCTCCATATATAGAACAAATGCGTATGTATATGTGCGTTTCGTGACAATTTCCTCTCCAGATGCGTTAGTGTGGAGCATTTTCACCAGCTGTCAGTTGTTCCAACTAACGGATCGGATTCGCTAGATGGAAGGCAGTCGTGTTCCAACCAGCGAATCCCCGCTGTATACGGAAAGCCATTTTTGACACTTTTTTCTTTCCGATCGATAGTCAAACGTTTGTGGTACCGTAGACGAGTTACTGTAGAATGTACCATTCCTAGCTTTCTGCTGATAGCACGATGAGATAGATTCGGATTTTCGAGGTACGTGCGCAAAATTTCTTTGCGTCGCTACTATTCTTCCGACTCCATCTTCACAACGATTGCACATCTGCTAGTGAAACTAACACAGCTAGCTTAGCTTAGCTTAGACTGACTACACATATCAATGGTTGCTATTCCGTGATTGACCGAAGTCAGTGAAAATGCACAAAGAATCAACTAGAAGTTTGGCTGGGATTGGCCATAATCTTCTTCAATGTGCATAATTCAGTGCCTCTATTTATACAGGGTCAATAACGGCGCCGGCCACGTCCTTGCAGTCAGGTGGGATTGGGGGATGGAATGTTAGTGTGTAACCTTTGCTATTTGGAGACCGTGTTTGCCTCTGCATCTCCACAAAGGTTACTGGGAGGGATGTTTGTTAATGGGAAGGATCGTTGGGTCACAGGATTCACTTTGATAAGCGATTAGACCATGATAAATAATGATTTGTGAGATATATACATGCTTATTTGTAAATATAATATTTTCATTTGATATGAACAATTTCTATGTAGTGGAAAATTATGCCGACACTTTAGGTGACGAACCATTCAAAGTTTGTTGAACAAATACCTAAATGTAACATTCCTACAGCTGTCAGGACGAAAGCATGTGTTAATATATTTTACTTATTTGAAAAGTAACAAAAAACTTGATTGGTTGGAACATCATAGAACACTCTTATTCTTATGCCGACACTTACAGTGGCGAACCATCCAAAGTTTGTTGAATAAAGTGAACTTTTCGCAAGTCTACACTTGTAGTGTCGAATCATTCAAAGTTTTTTTTAATTACAAAAATAAAGGTAAAAAGGGGTGTTCTGAAAATAAAAAAATGTGAAACATAAATAATTCATGAATCAGAGTTATGTCGACACTCACAGTGACGAACAATTCATAGTTTGTTGAAAATTCATGTTCACGTCCCACAATTGTAACGATTAAATGTGCAGTCATACATATTTTATAGATTAGAAATAGTAGCATGAAACGAGCTCACCAATTGATCCTATATCCTTCACTGTGCAGCCACAATCCACTCGCAGCCGTTTGCTCGGCTATATAAAAGCACTCAGAAAAAAAAGGCGCGCGACCCGAAAAGGAAAAAAAAACTTAGCTTTCTTGACGCACTGCCCAGCAGCAAGCGTCAAGGTCAGAGGATCAAAAAGAACTAACCGATCACGCCACTTTTTCACTTACTAGATCGACGCGCGACATGTTTGATCCTGCCCTCGTCGCTGGCCCCCTTAGGAGCAAGCGTCAAGGTCGAAAGATCAAACAGAACTAACCGATCGTGGCACTTTTCACTTACTCTCCCACCGGCACACTTCGTTTTTTTTTTCTTCCGCGAAACGCAAATCGGACACAATGGATCCGGATTCCACCGCTCGCCTACAAGGAGCATGCAACAGATTCAACGGGTCCAACACTACTGACGCGTTTGTTTTTTTAACGGCACATTTCGTTTTTTCTTCCGCGAAACGCAAACTGGACACAATGGATCCTGATTCCGTCGCTCGCCCACAAGGAGCATGCAACAGATTCAACGGATCCAACACTACTCTCTGCAAGTGAAACTAACACAGCGTAAACAAATACACTTTGAACAAATTACTCCCAAAATTTCTATTAAAAATACCCAACGGTTGTTACGGCCATTTAAAAGCGGTGCAATTTGATTCCATACACCTTTTAAATATTTTCTCTTTTCTAAGCTAGTCTTGAGTTTCTCTCGTATCGATCGATCATTCCGGTCTATCTCAGCCAATGGCTATCCAGCATACCTGCAATATCTCGTTGTGATGCGTTTCTTGCTCTGAGCTTCCACTTTTGTTCCTTTTCCACACAGCTTCATTTCTTTTATTTAGTAAACATCTAAACACATAATGCAATCAGATAGCTCCATATATTATTCTATTGAAGGAATAATAAAAAAATCATAGGCAATTGCTTTTGTTCTTATTTTGAGAACTTGTTTTTTTAATTTTCATGTTAGTTTGAGAATTGAATCGATTCATGAACATCAATTCAAATGGATTCAAATTATTCGATTAAACATATCATATTATAATCGATTCAGTAACGTCGATGTTCTGGTGAAATCTGCCCATTGCTAATCCATCCATCTAACTCGCAGTGCTCCTCACCTTCTTGTAACAACCAGATAAGAAGCTTAGACCATTTTTGCAGGGTTGATGTTCGCCATTCTTGCATCATGCCCTGCCCATCGTATCCTCCCAGTTTTGGCCATCTTCTAAATACTGGGATCGCCGTAGATCTGGGCGAGCTCGTGGTTCATCCTTCGCCGCCACACAACGTTTTCCTGTACACCACCAAAAACCGTCCTAAGCATCCGGCGTTCGAAGATTCCAAGTGTCCTCGAGCATCATCCACGTTCCATGTCCGTTGAGGACCACCGGTCTTGTGAATGTTTTGTACATTTGGTGCGGGTGTGAATCTTTTTTGACCGCAGCTTCTTGTGGAGCCCGTAGTAGGCCCGACTTCCACTGATGATGCGCCTCCGTATTACACGGCTAATGTTATTGTCAACCGTCAGAAAGGATTCAAGGTAGACGACCCAGGCAACAAGAAATCGCATAAAAGTTCAAGTAATAACTCGTTTATTCATAAAAATAACATCAAACCCGCAAAACATGCTGGATAAAATCGTCAAATTGATGAGTTTCCTCGCATAACACGCTTTTTTCTGAGTTCATTTGTACATAGCGTTTCGTCCTTTACATTCGTACATAGGAAGTCGAATCAATCCGTAGCAGCTGTCAAATCAACATTTGTTATCATACGTTAAGTCGCATTAGATCACAGGTTAGCTCGGTAGAAAATGTATTCACTCGCATTGTACATATGCTATTATTCATCACATGGTATATGCGCGTATATCGCCTCCACTTTTGTACGTAGAAGGCCTTTTCGCGGCATCTTATAAGTTAAATTTTGCACATACAAAGCCTCCAGGTCATTTCGTTATACGTACATTTTGGTTGTCTGGAGAACTCGTCGACCATCTCGAACGTATCCCCGTCTATCGTAACACTGCTACCTAGGCGAGCCCTGTCGCGCTCAGCCCCACCAGCTAGCATGTACTTTGTCTTTGCCGCATTCACCACTAGTCCAACCTTTGCTGCCTCGCGTTTCAGGCGGTTGTACAGGTCTGCCACCTTTTCAAATGTTCGGCCGACAATGTCCATATCATCCGCGAAGCAAACAAATTGACTGAATCTCGTAAAAATCGTACCCCGGCTGTTGAGCCCAGCCCTCTGCATAACACCTTCTAGTGCAATATCGAAAACAGGCACGAAAGTCCATCACCTTGTCGTAGTCCCCGGTGGGATCCAATCAAAGTGGAGTGTTCGCCTGAAACCTTCACACAATTTTGCACACCTTCCATCATCGCTCGTATCAGTCTCGTGAGCTTCCCGGGAAAGCTGTTCTCGTCCATGATTTTCCATAGCTCTACGGCTCTACGCGGTCGATACTATCGTATACCACCTTAAAATCGATGAAAAGGTGATGCGTTGGGACCTGGTATTCACGACATTTTTGGAGGATTTGCCGTACAGTAAAGATCTGGTCCGTTGTCGATCGGCCGTCAACGAAGCCGGCTTGATAACTTCCCACGAACTCGCTTATTATAGGTGATAGACGACGGAAGATACTTTGTAGGCCGCATTTAGAATGGTGATCGCGCGAAAGTTCTCACAATCTAACTTGTCGCCTTTCTTGTAGATGGGGCATATTACCCCTTGCTTCCACTCCTCCGGCAGCTGTTCTGTTTCCCAGATTGTGCCTATCAGCCGGTTCAGACAAATGGCCAGCCTCTCCGGGCCCATCTTTATGAGTTCAGCTCCGATACCATCCTTACCAGCAGCTTTATTGTTCTTGAGCTGGTGTATGGCATCCTTAACCCTCTTATACCCAAATTTTTGTTTTCGATCTAAATATTATTTTTCGTTTTCTAAAATCGTTCTTAACACGTTTTGGGAAATGATTTATTTTTATTCGCGAATTTTTGAATTTTGGTTTTTAATTTTTATAATTTTTATTTTTAAGCATCCCTATTCTTTTTCAATATTTCTTGAAGCCTCTTCTTGTTGTTGATTTTGGGTAATATTTTTTTTTATTTTTGCGGTACTTTTACACATATTAATTTTTTTTCGGAGCATATTTTATTTTCCGTGTTACTAACGGGAAAACATATTTCAAATTATTTTAATACCACCAGGCTCTTCTTCTGTAAATTGTTGATTGTAGAAATATATAGAAGGTATGATTTTTGTATTACACGTTTAATGAGCCCCAGGCATTTGTAGGTTACAAAAAATACAATTTTTCAAACATTTTTCAAAAATACAAAAGAGTTTTGAAAGTCATAATAAACTTCCCTTATATGCGTGTTATGAGCCGAAAATAAAATCATTTTGTTTTCCGAGCTACGAAAAAATATGCAAAATTCATAAGTGCACCCCATCTGAAGGCGGGGTTGAGTTTTAGAGGGTCAACCTCCCTCAAAGTGGGGGCTGGTTGGTTTCTATCCTCCGCAGTACCGACGAAGGCATTTCCTCCGTTGTCCTGATCTTCATTGCCTGTGGTCTTAGCGCCATTCAGATGTTCGTCGAAATGCTGCTTCCACCTTTTGATCACCTCACGCTCATCCGTCAAAATGCTCCCATCCTTATCCCTGCACATATCGGCTCGCGGAACGAAGCCGTTGCGGGATGCGTTGAGCTTCTGAAAGAACTTGCGTGTTTCTTGAGACCAGCACAGCTGTTAATCTCCTCGCACTCCGTGTCCTCCAGGCGGCGTTTTTTCTCCCGAAAGAGGTGGGTCTGCTTTTGCCGTTTCCGTCTATAACGCTCCACGTTCTGACGGGTCCCTTGCTGCAGCATGACCGCCCGCGCTACGTTCTTCTCCTTCAGAATCTGCCTACATTCCTCGTCAAACCAATCAATCCGTCGACTCCGCCCCTCGTACCCGACATTGCTCTCAGCTGCATCACTGATGGCTGCTTTCACTGTACTTCAGCAGTCCTCAAGAGAGGCTTCATCCAGCTCACCCGCTTCCGGTACTGTAGCCACGTGATTCTGTCTGTTGTGGTGATCTCCAGGTGTGTCGGTATGGAAGGCTTTGCTGGAAATAGGTGCTGCGAATATCCATATTCGTCTGAACTCCTCCTCCTGGCCAACCTGAGCGTTCATATCCCCAATGATGATTTTGACATCGTGGCTTGGGCATCTGTCGTACTCGCATTCGAGCTGCGCGTAAAAAGTGTCTTTATCATCATCAGTGCTTCCGGAGTGAGAGCTGTGCTCGTTTATTATGCTGAAGTTGAAGAGCCGGTCTTTGATCCTCAACTTTCACATTCTGCTGGTGCTGTTGTGCTTTAACAGTTGACTTGAAAGGCCTGACACCAACCCCTAGATTTCCGGAGAACCATAGTGCGTAGTTTAGCTTAGAGTTCTTTTCTAGCACTCGGACGATGAACAGCCGCCCTTGATATGGGGAACAGTCGCTGTTGTGAGCAAGGGGGTGGCATGAGCCAATAATTACCAACCCAACATCAATTCAACATGGTGTCCAGTGTTCTTGTTTTGATTATTTTGGGAGGGACAAAACATATGTGTTTGTAGGTAGGAGACATCAATGATACCTCGCTGATGCGTAAAACATTAAACAAAATGATGAACTAATGAAAACCGTCATCAAATACGATGATTCAATGCGATTTATTTAATTGTCAGTATCCAGCACTAGCAGCGTATGAGCCGTATACTCGAAAATCAGGAGCAAGTTTAGGGCAAACCGACCAGAAAGTGGGTACCAAAACGCGAAGTACCAAAACGATGTGAGGCAGAGCCGAAATGTATGCAGGATGACAGCCGTGTCAGTCCCCTGGTTGTGAGTCGCTCTTAATATGGAGTACAGACGCTCCAGGCTTGCAAAATCAAACTCTCCCCCCCCTCTCCTTTCTTCTTCCCTGTCAGCATACGACCAAAGTTCCCTCCGGGGCTGGTTACCCGATCTTCCTTAATGTTACTTGTAACCCGGCCAGTATCACGAGGAGGTAGAGATAGGAGTTGCTGGGCAAGAGGCTTAGGACCACACAAAAAGGTCTGTTTCATTCCTGCAGGTATGTCAAGTACCAATGGTACGCCATGCCCAGCAATGACCAACCATTTGAATCGTATAGACCATCCAAATGGATACGAAGTTTAGGTTTTCATGATCTATACCAGGATTAGCCCGTCCAAATTCTTGGTGGCCAAACACACGATGCGTTTTGATGACTTAAGAAATTTGGTCGTTCCAAAAAGACTGATGTGATTGTCCCAGGACCGAGTAGCGTGGAAATAGATTATCCAATAGGCGACAAGCGTAGATAAAACGTAGCGAATTGCAGCCCATCTCATAACAATCAATAAAATTGGTGAGATGTTTATTATTATGCATCCACGAAAGCAATGAAAGATGTTTTAAGGTATTAGTAGTTAAAATAATCTTGCAAAATTATATAAAGAAGTTAGGTAACTTCTTCATTTTAACATTTTTATTACTTCTGCTGAGCTTAGATTAAATGCTAGACACAATACTGTAGTGTCTGATTGAAGGTATTTGTTCCTACTGGACACGATCTCAAAGCAGCAACAAGGCGCCCATTTGCCACATAACACTGGTAGAACGTTGTCGGATCATTCGTATTTACAAAGTTTCCAACACCGGTGCAACGATAAATACAAGACTTGGCGCTCATGTTGAATGATGCACGATACGGGCATTTGAATATGTAGCGACTTGTTACACCGTTTGCTACCAAACAGTAAGCGTAGTATTGGCTTGAAGTTCCGTAATACACGAATCCACTGGTGGCACCACAAGTGACTGTCACACAAGGCGTTACCCTACGAGCTCGACACTGCCGAACTCGAAGATTGAATCTCGTTCCGGTTGGGCATTGATAGACATCCGAGATGCCTTGCACCGTTCGGCAAACGTGGTAAATGTTGCAGTTTGAAGGATCTACAAAGAGAAAGTTAGTTGCGCAGAAGTTACTACTTTGATACGAAATGTAGAAAATTACCTGGTAGAACGCCAACAGAAGAACACGTGATGGCAACGATTTCGTCCGACGCTGGAGCACAACCAGACGTAGGTTCTGTAGAGCATCTTGCTTCAACCTCTCCTGGGATACAGTAAGGATATGTGGTTGAGTTACAAGGCACATCGACTACAATACTGGCAGAAATACAAAGGGAGAGCGATGTGCATGACGCACATATTGAGCTTTGTCCTCCACCGCATACACCTGGAGTGAATGTTCTGGCAAGTGAGACGTCCTCCAGCTTTTCACCCAGGTCAACATCTTGCGCAAAAATATTTTCTAAAAACTTCAAAAGAATGAAGCAGCCGATGATGGACTTCATCTTGCAAATGAAGATTTGTAGATTGGGTAGGTAGGCATCCTAACGTACTATCGGGTTGTAAACACTTATTCTTCTATAATAGAGCTAAGTAAACAATGAATAGAGCTGTGTGCAAAAGCCTACAATATTTAACAAGCATGTCACAGATACTTTAGATAAGAATGTTGTTTATACATACTTCCAACAAAACCTGGTTCCAGATGAACATGTCAACAGTTTGAGTAAAGTCAAGGTTTGTCATGTGTTTTCTTGATAATTTGAGGTATTTCTAATCACTCCATCAATGACGTTTCGAAACAAGAATTCGTGTAGTTCCATGGAATCAAATTAGTTTGTTCAAATTTCATTTTGTTTTGTAAAGTTGAAAAATACCAAAATTGCAAAAACAGGAATGATAGGGCACGTTTTGAGTATGCCACATAAAATCCCTGTATATATGGACTCGCATTATGTCCGGCAACAATAAGAAAGAATAGAGCGCAGTTAACTGAAAAGACGCCGAAACTAAAATAAATGATAGTCAAAGTTGTAATTAAAATGTTGCTTATTATTGTTTGATCACGATAAACTGTGCTTTATTTCACTTCTAAGAGCAATACTGCAACGATTCCTTGAAGGTCGTGTTAGCAGGACATCTTTGCAGTGCTACCACGTAACTGCCATTGACCACATAGCACTGGTAGAAGCTCGTTGGGTCATTGGAATTCTCGAAGTTGCCCTGACCGGCGCACTGGTAGACACAGCTGTTGGAAGTCATGCTGAAGGTAGCTCTGTCGGGACACTTCATGATGTACGACGTTGTTACGCCATTGGCAACTACACAAAGCGCAAAGTACTGTCTGGAGTTTCCGTAGTAGACGAACCCACTGGTAGTCCCACAGGTCACACGGACACACTGATCAACTTGATCCGATCGACACCATTTCGTGGTAAGATTGAAGTGATACCCCGGTGGGCACTGGTATACGTCGGAATTTTGTTGTAAGTTGCGGCAAACGTGGTACACTTTACAGTTGGCTGGATCTGAAAGAAAAATCTTCATGATAATCATCCAATATTCCACGCATTCTGAAACTTACCAGGAAGAACGCCAAGCGCCGGACAGACTATCGAACTTACTTGGGCCCCACCAGTAGCTCCACAACCCACCGCTGGTAAATTCGAACATCTTGCTTCCACATTTCCTGGATTGCAGTACGGATTGGATCCCGGGCAAGCCACTTCTGCGATTGCATTTCCTCCGAAGCAAAGCGATTGCGACGAACAGCTGCTGCAGATTGAGGTCTTCCCGGTTCCATCCGAGCAGTTTCCGGGAGTAAATGTGCGAAGCAGCGAACTGCGATTCAATCTTACACCAGGAACATCTATCTGGGCTTGGGTGATGTAAAGCAAGTGACAGATGAATACCAGGACAGGAAGACAGTGCATTGTGGAGCAGCTAATGGACGATGCATTTTGTCCATGAATTCGATTCCGGGTTTTATACGATACTGATAAACATGTGCGGCGAAGATTTTCTTAGAACTGCAAGTTTTCTGGAATTGCAAACTACTTAATCCTTCGTGTCAAGATAAATGGAGGAGGCAACGGTTGGATTGAAAAACTATTCTGCTTTTTCTTAACAATGCCTACATCACAAATGAATAAAATCTCGATTGTTGACTGCGAGTGTTTTATAATCTGTACTGAGAAAACAGTGTTCATTATTATAATTAGACAAGGTAATCCAATTGTTATAACAAACGTTCGAACGAAAATTTCTTCAGTGAAATTTTGTAGCTATGGCTAAAACTACATTGTAATCGTCAAACTCCTATCATTTCGAGTGCAATTTAAATATTTTGGGAAACAAAATATGAAAAAATAGCATTATTTTGACCGTTTGTGCTGCTTTTCCCCGAATGTCGGTTCCCCGATTACCCCGTTTCCCCGAACACCATTTTGAAAGTATGAGACTTTTCAATAAAATGACCATAAAGGGATAAATTTATACCTGAGACTCGCGATATAGCTCTCTTTTATACAAATTTAGTTTCTTTAGTAATCTCAACCAATTTTTAACACGATTTTTACTTTACTTTTTTACTGAGAGTAAAAGGATGGTGCAAATTTGGCGATAAAAGATCAATCACTAGAATAGCCAAGTGTCAAAGAACGGTAGAATATTATTAAAATTTTTTAAAGCGATACCTTTAGTAGAATGATAAAGGATACCAACATAAAATTTGTTCATTAAAATTAGGATTTTTGTTATGCAAAAAATTATGCTTAACTTTGACGAACAGTTTTTCTTAGGAGTTTTTGGAAAAACTATTTAGTTCTTCAACCAAAAGCATATCCTAGATTTTTTTTTCATAACATTGTAGAATAATAGTTGAACAATACACAGAAAACCGATTGCAATTTTTCAATAAATAAAAAAGATATAGCAAAAACAAAGTGTCCACTTTATAAAATGAACAGTCCTTATGGAACGTTTTGTGAAAAGGCCTTTTCGCATCGGCGAATGAGGTGACAACAGTCGATTTGGATGGATGAACCTTCACTGCAATCTCACAATCGATCCAGATTGACAAATCAAGCGTCTGCTAGAGTAAGGGCGTAAGCTGTATGATCGATTTCTCTTCATCGATTCCCTCTCTTGTGAATAAATGTAACAAGAAGCGGATTTGTTAGCATTTTTTCACTTTGGGACGCTAGGTAGCGATGCAATCTTGTGTCCTGAGGTGAAAAAATACCGACAAACCCGCTTTTGTCACCCTCATTCGCAGAAGAGAAATCGATCATGCGACTTACGCCCTTGTTCTAACACACGCTTGAAATATTGCATACAAGTGATGTTTTTGTGTAAGAATTCTCGGTATGTCTTAATTTTTTGAAAGCTTTTGTATCAAAATAAAAAAAATAACAACTACCGAAAGCTAAACATTACATATATTTTGCAATTGGATTAAATGGCTTGAAGAATGAGTTTTTACTATGGGATAATAAGTTTGTGCTTACATTACAGCACTAGCGTATTTGGAACATATCTCAAAATGTCTCCATAGTAATGTCCATATAAACCTACATTGTCTTTGGGCCACCTTCAAATCACCACCTAGAAAGCTGAAAATTTCACAGAAAACTATTTTTATGGTAAGGATGGTAAGAAATATATGGGAGATTGGATTCTCAAATATTTTCAAATTTTGAACCACCCTAATTATCACAGGCTTAATTCACAAATGATTTGATGTTCTTAGTTCATCAAATCATTCAAGACTTTAGAACCGAACATGGATCCACTTGAGTATGTTTTGAAATAGAGAAATACTCATGGATCTCTTAAATTTTATCATTTGAACTTAAAATTATTTGTTACTCTTTGAATAGTTTGATAGGGTGATTTGAATATCCGTTACACTCCACACTGAAACTGCACGTCGTTCAAATTTGTATTGAAATAACTATGGGGAAATCAAACAATTAATTCATTCGGTCATAGTGTTTTCTCATGTGATCTTGAGGGTTAGATAGTATTTCTCAAAAAAAAAAAGTGTAATCTTGGAAAAATACCTTTACCTGAAGCTATACAACAATAGTTGCCATGATAATCTAATAGGTCATCCATTAATTACGTAAGAAGTAATGGTCTGAGATTTCAGATCTTTATTATTACTTTATACCCTGGCCAATTTTCCGACAAACTTATAAGCGTTTTCTTCACCACCGCTTAGGCCTTAAACCTGGTTTAATCGTATGGGTAAACGTGGTTTACGGCTTAAGCTAAGGTGAAGAAATCGGCCCTTAGAAGTTTAAATTAGAAGATCAACATTATTTGCAAGTTATTTGGAAGTTTGTACATCGGAATAATTATTATTTTTACTTAACGTTACAATAAGTTACACACACAAGTTGAAGTTTTCAGAAATTTTCCAAAGAGGTCCGTAAACTCACATGTTGGAATACGGCGTTGGTGAACAGTAGACCTGTTCATATTTGAAAAATGTCTTTAAATCTTCCGGTCAAGCAGTATTCCGAATTCTCATGCTAAGAACAATGTCTGGTCAAATTTTAAGCTCATCTAATAGAGATTTCACTACCCTTCAAGTTGAAAATGTGTTTTTAGGCTTATTTTAAGGTTTGAAAAATCATAACTCAATACTCATGAATCAAAATCACTTGCTATTGCCACCTATTGAAAGCTAATTATATTCTGTTAAAGTTTGTCGAACACGCCAATAAGATTAAATTAAGTTTATAAAATTGTGTGATTGAAATTTGTTCTCCACGGTATCCAGAAATCACGGTTTTCTGAATAAGTATGCTACAAAAAACACACATTAGCATTATTTTTCCAGGCCCTAGTCAGCGGGAAACAAACATATTAAATCTATGAAATCATTAACCATTAACAGCTTACATGTTGCTTTAGGAAATAAATTACAAAAAATACCCAAAGATCGAACAACTCATCCCAACCTGATGATAGTTAAATCGTGCATGACACATGTACCGTAAAATCGGGTGTAATTGATCAGAAGGGAGAAATTGATCAACGTATCACACGATTTTATTTATTCCTAATGAAGCACAAATATCAATGTAAGCTGCAGTAAATGAACGTTTTTTGTCGTAGCTATTGTCGAATTGTGTGTTGTGAAGTTTTTTGCGTTAAAGAATGATTATTGCTATGGAAATAATGTAAAATTTCAAAATCATGTACGGTGCAGTATTGACAAACATCTATAAACTTCTATTTCTAAGCAAGGATTTGAACATGGTATAAACCTGAAAGTTTGTGAGGATGCTTAATATATATCCCCAAACCAGATTGCATCACCAAAACTCGTACCAATTCGCTCATATGGTTGAAATAATTGAATTTCTGGTAGATATAATTGAATTCCTTAGGAAATTGCATACATTTAGGCGTTTTTCGAGTAATTGTTGAAATTTAACTATGCATTATTTATATAAACATGGCATTGTTAAGAATTTGACAAGCAGATTCGGATTCAAAGAGCTCAAATCTATCATGTAGATTTGGTTTGAAAGCTAACAATTATGGCATTGACAAGTGATCAATTTCACCCCGAAATGAGATCCCCTGATTTTTTATTTTAGAGATATTTATTAACACTAAAATGACATTTGTTAGAAAATTTCAGTGCATGAGTCGATGAGGCTCACCTTCGCACTTGTTTTCCTGCATTTAGTTTTTTGGCATTGTTATTGTTATAGAAAACAGACTAGAAAAACCGTTAAAAATGATCAATTTCACCCGAAATTACGGTACCGTCGAATGAATTTTTATTTCGACATGAAAAATCAAAATATTGGTTGACTGAGGAACTTCCTGATATTTGAATAGGTCTAGTGAACAGTGTAAGAAATTGTGCGAAGTTCCATAGCAATTGAACTGTTGCTCATGTGATGTGTAAGAATAAGGTCATTAGATAGTTTGCAACGTGTTATGAAAATCATATAATGTTTATGGAAGACCCATAAAATTCATAATAATACAAAAGAATCCAATAAGCGTATGTAGCTTTCATTTATTGACTGTATAATATACAACTAACTGCCCAAAACTTTTATTGCTCGAGTGGAGTCAGCGTAGTGGTCGTCTTTGGTGTAACACAAACGCGTAAATCCTTGTCGTAGTTCTTTCCACTAGGGCAGGTCTGGGTCGTGAAAGTCAGCACCGCTCCAGAGTAATAGCACTGGTAGTACTTGGCAGGGTCCATGTGCGCATAGTTACCGGTTCCTGGACATTTGAACAAGCAGCTGTTTCCATCGAAGTTGCAGTTGTCGGGACATTTGAGCACTTGAATGCTCTTTGCAACATCGTTCTCGAACTGACAGAAGGCGTAATACTTCTTGCTAGTGCCATAGCTGACGAAAATTTTGTTCGGGTCGCACTTCACCGTAACGCAATCTGCGGCGTAGATCTTCTGCTTGCAGAGAGTGGTTTCCGCATTGTACACATAGTTGGGTGGGCACTCGTAAACTGAAGATTCCTGATCGACTCCTTCGCAGTAGTGGTAGATCTGACAAACTTTAGGATCCGGGTAGAATCCAACTCCGGTACAAGTTACTCCAGAAGGCGTACATCCTGAAGCACTGTCGTAAGAAGCAGAGCATGCACCGTTGACACAGAAAGGAGTGGATGGAGTCGCCGCAGTGCAGTTCTTCGTGCTTTGTGTTGAACCCAAGCAAACCAGTACGTTATTACAGTCCTTACATGTGGTATAAACGCTGACTAAGTCGCAGGTTGGTTCAGTAGCTGCTGCAAATGCTACAAAAGATCCTTCCGATGAGCTTTTCAGCAACTTTCCGGGTACTTCGACCGCGGCAGTTGAGAGCTGGATCAGTGCACAGACAAGTAGAATACGTTTGTAAGCCATTTTTGAAAGTAACTGAATGATCGAGAGGACTGATGAGAGTTTTTATACTATTTTCTTTCAGTGCTTTGCCAACGCGTAGAAGTTTTAATGTCAAGTGCAATTCAAATTGGGGGGACAGGAAGATTTGATATCTTAGAGATAACAGTGATTTTTGGCAAATAATGCAAAACTTTCAAGGCCATTGCGTAGCCGACGGTGGAAATATTTCCGCAAACAAGATAGCAGATTATCACGCGTTTTGGACTCCTGCAGCGTGTCGTGAAAGAGGGGTAATTGAATAAGGTCGAATGTTAGATGTTCGAATAAGCAATACAGTCAACTCTCCTTAACTCGATATTGAAGGGACCATCGAGTTAGGGAGGTATCGACTTACAGAACACAAAACCAGTGCAACTGCGATCCAAGGAACTATCGAGTTAGCCATGAAAACCAACTTTTACTATGGTTCTCTAACTCGATATCGAGATACGGAATATCGAGTAAGGGAGAGTGTCATGTTTTTGAGAAAGATTTATTGCTTAGCTCTCAAATGCCTAGAAATATATTAGCTATGATTTCTCTTTTATTTGTTACCCTAACCTTTGCGTCCCTGACCTATTTTCTTGACCAAATTTTCGTGATTTTTCAGCTTTAATATCCTAAATTTTCAGCCGGTGTCAATGAAATTTTAACATAAAACCACAAAACTATTCAAATTTTATGATCTGTACTGGGAGCCCAAGTCGGACGGTGCGTTCCGGATTTATTCGGACGTCAAGTGGAGTCTTTTCGAAGGTCAATTGAGACATTTTCATAATTATTTTGCACACTACAGTGTTTGTAACTGAACCATAAACCAGTAGGGTGGAGCTTATATTTCAAAATCTTTCTTAGTCAAAATTTACAAGTTGGCAAATTATCATCGGTATCAAAATAACATCCTGTGAATAAATGAGCATTTTTGGAAAAGTTTAAGAGGTGGCACAAAGGGCGTAAGTGCAATTTTTCGATTTTAGCATATTTTCAACATATTTTGTATGCTTTTCAAGTTGTTTTGATGATTTTAGAACTCTCTAGGGCAAAAAATCACCTCAAAATTGTAATATCTCTATAATGAGATAATTGGTATAACGTCCTCTAAGAAACCCATTTTAGGGCCGTTTTATTTATTTTCATTTAGGGTTTTGTTCTACTTCATCGTAAGCGCTACTATTCGTCGTATCAAACTTTAAATATTCCACTACGGCGGATATTCAAACTTACCTGCAACATAGATTCATTATCCAAGTGTAATTTTGTGAAAGCTGATATGGTTTGTACACTTCCACACCAAAAATGCAATAAAACTACTGTATTTCGGTAAATAACTTCAGTTCAATTATCCACTTCGCACTTTTCCACCGAAATTGCATGGACGAACACGATTTGAGAAAAATGCTTAGCGATCAACTGATCCACACCACTTTCCAACAGTGATGGAAAGTGGCGAACAGTTCTGCTGAACTGGAACAAAAACAAAACCAAACGCTCCCGAGCGTCAGAGTGCTGGTTTACTCGCATCTGTCGTGCTCCCGAGTAACCGAAGCTAAAAGTGATTCGCGAACGAGTTCAGAGCTGCTCAGAGTCATATTGTGCTTTTGGGAAAAAAGCTGCTTCCCCTCCGAGATTTATGGTTTCCAAGGGTTTTTGACTACAAACTAGTAGTTTACTGTCGATTTGATGGTTATATAATTAATTTGTCTGTCAAATCCATAATTAATCACACTTTGCTCGGTTAATTGTGTTCATATGTTTGGGCTGAATTTTGATGACGAATAATTAATTTTAAAGGAAATTAGTATATTCCATCATGCTGAAGGAATGGAGGGAGATGCCCGTAGATCTATATATTCTAGTCAAACATTTTATTATAGCGTTTATATGTTGTGTTTTAACCACTCAATACACACAATGACCCGTAAGTTGTGAGACGAATCTGGAAACTGATTGCAACGGAGTTGAAAACGATACGACGGATTGAGAATACGGTAAGATGCATTTTATTTGCATTATTTCCAAAAAGAGATCAAGATTTATCAAAATGTTATTGTACAATGCTAAAGCCGTTTTGAGAAAGAATTGTTTGGCATCGGTTTGTATCAACATCATTCACTGCAATACTGGGGAAATTGCAGTTCTCACTGATCAATGCTTAATACGATGGCTACTAGCACATCAGCCTATTTTTATTTTTATTTTTTATTTCTTTATTAGTATCCTTCCAAACATTATATTCATTTTTTTATATTTAGGTGCTCTGTGTAAGACAACACTATCATCCTAATTTGGTAAAACAAATCAAAGATTTTATTAACTTTTTGTTAACAATATATTACATTTCATTTGCCGTAGCAGTTCAGATTTTTCACAGGTGAATTGATTTCACCTGCTTATAAGATATAAAAAAACATGTTTTTAATTTACTAAACCTAACTTAACCTAAATATATATGGCCTGAAAATTTGTTTGAATTACAAAAGCTTGTTCTTAAAACAAAGTTTTGATTTTCTATGAATAAGGGGATAGAGACATTTTACATATTTATTACATTTGGCTTGCATGCCTTCAACGTGATTTTTGAGTGTTAAATTCTCATCTAGCTTGGGCCCTAGATACGTAATTTGACCATTTTTTTTTGGAATTTTTGGCCCTTTTTTGTTTGGTTGAATGACTGCTTTGAACCTGATGGCGGAATACGGTTGAATTACAAAAGAATGGAAGAGAGAAAAGGAGAGGAAGAAAGAGAGATAAAAAACGGGAGTTGATTGTGTCAACATTAGTGCAAGCATTGACTATGTTGACGGTTTAACATCGTTTCAATTTTTACCGCTATAAATGCCAAGGAAGCTCTTCAAAAACTTTCGAAAAGATTCCAAAATCAAATGCATCGGTGTATTTGTGGGCTTCGTGGTCGTGCGGTTAGTTTTACCAAGCATTTAGCCGCATCGTGTCAAGAAGTGTGGGTTCGATTCCCGCTTCAGTCCGAAAACTTTTCGTCAGGAACGTTTTCCGATTGTGCCACTGGGCGTTGCATGCTAGTCCGTTGTCTAGTGTGGTGCTTCTTTCAAAGGACATAACCGTCCACTGGAAGCATTAACGTGTAGAAAAAAAAAGTTAGTTTCACAGTTCCCCGAAAGTGCGTGAGGTTTTGTGTTTTTTTCTTCTACCAACACCGTGCGCTCAAACATACCATCAGAAAAAGTGCAAGAATTGCAGTACAGAATGTCAGAACCACGGCATTAAATTTAACAAAGCAGGCTCTTTACTGATCTAAATATCAAGTTTGTTTGTAAACATGTGACGTCACTGCTATCGTACCATATACCTTCCGGACCACTAGATCATTTTTTTCGCAAATTTGTTCGAGCTGGATAGGAATGACGTCGTCAAGTAGCTGTCAGTTTTCGGAATATATCACCTTCTTACCCAGACAACCAGAAGTCGCAAAAAAGTTCACGTTTATTCATACAAATTACGTCAAACCCGCAAAACATGGTTGATAAAATCGTCAGATTGATGAGCTTCCTCGCATAAAACGCTTTTTTCTGAGTTCATTTGTACATTTTGTTTCGTCCCGTACATTCGTGCGATGTAAGTCGAATCAATCCGTAGCAGCTGTCAAATCATCATTTATTATCATAAGATAAGTCGCATAAGAGGACAGGTTAGATCGGTGGAAAATTAATACCCTCGCATTGTATGCTATTATTCATCACATAATATACGCACGTATATCCACTTTTGTACGTAGAAGGCCTTTTCGCGACATCTTATAAGTGAATTTTTGCACATATGAAGCCTCCAGGTGATTTCGTTATACCGTAAAACGGGGTGACTTTGATAATGCGGGTAACTTTGATAGTTAGTAACCCACCGCATACTAAATGAAATATCATAATTTCTGTTAATCAGTTAAGCAAAACGAATGCAAAACTAAAGAATATTAGTATGACACTTCATGTAAGAGCGGTTTTCATTTAAATCAAGAACATTTTAGGCTTTTTATACGAATTTAAAAAACTTACACAATTTTAGCATTTTCAAAACGCTTACAAACAATCTGTTCTACGATCACTATTTGATGTAGTTTTGAATAGTTGGCCACTTATCTTTGATAGCCTAGTTATCATAGAACTTGAATACGGTCTCAAATCTCTTAGCGAAAAGCATATTCACAAACTGGGACCATTTTTGTAATCTAAGTCAGAAATTTCCATATAACGTTAAACGCCTAGAGGTATGCAATGCCCTACAAATGTTCGTTATTCATTCAATTTTGTTCGAATCATACTCCATTATCAAAGTTACCCCAAAACAGAAAACCAACTTTCGATTATATGAAAAATTATATATCCATTCAAAATGAATCTTTTGCCAATTTATCGACTGTAATCGATAGCTAGGATGCCAGTACTTGTTTTGAAAATATAAATTGTAAATCTTTGAAACAGCATGCAAAAATATTTAAGTTTTCTTCGAAAAAACTATCAAAGTTACTCCGTTTTACGGTACGTACATTTTGGTTGTCTGGGTCAAAACTAAATTCTGGGAGAAAACGTGTATGGGGCTCTGCACAAAAATCATTCGCTCTCTTTCACACCTTTATGAAGTAAGTAAACAACAAGGCCAGTAAACGTCAAAAACTTATACAAAATCAAAACAATGCAGAGCCCCATTCCGTTGCAGCAGGAAATACAATCCATCCGATATACAGTCGGGTCTCTTATTAAACGCATTCCTATAACGTGCACTCCTATTACGCTCACTCCTATAAGACACACCCGAACGTTATAAGAGACCCAGGGCTTATGGGATTTCATCACTTTGGGGGTGTCGTTGAATATCTCGTATGCCAAAAGAGATAGCACAGTACTGTCTTCGGCGAAGTTTCAGTGCTAAGTACGATCTACCTTTAGGAGTTGAGGATCATCCTTTTAGTTGAGAACTTGGCCGGTAGGGGCGCTTTTTCTGATTTGCACTATATGAACCATGAGGGATAAGAATGCAAAATTTTGTATCATATGATATCTCTAGATCCTGATGTTTTGGAAGGTTGGTGTCTTCGGAAGAGTTGTTCAGTAGCTCAAGGGCTGACATGCGGTGGTCATTCTGATACGGAATCACGCCACCAGGCGGCGCTAGTGGACATGGAATTTTTGTTTTGCGCATTGCTCAGTAGGCTGACCACTTAGAAAGATGGCGTCTTCGGCAAAGTTGCTCAGTATCACTAAGACTAACATTATTTGAGCCGAAAGTTTCGAAATTTTGCCACTAGGCGGCGCTAGTGAGCAATGATTTTTTGTTTTGCGCATAGCTGAGCAGCCTGACCACTTAGAACGATGGCGTCTTCGGCAAAGTTGCTCATTATCACAAGGAATAACATTATTTGAGCCCAAAGTTTCGAAATTTTGCCACTAGGCGGCGCTAGTGAGCAAAGAATTTTTTTTTGCGCATAGCTGAGTAGCCTGACCACTTAGAAAGATGGCGTCTTCGGCAAAGTTGCTCATTATCACTAAGACTAACATTATTTCAGCCCAAAGTTTCGAAGTTTTGCCACTAGGCGGCACTAGTGAGCAACGATTTTTTGTTTTGCGCATAGCTGAGTAGCCTGACCACTTAGAGAGATGGCGTCTTCGGCAAAGTTGCTCATTATCACAGGGACTAACATTATTTGAGCCCATAGTTTCGAAATTTTGCCACTAGGCGGCGCTAGTGAGCAAAGAATTTTTGTTTTGCGCATAGCTGAGTAGCCTGACCACTTAGAAAGATGGCGTCTTCGGCAAAGTTGCTCAGTATCACAAGGATTAACATTATTTGAGCCGAAAGTTTCGAAATTTTGCCACTAGGCGACGCTAGTGAGCAAACATATTTTGTTTTGCGCATAGCTGAGTAACCTAACCACTTAGAAAGATGACGTCTTCGGCAAAGTTGCTCATTATCACAGGGACTAACATTATTTGAGCCGAAAGTTTAGAAATTTTGCCACTGGGCGGCGCTAGTGAGCAAATAATTTTTGTTTTGCGCATAGCTGAGTAGCCTGACCACTTAGAAAGATGGCGTCTTCGGCAAAGTTGCTCAGTATCACGAGGACTAACATTATTTGAGCCGAAAGTTTGGAAATTTTGCCACTAGGTGGCGCTAGTGAGCAATATTTTTTTGTTTTCGCATAGCTGAGTAGCCTGACCACTTAGAAAGATGGCGTCTTCGGCAAAGTTGCTCATTATCACAAGCACTAACATTATTTGAGCCCAAAGTTTCGAAATTTTGCTACTGGGCGGCGCTAGTGAGCAAACAATTTTTGTTTTGCGCATAGCTGAGTAGCCTGACCACTTAGAAAGATGGCGTCTTCGGCAAAGTTGCTCAGTATCACAAGGACTAACATTATTTGAGCCGAAAGTTTCGAAATTTTGCCACTAGGCGGTGCTAGTGAGCAATAATTTTTTGTTTTGCGCATAGCTGAGTAGCCTGACCACTTAGAAAGATGGCGTCTTCGGCAAAGTTGCTCATTATCACAGGGACTAACACTATTTGAGCCCAAAGTTTAGAAATTTTGCCACTGGGCGGCGCTAGTGAGCAAAGAATTTTTGTTTTGCGCATAGCTGAGTAGATTGACCACTTAGAAAGATGGCGTCTTCGGCAAAGTTGCTCAGTATCACGAGGACTAACATTATTTGAGCCGAAAGTTTCGAAATTTTGCCACTAGGCGGCGCTAGTGAGCAAATATTTTTTGTTTTGTGGATTGCTCAGTATCCTGACCAAAGTTGTTCAGTATGACGAGGGCTATCGATTTTTCTGGCATTGTCACGTTTAAATAAAAGTGCCTAGAGAAAAATACATACATTATATTTACATTCGAATAAATGGGTGGCTAGTTTCCTAGTATTTTCGACGGATTTGGAGAATTTTTGTTCAATTTTTTGATATGAGAAAGAGCGAGGATCCGTGTACTACTTAAATGTGTGATCGTTAGCTATTTATATGAACCAAAGAAAAAATATGTTTTTTTATTTTTATTTCGTCATTGCAAGAACTCCACATTTTCCAAGATATGGATTGAATAGAAATGAAGTTAGGTTGGAATGTCAGTCATTACTTATAAATTGGGAAATCAATTCGCTAATAATCTTAATGATATAACTAGGACTGGCCTTATCTCTTCAGTTACACAACACTCTTGTTTGAATATTTTTATAATATAAACCTTATTTTTCATAACTGTAATTCAATTCTATAAAAAAAACTTCTCCCGATTTCTTCGTATATATAATACAGTAATGACCCGATTTTGTCTGCCCCCGATTTTGTCTACCCCCGATTTTAGCACCTATTTAGACCCGATTTTGTCTACCCCCGATATTAACACCCTTTTGACCCGATTTTGTCAACCTTCAAAAAATACATTATTTTAATGTGGAAATATTAGGTACAACCATATTGTAAAAAGTAAAGTGTGACATTGGCCACGTCTAAACGATCATCCAAAGTATGAATTCACTTTGTATCACAGTTGTCACAGAATGCAGTTACGTTAGGGATCTTGTATGTTATTACGGTTCATACAAAAATATGAAAAAAACGCTGTAAACATCAACAAAAACATTAAACGATGTCTATGGATGAGAAAAAATATAAAAAAGTATTCGAATTTTTTTTTCCCGAATTTAGCTTTTTCCCGTTTAAGTCAACCCTAAATGCAACATGGGGTTGACAAAATCGGGACATTACTGTATCTAGAAACTCTCGGCTCAAATAATGTTAGTGCTTGTGGTACTAGGCAACTTTTCTGAAAACTTTTTTTTTTCTAAATGATCAGGCTACTGAGCAATCCGCAAAACAAAAATTATTTGCTCACTAGCGCTGCCTAGTGGCAAAATTTCGAAACTTTCGGCTCAAATAATGTTAATCCTTGTGATACTGAGCAACTTTGCCGAAGACGCCATCTTTCTAAGTGGTCAAGCTACTGAGCTATCCGCGAAACAAAAATTATTTGCTCACTAGCGCCACCTAGTGGCAAAATTTCGAAACTTTAGGCTCAAATAATGTTAGCCCATGTGATACTGAGCAACTTTGCCGAAGACGTCATCTCTCTAAGTGGTCAAGCTACTTAGCTATCCGCGAAACAAAAATTATTTGCTCACTAGCGCCACCTAGTGGCAAAATTTCGAAACTTTAGGCTCAAATAATGTTAATCCTTGTGATATTGAGCAACTTTGCCGAAGACGCCATCTTGCTAAGTGGTCAGGCTACTGAGCTATGCGCAAAACAAAAATTCTTTTCTCACTAGCGCCGCCTAGTGGCAAAATTTCCAAACTTTAGGCTCAAATAATGTTAGCCCTTGTGATACTGAGCAACTTTGCCGAAGACGCCATCTTTCTAAGTGGTCAGGCTACTGAGCTATGCGCAAAACAAAAATTCCATGTCCACTAGCGCCGCCTGGTGGCATAATTCCGTATCAGAATGACCACCGCATGTCAGCCCTTGAGCTACTGAACAACTCTTCCGAAGACACCAACCTTCCAAAACATCAGGATCTAGAGATATCATATGATACAAAATTTTGCATTCTTATCCCTCATAGTTCATATAGTGCAAATCAGAAAAAGCGCCCCTACCGGCCAAGTTCTCAACTAAAAGGATGATCCTCAACTCCTAAAGGTAGATCGTACTTAGCACTGAAACTTCGCCGAAGACAGTACTGCGCTATCTCTTTTGGCATACGAGATATTCAACAACACCCCCAAAATGATGAAATCCCATAAGCTCTGGGTCTCCTATAACGTAGATTCCTATTACGCCCCCCAACCATGTGTCTAATAGGAGACCTGACTGTATTGAGAAATTACACTCACAGTGGAAAAGCCTTCTCAAATCGAATGGGCGAGATAACTCCATCCAAGTCAAGAAGTTTTCTACTCACTTAGACGGTATATTCGATTTGGCCCTGATGCTTCCCTTCAAATAGAAAAGATTATTAAGCGAACTAAGAATGAGTTCAGTTTCTGGAAAACCAGAGTGTTTAATATCGACTTTTCCATTTTATAGCTATAGCTAACGGAATGATATTAACCTCGCTCATCTCTCTTCTCTCACCAAACCACGTCTTCGGCTACTGGACACGATTGTTTGTCCGATATAGTTAGTTATCCGTAGCCCGTCGACACCTAGTGTTACCATTGTGAGACGTATCACACCAGTTGCCGTATGTTGGATTCAGACGGTCTGCGCATAAAAGCCATTGTGCCCATAAAACCCTGGAGTGGCCAACATTAACTGTCCTGCGCGTTCTGCCTTACCTTCATCGACCGACGAGTGAGATAGGACCATTTTTTCCACAATTGATCCCTGCTGCAGCTAAGGAAGTACAGATTCAGGTGAGCACCTGCCTCAACACAGAGGAATAAGCAAGAGTGTAAAGCCGTTATTGGTGGTTTTTACAAAAACTATGGTAAACTTCATGCGAAGAAAAACAAGAAGAGATCTCGAGTGACGTTGAAAGTGATGGCAGATAAATCAGCAAAACAAGGTAATTAGTTTTATCCATTCAGTTTTTCCAAATACAATTGAAACATTGATAATTACATACATTCTCGTACATTCTAAACGCAGATTCCGTATATGAAAATGTGGCGAGACATTGGCAGCAAAAGTGATCGAGACATTCAAACCCGACGATGGCCTTACCGTGCATTGGGATTAAAAAATCATGGAGATGCTCACGGGTAATGAAAAAGTAGATCGACAGGCAATAGTAGTTACCGGTGTTACAACAAATCAGCTATTTGGAGCTCCAGCGTTGGATAATGGTACTGATAAAGCGATCACAGAATGTATTTTCCAACAATTGATCACTACGAATGCTCAAAACAAAGTTAAAGCAATGTCTTCCAATGCAATGTATTTCAAAACTGGTACCGTAAAACGGGGTAACTTTGATAGTTTTTTCGAAGAAAACTTGAATATTTATACATGCTGTTTCGAAGAATTCTAATTTATATTTTTAAAACAAGTTTTCATCCTAACTATCGATTGCAGTTGATAGATTGTCAAAAGATTTATTCTGAATGGATATATAATTTTTCATATAATCGAAAGTCGGTTTTCTGCTTTGGGGTAACTTTGATAATGGAGTACAAATCGAACAAAATTGAATGAATTACGGAACATTTATAGGGCGTTGCATACCTCTAGGCGTTTAACGCTATATGTAAATTTCTGACTTCGATTACAAAAATGGTCCCAGTTTGTAAAAATGGTTTTCGCTAAGAGATTTGAGATCGAATTCATGTTCTTCTAGAACTAGGCTGTCAAGAATAAGTGACGAACTTCATCAAATAGTGGTCGTAGAACAGATTGTTCGAGAGCGTTTCAAAAATGCTAAAATCTCACAAATATTCAATATTTGCATATAAATCATCAAATGTACTTGATTCCCACGAAAAAAGCTTTGACATGAAGTGTCGTACTAATACTCTTTACTTTTGTATTCGTTTTGCTTAACTGATTAACAGAAACTTTGTTATTTCGTTTAGTATGTTGTGGGTCTCGCACTATCAAAGTTACTCGCATTATCAAAGTTACCCCGTTTTACGGTAGTCCATAATTTGAAATTATTGATTAATTTTGTTTTTACTAAATATCTTATTTTATAGGATGGATAAATGGTGCAGCAACACTGCTGGAGAGTATGCTGCAGAGACATTTGCTAAGGCTTCCCTGCCTATCGTCATCATATTTTGGAACTTACCCTCGAGGCTGTTTACTATTCAATCATGGGACCATCGACGAGCCCTGACATCAAAATTTTAAAGCTGTTCCAACAGCAATGGTCCGATATTAATCAGTCAGGATTCAGCCTCCCAACTTCTTACCCTTCTGTGTTGAATCCTGAACGTAGAGCAAAAATTATTGGTTTTGCTGAAAATGAAATTGTGGTAAATAACTTGATTTAGTCATTTGATAAGCTTGTTGATAATTATCCCTTTATAGTCTAAGCAGCCTCCTGACGATTACTTAGAGCTACTCGAACTAACGGTGATTTTTCTTGGAGGTGGCAAAGATAAAAACATCCAGTTCAGGAAGCCAGGACCAATGCATGCTGCAAGATGGATGTCATGAGCTATGTACACAGCATAAAAGTTTTCTTGTTCCGATTACGGTTTAAACTGAATCGCATAGAAATCGCAGGGCTTTATGATGTATGTACTTTTGTTGTTTTTGCATATTGTGTCGCCAGCACTAAATTGAAGTTCAGAAGTCCAGACTTCCGACTTCCGAAGTTTTTTGACACTTGAACTTGGCAGCTATGTTATGATGAGAATGAACTTGTTTTGGTTAGCAGAAAAGGGAAGTGAAGTCCGATTACAGTGCGCCGCCAACAGGCCTACGAATAAAACGGAATCTATAGAAAAACAGCGAAAGCAGGTGATTGATATTCTAAGTGGGAGAATGAGGGAATGGCTGGTGGACCTTTACCGCCGTGAACCTGTCCTGTTCCTTGGAGAAGCAAAGCAAAAGTTCCACAGAAAATTTTTCACAACCATTAAATAGTGTGTCATTCTACACGATGCTTTTGTTTAGATTTGCTAGGTGCAGTGTTCCGAGATCATATGATTTGAACAAAAAATACTATCTAAAGTAAGCAAAGTTGCCAGTTTACAAGTGACAATTTTTGTCTAAATGCACAATACATTGAATCATGGTTTTCAGCTGCTCGCCCAGCTGCTGCTCCACAATTGGACCTTTTTCTTGCTACCAGACTACACGAATTTAAATCTTCATTTGGCGACAGCAAACAGTGCACAGAAGAAGTTCTTTTCGCATATGTGGTACATCAGTGAGAGTTTGTTGGGCTTGCTATATTTGACGAGAGTCTTAGCGATATGGAACGCTATGAGTTAGAACAATCCTTTCAAATGCAGAATTTTGAGATCAACCCGAAAATAACTCGGAAGCGTGAAATATCTATCGATAAATTGGTGAAAACTACAATATCGCAGTTGGGAACCCCCAACACCTCATCACTTTTCAATATCCTTGGAATCGATAAAAGCTTCCTCGACATTCCCGTTGCTGCATGGAAAATCAACTCAAATTATATTCACGGAAAACGTATCGTGATCAAAACGCTGAAAGATAGATTAAACTCACCCAAGACTACTATGGATACGTTACTGAAAACGAAGGAAATGCCTTCATCAGTATTGCGGACGATAGAAACCAACCAGCCCATACTTTGAGGGAGGCTTGCCATTTACTTGCAGAAAAGCAACAAAACTACTGGTAAGGCTGGTATTGGGGCTGAACTCATAAAGATGGGCCCGACGTGGCTAGCCATATGTCTGCACCGGATGATAGGCACAATGGGTTCAGCTGATCAGCTAAGATTTCAGCTCTCTATCCCGGATTGTAATTCAACCCATCAGCCAAAAAAACGGCAGGTTCTGTCGATAATCGCCAGTTTATTCGATCCTTTCGGACTACTAGGTGCTATAATAACTACAGTCAAGATCATTATGCAGCTTTTGTGGAGGATCCGAAACGAAACTGGTGAAACACTGGACTGGTATCAGACAGTACCTCAGACGGTGGGTGAGTTCTGGGGAAAATATTACGAAGAGCTGCATCTGTTCAACAATATTCGTATAGATCGTTGTGTCATGATCCCGGAAGCAGTTTTGGTTGAGCTTCATTGCTTTTCCGACGCTTCAAATAAGGCATTCGGTAGATAAATAAATCCTTCCAAAACCACCATCGTACCTTTCACAAAACGTAGGAAGGTACAATTGAGAACCCTTCTCCTAAACGAAACACAACTGACTTGCTCAAAGGAAGCCAAATATCTTGGTGTCATACTTGACTCCAAGCTAAATTGGAATTCACATCTTCAAACAGTGGTGCAAAAAGGCCTCAATTCACTCTGGGTATGCTCCAGAGCACTTGGTAAGAAATGGGGCCTGAAACCAAGTATGATTATGTGGATCTATAAAACCATTGTTCGTCCTAGAACAACTTATGCTTCTCTTATCTGGTGGCCTAAAACAAAAGAGGTTATGGCAAGGGCAAAGTTAAACAAAATCCAACGTATTGCCTGTATAGCAATTACTGGTGCAGCACGCAGTACACCCACCTCTGCCTTAGACGCGATGCTTAATCTGCCCCGGCTGGATCAATTCATAGAGCTGGACGCTGAGAAAAGTGCGTTGAGGCTGAAACGAACAAAAACCCTACTATCAGGTGATCTTACGGGTCACCTCAGTATATTAAATGAATTTTCTATAAATCCAATTGTAGAAAAGTGTAGTGACAGGATGGAAATGGTAGTCAACTATGACATACCCTATAAGGTGATCATGTCTTCTCGTCAAGAATGGGAAGAAGGTGGACCCAACATCCCTCCAGGGTCTATTAAATTCTACACAGATGGTTCCAAAATGAATAATCTGGCAGGTTCTGGAGACTACGGACCCCGAACAAAAACCTCAATTCACTTAGGACAGTGGTCTACAGTATTTCAGGCAGAAATATATGCTATCTTAGAATGTGCGTTACTATGCCTGAAGAGGAAATACAGACACGCAAGTATATGTATTCTCTCCGACAGCCAAGCGGCTCTACAGGCGCTTAACACTTACACGTGTAACTCAAAACTAGTGTGGGAATGCATTCTAGCTTTGAAAAAACTAGCGCTCTGCAATCGAGTTAACCTATATTGGATCCCAGGGCATGCGGGTCTAGAGGGAAACGAAATTGCTGATGAGCTGGCCAGAAACGGATCTGCTAATAGGTTCACTGGCCCCGAGCCATTCTTCGGAATATCAGACAGTTTCTTAAAAATGGAATTGAACAACTGGCTGGTTAGCCAGACCTCATCAAACTGGGATGCATCTCCTAATACGAGTCAGTCAAAAAGGCTTTTAAATATAAACCCAAAGAAAACCCAACAACTAAGGACTGTTCATTTTATAAAGTGGACACTTTGGACATGCAATATCTTTTTAATTTATCAATGAAATCGAAATCGGTTTTCTGTACATCGTTCGACTAGTATTGTACAAAGCTGTGGTAATAAAAAAGTTACCAAAATAATACGATTTCACACTAATAAGGCACAACGTTTAGAACGGTCGATTTTTGCAGGTTATCAAAATCAAGGATTATTAAAAATCGGCAGGAAAATTCGACAATTTATATTTTTTATTTTCAAAAAATGGTTGTACATCATCAATTAGAAGCTTGCTAAAAAATATCAAGTTATTTTTGGAGAAGCAATTTTGCAGATATCATAAAATCGTTTTTTATCAATTTTTTTTTAAGAAAAATATCTTTAATTTAAATGGAACTGATATGAGTAGAATTTTAAGGTTTAAAGTACGTCCAGACGGAAGTAATAATATAGTATTTATATTAAAAATAACTTACGCCTTCATAGAGTTGCTGATTTAGTCCCCACGTCATATTTTAAGCACAATAGAAAAACAAATAATTTATTTTCAGAAGACCACTCAAAGCACAATGACAATCATCAAGATTGGGAACACTGCTTGAATTAAATCAAATTTATTTTGCATGTATTATTTTCAGAATGTGTTATTCTGAGACTACCTATCAACATATTTTGAGAAAAACGCTTACAGTTTGCTCTAGATCGATAAACATGCGTGTATTATTTTAAAAGTATGGGATTTTTCAATAAAACGACCATAACGAGTAAATTTGGTACCCAAGAATACGGTTCAAACTCAAGATTTTGCTTTTTTTTTATACATATATAGTTTCTTTAGTAATCTAAACAAGTTTTGAACACGCTTATTGCTTTACTTTTTTGCTGGTAGTAAAAAGATGGTGTATCAGCAAATTTGACCATAAGGAATAGATCACTAAAGTGACTCAGCGTCAGGAACTGATGGAATATTATTGATGTTTTTAAAAGCTCTACCTTAAGTTGAATAGTAAAGGATACCAACATACAATTTGTTCATTAAATTTAGGATTTTTTTCATGCGAAAAATAATGCTTAAACTTGACGAACAGTTTTTCTTAGAAGTTTTTGCAAAAACTATTTAGTTCTTCAACCGAAAGCATTTTGTAAGTTTCTGTATTTTCATAACATTGTAGAATAATAGTTGAACGATACACAGAAAACCGTTTACAATTTCATCAATAAATAAAAAAGATATAGCATAAACAAGGTGTCCACTTTATAAAATGAACAGTCCTTATTAGGTCTCAGCAAAAGGGATCTCAGTTTATACACTGGTCTAGTAACAGGACACTGCCCCAGCAGATACCATTTACAAAAGATCGGTGTTGTTCAAAACTCCAACTGTCGCTTCTGTGACGATGAGCGAGAAACATCAGAACACCTCATCTGCTATTGCAGTGCACAAATCCATCATAGGTCCAGGATAAGCCCTTATAATGATCGCAGCAAAGGATATCAGGATCGCAACCCCCCGCAATGTTATAGGCTTTATTAAGCTAATTGCACCAGACTGGGGGAATTCTCACACTCCAGCTTAGGACCATTATTTCTTAATAATAAGGTGTTCATGAGCTCAGAAGTACATAGATCATTTAGTGACATACATGTCACTGGATGATGTATGTACTTTACATACTGTAAAAGGGGATATCACAACAGTTCAAGTTAATTGGACGCAGTGAGGGGGGTCCCGTAGCCTCGAGGTTACGCTTTCGCTTCGCAAGCGGAAGGTCATGGGTTCGATTCACAATCCCCCCACACAAAAACTCCGTCCAGCCACCAGAAGACGCCGCACGAAGGACCGTGTATTGGGGAAGAACACATCCATCCTTCGTCAGTATCGGATGATGACTGAGACAACCTGACCCTCTTTGTAGGCTGTTGCCTCACACGACACTTAAACATGGTAAAATGAACCACCGCACACCAATGGACTTCGATATGGATATGGATTGGACCAATGACAACACTCTCATCTACCTGCTCGGTATGAGAGAAATAGCAATAAGAACTATAAATAGATTCTGTATATATGATACTCGGCATAGTAGTGGCCAAGTGCACGGAGTGCCTAACAAATAAAAGTAAGAAAAAAAAAATTGGACGCAGTGATTCAACACCCGACAAAGAAGGGGAATCCTCCAGTTTGATCACCTTATCTAAATTCTGCACAACCTTTTCGAAGCCATCAATGAGAGTATGCAAATCCGCAATTATAGATTTTGTCACACCCTTTAGTTTAAACTCAAATTTTGGGTGAATTACGTTTTCCGTGTCCCTTTCGAAATGTCAGATAGAAACAACCCTCGTGTTAAAACTAAGACCCCTGTGATATTTTTGTCGACTAAGCGAACGTCAAGCATGATCTCAAATGTCAAGGTTCATTTATAAATCCAATTTTTAAATTAAAGTTTTAATGTGATATATCCGTTATTTGAGCGGGAAAAACTAAAGTAGTTGCAGTAACATGCTCTTTCGTGTTATCAAAAGGAAACAAGATTTCATTAAACATTTTAGGACCCTATTGGGGGTAACCGTACGTGATCAAGGAAACCATGACCATACCCTAATGTCTCATTTCCTCGCATCGAATGTTCAACCTCATCTGGATCTTGCAGTTCCTTGGCCATATCCATCAAAAAGGCCTTACAATGGTTGGTTGGTTGGTTGGTTTGACTTTATTAACGAGATTTTTAGCCCTGGGCTAGTTCATCTCGGGACCAACGGCTTTACTTCCCTTCCGAAGGAAGTCGTCACTATAACTTTTTACGTCGTTAGTGACTATGTCGGGGATGGGATTCGATCCCAGGTCCTCGGCGTGAGAGGCGAGTGTTCTAACCACTACACCAGGTCCGTCCCCACCTTACAATGGTAGTATCTATCACTGTAAACAATCCTAGCTCTTTCGAAAGTTTCATTCTCATCCTCAAAATCGTCATGAGTCTTAACTTCAACCAGGGTATCGCCAAATCTCTTCCACAACTCATCAAGTTATGCGAAGAGCCGGGCCTAACAGCAACCAACAATAACGGTAGCCGTGAAATACAGAGGCACATCATCAGTGGAAGTCGCGCCTACTATGGGCTTCAGAAGAAGCTGCGATCGAGAAAGATTTACCCCGCACCAAATGTACCATGTACAAAACGCTCATAACACCGGTGGTCCTCTATTGACATGAAGCGAAAACCATGCTGGAAGATGATCTGCAAGTACTTGGAGTGTTCGAACGACGGGTGTTTAGGACGATCTTTGGCATGGTGCGGAAAAATGGTGTGTGGTAGCGAAGGATGAACCACGAGCTTGCCAAACTCTACGGTGAACAGTATCCAGAAGGTGGCCAAAGCTGGAAGGATGTGATGGGCAGGGCATGTTGCAAGAATGCCGGACAGCAACCCTGCAAAGATGGTGTTCGCTTCGGATCCAGTTGGAACAAGAAAGCGTAGGGCACAGCGAGCTAGGTAGACGGATCAAGTGCACAACGATTTGGCGAGCGTGGAGCAGAGCCGAATTTTGTGACTTGATAATGTTGATTCAGTGTTTTCAATTTAGAACCGACGGCACATACCTCGGTAAAATCATTTCTCAAAAAAGAGACAAAAAACTGGCAGGCAGCACTTTTGGCAAGAACCTGATAACTAATTACAGAAAGACTTATGAATTCGTCTTAATTTTGTTTTACCAAATTAGGATGATAGTGTTTCCTCACACAGATCACCTAGATATAAGAAATTAATGCAATGTTTGGATTGATACTGAATTAAAAAAAGATTGTAAATTCGCAGCATGCAAAAAAAAAAGTGCAGTAATCGTTTGAAACAAGTTAAAGAGAGTAAGAGAAGGGAATGAACACCAGATGTACTTAAGTGAAACAAGAAGTGATACTGGTCAGCACAATAGCCATATGACAAGAGACAGTTCCAAGGGAATTGGATGAAGACCCAATAGTAGATATTACTCAGTAGATACATGCTCTTTAAAGTATTGTTTTGGGAATTGGATTAAAATCTGTAAAAAACGAAACAATGTTAAATTATAACCTGTTTATTTTATCAATTGATTAGCTTGTTGGTTACAATAAACACCAGAGTTTCGTTTAGCTCGAGGTGGTCGTTCGATATCCTAAAAATGAAAATTCTTCAATCAAATGCAGTAATAAGTTAATTATGCAAATCACAAACCAGTGGTTGTTGGATACGTTGTTAGCGCCTCGAGAACGCACGTGAACAGCTTCGCATCGTACACTCTGTCGGATGGACAAATCTGGGGATTCGCAATCAGTTCATCGCTGTCCGAGTAGTAACATTCGTAATAACCTCTCGGGTTCGCATTATCGGGGAATCGTCCCTCGTCAGGGCACTGGAAGGAACAGGTTTTTCCATTGAACTCCGTTCCCTCGGAGCACCTGTAGATTTCCGTATCGTAGGGATACGATCCTTCGCCGCCATATCTACAGTAGCCGAAGAATCGTTTGCTGGTACCGTAAGCGGAGAATATCTCTTCTGGCCTGCAGGTAACTTTCATGCAGTCACCTTCCTGCTGTTTGCGTTTACAAAGGTTCGTTTCCGGGTTGAATACGTAATTTTTCGGACACATGTACACCGATGACATAGAGTATTTTCCTACACAGTAATGGTAGATGTTGCAAGTGGTTGGGTCTGTTGAAAGCAGTAAGGGATGGTATTACGAATGATTTCAACAAAAATGTTCTATTTTCACCTGGATAGTACCCAGTCCCCGTACAGTACAAACTGGGAGGGCAGTATTCGTTGTAGCTGGGAGTAGCCGAGCATTCTCCGTTGTTGCAATATGGCTTGTCCGGTGTCAATGATCGACAGTAACGCCAATCCATGCTGCTACCTAAACAGACATTCACTGCTTCGCAGCTGCCGCACGTTGAAAACATCCGAGTTCCATCACATGTTTCGTTGTTAGCGGAAAATGCCGTGCGTTTTCCTCCTTGTAGGTTCCTTTTTTGCAGAACACCTGGAACTTCCTGTTGAAAAGACAGCTGCAGCAGAACAGAAATTACGAGCACGAGTGGTAACATCTTAATGAATGCTTATTTGGAAAGCGAGTCTCCCTGAATGAGAAAACTTGTGCACTTATATGGAACGACGAAACCTTCTAGATTGCAAATTTTGGAGCAAATTGAGTAATAAAATATGGAGCCTTGAATTTATTTGGCAATAACAACGCCGTTTTGAGGTCATACACGAAGCAGTTTTGGCAGTGGTAAGTTGTCAACCCGTTCGCTTTATTGCACCACTCACTTACCCTAATAAATTCAAACACAGGATGTGATAATTGTTTAATATCCCTTTCCCCTTTCAATGGGGCCTACAAAGCCGTAGCGGTAAACGCGCAGCTATTCGAGCCAAAGGTTGAGGGTTCGAATCCAGTTGGCCGTTCGGGTTGGAAGTTTCCTCGAGTTCTCACGGCATAGAGTATCTTCGTACCTTGTCACACGATCAACTGATTCAAAAATGGTCGTTTCCCAATCAAGGCTCTCAGGTAATAACTTAAAAAGTGCTCATAAGAACACTTAGCTGACATGTAGACTCTATCCTAGTTGGAACGTACGCCACAAATAAAAAAAATGAAGAAGGAGAATGGGTACTGCATGGCTCTTTTCCATCGTTATCTCAAGTCATCTGATAGGGATACGATGCGGCTAAAGGTAAGCAAACCGTTCGTGTTTAAGTAAATTTGTTTTGGATTTTTTTTCCAAATAAGTGCAAAAAGATAACAGTGGTATTGTTGGAAACAAAATTTACAACTATTTGCCTCATAGACCACACAGAGAGACCAAACATATATCTTCCGCATATTTTGGAAATAATAATCTGATGGCTTCTCTGGATGATCTATGTCTTCGTCATTCGCAAGTGTTTTATTCACTATGAAGTATTCTACAGGGTGTACAATAAGTTCGAATACAACTTTTCATCGTTGTGGAGATGCGTACCATGTGCATTCTATGTATTGATATTGGTGTCAGCTTCAGCTTCGTATGTAGACCAATCCAATTGCCTGCGTAGTGGTGCAATGTGGACAAAATATTTCTTGTTTGCTGTGAGAAAGCAAACATAAATAGAATTGCTGACAAATATTCACTTCTTTGTTTGACTGACGTTGGCCAAAAGCTCTTATGATGTCAAACAAACATCGATACGTTTTCATTCTATGTAAATCGACCTATGTAAGATTAGTCGTGTGTTGGTATTCATGGCACTTTGCTTGGAGACCTGTATAGGCTAACCGACGTGCATGATGTCGACTTGCTGTTATTTGTTGTTTGTTTACCGTGCACGATAAAAGAGTACCGCGACGTCGTAGTGAAGTTGTTTGCGAGAGGTGAGCGACCCAGTGACATATTCTGGCGGTTGAAATCACTCGGGGTGAAGCGGAATTTCATTTATACCATTAGGTACCGGGAGACGGGATCGGACCGTGTAAGATCCGGGCGGCCGCATTCGGCGTGGACGCCAGCATTTAAGCCTCCCCCGCGTTTTTTTCAGCGAGAGCGACGAAAAATCGCCGCGATTCCGTCTTTGTGTCGCTGTAAGCACTCTTATATGATACTATCTAGAGCAACGCGACAACGTGGCTTTTCGCCGTAAAAGATCGCCTTGATTTGGGAATCTTTTAAGGAGGCGAGGGAGCGGATTCGCTCAAAAAATAATCGCTCGATTCCAGAAGACCGCGCTGATCTGGATGTGTCGATTGACATGGGATACAAGCCATATACGCAAGGTTCACGGAGTAACGCAGGCCACAACGGAAAAGAGGTTGGACAGAGCCAAACTGATGCTCTCACGGCACGCAGATCAGGAGTTCGTGTTTTCTGATGAGTAACTCTTTGTTTTGCAACAGTCGCTCAATGTCCAAAATGATCGTCTGTGGGCGCCGACGTTCGCCAACATCCCCAGTCCCTCATAAACATCCCGCGGTTCCAAAGCGCCGCGTCGGTGATGGTTTAGGGGGCCGTATCCAAATGAAAATTTACGCAGCGTATTATTAGACCGAGGTTCTGAAGGTGGTTGTGGCTCTGGAACTTCGGAATTTCCCCTGGACATAAGGTCGTACATGCTGGCCAAGCAGAGCGAACGTGAAGTAAGTACTATGGACCAATTTAAGAGCCAGTTCGCGAGAACCGCAACCCCCTCTTCGATCAGGAAGAAATTTTCAGGGAATGTTCTACTATATAAGAGAAGATGTTTTGCAAAATTTTAGATTTTTATATTAGGGGGAAGTGGGACAAAATGACCCCCAATGATTTCATGTCACTAAACATGCAAAATCACAAAAACTGATATAACTATAGTAAAACTGCACGGATTATGTTGAAATTTAGCATTATTACTCTACGTTATATAAACTGTAAGATAAGCATGGTTTATGAATTTTAAAAGTACTTCATATCGAGAAAAACAAGTTTTTCAAAAAAAAAAAATAGTGATTTTCAAATCGATTTTTTTCTTACCAACCGAACTAGATCAAAAAACTAATTTTAAAATTCCCTGAAAATTTCAGCTTGATCGAAGAACATCGATACAAGAAGGGGTTGCGCCTCTCGCGAACTGGCTCTTAAGAAGCTAATTACCAAGATGTGGGACAAGATACCGATGGACCAGGTGCGTACCGCGCGCACGTCTCAAGCTCTTTACAAAACATAAAGGTGGGGGGCTCCCAGCTAATATGCCATAAAGGTTTTCAATAAACATTGTTTCAATAGAAACTGGCTTAGAAAATCTTAGAATGTTTTATATATCTATTTCTTTAACTCATCTTTAAAGTGCATTCGAACTTAATGAACTAATTGATACGATGGTCGCAAAACTAGCAATTGCAAAATATGTGTCTTGGTTATGAAGAACCAATGATCAACTATGCAAAAACTGCCTCCACCATATCCTTCGCCATGAAGCATTCGTTATTTCTGGACGGCAGACAAAAGTGCACGGATAAAGTGTTTGATTTCTAAATCATGATTTACCAGTCATACTTATTTGGTACTTGATGGGGTACAATTCGCTACGATGAATCTACGCCGAGTGGATGAGTCTTCTCCACTGGGCTCGGTCCTATGCCAATCGCTTCCAGTCGCCCTGAACGTTAAGTGCCCGTTAAGGTGATTATAGAACGAAGTCACACCTAAAATTTTCAAGAGCACAAGACTTGAGACCAAAACCGCGCTTCAATCCCATTGGTCACCACCAGCAAGCAAGCAATTTGATTGGTTTTCCACGCGAACTGTTGTCAGATTCTCCAGTCTTGTACACTTGAAAATTCAAAGTTTGGCTTCGTTTTATACCCAGGAAACCAAAATGTGCGTATAACGAAATCACCTGCAGGCTTTGTGCAAAATTTCATTTATAAGATGACGTGAAAAGGCCTTCTACGTACAAAAGTGGAGGCGATATACGTGCATATATTATGTGATGAATAATAGCATAAAATGCGAGAGTGTAAATTTTCTACCGAACTAACTTATGCGACTTAACTTATGATAACAAGTGTTGATTTGACAGCTGCTACGGATTACTTCGATTTACTTTGTACAAGTGTACGGGACGAAACAAAATGTACAAATGAACTCAGAAAAAAGCGTTTTATGCGAGGAAACTCATCAATCTGACGATTTTATCCACCGTGTTTTGCGGTTTTGATGTAGTTTGCATGAATAAACGAGTTATTACGTGAACTTTCCTGCGACTTCTGGTTGTCTGGGTAATCACCTTAAGTCCTTCTCAACAGCAAAAAGCCTCTACCACAAAGTCGGCGGTCTCCTCCGGGTTATTTTATTGAATATTATCTTTGCTTGTCGTTCGTCTGGCATACTGGCAACATGACCAGCACAACGCAGCCTGTCGTGTTTTATGCGCTTGACAATATCCATTTTTTATGCAATTGGTACAACTTATGATTCATGTGACGACGCCTGATGTCGGTTTATAATTTACAGCCGAGTATTGTTCGCAGATCTTTACGTTCAAATCTCCCGAAGGCTCTCCGGTCGGCTTACTTCAGTGTCCCCGATTCATGACTATATAGGACAACTAGAAGGATCGGTGTCTTGAACTACGTGAGTTTTGTAATCGTTTGCAGGCTACGGGATTTCAGCTGGTTACGAAGCCCGTAGAAAGCCCGACTTGCAACTGCATTAGGTCTTTTCACCTCGTGGGTAACATTATTATCTCACGTCAATAGTGTTCTATACACGAATTCTTCCACCATTTCAAACGTTGCTTTGCAATCTACAAACAGATGATGAGTCTGCAAGTTGTACTCCCGAAATTTATCTAGGGTCCTGCGTCAACGCTGGGTAAACAATTGATCCGTCGTTGATCGGCCATCTCAAAAACCAGCTTAGTATTCGTCGGCAGAAGGCAGCTCATACGGTCTTAACCTGTTGAACAGAATTCCAGATAAGGTTTTGTACGCCGAATTAAGGTGTGTTATCCCTCCAGATGCTCTTTCTTGTACAAACGGCAAATTAGACTATTCAACCTACTAGGGTGCAGAGCTAGTTGGGCACTTCATGATTCACTTTGGCATGGGGGGTTTTTCTCGGCCGCATTGTCTGAAACTTTGTAATAAGAATCGTTTTAGTACGACGCACATTGTGGCTAAATTTGAGCTCTGTAGCTTTCAAAAAACCTCACTGCCGAAGTGAATCAAAAGTGCCAAGAATAGGATCCAGCCCCCTAGTAGGCATTTGTTCTTCCTCCCATATCTTCGAAATAATACGGTGACGAAGTTCATGCAGCTGATCACTTCCGTGTTTGAGAAGTTTGGCCGGGATCTCGGCCTTCCCATCAGCTGTGTTGTCCTTTTTATCTCATTTAGCGTTGGAGGTTCCACAGCCTGTCCATCGTCATTCTGCTACCAGATCCACTTCTCTGTTCTCTGTTCAACAATGACTCTTTCCACCTGGCGGCTACTATTGTTTTATCCGTCAGTAAGTTTCCTTCGCGGTTGTTGCACGTGGCGTGAGACGGTGCTATTTTCCTCCATCACCTAACAGTTAACGCGCTACTGTGCTCACCGCTCTGTGACTCTACTACTCTACGTCTCTACTTTCCATAAGTCATACAGAAAATTGTATTAGCCACATGGTTCCGGAGCTATTCCGGGGTGCAGTGGGATAGGTTTCCCGAATGATGATCCACTAGTAAAATGCTTCAGAAACCTGGACTTCAACATGTGATTCTTCATGATTTATCAAAAAGAGGTCACTTTAAACCAATTAGGAACTTTTTGGCCAATTTGACTGTATTTCGGTAGTCTTCCGGACACTTGGCTCCCCTGGGAAAGTGGCCATTTACGGACTGGTGCGTTGTTTGCGGCGTATCAATATTCAAGATTTTACGAATCAAGTATGATGAAGACTATATCAAATGATTTTGGCCACATTGGCTACGTTCCGGAAGTCTTCCGGGCACCTGGTTCCCTCAGAAAGTGACCATATATGGACCAGTTATGAAGCAAGGCTTGCGAAATATCAATCTTCAAGTTGTTACGAATGAATATGTTTGAGACTATTTTAATCCTTTTCGGTCACATTGACTACATTTCGGAAATCTTCCGGACACTTGGTTCTCACAGGAAAGTAGGAATATATGGACCAATTATAAAGCAAGGCTTGCGACACATCAATCTGCAAGATTATATGAATAAATATGTTGGTCTTATCAGCGTCTTTTACATGGTACACTTAGTACGGAAGTGAAGTTTACCAGACGGCAAGATCTTGTGGAGTCCGTAGTAAGCACGACTTCCGGCAATGATACGTCTTCGAATTTCTCTGCTGCAGTTCTTATCCGACATTACCAATGATCCGAGGTAGACAAATTCGTCCACCACCTCGAATTCATCTTTGTCGATCATCACGCGTCTGCCAATGCGAGCTCTATCGTGCTCGGTTCCTCCAGCCTGCAGATATTTCGTCTTCGACGTATTTACCTTCAATCCAACCCGGTCTGGTTCACGTTTCAGCCTGGTATACTATTCAGATACCACCTGGAACTTTCTTCCGACAATGTCCACGTCGTCAGCAAAACAGATGTACTGGCAGGTCGATTTTTGAAGATCGTGATCCGCAATTTGAAGCTCACCCGTTTCATAACACCTTCTAGCGCAATATTGAACTGGAAACAGGAAAGACCATTGATTTGTCGAAGTCCTTTGCATGTTCCAAACGGGTTCGATAACGCACCCAATATCTTCACACAGCACTGTACACTATCCATCGTTGCCTTGATCAGTCTAGTCAGTTTCCCGGAAAAACCATTCTCGTCCATAATCTTCCATAGCTCTTCGCGATCGATGGTATCATAGTCCGCTTTGCAATCGATGAATAGGTGGTGCGTAAGGACTTGATATTCACGACACTTTTGGAGGAGCTGTTTGATAGCATCCTTAACTTCACCTATTGTGGGAGTTGGCACGTCTCCCTCATCCGCCGTGCTGATGAAGCCATTTCTCCTGCTGCTTTAGTCTTCCTCCTCTGCGCCATTCAGGTGTTCAACGTAGTGCTTCCATCTTTCAATCATCTCACGTTCGTCCGTAAAGATAGCTTCATCATTATCCCGGCACATTTCGGCTAACGGTACAAAGCCTTTGCGGGATGCATTGAGTTTCTTGTAAAACTTACGTGTTTCTTGAAAACGATACTGCTGCTCCATCTCTTCGCACTCCAACTCTTCCAGGCGACGCTTTTTATCCCAGATGCTTCAACACTACTCCAGCAGTCCTCAAGAGGGGCTTCAGTGAGCTCTTTTTTCAACGCTGCTTCAAGACAAGCAACTTCAGGTAGCTTGAGTCGTTCCAGATTGCACCGTGGTGGGCGTCGGTACCGAATGTTGTTCACAATGGAAAGTCTTTGGTGCACTTTAACCACCACAAGGTAGTGGTCCGAATCGATGTTTGCGCCGTGATAGGTTCTGACGTCTATAATGTCCGAGAAGTGTCTTTCATCAATCAGAACGTGGTCGATTTGCGATTCTGCTGGGGTGATCTCCAGGTGTACCGATAAGGGAGACTGTGCCGGAAGTAGGTACTACGTATGGCCATGCTCTTGGAGGCGGCGTAATCAATCAGTCTAAGGCCGTTTTCGTTCATAAGCTGGTGATCGCTGAACTTCTCGATAATAACGAATTTGACATCATGGCTTGAGGAGCTGCCGTATTCACGTTCCACCTGCACGTAGAAAGCGTCCTCATCGTCATCGTTACTTGCTAGGTGAGGGCTGTGCACGTTGATTATCCTCAATTTTCACATTCTGTTGTCGATTGGCCACCACCCAGTCACGCGCCTCTACATTTCGCCCATCACGATAAAAGCTGTGCCCAGCTCATGTATGTTGCCGCAGCTATGGTAGATGGTATAACCATCCCTATACGTATGTACCGTCGTCGACCTTTTCCAGCAAACTTCCTGCAGCGCTATGATGTCGAACTTGCGGACCCTTCATGAGGCAGTTGAGTGGGGGAGTCTCTCAGACGCTCCCGATTGGCTGACCGATACATACACAAGTATGCCCCGTTGAAATAGAGAGATTTACAATTCAATGTGGCAATGTTTACCAACACGGAGAAAGTTCTCGAACATTGCAGTGCAAAGCCTAGAAAATCGCTTAGCACGCGGCGAGCGATCAATGTCATATTATGTTGAAGTGGTGATAAACTGTTTTTGCGGAGTAGAATTGTTGCAACAATAATAGGAGAGGACAATGTCTTTGATGCTGTGCTTAAAACTTTGGAAAGATAAGAAAGTCGGATGTTCTGTTATCTGGGACCATATATTGCATAAGCAAATATTCAAACGTTGAAGGCTTGGTCACGCAAAGATTTCCTGGAAATTCAAACCGCAATCGCAAAAGTAAATAAGAAACAGCACCGAAATTTAAAGCCAGGTCAGGGAAATAGCGCACAAATTAGGAAATGAATTTAGAAGCTTTAACTTTATTCGTTTTGCAGTTGGCACCTGTTCACACTAAGCGATGTTGTTTTATCAATTCTTAGTATAGAAAAACCCAAAGTAAATGAATGTGGTAGACAATTTTTGGAACGGACCCCTCGAAATGCATACTTAAACTCAGACGGTTTATTTCTTGTGTGTTAATAATTCATCCTATAGGGTATACCCTTCATTTATTAAATGATCGTACATACTAAATTTATGTTCTAATTTCTATTTTGGATTATTTGAATTTCGAATACAGTCTACATTTAGACAGATGATTCTATATTACTATACTATATTTTAATCCCAGAGTCCGGAAGAAGTTCACCCGTATAATTTCGCATCATTTAGAAGATAAAAGCCCTTTATCTGTGTTCAAATAGATAACATTTTTCGTACTTGTCCTTGACCTTGGACATAACAAACTAAAAACAAACTCCATCAAAATTATAAAACATCCACACCTCACTAAATTCATTCCAGTGTCTACCTAGTAGCAGCTATGAGATCACTACTTCCGTTTGTGTTAGCATCCGTTCTCGTACTCCAGGTTCGTTCCGCCAAACAGGAACTTCCAGGAACTCTTATATCTGCATTGGATACCGGTATTTCAACGGCCGCTTCTCGTACTACATGCGATGGAGAGAACTTCTACAGCACTTGCAGCGACTGCAACACTATTCTGGGCTGTATTGGTCCCATTTCGGACGCCAGAGATTGCACAACAATTGCCCCTGGTAAGCCGTACTGCGTGAATGGAGCTTGTTCCGCTGTTCGTTCAAGCAATGGTGACTGCTCGACATCATCGTTCACGTGTACCAATGCTGGGTATTTCCCAGGTAAGTATCCTGTAGTTCAATTGTGTAAAATCTAACGAAACCTTTTCGATCAGATCCTTTCAACTGCGTCATTTACCATTACTGCGACAAGGCGCTCGAACCTTCCACCATCTACCAGTGTCCTCCAAGGTACGTTTATAATCCGGCAACGCACATGTGCCGTCAGGCTTCCAAGAATACGGACTGCGTCACGGTGGATTGCGACGTGGATGAACTCTTTGTGCCGTACGGAAACAGCAAAACCTACTACGCGTACTGTCAGTATGATGGAATGGAGGTGTCCAACATTTACATGTTCAAATGCGTGGACTATGCGAAGTTCGAAGGAACCGGGTGCGTGTTCGTTTGCCCAAGGGAAGGCAATTTCACCCATCCGGATCCGCGGAAGTACTACCAGTGCTATTACTCAAGATCCAAGCTTGTTGCCAGCGAGAAACAGTGCAGCAGAGGGAAGTATTTCGATAACGCGTTGAAGTTGTGTGCTGTTCCGTCAACGACTTAGGGAGTTATTTGATACAGATGATGGCCATGGAAAGCACATGGAATGAACCTTAATTCAAGCGGAATGAGAAATGTTGGCAGTATCACGATGGATAGGCCAGGAGAAGTGAATGAACTTCTCATTCATTTACTTGTCAATTTTCATACAAAACCTACTTTTTCTCTGCTATAAATTCACTCTAGGTTAATCATTTGTCCTGGCCTATTGTGGCAAAACAATAGTCAGAAGTGCTCAATCCAGTAGCTTTGCAATATCTTCGACAGACTAGCAACGTTGTTAGAGGCTTTTTGCCAGGTGTGTTTTCAATATTCAAGGGCCGAACAACAAAGTGGTAAGAGAGAGCCGAAGAAGCTTCTTCCTTAGAATAAGTTTTGAGAAATAAAAAACAATATTCAAACGTAGATAGCACATGAAGCTTGTTCATAACCTGTAGCTTAATAAAGCACATTTCTGTTAATAAACTACACTACACCACGCTTACATTACATTACGGATTCCGGTGAAATCTCAACAGTTGAATTGTTCGGTAATGTAAATCAGGGGGTTTGTTTTGATATATCTTATCTCTTTGCTTCGAGATGAATCCGTCCCAAGCTGAATGTCTCGTTAATAAAGAAAATACTAATAATAACTTATGCTTTAAAATGTGCTTTTAATTATACCAAACCAAACCATACTCTAAACTTTCTTAAGTACAAATTAGGGGAACGGAATAATCGACAGCGTTGAAAATTTGATCTATTGGTAACTCCATGGTTGCGATCAATCGATAGAATTTTCATTTAAGACACCTGATTTGTTCTCTTTATGTGTGTTCTTGAATATCTGAAGGTGGTTTTAGTTCATGCTTATGATTTTTCCGACGTAATGGCGGATAACAAATCACATTTTGAATAGTCTTATACACATGGTATCAAAAATTAAAAAAAAATCAACAAAAAATCTGTGTAATTACAGATAAATCTGTGTATCAAATCCATATCATTATTAAATTTTTATGTGCTTTGGATATTTTTTACGAAAACGTTCAAAATTTGGGCTAAGATTTGTAATTGAAAAGTTGAAAGTATATGCATTTTGTATGGGAGTGTAGTAGTTCTAGCTGTGAAATTGGGAGAATATTTTGAAACTTCCAGGGTGCGAAAGTTACGTCGGGATATTTATTTGTCCTCGTCGAAAAAAAACAGTGGAACTCGCAACTTCAATAATAATCGAAATTTTGATGCTGTGATACAAAATTATCAATATTTCATCAGTTTTATCAAAATTATAAATACATCCGTTAATGCTGAACTTGTGGTTAATCCATTCAAACACATTAATAAAAGCTTGAAAAAGAAATATTTCGCTAAAGAACCTCGCTCAGTTCGTCCAACTGCAATCAAAGTTCTTAAATTTTCTAACTAAAGCAATTCTGCAGTTTTCATCATAGTATTTGACTGAAATCAAATATAGTTTCATTAACAGTATTGATCAGACTAAAGTTCGCTTAGATCAAGGCTTCAAGTGCTCTGATTGACCTAAAATGTTCATCGTCACTTGAAAATAACTTCAGATTCGCTAATCTGGAAATTCAGAACTATTCACAATCAAACTTTTAATGTATCGCAAACCTAAAATTTGTCTAGTTTCTAGTTCCCAAAATTATTTCTTTGCATCAAGACAGCCGAATACTTATGCTTGATGTAACTCTGGTAAAATTTCTTCTAATTTCGTAATGTGATATTTAACGTCTAACAATGCCTTATTTAGGTCCACGGGATCGATGCAGAGTCTCAGTTTGTTATCAAACGGCTTTTTCATCTCAGCTCGCAATTTTCGAGGAACTCGTCTTGGAGTTTGCTGTTTCGGTGGAATTGATCTATCGATTTCTAAGCTTACTTCTCCTTCTACACGACCTAAACTTTCAAATACGTCCGGAAATTCAGCGATTATTTGCTCTGCACCGCTCTTATTCGAGAATATCGTAAAGATAGCTTCCTTGTTAACAGTGATGAATCCGAATTTCAAACATGTTTGTAACGCTAATAACGGAAGATACTCCTTGTATTTACCTCATACAACATCAAAGGGGCCCAGATAGCCGTAGCGGTAAACGCGCAGCTATTCAGCAAGACCAAGCTGAGGGTCGTGGGTTCGAATCCCACCGGTCGAGGATCTTTTCGGGTTGGAAATTTTCTCGACTTCCCAGGGCATAAAGTATCATCGTACCTGCCACACGATATACGCATGCAAAAATGGTCATTAGCATAGTATGCTCTCAGTTAACAACTGTGGAAGTGCTCATAAGAACACTAAGCTGAGCAGCAGGCTCTGTCCCAGTGGGGACGTAACGCCAGAAAGAAGAAGAAGAACTTCGAACACCATCGTTGACTCTTGACCATCTTGAATTAAAAATCATGTTATGTTAAAAAATCAATGTTTTAAGTGATAATTGTACTTTTGGCAAGTATTGGTGTGAAGTGCGGCCACTGTGCGTCGGTCTCTAAAGGAATTTTGGAATACATATATCCTGATCTAGAACACATATTCTAAAAGTAGAAGATTTTTTAAGTACTTGAAAACAAATAGAGCAAAAGTATCGAAAAACAAAAAAAAATTTTTTTGGGGTTGCAAAATGATGCTACTAAATAGTAGAGGGGCTAACTGAAAGCTTTTTTTGTAAAAGTTGCCATGTTTACATTTAAGTATGCTAAGGAAGGCTTTAAATGTATGTACAGGATCATTTCCAACTGGTATTTTTTCGCTTAGTTCGGTTTTTCCAACGTGTTTTTTTCAGAATTTCTATAAGACATTTCAAGAATGTACAAAGATACCCTTTGAATTAGCTTAAAAAATAATGTAATTTATTTTTCTGATTACGAAGAGCGAGCTATTCAAAGCACTCAAGTCTTGTCTGATGCCGGACAAATTCCTCAGATCTTCGGCCTTAACCGCAAAGGAGGATCCCTTCTCGGCACGGTCATTCCGGTCACGTCCTGGGTCGTGCCGATTTCGTCAAGGAAGGAAGACGCTTGTTCACCGGATCTGCACCGGCTACGCCTGCTGAATGCAGCCAATCCGTCATTCCACCAACCCCGAGCAGCCTCGCTGCGAGTTTCTGGCCACACGGTAGTGCAGGAGCAGCCGTGTGGGCCTACGCGATGGAGGAGATGTCACCAAGCTGCAGCTGTGAGTACGATGAATTTTCCATGTCTCGCTAACACGCCACAAAAGAACTTCAAACCCTCACCCATACACCACACAGGGTCCAATAAATGTTTAAAAATGTGAACATTCTTGGTTTTCATACGTTGTTCGCGAAGCCCCTCCGATTACCCAGTAATATGCCGACCCTGCGACACATTTCAGGGATCTCATTTTACTGAGCTAGTTTCCCGGGAGTGATTAGAAGCCACTGTAGCTCTTCAGGAGTTCCCAAGGGAGTCTCGGGGGAGTTATAAAACTATTTTCACTGTATTTTTGATTTCCTATCGTAATTAATTAAATTTCAGTTCCGATAAGAAAAACAGCTTTTGTAATTTTGACGATGACAAACATGATTTATTATTGAACGTTAATATCACCTGTAAACAATTGTTAGGAAACTAAGCTTGTTAAAAGTAACTCTGATTAATATTTAAATAACAACCTTGAAAGGTTCAGTGACATTCGGGGATAGTGCATGAATACATCATGCAAAATTTGGCAATTTTCAATCCTATCCCCACGTCACGCCTTTTGTATGGAGACTTGGAAATTTGTATAAGGATCGCCTCGTTCTCTTGAACCTTCTCGCCCTAAGACCGTACGTAATTAATGAACAACCCCTTATGATAAGACAAATTCTGCAATCTTATATGCCAAATTTCGCTACCGTTGTTGACGAAGTGACGTCAAGTGCTCTTGGCTACTTGCCAAAAAATCTCCGTTATCTACCATATCATTTGTTTGGGCGTCATCTCGTTTTTATTGGACTTGAACTTGAACCTCATGCCTGTTGGTGTAGCAATTCATATAAAATCTGCCATCAGTTTGCTCGGTTCCTCAGTTACTTGTAAAAATGGCTCACAAAGTGTTCCTACTTGTCTGTGCACTGATCCAGCTCTCAACTGCCGCGGTTGAAGTACCCGGCAAGCTGGTTAAAAGTTCATCGGATGGACCTTTTGTAGCATTTGCAGCAGCTACGGAACCAACCTGCGATGGAGTCAGCGTTTATACCACATGTAAGGACTGTAATAACGTGCTAGTTTGCTTGGGTTCAACACAAAGCACGAAGAACTGCACTGCGGCGACTCCATCCACTCCTTTCTGCGTCAACGGTGCATGTTCTGCGACATATGACAGCGTTGCAGGATGTACTCCTTCTGGAGTAGCTTGTACCGGAGTTGGATTCTACCCAGACGCAAAAAATTGTCAGATCTACCACTACTGCGAAGGTGTTGATGAGGAATCTTCTGTGTACGAGTGCCCGCCAAACTATGTGTACAATGCGGAAACCACTCTGTGTAAGCAGAAGATCTACGCCACGGATTGCGTAACGGTGAAATGTGATGAGAACAAAATTTTCGTCAGCTATGGCACTAGCAAGAAATATTACGCCTTCTGTCAGTTCGAAAACAATGTTGCCACGAGCATTCAGTTGCTCAAGTGTCCGGATAACTGCAACTTTGATGGAAACAGCTGCGTGTTCAAATGTCCAGGAACCGGTAACTACGCGCATGCGGATCCAGTCAAGTACTACCAGTGCTACTACTCCGGAGCGGTGCTAACATTCATGACACAGAGTTGCCCCACTGGAAAGAACTACGACAAGGACTTGCGAGTGTGTGTCACACCAAAAACGACAGCTGCTGCACAACGATCATTGAATAAATGTGTTGTGATAAAATTTCGATTATGTATTAAACATGAATTCAATAACCCATGTTACAAAATATCTCTTTAATTCTCCCTGCGTGCTTTGTGCTAACATGCTCTATACTAGTCGTATAACAACCTAACTAGGCCAAAAAGGTGAATTGATGAACTAGTGGTTACTTGAGAATAAATGTTTACTCTTCTTGATAGATAATGTCTATTTATATCGTTTATTTGTCATTTATTAACTTTTTCTACATCGCATCGTTTGGGCTCTGTTGCACCCACATTAGGTTTTCATTTCTATCTTTTCACCTATCATCGCTTCCCGCCTTCACTAGCTTTCTTAATTACTGCTATCTTTCATCCGGTTGGGAGTCGAGGACGGTCCAACGATTGCGGATAGAGCATGGTTTTACGGTTTGCTTGTACCCTAACGAACTTGATTACCACTTAATCGTCACTTCACTAGTCTCCGGCGACGAGCCAAGCCTAATCGAGAGAGACGGAAGGTTCTCCGATGAAGGAAGGTCTCTTAAAACCAAATCTTCTTCTAATACCTCAATCTTTTTCCACGAGCTGACCTATAGGGAACCGATGTTGGTCCCGGTGATTCCAGATTAAAACTGAAGTTCAGCTCGACGACCTACAATTATTGTTGCGTTGCGTATTACTGAACTACTAACCGACGGTGGATCTGGTTGATTTCGATTCAGAGTTCCCCGACTATGGAAGTTCTCCCGAGGATCCGAAGTAGACGAACTCATCAACTACTCGGTTCCTCCTATTAGCATTATCCATAAATCCGACTTTTATCGCTTCACGAAAGCTGTATTCGTTGTATTTTTTCGAAACGCATTGCGGCCGTTGATATCATATGCCAATTCAAAATCGATGAACATGTCATGCGTTGGGATTCGGTATTTACGGCATTTCTGAAGAATTTGCCGTACAGTGAAGATTTTGTACGTCGTCGAGCCCGTTGATGAAACCAGTTTGATAGCTACTCACAAATATATTTGCTACTGGTAATAAACGATCAAAGATAATATGGTCGGCATTTAGTCAGAGTGGACCAAGTGCAAAACTTGGGAAAATGGGATTATTCTACCATTAGATGCGAAATTACTTTAACTCCATTTCACTTTGATCAGATTTGATGAATGCTGTAAACGGCGAGAGATATGTAACAAATTTACTTTGGATGATTGATAAAAATCGATAAAAGTATGCAGTCAGAGTGGACCAAGTGCTTATTACCATAATAGCGAAAATGATCGGCGCGCTGAGGAATACTAAGAAATTAAAGACATTTCAAGTGATATGTCAGATTTTTCGACATAAAATAATTCTTCTTCTCAATCATCAATCAATAGAAATTTATTAATATTACTTAATTCGATGCATTTGATTTTTAATTTTTGAACATATACCAAATTTGGATGGGTGGTCAGAAATACCAACAATTTCTGTTCAGACAAAGCAGACCAAGTGTAAAAAAGCAATAAACTGATCGATTATTGCATTTTTTTGAGTCGATTTCGAAGTCCGATAGAAGTTTTTGGCAGTAATGAGATGTCCTAGAACTCGTTTGTTTAACTAGTATATTTTGGCAGGTACTCCAGATTTTCACCTGGTCCACTCTGACTGAACACATATTTGAATATTTCTGGTCTTCAATGCCCAGACCCCACAAAACTTTGATTTTCAGGTTATTGTAATGCCACTGATTTCGGGGTGAAGGTATGGATAATTGAAAAATCTACGATTCTGATGTCGAAGGATGTTGATAATCTGTTTATCTTAGAGATATTCACCCAGTTTTACCAAGTAAGCATTAAATGATTGTTATTTCCTAGAAATTGTTCAGTCAGAGTGAACCAAATCACCAAACGGTGGTCTTTAGTTCAGTCAGAGTGGACCAAGTGCACATAGCCCACCAAAAAATCGTACTATCAGAGGTTTGGATTCTGTTTTTTTTCATGATTATCACTTCACATTATATTGTTTGAAAGCAGCACAAAGATGTGTAGAAATATAGGACCAAAATTTTAACGAGATAAAAAAATACAAAGTATTAGATTTTAAACCCATTCTTCTCAAAATATGAAAAATGTCACTTGGTCCACTCTGACTTAACGCCGACCATATGTTATAGTACACTAATACCTCAATTTACGAAGTCTTTTTTACGCTTCCTCAATTTAAGTCACTTTTTTACGCAGTGCGTAAATTGAGTTTAGATAATATAGATAATAAACTGATGCAAAATGGGTCTTTTCGGAACGGGCACGACGAGGGGATGACGAAAATCGATGTCCGACGCCATTTTGGAATCCAAGATGAAAACCTCTAGAAAGAAAATTTCTTGGTTTTGGACTGACATTGCTGAAAATGTATCAGTATACTTTCTGTATGTAAGCACAAGTAGTGATACTTTTTTAAATCAATATTACTTAAGATGACTGAGTTTTATCACTTGAAATTGTAATCTGCAAAATCAACATGACTCCCAAAACTGCTTAGCCTTAAAAGTTTAGATTTTATGCTATAAATAAGTAGCATCAATGTACAACTTCTAACGTTTGCAGAAACTCAGGCCTTTTTATCATGGAGTCCTTGGAAATAAAAAAAAAACATCCACACAATTCAATACAACACTTCGATTGCTAATATGGATTGTAAGAGGCCTTTAAATAATAAAGATAATAAAGATAATAAACTGATGCAATATGGGTATTTTCGGAACGGGTACGACGAGGGGATGGCGAAAATCGATGTCCGACGCCATTTTGGAATCCAAGATGGCAACCTCTGGTTTTGGAAAAATCGTTGGAAACTCATGATATATGGGTATTTTCGGGACGGGCACGACGAGGGGATGACGAAAATCGATGTCCAACGCCATTTTGGAATCCAAGATGACGACCTCTGATTTGGAAAAATCGTTGGAAACTGATGCAATATGGGTATTTTCGGAACGGGCACGACGAGGGGATGACGAAAATCGATGTCCGACGCCATTTTGAAATCCTAGATGGCAACCTCTTGGTTTGGAAAAATCGTTGGAAACTCATGATGTATGGGTATTTTCGGGACGGGCACGACGAGGGGATGACGAAAATCGATGTCCGACGTCATTTTGGAAGCCAAGATGAAAACCTCTAGAAAGAAAATTTCTTGGTTGTGGACTGACATTGCTGAAAATGTATCAGTATACTTTCTGTATGTAAGCACAAGTAGTGATACTTTTTTAAATCAATATTACTTAAGATGACTGAGTTTTATCACTTTGAAATTGTAATCTGCAAGATCAACATGACTCCCAAAACCGCTTAGCCTTAAAAGTTTAGATTTTATGCTATAAATAAGTAGCATCAATGTACAACTTCTAACGTTTGCAGAAACTCAGGCCTTTTTATCATGGAGTCCTAGGAAATAAAAAAAACATCCACACAATTCAATACAACACTTCGATTGCTAATATGGATTGTAAGAGGCCTTTGCAATATTGAAGAACTTCTATTGATGATTGGTTACGCTTGTATATCATAATGCCCTTATTCGATAGGGATCTTAGAGGACCAAGAAACATCCGCACATATTAATACAATACACCGTTTACCCACAGGAATGGTTAGGAGCCTTTGGAGTATTGAAAACTGTCTTCTAATCACTTATTATGACCGTAGATCCCAAGTCCTATATTCAGTGGAGTCCTTGGAGGACCTAGGACATCCGCACAAATTATTACAATACACCGTTTACTCACATTGATTGTTAAGGGCCTGTGCCATATCAATAAAACATCAAGGATCGCTAAATATGCCAGTACATTGCAGGTATATATTCCAGGAAGTTTTTGGATGAACTAGGACATCTGTTGTACTCACTTGGTTACCAAAACATGGATCTGAACAATACAAACGCTTCTTAAAATATAACAATCTTCTAGGGTCCAGTATTGTGAGACATTCTTCTACATAGAAATGGTAAATTGATCTCCGTTAACTCATGTTGAAACATATGCCCAAACTCCAAAGAGTTCTTGGAAGACCTTAACTTGCACACATTCTAGCCTGATTAAGAACCCAATGTATTAATAATACATACACACCAACTCAATTTACGCACGAAGTAGATCGTAAATTGAGGTTACAGTGTACTCTGTAGCCGCCCTTTTTGTAGATGAGGCATGTGACTACTTGCTTCCACGGATCCGGTAGCTGTTCCGTCCTTCAGATTCTTACAGTCAACCAGTTGCTGACAGGCGACTAACATCTCTGGACTCGTTTTGATAAGTACATCATCGACCAACATCAACGTTACCAGTCGTCTTGTTGTTCTTGAAGTATTAATTTCCTTCGCTGTCATGACCCTCTGTGCCTGTGTCCTATGTGCCATTCAGATGCTTTTTCGTAGTACTGCTTCCACGTTTCAATCTCTTCAAGTCTGCTCGTCGAAATCCTTTCTTCTTTATTCCATCATATGTCCACTGGAGGCAAAAACCCTTTTCAGTATGCGTTCAGCATCTCGTAGAACTTTTCCGTTTATTGTAAACGATATACTCTGTTTCTTCCAGGCGGCGCTTTTCGTACCAGAACAAGCCTGAAAGCCTCAATTTTCAAGTTAACTCTTTTTTTTAACCAAATGGTGCAGTGATCTCAGTGATCAGTTACTAATCAGGAATTTTCTACAAACTTGCAGAGATTGTTGATTTCTACAAACTTCAGAGATTGTTCACCAATTCCAAATTGTCCAATAAATATGTATTCTAGAAGATCTTCTAAAGATTCCTATAGGAGTTCTTCCATGAAAATCCCCAAGGATTCGTTTCAGAGTTTTCAAAGAAACTCGTTAAAGATTTTTCCAGGAACACCTAAAAAAATCCCGCAAGAAGATCTTACGCTGTTTTATCTCAGGAAATGCTTCCGAATACACCCAGAGATTTTTTCAGGAAATTACTTAGGGACGGAAAAGGCCGAAATGGCAACAGCCGGTTCACAGAAGATGCCCAGGAGAAATCCGACCACCCACTCGGAAAAGAGAACTAGGGATATACCAGAAGAACTGTCAGAACAGAGAAGCGACAATGAGTGCGTCAGCTAGCAGAATGACGGCACGAAGAAGAAAGCAAGTGACAGTCACCTCGTTGCTCTTCACATTGAGGCAAGCGACAAGACAACCTATGTGGCGATTCTCAGGAGAGTGAGGAAGGATCCAGAGCTGAAGGAGCTGGGTGAAAACGTGGTGAGAACATGCTCTTTGAACTCAAAAAGATCCGTCGATCAAAGGTTTGCAAAGTCGTTGGGCAACGAGGTAAATGTGAAAGCCTTATCCAAGAAGGTTGTGATCGAATGTAGAGAACTGGGCTAGATCACTACAGAAGACAACGTGAAGGGCGCACGGTTGTCTCAATGCAATGTGGAAGAAGTACCACAGTCCATCCGGCTGAGGAATGCGTTCGGTGGTATGCAAATAGCGACGATCCGATTACACGTCGAGGCTGGTGACGTCAAGGTGGGATAGTCGCTCTGCCCGCTGAATAAACTACAAAGGCCCGGACAGGTTCGAACACTGCAGGAAATATGGTGAAAAAGGTCACGTAGTCAAGTACTGTCTGAAGACACCCAGGTTGCAAGATGTGTAAAGCTGAGGATGGTAAACGCCCATACAACGGGTGGCTTCAAATGCCCCAAATATCAGAAGGCAAAGAAGGGCTGTAATAATGATGAAAATAACGCAGGTGAATCTCAATCATTGTGGTGCGGCACAATAATTGTTGTGGCAGTCGGCTACGCAAACAAACTACGACGTTGAAATCATTGCAGAACCGTATCGGATTCCTCCCGATAACGGCAATAGGGTAGCAGACAGAGCAGAAATGGGGCATTTCCCATCCAGGAAGCAGTCGAACGCTCATACGAGGATTTCGTGATCTTCAAAATTAACGAAAACCTTAGAGTGCAGCCACTCCCGGGTGGACACTGGACTACCCATACTCGCATAACAATTCCATATATAGGAAATCCCAAAGAATATGAGACTGTTATGCGAGTATGGGCAGTTGAGCAGTACACCCAGATGATGGATGTGCTAAGCCTAAGCGACGAACTGATCGGTCGAACGCCAGTAATCATTGTAGGAGACTTCAATGCTTGAGCCGTGGAGTGGGGTAGCAAACTGACCAAAACGCAAGAGGGTACAGTTTGCTGGAAACTTTAGCGAAGCTCGACGTAAGGCTGTGCAACGACGGTCTGCTAGCACTTTTCGCAACGTGACTTTTGCAGCCCGTCACTGATCAACAATTGAGTGAAAGTGGAGAATAAACCCACAGAAATCTTTCGTCAAAGCACTCCGAGCAGTAAGCGACTCTCCAAACATGGACGCAGGAGAGCTGACAGAAGCGTTGGCGAGAGCGTGTGACGCAACTAGGCCGAGTACATTGGAGCCAAGGAATCAGCGACGTCCTGCATACTGGTGGAAACGACAAACTCAGCACCCTACTTGCAGCCTGCTCAAGATCCAAAGAACGCATGCAGAGAGTTAGATCGGAAGCCAACATGGAAGAGCGTAAGATGACCTACCGGCTGGCAAGAGCCGCGTTCAAACGGGACTTAGCGACGAGTAAATCGAACTGCTACAAGGAGTTGTTCCAAGAAGCTGACGCAAATCCCTGGGGCAACGCCTATCGAGTAGTGATGGCGAAGACCATGGGCTCAGTAACACCTGTGTAACATCAACTGTAACTAGGAAATCACACATCACGAAGACAACCACTTCGGAAGGAAACACACGTCTTCCTTTGTAATCCACTCCACTATGACTGATTGATCAGTGAGCAACGATCGGGTGGAGACGACACAAACACACTGTTGTCATCTCGCACCACACAACACCAACTAAGATGTGGCTCCTGCTTCATATAGACCAATATGCTTACTGGATACTCTTGGTAAGCTTCTGGAGAAGATCATCCTCGACAGGCTGACGATCCACTCGGAAAACGAGAACGGATTGTCAAAAGACTTCGACGGTGGATGCTGTTTGGACGATCATCACGTGCGCGGAGCAAGCATCTAAACAGAAGAGGCAATTGATACTGCGCAGTGGTAACGATAGATGTTAAGAACGCGTTCAAGAGTGAAGTTTGGGAGGCTATCGCTGCAGTCCTACAATGCGGGTCCCCAAATAGGGGTTCCTGGGGTAATATGCACTGCTGGGGCAAAACGCACCTTGTCAATTTCTCTGAAATAAATTATTTTTGAGTGAAAAAAATTATGCAGATTGATGAAACGTTGCAAATTGTTGACACCCTGAGAATTTGATTCATTTGAAAAACTTAACAGGGAAATAGAACAATTTATTCGAAAAGTACGATTCTGATGTAACTTTCCCGATCATTTCACTTGTTGTTTTAAAAGTGATGAAATTAGATTTTTACAACCTTCAACCATAAAACAGATGATTAGAGACTAGGTGATTGTTGATGAGATGATTGGCGAAATAATACAAACATTTCTATTTTCCATAACATTTTCTGTTAACCTCACAGCAGGGCAGCATGCACTCCATTGATCGGGCAGAACGATCCACTCCAAAATAAACTAAAATCATTAATTTTAGGTATGTGAAGCCTTTACCAACGTATTTATGCACAATTTGTTACCGCTAACGTTAACAATGCAGTCAACAGACCTGTTGTGCTATCCCTGGTAGATTACTAATTTTTTAATTAATACCACAAACATTTGTGAGACTTCGCATGCAGTAGCTGTAAGGTGAAATAAACCCCAAAATTTACCCATTAGCGGGTTTATTTCATCTCAAAATTTGTCAATCAACTAACGCTACTCGGATGCCGCACATCTCTACGGGCGAATTTGTTGAGGCAACTCAACATCCGAGGCGACAAAGGAAAGTGGAAGAGACGAGGGGGCGAAGAGGAGGACTTGCGGAGGAGTGGAATTCCGAAGGAGCCGAAGAGAAGAGTTAGTTGGTCTTGAACTGCGAAATAGAACACACCTAAGGAAAACCAAAAAGTCGAGTAAAAGTTGTCGGTGACATTCGGTGGAAGGCTAGAACGCCAAGGAACATCCAGTGAAGGTGGATTCAAACTATTATTTGACCGCCAGCCTTCGCAACTAGATCTGGCTCTGGCAACTGAATGGCAACCTGGCAAACCCTTTAACCCCTAACCCGCTAAGATGAAAATAAAAGTTAAGTAAAATGTATCAGGTTGCTTTTGTTTCAACACTACACATAAATCCTTGGGTTGCATGCACGTCCGTTGACTCTGTACCGTTCCTTTCCACTTCGTATTGTTCCGTGTGTTCCCTAAGCAGGCAGTGCCGACCCTGAGAAGGCCTTCCTATGAGCTAGTCGTTTGTCGCAAAATTGTATCATCTTCTAGGCGAAAATCATCAAGAACTCCTAGTTTTTCGATAAATAAAATTTCGTTTAAAACACGAAGGTGCATTTGCCTCATTGTTGTGGTGCATCATGCCCCTTTGTTTAGGTGCGTCTTGCCTCAATGTTGTGGTGCGTCATGCCCCAAAAAGCGGTGCATCATGCCCCGCATCAATCATAATTCACGAAAAAATAGTGTTTGGAAAAAAATAAATTTTAATGGCAATCTAATGTTAATTATGATGAAGATTCGCTCAACACCATGTAAGTGAACCCAAACCAACTAGATTCGTGGTATTAAAACACTACATACATTATGTTTAGTGTTCATTTTCGGCACATTTTCCTTAAGTGGTGCATATTACCCCAGGAACCCCTATCTGTGTAAAGTTCTGCAAAGTTACTTTTAGAACCGGGTACTAGTTTTAGGGGCGGATGTCAATTGAAGTTACGGCATGAATTTCACAGGCACCATACTTGGTCCAACACCGTGGAATATGATTGTACGATAGGGTGCAAACCTTGACACTTGCCGAATGAATTCGAGATCGTGGGGTTCACAGATGACGTCATTCTTGCGATAACTGGCCGAGATTGCTGAGGAGGTGGAAATGCTTACGGGTGGGAATCGCTAGACATCATGCAATCGTTTATAACCGGAGTCAAGCTGACTCATCATAAAAACGGTGGTGGTGCTTGGCCAGCAACAGCAAGGCGTTCAGCAGTTAAAGATCAACGTTGGAGAATACACAATCTCATCGAAACGCTCTCTGAAGCACCTTGTAGTAATAGTCGATGACAGGCATAACAGCCACGTAGATTATGCCTACAAAAAGGCAGCGAAAGTAGCTAACACTGTAGCTAAGATCATGCCCAAAATTGGAGAACCAACAAGCAGTACGAAGCAGTACGAAAAAAAAAAAAAAAAAAAAAAAAAATATCATCAGATTGGATACAATGGCCAGAGACAGCAGAACTAGTATAATTACAAGAAAGGAAAATGGACCCAAAGATAAATTCCTAACGTGTCGGTGTGGTCAACCAGAAAACATGGAGAAGTTAACTTATTCCTGACCCAGTTTTTGTCAGGCCATGGTTGCTTCCGGAAATATCTGCACTGATTCGGACAGGCAGAGTCGCCATCGGAGCGCCAATGAACCGGCAGCCATCCTGCAACCGGAATCGCTGCACCTACTACGGCACTCCACCGGCCAGTATCGAAGCAAGCGCGTAGCCGGAGTAGGCTAGGTCCACCATCAGGGACTAGGCCGAGTAGCATCGATCGTCACAAAATAATTTTGGGTCGTTGGAGCGCCAGTGATCCGGAAGTCATCCTCCAACTGCGACCTCGGCATCCAACTGGTTAACCAGGAGATCTGGAAAAGCAATAGCGGAGAACAAGTCATAGTAGAGCAATGAAATGCACATGAACGTCCAGTAGAAAATTCAACAGGGCTCTGACGTGAGGACAGCCGAAGAGAAGTATGCGTCGTTGCACAGAAAGTTGTTCAAAGCCCCGACGAGTTTTTCCAACCGCCAATTGGGGCAAAGGGGTAGTCACAGAGACGTCGTAGAAATGTTGTAGTTGAGCAGTGTTTTGACGACCATTAAGCTCCAACAGCGAACTAGCAGAACAGCAAGAGCCCTCCCCCGATGAAGTTGCGTGATGTAGTTCCGGGGAAGATCAAGGCTTAAGAGCTGTAGGGAAAGTTTTTTAGTGGGTTAAGCACGCCTAACGTGAGTACCCACATCGTGCAAACACACAACCGCTTTTAAAGCTTTTTAGTAAGAAAAAAACATACAGTATTCCAAAGCATTGGATCCAATATGGCATTGTGGCTTTTCCGTAGTGACTCTAGTCGACTTGTTTTTAAATCAGTATTCGAAATTTGGAAATAGCTCTCAATTTTGTGCGGCACATTGCCAATGTTTTCCCAACCCTTATAATGAAAGTTCTCCAGTCATTAAGTCTTGAAGCACCCTGATATTATCAATCGTGCGGCCTCACCGAGTGTGAAAACAAGATCCCTTACGTACGCATTGTTGCATCACGATATGCTCAAAGGGTTTTTTGGGGCAACATACTTTTGATTGAGCATCGATGCGGTTCTTATCATGCAAGCAAACATATCATCATAAAGTTTCGGAGCATTTGCATACCGGAGATAAACAAGTTTATCGAGTGATTGCATGTCTGTAATGAGATCTCTTTTAAATTAGATCATTTTTCTGTGTGTTTAAACAATATTCAATCTGTAGTTTGAAGTAACAACTCACTGGCTGAAATGGTTCGCCCTGATTTCGCTGTTTCGTGTCGTTGCTTGCGGTAAGATTTCGTTATATAAAATATTTTGATCCACAATCATAATCCGAAAATCTTTACAATCGTAGTTTTCGTTGGCCCAAGCCCGAATGGTAGACGTCCGTCCTGGAATTCTTGTTCGTTTCTGCCGCGGATTTCAAGACAAGAGAATATGTTGGCCAACCGTGCTCTTCCAGCAAGTTGACCATTTGTCGATCATGTGACACCAATCGCGGTTTGCCTTGGTGGTATGTTTAGCCAGCTGGATCTCTCACGGAAGGTCCATCTCTGACACCATATTGCAACCAGAATGAAGATGGAAGTGCAACCTGTGGATCGAGTCCTGATGATCAGTGTAAGAACGCAGGGTTCATCGGAGATGGAGTTCAGTTTGTACGGTACTGGATTCTTTCCGGATCCTCTGACCTGCGAAAACTATTACTATTGTGAGCGTGAAGGTGCAATTGCTGACCAGTATCAGTGTCCTAAGGAATATCGTTATAATAGCAGAAGTACAATGTGTCAGAGATTTCCTTCTGAAGCGCTGTCAAACGGTCAAGTGTTGATTCGAGTAGTCAGAAAGTATTCAGTCCATATCCACAGGATAATTCGTTCTACGTTTACTGTCAGTTTGACTATACCAAACCGAATCCTACGTTAATTAAAACTTTCATTTATATCGTGTGGAAAAGGATCACAATTCAACTATCAACGACAAATATGCGAGTTCCAGTGTCGAAAAGTGGGAATGTTCGTTAATACAGCAATCCAAGGCAATACTTTTGTTGCAGCCGAATTGGCGTTTTCGATGGGAAGCAAAAATATTGACCTGCAGGGAAGGATACTTATTGATGAATCTCTGAGGCGGTGTAATCGAGACCCGTATGCGAGTACGAGTTACTGTTACGTTGTCAACCACAACAGAGTCTATTACAACAAGTCTCTTTCAACGACATCCGGAACTTCAATAACATCCACTTCCTCTATTAGCACCTTCGCCTATAACAGTGGAAAGCACAACTATTGACTATAGTACAACACAAAATTAAACAACCACTGCTTCTCCGACAACCATGTGGAAACTTCCACAGTCGAGCTCTCCACGCCGTATACAACGAGTACAACGGTTGAAACCACACTGTCGCACCTACAACAACTCCAGCAACCACAACAAAGTATCCCACAACACTTCTGGTAATTTCAACTACAAAATCTCAACCAATCTCTAGTTCCACAATGGAGAGTACCAGTACATTCTAAGCTCTACTGCATCTACCACTGTACAAGTACAACAGCGTCGATTCCCAACTACTAAGGTTGACCCGACCTCCACAACACAACTTCAAACAACCAAGGCAGCCTCTACTGCTGAATCATCAACCACAAGGGAAATTTCAACTACCAAATCTCAAACGACAGTGGAAACCTGCACTACAACTCAGACAACGATTCCCGTAACCACCACTGAAGTCACAACAACTAAGATTGCGTCTTCTACAATTGCACAGATTTCAACTACGGAGCCAATTATAAGCACTGTTGAACCTACGACAACTTTGAAGACCACCTCCATTGCCAGTCCTTCATCGGAAAACTACCACATCTTCATCTACGTTAGCTCCCGACACCTCTACCATAATGTCTACCGGAATCATAAACGCACTACAGCAACTACAAGTTCTACTTCAACCACAATTTAGTTTATCTTTACTTTCTTGCAAACAAAAATAATGGAGAACTATCAATATATACTACCAATATATAAAAAACTACCAATATATACTATCTCAATGAGTTCCAAATAACTTGACAAGTACTTGAAGTTGCTGCAACAGTCCGTGAGGTTTTTCTTTCCAACAAACTTTATCGGAATTTCATACATGGACGTCAGTTTGAAAATCTCCACAATTCATTTAAAGATGTTTTTCATTGGCATCAGAAAAATTCAGATAGAGATTTTAGAAGAAGTTTATCTACAACTCATTCCAAAATAGGAAAAGATATTAAGCAGGGTTTTGCTGGGGTGCCGCCTAGAATGCTTTTAGAAAAATTTTCCCTGTAAATTTTAAATTTATAGGAAGAATCTTTAAAAGGATTTCCCCCAATAATTACTCAAAAGATTTTCCAGAGATCTAATGCGTAAGAATCTTCTCTAAGAGCGACTCTGTGAAGGAATTCCTACCATATTTTCCTTTAGGTTTTCTTTCAGCGATTTCTCAATAAATTCCTTCATAAATACCATCAGCTTTCATCAGGGAACTTTTCCGAAAATTCCTCTTTGAATTACTTCACTAATTTCTACATCGATTCCCTCAGAGGTTCATTCATGGAGTCGTCAAAGCATTTTTCCCAATATGTCTGTAAGAATGTTGTCGTAGAAATTCCTCGAAAGTTTGCTTAAAGAACGTCTGAAGAGATTTGTGTGGGATTTTGTCTGGAATGCCTCCATAATTTACAGAGAAATTGATTCAAAAAACCCCGTCGAATTCTTCTTGGGATTCCATTTAGGATATTTCCATCTCTGGAGGCATTTCATCATATGATTTTATGGAGACTCTCGAAGGAATTGTCCAAATATTTGTTCGGAGGTTTACACAAAAAAAACTCCCAGATTGCTTTCATGAATATCTCAAAGATTTTCTACATGAATTCCTTTGAAGATTCCTCCAGGTATTCCTCTAAGAACTATTCCAAGAATTCAATGAGGTGACCCTGTACAAGAAATCTTATCGGGCCTTCATCTTGGGACGTCTTAAAAAATATGATGTCAGGCAATCCACTCTAATTTCTTACAAGGATTTCTTCAAAACTACATAATACAGAGCCTCGTCCCGGCAGTGAATCAAAAGCAATTTCCATAGCTATTTCCTGCAGGACTTCATCGGAAGACATATCTTGATATTTTTATCCGTTTTTTCCTCCATTAAATAGCTCCTACGATGTTCGTTTAAAGATCTTCTTCATGAGACCCCTCTTAGTATGCCTTTAAGGCAATTAATCCTCAAGGAAATGCAATCGAAATACGATTTCCAGGAGTACTTTTTTACCATAAGCTTTTCATCACGAAGTTCTGCAGGCTTGTTTGCGAAAAGATGATATAAAAGACTTCTGAAATAAAAAATCTTCCGAAAATTACTTAAGATTGTTCCTTAAAAAAACTTTCAATAATTTTCCAGTAAGAATTTTCTTCAAGAAACCTATTTTTTTTAGAAATCCCATCCGGGAAATGTTTCCGGGATTTTAAAACTAAGGGTTATTTAATCAAAAAGACGCCTGTAAACATAAAATAATATTATTTTATTTAAGTATTTACTTAATATTTTTAACTTTCTCTCGGGAATGTTGTCTGGAATTATTCAATTCTACCAGAAAATGTTCCCCACAGGCATTTACACTAGGGATTCCCAAATGGATTATTCTCCCATGGTGTTCTCCAGCGATTATTGGAGAGATCCCCTCCTGGAATTAATGTTGGAATTTATTCAAGAATGCTCCACAGATCCTTCCAGGACGTGTTCAGATATTCCCCGGGAATCCCTCTAGGATTTTATTTTCAGAACAGCGTTTGCCTTATCAACACGCGGTATTCCTAAAGAGATTCCCCAAGGATTACGTCTGGAGTTTTTTACAGAGAGGGCTCCATTAGTTTCCACTGAGGAATTTCCTGCAAAGATTTCCCCAGGGATTCACCAGAGGTTCCTTCAAATGATTTCATGGCCCTGTAGGAATTCTAATGAAAGACTTGGAAATTTCTATGGAATTTCTCCAATAATTCCTCCAAAAAAAATTCCTCAATTTTGATAATTCCTCTTAGAAATTTTAAAGAGATATTGAGCGTATTTGTATATTTTTCTAGAGGTTTGCTTTAAGAGTTTAAATTGATGAAACCGTAAGAAAATATTTCCAGAATTACCTCAAAAAACCTTCTATCAAAACCCCCATGGACCCCAACCTTTTTTAAGGATCGTTATCGAGGGGTTGTAAATCGGTCGTCAAAAAATTAGGGTAATATATATGTGTTCGAAAAAAAAATCAGATGACAATACCGACTGTGCATCAAAGTTGAAGAAAGTGTTGCATGCTATACAGTCGGCCGAAGCACAAATGTCCATGTGGCTGGCAACACTGTTTAGGAATAATTGAGAAAAGATCAGAATAAGAAATCTTAAGCGGAATAGAAAGATGGAATTCTTAGCAACATTGGAATACTCTTCAACTGTAATACAGTTGTTCATGGAGGGTTGGGAATTTTGTCGTAGCTGGCAACACTGCTCAAGTGGAATCGATAAAAATCGATATATCAAAGTTCTGCACGTTATTTTAGTCAAATCTTGAGCAAAGTTTAAGTATGAATTTTGTGTTACACATTGCGTTTGGAAAAACGAAACATAATCATTTATTTTTTACGCTGGCAACACTAATAGGATGGCTCGAATATGCTAATAACAGTTAGGTCTCCTATAAAACACGTGGATGGGGGTTATATGAGATCCAGATTTAATTAATTTGGTGGTGATGTTGGAAAACCGTTCTGAATGTCAGGATTCTGAGATACCCGCAAGTTTCAAGCTCACTAGCGCCACCTGGTAGCTAAGTTTTGAATCTCATGGCTTTTATAATGATAGCACTTGAACTACTGAACAACTTTGCCGAAGACGCCGCCTTTCTAAATAGTCAGGTCTTGAAATATCCAGAAATAAGATTTCAAATAAAAATATAAAAAATAAATAAAAATTCCCCATTTCAATGACCACCGCCTGTTAGCCCTTAATCTAGAATCTATTTTTATTACTTTTTAAGACAAAAAAACTGGCGCGAAAAAAGGTCGTAAAAAGATGATGAAAAAACAAAAACTGTCTATATGGATTTCTCCAAAAATAATGGAGAAATTGATCTATGAATTCCATCAGAAATCATTCATTTATTTAGTTGACATCTGGACAAATAACACTGAATCGACAATGTCACGCCACAATACTCGGTTCGTTGCCACATCTCACCATCCTCGGTTCTGCCTAGCGTTGGGCGATTTTGAATCGATGTTCCGAAAATCGATGTTTTCATTCCGATTACTCGATTTTTTGAATCGATGTTTGGGACACCCAAAATCGATTTTCTTCATTCGATTTTTCGATTTGATTCATTTTGTTGAAATTTATAAATATATCTCAATGGACTGCTGAGAAAAAAAATTGAACTAGCCTAGAAGTAGTAAATCTGTTCAATTGATTTTCAAAACGGATTTGATTGAAAGAAGTTGAAATTAAAGGAGAAGGTTTCGACCGTGATTGTTTTAAATTATTATTGTTTTATGGCTATATCGGTCATGCGACTCAAAGGTAAAGGGAGTCTATAGAAGTAAATGATGGAAACGAATAGGTGCATAGGCGTCGCAAGGGAGCGACAAGATTGAAATTTAATTAGGTGGTGAAAATTGACTTTAACTGACTACTGACTTTAAAATGGCTTGCTCAATTTTCACCACCTAATTAAATTTCAATCTTGTCGCTCCCTTGCGACGCCTATGCACCTATTCGTTTCCATCATTTACTTCTATAGACTCCCTTTACCTTTGAGTCGCATGACCGATATAGCCATAAAACAATAATAATTTAAAACAATCACGGTCGAAACCTTCTTCTATATATGAAATTTGGCTAATAAGAAAATGCAGTTCTAACTGGATCATGTGGTGACTGGCGGGAAGAGCACACATGATAGAGACAAATTCTCTGACTGCGTGTCAATTCCCAATATCAGTCATCGATCGATAGAACCGTTCGGTTGATTGCCGTCAGTATATGAGCACATTGAAGCCTCCTGTATTTTGCCTGTGTTGGTAGCAAAGCTCAAAGCTTTGAGCCAACCCTTTTCCAGTAGAGAAGCTAGGCAAAATACAGGACGCTTCGATGCTTACTGACTTTAAAATGGCTTGCTCAATTTTCACCACCTAATTAAATTTCAATCTTGTCGCTCTCTTGCGACGCCTATGCACCTATTCGTTTCCATCATTACTTCTATAGACTCCCTTTACCTTTGAGTCGCATGACCGATATAGCCATAAAACAATAATAGTTGAAATTAAATGCAAATACATTTGGTCTCATTTCCAACTTCATAAATTTCAATTTGCATCCGATTCGAATCGATTCAAAAACATCGATGTAAAGGATTCGATTAAATCAGTGAATCGATTTGGAAGTTCAAATGTGAATGGATTCAGTAACATTGATGTTCTGGACAAATTTACCCAACGCTAGTTCTGCCCTACACTCGCATAATCAACCCACCAAGCTCGCTGCGCTCCACGCCTTCTTGTACCGACTGGATCCGAATCGAACACCATCTTTGCAGGGTTTGGTGTCCGGCATTTTTGCAACAGGCCTTGCCCATCGTATCCTTCCGGCTTTGGCCACCTTCGCCGCCACACACTGTTTTCCTGCACCCCATCAAAGATCGTCCTAAGCACCCGACGTTCGAAGACTCCAAGTGCTTGCAGGTCCTCTCCAAGCATCGTCCAAGTTTCATGCCCGTAGTAGGCCGGTATTATGAGCGTTTTGTACATGGTACATTTGGTGCGGGTGTGAATCTTTTTTGACCGCAGCTTCTTGAGGAGGCCATAGTAGGCCCGACTTCCAATGATGATGCGCCTCCGTATTTCACGGCAAACGTTATTGTCAGCCGTCAGCAAGGATCCAAGGTAGACGAACTCGTCGAGCTTCTCAAACTATCCCTGTCTATCGTAACACTGCTACCTAGACGAGACCTGTCGCGCTCAGCCACACCAGCTAGCATGTACTTTGCCTTGGACGCATTCACCACCAGTCCAGCTTTCGCTGCCCCGCGTTTCAGGCGGGTGTACAGGTCTGCCACCTTTTCTATATCATCCGCGAAGCATACAAATTGTCCGGATCTCGTAAAAATCGTACCCCGGCTGTTGAGCCCGGCTCAATTCTAGCGCAATATTGAACAACAGGCACGAAAGTCCATCACCTTGTCGTAGTCCCCGGTGGGATCCAAACGAACTGGAATGTTCGCCTAAAACCTTCACACATCTTCCATCGTCGCTCTTATCAGTCTCGTGAGCTTCCCGGGAAAGCTGTTCTCGTCCATGATTTTCCATAGCTCTACGCGGTCGATACTGTTGTATGCCGCCTTGAAATCGATGAAAAGGTGTTGGGACCTGGTGTTCACGACATTTTTGGAGGATTTGCCGTCAGTAAAGATCTGGTCCGTTGTCGATCGGCCGTCAACGAAGCCGGCTTGATAACTTCCCACGAGCTCGCTTACTGTAGGTGATAGACGACGGAAGATGATCTGGGATAATACTTTGTATGCCGCATTTAGAATAGTAATCGCTCAAAGGTCCCGCAATCTAACTTGTCGCCTTTCTTGTAGATGGGGCATATTACCCCTTCCTTCCCCTACTCCGGTGGCTGTTCTGTTTCCCAGATTGTGCATATCAGCCAGTGCAGAAAAATAACCAGCCTCTCCGGGCCCATCTTTATGAATTCAGCTCCGATACCATCCTTACCAGCAGCTTTATTGTTCTTGAGCTGGTGAAAGTGGGGGCTGGTTGGTTTCCATCGCCCGCAGTACCGAAGAAGGCATTTCCTCCGTTGTCCCGACCTTCATTGCCTGTGCTCTCAGCGCCATTCAGATGTTCGTCGAAGTGCTGCTTCCACCTTTCGATCACCTCACGCTCGTCCGTCAGAATGCTCCCATCCTTATCCCCGCACATCTCGGCTCGCGGCACTAAGCCGTTGCAGGATGCGTTGAGTTTCTGATAGAACTTACGTGTTTCTTGAGACCGGAACAGCTGTTTCATCTCCTCGCACTCCGTCTCCTCCAGGCGGCGTTTTTTCTCTCGAAAGAGGCGGGCCTGCTGTTGCCGTTACCGTCTATAACGCTCTACGTTCTGCCGGGTCCCTTGCTGCAGCATGACCGCCCGCGCTGCATTCTTTTCCTCCAGAATCTGCCTACATTCTTCGTCGAACCAATCGTTCCGTCGACTCCGTCCCACGTATCCGACGTTGCTCACAGCTGCATCGTTGATGGCTGCTTTCACTGTTCTCGAGCAGTCCTCAAGAGGGGCTTCATCCAGCTCACTCTCTTCCCGTAATGCAGCCTCGAGGTGCTGCGCGTATGCAGCTGCGACATCCGGTTGCTTAAGCCGCTCTAGGTAATACCGGGGTGGTCGTCGGTACCGTACGTTGTTAACGATGGAGAGTTTTGGGCGCAGTTTGACTGCAATGATATTTCAAGGATTTTTTCCATGGTTTTGTTTTATAATTCTTTCAAAAATAATTACAGAATTTCCTCCAGACTTATATTCAGCCATTTCATGAAAAACCGATCTAGTGGGTTACCGAATTCCGTGAAAGTTTGCTATTTTGTTCCATATACGAAATAAGGATATACGTTTTTTCGGATTTTTTGATTAGGGTGACCATTCCCAAAAAAGATGACCACAAATATCACGATTGTGCAAAATTTTAATTTTTTTTTTAAATTATAACTTTTAAACCGCTCGACCGATTTTCAATTTCCTTGGATGAAATGAAAGCTTAAAATTTAGACTTGTTAAAAAAAATACATGAAAAAAAAAATTTCCTAAAAATCTAGAAATTTAAATTTTGTCTGAAAAGTTGAATTCTTAAGCTTTCATTCCATAAAAAAAAGATTGAAAAACGGTTGAACTGTTCAAAAGTTTTTTTTTTTTCAAATTAAAATTCTAATGCGCTGAGACCTACAGTGAGTGCTGATGAAAAATGACTGATTTTTTTTTTTCAAAAAATATATCTTAACAACTAAACGCTGAAATTTTGACAGTAAACGTTAAATTTTCTTATCTCTTAAGAAAAAATGCGAGCAGCAATAGCCCTTTTTTCCCAAGGCCTTCAAAACACGAAAAAAAAAACAGAATTTTTTTTAAATTAATCAACTCATTACGCGTGGTAAAGATGGACAAATTATGGATAAAATTATGAAAAAAATCCACGTGCTCGGCTGGGATTGAACCCAGGACTCTTGTATGCTAGACGAGTGCTTTACCAACTAAGCTTGTCTAGCATACAAGAGCCCTGGGTTCAAATATCAGCCGAGCACGTGGATTTTTTTCATAATTTCACCCATAATTTGTCCATCTTTACCACGCGTAATGAGTTAATTAATTTAATAACCATGCGGATTGGATTACCGAACAGCTCAATATAAGCGTCAATTTAGAAATTTTTTTTTTTTCATGCAAAAAAAACAATTATTGTGAAATTTTATACTTTTTTTTAACAGTCAAAATTTTAAGCTTTTATTTCGTCCAAGAAATTTGAAAATCTGTCAAGCGGTTCAAAAGTTATATATTTTTTAAATAAAATTTTGCGAAATTGCGATTTTTCTGGTCATCATATTTCGGAAATGGTCACCTTAATCAACAAATCCAAAACCGTGTATCCTTATTTCGGATTAAGGAACAAATTAGCAAATTTTCACGGAATTCGGTGACCCACTAGATTTGTTTTTCGTAGAATGGCTGAATTTTGGTATATTTTTGGCAAGTTAACGTTATTTACCAACCAGATGATGGCATAGAGTTCAAATGAAATACAATGTTTTAAAATAAAATTGAGATGGTTTCAAGTTAACTCTCATTAATTCTGCTTGAACTAGTGTTTTAACTCTTTCTTGTCACGACTTTGATCGACATTTTTCTTTACGAAAATAAATGTTTTTTTTTATGGAAAGTACTTGAACAAATAATGTTGCAAATGGAAGAAACTACTCGAAGTCAGTTTAAAAAAAGTTGATTTTCAATAGTTAATTGTTTGCTCATCAATTGTTTTACTATTGGATTTTATTTATCCCAACTTCTTAACGGATAAACATAACATTTGGAATTTAACATAAAATTGAATAATATCTTTTCCGTTACAGTTAAAGTCTGCGTGGTTATCAGTTTAATTGAAGGATTGAAACGTGTTTTCCAATAGAGCTGCGACTCTCAATTCGTACGATTACAGCTATTCGAAGTAAGCAAAACTTTGTTCGTGATTTTGATGATTCACTATTTTGATGAAACGTTTACTTTTGAACTGCAACACAAAATCGAAACAAAATTTAATTCTAAGTAAAAATACACGACTGAGCAATACCTATTTATTTAAACAAATAGATGAGCTAAACCCGCCAGCTTTCAACCAGGAAACTAGAATAGATTAGAAGGACGCTCACTTTACCAAGTTTCATCGGACTTCATAAAACAAAAAAAAAGGAATCAAACTAGGAAACAATAAAAAAGACTTTTTACATGTCTAAAAATTTAGACTATTGACATGTCATTTTTTTTTTCAAAAACTATCAAGACTTTGAAAGAAATCTTTTATTTTTTTATCTCTTATTCTCTCGAGACTTTTTCAAACTTGCCTTAAGGCGAAGTAGGCCGTCATTGAAATTTGTATGCGTCGTAGATGATTGTTGTTAATTCATCTCACGATTTCAAATCAAAGAAAATCAGTTGGTTTGCACTGACATAGCTGAAAAAGTATCAGCATACTTCATGCATGTTAGCACGTACAGTGATACTTTTCAAGTCAATATAACTATCAAGACTGAGTTTTATCACTTTGAAATGCAAGCTGAAAAGTCATAACTGTTGCCCAAAACGAATGACGGGCTACTTAGCCTTAAAATCACAAATGTGAGAGTTTTCACCCAAATTGTAGTGTTTAACATAGTTTTAATAATTCCGAACCCTCATACCTGAAACCTGACATCATCGATATCTCTTTATCGATAGATGCAAGCTTTATCTATTTTTCTCAAATAACGTCATGTTTTTAAATTACATTCAGTTTACATAAATGCAGAACTATCTAAGTATAATGATAAGACAGTTCATTTGAAACAAGTATTTGAACAGAGTTGATATAAAGTGTAAAAAATTCTTATACACAAGAACATATATGAGAATCGTTAAAGCTCTATCGCAGGCTTGGAAATCAGTTTTATCATTAAATGAAAATTACAATCAGAGCATGTTTGAGGAAGAGAACGTTTTGAATACTAGCAACGAACGACAACTCTCAGAATGGTGTCCAAGGTATCATTGAAGCCAACTGATGATTCACCAGTGCAATAAATGCTAATCAGCTATCCGTTGAACCGTAAAGCTACGTTTGCTGTTTTCCACAAGAAAAGTATATACAATTTTTGACCGAATGGGTCATCCAATTTTCTACAGACAGCACCATTTTTAAATTACATTTCTTTTCAACTCCGAACCGCGATAAAAAAAAAGATTTTTTTGACCGTTTCTGACGAGTAATTCCCCATATCATCCCCATTAGATAGGCGATTAAATTTTTTTCAACAACAATTAGCGACAAAAAATTGTCTACAAGACAATAATTGATCCCAAATCTAGAAGCTTATTATAAAATTGGTAACCATACTTAATAGCTTAACCGTTTGGTTTTCTAATTATCAATACGTTTACAAATGTATCAAGCGAATTCAGACAATAGTAAAACATTTTCCGGTGAATTTCATCATCGTGAACATAGATGACAAAAAGGGTTTGATACATGAGACGTTTGGGGCCCAGATAGCCGTAGCGGTAAACGCGCAGCTATTCAGCAAGATCAAGCTGCAGGGTCGTGGGTTCGAATCCCACCGGTCGAGGATCTTTTCGGGTTTGGAAATTTTCTCGACTTCCCAGGGCATAGAGTATCATCGTACCTGCCACACGATATACGCATGCAAAATTGTCATTGGCACAGTAAGCTCTCAGTTAATAACTGTGGAAGTGCTCATGAGAACACTAAGCTTTAGAAGCAGGCTCTGTCCCAGTGGGGACGTAATGCCAGAAAGAAGAAGTAACATGAGACGTTTTAGAACTACGTACTGAAAAATTTCTTTAGGAAAGATTTTCTAACCTTGTTCCAATTCCTGGAACAAAAAAATATCATTCAATTAGTACCAAAAGACGAACGAAGCATTTTTGCTAATGAATTCTCAGATGCACATGAAACCAAGAAAATACAGCATGCTTTGTTCTTAATAATACAAAGAACGAAAATCTTCTGGTGTTAGCAACCAAAGACAATGTCCTGATTGAAAAAATAGATAGTATTAAGATGAAAACGTAAGTTATATACTGAATGATTAAACAAATAAAATTAAAAATAATAATAATAATAATCTTATTTGTTCCGTTGAAAAGAAAGAATCCCTTTTCAGTGTAATGAAAAATTGAGGCAGAAACAATTTTTTTCAGTTTTTCTTAGCGGTGTAATTTTTCATTGAAAAATATTATCCATTCCGACTTATACTTCATTAAAACAATCCCATATCTTATTTTCAGATGTTTAAGATAATTTGCAATTGCTTTGATAAAAATCTTTATTTTTCCGATGCTTCGATTTAAAATATGGGTTTTCAAAGAAAAGGCTTATATGGTCATTTTCCACAAAATTGGCCGTAACTCAACAACGAAAAAAAAGTACATTTCAAAATTTCAGCGATTAAAGCTTATAAAATTACCTTCTCAAAAATATATTTTTGAAAGTTTTCCACTAATTGGAACATAGTTTTTCCGGCTTTTCTTTCACGAATTTTCTCAACGGTGGGAAATTTTGTGAAAAACTGTTTCCCAGTTAATATTTTTTTATTCCTGAGAAAAATTACATTCATTTTCATTAAAAAAAACTTTGTTTCTACGATGTTTCTTTCTTGAGTTATAATTTTTTAAAGAAAAGGCTCCAAATGGCACATTTGCACATATTTTACAAAAATTGGCCATAACTCAAAAACGAGAGTGGGCCTCGTAGCCGTGCGGTAAGTGTCACCAGGCATTTAGCCGCATCGTGCTATGGAGTGTTGGTTCGATCCCGCCTCAGGCCGGTAAACTTTTCGTGAGGAATGTTTTCCGATTGTGCCACTGGGCGTTGCATGCTAGTCCGTTGTCTAGTGTGGTGCTTCCTTCAAAGGGCATGAATGCCCACTGGAAGCATCAACGTGTCAGTGTCTTTTTAAAAAATGATATGTTAAAAGTTCAACAGGTATTTCAAAATCTTTGATTTTCCCCTAAGAATCGAGGGTAGGGCAATCCTTTGAATGTCCCATCCCGGTATTCTTGTGCGTAGGACATGTCCTGCCTCTCTTACCCTCTTCTCGTACCTGACACTTACACTGTCGTACCTTAATTTCATTAGATTGATATTATTGGATAAAACCTTTTTCTAATACCACTGCTCCATCATTTTCGTTGAAAGAGAAATTCCCCAGCTGATCAACGAAACGAGCAACAGAAAGTGTTAATTTGAAAGATACACAATGCTTCCGCGCATCAATTTGAGGCTTGTTGTCGGAAAGTTAACAACGGTCAACCATCATCACCAATAGCCGTTATCATTACCGGAACAAACTATTCGCAAACTATGTGCGAAGAATCTAGTCAGCCCTAATCATTTCAGTCAACAGTCTTCCAAACTTTCCGATCACTTTCATTTTTTTGGTAAATTGACATACATACGGCCGATATAAATGCCAAACAATTGTCAATTTCTGATTTAGTTCCTTCACAACCATGTCTCGTTTAGTATCGCTGTATGCAGTGTTTGCAGTTGTTCTATGCTGGGTAAGATACTCTAATGCACAGAAGTTTAAGAAAAAGTTACGATTCTCATCAATCCATATCTAGATTTCAGTGGTCCGTGCTGATGGCGCAGAGTTTACCTCCGGAATCCTTCGACCAGCCGCCGATCCAGCCGAATACGTCCCCGTGCCTTGCGATGGAACGAAACCCACGACCTGTCAATCCTGCAATTCGATCCAGGTTTGCGTTCAGGGCAGTACTAACAACTTGATTCGCACCTGTCCATCTTCAACGCCCTATTGCGTCCAGTCCGATACTGGTGCCTCATGTCAGTCATCGCCGGATTCACAGTGCACGGTCAGTGCGGAAAACGGATTCGTCTGCACCAGCACTGGGATTTTTCCCCAGATCCCGCTTCCTGCCAGGTCTATCATTATTGTGAACGGGAAGGTGAAGCTGGGGATACCTATGACTGCCCCAACGGATATCGCTATAACAGCCAGAGGAAAATGTGTCAACTGTGGGGTTGGAATCGTCGTTGCGATACTGTGAAGTGCGACCCAACGAGTCAGAATGTCTTCGCGTCATATCCGTATGACGATGAATATTACGTGTACTGTCAGTACGACTACAGCACTGACACCCCAACCTACAAGAAGTCGTACGTCCTGTCCTGTGGAAAAGGATCCAAGTTCGATTCCAAAAACCAGGTGTGCAAATTCCAGTGTCGAAAGGCTGGCTTGTTCGTTAACACGGTCAATCCCAGTCAGTACTACTCGTGCTATCGCAATCGATTCCAGTGGGAAGCGAAGGTGAACACTTGCTCCAAAGCGAATTATATCTTTGACGAAGAACTCATGCGATGCAAAGAAAATCCTGACGCAGCTGTAACGGAACCTATGACCGAAACAGATCAGAATCAACCGATATCATTAACGAGCATCGATAACAAGATTTCTGGATCCGGAAGTGCGTCCGAGAATTCAAACTCAGATTCAAGTACGGAAAAAGCAACGAAAACTGAAGCATCAAACTGATACGCCAGCTGTAGCTATAGTGCAGTCTGATACGATTCCTGTGAGGAAAGACTGCCTTTACTTCTTGAAGGATTTAATGCTAAAGAATAACATTCTTTAGTGAGGATGATGAAAGTCTTGAAAGCTTGCGTGAAGTACTGTTAGTATAGATTAATTAATTTATTTATTTATATTCTTCAAACAAGATTCAAGTCTGAATAATTCACAATTATTGTTCATAATAAACACGAATGTGTGTCTTTTCCTAACTCGATTGTATATTGAAACATCCTGGAAGAAGTCCAAATATCATTCCTGGAGTGATATACCTGGTATCAAAAGTTACGTAGGAAGAATCTCTACAGGGTGTCTGCAATTTACTCGTACATCAGTTCTGTCGCAACAGTCATTCGGTGCAGACGAGTAAATGTGCTCGCTTCTTTGATAGTTTTGTTTGCCTTCTTCAGTTTGTATCGCGTAGGTAGTAAAAATCAAGCGCCCTTGCTGTGTTTCTGCACGAGCAAGCTGTCGATCGTTGTGCTTCCTCGAACATATTATCCACTATGAATGCAAGTGAGATGTTTGTTAATACGGTCCAATTTCGTTTCCCAGTCCAAGACCCTCCTGGGTGGAGATTGCTAAATTTTTAAAGCAGTTGGACACGGATCTCATGGTGATGGAGACGGCTTATAAAACAGCCCACGACCGATCGCTGTTCGTGAAATTTGTTTCACTCGAGGCAATGGAGGAATCGCTGGGCAAAAATACGGAACCAAGAAAATTTGCCTATTCAAGTGGTAAATCGGTAGATGTCCGGATGTCAATCGCGGGTACGAACATGCGGTACGTTCGTATTTTTGATCTACCACCGGAGCTGAAGGATGATTGTTTAACCACGAAACTGGGAGAATTCGGGAAGGTTGATCGTGTGATCCGAGAAAAGTTTTCCATGGAACTTGGTCTAGATCACATGTATACTGGAGTACGTGGCGTATACATGGAGGTTGAAAATAGTATTCCGCCAACAATTGACGTTGTTGGCATGAAAGGAAGAGTTTTTTACGAGGAGCTCAAGGACACTTGCTTCTTGTGTCAAGCACAAGGTCATCGGAAAAACTCTTGCCCTCAGCGTCAAGCTCGTAAGATGGATCAGAGGAAGGAACAAAGTCAGGAAAAGTCGGAAGTTTGCTCTTACGCTGGTGTTGTGGCAGGAAAAGTCACTGTACCAGTTTGTGAGGTGTCATCGGATGTAGCGGAAGATGAAATCATTGAAGTTTTAGAAGAGGAGATTTTCGACCAGGCTTCGAGTGCTTCTGATACGGAACAGGAACCCGTGATATCGGACAGGAGATGCTACAAGTTGACGGCAGAAAAAGTGGAACTGGCGGCCAAGGCGATCCAACAGTTGATGGGAAACCCACAGGCCAACCCGCGACGAGCTCAATCTACGGCTTCCCAATCTAGCTCTGGTTCCGGATCAGGATCACGCCCAAAGAAAAAGTGCGCGCGTAAAAACTCTTTATTAATATAATTGAGAGTATTGAAATGTTTATGTAACTATTTGTTAATTGAGATCTCGGCTCCGTAAAGTTTTTTGTTAAACAAATGAGCCTAATAAATAAACCACTGGTAAAAAAAAAAATTACTCGTACAAGCTTTGAAGACATGGCTGTATGCAATCAAGCGAAATGAATGCAGTATTCCTGCATGGTATAGTAGGTACCTTGATTTATTATATTCTTAAGCGATAAGTTTGTCACATTTCTGATTTCAGATATTTGTAAAACTAAGCCAAATGTGTTTAGTGCTCTTAGAGAGATCCGTTTTTCGAGCTTCATGGCAAAAGAAAAAATGAACTAGCTGGATTTGAATAGTATAATTTTCTGTTTCATAGGTTTGAAGCTAACGACCTATAAATTACTTAAAATTATAATAGGAAATTTGGACAGTTTGGGGAGAAAACATCTCCAGAATGGCTAGCGGCCCTCAGGCATAACGTCTCCAAAAAAATTTTAATCATCTCAGCACGAAGCAATCATTTTTGAAATTAGGAGAAGGTGGAGGTGTGTTTGTGGAATTCCTGATCGAACCCTTGCAAATACAAGTTAGTTCTTGTAAAAAATCTTTGATAACCTTAGCCGTTTTGCAAGAAAATCTAGCAAGCATCCAGGGTTTGAAGTTGTCATTCATTCTCCCGATATTGGATTTCTCCCTGGTTTAAGGACAAAACGTCGAAAGACAAAACATCGAAAGATAAAACGTCGAAACCCAAAATGTCGAATGCCAAAACGTCGAATCACAAAACGTCGAAAGGGACAAAACGTCGAAGAGACGAAACGTCGAGAGCAGTTATTTTTCTAGCAAAGTTTACTAAGACTAGCGTTGCTAAGGGAAAAAATGGTTGCGATGCGAACGGTGTCCGAAACAGCAAAATTTTCAATTTTCATCAAAGTTAGCATGGAGAAAAAATTTCAGTAAAATGTCAATATCACATTCATTTTTGTCCAGAAAAGAAGCAGTTGTAGCACGTAAAATACGGCTAAAGGTTTTCCGTCTCCTGTTTCGTTCCCTGGCTCAAGAAACAGACGGCTTTAGCGCCACCTCCGAAGAGGACCGTCTGTCGAGTTATGTTTGCCCGGCAAGAAACCCAACCTCAGGGCGGGTTTGTTTTATAAGAGTCCAAATAGCAATTTAGGAAACGATACAGAAAACTCAAAGGAATAGTGGATCGAGATTTCTCAGTTATAGAGGTCGCCTTAAGCGATTCTCAAAAAATAGTTGATGTTGACCGTCGTTCTACCGACACAAAAAGACACCACTCACGAGTATCATCACTGGAAGAACTCACTAATTCAAATTTCCCTGTTCGCTTCAGACACGTGAGTGGAGAGACTGATTTCCCAGGCAGTCTATCCTGGCGTACAAAAAACAGAAAAAGAAACAGGTAGAACGACGCGAAACGTGAGAAATCTCGAAGACCAAAAAAACTGTTACAGGGAAAGCTCTAACATATTACAAAAATACATAATCTGGTTGAGAACAGCAAAAACATTTAGAAATTTATTCAAATTTGATAACCTAGGTTTTATTCATAATTGTGTGTTCCTTTCCCCTTCTACTTCTTCTTCCTACTTTCCCTAATGTGTGTGCGGATTTGCTAAACTAATTCTATCGACATTTATCGATCATCTTCTTCTTATCTTCGAGCTCGGTTATTGTGTGGAGTTTTAACGCATGCGCATGGTTAGTTTGGTTTGGCTTGTACTCACGGACCCTTTTAGATGCTGCGATGAATGCCGCCGGCAAAGCAGAAGCGACGGCCGTTCAATGGGCTGGCAAAGCAGAAGTGCCGGACGAAGAATGGGACGGCAAAGCAGGATTCCGAAATTAGCACATCGACGATGGTGGTATTGCGGCTACTACTCCAAATACGGCAACGAACTGCGACTTTTTAGATTTACTCCTTGATGAAGTGTCGCACGCCGGAAATCACGTGCGTCGGTGACGTATGACGCAGTTGACGACGGTGGGGATCGTCGGGGGCTTCACACGTGGCCTGTCCACGAGGTAATAGAAATGGTGGTGGCCGCTCTGTCGGAACGGTTTGTTCCCTTCCGGCTTTCCCCTCAAACCGGGACTTCTGAACGCTGAAGCGTGGGGTCGAGAGCAGCGTTTAGCTTGCAGATGCAGTGTGCCGAGCTTGGGCCGTAGATCGCTAGATTTCGATCCTAAATAAAAAGCCGTCGAACGGCTGTTCGACGCATTAACAAAAAATTCTCCACACAAAAAAAAGTTCACAATTACCTTTTTTATTCACAAACGCACACACAAACTAACTTGACCGCACTTAACCTTCTTGGCTTTAGGCTAACGAACTTTACTTGACTAACGAAAAGGAACAAAAAGTAACATTAATTTCAATCTACAAAACTTCTCACATTTTAATTTATTACCAAATGAAACACACCGCGACACTAAAAATATTCACGCACTCTCGCCTCTTCCACGGTCCAGGTCAAAATGGACGAGTAGAGATTCTGAAAGTCCTCAGATAAGGTGTGATTTTACATCTTCGTGGACGGAAGTACGTAAAATCACCGAAGTAATTTCACGACCTTTTCAAACGACGATCCTCATCAACTACGAATGAGAACCGATTGAAGCGCTATCTCTTTCGCTACCATTCCATCTGAATGACCTGTATCGTTCCGTCTATTTTTGGACTCCGATCTATTTATAACGATCGTTAACGTTCGGGCTTGAACTTTGAACCTTAGGCTTATTCGTGTTTCGTGGTGTAGTGTGTAAGGCGACAGGGACTTTTATTTGATATAGTATTGGTAGAAGGCAACTTGTATGCAAGTTTTGTATGAAAAGTGCATTTCATTTTGAACTGTGATATTGAATATCGCATATATTTAAGTGAACTATTGAATTTGTAAAATTTGACAATGGAATAATATGTGATTAAATGAAAAATAAATTAACACGAATAATAAATTAACATTGAAGAACATGAAAAACAATATAATTATATAACAATTTATGTACATCTATATTTATATTAAATAAATCTTTAAATAATATTTACAAAAAAGTGACCATGCTACATTATCCTCTACTAAAGGTACGAAAATTTGATTGAAATTGAGAAAATTTCAATCAAATTTTCGTAGGGTTAAACCCTAAAAAATGTTCCAGCTGATATTTGAATCTATTGAAGAAAAATGATTGGGCTATTGAATTGAAAAAAAATAGCACTATGTTGGCAGGCAACGCATACACACAACAACATTAAAAAATCGTGACAGTAAAATACTTGCATCTGGAGTAGGCCTTCACTCCAGAGAAGTAAACATAAACTAGGACCCCTGTCTTCTACTCCAGCCATCATGAGCCGAAAACTAAGACAGTGTCCGTAAAACTCCCACAACAAGAACCTGTGAATCCTGAACGTCAGTCTACTCCAGAACATGTTCCGAATCCTTGACCGCGTTCACTTTCCACAATAAATGGACTAGTGAATCCTGGCTGCGATCCCTCCAGATATTCTACCCGAAACATATGACCACAGCCGCTTTCCACTTTAAACAGTGTGCTGCGAAAATACTCCAGACATAAGTCCGAATACATTTCACCACACACAAACAACATAAATTTTAAAATCTTCATCATAAATATTTCATTCGAAATATTATGAGAACGTACAATACCACAAACAATGAATCATTCCTCGATCGGTCACTCCGGGAACGAGCCGTCACTCACTCCCTTGTAACTCACCCTCTCATGCGCTACCAACTTAACGGAACAAAACTGAACACAAACGTCAAAACAAGCAAAACAAAAATGGAACAAAAATAGAAAAGTGCAAGTTTTATGAGCTGGCAAATGAAAAATATTAATACTAGACGGAAACTGGCTTTAAGTGACGAAAAATATTATACGGAAAGTATTTTCTTAACTGTATTGTGTGATGTTTTGTAAAACGAACTGTTTTTGGGTTTCGGGAAGGGTTCTTTTGTTTATCTTTGTAGGTGGTACAACTACGGTGTAAAACCTTCAACATGGCCTGGGCAGAAATTCTAATTGGAAACGGCTCTAGCGATGGACGGATATATTGATCACAAAAATGGACAATTAGAACTGCTTCGAAAAGCACAGATAGCGAAAATGATGAAAAGGATGGACGTAAGGACTATTTATAACTTAAATGACGACGGACGAAGTATTCAGAAACGCACGGACGGAATCGAAAACAATATCGGTAAAGCAGAATTGGACGACTAAAATGATGATCGACATGGGAAATGCAACTAGGACAGAATACAGAACTGAAGAACGAAAACAAGGACTAAATCTTATAGGAAATCGTGAGTGAATTTATTTACTAATTAATCTAATTTTAAGGTACTAATAATATAATTACCGTAGGGCCTTAGGCGCGAACTAACAAACTAATCTAATATTTACAATATGTACATGGGAGGATTACGTTTCGTAGTCTCAACTCCCTTTATGCTTGGATTACTTTGCCCTTGAAGGTGTTTTCGTGAAGATTTTCATGGAAATGCCTTAGTTGCTTCGAGGGGAAGTGTTCATAGCTTGAGTTTTCATTGTCCATCGAATTTTCCATGTGAGATGACGTCATTACAGGCGATCAATCACAGTGATGGGTGATTTAGAGCCACCGTATGGTCAATTGGGGCCAGAGGTCAAACATGGGCTCCTTCCTTGCTTCATAAGAATCAGTACTAACTTAGTACTGAGTACTAAGGATCGGAAGTCATCACTTAGGCTCTCTGTAGTATTCGTGTTGCCACTACTCCTTACCAGATCATCGCCCAGCTCCTTCTATGCTTGATGATTCTTACTACTTCAGTGAGAAATCATCGCCCAGGGACACTCTTTAATCGACAGTGGTGATCCTAAACCATTTCCTCACCCTAATCAAATCGACTGTGACGTATGACTTTCCCCGAAGGTATTTTTGAAAATAGTCTCTCACGTTACATAGCTTTGAAAAAAGTCGTTGGTCACCTTAGTGACTCGGTGATTTATGAACCCGTAGGCGTGTTTTTCTATAAAAGGTCACTCCGAAGAGGTTCATAGCTTGAAAAAAATAAGATTTAACTAACTCAATGGGAGTTTTTTCCTATGATTACTCCCACGAAAGATACCAATAGGTTTTCTTCGACAAACTTTATTCTTGTAACAGTATTTACCGAGGCCAACTGTTAGTTTGTACCGTATCACATCCATCGTACAGAAGTTTTTTCCCTTTTCGGCTAACTTTCCATATTGGATCCTCCTAAGTGATGTTGAATTTCTTATTATATATTGAAGTGATTGGAACAGTTTTCAAAACAATCGCATTTTGGCTCGGCTCTCATTGCCTAAATATTTAATGTTCTTTCTCCTATCAAACTTCCAGCTCATTTCTTCATTCTTGAAATAATCAGCTTTTGGGGTTGAAGTTTTATTAATCGAAGGATTTGAGATGGTCAAATTACTAAAGAGTTCACTTACACACATTTTCAAATAACGAATATGTCAATTGCACCAATCACTTAACACAAACAAACATTGATAAAATGAGAAAATCAGTTTTATTTGAAAGATTGTAGATAGCAAAGTAATTTAGAGTCCATTTGTTGAAAAATACCGCACACGATTACGAATAAATGTCTCTATTGTGAATTTATGAATTTATTGTGTATAATTATTCCAAAAAACGAATGAAATTCCGAAAAATGTGAAAATGTCCAATAAGCGCCAAAAATTCAAAAAATGTGTCTGCCTTCTAAACGTTGGGCGCCAAAATGTAGCACGTAAAATACGGCTAAAGGTTTTCCGTCTCCTGTTTCGTTCCCTGGCTCAAGAAACAGACGGCTTTAGCGCCACCTCCGAAGAGGACCGTCTGTCGAGTTATGTTTGCCCGGCAAGAAACCCAACCTCAGGGCGGGTTTGTTTTATAAGAGTCCAAATAGCAATTTAGGAAACGATACAGAAAACTCAAAGGAATAGTGGATCGAGATTTCTCAGTTATAGAGGTCGCCTTAAGCGATTCTCAAAAAATAGTTGATGTTGACCGTCGTTCTACCGACACAAAAAGACACCACTCACGAGTATCATCACTGGAAGAACTCACTAATTCAAATTTCCCTGTTCGCTTCAGACACGTGAGTGGAGAGACTGATTTCCCAGGCAGTCTATCCTGGCGTACAAAAAACAGAAAAAGAAACAGGTAGAACGACGCGAAACGTGAGAAATCTCGAAGACCAAAAAAACTGTTACAGGGAAAGCTCTAACATATTACAAAAATACATAATCTGGTTGAGAACAGCAAAAACATTTAGAAATTTATTCAAATTTGATAACCTAGGTTTTATTCATAATTGTGTGTTCCTTTCCCCTTCTACTTCTTCTTCCTACTTTCCCTAATGTGTGTGCGGATTTGCTAAACTAATTCTATCGACATTTATCGATCATCTTCTTCTTATCTTCGAGCTCGGTTATTGTGTGGAGTTTTAACGCATGCGCATGGTTAGTTTGGTTTGGCTTGTACTCACGGACCCTTTTAGATGCTGCGATGAATGCCGCCGGCAAAGCAGAAGCGACGGCCGTTCAATGGGCTGGCAAAGCAGAAGTGCCGGACGAAGAATGGGACGGCAAAGCAGGATTCCGAAATTAGCACATCGACGATGGTGGTATTGCGGCTACTACTCCAAATACGGCAACGAACTGCGACTTTTTAGATTTACTCCTTGATGAAGTGTCGCACGCCGGAAATCACGTGCGTCGGTGACGTATGACGCAGTTGACGACGGTGGGGATCGTCGGGGGCTTCACACGTGGCCTGTCCACGAGGTAATAGAAATGGTGGTGGCCGCTCTGTCGGAACGGTTTGTTCCCTTCCGGCTTTCCCCTCAAACCGGGACTTCTGAACGCTGAAGCGTGGGGTCGAGAGCAGCGTTTAGCTTGCAGATGCAGTGTGCCGAGCTTGGGCCGTAGATCGCTAGATTTCGATCCTAAATAAAAAGCCGTCGAACGGCTGTTCGACGCATTAACAAAAAATTCTCCACAAAAAAAAAGTTCACAATTACCTTTTTTATTCACAAACGCACACACAAACTAACTTGACCGCACTTAACCTTCTTGGCTTTAGGCTAACGAACTTTACTTGACTAACGAAAAGGAACAAAAAGTAACATTAATTTCAATCTACAAAACTTCTCACATTTTAATTTATTACCAAATGAAACACACCGCGACACTAAAAATATTCACGCACTCTCGCCTCTTCCACGGTCCAGGTCAAAATGGACGAGTAGAGATTCTGAAAGTCCTCAGATAAGGTGTGATTTTACATCTTCGTGGACGGAAGTACGTAAAATCACCGAAGTAATTTCACGACCTTTTCAAACGACGATCCTCATCAACTACGAATGAGAACCGATTGAAGCGCTATCTCTTTCGCTACCATTCCATCTGAATGACCTGTATCGTTCCGTCTATTTTTGGACTCCGATCTATTTATAACGATCGTTAACGTTCGGGCTTGAACTTTGAACCTTAGGCTTATTCGTGTTTCGTGGTGTAGTGTGTAAGGCGACAGGGACTTTTATTTGATATAGTATTGGTAGAAGGCAACTTGTATGCAAGTTTTGTATGAAAAGTGCATTTCATTTTGAACTGTGATATTGAATATCGCATATATTTAAGTGAACTATTGAATTTGTAAAATTTGACAATGGAATAATATGTGATTAAATGAAAAATAAATTAACACGAATAATAAATTAACATTGAAGAACATGAAAAACAATATAATTATATAACAATTTATGTACATCTATATTTATATTAAATAAATCTTTAAATAATATTTACAAAAAAGTGACCATGCTACACAGTGAAGCACTTCAAGAAGCAAATTCGTCGCACCTGTGGATGCGGCTTAACGGCTAATGAATCTCAATATCAGTGTAAGGTGCACAGGGGAAGTAAAAAATGGTGGGGCAAGATAAAATGCAAAAGTTTTGAACATGATTTCTATAGATTTGAGTAGGTGTTTCTTCTCTAGAAGTAGGTGCTCGATTTGTTAAACAGATGTCCCTGTAGCTAATATTGTCATCTTTGAAATATTCGTTATAAGCGTGTTCGCTATAATGATTCTGATTATTACCTTATTATACGTAAGCTAGATTTAGAGTTTAAAATACAATTACATTTGTACATAAAATATATACCAATACAAAGCAGCATCGGGAGCAGACGAAGGTCCGATGAGAACAAAAATAAATCATAAGAGTCATTCGATTCTGACACCTAGCTGGAAACAGTCGACTTTAATTCCCATTTATTTAAGAAACCCTACAGTTACCAGTGCACAGTGCACTCTCCCTATTTCAACTGATTTTATTAGTTTAATTTCAAGTCCCTTTTGGAGGACTTGTCAATCTTCATTAAATTTCATCTTATCCTAGCCGTTTAAACTCGCCCTGATGAGCTTACATTTTTCCTTTTTTCTACAATTCGTGGGCAAACTAAATTTAAATTTCCACTAGAGCAATGTGTATCGAAATGTGGGAATTACACCTGATTTGTATATTTGGAGCGTAAACTTTTTGCTATAGATTATTTTGTTTTTATTGAATAATATCTTTTACATCAATAGGCTTAATTTGTTTTTAATTTGTGAATATTTTACTTATTTTTTTGTTGATAAACTATTCATCATTATGAAACACACTCATTCTTTGAACTAAACTTTGACATCAATTTATTCATATCAACAATTGGATTTTTAATAATTAATGAATTCCTTATTCTTTTAAAAATACTCATTCTTATTCGATAAAAGGTACAATTGAATCAATCTAATAACTTGCTTTACCAAAACTCTCTTCATCAGGAATTTCAGATTTATTTTTAATATGTACAGTGAAACCTCCATGAGTCGATATTGAAGGGACCATCGACTCATGGAAATATCGAGTCATGGAACAGCAATTCTTTGGAAAGCTACTCCTAGGGACCATCATAGTAACCATGAAATCTTGTTTTTAGTATGGTTCCATGAGTCGATATCGAGTCATGGAACATCGACTCATGGAGGTATCACTGTATTATTTTATCCATTTCTATACATTTTTTGCATGTTTTTAGTAGAGAACGGCTAAAATCTTAAATTTGATATTTTTATTATTCCCTCCTACGAAATTACGAAGATAGCATCGGAAAAAAAAGTATTTTTCACAGCCTTAACGGTTAAACATTTTTAAGTATTTGGATTTGAAGCTTCATTTTTATCGATTTTCTCCGCATTTCTTATTAATCGAATAGGTCAACGTTTTGCAAGAAAAACTCGTAGTTTTTTCTTTCAGACATACTGCACTTTCTACATTTTGTCTTTCGACGTTTTGTCCCTTTGAAGTTTTGAGCTTTCGACGTTTTGTCGCCCAACCCACTTTTTCAAGCTTCAAGAAATATTGTTTTTTACAATACAACAACTGTGATATTTTTTTTATCGTGCCTTAGGGTTCAAAAACGATATGCTGCGTGGAAAAAGGATTAATTGATTCTTGATTTTGACATATGAATTAAATTGCTTAAGCGGGCGGTCTTACCCCGTCTTCCCCTACATTTCCAATCGCCTCCACAGCTGCAAGCAGTCTTCTATATTATTTTCAGTCAGGGTTGGGTACCGCTTCTGCTCCATAATCAGAAGGTCATGGGATCAATCTCAGTCCCGTCAATTTTCTCATACTTTGTAGTTGTATATTTCACTTCCTTCTTTCTTTCACTTCTAATATATCAAAGAAGATCTATCACCATAACATTGGCTAGAACCAGAGACGGACAAAATACCGTTTACCCACGCTTCCATTCTTTCATATTTCCTTACGCCTTTCCTTACGCCTGATTATTCCCCCATCCCCTCATTGGTCCAAGTTCTGACATGACAAGCGCCATTGTTGCCTAAACATAGAAGATCGCCAGCACCTATACACTGAGGGTGTCTGTTAGTCTCAAGCAGTCATCTGGTTGGTTCCTTGTGTAAGTGCAGCTGATCTGGCGGTACTGGAGTAGCAACCACGTGCGGCCAAGCTTAAGCTGAAATCAAGAGAGTTTTTACTAGGATAGCAAACATTGAAATCGCTGGACACATAGTGTAGTTTATCCACAAAAATGTCACTATGATGTTTTAGAATAAATTAAATTACATTATTTATTATTTATTATTTATCATTTTATTACACTGCGAAGCACGTTTTTGTCTCTAGCACCAAAATTCCGCTATTTACTCAAATAAAGGTTGCCGAATCCATTGCGTTTACGGAAACATCTTAGCACGTCTAGTTTTTGAGATATTGGCAGATGAAACTGCAAAATTTTACTATTTCAGCCAAATTGCATGCAAGTTTGCCAGCTTGTATGGTAATGTATTGCTTAATTTGTCACAGAATTAAAACTTCATGTGAAAAATAATAGTTATCAACAAAGTTCACGATACTTTCGATGGTATGCAATTATTTTTTGGTGGTTCAGAAAGTTATTGTGTTTAGCCATATAAGAGAAACGAAGAATTTTGTATGGTGGGGACGGACCTGGTGTAGTGGTTAGAACACACGCCTCTCACGCCTAGGACCTGGGATCGAATCTCATCCCCGAAATAGTCACTATCAAGAAAGTTATAGTGACGACTTCTTTCGGAAGGGGAGAAAAGCCGTTGGTCCCGAGATGAACTAGCCCAGGGCTAAAAATCTCGTTAATAAAGATAGAAAAAAAAAAATGTATGGAGACTGCAAGCATGTGAAAAAAAACGATTTAAGGCGAAGTAGGCCGTCATTGAAATTTATACGCGTCGTTGATGATTGTTGCTAATTCATGTCACGATTTCGAATCAAAGAAATTTAGTTGGTTTTGCACTGACGCACCTGAAAAAGTATCAGCATACTTTATGCATGTTAGCACGTACAGTGATACTTTTTCAAGTCAATATAAACTATCAAGCCAGAGTTTTATCACTTTGAAATGCAAGCAGAAAAGTCATCATTGTTGCCAAAACGAATGACGGGCTACTTAGCCTTAATCTACATTTTATCGTGCAATTCCAACTAAATTATATATAAATTGAAAGATTGAGTCCTGTTTTGCATGCTTTAGATCACTTAAAAGTTAGGAGATATTTGGGAGATATTGATAAGGTATGTTATCAGGACTGAAGTGGAAGTCAATTGGTTTAAATGCAGCTTTTATGACAACAAGGTGTATTATATAAATTCACAAGCAACACACGTTGTTTCAAGTTTGTCACAGCAAGGACTGCTTGACATATTCAACAGTTACAAAGGATAGATTGAAACATAAAAAAATACTAATGTGTAGCCCAAAATGCGCTAAAAGTCAAGTCGTATGTAGGGATATTACACAAATTATGTCACGCTAAATTTCAACTTTTTCGATACCCCCCTCTAAACACTTTTTGTATGAGCCCTCCAAAACCCCCTCTCCCCCCCCCGTAACGTGACGTAATTTGTGCATGACCCCTAACTTGTTGTTAATTGCATGAAAGGGTTACTCGCAACTGACATGCTATTTGTTGGTTACGCATGGATTTCCCTGTGACAAAATAATTGAACCGACGTTGAACAAAATGTTTCATTCTGACAGTTTTGAGACTAAAACACCATTTAAGGCCCAAGTCAGTGGAGGATCTGGAATCAACCGACAATTTGAAATTTATTGAATGAACATCTTTACCGAAATGAACTAATCACTACCACATGCGCAAGGGAATATTTCTCTACCGGAAAAAGTATTGTTATCCTCCACATGAGAAAATGCGATAATATTATGAATGTTTATCCACAATATTTAAAAATCTACCAGTACCACTTAGCTTTAAAAATAATAAACTTTTCGTTATTTATAATCCCTCTATATAGCAATCAAAGTCACCATGCATGATATGGTTTATCATATAAAGAATGCAAATATAGGATAATGCCACTTCATAATTGCATTACAAGGATTCAAATATCCCGTCAAAAATATTCAGTAAATAATTCTATTGCAAATTGCCAACGAATACAAAATTGATGCACGACCACCACAGTTCAATACCAACTTCCAGAGACAGAGAGATCTCGCTGTCCTCCGGGTATGAACTCCCACTATTAGCAATATTATCACAAGGGAATAGATGTCAACAATATATAAAATTATGTTTGCTAAAACCTGATAAGGAAGTGTTGCTATGTTCCATGGTTATTTGAAAATGATGAGTAAACTACCTATCTAACTGATGCTTTTCTGAAATAAATTTGACTGCTCCAATTGCAATATTGAAATTATATGAAAATTCGCATGCCCACCCTAGCCGTTGAAGAAATGAACCGTTACTCTTTGAACGTGGCAAAGGATGGTATTACCATGGATGGTGGGTGCGCTCGTAAGACATGCAGTTGTTTGCCCCAAGATTATTTGGTTTTCTAATATGAAAGCATACATTTTTTTATATACCAATGAATTGCTGAGAAAATTTGCAATCTATTGGTGCTAATTATAAGGCTGAAAAATAAAATTCATAGCATACTTTTTCAATTTCCATTTCATGCGCAAATGATCTCCGCTGCAACAGCAGCGGGCCGTGGGAAGAAGGAATACGAAAAACCGACCAACAAGCGATAAATGAAATGTGTTCATCTAACTGTGAGTCATTTTGCTAATGATGTAGGATGGGTGATCTGTTGATATTGATATTGGTATCACGTGTTGATTACTTCGAGCCTCGAATTCTTGGATCAATTTTAATTTTATCTGCAAATTGTTCTGAACAAATCTTCTTAATTTTGTTGAATAAAATATATTGGGGAATTAGAGTTTTCTAAATTAGTAAATAATACGTCATAAGTCATTTTTAATTTCAGAGCGGTCGGTTCTCAGCTTGCTCCTGGCGATCAACATGCTCGTGCTGTATGTATCGAGCGAGCGTGCTTGTGCGGAATGTACTAAGCATACGATGCAACTGATCTTGAATTAAATATTTCATATTACAATTGGCATTGGAAATTCCAAGTAAATATTTGTATCTCATGGCTTTCTAAGTGGGATGCCCTAAATTCATTGAAAATATTCTAATTGTTTGTGGCTGAGAACTTTGGACAGACAATTTGAATGTGATTATTGGGAATTTGTTGAATATTTTCCAATTACTGGTAGACACTGAAAAGGCTGCAATATGAAAAGATGATTGCTTAAAAAGTCTTTGATAAAGTGTACAATATTTTGAAATACATCGAGTTGAAAACAAACAAAGCTATGACAAGAACACTATTTGTATGACATGTTGGTTTATTAAAATAAATCCTAATAATATTTGAGATTTTTATGGAATAATTTGAATATTTCCGAATACCTGATGACAAATGGGCATTCCAGACAAATATTTGAATGAGATGAGGAGCTTTACCAACATTTTGAGTAATACATTACATTCAAATGAAATAAGGGTTTCTAAAAAAACGGTTCAATGTATAAACAAAATGAGTATTTTCTAGTAAACTCTCGAATATTTGAATGCTCTCTCGAAACATTCGCATTTTTTCAGCAACTTAGAAATACTTGTGTTTTGTGGAATTCTTTAAATTATTCTGAATATTTGATGGCGATTGAGAATTTCTGACTTATATTTGAATGAGATTAGAATATTAGAAAATTTCTGAAAAAATAGAGTATCTCGTCAGTGATATTTGCATAAAAGGAATGTTTTAGAAGAAATTCTGAAGTATGCATGATTGAGATAAGTATTTTTTAATGCAATTTTAAATAAGACGTCTCAATATTATATGAATATAATTAAATAAATTATTTAAACAATATATGCTCCTTTTTTAAGAATTACCGCTGAATGTTTGACTGAGATGAGAATATTTTGAATGACTCCGGAATAATTCAGTTATTTATGAAAATTTTGAATATTTCTGAATATTCGATGTCATTTGAGAACTTCTGGCAAATATTTTAATGCGATGAGGATTTTGAAAAAATTAAGTATAACAAAATATTTAAATGAAATGAGTTTCTCGTGAATAATATTCATATATGGTTTCTGAATGAAATTTTGATAAATGTATGAATAAGATGAGTATTTTTATTTCACTTCAATATTTGAAATATCATGGAGTTCTTTGGAAAAAATCCGAATTATCGATGGCAATATAAAATTTCTGACAAATATTTTAATGAGATGAGGATTTTTACGTAAATTCTGAGAAATATAAGAATGCGATAAGTATCTCGTAAACAACATTCGAATAAGACTGAATTTCTAAAATAAATACGGTATCTTGCATGAATGATACGAGTGTTTTCTAAATAACTCTCGACTATTTGAATGATCTCTGGAATCTTCCGCATATTTTCGAATATCTGCGAATTTCAAAGATTCTGACAACTTTTTCAATAAGATAAGAATATAAGAAAATTTCTGAATAATAGGAGATAAACATCTCGAAAGTAATATTTGCATATAAAGAAGTGTTTCAAAAGAAATTCTGACGAGAATGGGATAGATATTTTCTCAATATAATTTCAAATGATATGAGTGTCAGAAAATTTCTTAATAATATATGAATAAGATGAGTATCTCATGAATGACAATTGAGTTATATGCTTTTTACAGGAATTCCGCTAAATGTATGACTAAGATGAGTAATTTTTTAATTACTCCGGAATACTCGAATAATTTATGAAATACTTTGAACAGTCACGAATTATCGATGCCATCATGCCAATCGAGAATTTCTGACAAATATTTTAATGAGAAGAGGATTCCAAAATATTTCTGAAAAATATATAAATGTGATGGGAATCTGTAAATGATATTAAAATTATAGAAAGGTTTCTTGAAGAAATTCTGAGAAATGTGTAAATGCGCTGAGTATTTTTTCAGTAACTTCTTAATTCTTGAGTGTTTTGTGGAATTCTTCAAATTATTCTGAATACTTGATGGTGATTGAGAATTTCTGGCATATATTTGAATAGAATATTAGACAATTTCTGAAAAAAAATTGGAGTATCTCGTCAGCGATATTTGCATAAAAGGAGTGTTTTAAAAGAAATTTTTGAAGAAAGCATGAATGAGATAAGTAGAGTATTTTTATAAATCAATTCTAAATAAGACGAGGATACTAGAAAATATCCATATAATATATGAATAACATGAACATCTTGTGAATGATATTCAAACAATATAAGTGTTAAATAACTTCCGCTGAATGTGTGACTGAAATGAGAATCTTTAAATTGACTCTGTGAATGTTATTTATATACGATAAGGGTTTCTTGATGAAATTCTGATGAATGTATGAATGAGATGAGTATTTTTAATTGACTGTAATATTTAATTGAAATGTAATGGAATTTGTTGAAAAATCCGATCTTGATAGCAATTGAGAATTTCTAACAAGCATTTGAATAAGATGAGGATTCCAAAATTTATCTGAATAACATATAAATGAAATGCGTGTCTTGTTATTTGAATTACATAATGGTTTAGTAAAGAAATTCTGAAAAATACATGAATGAGATGAGAATTTTATCAATGACTCTGGAAAACTTGGGTGTTTTATGAAATTCTTTCAAGTGTTCCGAATACTTGATGCCAATTGAGAAATTCTGACATATGTTTGAATGATATAAGGATATTATAAAACTTCTATTTTATGCATAAAAGAAGTGTTTGATAAGAAGTTTTGAAGAATGCATTCATAAGATAAGTATTTTTTGATTCATTTAATTTAAAAATAATTCTAGAAAATGTATTGATATTATATGAATACAATTAATATCTCGTGAAAGATATTCAAACAAAATAAGAAGACTTGTAACTTTTTCGTAAATCTTCATATCAATTTGTCCGTCTAATCCAATTGCAAATTATATGTAATGTAGCTTTTCAGTAGTTATTAAACTTCCACTCGGCTGGTTAGCCGTAAACCACGATTCATAATTAAAAACAAGTAGCATATAAGTACTTTTTTTTAGAATCTCCGCTAAATACGACTGAGACGAGAATCTTTTAAATGACTCCAGAATATTTCAGTAATTTATGAAAACTTTGAATATTTCTAAATTTTTGATGCCAATTGAGAACTTCTGGCAAATATTTTAATGAGATGAGGATTCTAGAAAATTTTAGAATACAAGATATATAAATGAGATCAGTTTCTCGTGAATGATACTTATATACGATAAGGGTTTCTGAATGAAATTTTGAATTGACTTAAATATTTAAAATGTTCTGGAATTCTTTAAAAAAAAATTAAAATTCCAGATGGCAATTGAAAATTTGTGACATTTGAATATTATTGAGAAATGTAAGAATAAGATGAGTATTTCGTAAATTGCATTTGATTGAGATAGAATTTCTGAATTAAATACGAAAGAAAATACTCTAAATAACTCTTGAATATTTCAATGCTCTCTGGAATCTTTCGCATATTTTTGATTATTTTCTGAATAAGACTAAGCTATTAGATAATTTCTGAAAAATAGGAGATAAGCATTTCGTAAGTAATATTTGCATACGGGAAGTGTTTTTAAAGAAATTCTGAAGAATGTATGAATTAGATAAATATTTTTTTAGTTTAAATTAAATTGAACCGAGGATACTAGAAAGTCTCTTTTTAATATATGTATATGATAAAAATCTCGTTAATGACATTTGAACAATATAAGTGGTTTTTTAAAGAATTTCCGCTAATATATGACTGGGATGAGAATCTTTAAAATGACTCCGGAATATTTGAGTAATTTATTAAATGCTTTGAATATTTCCGAATACTCGATGCTAATTGAGGGCTTCTGACAAATATTTAATAAGATGAGGATTCAAGAAAATTTTAGAAAGAAAAAACAATAAATGAGTTGAGTATCTCGTGAATGATATTCATATACGACAGGTGTATTTGGTTGAAATACTAATGAATGTATGAATGATTTAAAATTTTAAATTTAAATTACTTTAATATAAGAAATATTATGGAATTCTTTGAAAAATCCGAATTATAGTTAGCAATTGAAAATTTCTGACAACTATTTGAATGAGGTAAGGATTCCAAAATATTTCTAATATATAAAAAATGAGACAGAGACGAGCCTACCAACGACTGAAAGCCTTTTTAATAAAGATAGATAATGAAAGTCGAAATGAGGTTTCCACCTTATAAATTTCATTTGAATTATATAATGATGTTGTAGGGGACGGACCTGGTGTAGCGGTTAGAACACTCGCCTCTCACGCCGAGGACCTGGGATCGAATCCCATCCCCGAGATAGTCACTTATGACATAAAAGTTATAGTGACGACTTCCTTCGGAAGGAAAGTAAAGCCGTTGGTCCCGAGATGAACTAGCCCAGGGCTAAAAATCTCGTTAATAAAGAAAACAAAAAATTATGTTATGATTTCTCATAGAAATTCTGAAAATTGTATGAATTATTAGTGTTTTTTCATTGACTTCGGAATACTTGAGTGTTTAGTGCAATTCATTGAATAATTCTAAATACTTGATGGCAATTGAGAAATTCATGTTTTGAATAAGATTAGGATTCTAGAAAATATCCTAAAAAATTGGAGATAAGTGTGAGTGATATTTGCATAAAATAAGTGATTTAAAACAAATTTTGCAGAATGCATGAATATGACAACTTTTACCTTAATTTAATTTCAAATAATACGGGGACACTACAAAACATTTAAATAATATATTAATAAGATGAGTGAATGACATTTAAATAACATAAATACGTTTTTTAAAGTAATTCCGCTGAACGTATAACTGAGATTAGTAATGATTCCGCAATATTTAAGTAAATTATTAATTACTGTCAATATTTCCAAATATGCCTGACGCCAATTGAGAACTTCTGAAAAATATTTGAATGAGATGAGGATGAAAGAAAATTTGAGAAAATTATTATTGAGATGAGTATCTCGTGAATGTTATTTGAAGAGTTTCTAAAAGAGAATATGACAAATGTATGGATGCGATTATTTTTTTAAGACTATGCAATGCTTAAAATGTTATGGAACTTTTTGAAAAATCTAAATTCTCGATGGCAATTGCGAATTTATGACAAATTTTGAATGAGTTGAGGATTCCAAATAATATTTCAATGAAATGTGTATTTTGTTAATGACATTTGAGTGATATAATTGTTTCTAAACGAAATTCTAAAGAATGTATGAATGAGATGCAATATGTTTCAACGACTCCGAAATACTTGAGTATTTCATGGATTTTTTTTTCAAATTTCGTACAATTTTTAGCAAATGAGACATTAGAACATATATTTGTATGAATAACTATTGTCTTAATTCAATGTTATATAAGACGAGAAAGGATTTTTACGAAATTCTGAGAAATATAACAATGCGATAAGCATCTCGTAAACAACATTCGACTTAGACAGAATTTTTAAAATGAATACGGTATCATGCATGAATGATACGAGTGTTTTCTAAATAACTCTCAAATGCTCTCTGGAATCTTCCGCATAATTTCGAATACCTGGGAATTTCAAAGATTCTGACAACTTTTCAATAAGGATATAAGACAATTTCTGAATAATGGGAGATAAACATCTCGAAAGTAATATTTGCATATAAAGAAGTGTTTCAAAAGAAATTCTGACGAGAATGGGATAGATATTTTCTCAATATAATTTCAAATGATATGAGTGTCAGAAAATTTTCTAATAATATATGAATAAGATGAGTATCTCATGAATGACATTTCAGTAATATAAATGCTTTTTACAGGAATTTCGCTAAATGTATGACCATGATGTGTATTTTTTGAATGACTCCGGAATACTCGAAATTTCATAAATTAAATTCAAATAGTTTCCAATTATCGATGGCATGATGGCAATCGAGAATTTCTGACAAATATTTTAATGAGATGAGGATTCCAAGATATTTCTGAAAAAAATATAAATATGATGGGAAACTGTAAATGATATTAAAATTATATAAAGTTTTCTTGGAGAAATTCTGAGAAATATATAAATGCACTGAGTATATTTGCAGTAGCTTCGAAATACTTGAGTGTTTTGTGGAATTCTTTAAATTATTCTGAATACTTGATCGCAATTGAGCATAACTGATATTTGAATAAATGAAATGTTTTAAAATAAATTCTGAAGAAAAGATAAATGAGATAAGTATTTTTTTTAATTCAATTTTAAATAAGACGTCAATTGTTATGAAGGTCGGTAGTTCGGTGTGCAATTATCCGAATGGCATGAATTTGCGGTGGTGAACTATACATAAAGTGAATTTACTACTTTTGTTGGATTTTAACATTTTTTATATACATGTCTTAAAGTTCCAGACGGTTTTAAAATGGAAATAAAAAAGTAATAATTAAAAGTAATAAATAAGAAATAATTAACTAAAAACAGAAGGGGGAGATCCCCCAGTGCCGGACAGCACCCAATACCGGACAAAGTCGAAACATTGAGAAATCACGGTCCAATCAAGATGGTGTATTAGTAGAAAAGAAAGCTATTATGTAGACTAATGTTTGCGTAGAATAACACATCCTTGAAATATGCATGCCTTTTTAAAGAAGTAGAAAAGTTTAAAAATCTTTTAAAAATTGACGTATTCTCTTAATTTTGAGCCTATTTAGTAATTATATTGAATATGGAAAAATACTTTGGATCACGCAAGCATGATCGAACATAATCCTTATTTGATAGCATGAATGTATTTTGTACCATAATTGAACTAAATATGGACAAATTACAATTTTCGTTAAGCACCTCCTGTCCCGCAGTACCGGACAGCATGATTTGTTATATGATATCTTTGTAATTATTGCACCAGTGTCTCAAAATACTTTCATTTTTAATGGGTTCCGTCTATCATGGTATCAAACATGCAATAAAATTAATAAGAATGAACATTCAGAACAACATCGTAAAATGTGCTATTTTTCATCATATATGGAAGAGGTATTTGATAGGCATCTTTAAAACTAAGAAAAACGCAAATTATTCTTGTAAATGTTGCAAATGCATTGAACTGGTAATTATAAACTATTCCTATAGTATACACATTCAATGATGTTCATATTTGCAGAATTCGAGGCATTTCCAGATCGTGTACCCAATACCGGACACGATCGATCAATTTGATACCAAAATACATCATCAAAATGCATTGTCATAATTCGTATTTAAATTTTCAAATTAATTTTTGTATACTATAAAAATGATAATATTTATCATAAATGGGTAACACGAGCCCATAAAATCAACATTCTTCGAATTATGAATTTAGTGGCTTAAGTGTCCGGTACTGGGGGATCTCCCCCTATATTACAAAATCATCCCATAGTTTTTTTTTGTGTAAGGACTGTGCCGGATTACAAACCTAATTTGGTAAAAAAAAAATCATATTTGTTTTCATTCCTAAGTTATAAGACCTTGTTGTTGTTTACTTTTTTATTTCCAATTTTAATCCGTCTACATTTGAGCATGTGTTTACTAATTTCAAAATCCAATGAAAATGCTAAATTCACGTTACTAGCTGCTAAATTCACGTTATAGAGCTATATACCTCCAAACATGGCCATTTTGAAAATTGGCATTTGTTTACTTTTTTATTCCCAATACTGTATATCCAACATATAATGGTATCTTAAGGTCTTAGATATCTTAAATAAATTCTGAAAAATGTATGCATGAGATGAATAATTTTTCAAAGATTCCGGAATATTTGAGTGTTTTATGGAGTACTTTCAAAAATTCCGAAAACTTTAAGCTATTGAGAAATCGAACATATATCGAAAATTTATTTCTAGTGTTCTCGTCTTATATAACATTGAATTAAGACAATACTTATTCATACAAATATATGTTCTAATGTCTCAATTGCTAAAAATTGTACGAAATTTGAAAAAAAAATCCATGAAATACTCAAGTATTTCGGAGTCGTTGAAACATATTGCATCTCATTCATACATTCTTTAGAATTTCGTTTAGAAACAATTATATCACTCAAATGTCATTAACAAAATACACATTTCATTGAAATATTATTTGGAATCCTAAACTCATTCAAATATTTGTCATAAATTCGCAATTGTCATCGAGAATTTAGATTTTTCAAAAAGTTCCATAACATTTTAAGCATTGCATAGTCTTAAAAAAATAATCGCATCCATACATTTGTCATATTCTCTTTTAGAAACCCTTCAAATAACATTCACGAGATACTTATCTCAATAATAATTTTCTCAAATTTTCTTTCATCCTCATCTTATTCAAATATTTTTCAGAAATTCTCAATTGGCGTCAGGCATACTTGGAAATATTCACAGTAATTAATAATTTACTTAAATATTGCGGAATCATTACTAATCTCAGTTATACGATCAGCGGAATTATTTTAAAAAAAGTATTTATGTTATTTAAATGTCATTCACTCATCTTATTAATATATTATTAAAATGTTTTGTAGTATCCCCGTATTATTTGAAATTGAATTAAGGTAAAAGTTGTCCTATTCATGCATTCTGCAGAATTTGTTTTAAAACACTTATTTTATGCAAATATCACTCACACTTATCTCCAATTTTTTTAGATATTTTCTAAAATCCTAATCTTATTCAAAACATGAATTTATCAATTGCCATCAAATAAAAAGAATAATTCAATGAATTGCACTAAACACTCAAGTATTCCGAAGTCAATGAAAAACACTCATTATTCATACAATTTTCAGAATTTCTATGAGAAATCATTATATAATTCAAATATAATTTATAAGGTGGAAACCTCATTTCGACTTTCATTATCTATCTTTATTAAAAAGGCTTTCAGTCGTTGGTAGGCTCGTCTCTGTCTCATTTTTTATATATTAGAAATATTTTGGAATCCTTATCTCATTCAAATAGTTGTCAGAAATTTTCAATTGCTAACTATAATTCGGATTTTTCAAAGAATTCCATAATATTTCTTATATTAAAGTAATTTAAATTTAAAATTTTAAATCATTCATACATTCATTAGTATTTCAACCAGATACACCTGTCGTATATGAATATCATTCACGAGATACTCAACTCATTTATTGTTTTTTCTTTCTAAAATTTTCTTGAATCCTCATCTTATTAAATATTTGTCAGAAACCCTCAATTAGCATCGAGTATTCGGAAATATTCAAAGCATTTAATAAATTACTCAAATATTCCGGAGTCATTTTAAAGATTCTCATCCCAGTCATATATTTTAGCGGAAATTCTTTAAAAAACAACTTATATTGTTCAAATGTCATTTACGAGATTTTTATCATATACATATATTGAACAGAGACTTTCTAGTATCCTCGGTTCAATTTAATTTAAACTAAAAAAATATTTATCTAATTCATACATTCTTCAGAATTTCTTTAATAACACTTCCCGTGTGCAAATATTACTTAATAATGCTTATTAGAAATTATCTAATGTCATAGTCTTATTAAGAAAATTTTCAAAAACTGCCCAGGTATTCAAAAATATGCTAAAGATTCCAGAGAGCATTGAAATATTCAAGAGTTATTTAGAATATTTTCTTTCGTATTTAATTCAGAAATTCTATCTTATTCAAATGCAATTTACGAAATACTCATCTTATTCTTACATTTCTCAATCAAATATTTGTCAGAAATTTTCAATTGCCATCTGGAATTCTAATTTTTTTAAAGAATTCCAGAACATTTTAAATATTTAAGTCAATTTAAAATTTCATTCAGAAACCCTTATCCTATATAAATATCATTCACGAGAAACTGATCTCATTTATATATCTTGTATTCTAAAATTTTCTAGAATCCTCATCTCATTAAAATATTTGCCAGAAGTTCTCAATTGGCATCAAAAATTTAGAAATATTCAAAGTTTTCATAAATTACTGAAATATTCCGGAGTCATTGAAAAAATTCTCGTCCCAGTCGTATTTAGCGGAAATTCTAAAAAAAAGTACTTATATTGTTTGAATATCATTCACGAGATATTTATTTTATTATAGTATCAATACATTTTCTAGATTTTTTTTTAAATTAAATGAAACAAAAAATACTTATCTCATGCATGCATTCTTCAAAACTTCTTGTCAAACACTTTTTTTATGCATAAAATAGAAGTTTTATAATATCCTAATATCATTCAAACATATGTCAGAATTTCTCAATTGGCATCAAGTATTCGGAACACTTGAAAGAATTTCATAAAACACTCAAGTATTCCAGAGTCATTGATAAAATTCTCATCTCATTCATGTATTTTTCAGGATTTCTTTAGGAAACCATTATGTAATTCAAATAACAAGACACGCATTTCATTTATATGTTATTCAGATATTGGAATCCTCATCTTATTCAAATGCTTGTAAGAAATTCTCAATTGCTATCAAGACCGGATTTTTCAACAAATTTTATTATATTTCAAATATTACAGTCAATTAAAAATACTCATCTCATTCATACATTCATCAGAATTTCATCAGGAAACCCTTATCGTATATAAATAACATTCACGAGAAATTTCACTCATATTCTTCTTCTTTCTGGCGTTACGTCCCCACTGGGACAGTGCCTGCTTCTCAGCTTAGTGTTCTAATGAGCACTTCCACAGTTATTAACTGAGAGCTTACTATGCTAATGACCATTTTTGCATGCGTATATCGTGTGGCAGGTACGGAGATACTTGATGTCCTGGGAAGTCGAGAAAATTTCCGACCCGAAAAGATCCTCGACCGGTGGGATTCGAACTCACGACCCTCAGCTTGGTCTTGCTGAATAGCTGCGCGTTTACCGCTACGGCTATCTAGGCCCCTTCACTCATATATTTTTTTCTGGAATTATCTGGAAAATATTTAACAGAAGTACTAAATAGGCATGGAGTATTCGGAAATATTCAAAGTTTTCATAAATTACTAAAATATTGCGGAGTCAATTTAAAGATTCTCATTTCAGTCGCACATTCAGCGGAAGATTTAACACTTATATTGTTTGAATATCATTCACAAGATGTTCATGTTATTCATATATTATATGGATATTTTCTAGTATCCTCGTCTTATTTAGAATTGATTTATAAAAATACTCTACTTATCTCATTCATGCTTTCTTCCAAAATTTCTTTTAAAACACTCCTTTTATGCAAATATCGCTGACGAGATACTCCAATTTTTTTTTTAGAAATTGTCTAATATTGTATTCAAATATATGCCAGAAATTCTCAATCACCATCAAGTATTCAGAGTAATTTGAAGAATTCCACAAAACACTCAAGAATTTAGAAGTTACTGAAAAAATACTCAGCGCATTTACACATTTCTCAGAATTTCTTCAAGAAACCTTTCTATAATTTTAATATCATTTACAGATTCCCATCACATTTATATATTTTTCAGAAATATTTTGGAATCCTCTTCTCATTAAAATATTTGTCAGAAATTCTCGATTGGCATGATGGCATCGATAATTCGTGACTGTTCAAAGTATTTCATAAATTATTCGAGTATTCCGGAGTAATTAAAAAATTACTCATCTTAGTCATACATTTAGCGGAATTCCTGTAAAAAGCATATAACTCAATTGTCATTCATGAGATACTCATCTTATTCATATATTATTAAGAAATTTTCTGACACTCATATCATTTGAAATTATATTGAGAAAATATCTATCCCATTCTCGTCAGAATTTCTTTTGAAACACTTCTTTATATGCAAATATTACTTTCGAGATGTTTATCTCCTATTATTCAGAAATTGTCTTATATTCTTATCTTATTGAAAAAGTTGTCAGAATCTTTGAAATTCGCAGATATTCGAAAATATGCGGAAGATTCCAGAGATCATTCGAATAGTCGAGAGTTATTTAGAAAACACTCGTATCATTCATGCAAGATACCGTATTTATTTTAGAAATTCAGTCTTATTCGAATGTTGTTTACGAGATACTTATCGCATTCTTATATTTCTCAGAATTTTCGTAAAAATCCTCATCTCATTAAAATATTTGTCAGAAATTTTATATTGCCATCGATAATTCGGATTTTTCCAAAGAACTCCATGATATTTCAAATATTGAAGTGAAATAAAAATACTCATCTTAGTCATACATTTATCAAAATTTCATTCAGAAACCATATATGAATATTATTCACGAGAAACTCATTTCATTTAAATATTTTGTTATACTTAATTTTTTCAAAATCCTCATCGCATTAAAATATTTGCCAGAAGTTCTCAAATGACATCGAATATTCAGAAATATTCAAAATTTTCATAAATAACTGAATTATTCCGGAGTCATTCAAAATATTCTCATCTCAGTCAAACATTCAGCGGTAATTCTTAAAAAAGGAGCATATATTGTTTAAATAATTTATTTAATTATATTCATATAATATTGAGACGTCTTATTTAAAATTGCATTAAAAAAATACTTATCTCAATCATGCATACTTCAGAATTTCTTCTAAAACATTCCTTTTATGCAAATATCACTGACGAGATACTCTATTTTTTCAGAAATTTTCTAATATTCTAATCTCATTCAAATATAAGTCAGAAATTCTCAATCGCCATCAAATATTCAGAATAATTTAAAGAATTCCACAAAACACAAGTATTTCTAAGTTGCTGAAAAAATGCGAATGTTTCGAGAGAGCATTCAAATATTCGAGAGTTTACTAGAAAATACTCATTTTGTTTATACATTGAACCGTTTTTTTAGAAACCCTTATTTCATTTGAATGTAATGTATTACTCAAAATGTTGGTAAAGCTCCTCATCTCATTCAAATATTTGTCTGGAATGCCCATTTGTCATCAGGTATTCGCAAATATTCAAATTATTCCATAAAAATCTCAAATATTATTAGGATTTATTTTAATAAACCAACATGTCATACAAATAGTGTTCTTGTCATAGCTTTGTTTGTTTTCAACTCGATGTATTTCAAAATATTGTACACTTTATCAAAGACTTTTTAAGCAATCATCTTTTCATATTGCAGCCTTTTCAGTGTCTACCAGTAATTGGAAAATATTCAACAAATTCCCAATAATCACATTCAAATTGTCTGTCCAAAGTTCTCAGCCACAAACAATTAGAATATTTTCAATGAATTTAGGGCATCCCACTTAGAAAGCCATGAGATACAAATATTTACTTGGAATTTCCAATGCCAATTGTAATATGAAATATTTAATTCAAGATCAGTTGCATCGTATGCTTAGTACATTCCGCACAAGCACGCTCGCTCGATACATACAGCACGAGCATGTTGATCGCCAGGAGCAAGCTGAGAACCGACCGCTCTGAAATTAAAAATGACTTATGACGTATTATTTACTAATTTAGAAAACTCTAATTCCCCAATATATTTTATTCAACAAAATTAAGAAGATTTGTTCAGAACAATTTGCAGATAAAATTAAAATTGATCCAAGAATTCGAGGCTCGAAGTAATCAACACGTGATACCAATATCAATATCAACAGATCACCCATCCTACATCATTAGCAAAATGACTCACAGTTAGATGAACACATTTCATTTATCGCTTGTTGGTCGGTTTTTCGTATTCCTTCTTCCCACGGCCCGCTGCTGTTGCAGCGGAGATCATTTGCGCATGAAATGGAAATTGAAAAAGTATGCTATGAATTTTATTTTTCAGCCTTATAATTAGCACCAATAGATTGCAAATTTTCTCAGCAATTCATTGGTATATAAAAAAATGTATGCTTTCATATTAGAAAACCAAATAATCTTGGGGCAAACAACTGCATGTCTTACGAGCGCACCCACCATCCATGGTAATACCATCCTTTGCCACGTTCAAAGAGTAACGGTTCATTTCTTCAACGGCTAGGGTGGGCATGCGAATTTTCGTATAATTTCAATATTGCAATTGGAGCAGTCAAATTTATTTCAGAAAATCATCAGTTAGATAGGTAGTTTACTAATCATTTTCAAATAACCATGGAACATAACAACACCTCCTTATCAGGTTTTATCAAACATAATTTTTATATATTGTTGACATCTGTTCCCTCATGCAAATCATAATTAGTGTGGAAGCGTCAAAACAATTCTAACTCGCGCAAAAGTTTTATCAAGTTGTTGTATATTTCTTTCACTGCTGAACTGGGAATAAAAGTGCGAGATTGCTTCGAATCATAGCGGTGTCTTCAGATCATTTATTCTTTGGACTGCGATGAATAATCCCGCTGAAGTAACTGACTCGATTTGATGCCATCGCGCACTTTCATTAGCGTTCCCGCACTTGTAAAAACTTTTGCGATAGTCCAGTAGTGAAATAAGTATCATTATGAACTTTCACCATGAAATTGTACTTATCCAAGAAACAAAATATCTCTATCATCAAAACTCATCAACCACCAGAAAGTTTCCCATTAGCTGCAACGTGGATTACTCCTAGAATTCATTTTGCCCACTTGGATGAACTATGCCTGATTCATCGATCGTTGCATGGCTATCGTTGGCAATTTGATGGCTAATTTTATGAGAAAAATGATGATTTTTAAATCGCGTTTAAAAGACATTCCCGTATTCCTGCCTAATTTTATTGGAAATATTTTTTTACAGGAATAATCCTTGAGGAAATATCTATCGATGGATGTTTTCCAATTTTCAAAATATGCCCCCAAACAGCTTCTATCAGATGAAATAGCAAGCAATGACTTATATTTTCGGCATTTCATTTACCACTCAAAAGACATTCCAGCTAAATCTAATAACTTTATGAACATGGTTTCTTCACAAGAAATAATCTCCATTTAATTTCGAAGAGACAAGTGAGTTTAGAATTTTGAAAAAAGTGGTCAAATTTGTTAAAATTGCGATCAAAGTAGCCCGCGCGCATTTCAGACGCGCCACTGACTTGGGCCTTAAGAATTGATTATCAGCAAACACATACATACGATCTTTAAACGCGTAATTTTTCACAAATGCATCTTTAATTTAAGAAGCAGATTTAAATTTGCGGAGAAAACAATCATTCTACTAAATTAACGCTCTCGTGAAATAATAAAAATTATGATCTTAATTCGCGCATGATACCGTAAAACGGGGTAACTTTGATAGTTTTTTCGAAGAAAACTTGAATATATATGCATGCTGTTTCAAAGAATTATAATTTATATTTTTAAAACAAGTACTGGCATCCTACCTATCGATTGCTGTTGATAGATTGCCAAAAGATTTATTTTGAATGGATATATAAATTTTCATATAATCGAAAGTCGGTCTTCTGTTTTAGGGTAACTTTGATAATGGAGTATGCATCGAACAAAATTGAATGAATTACGAACATTTGTAGGGCATTGCATACCTATAGGCGTTTAACGTTATATGGAAATTTCTGACTTAGATTACAAAAATGGTCCCAGTTTGGGAAAATGCTTTTCGCTAAGACATTTGAGACCGTATTCAAGTTCTATGATAACTAGGCTGCCAAATATAAGTGACCAACTATTCAAAAGTACATCAAATAGTGATTGTAGAACAGATTGTTTGTAAGCGTTTCAAAAATGCTAAAATTGTGTCAATTTTCAATATTCGTGTGAAAAGCCTCAAATGGTCTCTATTCAAATGAAAACAGCTTTTATATGGAGTGTCATACTAATATTCTTCAGTTTTGCATTCGTTTTGCTTAACCGATTAACAGAAATTATGATATTTCGTTTAGTATGTGGTGGGTTACGTACTATCAAAGTTACCCGCATTATCAAAGATACCCCGTTTTACGGTACCTGAAATGTCTGGGTAATATTCCATTATAACTACCATTGAAAACGGAAATTGACACTGTTATTCAAATCAGCAGTGTTTTCTACATTTGTTCTTTATTATTTGCGAAGCACAGTTATTGTTCAGCTTCTGATACGAACAGACGCTCCTCAATAGTCAAGCATTTTATCTGATCGCTTTTCGATTGGTTCCTTGTATCGACTCATCAAGCCACCGAAGCAATCCAACCCAATATTGCTATGGTGGACTTGTTCAAAAAACCGATCTATGCGCTGCGATAGCACAGCAAAAATGGCAACGGCAACGAGACCGACGTGGGGGGTCCCGTAGCCTCAAGGTTACGCTTTCGCTTCGCAAGCGGAAGGTCATGGGTTCGATTCCCAATCCCCCCACACAAAAACTCCGTCCAGCCACCAAAAGACGCCGTACGAAGGACCGTGTATTGGGGAAGAACACATCTATCCTTCGTCAGTATCGGATGGTGACTGAGACACACTGACCCTCTATGTAGGCTGTTGCCTCACACGACACATAAACATGGCAAAATGAACCACCGCACACCAATGGTCTTCAATATGGATATGGATTGGACCAACGACAGCACTTTCCTCTACCTGCTCGATATGAGAGAAATAGCAATAAGAACTATAAATAGATTCTGTATATGATACTCGGCATAGTAGTGGCCAAGTGCACGGAGTGCCTTACAAATTAAAGTAAGGAAAAAAACGAGACCGATGAATCGTTGGCATTCACGAGCATCAGGCGAAGCAGAAGCCGACAACCCGGCAAAAAACCCCGCCGAAAAAACTATGACAACGAGCAGGATGAGGAGTACTATCCGTAATGGCTCTCACATCCTACAATATCGCGGCCATCTACATCCGCACCATCACCAATCCCACGAAAATAGCAGCGCTGTGCACCTTAATCAACAGCCAAAGCCTCGATATAAAGCGTCTGCAAGAAGTGGGAAACGTCCAGCTCTACTTGCCTGGCTTTGTCGTATACACCAATGCAGACCACACAAGAAGAGGAACAGCTGTTGGTCTGAAGGAGCACATTCAAGTATCTCACATTTAGAAAAGCATGGATGGCCGTTTGATTGATTGCTTTGCGAGTGCAAGACACGACAATGTGTAACCTCTCAAGACTGCATGGGAGGTTTTTTCAACGGCACTCTGGTCTCGTCTATTATCTCCGACATCCCACTCAGCACGTCATTCTCGCTGACGATTTTAATTACGTCCTAACTTAGAGAAAAGACGCTCTATTAGCTACACCCTCCGAACAGAGGAGCTCCCCTTCCCTGTCGACCAAGGCCCAATCTGGGTAGACCCGATCTTTCCTATTGTTACTCGTACCTCAGGTGGCACCGCGGGGATAGCAGGTACTGGACATGAGTTTAACGCTCAACACTCCGTCATCGTAATCATCGTCATCATCGAAACTTCAAAAGCAGTTTTTCTTTTCAAAACTGAAAATTATTCGATGGAAATGTGTTCACTGTGTTTCAACTGGAGAATACAATACAGTGAACACATTTTCCTGAAAATTTTCTTGATTTTAAACGAAAAACTGCTTTTGAAATTTCCCAAATCAATGACGGATCCTGCCCCCTTAAGAACCACAAATGAAGTATATTTTGAACCTGCAGGTAAGTGACGAACCAATGGTTCGCAATGTTCAGCTGTTAACCACTGGAGTATACTAAACATACATAAAAATATATGAAACCTCAACTGCCTTGGTACAAATGCAAAAAAAACAAACAATTCACTACGTAAATGGAATGACGTAAAAAGAGATTTGGGTATAACTAAAAATGAACACTTATTGTTTCTCTCATCCCGCATTTTCAAAAAATCGAATAGTTTATTGTGTAAAACTTTGTTTTATTTTTCTAGCATTTTACTTTTTCTAACCCTTAAAGTGTAGTCTTCTTACACATAACTCCGGAGGAGCCGTTACTTCTGGCGTAGTTGTCACCTCGGGCGGCACTGTGGTCGTGGAAATGGTTACACCGGGCACCACCACGCATCGTCGCTCGTCTTCATCGAACACCTGATCCACTCGGCAGGTGTTCGTTTTGTATTTCAATCGACCACCCACGCGATAACATTGATAGTACTGCCGCGGGTTGGCAGTGTTCACGAACATTCCTGTCCGAGGGCATCTGAACTCACACGTGGCCGAGTTTTCGTTGAACGTTGAGTCCTTACCGCATGCGAAGATTTGCGCTCCCTTGAAGGCAGCCGTCTGGTTGGTGTAGTCGTACTGGCAGAATACGTAGTACGATTGGTCTCCAGGGTAGGGGACGAATACTCTTCTGTCGTTCGGATCGCATAATACTCCTCTGGTGCAGGGAAACAGCGTTCTCTGGCAGTAGTTAGTTCTGGTGTTGTATTTGTATCCATCCGGGCAGTCGTAGCTATCTGCTTGGACACCTTTGCTCTCGCAGTAGTGATACACTCGGCAGGAGTTCGGATCCGGATAAAATCCAGCTCCGGTACAGACGAATGCGTTTTGGTTAACTTCGGTGTTCTTGCAGTACTCATCTGGCTGGGCACTACAACTTGCTCCAATCGCCGAGTCCTGAGATCTGCAGAAAGGAGTTGCCGCTGGACAACGTCTGGTAGGATTCAGCGCATTGGCAGAGTCGCTGATGCACACCTTGATAGTATCACATGATTCACAAACGGTAAACTGACGTCCGTCGCACTGTTGTGGGAAGATGGTCTCGTCGGTCTGCCGGAGGTTGCCTGGCAGGAACTCTCGGAGCCTTGCATTCGTGGCTGGAAGCTTTGTGAAAATGATTAGGAACAATAGCCTAGACTTCACGATGAGTGGATCAAATTCCACTTGTGAGTAGAGAAAGACCAAACGCTTTCCAAAAGTCACTTACCACGAGAAGTATTATTGGCAAAAGAACGACCAATGGAATAGATTGCTTCATGACTGACACGGCTCTGTCTGCAAAGGTTGAAATGAAATTAATTTATATTGCCAAATGCCTAGCCCGAATTTGCACCGAACCGTTATTTATTCTTTCTAATTTGTTCGTCAAAAAAATAGATTTGAGAGCTAATCAGTCTATGAATATACAGCATGCTTTCTGATGGTAAACTAAATAGTGTGAAATATAACAGTGCATTAATTGCTGTCGTGCTATTGACGCATAATAGCCCATAGGAACAATGAGAGACCAAGATAAATTTACATAAAGTGGTGACCCATATTGAGCTGTGAAATTTAGATGAAGAATGGATTGGAAGTAAATAGAGTAGGAGTACCAGTATTCGCTACCCTAAGGAAAAATATGTTGTATAAATCAATCAAAAATCTTTTGAATACTATGAACATGTTAAACGAAAGCTTATAATCGATACTAAGTAGGAAAAATATAACATATAGGAACTGATCAAAAACTTTGCTTTTACATCGAAAATTGGAGTAGCGAATACTGGATCACCTGAGCCAGTATTAACCATGTCTCCAATTTTGGTCCCAGAGACTGTTTTTTTTTTTCAATTATTTTCTCAGGATATTTTGAGGTCTTTGAATTGTTTTTATATCATCTGAAAGCTATCTATATTGGTTATGTGGAAAAAAATATGAACACCACAAAATATTATACTTTTGTATTTAACCCCACTACCGGCAACTTAATTTTTTTATCACAAAAAAAACTTTTGGAATAATTTAAAGACACGGATACCGTTTTAAGCCATTTAGATGCACAGAATCCAGTGGCACACAGCCGAGAAACATTCCAGACGAAAAGTTTCAATGGCTATAGCGGGAATCGAACCCACACCCCATGACACGATGCGCTTAAATGCCGTTGACACTAACCACACAGCCACGAGGCCCACAAATACACTAGAATCTTAATTGACGAATTCTTTTTTACGCAAATTCAATTTACGTCACTTATTTGTACGAAGTGCGTTGATTGAGCGTGAACAATAATGTGGGAAATTATGTAACGGAATGACCTCCGGTTGGGGAAAATCGTTATAAATTCATGCAATATGAGTATTTTAGTAATAGGCACGACAAGGGGGTGACGAAAATCGATGTCCGACTCCAATCTGGAATCCAAGATGGCGACCTCTGGTTTGGGAAAATCGTTGGAAACCCGTGCCCGAAAAGCAAAAAAAACATCTGAATTCAAGAGATGGTCGGATTTCATAATTTACAGACCCGAACCCGACCCGTACCCGATTTATTTTGTTTTGTCAAATCCGTACTCGACTAGAACTTGACAGATCATTGCTGCATCCAACCCGAACTCGAAATATTTCTTTAAAGAAACCCGAATCCGACTATTATCAAACCCGAATATTACCCGATCCCTAAATTTTAATAACGGTTTGCTCGATACAAATTTTACGAGTTTTTTACTTAACAAGAATATCATTCATTTATATAAGAACTTATCAATGCTGGAAGCATAACTTAATTGTTTAATATCAATGTTGAGTGAGATGTCTTAATAAATGAATGAGTATAAATTGAAAATATTTCACAGATTCTCGTCGCTTTTAATTAGCACATTTATTTATTTTCCGACAAATTCATTTAAAAAAAACATCATTTGATTGTGATATTAGAGTATAGTTATCGCTCAGCTTCTGAGACTCCTCATTAGTCAAGTTTTTTTCAGATCGTTCAATCGATATTCTGTTTGTGCCGCGTCGCGTGTGTGGTCGCGATGAGGCGAGAAAACACTTTTAGAATAGACTATTCGTGCTTCCCAGTGAAGCCGTCTTTCGAAAAAGTGCACGGCTTCTGCCGTTCAGTGCTCGCGCTGAAGAAAGAAGACGTTGAAAGACTACAGTGCCATAAGGGTGAACAGTGTGCGTTCGTCAAGGTCAGTGACCTGTCGCTCGCACAAAAAATCGTGGACGAACATGATGCCCGTCATGAAGTGGATTTAAACGGGAAGAAGCACAAGCTTCGTATCACCATGGAAGATGGTAGTGTGGAAGTGAAGATTCACGACCTACCCGAACATGTGTCCGAACAGAAAATAGTCGATTTCTTGTGTGCGTTCGGCGAAGTGATCTCTATTCGAGAGCTAACGTGGGGAGAGGGCTACGAGTTTGCCGGCATACCACTCGGCATATGGTCGGCCCGTATGCTAATACAAAAAAACATTGACTCGTGGGTCACCATCGACGGGCAGCAGGCATATATTGTCTACAAAGGGCAGCTGCAGTCATGCAAACACTGCAAAGAGCAGGCACATACTGGCATCTCTTGTGTACAGAACAAGAAATTGCTGGTGCAAAAGAGCTACGCAAACGTAGCGAAGCAAGCTGGATCGACACGACCACCACCGAAAAAGTCAGCTAGCGCGAAGCCGCCAAGCTCAAAGCCGACCGGGCCTAAACCTTCTGTTCTCCCTTCACTAACGTCGGATGCCTTCCCCGAGCTTCCGAAACCTTCGAGCCAGCCCGAACAGCCTGGCTCGGCATCTAGGATCGATTTGACGACGTCCCCCCGCCCGCAAACCCAACGCGCGCATGGCTCGTCGTCATTGCTCCGAACTCCACAAGTCGAAGAGTCACCAAAAGCCAGCATTGTTTTGGTTGACTGCTTCAAAAAGCCAACGAATGCGATACGATCGCAGAGTAAGAACGGCAATGGCAACGAAACTGACGATTCTTCCACTTCCACGAACAGCAGACGAAGCGCGCGAGGCCGTCCACCCGGCAAAAAACTCCGTCGGGAAGATGGAGACGACGAGCAGGATGAAGACTATCACCCATAAATGGCTCTCTCGTCCTATAATATCTCGTCCATCAACATCGGCACGATCACCAACCCCACGAAACTAAACGCGCTACGTAACTTCATTAGCAGCCAGAGCCTTGATATTGTGTGTCTGCAAGAGGTGGAAAACGACCAGCTCTCCTTGCCTGGCTTTGTCGTATACACCAATGTAGACCACACGAGAAGAGGTACGGCCGTTGCGGTGAAGGAACACATCCAGGTCTCTCACGTCGAGAAGAGTTTGGATAGTCGACTGCTTGCGCTGCGAGTGCAAGACACGACCATCTGCAATATTTACGCTCCCTCTGGCTCTGCACAACATGCTGCTCGGGAGGAGTTCTATAATGGAACTCTCGCCTATTACCTCCGTCATCGTACAGCACACGTCATTCTCGCTGGCGATTTCAATTGCGTATTGCGCGCATGCTACTCGACTAGCCCCAATACAAGCCCTGCTCTAAAGACAGCCGTGCAACAGCTACAGCTGCATGATGTGTGGGAAAAACTGCGCCCACGAGACCCTGGCTTCACCTACACGGAGAAAAACGGCCTTAGTTTGAAACAACCATTTCGTTGGTTGAAATTCAATCTAGAATTTTGGTTGTTTCCAACTGCATTTTTGTTGATGCAAATCCCTAATTTTTATTGAAACAAAATAGATTTTTAGTTGATTGCAACCTAAGAAATTATGTTGTGTCCAATAAAATGTTGTTAGTTTCAAACTAATACTTTACATGATTTTAACCAATGTTTACTTCATTTTTAACAAAGTGTAGGTTGTTGTTTTTCACTGTCACCAAAATTGAATATTGCTTTGTGCGTGCTCAGTATCAGAGGAATTCGGTGCATTGTGTTGTTGATGATTGATTATTTTCAATATGCAGATGAAACCAGATAATGCTACACTATAATAGATTGTTTTTTATTTTAATTGCTCAAATAAATAACATTTTAAATTTGGATTCTAAAATCTAACTACGAATTATTTAACAGGATTTAAGTTTAACATGCTGTCAACGAAGCAACACGATCTGAACGACCATTTTAAAGATTTCTACATTTCACTCAAGATGAAGAAAGGTATTTATGCATTAAGTATTTGAAATTTGATACAGCGACATTCAAACTTATGTTTCATTCGCAGAAACACATTGATATGGCTTCAACATCCAATATTCAGGCGGAAATAAGCAGGATCGTTGTACGAAAACCAAGAAATCTGTCGGCCGCGGGATCAACATCATTACATGTTTGTACAAATTTGCAATCTAATTAAATATATACACAATTTTAAAATGCAGCGTTTATTAATTTTATTATCATTAAATCTAATATAAATTAATACGAAACGAAAAAGAGTAAACTTACCTTCAAGCAACGATTTGTTTATTTCAAACCAGAGATTTGTTTGAAACAAACTCAAAATTGGTAGTTTCAAAATAATTGTCTTGGTTAAAACAACCTAAAGCGTTGGTTGTTTTTACAAATGTCAAAATAAACAACCAATTTGTTGTTTGTTTAGAACAAATTTTGGTTGATTTTAAATGTAAAACCATGTAACAAACAACTAAAATATTGGTTTGTTTTAACCAGCGTAAAAGGCTGAATCAAACTAAAATTTTGTTTGTGCAAAATTCAACCTAAACTTTAGTTTGAAAATAGCTAAAATTTGGTTGTGTTTACCATATTTTTTTCTCCGTGTACGTTTGCCGAAACGCGCAATCGCGACTCGATCGCATTTACGTCAGCAATGGTTTGCGAGAAAATTTGCGAACTGCGCACACTCACGTGTGTTCGTTCACGGACCACAAAGCGCTAACCGTCCGACTATGTCTTCCCCAGCTCGGACATGAGCCTGGGCGCGGATTCTGGTCTCTGCGGCCGCACCTTCTGACCGACGAAAACGTTGCCGAGTTCCAGTATAAGTGGCAATATTGGACCCGGCAGCGTAGAAACTACAATTCATGGATCGATTGGTGGCTCACGTACGTTAAGCCGAAAATAAAAAGTTTTTTCAAGTGGAAATCTCGAATTGTTTTCGACTATTTCCACGACCAGCATCAGCGTTTATACGCTGAGCTACGACTGGCGTACGATGGGTATTACCAACATCCAGAAATGCTACCCACAATCAACCGGCTCAAAGGGGAAATGTTGGCTCTGCAGAGAAATTTTTCCCACATGCGCATCAATGAAACCTACGTGGCGGGTGAACCGATGTCCATCTTCCAATTGGGAGAAAGGCGACGTAGGAAGACCGTCATCACGCAGCTGCGAACGGAAAAAATGAAATCATCGACGAGCCACAAGCGATCGAGGCAAATTTGTTTAATTTCTTCTCCAGCCTCTACTCGGAAGAAGCAGCTAACAACAACGAGGACGGATTTGCCTGCCAACGTGTCATCCCACCGAACGACCCGGTGAACGAAGCATGCACAAGCGAGATAACCACGGCAGAGATTTTGTCTGCTATTAGAGCGAGCGCACCGAGAAAATCCCCGGGATGCGACGGTATCCCAAGAGAGTTTTACCTCCGCATATTCGACGTCATCCACCGAGAGTTGAACCTTTTGCTCAACGAAGCACTCACCGGCAATCTCCCCCCGCGTTTGTGGAGGGCATCATCGTCCTGGTGAAAAAGAAAGGAGGCGACAACACGGCCCGATCATATCGCCCTATCTCGCTGCTCAACAGCGACTACAAGCTGCTATCACGCATTCTCAAAACCAGGCTTGAGTGTGTGATGAAAGCACATGGCGTTTTGAGCGACGGCCAAAAATGTTCGAACTCGGAGCGTAATATTTTTCAGGCCACTCTCGCTCTTAAGGACATATAGGAAGGAATCCCTGTCATGGCAGTGAAGATGGCTTCCTCACATATACAAACACATTTCTGGAAGTCCACATTATTTCTCAAAATATTTCACTTACCTGTACTAAATCCACTCCCAAATTTCTAACCACACATCATAACACTAATACCTTACAATTTCCGTAGTTTTAACACTAGTAGCTGGTGAAAATTCCACGAACCGTGCTAATTTTCAACACGGACGTTTAACTTTGCTACAATTGTTTACACCTATCCGCCTGCGAACAAAGAATACTTTTCGCCGAATTTTACCACTTTCGATAAACGTAGAACCTCCAACACAGTTTACTTTCACTACTTGTTAATTAAAGATCAATTACTAGTTGATTTCTGATGAAAACAACTTAAAATTTCACCAAACCGTGCTAAAAACAATCACTCGATCACAGCATTTCACTTTTTTTATTTTTCTAATTTCACGCCGGCTGCTTACTTGCAGGGCTGTCAGATAGGCTGATGGTTGCGTATGACATCAAGCAATCCTATTTAGTCGAAGGGGACAAGACTCAAATTGAAGTAGCGGTTACTGGCAACAACGTCTTATCAATTTTAATTTTACTATTACCAACAAATAGGAGAATATTTTTTGTGTACCACTACTTTTATACAGTTATTAGTGGATTCAAAGGAGTTTCACCTTAAAGATCGAATAGCAAGTCTACGTCACCACCGGCGCGCCGGTAAACTCATCAGCTTCGATCTTGAGAACGCTTTCGATCGGGTCCGTCACTCTTTTCTGTTCGAAACCATGCGCTTGCTCGGGTTTAACCAGGAACTCATCGCTCTGCTCTCTCGTATCGCCAGCCGGTCATCCTCTCGGCTGCTCATCAATGGGCATCTCTCTCGCCCGTTTGAGATACAACGTTCGGTCCGGCAAGGGGACCCCTTGTCAATGCACCTCTTCGTGCTGTACCTCCATCCACTGGTGTGTAGGCTCGAGCAAGTGTGTGGCGACGATCTCCTGGTGGCGTATGCAGACGACATCAGCGTCATCGTAACATCGACGGCGCAAATCGAAGCGATGAATGAAATATTCACTCGTTTTGAGATAGTCGCCGGAGCAAAATTGAACCTGCGGAAAACTGTTGCCATAAATGTTGGGTTTTGCGAAGGCAACGAAATAGATGCCCATTGGCTGCAAACAGCCAACACTGTAAAAATGTTGGGGGTTGTTTTCGCGAACTCAATACGTTTGATGACAACCCTCAACTGGAACGCAATGATTGGGAAATTTTCGCAGCAAATGTGGCTGCAATCTTTGCGTACGCTCACGTTACAGCAGAAGGTGATTATGCTGAACACGTTCGGTACCTCAAAATTGTGGTACATCTCATCAGTGCTGCCACCCCTTGGGATCCACACGGCGAAAATTACATCAACGATGGGTGCATTTTTATGGAGAGGTGTAGTCGCCCGAATCCCGATGATGCAGCTAGCTCGTAGTACGGAACGTGGTGGGCTGAATTTGCACTTACCAGCTTTGAAGTCAAAATCACTGGCAATTAACCGCCACATCCAAGAGATCGATTCCCTTCCCTACTACAGATCCTTTCTCTTTCACGCTCATCCCCGCCCTGCAATTCCAATAGATCATCCCGACATCAAAATCATCCTCTCAAACTTTTCCCAAATTCCACACCTTGTCCAACAAAGCCCTTCCGCCGATCTAATCCACCGGCATTTCGTGCAGCAAACTGAATTGCCAAAAGTGGAAAGCAATAATCCAGCATGCAACTGGCCACGTGTATGGCGAAACATAGCGGACAAACAGCTATCTTCGGCACAACGTACTCAACTGTATCTGTTCGTAAATGGCAAAACGGAGCATCGAAAGCTGCTGTTCGTGATGCAGCGAGTGGCTGACGAGTACTGCACACACTGTGGGAACCAAGTTACTGAAACGCTCCAACACAAATTAAGTACCTGCGCTCGTGTCGGCCCGGCATGGACGAGTCTACAGCAGAGGCTTGCAAGACTGATGAATGGATGGAGACGATTCTCTTTTGAGGACCTGCTGAGACCTGCTCTGGCAGGAATAGAACGAACGGCAAGAGTGAAAGTGTTGCGAATGTTAATTAATTACATCTGCTTTGTTAATTCATGTAACGATAGAATTGATGTAAACGCTTTGAATTTTCACTTAGATTTAGAATTTTAAAACTGTGTTACAAATGAATTGACCATAATAAAACCAAATTTTATACCACAAAAAAAAAAGTCTGGACAAACATTTCAAAAGGGCACATCGACATTGGTAAACAATGGCTTTGCAAGACGCTGCGGGGCTCAATTCCACTCGATCATACTCACCAATACCACTATCAGGAAGAGCTAACACTAATCTTCTTGATAGTGGTGTTAGTTTGCGTGGGCGGGCCAAAATGGGCTCAACAGCAACGTTTCCGAAAAAAGGCTCAAGACCTCTTGAGCCCTTTTCAAATGTTTGTCCAGAAGTATCGAATAATGATTTCATCAAAAGTATTTTAATGTTGTGTTGATTCGAGTGTTTAAAGCAGCAGTTGTAGATGTCCAAATTTCTCAATGTTATATACGATTAGGGTTCAATCGCAAACCCAAAGATCCTTATTCATAAGTATGAAAGTCAATGTCGAAATAGTAGCAGCTGACAGTTTTGTGCGTCTCGGGTTCAATGTGGCACCGGTTGAGGGAAAAGTTTGTTCATATAATGCAGAAGAGGCTAGTATTGCTAGCAACCATGTAGCGATCTCCCGAAATACGTGGAAAGGAACGAGCAGGACTCTGCCAAAAGTTATTAATATCAAACTACTCAACATCAAAATGCTCAATTCAGTTAACACCGGGGACTCGATCTATGTCGAAAGCGTCATTGTTAGAGATTAGTGTATCATATACTGGTATTTAACTTTTTGGTCGTCGCGCGAATTTTTGTAACGCGTGAAGTCGCGCGTTGTACTTTGTTTAACACCCTTGGTTTTGCGAATATCCCAGGAGTCTGACCACTTAGAAAGATGACGTCTTCGGCAAAATTGTTCGGTAACTCAAGGACTATCATTGTTTGAGCTAGTTGATTCAAAATTTTGCCACTAGGCGGCGCTAGTGAGCATAAATCATTTATTTCGCAAATATTTCAGGAGCCTGATCACTTAGAAAGATGATGTCTTCGGCAGAGTTTAATCCTTAAAGTTTAAGATTTTGCAAAATAATGATAGTCCCTGAGCTTCTGATCAACTTTGCCGAAGGTGCCTGTCTAAAAAATCGAGATCCTACAATTATCGGCAAAACAAAAATTTCATGATCACTAGCGCCGTCTGGTGGCAAAATACCCTATTTCTTGGCTCAAATAATGACAGCCCTTGAGCTACTGAACTACTTTGCCGAAGATACTATCTTTCTAAGTGGTCAGGCTCCTGAGATATCTGCAATCAAAAGTTTCATACTCACTAGCGCCGCCTAGTGGCAAAATTTTGAATCAACTAGCTTGAAAAATAATAGTCCTCAACTTACTAAACAACTTTGCTGAAGACGACATCCTTCTAAATAGTCAGGATCCTGAAATATCTGCAAAACAAAAGTAAAACTTCCATACCCACTAGTGACACCTAGAGGTCAAATTCCGAATTAAATGAGGTACCATCAGATAGCGCTTCACCTCCAGAACAACTTTAATAAAGACCCCAAGTTTCTATATTATCTGGATTTTAAGATATAACGATTTCAAACTGTGGTTTCCTCGAACCGTACATAGTGCGTTCATTATTATGCGACTTCCATATACATTTTTTTATTTTACCGTATTATAAAGGGCCAGACTGTAAATAAAAACTGTCGAGTTTTGTTCTTAAGAAGATTCTTGAGGAATACATTTTGGTTTGGTGTCGATAGATATCTTTGTTGCAAAATGATGGCATATAAATCACAACTGTTGTACATAGTACAACAGCGCGACAGCCCGAAGGTTAATATACCAAATACAATATATCTGAAGCATCATTTTTCCAGTAAGTTGTAACTTACTGGAAAAATGATGCTTCAGATAGAAGTGAGCGATTCTCGCTGAAACCAGGCCGCCATCGGCACCCATCGGCACCCATCGTTAGAATTCCAATTTTATGTCACTGATCGCTAGTTTTCGATTAAACTTAAGGGTGGTCCTTTCTGTTTTCTCAAATTGGTGGACCCCCCGTACGCCAGCTAGCTGAACAGTTTGCGAAAAATCCCATTTTTTGATAAATCTTGGGTATTTCTTCACGTGATATGTCTCATATTTCGCTTGGAACACATAGCAAACTTAGTGGCATCGTATAGAGAATGGATATAGCTTTCATTTAAACTTGAAATAATTTTGGCGACCATTTTCATTTGGCCGCCATCTTGAATTTTGTTAGAAAAATCGTTTTTTAGCCATTAGCGCACCGCTAGTTCTGAATTCTGAGATCACCATCAGAAAGCTGAGGAAAAATTGCGTAAGATAGGCTACAAAAACTAGGTGAGCAATGGTATTTACCCTAAGATATGAACGATTTTCTGAATCATGTTATACTATTTTAACGTATATGGCGAGTGCAATCGATGCAAACAACATTTTTTGTACAACAAATAAACAAGTTTTCAATCGTTGGTGTATTATTTGAGACAGATGTAGAATAGGAGTATTATTTTGAGTGAAAAAATCTTGCGGCCGTCTTGGATATGGACACCATATGGTTTTAAGTAGTAGAATGAGTTTTCACCTTGTTAGCACCCAACATGTTGACTTTAATTCTACCGTTATACTTTATCTTCTTCTTGTTCTTCTTTTTACTGACGTTACGTTCCTACTGGAGCAGAGCCAGCCCCTCAGCTTAACTTGCTTTAAAAACAAATTATCAAATAGGATTTTTTACGCTTATTTGCTACCTGAATGATTCTTTTGCATATCTTCGAGTTGGAAAATAGCATTATTTTTTCATTTATTTGGTCTAAAACCATTGATAGATATGAACAATCAGTTATACAGCTGAGATAAGATAAGAAAGATAGAATCTGATTGTTTTTTTTTTAGCGGAGGCCTCATAATTCAACATGATGAGCACTGAGATGGTTAAAAATCATTCAACCGCTAAAAACCAAGATGGCGTCGAAATCCAAGATGGCCGCCAGATTTTCCAACCTCGAAATGATACATCTGCGTTTCGGCGTTACGTCCACATTAGAACAAAATCTGCTTCTCATCATTCATTTTCGCCATTTTTCACATGCATGTTGGGCGGTACTATAAACGATACTTTATGGCTCAGAAAATCATGGATGTTTTTTGCTTCACAATTTGAGATTTCCTTTCTAAATTAAGGCATTTTTGTCTATGTTTTACGTTAAAACTACAGATATTACCACAAGACTTACTCATGTCCCGCGCGCAATCTATAAACTTCATTCAATGAACAACAAAGAATATGGTAAAAAAATGTTTGTTTAATACAATCAATGTTTTTGGACGGTTTTCATTTATTGAATTTATTTTTTCATTATTACTGAATTCAAAGATATATCGAAGAACTATGCTGTTGTCAGAAATTGCATCATAAAAGAAAATTCCTATTTAATAATCTGTATTTATAACTAATAAAGCTGAGTATCAGGATCGGTTCCAGTAGGGACGTAACGTCAGGAAAATGAAGAATAATAATAAGAAGAGTCGACGTAACACTTTTTTTATTGGTAGCCTCTAAATTCGACATGCTGAGTGCTATCAAGGTGAAAAATTAATTCTTCTACTTAAAATCAAGACGGCGTCAAAATCCAAGATGGCCGCAAGATTTTTTCACTCAAAATTACATTATCATTCTCTACTCGAATAAAACACAAAAGGTTGGAAGCTTTTTTCTTTGTTGTACAAAAAATGATGTTTGTATTGATTGCACTCGCCATATACGTCAAAATCGTATGATATGATTTAGAAAATCGTTCATTTGATAGGGAATATAACATTGCTCACCTAGTTTCTGTAGCCTACCTTACGCAATTTTTCCTCAGCTTTCTGATGGTGATCTCAGAATTCAAAACTATCGGTGCGCTAATGGTGAAAAAACGATTTTTCTAACAAAACTCAAAATGGCGACCAAATTCAAAATGGCCGCTAAATTTTTTTCAAGTTTAAATGAAAGCCATATCTTTTCTCTATACGATGCCACTAAATTTGCTATGTGTTCCAAGCGAAATATGAGACATATCACGTAAATAAATACCCAAGACTGATCAGCTAGCTGACGTACGAGGGATCCACGAATTTGAGAAAACAGAAAGGACCACCCTTAAGTTTTATCAAAAACTAGCGATCAGTGACATAAAATTGGAATTCTAACGATGGGTGCTGATGGCGGCCTGGTTTCAGCAAGAATTGCTCAAGTCCAATTAATTTAGCTGAACGTTTGATTCCAAATATTCATCAATGCTTGCAGAAACGTTACTTTCTCAATCCGTCAATCCGTCGCTTACTGAACTTGACATTACCAGGTCAACTTTTGGAGAGCTTTCAAGAAATTCTTAAAGCTTAATTTTTATTTTAGTGCGAATCTTCTCAATAGTTTTCGTCTCCTTAAATTAAATCAAACTCAAGCAGGTGGAGCGCAATTTTCTAGCTTTGTCAAAATAGTGAACAGTCAGAGACAAAAAAATGTCCTGCTTATATTAGTCTAACCACAAATCGAATGTGAAGCTCATTTTCGGGAAGGATGGGGCCCGGTCTAAGCTTTCTTTAATTCTAATAAAAATCTTCGACCTAACCTCTTCCAGTCGCTGCCGTCTCAGTGTATGCAGGCTTTGTAATACTTTATCTACATCGCAGGGTCTGAATGCAGCACCATAATTAAAAAGCTCTTGGCAGACCATTGAAAAAACCCGATCTATCCACACTGTTTATCGCCTAAACTGCCCATAAACGCATAATTGTCCCATGTGAATAGGAAATCCAGCAAACATGGGACTGACATGCATTTATGGGCAGTAAAGATTATTAGCAAACCCTTGAACTACCTAATTCAACCGAATAATTTCCCTATTAGGAGCGCTCACGGAAGCGCTGTATTTTTCACAAAGGCCAGAATTTTTGATTGAATCTTCGCAGTGAATTTGTACCGGTTTTCTTACAATTCCATGCTAATAATACTCCACAGCCACGGCACCGAACCGTTTAAAACGCTTTCCACATGTCCGATATGCTTCGCAAGTTTTCTGCAAATTTCACTCGATCACTTTTTAATTTAATCAACGACTCAATAATAGACTTGCATTATCAGCAGATTGCCTATAAGGTTCAGCAGGTTTCAGATTTCAAACCGTGATTTTACGTGTGTGAAACTGATTTTTTACTATTTGGCAACCATACCTAGTTAAAACTCCTTACACATCAGTATCAGATGAATGCTTCACGTGATTTTGGTAGAGATTTACATATGATCATAAAGTGAATAAAAATGTAATAATTATAATACTTATGAGATATTGAAGCGTTTAAGATGGTAAATTATTACTATTTTTTCAGGATTTCTCGATAAGTCGATAAGTGCTCACTGAAAAATGAATACAGAATATCATGTTCAATAAGTGTATTATCCAGATATCTGTATTACATGTTATTTTTACAAATAATCATTGCAAGGCACGGTTCTGTATGCTTCCTACTTGTTCATCGGTGGATAATTCAATAGGATCATTGGGTTTGATTCGTAGCTGTGATAGCGATGGAAGTGTTCAGTGGAGGATGTTCAGTGTGGCTTACCAGTTTTTAGTTTTTTAACAGCAAAGCGATGGTCTTGGCATAAGTTTTCAGGTTCTCATCTTCTTTATTCTTTAATTCCAATTGGCGACACTCTGAAAGTACACCTTTTGATGCCCTAGCGATTATGTCCTGTCCGATGATCGATTGTTGTAGAATTTGAAGGAGTGATTTTGGTGTGGATTCAGCAGAGCCATTTGCGCTAGCTGGATAAGAGAAACGTTTTCTTTTCTGCCTGAATTGTCATATTTCTTTGTTTTCCTAGACAGGATTCAGCCTCGGCTTTTGCACCATCCGAATCCTCAGAATGCTGTTTATCTCCGATGTTTTTTTTTCTTCCGATTCAGCTTCTTCCGCTATCTGTGAAAAGGCATTGCTCCAAATCAGCTAAAAATAAAAACAGGTAAATTAAGTATAAATTACCTCTACTTTTAGATCCACCAAACGCGCCAGTTGCGTCGGCTGAGTTGATTCTTCTAGATGACAATTGGTCCAAATGGTTTGCTTCTTGAGGACGTACGCAAATGTCGGAACCCCGTTTATTATGAAGTGATGTCATCAGGCAACCAGCTGGATTATTGCTGCTATTCGGTTGCTATTCAGATTCGACAGCAGAATCATCAAAACCGATGACACTTTCCTGAAAAGCAAAAAAAAAACGTAAGAAATGTTTTCCTTGTGTTACTTTCACATAAAACACCCCTTCATGGCCATGCATCCGTTGAGTACTGCATCCTTCGACCGGATTCTCGTCATCCGGAATTGTGACCTTCTCTGATGATATTAAAACTTGCTGCTTAGTACCGAAAACCGAAGTAATCCCAAGCGGCAACAGAAATAAAGCCGCTGACGACGCGTCTGCAATTTGTATTCCGTATTCAGAAATGAAATCAGAATCGTCTTGAAAACGATTAAGTTATGTTACAAGTGCTACAAAAGTTTTTATCAATACTTACGACTAAGTAGATTAAATAAATCTACTGACAAATTAAATTCGTTTGTTGAGATGGATAACTGCGATCCACTCTGCTGGTTCGCCATTATGAATTTTTTGATACCGCAAATCGTTACGAAAACGAAAAGCAAAGCACGTTCACACGAGGTGGCGCTACACCTAGCTAAAATGCTCTATAATCCCACATGAGTATGTCGTGGATTTCAAGTAAATATGAAACAAAGAGTACACAAAATCATTTATCGATTTGAGATCAGTGTGTTTGTCCACAAAGGGGATGGATTGATAATATTATATCTTAGTGGTACATGGACCTATCGTGTTTTAACATTAGGTCTGAGCGTGTTGCCTTTTTTCTGTGTACGAGCACCATTTGACATTTGTGGTTTGTCTCGATTAGTAGAGTACGGCTGTCATGATACATGCAGATGCAGGGTTGTCTTTACCAGAGTCTATGAATGAAGAGTTGCGCGAAGAGTGAAACCAAATCTACCTATCGAACTGTCAAATTGTCTACCTATCGAGCAGACCAGCAAAACAGATAGGGGCTATTTTCGAAGACAAAGAAGAACAATCATTCAAAGAAGTCTCTTCGCGCAACTCTCTGTATATAGACTCTGGTCTTTACTTATCAAGCGTACCATTGTTTTTCAATATCATGTTTTCGCATTAGTATCTATTAAAATATGGTAATCGCACCCAAGCAAGCCGGCTTGATTTTCTTAGATCTAAGAGTAGCACAAAAACCAAATTTTGTCGCATGTTTTCAGCATTCCTTAAAACTAGTACAGAGACTGTTGAAATCAATCTATTCAATCAAAATTCTAAAGAGAACATGGTTGATGGATGGTAAAGTATGTTTGATGGAATAAGCACACCCATTTTAACTTTGAGTGTGAGAAATTGGCACGATGAGTTGCCTATGGAATCACACTTATGAAATACTAACATGTAACTTTGATAATCGATTCAAAAAAAAATCCACCGAGCTCCACCCTAAATCGCTCACAGACATGGTTTCTAGAGTATCCTCTTAGAGGTCTGCAAGATACAGCTGCAACTTCCTCTATTCGAGATTTTTGACTATTACTTATTATACTTCTTGACTAGCACAAGTATGAAAATGAATTGTTTGTGATAAAAAAACCCAAAAATCATGCAACGCCATGTGATCTCAGCTCAATCAGACATTACACCAGAGCAAGTCAATGCTTAAAATAGTATATATTAGATGTTGTTTCCAAGGTTTTATTCAAATTTTATGTTTAAAACAATAAAAAATGCGATTTGTTTGCATAAATGTGAGAAGAGACGTATTTGCAAATAAATTTTGGCATCATTATGAGCAATACAAGTACAAATAACGAGGTTTTTCTTGGAAAATAATGAAATTAGCGCTTCAGACAGTTTTGCGGTTATGCGACTATTATATGTTATTTATGCAAATTGTAGCTCTTTTAACCAGAAACATCTTTACCTTCCATACCAAGGTGCTCAAACGGCTTGATCTCCCAGTTTGGATTTTTGTCCCATATCTCCATGCATCCAACGCACTGATTGCCGGAGTGAAAGCTTTTTTCTCTTTTCGTGCGTTTTTCGGGACAGTGCTTCATGGAAGCCCAAATATTCGTGCTTTTTTGTGTCGTGTCATGAAAGCGACTTTTTGCGTGAAAAGCAAAAGTGTTATTTTCAACGCGTCTCAAGAGTGACTTCTTTCTCAGTTACTGTGTACGCGTTTAGTAAAGCTGAATATGGATTGTGGCGTCTCAGTCAAGAATGAAGGATCAATTGGTGAGCTCGTTTCATGCTCTTATTTCAAAACTTTAAAATATGTGTGACTATACATTTTATCGTTACAACGGTGGGACGTGGATATGATTTTTCAACAAACTGTGAATGGTTCGTCACTGTGAGTGTCGGCATAATCTATTAGCATTAGCATTAAGCATTTCGCACAAAGTCGTAGGTGATACAGTCCAAGACCATTGTATGAGGGTTGCCTCCTTCCCATCCGTTACCAAAGTAAGAAATTTGGGACTTACCTCTAACTCTTAGACAAGATTGACGCATCCTCCAATATTCGAGAGCCGTCCTGGCCACGTCCTTGCGAAAGCAGGGGAATGGGAGAGGATGATTGAGTGAACACCTATATAAGAAAGATGCAGAGAACTCTACGACCTCTCATAGGTGTTACGGGATGTTGTGGAATGTTGGTGGAAAGGGTAGTGCCCTAGGATACGATTGGAAGACGTTCTGGCCAACAAATGGTTAATATTTACGCATTGTGATCATGTGCTACTGATCAGAACAAAGTCACCAAATTGCTTTTTCGAAGCTGCTTTGCAATCTGTCACTTTGTACATTCCATGTTTTCAATCAACACGCTTAACACACACAGGAGATTTTTTTTTTCTGTTCGGAACATAAACCACTGCGACCAATATTTGATCTATTGTAGTATATCCCGTGTCCTTTGTCGTGTTACTTTGTCACTATCGAGAAGTGATAAAGTATTCGTTTTTTTTACAGTTGTCATTCCTAACTTGATCACAGGAAAGGATTCTAATTGAAAGGTTCCGCTTTTTAAACCCTTCGAAGGGTGTGGTGGGTACACTCTCCGCAGGCGCGCCCCTTTATCAGTCAAAATCGGATCTCTTGATAAAGTCGGGAAGTGACACCGATATTGTCCATGCATCAGAATCCTAGTCCTTACTTCTTCAAACTAGAGAACAATAAATAAAAGATTAGAAAACAACTTGTTGATTTCGACTCATTTTTATCCTTGTCTTAAGGTCATTCTCGGCTACTGGAAAACCGAGACTTGTCACTTTCAACAAGGTTTAAAATGTAACAAGGACTTATAATGTTCCTTTGATTACTATAGCATCCTGTTCTCTTCGTTTGAAGCAGTCAGGACTAGGTTTCATTGGTAGATCTATACCCCATAACGCACCATGAAAAGGTGATCTACCCGCGTTATGGGTACCGTAAAACGGGGTAACTTTGATAATGCGGGTAACTTTGATAGTGCGTAACCCACCACATACTAAACGAAATATCATAATTTCTGTTAATCAGTTAAGCAAAACGAATGCAAAACTAAAGAATATTAGTATGACACTACATGTAAGAGCGGTTTTCATTTGAATCAAAAACATTTTAGGCTTTTTATACGAATTTAAAAAATTTACACAATTTTAGCATTTTTGAAACGTTTACAAACAATCTGTTCTACGATCACTATTTGATGTAGTTTTGAATAGTTGGCCACTTATCCTTGACAGCCTAGTTATCATAGAACTTGAATGCGGTCTCAAATCTCTTAGCGAAAAGCATTTTCACAAACTGGGACCATTTTTGTAATCTAGGTCAGAAATTTCCATATAACGTTAAACGCCTAGAGGTATGCAATGCCCTACAAATGTTTGTTATTCATTCAATTTTGTTCGATTCATACTCCATTATCAAAGTTACCCCAGAACAGAAAACCGACTTTCGATTATATGAAAAATTATATATCCATTCAAAATAAATCTTTTGCCAATTTATCGACTGTAATCGATAGCTAGAATGCCAGTACTTGTTTTAAAAATATAAATTGTAAATCTTTGAAACATCATGTAAAAATATTCAAGTTTTCTTCGAAAAAACTATCAAAGTTACCCCGTTTTACGGTACACACAGGAGATAGGAAAAAATGAGTCGCGTGAAACGAATTGAATTGCTGGATATATTTCAGAGCACTTTCGAGCAAAACTCAAGCAAATCATCTCCCGAAAAAGTAAACACTCTTATCACTTTGAAAAACATTTTTTCACAGAATATTTGCACGTGGCATAGCACTATCCGCCGAATTTAATTTTCACAAGCCGAATCGAAAAAAAACGCAGAGCGAAGTAAACGTGGCACAAAATTTAAAACGCAGCCGCCCCCGCCCACGGCTTACTGCGATCCTCCTGTGAGTGTCGGCATAATCTATTATGAATAAATTATTAATGTTTGGCATATATATTTTTTTTTTGCAAAAATTTTTGAAAGAAAAAGAAATTTCATGTGGTTTGACACTGTAAGTGTAGACTTGCAAAAAGTTATTTATTTAACAAACTTTGAAAGGTTCGCCATTGTAAGAGTCGGCATAAGATAAGGGATGGGAGTTTCCGCTTACTCTCGAAGTGCAATTTTAGCAGATCTCATATAATTGATTAAAAACGGCACCGGCCAAGTCCCCACAGTCAGTTGAAATGGGGAAGGAATGTTAGGGTGCAATGATTTTTGCCCTAGAGACCGAGAATACCTCTGCATCACCACAATCACCACGTGATGGGTGTTTATTAGTGAGAAAGGAAAAAGATCTGGGAATTAATCCTGGGTCGGTGATGCGATCCATGGATAAGGAGGAATAATGCGACTTTGTTTCGCGGTGAAAATAATATTAATATACAGTTAACTCTCCCTTACTCGATATTCAAGGGACCATCGAGTTAGGGAGGTATCGAGATACAGAACACATATTTTTCAAATATTAAACTTTTTATTATTTTAACAAAATACGTTCAAAATAGTTATTTTAACGTGAAAAACATTACAATTTTTCCATATTTACCTATGTGACACTTTTTTACCGATCTGCAAAAATTAAAAATTTTAGCACCCAGAAATTGGCAGTAAACCTTAATTTTACTAGCAATTTAATCATAATAATCAAATTCATGAAATTTATTAACATTTGGAGGACATTTGGAACTTTTCATGAAAATATCGAGTTAGAGAGGTGAACTTACTTGGAAAACTGAAACAGATAGCATCGAGTTAGGGAACATCGAGTTAGAGAGGTATCGACTTACAGAGGTATCAAAGCATGCTAGATTGAAGGGACCGCGCATTCCATCGAGTTAGGGGAAAAATCAAGATACAGAATATCGAGTAAGGGAGAGATGACTGTAGAAGATTAAGAAAATTCGTCAACATTCAAAATGTTAGAACTAATTAAAAGCTAGAAAGAAAAGAAAGCTACATATAATAATAATATATTAAATACAAATAAGGGTTTATGCCGACACTGGAAGTGACGAACCATCCATAGTTTGTTTGAAAAATACGGAAACGGTATTAATAGAATTTAAAAAAATTAGGTAAATTTCATTTTCTTAATTTATTGTAGTCCGATATAAATTAGTGAAAAAGTCATGATTTTTTTATGAAAGAACCCGTATAGGGTATCTATAAGAAAACGTAGCCCTGTAATATGTCGACATTCATAATATTAAACTAATCAAAAATTATTTTTGGCAATGACGAAGAAATAAAGGTATATATAAACTAGAATTATTTAAAACAGAATAAAGGTTTATGTCGACACTTCATTTGGAAAATACAAACGTAACGTTGCCTCGATATAAATGTGCAATCATGAGCATGAAACGAGCTCACTAGTCTGTAATGCACCCTCGACTGAACACGAATATCTTTTCGCTCTCACACAAAGCGAAACGGACACGATTGACCTTGATTCCGACCACAATTGCTCAGGCTTCTCCGATGCCCTGCCCATAATCGCGCGTAATCGCATAGATGGGAATCGCACCGACACGAAAAAAAACAAAAACGACTGCTTGAGCTTCCCCGAAGCACTCAACAACGAATCCACGAAGATCTATAAAATAATCGGAAAGCTACATAAGACCAATGTTATTCTCATCGTCTAATTCAGTTCTCAGATTTATTGCAATTAGATGGGTAAATGGTGACGGAAGAAGATCTGGGCAAGGTATCTTGAAGAGAGGTAGTTCAATCTGTCAAGTTTCTCATTCAGCCATTTTTGACGTTGGATAACGTCTTACGGCAACATACTGGGGTACAATTTCGAAAAACGAAAAATCGCTCGCGTCACGAAAAGTGGTTAGATTTTGACTGTTAATAACTTACTAACGCCCGCATAAATTTTCAAGATTCTTGCACCAATCGTTTGCAAATCTTTCTACGAATCTACTCAAATAATGAAAACTATTGATTTTCATGGCTAAACTATTGAACAATTGGTAAATATCGAGGCATGTCTTATTTTTAATAGAAAAGCACATTTTTCTTGCTGTTATAAGGTTTTGACGTTTTGGAGTTTACATGTGCCGTAATTTAGTGATAATTGTAATTTAGGTAATTGATAATTTAGGTAATTGATAATTTTTCATGGTTTTTCTTGTCTGTTTTCAATCATGTTGAAAATGACAAACAACTGAATACAAGTACGACGGTCTAGCCTCTTTGGCTCATGTGCCAAAATTTTATAACAAATGTGGTTTTAGTGCTAAAAATCATCCCTTAAATAAAAAATCGGGTAATCCCATTTCGGGGTGAAATTGATCTCTTGTCAATGCGATTATTGTTATTTTTTGAAACGACTCTACATAATGAATATGAGCTCCCTGAATTCGAATATGCTTGCAAAATGCTTAATAATGCAGTATGTAAAGAAATAATGAACAGTTAATTTCAAGAAATGTGATAAAAACGCCTAGATGTAGGCAATTTCCTAAGGAAAAACCTGATATATAACAGAAATTTAATTATTTCAACCGTATGAGCTAATTGGTACCAGTTTAGAAGATGAAATTGGGCTCGGGGATATATTTTAAGCATCCTTACAAACTTTACTTACTTTGAATAATTCCGTTGTCGTCGTCGCTACCTACATGCAAATGCATGCTAGAGCGATCAGAGTATTAATTTGTCAAACAAAGAGCTAAAACTAATCAGCAACAGCTAACTAGAAAACTAATCAACCAAAATTATAATTGATAAATTTCGTATAATTTGTGATCTCGCCCTAAAAGCCATTGGTAACCTAGTGTGTAGCTCCCCGTTTCTAAGCAAATGAATGGTCCAGGATGGAAACTGTTACCACTAGGAGATAGAGGAGAATCTTCTCTTTATCGTATCATAGTTGAATAATGTGTAAATTCATTCATTTGCTCGGTAATAAAAAGCTACACGCTTGGTTACCAATGGCTTTTGAGGCGAGATCACAGGTGATGCGAGAAATGAATAATTTAATTAATAAATTAATAGTAATAGATGAAATGTCTCTGGTTGCAACTCTTTTACGTCGAATACATTGTTGTGACCCGTTTTGTTTGAAATTGTGCTGCAATTCAATTTAAGCGCGTTCTCCACGGATACGACGAGTCAGTTGGATGTCCTTCGATATGATGCTGAAACGCTTGGCGTGGATCGCGCACAGGTTGGTAATCTTAAACAAACCGATCAGATAGGCCATTCGCTTCCTGCATGACCATGACGGCCGAGCTCTGGAATTGCAGATTTGCCTCTACATTTCCCTGGATACCACTACGAAGCAGAAAAAGTTCTTCATGGTGCGGAACTTCTTCCAGTATCAAAAGGAACTTTAACATCGATTTGAGCAAAGAGGAGAACATGGAGCTCGCGGACTTCATGGAGAAGTACCTCAACCTCAAACTGGATTCGTAAACTACTAAAGAAACCAATCTTAGTGGATCATGCGTGGATCTAACTTTCGACCGAAATATTTGTTTGGGAAGCAAGAGTTACCGCTCATGCTTATTCTTCCATCAACCGAGTCTATCGGTGTTGAAGTGTTAACCGAACCAAACTTACACCACAGATTTTCTGTGCTAACACACAATGTCCACAATAGGTCAGAATTGATATGCAACAAATAATATGAAAATTGATAAGATTTTTATCAGTAGAAATCTTCCATAAGTTTGTGCCGGTCTTAAGCCAGGAAATAGATGAAGCTAACGTTATCCAACGTCAACTTGGCGGTTGTATCTCGGAAACAACCTTTTACTTTTTTTCAATAAGAAGTGACAGCTGGCAAGTTTGTTTTGGTTATAAACTAATACCATAATACTTGATCTTGAAACAACGCCCCCAAAATATATTCCCTTCGACCAGGTTCGCTTATCAGGCACATAGGTTCACTAGTTGATGTTTCAATTTCACTGTTTTCTTTCAAATTCATTTATTTCGAGTGCATGGCATTGCAAAACATAGAAAGTGTCTTTTTTACTTATACGGTACACATTTCTGGTAGTTTTTGATAACACTGAACCAAGCACTGAATATTCCATGTTACGCCTGCCTTTGTTCCTAATGAAACCATCTATTACATAAAAGTTTCTGACACCGGAATAAATGCATTTTTTTTTATAAAAAACGAGGTGATAATAACTTTTGTCTATATGAATCTTTTAATGCGTTTTTAATGTCAAACAAATAAGCCTTATGAAACACAAATGAAGTGATTACTTCCTTATTTCAAGAGACAGAGAGTTGCGATTATCAGCAACAACACGTGTTTTGAGATATCTAACAACTTTGTAGAATACATAATATATGTGAAAAAATAAGTAAAATGTCAGCAAACAAAATTAAAAACAAGTTTTTCAGTTTTGTGCACATTTTGTTAAAAATTTCGTACACCTTCTACAAGACTTTTTACACTTTTATGCTCTCTACATACCTAGTTGTAAATCATCTTGAAACACGTGTTTTTGCAGAACATTACGACTTTCTATCCCTTGAAGTAAAGAAATTGTCGCTGTATTTCATAAGGCTTATTTCAAGCGTGTGCTAGAATAAGGGCGTCGCAGTCGCATGATCTATTTCTCTTCATCGATCTTCTCTTCTGTGAACAAAGCTGACAAGAATCGGGTTTGTTAGCATTTTTTACTTCAAACCGCTTGGCAGCTATGCAATTTTGCGTCTTGTCACCTTTATTCACAGAAGAGAAGATCGATGAAGAGAAATCGATCATGCGACTTATGCCATTATTCTAGCACACGTTTTATTTGTTTGGTAATAGAAACGCATGAAAGATTTTTATACACAAAAGTTTTAATCACCAGCCGAAAAAGAAGAGATGGTACTTTTATAATTTGCAATGGCTGTCTGCGCCATTTTGCACAGGAAGCAGGTATTTGAGCTTCAGCTTGATTGGCCGCCCGTGGATGCTACTTCAGTATCGCCAGATCAGCTGCACTTACACACGAAACCAACCGAATGACTGCTTGGGACTAACAGAAACCCTCAGTGTATAAGTGCTGGTGATCTTCTATTTTTAGGCGACAATGGCGCCTGCCACGTCAGAATGCAGACCAATGTGGGGAAGGGTGAGGGAATGATGTTTGCACTTATACTGGCCCACTGTAGACCGTGGAGTCCGACTGCATCTACGCCAGTTCATGCAGAAGTGTATGGATTGGGGGAAAGGCATGGCAGAGAGGTTTGCTTTTGTGGTTAGCAGACTGCCTATAGGGTAGATGTACCAATTATGGATGCAATAGATCAACAGTATATATAAAAATTAGATTTTAACCACGTTTATAAAATGTAAGCATGACTTTTTGATGTTAGTTACTAATTGAAAGTTGCAAGGCAGTTGAATTAAACAGTTTTAGTACAAAATTGACTTAAAGCTACTGAAAATTGGTTTTAAAAGTGTTATGGCAATAGTGTTCCTAGCATTCGACATAAAAGTGAATCAATGGACTATCCAATATTTGCACGTTAGGGACTCAAATGCAATCCAGAGTGAATGATAATGCAACGCTAATAAGTAATGAACTGATTGTACATTAAATTTTCCAGGATTTTTTTTTGTTATATATCGCAATGGGTTCATGGGAGCAACTGAATTTTCTAAAAGAAGTTAAAATGTAGTGAAAATTCAAAATATGATACAAAACAGCATTAATTAACTCACATTATCTTTTCAGTGCCTAATTTTGGGAAGAAAAGAGCGAAAGCTCAAAAATTGAATATTGCTGCAACAACCCTCTCTGCCATGATATCAGCAGCTGCCGCTTGCGAACGTATTCGAACGTATGGTTGAGAAATCCTAGTAATCGTGCATAAAACACCAGATCATGCCTTACTGAACCATCCCGTCGTGGAAGTAACCCTTACAAAAGCTTTACTTCTTTTGTTTCACTGATCAAAACATGTAAACAAACCGCCTCCAGAGTATTGCCATAATTGGGCTCTCATACACTCTTTGTACCAGTTATCGACATAGTGGAAATAACACGATTTCCAACTTAAAATGGTAAATTTAATTGCTAGCCAGCTAAATTTGTTCATTTGTTCTCACTTGGGAACAAACATTTATCGGTTGGAATAGTTCAACCAGATGTAAACAATAATTTCGTAACGGGTGTCCTTTAGCAAACTGCTAAGAAGGTGACAGTATGTGTGAGGCAAAATTTTCAAATGTTCATTTTTCGAAGCTAATTGCACGAATGTTCTTATCAAACACAAATAGGTTTATCATTCCTGTAAATATTAGCCATTATATTATAGTGATACAATAAGAAAAATCTCTCTCTTTGTTCCCACTATTGTCATAATTGGTACTATAGCCATAATTGGTACTTCTACCCTATATCAGGCGTAAGAAAAGGCATGCGCGTGGAAAAATGGAAGCGTTAGGGAAACGGTTTCTTGTCCGTCTCTGGTTCTAGCATTTGCTATGAACGAATAGTTTGAGTGTGATAGATTAAGAATGGAAGATAGAAGCTAGTGAGAGATATACAACTACAAAGTACGAGGAAAAATATGGTGAACAAATTTGTAGAAAATCTAATGAATTTGAAAAATTTTGGGAAAAAGTAATGATGACATATATGATTTTTAGGGGTCATAAAACAGCATAAATATCAACGGCATATATATCAAATAGTATAAAAATGGAAAGATCTTGTCTTCGACAAAGTTGTTCCAAATTGCCGCTTTTACAACTTTGCCGAAGACACTATATGTCTATGTAAATTTTATGGAAAATAGTTTTTTTTAACTCTCACTGATAGGTGGATTGACTACTAAATTTTTGCATGAAAAAAGCGCTTTAATACATCAATAAACTTCTCCGAACAAACTATGTCGTTAAAGTCAACGTTTTTTTTTTTTAAATCAACAAAATACAATACCGTTCCATGCGACGCCGCTCGTTTGATGAAATTATGCGAAGAATTTTCTCACCTTGTAAGAACCGTTAAATAAAAGCGGTGTGACCATCATTCGAAATAGCACTTATGTCACCTATATACCAATTATGGGTCAGATCTAGACTCTCATGGCAAAGTTAGCGTGTGTTGACCCATCGAAAAAAAAATACAGCAAATCTATTTAAACCTGGTCAACGATCATATTCTATTGTAGTTTATTGCAATTTTTCAGCAAAAATGATGCCGGCAATCTGTCTGTATTTTGGGCTGCTTCTTATCTTGGTAATTCGTTATTTTATTCAATTCAAATCAAAAGCTAGTTTGATAAATCATGATATTCTACATTCCAGACATCATCATCAGTCAGCAGCTTTTCCTCCAGAAATCATTACGCATTGTTGCGAGCCGACAATGGAACAGATACGGACACTTTTTACGACAGCAGTCCCCTCTGTGGGACCGGTCCACTGACCATATGTATCGGTTGCCAGACGTACAAGTTGTGTTCTGGGCAGCCAACCGACGACACAGACTCCAAGGTGAGATGTCCCGTAGACAGACCGTACTGTGAGAGCACAACTGGCATGTGTTCCGAAAATCCCGATAACAGCATCATCCAGTGCTCTTCTGGATCGCCGGACAACGGCACGACGCCGGAAACTCCCGCCTTCAAGTGTACCGGAGAGGGTAAGTTCCCGGATCCTCTCAGCTGTGGCAAATTCTACTACTGTTCCGGGCCCGGTGTCGATGGGGTTCCGACGGATTGTCCACCGAATTATAGCTACAATGTTACCTCTCAGAAGTGTGAGCAAACGACAGACGCTTGCCAGATGATTGATTGTTCCTCGGATTACGTCTTCAACGAGCATCCTGCGGATTCGCAGTACTTCTACTATTGCAAGCAGAGTGCAGCCAGTTCGCTGTCGGAAATATTCTTGTTCTCCTGTGGATCCGGCGCCAAGTTCGATGTATGCAGTGAGCAGTGCGTTTTCAAGTGCTCCAGTGAGGGGCTGTTCGCCAAAGCTTCCAATCCAAACAAGTACTATCAGTGTTACAACGATAATGGAACGCTAAAGTTTGTAGAGAGGTCATGTCCCGTGGAGAGTCAAATTTTTGACGAGATGGTGCAGTTCTGTATTTATCCTGTTACTAACTGAATTTATTTGAAGAATGAACAATAAATTGTTATAGTGGCTTAAATTCCTTTTGGCGCATATTTTACCTACTTACCCTACAAGAAACACTATACGTTTGTAATTTTCCCAGCGATCACCCGTCTAAATTTGGCCTTCGATTTGTAATCCCAGATCATCTACCATCTATCGTTTTCTGCCCATTATGAACATATTCGTGGTGAGTTATCAAACTGGGCTTCGTTGACGACCTATCGACGATGGACCAGATTGTCAAAGATGCCGAGGACGGAGAATATCGAAAGAACTTTCAATCACATAAAGAAGGTTTCATATCAGATGAACGATCCATTCACCACCCTGAGATGTATGAAGTGATTATAATTATGAGTGCCAAACATTAATCGGGGAAGTTGGTTATTCGGGGATCGCGTAGAGCTTTTGAAAACTAGACTTTACTTGGCCTGCCCCACCTTTTTGAACCGCGGGCCAAATCGCAGAAAAAAAATTGTGTGGCGGGCCACATTTTTCGACACTTAAATATATGCATGAAGTCTGACTAAACCAAACCTCGGATTTTCAAAAGCACAAATCTAGAAAACTAGACAATCGTTCGCTGAAAATTTGATCGACTGGTCACCACCAGCAGCTGCCAAATTTTCAGCTCGAATGGTTATTTAGTTCCCTATATTTGTGCTGTTGAAAACTCGAGATTCAGCTTCGATGCGAAAATACATCGAAGCTGAATCTCGAGTTCCAAATTTTTTTGAAAAATTTTGAACGGAGCAAATTTCATTTGGAAAAACCGAAAAACAAATGAAACATCCTGCTAGATATCGGGAAAGCCTTTTTCAAAATCATGAAATAAATTCCTGCATATTTCGAAAGATCTGAGGACACCAGAAATATAAAACCCTGTGAGAATAATCATACTCCGAATTCTTCCACAACCCGACCTAGTATTATCAGAATGGCCCAGAATGTTTTAAAACCCTGAACAAGCTTTTACGAAAATCTTGGTTGGAATTTTCAGGATTTTACAAGTATCGTGTATAGGATTCCTTCAGAATCTCACCCAATAATTATTCCGGAATCCTTTCTTGAAAACGTTGTGAATGCTTACCAGTATATAAAACCAAACCTGCTCAATACTTTATCATTTTTTCGCTTAAAATTCTTTCAAAATCCATGGTGTTATATGGTAACGCCCAGCTGTTGGTAAAATTTACTTCCAAAGTTCTGTGAAAATTTGAGCCTTGCTTTAGTGAAATTTTGTTTGAAAATTTATCCTTTTGACAATGAGTTATGCGCTCAGGCTTCATTCATTGAATGTTGAAAGAAGGCACGGTAGAAACATTTTTGTTGTAATAGCAATAATATTAATCTGATATTTGTATTTCTTTCTCATAATGAACCTCAAGTCAGATTTATAAATAGAACAATTTTAACATTTATAAAAACTTCAATCGGCAGTGCTTAAATCTAGCTGCAAAATGCCGATATTCTAAAATTAGGAACACAAATCATTCACAAAATGAACAATTACTGAGCTAAAATGTTAGCTTGAAACGAAATTGTTAATTAAAAAGGTTAGTCTTGGTATGCTCTATTTAACTTCGGTGTTGGTAGAATAGCCAACGATCCAAATATGAGAAGAATCTTCGAACCCTCCGCGGGCCGCACAAAATGAGGTCACAACTTGAACGTTGGGCAGGCCTGCTTTACACGATAAGTGGGGCGTTTGGCGTTATATAAAAGTGTTTGTTCAAAACCAACGTTTCATACATACGAATAACATTTTTTATGTTCATACAGTACTTAATTCTATACATAATTTATGTAATAGTTTCAGTTTCTTCAATTATATCATTTATTGAACCCATCAACGACAGCCTTGCAAATTTCCGTCGAACTGACTTCCACTTGGACACATCAACATCCTTCCGACGAGCACCTCATCCGAATAGTAACACTGGTAGTAAGTAGACGAGCTGAGAGGGTTGGCAAAATTTCCCTCTTCCTTGCACTGAAAGACGCATTGCACTCCATCGAAGCTCGTTCCTTCGACACACTTGAACATGGACACAATCATTTCCTTGGGATTATCCATCGTAGAATCAGGCGCTTCCCGACAGTATGCGAAATATTTCTCGCTGGTCCCATAATGTTTGAATGTGGTGCTCTCGGTGCAATTCACCTGTGGGCAGTCAGTCTCGTCATTGACTTTTACCTTGCACGGAGAATCGGAATTGAACTCCGGATTGAACACAGTATCTCCGGGGCAAGTCTGGAACTTCGATTCGAGTCCATAACCAGTGCAGTAGTGAAATACGTTGCAGTTATATGGATCGGGAAAGAAGCCTTCTGAGGTACACACGAGCGGTTGAATCGGTGATGTTTCTGGAGGGGTTGGATTCGCGTCACAACCGGTTGGTTGATCCACACCGCACGTCGCTGCTCCAAGAACATCTTCGGAACAATAGGTGTCTCCTGTGCAGGTAACAGTGAAATATTCCGTTCCATTTTCGTCACAGATGTTCATCGTTTTACAGTCTGAACTGCATGTTCTGGTTGTCTTTGTGCCTTCCAGTGCAGCACAAGCCTCCTGATCCGTTTGCGCGGAAATCAGATTTAAAGTCACAAATGTGAGAAATAACAATTTCTGCCAGTACTTCATGGTTTATGCTGTGGCCGTCCTCTTTGAAACGATAACTAACCACGTCGCTGGATCCTGAGCTTTAAATATTTATCTGATATCTAGCTTGGAAGAACAATTTTGGCACAGCTTTGTGTTGCACAGACTTTGGCAAATTACGGATTTTCAAGGCCGCTGATAACGGCGAGATAAGATTAGAACTTGAGCAATTGCGGAAATGATGTAGTTTAAATACATTTATGATCACTTCGGCTAATACAACGACCCCCAATGAGATGTGACAAAGATAATGAATCGAATTTATTTTATTCCACTTTTAATCTGAAAAACTATGAATCTGTCATTGAACGAATTAAGGAAATGCATTTAAGTTTTCCGTGAAGGTCTTTCAAAATCATTGCTTTATGATAAAATTGATAAATTTTCATACCACTGTCATTGCTCAACTTGTCAAGGTTTTATCCTTTTCGGAGAGGTGATAGTCCATTTTACGAGACGTTTTTGAATGAAATTTTGTCAGGAGGCGGTGTCGTAACGTGTGAAAGTAAGGGATGGTACACAAATTATGTCACGTTAAATTTCAACTTTTTCGGCCCCCTCCGCCCCCTTTGTCACACTTTTTGTATGAGTCATCCCAAAATTTTGTAAGGCTTGTCACGCTTGGCTCGACCCCCTCCCCCCCTTGGAGCGTGACGTAATTTGTGCATGACCCCTAACAGCAATATCATCAGTGTTGTCGTTTCATAAAATGGACTATAGGACGAACTAAATTTTGTTTACCAGAACATTGCAACAATTTCTCTGTTATAAAAGATAGTTTCATAATCCTTACCATCAAGACAAAGATTGAAAGCGAAGGAGCTGAAAAGTAAAAGTAAGAGCACAACCATTAAACAACACCACGTTTCAGGTGGGTTGTTCCAAATACTCGGTTCACCGGTATAAGTAATAGAGATGGGCACGGTTCATTTTAGTGCAATATCTGACTTCGGGAATTTATTTAGAATTAATGTAACGCGTCCGCTCTGATATAGGGTATAACTTGAAATAATTTATTCAACTTCTTACGCTTGTCGGTCCATGCGGTGGCTACGTGACCATTTCTGCTTACTTCAGCATAATTGCGCTCATCGCCTCAACTGCCGTGATCGCACTTATGCTGACATATGTTTACTTTATCGGGTTCCGTTTGTCGACATCGTTTATTCGTATTCACCACATTAGTGAATGGATGTAGGGTAACTGGGGGTAAAACGCGCCCTCTAAGGAAGGAAGCGTTTTTAGCTATGAAGAACATTATTATAAGCCTTTTTTTATTCACTATCTCATAGACAAACATGTTTTCTATCTAATAGTAGAAACAGCAATCCATTTTCTTTTTACTGGAGTTAATAAATAAATTTTTCTAAAATGCTTGCTTATCTGCATTTTTATTTTTTGCGGGGTAAAACGCGCCACCTGATCTCGGCGTTAGTCGTTCGCGCGCACGCATGCGCAATCATGCTTGCAAATAGGTTGCATACATAAGGGCGTTTGATCACATCTTATTGTTCGATTATAGTATACATGCTGATTCGAAAAATGTACATTTGAAAGGTTCAAATTGGCCCGTAACTACAGCTTGGCATTACGTTTGCTGGAATTTGAATTCAAACGGCTGTTTTGGTGTTATGAAATAGGTGTGGCCGTTTTGCCCCACGAGTTGATTAAAGTTTGAGTCCTTCAATACGCTTTTTAAGGATAAATTCAACACTTTTTTCGCATGGAATACAAACTATGGGAATGCACAAGTCGATTCTCGGTGATAGTTTCAAAAGCTTTGTTGTTTATCGACCTGGAAAATGACCTAGAAAATAACACAAAATTACAACGAAAACAGCGAAAAACGTTTTTTCGAATTTTTCACGATTTTTGCCAGGAAAACACTTAAAAATATATATAGAGAAGCATTTTAATAAATTTTCTATTATCTCGGCTGAAAAACAGCGTCCCAAAGCATGTCGTTCGTTCAAAACAAGGGTGGCGCGTTTTACCCCAACGGCGCATTTTACACCCAGTTCCCCTAAGCTGTGTTTACGAACTATGTTTTGTTGGAGATGAGACGGAGCCGATTATAGCAACCTAAGAAGATGTCACCAAGAAGAAGAACAAAATTTGTATGAGCCTCTGCATTAGGGTGGGGCTTATTTCCAAAAATCTTCCGTAGTCAGGATTTACAAAGTGGAAAATGATCATCAGTCCCAAACTAACATCCTGTGAAAAAATGAGAATTTTCGTTGAAGGTTTAGATGTGGCGCAAAGGGCGTAAGTGCAATTTTCCCATTTAAGTGAACTCTGAAAAAATGGGTATGCTTTTCAGCTTGTTTTGGTGATTTTAGGACCCATAAGGGCAAAAAATCACCTCAAAATTGCGATATCTCTACTCCTTTAGATGATATTTGACGAAATATATTTATGCATGCGATTTTTGGCCCTTGTATAGGTTACGCTGACTGATTACTATGAACCCGAATAAGCATATGATTAGCTGGGGAGAATTCCTATGCTAGTAAAATGGAGCGAAGAGCAAGGAAGAATGAGAGAAAGAACAAAGAATACAGAAGAATGTACGGTGGGGTGGGTTAAACAGTTGGGAGGGTGAAACTAGTGATGTGTTGAGTGTAACTGAGGAATCTTGTAAAATCTCGATTTTACGCAATGGAGAAAAGATCCAGTAGAAAACGATGATTATATTGACTTCTATTCAATATTACCTACTTCAGAAATATTTCGAGCAATGTTTCTTCAAGTAGGGGAAGAGCACCAATTTTTGACCCATCTCTAGTTTTTGACCCATGCATACGATTTTAGATTACTCTTGATAGAAAAATTGCAGTAACGGCTAAAATGTCCTCAACTCCATGCGAAGTTTCATCATTATTCTCCTGGTAGGTATAGATAAATGCATGTCCACTTCACTGCTTTAGTTCAATAATCGTTCGGTTTTTTTTTCTGGATTTTGATAGCAATTTATCGAAATGGACCGTTGCAAAATATACATCCTGGAAATTCAGCCTCCCACAGGATTAACTAAATTCATAACAAATTTATATAAGCATTTATATATACATAGGACATCCTGTGAAAATTCATTCATGTAGCTCTGTCGCAATTCCTAAAAAAATATGTTTCAGAACTGTGAAGCTTAAATTTTGTTTTAATTCGAGAGGTTTTCAACCTGAAGTGCTTTATCTCTTGCACCCTATAGAAACTCGTGCAGTAGTTTGAATTTCGACTACCGATTTTTTCCTTTGATTTTTGTTTGTATACATCGATTTCATATACAGATGTAGAACGATGTATTGAACTTCAACTGCATTTTCGTTTGTCCGAAGTTATGTTGAAGGTGTTGTGGCCAAAGTGAAGTATTGGAAGCCCAATCGCAATTCGGGGGACGGACCTGGTGTAGGGGTTAGAACACACGCCTCTCACGCCGAGGACCTGGGATCGAATCCCATCCCCGAGATAGTCACCAAAAATTTCAGTAGTGACGACTTCCTTCGGAAGGGAAGTAAAGCCGTTGGTCCCGAGATGAACTAGCCCAGGGCTAAAAATCTCGTTAATAAAGATAGAAAAAAAAAAAAAAAAAAAAAACCAATCGCAATTAATTGTTGAAGTGGCATCATAATCCAGAAATTCCTGGGGAAATTCTAAGAGGAAGTGTTACTGCTAGAAAGCAGAAATCGTTTATGAATTTACCTAATAAGGATATATCGTGCGGGATCAAAATCCGAACACCTATGAAATGAATCTAAACTCTTCCACTTCATATAAAACTCCTTCTATTTGTATGCAGTGTACGGATTTTGAGCCTGTATGGGTTTAGGCTCCTCTATAATTTCTTTCAGATTATAAAAGCAATTGCTGGAGTTATATTGAACGGGCATTCTAAAATACAAAATTAGTGTTTAACTTGCATATAATCACATCTCATACATCCAACCGAGATATTTTCACGGTTCCGTAGTTCATTCTAATATAATATCATCAGTTACACCTTCCCTTGTTTAACTCACCCCACCTTACATTCTTCTGTGTCCTTTGTTCTTTCTCTCATTCTTCTTTGCTCTTTGTTCCATTCTACTTGCATAGGAATCCGCCCCAGCCATTCATATGCATATTCGGGTTCATGGTAATCAGTCAGCGTAACCTATACAAGGGCCAAAAATCGCATGCATAAAATATATTTCGTCAAATATCATCTAAAGGAGTGGAGATAGCGCAATTTCGAGGTGATTTTTTGCCCTTATGGGTCCTAAAATCACCAAAACAAGCTGAAAAGTATTTTTTTCAGAGTTCACTTAAATGAGGAAATTGCACTTACGCCCTTTGCGCCACCTCTAAACCTTCACCGAAAATTCTCATTTTTTCACAGGATGTTATTTTGGGACTGATGATCATTTTCCACTTTGTAAATCCTGACTACGGAAGATTTTTGGAAATAAGCCCCACCCTACTCTGCATGCCATAAAACGTTTGACTTTTACTGTGCGCCCTGTTTTCATGTTGCCCGTGAGAGAGAGCGAGACAGCACCAACACACGGCGCACAGAAAAAGTCAAAGAACAAAGGAATTTATGGCCCAATAAGCCAAATATGGGTAAATGCAACTTTTCTTATGTTTGGGTCGAAAGAACTCAATTTTGCGTTAAATCAATTCAAAATTGAGTATATTTTTCTAATGGAATTAAAGCCAAACTACCTAGTGGAGACCTTGGAAATTTAGCCAAAATTGAGTTATTGGGCTCAACTACAGAATTGCGTTGAAACAACCCAAAATTGAGTTAAATTCCATCTCCGTGTAGGCTCATTATTATTATATTTTTTTTTGCAATAGACCAGTGCACGACTTTACCCGTTGACGTTTCAGCGGTGCCATGTTATTTACGTGACCATGGCAACTAATGAATTCGGCACCGCTCAAACGTCAAATTAGTGAACTCGAGCATTTGTCCATAAACAACAATTTTGAATGAAAACATGTGCCGTCATTCCTATCGTCAGGCCATGATAGTAAAAGAGAACAGGTCTTGCTTTCTCTTGTACAGTTCAAGTTAATGATAGGAATGACGTAACTTCCAAATGTTTTTTTTTGTAATTTCTGGACAAACATTTCAAAAGGGCACATCGACATTGGTAAACAATAGCTTTGCAAGACGCTGTTGAGCCCAATTCAACTTGATCGCGCTCACCAATACCACTATCAGGAAGAGCTAACTCTAATCTTCTGGATAGTGGTGGTAGTTTGCGTGGGCGGGCTAAAATGGGCTCAACAGCAACGTTTCCGAAAAAAGGCTCAAGACCTCTTGAGCCCTTTTCAAATGTTTGTCCAGATTTTGCTGTTTGCGTTTGACGTGCAAATCCAGTCTAACTGCTCGGATAAAAACATACCATTCAGTGAATGGAACAAACCATTAATGCACAATATAACATATTGGACACAATACAGCGTATTGTAATTTTATGTCGAAGCAACATTATTCTTTTTTGAATATACAATTCAAAAACAATTCAATATATTGTATCAGAATACTGTTTTGTTTTGTATTGTTTTTATACCTTACAATTTTAATCAAATTCCTATTTTCGTGTAAAACAACTATTGTTTTTTTCTATGTAGCTTGACTGAAAGAAGTAAACAAAACAAGTTCAAAAAGCAAGAAATGTTGGGTGAAAAATGTTTAAAAAGTAAAAATAAGTAGTTTTGTAGAAGCCTCTTGACATAAGCTGTGATTTTTCAAAGGAATGCAATCATGATAAATATCTTTACTTCTATAGGGGTAAAATTCTTTTACTACTGTTGGCACGAATATCCGGTAAGTTGAGGGACAATCCATACAAAATACTAATTCTATACTTTTCACCACCAATTGATATGCAATTCGTTGAATTGTTTGCGTATTGTACAACAATACACAAATTGGCATTTCAAACAATACATGAACAATATATCGTATTGTATTGTGAAAAACCTCATAAACCATACAGTGAATTGTCAAAACAATATATTGTACTGTAATTGTATTGTTATTCAACAATATACTGTATTGTATTTCCAATATTTTGAATGGTTTCGTTTTTTTTTCCTCTGTTCGGATGCGCCACTGCGACCAGTATTTAGATCTATTGTGACATTACCCGTATCCTTAGTGTATAGTGCATGTCGCATTACTCCATTTCCATTGATAGGTAATGAAGCATCGATTTCTGTACAGTTTTTGTTTTGATTCCTCAGAAATTGATAAAAATCGACTATGATGAAAAGGTCCCGCTATTTACACCCTTCATAGAAATTAACATCTCAGCGAAGGCGCACCCCTTGGCAAACATAATTGATTAAATTTCTTAGGAACCAAAACGGTACTACTGAAATTTGACCATGCAATGGAACTCTAGTCACATCCTTGTTTCGCTTTTAGTTTAGTCCCAGAAAAATACTAGAAAAAAGGGGCTTTATGCTAGCAGCTAAACCGAATCAAGCTAGAAAATTTGTTTAGTAATCAGAATTCACGTGAGCCCTTGAATTACCAGTACTTACAGTCCTTGTTGAGTTAATACTCATGATTGTTATCCTGGCTTTAAGTGTAGTCTCGGGACTGACCAACTCCGAGTCTTTAACCATCTGCTAGGTAAAATAGATTAATTTTCAGAAACTGTTGCCATTAACAGGGACTTTGTACCGCGAATCCTTGAATTACCAGAGCATATTACCCTAGCCCGACAAACAAAATGAGACTAGAGTTCAAATTGGTAGATCTTACCCCGTAACGCACCACGAAAAGGTGATCTACCCGCGTTACGGGTTAATGGTTTTGTTACAATACGTTGTATTGTATTTTTTATTCGGGTGGGCTTCAAATGCGGCAAGACAAAGTAATAACAGGATACTTGGCAACCATGATCCAAATCATCGCCAACCTAGCAAAGAAAATCAATCGTTGTTAAAAATCTCACCGCGTTTGGTGTTCCCGCATTTGATATTTGCATTTCAAACGCACACAGCAATATAATACATTGCATATTATTCCGCGATTCTGTTACTGATAGTAATTGAATACAGACTTTTAAATCTAATTCCCACCGTGTCTCATTGTTTGTCAATAGGTAATGGGCCAAGAATCGAGAGTCTTATCACTAGGGAGGATTGGACGATATGGAAATTCGTCGTTCAAACCTATCTAGAGGCGGAATCCTGTGGGAGGCTATCGAACAGAAGAAAAAGGCTGACTGCACACTGAAAGCAGTCGATCCATGTACTGGAAGCAGAAGCCCCTTGAGAGGCCCGAACGCTCGGAGACTAACTGAATTAGATTACCAAGAAGCCTCTAAGCATCGGGGTTTGTCAAGTGGCTCCGTAGCTTGTAGGTTAAAGCGCCTATCTAGCGGATAGGAAGTCGTGGGTTCGATCCCCACAGAAGCACGGTTCTGCCGCACGCTCGCCAAATTGATACGCACTTGATCCGCCCACCTAGCTCACTGCGCTCCACGCCTTCTTGCACCAACCGGATCGGACGCGAACACCATCTTTGAAGGGCTGTTGTCCGGCATTCTTGAAACATGCCCTGCCCATCGTATCCTTCCAACTTTTGCCACCTTCTGGATACTGGGTTCGCCGTAGAGTTGGGTGTGCTCGTGGTTCATCCTTCGCTGCCACACACCGTTTTCCTGCACACCGCCGAAGATCGTCCTAAGCACCCGACGTTCGAAGACCTCAAGTGCTTACAAGTCCTTTTCGAGCATCGTCCACGTTTCATGCCCATAGAGGACTACTGGCCTTATGAGCGATTTTTACATGGCACATTTGGTGCGGATGTGAATCTTTTTTGAATTCCACTGATTATGCGCCTCCGTATGTCAGCCGTCAGTAAGGATCCAAGGTAGACGAACTTGTCGACCACCTCGAACGTATCCCCGTAACACTGCTACCGAGGCAGGCCCTGTCACGCTCGGCCCCACCAGCTAGCATGTACTTTGTCTTGGTCGCATTCACCACCAGATCAACTTTTGCTGCCTCGCGTTTCAGGCAGGTGTACAGGTCTATCACCGTTTAAAATGTTCAGCCGACAATGTCCATATCATCCGCAAATCAAACAAATTGACTGGATCTTGTAAAAATCGTTCCCGGCTATTAAGCCCGGCTCTCCGCATAACACCTTCTAGCGCAATATTGAACAACAGGCACGAAAGTCCATCACCTTGTCGTAGTCCCCGGCAGGTTCCAAACGAACTGGAGTGTTCGCCAGAATTCCTTCAGAATTACATCGTCGCTCTTGTCAGTCTCGTGAGCTTCCCGGGAAAGCTGTTCTCGTTTCCAAAGCTCTACGCGGTCGATACTATCGTATGCCGCCTTGAAATCGATGAAAAGGTGATGCGTTGGGACCTGGTATTCACGACATTTTTGGAGGATTTGCCGTACAGTAAAGATCTGGTCCGTTGTCGATCAGCCGTTAACGAAGCCGGCTTGATAACTTCCCATGAACTACTTTACATACGATGGGAGATTATCAAGGATAATACATTGTAGGCTGCATTTAGAATGATGCTCGCAAGAAAGTTCTCACAATCTAACTTGTCGCCCTTCTCAAAGATGGGGCATATTAGCTCTTCCTTCAATTCCTCCGGTAGCTATTCTGTTTCCCAGATTGTGCCTATCAGCCGATGCAAACAAATGGCCATCCTCTCCGGGCAAGTAAAGATACACATTTTTTTTAGAAGATACAAAACTCAATTACGAATAACACTTTTTCCTGGAAATCATGCTAAATAAAGAATGGATATTTTCACAACCTTCAAATGTATTTTAAATCATAGAAAAATTGATCTTCCTTTGAAGAAATTTGAGTAATTTTTTTTGAAAAATCATCATAAAAGTCGGATGTTTGGAATATGAGACAAAACGGTATGTATTGATGAATTTTCGCACAATCATCTGATTCAATAACCATTTCGTTTCACAGCTAGGAATAGAACAACATTCTGGTATTCTACAGTATTCCCCTTGTGCGACACGGCTCACTTTTCGTTGCCCAAGGCATTGTTATTTTCACACCTCATAAGTAAACGTAGTTATCGCACAGCTTGAACAGCATACGTTAAATCCTCTTTCAATTTTCAATTCCCATAATTCTAAGTAGTGGAAACTATTTTATGTTTGATCAGCAATTCCCAAACATCAAGTTATCAAAGCTCACTAGAAGGCGTTACAAAATTTATCAAATCATCTAGATTATTATGATTACGTGAATAAAACGCTATTTCAGATTATTAGGCCAGAGTATATGTACTTAATAAGAATCCTATCGATCACACCGACTCAGTTACGCACACTTTCTTCACATCGTCAAACACCTGCGCTGGAATGGGGCAGCTAAGCTCGGCGTACACAAACTTTCGGTTCGCCCTGTAGCATTGGAAGTACTTGTTTCTGTTTGACGACTTAGCAAACAGTCCCTCGCGTGGGCATCTGAAGACGCACCTCGACAGGTTCTGGTCAAAGCTAGCACCGTCATCGCAAGCCAACATCAAAATTCGGGGTGTCGGATCGCTTTCGTCGTACTGGCAGTAGTAGTAGTATTTCGAATCTAACGGGTATGGTTTGAAAGTGGCTGCTGTCTGTTCGCAACTGAGCTCCTCGCACAATTCCGGTTTGCAATGGATTGGGACACGATGGCACAGTTTGGCCTTGCTGTTGTACTTGTAACCAGGAGGGCACTGGTATCGGTCACCAGGAACACTTTCCCCTTCACAGTAGTAGTAACTGGAGCACGAATACGGATCCGGGTAGAAGCCCTTCCCGGTGCAGTAGAACAAAGGTGAAACATTCGGTGGTTCGACTTTGGAGCACTCAGCATGGCTTGTGTCCGGAAGTGTAGAACAGGCACCCGTTTCAGAATCGCAGAAGGGAGTTTCCGTACGGCAAAGCTGAGTTGGATTGTTTGGCTCCGGGAGGCCCACGCAAATCTTCATCGTTCGGCACCCGGTGCAGATAACGGGTCGAGTTCCATCGCACGCCGGAACCGTTGGGTAGAGTATGTCTGTTGTTGCCGCTCGGTTCAGCACGCCTGGCATAAAGGTGTTGTTTGCGATTGGTTCTGTTCTTGAGCTGGTAATCTTGACACAGAGAAAGGTATGAAGAGATAATTCAGTAGGTAACATATTTTGCGGTGCCTTACCAACATATGAATGAATGCGATTAGTGTAAGCTTGTTTGCGGCCTGCATCGTCGACGAATAAACAGAAGCTTTACTAAGATAAATCCTATTGAGTGGGATGCTTTTATAAACTTCAACTCGAATCTGATCATGTAAGGTGTTTATTGTCATGCTTACATCAACTGATTCACATATGCATGTTGCACTTGTTGTTATCAGTGAGTTTCTCAACATGATTCAACCTACTTTAAAAAGCCTGATAATACCCCAAAAGCCTGATAAGGTTTCTGGTCGATGGGGGTAATACTTGTTATTATGTGTAGGGTAATGGTTAGAATCTGAGACGTTGTGATCATGGTTTTATTTTAGTCGTGAGAGTTTCAATACTTAAGAGCGCAAGACAGACCTTTAACTTTTAAATGACCACAATTCAAAGACTAGTAGATCAATTATTTTGAAATAAATTTTGAAGTAAATGCGGTTAGTTGGTTGTAAAACCCTTGGGTGCGAAATCCCCTGACCCCTCCCCCTAATCTTGGTAATGGAAAAAGTGTGGACAGGAGGGGTGCAAAATTGGTTTTAAACAGATATTTCAACATCAAAATGAGCTAAAAGGTTGGTGACTTCGGCAAAGTTATTCAGCAGATTATATCTGGTGGTAGGTGGCCTGAATGAGAATTTATCCACTAGGTGGCGTTAGTAGCCTTTTTTTAATTGTCTGTATATTAAGAACCTTGGAAGCAAGAAGTTTGGTGTCTTCGGAAGAGATGCTCAGCATGTGAAGGGCTATCTGGTCAGATTGAGAATACATCCGCTAGGAGGTGCTAGTAAAAAGAAATGTACAATCTACTTCAATGTTCTTAATAGCTAGAAGGTTGGTGTCTTCGGCAAAGATGTTCAGCAGATTTTGGGCAATCTGGCGGTCAAGAGTCTGAACGACAATTTATCCGCTAGATTGCGCTAATGACAAATTTTCAGTAATTGTCTGTATCTTAACATCCTTATCAGCTAAAAGATTGGTGTAAGGCTGTTCAGCATATGAAGGGCTATACGGCGGTGCTTCGAAATTCTTGAGATACAGGTAATTGAAGGAAATGTAGTACTAGCTTCAATATAAGTAAATGGTTGAATTACAAACAGTTCAAATTGAATATAAGTAAAATTAAATTTATATTGATTTCGTGAAATCCAACCATTGTAGACGTTTCAATAGAAATTGATGAGGAGACAATTAATCGCGTGGACGAGATTAAATATCTTGACGTGATAATGAATCTTAGAGCTGATTGAATTGTCTATAAATAAACGAAAATAAACTTTGTGTGTAGTCTACAAAGGTTTGAGTCCAGCGCGCGGTAACTAGGGTAGGTGTACCAGTTATGGCCATAGTGGTTCCTTATTTGGCCATACGGGAAATTTCGATAAGTTTTACATTATAAATCTTTTTGAATGTTTAAACACAGCCATTCCATGAAAAACCGATCTAGTGGGTCTCAGAATTCCGTGAAAATTTGCTATTTTGTTCTTTATCCGAAATAAGGATACACGTATTTTTGGATTTTTTTATTAGGGTGACCATTTCCGAAATAGGGTGACCAAAAAAATCGCGATTTTGCAAAATTTTTATTTCTAAAATAAATTAACTTTTGAACCGTTCGACCGATTTTCAATCTTTTTGGACGAAATAAAGGCTAAAGATTTTAAATTTTCAGGAAAAATATAAAATTTCACAAAAAATGTGTTTTTTCACATGAAAAAACTCAATAGTTTCCGTTTTTTCGTGTTTTGAAGGCCTCAGGACCAAAGGGGCTATTGCTGTTCTCATTTTTTCTTGAAAGTTCAGAAAATTTAACGTAAACTGTCAAATTTTCAGCGATGTATGTTTTTTAGTTTTTGAGATATATTTTTTTGAAAATAAAAAATCAGTCATTTTTTATCGGCACACACTGTAGGTCTCAGCGCATTAGATTTGTAATGTTTAAAAAAAAATTATAATTATTGAAAATCGGTCAAACGGTTCAAAAGTTATAATTTTTTTAAAAATAAAAATTTTGCAAAATCGCGATTTTTCTGGTCACTCTATTTCAGAAATGGTCACCCTAATCAAAAAGCTTAGCTTAGCTTAGCTTAGACTGACTACATTGATATGGTTGCTATTCCGTGATTGATCAAAGTCAGTGAAGATGCACAAAGAATCAACTAGAAGTTCGGCTGGGATTGGCCATAATCTTCTTTAGTGTGCATAATTCAGTGCCTCTATTTATACATGGTCAATAACGGCGTCGGCCAAGTCCTTGCAGTCAGGTGGGATTTGAGGGAAGGAATGTTAGTGTGTAACTTTTGCTATTTGGAGACCGAGTTTGCCTCTGCATCTCCACAAAGGTTACTGGGAGGGATGGTTGTTAATGGGGAGGATCGTTGGGTCACAGGATTCACTTTGATAAGCGATTAGACCAGGATAAACGATTATTTGTTAACATGCTTAGGAATATAATATATTATTCAATTGACATGGAAAATTTCCAAATAGGAATAAATAATGTCGTCACTTGAAGTGACGAACCATTCAAAAGTTGTTGAACAAATAGCTAAAAGCAACATTCCTACAGCTGTTAGGACGAAAGCATGTGTAACAATATTTTACTCAAATTTAAAAAGTAAAAGGTTGTTTCCGAGATACAACCGCCAAGTTGACGTTGGATAACGTTAGCTTCATCTATTTCCTGGCTTAAGACCGGCACAAACTTATGGAAGATTTCTACTGATAAAAATCTTATCAATTTTCATATTATTTGTTGCATATCAATTCTGACCTATTGTGGACATTGTGTGTTAGCACAGAAAATCTGTGGTGTAAGTTTGGTTCGGTTAACACTTCAACACCGATAGACTCGGTTGATGGAAGAATAAGCATGAGCGGTAACTCTTGCTTCCCAAACAAATATTTCGGTCGAAAGTTAGATCCACGCATGATCCACTAAGATTGGTTTCTTTAGTAGTTTACGAATCCAGTTTGAGGTTGAGGTACTTCTCCATGAAGTCCGCGAGCTCCATGTTCTCCTCTTTGCTCAAATCGATGTTAAAGTTCCTTTTGATACTGGAAGAAGTTCCGCACCATGAAGAACTTTTTCTGCTTCGTAGTGGTATCCAGGGAAATGTAGAGGCAAATCTGCAATTCCAGAGCTCGGCCGTCATGGTCATGCAGGAAGCGAATGGCCTATCTGATCGGTTTGTTTAAGATTACCAACCTGTGCGCGATCCACGCCAAGCGTTTCAGCATCATATCGAAGGACATCCAACTGACTCGTCGTATCCGTGGAGAACGCGCTTAAATTGAATTGCAGCACAATTTCAAACAAAACGGGTCACAACAATGTATTCGACGTAAAAGAGTTGCAACCAGAGACATTTCATCTATTACTATTAATTTATTAATTAAATTATTCATTTCTCGCATCACCTGTGATCTCGCCTCAAAAGCCATTGGTAACCAAGCGTGTAGCTTTTTATTACCGAGCAAATGAATGAATTTACACATTATTCAACTATGATACGATAAAGAGAAGATTCTCCTCTATCTCCTAGTGGTAACAGTTTCCATCCTGGACCATTCATTTGCTTAGAAACGGGGAGCTACACACTAGGTTACCAATGGCTTTTAGGGCGAGATCACAAATTATACGAAATTTATCAATTATAATTTTGGTTGATTAGTTTTCTAGTTAGCTGTTGCTGATTAGTTTTAGCTCTTTGTTTGACAAATTAATACTCTGATCGCTCTAGCATGCATTTGCATGTAGGTAGCGACGACGACAACGGAATTATTCAAAGTAAGTAAAGTTTGTAAGGATGCTTAAAATATATCCCCGAGCCCAATTTCATCTTCTAAACTGGTACCAATTAGCTCATACGGTTGAAATAATTAAATTTCTGTTATATATCAGGTTTTTCCTTAGGAAATTGCCTACATCTAGGCGTTTTTATCACATTTCTTGAAATTAACTGTTCATTATTTCTTTACATACTGCATTATTAAGCATTTTGCAAGCATATTCGAATTCAGGGAGCTCATATTCATTATGTAGAGTCGTTTCAAAAAATAACAATAATCGCATTGACAAGAGATCAATTTCACCCCGAAATGGGATTACCCGATTTTTTATTTAAGGGATGATTTTTAGCACTAAAACCACATTTGTTATAAAATTTTGGCACATGAGCCAAAGAGGCTAGACCGTCGTACTTGTATTCAGTTGTTTGTCATTTTCAACATGATTGAAAACAGACAAGAAAAACCATGAAAAATTATCAATTACCTAAATTATCAATTACCTAAATTACAATTATCACTAAATTACGGCACATGTAAACTCCAAAACGTCAAAACCTTATAACAGCAAGAAAAATGTGCTTTTCTATTAAAAATAAGACATGCCTCGATATTTACCAATTGTTCAATAGTTTAGCCATGAAAATCAATAGTTTTCATTATTTGAGTAGATTCGTAGAAAGATTTGCAAACGATTGGTGCAAGAATCTTGAAAATTTATGCGGGCGTTAGTAAGTTATTAACAGTCAAAATCTAACCACTTTTCGTGACGCGAGCGATTTTTCGTTTTTCGAAATTGTACCCCAGTATGTTGCCGTAAGACGTTATCCAACGTCAAAAATAAACCGATTGGCTGGACCATCACATAATATTCTTATGCCGACACTTACAGTGACGAACCATTCATAGTTTGTTGAATAATCATATTTATGTCCCACCGTTGTAATGTGCGGTCATACATATTTTATAGATTAAAAAAAAGCATGAAACGAGGTCACCAATTGATCCTTTATCCTTGATTGAGCAGCCACAATTTTCAGCTTTATTTGAAGCATACATACTAACTAAGGAACGCGAATCTTTTTTCGCACTCGCGCCACGCGGACCGAAAACAATTGGTCTTGATTCCATCGTTCGCCCTGCAGGAGCATGCCATGGAATTGGAAGACCACACACTACTGAAATGGTCACCCTAATCAAAAAATCCAAAAATACGTGTATCGTTATTTCGGATAAGGAACAAAATAGCAAATTTGCACGGAATTCGGAGACCCACTAGATTGGTTTTTCATGGAATGGCTGAACATCAAAATATATCTTAGATCTTACTACTACAACACACAAAATCATTCAAAATGTGAAAACTTTCAATTAATCCCATATGGCGAAATAGGGAACCACTATGTCCATAACTGGTACACTTACCCTATATAAAAGACTATTTGATTACTTATAATTTGAATTGAGTATTTAGGCTGTTGGAGGATTTTATGCAGCAGTAGTAAGCTTTCTGGTTTAATGTCAGTAATTCCTTGAAAATGCAAATGTTACAGATAGTTTTGAAATCAGCTTCGGGGTTATTAATTCTGGCAAAGTTCTCGATTTTGTTCAACTGGTAAAATTTATAAAAAATTGTGGTTGAGACTAGCAATATTGTCATTTTTATTTTTGCTGTTATACGGCGACTCGATTATCCGGAATGTTTACACGATTATCCGGAGTATGGTTTTATGTTTCTGTTTGTATGCATACATTTGAGATAATTTAGTATTGCATTATATAAGATGAATGGTTTAGCTTTTTTTATTTAGTTTAAAGAAGGGGGGGTTTGAAAAAGGGGATTTTCGTGTATGCTGATCAAAAATATTTTGACGTTGGATAACGTCTTACGGCAACATACTGGGGTACAATTTCGAAAAACGAAAATCGCTCGCGTCACGAAAAGTGGTTAGATTTTGACTGTTAATAACATACTAACGCCCGGATAGATTTTCGAGATTCATGCACCAATCGATTGGAAATCTTTCTACGAATCTACTCAAATAATGAAAACTATTGATTTTCATTACTTAACTATTGAAAAATAGGTAAATATCGAGGCATGTCATATTTTTCATAGAAAATCACATTTTTTTCTTGCTGTTATAAGGTTTTGACGTTCTGAAGTTTACATGTACCGTAATTTCAGGTGAAATTGATCATTTTTCATGGTTTTTCTTGTCTGTTTTCAAGAATGTTGAAAATGCCAAACAACTGAATGCAGAAAAACAAGTACGACGGTCAGCCTCTTTGGCTCATGTGCCAAATTTTTCTAACAAATGTGTTTTTAGTGCTAAAAATCATCCCTTAATAAGAAATCGGGGAATCCCATTTCGGGGTGGAATTGATCACTTGTGAATGCAATTACTGTAATTTTTTTTAAACGACTCTACAAATTGAATATTAGCTCCCTGAATCCGAATATGCTTGCTAAATTCTTAATAATGCAATATTTAAAGAAATAATGAATAATTAATTTCAAGAATTACAATGAAAACGCCTAAATGTATGCAATTTCATAAGAAAATCCATGATATCTGACTGAAATTTTATAATTATTTGTTTAAAACTAAAAGTTTATGGATGTTTGTCAATACTACACCGTACAGGATTTTTAAATTTTACATTATTTTCATAGAAATAAACATTCTTTAACACAAAAAAAAAAAACATCATAACACACAACTCGACAATATTTACGAAAAACACCGTTGATTCCCTGCAGGTTGCATTAATATTTGCACCTGTTATGATGTGTAGCTGGGCTTGTCAGATGGTTATGGTGATATCTATACTCACTATAATGAATTGTCGGGCACATCTGGTAGATCTAGAGGCACATTTTCTCAGATACCACGACGAAGTATCAGAAGTTCTTTATGGCGTGATACTTCTTCGAGTATCAAAAGGAGACCATCATCGTAAAAGGCAACTTCAACATCGATATGAGCAAACAAAAGAATATGGAGTTCGCATACTTCATGGAGAAGACCTCAACCTCAAACTGGCTTCGGAACCCACTAAAGCAACCAATATTAGTGAATCATTCGTGGACCTAACGTTCAACTGGAATATTTGTTTGGAGAGCGAGTTTCCGCTCATGCTTCTTGCATCGACCAATTCTATCGGTGTTGAAGTGATAACTGAACCAAGCAAATAATAACACACAATGTCCGACCATAATACGTCAAAATCGACATGCAACAAATAGTGTGAAAATTGATTAGATTTTTAGCAGTACAAATATTTCATAAGTTCGTGACGGTCTTAAGCCAGGAAATAAAAGAGGCTAACGTTATCCAACGTCAACTTGGCGGTCGTATCTCGGAAACAACCTCTTACTTTTTTTCTTCTAAAGTCCTTCCATGATCCTAAAAATAATTACTGGCTACGCCACTGCATCATAAACAGTCGCCTCTAGACATCTCGATATCAAAAATACCATTGTGATAGGGAGGGATTGAGCAACGAACAAATTTTAATGAACACAAGATTGAAATTCATACCGTTACTAGGAAAACAATAAACAAACAAACTTCATTTCGAGTTTCAAAATTGTTCTGAATCACATAAATCTTGTCTAGCAACCTTTGATAATGTTCATATCAACAAATGGAAAGAAAATTGGGAACAGAAAATAAACAGGAACGCATCGAGATATGGAGCTATCGAGATAAGGAGGATATCGAATATGGAGAGAGAAATCGTATGAGGAAAGAAGGGACCAAAGCATTCATCGACAAAAGGGAGAGATATCGAGATAGAGAACAACGAGATATAGAACATCATTTGATTTTCCGGAGTTAAAAAATCGATACTCCGGATTCGCGAGTTCGACCTGTACTATGGAAACTTATAAAGCTCTTTATAACTTTAAATATCGTCAGACTATTTGTTGTTTGCAAATCTGGTTTGAATGATCAGAATGAATTATCTTAAGGACATATCGTCTTGTTCAAACCTTTCGAAGGGGTATGTGGCGGGACCATTATCATCATCATCATAATCATCTAGCGAATAAATTGTCAATTAGATTTTTCACCTCCACAAACCATTTTTTTCGCTGAATTGAGCAAAACCTCACTAAAAATTTCAGCAAGGCAAAAATGCCAACCATCTACTCGTCTTTAAGCTATTAAAACATTTTATTGAATTGCATGTACCTCAAGAATTTCGAATCTTTGCCAGATAGCCCTTCATATGCCGAACAGCCTTGCCGAGGACACCAATCTTCTAGCTGATAAGCATATTAACATACAGACAATTAAAGAAAATTTGTAATTATCGCCACCTAGTGGATAAATTCTAATTCAGGTCCTCTACCACCAGATAACTTTCAATCTGATGAATAACTTTGCCGAAGACACTAACCTTCTAGGTGACAAGGCAAGAAGATTGAAGATTTTATTTTACTAGCGCCACCAAGCGGATGAATTTCTAATCTGACTGTTCACTGCCAGATAGCCCTTGAACTGCTGAATAGTTTTGTCGAAGACTACAACCTTCTAGTTGCTAAGGATCTTGAGATACAGACAATTGAAGTGCCACCTAGCGGGGAAATCCTCAATCAGACTCTTCACCACCATATAGCCCATGAGCTACTGAATAGCTTTGCCGAAGACACCAACCTTCTGGCTAATAAGGATCTTGAGATACAGATGATTGAAAAATATTTGTCAATCTAGTGCCATCTAGCGGATGAATTTTCAATTTTGTTTTGCCAGATAGCCCTTGATCTATTGAATAACTTTGCCGAAGACACCAACCAGCTAATAAGGATCTTGAGATATCTGTTTGAAACCAATTTAGCACCCCTTCTGTCCACGTTTTTCCTGTTAACCAGAAAATGGAAAGGGGTCAGGGGGGATGTCTCACCCAATGATTGTAAGACCAACTAATCGCATTTACTTCAAAATTTACTTCAAATCAATTGATCTACTAGTCTCCGAATTGCGGTCATTTAAAAATTCAAGGTCCGTCTCGAGCTTTTAAGGGTTAACCCGTATAGGCCTGAGTGAAAGCAAAAACATTGATACCCTCACCGCTCAGAGAATTCATAACGGATTCCAATGTTTTTTTGTCAGTTCACTGGCCCACATATCTAGTTTCTAGAAGTGGCCAGAGGAACTCGGAATTATTCCTATGGCAGGAGTTATTCCGGTGGGTCACTGGGTCAAGTCGGGTAAATAAGGGCTATTTTTTGGGACATGCCAAGTTATCTCTATTTATTTGCAATGGCAATCAATTTAATTTGCAAAAATCATTAAGATCTGATATTCAACATAATAAATGAAACGTTTTTCATCGTTTAAAATATATTGGATGTGGCCATTCGGACGTAATGCCCGAAAGAACCGGCTATAGAATTGTTGGATACTAAACTGTTTAAATTTTCAAAAAGTAGAAATCAAACATTATTGTGCACTGAAATGCGTTTCCATAAGTTTGAAACAGATGTTCAGATACAAATTGGCCACTTTATTTATGACGCCTCAATCATGGGACCCGAAAATGGTCATTTGTAGGATTAATCAAATGCAATACTCATTGTTATCCAATTCAATCGTTTCTCAAAAGGTTTACACTGATGCAATTTTCTTAAAATTCCGTCATGTAGTGGCCACATTATAACCGATTCCAGAAATTATCCGTGACTTGTAATTTGCCTACCTCCAGGGGCACACACGTACAGCACCTTTCTCAACCGACCTGACCCAGTGATCCACCGGAATAACTCTGACCTCAGGAATATTTCCGTATTGCTCTGTCCACTTCTAGAAACTGGATATGTGTGCTAGTATACTGACAAAAAATCATTTGAATCCATTAAGAATTCGCTGAGCGGTGAGGGTTTTAGAATTTTTGCTTTCACTCAGGCCTATACGGGTTAACCTATTAGTGAGACGTAATTTTAACCCGTTAACGCCAAGCGTCCTATTTTGAGGACAGATGCCCTGAACGCCGAGCATCCTCAATTAAGGACAGTGATCTCCGCAAATAACTTGAAAACGATACAAAATATAATGATATCATGTTTGTAGAACTTGGTCATAGACCTGATACCTTTGATACATTGTATTTCGGAATTCACTCACCAGATGGCGCTACAGCAACATCAAATATACCTTATACCTGCACATCCAGTCCATTGAAAAAGTCCAACTTTAAAAATGCACATCTCTGTTGTTTTCGAAGCAATTTTGAAAATTTTTATAGCAAATGGAACCGAGCATCATTCAAGATCATCGTCCATTGTCTCAAAAAAATGCGTCTACCCTAAGCTACTTAGCAATAGACACTTCCAATCATTTTGGTAATACATTCAACACAAAAACGAAATTCAAAGCGATGCCATATAGTGTTTTCGACATGGAAGTTATTGTAGAAGTGCAGTGAAATCGTTTGGACAGAAATAGAGTTTTTTCGTTACACTCAAAATTTATTTTCTTAAAAACACTAGAATAAATACTCTTAATATGAAACTCTTTGCTTTTAAAACAAAATTTAAAGCGATGACATGTAAATTCATTGACATTAATTTGTTCAAAGCAGTCCATTGAGCATTTTCGGGTAGAAATATAAATTATTGATTGACACTCAAAATTTGTTTTACTCAAAAAACTACGAGACAGGTTTTCAATCTCTTTGCATGTTAATCAAAATTTATAGCGATTTAGTTATTTTACATTATACATAAAACATTTTTTAACGAAAAAATACAAAAAATATTAGATATTCAACCTTTTTGCCTTTAAGTCAATATGTAAAGCAATGGCATTCATTTTTTTTGCCATGATCTTCCCACGAAACAGTAGTAGCTGAATAATAGTTTATTCACTTAAGGTACGCGTAAGATTCATTCGCTCAACTCTTATAATGCAAACATGTTTGTTGGATTACTTGTAGAAGTTCAGTGACCATCTTTGGAAAGAAATAGTTGATTATGAAAACACTCAAAATTTATTTTGAGAAAACTTATTTTTTATAACTGTATGCCTATAAATCGAATTGCAAAGCTGTGACATGTATTTCCTAGTAATGAATTTGATTGTACAAGAACAGTGATTATATTTGAACAGAAATAGTATGTTTTTATTACACTCAAAATGTATTGTGCTTAAAAACTACTAGAACTTATAAGCCTATAAATCGAAGTTGTTTTGTATTTATTCTGTTCTTCATTCAGTTTGGCAAACATGTTTGGATTAAAATTAAATTATCAGATTACACTCAAAATTTATTTTGCTGAAAAATTGAGAAAACCATCTTTGTTTTGAATTATTTGATAGTAAATCCAAGCTTGAAGTGATGACATTCATCTTTGTTTCGACATTAAATTAATTCAAGAAGTCTAGAAAAGACTTTCTATTACAAACTATAAATTTTCAACTGTCATCTTTTAGCTGATTGATGTAAAAATATTACATGTTATTGTTCTATTTATTTAATCATAAAACATCAACAGAATAAACAGATCCCAATGTATAACTCATACTAGTTTGACAATTATTACCAGCTAAAAACTGAACCAGAATCCATGATAAAAATAAAAATACAATTTCATTATTCGCCAAGGAATGAAAGAGAAACAGCTTTGAACTTTCTCAGGATCGTTTGTCGGGGAACGTGGAAGTCAACAAAACTGATTTTAATTTTTGATTTGCAAGGAAAAAATTTAAAAAAGAGCTTTTTGTCGTTTGTACTCAAAAAATTATTTTTTGGCCAAACATGTTCACCAGACTTCTACCATTAAATTTATAGCGACAAAACAAGATGTCATCGCATAAAATGTTTATGTGTTGGCAAATAGTCATTTTCAAAATTGAAATCAATTTAGAGTGTAGGGGGAGATCCCCCAATATCGGACACCTAAGCCGCTAAATTTGAAATTCAAAGACTATTGATTTTATGTAGGTTTGGTGTCCAATTATGAAAAAATTTTATCATTTATGTAGCGTACAAATATAAGTTTGAAAATAAATTATTGCGACACCGAAAATGTCGTGCCAATTTTCTTATAATATTTTGAATCAAACCAAAATGTTAGGGTAGTTTTATACATATATTTACTTAAAACATCAGAAGAAAAGTTAATCGATGGAGCCTTGAGTGTAAAATTGAAGGCATTTTCGCTTGATGCCCTCCATCAAAGTCTTCACAGTGTCATCCAATACCAGTTTCTCAGTTTTTCCATTTTCTTAACATGTCCTTCTCGTCTTTGACTGTCTTCTTGCTCTTCCGAAGTTCCCGCTTCATTATTGTCCAGTACTGCTTCACCGGGCGCAGCTACGGATAGTTTGGCGGATTCATGTCCTTTAGAACAAAATGGATAGAATTGGCCTCATACCACTCCAGGACACTTTTAGAATAGTGGCATGATGCCAAATCTGGCCAAAATAGCGGAGCTTCGTCGTGCTGCTGCAAGAACGGCAAAAGGCGCTTCTCGAGACACTCAGATTTGTAGATCTCGCCAATTACTGTGCCCTTTGTCACAAAAGGCTCACTCCTCAGTCCGCAAGAGCAGATGGCCTGCCAAAAGAGATATTTGGAGGCGAACTTCGACATTTTCTTCTTCATAAATTTGTCGTCCACATCGAACTTGCTCTTGCCGGTGAAAAACTCCAACTCCGGAATTCGCTAAAAATCGGTGATCGAGAAAGCGGTAGGAGTTAAGGCTCGATTTAACCGTACGACAAACTCACAGAAACTACATTTGTATGAATTAAAATAACGATCACAATAGATGTACATCTAGCTTATCCTACGTTGTGTCTAATACTAAAGTGATGATGATTGAGATGGTAATGATGATGTATACGATAGGGTAGGGCACTCCGCCGGTAGCACAATAGTGTTTGTCCAAACAATCGGCTTTTATATACGTTTCGTCGTCCATCACACAGCAGCCATATTATATCATCATCTTCTCGTAGAGCTTCTTTTTCCGAGTTTTAGCCGTCGATTGTTGCCGCTCATCGCGGTTTAGGAAGTTCTGTTCCTTGTATGTTTGTAGTCCAGCTCTCTTCTTTGCATTCTGGACGTAGTTCTGTGACATGCCGATCTTTTTAGCCAAATCACGGCTTGAAACGTTCGGATTTGCTTCAATCATCCGCTTCACCTTTCCCTCCGTCTTTTTGTTCTCCGGTCCCGGTTTTCTTCCAGCTCCTTTGCCGTGGTCCAACGTCAACCGCTCCTGGAACCGCTTCAACACTCTGGAGATGTTTGAATGGTGAATGTTCAACATTTTTCCCAACTGCCGGTGCGACAGGTCAGGAAATTCCCGGTGTTTGGAAAGAATTTGTTCTCTCGAATCGCGTTGGTTCACCTCCATTTTCGTTGAACCGAAAAACACGACTTCGAGTACGACAGCATGTAAGCAATACACAACAATGAGAAAAAGTGCAAAATTTGGTTGATTGGGAACAATGGGAGAAAAGTTGTGCCTCGTTGAATGGGTCGCAATAATTTCGTGTTCACCTTTTAAAACCTCAATTTAAGAAGTATTTTTTTCGCAAACTCAATTTACGTTACTTTTTACGAAGTTAATTCACTTAACGTCATTTTTTTTACGAAGTGCGTAAATTTAGTTTATACAATGATATGGGAAATTGTGTAATGGAATAACCTCCGGTTGGGAAAAACCGTTGAAAACCTAAGCAATATGGGTATTTTCGGAACGGGCACGAAGAGTGGATGACGAACATCGATATCCGACGCCATTTTGAAATCCAAAATGGCGACCTCCAGTTGGGGAAAATCGTTGGAAACCCATGCAATATGAGTAGTTTTGGGACGACCACGAAGAGTGGATGACGTAAATTAATGCCCGACACCATTTTGAAATGCAATCCACTAAATCCTTCATTCACGAAGTATTTTTTTACACAAATTCAATTGACGTCATTTTTTCACGGAGTAAATTCAAGAACATCAGTACGGATCAGTACATTGATCCATTTGTTGATGAGAAGAATTAAGATTTTACGCCATAACTAAGTATCACCAATAAACAACTAATCACGTTTGTAGATTCTCAGATCTAAATCCTTTGGAGTCCTTGGAAGTCCAAGAACATCATCACAACTCAATACAATACTTTGTATGCTAATATGGATAGCTTGGGGCCATTGCAATATTAACCTTCTAGTCGTCACGCGATTTCTCACCGTCAGAACCACCACGCTGCTGTTGTGAGCGAAAAGCAAGGTTTTTCAGCAGCGTTGTACAAAATACAACAGCGTAACGACTGAAGTATTAAAAAACTGTCTATTGATAACTGGCAACGCTTTTAGATCCTCAGGCCTTTATTTGATAGAAATCTTGGAGGGCCATGAACATCCGGACAAATTAATATAGTACACCTTTTACTCACATGTATTTGAAAAGTAACCTTAAATCACTTACCTTACGGTTGTAGATACCTATATTCAATGGAGTCCTTGGAGGACCCAAAACATCCGTAGAACCAACAAATAAATTCCATTTATCCTGCATGTAGATCCTAAGGCCTATATTCGATGAAGTCTTTGGAGGACCTAAGATATCGGTACAAATGATAACAATACTCATGTTACTGCTGTGAATAGATAAGGGCCCGTGCCATATCAAAAAAAAAGTAAGAGGTTGTTTCCGAGATACGACCGCCAAGTTGACGTTGGATAACGTTAGCCTCTTTTATTTCCTGGCTTAAGACCGTCACGAACTTATGAAATATTTGTACTGCTAAAAATCTAATCAATTTTCACACTATTTGTTGCATGTCGATTTTGACGTATTATGGTCGGACATTGTGTGTTATTATTTGCTTGGTTCAGTTATCACTTCAACACCGATAGAATTGGTCGATGCAAGAAGCATGAGCGGAAACTCGCTCTCCAAACAAATATTCCAGTTGAACGTTAGGTCCACGAATGATTCACTAATATTGGTTGCTTTAGTGGGTTCCGAAGCCAGTTTGAGGTTGAGGTCTTCTCCATGAAGTATGCGAACTCCATATTCTTTTGTTTGCTCATATCGATGTTGAAGTTGCCTTTTACGATGATGGTCTCCTTTTGATACTCGAAGAAGTATCACGCCATAAAGAACTTCTGATACTTCGTCGTGGTATCTGAGAAAATGTGCCTCTAGATCTACCAGATGTGCCCGACAATTCATTATAGTGAGCATAGATATCACCATAACCATCTGACAAGCCCAGCTACACATCATAACAGGTGCAAATATTAATGCAACCTGCAGGGAATCAACGGTGTTTTTCGTAAATATTGTCGAGTTGTGTGTTATGATGTTTTTTTTTTTTGTGTTAAAGAATGTTTATTTCTATGAAAATAATGTAAAATTTAAAAATCCTGTACGGTGTAGTATTGACAAACATCCATAAACTTTTAGTTTTAAACAAATAATTTTAAAATTTCAGTCAGATATCATGGATTTTCTTATGAAATTGCATACATTTAGGCGTTTTCATTGTAATTCTTGAAATTAATTATTCATTATTTCTTTAAATATTGCATTATTAAGAATTTAGCAAGCATATTCGGATTCAGGGAGCTAATATTCAATTTGTAGAGTCGTTTAAAAAAAATTACAGTAATTGCATTCACAAGTGATCAATTCCACCCCGAAATGGGATTCCCCGATTTCTTATTAAGGGATGATTTTTAGCACTAAAAACACATTTGTTAGAAAAATTTGGCACATGAGCCAAAGAGGCTGACCGTCGTACTTGTTTTTCTGCATTCAGTTGTTTGGCATTTTCAACATTCTTGAAAACAGACAAGAAAAACCATGAAAAATGATCAATTTCACCTGAAATTACGGTACATGTAAACTTCAGAACGTCAAAACCTTATAACAGCAAGAAAAAAATGTGATTTTCTATGAAAAATATGACATGCCTCGATATTTACCTATTTTTCAATAGTTAAGTAATGAAAATCAATAGTTTTCATTATTTGAGTAGATTCGTAGAAAGATTTCCAATCGATTGGTGCATGAATCTCGAAAATCTATCCGGGCGTTAGTATGTTATTAACAGTCAAAATCTAACCACTTTTCGTGACGCGAGCGATTTTCGTTTTTCGAAATTGTACCCCAGTATGTTGCCGTAAGACGTTATCCAACGTCAAAACATCTATTGATAATTGCTTACGCTTGTAGATCTCAATGCCTATATTCGATAGAGATTTCGGAGGACTCACATGAATTGTTAGGGGCCTTTGGAGTATTTGAAAACTAACCTTAAATCCCTTATTACGGTCGCAGATCCCAAGGCGCCGTCCACAAATTACGTAACGCTCTAGGGGGAGGGGGGAGTAGGCTCAAGCGTTACGACTCATACAAAATTTTGAAAATTTTCATACAAAAAGCGTTACGAAGGGGGGGGATGGATCAAAAAATTTCTTTTTAAGCGTTACGTAATAAATGGACGCTGCCCAAGGCCCATATTGGGGGACCAATATTATCCGTACAAACCAGTAAAACATTTCTTCTTCTTCTTTCTGGCGTTACGTCCCCACTGGGACAGAGCCTGCTTCTCAGCTTAGTGTTCTTACGAGCACTTCCACAGTTATTAACTGAGAGCTTACTATGCCAATGACCATTTTTGCATGCGTATATCGTGTGGCAGGTACGAAGATACTCTATGCCCTGGGAAGTCGAGAAAATTTCCAACCCGAAAAGATCCTCGACCGGTGGGATTCGAACCCACGACCCTCAGCTTGGTCTTGCTGAATAGCTGCGCGTTTACCGCTACGGCTATCTGGGCCCCATCCCAGTAAAACATTTCTATTACTTGAATAAATGATAAGAAGCCTGTACCATATTAAAAAAAAAACTATCGATAAGCTATTGATCACGTTTGTAGATCCTAAGGCCTTTATTCGATGAAGTCCTTGGGGGACCTAGGACATCGGTACACATTATAGCAATACTCATTTTACTGCTATAAATTGACAAGAGTCTGTGCCATATAAAAAAAAACATCAAAGGATCGCTAAATACGCTAGTGCATTGTAGGTATGTATATATTACAGGAAGTTTTTGGATGAATTAGAACACCTGTTGTACTCACTTAGCATGATTTCTCTAAATAATAAAAAAATCCATACAAGTATAATCCAAAAGGCTAAACCTCATTTTACGAACTAAGTTCCCTCGTTTTACGCACTGACTCAATTTACGCACCCCCGATCTAGTTCGTAGATTCAGGTTACAGTGTAATATGAGTTTTGACATTGCATTTTGATGATGTATTTTAGTAGGTACCAAATTGACCAATCTGAAAACATGGCACCTTATACCGGACACGATCTGGAAACACCTCGAATTCTGTAAATTTGTATCATTCACAAGAGTAATTTGAGTTTTACTAAATCTGAAAGTCGTCCATCAAAAATCTCTTTCATTTGTGATGAAAAATAACACATTTTATGTGTTGATCAACAAAGTGTGCTTATTTCAACCGCAATCATTACTCCCTATAATAGCTTACTTTTCTTATAATATACCATATCTTGATTAGACCATGATTTCTCAATTTTTCGACGGTGTCCGGTATTGGGTGCTGTCTGGTACTGGGGGATCTCCTCCTAATAAAAAACATATTTCTTCACAAATATATTCAATAAACTTTAGCAGTCATGTTTTAGTACAGAATTTCACCGGTTATTGCTTTGAAATTCGCTTTATAGGCAGGCTTGATAATACTCCTCAACATCATTAGAGTTCGGTGAAATACTCCAGAGCAGCGTGCTGCCTTTGCCTCTTTGCGAGGGAGCAAAAAAAATGCTAAGCAGAGAGGCAACGAAAAATGAGCTAGGAAGATGAAGCACAAAACACAACAGAGTAAAATTCCATCAAAAAGGGTGCTCTCAAAACTCTTTGCATCGCAGAGGAGTTTCTATGAAACCAGTAGGCAAATAGTGATAAAAAAATATTTATTTATATATATTTATATATTTTTATTTGCAAAAATTGATTTTCGTTTCTTTTTTAATGAAAAGATATTTTGAGTGTAATCAAAAATTTATATTTCAACCCAAACATGTGAATTGCCCTCTTCCTGAGCCGAGTGGTAAGAGTCCGCGGCTACAAAGCACAGCCATGCTGAAGGTGTCTGGATTGGAATCCCGGTCAGTCCAGGATCTTTACGTAATGTAAATTTCCTTGACTTTCCTGGGCATAGAGTATCATCGTACCTGCCACACGATATAAAAATGCGAAAATGGCAACTTTGGCAAAGAAAGCTCTCAGTTAATAACTGTGGAAATGCTCATTGAACTCTAAGCTAAGAAGCAGGCTCTGTCCCAGTGAGGAGGTAATGCCAAGAAGAAAAAGAAGAAGAAGTAAGTAATTTTAATCAGTCAACTGAAAGAAGAGTAAACAAAGTTTGGATGGATGTTATGTTTCCATTCCAAGAAATTTGGCTTATCTTGATTGTGAAAGTAACCATTATGTGGTTGTGGGCAACGCAGCTTCATTCAGTTTTAAAAATGCTTCGCAACGTTTCGCTGCTACTTTTGATTGTTTGTCATTCAGCAGTGGCTGAAGATCTGTGCACAGATGTAACTGGATCGGATTTAGTATTCAAATGCGGTAGTTGTCACGAAATAGTTGTATGTCTCGGTAATACATTGTATGGTACGGAATCGTGTAACGAAAAGTATTGCCACTATGATGCTGATTCCGAAATGGCCGACTGTTTGTTCACTGTGCCCGTGGGATGCGAAGACGTAATTACAACAACCACTGATGAACCCGAAACTACAACCGCATTGACATCTTCGACGGATGAAGCAACTACGGTTGTACCTTCAACGCCACTACCGGAAGAGACCACTACGAAATCAGAAATCACCACACCTTCCGCTCCAAATACAGCAATACTCTGCACTGGCTTCGGAATCTACCCGGATCCGTACGATTGCAGTCGCTATCACTACTGCCCAGCTGCTGGAGAAGAGTCCTGGGATCAATTGTGTCCTCCAAACTACGGCTTCACCTATAAATCGGCGGCTTTGTCCAGCACGTTTCCTTGCAAGCTCATCATTTTTCCTTCCGACTGTACCGCTGTCGATTGTTCAACAGCGTCGATCTTCAAACCGTTTGACAGCTCCAAACTGCATTATGCCTATTGTTACACCGAAGAGGTTTCTCGTCATCCCACGATATCTGTGTTCAAGTGTAGCGAAGGAGCAACATTCGATGGGTCTACGTGCGTATTCAACTGTCTACGTGAGGGACTGTTTGCCAATACGGTAGCTCCGACGACCTACTATCAATGTTACCGCTCCGGGTTGAGACTGGTTTCGAAGTTGGTGAGCTGCCCCGCTGGGAAGCAGTTCGTAGAAAGCTTGAAGACTTGCATTTGATTGGGCTTAAACGAAATTTCGGTTATGAACTTTTTATGATGAATTATTCACTGAATTTATAATAAATTGTATACCCTTGCGGGACGAAGCTGCATTATTTTTAGCATAATATACATAGTTTTAGAAAACAACTCATTCACTGTTGGATTCACAAATACTTCCTCTCCTTCTTTACACCTCCATAGCCTATGAGTTACATTAAAACCTCATGAAGAGTGCAATTCATTCTGGAGCATTGCCACTTGGTAAGACAAATAAAGGAGGAAAATCGTCCTTCCTTATAGGAATTCATCCTATATATTTAAAATATTAAGATCCTGAGTTGAACTTCTTAGCAAGAGTCTAGTTGAAAAGAAAAATAAAACAGAAATAGAAAAAGAGAAATACCAATAAATAGCATCTCTAATACCCAATAAGAGAATGGGCGTAACTACAAACTTTAATTTCGGACACATAATGCGATCAAATGGCACGAGTAGAATAGTGCAATGTCTCACCACGGCATTCTTACCGATTTGGTTTTTATTACATGCGAATACATTCCGATCAGCACCACGCTTCTTTTGTATTCGGCCAGGCCTCTTTTAAAACATTCCACTAGGGATTTCTCTTCAAATTCCAATCGGGACTTGTCATGGAGTGTGTCTGGGAATTTCTTCAGTTTTGTCTCTATGAATAGTACGATAAAAAGGTGTAATACGCTCCCTATTAAGGAAAAATTGTTCTATCACAGTAGCAAACGCATCACTACTAAAGTGTTTTATGTCAAGGCGTTGCTTATTTAGTTGGTCATACTCTGCACGCAACTTTCTCTTTCCAGGCTGCTTCAAAAAAGTGTACACGACGTTTTTTTGACGTTGGATAACGTCTTATGGCAACATACTGGGTTACAATTTCGAAAAACGCGTCACGAAAAGTGGTTAGATTTTAACTCTTAATAACTTACCAAAGTCCGCATAGATTTTCAAGATTCTTGCACTAATCGATTGGAAATTTGTCTACGAATCTACTCAAATAATGAAAACTATTGATTTACATGACTAAACTATTGAAAAATTGGTCAATATTGAGGCATGTCTTATTTTCAATAGAAAAGCACATTTTTCTTGCTTTTATAAGGTTTTGACGTTTTGAAGATAACATGTACCGTAATTCGAAATTGATCATTTTTCATATTTTTCTTGTCTGTTTCAAAAATGTTGGAAATGCCAAACAACTGAATGCAGGAAAACAAGTACCGTAATCCGGGGTAACATTGATCATTTTTTTGAATGTTTATTTAATATTTCGTTTGAAAATGCAAATGTTGCAATTTTTTTATTTTTAAAACAAGTACGGCCACCCATAGCTCGAGACTATATACTGTATTTTGTTTATTGAAAGATTTAAGCATGTTAAAAAAAATCTTTAAGGCGATTTTTTTGATTTAGCTGATATGGGCTAACATTGATCACCTATGTAAGCAACGTTCGGTAATACTTAAAATGTCGTTACTTACTTAAATCATGGCCCCTGAAGCCGAATATGGAGCTTACAAGTCATTTACTTTTTGAGTTATTTTAAAATTAAAAACACCTTGAATCACGGAATACGCCTAAAGGTAGGCAATTTTCTAAGGGAATTTTACATTCTTAACAGTCAGGATGTCTACTCGTTTGCCGAAATGAAATTCCCTGATATTTCCAGGTTTTTCCAGATTTCACAAAAAAAAAAACAGGTTCAAGAAATACTTTAATTTTATATGTCTAAGAGCCGATTTCTTCACCGCCCAGGGTTAAAATCTAGTTTAATCATATGGGTAAACGTGGTTTACGGCTCAAGCGAAGGTGAAGAAACGACCCTAAACAAACTAATCACAATTTTTTAAAATGTTTTCAATTTAATAGTTATTTGTACACTTCTAAATATTATTTAAAGCATGCTGAAGCTATTCCAATATCCAATATTAAACTATGAAGATGCTAACAATACCTTACATAATAGCTTATGTTTTATTCAAATGAATTGTATTTGCCAATGATGATGTCTTTCATTTCGTTTGTAAGAGCTCTGTGAACTGAACGGAACTCTCAAGTACGTCAGTATGCTTCTTCTTGAAAATATTTTTAGTACAGATTATGTACCATTTATTTTCATCGGACGTTTGGGTAACTAAAACAGCTTCAAAAGCAAAACTTTATTTGGATTTGTGGCAATATTTTACAATAAATACTATGTTTACATCGATAAACATACACTTCTGACTTACATAAAAGTCAAATTCTTTAAAATAGCTCAAATTGAATCAATCGTGTTAATGGTCATCTGCTACATATTTAAGTAGATATATACTAGACAGTTTCACAAAAATCAAAATTTCTGGGATTCAACCAGTCATTCCCTAGTCCTAGTTGCAATACTAAAACAAACTACCAGTCAAATTTTCATCCAATTTGGAGAAGATTAGGAGGTGCCTCAAGTCGAATTTGTGTTTTTTTGGCTATTTTTTACATTCAAAAAATTCTAACGAGAATTTGGAAAAACGAAAATCAAAATAAATACCACTAGTTGAACGTATTATTAGTGCTTCTGAGAACACTGTATGCCGATTAGAGATGGTTTTGACCTCATAAAATTGATTTCTGTTAATTAAAGTACCTGTAAAACATACATTTCTCTACAGTTTTTGTTCTACAAGATTCTCAACCTCATGCCTAATCATAAAAGTTCAACCGTAGTATCATTCCTTTGTTATTTCCGAACATTATTGTAGTACATCATTTTCGTATCCGAATTACAGATAAATTGTGAAAAATCGTCGGAAATTCGACTTACCTCATTCCCCTGCATTTAGAGCTGCTGCCAAATGGCGCAATTGCTGACATGCTACAAAATTGAACATAGAAGCTTTGCTTTTTCAATGATGGATGATGATTGAAGAAAACAGCTATCAAATGTCATCAACGCAGTCGTGTTTCAAACAACATTCGCATTTGATGCCAAGCAATTACATATGTGATATAGCCCCGAGGTTAAGCTTCTCGACTACCGATCTTGAGGATCGGAGTTCAATTATGATTCTTTTTTTTCGAGTGAAACCAATTATTTTTACAGAGACGAAGCCCCGTCAGGGCAAAGTCTTTTAAAAAGAAAAAAAAAAGTGAAACCAATGTTTATTATAAGCAGCATAGAAAAAGGACTAAAGGCGCAAATCACTACTTTCTCTTCATTCACTTAGAAGTGGGAGATTTTTGTGATTAAGACTCAGACACAAGATGCACTTTTGAACAATGAATCATGATGAAATTTTTTGGCCTCAGGTCATTTGGTCCATGGCAAAAAACAACACTCTAAATGAACTCCCGTAATCAAACTCTGATCCTCAAGATCAGTAGTCGAGAAGCTTAACCTCGGGGCTATATCACATATGTAATTGCTTGGCATCAAATACGAATGTTGTTTGAAACACAACTGCGTTGATGACATGTGATAACTGTTTTCTTCAATCATCATCCATCATTGAAAAAACAAAGCTACTATGTTGAATTTTGTAACATGTCAGCAATGGACCAGTGCACGAGTTCACTATCTGACTTTTGAGCGGTGCCGTGTTATTTACGTGACTATGGTAACGAGTGAATTCGGCACTGCTCAAACGTCAAATTAGTGAACTCGTGCATTGATCCATGGACTAGTGCACGAGTTCACTACCTGACGTTTGAGCGGTGCCGTGTTATTTACGTGACCATGGCAACGAATGAATTCGGCACCGCTCAAAAGTCAAATTAGTGAACTCGTGCATTGATCCATTGCGCCATTTGGCAGCAGCTCTAAATGCAGGGGAATGAGGAATATCGGATTTCCGACGAATTTTTACAATTTATCTGTAATTCGGATACAAAAATGATGTACTACAATAATGTTCGGAAATAACAAAGGAATGATACTACGGTTGAACTTTTATGATTAGGCATGAGTTTAAGGTGAATATGAATCGAAGCCAAAGCTTAAATTTTCAAGAGCACGGATATGTAGAACCAAACATCCGTTTAAGCTGAAAACATAATCGATTGATCACTAGCTGGTGGTAACCAATCGATTAGGTTTTCAGCTCAAACGGGTGTTTGTTTCACCAGATCCGTGCTCTTGAAAATTTGAAGTTTGGCTTCGATTCACCTTCACCTTAAAAATCTTGTAGAACAAAAACTGTAGATAAATGTATGTTTTACAGGTACTTTAATGAACAGAAATCAATTGTATGAGGTCAAAACCATCTCTAATCGGCATATAGTATTCTCAGAAGTTGTAAAGTATCAATAATACGTTCAACTAGTGGTATTTATTTTGATTTCCGTTTTTCCAAATTCTCGTTAGAATATTTTGAATGTAAAAAATAGCCAAAAAAACACAAATTCGACTTGAGGCACCTCCTAATCTTCTCCAAATTGGATGAAAATTTGACTGGTAGTTCGTTTTAGTATTGCAGCTAGGACTAGGGAGTGACTGGTTGAATCCCAGACATTTTGTTTTTTTGTGAAACTGTATACCCATCTACATTAATACAAATAATCCCTAAAACTTTTGGGTCCAGATCCATTTTTTAGTATAATAGAAACACGGATTATCCAGCTCCTGGGTAATCGCGTTCAACTGTATAACATTCAACTGTGTTAATTTAGATAAATGATGAATTTTTGCATTTCCTTCGAAAAAGTTCTTAATTAATCATGATTGTTACAAAATTTTGAATTTATAGTTGTTCAAATTCCAGAATATTTTTCGAGGATCATTTGTTCTGAAATCAAATATTTTTCAATAATTTTAAAAATTGTGCATGATACAGAAATTTAGAAACCTCTTTCCAGAAAAAAAGAGACTAAAAAGTCATCAAAACGAGACGAAACAGTAATCAAAAAACAAAACGAAACCTAACAGGAACCAGGATAAAATAGTTTGATCAGACCAGACATTTCTCTGAGAATATTTTAAACTTTTTTTTTCAAATTTCTCGTGACATAAATGACAAACATTATTTGATGTATTATGACGACATTACTATAGGGATTGATTGATATCTTTATTTGAGATTTTCACTCTCCAAGAATTTCCTAGGGAATTCCGCCAAAAATTTTGTTTTGGATACAGTAGAATTTCGATGGTTGCACTATATTTAGATGGGCTACGTTTTAATTCGGCTCCTGTCCTAAGTGGGCTACAGGTTTAGTGCAACGAATGAAAGTTGACTGTATCTCAAAATAGAACCAGGTTTTTTTTTCAAAAAATATCACAAACAATACCTCAGGGCTTCCATCAGAAATTCCCATATATTATTTCAGATATTTTTCGAAAAAGCCCTTTGCCATCTCGGTTTCCCGTTTAAAACATGTTATAATATTCAACTAGAAACTTCTCCAGATGTCTCCAAGGATTTCTCAGGATTTTCTACAACATTTTTCAAAAGATGTTTTTAAATATTTGCAGTTAAATATCTCTGAGGATGATGCTATCCCGTTTGGCCGAATGTCGTTAGACCGAAAGGGTCGTTATGCCGAAAGGATCATTAGGCCGAAAATGGCCGATAGTTCTAATGAACCTAGAAGCCCACAATAACCGCTGTGAAATATAACTAGAAAGAATAGCCTTTGATTGAAAGAAGGAAAAAACACTGCTAATGTAATAGCCGTTTGATAAAGTAGTAAATGATCAAGTGTTATTTCGGCCTAACGACCCTTTCGGCCTAACGGCATTCGGCCTAATGGCCTTCGGCCTAACGACATTCGGCCTAACGACCTGCACCCCTGAGGATACCTTCAGGAATTACTCCAGAGATTGCTCCTAAGATTTCTTCGGAAATTCCTCCATTAATTCTAACAGATTTGTCAAGAAAGTTTTCAAAACTTTTTTCTCGATCATTCTTCCAGGAAATTTCTCCAAGGAAATTTGAATGGAATTTTACAGTAAGCTGAGAAATTGTTCAGAAAAATTCGTGACGTATGCCTAAAGCAAATTTTAGGGTACCTTCTGTTACAGTTACTTATGTAATTTCTTAGGTCACCCTTGATGAAAGAGGATTTTCAGCAAGACTCACTCTTGAAGAGATTTCCAAGATTATCGCTATATTGCTAAGATAATTGAAAAATGTTATCATATCTCGCAGGATATTGTGAAGCAACTCCTAGAAAAAAAAAACAGGACGAAATTTCTAAAAAAAATGTGTAGGAATAATTATTACAACAATCGTAGGATCTCATAAAAAAATGTTGGTGTGAAACCTTATTGAACTTTTCAATATTCTACGGGGATTTTTTTGAGAAATTGATTGAAAACCGTTTGGATGAACTCCAAAATTCCTCGAACGAAATGCTGGAGAAATTCCTAGAAAAAAAAAATCTAAAGAAACTTAATAATGAAACACAGGCCAAATTCTTGTCGTTTTTCTTTTGAAAGAAATTCTGTGGGAAATTTAGGAAATCTTTTAGATTAACTTCAATAGAACTCGGTTGAAAAGTTAGTGAAACATATTTGGAGGAAGTCCTAGGTTAGACTTTGTTCAACTCCCTGAGAAAATTACTAGAGGTAGTAACGTTGAAATGCTCAAGAATTTCCTGAAGCAAATTCTGGAGCAATTCCGATAACTATTATGAAAAACTGCTGAAGGAATTGGTAGAGAAGTTTTTTGAAAAATTCCTGATAAAATTTCTGGAGCAACCACAAGAATAATTCCTGAAACTGTTCTGGAGAAATATGAGAAGAAATTTTGCATCTTAATTATCTGCAGGCAAGATAAGGGAAAAAACGACTTTAGAGACTATTTTGATTAAAATAGAGATTTCAGACACCTTCCATCAAAAATAGAGGTTTTTCAGAGACTTGCATAAAAATGGTATCTAAAAAGAAATCTGATACCAGCCCTAGATATGTTAATCATTTACTAAATAAATATAGAGACATTAAAAACATCAATCATGTTTGGGTAAACTGATAAAATTTGAAACTTTAAAGGATTCTCTCTGAACAGATCATATAGCGTTTTGAGAGCGGCACAGACGATTTTTTTTTTTCGAATGAAGAGTTTTCTAACAGGTAGCTCTGGGTTATGACGCAAAAATCCTTTGTCGTAAACATATTCTATCATGAATTGCTGCCTGAAAATAATTTCCCTGATTATTATCGAAATTCCCTGAGTATTCCAGGATTTTTCCAGGTTGAATAAAATTCCCTGATAATTCCAGGTTTTCCAGGTTTTTCCAGGTAGTAGACACCCTGAGTAATTCGGTAATGTTGCCTAATTGAGCATACTTACACAAATTTTGACAACGGAATCGTTTTCGGCGATGTCATTTTTAGTAAGAACCACATTTTCCTTGCTTATATCGTTTGCAGAACTTATGTGAGACATGAATCTTTGGTAGTGTCATCCTTAACCATTCAAATCATTGTTTCGAAAAGTCGACAAAGTTACGCATAAGGTAAACGCAATTTTCGCAAAAATATTAACTTTCATTAGCTCATGAATATAAGAAAGAGAAGCACCATTCATGATTTGGAAATGTTTCATCAATAAATGATAATAAGAACTTTTGATGAGATGAGTCATTCCGATCAATGTTACCCCCGCTGATCAATGATACCCCGGATTACGGTACCTACTTACATAAATCGGTAACGGCTTTTTCATCAGATTGCTTGTTTGTGAAACTAAATATACTATTCATTCAGTCTAAACATCCGATGACGTTTCATCAGGCATCCTGTTCTGAAACCGTTTGGTTTTAGTTTTCAACAGATCTTCTCCAACTTTAATTCTAGAAATTCTACTTCTCAACCGTATATTTATCTGATTATGATCAGCGATGCTCCAAAATTTTCTTGTAAGTGTAAGTCTGCTTGTATTCATTAACGATTCACACAACGAAGTCAGTCGTTCAATGTGGATTTCATTGAATCATGGCGTTAAACAATGCTCATCGAATTTCAACACCAAAGATGCTACAAAATTTGAATTATATGCCATTTCAATTAGTGCTCTAATGGATAAATTTTCTGCTGTCTATTTTGGTGCTCTTTGTTTCGTGTTGGTTTTTTTTTTTCATCATTCTGGTCTGTTTTTTATCCTTATGTTGTTGTGTCATAGTATACAACAATACTCTAGTAGTATTTTGAACAACATGACATTTTTTTTTAAATTAGATGGCTTATTCGGCTCACCATTCGAATTTGGTAGCTTCCTACGAAGAACAATATTACCGTAAATTCGGGTGAAATTGATCATTTTTCACGTTTTTTCTAGCCTGTTTTCTATAATGTTAACAAAGCCAAACAACTTAATGCAGGAAAACAAGTACGAAGGTGAGCCTCATCGACTCATGTACCGAAATTTTCTAACAAATGTAATTTTAGTGTTAACAAATATCTCTAAAATAAAAAATCAGAGGATCTCATTTCGGGGTGAAATTGATCACTTGTCAATGCCATCATTGTTAGTTTTCAAAACAACTCTACAAGATAAATTTGAGCTCCCTGAATCCGAATATGCCTGTCAAATTCTTAACAATGCAATATTTATATAAATAACGAATAGTTAAATTTCAAGAATAACGCGGAAAACGCCTAAATGTATTCAATTTCCTACGTAATTTAATGATATGTAACAGAAATTCAATTATTTCAACCATATGAGCAAACTGGTACGAGTTTTGGTGATGAAATCTGGTTTGGGGATATATCTCAAGCATCCTCACAAACTTTCAGGTTTATACCATGTTCAAATCCTTGCTTAGAAATAGAAGTTCATAGGTGTTTGTCAATACTGCCCCGTGCATGATTTTAAAATTTTACGTTATTTTCATAGTAATAAACATTCTTTAAAGCAAAAAACTTCACAACACACAATTCGACAATGGCTACGACAAACAACGTTCATTTACTGCAGCTTACATTGATATTTGTGCTCCATTACGAATAAATAAAATCGTGTGATACGATGATCAATTTCACCCTTCTGATCAATTACACCCGATTTTACGGTACTATCTTTGAATACCGTAATTTCAGGTGAAATTAGTTATTTTCCGCGGTTTTTTCTTGTCTGTTTTCTATAATGTCAAACAACTGAATGCAAGCAAACAAGTACGAAGGTGAGCCTCATACCGAAACTATCTAATAAAGGTCATTTTAGTACTAAGAAATATCGCTAAAATAAAAAATCGGGGGATCTCATTTTGGGGTGAAATTGATCACTTGCCAATGCGATTGTTGATAGTTTTCAAAACAACTCTACATAATAAATTTGAGCTACCTGAATCCGAATACGCTTGACAATTTCTCAACAATCTAATATTTATAGAAATAATGAATACCGTAAAACGGGGTATCTTTGATAATGCGGGTAACTTTGATAGTGTGGGAACCTCCACCTAGTGAACGAAATAAGTTAAGGCCCAAGTAAAAATGGTGCAAAAATCAAAACTGAAAAAGCAGTTTTCTCATTTTAAATAGACAAATCGAATAATATAAAAACACACAGCCCTTTTATTTGCCAAATAAATAGGCTGTGTGTTTTTATTTTCATCGATTTGTAGTTTTAAAAGGAGAAAACTGCTTTTCCAGTTTTGACGTTTGTGCCATTTTCTCTTGCGCCTTAATATCTGTTATTGAGATAAGCAAAACGAATCCAAAGATGAAGAACATTAGTATGACACTTCATGTTAGAGCTATTTTCATTTGAATCGATAACATTTGAGGCTTTTTATACGAATATTAAAAATTGATGCGATTTCAGCATTAACGAATTGCATACAAACAATCTATTCTACGATCATTATTTGATGTATTTTTAATAGTTTATATTTGACAGCCTAGTTATAACAGAACGTGCATATGATCTCAAATCTCTTAGTGAAAAGCATTTTCACAAACTGGGATTATTTTTGTAATCTAAGTCAGAAATTTCCATGTAACGTTAAACGCCTAGAGGTATGCAATGCCCTACAAATGTTACTAATTCAATCAATTTTGTTCGATTTACACTCCATTATCAAAGTTGCCCCAAACCAGAAAACCAGAAAATTATATATCCATTCATAATATATCTTTTGCCAATCTATCAACTGCAATCGATAGCTCGGATGCCAGTACTTGTTTTAAAAATATAAATTCTAATTCTTTGAAACAGCATGCATAAATATTCAAGATTTCTTCAAAAAACTATCAAAGTTACCCCGTTACGGTAGTTAAATTTCAAGAATTACGATGGAAACGCCAAAATGTATGCAATTTACGAAGGAATATCCTGCTATCTTACAGAAATTCAATTATTTCAACCGAATGAGCCAATTGATACGAGTTTTGGTGATGAAATCTGGGTTGGGGATATATCTTAAGCGTCCTCACAAATTTTCAGGTTTATACCATGTTTAAATCCTTGTTTAAAACTAGAAGTTTATGGATGTTTGTCAATACTGCAACGTACATGATTTAGGAATAAAACAATATATTCATAGAAATAAACATATTTGAACGCAAAAAACTGCACAACACACAATTGGACAATAGTTATGATAAACAACGTTCATTCACTGTAGGTTACATTTATATTTGTACTCCATTACGAAGAAATAAAATCGTGTGACACGGTGATCAATTTCACCCGAATTTACGGTACTGGAGCCTAGTAATCTATTACCTTGTACTAAACATACTGTAGTTCTTCGACTGTTTCTGCAGTTATGGTCTTATCCACGGGTGTACTAAACTTACTCGGTCGAAGAATTTTGACACTAGAGCGGGTCCAGATCACGTGGGGATCATACGGGAGCGTGCCCCGCTCAAGTGTCACAATTCTCAGACCGAGCGAATTTAGTACACCTGTGGATTAGACCATAGTAATTTTTATACGATATTTCCGACGTGTCCACAGCAAAATTTATTTTCTGATATCATACATCGTACATCGATATTGTGAGCAACTACATGTATAGCGATGTTTCATAAAGCTGTATTGCAACACAAAATTGACTGTATTTTGTTCATTAGATCAACTCCGTTAGCACCAAACGTCCATTAAATACTATCAAATTTGAGGCGAAACGTGCTGATCTCAGCTTACATGATACGACACGATTAATGTTAATCTGATGGAAGTGAGTTCACACAATAAACTTGATTTTTTTTTTTCCTGCTAGAATCGTATGCATTCAGTGGTTTATCATTAGCATATTGAAAAAACATTCTCAGAACTATAAAAATCAATACTGTAAAACGGGGTAACTTTGATAATGCGGGTAACTTTGATAGTGCGAGACCCCCAACATACTAAACGAAATAACGAAGTTTCTGTCAATTAGTTAAGAAAAACAAATGCAAAAGTAAAGAGTATTAATATGACACTTCATGTCAAAGCTATTTTCGTTGGAATCAAGTGCATTTGAAGATTTTTATGCAAATATTAAAAATTTACAAGATTTTAGCATTTTTGCAACGCTTACAAACAATCTGTTCTACGACCACTATTTGATAAAGTCATAATGAGTTCGTCACTTACTCATGATAGCCTAGTTATAGTAGAACATGAATTCGGTCTCAAGTCTCTTAGCGAAACCCATTTTTACAAACTGGGACCATTTTTGTAATCTAAGTCAGAAATTTCCATATAGCGTTAAACGCCTAGAGGTATGCAACGCCCTATAAATGTTCCGTTATTCATTTAATCTTGTTCGATTTATACTCCATTATCAAAGTTACCGTAAAATCGGGTGTAATTGATCAGAAGTGTAAAATTGATCATCGTATCACACGATTTTATTTCTTCGTAATGGAGCATAAATATCAATGTAAGCTGCAGTAAATGATCGTTGTTCGTCGTAATTATTGTCGAATTGTGTGTTGTGAAGTTTTTTGCGTTGAAGAATGTTTAGTACTATGAAAATAATGTAAAATTTCAAAATCATGCACGGTGCAGTATTGACAAACACCTGAAAGTTTGTGAGGATGCTTTAGATATATACGAAAACCAGATTTCATCACCAAAACTCGTACCAATGAGATTTCTTACGCGCCATACAAATTATTTTTAATTTTCATACAAAAAATCTTACTATGGGGGGAGGGGGGGACTAAAAACCGTCAAAATTGTCTTACGTAATTGATGGATCGCCCCATACCTTAAGTCTCTAGAAAATACAATCTTACTATCTTCGAATAACAGAATGTTTTATAAGCTAGGGTACCTGACCTCGGACCCAAATTTCTATGATCCTTGTTTCCACTATTCGGCAATCAACGCGTTTTCGTAGTTTCTGAAGTTCTTCGTCTGATTCTGTTTTAATATGAAACCTATTTTGTATAAAATTTCCATCATGTTCACGTTAAGAATAACTTTTTGCGTATCATTGAAAGATAGTGGCAGCATAGGCTGAATCTATGATTTAAAACAACAAAATGTTTTAAAAAATATGAAGAGTTTTTTTTCTTTTTCTCTCTCTCTCAAGTGGGTGGCTTCGAAAAATCTTCATGTGATTACGCAATGATCCTTACTTGGTGTACTACCATACTGTACAAGCATTGCCAAGCGAGATTTTTTGTGTATTGAACTTAAAGCACTCATTAGACTATTTGCTGTGTAGTTTCCGGCTTATAGAATAACACTGCGGATGACCTGTTCCGGTGGTAAGAGTCCACCAAACGGGGTAACCCCAATTCAAGGTGTCAAGCGAAAAACCGTACTGAGGAATGAATGGTCGAAGGGGTGAAAAAGATGTTCGGCCATTGACGGAGCCTGTGGGGCACCTGGGCACCCCTCACAGTACCTTGTCCCTTACCGCGTTAATGCAGGGCTCTGGCGTGGTGGACCTCTTTTCCCGTGCTACTCGTGGGATTCAATAATGAGTACAATTACTAATCTAAACAATAGTAGTAGTGCAGGTAGTAGCAGTAGTAGGGAAGCGAACCCCTTCGCAAGAAGTGGGCTAGCTAGATCTCCGTTGAGGAGAGTAGAAGCAGGAGGAGGCAGCAGTGCACGTAGTGCCAGTGCTGGAAACCATATTTCATCCCCGGCTAACGCATCGGGTGAGGTTATGGATGGAGCGTGGTTGATGAGGGCCATCAATAAAAGTAGAGATGGGCTCTCTGCGATGGAAGTGGCTGCACAGCAGCTCGACTCCATAATTGACTTTGCGTCCTCGAAGTCTAACATTAGCAAGGACCTCAAGCAGGCCCTGTTTAGACTTCATAAGTCAATGTTGGCGGCCAAGCAGAACCATGCTAAACCCATGGTGACTGTGGCTGCGGCAGAGCCCGTGGAATTGAAGGTGCCGAAGTCTACCCAGGCGGAGCCCTTCGTCTTCGCGGGTAGCCCCAAAAGCGCGGAAGCGAATGCTTACAACAAACAATCGCAGAAGCGCGCGAGGCAGCCGTCAGGGGAGGAGCTACCCGGTGGCGCTCGCAAGGCCAGGCGGATATTGACCCCGAAAACCGGTTGAAGTGCCGGAAAATCGGACCCCAGCCAGGCGTCCCGGAAAGCCGAGAAGGGTTGGCCCGAAAAGGCCGGCCCCTCACGGAGTGATGGGAACAGGGGGTTGCGACATTTGAGAGGCCCTCAATCACCACAGGTTAGGGCGGATCAGGGGGGGGACGCCCCCTGGACAACCGTAGTGAACAGGATAAGAAGAAGAAGCAGGAGGTTCTTCAGCAGGTTCAGGAGCGCAGGGATACCAGACCTAAGAAAGGTAGGAGGGTAGGTGCCAAGCGCGAAAAGGGTGATGCGATCATCATCAAGACGGAAGAGTCCAAGTACTCGGAAGTCCTGAAGGCGATGCGCAGTGACGCGAAGCTCGCAGATCTAGGAGCCGACGTACGCAGTGTCAGACGCACTCGTACAGGTGAAATGATCCTCAAGCTTGAGCGCGACAAGGAGCGCAAGGGCGCCGCCTACAAAAGTTTGGCGGAAGAGGTCCTTGGCGCTGGTGTTGAAGTGAGGGCTCTGACGCAGTCAGTGACTCTGAAGGTGATGAACCTTGACGAGATCACCAACGCAGAAGAGCTCGTCACGGCACTGCAGCAACAGTGCGAAGTTCAGGTGCCCACCGCCGCCGTTCAGCTACGGAAAGGTCCGGCAGGTACTCAGGTGGCCTTAGTGCACCTACCTGTGGCGGACGCAAATAAGTCCGCTAAGGTAGGTAAGATCAAGGTTGGTTGGTCAGTATGTTCACTGAACATACATGAGCAACCGGTGATCTGCTTTAGGTGCAGGGAACCTGGACACAAGTCCTGGGGCTGTAAAAGCCCTGATAGAACCAAGTTGTGCAGGCGTTGTGGTGAGGAAGGTCATAAGGCACTAGGCTGCAAGAACCCTCCCAAGTGCTTGATTTGTTCCGGCAAGTCCGTGAACAACAATCACCCAACGGGAGGCTCAAGGTGCCCGACCTTCAAACGAGCCATTAACGAAAAGTCACAGTGCAGGAAACGCAGCTCAGCTACTGCTGTATCAGTCAGTTGCTGAGTGGGGGACGGACATCGCCATCATATCGGACCCATACCGAGTACCCGCCGGCAACGGCAACTGGGTCGTGGATGGATCCGGAAAAATGGCGGCGATATGGACAACGGGTAAATACCCTGTCCAGCAGTTGGTGTCTACTACCTACGAGGGCTTCGTGATCGCCAAGGTAAACGAGGTCCTCTTCTGTAGCTGCTATGCGCCTCCGAGTTGGTCGACCGAGCGGTTCACGCAGATGCTGGACTGCATGACGACCGCGCTGACAGGGCGAAGGCCAGTTGTAATAGCGGGTGACTTCAATGCCTGGGCCGTGGAATGGGGAAGCCGTAACACGAACCAGCGAGGTCAAATCTTGCTAGAGGCACTGGCCGTGCTAGATGGCGATCTGGTTAATGTTGGTACCAAAAGTACCTTCAGCCGTAACGGAGTGGAGTCGATTATCGACGTTACTTTTTGTAGTCCTGGCCTAACGAGTAGTTCGAACTGGAGGGTAGACAATGCCTACACTCACAGCGACCACCTGGCGGTTCGCTACAGTATCGACTACAACAACAGCAGGCAGCGGGTTGAGGAAGCGGCTAGGTCAAGGCCAAGCCCTCTTTTTTTTTTTTTTTTTCTTCTAAGCAATGGGGGGATAATCTGCTCAACAGACGCCGTGTGGGGTTAGGGACCATTTACTACATGCAAACAGTAAACAGGACTACACCCCCGACCCACTAAACCATTTCCATTGCCGCCAAACCCTTCGTCTCTCCGGGACCACCAAGAAGGCATTGCTTCGGAGAGGGGCTATTGCACATCGCATCCTCCAGGTTAGCTGCGTAGCCATGCAGCAACGAACATCGATGACACGCTTAGGGGGGTCCACCAAGGTAGCATGCTGGCGCTTTGCCAGCTTCCCAGGTGGTCCTCACCTCCCGTTGTCCGCTGAAAGCGGGCAGGGTCGACCACTACGCCCGCGCCCAGCTGCACCGCAGGTATCAAGAACTGATACTGCGGGCTTCGCAATTTGACCTACTGAAGGCTCAGGCCCTATCAGCTAGCACCAGCTGGGATTGCTGACGAAGGGGCCTCCACCTGCCCCGAACAACCAGAGGCTCGTATCCACCCAGTAGGCCGGCGCCACGACAGCAGCGCTACCAGGATGTTCTCCCCGCGGCCACTTAATCGCTGTAAGGGTCGATTTCGACCGTAGGGCACCGGTATGACCTACGTAGCCGCCTGCGAACCCTTGGACCACCTGTTGTTTAGCGTCTGCACTAGCCACTCCTCGAGTCCACTCGCCACCTCCTTTGCAGTTCCGAGACGATGTGGGTGATAGCCGATGAAACGGCATTCCAGCCAAACTCGTCTTCACACATCCTCTGGACCAAATTGTCCGGAGTCGTGTCCCGACCGCATGTGGCTAACATGCGGTCACGCATTGTGCGGAAACGCGGGCACACGAACAAAACGTGTTCCGCCGTTTCCTCTAAACCTGCACAAACTGGACATTCGGGAGAACCCGCATGACCGAAACGGTGTAGATACTGTCTAAAGCAACCATGGCCCGAAAGGACCTGTGTCAGGTGGAATGTTAGTTCCCCATGGCGCCTATTGACCCAGATATCTAACCTCGGAATCAACCTGTGAGTCCACACTCCCTTGGTGGAACTGTCCCACGCACGCTGCCATTTGACCATGGAGGCCAGTCTGGCAGTCCTGCGTATGCCTCTTGTGCCGCGCATTTCGAAGCACTCTATGTCTTCCATGATAAGGATACCAATAGGCACCATACCGGTGATGACGCAGAGTGCATCGTGTGACACGGTACGGTACGCGCTCGCAACCCTCAGGCACATTAGCCTATAAGTACTCTCTAGCTTGCTACGGTAGCTCTTGGTACTAAAGGCCGTGCCCCAAGCCGGGCCACCATACCTCAGTATGGACGAGGCGACACTGGCCAGAAGCTTTCGCTTGCTGGCGTACACCGCAGAGCTATTGGACATCATCCGGGACAGTGCCACAATAGCTGTGGAGGCTCTCTTGCAGGCATAATCGACGTGGCTACCGAAGGTAAGCTTATCGTCGATCATCACCCCCAAGTGTTTGACGGAGCGCTTCGAAGTGATCGTGCAGTCGCCTACACTGATCACCGCTTGCTGCACCGACTTTCGGTTGTTGACAACAACCGCCTCAGTTTTGTGGTGAGCCAATTCCAGTTTCCTGGAGCTCATCCACTCCTCCACAATTGCGATCGAGTGGGCTGCAGTCAATTCCACTTCTTCGATCGATTCACCGTAGACCTCCAGCGTAATATCGTCGGCAAAGCCAACGATGACCACACCCGCCGGGAATTTTAATCTCAACACCTCGTCATACATCACATTCCATAACACCGGGCCCAGGATGGAACCTTGCGGGACTCCTGAGGTTATGTGAAAGCACTTCCGACCCACCTCTGTGTCATAGACTAATACCCGATTCTGGAAGTAACTTCCGAGAATCTTGTACAGGTACTCGGGTATCCCCAGACGCAGGAGCGCATCGGCAATAGCCGCCCAACTGGCACTATTAAATGCGTTCCTTACATCCAGAGTCACTACTGCGCAGTAGCGAATCCCCCTCCTCTTACGCTGGAGTGCTATCTCAGCGGTTTTCTTAACCGTCAGAATAGCGTCTACGGTGGACTTCCCTTTCCGGAAGCCGAACTGGTTGCTTGAGAGACCATTTACACTCTCAGTGTACCTCAACAGTCTGTTGAGGATGATCTTCTCGAGCACCTTCCCCGCCGTGTCAATCAAGCATATTGGTCTATACGCCGACGGGTCACCAGGTGGTTTCCCCGCCTTTGGCAATAGTACCAGGCTCTGCCTCTTCCACGCATCTGGAAATACTCCCTCGTCCAGGCATATCTGCATAGCAGATCTGAACATACCGGGAGCCTCCAAGATTGCGACTTTGAGGGCCAGGTTTGGAACTCCGTCCGGACCTGGTGCCTTCCCCATGCTTAGGGATTTTGCAATCCCTACAAGTTCCTCATCGGTTACTCTATCCTCATCGCCAGCCCCAATCCCCGGCTGTCCTACAAAAGGAGGCCATGGGCTAGGGTTGTGGCGCGGAAAGAGCCCCTCGATGATCCCCTCCAGCATCTGTGGAGATTGCTCCGTAGGAGCAATTGCACCTCTTGTCTTCGCCATAACGATCCTGTAGGCATCACCCCACGGGTTCACGTTGGCACTCTGACAGAGTCTCTCAAAGCAGGCCTTTTTGCTTGCCCTTATCTCGGACTTCAGCGCGACTTTGGCAGCGGTGAACACCGCCCGTCGTTCTTCACGCTCCTGCTCGGTACGTGCTCGCTGCATCCGCCTCCTGGCCCGTAGGCAGGCGCGGCGCAGGTTCGCAATTGCTTGAGTCCACCAGTACGTCGGTGGTCTCCCATTTCTAGGGTGGACTTTCCTAGGCATGGTCGCATCGCACGCACGCGAAAGCACCGCTACCAGTTCGTCCCCGCTTAGGCCGAGTAGGTTACGCTCACGACGGAGCGCCTCCCTAAGTACTTCGTCATTGAAGTACGATGTCTTCCACCTACGAGGGCTTGGCCGTGACCTAGCCGCTTCCTCTACGCGCTGCCTGCTGTTGTTGTAGTCGATACTGTAGCGAACCGCCAGGTGGTCGCTGTGAGTGTAGGCATTGTCTACCCTCCAGTTCGAACTACTCGTTAGGCCAGGACTACAAAAAGTAACGTCGATAATCGACTCCGCTCCGTTTCGGCTGAAGGTACTTTTGGTACCAACATTAGCCAGATCGACATCTAGCACGGCCAGTGCCTCTAGCAGGATTTGACCTCGCTGGTTCGTGATGCGGCTTCCCCATTCCACGGCCCAGGCATTGAAGTCACCCGCTATTACTACTGGCCTTCGCCCTGTCAACACGGTCGTCATGCAGTCCAGCATCTGCGTGAACCGCTCGGTCGACCAACTCGGAGGCGCATAGCAGCTACAAAAGAGGACCCCGTTTACCTTGGCGATCACGAAGCCCTCGTAGGTAGTAGACACCAACTCATGCACGGGGTATTTACCCGTCGTCCATATCGCCGCCATTTTTCCGGATCCATCCACGACCCAGTTGCCGTTGCCGGCGGGTACTCGGTATGGGTCCGATATGATGGCGATGTCCGTCCCCCACTCAGCAACTGCCTGGTACAGCAGTTGCTGAGCTGCGTCACAGTGGTTCAGGTTCAGCTGCGTTACCTGCACTGTGACTTTTCGTTAATGGCTCGTTTGAAGGTCGGGCACCTTGAGCCTCCCGTTGGATGATTGTTGTTCACGGACTTGCCGGAACAAATCAAGCACTTGGGAGGGTTCTTGCAGCCTAGTGCCTTATGACCTTCCTCACCACAACGCCTACACAACTTGGTCCTATCAGGGCCTTTACAGCCCCAGGACTTGTGTCCTGGTTCCCTACACCTAAAGCAGATCACCGGTTGCTCATGTATGTTCAGTGAGCATACTGACCAACCAACCTTGATCTTGCCTACCTTAGCGGACTTATTTGCGTCCGTCACAGGTAGGTGTACTAAGGCCACCTGAGTACCTGCCGGACCTTTCCGTAGCTGAACGGCAGCGGTGGGCACCTGAATCTCGCACTGTTGCCGCAGTGCTGTGACGAGCTCTTCTGCGTTGGTGATCTCGTCAAGGTTCATCACCTTCAGAGTCACTGACTGCGTCAGAGCCCTCACTTCGACACCCTCGCCAAGGACCTCTTCCGCCAAACTTTTGTAGGCGGCGCCCTTGCGCTCCTTGTCGCGCTTAAGCTCGAGAATCATTTCACCTGTACGAGTGCGTCTGACACTGCGTACGTCGGCTCCAAGATCTGCGAGCTTCGCGTCACTGCGCATCGCCTTCAGGACTTCCGAGTACTTGGACTCTTCCGTCTTGATGATGATCGCATCACCCTTTTCGCGCTTGGCACCTACCCTCCTACTTTTCTTAGGCCTGGTATCCCTGCGCTCCTGAACTTCCTGCTTCTCCTTCTTCTTCTTTCTCACTACTGTTGTCCAGGGGGCGTCCCCCCCCTGATCCGCCCTAACCTGTGGTGATTGAGGACCTCTCAAAGGTCGCAACCCCCTCACTCCGTGAGGGGCCAGCCTTTTCGGGCCCACCCTTCTCGGCTTTCCGGGACGCCTGGCTGGGGTCCGATTTTCCGGCACTTCTGCCGGTTTTCGGAGTTAATATCCGCCTGGCCTTGCGAGCGCCGCCGGGTAGCTCCTCCCCTGACGGCTGCCTCGCGCGCTTCTGCGATTGCTTGTTGTAAGCATTCGCTTCCGCACTTTTGGGGCTACCCGCGAAGACGAAGGGCTCCGTCTGGGTAGACTTCGGCACCTTCAATTTCACGGGTTCTGCCGCAGCCACAGTCGCCATGGGTTCAGCATGGTTCTGCTTGGCCGCGAACATCGACTTACGAAGTCTGAACAGGGCCTGCTTGAGGTCCTTGCTGATGTTAGACTTCGAGGACGCAAAGTCAATTATGGAGTCGAGCTGCTGTGCAGCCACTTCCATCGCAGAGAGCCCATCTCTACTTTTATTGATGGCCCTCATCAACCACGCTCCATCCATAACCTCACCCGATGCGTTAGCCGGGGATGAAATATGGTTTCCAGCACTGGCACTACGTGCACTGCTGCCTCCTCCTGCTTCCGCTCTCCTCAACGGAGACCTAGCTAACCCACTTCTTGCGAAGGGGTTCGCTTCCCTACTACTGCTACTACCTGCACTACTACTATTATTTTGATTTTGGTTTAAGTTTGTATTCATGATTGGATCCCACGAGTAGCACGGGAAAAGAGGTCCACCACGCCAGAGCCCTGCATTAACGCGGTAAGGGACAAAATACTGTGAGGGGTGCCCAGGTGCCCCACAGGCTCCGTTAACGGCCGAACATCTTTTTCACCCCTTCGACCATTCATTCCTCAGCACGGTTTTTCGCATCACACCTTGAATTGGGGTTACCCCGTTTGGTGGACTCTTACCACCGGAACAGGTCGTCCGTAGTTCTATTCTATACGCCGGAACTACACGGCCAAGCCCTCTTAGGTGGAAGACATCGTACTTCAACGATGAAGTACTTAGGAAGGCGCTCCGCCGTGAGCGTAACCTACTCGGCCTAAGTGGGGACGAACTGGTAGCGGTGCATGCGATGCGACCATGCCTAGAAAAGTCCACCCCAGGAATGGGAGACCACCGACGTACTGGTGGACTCAAGCTATTGCGAACCTGCGCCGCAGCGGATGCAGCGAGCACGTACCAAGCAGGAGCGTGAAGAACGACGGGCGGTGTTCACCGCTGCCAAAGTCACGCTGAAGTCCGAGATAAGGGCAAGCAAAAAGGCCTGCTTCGAGGGACTCTGTCAGAGGGCTAACGCGAACCCGTGGGGTGATGCCTACAGGATCGTTATGGCGAAGACAAGAGGTGCAATTGCTCCTACGGAGCAATCTCCACAGATGCTGGAGGGGATCATCGAGGGGCTTTTTCCGCGCCACAACCCTAGCCAATGGCCTCCTTTTGTAGGACAGCCGGGGATTGGGGCTGGCGATGAGGATAGAGTAACCGATGAGGAACTTGTAGGGATTTCAAAATCCCTAAGCATGGGGAAGGCACCAGGTCCGGACGGAGTTCCAAACCTGGCCCTCAAAGTCGCAATCTCGGAGGTTCCCGGTATGTTCAGATCTGCTATGCAGATATGCCTGGACGAGGGAGTATTTCCAGATGCGTGGAAGAGGCAGAGCCTGGTACTATTGCCAAAGGCGGGGAAACCACCCGGTGACCCGTCGGCGTATAGACCAATATGCTTGATTGACACGGTGGGGAAAGTGCTCGAGAAGATCATCCTCAACAGACTGTCGAGGTACACCGAGGGTGTAAATGGTCTCTCAGGCAACCAGTTCGGCTTCCGGAAAGGGAGGTCCACCGTAGACGCTATTTTGACGGTTAAGAAAACCGCTGAGATAGCACTCCAGCGTAAGAGAAGGGGGATTCGCTACTGCGCAGTAGTGACTCTGGATGTAAGGAACGCATTTAATAGTGCCAGTTGGGTGGCTATTGCTGATGCGCTCCTGCGTCTGGGGATACCCGAGTACCTGTACAAGATTCTCGGAAGTTACTTCCAGAATCGGGTATTAGTCTATGACACAGAGGTGGGTTGGAAGTGCTTTCACATAACCTCAGGAGTCCCGCAAGGTTCCATCCTGGGTCCGGTGTTATGGAATGTCATGTACGACGAGGTGTTGAGATTAAAATTCCCGGCGGGTGTGGTCATCGTTGGCTTTGCCGACGATATTACGCTGGAGGTCTACGGTGAATCGATCGAAGAAGTGGAATTGACTGCAGCCCACTCGATCGCAATTGTGGAGGAGTGGATGAGCTCCAGGAAACTGGAATTGGCTTACCACAAAACTGAGGCTGTTGTTGTCAACAACCGAAAGTCGGTGCAGCAAGCGGTGATCAGTGTAGGCGACTGCACAATCACTTCGAAGCGCTCCGTCAAACACTTGGGGGTGATGATCGACGACAAGCTTACCTTCGGTAGCCATGTCGATTATGCCTGCAAGAGAGCCTCGACAGCTATTGTGGCACTGTCCCGGATGATGTCCAATAGCTCTTCGGTGTACGCCAGTAAGCGTAAGCTTCTGGCCAGTGTCGCCTCGTCCATACTGAGGTATGGTGGCCCAGCTTGGGGCACGGCTTTGAGTACCGATAGCTACCGTAGCAAGCTAGAGAGTACTTATAGGCTAATGTGCCTGAGGGTTGCGAGCGCGTACCGTACCGTGTCACACGATGCACTCTGTGTCATCACCGGTATGATGCCTATTGGTATCCTTATCATGGAAGACATAGAATGCTTCGAAATGCGCGGCACAAGAGGCATACGCAGGACTGCCAGACTGGCCTCCATGGTCAAATGGCAGCGTGCGTGGGACAGTTCCACCAAGGGAGTGTGGACTCACAGGTTGATTCCGAGGTTAGATATCTGGGTCAATAGGCGCCATGGGGAACTAACATTCCACCTAACACAGGTCCTTTCGGGCCATGGATGCTTTAGACAGTATCTACACCGTTTCGGTCATGCGGGTTCTCCCGAATGTCCAGTTTGTGCAGGTTTAGAGGAAACGGCGGAACACGTTTTGTTCGTGTGCCCGCGTTTCCGCACAATGCGTGACCGCATGTTTGCCACATGCGGTCGGGACATGACTCCGGACAATTTGGTCTAGAGGATGTGTGCAGACGAGTTTGGCTGGAATGCCGTTTTATCGGCTATCACCCACATCGTCTCGGAACTCCAAAGGAGGTGGCGTGTGGACTCGAGGAGTGACTAGTGCAGACGCTAATCAACAGGTGGTCCAAGGGTTCGCAGTCGGCTACGTAGGTCATACCGGTGCCCTACGGTCGAAATCGACCCTTACAGCGATTAAGTGGCCGCGGGGAGAACATCCTGGTAGCGCTGCTGTCGTGGCGCCGGCCTACTGGGTGGATACGAGCCTCTGGTTGTTCGGGGCAGGTGGAGGCCCCTTCGTCAGCAATCCCAGCTGGTGCTAGCTGATAGGGCCTGAGCCTTCAGTAGGTCAAATTGCGAAGCCCGCAGTATCAGTTCTTGATACCTGCGGTGCAGCTGGGCGCGGGCTTAGTGGTCGACCCTGCCCGCTTTCAGCGGACAACGGGAGGTGAGGACCACCCGGGAAGCTGGCAATGCGCCAGCATGCTACTTTGGTGGACCCCCATAAGCGTGTCATCGATGTTCGTTGCTGCATGGCTACGCCGCTAACCTGGAGGATGCGATGTGCAATAGCCCCTCTCCGAAGCAATGCCTTCTTGGTGGTCCCGGAGAGACGAAGGGTTTGGCGGCAATGGAAATGGTTTAGTGGGTCGGGGGTGTAGTCCTGTTTACTGCTTGTACGTAGTAAATGGTCCCCAATCCCACACTCCCGGACCTCGGTCCGGAGTCTGTTGAGCAGATTATCCCCTCATTGCTTAGAAGGAAAAAAAAAAGACTATATGACCAGAACACTGTATCGTAAAATGTTGAAACTTAAAAGTGGATTTCATTCATTACGTACATTTTTGTTGTAAACACTGGACGACTCACAAGCATAACTGTGCTGGACTTTTCTATACCTTATATTGCGAATGCTTCCAGTTTTATATATAGCATAGCTGTTGTAAGTGATAAATATTCTCAGGTTTCGATGGAGATCGGAAGCTTTTTTCATAACTGTTGGTATGAGCGCTAGTTTTAAGTAGGAAAAGAACTTCCACGCATTTTAGGTTAGCCTTATCAGTTCAATTACAGTTCATTACTTCCTCACAGCATCGACAAGTATTCGCTCACTTATTCTACAAAACAACACCATACATACATCGCAGATCCAAATAATGTTGGTCGATAGAGCAAACAAGGCGGTTTCTGTGATACCAACACAGGTGGCATGGAACGATTTGGCGCAATGTCCTTCACATACCTTATATAGTTCACTGTCAACATTGATTTGAAGAGAGCATATCTCACAAAACTTTACTATTGGGATATTTAGCTTCAACGCACAATTTATTTGCGTTAGTTTTTCCAGCCGTCGATTGCTATGCAATTAACGTTTTACTCTGGATAAATAGCCCAGCGACTCATAAACGATCTACTTTAATATCGAGAATTTTATACAAACGGTTTTGCACTTTAATTCGATTTATACAGCACGAAAAGGATCACGCACGTAAGTAACAGACAAGAAGCAATGCCAGCTATTGTATACCTTTAGGTAAAATTGTATACTTTTAGGCGTTTAATGTAGTGTAGTCTGTAATTCACAACATCCAATTCTACAATTGACCGATTTATCAACAGGTTGTAAAGAAAATTGCATACCTTTAGGCGTTTAATTTAGTGTATTCTGTAATTCTTAACATTTAAATCTGAAACTGACCAATATATCAACAAGTTGTAAGATTTTTGAGACTTGATTCAGATTCAGTGACCCCAAATTCAGTGACAAGCATATCTCTTAATTTAAAGAAATCTATCACAGTAATTGATCAACTTCACCCCGGAATCAAAATCTCAACTTTTCAACACTAAATATTCAATCAGCACAGGTTTTAAAAATATTCGGACGATAATACATGTATCCTACTGGAAATTATAGAGCAGAATCACTCAAATGTGATAAACGTCACCCCAGTTTACGGTACTGACTTTCGGCCTGTTCGGTAATGTTGCAATATTAGTATCGAAATGAGTCTGACGGCTATAGTAGTACGGTAAAAAGTGAAAATGATTACTGAACTTAAGAAGTTTTCAGTCAAAAAGCTAAATGTTCAATATTTTCTATGATTAACAATTTATACCCAATATAAAGAAGTACCGAACAAGCGAACGTGAATAAGTGTGTAAATCGTTCGCGTGTGATGAAAATTAATTGAAATTTGTTTTTTCTCGGTAAAAGGCACGGTGTTCATTTTACCACCACTTCCCCTATGAAACTAAACAAATGCAGTATGTCAATGGGTCAATTCCAGGTTAAATTAATTCTAAAAATGTTAAATTTATTAAATTTAGTGTGCAGTACGGAATAGTGAGCTTGAAATACTTCGCTAAGCAGCAGACTCTGTCTCAGTAGGGTTTTAATGTCAGAATCTGATATTGTATGCCCATGTTTCTCACATGATATGTCGCTCATATCAGCTCTGAATCGTTGTTCTTTTCCATTAACGCCACTTGTACGAACATTGTTGATATCTAATTGTATCACATTCTGCGTTGTGTTTCTTATCAATGACCAATCAACCTGTCGGAAAACCACCAAATACGATGTTTTCCCCAAAAGTGCAAATTCACAGTTGCTGCACTTCTTCTTGAACGCAGTTCCTACGGAGACTAGGTTGAATTCGGTGGTCCTAAGTCTGTTCGATTTATCGATTGAAACAATTCCTTTCATCAATTGAAAGAGCACCCCTGGGCGCGTATCGGAATGACTCACATGGTGACCTCGATGCCTCAAAAGTATAAGATTCGCATCCGAGCAACCCGAAACCGACAGTGTCCCGCAGAAACCTTATCAGTGAAGTACCATGATGACCGCAACAAGAACTGTTCTGCTGACCCTGGCGCTATCAGCCTTCGTCGGTGCGTCCAGAATTACATCACTTTCTTCGTATGTTTCGATTGCAAAGCAGAACCCCACGGAAGACGAGTCTCCGGCCGACAACGGTGAATGGGAAACGGATAAACCGGGAAGCGGTACGGAATGGGATCCCAGGTGTCCTTCTGTGGGAAGCGGAGCGATATGCATGGATTGCAACAAGATTTCGGTATGCTTGCGAGGGAAGGTGCTCCCGGCTAGAGACTGTCCACGGGATGCTCCCTATTGTGTGAACTCCGATGGTTTCGGTGGACACTGCTCAGCAAAGCCGGACGAGGATCGAGAGGACTGCCGCAGTGACTTCCAGTGTTCATCGGAGGGATACTTTCCGGGTGAGTTGGGGCAGGTCGATGACGAATTGAGTTATCTAATGGGGATTTTGTTCCACAGATCCAAACAACTGCCACTACTACTACTTGTGCGACTTGGATCTGAAAGCTTTCAAATACGATTGCATGCCGGGGTACGTGTACGACATGGTCAGCCGAAGCTGCAAGAGACAGATCTTCTCGCAAGAGTGTAAGAAACTGGATTGCTCCAAAAGCAATGGGGTGTGGGTGTATTACGACAACAACAAGCAGTATTACGGTTACTGCTATCAGACGGAAGCTGGAGTGGAAGAAGTGGCACTGTTCAAATGCAGTGATGGATCCGAGTTCGACGGGCAAAAGTGTCAGTTCAAATGTAGGTCGGAAGGCAAATTCGCCGATAGTCAGGATCGTTCGAGGTACTTCGAGTGCTACTACGTTGGATTTGTGCTGCAGTCGCGGACGAAGGTTTGTGCCAAGGGAATGGTGTTCGACGGGAGTGCTCAAATCTGCAAACCGAGTCAAGGAATTCAGCATAAATGAATCTTACTGCAGTTATAGTTGTAATTAAAGGCATTTATTCACGTTTGTGGGTCAATGGTTTTTGTTTAATCACTACGCTTTGTTTGGTGGAAGGCTAAGTGAGAGCTCTAGTTCTAAGTTTGTGTCATGAAATTTTTCAGAAAATAAATATTTGATGAATATCTTACCTACAACAGCTACTTAAAGTAATTATATTTAGTTTATTTTGAAATAGAAGCTTATTTCAAATTTTGGGATCATCTTATTGCTATCTTAGTAGGAGAAAAAAAATCTATTGCAAAAATAGGAAACGATATCTTACAGTCACAATGGTCAAGCAAGCAGATTATAGCGGGAAGATGCACCCAGATCCTTAGAATAAAACTTAATACAAAAAGTTGTGTTCTGTAGAGTTGATTGTTTTCTTCATAGAAATGCAATAGCTAATCTACATACATGTAGGAATTATAGTATACATACTCTAGCAATGTTAGTTGACCATTCAATATCAAGCAACCTTGACAAAAAAGTTTCTGTAATTCGTTATTTGACCGATCTAGAGCATTTTTTATATATATCAGAGGCGTCGCGTCCGCATGTGCAACATGTGCACTGCACAGATGGCATCTCGTTCATCCTGACCGCCAACAATATGTATAACTTATCAATGACAATTTAATAATTCCTTCATCTAACAAAATAAAGCCCTTTACAAGTATCACTATTATCAATAGTTTGCTAAATAATTTACATTCATCAAAATAGTTGTCAAAATTTTGCTTTGAAAATTAAATGAAAATTTAATAGGCATTTTCGTGCGACGCACGATCTGAGAACTATTTTTTTGCTCGCGCACAGCGTGAAGCATACACGCTAAGCCTACTCAACGCAGCGCATGTGTTAAAAATACACAGAATGAGGCAAACAATGCAGGACTCTCTGGCTGAGTGAAAATTCTGTGTAAGTCGCACTCATGCTATGTGTAACTAGGGTTACATATTTCTCAGGAGCACATAAATGTACTGACGAGCCTCCAACCAAATCGTCTCTCAGCTCATCAGAATCCTAGTGTGCTGCGCTTGCTGGAGGCTCACGAAAATTCTAAAAGCGCGCGCTAGGTGATGTGCTCCCGGGGAGACTCGTCTCATGCGCTGTTCGGCGCTACGGCTCACCATCGGTATCCAAGTTGTGAAACAACTGCTTAGTAACGAAGAGCCTCTACAACTATTTTCGCTTCATTATACAGGTGTCTAGATGGTCTACATGATATGATTGAAGACTCGCGATCCAAGAGTTTCAATTTCGAACCCCATTGAAAACTTTTGTAATCACTTCAATTATTGCGCTGAATTTTAAACAGCACATGTGACGGAGCGCATGAGACCGCAGTGAGACACATTTCAAGAAAAATGAGGCGCACCAAAAAAGATCTCACAATGTACAGCGCTCCCGTGCGCTCGCAAGCAATGAGGCTCCTGCACCTAAGGCTACAGCATGTGCACAGTAACTCTATGTGTAACCGATGTGTTGGCCGTTGGCTGTGCGTGGATCGATGGAAATGGAACTGTCAGTCATCTCCCGCGCGGCAGCAAACAGTTGGCCGTTGGTAAGATGGGGAGTTTTCAGGGATTGTTTCCAGCGAAAAGCCGGAAGATGGTCGCAAATGAGAAAGTTTTTCCCCCATTTGCTTCCGCTTCGGCTATTCGAATGAAAAAATCTCTGAAAAACTTTAAAATCGGAATGTTTTTTCAATGTTTTCAGAAGCAAAACAAACATGGAAGCGAATTCCGCATTCCAAGCGTTCCTCCTCTGTGCACATTTCACTCATTCGGTTTGTTTACCACCGTTTGCACAAAACTGTGTACAGCCCCCTTTGCACAGAATCTGTGCTGCATGAAGAGAGGCCGATTTTGTGTACTCGGCACTCATTTCTGAGCGGATGAAGTTTAGCGTGAACGCTACTTGATTTGTGCAGACTAAATTCGCATTTATTTAGAATTCAATTTAACCATGGCACCATTTTGTAAAGTAAAAATTACTATATCATGGTTAAAAACTTGCAGCAGACCAGAATCGAACCGAGGATCTGGCGATTGTCAAGCGCGAACGCTAGCCGCTCGGCTATCGACGCGGTAGGATTGAGAGGGAACAAAACGCAAATAAAAAGCGTTCATGATAGCTCAATTGTGGTTGGAATAGTAAATTTAAAACACGTTCATGGTTCTCATGGCTGCAACGCTTGTTTCAGTGCACGCTTGTTCTACATGTAACGCAAGCGAGTATGGGGCTGTCCATTAATTACGTAAGGGTTTACGGGGGGAGGGGGTGGGGTGGCTTTCAGATTTCTTACGCGTCATACAATTTATTTTTTATTTTCATACAAAAAAACTTACCATGGGGGGAGGGGGGGTTTAAAAATCGCGAAAATTGTCTTACGTAATTAATGGATCGCCCCTATGTTACACGATGCGAACTGTTTTGGTTCAATTCTATGTAAAGATATTGTGAATTTCGCACCTTATCGAACGCGACGATTTGTAATCGTCGCCGGCGGAACCGTCGCCAAAATCGTCGCAAGCCAACCGGCCGCTTCGAATTTGACGTTTCATCAGTCCTACCAACATAACGGAAAATCACCTCCTTTGATTTGTTTGCTAGCGACGATTTTATCGGTCTGTTTAAAAGTTGGCGGCGCGTTTTGTTGTCCATGAAACAGACAATATACATGACCATGGTGACCATAGATAGTCAAGTTTTAAATTGTAAGATTAGTTTGAAACCAGTGCTGTTGAAATTGTCACTATTTCTTCAGAATTCATCATTGAATGATGACTGATATTGGGTTATTTTGCGATGACAAATTTACCGGTTTTTATTGACTGCTTAACAAAAAACTTGCGACTACTGACGCGCCCCTTTTATTCATATAACGGTGGGCTTAGAACTAAGTTGGAGGTGATGATTTCGCATTTTCGAAGAAAACATCACCTCCAAACACTAGCGATTTTGCGGTGGGATGTTGACTTTTGATCACGAATAAATGGATCATTGAAGGTAACTCTTTCGGTACTCACCGCATCAAAATAGCGGCGCTACCGTATATGGAATTTAACATTGTGACAGCATCGCTGTTATGTCAAACACACAAGACTACGGTGGCGCTATCTGTGCTTTTCATAGCAGCCGTTTTAGTTATTTTAATGATCCATTGATCGAAAACGCACTTTTTTCTTGTTTTGAACGATATTATTACGCTCGACATCTTATTTTTGATATTCTGCTCATTTAAAGTTCAAATTTCAGGCTCAATGACAACTCATCCCGACAGCTCGTCCTGTAGTAAAATTTGCCAAGGGGGATTAACAGTTTCAGGGCACGGAAATTGTTGAAACAGGATTCTAGTTCAATTTTTAACGAAGATTTAGAATATATAAATTGGATACCCATATACAACTCTATTGATAAATTCAACTAAAGAGCTTGATTACTAAAAAAAATATAAAATATTGAATTCTATTGAAAAGCTGAGAAAAACACATATTCGAGAATGGTGATTACGCTGAAAACATAGCATGTCCGTGGAGCATACATATTGCAAAAAAAAGATAAAGTTAAGTAAGCAGTGCACAGGTGGATAATTAGGTCACGCGACGCCTCTGATATGTATACATTAGAGTGATGCAAATTTTAAAATTTCAGCTCCCCTATGCTTAAACGATTTCAATTATGGTAAATAGCATCCTCCCAAAGTTTGAAGTGATTCTGAAGAAATTTGACTGTGCACACTCTATTTGAAGTTTATATGGAGATTACTATGGAAAACGCCAATCTTTTGTGTTCAGCACTCTATCTCTTCGACATAATATTTTATGGGAAAGTGAACAAATTCTTCTAATGTGAAATCTTATCAGCTACAATTTTTCCTAAAATCACTTTTTGACGTCAGGATAAATTGTTATTCATCATCATAAAGTTGGTTTGCATGTAGCATGCTTCACCAACTGTTCGGCAGGCAACAGTGGTGCTCCTGGCGGGAAGAATAGATCAAAGTAATCCAGGCTACTATGTTCTACAGCAAAAAAGCAGTGTTGCTCTGAATGTAATTGAATGATCATTTCAGCATGATATACACTTTGTTATCAATAATAACAAATTATCTTTACGTCCCATCAAAATGTGGTCTTCGGCAAAGTTGTAGCTGGGAAGTTTTCACATGAGATGAGTGTGTTCACTTTTCGATAGATTATTTTATGACGAGCAGTTAGAGGACTGAACACAAAACGTTTGCTTTTTCCATAGTAATTTCCATATAAACATCAAATAGCGTGTGCACAACCAAATTTCTTCTGAATCCTTTCAAATTTTAGGAGGATCATTTCCATCATAATTGACATCATTTAAGCATAGGGGAGCAAAAACTTCAAAATTTGCATCAGTCTAATATACATGGTGGTCTGTAGAAAACTGATTTTCTGAATACAGCGTTTTAAATTCTATACTGCCGTGAATCGCAAGTCAGTCCCATCTGCATTTTTGTCAAAATTGAGTTGAGTCAGTTTTCAACATATCTTCCGATGCCCTTTCAGCTACACTAATAATACAATATAATTTGTTTGGAAAAATAAAGAAAAAACAGCAAGTCAAATTGTCCCACAATGAAAAGTAACCGCATATCAGTCACACCACTGAATTCCGTGTACCACATGAATCGCAAGTCAGTCCCATCTGCGTTTTGGTCGAAATTGAGTTGAGTTCAGTTTTCAACATATTTTCCAATGCTCTTTCAGCTGCCCAAACGAGATAATAAGATTTGTTCGTAAAAAGTAGGATAAAACAGCAAGTCAAATTGTCCCATTAAAAGCATATCAGTCCCACTATAGATTTCCGCACCGTGCAGCACAAAGGTTTTGATCATCTTTATATTTTTCTCAGAAAGATATCGTAATGAAAAGCAAATTGTGAAAATTTCTTTAAGACTTGAACATGTTCCAATCCTCTGCCATTTTTGGAATTTTCGTATGGTAAATGAGTTTGAAAACTTCACAGTCCATTTTCTCAATGCCTACTTTTCACAGATGGGACAGACTTGCGATTCTCGGCAGTTTATAACATTGGAAAAACGCGTTATTTAGAGTGAAAGTAATCTATATCTTTATCCATCCATATATATTTTCGATGCATGAACGGTGCTTTCCTACCTCATATTCATGAGTTTATAAAAAATAAGATTTTTGCAAAACTAGAGTACACAAATTTGAATAATGAATGCAAAACTTCCTTAGGAGACCTTTACGCGAAACACATCTGAGGGAAATCATGGTATAATCATTAGATATTTGTGAAGGAATTCATTAAATCATTAATTAAAAAAATTCTGATAGCATCCCTGGCAGAGTTTATGAAGATATTCCAGAAGAAATTACCAGAAATAGTGAAGCATTCTGTGGGAGCTGAGGAAAAAATATCATTTAGAACTAGTGGAATTGTTGAAAAATCTTTTTGGAATGTCCTCAATGCTCATGAACGTGAATACTGTGTCGGGCTGAATAACCAAGTTATCCGACTGGTTTAAAAAAAAACATTATTTTCAACAAAAAATCTAAGTCATAAAAAATAAAAATATATAAAAACGTGCTGAAACAGACAAAAATGTTCTGAAAAGCCATTATTATATTTTTTGTCGAACTTTGTTATACAAACATCTTTGTAGAAGACAGTAAATGTAGGGTTCGAAAACTGTTTCCGTCATTAGGGCGGTTCAAAATTTAAAAATGTTTGAAAACACCAATCTCCCATATGCTCTTTACCATCCTTATCATGAAAATAGTGTTTTGTGAAATTTACAGCTTTCTATATGGTGATTTAAAGGTGGCCCAAAGACGTATAGGGTGAAACTCTTCATCCTATATTGAAAACACATGCTTCAAACCTTAATGAAGGATGTTGCTGAAGAAACGAATCCCTTTTGAGCTAATTTTGTTTGGGATTTGTGTATATGTTTGTAGGGCTATAATCCCATATTAAGCTAAATAATAGCAAACAAACTCATTAATATCTCTTCTGCCATCCGTCTGATTGAATTTCTCTCTTCAGCCAAGTGGTTTGAAGAATAAGTTTTTACTATGGGATAATAAGTTTGTTCTTACATTACAGTACTATCTCAAAATTTTCCCATAGTAATTTCCATATAAACCTACCGCAAGGACGCCATTCACCGCTCATGCTCCATTCACCGCTCATTGAATTATTTTGAAAAATCTAAATAAATTTTCGCAATAAAAGTCATCAACATGTATTAGTATACCAGAATGGATTGTATCAGAATGAAATTCATATGATTTAATATCATATACTATTTATAAAAAATAATTTTAAGCTGTTTAAGGCGGTAAACATGAGTTGAACAATGATTTTATTATGGCAGGTCGAAAAATGCTTCTTAGCTGCCACGCTTTAATATGTTGTTGTACTATAGTACAAAGATAACAACCAGCTAATGAAAGTAAATTGATTCCAACTAGTTGTGTAGGGGGGCTGGGGGCAAGAAGGACACCTTAAGATATATAGGTTCAAATCATGGTTGATTATCACAATTTTTGAAGATTATTCCAGTGTAGGGGCAAGCTCAGCTCTTGTTCTAAATGATGTTATCGATAGATTTCAAAAATATAAGAAACACATGATGATTTGAGATTTTTGAACATGTCCCTTCTTATGAGGTTTTTAAACGAGGCACGGGGCAAGAGTGCCACTCGTATGGGGCAAGAAGACCACCAGAGCAAAATTCCACAAATTTTGTATATTATTATTTCCCCGCCTAAAGAATAAATTGTAGAGTAAGTAAAGATAAAAACTAAGGGATAAAAGTTGACTTATAGTTAAAAAGTAATTATACGAAATTAATTTAATTTTCATCTTATTTGACTGTAACAATAATAGTAAAAATTTCCAGAAACCATTTTGAATGTCCAAGAGGGTTTATTTTGATTTTATTTAGTAGGAAACATTGATTGAATGCAATATTAAACAAGAAAAATAAAAGTTCATTTGATTTTATATGAGAAAATTGCGGTGTCCCTCTTGCCCCATAAAACATACTGTTATTATATATGTAAAATTTAATGTCAAAAGGACTTTTTCGAAAAAAATTCCTCACAGCTATATTAAATAATTGAAAATCATCAATACTGTGCGGAAAAATCAATATGTTTTGTATTCATTGGGAGTCAAACCTTGTTTTCCAGTCTTACATTCTTATAATATTTCGCATATTTTGCGTTGGTGAGTTAAAGACATTTTTCTATTTTTTTGTACTAAACATTTTTAACTGTAATATTTACACAACCCTCAATTAGTACTCAATTTATACTTATCCTGCGTTAAACATCAAAAAATTGATTTGAACTACGTGAAATTTGAGGTGGCACTCTTGCCCCGGGTGTCCTTCTTGCCCCATGTCCCCCTATATAGAGCCTCACACTTAGGATGAGCGGTGAATGGCACCCTACACATGTATCATTGGCATAAATGTTATTCGGTACCTTTATACGTTGTTTAATGTGCTGAAATGCTGTTAAATGAGCGGTGAATGGCGTCCTTACGGTACATTGTCTTTGGGGCAGCTTTTAATCACCACCTAGAAAGCTGAAAATTTCACAGAACACTACTATTATCGTAAGGATGGTAAGGAACATATGGGAGATTGGATTCTCAAACATTTTTAAATTTTGAACCGCCCTATTCCGTCATTTACATTCTGCATAAGGCTCTAAATGCATCTTTGCCCGTATAGCTGCTTTTTGGACCATACTGAACTATTAAACTACTATAACTTCAAGAAAACCATTAAAAGATCTACTTTTGTAATATCAAATCATATCCCTCCAAACTCATCATGACCAATACTTGTTGCTGTACGCCTGCTGCATCTGGTGATATTCCATTGGACCGGAAGTAGCCGAACTGGGACAACTGGGTCCCAAATTGGCGCCGTAGCTCTGCCCAGGATGTGGCGGGTAGCTTTGACTCCACGACGATTCTTGTGGTGCAATACTGGATGCCGCTGCGGCCGCTACCGAGCTCAATTTGGTTGCATAGCTATCGCCAAGTGCTGCCGAAGAAACCCCATGGGATGCCGTTGGACTCAGCTTAACCGACGCAGACGAGTTTTCGTGGGCCGGTTTGATGTACTCTTCGTTCATCATCTTGGTGTACTCGGGTGGGATGAAATCTGAAACGGTCAAATGAGTTACCTACTTAGTATCGTATGCCACAGCTATCGAGTACAAACATACCTTGACTGTTCTGATGAAAACCCATTGCGTTCGGCCCGAAGTTTTGACCGCCGAAATGCCCATGCTGGAAGCCGGACGAAAAAGAAGCTGGATTTTGGCTGACAAAATCATAGTTAGCAGCGGCTGCCATCTGGTAGGATTCCTGCGACGCCACACCCGGATGATATTGCGTCATCGGAAGTGATCCAAGCGACCCCAGCGGAGTGGACATCTGTGAGCCGGCATGTTTCCTCAGTCGAGCACGCCGGTTGCTGAACCACACCTGAATGCGAGCTTCCGTTAGGTTGGTGGACGATGCCAGCTCCTCCCGCGTATACACATCTGGATACTGAGTTCGCTGAAATGCTTTTTCGAGCGCTTCCAGCTGTTCGCCGGTAAAGGTCGTTCGGGATCTGCGCTGTTTACGCTTCAGCAGGATGCCCGGTTCAGATTCGGTGTCACTCGTGTCCGATCCGCGACCTACAACGACGGAAAAGAACGGTAGAGATGTCATAAAATTGAAGTCGTCAGTATGTGGGAATGCCATGTGCAGCAATTGATTTTGATTTGGCATGAAATTGGTTTCGGGTTGCTGTAGCGGAGGCACCTAATAGATCAAAACCTAATTATACGCTTGATTTGAGTGAAACGGACCGGAAATGTTGATCGTGTGAATGATTCAGTTTATGAGGAGAAGATAGTGAAAGTGAGTATTTTTGAAGTTCATGCCATCGTAAGTGTACTAAGGTTGGTAAAAACGTGTTTGACAACATAGGTACCGAGATCCAAAGAGTAGGTACAACGTTTATGGAGAAACAAAATATTTGCTTAACCATTTATTATTATTGATTAAAAAGAATAAGTAATAACGCCGTTATAAGACTGGAAAACTTGGTTGGCGCCTTGCGATATGCAATCTACCCACACAAAACTTACATTCAACATGTAATGGTAACTTGATAGGGAACTTGCACGCCTTTTCAGATAAGATTTGATCGTGTTTTTTTCTGATCTTATTGGATTTTTTATCCGGGGTTTTCACGACCAAATTGTCTGAATATTTACAATAAGAAGTGCATCAATACAACGCATATTGTGGCCAAATATGAGCTCTGTAGCTTTTAAAAAACCCCATTGCCGAAGAGAATCTTTATTAGAATCCACTGATCAGAATCTTAGTGTCCTTTAACCACCACGTGGTATTCTTTTTCAAATTTTCAGTAGTCGCCCTCCCCAACTTAGACTAGTCCATTCCAGGGTTGTTAATCTATAAGTTAACGTTATCGCCGATAAAGTTAACGTCTATTTATCATGATAATAAATCATCGAGTTGTTTAGTGGAATTCCTATAAAAAACGAATTAGGTACCAGATTCTCGCTCCAGTCCACTTTTTGGATTTCATTTAGGTCCCATAACAACTATGAAAAATTTCAGCTCAATCGGTGAAACTATATTTACGCACCCGCCGTTCAAAGTTTGTATGGGATTTACCATGGGAAAACTTACTTTTGCAAAGAAAAATCGCCAGAGGTCGCTCATTGACCTCTTTAAAAATACTGAACATAGATCTCGATAGGTATTTCTACGATGAACAACATTGTCGAAGACCGCAAAGCAATCCGATGCTAAGTTATTAAACAAATACTATTCGGAAATTTTGCCCGATTTTGTTATTATTGTTATTCCATTACTTGTTAATCTACGTCGACTTGCATGGTTTTCATTAAATAACTTGTTTCACAAGTGTCGGATTGTTTCGCGGTCTTCGGCAATATTCTTCATCGTAGAAATACCTATCGTGGTCTGTAATTAGAATTTTTATAGAGCTCAAAGGGCGACCTCTGGCGATTTTTCTTTGCAAAAGTAAGTTTTCCCATAGTAAATCCCATACAAACTTTGATCGGCTGGCGCGTAAATATAGTTTCACCGATCGAGCTGGAATTTTGCACAGTTGTTATGGGACCTAAATGCAATCCTGACTGAAGCGAGAATCTAAATTTTGTCCCACACTAGTGAACACCCAATGCAATGCCAATTGAGTTTTCAATCGAATTGGTTTATTACTCATAATTCAGTCAATAATAATTAGATTTCTTAGAGTAGAGCAGCCTATTTCTGGTTATTGGCATGCTTTTATTGCAGAAAATTATTAAATGATCATAATAACACGATGTAGGTTAACCCGAACCCAAACCCGACCCGTAACCGACTTATTTTATGTCTGCAAACCCGGACCCGACCCGAACCCGAGATAATAATTGAAAAGCAAACCCGGACCCGACCCGAACCCGAAAAATTTTCGCTGTCCAAACCCGAACCCGACCCGAAACCCGAAAAAAATTGTAATAAAAACCCAAATAAAACCCGAGTTTAAAAAGATGATAAATTCATTGTTTCTGATACATAGTTGATCATGTTGTTACTCTGTTCACAATCCTCACCAAACCCGACACAAACCCGACTAAACCCGACTTTTTTCAAACCCGAACCCGACCCATACCCGATAATTGTATAGTCTCCAAACCCGACCCGAAACCGAAAAATTTAAAATTTTCGAACCCGTACCCGACCATCTCTAATACTTATCATAAATGGGTAACACGAGCACATAAAACCAATATTTTTCGAATTATGAATCTAGTGGCTTAAATGTCCGGTACTGAGGGATCTCCCCCTATATTTTTCGTGTCTCCTGATCCCAGAAAACCAAATTCTGATAAAATTTATACCGCGTGGTATTCTTTACGTGGCGATTAGAGTATCAGATGGTTTTTGTCTTATCTGAATCCTCGAACTTTTCATCCATATTGCTTTGAAGTTGCAAATTGTTGCAAGTTACCCCGTTTGACGGTATTAAATTCTGTTTTTAATTTACTCCTTTATCGTTTTCTTGAGCGGAAGAGCATACTTACCTTAAAGTTATGTATGCTGTTTCGCTCGAGGAAAGTAAGAAAAAATCTTGACTGAATGGGTCTAGAAATTTCCTACAGAGCGCCTTATTTGAAATGAAATTCCTTCTCAACTGTGTACTGCGATCAGAGAAATTTGATTTCTCGACACTTGTTGTAGTCGTTCCTGAAGATGATATATAATGCAATGCAATGAGCAATTCTCGCTGAAACCAGGCCGCCATCGGCACCCATCGTCATAACTCCAATTTTATGTCACTGATCGCTAGTTTTCGATAAAACTTAAGGGTGGTCCTTTCGGTTTTCTCAAATTGGTGGACCCCTCGTACGCCAGCTAGCTAAACAGTTTGCGAAAAAGCCCATTTTTTGATAAATCATAGTTAATTCTTCACGTGATATGTCTCATATTACCCTTGGAACACATAGCAAATTAAGTGACATTGTTAAGAGAAGGGATGTAGCTTTCATTTAAAATTAAAAAAAAAGTTGGCGGCCATTTTGATCCGTGATCCAAAGTATTTTTTCATATTCAAAATAATTACTAAATAGGCTAAAAATTAGGGCGATACGTAATTTTTTTTAAGATTTTCAAACTTTCGTACTTTTTTGAGAAGGAATGCATATTTCAAGGATGTGTTATTCTACGCAAACATTAGTCTCCATAATAGCTTCCTTTTCTACTAATACACCATCTTGATTGGACCATGATTTCTCAATGTTTCGACTTTGTCCGGTATTGGGTGCTGTCCGGTACTGGGGGATCTCCCCCTATGGCGAGTGCAATCAACGCAGACATCATTTTTTGTACTACAAAGATACAAGTTTTTTGAGTGATAAAATCTGGCGACCATCTTGGATTTTGACGCCATCTTGATTTTAAGTAGTAGAATGAATTTTTCACCTTGATAGCACTCAGCATGTCGAATTTAGAGGCTACCAATAAAACCAAGGTTACGTATACTCTTCTTATTATTATTCTTAATTTTCCTGACGTTACGTACCTACCGGTACTTAGCCTGATACTCAGCTTTATTAGTTATAATTACAGGTTAAATAAATAGGATTTATTTTTAATAATGCTATTTTTAAAAGTATATTTCTTCAACATATCTTTGAACTCAGTACTCATGAATAAATGAATTTAATGAATAAACCCGTCCAAAACACTGATTGAAATAAACAAAAATGTTTTACCATATGCATTTTTGTCATTGAATGAAGTTTATAAATTGCGCGTTGGGACATTAGTAAGTTATGTGGTAATATCTGTAGTTTTACCGTAAAACATTGCCAAAAAAGCATTAATTAAGAATGGAAACCTTATATTTTGAGGCGAAAAAAAATCTTTGATTTTCTAAACCATAAAGTATTGTTTTTACTACCGCTCAACATGAATGTGAAAAATAGCGAAATTGAAAGATGAGAAGCAAGTTATGTTCTTATCTGGACGTAATGCCGAAACGCAGGTATATCATTTTGAAGTTGGAAAATCTGGCGGCCATCTTGGATTTCGACGCCATCTAAGTTTTTAGCAGTTGAATATTTTTTTTACCATCTCAGCGCTCACCATTTTAAATTATAAGGCCTCCTTTAAAAAACAATCAGAATCTTTATTTCTTATCTTATCTCAGCTGTTTAACTGATTGTTCATTTCTATCAATTGTTTTAGACCAAATAAATGAAAGAATTAATGCTATTTTTCAACACTAAGATATCCAGAACAATAATTCAGGTAGCAAATAAGCGTTAAAAATCCTACTTGATAATTTGTTTTTTAAGCTAGTTACGCTGAGGGGTTGGCTTTGTTCCAGTAGGGACGTAACGTCAGAAAATAGAAGAACAAGAAGAGTAAGTGTAACTTAAGGTGATTATAGAACGAAGCCACACCTCAAATTTTCAAGAGCACAAGACTTGAGAACCAAACAGCGCACCGCGTTGAAAATTTATCCCATTGGTCACCACCAGCAAGCAAGTAATTTGATTGATTTTCAACGCGAACTGTTGTCAGATTCTCCAGTCTTGTGCACTTGAAAATTCAAAGTTTGGCTTTGTTTTATAATCACCTTAAAATCAAGATGGTGTCAAAATCCAAGATGGCCGCCAAATTTTTTCACTCAAAATAATACTCCTATTCTTCATCTGACTCGAATAATACACCAACGATTGAAAACTTGTATCTATGTAGTACAAAGAATGATGTTTGCATTGGTGAAAAAACGACTTTTCTAACAAAATCCAAGATGGCGGTCAAATTTTTTTCTAGCCGCCAATTTTTTTCTAGCTTCAAATGAACGCTATATCCTTTCTCTATACGATGCCACTAAGTCTGCTATGTGTTCTAAGGGAAATATGAGACATATCACGTGAAGAATCACCTATGATTTATCAAAAAATGGGCTTTTTCGCAAACTGGCTGGCGTGCGAGGGGTCCACCAATTTGAGAAAACCGAAAGGACCACCCTTAAGTTTTATCGAAAACTAGCAATCAGTGACATAAAATTGGAGTTATGATGATGGGTGCTAAGGATATGCGATATGGATTTTTTCCATGTCGATACGAAACGAAACGATACGCGGAATATCTTGCGCTGATAATGACGAAACGAAACGAAATTTAAAAATGTTTCGTGTAACTCGATACGAAATCAAATATCTCACGGAATTTTTCGAAACGAAACGAAATTTTTGAGTTTGTTTCGCGGAATACACTTTTAAGTTTTTTTTCTTGTCAAAAGCTGGAAATTTGACAAAATGCTTAAAAAACGTATTTTTAAATCCTCTACCATATGGAAACCTTAGTGTTGCTCAGCGGAATCCTTAGATGTTTTGGTAAGACTCTTGTTTGTTTGAAATCTTCTTAATAACATTATAAGGTTTCATTTCAACATATCTGACATTCACACAAGGGAATGAGTGGGTTAAATGTTACAACTAAGAAGTGGATCGAAAAGCAGTTACAAACATTTAAAACAATCTCAAAAATATTGAGTTAAGCCCAAAATTAATTTAATTTTTAGAAATGCCTTACCATTTTTTTAATCATGTGGATGTGATGTTATGCCAATATATACCATAAAACATGGAATAATGATTTTCATTTTTTTTTTCTTGCTGTACTGTATGCTATGTGGCTTGAATGAATATGATTGGGGACATAAGTCGATAAGTGATCATGAAAACACTAAACTGAGAAGTAGACTCTGTTCCAGTTGGAACATAACGCCAGAAAGAAGAAGAAAAATAAGTAGAACAAATAAATCACTGGTATATTTGCTTTAGTCTTTACTGGAGTATTGAATTAAATTACATTTTAAAGAATCCATCAACACATACCTAAGAAATCAATCAAGATGAATTTAAAAGAACTGCAACGATTTTTCGTCGTCGTCGCGGAAAAAATCGCGTTGATTTGGGAGAGCCTTAAAGGCGTCGCGATTTCGTTGTTGTGTCGCTGCAAGCACTCTTCTATGGAACTATCTTGACTGACACGACGTGAATCGCTGCGAAATCGCGTCGCTGTGGCTTAGACGTGCTCATCAAACAGTGCATGCAGCGAAATATCAGCGATATCGCGGTGATTGTTTGTCGCTGTCGCCGTAAAAAGTCGCTTAGATCTGGGGGAGCCTTTACTCATGTGGCGCGAATAATTGATGCGTGCTATTAGTTTTCTCTTCTATTCTCCCGCTGTTCTTATGCAGAGTTAAAAGTCACGTCACTGCGGGAAAGCAAGAGAGAACTAAACTAATAACTCAATAATCTGCACCACCTGAGCAAATCCAGAACATCAGGGACTCACGCTCCGCAGCTTTTTTTTTACATTTGTTTATAAACAATTTTTGAGATATATTAACGGATTTGCTCAAAAGGACACGCGATGTTCCCCGGAGGAAACGAACAACCGTGGTTTTGCTTTCTTCATTCTTATGGAAGATAACATTGCGGTAGTTCATCAAACGCAGTTGTTCCTTTCCTGGGCTATTCGCCTGCAAGCAGTGCAGTTTATCATATCCTGCGGACCAGTCAATACTACAGTCACCCCACAGTTATGAATAGCACACAGATATGGATCAAAGTTGGATTAAACGGAGAATATCTCATCAAATAGAGTTGCAATTACGCAGAACCCATTTTACCTACGCGAACCATAAATCTATACAGCATCTTAATCAACAAAAACATGCTTAAACACATTTGTTCCGTTCGTAGGAAATAAAATGTCATACATATGCCTAGAAGCGTTGATTCATATCTGTGGGGCATTGAAACCCATACCACAGTTATGCATCTAAGATAAGGGCTTATTCACAAATTTCATAACACTGAAGGGGGTGGGTGGGTGTTTTCACGATGTTACGGCTCATACAAAATTTGTAGAATATTCATACAAAAAGCTTTACGAAGGGGTGGGTGGGTGTCAAAAATGGTCATTTTCAGCGTTATGAAATAAATGAGCCCTAAGACGATTCCTAAAGAAACGCCAAAACGTATGCTTTCACTAGCACACCATTCGTTTGCCTCGCAGATAAATTGCTGTTATAGTGTTCTGATCCATGATATGAGTCGATTTGATCCATAATACGGACCCATTTTTGACTGTAGCTAAAACTAGAAACGAGCGCTTTGCCTTTTTTTGTTCGAAATTAAACTCGAATTTCGCGAAATTCCGTTTTATTCCGTTTGTTTTCAATTTTCCGTGGAAATATTTTAACAATTTGGCGAAACGAAACGAAATAGCAAAATAAAAATTTCGCCTGTATGAGTTCCGTGGAATTCCGCGGAATTTCGTTTCGAAGCGTGTTTGACGGAATCATTCGGTATTTCGCATACCCTTAATGGGTGCCGATGGCGGCCTGGTTTCAGCGAGAATTGCTCAATGTTCATGAGGAATATATCTTATGACTTTGATAACAATAACGACTTAAGTAGATGGAAAAACCGAATTTAGTACTAGGGAAAGTGTACCAGTTATGGCCATAGTGGTTCCCTATTTCACCATATATGAAATTTCGATGACTTTCACATTTTTAATCGTTTTGAATGTTTTAACATCAAGATATATCCTATATCTTACTGCTAAAACACACAAAAAACTTTTCAACATGTGGAGACATTCAAGTTATCACGTATGGTGAAATAGGGAACCACTATGGCCATAACTGGTACACCTACCCTGTACCATTTAATTCCACTAACGTTTGTATCCTTTGTCAGATACGCGTATTCCAACCTCAACTGTAAGGCCGTCTTCAGTATCGTGTACTAGACTCGACTCGTCTTACAGTTGAGGTCAAAATACGCGTATCTGTCAAAGGATACAAACTCTAGTGGAATTAAATGGTGTAGTACTAAATTCGTTTTTTCATCTTCTTATAGGTATTCCACTGAAGCTGAAGCTCTAAGATTTATTATCAACTAGTGGTCCCGGCAAACTTCGTTTTGCCATGAAGTAGGCTGTTGGAAAACGTCAAGAAATCGCCCATACAAGTTAAACCTTAGTCTTCTCCCGTTTTCCGATAAATCCGGCGACTTTCCTGAACATTTTCTTCGCACGAACACGTCGCATCCCTTGAGGAGTGCAACAGTGAAAATCTTGCGGCAATCCGTTGGACCGTTCTCAAGCCATTTCGTGACATACAAACACCACTCCATTTTTATTTATATAGATAGATAGATAGATAGATAATGATTTATCCACCGTTGAACTAAATTCACTTGGTCCAAGAGTTTTGACCTGAACAATGCTCCCACATTTAAAAACTTTCTCAATGGTCGAAATTTTTGGACGCAGTAAATTCATTTTAAAATATTTTCCTTGTGCTAGAATATTGTCGTAAGTGACTTAACCGATTTCTTTCCATTGATCTTCTCTGCAGTGAAAAAGTTGACAAGATGTAAGCTCGATGACATTTTTCTAGAGCAAAACGCCAGATGAATTTTAGAGGCTAACTTGTTCTGAACATTCTAGTTGTTGATATATTCTCTTGGTAGTTGGAATATGCTCTAATTCAACGATTTAGTTCAATTGGAACTCAATATCTTCTAGAAATGAACTTTTGTGTTCAGTAAGAAGCAGCAAGAAGAAAGTGTGGTAGCTGAAGCTCAAGGTAGCATGAAGCGGAACGATATGCGGAGATTTTATACAACGGTCAGTGACAAGCGGCACACCCTCCTCTCCCCATGGTAAGATTTTTGTATGAAAATTAGAATTAATTTGCATGACTCGTACGAAATCCCAAACCTCACCTCCCCCCATAACCCCTTATGTAATTAATGGACGGTCCCTAGCGCGAAACAGGATGAACATTTATGATGGCGATCAAGTTGTTGACCTACCGACCATAAGCGATATTTAAAAGGCTATCAGCGAGCTGAAGAATTGCATGGTTGCTTTACCGAGTACTTCTGAAGGTATGGGAGGGCGAAGAAATGCCCATCGACTAGTTGGAAGGTCTCATACACCCAATCTTCAAGAAAGGGCGCAAAAGGTACGTATGGATACATATATTTTTATGTTCGATAATCCAATCCGCATGGTATTAATTGATGGATGGATAAATTATGGGTGAAATTATGGAAAAAATCCACGTGTTTGGCTGGAATTCGAACCCAGGACTCTTGTATGCTAGACGAGCGCTTTACCAACTATGCTACCGAGCCATTTGATGATCCAATAATTTAGAAGGTTGGAAGTTTCAAATTCAAATCCCCACATAGAACAATCCAAAGTTTTCTAATACATTCATTACCGTACAATTCAATCCGAATGATTTTTAATTTAATTAACTCTCAACATGTTGGAAAGATGCATAAATTATGGATGAAATTATGAAAAGAATTCATTACGCGTAGTAAAGATGCATAAATTATAGGTAGTTTAGTTGGTAAAGCGCTCGTTTAGCATAAAAGATTTCTGGGTTCAAATCCCAGCCGAACACGTAGATATTTTTCATAATTTAACCCATAATTTATCCATCTTTACCACGCGTAATGAATGAAATAATTTAAAAGGTGCGTTTTTCTTCCAATCTTATAGTATCGTTTGACATATGGACGATTGGTATACGGCCATCCGGTATATGTACGTTTGACCAAATGAACGTTTTGCACAAATAACTTTTTTTATGAACAATTCGAAAAATACACCTGTTATTTTTTTTAATGGAAAATTCTGATTGAAAAACTTGCAATGCATAATTCGTTAGTGTAACTCAAAAGAACAGCCTTTTTTATCCGTGGGCAGTCTGTGGAATATTGGAAAGGTCATGCTAAATATTACTCTATTTCTGTTTATTCCGAAGGGTAAGCACAAACATAAACAGACTGACTGGCTAGGGGTCACCGAAAGGGTGGAAATTGCGCCAAAGGGCCACACCGAATGGGTGCGGGTGCTGTTTTACTCTGGGTTGGATCAAGTACTTTCGAATTGCACTCCGTGGTCTCTTGTCGTTGTCGTCAGTAGAGCCAGACGTCAGACGAAAACTACAACAAGAACAACAACGACAACGATGATGACGCGAATAAGTTGCAAGCGTGTCATATTTGAGTGCTGATCTTTGCGGTTCGAAAATGACTTAATTTAGTCCGGTTGCTTGACACTTGTGTGCAACCACCACCGGCCTTGGGGGCTGTCCATAAACCATGTGGTCATTTTTATGGATTTCCGGGGATCTGGTTCCCCCTCGTGGTCTTTTGACCACACCAAATTTTTGAAATTTGCGTGAACCATGATCTTTAAGCCACACCCCTTCTACTCCCATTATATGGTGACCACGTGGTTTATGGACGACCCATTACAGCCGATGTAGGGGGATATGTGCTGCTTGGAGGGATCAATGTGGTTTCTGCACTATAGGCGAATAATTTATGGTGATGATGGGAGGCAGGAGAATGTAGGTACCTACAGTGTGCAGATGATCTCATGATGGATTTAGTGGCGACAGTCAGTGGGATATGAAGGCTTTATACACGTATGGTGGCAGCCTGTTGTGGATGCATACATGAGCAAGTAAAGGGTAAATCTCGTGCGACGTCAATCATCGTTGCTGTCAGCGAGTGGTTGGTTAGTTAGTTGGGTGACTGAGGTTGAGGTTTTTTTTTTGCTGGATTGATGGCGCTAACTCACTGGACGTCATTTTGCCGATTATCTGATTGAGTTGTGGGTGGACTTGTTGGTGGAAGTTTTTATTTTTTGCATTTATGTTCTACGAGCTTCCAGTTGGTTATGTTCAGTAATTAGGTAGCCAAAAATAGACAAAAAATCATGGTGTTTGAATCGGCTATAACTATTTTCCAGCTGTCGTTAGATATCCTTGAAAGTTTGTTTCAACGTTCCGCACAGGAAGCATATATTTTCATGCGTAATAAAATTCTTTAAATGTACAAGGATACAATGTCCAAACATGCGCTTCTACTATGAAATAACAAAACAGACAACGTGCAAGCCAAACAAACAACCTCCCAACTTCCGGACTCCCTGAGGGGCGCCTAGACCATTATTGCTCACCCTTGGCCCAGGTGAATCCAGTAGGTAAGTGTGAAGTTAATGTTTTCTCCAGAAACAAGAATGCTGTATGTTGCTTTCAGTTCAGTGACCGCATTTTTTGTTTGTCTCGAATACCGCCAAAGCTTGATTAGGCATACATATGTAGGCACAAGTGAGGAACAATTGACCGGAACAAGACCATTCGTTACAATAAGCTCTCTATGCCTCTATGCGGCTCATATATGAAGAGCACTTGTAGGATCCTACCAGAGTCAGATTCTAGCATCAGAATCACCCTGGCCGGCACATGCTGCATAAATTTCACCCGCTGGGCTGCACAGACAGACTATGGGGTGGACCTCGACGTTTGGTTGCTCCGGAGTTGTTCACCTTTGTGTGGAATACAGAGCCTTCCCCTGAATGTAAGGGTAAGTGTTATTACGAATGATTTCGTAAAATACTGCCGAATTCGATGCAAAACAAATTGGCGGATTTTTTTTGTTAGATTTTTTTTCTTCAAATTACAATAGCGATATTTCTTAAATCAAATGAGGGTAAAACTAAAACAAAATTATTTCTTTGGATTATCAAGCATCATGGAAATTGGAAAATGAGTTGGATCTAAATTTAGTGTTTTTAAATTACAATAGTAGAAAGGCGCTGTCCACAAATTACGTAATGCTTATGTGACGCTTGAAGGAGATGAGGAGTCTTAAGCTTTTTGACTCATACAAAATTTTTAAAAATTTCAGACGAAAAGTTTTGCGAGGAAGAGGGAAAAGGTTTCCGTGAGAAAAATGACTATTAGTTGACTCTATATTTCTTTCCGCGAAAAGAAGCACAATGCAAGCATAATTTTTCAATCTATGTTAGGCTGACCATAAGCCAACCAGATAAATACGGGACAAACGAAAAACAAAAACGGTGAAATTTTAAGGTGACACATTTCGGAACATGTCTGGCACAATGACCGATTTGTGCCCCTACTCGCGATTTCAAAGGCATTAATCTGCTGAAATAATTAATGTACAATGTCGATCTTCTTATTTTAAACTTTCTGTTAGTGCACAAAGCTAAAGTAGGGATTTGCGCTGTAGTTTTATGCTCATTTCGAGAGATTTGTACTGTCAATGTTTTGGTACTTAATATTTTAATTCCAACCTGTTTCACCTTAAAAGATGTAGATTATGCGAGTGTGCTACTTTTCCCTGAATGCCAGTTCCCCAAATGGCCCGTATCTCCGAAGCCATTTCCCCGAATGACAAGAATAGTCTTTAGTGAGAGAGTGCTGAACTAGAAAGAACGATGAGCAATAAAAAGAAGATGTTTGACAATTCTCGACTACAAACACAAAAGGTTATGACTATTATAAGTGCTAATAATTTTCGAGGAATTGACCAATTCGGGGAAACGGGGTATTTGTGGAACTGTCGTTCTAGGAACTGGCGTTGGGAGAACAACATGCTGGGAAAAGTAGCAGAACCAGATTATGGAATCCTTAGCTACATGTCTGTACGATTAAATAAAATTCACCTAAGAAGCACATTTGGTGATTTTTGAGAAGTAGCGTGTATTAGGAATTTACATCTGAAGAAAACTCGTTACACTTTTCAATTTAAGAAGCTGGGTTAGCCTGATTTACTTTTAGGAAAATGAAGACGTATTTTTTTCTAAATTCTCATTACTTCATTGAAAAACACAAGTTTTGAACAGTTAATCCGATTAATTGCGTATCAGAAGTAAACACATAGGGCAAATCGCCTAATGTTGAACGGCTTAAGACGTCGCCTATAGTTGAACAGTGTGTGTATTCCTTATGGCATGTGCAACAATTTGCGAGCCTTTTGACCATTCAGCAATTGAAGAATTACCCAAGTTGTTCTTCAATATAACTTATGATGTGTGTTAGATTGATTGATTAGAAGATATATTTGATATGTGTATTTAATCGAATTGTTTATTTAAAAGTTTAAGTTAAACGTCAAATCGATGAATGGTCATCATTGATCAAATTTTGATCAATAATACCATTAAGCGTTCTTAGAAGTATCTATTTAGATTAATTTTATATTTAAAAAAATAAAATAATAGAAATGATAGAGTCTATATACACAGAGCAGCGCGAAGAGGCTTTTTTGAATGATTGTTCTCCTTGGTCTTCGAAATTAGCCGCTATTTGTTTTGTTTGTCTTCTCGATTGGTAGACGATTTGACAGTTCGATATGTAGATTTTATTTCACTTTTCGCACAACTCTTCATTTATAGACTCTGAGAAATGACAAAATATAATTATTGTATACCACTTAATAGGATTACCACTAAGCGGATCAATGGCTTAGAAACCATTTCCAAATGAAAGAATCATTCAAACTTTCCAAACATTTTACCGGTATGATTGAACAAAATTAATTAACTCATTACGCGTGGTAAAGATGGACAAATTATGGGTAAAATTATGAAAAAAATCGGCCCACCCGAGCACGTGGATTTTTTTTTCATAATTTCACCCATAATTCATCCATTTTTACCACGCGTAATGAGTTAATTAATTTAATAACCATGCGGATTGGATTACCGAACAGCTCAATATAAGCGTGAATTTATTATTTCACAAGTTTGGGAAATAGTATCAAGAAAAATCCCATATATACTTTAATACGTTGTTATCAAGATTTTCCTACCAGTTTTATCGATTTTCGAGATTAGACATTTTGGTGATATTTAGTAACAAACAAAATAGACCCCTTTACTTTTACGATGCAGTTTTTCTTCACGAAACAAGCCAAAAGTATATTGGAATATATTACGTAACTTGGAAAAAGTATAAAAGCTAATCTCCTTACACCCCACTCATTTTCAAAAGGAGACTTTTTCCATAAAAAAAAAATAAAAATCGAAATATTGATAAAATGTTCAAAACTTTTTGTCTGCGTTGTGATATCAATTAAATAAACTTGTCTTCTTAGTGACTCACATATTTTTCTCAATATTGTTTCACAGTTTTGTATTCAAATGTGTTTAGCCTATAAAATTCGAACAAAAATATTTTGAATCGATTTCAATATCTAGACTCCACAATTACTTATTTTAACCCCTCTACCGGCAGCTTCATTTTTTACCTCAATAAAAATATTCAAATCTTGATAACTTTTTGTTTCTGGATATTTGTGCAATTTTTTCACAAGTTCTCAAAAAACTCTTCTAGTTTAAGAATCTATGTCGATATGTGTCATTGGTGATCTGGTTTTGAAGATATTCCGATATTCCTTGGGGGACCGACATTCTTCATAAAAAATGTCTTTTACGACCATTTTGTTTTACATCAATTTATCGAAAAAACAAAATGTAGACTATATACTGATAGGTAATAAGGAGCTACTCTGAAAAAATATAAATATCTGAAAATCATATAAATCGGTTAAGTATTCTAGAAAATATATTCCATCGCATTTTTCTCGAATCCTTCCGAGTGTTAGATACGTCGCACAGTGGCGCATGGCCAGACATAATCTCAAAAATGCATGTTCTCAACATGACTTGTTGATATTTTCTATATACTTATAAACTATTAATCTGCTTTGCTTTCATTTTTTGGCAACATCGTAAGTGCGGGAAAGTCAGCAAAATTGGACTGCTTAAAATTCATGGTTCACCTAGCAAACTTCAAACAGTTGTGTCACAACGAAATCATAAACGATTTTTAGCTCAATAGGCTTTATTTGAAAGCGTAGTCTAAACTCTTTGATTAGGCTGTAATGACATAGTTGTTAACACATTAAGTTGTTGTTTGTAGCAAAAAAATGTTTTTTGCAAACTTTCTCCAAACTGTTAACATATTTTCAAAACTTTGTCCGTTTTATGTGAAGTGTTTCGAGAAAATTCACTCACAATGAAGCAGTAGATCATCCATACTTTCTGCAGTGGAATAGTTTTTCTGGTCACTCTTTGCCCCTAGGGGTGAAAATTCCCTTTTCATTTTTCATTATAATATATCTATTTCATTATTGAAATCTGTATGATGTGTCTAACCAGGAATGGGAAAAGTACTTAGGCAAACATTTACCACTTCTACATTTACATGTTTCTACACGACCATCAAAATCCAAAGCAAACCATGACTGTTCAAAATAAAAAAAAATGTCACTGTAATATTCTTCTTCCCAACGTTTTTTCAAACCTGAATACGAAATGACTCGAGCACAGTGGTGATACGATTTTTCGGGGTTTTCCATTTTTGCTCGATAAAGGCAGCATGAAATTGAACTTGGTTATATGTATCGCAACGCTGCTTTTTGTTTTGGTTGACTGGCAGAATCGATGAACTGTGGTAAATTGTGGTCACAGTTCCCAAGCCTGGTTTGAAACTTTACTACACATTCACAAATTCACAAATTTTGACATGCTCATAATGGATGAAAAACTGAATTTGGACAAATTTCACTAGAAAATTGAATTTTCAATTTGACAGTTATTTCTAACGAAGTGATATCAGATATTCAATATAGGTAATAGACTACCATTATCAAGCGATTTGGGACGTATTTGAGGTTTTGTCCGACCTTTGTATGAAGGCCCACCACTGTGCGTTGTTTTGAAAAAATATTAAATGGTGACTCATAACTTCTGATAAAGAGTACAAGTCATTCTAGAGAATATTACTTAGCAAGAGATATATGAAAATAAAAATTAAAATCATCCGTCCCAAACATGATATTATCAAAAAGCTGCCGAATGTGTGAGATGAGTTATTACTAAGTTAAAATGGAGGAAACCATTGTCACACATGTCACAGAATTTTAAATACACATTTTCAAAAATATTGGCACCCAAGGAGACTTCATTTTCGACAAATATATGATGGTTATCACGCTCAACGGTTAGGAGGAAAACAAAAACAAACTGAGTATGACGAGCGTATGTATGGGTGTTCATGAGTTCGAGTGTCACCAAGATCCATTCAGCATTTGAAGTGATCAAATTTGTGATGAACTTTTCAACTCATCTTCAGTTTTGTTTTGCGAAAAATACTCCTTAATTTCTTAATATTTGAAACGTTCTCTGTGAGTTTCTTTGTGAACCTAATCTTTAACATTGGAATGCTCGTTCTTTTAACGGTTAAGAGGACGAGCCTTCCTTAGCCGAGTGGTTAGAGTCCACGCCATGATGAAGGTGCCAAAGCCATGATGAAGGTGTCTGGGTTCGATTCCCGGTCGGTCCTGGATCTTTTCGTAATGGAAATTGACTACCCTGGGCATAAAGTATCATCGTACCTGCCACACGATATACGAATGCAAAAATGGCAACTTTGGCAAAGAAAGCTCTCAGTTAATAAGCTGAGAAGTAAGCAGGCTCTGTCCCAGTGAGGACGTTAATGCCAAGAAGAAGAAGGACGAGCTGTATGAGGACGAGCTGTATCCTGGATTCAAACTCAACAGAAATCCAAACTTTTTTGCATATCGTAATGATCGACTCGATGGAGCATGTCGTGGTGTCGCCATTATCATTCATAGGCGTTTAAACATCATTTTCGTCATTCTAAACCAAAGTTTTTGAAACTTTAAGTGTTTCTGTTGAAACAGCTGGGATAATATACTTTCATATCTACCATTTGCCTTTTCAATGCACTGGACAGCAAGTTAATATGCTTCAAACCGAGTTGCCGAAATTGATGAAACTCATGAAATAATTTGCAAAATAATTCCAACGGCAGAATTTTATTGGATGAGTGCTTTTTAGGATATTTCTCATTTCAATACCCTGATAGCCCTACATGTTTCTAATCCCTAAATTCTTCTACGATTGCTTTGGTCTAAACTGACTCTAATCACCTTTGTAGCCAATTAATTACCCATGCCGATTTTGATTCTGATCATGTCCCTGTTACATTTCAAAAATCCCGTGAAGGGATTCTCAATCCTATCAGCTTCACTTACAATAATTCTCAAGCCCGTTGGAATACATATGATACATATATCGACATGAAAAAAAATCATACCGCATACCCTTACCTGAATGTGCAGGTCCGCTCCACACTGCGAGGGTTGAGCGCTATGAGTGAACGGCACAATGCGGTAAATTACTCAACCAATCGGCTAGCGAATATATCTACAACAAAGCACGACTGGTCGACTTGTTCGGAAGATTTCAACAAAACACCTTTGATGCGGTGATTGTTCGAGCCAACCACCGAGAGTAAAGTTCTATGCCATAGGCATCAATGAATTCAGAACTCTGCTGCTGCTGCTGCTGCAATCACCATTCTTTCGGTTCGGATCAATGAAGCCCGACATGCTGCCATTTGCATTTTTGTTCAATACACCAAACATAAACATGTGGTTGTCGGTGGTCTTGTTCCATTCATTAGAGCTATATGCGGTGGTGTCCTTCGGCAATAATGATATGAGCAATAAAACCCATCACAAAGAGTGGAAGGTAGAACAATTAGTCAGCATATTGCCTGTTCTATGCATCCGATGGCAGCATGTTGTGCCGTTCGTTACATGCTACATGTTTGTGCTAGTTGCGGTCACAGTTTTCATGGTATACCGTTTTGACTCATATTCCGAACACTTAAGGCCAACAGTGACTTCAAATGCATCTGATGGGCATAAATTAGTCGATATTTGTGAAAATTTTAATCTCTTCGCAAAGCCTAACTGTTAGCTGTTGGGTGTGCCGTTAAAAATGTTAATTTTAACTTGTTTAGTATTATTTTAACGTAAAAGTATGGAACAACATTTTGATTCAAATGCCGAACACTGTGTTTATTCTGTCTCATATTCTGAACACATTGATTCAAATTCCGAACAGCACGAATAAATCGTATTCAAATGAATAATTTCGCAAATAAATGTATCTCAGCTTGTTCTACTGGCCTTAAACCAGAGAATCATCACTACTCCCGCGGTATAAATTATATTGGAGACGTTAAAATTGAATTGAAATTGACTGCCATTTCCTTGTTATTTGATGACATATTTCAGAGAAACATTACAACCAAATCGCCATACAAAAACTGAGTGTTCGGAATATGAGTCTGTTCGGAATTTGAGACAAAACGGTACTTGGCTTTCATATTGTAGTCTTCGATTTTAAGTCACCTGGGAGCATAGTCGCCATGACAACTTTAAGGGTTGTTTTCAACGGATTTGACGATTTGTTTTTTGCCATTTTGTCCCCATACCTTCGAAAATATGTGTGTTTCAGCACACAGTGATATCCTTGTATGCATTTGTTAAAATATTATCTCTGTAATCTTTTAAGTATCTCTCAGGAAATTTCGCAGCGAATCCTAAAAGAATTCTACGAAAAGTTGGTAGTAAAATCCAAGTAGAATATGGGACAAAATGTCGAACATCTAAACGTCGAATACAAATCATCTAAAACCCAAATCACGTCAGGCTGCCAGGTTAGCAAGTTTTCAAATTTGGCAATTCAAGAACCGGAACGTTGCTATTAGAAAACCAAGAATAATTCTGTATTTTCGGACTAGGATTAAGTTTTTTTTTACATTTGAATGAATAATTCCTATGTGCACGGATAAAAAAAAAATCATCAACATATCGGTTTGCATGTTTGTACATTTGAAGATTCAAAATTCTCATAAATTCTTGGAAAAACAACTCCTCTTCAACGAATCACTTCACAACAAAAAAAAAACGTAATATTAGGTCGTTTTTGCTGCACATCATTGTCCAATAACGTGTATCATGGTGTAACGTTCTGATATGCAACATTCTGTCTTAGTTTCTAATTTTTCTTTTCTGATCTACCGCCTAGAGCATCCACTCCCTCATTTATCGCTTCCAAACGACACCTAATCACCCAAATTCCACAAAGAGTAAGCGCTAGCCTAAGCTGACAATCGACAACAATTAGAAGGTTGTCGTACAACATTATTTCTTCCTACCGGGTGGTTTTCTAGCATCTAAGTCAAAGCCCTCCACAAAGCAGTATGCCGCCTTCCGCACAGAGGTCCAGTTTTAAAAATGCTGACATTCAAGCTGCATTCAACAACAATATGAAAATTTCACAATAAAAATGTTTTCTTCATGTGAAAGCTAGTGACTCATATTTAGTTAGATTTCACATTCCTGGTGCAATTTTTATTTGTATCTCTTGTTTACCTGTTAAATTAATAATCCATGATTTTTGCTATGCCTGATAAAAAGAGCAAAGCTTCTTCATATCGTACAAAATGCACCCAGCCACTCCCCGAGAAGATATCTTGTTTGAATGCTCTTCAAAGTCTAAGAAATGATTAGAGAAGACTCCTCTTGTCTTTGTATGAAAAAACTGAAAATTTGTTCTATTAAAACAAACAGAAAAAATATTATACCTAATATAATATTTGCAACTCTAAAAAACATGTTTCACAACATGTTTGTGATGATCAAAATTTGTGAAATATCAAGGATATGTATTTTTGCCTTGATTTTCCAAATCTGAGCCACTGTTTCTCGTCGGCTTCCTCTCTATGGTTCAATGAATCAATGCGCGCCCTCCGACGATGATGTTTGAAAGCGATGCCGCGCCGCCTTTGAAGGAGTTTGTTATCCTTGATGATGGTGACAAATCCTAGGCGATCCTTCCGTGCGGCAACCAAAAGCGACAACTCCGGTCAGCAATCGGTCGGTCGGTAGGCTTGAAATACGAAACCTTCGTTAAGTATGGTTTTATGGTTTTGTATTCGGGAATGATTAATGGCGGGTGCAGGTTTCCGATGATTATCCTCTGGGAAATTGCGTTTGAGTGTGCGCGCGCAAGGAGTTAATTAGGTAGAGCAAGTGTAGTGAATGGGAGGCGTCAAAATACTCGATGTTTAAATTTTTCTAGTGATACTTTGTGACGATGGTGGTCCTATGGATAACGGTTTGTGACAGATGGGGTGACATATTTTGTAGATGAAATTGGTTAGGAATATTCGAAGCATATGGATTATTTTGCTCCAATTTTTGAACGCCATTACATGAGCATGAGCATAGATGACTGTACAATTTGTAGTTGCTATTCCGTGATTGACCAGAACAATCAACATTGCACAAGGAACCAACAGACGGAGCTTAAGAGTAGCTTACCGTCTTCAGTGTACAATTTCGAGAGTTCCAAATATTTCGAAGTCAATAACGGCGCCGGCCACGTCCTTACGATTATCGGGGAAGGGAAGGAATGTTACTGTGACATCCATTGTTACTAAAGACCGAGTATACCTCTGCATATTCATAGTTGTCATGAGAAGGAGTTAGTTTGTTAGTGGGAAGGATTCAGAAGCTACACAATCTGGATTCACTTTGGTAAGTGATGTGATTCATATAACCTCAATTGAAAAAGTAATTTAATGACATAGGTGAAGACTAACTGTAAAATAAGTCGACACCTATGATAACGAACCATTCAAAGATTTTGTAATTAGAAGAACAGGCATGTATGTTGTGTTTACATGTCACGGTCATTAGATAAAGAAAGGAATGTTTGTGATGTCCATTAATTTTGGAGACGGAGTACACCTTCAATGATTATCTTGGACTTTTTTCAGTAGGGAAAATTCATAAGTTACATCATATTGTTTTTATCAGTATCTAAAGAAAACATCGACATTCTTAGTGTCGAACTTTTTAAAGTATTTTTTAAAAATAACAAAACCAAAAGTAATGATTTGTTTTATTTAATTTGTTATGTGAAATATGAATAAGAATATGTCGACGCTTGGAGTGACGAACTAATCAATGTTTTTGTTCTTTAACTGCATTTAAACCATTGTTACAAAATATATGTTCATAAATGTGTGACTTATTTGAAATAGAAGCAAAAAATGAGCTCACCAACTGATTCTCCATCGTCGATAGGGTAGTTGCCAATCACCTTCAGTTATGTCACCAGCAATGCCCAGCAAAACGCGACAACCGAAAAATTCATTCCGGCGATGAAAGAAAGAAACTGCTTGCATGGGATTCCGAAGCAGTTTTTATACGCCATTACAAGTTAAAAAGTATGATACTAATCCATGTGTGTGAAGATTTGAATAGCTTCTTGGAATTTCTGATTAACTTCTCACTGTTCGACAAAAAAAGTCGATATGAATGCACAGAGACCGGACACCCCGGGCTTGAAAGTATAAAAATAAACAAAAATAATGGCGTTTTCAGAATATTCGTGTCTGCCCCAGGTCATTTTTAAAATATACTTGAACTTTTTGCATTTTTTATTTAAAAATCTAATCTAATCAATAAACCGACACAGTGTTTTATATTCAGGACAGGGGAAATCATGTGCCATATAATGTTTTCAACTTTAAATACAATATGAAGAGTTGTAATAAGATTTGCAGGGAGCCCTCCGCCCTTTTTTGTACCCTCCCCATTTTTAATGTATCGCAAATGATGGAATATTTGATATACAGGGGGTTGTCAAAATAACTGGGACAGGCAAAAATTGGGCCAACTTTGGAATGCTGTAACTTTGACAAAAATTGACCGATTTCAATTCTTTAAGAAGTAATGGACGGGTCAACTAATCTAGTTTTGAGGTGCATCCACGGAGATGAACTATGACCACCGGATACCGGTGATAATCCGGATTTCCGGAAGCATGTCTTATGCAGTAAAATTATGACGTGTTTTTAGCAAAGGTCTCGGCTAAAAAATCAAAATTTTACTACACATGAAGATAGAAGGTCAAATTCTGAAGCGATTGGTGCGCCAAGTATTAATATTGGTCCAAAAACAACCAATATATGGCCATTTCCCCGGAATCGGTGCCGGTAGTGGATCCGAATTGGGATCAAACAATTTATTCACTCAAAATATGTCACGCAATATTGTTTTCTCCCTAGCTTATCATAAAATACCCTATTATAAATTGAAAATGAGTCTTGTACAGATTTGGCCACTCATGGCGCCGCCCAGTGCCCCGGGGGAACCTAGCATAGGGGACATTTCGATTTTGACACCAAAGCATATCATGCGACCGGTGGTCCCGGAAATAGTCACTGTAGTCAACTATCCGTTTTGAGTCTACAGTTGCCCTATTTACGACAAGACATGAAGAATGAGCCGTCGCATGATATGCTTTGGTGTCGAAATGTCCCCTATGCAAGGTGTCCGGGGCACTTGGCGGCGCCATGAGTGGCCAAATCTGTACAAGACTCTTTCTCAATTTATAATAGGGTATTTTATGATAAGCTAGGGAGAAAACAATATTGCGCGACATATTTTGAGTGAATAAATTGTTTGATCCCAATTCGAATCCACTACCGGCACCGATTCCGGGGAAATGGCCATATATTGGTTGTTTCTGGACCAATATTAATACTTGGCGCACCAATCGCTTCAGAATTAGATCTTCTATCTTCATGTGTAGTAAAATTTTGATTTTTTAGCCGAGACCTTTGCTAAAAACACGTCATAATTTTACTGCATAAGACATGCTTCCGGAAATCCGGATTATCACCGGTATCCGGTGGTCATAGTTCATCTCCGTGGATGCACCTCAAAACTAGATTAGTTGACCCGTCCATTACTTCTTAAAGAATTGAAATCGGTCAATTTTTGTCAAAGTTACAGCATTCCAAAGTTGGCCCAATTTTTGCCTGTCCCAGTTATTTTGACAACCCCCTGTATATCAAATATTCCATCATTTGCGATACTTTAAAAATGGGGAGGGTACAAAAAAGGGGCTCCCTGCAAATCTTATTACAACTCTTCATATTGTATTTAAAGTTGAAAACATTATATGGCACATGATTTCCCCTGTCCTGAATATAAAACACTGTGTCGGTTTATTGATTAGATTAGATTTTTAAATAAAAAATGCAAAAAGTTCAAGTATATTTTAAAAATGACCTGGGGCAGACACGAACATTCTGAAAACGCCATTATTTTTGTTTATTTTTATACTTTCAAGCCCGGGGTGTCCGGTCTCTGTGCTTGTTTTCTACAAAAAGTACCAAAATGTCAATTTCTGCTGGAGATGTTTCAGTGACAGGTCTCGTATCAAAGGAAGCACTGACTTCGGTTTCTTCAAAAACCTTGCTCGAATTATGACGCTGAGCTTCCCGAAATCAACTTCGGATGATTTCAAACATGCCCGTAGACCACTTTTTCATCTTCTGAGATAGTTTCAGTTCTATTTAGGCATTCCGGTCGAATGGACCTGTTAAGCATGTATTTAACTTTCTTACAAAAATAAGAGAGAAAATGCATGAACTGGTCGAAAGATCACCCATGATTACCTTTCTAAGAGTCCCATTATATCGCTCAATTTATGTAAATAATAATAAATAAATTTTTCCATTTAAAAAAAAAGACACTACACGTTAATGCTTCCAGTGGGCTATTTGCCCTTTGAAGGAAGCACCACACTAGACAACGGACTAGCATGCAACGCCCAGTGGCACAATTGGAAAACATTCCTCACGAAAAGCTTTCGGCCTAAGGCGGGAATCGAACTCACACTCCTTAGCACGATGCGCCTAAATGCCTCGGTGACACTAACCGCACAGCTATGAAGCCCACAATTTTAGTTTGTCAAAGTTCTCTTCACGATTGGCAAAGTGATTGGCCAAATGTTGGAACCACCAGGTCATTGTTTGAACACTCACTCTTAGTGTAAGGAAATTCACTGTATTGGCCTGAAAATCGCATTTATCATCAAACCCGGTATGACACGTCACTACTGAATAATATGTTTGCGGTCTAGATAACAAAAGCTATAGCATAAAAAATTGATTAACACAAGAAAAAGTAACCGCACGCAAATAGAGGCTTATTGCATCCTGGCAGTGCTGCCAAAACATCAAGAGCGAACTTTGATAGGTTATCATAGTAACTCATCGACAATCCCTCCACAAATTCAAGTATTTTCACAGATAACCTGCAAATTCTTGCTAAGAGCTTTATCAGGATTTTTCTGACAATTCATTGAAAATCGACAATTCAATAAAAAGAGTTTTATTTTTTCGTAACAACTCCAATTGATGACAGTTCAATACCTAATCAACATCTGAAAAAAGTGATAAACTTAATAGTCAAGATATTTCGTAAAGTAGTGCAGAAATTTTGTTGCACACCTTCTAGAGCTTTATATCAATGATATACAAGATTTCAGTATTGAATTCTCCAAACTACATGGGAAGTTGCATTTGTTACAGAGTTTTGATGGTTTTCTCGGAATATTATTCTAAAATTTCTTTGCAAACATCGAAATGGTATAAATTAAGCGACTATTTTCGTACGCTTAATTTTTAAATTTAGAGTGGTTTATGAAAAAAAACGACCTTAATTCCAACGAATGATTTGGATTGGAAATTTGGATTTATTTTATTAAAAAAGATAACATTTAAACAGATAAACACGAAATATGGCATTGCGGTAGATGATCAATGATAAACAGTTAAACATAGCACGTGTTCAAGCTTGCAACGCTGATCAGGTGTCCGGCCATTTGGCCGAACGTCGTTTGGCCGAATACCGTTTAGCCGAACGCCATTTGGCCGAATACCATTTGGCCGAACGGGTCGTTTGGCCGAATGCCGTTTGGCCGAATTACGAACAAAAAATTGAATGTGGCCCAATAACTAATTATTTTGTTGATTGGAATGATGTGACGGGAAGTCATGTTTGTCTCTATATAAGTACTCCATATAAGTACTCCAAGAAAACGATTAAATAAATCCGTTAATTCAAGACAAGACTCTAAACCGATGGTAAATTCGCATCTGGGTTACCAACGGTGTGCTAGGGTTTCAAGTGTCTTTAATGATTTCATCAGAAATTGTTCCTTCTTTTAAACATAGGCTATTCTGTCGAGTATACTCGTTTCATCACTGTCGGCAATAATTTTCTATTTTGAAGTTTACCTTCTTTAAATCATTGCAATGCATTGGCAGTTTCTTGTAGTTATACTGATAAAACGATTATTTGCATGACACTTGCTTAAATTGTCTAAAGATTTCATCGGTTGTTCCATTAGAAATGGTGTTTTTATAGTTATTGGAATTGAGAATTTATAAAAGGTTCATAAAGTGTCCTATTAAAAAATATTAATTCAGCACGGGTGTTAAATTAGGTAAGATGTCATCTGCCCATAAAAGCATATATGTCCCATGTTGATTTTCGCACAAGCCCCTTGTTACATCGCAACATTCAATTTTTAATATACACTTTACTATGCATATGAAAATTTATACACTTTGTTTGAAAATGTTGTGGAAAAATATGAAGTTGGTTCAGTCCCATATTGAATAATAAAGTCATAAAGAGACTGTTATATATGAACTTTGGAGCCCAAAAGCAACTACAAAACTGGAATTATGTTCAAGTTTATATTTTGTACTGATCAATATTAGCTAAATGAGTATTCTGAAGGGTGGAGCCAAAATAATATGGCAGTCAAAAATATACTAGAAAATTATAAACATTTGTATGAGAATGCAAACTTCAGACTTTGAACGCTATTTTCTCAATGCTTACTTATTCTATATGGGACAGTTATGCCTTTACGGGCAGTCATTCTCATCTAAGTTTAAGATAGCAACGTGTGAACTGAACTCTGCACTATTGCTTGCGTATAGCGACTCGGTGAACACTTACGTAAAAGAAGCTCACTCCGTTGTAAAAGGAAGGAGCCAAAACTTGTGGTCGCTAGAACTATGAAATATTTCATTTAGTATGATTCGAGGGAACTAAGCAACCCGATCCAGCAGAAGTACGAAAAAGTCATAAACCGTTTTAGTTAATGTCAAAAGTTGACTACAAACGCGATGCAAAGATCTCTGCTGGTAGCTTTTACTGCTAGCAGAGAAGTGAATACAGTCGCCTCACACATCTCGATAGTCGATATCGAAGGTGATTTTGGCTTCAACCCGTCTAACGTCACGAACGAGGTTAACACCTCGTCTGCGATCCGAACACTTGATTTCGAACCATCCAGCGTAGCACATATCAGCCTAATTAGTTTCGTCGGAAAACCATTTTCAGACATTATCTGCCAAAGCTCATTTCTTTTCACTGAGCCGTACACCGCCTTGAAATCAATAAACAGATGGTAAGTCTGCAAGTTATACTCCCAAAATTTATCTAATCAAACATCTGGTCCGTTGTCGAACGGCCCTCACGAAAATCACCTTGGTATTCACCGACGAAGGACTCTTCGAGCGGTCTCAGTCTGTTCAACAAGATGCGCGACAGAATTTTGAATTCAGCAGGGTAATTCCTCTTTAATTGGCACACTCCAGTCTGTGCCCTTTCTTGTAGATTGGGCGTATGAATCCATCCAATCAGTCGGTGGGCAATTCTTCGACTTCCGATACCTTCAGAAATACTCGGTGGATCGACTGATAAAGCTGCTCACTTCCGTGCTTGAGAAGCTCGATCGGGATCTCGTCCTCCCCAGCAGCATTACAGTTCTTCAGCTCGCTGATAGCTTTTTTAACATCTCCTATGGTCAGCTTGATCGTCATCATCAATGTTCATCCAGTTCCTCGCTACATTTCCATTTTCACCGTTCAACAATTGCTGAAAGTGCTCCTTCCACCAGAGCGCCACCACCGTTTCATTGGTCAGCAAATTCCCTTCTTGATCATTGCACATGGCGGGCACTGGTGCGGTATTGTTCCACGCACCATTGACCGTTGCATAGAATCTCCGCATATCATTCCGTTTCATGCTTTCTTGAGCGTCAGCTACCACACTTCTTACTTCTTACGCTTTCTTTCTTCCCGCGCCGTTGTTGTCACAGCTTCGTGGATAGGGTCCCACAGGCTGACGACATTTCCAACAACGTTGATTCTTCCCAACTGCTCGTCTGCTAGCGGTACTGTACAGCTATCCCATCAGTCGACAAGCGTTGTATATTGAAGCGCAACCTTCTGTTTGTTCTGGAACTCGTGACGCTGGATAACCGCGCCCGACTTTTAGCTACAACCAGATAATGATCCGAGTCGATATTAGGGCCTCGGAAGGTCCTGACATCAATGACATCTGAGAAATGTCGCCCATCAACTAGCACGTAATGTGGGAGCAGGCATCGCCACTCGGGTGTCGTCAGGTGTGTTTACGGTGCGAAGTAGGTACTGCTGATTGCCATCCCTCTAGCAGCAGCGAAGGTTACTAGCCGCAGGCCATTATCATTGGTAACGGAATGAAGGCTTTCCGTTCCAATGACGGGTCGGAAGAAATCTTCTTTCCCGATCTGTGCATTTGCATCGCCGATGACTATCTTGACGTCTTGTTTTGGGCACTCTCCGTAGGCCTTATCCAGGCTCTCATAGAACTTATCCTGCATGTCATCAGGCTTATCGTTCGTTGGCGCATATATGTTGATCAGGCTGTAGTTGAAGAACTTGCCCTTCATTTTCAACAACCAGATTCGGTCGCTTACCGGTTTCCACCAAATAATTCGCATCATCTGCTTCCCAATCACTATGAAGCCAACTCCACGTTCTGCTCTGTCACCACCGCTGTAGTAGATGTGATACTTGAATGAAGTATTGGCGATAGGGTCCAGCGTATTTCCTGGATAGCTGCCACGTTCACGCTAACATTCCGCAGTTCATTCAAAGTTCTTACGTTCCAAGATCCAACTTTCCAATCGTTGTCCTTTATTCGTTGCCGGGTCTGTTGCGTTTGCTCTAGTTTTGCCTTTCTTGGTTGGTGAAGAGTCTTCGATAGGCCACCTAGAGGGGCTGCCTAGAGTAGAGACCAATCAATACTGGCTTTGTCCAAATTAATTTGACAATATGGAATTCAAATATTAAAATATATATAATAATAATATAAAAAAGAGTTGTAAAATAGTGATTAATTTGCCCCAGATTACTTTATTAACAAGCATGCACGAGTTAAAGTTCCCCTTACGAAAGAAGGGCTCCTTAACTAGTACCATCAGTTCAGTAGCATTAAGCATCAGCCTACTGAAATGCAGGTTGTCTAATATGCTATAGGTTGATCCAAGCTAATCGAAACCACTCCATTAAAAGGCAAATAAAAAATATCCAGATGGAAGTCAATAGAAAGACGCCAACGACGAGAAAGTACAGGATACACTGTGTAGGAGTATAACGCAAATCCATTTTCCGTATTTTTTTATATAATCTGACGATGTCATGAATCAAACCATTCCACCTTTTCATTGGATTCAATCAAATCCCTGTCAAAGCGGAAGAACAATCCACCCGAGAAAGAAAACCCAACTAATCGAAGAATCAAACATTCCGCTGCGGCTGCGTTTTTTGCCGAAACAAGATTTCCGTTGGTCGGTCTCCGGTGCTGCTTCCCTTTGATGGGATTAACTTCGATCGGATAAAAGCGCGCCAAAACGGAATAAGTCGGGTGCTGGCTGCATTGCGGGAACCGTGCTCGGAACTGGATCACAATGCTGGCAAGAGTGATTCATTGCACAACCGAAATGCGGAAGAGTAGAGATGATGCTCTTTTTTAATGAATTAAGTTTGTTGATTGGGATGCTCGCCCTTGCGGGAAATATCTACTGCAATCATTTACCGGATGAGCTGTCGATTTCCTGACTTTTGGGTGCGAGAGACGGTGCGATTAATTTCAAAAGGATAACTGTGAAAAATAGCGCCTGGAATTCAGGATGCTCTAATTTCAGTGGGATGACGTGGTATTTTTAAAACGGATTTTTCTTTAGATTAACGTCTAATACTTCGGGACGAAACAGGTGAAAAGTTGAGATTCGGCTTTCCTAGTAACTATCCCATCTTCAAGCAGCCCTATGGGAATCATGGGAAGAAATCCTCTGCCAGTGCCAATCTTGAGAACAAGTGACTTTCGGCGGCATTTCGGAACAATTTCAAAGAGCATTCAACCATTTGATTCCAAACAATGTTCAAACAGAAGAACCTTCCTTGACTGAGGCTGTCATACGTTTGAACAGAGCAGATAAAAGAAGGCGGTATTGCTTTCCATGCCTTGAAGCACTAGATGGTATGTACACCACTAGTCATGTAGGTAGGTGCTCACTGTCTGATTTTCAGAAGCCACCACTGACTGTGAGAGGAATGAAAAATGGATCATCCTTGTTTAACTTTCACACGTCCCAACAACCCACCGCCCGATGAGACAATATGAGGATAGGCGCATTCATTCAGAGCCCGTGTCAAGCGCTCAAAGTCAGTGTCAGAGCGGTGTCAGAAAAGGACTTGTGCAAAGATGAAAGGAGAAACGAAGGACAAGGACTATGGAGTTGCCGGTTCGTCTATATCTGTTTGCTTTTTGGTTTCATTTTGGCAGTGCCGAAAAAGAAAATCATTCTACGCCCATCAGAGGCTAGATAATGGCCCACAATGGCATCGAATGAAAATATTTTAGCTTTTGTTGTGGTATTGTACTGGCGGAATGTTATTACCCTGGGGGAGGTCATCCAAATAAATTCTATGGATTAATGGTGCAAAATTGGTGAGGTGTATGGGCTGCGGCTCGTTTGTTGCTCAAGGAATTCAATTATTCTGGGCTGACAGCAATAGTGGAAATGAAACCATTTATAAGGACTTGTGGGATTACTTGGATGGTATTTCGTGGTTCGATTATGAGGCTCATGTAGGGGGACATGGCCAAATACGCACTGGTGGAGTAAAATGACCCTACTTATTGAAGCACTCCTAGGAAGATTCGATTTGAATTATTTGACTGTCAAGCTGTTATTGAAATTTTGTTAAAAACATGTTACATTTCATTTCGCGAGCAGAAAGAAATTGCAACTGCATACCAAAATAAGGTATTCCTTTTTTCATTTATTTAGTTAACATCTAAACAAATAACACTGAATCGACAATTTCACGCCACAATACTCGGATCGTGGCCACACTCCTCCATCCTCGGTTCTACCCCATGCTCGCCAAATCGATGCGCACTTGATCCACCCTCCTAGCTCGCTGCGCTCCACTCCTTCTTGTACCAACCGGATCCGATGTTTACAGGGTTGCTGTCCGGCATTCGTGCAACATGCCCTGCCCATCGTATCCTTCCAGCTTTGGCCACCTTCTGGATACTGGGTTCGCCATAGAGCTGGACGAGCTCGTGGTTCATTCGCCGCCACAAACCGTTTTCCTGCACACCGCCAAAGATCGTCCTAAGCACCCAACGTTCGAAGACTCCTAGTGCACTATGGCTTATCAGGTGGCCAATAATCATAAAAGTGATGTGCCCCAAATTTCAATTCTTGTTCGCCATTTCATTGTAAACATGTCTGCTAAGAAATCCTCAAAATATTAGGGCATGATTTGCATTGCACACTCAGATATGAGGTGCCAAAGTTGAGCCTATGGAGATAAACTGGTTTTTATTAACAAAAACTATGGTTTACTCAAATGAATATAATTTTTTTTCTATAATACTTACGTAAAATGGTTTTACACCATTTGAAAGCTTACAAGAAAGGCTTCCTAGAAACAATAAAAAAATAAAAAAAGCTTCAAAATAGTGGCTTCTATGATGTTTTTTAATAAAGCGGTAAAAAAAATCGAATAAGCTTCTAGTTAACACATCGAGTACTTTTTTGTCCCAAGTTGTCCCAGGCTTAAATAAAGTTCCAAGGGTACTTTGAGATGTAAACTAAAGGATCGTGAAGAATTTAGCTGCACAAATTTGCACTTTTTTAAATTAAGGCTTTTTGAATTTTTCAATATTTTTAACCATTTTCTATTGAAAATAGCTAACAACTAATTCAGAAAATAACTGGATTTCACTAAATCATTCAAATCATCATTTCTATATAAGTTTGAATATTTATAATGGTTTGCACAACGTTAATCGCATAAATGGCTGCATATATTATAAGTAACAAAGTTTAATATTTCGCTATAGGCCCTATTCAAAAGTTAGTCTCAAAAACTTGTTTTTGAAAATAAAATATCAAATTTGTATCATAAAACTCATAAATACGACATGAGATGGAAAACATATTTTTGGCCGCCAGTCTGTATGGAAACCGCCCATAGTGTAGTGCATGCAAGTCCTCCTCGAGCATCGTCCACGTTTCATGCCCTTAGAGGACTACCGGCCTTATGAGCGTTTTGAACGTGGTACATTTAGTGCGGGTGCGAATCTTTTTTGACCGCAGCTTTTTGTGGAGGCCATAGTAGTCCCACCTTCCACTGATAATGCGCCTTAGTACATCACGGCTAACGTTATTCTCAGCCGTCTGTAACACTGCACTGCTACCTAGGCGAGCGCAGTCGCGCTCGGCCCCACCAGCTAGCATGTACTTTGTCTTGGTCGCATTCACCACCAGTGCAACTTTTGCTGCCTCGCGTTTCAGGTACAGGTCTGCCACCTTTTCAAATGTTCGGCCGACAATGTCCATATCGTCCGCGAAGCAATCAAATTGACTGGATCTCGTAAAAATCGTGCCCCAGCTGCTAAGCCCGGCTCTCCGCATGACACCTTCTAGAGCGAGAATCCGTCGCCTTGTCGTCGTGTCCCCGGCGTGATCCAAAGGAAATGGAGTGTTGACCTGAAACTTTCACACAATTTTGCACACCTTCCATCGTTACTCTTATCAGTCTTGTGAGCTTCCCGGGAAAGCTGTTGTGGTCCATGATTTTCCAGAGCTCTACGCGGTCGATACTATCGTATACCGCCTTGAAATCGATGAAAAGGTTATGCGATTGGACCTGGTACTTACTTACTTATTTGGCTTTACATCAATTATCTTGATAGAGCCTCGCCAACAATATTTCGCCAATTCCCTCGGTTCATGGCCGCTTCTCTTCATCCTCGACTGTGACCCACGCTCTCCAGGTCCTTATGTACCTGGTCAATCCACCTAGCTCGCTGCGCCCCACGCCTTCTTGTTCCGACCGGATTCGTGGCGAACACCATCTTTACAGGGTTGTTGTCCGGCATTCTTGCAACATGCCCTGCCCAGCGTATCCTTCCAGCTTTAGCTACCCTCACGATACTGGGTTCGCCGTAGAGTTGAGCGAGCTCGTGGTTCATCCTTCGCCGCCACACGCCGTTCTCCTGCACGCCGCCGAAGATCGTCCTTAGCACTTGGCGTTCGAAAACCCCAAGAGCTTGCAAGTCCTCCTCGAGCATAGTCCACGCCTCATGCCCATAGAGGACTACCGGTCTTATAAGCGTTTTGTACATCGTGCATTTGGTGCGGGGGTGAATCTTTCTTGACCGCAGTTTCTTCGTATTTCCCGACTAACATTGTTGTCAGCCGTCAACAAGGATCCGAGGTAGACGAACTCGTCCACCACCTCGAAGGTATCCCCGTCTATCGTAACACTGCTTCCTAGGCGGGCCCTGTCGCGCTCAGTTCCGCCAACCAGCATGTACTTTGTTTTCGACGCATTCACCATTAGCCCGACTCTTGTTGCTTCGCGTTTCAGGCGGGTGAACAAATCTGCCACCGTTTCAAATTTTCTCCCAATAATATCCATGTCGTCCGCGAAGCAAACAAATTGTCCGGATCTCGTGAAAATCGTGCCTCGACTGTTAAGTCCGGCTCTCCGCATAACACCTTCTAGCGCATCTAGGATCCAAACGAACTGGAGTGTTCGCCCGAGATCTTCACGCAGTTTTGCACACCGTCCATCGTTGCTCTGATCAATCTTGTGAGCTTCCCGGGGAAGCTGTTCTCGTCCATGATTTTCCATAGCTCTATGCGGTCGATACTATCGTATGCCGCCTTGAAATCGATGAACAAATGGTGCGTAGGGACCTGGTACTCACGGCATTTCTGGAGGATTTGCCGCACGGAAAAGATCTGGTCCGTTGTCGAGCGGCCGTCGATGAAACCTGCTTGATAACTTCCCACGAACTCGTTTGCTATAGGTGATAGACGACGGAAGAGAATCTGGGATAGCACTTTATAGGCGGCGTTTAGGATGGTGATTGCACGATAATTTTCACACTCCAGTTTGTCGCCCTTTTTGTAGATAGGGCATATAACGCCTTGCTTCCACTCCTCCGGTAGCTGTTCCGTTTCCCAGATTCTGACTATCAGCCGATGCAGACAAGCGGCCAACCTGTCCGGGCCCATCTTGATGAGTTCGGCTCCGATACCATCCTTGCCAGCGGCTTTGTTGTTCTTGAGCTGTTGAATGGCATCCTTAACTTCCCCCATCGGGGGAGCTGGTTGATTTCCGCTGTCCACTGTGCTGACGTAGCCATCGCCTTCGCTGTCCTGACCTTCTGTGCCTGAGTTCTCTGCGCCATTCAGGTGTTCATCGTAGTGCTACTTCCACCTTTCGATCACCTCGCGTCCGTCCGTCAAGATGCTCCCATCCTTGTCCCGGCACATCTCAGCTCGCGGCACGAAGCCTTTGCGGGATGTGTTGAGCTTCTGATAGAACTTCCGCGTTTCTTGAGAACGGTACAGCAACTCCATCTCTTGGCATTCCACCTCTTCCAGGCGGCGCTTTATGTCCCGGAATAGGCGGGTTTGCTGTTTCCGCTTCAGTCTGTATCGTTCCACGTTTTGCCGCGTACCATGCTGCAGCATTGCAGCCCGCGCTGCATTCTTCTCCTCTAAAACCTCCTGGCACTCCTCATCGAACCAATCGTTTCTTGAGCTCCGTTCCACATATCCGACAACGCTTTCGGCAGCGTCGTTAATGGCTGCTTTGACTGTCCTCCAGCAGTTCTCAAGAGGGGCCCTATCGAGCTCGCCCTCATCCGGCAACGCTGCCTCAAGATGCTGCGCGTATGCATTGGCGACATCCGGCTGTTTCAGCCGCTCGAGATTGTACCGGGGCGGGCGTCGGTACCGTACATTGTTGATGACGGATCTTTTTGGGCGCAGTTTCACCATCACCAAGTAGTGGTCGGAGTCAATGTTGGCGCCACGATAGGTTCTGACGTCGGTTATGTCGGAGAAGTACCGTCCATCGATCAAAACGTGGTCGATTTGCGATTCTGTCTACTGAGGTGATCTCCAGGTGTACCGATACGGGAGGCTGTGCTGCAAATAGGTGCTACGAATGGCCATGTTCTTGGAGGCGGCAAAATCTATCGGTCGTAGGCCGTTCTCGTTCGTCAGCCGGTGGGCGCTGAACTTTCCAATCGTCGGTCTGAACTCCTCCTCTTGACCAACCTGAGCGTTTAAATCTCATATGATAATCTTGACGTCGTGGCTTGGGCAGCGGTCGTACTCGCGTTCGAGCTGCGCGTAAAATGCGTCCTTGTCATCATCAGTGCTTCCGGAGTGTGGGCTATGCACGTTGATTATGCTGAAGTTAAAGAATCGGCCTTTGATTCTTAACTTGCACATTCGTTCATTGATCGGCCACCACCCGATCACGCGCCTTTGCATATCACCCATCACTATGAAAGCTGTTCCCAGCTCGCGTGTGTTGCCGCAGCTCTGGTAGATGGTATGATTACCTCAAAACGTTCGCACCAATGCTCCTGTCCAGCACACCTCCTGCAGCGCTACGATGTCGAAACCGCGGGTCTTCAGTACATCGGAGAGTATGCGAGTACTTCCAATGAAGTTGAGAGATTTGCAGTTCCACGTACCGAGTTTCCAATCGCTAGTCCATTTTCGTCGCTGTGGTCTTTGCCGATTGTTCCGGTCCGTATTCTCTCGTTGACGTTCCTGTGCTCATGTGTTTTTACGGCTGGCTCGCAGGGCCTGACACCAACCCCCTAGATTTCCGGAGGACCATTCCCCCTAAATGTTCGGAGGGCCATAGTGCGCAGTTTAGCTTAGAGTCCTTCTCTGGCACTCGGACGATGATCAGCCGCCCCTGACATGGGGATCAGACGCTGTTGTGAGCCGCTCCTAACGTGGAGTACAGACACTCCAGGTATGCAAAAGCAAACTCCCCCTTCCCTGTCAGCATACGACCAAAGTTCCCACCGGGGGTTGGTTACCCGATCTTCCCCAAGGTTACTCGTACCCCGGCCAGTACCACGAGGAGGTAGGGATAGGAGTTGCTGGGCAAGAGGCTAAGGACCGCACAAAGGGGTCTATTTTATTCCTGCAGGTACGCGAGGTACCAATGGTACGCCATGCCCAGCCATTTACCGCGATTGGACCTGGTATTCACGACATTTTTGGAGGATTTGCCGTACAGTAAAGATCTGGTCCGTTGTCGATCGGCCGTCAACGAAGCCGGCTTGACAACTTACCATCAACTCGTTTACAACAGGTTACATACGACGGGAGATGATCTGGGATAATACATTGTAGGCCGCATTTAGAATGGTTATCGCTCGGAAGATCTCACAATCTAACTTGTCGCCTTTCTTGTAGATGTGGCATATTACCCCTTCCTTCTACTCCTCCGGTAGCTGTTCTGTTTCCCAGATTGTGCCTGTCAACCGATGCATACAAATGGGAACCCTTTCTTTGTCCCTCTCTTTGAGTTCAACTTCGATACCATCCTTACCAGCAGCTTTATTGTTCTTGAGCTGGTGAATGGCATGCTTAACCTCCCTCAAAGTAGGGGCTGGTGGGTTTACATCGTCTGCAGTACTGACGAAGGCATTTCCTCCGTTGCCTCGAGCTTCATTGCCTGTGCTCTCAGCGCCATTCAGGTGTTCGTCGAAGTGCTGCTTCCACCTTCCGATCACCTCACGCTCGTCCGTCAGAATGCTCCCATCCTAATCTTTGCACATCTCGGCTCGCGGCACGAAGCCGTTGCACAATGCGTTGAGCTTCTGATAGAACTTACGTTTTTCTTAAGACCGACACAGCTGTTCCATCTCCTCGTACTCCGTCTCTTCCGGGAGGCATTTTTTCTCCCAAAAGAGGCGGGTCTGCTGTTGCCGCTTCCGTTTATAACGATCAACGTTCAGTCGAGTCCCTTGCAGCAGCATGACCGCCCTGTATTCTTCTCCTCCGCGCTGCTTCTACTGTTCTCCAGCAATCCTCAAGAGGGGCTTCATCCAGCTCACCCTCTTCCGGTAATGCAGCCTCGAGGTGCTGCGCGTACGTATTGGTGACAACCGGTTGCTTAAGCCGCTCTAGATCATACCGGGGCGGCCGTCGGTACCGTACGTTGTAGACGACAGAGAGTTTTGGACATCACCAGATAGTGGTCAGAGTCACGCCACGATAGGTCCTGACTTAGGTAGGGCCTTTGATCTGAATTTGCGGTTTAGAGTTAGAGATTTAAGTTTGAAGATTTGGATGTTACAATTATGGTTGGAGATTTAGACTAAGATTTTCGAATTCTGATAGTAATATTTAGGTGAAGTGTTGAACGACTAAGAGAGTCAAAGAAGATGCATAATTATAAAAGGGAATGTTGGGTCGTGAAGGACTTCAATTTTAGGATGGACGATGGCGTTTTAGAATCGTTACCCGTTCTGTGAAACAGTTGGTCAACGCGCCCTGTCTAGCGTAATGGGGAGTCGAGGGATCGTAGCCCACCAGAACGATTCCATTATTTTTCTTATTTTTGCATCTCAATTTGTTCAAATTGACACTTGTGTCTATGAACTTCAAGTTTTTCTAATTATTAATCTGCTATTAAGCCTTAATGGTTATTACAACCCTGGTTGTTCTGATATTTTGGTTTATGAATTTTGAGTTTTTTTTATTTAGGATTAGGTGATATCAATTTCAAGATTTGGACTTGAATATTTGAATACCGTCTAACTTCGTATTGTCAAAAACGAAATACGAAATGGAAATGATGGTTTTGTCGTTTATTATACAACATTCAGTTTTTATCAAACTGTGGATATAATTAAAAACTAATATCAAACCTAACAAAACTTCGAAAATGGAACGATGCCCGAATCGAATCGTTTCAAAATAGAATGTGAACGGTAAGAAAATTCGAATAATTATCGATATGGAACAGGTAGAATTGAACATTGATTAAGATATTCAAAAATGTGCTTATGATTCTAGATTTGAGCTTATATTGTGGCGATTTGGGTTCTAAGATTTGGATTTGGAAATTTAGGTTTAAAAATTTTGGTTTGGCCATTTAGATTCAAAGATTGGGGATTGAAGGTATGGATTGATGGATGAGAATAGATGTATGAATTTGATAATTTCGATTCTGGGATTTAAATTTGAAGATTTGGATAAGGATATTTAAAGAATATCATTTGGTAATTTGAATTTGAAGATACAGTTTACAAGATAGAGAAAAGGGAATTGAGATTTGAGGATTTTATTATTTGGATTTAAAAAGAAATCATTTGAATGCAAGTATTTGGAGATTTTCATAAGAAATTTGTATTTGGAGCTTAGACTTTTGAGATTTGCACACATTCATTTGTTTTTTTTTTTTTTTATTGTAGACTGATTGATGACTTGGATTTGAGGATACACAAGTAACCAAATGGAACTTTAACTAACCATACGCAGACGTTCTCAAAGCTAAACGATCACTTCGACATCTGCTAGCCAGTAGAAGAATCGTCAAAAAAGGGTTTGGGTTAACAACGCACATTATGCAGCATAGGTAGGAGCACACAGTTTACACTTTTTCTCGGAATAGTTATTTTGTAGACGATCAGAGAGCAATGGAAAACATAATATTTTTTTTTCTCCAAAAAATTTATAGATCCGGTCAGTGCTAATATACGATTAGTGGGAGGAAATTGGAAAATTGGTGTTTGGCAACAAAGGTTATGACCTTCCGAATTCTTAGTTGATGGTAAAATTTGTTGTGAAATCCCGCGCATTGCAAGAATAATGGTTTAAAATGATTATACCAATGGAAAATACTTCAATAATCAATTGATTACCACCTAATTTATGGGTTGAAAAATTGAATTTTGGAAGTAAACAAACCTTTTCAGTGACATTTCTCTCGTTCTCTCCCAGCGAATTCTATGACGTTGGCACATTATATTTTCCTATAAGTTGTATTAAAATGCTCTTATAGAGCTGCCATGCCCTATATCAGCGGAATAATAGCCCTGTTTGACTAAAACGACGAATTAGCGGGCTTTTGATTACTTGGCCTTCAATTAGCTAAAATAGGGTAAATTCAAACTTAAACTACGTTTATTTGGCTTTCTCAGTCATGGGAAAAAATCAAAACGGTATGTTTTGCTTTGCGTCGGGCAAAGCAAAACATACCGTTTTGATTTTTTCCCATGACTGAGAAAGCCAAATAAACGTAGTTTAAATCTCAAACATGCCAGTCAAATTTATCTGTAAATTCAAACATTTGATTTAATTTTCGTTGGATTTAGATTGGTTTTTGGTTGGTTTTAGAAGGGTTTTTGTATTGATTTTGAAGTGGCTTTGGATTTTCTTTGTATTTACTTTGGATTTGCATTAGTTTTGCTCTGAAATGAATTCGGATTTGCAATCGATTTGATTTGGTTTGGATTTGTATGTTTCTAGGGAAAACTTCAGATCGACTTTGCATTGCCTACAATTTAAAATTTGTGATGGATTTTCTTGCGATTGAAATTTTCTTTTTAGTGGTTTTGGTAACGCATTTCTCTTTCTTATCCTCTGTGTGAGAGGTGGAATAACAGGATGCTTCGAACATCGTCAAATGTGATACAATCGTACATAGTTTGTGCTTTGATTCCGTCAGACATACTCATATGGTTTAAAAACGAATTCCTCGTAAGAGACCTTCATCGAAGCTAAACAAAAAACTCCTTGCTGTGCTGAGGCTTCAAAGTGCAATAAACTGCATAGCAATATGCTTCCTTCATCGATCTCGCGTTCTGGTGTTGCTGTATGCCTTTCGAAGATCTGTTCGTCAAAACGAACCGGCAAAGCTCATCTAGACAGTTCGGCGACTGCAGCACCAATATCCGCATGAGAAAATCCTTTGCAGCGTGTTTCCACCATTGGACCATCCATGAAGCAATCACCCCAAAGGGACACAATCGTTGCCACTCGCTTTGGCGCACAGAAGTGCATCAAAAGGTTCCGACAAAAGTGCACCTCCGTGGCGGCAGAGGGCTGAATGGTCAGTTCGGTTGAGCAAAGTGAGTGTTGGAGATGATTTTTGTTTTGTTTCCAATGTTCTTTGCTGCAGGGCTTTGCATACGTTAAGGTAGTAACAGCAAATAACCAGTTCTTGACTTTAATGTTGATATTTGTACGAGAAAAAAATGCTTGATATTCACGAAATTTCTTTTTGCTATACCTAGTGACTTGAATCGACACTTCGAGAGTAAGCGGAAAGTCCCAGCGCTTATTTAGATTGAAGAGCAGTTCTTACCAATTCCGATCTATCAAAGGGTAGCAACTATGCTGTACTGTACTATGCTAATATGTGATTCTTCACAAATTTTATCAAAACGGGAGGAGGGGTTGGGCGTCGGTGATCTCCCCTGAGAACAGATTGAACGCTGATTCGTAAAATGTGGCTGATGAGTTTTGTTTCCCTTATTTTATTAAACAATTACCTCATACCAAAATCTCAGACAAATTTCTAGAATTCCGCATTCTTTCGTATAGTCATATATATTGAATCTGAATTTTCTGTCTGTAACTCATGCTCTTACTTCATATTCACCCCCTTATTGGATGGTCCTTACAACAAAATATATATCTTAAACTCGTAAAATTTAACAACCACTTGTCCAAAACTCAACACAGTGCGATGAGCTACCCCGCCTACCGCCGCTCATGTTCCAGTTCGCTACACTCCGAAGGCGCAGCTTTGATTTGAAAACCGACAAAGCCAAATCAATCCTAAGCAGCTACCTACCAAAGCCAACTATCCGCGCCACACACGCACATATGGAAAACATAAAAGTTCATTGCGGTCACACAATTACGGTCGTTAAACTCGACACCCGAAGATTTTCACAGTTCGAATTGTATCCCGAAGTGGGAATGACTGGAACACGACGAGGACGACGATGATCTAATAAGCTCCTCAGGGGCCTCATCGAGAAACCGCCCACGCTTGAGGCTGGTTTCGGGTGAATTGCTGTGAATTGTGAGACCCAGGCGTTTTGACATGTTAGACGTGTGCGGCAGCATGTGGAAGTGTCCTTTTTCGCGGCTTTTATTTTTTTTCTTCGTTACTCAATAGAAATCGAGTGTCAAGTAACTTTCAAGAGGAGAAATAATAATGTCGATGCATGGTCCAATCGGGAACTGAAAAGGAATATGAGATGCTCTACGTATGATTTTTTTCATGTTGATGATTGAAATAATGAAAATAAGGTAATATAAAATCCAAACAACTTTAATCTGTTGATAATAAATCTTCGAGCTGTTTAGTAGAATACCTATAAGGGGCCGTCCATAAATGACGTAGCATTTTTTCACTGATTTTTTACACCCCCCTTCCCCCTCGTAGCATTTCGTCACAAATGCTGGTACTCCCCCCTGGAAAATACGTAGCATATCGAGCACCCCCACCTCCACCCCTATATTTTTTTTTATTTGTTTTCATTAGTGACTGGGTTGAAACAAAAAATTGGAATTGAGAAGTTCAATACAAAGTTTGATATTAATAACTGACTGAGATGAAAGGATAATCCATTCTAACAGTTTGATATACAGTAGCGCTCAAAAGTAATTTGGAAAAGTTTTAAATAAACATTTTCCTTGGTTTTGGTTTCCAGTTTCTTATAGACTAAATTATATGACTATTGCTGCTCTCATCATAAAAATCAAGTTTACTATAAAAAATGAGAAAAAATTGATTGGATTGATGAAGCTCGTTACTGTCGAGTTAGGGTCCAATATATTTTATAATATATTGAACAAAAATTTCGTTATATTAGAGGATTGTTTTTTTTCTAATTACTCGTTATTAGGAAATAGATTTCAATGAAGATGATCAAGAAAATAGATTAATTTGAAATGAATCATCGTTAATATTATCCAATTTTAAATCATTTTAGCAAACAGTGGCCAGATACTTAAAAGATTACACTTGAAATATTTGGAATGTTTAGAAAATTATACAAATACTATAACCTGTATTAATATTTCAGTTGATTTTCATTATCGTTTCCATACTGAAATAATCTTACACAACCTATAATGAAACCGTTAAATAATAAAAATTCTTCAAATTACCGAGTTATTAACAAAATTTAATGATAGGGCAATTTTGTTAACACTCGAATCTATTATCCTCATTAATATTCAGGCTATTCCATCAAGAGCATTGATATATCGAAACAAATGATGAGTTGATTAGGTGGAGATATCCTGCAACTTTGAAGGCATAATTCACGGAATAAATATCTTGCTTTAAATGTAATATTTGCCAAGAAGAGCCTTCTTTTTCTTGAAGAAATAAAGCCCCAACAGAAAATATGGATAAAACTGAAATGGCTGACTTTATGTTATGTTAACAAATGGCAAACAAAATGTACTCCAAGTAGTTAGAGCATTGATTTTTATTCAATTCATTAAACTTATTTTGTTTATTCATACATTTATTAATTTAGACGCGAATATAATATAATATTCACATAATTATTTAAAGCTTCTTGATTGCATTAATCAAGAAAATCTAAAGTTTCATAGATATTTTTTCAATCTTGTCGTATGAATGTTTTGAAGCTTAATCATAATTTTATAACCATGTTTATAAGTAAAAAAAGGTTTCATAAAAAATAATTGTATGCAATTTTTTTCTGCGCCTTTCTTTTTACGGACTTGATTCAAAATGCTACGTCCACTAGCTAGGACCCCTCCCTCCCCCTCGTCACACTTTGTCACAAATTCGTGAAGACCCCCCTCCCCCCTAAAAAGCTACGTCATTTATGGACGATCCCTAAGTAGACGAAAAAAACGAATTTAGTACTATACCATTTAATTCCACTAGAGTTTGTATCCTTTGACAGATACGCGTATTTCGACCTCAACTGTAAGGCCGTCTTCAGTGTCGTGTAGTAGACTCGAAGACGACTTTTTTGCCTTTCGACCTTTTGTCCCATCGAAGGGACAAAATGTTAAAAATTTAAAACGTCGAATGGGAAAAAACCAAAGCAGTAAATTTCACACATTCACATTGTAAAATATTTATTCTTTCGAAAGAGAATCATTCTTCTAAGAGTTCTGTTCGATCCTTCGACCTTGACGCTTGCTCCTGGGCAGTGCGTCAAGAAAGCCCGAACAGTTTTTTTTTATTCTTTTTGGGTCGCGTGCTTATTTTTTTTTTTCCTGAGTGCTTTTTTATAGCCGAGCAAACGAGTGAAGTCGAAAGTGGATTGTGGCTGCTCAGTCAAGGATAACGGATCAATTGGTGAGCTCGTTTCATGCTACTATTTCTAATCTATAAAATATGTATGACTGCACATTCAATCGTTACAATGGTGGGATGTAAATATGATTTTTCAACAAACTATGGATGGTTCGTCATTGTGAGTGTCGACACAAACTCTGATTCATGATTTATTTATGTTTAACATTTTTGTTTTCAGAACACCTCTTATATACCTTTATTTTTGTAATTAAAAAAAACTTTGAATGGTTCGACACTACAAGTGTAGATTTGCAAAAGGTTCACTTTATTCAACAAACTTTGGATGGTTCGCCACTGTAAGTGTCGGCATAAGAATAAGAGTGTTCTATGATGTCCCAACCAATCGAGTTTTTTGTTTCTTTCAAATGAGTATAATATAATAACACATGCTTTCGTCCTGACAGCTGTAGGAATGTTACATTTAGGTATTTGTTTAACAAACTTTGAATGGTTCGTCACCTCAAGTGTCGGCATAATTTTCCTCTACATAGAAATTGTTCATATCAAATGAAAATATTATATTTACGTATAAGCATGTATATATCTCACTAATCATTGTTTATCATGGTCTAATCGCTTATCAAAGTGAATCCTATGACCCAACGATCCTCCCCATTAACAAACATCCCTCCCAGTAACCTTTGTGGAGATGCAGAGGCAAACACGGTCTCCAAAAAGCAAAGGTTACACACTAACATTCCTTCCCCCAATCCCACCTGACTGCAAGGACGTGGCCGGCGCCGTTATTGACCCTGTATAAATAGAGGCACTGAATTATGCACACTGAAGAAGATTGTGGCCAATCCCAGCCGAACTTCTAGTTGATTCTTTGTGCATTTTCACTGACTTCGGTCAATCACGGAATAGCAACCATTGATATGTGTAGTCAGTCTAAGCTAAGCTAAGCTAAGCTTTCGAAAGAGAATCATTCTTCTAAGACATGTTCATTCCCTCCCGATTTTCTCCTTTTGACATTTTGTCCTTTCGTCACCCAACCATTTGCAAGAGTACTACAGTCACCCCACAGTTATGGATCAACTAAGGGACGTTTTTTTCAGAACAAAACATGACTAAAAATCATTGTGACGCTGTACAAAAAATACTTCCCTGGCACTGTAGAATAGACTGGCCCTTGAACAAAAAAGTTGTAAAATTCAACGAAGCACCCTCTAGATATGTGCCTTAGGGTAAGAAAAAAGCTCTCTCAAAATTTCAACTCATTTGGTTGCTCCCCCAGCTGGCGCATTCAATTCAAAGTTTGTATAGAATATTCGTCTCAAATATATTGAAAATTGACCCTATGTCACTGTTTCCTCTCTTACACTAGTTAATCGCGTTCAATTGAGCTCAGAATGACAAATTCACTAGTTGATACGCTAATGAACATAGTTGCCGAAGGTTGTATCTGGATTTAAACTCATTTTCATTAAGCTTTCAGTTGTTGAAAGATCGGCTTAGATCAGCACTCCCGTACAATCACACATGTGCATGTACCTTGTGCCGCAGCTCGCCCAGCGTCATAGGTGGCTATGATGCGCTTAGTGGCTACCACCCAGCTAAGTTGAAGGAATACTATGCAATATTGCAAATCTACTTCAGATAGTTAAAACACCAACATTATCAATTTTAATCATCACACAACCTTCTACAATATTGTTTGCTATAGTATCAAGTAGCGTTTTTGACATTCTGGGTTAAATTGATCGCGATCAACAATTTTCCTGACTCAAACAGGAGATAATGTGCTGTTTCCTATATGTTGGAGCTGAAAATCCCATATTAACTTCAATTAAATTGTGCCAGCTCATGGAAAGACCAAATGAGCTGAAACTTTCAGGGAGTCTTCCTCTAACCCTAAAGAATAATCCTGGTGGGTGCCCCGTGGAATTATACAACTTTATTTTTCTCCCATACTAAGGTGGGCCAGTCTACTGTAGAATTTAGTTGTTTTTGAGAAAACACCTCAAAATACCTGGTTATTTACGACATAGTTTCGATTTCGATAGCAATTGCAGGAGGATTATGGAGGGACAAATGACCTTCGGGTTAAAGTCCCTCTCAAACAACAACAACCTATTATGGATCAAATCGACTCATATTATGGATCAAAACACTATAACAGCAATTTATCTGCGAGTTAAAGGAATGGTGTGCTAGTGGAAGCATACGTTTTGGCGTTTGTTTCGGAATCGTCTTATCTCTGATTCATAACTGTGGTATAGGTTTCAATGCCACTCAGTTGTGAATCAACGCTTCTGGGAATACGGTTGATATTTTATTTTCTACGGACGAGAAAATGTATGCTTAAGCATATTACAATTGATGACGATGCTGTACATATTCATGGTTCACGTAGGCAAAATGTGTTCTGTGTAGTTGCAACTCTATTTGATAAGATATTCCCGTTTTAACCCAACTCTGATCCATACTGTGTGCTATCCATAACTGTGGGGTGACTGTTCTGCTCCTCCTTAGAAATGTTTCCGGAATTACTATCCGAAAGTTTTTCGCAAGCTGTTCTTGGAATACAACAAATGTGTTTTGAGTTTATTCATCATAGCAGAACTCTGCCACATATTCCTTTGCATGTTACACCAAAATTCAACTTCCAAAATGTTTTTTTTTTTTTTGCAAAACTTGGTTTCCGATCTAGTTGAGGGACAACATGTCGAATGCCAAAACGTCAAATCCCAAAACGTTGAAAAGGGTTGACGTTGAAGGCGTGTTTGCAAGACTTCTTTTTTAATATCATATATGCTATTAATAATGTTTGGCACTTAATGAATTTTTTATTCATTCGAAAGAAAATCGTTCTTCCAAGAAATACCGTTTCCCTTAATTTCTTACTTTCGACGTTTTTACATTCGACGTCAAAAAAAAAAAAGAAACTGAAGAAAACAAAATTTCTTGGAAGAATGTTTCTTTTCCGAAAGTATAAATATTGTATTATGTACCAAACGTTGTTCATACCATATACCGACAAGAAAAATAAGTCTGGCAAACAATGTTGGAAATTTACCGCTATCGACGTTTTGTCCCTTTCGATGTCTGAAAATCGACGTTTTGGCATTGAACGTTTTGGCTTGCGACGTTTTGTCTTTCGACATTTTGTCTCTAAACCATTTCATGGAAGTGGTTACTGAAACAAAAATGGATGCTCCCAGAACATGTGACAATATTGTTTTAAAATAGCATATTTATTCAATTTAATCACTCTTTTCAGATTTAGGGACAGAATGTCGAAAGACAAAAAGGCGAAGGTTTATTTTTTTTTTGAAAGCCCAAACAAGACGCTTCGTTTTCGGGACGCCGGGAGTTTGGTTTTCGGTTCGCGTGGTGTGCTGAGCAGTGTTTTGGAAAGCCCAAGCAAGACGCTTTGTTTTCGGGGCGCCGAGAAGTTTTGCTGTTCGCGCTGTGTGAGTGCGAAAAGATATTCGTGTTCAGTCGAGGATGGATTACCAACTGGTGAGCTCATTTCATGCTTATGATCACACATTTTTTCATGAAAGCGTTACTTTTTTGTAATATTCAATCAAACTTTGTATGCTTCGTCACTACAAGTGTCGGCATTATGCCTGTTTTATACAATTCTAATAAACATATAAAATTTTGGACATTACTTAAAATATTTTTTGAATTCTTCGGCATGTCGACGTTTATTTTAAAACTCCTACCAAAGACTTTTCTTCTTGAGGCATAAATGTTCAATAATACTTTTATGTAATTTTCAAACAAACTATGTATGGTTCGTCACTACAAGTGTCGGCATTATTCCTGTTTCATATAATTTAAAATATACGCATCTATTTTGCTCTTTTCGCCATTAATAAAAACTTCTTTTGAATGGTTCGACATTATAAATGTTGACGTTTATTTTAAGTATTCTGCGAAAAACTTTTTGAGACAAAACTAAAAACTAGCTTTAAGAATAAATCGTATTTTTCCTCCTTATACATGGATCGCATCACCGACCAGAGGTGACTCCCAGATCTTTTCTTTTTCCACTAATAAACACCCTTCCCGTGGTGATTGTGGAGATGCAGAGGTATTCTCGGTCTCTAGAAGCAACAATAATTACACCCTAACATTCCTTCCCTATCCCAACTGACTGTAAGGACTTGGCCGGCGCCATTATTGATCAACAATATGAGATCTGCTAGAATTACACTCCGAGAGTAAGCGGAAACTCCCATCCCTTATTCATTTGGATCGCAGTGCAATTATTATCAGTTCCGATCAATCACGGAGTAGCAACCATTGACATGTACAGTCAGTCTATGCTATGCTATGCTATAGAATGTCGAAAGACAAAAAGGCGAAACCCAAAACGTCGAATCTAAAAACGTCGAAAGGGAAAAAACCTCGAAAGCAGTTATTTTTCTAGCCAAGATTTTTGTTATTGAAGGTAACTAGCGCTACTAAGGATTGTGGTGCAAAAAGCGTTGGAGACAGCAAAATTTTCAATTTTCATCAAAGTAATGCACTTCAACAGAAAAGTAATCACCTATCTCGATGTGTGGGGAATTTCTTGCAAGAAACGCTCAAGAAAAGCGTTTTTCTTTGATCACTGTTCACAGTTGAAAGGAAGTGTCTATTCAAATGGAACTCACTGTAGACAATTTCTTGACCATTTCTTGCACAGAAATTTTTCTTGAGCTTAACAGCATACTTACGCATCAAACAAATTATCAGAAAAATGTCCACCTCATATCCTTTTCTGACTAGAGAAGAAGCAGTGCAGCACTTCAGGAAGCAAATTGAAACTGAAGCATGAAATGTGATGACTGCATCAGATATTAAAATTACGAATAGCCTCTGGAGTCACGTAACTACTACTCGTGGGTCAACAAAATTTGTCATCCACCAAAGCATTGGAACGTAAGAATTTCGTGATTGCTTAATTTGTTTTATTTAAAAAAAGATCTATTTACCTCAATTAGCTACTTTTCAAAACTCGATGTCTGTTTTTTTTATTATTTTCCTGGTATCGGGGTGATTTTCAATCTGGTGTTCATTTACACTAATGTTCTTTGTCTCGATCTCTCCCTATCTCGATGGTCTCTTCCATATCGAGATATGTAGAGTCGACTGTATCACAGTTTTACAAAGGTGTCTTTCAAAAATTCCTCTAGAAATAATTTCAGAAAAATCTTCTCTTGTGAATTTCCATGATTAGGTATTCCTTTAGAAATTCTGCAAAAAATCTGCACACAAATTTTATTAGATCGCAAGATGTCATATTTGAAAAAAAAAATACATAAAGAATTTGAGATTATTTTTTGTTGTTCCTGAAGAGATCCCTGAAGCTATTTCATGATGAGTTTTTGAACCAATTTGTGTTGCAATTTCAAGAGTGAGCTCATCCAGAAATTTTCAAAAAAGTATTCTTTCGTATTTTTTCAGTATTTCTCTTGTAATTTTAGTCATTTTTAAGTGATTTAATCGATTCTGGATACAATTTGAACGGAAAAATCTACATTTTTTTTCATAGAAAAAAAAAAAACTTCAAGTGAGTTCTGATAGTTTTACAATAATTTTCAACAAATCTTCTAGAATTCGCCTCGTGAAGAAAATAAATAAATCAATTTTTTGAATTAATTTTGAATCAATTTTCTTGGTACTATGCTACTTATAACCATTACAATCAACTTTTGTTCATTGCACTATAGCGAACAAAATTCGACTGATTACTTATCAGTTCAGCGCTTTTTTTACCTTCACAGCAATACAATTTATCTTATATATAATGTATAAATAAAAATGGAATGGTGTTTGTCAAGAAATAGTTTGAAAATGGGCTATCGGAGTTTGAAAATTCTTCCATAGATATGTGCCGTAAGTGTTCTCACGTGTTCGTGTATAAAAAAAGCACATGATATATAACTGGAAAGTCGAAAAAAATGACAGTTAAAAGAACTGTTATTTTGTACGGGACGTTTCATGGCGTTTTTCAACAGCCAACAGGGGCGATTAGTTTTGAATAATTATGAGCAATCAAAGGATGTAAAACTAGCTCCCAGTTAAACTTAAATCAGTCCCAGAATAGTCATATGTACTTCGACAGCTTCAAAATCGTTGCAGTGATTTGATCTGCCGTATGAAAGTATTTACACACCTTCGAAAACTGGTCCAAGAACTGTTTTTTTTTGGAAATGCCATTATGATTCATAAGTGACCAAATGAGTTCTACATTGTGCATCTCACCCATATGACGCAAAAGTTGTTAAAATAATTTTGTTTAATGAGTCGCTTGATGGCATTTAGTCACTTCCTCGGATACGCGGATATCAGGTTCAAAGTGGCTAAATAAGCCAAAGACTGTGAAGTTCTTCCACCAGAATGCAATATTTTTCAAAATCATGAAGTTTGATGTCTCACATAACAGCATGTACTCATCTTTAAATATTAACAAAGATTTAACCGCTTCCTTGAAAATCAAATGGGTCAACACTGTGTTGTTCAGCCATGGAATGCAATAATTTGCAGAATCTTGAAGTTTGATGTATCGTATGGCCTTCGAAGACTCATCTTAAAAAAAAAAAATACTCCGGAACCAGTTTCACAGAATCCCAAAATGGTCATAACAAAATGTCGCATGACAATGTTTACTGATTTGTAATGATTGACCCCGGAACTGGTTCCTCGGGAACCCGGATATCGGTTCCAAAGTAATCAAATGGGTTCTGAACTATGCAGCTCACCCATACATTGTAATCATTTGAAAAATCATGAAGTTTGATGTATCGTATGTTATTATTTAGTCGCATTCGAATATTGTCCCCGAACCGGTTTCCCAGAAACCCGGAAACCCGGAAATCGGTTCCAAAATGGCCAAATAAATCCTAGGCGTTGCAGCTCACCCATAGAATGTAATAGCTTTCAAAACCATGAAGTTTGATGTGTCGCATGACAATGTTAACTGATTTTAAATAATTGATCCTGGAACCTGTTCATCGGAAACCCGGATACCGGTTCCTATGTGGCCAAATGGATTCTGAACTGTGCAGCTCAGCCATAGAATGCAATCATTTGAAAAGTTGTGAAGTTTGATGTGTCGCATGATAGTATTTACTTGTTTCCAAAAATGGCCCCGGAACTTCCGGAAATTGTGATCCGCGGCATGCAGTGACCATGATGGCCTTGTAGACAACCGTCCTCATCGTTATAGAGCTAAAAATTGTAGAAAATCAGCTGATTTCATATTGCAAATTCACTTTTTCGAAAGTAGCCGTTTCGAAACGCCCATTTTGATTACGGAATAACTCCGGAAGTATATCCACTTCTTGTGTCAAAATTTGGATTAAATATATCAAAAAATAAAATAGTTACAGCCCAAAACGTGTTTTTTCCAACACTCGTTTAGGGGGGTTGGTAATGAAAGGGTTAATCGAATTCCTTATTGTCGACGTTTTGTCATGTATTATCGCATTTTTTTTCTTTTCGATGGATTGTCTTGTTCGATGTTTTGGCATTCAACATTTTGTTTTTTGATGTTTTGTCACCCAACCCTCTGAATTTATTCGTTCGAATTTATTTGATGGTAGAAAATACGATCTCTATAACAAGTATGATGATCCTATGTTCTGATTCGCAATGCAACAAAAAAAGCGTCATATCAATGCCAAATTTTTGAAGTTTATTCAGCGACAAAAGTTAGTAATGAAATGCTGTTTTTCCATACAAAATGTCCAAATTTGGGGATCTGTATCTCAACTACTGGTGGTCCGAAGTCTCTAAAATGATGAATGATGAACTACTAATAACTTGAAGTTTTGTGTAAAGGTTTTTCAACGAAAAAAGTAAGTAATTAAGTGATTTGTAAGTTTTATTCTTAAATGGTAGATTTTAGTTGGATAGATTGTTCAGCAAAGTTTTTCTCTCTCAAAAGTTGCACACACTTGTAGAACATATCAACCACTTACAACTTACCGTTGTTTAATTTAATAAAAAAATCTATCGATTACTTACTTTTTTCTTTGACCTTTTTTTTGGGATTTTTATGTCATACAAATTTAATGAACTCACTGTACACAAGACTTCAGATTATTTGTAGTGTGTCATCCAAATTTCGAGCCTTTCAGACCACAAGAAGCTGAGATACAGTTCCCCAAACTTGGGCATTTTGTATGGAAAAACAGCATTTAGTTACTAACTTTTGTCACTGACTGTAGATCTATGTTTTACACTTGTTGACATTCATAAGTGGTAAACATATCAAATACATTTCGAAACATATTCAGAACAAGGAATCAGGTATGTTTTTTTGAAAGTGACTAGTTGAGACAGATTTAGTCATGATTAATCTACATTTTTGCAATTTCTCATCGTAATAGGCGCTTTTTCATATCGTACGTGGGTAATGAAATGGCCTACTTCTTTGCACTGAAATATTCAGTGCCGTATTTGTCATTACGCTATTATTTTGAGTTGCTTAATGGATCCTTCTTCTTCTTCTTCTTCTTTCTGGCGTTACGTCCCAACTGGGACAAAGCCTGCTTCTCAGATTAGTGTTCTTATGAGCACTTCCACAGTTATTAACTGAGAGCTTCTTCGCCGATTGACCATTTTTGCATGTGTATATCGTGTGGCAGGTACGAAGATACTCTATGCCCTGGGAATCGAGAAAATTTCTTTTACGAAAAGATCTTCGACCAGTGGGATTCAAACCCACGACCCTCAGCATGGTCATGCTGAATAGCTGCGCGTTTACCGCTACGGCTATCTAAGCCCCATCATTACAAAAATATTTTCAGAAATTATAAAATTATTTTGACTGTATCTTGATATTATATCTGATACTCTAAAGTGGTAAAACGAGTTTTGCAACGAGTTACGTACAACATTTTTTTGCGATTTCGTACAAGACCACTTGAGGATATCAGAAATTATATCGGAATGCATTCACCATAATTCTACAATTTCTGAAAACTTGTTGTGTAATGATTCATAACGCAACTCGAAACAGTTGCGTAATGAGAAAGTGTTGAGAAATGAATCATTACAGCACTGGTTTCAGTTGCGTAATGACTGTTCCCGCAGTGGAAACTTCAGTGCAGGAGAGTAGGCCGTTTCATGACAGATTGGCGTGATGACAAACAGCCTACTACGATGAGAAATCGCAAAAAATGTTTTTTGCTATTTCTCTTCGTAATAGGCTGTTTTTCATCACGCCAATTTGTAATGAAACGGCCTACTCTCTTGCACTGAAATATAGTCATTACGCAACTGAAATCACTTGTGTAATGGATGTTACGCAACGCTTTCCCATTACGCAACTGTTTTGAGTTGTGTAATGAATCATTATAAAACAATTTTCAAAAAATTGCAAAATAATGGGGAATGCATCCAGATATGATTTCTGATATCCTCAAGTGGTCTTCTACGAAACTGCAAAAAATGTTGTACGCAACTTGTTTCAGTACTCGACTTTTACAGCACTCGTCGCAATTATCCAATAATGCAAGCCTCTTTAGATACAAGTATGATTCGTGCTGTAAAAATCATCATTCTGCATCTTGTTCTGTAAACTACTTTTGCCACATTTAAGCAAGCTGTACACAACATGATATTTAGGTTTTGTTAGCGCAGCCTTAGATATAATTGAGTTTACTTGTAATTGCTTTGATAACACAAATCAATCAAATCACATTTACCACAAATGGACCAATATTGAACAATAAACCACATCATCCTCCAATCAACCTGCGACACTAAACAACTTGACAAAACGATAAAAACAGAATGAGCAACCAAACGGATGAATGGAATGAATAAAAAAGCGAACAAGATTATCACCGAATCAACATAATAATAACACCGAAAAGCATCTCATTTTGCTTCCACACAGTCGTCATTCGAGTCGGTTTTGGCTTCGGTTCGGCGGGCGGTTGTCATTCATAGATGTGACACCGACAGAAGTTGAAACTATCAGAACCGGGAATTAGGGAGGACATAGCTGGAGAGAGAAACGGCGTCGAGTCGTCATCTGCGACATCTTCTAATGCTATGGCTGGAAACACACCGAAAAACTAAATCTCGTCTCATAATATCACACAGAACAAAAAAACACCGACAAAAAACTGATCTCCCTCCGATTCCCATTCAAATGGAGGAGAAAAATGTTTAATGATCGTTTGCCTCGTCGGGGTGCTCTCGAGACCCGAATGGCTGGCCGAGAGCGGATCGACCTCAAACGAAACGTGTCAGAAATGGTAGCAGTTGATTAAATTTTTATGACTGTTACATAATTTAATAACTTTAATAATGGGTTCGTCGTCTTCGTCGTCGGTGTCTTTTTTTCCTCGAGGTTCTTGCGATTGATTTTCCCCGTTTTATGCCGCATTCGCTCTCGTATTGTTCATTCGGGTCCCCCTTGGATCACGGCGGGCTCTCGGAAGCTGTTCCACATTGTCATAAATTAAAACTTGGGTCCCAGTGTTCTTAAATTTATTGTCATTCGGGTTATGAATATTTTACTGGGCACCTTCGAGAGCGGTGCGCAACAAAATTGCAACGAAAACTAATAAAAATTCAAGCACCTTTCACTGAACTTCCCACATAAATCTGGCGACATTGAACTGGGTTTTGATTGATGTGTCGCGCCAATCGAGAGTCAAAATCAATAATAACGGAAGAAGGAGGAACGGATCTGATGCAACAAAAGTGCATAAATCAGAATGACAACGACATATACGAAGGCGACAGAAAAAAAACGTCATGCAAGAGCTTAAATCGTATTCGCTGACAGTCACATGTTCATTATTCATATGGCAATGATGCACATACGATATTGATGATGCTGGTTAAACGCCTGTTTCAGTTTCGAGATTAACACTCATATCAACTTGGCACGCCTGTTGTAGGCTTAACTGGAGCAGTTCATAATATGAAAATGTGAACGGTGCGCTGATATTAAGTCATTGTGAAATGAGTTGTCATCATTTCACAGCTGAAAATCAAACATTTTATGGCAGTAGTATTCTGGCGATGAATATGAAAAATACAGCGGCAATGAAGTGCTGCACAGCTAAAAAAAGTTATACGTCTACGTGAACTATTCGCTCAGCAAAAAGACCTAGAGGGAAAATTTCACATCAGCTTGTGCCATGCGTAAATTAGCGTTGGGCAATTTTGAATTTATATATCAGAAATCGATGTTTTAATTAGCTTGAGCTTAAGCTTGATTGGCCGCCCGTGGTTGCTACTCCAGTATCGCCAAATCAGCTGCACTTACACAAGGAACCAACTAGATGACTGCTTGGGATTAACAGACACCCTTAGTTTATAAGTGCTGGTGATCTTCTATTTTTAGGCAACAATAGTGCTTGCCACGTCAGAATGCAGACCAATCAAGTGAATAAAAATTTACAGCCATTCCATGAAAAACCGATCTAGTAGGTCACCGAATTCCGTGAAAATTTGCTATTTTGTTCCTTATCTGAAATAAGGATACACGTGTTTTTAATTTTGTTTGATTAGGGTTAACATTTCCAAAATAGGGTGACCAAAAAAATCGCGACTCCGCAATTTTTTTTTAATCGCAACTTTTGAACTACTGGACCGATTTTCAATTTTCTTGGACGAAATGAAAGCTAAAGATTTTGACTTTTCAAGAAAAATATAAAATTTTACAAAAATTTTCGTTATTTCGTGTTTTGAAATCATTTGTTTTTGATCATTTGATCGTCAAAATTTGACGTTTACCCTACTTTACGTTTAATTTTCAGGGGTGTATGTTTTTTAGTTTTAGATATATGGTTTTTTGAAAATTAAGGTGATTATAAAGCGAAGCCAGACTTCGAATTTTCAACTGCACAATACGAGAGAGTCTGACAACAGTTCGCGTTGAAAACCAATCAAATCGCTTGCTTGCTGGTGGTGACCAACGGGATATTTTCAACGCGGAGCGCTGATTGGTTCTCAAGTCTTGTGCTCCTGAAAATTTGAGTTTTGGCTTCGTTCAATAATCACCTTAAAAATCAGTCATTTTTATCGGCACCTACAGTGTGGTCTTAGCGCATTAGACTTTTTATTTCTCATATTTCCCTTGGATCACATAGCAAACTTAGAGGCATCGTATAGAGAAAAGATATAGCTTTCATTTGAAGTTAAAAATTTTTGGCGACTATTTTGAATTTGGCCGCCATCTTGAATTTTGTTAGAAAAATCGATTTTTCACCATTAGCGCACCGCTCACTTTGAATTCTGAGCTCACCATCAGAAAGCTGAGGAAAAACTGCGCAAGATAGGCTACAGAAACTAGGTGAGCAATGGTATTTACCCTATGAAATTAACGATTTTTCAAATCATGTCCACGACTTTGCCGTAAGGACTGTTCATTTAAGAAAGTGCACATCTGATTACACTGCGGAACACGTTTTTGTCTCCAGCATCAAAATACCTCTATTTACTTAATAAAGGGTTGCTGAATCCATTGCCGTTTACAGAAATATCATAGCAAAACTGCGCAAGATAGGCTACAGAAACTAGGTGAGCAATGGTATTTACCCTATGAAATTAACGATTTTTCAAATCATGTCCACGACTTTGCCGTAAGGACTGTTCATTTAAGAAAGTGCACATCTGATTACACTGCGGAACACGTTTTTGTCTCCAGCATCAAAATACCTCTATTTACTTAATAAAGGGTTGCTGAATCCATTGCCGTTTACAGAAATATCATAGCACGTCTAGTTTTTGAGATATTGGCTGTTGAAAATGCGAAAATTGACTATTTCAGCCAACTTGCATGCAAGTTTGCCACCTTGTAAGGCAATTTATTTACTTAATTTGCCACAGAATTCAAACTTTATGTGTATAACAATACTTATCATCAAAGTTTGTAATACTTTTGACCCGGAAGAGTTATTTTTTGATGGTTTAGAAAAGTATTGTATTTTGCCATATAAGAGAAAAGAAGAATTTAGTATGAAGACTACTATCATATTGAAAAAATCGGTTTAATCTAAATTAAATCGTGTATTTTCAACCAAAATACATCTAAATGAAAGTTTAAGTCCTCTTTTGCATGCTAGATGGATAAGATGACAAAAAAGTTTGATAAAATATATTTCAAATTTTAGGTAAACATCGATAAAATCAATGTTTTATACAACTTTGGCGACCTGTAGCTAAAAATTGTGACGTGCTGGGAAATTTCTGAGAACGGCATCAGATTCAGCAACCCAAAATCTACTAGAGACACATAATTTGATCCTTGAGACACGCAAAAATGTCATTTTTGTTGCGCTGTGTTATTAAGATTTTGGTGTTAAAATTCCATGAAAAAATAGAATTTTGTTTTACAGTGTACTCAAGTGTTTATTTTGACAGCGGAAAAAAGTTAACATCGAAACAGTTGTAAATTCTAAGCGATGGGTCGGATTTATATGGCGACACGCAGATTTATTCTCCACAAACGGTGTTCAGAGAACCTGTCCTTCCGAGATTTGACTAAAATCTCGAAGTGTCCAAATTGCAAATTTTCAGTGCTTTGGCGAAAACAGATGTTTTTGACGACGTACAATACATTCGAACACAAAACATTGGGAAATTTTTGTTTGTATGGCAGGTAATTTGCTCCTGCGGCATGCAAAGTGCTACGTATTTCACAACGAGTTCAATCAATGGCGAAAATTACTGAACTGAATGCATTAAAAAACGGCTTCTGCCCATCTACCGAAAGTATACCATGCCTCCATTGTTTTGACCAGACCTGGCATCGGTTCACTATGCTTCAGCTTCTTTGGGGATGCTCAAAAAGGAAAAAGTCGAATTTATAGATAAATAGCACAATACACCTAATTGCCCAGAACTACGCCCCATTGGAAAATATTTTGCAATAATCAAACGGCATCTGAAGAATGATGGAAGAGAAGCAATATTCATCTACTTTTTCAAGAAAATGTGGTCAGCAGCACATCGAAAAGTTACAGAGAAAGTTGTGCAGAACCTACTAGGAGGTATCAATAGAGAAGTCAGAGCGTTCTTCAGGAATGATCATTAAATGTTCAAAGTTATGTGAATTTGGTCGGAATTACCTAGTTTTCAATGTATTTTAAGTGAACTCGTTCGAAAATAAACAGTTTCCTTTAAAAATACGAGCCAACTTTCTTAAATGAACAGTCTTTATATAGCGAGTGCAATCAATGCAAACATTATTTTTTGTACAACAAAGAAACAAGTTTTCAATCGTTGGTGTTTTATTCGAGTCGAGTGAAGAATAAGACTATTATCTTGAGTCATAAAATCTGGCGGCCATCTTGAATTTTGACGCCATCTTGGTTTTAAGTAGTAGAATTAATTTTCCACCTTGATTGCACTCGACATGTTGAATTTAGAGGCTACCAAGAAAAACAAGGTTACGTATACTCTTCTTCTTATTTTTCTTCATTTTCCTTACGTTACATCCTCACCGGAACTGAGCCTAATACTCAGCTTTATTAGTTATATAGTTATAGGTCATTGAAAAGGATTTTTTTATAATGCAATTTTTGATAATGTAATAATTCTTCTACATATTTTTGAATTCAGGAATAATGATAAAACAAGTTCAATAAATGAAAACCGTTCAAAAACATTGATTGAAATAAACAAACTTATTATTTACCAAATGCATTGTTGTTCATCGAATTAAGTTTATAGATTGTGCACACTTATTTTAGAATGCCGAATCTCGGCTAATTTTAACCAAGATCCGCACAGCCGAGTAGTCGGCAATCAAATTTCTCAGGATCTCAGGAAATAAAAGCCGAGTATCAGTTAATCGTGCTTCGTTGCTAAGCAACTTGACAATTTATTAGCTGAGTCTCGGTTAAAATTGAAAAACCTAGATTCACACAGCCAAGCTTGTGAAACAAATCTAAGTTTGCGCGTTGTGGTCTTGTATTAATATCTGTAATTTTAACGTTAAAGATTGCCAAAAGTTCAATAATTAAGAATGAAAATCTTAAGTTTTTGAAAAAAAAATCCTTGATTTTCTCAGCCATAAAGTATCGTTTTTACTACCGCCCAACATACATGTGAAAAATAGCTAATTTGAAAGATGATAAGCAGGCTTTGTTCTAATGTGGACGTAATGCCGAAATGCAGGTGTAGATTTTTGTGGTTGAAAATTCAGCAGCCATCTTGGATTTCGACGCCATCTTGGTTTTTAGCAGTTGAATGATTTTTTACCATCTCAGCGCCCATCATGTTGAATTTTGAGGCCTCCGTTAAAAAAAAACAATCAGATTCTTTCTTTCTTATCTTATCTCAGCTGTTCAACTGATTTTTCATTTCTATCAATAGTTTGAGACAAAATAAGTGAAAGAAATAATGCTATTTTTCAACTTGAAGATATGCAGAAGAATCATTCAGGTAGCAAATAAGCGTTTATAAATCCTTTTTGAAAATTTGTTTTTAAAGCTAGTTAAGCTGAGGGTCTGTCTCTGTTCCATTAGGGATGTAATGTCAGGAAACAGAAGAATAAGAAGAAGAGTGAGTGTAACGGTAGCATTAAAATTCAACATGTTGCTAACAAGGTGAAAACTTATTCTACTACTTAAAACCAAGATGGCGTTAAAATCCAAGATGGCCGCCAGATTTTTGTCACTCAAAATAATACTCCTATTCTTCATTTGAATCGAATAAAACACCAACGATTAAAAACTTGTTTCTTTGTTGTACAAAAAAATGTTTGCATTGATTGCACTCGCCATATGCATATTAATTTCAATAGCAATTCATGCGCTGATTTAGTCCAAAAATTCCTTTGGGGATTTCGTCTAGAAATTCTTCCGGGGCTTTCGTCCGCTCTGGAGATTTCATTAAGCAATTCATACGGGGATTTTTTCCAAAAAAAATTCTTAGGGGCTATCCATTAATTATGTATGGGTTTATGGGGGGAGGGGGGTTTGAGATTTCTTACGCACCATACAATTTATTTTAAATTTTCATTCAAAAAATCTTACCATGGGGGAAGGGGGATTGAAAAACCCCGAAAATTGTCTTACGTAATTAATGGACCACCCCTTAAGATTCTCAAAGGATTTTTGCACCAGGATTTTCTTCGAATATTTTCTGCAGGAATTCTTCTAGGGAGTTCCTTCAGAAACTGCACTGGCGATTTCCTCCAGGAATGTTTCGGGAATTTTCTACAGGAATTACTCCGGAGATTTCCTCCAGGAATGTCTTCGGAGATTTCTTCCAGAAACTCCTCTAGAGATTTTTTTCCTCCGGCGACTTACTTTCCTGCTTCCTCCACGAATTTCTTCAAGGATTTCCCCCGGAGTATTCTCCAGAAATTCCTTTGGAGAATTTTTTTTCCAAAGAAAAACTCTAGGGAGATTTCCTCCAAAATCTCCTTCGAGAATTTCGCTCGGAATCCCGCAGGGGATTTTTAATAGTGATTCTTTTGTGGATTTTGTTTACGAATTCTTCTGGGGATTTCATCTAAGGATTCCCCCGGAGATTTTCTCCAGATTTTCCAGCTGCGAGTTTCTGCGATTTCATCCAGGAATTCCTCCTGGAGTTATCTCCAGGATTTTCTCCAGTGACCACTCTAGAGATTGCAAGGATTCATCTGGATATTTCTCAGAAAAATCCTCCTGGGATTTGCCCAGGAAAGGAGGAATTTTGGGGATTTCATCCAGGATTTTTTCCGGGGATTTCATTAAGAAAATTTATCCGGGTATTTTCTCCAGAAATTTCCTCGAGGGTTTATTCAGAGAATTTATCCGGAGATTTGCATTAGGAATGTCTCTGGGGATTTTCTCCAGAATTTCCCACGGGTTTTTTTTTCCCAAGGTTTCCCCTGGGGATTTCTACCAAAAACTGCTTCGGGGATTTTCTTCAGAAATTCTTCAAGGAATTTCCAACTGCAATTCCTCCGGGGATTTTGTTCAGCAATTGATTAATACATTCCTCCGAAGATTATCGCCTAAAATTTCTTCTAAGATTTTTTTATAAAGAATATCCGGGAATTTCATCCAGGTATTTCTTTGGGGATTTGCTCCAGGAATTTCTCCGGAGATTTCCTACAGAAATTTCTTTAGGGATATCCCTCTGGAACTCCTCAGAGTTCCCCTTTAAAATCCACCGTATTTTCCTCAGAAATACTTTCAGAATAATTGACGGGGATTCTTTCGGAGCTGCATTGGGAATTTATTCATAGTTCATCCGAGAATTCTAAAGTAGTTACTACAGGAATTCCTTATTTTTTAATGGATTCTCAAGGAATTCTTTTCGTGGTGTTCCCGAATTTGCTCGCATTTCCTGCAGAAATTTCTCGGAGCTTCTCCAGAAATTCCTTTGGAGACCCTTCAGGATATTCTCCACAGTTCCTCCGAGATTTCCTTCATAGTTCCTTAAGGAATTCCTTCGAAGTTTCTCTAAAAATTATTCTGCAGTTCCTTCAGCAATTGCTTCGAAGTCCCTGCAGGAGTTCCTTTGGAGGCCCTCCAAAAATTTCTTCTGAGTGCCTTATGGGATTTCGTCGGAGTTGTTCATTGAATTTCATTGAAGTTCCTCCGGAGTTTTTTCAGAATTCATCCGGGATTTTTTGGGGCTCCTTCAGAAATTCCTTCGGAGTTTCTCTATATTTCCTCTTAGTTTTTTTTCGGTATTCCTACAAGAATTCTTCGGAGTTCCACTACAAATTCTCCTGGAATTACTTCGAAAAATTTTCTACATTTTCTCCGGGAAATCCTCCGTGGTCTCTCAAAAATTTCTCATAAGTTTCTCCGTGAATTACTTTAGTTTTTCACTCTTCGGGGATTTTCTCCAGAAATTCTTCAGGGAATTTCCAGTAGCAATTCCTTCGGGGATTTTGTTCAGGAATTGATTTATAAATTCCTCCACAGATTGTCGCCTATAATTCCTGCGGAGATTTTTTCAGAAGGATTATCCGGACATTTCCTACAGATATTTCTCTGAGGATTTGTACCATGAATTTCCCCGAGGATTTCCTACAGGAATTTCTCCGGGGATTTTCTACAGGGACTTCCTCAGGAGATCTCCTCCAGGAATTCCGTCGAGTATGTCCCCCTGGAACTCCTCAACCCATTTCCTCCGAGTATTTCGTCCATGAAAATCTCCGGGGTTTCCCTCAACTACTCCTCCGGGGATTTCCACCAGAAATTCCTTCAGGAATATCCTCCAAGGATTCTTACGGAGATTTTCTCCAAGAATTTCTTTGGGACATTTCGTCCACAAATTATTTCGGATATTTACTCTAGGATATTGCTCCAGAAATTTCAAAAAAAATGTTTTCAGAGAATTTCATCCGGAGTTTTCCTAAAGGAATTTAGTTGGGGATTTACACCAGGAATTTCTCCGAAGATTTCCTCCAAGAATTCCTCTGGGGATTTCCTCCAAGAATTCCTTTGGGGATTTTCTCCAAGAATTCCTCAGAAGATTTCCAACAGCGATTCTTGCTAGATTTTTTTCCAGGAATTCATCCGGAAATTGCATTAAGAAATTCCTCCGGCATTTCCTTCAGAAATCTCTAGGCAACCGGCTGAAAAACTCGATAATAAAGATAGTAATGATAATAAGGAATTCCTCCGGAAATTTCTAAGATTCTTCCGAAGATATCCCCCAAGAACTCCTCCGGGAATTTCTCCAAGAGTTTCTCAGGGGGTAATTCCAGCAGCACTGCATACTGGGATTTCGTTCAGGACTTTTGGAGTTCATCCAGGTACTCCTTTGAGGTTCCTTCGAGAAGTTCAACGAAAACTCTTCAGAAGTTCCTTCCAAAATTCGTCCGGAGTTCTTCCCGGAATTTTTCCCGGAGTTCCTCCAGGAATTCCATCGTACTTCCTTCAGGAATTTCCCTGTGAGTTGCTTCAAGAAGCCCGCTGGCAGATCCACCAGGAATTCTACCGGAGTTTGAACAGCAATCCTGCCAGGTGTCTTTCCAGGAATGCTCATAGGATTTTTTTTTTTTTAGGATCCCCCGGGTTTTAGCTTAGCTTAGCTTAGCTTAGACTGACTACACATATCAATGGTTGCTATTCCGTGATTGACCGAAGTCAGTGAAAAAGCACAAAGAATCAACTAGAAGTTCGGCTGGGATTGGCCATAATCTTCTTCAGTGTGCATAATTCAGTGCCTCTATTTATACAGGGTCAATAACGGCGCCGGCCACGTCCTTGCAGTCAGGTGGGATTGGGGGAAGGAATGTTAGTGTGTAACCTTTGCTTTTTGGAGACCGTGTTTGCCTCTGCATCTCCACAAAGGTTACTGGGAGGGATGTTTGTTAATGGGGAGGATCGTTGGGTCATAGGATTCACTTTGATAAGCGATTAGACCATGATAAACAATGATTTGTGAGATATATACATGCTTATACGTAAATATAATATTTTCATTTGATATGAACAATTTCTATGTAGAGGAAAATTATGCCGACACTTGAGGTGACGAACCATTCAAAGTTTGTTGAACAAATACCTAAATGTAACATTCCTACAGCTGTCAGGACGAAAGCATGTGTTATTATATTTTACTTATTTGAAAAGAAACAAAAAACTCGATTGGTTGGGACATCATAGAACACTCTTATTCTTATGCCGACACTTACAGTGGCGAACCATCCAAAGTTTGTTGAATAAAGTGAACCTTTCGCAAGTCTACACTTGTAGTGTCGAACCATTCAAAGTTTTTTTAATAACAAAAATAAAGGTATATAAGAGGTGTCCTGAAAAAAAAAATGTTAAACATAAATAAATCATGAATCAGAGTTTGTGTCGACACTCACAGTGACGAACCATCCATAGTTTGTTGAAAAATCATATTTACATCCCACCATTGTAACGATTGAATGTGCAGTCATACATATTTTATAGATTAGAAATAGTAGCATGAAACGAGCTCACCAATTGATCCGTTATCCTTGACTGAGCAGCCACAATCCACTTTCGGCTTCACTCGTTTGCTCGGCTATAAAAAAGCACTCAGGAAAAAAAAATAAGCGCGCGACCCAAAAAGTATAAAAAAATAAAACTGTTCGGGCTTTCTTGACGCACTGCCCAGGAGCAAACAGAACTAACCGATCGCGGCACTTTTTCAGTTACTCCAACCGAACTCACCGATCACGCCACTTTTTCACTTACTAGACCAACGCGCGACATGTTTGATCCTGCCCTCGTCGCTTGCCCCGGGAAAAGCAAGTGTCAAGGTCGAAAGATCATACAGAACTAACCGATCGCGGCACTTTTTCACTTTCTTCAACCGAACTCTTTTTTTTAGGATCCCCCGGGTTTTATCTAGAAATTACCACAGGAGTTCCTTCATAAATCCCTCTAGGAGATTCTCCAAGAATTTCTGAGGCTTCCGTTCCCAGGAGTTGCTCATAAATTCTTGTCAGGAATTCCTTAGTCCTTCACTTACACAGCAAAAAATTCTTAAATTTACATGGCACGTAAATTTTTATGATGAATATAACTGAATTATAACTGAATATTCAACGATAAATAATGTAAACCATCTCATTGTATTCGAAAATGCTTGCAATATGGAATGAAACTGAAACATTTCATGATCTTCACCAATGTTGCATGCTCTCTTGCATCTTGAAATTGAAATTACAAACAAGAAGGCTCGGTTTACATGATTCTACGCTCAATATTCTGTGAAAAATAATGCACATGCATGGATCGACGGCTTGCCATGTCATGTGCATTATTTATGATTGAATTTTCAGCGTGAAAATCATGTAAACCGAGCCATTTTGCATGCAACATTCTTTAAGAGAAGACGTTTCGCGTTCAATATTAAGGATTTTGGTAACAATGTTGGATATAATAGATGTGTAAATGGGTTTTATCATTGAATAATTCATGAGAAATGGCTTTGCCTGATTGAGGCTAAAATTATGTTAAGTGTAAATCTAAGATTTTTATGGTGTGTAGGTCACAATTCCTCCGGAAAATATTCGATAAGTTTCATCAGGAGTTCCAACGCAAAATATCACGCATGTCTAATTTTTGAGATATTGACTGTTTTAAATGCAATATTTGACTATTTTAGCCAACTTGCATGCAAGTTTGGCAGCTTGTATGGCAATAAATTCGTTTAATTTGCCACAGAATCCTTACTTTATGTGTATAACAATAATTATCAACAAAGTTCATAATACTGGTTTCAAAAACAATTGTATTTTGCCATATAAAAGAAATGAAAAATTTTGTACGGAGACTTGCAGTATGTTGAAAAAATCGATTAAATCTTAATATAATCGTGCGATTTCATCCAAATTGTATCAAATTGTATATGAAATGAAAGTGAAAGTCATATATTGCATGCTTGGTGGATAAGTTCTCAAAAAAGTTTGATAAATCATACTTTAAATTTCATGTGAACATTAATGAAACAGTGTTTTATACAACTTGGCGACCTGTAGCTAAAAATTGTGACGCGCTGGAACATTTCTGAGATAAGCATCAGATTCAGCAACCTCCAATGATTTGACCCTTGAGACACGTAAAAAAGTCATTTTTGTTACGCTGTGTTAATACGCTGTTTAATTGATAAGCAACATCCTTCGTTAAAGTTTGAAGAATGAGTTTTCAATATGGGATAATGAGTTCGTACTGACATTACAGTACTATTGTGTTTTGAATATTTATCAAAATTGTGATTTCCATATAAACCCACATCGTTTTTGTGCCACCTTTAAATCACCACCGATAAATTTGAAAATTTAACAGAACGTTTTTTTTTTATGGAAATGATGGAAAAAAATATGTGGGATATTGGATTTCCAAAAAAAAACAAATAATTTAATTTTCAATCGCTCTTATACAGTATTGCAATACTTATGAATATATTTTCAATATACAGTGGGATTCCGTTTTTGGCAACAAAGTCGAAATTTTCAGTTGCCAAAAACGGAACCATGTCAAAATCGGAACCCATACTTTATTTTATTGTTTCGACTATTTGTTCTGAAAATATCATTAGAATGTTTTTACATCATCTTTATGGAACCATATGGCATCGAGACTTCGGAACGGTTCACTTCAAAGCAGTTTTCCGTAAGATTGTTACGAATCTAATGCCCCGTAATGTTAATTGTGGCAAACGTACTACATACTTTTAACGCCCCAACGTCTTCAACGATTATAAAGAACCTTTATATACACTATTTGTATGAATGGGCCATGTAACATCAATAATCGCATAAGTGACCTTTATTCAAGAACTGGACATGTTTTTAAAACTGTCTAAGAATACAAGAAAATAATATGTATTATTGTATTCTTAGCAACGTATTTACAAAACAAAAGCGCTGGCAGTGGGTAGGGCAGGTAGGACATGTACTACGCACAAAAACACCTGGGTAGGACAGTCAAAGGATTGTCCTACCCACGATTCAACAAAAAAAAAAACTTCAGTGCAAAGAATTTCACAGAATGTTTGCTGCTCATCCATTTGTTACCTAAAAATATATGAGGAAATTAGAACTACCTCACTGGTTGTAAAGGCAAGCTTTTTGGCTTATTTTTGTCAAATTTGTTCTATAAAATTGGCATAAAAAGGATTTAAATAAATATTTTTTAAAATGAATAATAACAAAACTTGATTCAATGAATGATGCAAACGACATGGTTGGTAGTAGGTTTATTTACAGAGACTTGGTCTCTAATTCAATGCAAGTTTCTAAAAACGTTATATTTTTATTTTTTTAGTCAAAATGGTCTCTAAAATCTTTTTTTCCCTTATTCTGCTTGAATGGGATCCTGACGCAAAATTGTACAGGCTCCAAATAAACCTTCAGAGAATATAATGGGGTCAAGAGCCTCTTCAAGAAATTCGTCTCAGATTCCCCGAGGAAAAGCTTCAGGAATTATCATAGTGATTTTATTCGAAATACTTTCTCCTACAGGGTTCTCTTCAGGAATTCTGGCAAAGATTTTTCCACATATTCCCCCTTAAATTCTACCAGCGATTTTTCAAAGGATACTTAGAAGAATTTCTCCAAATTTCGCTCCAATAATCTTTGAAACCTTCAAAGCTATTACTTTCAATAATTTCCTCATTTAAAATTTGTTTTCCAAACTATCCTAGAATTTCCTCCAGATATTTTTCACTAATCCTTAAACCAAATTCTCCAGTAACAACTCATGGAGATCTTCAAAAAACTTCTACAAAATTTCTTCCTAGGAAATTCACAAAGGTTTATTCCAGAGTGTTTTGAAAAAATAGCTTAAGAGTTTTTTTTTACAAGGAGCCCTGCGAGACTTTCTTCAAATGTTCATGCGGTTTCCATCAAGAATCCGTCCACGTTTCCTCCCAGAAATCAAAAATTCTGCGGAATACAATCCCGAAATTCGATTGATTTGGTTATCTTTGTAAATTATCTAGAATTTTTTTTAAACCTACCACAAAAGGGTGACTTTAAAACTTACCCTAGTTTCATCATAGGTTACTCTAGGATTTTCTTTAGAAATACCTCACGGATTTATTTTAAGAAAAAAATCTTGGCATTTCCCTGGAGACATTCCTGGAAGAATTTCGGATTTTCTTTTTATTTAAGACTTATTTGAGAAAATCTCAAAAAACTACTAGAGAAATCTCTGAAGAATTCTTAGAAGGAATCTCTGGATCAATTGCTGAAGGTATCTTTAGTGAAATCCCTAGTAAAAATGCCTAGAATTTGCTGGAGAAATTATTGATTAAATTTAAGAAGACGTTTTGGTCGGGAGCCTTGAAGCGATGAGGAGCCTTAAGATGGAAAAATTTTCTCAAAGAATTTTTGATGGAATTAAGATGATTTCTGAAACAATCTTTGGAGAAATTCCATTTCTGTGGTTTTCCTTGGGAAAATTCAGGTTGAATTTTAGGTATCCCAATAAACATCTTGAAGAAATTCATTTGGAAATAATCACTAAATGAGCTTTTTTGGAAATTTCCGAAGCAATATCTGAACATTTGTCCTACCCATGGTTTCGAACGTGGCCGCGCCTCTGAGCGCTGGGTATTGCACTACGGCATGAGCGTTTTTAATTTGATCAATATTTAAAATCAATTTAATTTTTAGGCTTAAGCGTAGAATTTGAAGAAAAAAAACCGGTAAATTTAGAATTGCTCCTCTAATTTATGTTTCTGATAAAGTAAAGCATTTCAAAATGAATGATTGATGAAAAGGACAAACATAAACTACTACATCTCATGATTCATGAATGCGATTCGTCATTTAGTAGAATACACAAACAAGCTTCTAATCATTTTCAATTGAGCTTGATATATGTTTTACACCTACCTTATGAAATCCACGAAAAAAATACAGGATTCTGCTATGAAACCTCAAAAGCCTGATAGCAATCTTCAGGTGCTCGTAAGGAACCTACAGGAAAATGCTAGGGCTCTGAAGCATTTTACTGTGAAGTCGTAGATTTCGCCTAGAATTCTCTGAATCTAGCTAAGGATTTGGCTAGGAATTAACAATTTGGGATTCCGTTGCGATATTGCTGAGAAAATTCTCAAGTCTTCGATGAAAATTTTCAAAAGTTTATTATTCTCAGGCTACTATTAGCACTTTTTTGCGAAACCTTTTTAAAATCCTCAAGATTTCGCCAGTATTACTCAAAATACCACTAGAAATCGACATTATTCATATCATTTACAGGAAACTCTAGAAATCTCAAGAGTTTATTAGGAATCATCAGATTTTGCACATAATCTTCAATAACCAATTATACATTCTCAGGATCCCGCAAGAAACCCACAGTGTCAGCTAGAAATCTGCAAACATCCTCAAGAATCTGCTCAAATTTTTTAGGAGCCCCGTTAGAACCGAGAATCCCCTGAGGATTCTCCAGGGTACAGTAAGGAAACTCATTTTGATTATGTTGAGACCCGTATCCTTGATTATAAATCTTGTATAGAATTCTGAGTCCTCTCTTAACAAATCTAACGTCTTACGGAATCTCTAACAAAGAGGGAATATTATTGAGAATAAAGTGTAGTTAGGACAGTGTTCGCGTTCGTCATGGTGCCGGCGGATTTCTTAAGAAATAATATTATATGTCGACACTTCTAGAATTTCCTAGGATAACCCATTTTTTTTAATGAAATTTCTTAAACGTTATGGTACACGACATTTTTCTGTTTTTGTATCTATTACTGTGGTGTGTTTTTACGCAATGGATGTAACTCCATAATAATAATAACAGTGAGCTAAAAAGGTGAGACGAAGTTTATGATTATACCTATGTGTCACAAACTTTCTGTTGCTCTTATGTCGGTGCTTGCGCTTTATTCAAAAAAGCTGTTCCAAATCTGTTAAAAGTGTTTTTAAGTGTATCACCTACTGGCAGACTCAAGTGGGCTGGCCACTTAGTATGAATGCCTAAGAAAAGAGCTTGGTCTCTAGTTGAGATACTGATGGAGATTAATGGCCTCCATTAATGATCCATTTTGTTGCCAAAATCGGGGGGTGCCAAAAATGGAGCATGCCAAGAACGGAATCCCACTGTAAATGGATTTGGTATCACCGCACAACAAAATGTTTATTCCGTCAATCAAACCCAAAATGAAGTAAATTCCAAAAGAAAAGATGTAACGATAGGCTTTAACTCGTCGTGGTGCAGCGTTGATAACAAGGTCAAAGATAATTAGCAAAACTTTTCGTCAGTCTATGGGAGCGATTCGTAATTATGAGCCAAATATAAAAAACAGCTTGAACCTAGCTCCAACTTGGCAATTAATCATCTTCGGATTGCTTTGACAGGCACGATCTCGTTTAATTCTGCGCCTTCTGCTCCCTAATCTATTCCGCCCACAAGCTTTTGACGAAGCATCAAGCGAACGACCTAGGCCAATTTCGATTCAAACCAAAAAAAAAAAACATAGAAATAAAAAAAGAGACACAGTCGACCGCACTTACCTCCCAAAATCCCGTGGATGCTGTAATCCTTCCGCCCGTCGTCGTCCTTTCGTCCATCCGGAGGACCTCCTCGCAGCAGCCGACTGATAGACGAAACACTCGGTGGGTCAGAAACGCCTTCCTGCAATGGAGCGATAAAAGGACACACACATACATTCATCAGACCGGGGTTCAATTAACGACTGTGACGACGACGACGTCAAGTATGGCTCAATTTTTGTCTCCGAGACCGAGGATTGTCCACCGTTGTTAGAGAGAATGGATGCTATTACGGTCAATCTTCTCTAGGGTGTGGGTTATTTTTCCAATGCATTCAAAACTAACATATAGTGTTTCTTTCGAAGCAAACGCAAAAAAAATTCAAAAAAGATAGAAGAAAAAAGAGACCATATAGAGCTCAAAAACAAAACAAAGAGACCACATACATTAGTTTAGCTTAGCTTAGATTGACTACACATATCAATGGTTGCTATTCCGTGATTGACCGAAGTCAGTGAAAATGCACAAAGAATCAACTAGAAGTTCGGCTGGGATTGGCCATAATCTTCTTCAATGTGCATAATTCAGTGCCTCTATTTGAACAAGGTCAATAACGGCGCCGGCCACGTCCTTGCAGTCAGGTGGGATTGGGGGAAGGAATGTTAGTGTGTAACCTTTGCTATTTGGAGACCGTGTTTGCCTCTGCATCTCCACAAAGGTTACTGGGAGGGATGTTTGTTAATGGGAAGGATCGTTGGGTCACAGGATTCACTTTGATAAGCGATTAGACCATGATAAACAATGATTTGTGAGATATATACATGCTTATACGTAAATATAATATTTTCATTTGATATGAACAATTTCTATGTAGAGGAAAATTATGCCAACACTTGAGGTGACGAACCATTCAAAGCTTGCTGAACGAATACCCAAATGTAAAATTCCCACAGCTGTCAGGACGAAAGCATGTGTTATTATTTGAAAAGAAACAAAAAACTCGATTGGTTGGGACATCATAGAGCACTCTTATTCTTATGCCGACACTTACAGTGGCGAACCATCCAAAGTTTGTTGAATAAAGTGAACCTTTCGCAAGTCTACACTTGTAGTGTCGAACCATTCAAAGTTTTTTAATTACAAAAATAAAGGTATATAAGAGGTGTTCTGAAAAAAAAATGTTAAACATAAATAAATCATGAATCAGAGTTTGTGTCGACACTCACAGTGACGAACCATTCATAGTTTGTTGAAAAATCACATCTACATCCCACCATTGTAACGATTAAATGTGCAGTCACACATATTTTACAGATTAGAAACAGTAGCATGAAACGAGCTCACCAATTGATCCGTTATCCTTGACTGAGCAGCCACAATCCACTTTCAGCTTCAAAAATAGGCGCACCTCCCGAAAAAAAAGGACGGCTGCTCGGGCTTTCTTGACGCACTGCCCAGGAGCAAGCGTCAAGGTCGAAGGATCAAAAAGAACGAACCGATCGCGGCACTTTTTAACTTACTCCAACCGAACTCACCGATCACGCCACTTTTTCACTTACTAGACCGACGCGCGACATGTTTGATCCTGCCCTCGTCGCTCGCCCCGGCAAAAGCAAGTGTCAAGGTCGAAAGATCAAACAGAACTCCAAAGAGACCACATACATTAGGGATAAATTAAACAAAACCAGTAGATAATAGTTTTCTGAAACTTTAGTTTTGATAACTTTTGAGAAACTGAGCTGCACCCTAATCCTTTACATTGGTTACCGTTGGGATTAAGGATCATGGTTGGAGCTTTTGGGAGAAGGGAATTAATTGCGACTACCGTCGTTTGTTGCTACCAAAGGGACATGCCCTCGGTGGTGACACAGAGGAATATTTGCTGTAGAATGACGATGAAATTGCCCTCTTGTTTGAGCTTCAAATCCCGGCTTAATAGAGCTTTTTCTATTTAAATTTGTACACACTCCACGTCACCGGCGAGCAAATCGATTTCTTTCGGTAGCATTAACAACGGTCAAATATAGGCAACAACCGAATCTCTTCTTCAGGTGGGTGGATTCTTTGTGTTCTTTGTTTGGATCTCATTAGAAGCAAGGAAATTTGAATCGACCCGAAGAAAATTCCAAACCACCCCGAAAGACAACGATTTGGAACTTCTTTCGTGACCGCCAACAACCGAAAAAGTGTGAACCCTTTCACAGCTTCTAATTGAATTTTCTCACCTTTCAGTTGCGCCTCTTTCGTGCGTGTTTACCGACCTGTTTACCGTGGCAATTATGATTTTACACCGCCCTCGTCGCACTGCCGCCACACCCGACCAAATGGAGGAAACAGGATTATAACAGAGTGTGCACTACATAAAACAAATAAGTAACAAACTCTATTATGATCTGAGCAAATTCATGATTTCGGATATTATAAAGAAAAAAGCCATCTTGATAAGAAAATTATACCAACTTCTGTTTCTGTTTTTAAATGCTGTTGATAGAAATATGTTATACTCTTGTTACATGAATTTGGTCGGGCACTCACGTCCACTGAAACCTGCTGCTGGTCATAGGCTAGCGCTAGAGTCAGGTTTCCGCCTATGTTTTTTCTGCTTCAAGCTTAAGAATGAAACCATAGATAAAGGTGGATATAACAGAGTCCGGTAGTAATCGAGTGTTCATAGTGCTTGACTGTAGACAACGAAAAAATGGGAATGACGAGGAAGCTTTCGGACGATGAACGCCCCTTCGGTTGCCGCCCGTTGGCTTCCTATCAAAAACTATAATGATGATAGGAGAAACAGTTTTATGATGTTTGAGAAAATTATACCGCTTTAACACCTCTGCCGAAACGAAGCGGTGCGCAAACATGAGTTTTTTTTGTGTTTGGATTCCCTATGTTGTGCAGTTGGAATTTCGTCAGTTGGAGGTGGCTAGAATGGTTGATTTTAAAAGGGTTTTTGTGAGACGCCTGAATGAATTTTAGTACAAGTTGCTTCAGATCGACTTAAATTTAAATTTCAATGTTGATGCTTTATATGAGCAATTACACTACGTATAATTTGCGCAATACAAAGATTTTTAAATAAGTTACAGCGAGGCAAGTGCATTCATAGTGCACATAGAATTTGTTGTGCGTAACAATCTAGACACAACGTACTTTTGAGCTTGAGCATGAGCTCGCCAGTGGTTGCTTCTCCAGTATCGCCAGATCAGCTGTACTTACACAAGGAACTAATTAGATGATTGCTTGGGACTAATAGGCGTCCTCAATGTATAAGTGCTGGTGATCCTCTAGTTTTTAAGGCAACAATGGCGCCTGCCATGTCAAAATGCAAACCAATGAGTGGAAGGGGGAGGAATTGATACTGCATTTAAAATTGCCGCACAGTAGACCGGATACACTCCCGTGCAAAAGTTTGGGTTCACCTATGACGCATGCATATATTTTTTTTATCTCTGCCGTTTTTCGACCAATTTCAACAGTCTACGGCATATTTAAATATAAATAATGGGGCATACAATTGGTAAGTATGAGATTTTACAAGATTTCCGTTTTTTAAGTAAGTACAAGTGAACCCAAACTTTTGTACAATACACCACACTAAGGGATTAACCCAAACATTCATACGATGGCTTGAATGACTATTATATTAATATTAAATAGTGTTATTTTTAGTGTTGATCTGGGATACTCGACTGGAAGGATTTCAACTATGATTATATGGCTCTCGCAGTCTAGGGAAATCCAAACGGAAAGTTTTGCTTTGCCCGACGCTTCGGCACTTTGCATTTGGCCTTTACCAAGGGTAAAGCTTGATAAAGACCAAATACAAAGTGCCAAAACGTCGGGCAAAACAAAATTTTCCATTTTGATTTGCCTAGACTGCGAAAACCATAAAATCACAGCTATTTTTCAGCATGTGCTCTTTAAAGAATATGAGATAACGGGTCAAATGGTATATTAATTTAAAATTTTGTTCGATCCAATGCTGAGAAAAAATGACCATGATTTTAAAGCGTTTGTGTGTGTTTTTTAAATGTCACTACTTTAAGTAAAAATTTAGTTAGCAAATGTCAAAAATTGTTCATGTCAAAATAAATACGAATTAAAATGAACTCATTGTCTTTCGAATGCACCATAGAGAGTTTCAATTGGACGTTTAACAACAGAGATATGCACAAAACACTTTTATATGTTTTGAGGGAGTGAATCCAAACTTTTGCACGTGGTTGATACCAACCTTGCACAATCATACCTCGATGTAACGTAACTCAATAAAACATAACTGTTTTTAGCTCCCTTTTTTTTTTCAATTTTTATAATAAACATGGTTTATGATTTATGTAGGCGCGGTAAATGGCTGGGCATGGCATACCATTGGTACCTCGCGTACCTGCAGGAATAAAATAGAATCGGGTAACCAACCCCCGGTGGGAACTTTGGTCGTATGCTGACAGGGAAGGGGGGGTTTGCTTCTGCAAACCTTGAGCGTCTGTACTCCATGTTAGGAGCGGCTCACAACAGCGTCTGTTCCCCATGTCAGGGGCGGCTGATCATCGTCCGAGTGCCAGGGAAGGACTCTAAGCTAAACTGCGCACTATGGCCCTCCGAACATTTAGGGGGAATGGTCCTCCGGAAATCTAGAGGTTTGTTGTCAGGCCCTGCAAGCCAACCGTAAAAACACATCAGCACAGGAATGTCAACGAGAGAATACGGACCGGAACAATCGGCAAAGACCACAGCGATGAAAAAGGACTAGCGATTGGAAACTCAATATTGGAAACGTGGAACTGCAAATCTATCAACTTCGTTGAAAGTACTCGCATACTCTCCGATGTACTGAAGACTTGCGGTTTCGACATCGTAGCGCTGCAGGAGGTGTGCTGGACAAGAGCATTGGTGCGAACGTCTTGAGGTAATCATACCATCTACCAGAGCTGCGGCAACACACGTGAGCTGGGAACAGCTTTCATAGTGATGGGTGATATACAAAGGCGCGTGATCGGGTGGTGGCCGATCAATGAACGAATGTGCATTAAGAATCAAAGGCCAATTCTTTAACTTCAGCATAATCAATGTGCATAGCCCACACTCCAGAAGCACTGATGATATCAAGGACGCATTTTACGCGCAGCTCGAACGCGAGTACGACCGCTGCCCAAGCCACGACGTCAAGATCATCATAGGAGATTTGAACGTTCAGGTTGGCCAGGAGGAGGAGTTCATTGGACGATTGGAAAGTTCAGCGCCCACCGGCTAACGAACGAGAACGGCCTACGACTGATAGATTTTGCCGCCTCCAAGAACATGGCCATTCGTAGCACCTATTTCCAGCACAGCCTCCCGTATCGGTACACCTGGAGATCACCTCAGCAGACAGAATCGCAAATCGACCACGTTTGGATCGATGGACGGCACTTTTCCGACATAACCAAAGTCAGAACCTATCGTGGCGCTAACATTGACTCCGACCACTACCTGGTGATGGTGAAACTGCGCCCAAAACTATCCGTAATCAATGATGTACGGTACCGACGCCCGCCCCGGTACAATCTCGAGCGGCTGAAACAACCGGATGTTGCCAATGCGTACGCGCAGCGTTGCCGGATGAGAGCGAGCTCGATAGGGCCCCTCTTGAGGTCTGCTGGAGGACAGTCAATGCAGCCATTAACGATGCTGCCGAAAGCATTGTCGGATATGTGGAACGAAGCTCAAGAAACGATTGGTTCGACGAGGAGTGCCAGGAGGTTTTAGAGGAGAAGAATGCAGCGCGGGCTGCAATGCTGCAGCATGGTACGTGGCAAAACGTGGAACGATACAGACTGAAGCGGAAACAGCAAACCCGCCTATTCCGGGACAAAAAGCGCCGTCTGGAAGAGGTGGAATGCCAAGAGATGGGGTTGCTGTACCGTTCTCAAGAAACGCGGAAGTTCTATCAGAAGCTCAACACATCCCGCAAAGGCTTCGTGCCGCGAGCTGAGATGTGCCGGAATAAGGATGGGAGCATCTTGATGGACGGACGCGAGGCGATCGAAAGGTGGAAGCAGCACTACGATGAACACCTGAATGGCGCAGAGAACACAGGCACAGAAGGTCAGGACAACGAAGGCGATGGCTACGTCAGCACAGCGAACAGCGGAAACCAACCAGCTCCCACGATGGGGGAAGTTAAGGATGCCATTCAACAGCTCAAGAACAACAAGGCCGCTGGCAAGGATAGCATCGAAGCCGAACTCATCAAGATGGGCCCGGACAGGTTGGCCGCTTGTCTGCATCGGCTGATAGTCAGAATCTGGGAAACGGAACAACTACCGTAGGAGTGGAAGCAAGGCTTTATATGCCCTATCTACAAAAAGGGCGACAAACTTGTGGGCTTCATGGCCGTGCGGTTAGTGTCGTTAGGCATTTAAGCGCATTGTGTCATGGGGTGTGGGTTCAATTCTCGCTTCAGCCATAGAAACTTTTCGTCAGGAAAGTTTATCGGCTGTGCCACTGGAGCATGCTTGTCCGTTGTCTAGTGTTAAGTAACAGTCTGTGCAGCTAAATGGCGGAAGATGGTGTCCGTGTATTTTTTTTTTTAACTGGAGTGTGAAAATTATCGTGCAATCACCATCCTAAACGCCGCCTACAAAGTGCTATCCCAGATTCTCTTCCATCGTCTATCGCCTATAGCAAAGGAGTTCGTGGGAAGTTATCAAGCAGGTTTCATCGACAGCCGCTCGACAACGGACCAGATCTTTTCCGTGCTGCAAATTTTCCAGGAATGCTGTGAGTACCAGGTCCCTACGCACCATTTGTTCATCGATTTCAAGGCGGCATACGATAGTATCGACCGCGTAGAGCTATGGATACCATCGAGCCCTACAGACATTCTTTCAAATATATTATCCAAAAATTTGATGTTTCTCCTGTTTTTTTTTTTTCTACGGATTTCAACCAAAATCCTTCCTAGAGTGCCTCCACGCCTTATGTCTGAACCAGGAAATTATTTTTCCTATATTTACATAATTAAAAGGTTTCAAGTGATTCTATGAGGGAAAATTTTTCCATCATTTTATATGGACAGAAAATGGCTAAAAACATTGTATTTCCAAAGATTTTAGCATAAAAAATAGCTCAAAAGAAGAAAAATCAAAATTTCACCGATAGAATATTTTGGAATCTTCAAACTTTGAAAATATGGATCAAATACTAATTCATAGTGAAAAAAACCCTGATGTACATTCGATTTTTATGATCTTTGTATAGATATAGTGTGCTCCACTTCGTTGAGTTGGATTGCAACAGGGCAGTTTGTTGCTAACTCGGCCGTGTTGCTAGTTCATATATTAGAGTTTTGATGGAAAGTTTGGAAGATTTCAATGAAATCTTTTTGTTTCAAATCTATTTCTATTTGATGTAAAGTTACCGAATGTTCTCCTATAATGCTGTAATTAGTGTTTGTGGCCTCAACATGAGGCATGTTCGTCCACCGGTGATGATGCAGCCCGGTGGCTTGTTGTTGGCCATAATACATCTTCTTTAGTAGCTAACATAGAGGTTGGTCGATTGCCTATATTAAGTAATCCAAGACCACCAGACTGGTGCCTTTCAAATTGATATCTATGCTGCCCCAGATGGTTTGATTAGCAAAACTAAAGCCTACAATTAGCGCAAGTACCCAGGGTACGATAACTCGTTTGAAAGTATCCTAGCCTGAGTAGAAGCGAAGTTTTGACAATCAAAACGTGATATTGACTTAAATTATATAACAGATCAAAGATCTGAAGATAAAATTAAAATTTTCTTCCTAGAACTTCTGAACCATAGCAAAATTTAAAGCTTGCACTGCAGATCAAGTAAATAGCTCGCAGATATTGGTCAGATCTTACGAGAGCAAAAATATGATATGCTTATGTTATTCCACGAGTAAAGTTTGGATGTCACTAGACAACAGACGATTGCGTTATTAAGAGATGAAACATTTTGGAATCCAAATATGGCACAATGGTTGGCACAATGGTTGGCACAATGGTTGGCACAATGGTTCTAATTTTAAACTTTCTGCCAGTGCATAAGGTCAAATTTGAAATTGAGCTGTCGTTCATTTATTCTATTGCGAGATGTTCACCTTGGGCCATTATTGTAATTGGATTCCAAGCTGTTTCACCTTAACGAGCCAGCATGCACGACGCATGGCACGAGAGTTTGTAATTTTATGGATGCTCATGAAACATAAAACACATAACAAATTAAACAATTGAAATTACTTAACGGTTTTGCTGGGCAAAAGTGATCGATAGTTCTTAACGTGTTGGATGGTATCGGGAACATTTCTCACATAACTTGTGATCTCACCTTATAAGCCATTGGTAAACCGAATGTGTAGCTCCATGTTTCTAAGCAAATGATTGGACCAGGATGAAAACTATCACCGCTGGGAGATATAGGAGGATCTTCTCTTCATCGTAACATTGTTGAATAACGTGTAAATCCATTCGTTTGCTCGGTAACAATAAGCTACACACTCGGTTACCAATGGCTTTTAGGGCAAGATCACAAGTTATGCGAGATTTGTTCGAAAAAAAAAAAAGAAAACATAATTTTGAGTAGCCTCATATGCTCTAAACTACTGAAACAAGAGAAATCGTGGATCCCAACAGCTTCAGTTCACTACCATAGCCACCGCGTGATGTTGTGATCGTTCCGCCACCCAAACCTTTGTGTAATATTCATGCCGGCCAATGCTCATTCGTGTCTATACGCATGCCGCAAACGGGCACCAAAACCGTTTCGCCCCCAAGGATCTAACTCAACGCTTTTCACGACCCACGATCGACAACGGGCTGCGGGAACAAAAAGTAAAACCACCGAAGAAAGCAAAATCTGCATAACATGCCTGTAACTTTAATATCAAAAGTCGAATCAAGATCAATTTTGAGATTATATTTGCCTTGGCTTTGGTCATCCGCAAGCACACCACTCTTGCAATACCTCGTCCCCGAGATGGATCAGAAATATTCCTCCGTCCAGAACGTGTGCCTGCCGGAACAAGAAAAAAAAATGAAAAAAAGAACTTTTGATTCCGTAGCCACTCGATGAGTGCCGGCTTCTTTGGCACCTTTTCCTTCAGGCTGTGCGTTTCAATGCCTTCTCACAGAAAGAGGTATGCGATATGCATTTTGGGTTGTCTATACGAAACGAAAAGATATGTTGAATTTCCAGTGAAACAAAACTAAGAGTGTTTTGAAAAAATCGATACAAAATCAAAATATGCACGGATTTTATCGAAAAATAACGAAACTGTGATTTTACTACAAAATTTAAAAAAAAATTATGGGGTTTTCTCAAGTGCCAATGAGCCACTGTTGCATATGGGAAAGTAGGCATTAAGAAAACAACGCTCATTGTTTAAATTTTGTGTTTTGAAAGATCATACTCGTATTCTATGTAAAAAAGAATCAGGATCTCGTTGGGGCCCCGCCACATGGAATGACTCAATGGTTGGATGTTCGCTGGTTGGAAAAATCAAACTAAAAAGCAGTCGAATGTCAAGAGTGACTTTGGCGTCTGAGCACCGTCGCATTGAAGTCTCCATATATTGAATGAATGTGCACGTGTATTTGCGTCTCGTGACATTTGCTCTCCAGATGCGTAAGTGTGGAGCATGATCAGCAGCAGTCAGTCGTTCCAACTAACAGGTCGGATTCACTGGTTGGAAGGCAATTGTGTTCTAACCAAGAAAGCCCCGCTGCACAGTGGGACGAAACAAATTGACGGTCAAAACCTATTAGAGGCGTTTTAGCCCATAGGTGTCTTCGTGACATTGTTTTGAATTAGCATCCCGAGTAATAATAAAAAAAGGTTTTTAAATTAGACCGATCAAAAAAAAAAGTAAGAGGTTGTTTCCGAGATACAACCGCCAAGTTGACGTTGGATAACGTAAGCTTCATCTATTTTCTGGCTTGAGACCGGCACAAACTTATGAAAGATTTCTACTGATAAAAATCCAATCAATTTTCATATTATTTGTTGCATATCAATTCTGACCTATTGTGGACATTGTGTGTTAGCACAGAAAATCTGTGGTGTAAATTTGGTTCGGTTAACACTTCAACACCGATAGACTCGGTCGATGGAAGAATAAGCATGAGCGGTAACTCTTGCTTCCCAAACAAATATTCCGGTCGAACGTTAGGTACACGCATGATCCACTAAGATTTGTTGCTTTAGTAGTTTACGAATCCAGTTTGAGGTTGAGGTACTTCTCCATGAAGTCCGCGAGCTCCATGTTCTCCTCTTTGCTCAAATCGATGTTAAAGTTCCTTTTGATACTCGAAGAAGTTCCGCACCATGAAGAACTTTTTCTGCTTCGTAGTGGTATCCGGGGAAATGTAGAGACAAATCTGCGATTCCAGAGCTCGGCCGTCATGGTCCTGCAGGAAGCGAATGGCCTATCTGATCGGTTTGTTTAAGATTACCAACCTGTGCGCGATCCACGCCAAGCGTGTCAGCATCATACCGAAGGAAATCCAACTGACTCGTCGTATCCGTGGAGAACGCGCCTAAATTGAATTGCAGCACAATTTCAAACAAAACGGGTCATTCGATGTAAAAGAGTTACAACCAGAGACACTTCATGTATAACTATTAATTGATTAATTAATTTATTTATTTATCAATTATAATTTTGGTTGATTAGTTTCCTAGTTAGCTGTTGCTGATTAGTTTTAGCTCTTTGTTTGATAAATTGATACTCTGATCGCTCTAGCATGCATTTGCATGTAGGTAGCGACGACGACAACGGAATTATTCAAAGTAAGTAAAGTTTGTAAGGATGCTTAAAATATATCCCCGAGCCTGATTTCATCTTCTAAACTGGTACCAATTAGCTCATACGGTTGAAATAATTAAATTTCTGTTAAATATCAGGTTTTTCCTTAAGAAATTGCCTGCATCTAGGCGTTTTTATCACAATTCTTGAAATTAACTATTCATTATTTCTTTACATATTGCATTATTAAGCATTTTGCAAGCATATTCGAATTCAGGGAGCTCATATTCATTATGTAGAGTCGTTTCAAAAATAACAATAATCGCATTGACAAGTGTTCAATTTCACCCCGAAATGGGATTCCCCGATTTTCTATTTAAGGGATGATTTATAGCACTAAAACCACATTTGTTATAAAATTTTGGTACATGAGCCAAAGAGGCTGACCGTCGTACTTGTACTCAGTTGTTTGGCATATTCAACATGATTGAAAACAGACAAGAAAATCCATGAAAAATGATCAATTTCACCCTAAATTACGGCACATGTAAACTTCAAAACGTCAAAACCTTATAACAGCAAGAAAAATGTGCTTTTCTATGAAAAATAAGACATGCCTCGATATTTATCAATTTTTCAATAGTTTAGTCATGAAAATCAATAGTTTTCATTATTTGAGTAGATTCGTAGAAAGATTTGCAATCGATTGGTGCAAGAATCTTGAAAATTTATGCGGGCGTTAGTAAGTTATTACCAGTTAAAATCTAACCACTTTTCGTGACGCGAGCGATTTTTCGTTTTTCGAAATTGTACCCCAGTATGTTGCCGTAAGACGTTATCCAACGTCAATATTTTTCTGTAAAACAAATTTTTGGACCGTCAGTACTTCAGCAAAGTTTTAGTTCTTTTTATTTTCAACAAATTTGCTGAACATACTTAATATTTTTGACTACGTTTCCACTGTATTTTTTTTAAATATAACCTATTTTACCATTAATATTAGATTTTTGACCATTTCTATTCTCAATGTGCAATTTATGAACATGAAATGTTCTACAACATATTATACATTACAAAAATGTACAAATTTGCCGAATCACACTAAATATGTGATCTTATGCGACTTAATTTATGATAACAAATGTTAATTCGACAGCTGCTACGAATTCATTCGATTTACTTTGTGCGAGTGTATGGGACGACGGACAAGGATGACAAGGACGCATTTTACGCGCAGCTCGAACGCGAGTACGACCGCTGCCCAAGCCACGACGTCAAGATCATCATAGGAGACTTCAACGCTCAGGTTGGCCAGGAGGAGGAGTTCAGACCGACGATTGGAAAGTTCAGCGCCCACCGGCTGACGAACGAGAACGGCCTACGACTGATAGATTTTGCCGCCTCCAAGAATATGGCCATTCGCAGCACCTACTTCCAGCACAGCCTCCCGTATCGATACACCTGGAGATCACCACTGCAGACGGAATCACAAATCGACCACGTTTTGATCGATGGACGGCACTTCTCCGATATTACCGACGTCAGAACCTATCGTGGCGCTAACATTGACTCCGACCACTACCTGATGATGGTGAAACTGCGCCAAAAACTATCCGTCATTAACAATGTACGGTATCGACGCCCGCCTCGGTATAACCTAGCGCGACTGGCCCAACCGAACGTCGCTGCCGCATACGCGCAGCATCTCGAGGTAGCGTTGCCGGAAGAGGGTGAGCTTGACGAAGCCCCTCTTGAGGACTGCTGGAGCAACATAAAAGCAGCCATCAACAACGCAGCCGAGAGCATCGTCGGGTACGTGGAAAGGAGGACATGTAACGATTGGTTCGACGAAGAATGCAGGCAGGTTTTGGAGGAGAAGGATACAGCGCGGGCTGCAATGCTGCAGCAAGGAACGCGACAAAACGTGGAGCGATATAAAAGAAAACGGAAGCAGCAAACCCGCCTATTCCAGGACAAAAAGCGCCGCCTGGAAGAAGCGGAATGTGAAGAAATGGAACAGCTGCATCGTTCTCAAGAAACGCGAAAGTTCTACGAGAAGCTCAACGCATCCCGAAAAGGCTTCGTGCCGCGAGCCGAAATGTGTAGGGATAAGGACGGAAGCATCTTGACGGACGGACGTGAGGTGATTGAAAGGTGGAAGCAGCACTACGATGAACACCTGAATGGCACGGAGAACACAGGCGACGAGGGTCACGACAGCGGAGGAAGTGACTACGTCAGCACGGCGGATGAAGGAAACCAACCTGCCCCCACATTGAGGGAAGTTAAGGATGCCATCAGCCAGCTCAAGAATAATAAGGCCGCTGGTAAAGATGGTATTGGAGCTGAACTCATCAAAATGGGCCCGGAGAGGTTGGCCGCCTGTCTGCACCGGCTGATTGTCAGAATCTGGGAAACCGAACAGCTGCCGGAGGAGTGGAAGCAAGGGGTCATATGCCCCATCTACAAGAAGGGTGACAAACTGGAATGTGAAAACTATCGTGCGATCACTATCCTGAATGCCGCCTACAAAGTGCTATCCCAGATTATCTTCCGTCGTCTATCACCAATAACAAATGAGTTTGTGGGAAGTTATCAAGCTGGTTTCATCAACGGCCGCTCGACAACGGACCAAATCTTCACTGTACGGCAAATCCTCCAGAAATGCCGTGAATACCAAGTCCCAACGCATCACCTGTTCATCGATTTCAAAGCGGCTTATGATAGCATCGACCGCGAAGAGCTATGGAAAATCATGGACGAGTACAGCTTTCCCGGGAAGCTCACAAGACTAATAAGAGCAACGATGGACGGTGTGCAGAATAGCGTGAAGATTTCGGGCGAACATTCCAGTTCGTTCGAATCCCGCCGGGGACTTCGACAGGGTGATGGACTTTCGTGCCTGCTGTTCAACATCGCGCTAGAAGGTGTCATGCGGAGAGCCGGGTTCAATAACCGAGGTACGATTTTCACAAGATCTAGCCAATTTGTTTGCTTCGCGGATGATATGGATATTGTCGGCAGAACATTTGGAACGGTGGCAGACCTCTACACCCGCCTGAAACGTGAAGCAACAAAAATCGGCCTGGTGGTGAATGCGTCAAAAACAAAGTACATGCTGATAGGCGGAACCGAGCGCGACAGAGCCCGCCTGGGAAGCAGTGTTACGATAGACGGGGATACTTTTGAGGTGGTTGATGAGTTCGTCTACCTCGGATCCTTGTTAACGGCTGATAACAACGTTAGTCGTGAAATACGGAGACGCATCATCAGTGGAAGTCGCGCCTACTATGGGCTCCAGAAGAAGCTGCGGTCGAGAAAGATTCACCCCCGCACCAAATGTACCATGTACAAAACGCTTATAAGACCGGTGGTCCTCTATGGACATGAAGCATGGACCATGCTGGAAGAGGACCTGCAAGCACTTGGAGTGTTCGAACGAAGGGTGCTTAGGACGATCTTTGGCGGAGTGCAGGAGAACGGTGTGTGGCGGCGGAGAATGAACCACGAGCTCGCTAGGCTCTACGGCGAACCAAGTATCCAGAAAGTTGCGAAAGCCGGAAGGGTGCGCTGGGCAGGGCATGTTGCAAGACTACCGGACAACAATCCTGCAAAGATGGTGTTCGCGTCGAATCCGGTTGGCACAAGAAGGCGGGGAGCACAGCGAGCGAGGTGGCTTGATCAGGTGCAACAAGATCTGGAGAACGTGGGCCAAAATCGAGGTTGGAGAGACACAGCCTTGGACCGAGTAAATTGGCGTAACATCGTTAACGAGGTTTTATCAAATTAATTGATGTAACACCATTTAAATAAATAATAATGAGTGTATGGGACGAAACGAAATGTACAAATGAACTCATAACGTAGCGTTTTGTTCTAGGAAACTCATCAATCTGACGATGTCATACACCGTTTTGCTGGTTTAATGTAATTTGTATGAAGAAATGAGTTATTACGTGAACTTTTATGCGACTTCAGGTCGTCTGGGTTGTTGAAATGGATTTTATCATGGATTGATTCAGAGCTGTAGCAGATGATAAATAAACTCTCATGATATGTTGCTGATCTCGATTGTTACAGAGAGCGATAAGTGAGAGGTACTCTCAATTTTCTCAGAATTTAATTCCTGGTCAAGATATTTCTTTAGATATAACTGTTAGTCTTTTAAATGGGATTCTATCATACATAATCCATAATTCTATCTAGGATTATTCCATCGAAATCAACGATGTTATATTACCTGGAGGAAATGAATAACACTTTGAGTATTTCTGGGTGAATATTTAAAAAACTTGACAATTTTAAAATTCCTGAAATCTATATAAAAATTGTTGATGAGATTTTTAGGAAATTTTTGAAATAATTCCTGGAATGGTTAGATTTTGTCATATAAGAGTTAAAATGCATCAATTATAACATGTGTGTTACTCGGGTCGTATGGGGCAAGAAGACCACCAAAGCAAAATGGCACAAATTTTGTATATTATTATTTCCCCGCCTAAACGATCAATTCTAGAGTAAGTTAAGATAAAAACTGAGGGATAAAAGTTGACTTATAGTTAATAAGTAATTTAACGAAATTAATTTTGTTCTCATCTTATTTGACTGTAACAATAATAGTAATAATTTTCAGAAACCATTTTGAATGTCCAAAATGGCTTATTTTGATTTTATTTAGTAGGAAACATTGATTTAATTGTAATTGTAATTGTAATTGTAATTGTAATTGTAATTGTAATTGTAATTTATTAACGTTACGATACCCTGTCAGTTTACAAACTATATCTCAGGTCAAGGAAACGAACGAAGTAAATTTGGATAATAAACATTGGAAACTAGTAATTAAATCACGGTTTTACAAGTTACAGTGACTGTCAGTGTCAATAACGACCACATTAAATTTAATCTAGGTACCTATTATCTACTGCCATCGTTTGACGGCTGCCTTGAATGGATTAATTGTTGGTTCAAGCTTAATTTGAAGAGGAACGCCGTTCCAGCTAAGAGCTCCTGCAATGAGGATACTTTTCCTTTGGGACGTCGTGTGTGCTGGGATGGTAAAGCACCGAGTGCGCTCTTGCGTTCCTCGCTGAAGGTGCTGCAGCAAATAGTCGGGTAGATCCTTGGCATATCCCTGCCGCATAAAGCTGCAAATACGGTTCCGATAGTTCGTTGCTAGATCGTGTCCCAAGATGGTGTTCCTCACTTCCTCGGTGGACTCTCTCCGACGAAGCCGGTATACGAAACGGACCGCTGCCTTGAAACATCTGTTCAGCTGCTCCTTTTGTGCTACGGACAGGCCGGGGTGATACACTACATCGCAATAGGTGAAGAAAGGCATCACCACGGCTTGCACTAGTTTTTTCCGGGTTTGGGTAGTCAGCACAGGCGAGAAACGACGAAAGGTATGCAGAGTGCCAAAAACTTTTTTTGTGATTTCATTAACTTGAGTGAGCCATCGAAGATTCCTGTCCATTTGTAGACCCATGTTAGTGACGCTATCGGATAGTGGGATGGCTTCGGCGCAAAAGGTGATGTCTGTAATCGGTGTAATTGTTCCTTCTCTGCAAAAGATGATACCTTGAGTTTTTTTTGGATTTGGGAAAAGTGAGTTGATCCCGGCCCAACGTTTAATGTGCTGAAGATCGGTGTTGACCAACGCTACAAGCCTTTCGATGTCTTGCTTTGGTCCGGATACATATATTTGTAGGTCGTCTGCGTACAGCTGGTAGCTGCACTTGAGTCCCTGCGGCAGACTATTTACGTACAGGCTAAAAAGAAGAGCGCTTAGGCAGGAACCCTGGGGCGTACCATCTGTGAGAGGGTGCACTGCAGAGACCGTTGATCCAACTTTCACAGCTTGGCTGCGATGCCCAAGGAAGGATGTAACCAGCGCACAGGCATCTTGAGAAAAGCAAAACTCTTCGCTGAGCTTGGACTTCAGTTTCAGGTGGTTGACGCAATTGAATGCGAGAGAGAAGTCCACTAATACCATGAGAGTACAGTGGTCACCATCGAAGCTGTTGTAGATGTCGTGTGTAATTTTGGCGAGAGCTGTTGTTGTGCTGTATTTCTTCCTGTAACCCGATTGGCACCTCGAAAGCAAATGCGAGCCTGGAGCATCGATGTACTCAACAATCTGGTCGAGTAAAACCTTTTCCAGTACTTTGGATATTGCGGGAAGCACTGTAATTGGCCTGAAGTCTTTGGGCTGTAGCGGGTTCGGCACTTTTGGAATCGGAGTGACGATTCCCTTCTTCCACATGACTGGAAACGTTCTGCTATCAATCACCGAGTTGTACAGGTCTACCAGTACGGGATAGATGAATGGACAAAGCAGCTTTACAAACGAGATTGGGATGCCATCCGCACCGGTGGCGTTTGATTGAATCTGGTTCATTTTAGAGGCAACTTCACCAGTGTTGGTATGGAAGAAGTTAAACTGTTCCCTGACGCCCTCGTCTCTGATTGCACGATGTAGTTCATTCCTCGTAGAGGTTGCAGGCACTTGAATTTGTAGTTGGCGATGACCTTCGCAAAAGAAGCTGTTTAGCTGCTCAACGTCGATCTGTTCCTCTGGTAGCTCTTTCTTGGTGCTGTTGTGAACGCCCTCCCTCCTTAGGTTGTTCCAGAGTTTTATCACTGGTAGATGTGGTGCGAAGTAACGTTCGCCGTAACGCTTTTTGGCTTGTGAAACCAGGATTGCAGCTCGGTCACGTTTTTGGGTATACTCCAGCCATTGTGCGTCATCCCGCCTTCGATGAGGATTTCGCGAATAGAGTTCGTGGGCAAGGTTTCTGACGACGATTGCTTGTTCAATTTCTGTTGTCATCCATGGCGTGCGTTTATCCTTGACTGTGATGATCTTCTCAGGTGCATGGCGATCCATCAGGTTGCACAATTCAGACGTGAGGGATTGTGTTTTGACATTGACGTCCCTCGTATCCAAAATGTTTTCGAATCTTATTCCCTGGAAGTCTGCTTGCAATCTGGTTGTGTCGATGGCACGGAAATCTCTTACCGTTAGGCGGTGGGCTGTTGGTTTCCTGCATCGAACGTTCGAGATTAGGTAAATTGTCTCGTGATCCGAAATTGAGTTCGAGACTGCTTTGGCCGTCACAATTGATTGAGGGCAGTCGGTAACCATCAGGTCGATAGTCGTTGCACTCCTGTCTGTAATCCTAGTTGGAGTTGTTGGCAGAATTGTTAAATTAAAAGTTTGGTGTATTCGCAAAAGTGCTTCATGGTTTCCGGTAGGCGAAGGTGCAGTTACATTGATATTGAAATCTCCTAGGAGGTACAGCCTGTCGACGCCTAGGTCTTGTATATCAAAAAGTAACTTTTCATACTCAGCGGTGAAATTCGGATTAGTAACGATTGGATTGTAGATGATCGCGATACCTACAGTGAGCTCGTTGATTTTGGTTTGGACCACAAGGTATTCGAACCTTTGTCCAACAGGGACGTCGGGGTTGAAAGTTGACTTCATCACTGGTGAAACCTTCAGCCCTTTGAGGAAGTACAGTCCTATTCCACCGCATGATTTGCTGCCTCTGCCTCTTCCAGCTGGTAGGCAGTGTTTCAAGAAATTGTAAGACGGGACTCGAACGGGCTCCATCGAACTGGATGCTTTCATTTTGGTTTCGGTGACTGCGAAAAAGTGGTACTGGTTCTTGTCGAGTAGAATTTTCATTTCATCCGCGTGACATTCTAGTCCACGGACGTTAAGGTGGCCTATACGGAGGTTCGTGCAATTGTTGGGCATATTTTCGTCGTGATAGGAATCGTTAGCGCTTGATTAAATATTTAGAAATGTGAGGATTCTGCGTCGTAGAAAATCGAGGACTCGTTAGTGCAAGAGCTTGCGTTCATCAATTTAAGCAGATGTCCGGTATCTTCGATGGGAATGTACTTTTTCTGGCACGGTAGACGTATGGATATGCTGTCGTTTCTGACGTACACCGATTGAATGAGCTTTTTCTGCTTCATTCTTAGCGCAAGGTTTCAAACACGGTAGCTTTTAACAGAGAGCATCTCATTAACGGTGAAGCGATACTGTAGAGGAAGCCCCTTTTCCAAATTACACAACTTGGCTTCTTTGTGTAACTGGAAGTATTTCTTCAAAACTTCCGAGCGTACTTCAGCGCTACTGAATACTACCAAGATTGTCGGAGTGAGCGGCCTGTCGGTCCACTTGGACGGCTTCACGGGCAGCCGGAAGCAGGATGTAACGTGTGACATCAGGTTTCTGATACCATGCAATGTTAAACAAGAAAAATAAACGTTCATTTGGTTTTATATGAGAAAATTGCGGTGTCCTTCTTGCCCCATTAAACATACTGTTTTATATATGTAAAACTTAATGTCAAAAGGACTTTTTCGAAAAAATTTCCTCACAGCTATATTAACCAATTGAAAATCATCAATACTGTGCGGAAAAATCAATATGTTTTAAATTTATTGGGAGTCAAACCTTGTTTTCCAATATTACATTCTTATAATATTGCGCATTTTTCGCGTTGGTGAGTTAAAGACATTTTTCTAATTTTTTGTACTAAACATTTTAAACTGTTATATTTACACAACCCTCAATTAGTACTCAATTGATTCTTATCCTGAGTTTAACATCAAAAAATTGATTTGAACTACGTGAAATTAGAGGTGGCACTATTGCCCCGGGTGTCGCTCTTGCCCCATGCCCCCCTACCTTTTATATTTTTCTACGATCAACCTTTCACAAAAGAAGAGCTTGGTGGTATTAAAATAATTTCAAACCTGTTTTTCCATTAATTGCACGGAAAATAAACATATTTTCATAAAAATATTAAAAATTTAAGATTTTTAAAAGTACCGTAAAAATCTGAATTTTTATTATTGCCAAAAATCAGTAACTAGAAGAGGCTTCAAGAAAAAATAAAAAAAAGGGTAGGGATGTTCAAAAATAAAGATTATAAAAATCAAAAACCAAAATTCATAGATTTGCGAATAAAAATAAATCATTACTCAAAACGTGTTAAGAACGATTTTAGATAACTAAAAATGGTATTTAAGTCGAAAACAAAAATTTGGGTATTAGAAAAACTTCATTTTGTAATTTTCAGATTTCTTGGAGACAACTCAACCATGATTTGCATGATTTTTTTCAGAGAAGCTCCGTACAACCTGAAATTGTAGAGCCCGCAGTTTAGTTTTTTGATAAATTAATTGAAAACAAAATGGAATTCAAAGAAATTTCACATGGGAAATGTCGGTCCTCCAGAAATATTTGAAGATCTTCAAAACCATATGACCAATGATCAAAATTGATGCAGATTCTAAAAATAGAAGGAATTATAATATCGAAAAACTAAAAAGTTATCGCTGTTTGAATATTTTTTCTGGTAAAATGAAGCTGCTGGTAAAGGGACTGATTTCACAAAGACAATTGGAATTTGGAAAGATTTTTAAAAGATCTATTGAAGGAATACACATAGGTTCCTCAGTGATAGTAGATAAAACTTAACTGGCCAGGTAGAGTGCTTAGACAAGAAAGAATTTATTCAAAATAATAAAACGCAACGCATATTATCCCGAGCACAAGAAAAGTGCTACTGAATACCAAACTAAAGTATTCCATACCAGATAATTTCAAATACTTACAACCTGAGTGAGGTACGAATGGGCTCTGAATAAGAGCTAAAATAAAGTACCGTGGGGTAAGTGGATACAGAAAAATCAATAGTCAACTTCATTGTTATCTACAGCTTTCGTGAATGATGCAATTCAAACTTTTTTCTGTGGTTAACAAATGAGGGGCTAATACTCTTCAAATCGTCGTTTATTTCGATTTTTCAGATTGTTATGTATTAAGTAAGTGGATCACCAATAACAAACATCTGTTCTTAAAACAAATGTGGTTTAATTATGTATAGTACGAATGATAATACTCTTGTTCTTGTTATTAGTGCTAGTAATGTTACATTTTAATACTTTGAAATTAAAAAGTATCTTTATTTAATCAAAATATATGTATATACATATTTTATACATTAGTTCACACTAATTCGACCAAAAAAAAAATGTAGCTAGAATAATTTGAAGAAAATTCATCCATTTGTACACATTAGTCATATAGAAATATTGTAGGATTATTTCTAACAATGTTTTACAAGAACACTCGTAGTTTAAAAATATTAGCTTCATTTACTTTTGAATAACAAACTGAAATCCTTCTATTCTATATATGAATATATTTGTATCATCTGTCTAGAACAATTTATATGGTCAAATAAGGTACGATTATATGCTTTCAATTGGAAAATTTGTATATTTTGCTCTTCTACAACTTAGCTTAGATAAACCACGAAAAGTTTCGTGTAAATGTTAAAATTATTATTATTCTTTTATACCAGAAAGGTTAAAAAAACTTTTAGGTGGATTAATTCAAATTTTCTTTGGTCAATTTGACAAATTTAAACTGGGAATGAATAAAGTTAAGGGAAAACAACATTTGTGGATACTAAAACTTATTAAAATTATCGTAAGCAGTCTGCCAATAAATAATAATAATACTTGATCCACTTACCCCACCCCATTCAAAAGTAGGGGTAACTGTACCATGCTCAATATATCTGTATTTATTTATAAAAATCACAAATTTTTCATTGTGATTTATTCAATTAGAACTGAAGTGCTCACCACGTGCCGAAAAAACTAATAGTATTCGGCTTTAGACAGAGATACAGTGGATTTTTGATTGATGGAAAACAATTTTCAAATTAATTAATTTTTGCAGCTAATAAGTTTGCTTGTGTTAGTGTACGTGTAGTACCAGTTTTGCAATAGTATCAGTGTGGGCGTAAGAATAAAACCTAAAACGAAGCAATGGTGCGAAAACATTCAACATATTTAAGTATTTATGCTTAATATTGACGAATGATCCACTTACCCCACTGATACACTTCCCCCACTGTACCTTACCTCAAATAATAGCTCATGCATATTCTACAAACATCAAACTGATAATTAGATCAGGTATTGCAATACCTTAAGGGGCCTTCCTTACCCGAGTGGTTAGAGTCCGCGGCTACAGAGTAAAGCCCTGCTGAAGGTGTCTGAGTGCGATTCCCGGTCGGTCCAGGATCTTTTTGTAATGGAAATTTTCTTGACTTCCCTGGGCATAGAGTATCATCGTACTTGCCACACGATATACAAATGCGAAAATGGCAACTTTGACAAAGAAAGCTCTCAGTTAATAACTGTGGAAGTGCTCATTAGAACATTACGCGAAGAAGCTGGCACTGTCCCACTGAGGACGTAAATTCCAAGAAGAAGAAAGGTAAAGTAATTCCCCGAGAGAGGAGAGGAATGAGGAGTGTAGAATGAGAAATGTGGGATGCGGAGTAAGGAATGAGAAGTGAGGAATGAGGCGTGAGGAATGAGGAACCAGGAGTGAGAAGTTGAGAGTAAGGAGTGTGGAGTGAGGAATTAGAAGTGAGGAGTGAGAGGGAGACGTGAGAAATGAGGAGTGAGGAATGAGGTATAAGAAATAAGGAATGAGGAGTAAGCAGTGTTAAGTGAGGAGGGAGGAATGAGGAATAAGGATTGACGAAGGAGAAGTAAATTATGAGGAATAAGGAACGAGGAATGGTTAGTAAGTAGTGAGGAATGAGAAATTGGATGTAAGGATTGAGGAATGAAGAATGAGGGGTAAGAAGTGTGGAATGAAGAGTAAGGACTAGGAAATGAGGAGTGACAAATGAAGAGTGAGGAATGAGGAATGAAGAGTGAGGAATGAGGAGTGAGGAATGAGGAATGAGGAAAGAGAAATTAGGAGTGCAGAATGATAAGTAAGAGCTTAGAAGTGAAAAAGGTAAATGAAGAGTGATGAGTAAGGAGTGAGGAATGATGAAGAAGGAATAAGTAATGAGGAGTGAGGAATGAGGAGTGAGGGATCAGGAGTGAAGGGTGAGATGAAATAAATGAGGATTGAGGAATAAGGAATGAGGAGTGAGGTATGAGGAATGCGTAATGCGGAGTGAGTAGTGAGGAATGAGGAGTGGGAAATGAGGAGTGAGAAGTGGGGAATGAAAAGTAAGCAATGAGGAGTGAGTAATAAGAAATGAGGAAAAAGATGAATGAGGAGCTAGAAGTGAGGAATGAGGATTGGGGAATGAGAAGTGAAAAGTGAAGATTGAGGAATGAGAAATGGGGAGTAAGGATTGAGGAGTAAGGAATGAAGAATGACCATTGAGGAATGAGGGATGAGAACTGACGAATGAGGAATGAAGCGTGAAAAATAAGGAGTGAGTAGTAATAAATTGGGAATGAGGAGTCAAGAGTGGGAAGTGAAAAGTAAGAAACTAAGAATTAGGAATGAGGTTTGACGATTGAGGAATGTATAGTGAGGAATGAGGAATGAGGAAAGAGGAGTAAGGTGAGAAGTGAGCAGTGACAAATGAAGAATGAAGAGCGAGGAATGAAGAATGGGGAGTAAGGAATAAGTAATGTTTAGTGAGAATTGAGAATTGTAGAATGAGGAAAGATGGATGATAAGGAATGAGAAGTGAGGAATGAGAAATAAGGGATGATTAATGAGGAATGGGCAGCGAGGAGTGATGAATTATGAGTGAAGTGTAAGAAATAGGGGTAAGGAATGATGAATGGGGAATGAGAAATGATGATGATGATGGTGTACACAAAATGTTCTCACATTTTTGGAATTAATGTATATTATCTTTAGTATGGAAGAACTCAAGGACAACATGATATGAATGAAAGATAACATGCTATTGAGGTTGAAAGTTTATGCAAAAAAAATCAACTTAAACTCACTTTTTGAACACGATTTCTGAAGCAAAAATGGTTGAACTACAATGAAATTATAGGTGAACTTTGAAAATTGTCATAAATTGAAGAAAAAAAGGAAGATATAGGTTGTCAGGTCCTTGCGCAGAAGTACATTAGGCCGAAGTTTGTACGGACAAATCTTGTTAGGCTTAATAAGTTGTTAAGCCGAAGATCGTTAGGCAGAATAGGTCAGTAGTCCGAAACATTCGAAACATATAAGGAACCAGAAATTTGTCTTTTCTTTATTATTGGATATTCTTTTTTCGTGTTCTTATGACTCATTTGACTCAACGTACTTCGGCCTAATGACCCAGCACCAAAACATAGTACCTTCAAGAATGTTCATATGGGTTATTTCATACCAAGTGTCCATAGCACAGTGTAACAAATATGACATTTTTGCGTGTCTCAAAATGGTGCTCACATGAAATTTAAAGTATGATTTTTTTTTTTGTTTTGTGATCCACCAACTAATCCACCAAGCATGCTAAAGAGAACTTCTGCTTTTATTTCATATATAATTTGGTTGAAATGGCACAATAAAATTTAGATTACATCGATTTTTTTAACATGTTTGCAGTCTCTACATGAAACTTTTTGTTTCTGTTATATGGCAAAATTCAATACTTTTCTAAAACACCAAAAAATAACTTTTGGGCAGTATTGTGAACTTTGCTGATAAGTATTGTTAAACACATAAAGTTTTAATTTTAAAAGTGGCAAATTAAGCAAATAAACTGCCTTACAAGCTGGCAAACTTGCATGCAAGTTAGCTGAAATAGTCAAATTTTCCACTTTCAACATCAAAAAAACTAGACGTGCTTTGATATTTTTGAAAACGACGATGGATTCAACAACTCCTGATTATGTAAATAGCGGTATTTTGATGCTTGAGACAAAAACGTGTTCCGCAGTGTAATCGACCATCAACGATTTCAACCAAATTTTGGTCTAATGTTGATTAGGGGAAGATTCAAATATGACGACCATCGTTTTTCGGGATTTCATGACCCCCTCCCCTCTTTGTCAAGCTTTTTCAAAAACCTGATGTTAATTCATACTAAACACGTGACAATAATTTTTGTTGTTTGTAATAGGAATCATTGAAAATATCGCACACCCTTACCGACAGCAGGAATGTCGAACCAAAACGGAAGAAGAAAATATTTTAATAAATTTTTAAAACAAGTCACTTATGAACTGGACCTTACTCGACTGGCACACTGACGACGGCGGGAAAGCCTGTCGATATTAAATTATCTGCTGGGAATATCACACCGCCGCGCCGTCGGTCATCGTCTTGGTCGAGTGAACCGAACCAGACTATGTTTTCGAAGCGATAATGGGCGGAACAGTTTCGGTCATCAGGCTTTTCACGCGCAGTCCACCAACAACGACCACGCGTTCCCCGTCGATCCCGTAGGTATGCATGATGATGATTATGATGATGATGTGGTGTCAATTTCCAGGAAGAGTGCAACACTATCACAAACATACACACATGTTGTTGAGCTAAGTTGGTGAACTGTTTCCAAGCCTCAAGTGAAAATGCGCTCTACTAAATTGATCACCTGTTTTATCGCTGGGTCGGTTGTAGTTTGTAGCTGATGAAATGATTACGGGGTTACATTTTCTACACGTCAATCACTGCCGCGCGCGGTTTCGGAACCACAAAGGTATCATTATCCTTTTAGGAAGTCATTATTAGCTGTGCGGATGAATTAGCTTTGCGTTAATAGGGCGGCAGATGTTTGAAGCTACACCTAGGGACCAAATATCAGTGAAAATGATACAACTATTTTTAGGTGCATTTGTAAATTGAAGGGAGAAAGTATGTAATTTTTCAACATTTGGATTTAGGAATCTGGTAATGGAGTGAACATTTCATTTTTCAAACATTACAATCGTTCCAAATAATAAGGTGTTCTGTGTTTAGCAAAATTCAGTTTTTTTTTGGTAAAACTTAATCAAATTATCAAAAATATTGTTGAATAACATATTATTTTAACGTTTCCGCAACATTCATAATTTTGACAAGGCCTGCGTATCATCAGTAGTAGATTGCAGAAAAGTTTGTATATTTGTTTTCATACACTCTTAAAAATAATGAAAATTACTCTGGACGTAATTCTGGTTATGACTGAATGACACATGATGTAAGTGATGGAACGACACGAAAACGTGTCCTTGAAGATGTATTGAATAAAAAATGTAATTTTACATGTTAAAGGACACGAAAACAATGGAACTGTGATCGACATTTCCCGAATCAGACACTAACGTATTTGAAATTCGACACAAATTTACGTCATTCGGCTCGCTTCTTTTATGTGCATCTCAAAAGACGTAAATCACATTATTTTTTGGTATTGTGTACTTGCAAAAATGGATGATTTTGCCTTATGCTTCCGAAACTCAACATGTAATATCCCACATAAACCAAAAGCTCTTTATTTGAAACCTTCAAGTAGCCATGTTGTCACGATGAGAGGGATACCAATTAATTGGTCAGATGAAGTTAAGTAACATGGGCTCTTTCTAGTTAAAATTTTACTTTCAAAAATCACATTGAGTTTGAATGCCCTGTAACTGTTGAATACCAAATGCAACAAATATATAAAACGCTTGTATCCTCTTATCAACAGAAAATCATTATTTTGTTTTTAGAACAAGCTTTCAATCATCAAATAAATTTTAAGACTAGCTTAGACTGTATTGCAAAGTTTTTATTTCCCAAAGTCATCCATCCTCTATCAAAAAATTTCATACCGAATTTCCCACTCCGCCACAAACAAAAACCGAAAATCATCATCCTGTTGGAGATGATGTCTGCGAGTTAATTAAATGATTACCTTGATAACACCTTGCATTCGCTGCGCGCCGCCGTCAATAGCCTGCATCCAATTTTTGTGTGCTATTCGAACCTACCTCCTGATGAGAATCGGTGAAACAAAAAAACACCAAAAAACAGAGCTCTGATCGATTTCGATTTGATTGATGAAATCAACAACGGCAACAACTAGGACTGGCAAGTTGACTGGTTGGGTTCAGACAAGCACTCGAAACTCTAAAAAGATCCCAAATCATGAGGAAAAGAGCATTCCCTTCCGATCTCTGATCTACCTGTGCTGTAAAGTCTTTTGATTCGATGCCGCCGTCCACCATCCATCTCAAAGGGAAAGAGAGTAAAGGATCGATCTCCTTCGCAAAACAAAAGTTTGACGGCCCGGTTAAGGTGTTGAAGCGATTTGTTTGTTGAAGTTTATTATAGGAATTTAAGATTGCCTCAGGTGTTTGGTGTTCTTTCAAAGGAGCTGAGTGCCGCGATTAGGATGATGCTTGCGTTGCCACGTCATGTCGGATTCATTTTTGAACCTGGGTTGGAACTGGTGAAACATTGACCCAAGTCAAACCTGGGTTGGAACTGGTGAAACATTGACCCAAGTCAGGTTCAATGGTATTAAAATTCGACTGACTGTATCATTTATGTTTTTGTATCGAATGATTTGTTAATAACAGCAACAATAAATTGGATGAATATTCGTTCTATTTGTGAAGCAAACAAATCGACTGGATCTTGTTCAAATTGATCTTTGGTTATTAGAATCGATTCTTGGCATGACACTTCCTAGCGTTACCATTCATTGTTGCTCTTGAGAGCTTTATAAACTGCCCAGAAAAACTGTTCTCGTCCATGCTTTTCACTTATCACAGTCTGATGTGGTTGATGCTATCTTATGCCGCTTTTAAAACCGCTCAACAGGTGATACGTTGAGACTCTGTGCTTGCCACTAAATACACAAATGCAGAAAAAAAAAATCAAGTGACAAAGGAAATTCTAAGGTAATAACTGTAGAAGTACTTTTAAACACACTTAGCGAGATGAAAAGCTCTATCTCAGACGTAACGCCAACACAAAATAAAAAAAAGGTCTGGCTCACTGTCGGTGATGATCTAATATAGTATTTTGAAGGGTAATGATCGCATAATAGTGTTTACACTCTTGCTTGCCGCCTTTTGTAGAAAAAAAAAACATAACTACACTTCCAGTAGTAGTTTTATTTAACAGATTTTGACTACCGCCGTGCGGGGTGACATTGGGCCTAGGGGGTGATTTTGACCGCCTCTTTCGATGCATCTCATGATTAGTAGGAGCACCAAAAAACTTATCTATGACCATCTATTGGTTGTTTATAACGTGTGCTTGGAACTTGACACATTGTCTCCATTATTCTGGCATTAGCTTGCTGTAAAAATATTGGCCCAAAGTCACCCTTATGGACCAATGTCACCCCGCACGACGGTACCAAATAGACTGCCGAAATCACTCTGAGCTTATATTAATGAGTTCAGCTCCAAAACCTCCCGTCGAGTGTACATCGTAGTGTTGCTTCCATCTTCAATCACGTTCATCTGTCGAGATGTATCTATCCTTATTCCAACACATATCAACTCCTTGAATAATTGGTAGGCGGTATAGGTACATTGGGCATCTATTACAAGCTCAGCAGACTGAGAAACTATTTTTATAAACTTACTCGAGGTTACGGCTGTGCTGATAATGTTCTAGGTTATGGCTTTCAGCAGAGGCGAACCATGTTTGAAACCATGGAAAGGACAAACGATGGCAAATATTTTATGCACAGTGAAGTTAAGAAAAAAATTAACCTTATGCATTCCTAAACTTGAAATTGAAAGTTACTATATTTAAGAGCCTCAAACGCAAAGGATATCAGTCGTCACCACAAGACTAAGATAGCTTTCCGTCTTAACAAAGCTCATAGCAACTGAGTACCGTAATTTCGGGTGAAATTGATCATTTTTCACGGTTTTTCTTGTCCGTTTTCTATAATGTTGACAATGTCAAACAATTGAATGCAGGAAAACAAGTACGAAGGTGAGTCTCATTGACTCATGTACCGAAATTTTCTAACAAATGTCATTTTAGTGCCAAGAAATATCTCTAAAATAAAAAATCGGGAAATCTCATTTCGGGGTGAAATTGATCACTTGTCAATGCGATTATTGTTAGTTTTCAAACCAACTCTATATAATAAATATAATAATAATAAATTTGAGGTCCCTGAATCCGAATATGCTTGCTTAATTCTTAACAATACAATAATTATAGAAATAATGAATAGTTAAATTTCAAGAATTACGCGAAAAACGCCTAAATGTATGCAATTTCCTAAGGAATATCTCGATATCTAACAGAAATTCAATAATTTCTACCGAATGACCAAATTGGTACGAAGTTTTGGTTATGAAACCTGGTTTGAGGATATATTTCAAGCATCCTCACAAACTTTCAGGTTTATACCATGTTCAAATCTTTGTTTAGAACTAGAAGTTTATGGATGTTTGTCAATATTGCACCGCACATGATATTGGAATTTTACATTATTTTCATAGAAATAAACATTCTTTAACGCAAAACACTTGACAACACACAATTCAACAATAGTTACGGCAAACAACGTTTATTCACTGCAGGTTACATTGATATTTGTGCTTCATTAGGAAGAAATAAAATCGAGTGACACGATGATCAATTTCACCCGAATTTACGGTAGCTTGGAAATAGGATATTTACCTTTACGTTACTGACCTCCAAAAAGGCATTTTCACATAGCTGTCATTTCTCTAATTTCCATTTGATTTTTTTGAAACCACCCTCAGTTTACTTTAAAAAGGTTTTAGTCATTTTTCATAAATGGACAAGCCTGAATTCGGAATCATGCCGGAGATATTCCGGGTTGTACTGGGGTCACGAGGGTGCCAAATTTGGGAAATGTGATTATTTTTTTTATATGTTGCGGTTACAACACTGAAGTTTTTATATAAAACGTAAGATAATGATCGAATGTCATCATTTAAACATAATTTGAATAAGTAGACCGTTCCGGAACATCGTAGCCGGTTCTGCCAGGGCCCGTTTGCACTATGGGCGGATTCCATATAGAATGGCGGCCAAAAATATGTTTGCCATCACATATCATATTTGTTAGTTTTTTTTTATGCAAATTTGGTATTTTGTTTTAATGAACAAGTTTTCGAGACCAACTTTTGAAAAGGGCTTATAGCAAAAAATGCGTTTTTTAACTAATGATGCGTATAGGCCACTTATGCAATTAACTTAATGAAAAGCTGATATTAAAGAAAAAAATGGCTAAAATTTTGAAAAAAGTCAATGAGCCCTAACTGAAAAAAGTGCAAATATGTGCAGCTGAATTCTCCACGATCCTTTAGTTTACATATTTGAATAACCTTGGAAATGAATTTTAGCCTGGGACAACTTGGGACAAAAAAGTATGGGATGTGTGAAGTTTCGGTAAAAAATCGAATATGTTTTTTTCAGTGTAGTCCATACATTTTTCTGAACTAAAGTACGAATTTTTATTTCATTCTATTTTTCTAGGTTAGCTTTTTTTAAAGCTTTAAAAGATATGTATGCAATATTACGATTCTGCAGTTTATTCCATCCAACGTTTACCTTGTATTTGTACTGAAACACTAACCTTGACATACTGTATCAATTAAACTACAAAGAATCTTGCTCTAGTATTCCAGGAATAACTTAATATAAGTGTTTACTATGTATTGATGTACCAGTAGAACCTATTTTGACCTATTTTGTATATCAAATATTCCATCATTTGCGATACTTTAAAAATGGGGAGAGTACAAAAAAAGGGCGGAGAGCTCCCTACAAATCTTATTACAACTCTTCATATTGTATTTAAAGTTGAAAACATTATATGGCACATGAATTTCGCTGTCCTGAATATAAAACACTGTGTTGGTTTATTGATTAGATTAGATTTAAAAAAAAAATGCAAAAAGTTCAAGTATATTTTAAAAATGACCTTTTTTTTATACTTTCAAGCCCGGGATGTCCGGTCTCTGTGCATGCAGATCGACTTTTTTGTCGAACAGTGTTATGATAAAAATCATTTTCCCAAAATTTGAAGTGATTTGGGATTTGGTTGTGCACACACCATTTGAAGTTTGTATGGAAATTACTATGGGAAAGGCAAACCGGTTGTGTTCGGTCCTCTAACTGCTCGTAATAATAATCTATGGAAAAGTGAACATATTCTTCTCATGTGAATTCTTCCCAGCTATAACATTGCCGAAGACCACATTATAAGCACCATCCCTTATTAAGCATTTTCCGTGTGAATAAACGGTATGTTTATATCTCAGTGGAAGTAATGTTCCTTTAGTGGAGGTATGTTTTAGTGGCGCAATCCATTGATTTCTTATGGGACCCTCCACTATGGGTACCGATGCACCACTATAGGTGCAAAGGAGCAAACAATTTAAGCAAAATAATTGTTTTAAATAGTTTAACGGTTAAATTTCATGAATATTTTTCAATAACTTGTATTATTTTCGCATCGTACATCAAAGAAAAATATCACATAGCCATAAATTAGTGCGAAACATGTCAAAACACACTACCTCCACTATTGGAGCTACCTCCACTAAGGGAGCGTTTGCCCTACTTACCACGAGGAAGCGCAAAATAGGTGCAGGAAAAGTTTAGTTACCATAGATGTGTCTCCTCGCGCCGGATGATTCTACAGCAGGAGATTCTCATTTGACACATTCCCGCATGCGTAAAAGTTTGTTTTAATTTGATTTTGACGACAAGTCAAGTAAAAAACATCAACTACACACTTAGATTAAATTACTGGGGTCGGCAAAATTTTACTGGGTTTTGGAACTACCGAAAAAGTCAGTAAAATGAAAAATGTCGCTACGCGTAAATGTAAAATAAATTTCGTCATGTTTTATTTTTTATCAATGTATGGTATAAATAGAAAGCTCTCTGCAAAATTTCAGTAAAAAATCTCTGTTTTTCGATTTCTGACATTTTTTTTAGTTTACTGACTTTTTCGGTAGTTCCAAAACCCGGTTATTTTTACCGTACAGATTGAGTGTGTACAGAATAGTAGGTAATTGTTTTTACTGACTTTTCGGCCTGTTCGGTAATGTTGCAAAATTGGGTCTGACAGCTACCATAGTTCAGTAAAAAGTGAAAATTATTACTGGACCTCAGGAGTTTTCAATCAAAAAGCTGAAAGTTCGGTATTTTTTATGATTTATAATTTGTACCCAGTTTAAAAAAATATCGAACAAGCAAATCGTGATTGATTGTGTGCACTGCGTGATTGACCAGATCAGTCGAAGTTGCACGGAGATTTAGTGAATGGGTCGTGGGATTAGCGAACCATTCTCAAAGTGCACCTCTGCATCTCCACAGTTGTCTTAGAAAGGACATTGGGTTAGTGGGAAAAGGTGGTGGTAATGGTGATGCGGTCCATGATATAATCACGCCTAACCAAACTACCGATATTACTCGATTACACTGCGGAACACGTTTTTGTCTCAAGCACCAAAATACCGCTATTCACTTAATTAAGGGTTGCTGAATCCATTTCCGTTTTCAGAAATATCATAGCACGTCTAGTTTTTGAGATATTGGCTGTTGAAAATGCAAAAAATTACGATTTCAGCCAACTTGCATGCAAGTTTGCCAGCTTGTAAGGCAATTTATTTGCTTAATTTGCCACAGAATTCAAACTTTATGTGTATAACAACACTTATCGTCAAAGTTTGTAATACTTTCGATGCGGAAAAGTTATTTTTTGATGGTTTAGAGAATTGTTGTATTTTGCCATATAGAAGAAACGAAGAATTTTGTATGGAGACTGCAATCATGTTTAAAAAATCGGTTTAATCGAAATTTAATCGTGCAATTTCAATCAAATTATATCTGAAATGAAAGTTCAAGTTCTATTTTGCATGTTTAGTGGATTAGATTACAAAAAAGTTTGAAAAATTTTAATTTTAATTTCATGTAAACATCAATAAAACCAGTGTTTTATACAACTTTGGCGACATGTAGCTAAAAATTGTGACGTGCTGGAACATTTCTGAGAATGGCATCAGATTCAGCAACTCCAAATCTACCAGAGACACACAATTTAATCCTTGAGACACGCAAAAATATCATTTTTGTTGCGCTGTGTTACGTATTGCATGCCAAACGAGTGTGTTTCTGGTACCATCGCTTGCTTCAGCGGGAGCCAATAGATGGACCAAACACTAATCTGTAGGAAAAACACTTGCGGATAATAGATGAAATCTTGAGTCGGTTCCAAATTAGATAATTGCTGGCTAGATTATTGATTAATTTCTGATGAAATCTTTAACATATTGTATGCATAATTTGTATTTTGTTACACGTGTAATTCCTCCATTCGGGAATATGTGGTACGATTGACGGAATCGACGTATGGTCGAATTTTCTCTTCTCGAAATGGGCAACAGAATGTTCTCTTTTTTATACTGTTAAAATGATTATTGGCAGTAAATATGCCAAAGAGCTGTAAGCCAAAGGGAATCCATTAAGCATAAGAGTGCTTTTATGGTGTATGCATGTGGAGTTCCTTTCCTTTTAAGATTTTTAACAAATTTATAGAGAACCCTTAGTAATTAATAGAGATTTTTTAAAGATATTGAAAAATTCTTCGAAGTTTTCAACAGATTCTTGGTAACATTCTAGCTAAGACCTTTTTAGGATTCTTGTTGGATTTCTGATGATTTCTTGATAGATTTCTTTTCAGCTTTCTGCTGAGTGTTAACTAGTTGGACAGTGCATGCCTGGCGTATTCATGAAGATCTGCATGACAGATTAACCAAAAATCGTGGAAGACTGCATCAGTGAAGAGAAGCCACATTAGTTTATTTGCATTTTATCCTAAATTTATTTGAATATTTTTCAGAATTTTCCTCATACTAAACAAGTGGCATATAACAAAAAAGTTTCAAAAGAGTTTTCAGTGGAACTTGTTTCTTATGCTCTGAAGGGCCAGATCTGTTAGTAGCGAGTTCATTCTTCATTTATTGACATATTTTTTCCTTCAAATAACGGAAATGTCAAGATATATGCCTTCCTGGACCCTTGTACTCGGGACTGACAAGACAAGGTCTATTCCTCATTGATTGACATGTTCTGTCGAACTCATGAAGATTGAGACGTTGTCCAATAGGTTTTGGACATGAAACTGAAACTAAGAGGCCATGGCGGAACCAGTATCAAGTGCTCAGGAATGACCTGATTAGTTGATACCTAGCTCGTTGTTCATTAATTGACACATTCTTTCGAATTCACGAAAATCACGGTATCAACAAAAACTTTTTGAGATCTCATGAGAATCGTTTGTAAACCACTGTACTGGTATCTTCTGGTAAATCCTTCTTGAAACTTCCTTAAATTTTTCATTGGAGCCAATTCAGCTTAGTCGTGAACAAAAAAGGCATAAAAAATATCACAGGCCTGTTTTTGGAGGATGCCCGGTTTGAGATGTCGGGTGATAAGGTTATATTTTTTGAAAATTCGCTTGAGAAATCCATACAATAACTAAAATTAATATAATAGTTGACAAAATTAATTGCAAAATGAACAAAAATTACTAAAGCAATTTCTGGGATAATAGTTAGCGGGAATTTGAAGCGAAAAGTATGACTGAATTCTTAACAAATATGTATAAGGCTTTTAAACTTGGCTAAGTTTTCTTTAGATGGATGGCAGAAATTTAACCTGTTATGGAACAAAATTATTCCAGCAACAAATTCTTTCTATGATTTTGCTTCATTTTTAAAGTATTTTGCACTTATAAACTTAAGAAAGGTGCACGAATTATGTCACGCTAAATTTAGACTTTTTCGAAATCCCCCCCCCCCCCTTTGGCATACTTTTTGTATAAGTCGTCTAAAAATTTTGTAAGGCTTGTCACACTATGCCTGACCCCCTGACATAATCTGTCGAATCCTTATTGCTTGAACATCAAATTACATTTTTTCAAGAAAACTTATTTTTTAAATCCCTAAGATATTCTAAAAATTATTTGACCAATTTTCAACAGATTTGAAGCGAAATTTTTGAAGCCATTCTTCGATATGCAGAATTTTCTATAACCAAGTTTTTCAAAGAATAACAAAGGGTGGCTTCAGAAACTTTTGCTACAAATCTTTTGGCAATTAGTCAAATATTATAGTGAGATTCCTGGAGGGCTGCTATTCCTTCTGTGTCTATTTCTTTGTCAACAAATAGATTCGAGAATACGTTCCCAAATTCAACTAAAAAACCTTTCAAAAGATCAAATATTTCCTTGCGTTCCGTTCATGAAAAAATCATTGATTCTGTCAAATCTTATACTGAGACATTTTGCTGAAAGTTCTACTACGATTTTTTCTCTAAATTCCTCTAAACAGTTTTCGCGAAAATGTAATCTCCAATTCTTCCGCGAAGTTCATTCAAAGTCTTTTGAATTTTTCTAAAATATTGCGTTATAGATTTTGCTTTGTCCTTTTTCTGGAATCTTCAGAAGAAATTTGTTGAAAAAATCTAAGGAATACTTTTGCTTTCAAAATATTAGCATAGCGGTAAAAAAAAAACTGTGGAGAATCATTAAGCATGATTACAAGAAGGATTTTTTCTATGTCTTTATTAACGAGCCCTGTGCTAGTTCATCCCGGGACCAACGCACAGTGGCGCATGGCCGGACAAAACCTCAAAAATTCTTGTTCTCCAAATCACTTGTTAATATTTTCTTTTTTACCATTGAGTGACGATTTCTCAAAATTTGAGATTGTTCTGTCTTGTTTTAAATTGTTGGCAGCATCGTAAGTGCGGTATAGTCAGCAGAATTGGACTGCTTCAATTTCATCAACTATGGTTCACCTAACAAACTTCAAACAGCTGTATCTCAACGAAACCATAACCGATTTAAGCTCAACCGGTTTTATTGAAAGCGTAGTCTTAAGCCTTAGACTTGGCTATAATAACATAAATTTCAACATATTAAGTTGTTATTTGTAGCCAAAAATGTCGTTTGCAGTCTTTCTTCAACATTTCGATAAATTTTCAAAACTTCGTCCGTTTTATGTGAAGTGTTTAGAGAAAATGAGTCACTCACTATGAAGCAGCAAATCATCCACACTTTCCAACGTGCAACAGTTTTTCTTGCCCTCTTTGCCCCTAGAGGTGAAAATTCCATTTTAATTTTTCATTATAATTTATTTATTTCACCATTCAAATCTGTATAATGTGTCATAACTCATTTAAAACTTCACTAAAATTACTACAAGGAACTTAAATATGCAACTCTAGTTTAGGTTTATACACAAGTTTCTGCATTATAATTATTTATTGTAATAAAAGCCTTTTTATTCGATTGTATGAAAGAACTTAATACTAATAAATTTCACTAGAAAATCTAATTTTTAATTTGACAGTTATTTCCAACTTTATATATCAGATATTCAAGATAGTTGATAGATTACCATTATCAAGCGATTTGGGACGTATTTGAGGTTTTGTCCGACCTTTGTATGATGGGCCGCCACTATGCAACGGTTTTACTTCCCTATCTTGGGGATGGGAATCGATCCCAGGCCCTTGGCGCGAGAGGCGTATGTTCTTACCACAACATCAGGTTCATACCCATATATTAAGATATTCATAAAGAATTTTGAGAGGATATTCTTCAAAACTTTTCATCAGAAATAGTTAAGTCAATTATTGGCAAAACTCTTATTTTTGGCAATTCCAGGGTGGAATTCCTAGAAGTTTACTGGCAGAGCTCTGGGGAATCCAAAATATTTCTCGAAAAATACTTAAGGGACTACTTTTTTTAATTCCTTAGAGGTGTAAATTATCTAAAAATCTTTCACCGCTAGAGAAAAGATTAAAAACAATCACTTATCTTCCATTTTTTCGACACTTTTTTGAGGAGCTTCATAGAAAAATCTTGGCAAATTAAAAAAAAACATTTAAAAGATACTAAAAAAAAGGGTAAATTCTAGGATTTTTTTGAAATATGCAGAATTCTTATACAAATGGGTCTAGATTCTGAGATTTTATCAGGAATTCCTCAATAAATTTTCAAAGTATTGCAAATATCTTCTCCAATGTTCAGTAGAATTTGACATAACGAATTTTACCGTAAGACACATTTGGTAATGTTTCTAAAAAATACCGTTCAAAATTTCGCGTAAATTTACAACAGTACCTTTCACAATAATTAAAAATAAATTGTCCCTAAAAAAAGATAGATTGGAGTTCCTGCAAGTAGGAAAACAACGTTTCTACGTTTCGCCATAGTATTGGAATAATATTCCGGAGTTCATACAAAATGTTTTTTTGAATACTTTCAGTAAAAATTACCTTTTAACGCTTATGACTGTCCAATATCAAAAAAAGATAGGGGAAAAAGAACAAGATTTTTTGTAGTAAAAAAGTTTCTGAAATTCTTCATTTAATTCTTAAATTTTACGACATGTAGTATTTTTTCAGTATTGAATTTAAGCTGAAATAATCTATGAATTTCTTAAAAAAATCTTCCAATATTTTTTTCGTATGCGTGACTCTAGAAATCTGATAAAAATTGGAAATTGATATGGTGTGGCTTGTAGAGTTATATGTTAAGAATTCTCTTGAGATATTCCTAGAGAAAAAAAAATCAGGACACATCCTTAGAATAACACCTGTACGAATCATTTAATGTTGAAGAAGTTCTTAGAGATTTTTCGAAAGATTTGTTAATGGAATCTGAAGAGAAGCTTTAGGGCAAAAAATCAGCAGAAAAAACTGTTGGTGAACTTATAGGTGAATTTGTGGAAAGAATCCTTGCTTAGTGATTTGAAAGATAATTTCGGTCAGACTCTTAGATTTTTTGTACTATTTCTTGAAGACATCCTTAGTAATTCTAGAAAATGCTAAACAAATAATTAAGGAAGAACTGGATGATATATGAAACTAATAATTGGAATTTATATGTTTTGTATACGTCTGAAGTATTTCTGAATTCTTCAAATTCTCTGGAGGAATTCTGAAATAATTATTTTAAACAATTTGATTGAAACTCTACGAAAAAAAAGATAATATCAGAAATCCTAAGAAACTGAAGGAAAAAAAGGAACTCAGTGAAAACTTATATAGAAGTTCTAGGAGAAAGCGCTGAATAAGTACGGAAATAATTCATGAAGACATCACCGTAGGAATTTTCGAATGTCTTAAAAGCACATGGTGGATCTTCACAAGGGATATTCCTCGTAACTTCCTTGCAAAAATTCGTGAAGGGTTTATTTTAGTGGTTGTAACAAAGTATGAATATATTCCGTAGTAAAAATTTAAATTTACAAATAAAACTTAAGTATGCGAAAATATCACAAATCAATAAAATTAAGACAAATCTATGCGAACTTTGAAATTTATGAGGATTTTGAATATTGCGACTGACATTACTTCTGCAAGACAAGCATTTGCTAGATTTGAAGATTCAAAGTTGTAGAGCGACCTGTGTGAAAAGTGCGGTTAAGTTACCGTTTGACATCAAGTAATCAAAAGTAATCAAAAAATAGTTAAAGTCACGTCAATATATCAACCAAATTCCAAAAGGAAAGTTCCATCCATAAGCACTTTGTATTGCAGAGAGGGCACAACGTGGCTACTAAAGAAGAGAAATAATCATCAAAAAATTTACCTCACGACATCGGTAATCTGCGCCTAGCTGTCTGTGGAGGCCGCCGTCCGCGCTAACAAAGCCCGCGCTTGGATCGGTCTAGAACAAGATAACAAAAGGGAAAGAGATAGTGGTGGTTGGTAAGGACAAGTGAGCTATAATCTGTTCCAAAGTTGATGTTTCTTGATTTTTATTATTTTCTTCAATTCATCAACATCAAGTCGGTCTGAGGTTGAGACACTCTTTGGAACCGACCGCCGAGCTATTTGTTCCCGATTCATCTACCGGATTGGATGGACAAGACAGCAGAAGCGAGAAGTGAGTGGACGCCGCAGCCGACAGTGGCAGAGAGTGACACTTGGACGGTGATGGACACACGTCGCTTACGATTTATTTATATCCCATACCTTCACATTAGGGTGCCCTTGAAAAAATCATTGTAAGAAAAGTCATGGTGCTATTGAATCAAAAATCCTAAATTTTGATAAAAATTGTGTACCGAGTGAAATTGATCATTTTTACGATTTTCTGATCTGTTTTCATTAATGCTGACAACGGTGTTGTAAGCAAACCACCTTAATATAAGAAATTAATGTGATGTTTGGAATGATACTTAAAAAAATAGAAAAAAAGTAAAATAAAAAATCATGCGCTGCTGGATTACCAAATCAAATAATTGCTTGAGTCAATTTTTCACTATTAGTATCTTCAGTAACAAGATTTTTTGAATTTTGTTTATCAAGTCTTTCATTATTGTGTTGAACACCATTCTATTTCGAACCTTGATTTTTACTGGGACACCCTAATCTCCACATGCAAAAGGGTGATTGTGATTTGTAGTTAGTTATGAACCGCGTCGCCGCCGCCGCCGTGAGATGTTTGATGTTATGATACCAGCCACAAACTAGCACTTAATAGCAAACAAATATTTAATCGGATTAATTTCCTCCCGTCCGTCGGATTTTGGCCGGCGTGGAATGCTATTTGACGGCGGCTATCTTTCATTCATTGATAGATTCTCCGATATGTGGAATGTGGAGTTGCGGGATCTGCTGGGGCGGATTGGTGCGGGAGCTTGAAATCGATCCAAATTTCAAGCAAATCATGCCGGATCATGCTACCTGATTGGAAGCTGCCATTGTGCCCTAGCTTTTTATGAATCAAACTGTTTTGGAAACACGTTTGGGAGCTGGGGGCCGCCATGGTGAGAGATTCATCAACTTCAAACCGTTCAGCGAATCGGGGGGCTTGCTTGAGGCACAGTGAAAGGCCGAAAAATCAGCCGCAGCGCAGAGATCATTAACCAAACAATTGAATGTGTACATTTTCAACAATCCGTGACTAAAACGGCCGCTACGCTACTGGAATTTTCTCCACATCTACAACGATCGCGCAGACTCTGCAATCGAATATCACTGCACTCGAGGTAGGGTTGATCCAGTGGAGCCTGTGATTCAAACCGTAGACGCACCAATACGGTTTGTAGAGTATCGTACAACTTTTTTTTAAGTGCTCCAATCCGAAGGGGTCCTATTACTCACGGCACACAAATCGGGGAGACTGTAGTTTTTGTCGCTGCAAAGTCTGGTCTGCACTGGTATGACGCACAACATGAAAAACTCCATCTGAGTGGAACTAAAATGTTGCATCAATCCATTTTTTGAAAAGCCTGAATCTGCTTATGGTGTGAACTCAAAGTAATATTACTGTTTTCTCTGTTTCGATCAATGCCCTTGATTTGACTCATTTTCCTATACAGTTTGAACTAATACTCAAATTTCATCGCTCTTCCCTCCTCAAAAGATGAGTCAATTCACCCCATGACCTTCAAAATGGCTGTATTCTGTCCGAGCACGAGCTCCTCCCGAAAATTAACAGGAAAACAAATGATTCAGCAATTACGGTAGCTTCGAGTGTCCGTCAGAGGGAGTAGGATTGATTGAATCAGGAAGATGATTGCCAAACGATCGATAAGCCTGCGGCCGACCAAAAATTGAACCATCGATTGCTGGCTTCGACGGCAACCGGTAACTTGACTCAAACGGTCATCTACAACAGTCTATCTTTGATGGAAAAAGTTATTTATCATCCTTGAATCATTAGTGATCGCGGCTTTTGAGGCTTTGAAGCGATCGTTCTGTTCGTTTTGCCCGAGCTACTGGAGGTATTCCATTCAATAGCTTTTTTACGTGGTCATATTAAAGTTTAATTATTATTAAACTTTATCTCCTCCTGAGTGTTATCTTAGTGACAATTTTAATATCTTATATATTTTTTTTACAATAGTCCAAAAAAGTCAGCCCATCGATACTGGTTGTATGATGGCTACCGAATTGCTAGCTCTCTTACGATTCCAAATTAAAGTTTGTCACGATTCTCCCAGTTTGTCACGGTTGTCGGCAATCGTTCACGTTCTAGTCCCCAACAGCAGAGCTAACCTTTCTCCAACAGAGAGTTGGGCTTCGTAGCCGTGCGGTTAGGGCCACCAGGCATTCAGCCGCATCGTACTAAGGAGTGTGGGTTCGATTCCCGTTTCAGACCGGAAAACTTTTCGTGAGGAATGTTTTCCGACTGTGCCACTGGGCGTTGCATGGTAATCCGTTATCTTCAGAGAGCAAAATGCCTACTGGAAGCATTACCGCGTCGGTGTCTTCTTTAAGAAACTCGCCCCCAATGGGACGAGTTCTTCAGAGCCGATTGTATTTCTAAGCGTTGGTCTTTATCCCGCAGGTATTAGACAGCGATTTATGGGTCAGGATGGCTGCCTTCTGTTACACCGATTACTCAAGCCGGTGATGTGCTACATTCTAGCAGAAATAGATCTCGGCGGTAGATCTCCTAGTCGGACCAAAAGCACCAAAGCGGTCCACCGAGTCCCTAGTCGACCTTTTGCTGGTTTTACTTTGCGATCAACTCGATCTAGTCTCCGGCAGTAGACTTAGCCTACTCCAAAGAAACACATCTGCGAAGACGGAAGATTCTCCGAAATTAATGACTAGACACCGATCGGCCAGATGCTGAAACAGATAACACTGAATCAACAATTCCACGCCACAATACTCGGTTCGTGGCCACATCGCTCCATCCTCGGTTCTGCCTCACGCTCGGCACGATGCGCACTTGATCCGCCCTCATAGCTCGCTGTGCTCCAAGCCTTCTTGTATCACCCGGATCCGAAGCGAACACCATCTTTGCAGGGTTGTTATCCGACATTCTTACAACATGCTGATCTGAGATAATACTTTATGGGCTACATTTAGAATGGTGATCGGTCGAAAGATCTCACAATCTAACAAACAAGTGTTCGTCGAAGTGCTGCTTCCTTTCGATCCTTTTTCCTGCACATGTTGGCTCACGGCAAGAAGCCTTTGCGGGTTGCGTTGAGCTTCTGATAGAACTTACGTGTTTCTTGAGACCGGCACAGCTGTTCTATCTCCTCGCACTCCGTCTCCTCCAGACGGCCTTTTTTTCTCCCGAAAGAGGCGGGACTGCTGTTGTCATTTTCGTCTATAACGTTCCACGTTCTGTCGGGTCCCTTGCTGCAGCATGACCGCCCGCGCTGCATTCTTCTCGTCTAGAATCTGCCTACATTCCTCGTCGAACCAACCGTTCCGTCGACTCCGTCCCACGTACCCGACGTTGCTTTCAGCTGCATTGTTGATGGCTGCTCTCACTGTTCTCCAGTAGTTATCAAGAGGTGCTTGATCAAGAGGTGTAATGAAGCCTCGAGGTACGCAGTTGTGACATCCGGTTGCTTAAGCCGCTCTAGGTCATACCGGGGCGGCCGTCGGTACCGTACGGACCGTACGACGGAGACTTTTGGGCGCAGTTTAACCATTACCAGATAGTGGTCAGAATCGATGATAGCACCACGATAGGCCCTGACGCCGATATTGTCAGAGAAGTGCCGTCCATCAATCACAACTTGGGAGATTTGTGGTCCTGTTTGCTGTGGTGATCTCCATGTGTATCGGTATGGAAGGCTGTGCTGGTAGGAGGTGCTACTAATGGCCATATTCTGGCGGCGAAATCAATTAGTCGTTGGCCGTTTTCGTTCGTCCGCCGATGGGCGCTGAATTTTTCAATAGTCGATCAGAATTCCTCCTCCTGGCCAACCTGAGCGTTTAAATCTCCCATAATGATTTTGACGTAGTGGCTTGGGCAGCTGTCGTACTTGCGTTCAAGCTGCGCGTAAAAAGCGTCTTTATCATCATCAGTGCTTCCGGAGTGAGGACTGTGTATGTTTATTATGCTGAAGTTGAAAAACCGGCCTTTGAGCCTCAAGTTGCACATTCTCTCATTGATCGACCACCACCCGTTCATGCGCCTCTGTATATCACCCGTCACTATAAAATCTGTTCCCAGCCTGTGTGTGTTGCCGCAGCTCTGGTAGATGGTATGGTTACCTCTAAACGTTCGCACCATTGATCCCTTCCAACACACTTCCTACAACGCTACGATGCCGAATCCGCGGTCCTTCAGCACGTCGGCGAGTATGCGTGTGTTCCCGATGTTGAGAGATTTACAGTACCACGTACCGAGCTTCCAATCGCTAGTTCCTTTTACGTCGCTGTTGTCTTCGCCGATTGTCCCGGTTCGTATTCACTCGTTGATTATTCGTTGCTTGATGTTTTTATGGCTGGCTTGCTGGGCCTAACACCTACCCCCTAGATTTCCGGAGGACCATTCCCCCTAAATGTTCGGAGGACCATAGTGCGCAGTTTAGCTTAGAGTCCTTCACTGACATTCGGACGATGATCAGCCGTCCCTGACATGGGGAACAGACGCTGTTGTGAGCCGCTCCTAACAAGGAGTACAGACGCTCTAGGTTTGCAGAAGCAAAAGCAAACCCCCACTGTCAGCATACGACCTGAGTTCCCATCGGGGTTGGTTACCCGATCTTCCCCAGGTACGCGATGTACCAATGGTACGCTATTGCAAGCCATTTACCGTGCTCGCTCGACTCAACCTCGAATTGCTAGAGGAACGGAAGGCTTTCTGATGAAGGAGATCGAGATGCAGCAAGCGGCCCAGCTAGAACAGCGGAAATTGCAGTTGAAGAAGGAGGCATGGAACGTGCTCTACGACATCGTGAACGCGGGTTGTGATGCAACCAATGATGAAGGGAACACCGGAGAATGGTTAACTCGATTGAATCAGGTCGCTGTCAGCCAGAATCAGCTAATTTCTGCGCCGGCGAGTACGGTGACGGTTCCGCCTACGATTTCCAGAAGAAGGCCACTCAGCCATACAAACAAGCTCGTCGCTACACACAACCACGTCGCTATTCGGCTGCGATTCAGGTCAAGTTTCCCAGCTAGCTCCTACTGGTACTTCGATACAAGCGAACCTGCAAACAAGCCATCAATCTTCAAGCACTCATCCGATGGGATAAGCTACCAGCTTCATTCACAATTTTCAGCCTGGAAGAGGAGCAAACCGTCCGGGATCGTCGACACCGATCACCACAGCGAATTGGGTCAATCCTGTGACGAATCCCACCAGTTCTATCCAGTGTCTCCACAATCGATCAGCTCGGTCGGACAGTTTACCAGCTACCCGATGCAATCGGGACACGTTAGCCAACCACACCAGGTAACAGGTAGCATAAACAACTACGTACCAGTAGATCAGGTAGCTTGTTTGCAGTATGCAATCTGTTTTGCCAGTAACTGTAACGTAGGTCGCTGCTCAAAATGTTTCCGCGTCGCATATCGATCAATCAGCACCTACTTCTCATCAACTCGTGGCACACCACGTTATGCCGAAGGAATTACCGTTGTTCAGTAGCAATCCGGAAGAGTGGCCCATGTTATACAGTGCTTTTAACACCTCCACGGAAGCATGTGGAGCATCTCGATAGACTCCAGCGTTAGTTGGAGGGTGGAGCTTTGGAACCGGTCCGCAGCCGGTTGCTTCTACCAACGTCCGTGTTGCAAGTGATGCAGAAGCTGCAGATGTTGTAAGTATGGGCGCCCGGAGTAAATTACCTACGCGCTGCTCCAGGAGAGCAGCTCCGGCCCCAAAGGTGGAAAATTTGTGTACGATAGTAGCCTTTGGCATGGCAGTGCAGAATTTCTGTTAGCACGTGGAGGCGGCGGGACAAGTGTTACACCTATTAAACCCGGTGTTATTCCAAGAGCTTGTGGTTAAGCTCCCAGAGAACTTGAAACTCGAGTGGGTAACGTTCAAGCGTCAGTTTTTGGCCGTTGATCTCCGTGTGTTTAGTCGGTACATGACAAATCTTTAAGAAGATGGATCGCGACGATCGTTGAAAAGCCATTCTCAACCATTTGCTTTGCAAGATCTGCCTCGGAAACCATGGAAGGAAAACGTGTCGATCGTCAGCGCGTTGTAATGTGGAAGGGTGCCAACTTCGCCATCATCCGCTCTTGCACGGCGATTCGGAATGTTCGCCAGCCGCAGTCAAGCTGGCACCACAAGGAAATGAGGCAGTGCTACGAAGAAATCCCACCAAAGGCGAACGCTCATCACACCCAGAGCACCACGTTCTTCCGCATGATACCAGTGCGACTCTCCAGTAAAGTACGAAGCACAGAAACCCTAGCTTTCATCATAGTCGGTGCTCTACAGGATCATGGAACGGAAATGAGTCTTTGCGTATCTTGGACGAGCAATATCAGTCGCGAAGCAGAAGGTTTACATCAGGTGAATATTTCGGGAATCGGAGGCGGTAAAAGATATCCGCTCAAAGATGTCAGAACCGTAGAACCTCTGGCACTACCGGTTCAAACACTATGCTACAAATATCTCGCTGATCGCTTTGAGCACCTACGGAAATTGCCGATCATAGACTTCGATCCCAAAGCTCCTGGAATACTAATTGGAGCAAAGAATACCCATCTCACCGCCACTCAACAACTACGGAAAGGACGAGAAGGAGAGCCTACAATGGCGAAGAGTCGTCTCGAATGGGCAATCTACGGATCAATGTCGAATGGGTTAGCGAGTTGTGATTTGTACATCTGTCGTTGCGACTCCGACTATACTCTGCACGAGCGCGGTGGATAATGTAGGAGTTTCGGTGGATTGGAGTCTCGATTTGGACGAAGACAAACGGGCCAGAGCATTACTCGAGAAGACAACTAGACGAATCGAAGGGGGTTTTAAGACCAGGTTGCTTTGGCGCCACGACTTCGTGGAGTTTCCCGATAACTATGCTATGGCAGTGAAACGGCTAGGGGGACGGACCTGGTGTAGTGGTTAGAACACACGCCTCTCACGCCGAGGACCTGGGATCGAATCCCATCCCCGAGATAGTCACTAAAAAATTTCAGTGACGACTTCCTTCGGAAGGGAAGTAAAGCCGTTGGTCCCGAGATGAACTAGCCCAGGGCTAAAAATCTCGTTAATAAAGATAGAAAAAAAAAAAAAAAAAAGTGAAACGGCTACACGCTAATATTAAAGTACCCTTTAAATGAGTTCCATGTACCCATTTTTTTCATCAGTATGGAAATGTCAGAAGAAGGTTATTTTTCAATGACATGAAAAAGGGTATATAAGCCCCATTTTAAAGTATCCTCTCTCGTAAAAATAATGGGTAATTAGTGCACATGCTAGTTTGGTGCCATCATAACCTCCATTGTTTGTGTTTTCCCTCGCTACTATCCGGAATGAATGATAAGTTGATTTTCAATGTAAAAATCTCCGAGCAAATAGTTTAATACATATAATATTAGTACTGCCTCTAAAATATAACGTAAAAAACTAACCATCGACACATACAGACACGTAAGTAATGCCGGTATTTTCTTTTGGAATGACGATCTTCACAATTCGGTTCTTTGTTTCAGACATTTTAACATCCCTTTGGAAGCGTGTAGTAATCCTAGAATATTCTTATTGTCCGCTATAGCGGACACGGACACGGACGGATGTATACCCGTGGAATAAGTTGTCTCTAAGTGGGTTGGGCCGGCTCCAAGGAGAATGATTTGGCGCAGACAAAGTAAACCAGCATCTTCAATAGCATGGCCCAGTGTGTTTGGGAACTTCCGGGAAGAGAAACGGATCGTATAATTTGTATATGAATGATAAATATGTTACATTGTGTTATAAGTTTTTAATAGTGTTTTATTCTTTTTCCTGGTCTTTTCCTTGAATCTTGAAAAAAGCTCAATCTGCATCTGAAAAAAGTATTCATAAAAAGTGAGGTTTTACTACCCATTTTTTGTTTTGAAAACCAAGAGTGAAAAATACCCATTATTTGAAGTTCGAGGAGGATACTCTTTAATGGGTAAAGCGACTTTACTCTTTTAATGAGTTAAACCACTTTTCTCGAAAATGGGTACATGGAACTCATTTAAAGGGTACTTTAATGTTAGCGTGTACGGTGTCTGGAAAGACGCTTCAACACAGATCCCGCCCTATGCGAGAAGGTTCAACGTCAGATAGAGCAGTACCAAAATAAGGGGTACATCCACGAGGCCACGGAGGATGAGTTGGCCGCCACCGACACAAGAAGACTGTGGCACCTCCCGGTTGGAATAGTGCAAAACCAGAAGTAGCCACACAAGATCCGAATCGCTACAGTAGACGGCATTTCCTTGAACAGCATGCTGCTAAAAGGTCCAGATTTAGTACAACCACTCCTGGAAGTGCTCTGTAGATTTCGGGAACGGAAGTAGTGGACATCGTGGAAATGTTCCATCAGCTTAAGATCCGTCGGGTTGACCGATACAGTCAGCTAATTTTTTGGCCTATGGATAGCAGAAATTCAAGTGCAGCGGAGGCAATCTTACGTTGACACTATGTCGACTATTACCTGGATAGTTTCGACAGCGAGGATGAAGCATGTCAGATGGTAGAGAAGGTGAAACTGGTGCACCAGCGAGGTGGATTCACTATTCGCAACTGGCTCCCAAACTCGGCTACAGTTCTGCAACGGGTCGGGGAAACCGATGCCGGCACGATGAAGATCGTGAACGATGGTGCTTCTCAGATAGAGCGCGTGCTGGGCATGCAATGGAAGGCAGCCGATGATGTTCTCGTATTCTTCAGCGAAGTCGACATGGAAACAGTGATTCCTACCAAAGGGGGCATCCTGCGATGTGTTATGGGCCAGTTCGATCCGCTGGAACTTATTTCGCACTTACTGATCCACGTTATTATCTAGGAAATATGGCGTACGAAAGCCGGCTGGGACGAGCAGATTCTGGAGCGATGGCGTTCATGGACCGCCAAGTTCAAAGAATAGAAAGAATTGCAAGTACCACGCGCCTATTTTCCGGGTGAGACGGCATCCGACATTAAGTACCTGCAACTCTTCGTCTTCGTCGACGGTACATAAATTTTAGGGCAACTATTCACTAAGAGTTTCGCTGTGCCCTCGTCGGAGGGAAAGCAAAAGTAGCACCGCTGAAAACGCTTTCAATTTCGCGGTTGGAGCTTCAGGCGGCATTAATAGGCTGTAGGTTGAAAAAATCCCTCTGCAATAGTCACAGTCTACCGATATCGAAACGAGTATTTTGAACCGATTTGAAAACGGTCCTCTCTTGGATTCACTCCGATCATCGGAACTATCGGCAGTTCGTTGCCTGTAGGATAGGCGAAATTCTCTTCAAATCCGATCCAATAGAATGGCGCTATGTTCTGCCGAAAGATAATGTGGTCGAGGACGGAACAGGACAGGAACTGGACGGAGATCTTTTAGGAAGCAATTTGGCTGTGATGTAATTTATGACAAACAGACTTGAACAAATGCGAATAACGAGTACAGTACTAGCAAGCACTGGAAATTTGAAGATTCATTTAAACCATGCGAAATTGATTTGTAATACTACACCGTTCATCGACGAGTGCGGCGTGGTCCGGATGAACACGAGAATCTCCGGAGCAATCCTCGTGCCGTTCGACACGAAGTTTCCGATAATCCTCCCTAAAGGACACCGTCTGACTAGGATGGTTATCAAGTGGTATCATCGGTACTACCTGCACGCTAATAATAAAACCGTTATCAACGAGGTTCGTCAGCCCCTTGCATAGCCACCCATGGGAACGACTAGTCAGGTCTATAAAAATCGTGTTCTCTGCCCTGACGACAAGCAGAAATCTGGACGACGAGATACTGCTTACGCTGATGATTGAGGTGGAAAGGATAGTGAGCTCTAGACCCGCTAGAGACAGATACCCAGGCAGCCTTGACTCCAAAACATGTTTTACTCCTGAGCTCGCAGGGAGTCACACAACTTCCAATGAACATCCCAGAACGCCCAGAGTCCCTCAGGACTAACTGGCGGCTGACGACGAACCTCATATACCAATTTTGGAATCGATGGGTACGGCAAAACCTGCCAACCATTGCTGGACGTACCAAGTTGTATGAAGATGCGAAGGAGCCGAACGTCGGAGACCTGGTGATTATCGTGGACCCGTCGGTCCGAAACGGATGGTTGCGTTGGCGTATTCTTTCAGTTGTAAAAGAAAGAGATGGGCGATGCAGGTAAGTCCTAGTGAAGACGGTGGTAGACCATTTGGCATAAAGTCGTTTGGCATAATAGTCGTTTGGCATAATAAGTCTGAAACCAAGAATTTCTTAATATGACTTTCGTTTTTTACGTTTCTATTGGATTTTCCTGATAACATCAGGCTTGTTTTGGAGTCAATTGATACAAATGACACAATATTCAACAATTATATGCTCTAGAATATAGCAATGGGCTTCGTAGCCGTGCGGTTAGTGTCACCAGGCATTTAGCCGCATCGTGCTAGAGAGTGTGGGTTCGATTCCCGCCTCAGGCCGGTAAACTTTTCGTAAGGACTGTTTTCCGACTGTGCCACTGGGCGTTGCATGCTAGTCCGTTGTTTAGTGTGGTACTTCCTTCAAAGGGCATAAATGCCCACTGGAACATTAACGTGTCAGTGTCTTTTTAAAGCATATTTGGAAAGTTATCGCCAATAATATTTCATTATTTATCCAGAAATTTTCCTTCTTTCAAATACCTACTCTTCTTCTGAGTTTTGCTATTGGAATTAATTTGTGCACTGAATATTTTGATACATTTAGCACAAATTTACAAATTTAGCACAATTTTTTTTATTTACAGTATGGCCCATAAAAAAATGCGGAAATTGTCCTATCGTGTTTTATGGTAGTTTTTACATAGAAAATGTGAATGAAACATAAATATTGTTCATTACTTGTATTGTTTAATCTATTTAGACTCAGTTCTTCGCTTTGGATATGATTTTTATCTGTTACTTTCACCTTACCAGAGAAGAATTGGAAGCATACCTTCAAATTTTATCATGCGGACGTCGAGTTCAATATCTGTGTGATGAAAGCTTCTAAAACATCAACGATGGCGTGGGATTCTTCACAGGCCTTGTCTCCAGCAAACACCCATATCAAATGACAGAATTGGTTCATACCTGGGTAATTGGAGACTTAAACATATTTTCGAAAAAAACGGCTCATTTTGCAGAGCTTTGATTGAACCTTCATATAAGTGTGATAAGCGGCTCCGTTTTGCTTAAAACCTATGAGCTAGTATTGATATAAGTTGTCTATAACCGATGGAACAAAATTCATCCTCAAAAATCTGTTATAGGCCTCTGTATTTATTTTTTATTCAACCTTAACAAAAAATAAAGGCATATCAAACCTATAAGACGCAAATGCCCTCAAAACTATTACCCTGACAAAATATTTTATTGTGATCATGAAAAACACGTTCTCTAAGAACTCCTCCATCTTCTGATACCGAACAAACTAAAATTTTCAACAATAAAGTGTGATTTTTGTTGGTAGAAAGTTTATTACCAGAGTATACGACAATCAGACGCTGTTTCTAGCTTTGGGCGGACAAAACCTTTGAACTTATTTGCTTTATAACATTATCTAGGACAGTAAAAAAATATGACAAAAATTGTTCTGGATAGCGAAGTTGTGTCAGAATATACTACATTAATCAGAAATTACATTCACTATCAAAAACAATGAAAAAACGCTTGTGGATGCTATATTCACGTTCAAACAATTTTCGCTTTTTTTTTATGGGCCATACTGTAGCATAAATTTTCTCTTCCAAACATTTTATTTTTTTTTCTTCTAGATATGATGTGACCATAATCATAGGTATGAAAACTGTTGATTTAAAATTAAAACAAATTTTTTGCTTTTATACAAAGGCTGTTCTTTGAAGCTTTATTTTTTAAATATCTTTTTGTTTCCAACTGACAAAAGGGTGGCAATCAATTAACATTCATCTGCTCAAGTTATCAGCGAAGAGATAAATCGATTACTGCAGTTACTTCGATGTGTTGTGCTACTTTTCCAGAATGTCGGTTCCCCGAATGCCAGTTCTCCGAATATTCCATTTCCCTAAATAGCCCACTTCCCCGAAAAGTTTTTGGCACTCATAATTGTTGTAACTTTATACATTTCAGTGTGGTGAACGAACTGGCCGCCTGATATGCACCCTCCTTTATTTAATTGGCGGTTCTTTCGAGTTTTGCCGTCCTCAGCATTTTTGCCAACATGTGTGTAGCCGAGAATGACAGAATACCTCCTTCTTTTGATTACTTTTTATTTCTCGTTCACCATCCAGCCACTGAAGACTATTATAGCACCTATTTAAACTGCACAATTTTTTGGGGAAAAGGGGTCATTCGGGGAAAAGAGTTATTCGGGGAACTGACATTTGGAGAAACGACATTCGGGGAAAAGTAGGACAATCACTTCGATGGTTCTGAACGCAATTTTTGATGTCTTTTCGTTTTATTATGCCCCAATAATTTTTGGCGGCCAATCCTCTATTTATTTAATCATAAATTTTGTCTTCTTTTAAAAATAGGCAGTTTTTCATATTTATTGAAAGTGTACCAGTTATGGCTATAGTGATTCCCTATTTGGCCATATGTAAAATTTCGATAAATTTCACATTTTTAATATTTTTGAATGTTTTAACATAAGGATTTACGCTTTATCTTACTGCTAAAAGACACAAAACATTTCAAAATGTGAAGAAATTAAAGTTATTATGTATGGCGAAATGTGGAACCACTATGGCCATAACTGGTACACCTACCCTATACTGTTTAAAATTTTATTATTTAGTAAAGCTAAATGTTAGCCATACTTTGCTGTTTTATCAATTCTTCTAAGTATTTAGTATTTATTTCATTTAAACTTAACGTAAGCCTGTCGGTTATACCATTTTTCAGGTCAAGGCAACGTTTCTTTCTGTAAATCCTACCATATAATGTTCATAGCAGGATCGCGAGTGCGTTGAAATTGCCTTCTCCTCACGTTTTTAAGACGGATCGAGAGTTTAAGTTCATCATCTATAATCACGGATTCAAATTTTACTTCACATTTTGGGATTGCAATTTTCCTGGCTTCAACAATGGAATTTGTTAAAGTTTCAAGAGCATTGTCAATATCAAGTTTTGTTTGTAAAGAAATGTTAACATCAAGATTAGAGTCAATATACGTTTCATATATATTCCAGTCGGCTCAAAAATAATTGAAAGTGGAGCTGATAGGATCGAGAATCGTTTCATGGGATATTTGAAATGTAACAGGGCCATGATCAGAATCAAAATTATCATGACTAACCAGTTGGCTACAAAGTTGGCTAGAGTCGGTTAAGACCTTATCAATCGTAGAAAAGTTTTTATAAGAGGAAAAATAAGTGGGACTATCAAGGGATTGAATTGAGAAATATCCTGAAAAGCATTCGTCAATTAAAATTCTGCCGTTAGAATTACTTTGCCAATCAGGTATTTCATGACCGATAAAAATGGCATCGTAAAGGCAAACGACTATGAAACTATGAAAGTATATTTACTGAGCTGTGTTTCAACATAAACACACAAAGTTTCAAAATCTTTGGTTTTAAATGGCAAAAAAGGCGATGTTTTATACAGCTATGATGTTGATTTGTAGGAAATTTTATTTCAAATATATGTATATTTTCTACTCAATCAAAGTTAAAAACTTGAATACGCAAAAACTTCCCAAATTGGACCCTTCAGCACCATCCCGACGCTCGGAGGCATAACACAAAAATTGCCACAGTCACTCCGCCGTTTGATCGTTCGTTGATGAAGTTTATTAAACATCTTCCAAAAACATCAACTCCTACCGAGCGAAAGAAAAAACCGGGAGCCAAAACCACTTTTTCACACTCTATTCAAACCAATCCCCCGAAATAAAAAGGGGCATACAAAAAAAAAATTGACCAACAAAGACCCTCTTGGCAGGAAACGCGACGTGGCGGCCATCATCACAATTGACGGGCAAAGCCGGGTAGCGCAAAAAATAAGAGCTAAACCCAAATAAAATCGTGAATAATCATAAAACTGAAACACATCTTCACCTCGACTCGGTGATCGAAAGATTGACGGAGGTGATCGTATGCGGGGCGCTGCACATCGGATTTATAGGAACGATGTCTTGGCCAAAATTTTTAAATCTTGGATTTCATTGTTTACAACACTTGTACAAGGAAATTTCACTTTCCTTTTTCTATTGTATAAAAATAGTCCCCAAGATCGAATCAGCCATGAGTTCTTAGTTCCCAAACTATCATGATCTTAAGATAAGTAAATGTAGGAAATGTTGAAAAATATAAAAAAGTGGAATGATTTCTGTTCTGTAATGCCGTATGGTACTCGAGCCTATCAAATAAACGAGATAAGCAAAAAAAAAATGTTATTTAGTATTCAGTAGATGGAAAAATGCGAAAAAAAACATATGGGGGAGGGTCTGGCCAATGAACACGGTCCATACAAATTTCAAATTGTTTGTGTGGACAAAAAACCATAAAGTGGTAGGGGGTCTAAAAATCTAAAAAAAATGATCACATGGTAGCAACTCTCAAGAACCACTCAAAAATACCCAAAAAAAAAATATTTCGAATCATGACCAAGAATTTGGTTCAGCTACTCCTATGTCCGCTGTGCTAGTAAAGGTAGTCTACATACATCAGAAATCATGAACAAGTATGAGTGTAAATCTGGTTTAAAACTACGTTTTCATCAATGATTGAAGCCGAAGTTGATATTTGGGAATCGAAACCAGTTTCTGATTCGCAAGAAAACATTGCTCTGTAGCAGCCTCCATGTACCGCAATGATTCACGAAGATTAGATAGAGAGTGGGACCCAGCCGGTTTCATTCATTCACTAAACGCTACACCTAGGATTCCGTAGGACGGAAGACGGCAGTGAGAAACGAAGCGCGGCAGTTACAGTTTTCCACAGAATGAAATCAACGCAAATGGCCTCCGGCAAGTCTTTCGTTTCGATGGTTAACCGTCGAAAGGCTGTTTGATCGAAAGTGAACATAATGGCCAAACGGCTGGTGATTGCGATGACGACAACGACGAACATTGGCTTGTGATGGTGAATGAAACACGAAGGCAACACGTTAAGAATAAGTTCGATGTAATTGCGTCAGAATGACTGTCGAGATAGTCGTAAGAAAAAATGACTGTAACATGGAGCTAGTCTATGATAGCTGAAGAACAGTTACTTTTGAGCGAAATTGTGCTTTTTGGTGGTATTAGTCGGTTCAGTGTATTGAGGTTGTAATAATTGAACTAAAGTTGCAGAATCATAATTGATTTTGCTCGGAGCAGTTTCCCAATAACGGTAGTGTACTAGCCTTGAGGTCAAGGTTCGATTGTAACTTGTATTGAGCTGATCCCTCTCATAGAATTATAAAAAAATGTGTCCGGGCCAAATTTTTCTGGATTTTTTTTTATGAAAAAAAAGTTCCTCGTTCTAAATAATTATTTTATTCAAAATATATTAAATTTTACAATTTCAAAATATACATTTGAAAAGAGTGAAAATAAAAGAGTATATACATTAAGGAAAGCAAACTGATTGGACGATAGCTAGAAGCTTCAGTAGGATATACAATATATAAGAGACTGCAAAAACCGGTTGCTACTCCGTGATTGATCGGAACTGGTAAGAATTGCACAACCCGGGAGCATCATGAAAGTTGCAGTACAATGTCAGTGTACCGAAAAATTTTGATCCGTGGTACTGTCAAACTCGATGAAATCATGGAGTGTGCTCGAAATAGGGCGAAACTTAGAACGATGCTTAAATATTTTTTTTTTTGTTTGGCATTTGTAATATCATTATAAATCAGTGATCAAGTTTTGTGCGGTCTTCGGGAAGATGTTGTACGACCCACGAGCGGATTTTGAATAGTGGTGTGATGTGGTCCGCACAAAGACATGCTGTAAATAGCTTATAGTAACCAATCCTTTGCTTTCGAAATTATGTTTTGACCGCTTGTTAATTTAAAAAAAGTCAATTTTGTTTGCGTTTCTCTATGTTGAGGATAGTAAAATATTACGTGACGCAACAGGAAGAGGGAGGGGGTCTTTCGTAGTGTTACGGTCCATACAAAAAAAAATCCATATATAATCTGCTACTTGGCGGAGGGAGGGAGCTTAAAATTGGTTAATTTTTCGTTATGTTATATTTGAATAAATCCTTAGATATATATGATGATCAGTAATTTATGTTACACTTTTTTAAAATTAATGGAAGGGATTTTCTTTTGCAAAAATGAAGTGAAGTGTTAAGTTAAGTGTTAAAGTTCAATTAGTAGTTTTATTTTCTTAGTAATTTATGGAAAATTGGCTAAGTTATCAGCTTGAAAACCAATTTGAGTTCATATCCAGCCTATTACTCGCAGCACATTTTTCTTTGTGGATTTGAAAACTTTTTTCTCATACTCACCACCGAATGTCTAAGTTTCATTCAGATAAGCTTATTGGATGAACTATCCAGCTTTTTACGAGCCCTAATATCACCAATAATTTGCTCACTTTTTTGTAGGGATTTATTGATCTGACGTTTGACTTGGGTCTTTTAACACGGACTTATTCACCGGTGGACTAAATTTACTCAGTCCGAGAATTTTGACATTCGAGCGGCCCGCTGGGGAGCATTGAGAAGTGTGACTCGTTGGAATGTCAAAATTTTTGGACCGAGTGAATTAAGTACAACGTCCTTTGAACGCACTCAAGCCAAACGTCAAACTGATGGACCCCTACCAGAAAGTAACTAACTTTTGACGTCAATTTAACGGTCGCAGTGGTATCCCCACGAAGGAAAAAATCTTTTGACGGCCATTACCGCTCTTAAAAAGCTGGATAGTTCATCCAATGCACAGTGGGACGGATTGGGGTTTTAGGAGGAAAGATGGAACTCACGCCTTCAATTGTGATTTTACGTAAAAATGATGTTCTTTAAAGTTGTTTCTATTATAAAAACATTTTTTTTGGTCGGAACGAAAATTAGGGTGGCCCTTTGTAAAAAAAAAGATAACCATCAAAACTTTTTTATTTTAAGGAATATTGAAATAATTTGTTCTACAAAGTTGAAGATCGGAAAATTTTAAGCTGATTTGACAAAAAAAAAATTTCCTAGCTCAAAAATTGACCGTTTTAGAGCATTTTTCGCTTTTGATGTAGGGTGGCCCATCAAAAATTGGTTGTTGTGTTTTATTTTTATTATTTCAAGTTTCTCAGCAAAACTGTCTTCCCATCACTTTTCGAGCTAATTGAAACGCAAACATTAAAGATATAGCTAATGGAAACAAATAGATACAAGAGTGTTTTCGTAATGGAAATTTAATTTACTTCCTTGGACATAAAGTATCATCGATACTAATAGCTACGATACACAAATGCAAAATGACAAAAATGGCAAAGAAAGCTCTCAGTTAAAAACTGTGGAAGTGCTCTAAACAACAATAACCTGAGAAGTATGATCTGTTCCAGCGGGGACGCAATACCAAAAAAAAAAGAATATTGATACAATTTTTTTCTGATGAAAAGTTAAAGACTTCTTAATAACAAAAAATAAACATTTTCTATATGTTGGTTTAGCTGGGAAAACAAGACTGTGAAAAATGTGTTGACATGACGATAGCTTGACAATGTGAATACAAATCATATTATTCTTCGGTGGATCTGTTTGCTATCGATATGACTGGTTCATATGTTAATAACCGTTAATAACAGATTTTTAAAAGAACTCTCAAATTAACTATCTCTAAATTATAGCCTTAATTAGTCAAAACATCTTAACATGATCAAATAATGCATTTAGTTATTCTCCTTAATCTAGGCTTGAAAGTCAGCGTCATAATCAGGAATCGTACTTTAGTAATATACCGTTTCAGATACGATATATCTCCTACGGTGGACAAATTACTTGTAAACGGATTTGCAGCAATTAAGCAATCGTAAATTCCAATCAGAATGTTTCCCAAAAAGTCTGACAAATCCCAAAACAGAAGTATTTGGATGTTTGAGAGCAGCCATGCCGGGAAATTCAACCGTGTGGTAAATTTAGAATTTATGTTCAAAAGACTTTTCTCCTTATTTTTATTGCTGAACTCTTTTTACGTTTGTTTTATATGAAAAATGTTTATAACTATCACCTACAAAATTGTACAGACCTCAAAACATGCGTCTCAATCGGCTCTAAAGATGAAGGGAAGACAACTTTGCTGAGAAATCTAAAAAAACACACAAAAACCTATTTTTGAAGGGCCACCCTACATCAATAGCGAAAAATGCTCTAAAACGGTCAATTTTTGAGCTAGGAAAAAACTTTTTTTGTCAAATCAGCTTAAAATTTTCCGATCTTCAACTTTGTAGAACAAATTCTTTCAATATTCCTTAAAATAAAAAAGTTGATGGTTATCTTTTTTTACAAAGGGCCACCCTAATTTTCGTTCCGACCAAAAAAATTGTTTTTATAATAGAAACAACTTTGTAGAACATCATTTTTAAGTAAAATCACAATTAAAGGCGTGAGTTCCATCTTTCCTCCTAAAACCCCAATCCGTCCCACTGTGCAATGGAGTTACCCACGGTCTTCTTTTCTTGTCGACTTTTTTGTTTACAAAAAATGACTTCCGCCCCAATGGTCTAATCCACCGGTGTACTAAATTCACTTGGTGTGAGAATTGCGACACTTGCGCGGGGTACGCTCCCGTATGATCCCCACGTGATCTGGACCCGCTCTAGTGTCAAAATTATTCGACCGAGTCAGTTTAGTATACCAGTGGATAAGACAATAGACTAATCCATTGGTGTACTAAAATCATTCGGTGTGAGAATTGTGACACTTGAGCAGATCCAAAACACATCATGAGCATACGGAAGCTTAAGTGTCACAATTCTCAGACCGAGTGAATTTAGTACACCGCTGGATTATACCATAGCCAATGAATGAATGTTCACCGGATTAACAATGCGTGGATAAATATGTAACGCAATCGTTGCTTTTTGTAAACATCGGCCGCTGTAAAATTTGACTTCTCGCTGGAAGTCGCAGTGTGACATCATCGTAAATTAGTTCATACGCACTTAAACGGAATCGCTGAGAATCCAACAGCTGATATCTCGGTAATAATTTGACAATTCTCGATAAAGTTCAAGAAGTTCGCTAGTTCAAGAACCCTACTTTCGTAGAGGGAACTTCTATCTAGGTAACCTTGTGGACCCAGTTTTTGCTACTTTCAGCAAACTTGAAATGGCAAACTCGCGCGCCACGCCCCGCGCATGCGTGCTCGTTAATAAAGCAATCGTTGCTACACTCATTTCTGAGTTAACTACCAGAGATGTATGTGCTGTCATAATCGATGTTTCTGCTGGTGACTTCAACAGGTCTATTGTTCGGTATATTTACCACATGATGAACCATCCCCAACGGATGACTTCAAACGAGTTGTCGTACACTGCGTAATAAAAGGCTTTTCGCTGATTGTGGGCAATGATGCCAATGCTCATCACATCATCTGGGGCAGCTCAGATATCAATTTGAGAGGCTCCAGTCTGATGGAATACTTAAGTAGTACAGACCTTGGATTACTTAACATAGGCAATTGCCCAACCTTCATGGTTTCTAATAGAGAAGAAGTGTTAGACATAACGCTCTGCTCGAATAGAATCAGTCACGAGTTGACGAATTGGCATATATCAGATGAGGAATCATTATCTGATCATCGCTACATCTTCTTTGAACATTCAAATGTAACTGCGCAGACTTTGCGTTTTAGGAATCCCCGATCAACAAACTGGGAACTCTATATTGAATTGGTTGCGACCAAATTTCATGGATATTCTCCGTCCATTGAAAATCCAAGTGATCTGGATGATGCCGTTGATACTACAACATCCTACATTATGGAAGCTTTTGAAGAAGCATGTCCTCTGCGGTCTGTAAAGACTACAAGAGGGACCCCATGGTGGAATTCCGATCTGACTAGACTCAGGAAACAATGTAGAAGGAGTTGAAACAGACGCCGTTCAGCTGGATCAGAGTCGTTCAAGTCGGCTCGCAAGGCTTACAAGAAGGCTCTTCGTTCTGCTGAACGATCCGGCTGGAAAAACCTTTGTACAAATGTTTCCAGTTGGAGTGAAGTCAGTCGGCTGAACAAAATCCTTGCAAAATCTAAGGATTTCCAAGTGAACGAAATTCGCTTACCTAATGGTGACTTTACTTCTTTCGATGAAGAAGTTTTAGAATGTTTATTCAATACACACTTCCCCGGATGTGTGGACATAGCATCTACGGATGAACCAAATGTCTTTTCATGTAGTTACGAGTCTCTGGCCTCGGCTCGCAGTATCGTAACTACTGAATCGATTCAATGGGCACTTAATAGTTTTGCTCCTTTCAAATCTCCAGGAGCGGATGGGATTTATCCTGTTCTGCTCCAAAAGGGATTTGAGTTTATCAAACATGTTTTGAAAAAGCTACTTGTAAGCAGTTTTGCTACCGGGTACATTCCCAGATCCTGGCGTGATATTACTGTAAAGTTTATCCCGAAAGGAAGACGTGCGTCGTATGAAGAAGCGAAGAGTTTTAGACCTATCAGTCTGACCTCTTTTCTTCTGAAATGTCTGGAACGCATTATCGATCATCACATCCGTGATGTTTATTTGGCAAACATGCCTCTTCATGTCAATCAACATGCTTACCAATCTGGAAAGTCCACTGTGACTCTTTTACACAAAGTTGTATACGATATCGAGAAACCATGCGCTCAGAAGCAATCCTGCTTGGGTGTTTTCTTGGATATTGAGGGTGCCTTTGATAACGTGTCTTTCGATGCCATATTGGAAGCAGCACGAAACCATGGGCTACCTACAATGATTACCAATTGGATTCATCAAATGCTCAAAAACCGACATCTCTTCTCGTCATTGCGTCAAGCAGCGATTCGAAAATTGAGTGTTTGCGGATGCCCTCAAGGGGGAGTCTTGTCACCACTTTTGTGGAATCTCGTAGCAGATACGCTATTGAGGCAACTCAATAATTGCGGTTTTCCAACTTATGGATTTGCCGACGACTATCTAGCTCTGGTAGTTGGTATGTGCATAAGCACCCTATTCGACCTGATGCAAAGTGCTCTTCTGGTAGTCGAGAGTTGGTGTCGCCAATATGGCCTTTCGGTTAACCCGAATAAAACATCTATTGTTCTTTTTACGGAAAGACGAAACCGCGATGGAATTCGACCTTTACGTCTTTTTGGCACTGAGATTAATGTGACTGATCAAGTAAAGTATGTCGGAGTCATTCTAGATTCCAAACTTTCATGGACACCTCACATTGATTTCAGAGTCAAAAAAGCGTGCATGGCCTTCGGTCAATGCCGGCGAACCTTTGGTAAAACTTGGGGCCTCAAACCCATATATATCAAATGGGTTTACACAAAAGTTGTTCGACCAATATTGGCATATGGATGTCTTGTGTGGTGGCAAAATGGCGAAGTGAGAACAATCCAATCAAAATTGGGCCATCTCCAAAGGATGTGCTTGATGGCGATGTCTGGTGCGTTCTCTACAACTCCCACAGCAGCGCTTGAGGCCATTTTCGACGTTGCGCCACTTCACATACATCTTAAACAAGAAGCACTTTCTTGCTCTTACCGTTTATGGGTACTGGATCTACTGGAGAAAAATACAGTGAATCGTAGATCTACACACACTCCGTTGTTTCCACTTTTGGTGAATTGGGACAAAATTGTCCTTGCTCCAAGTGATCTCACAATTGCTTGTCATTTTCCTTACAGGACATTTACCACACAATTCCCTTCACGGGAAGAGTGGACGTCTGGCTATTTGGAAAGAAGTATATCAAACAATATAGTACCGTTTTGATTCATATTACGGACAGCTTCAAATTCCGGACACTCTACTTTGTATGGGAAACATTTCACGCGAAATGTTTCAATTTTTGCTGTTCAAAGGTTCTCAATTTCAAGGCTTGTTTAAGTAAACTTTTTCCATAAATATCTTTGAAAATTTATAATGCCCAACTACCTTAGATGTCTCTTTGGTGGTTTAACGATTACGATTGACGATTTGACTGTTCCATTAATGATTCTCATGAACTGTCCGGAATTCGATTCAAAGAGTCCGGAATATGAGACAAAAGTGAGGAAGCGTCCGGAATAAGAATCATGAAAAGGCCACACATTTTGATTTTTTTAAAATTATTGAAGTTGCGGAAGCGTATTCTTCACCCACCGTTCGAAAGTAAAGGGCTTCCGATGCTCGATAGCGCTAAGGAATCATACAGAATGATTTATTTTGTATGCTCTATGCTGGGTTATATTTCCCTGAGTCCTTAAGTGTCCGTAATATGAATCAAAACGTTATGTTACACCGATGGCTCCCTTCTTGAAGGTAGAGCTGGTGCAGGAGTATATTCTCGTGAGCTAAGGCTGAACCAGTTTTACTCACTTGGTAGAAACTGCACCGTTTTTCAGGCGGAAATGTTTGCTCTTATGTGTGGAGTGCAATCAGCACTTCGACAGTGCGTAATGGGTAAAGTCATATACTTCTGTTCAGATAGTCAGGCTGCTATAAAAGCTCTCGCTTCGGCCAAATCAAGGTCGAAGCTTGTTATCGCATGTCGAACTCAAATTGAGGAACTGAATTCAGTCAACTCTGTAAACCTTGTATGGGTACCTGGCCATTCTTCCATCGCTGGAAATGAATTGGCTGATGAGCTAGCTCGCGATGGAGCATCGCATGACTTCATTGGCCCTGAGCCGGCTGCTCCAATTGTGAAGTGCTGGGTGAAGCTTCAGATAAACTCTTGGGCGGCAACTCAGCACAAGCAGTATTGGAATAGTTTGGAGTCATGTCGTCAAACAAAATTGTACATTACTGAGCCACCTCCAAGGGTAGCGAAGTATTTAACAAATCTGTCAAAGCAGAATTGCAGTCTCTTGGTCAGAGCGTTGACAGGGCACTGCCGACTCAACTATCACATGGCAAATATTCAGCGTGCTGACTAATTTGTGTGTGATAGTTGTGACTCCGATTATGGAACTTCGTATCACCTGATATGTAACTGTCCAGTTTTTTCGCAAATGCGATTCCAATTACTTGGTAAACACTTATTAAGTGAAACTGAATTCAGAAGCCTGAATCTTCAGGACATTCTGTTATTCTTAACCCGCTGTGGTAATGAGCTATAGGCTCTCTTTGCGCTCATGCGTTTTGCAGTGCCCTTTTTAGGGCGCTGCTCGAACCCATTGTGGTATGGAGCTACATGCTCTCATTTCGCTTATGCGATCTTCCCTCTTCAAGGGACCCCACTCCTATTTCCTCCCATCTTTCCCTTCCCTTTCCTCTCCCATCGGGTAGATCAGGCCTGCCCAACCTTTTTGAACCGCGGGCCAAATCGCAGAAGTAGTTTTGCGTAGCGGGCCACATTTTTAAACGCACACATATTCCCAATAATTCTGACAAAAGTCAGTAAATGAAGTTAGTAAAACCTGACTAAAATCAGTGAATGAAGTACATTTCATTTGAAGAAATCTAAAAAAGAGATAATTGCTGCTAAGCATTCTGCTGGACGTTGTGAGAGTTCATTTCAAAATTATATAATAATCTAGTCCAGATTATTCGTGGTCGTACACAAATTATGTCACGCTCCAAGGAAGGGGGGTCAGGCCTAGCGTGACAAGCCTTGCAAAATTTCTAGAGAACTCATACAAAAAGCGTGACAAAGAGGGGGGAGTGGGTCGAAAAAATCAAAATTTAGCGTAACATAATTTGCGTACCATCCCTTTTGAAGAATCAACCACAGAAATTTAAGATCCTGTGAGAATTATACCCAGGTTTTTTTTTTAAATCGTACTCCAAATTCCGTCCTAATATTATTATCATGAACCGGGATATGCTAAAATCCTGATCAAAATATTACGAAAATTTTGGTCAGAATATCCAAGGTTCTACAAGAATCGTGCCTAGGATTTTTCAGAATCTCACTCAATAATCATTTTGAAATGCCATCTAGAAATATTTGAAAATGCTAAAATGCATTTTAAAAGAAAGCTGCTCAGAATTTTATTATAAATTCTTTTAGTGTTCTGGTAAAATGTTACATACCGTTATGTTGTAATCTTGCCCGGGATTCTAAAAAATAATGAATTGAATTCGTTGAAAATCCTGGCTATGGAATCTACCTTACTTATTATCCTGACAAGGATGAATGTCGAGAGAAGTCATGGTAGAAACATTGTTGAAACACCAAGAATTTGAAATTTATGAAATAAAATATCTAAGTGGGTTAAAAAACAAAACAATTTAAAGATTTACTAAGCTAGAATATTAGGTTGAAACTAAATTGAATATTAAATAGGCTTAGTATGTTCTAACTTCGAGTTGGTAGAATATTTAACGGGTAAAATATGAAAAGAATCTTCGAACCCTCCGCGGGCCGCACAAAATGAGGTCGCGGGCCAGATGCGGCCCGCGGGCCGTACGTTGGGCAGCCCTGGGGTAGATGATGAAATAGGCTCAAATATGGCGATGGCACAAATCTCCCAACTGGTGGGGAACGTGCCTTTGGAGCCGGCTTTCTGACCTCTGTAAAATAAGTACCGAGATTCGACATTGAAAATCACCGAATTCTCAGCTTCGTTCTCGGCATAACATTTTACTGAGGTCGGTGAAATAATTTAAGTTAAGTGTTTAGGCCTATTTTATTGAAACGTAGACCTCTGGTGGAGAATATGAGAAAAAAAGTGTTAAAATCCGTTGCGAGCACAATTTTTCTCACTTTTGGATTTAACTCGATCCCATTGAAACCCATTCATATATTTTATATTATTTTATATTACGGCCCAAGCTTTCTTTTGGGGGCATCAAAGTGACCCAGAAAGTCAGTTTTGTGACTAATTATTTTGCAAAATGTCTTATCGCGCCCGATAACTTTACTCCGTTAAACATGTTCACCAAAAAATATATATACTTATATCACTTTATGAAACAGCATTTCTCGCAAAACAAAGCACTCAAAAGTCATTTAATATTTTCACCGAACGAATTGATACGCATTTAATTCATTTGGTGCTGGAACTTTAGAATTTTATTAAATTTATTTTCATTGCAAGAAGAAAAATTCAACCTTGCCCTTATTTCATTTCATTCCATTCGTTGTTTTGCACCCGTCAACAACGAAACAAATTTCCGATCTCCCATAGTGAAAAATCGAACCGGCAGCGGTGGATGGCCCCATTGTTTACGCTGCAAGTAGGTACGTAAAAATTGCGTTATCTGTCACTTCGCGGGGGGGTTGGAAATGCACTTCGATCCAAATGAATAAGGGATGGGAATTTTCACTTATTCTCGATGTTGAATTTTAGCAGATCTCATATTGTAGATTAATAACGGCGCACGGTGTGCTGGAACACACATATTATCGAATTTGCATGAACCTTCGATCTTTTTTTTACTAGAAGTTAGCCTTGGTAGTCAAGAAAAGATTGTGGCATATTTAAAAAATCTTTCATCGACAAAAAACTGAAAAAAGTGGTTTTGCCCTCTCATGTATGGGATTCATAGGAGATTAATAGAGTTACATTTATTTCGACGCATTTCAACCGCATAAAGCTCAATTTGACACATCATGAACCCGAATTATTTATAAGACGTTCCAAATTAGGCATAAATATAACATACACCTACACAATATGACCAGTCCATAACATTATGCCGTATTTTATCTACTTCACATTTACTGACATAACTCGTTTCCATCATTCACAGTGGACATCTTACCACACATTAATAATATCAATGTTCGAAATTTATCTAAATAATCTTAATAACGAATCTATTGATCAAAAGGTATGGAGTTTTATTAGGATAGTAGAAATGTTATAAAAATATACACTTACATACAATTATAAGAATATTATAGGGCACTGTACTATTTTAATTTTGTATGTGATTCTGATTTTGACTGGTATTAGTTTTTACAGATTTTATAAAAAAAAAATGTGAGATACATTAGTTATTATGCAGCCAAAAACATATTTTACTTACTTTAAAAGTGTTTCCGCGAGTGTCGTTTTATTTTTTGGCGATTTTTTTTATTACAAAAGACTGTTTTTCATCATGCTAATCTGTCATGAAACGGCCTACTTTCCTGCACTGATTAATGCAGTTTGGTAATAGTCATAACGCAACTGAAATTAGTTGCGTAATAATAATTACGCAACGCTTCTTCATTACGGAACTGTTTTGAGTTGAGTTCGGAAAGGGTGAAATAATTATTAATGCATCTTCATGTTATTTCGGATTCCCTCGAGTGTTCTTCTACGATATTGCAAAAAAAAAGTTGTACGCACCTCGTTTTAGAATAAGATTTTTGCAGGACTCGAATAATTATTGAGTAAGGTGGGGCAAAAGTTCTACCTTAGTGGTATAATCAAAGCTTCCAGGAAAACAATAGCAGATGAAACAAAACAAATAGCATACAGCGAACCTTCAACATATTGGCTATAATTTTGCTGTACAAACTTGTGTCAAAATATTTACCCATTTTTAGTTATAACAGTTTCAAAATTGATTGTCTTAAACGAACTTTTACCCCACCGGTGGGGCAAGAGTTCGTTGGCTAAAACACAAAATATCAATAGTTTTATGACAGGCATACTTTCAACAAGCCGTAAACTTATGTTTGCCGAAAAATACACACTAAATTTTCATAACAAAATTGCCCAATACAGGGTTCATTTTAATACACCCAAAAATAGCAGTTTTTCGCAAACCTAAGTGGAAATGTAAAATTTTTGTGACATTTTTCTCACGATCAGGCAAATTTTGCTAAATTTGATATCATCTTCTTGGATTTCAAGCAATTTGAAATTTTTTCCGTGAGTTTATACATAGGCCGAACTTTTGCCCCGCTATGGGCCAAAAATTGTTTCCAAGCATTTATGCAAAAACTAATACACGTCAAAGCATCCTTATGATATGTCTACAAACGCCCTTACATAAAATATTGAAAAACATGTTATTTCATTTGGTTCCATGCATCGAAAGTTTAACCAAATATTACAATATTCTCGTCGAAAAACAACAAATAGTCATAAGTTTTCCAAATCTCAATCAATTCTTATGATATTAGGAGTGAAAGTCTCTTACTTGCATAGCATTTGAACCACCATGACATTTCTAAGATTTGTTTTGAATTGAGCTAGAAATCTTAAAAAGAAACTCTTGCCCCACTCGAACTTTTGCCCCACTTTATTCTAAATGTACTACTCGAGCTGTAAAGATCATCATTCTGCAAATTGTTGCAAATTAGTAGTTTACGGAACAAGTTGCAGAATGATGATTTTTACAGCACGAGTCGTAAATTTATCCTACGAGGCTTGCTGAGTAGGATAATTACGACGATTGCTGTAAAAATCGAGTTCTGCAACGTGTTACGTACAACATTTTTTGCAATTTCGTAGAAGACCACTTTAGGGTATCATAAATTATATCCGAATGCAATCACCATTATTTTACAATTTCTGAAAAATGGTTCTGTAATGATTCATTGCGCAACTCAAAACAGTTGCTTAATGAGAAAGCGGTGCGTAATGAATCATTACAGCACTGGTTTCAGTTGCGTAATGACCTGAGACGAGACTCGCGAAGACGGTCTTCTTTTTCTGTGATTGCTGAGTTTTTTTCTTATTCCACTTTGTGTTTGTACCAATTATGCGCAAGCCGTTCAAACTCTCACATGAAGCTCTCAGCAAAAAATGATTGAGTTTGCATCACATCGAATCATAAATAGCCGTATGAGTGAAATTTCATGCCAGAAACGTAGCAGACATTAGAAATAATTATTCTTCTGCTTAGATTTATCAGCAACTTTGGAAAAAACTACTCCACCGATTGAGGTTTTTAATAACAGTTTACTTTGAACACAATACTTTTCACTTTTTCAGCCATAAAAACGGTGGGCTACATTTGACGTTTCGTGAGAGGGGAATCTGGGCTGCATATGACGTTTATATTTTTCGTCTTCGCGAGTCTCTCTCAGGTAATGACTATTCCCGCACTGCATACTTCAGTGCAGGAAAGTTGGCCGTTTCATGACAAATTGGCGTGATGGAAAACAGCCTATTACGATGAGAAATTGCAAAAAAATATTACCGTTTTGATTCATATTACGGACACTTAAGGACTCAGGGAAATATAACCCAGCATAGAGCATACAAAATAAATCATTCTATATGATTCCTTAGCGCTATCGAGCGTCGGAAGCCCTTTACTTTCGAACGATGGGTGAAGAATACGCTTCCGTAACTTCAATAATTTTAAATAAATCAAAATGTATGGCCTTTTCATGATTCTTATTCCGGACGCTTCCTCACTTTTGCCTCATATTCCGGAAACTTTGAATCGAATTCCGGACAGCTCATGATAATCATTACTGGAACAGTCAAATCATAAATCGAAATCGTTAAACCACCAAAGAGACATCTAAGGTAGTTGGGCATTATAAATTTTCAAAGATATTTATGGAAAAAGTTTTCTAAAACGAGCCTTGAAATTGAGATCTTTTGCACAGCAAAAATTGAAACGTTTCGCGTGAAATGTTTCCCATACAAAGTAGAGTGTCCGGAATTTGAAGCTGTCCGTAATATGAATCAAAACGGTACATTAAATCAGATTGGGATAATTCATTGCTTTGGCCTTGATATAAGCTGTAAATTCTTTTGCTTCGCGGTCTTCAGAAATGTTCTTCATCGTAAAAAATACCCTGCAAGGTTTGCGTTTATATTTTTATAGAATTCAATGGGTGATATCTGAAGATTTTTTATTGCACTAGTATGATTTTGAACGGCTGGTGATAAATTAAATTTTTACCCTTCTTCTTCTTATTGGCATTAACGTCCTCACTGGGATAGAGCCTGCTTCTCAGCAAAGTGTTTCCATGAGCATTTCCACAGTTATTAACTGAGGGCTTTCTTTGCCAAAGTTGCCATTTTTGCATTCGTATATCGTGTGGCCGGCACGATAATACTCTATGCCCAGGTAAGTCAAGGAATTTTCCATAACGAAAAGATCCTGGACCGACCGGGAATCGAACCCACACATCTTCAGCATGGCATTGCTTTGTAGCCGCGGAAGGCCTTCAAGCTGTCCGTTATATGAATCAAAACGGTACATTTGGTCGAAATGAATTTAATTGCTTAAATAAATAGATTTGGTACATTTGGTGGAAAGACATTAGGTCGAATGACATTTGGTCGAATGATATTTCGTCGAATGGCTTGAGAAGTTTTTCGTCGAAATATTATTGTGGAATGATTGATCGAAAAATCGTTTTGTTCAACAGATATGGAACCGAACTAGCATTTTGGACAAATATACTATTCATCACAAGTCACATGTTGAATTTATTATTCTTTCAAAATGTCATCGTTCTGCATCTGATCTATATCCAATGACAAAATCCAGTGTGAATGCTCGAAACCTTTATTAAGTGTCAAGTTTAACAGCGTTCGACCGTGGATAAGAATTTGGAATGTGGGGTCAGACCTGATACGGTTGAATATATAACAACTTGTTCCCTTTGCATTGTGTACATATAATGCACTTTTATACGTAGAATAAAAGGGACAATTTTGGTGGCTTTTAGTAAAAGATTTTGTCGAAGTGCATCAAAAGTTCCGCCTGTGGGAGACGGTTTCCCACTCATGGTGAATTTAATTGTGAATGTAAGTTCCAGCTGAATAACGTTCCTTGAGAAAACATTTGGCTTAGTGTCGATTAACTTTGCTTCCATTTGGGATCAGTTTGTCGCGTTTCATCCGATTTTCAGATTCAGCCGGGATGAGAAATATGAGACCATGTAACGGCAACAATGCAAGGGGTGAATCGACTTTGTGTGTAAGTCTGGGAGTCTCTTCACAAATTGAAGACTTGAAGAAAATACCAGCACCTTGCTTATTACAATGTTTTTCTAGGTTGTGCTACTTTTCCCCGAATGTCGTTTCCCCGAATGTCCCGTTTTTTCAAATAACTCATTTTCCCGAAATGGATTTTGGAACTGGTTGACTCCTTACGTTGTTGACGTTACTTGATGTAATTTTTCTCATTATTCTGCGGTCGGATGAAACATGACGAGCTGATCTCAAATAAAAGCAAATCAACTTTTGTCGCTTATAAATACAGTTGTTAATAAACACAAGACAACGCACTATGTTCAAGAATATTACCCTAGAAAACTACTGTTGAAGGTTTTTAAAAAGAAAATCACAATTAAATACATTAAAAAACTCTTTTGAAAACGCAGCAACGTGTGAAAAGAAGCCACGATTCTGTTCATTACTAAACAAGTTACAGCCCTTTAAAGTGAAGATGAATCGAAGCCAAAGTTCAAATTTTCAAGAGCATGGATCTGGAGAACCAAACATCCGTTTGAGCTGAAAACCTAATCGATTGGTCACAACCAGCTAGTGACCAATCGATGGAGTCATAATGACACAGCTCTATAATTTGCGTCTTTTTATAAAACGGATGACTCACCCTAATCTATATAAATTATGAAGAAGATGTGAAACTAAAGAGAGTTTGATTCTTAATTATTTATTGATTCTGCAAAATCCCAATCATTGCAAAAAAATATTCGTCTAGAGAATGACTCATACAGCATCGAACTAAAAACTATCAGTCTTCATTCCACGCAGCTTCCGACAGCAATCTGAGGTAATCATCCCCCGGTTGGAGATTTTTCTGCTGTCCGTCTATTACCCACCCATCGCCCATGCCCCAATTTCCCCACGCAACCACACTCACCTTGATCAGCTTGTCCCGTATCTCCCAACTGAAAATAGTCGGATTCATCTTTTTCATCTCCTCGATGCGGGATTCCACTTCCGGTGTGGCCACCTTTGGCTTGGAGCCTCCAATCACACCGGGACGAATCGAACCCGTCTCCTGGTAGCGGTTCAGTATCTTCGAAACACAGCCATGGGAAACGCGCAGCTGGCGGGAGATCACGCATGGTCGAATACCGGCGGCGGCCATTTCGACGATTTTGAGCCGAATGTGGTTGGGCAGAGGTCGCCCGTTGATGAACACGCCGCCGAGCTGGTTAACGCGGCCTTGACCTGTTAGAGGAAGAAGAAGGTGGGGGAAAATTCAATTAGCGAGGTGCTGATAAGGTTGATGACTTTTTCTGAGCGTCGCTCGTTTTGTTACCGTTTGTAATTTCCGGTAAAGGTGCTAATAATGAGTGGCAGGGCGGCAAATACAAGAAGAAGTTCAAGATGCCGCGCCGGTTTGTATAAAGGAAATACAGTTCAGCCGTAAAATACTAGTTTTGATTGATTTTTACATACATTTGAAAATAAAAATATATATTAAAAATTTTAAAATTACAGAGCATAAACTTTACAAAAAATTGTACAGCCTTAAATAGGTCAAGGTGAGTTAAAATTCACTCATATGAGAAAATTAGTAATTACCATCGAAACAAAGATAAATTTCGAAACAAAAGCGCAAACGTTTGAAATAACTAGCATAGTAACACCTACACGCCTGTTACCGGTTCACAATAGCATCGTGTGCAGCCATCACTAAGCACACGGTAAATTAGCAATTTTTCAGCAGCTACATCCCGAAAACAAAGACAGCCCATGGCTAGACCAACCCGGTGGAATATTTCAGCCTGCATACCTTCGGAGTTCATATGAATGTAGGATTCCTTTGTTCCACCACCCCACACAGACTTGTTTCCCCCTCGCATGAGAGATGTTGATCCCTGCCATAGACTGGACTCGAGCATTCCGGAATGTGAAGCTCTCTGGCAGCCCACACATTTGTACCCATTCCTCCGCTCTCAGCCAGGACTGGTTTCGTCCTCCTCCGCCAAAAGTGAAACACATTTAGGTACTGGTAGGTAATCTAACATACAGTCTCCAGATTGGCTGTCGGGGTGCCAGCAAATTAACCGTATCAGAGAACGGTACAAGAAGCGATACCACAAGAAAGACCAGCCGATAAGCGAGGAGAATTCGTCCTGAAAGGGAGACGTCCTTTGCACCAGCGCGCACAGTGGGCAAAAGCGGACCAAAACTGAGTTCCGATTGCGATTGAACTCATTTCTGAGAGAAGTAACACTGAAGAATCGAGGTTCAGCCTCCACACGTCACTTTAATTTGACCTAGGGGATCATTTAGGCTCAATTCTTTTATATTTCAATTGTTTTCCCAGAATTTATCAAATTATTGCGTCTAGTTTTCAGTGATGATGGTTTGTAAAAGCTCTCACAATATTCAGATAGAGGGCATATGGACTAAACATCGAAAGACAAAACGTCGAGAGGACAAAAGGTCGAAAGAAAAAAGGTCGAAAGGACAAACGGTTGAAAATGATTTTCTTGGTGGGAAATTTTTCCTTCTTTGAAAAAAGATTTTCGGCCTTTTGTCACTTCTTTTTTTGTTTTTCGACCTTTTGTCCTTTCGAGATTTTGTCTATCGACTTTCTGTACTTTCGACCTTTTGCCATAGATTCCAGATAGAGATATGAGCCCTCACTGGCTGTCACAACATTATTCATGAAGTTTTACTTTATCAAAGAATTGGCCATATGTATTTAAACAAAAACTTTCACACACTTTACTTTTCATGTCATACCAAACATGCACTCATTAAATCACTTGGTATATTTCAATGTTCATTTGTCTTTTTTTCTGATCAAACAGCCAATGTATGCATTCATACAATTTCGATGAAATGTTTTTCTAACAGTCACAACTTCAACGTGAGGCTCTAGTTGGTTCTTTTGGAAACGAACCAGCCACCAGCTGGAAGTCTCGATAATAAGAGTAATAGTAATCTATTTGTTTCTTATATTACTGCTTGATAGAATTGGTTCAATGTTGACCAATATGATTTTAACTTTGTACGATTTTTCAAGAATGAGCTTCACTCTTAATATTATTGCATGGGCTTTTGACAAACTTTTTTTTTGTTTTAAAGCCTCTTGTTCAAAACGAATCCAAGAGATTTTTTAGAGAAACATAAATTACTTAGACAAAACAATGACCATACGCATGTACGGGTGTAAAGTATATCTGTATTTCATATTGATTATATACATGAAATACAGATAACAGAGCGTAACAAAAATGACATTTTTGCGTGTCTCAAGGATCAAATTATGTGTCTCTAGTAGATTTGGGGTTGCTGAATCTGGTGCCATTCTCAGAAATGTTCCAGCACGTCACAATTTTTAGCTACAGGTCGCCAAAGTTGTATAAAACACTGGTTTTATTCATGTTTACATGAAATTTAGAGTACAACTTATCAAAAAAATTTGTTATCTAATCCACCAAACATGCAAAATAGAACTTGAACTTTCATTTCAGCCATAATTTGATTGAAATTGCATGATTAAATTTCGATTAAACCGATTTTTTTAACATGCTTGCAGTCTCCATACAAAATTCTTCGTTTCTTCTATATGGCAAAATACCAAAATTCTCTAAACCATTAAACAATAACTTTTCCGTATCGTAAGTATTACAAACTTTGATGATAAGTATTGTTACATACATAAAGTTTGAGTTCTGTGGCAAATTAAGCCAATATATTACCTTACAAGCTGGCAAACTTGCATGCAAGTTGGCTGAAATAGCCATTTTTTTGCATTTTCAACAGTCAATATCTCAAAAACAAGACGTGTTATGATATTTCTGAAAACGGCAATGGATTCAGCAACCCTTAATTAAGTCAAGTTTTTGAGAATTTGTCGGGATTACTGAAATTCCCGGGATATACCAATTTTATTTCCCGTTTCCCAGGAAAAAAAAACCCGAGAAAATTGGAATTCATGTTTGAGGTCACTGTACGCCGCCTTTAGGCTAAGTAGCCCGTCATTCGTTGATCCATGCAACACAAGAAATATTACCTCATGCTTTAAATAAATATATTTATATATTTTGTTTCATTTCGAAAAATTCCGCGCATTTCAGAATTTTGTATCGATCTTCACGAAACATTTTCACATTTTATTTTGTCATTAACGAAGCTAGAAATTCCGTGTATCGTTTCGTTTCGTATCGACCTGAAAAAATCCATATCGCATACCCTTACTTAATGTCGACAATTCTTGTAACATTTTTAGAATTCGCAAACAATCCAGATCCACGAAACCATTTTTTTAAATCTTTTTTACAAGCCATGAATTTACAGTGAAACCTTCATGACTCGATGTTCCATGGTTCGATATCGACTAAAATAAAATGATGGTCACCTCAAACAGTTTTCCAAAGCGTTTTCTGTTCCATGACTCGACTTCAAGTCCTTTTAGAAAATTTTCATGATTCCATTTTTTTTCTATGACAGATTAAAACTGAACTGGAAATTGCAGACAAATCGGAATGTACAGCAGGTTAGATGCAATTTACCATAAAGATTATGTACAAGCATCTTCTCCATATGTTATGAGATGTTGCTAACTATCACTTTCACCTCCAGGTGCATTTTCGCCCCCTTAGGTCTTGAAATTGCTCCTAGTGGGGTGAATTCGCCCACTTTAGGAATCACTATTTTGGGTCCTCCATGGAACGTTAAGCGTGAGCAGTAATATATTAATGATTTTCAATAATGGCATAGACCTTGAACCACGCATATATCTATGTGTAAGAGTTCTATATCAATTGTAAGAGCTCTGTTTATCTTCATGAACTGCACGGAACTTTCAAGTTCATCAGTATTCTTCTTCTTGGATGAAGAAACACTCTTGAAGTGTGCATGACGGTCTTTAAAATAGGACATTTAAAAAACTCTTTGCTGAAACTTTTGGTTCCAGTTCAGAGACCAAAAAAGACGAAACGGTAATCAAAAAACAAAACGAAACCTAACACTCATCAGGAGAAGAGGGTTTGATACGACCAGACATTCCTCAGAGAATATTTCTAAAACTTGTTTCAGAAATTTTTCGTGACTTTACGAGAAATAAATTCTTCAAGTTAGATAACTTTATTTGAGAGATTTTTTTCTTTTTTCAGAAGCTCATTTAGTGCGTGTTTTCCATGAAATCTCTCCAACATTTTTTCAAAGAAATTAAACCAAAAATTGGACAATAAAATACAGATATGCCAGAAAAAATACCACAAACAATTCCTCAGGGATTCCTTAATTCAGACATTTTCACAAAAAAAGTCCTTGGTCCTCCAGGATTCTATCCGGTGACTCTTCCATCGGTTTTTCTAGAACATCATCAAGACTCCCGTTCAAAACATGTTGGAATATTCAACCAGAAACTACTCCAAATGTCTCGAAGGGTTTCTTCAATATGCTCCTCATGAATTTCTTTAAGATTTTAACTAGAAATTTCTCCAATATTCTAAGAGATTTCTCCAGGAAGTTTTTAAAGAAATAATAAAACATTTTTCCAGAATTTTCCATGTATGAAATTGAAATTGTTGAAAATCGTGACGTATTCCTAAAGCTAATCTTAGAGTAACTTCTGTTAAGACTTATGTAAGTTCTTAAGTCACCCTTGATAAATTAGAATTTCTGGAAGAACTCACCCTTGAGGAAATTTTACCAGATTCCCTAGAGTATTGGTAAGACATTTTAACAAGGTGTTGGTGGAAAAAAATCTCCAAAAACACATACGTAAAAAACACCGCCACACTATCACGACGCTGAAACCAGATACAGAAGACATCAAACAAATAAGCCTCCCATTTTATCCAAAAATCACAAATCCGATTAAAAACACGCTTCCACGACAAGGATTTCAAGTTGTGCACATAAGTGAAAACATTCTGCGTGACCTTCTGTGTAATCTAAAGGATAAAGTTGTGGCGATACCACGAATAGTTGAATTTAAAATTAATGTTAGTTTAAGTTGTACAGAATAATTTCCATATGTTGAATTCAACCATTGAAATACCCCTTGTAAATATCACTCACCTCGAGTGAAATTATGAATTCGAGATCATTGGTTCATTTGCTCCACTCCGCATACCATTTACAGAATGAGTTCCCTGTTCGATTCTGGCTCTGAGCGTAAATCGACAGCCAAGCGATCTTTTTGCAGAAGACCGTGATCTCGGTTCGAGGCTCGGGCATCGACCTAGGTTCAAGTTTCGTTGACCCCTTAAGTCTTTTATAAAACTTCGGGTGGGCAGCGAGTTGGATGATCGTGCCCACTTAGAGAAATTAAATGCTTTCTCCCGACGGATAGAGAAAGTAGTATGCGTGAAGGCGATTTTTGACCTTCGCGAAATTCTACTTCGTAGATTTCGCGTAATTTCCGGCGACGAAGATTTGCAAATCTCGCGCCTAATCTGAGGATCCCTGAACTTGACTCTTTCACTTCGTTCTGGTCTGTGGAAGAGGCGAGAGCGGTCCAAGTTTAGTTTAACCGCGCCGTGGTGTGATAGTTCAGGTGAACTAAAAGTGGACGTGAAAAGCCTCTGAATTTTACTAATTTAGATTTCTTCCATATCCCTCAAGTAGCTTAGAAAGGCAAAGTCAAGTGCGTTAGTAGCGAGTTGTGCGAGTCGGCGGATTTAGTGCGAGTAGTTGATGCGACAGGTAATTTTGGTGCTTAATAGTGTGCTTAGGGTGCAAATGCTAAAAGTCACTCGTCGTGTGACCGTATTCTTAATACAGATTTGTGGCAAGTTGCAAGGTCCGTCACACCACACCCCCAAGTTAGCGACCGTTTTCGACCCCGCTTTCCAGCTTCGGAGTTTTCCCGGCGGTACACGTGGGTCGGAGAGGGCAAGCGTACCATCAACCCGCGCCCTTTACAAGGCGGCAACAGCGAGCGAGTCGGTTTCGGACCGACATTCATCAACCCAGCAAACCCGTGTGAAGTTCCGTCGAGCGTCCCGAACCGGTTTCGAACCGGTGACCCCCGCGTGAGAGTCACGCACGCTACCGTCTGAGCCATCGTTGGTGACGACCACCGATGTGACGGCTGTACCCCGTCGAGCAAGTCCACGAATCCCGTGTGAGGCGCCGTTGAGAACGGCAAGCGAGTAGCAGAAGCGAAGTCCGGAGGAGATCCGCGTGTCGGCCACGTGAGGCGCCGTAGCAACCGCAGCAACCGCCTATGCCTCCACGCAAGTAAAGTCAAACCGTGAGTACCCGTTCATCTATCCCATGCGCATGGTGAATTTCGCCCCTAGCCCGAGTTAAACCGCTTGCGTGGCCACATTTCGGCCCTACCGTTCGTCCCGTTTATGCGTCGGTAATCGGCAACATAAATTTAACCCCCAAATGAACACCACCCGTCGCACCGCACACACATGAATTTACCGCACACGAGAAGAGAGAAAGACAGTAGCTAGAGTAAAGAGGGAATGAAGTAGTAGAATAGGCCTAGAGTAAGATTGTAAATATTGTCGATAAAGTAGAAGTTAAGCAGATGGAAGAAATAGAATGAATTTCCGCTTGAATTTTAGATAGATGCGTTTTGAATAAAAGATTACACTGCAGTCCAAGAGTTTTTAAACAGTTATTTTTGGGAGAAATCTAGAGAGGTAAATGTAAAGGGATTTTTCACGTTTCGTGTCGTTTTTTTTATTTTGGTCATTTACTGGAGAGGTTGACTCCGAAATCAACCAGACAGCTTTTTAATCGAACGAAGATTCGTTCGAGGTGTTTGAGTCTTGTTTTTCCGTGATGATAACCATCGCGAGCACTACTTTACATTGGTCAAACACGTCGCAAAATGAAAGTACGTTTGAAAGAACACAGAAGTGCGGTAGAATCCAGTAAACCGAATGAATCAGGGGTGGCAGCACACACTGCAGCTTCCAACCACACAATCAATTGGCAAAACGCGAAGCTCATTAAAACAGTGAGGAAACCTATACAGTTGAACGCTTGGGAGTCAATGTTCATCACGAATACCCAGGAACCATTGATGAACGAAGATGACCCTCCCATCACATCGTGTCTGTTAAATCTAGCAGACACGACAATTACGTAACATCTCTTCGACCTGGACGAGTACGAACACCGTACGAAAATACAGCGTAATCAGTCGGACTTTGTCCCGAAGATGGGCTATATCGCGCCCGAAGCCGGTCGACGAAAAGGTAATTTTTTAAAACTTTTTGACGATTTGTAAGAACGATAAGTGTTATGTCTTGTCTTGTCTCCGTCGCGTCTCGTGAATATTGGTAAGAAAATTGAAAAAAAAAAAAATCAATTGAATCTCTGGATAACATCCCGCAGAATTCTGTAAAGGAACTTCTGTTAAAACTTAGTACGAAACCCCTTAAAAAATGTGTAAGAATAATCATAGGATTTTCTTAAAAATATGCTTTGGTTGTACCTTATGTGGAACCTTTAATGATCCTCTGAATATTCCAGGGAGATTTTTAAGTAATTCTTTGAATAACGTCTGGAAGGACTCCAGTAATCCTTGGATGAAATGCTGGAAAAATTCCTTGTAAAAAATCTATGAAAATAAATAATAAAACACAGGTCAAATTTAAGGAATTTTTTTAAATGTTCTTAAGGTGAACTGTTGAATCCAATCTCCAACTTCAAAGGCACTAATCTCGCTACGGAAGCATTACTTTTTTTATTTTGGCTTTGTGTACTAGCAGAAATAAGAAGATCAAGAAGTTTAGTGCCTTTGAAAAGTCGGCCATTGTGACGACCAACTTTGGATTCCAAGATGTTTCATCTCAATACATAATTCCTCGAGGATTTTTCGGAGCAATTCAATTCTTCAAAATTTGTGCATTTGTTCATAGGTCCATTGGATTTGATGCTTTGGAGCAACGACGTTCAACTGGTGCTGCTATTTTTTTATATTTTGTATTTCATTGCAAAGGATTACAACATTGAACTATGAAATAAAATGAAGAGCAATATTGAAAGATGTGGATATAAATTAAAAACCCACATTTGTTGTTCAAAGCCATATATAATTTGATAAATACTATCTGAGTGTCAGAATATAGGTACCGTCCGGATTTTGATTCACCAATGTATAAGAAAATCTGACAGAAGCCAGATTTTCAGATGGACTTTAAGAATTAGTCAAAAAGTTTATCATAACGCATTTTTATACATGAATGCTAAAGACAGGTTTTTTGAAATTCTAACTAAATAGCAACTTTCATAGTTAATTTTCCATTGGCCAGGAGTGATGGGAGGGCATCGCTTCCTTTGGCCCATGGCGCTTGTTATTCCATTCTCAAGGTATTCCTTTTCGAAAGTGGACTGAAACACTATTGGCATTCAATATCAACATGAGTTTTTTCCCACTGTGCATCGCCATCAAAGTCGTCCCCGTCATCGGAACCAACTCTCGAAGCTTCTGCAAAACAACATCTCGGGGACCATCGGCGCGGCACATGGATCCGGACCAAACCATATGCCCGAAATTAGCCATACCTGGATTCCGATGAATAAATTTTTAATAGCCAAAGCGATCGAACGTCGAAACCCGAAATGGAACCCCCGGAAAATCGGAATTTTTCACGCCTAGAGCCAGATGTTTGGCTGCTGTTGGCCTGTTTCTCTATCGTTTATTGTTGGTGGAATTTTCGTCGTCGGACAGGCAGTTGCATCAAATGCTGATTGCCATCATCCGATGGAAACGACGGACGACGACGTTTGGAATAGCTTTCTTTCGTCATCAACCGAGATAAAGGAAAACGTTACGAGCGTGAAACAGCTGGAAAATGGAGCTTTTCTTTCGGGCTGCTAATCACTCGGCAGAAGTTCTTGTGTCTATCTTTGGCCGTCTGAAAGGAAGTCGATAATGGCGGCTGTGCGGGAAGCAATTAGACAAGCTTGACAGGCTCGTTTTTAAGAGATGGAAGTTATTTTTCTCTGGCACGATTCTGTGGATGCTTGTTTATTAAGGCTTCTCTAAATTGATGTGATAAATTGTTGTGATTATGGTGCAGTGTTACCACGATTTCAATAATAATTTACCATGTGTGATTGCTTTTACATTAACGGGACCTAGAATGCCTTTTTTATGATGTAGTACATTCCAAAATTCCACGTTTCTTTCGACTAAAGGTATCCCGTTGCAAGTGGAACCTAAAAAGATGATATTTCAAAGCCATTGTTCAATATAATTTTAAAATATCAATGTTTTGTAAATCCCACTACCATATAGTGAAGTTGCTACCATCATTCATAGGCATATACCGTTTTGACTCATATTCCGAACACTTAAGGACAACGGTGACTTCAAATGCATCTGATTGGCATAAATTGGCTGATATTTGTGTAAATTTTAATTTCTTCGCAAAGTCTAACTGTTAGCTGTTGGGTGTACCAATAATAATGTTGATTTGATTATTTTTTGTATTGTTTTAACGTAAAAGTATGGAACAACATTTTGACTCAAATGCCGAACACTGTGTTTATTCTGTCTCATATTCCGAACACCTTGATTCAAATTCCGAACAGCACGATTAAATCGTATTCAAATAAATAATTTCTCAAATAAATTTATCTGAGCTTGTTTTACTGGTCTCAAACTAGAGAATTACCACTACTCCCGTGGTAAAAATTATATTGGAGACGTTAAAATTGAATTGCAATTGACTGCCATTTCCCTGTTGTTTGGTGACATATTTCAACGAAACATTTCAACCAAATCGCCATACAAAAACCGAGTGTTCGGAATATGAGTCTGTTCGGAATTTGAGACAAAACGGTAATACATTAACTTTTTTCGTCATTTCGTACCGAAATGCAGCTTAATAAATATACTTTCATAGCAGCCTGTTTGCGTTTTCAATGCACTGGGCAGCAAGTTAATTTGCTTCAATCTGATTGACTCTCAAAAAAAAAACATTTTTTTTATTGGTGACTTCAATTCAAAACATCGCTCATAGTATAATTTGCAAATTAATTCCAACGGCAGAATTTTATTTGATGAGTGCTCTTCAGGATGTTTCTCAATGCTAGCCCCTGATGGCCCTACATGTTTTTCCTCTTCTAGAAACCCATCTTTGATTGCTTTGGTTTTAACCGACTCTAGTCAGCTTTGTAGCCAACTGGTTACTCACGCTGATTTTGATTCTGATCATTTCCCTGTTACATTTCAAATATTACATGAAGAAATTCTCAATCCTATCAGATCCACATTCAATGATTTTAGTTTTTTCTTCAAATTAGAATCATCGTGTTGCCTAACACAGAACACCATAACATATTGATAAACGTAATGTTTGAAATACTACTAACAAAATAAAATAAAAAAAAAGTAAACCTTTGGCTCCATCCGATATTTCCCTACACTTATGGTCTTATATTTACCTTGAAAAGGATATCCACTGAACAACGGGCGCATGTTGAGCGAGTTCGCCCCAGACATGGCTCCCGACATATCCATGTTAACGCCTAAAAATCACAGCAACTCACTTTCCACCCGAGCAACAATGTAACGCACTTCTCTTCGCAAATCACTTAATATTCACCAAGCCGCAATCCACCTCATCAAACGCATTGTTCACACCTTCCAATTTTATTGCGTGTTAATAAACCACCGATCTTCGCATTTTCTGTGTGTTCGGTTCCGCTCCGAAAATTTATTCAATGTGCACCAATACTCTCACTCCAGCGCCTCAATTCTTCCTTGCACAATTATCGGTCGGTATCTTCACAAACACTTCAAAGTCGGGGGCTGAGCCGCGCTAATGAAATAATTATTTAATTTACAACCATTTGTGCTTCGCGATGAGCGCGCACTCACATTTTGCCCCACACCGACGACTGTCACTTTCGATTATTATGACGTGTGGTAAGGCGGCGATGAGGGATGTGCCATTCTTTCATCGATGAAACCTTTCTTTTGGTTTTCTGTGTGCCGTGAAGCTTCTTTCCACGCCTTCGCGATCACGACTTTTTTCAGCGCGATTCCACACAACTGTGTCTGTTTTAAAAATATTGCAAATGGATGTTTGGAAACGTTGAATGGATTAATCGCTGTGGTCTGCAGTCGATGAAGATGAACAAAGTTTTAATTGCGACTTTTGCAATTCTTCAATTATGCCTAGTGTTGAGAAGTGATGAGCGATTCTATTATCTCTCTGTACCATTTTTGTGGGTAACAATTATCAATGAATACATGCTATTGGGGTCCTTACTCAGCCGAGTGGTTAGAGTCCGCGGCTACAAAGCAAAGCCATGCTGAAGGTGTAAGAGTTTGAATCCCAGTCGGTCCAGGATCTTTTCGTAATGGAAATTTCTTTACTTCCCTGGGCATAGAGTATCATCGTACCTGCCACACGATATACGAATGGGAAAATGGCAACTTTGAAGCAAAGAAAGCTCTCTGTTTATAACTGTGGAAGTGCTCACAAGAACACTAAGCTGAAAAACAGGCTCTATGTCGGTGAGGATGTAAGGCCAAAAAGAAAAAAAAACATACTATTAGGGTACGTCTTTTTTTCGAAAATTCTCATAGCCAAAAATTCTTCTGCTCTCCTGAATATAAGCCGCATAAAAAGAAAATCCTCAAAGTTCAAGCCAAACATATTACGATTTACAGGTTAGTTACAAAATATGACCATCAGTGATGTCTTTATAACTTTGTTATTTTCTAACCAATTTTGAAGTTGTTAGCAAAACATCAAATTTGTGTTAAAACAAAACATGTCGTAGTAAAAAGTAGTTTACTCCAAGTTTATCTGCATTTTACTAAGGAAATATCTCTGTTTGACCGCAAATTTAAGAATACATAAACAATTCCGAACTTTTTCACAGACTTTTGAAACCATTTTAACAATTTTCTAAATGTGTATACAACATAGTTAATCAAAATTTTGTTTTAACTTAGTTATTCAAGATCTACTTAATTTATGTTACTAAATGTTTCAACTGTTGGATGAACTTTCAACCGGTGAAATAAAAAAAAATGTATTTTTCGTTTAATGTTTTATGTTTTTGTACAGTTTGTATTGATTAACTAAGTCAAAACGATTTTTAAACTATTTGTGTTATTCACACTTATGGAAAACAATCAAATGTTCTATAGAAGCATGAAATCGGTTGAGTTTTAAAACAAGTGGAATAAAAAGCGTGTAGAAATGGAAAAAAAAACATAATTTTCTTGTGAAATAAGGAATTGGAGGGTACTACATTGAACTTTGATTTCAAACAATTCTGATGTTTTTATAATTTTAATTTTGAAGAGAATGATGCTCAACATTGCAAAATTGGTTGCAAAATAGCAAAGTTATGCAAACTTGTTAGCGTTATTTCTAAATCTTAATATTTTTGGCTCAAACCTTGAGGTTTCTCTTTTATGTGATTTATTCCAGAAGAACACACAAACTTTTAGTTTTAAGAACATTCATAAAATAACAGTACAATAAGCTAAAATAGTTAGTAACTTAATGCTGGTTTTCCATACAATAAGCCCAAGTTGGGAAATTTTTATCTCAGCTTCTGGAAGGCCGAATTGCCTGAAACTTGAATGCAAAATAACCTGATGTTTTGTATAGTAATTTACTTCCAGAAGTTAAACAAATTTGCAACATACCTTTTTCGAATAAAATTAAAAAATCTCTTGATTATTACATCTTGTCTTAAAGCAACCCTTTGAAACTGTTTTTGAAATGTTAATGGAATTTCAAAACAAATTTCAACTTATTTGTAGTTCATCATTAAATTTTCATTTGAGTGAAAAACTAGCCGGATGAGTTAAAATTCACACAAATAAAGTCATAAAAAAGTTGAAATTGCAGCTCTATCGAATTACCAGAAGCTAACGTATCACATAATAAGAGGAGCTCTGAAATTCTGGCAGAAATATTTTGATTTAGGGATGGCGCATCCGACATGTAGGTGTATTTACAAGACATAGAATAAAACTTTTAGTGAATTGTATACAACTTTGTTGTTTTGAACCAATTTAGAACCTCTTAGAATCATTTCCGTAGCAAAGCTTATAGGAAACCAAGATTAAGTTCAAATGGTTGAACAGGCCAGACCAACGTAAAGAACGCATTCTCACAAGGTTTCACATATGATACACCCGAATATGTCAAATATAGCTTACAATAGAACACGTTATACTAAAATGTATGAAATATCAAAATGTTAAAGTTGAAATTTATTTGAGCAACAATATTCAAATAGTGCTAGGCAATAACAAAGAAAATAAATGTAAATCGTAAAAATTTTAAAAATGAATGTAAATTTGAATGTAACAACAGCAGACAGTGGCGCGCACTTTGCCCGACCAGACGATTACAAAAATACATCGGATTTTTTCTCGCTACTACTGATCAGTACTTGGTCTATATTTTCATAATCGAAAAGTATTATAATATTCTATCGATGAATTTTTTTTTCATTCATTTTGTATGGGCTGAAATGCGTTGGAAATGGGATTTTCATGGGTGTTAGTATGAAAAATAGCTTGAAACTGTAGAAAATCAAAATTTCACTGATGGAATATTTAAAAACCTTCAGTTTATGAAAACATAATCCAAATAGTGTACTCTAGTGAGAAAAACCCCGATATACATATGTTTTTTATAATCGTCTAGATTAGACATACCGTAAGATGAATGAACCTCTCGGTTTAAAACCTCTATGATAATAATGAAACTAAAAAAAGTTTAGTTAATAGTATGATCAAAAGTTTACCTCGTTCACGCAACAAAAAAAAAGTTTGGCTTATCATTTGTGAATATTTACCCGATTCTAATTTTTTTATATGCCTTGAAAGACAACTTGATTGCTACCAATAAGGTATCGTGCACAAATTGTGTCACGCTCTTCTGGGAAAAAGTCATGCAAAGTGTGGCAAGCCTTGCAAAATTGTCAGTAGATCCATAAAAAGCGGGGAGGGGGGTTGGTAGAGAAGATCAAAAATGTTCAAATTTGGCGTGTGAACCATCCCAAAAAAATCGTTTTTGCAAGGTTAAATTCTAGCAACATGGACTGTTTTGATTGTTTGCCAAAATCAAACTGTATTGAATAGATAAAGATATTTTCTTCTTCTTTGAAGAAGATTTCATTAGGAAATCATTCAAAGGGGCTAATCCCTCTACGGTCTACGGTATAGTTTGTGTATGAAAAATTGTGAATTTTGTTTCATGTGAAATTCCAGCTATTTCTGAACTGCGATGAAAATTTCAGATCAAGCCAAGATCTGAATCAGCAAACTTAATCATTTTGTGTGAAACACTGTTCAAGAGTACTTGATTACGTTAAGTAATGCGGATAAAAATGCCATGAGAAATAGAATAGGCTTTGTTCAGGAGAGATAGTATCAGTGCAGTAAACATTCGACAGTTTACGCGATTTTCGTTTCTTTGCCATGGCCAGCAGTCATTTTATTTTTCTGCATTCATCCGCTACTGCCACCTCTCACACACAGCACGAGCGGTGGAATGAACATCGAGAAACACAAAAAAGTGTCAATTGAATGTCGTCTGATACGATGACATTTGCATAAATCATAAGATTTGCATGGAATTCAGACAGATCGGATCATAAACAACAATAATAGTTTCATCTTGCTTTTTATGTCGAATGTGACATACATACAGTGGAAGCAGAGTTAATTACTAAAAATGATAGAAACAAACAAAACCGAGCAAGCTATCGTGATCAGAGGCATGCAGTTGACAATTTAAACAACAACGTGTCGACTACCGTGATTGCTAACAACACTGGATGCTATCTAAAAGGAAAATAACAGCAGATATAAGATTCAGGTAAAAATGCTAAAACAATTCAAAGCGTCAAGGCCAGAAAAGATTAACTTACAGATGATATAATAATTATTTCTCGTGAAAATTTGACACAACTCTTCCCGAGAGAATACAATTGCATTGTTCCTTAGAAAACAAAAAATCTCTATTTTAGATTCGAAACTGACGAATACCATTCAGAATGAGTTGAAAATATTAGAAATTAAGCTCGATGGTTTTTGATTTAGATTGCATTTCACACATGTTTTCAGAATTGTAGAATTAGTGTTTTCCGCAGATAAATTGATCATTTTACAAAACGACAATTTACACCGTTTCCAGCCAAAGGCTGCACAGACTGAACAATCACGAACATTAGGCAACGGACAACACGGAACATCCAGTAGCCCAGTGATCAATTCTTCGTTTAACTCAAGAAATACTCAAGAATAACTCAATAAGAATAAAAGTAGCCTATGAGTTTTTGCATGCAATTTATTTGAAAAATTCAAGTTTAGAAATTGTTGGTGTTGGAGAAAATCGTTCTATGGAGAAGTTCTAGTGAATGTATCGACCACAAGAAAAAAAATGTACACTGAACTAGTAGTTTTCGGAACAAATTGCAGAATGATGATTTTTACAGCACGAGTCGTACGAGGCTTGCCGAGTAGGATAATTACGACAAGTGCTGTAAAAATCGAGTTCTGCAACGAGTTACGTACAACATTTTTTGCAATGTCGAAGAAGACCACTTGAGAGTATCGTAAATGACATCGGGATGCATTCCATTATTTTACAATTTCTGAAAAATGGTTTTTTTTTTTTTTTTATTTATCTTTATTAACGAGATTTTTAGCCCTGGGCTAGTTCATCTCGGGACCAACGGCTTTACTTCCCTTCCGAAGGAAGTCGTCACTGAAATTTTTAGTAACTATCTCGGGGATGGGATTCGATCCCAGGTCCTCGGCGTGAGAGGTGTGTGTTCTAACCACTACACCAGGTCCGTCCCCTGAAAAATGGTTGTGTAATGATTAATTACGGAACTCAAAACAGTTGCGTAATGAGAAAAATATATATTTTGCAGTTTCTTATCGTTATAGGCTGTTTTTCATCACTCCAATCTGTTACGATGCGGCCTACTTTCCTGCACTGAATTAAGCAGTATGGTAATAGGCATAACGCAACTCAAATTATAACGCATCGTTTTTCATTACGCAACTGGTTTGAGTTGAGTAATGGATCATTAGACAACAATTTTCAGAAAATGTGAAATAATGATGAATGCTTCCCAATGTTATTTCTGATATCCTCAAGTGGTCTTTTACAAAATTGCCAAAAATGTTGTGTGTACCTTGTTTTAAAGTTCAAATTCTATGGCAAATTTAACAAATACAGGTCGGACTCGACTATCCGGAGACTCGAATATCCGGGGACTCGATTATCCGGAATTTGTTTTTTGATGTTCTTGTTTTTCAATTTTTTGCATAAATCGGAAATAATTTAGTATTGCAATAAACAATATAAATGGTTTTGCAGTTTTGAACGTATTTAAGAAAAGGGGGGTTTGAAAAAAGTGTTTTTTGTGTATGCTGGTCAAATTGTTTTTTCTTGTGAAGATTCCTACCGTTTTTAAAAATAATTTCTAGCTACAGCACTGCATCATATAAATAAAACAATCAAAAAAGATAATATTTAAGTTCTTTTATCGAAGATTTCATTTATTTTTACTTAGTGATTCGATTATCCAGAGGATTTAATTATCCGGAGTGAAAAAAAATGATACTCCGGATAATCGAGTCCGACCTGTATTTCGAAGTTTAGGTTTTATTTTTGAAATCTTCATGGAACTTCTTCATATTAAGAACATTGTTCTCTTAAATTAAAAATTTCAGCACAAGAATTTTTCAAATGAATTGACGGCAAAAAATCATAGGCCATTTTCAAAAGTTTCTTTAGTTAATATTATTTATTTTTCTATGGAAAACACTTTTTCTATCATATCGAAGACATGTGTAAAATTTAATGAAAATCGAAGTTGGTCGAGTTCTGTGACTGGCCGATTTGTAATTGAATCCGTCAACTTTTCTCAACCTTTGAATGTTTTATTTGTAAATGTTATTGTCTAATATAACATTTAAAAATTAGCTCAATTTTTGACAAACATATTGGGGGTATTACGTTAGGCTGAATGCCGTTAGGCCGAAAGGGTCATAAGGCTTAAATAGTCGTTAGGCCTAAAAGGTCTTTGCGCCGAAAATGGCCGATGGTTCCAATGGCTCGTAAGGTGCATTAACTTTCATAATTATTAGGAGCAGGGTAAGTTGCATTGCCCAAATTATCCGTTAAAGTTATATTGAATGTGAATGTGATCACGACCCTTTTAGCCGAGCGGCCTGCTTCCCTTTAAATTAGAGTGTCCATCGCGGGATATCCCGGGACAAAAATCCCGGGATAGATAAATTTCGGGATTACCCATTTCCCGGGATATAACATACTGTTCCGTGATTCTCGAAGTGAATATAAGATTTGATTAAAACAAGTAAATTATTCGAATAAATATAAAAATATCATAGAATCAAAGAAAATGGGTAATTACTCTTATAAGAAGGCTAAATTACCAAATCAGTACAATCAGTACAGTCTAGTTACAAAGACCTTTTTAAGCAATTTTTTACAACATTGTGCGTTTTCATAAACCTATTCCTTGGAGAGCCAATCTAAAAGTTCACCTAAATTCTTATTTTTAATAACTAACTTTTAGTATTGTCAGATTTCTAAATGTTTCTCTTTTACTTAAAAGATGATGATGATGAGTTTTCAAATCATCTGGATCACTACTGTCTTAATATTATGACTTAAGTACTCTTTCATTTATTATGGAGAATTTGTAAACCTCCCCAACATAACCGGGAGCAGTCAAGATAAGCTTTGATTTTTAAATTTCTTATTTGGAATAAAACTGCTGTAATTGATTTTTTATTTCAACTGCCCGAGCAGAAGAAAATAACTACTGAGTACCAAACTAAGGTACAGGTATGTTCCGTTTTTATCAACACGATCGGCGATTTTCAGTTGACAAAAACGGAACCGTGACAAAAACGGAATAATTTTCTTAGACAAAATATTTTACAAATTTGAAATAAAAATTGCAGTTTTGTCAGGATAATACACATTTTCATCATATTAATGCACAGTATTGACGTTTGAGAGCTGTGACGACCATTTAGATTGTTTATTATCATAGGCTCGTGATGAAGTTGATTGCAGATTCCTATCAATCAATATGATTTTGATATAAATCATTAATAGTTTCAGTTTTCTTAGTTAGAATTTCAATAAAAGTAATGTAGAATATTGAAACGATAATCACATAAATGTCCTATGCATCACAAGGTACACCATATTTGTAAAAATAACTACAAGGAAGTGAGGCAAGCTGATCATTTTTTTAAAGAAAGATTAAACAAGAAACAACTTCTTTTTCTACTGTTCATCCTCATCCTTCTTCTTCTTTTTTTTTTTCTCTTCTTCTTCTTCTTCTTCTTCTTCTTCTTATTCTTCATGGCATTACATCCCAACTGAGAAAGAGCCTTCTTCTCATCTTAGTGTTCTTATATACACTGCAACTATTAACTGAGAGCTTTTTTTCCAAGGTACCGTAATTCGGGGTGTAGTTGATAAGTGGGGAGAAGTTGATCATTCCCGTACCCTCATGTATAAACTGTCAAGAGAGCTATGATCCGATTTCAAATATCACAATTTATGTGATGTCGCTTTACCTGATAGCTGCGCTTGTTGTTCCTAAATTCGGTTTGACATTCAAGATAATTATACCATGGAAAACAGAATTTTTAGGAAATGTTTTGTAAACTGTATAAAGACACCATTTAAATAAACTGTTTCATACATTCCAGATATGTTCAGTGAACCCAGTTTTTGATTAGCATTGAGGATTAAAATTAATTTTCAGAGAAAAACCATGTTCTTTTACTGAGCGAGTTACTAATTTCGAAGAAAATTTCATATCTTTAGGCGTTTAATGTGATGTATTCTGCAATTAACAACATTTAATTCTAAATTTGACCGATTTATCAAAAAATTTTGATTTTCGAGTTTTGAATCGGATTTTGTGAACTCAAATTTAGTGAATAGCATATCTCTTTAATTTATGAAACCTATCGCAGTAACTGATCAACATCACCCCGGAATCAAGAACTCCAATTTTGAAAAATGTTTCTGTTATAACGATAAGATTTTGTCGAAATTCCGTTTGTATAATTCGATACACATCCATTCAGTACAGGTTTAAAACATATTTGGATGGTAAAACATGCATCCTACTTGGAATTATAGAACAGAATCTCTCAAAAGTGATCAACTTCACCCAATTTTACGGTACATTTTTTTGCATTTTTGGTCACAACCGATTGATGATTAAATGTGGAGTTATGTTGCGAAAGTTTTGCAACTGAAATGAATACTTACACAGAAAGAAAAATCCATGTAAATTTCAGCGTAAAATTATGCACATGAAGGGAATGCCAGAAATGTCGCAAATTTATACGTCACATCGTGTAAAATTACAATAACATCATGTAAGTTTCCGCTAGACATCGTGTAATCTAGCATGGATTCTATCCGATTTCGCGACAATTGGCATAAATTTACATGATGTTGGTGTAATTTTACACAATGTGTCATGTAAATTTGAGACAAATCTGGCATTCCCTTTATATGCATTATTTTACGCTGAAATTTACATGGATTTTTCTTTCTGTGTACGGTTTACTGAGCTTTGAATTGCCAAATTTAACATTAAAATGATTGTGGTGATCTTCTAAAGTTATTACTTCCAACTTCGACAAGGATGCACTAATCACCATTCTAGAACAGCACCACCATCGCCTTTTAGCTTTAAGGCTCAAACGCAATGATAGCGGAACGGCAACGGAAAGCGGAACTAGTTCGCCAGCATGAACTGTAGCATGCTTGTCGACCCAGACTTGGTTCACTTTCGTTCGTTGACAGCTCAGTTGAGATGGTGTGATTCATGGTGGTTCCGCTTTCCGTTGCCGTTCCGCTATCACTGCGTACGTAAGATCACAAATAGACTGGCAATAAACTAACTTAAGTTTTAGTTTTTTGTTGAGTACATATAATATTAAATAACTGAGAGAGAGGAGACAGCTGGCTTAGATTGCGAGCTCCCAAAAGTTAAGGGAACCTGTCACCAACTGTTACTGGAAAACCAACACAGTTATTACAGATAATTTTCCAAATCGTTTCCTTCACTCAAACACTTCAGAACATTTGACTAATGCAAGAGTGAAATAATTATGTAAGTCTATCAGCCCGTTCTGGCAACAAAATCTTCTACAGATTGACAACTACTAAAAAACTAAACATTTCATATACTTTGCAATTGGATTAAATGGACAAATGCAAAGCATATGTAATGTTCAGTTTTTCGGTAGTTGTCAAACTTCCACTCGGCTCATTAGCCGTAAACCACGAATCATAATTAATCAAAAACAAGTATTCTAGAAATTGCTTAGTTTTGCTGGACCTCTTCCCCTACCCCTTGGAACAGGATCTAATCAATTGCTGTTTGCTATAATTTGTGCAATGCCACCGAGTTTGAGAGATAGAAGTTAATGTCCAAACTATGACAAGGTCGACAGTCTTATTGAGAATAATAATATTAAATATATAATATTGATAAACTTGATCATACCTCTTGCCGTTGTACACAACATTGAGTTCATTCCCAAGTGCATCCCTTATCAAAAAGAGCTGAACATGTATGGGATCGTTCATTAATCATGTAAGCGGTAATGGGGTGAGGCGGGGAATTTGAGGTATCTTAAGTGCCATACAAATTATTTTTTATTTTCATACAAAAATTCATACCATAGGGGGAGTATATATGTCTATCAAATTTACATAGAAAATTCTTTTAAGCCATATTTTATAAGAAAAAGGAGAGGTCTCTTTTAAGTACGTTGTTGCTAGGACGTGGCCAGAGCAACTCTCGATTGTTAATAGATGGGCCAATCTTATCCAACAGAACATGAAAATGTTTGAAAACTCAAATTGAATAATTGCATAAGAAGAAGTCAAACCTTATTAAATCGTATATGACTTGACATCTACCATGTATCGTAGATGCTCAATACTAACAAAATGACGAAAATTCAACTCTGTGGCTATTAAAAAGTTTTTAAATTTTGGACTACCCTTATCACCACATAACAGAAAAAAATTGAGAAAAACTGTAAAACTGGTTCTACTGCATCATCAAAATCAAAATTCTATCAACACGAGTATGTATTCGGTCACCTTATGGCAAAATTAAACTTTGGAAATCAGCCAAATGCGTCTAAATGTAGGAAATTAACTTTGAAATGAGTACCTTTTCAAGATTATACGGTTTTATGATGATTAAAAACTTCTCAAGTAATAATTCATATTCTAACTTGTTTTGTTTTGTTTGAAGGTAGTTTTATCATGGATTTGCAGATTTCTAGTTTTTTTAGTTACTTCATTCAATGACCTTCTGTGTAGTTTTAAGAAACTTTGGTACATGTCTTCATGAACACGCTCTTGAGCAAGATTACAAGTTCTTGACCGAGAACCAAGGATGGAAATCTAGTGAACATGATAAAACAAATGATGCATCGTGGTTGTTCTTTATCATGCGACCATAGCAACAACGACAAACCCTTAGTCGTCAAGCCATCACAACAAACTCCGCTCCGCGAAAAATTAATCGCTCGGCCTGTGAGTTGACGATCAATTGTTCGCGAATCAAAGTCTTAATTTTGGAGGATTTTTCTGATTGCACTCCACGATTTGTCTTTTAGCTTGTCGTTTTTAATCTGAAAGTCAATCGTGCGTGGTATGTGAGAGAGTTTATCCGTGAATTTTGAATTGATTCGCATTAATCGCAACATGTTACAATATCCGACAAACCCTTTGTCCTACGACAAACAGTTCATCGGATGCTCGATATATCTTTGATCATCGCGCGTGGTGAGGTGTTGAAATCATGTTGCTGCAAGAGCGACGGCCCTCTTGGACCATTCAGATACCGTGTTGTTTGTCGTTAGAGCTGATTTTTTTCCATCCTTGCCGAGAACATAATATATTCCTTTCCATCATTATTGATCCGTGCCATTACGGGGGCGCCTTGCGTGGCTTTCCGATCTATTCCCACGAAACTTGTTGTTGAGCTTGCGTCGCACAACCTTCAGAAAATGCCTGTGTTAAGTTCCAGTGGTCTTCTTCCTCTAGGCCATGACGTACTAGTTATAGGGACGAATCATTACCACTAGATGTGATTAGATGATCGATTGCATTTACAGCACAGCGTATTAGTCTAAGTTTGACGTTCAACAATGCAGAAAGTTCTTTCTGGCTCAAAATTGGTGAAAATGTTTTATGACAATGCGCATTGCGCGTTTCGGATGTTTCAAGCACGATATCCACAATGTTATATGCGTGGCAATCGAAAACCCAGGAAGGTATGAAAAAAAAAAACATAAAGTTATCATCATAGATATTTTCATTTGCATTTTGTTCGATTTACGATATGTAATATTGAGCGACATCATTTTTAAATTCGTTAACCAAACCAACTAGATAGACATAATGTGAGTTCAACTTGTCTTGAGAACTACTTGTGGAAGTTTTTTGAAAGTGTTGAGGAATGTCATAAATCCATGATTACAAATTTTAAGATACACTTGAAATTGATCTCCAACACTGTCTCTAGTATGGACCATTTTAATCCTATAAGAGGTTTATGATTGGGTTAGTGTTTGTTTGAAAAAATACTGGTTTTATTCCATGTTTTATGTAATTGGTGCAAGAGAACACTTCAAGAATAGCATAAAATTAACATTGCTACTTTCGTTGAACACTTGTTTAATTACCCCCATTAATAGCAGCTTCATTTTTTACCACAGAAAATATATTCGAATCGTAATAACTTTTTTATTTCAAGATATTTCCACCATTTTCTCACAAGTTATCAAAAAACTTTTCTAGCTTTTAAATATGTGTCGATATTGATCATTGGCCATTTGGATCCAAAGATATGCCAAAATTCCTTAGGTGACTACGCGTCGGTCAATAACCCTGGTTAATTTCTCGGACTACAGAATTTTTCTCGTATTCGGATATTCATTCTTCGGTGCATAACATTAATGAGAATATGTTGTGAAAAAATGAAGCAATTTGGTGCGGCCGTTTTTGAGTAATGGGTATTTAGGTTTCTGGTACCACGCTCGCCAAATAAAGTACTTGAAAACTTCAAAAAACATCATATCGTAACTTTCTGATATCTCTAAGAATACTTAATCGATTAAAATGATTTTTTTCTTCAGAGTAGCTTCTTATTACATGACATTGTATAGTTCATATTTTATCTTTTTGATTAATGAAAAACAAGGCAGCCAAGGACATTTTATATGGAGAATGTCGGTCCCCCAAGGATCTTCAAAAAAGATCACAAATGATTAATATCAGAACGGATTCTTAAACAAGAAGAGATTTTTGAGAACTTGTGAAAAAAAATGATAAACAAGAAAGATATCGCGGTTTGATTTTTTGCGGTAAAAAACGAAGCTGCTGGTAGAGATTATCACATATAATCTAGAAAACATGGAATGTATGTAATGCCAACAAAACATTCAACATAGGATTGCTCCATCGATCAATTTGACGCCGGATTATGGCATACATTTAAAATCATACGATCTCTATTATTTATTATTATCTTTATTATTGAACCAATAAGTGACAACATTTAGGAAGGTAAATCGTACTTGAACAAAATCTATAATAAATCGAACATCTCAGGGACCATATTAAATACATAAATTGACAAAACTTAACCATGTTCTAACCAACCAGCCAAAGCCTTTCTTTTATAAAGTGAATGTTATGTTTTGATTAGCAATGTATACATAGATAACCATATGATTTCAGATATGCTCTGAAGGATTCCAACAGCGGTAAACGTGCAGCTGTTCAGCATAACCATACTAAGGTGCTGGCTTCAAACCCCGCCGGTAGAATTTGTTTTCGGGTTGAAAATTTTCACGACTTCCCAGAGTATGTTGGTGCCTTCGGGTTAAAAAATTGCAAAATTGCTCAGTTGATAACTGTAGAATACCCGGTAATGTTGATATCTTAATGAAGGTCATTAGCATAGGATTCTGGATGTTTACATAGAGCAATCAACACAAAAAGGAATAAGATTGGAAAATGTTTATAACGCTATCTCAACACAGGGCATAAGAGAAGACTTATCGAATGTAAATCTCTTTTTACGAACCGGTACACTTCTCAAACGACGAACTTTCTTCTTCAAGTCCGTTCTGCAATCTCGTTTCTTCGCACTATACTCACAGTATCAATGCTTGCCCGCGAAATGATAGGTTTTCTCCTACTGAATTAATTTAATTATCGTAAACAACACAATTGCAATCCATCAGCACCGCAATTAAGCTTAATTATCACGCGCTCATTCATTAGGGGAGCCTCCCAGTATCAGCATCCACTACAACTGTCCTGTTGATCATTTCTCACGAAATCGTACGAAAGACACGCGACGACTTTTCTCGGGTCACGCACCCACACTCGACAAGGATTCGTATCCTTTCAGCACGATCAGAGGTCCTTCCTGGAACCGCCAAAATCTCGCGATCGCGATCAACTGTCGCGCCGTTTTTTCTCTATCGGTAAGTACGAATAAACCGCGACGGCGCGTCGTCCGTTTGCCGAAACTCGTTCCACGGAACTACATCGGGAGCAAAACAAAAAGCATAATTTTAATCCACCTCTTCGCGTTTTGGGATTTCGTTGCGCGCTGAATCCAGAAGACGACGACGACGACGATGACGACGACGCGACGGCAACACGATCTCGTTGCAATAAAGCAGCGCCGCGCCCGCGTCAAACGCGAACGAAAGAGCTAGAGAGAAGAACTGCGGCGTGCTAGCCTGGCGGCACCTCGCTGCTGCTGCTTTTGCTGTTGCGATGCTCGGCTTCCTTCGGTGGTGGGTTGGAATTGGAAAACCCCTTATTTGTTGCCGGTCGTTTCGTGTGGACACCACCCCACAGCAGGAGGGTCGATGATGACGACGAAAGCTGCGGCTGCGAGAGATTCACAGTTTGATCGATCGCGCGCATGTTTGTGTGAGTGTGTGCTGAAGGCACCTCGATTAAGCCGCGCATTCATGTTCCCGGGGTTGGCAAAGGTACACTCGGTTTGATCGAAGCGTGGCGCACCGGAGAGGGACGCTCGTTTCTCTTTGGGTAGGTTCGGTCGGCGTTTTGTTCGATGGTTGATTACAGAAATTTGGATGTGCCTTACTGAACTATGGCGGGTTGGGCTAATGATTCTATTCATAACGCAGAGCATCTGCTACCAAAGCTTCCTTCATTTCATTTAGTATGTTTAAAAGGTTTAAAGGTGCAGATGAATCGAAATCAAACCTCCTATTCTGAAAAGCACAAATTAAAAGAATATATATATATGAAACATATATCTATAGTCATGTTAACATTTCTTTACAAACAAAACATGATATTGACAATGCTCTTCAAACTTTAACAACTTCCATTGTTGAAGCCAGGGGCATATCAATACCAAAATTTGAATCCGTGATTATAGACGATGATCTTAAACTCTTGATCCGCCTTAAAAACGTGAGGAGAAGGCAATTTAAACATACTCGCGATCCTGCTATGAAAATTATATGGCAGGATTTGCAGAAAGAAATCAAGAAACGTTTTGCACAATTAAGAAACAAAAATTTTGAAAATAAGATTTCTCAATTGGACCCTGGCTCTAAGCCCTTTTGGAAATTATCTAAAAATTCGAAAAAACCTCAGAAGCCAATATCGGCATTGAAAGAGGAAAACAAATTATTACTAACTAATTGCGAAAAAGCTCTAAAACTTGCTATGCAGTTTGAAAGCGCGCAGAATTTTAATTCAGGACTTACTAGTCCGATAGAAAATCGAGTTACTCAGGACGTCGAAAATATTCTCAATCAAGAGAACGTCTTCAAAAATTCCTGGGAGACTAATTTGGAAGAAGTGTAAACTATTATTAAAAAAATCAAAATATGAAAGCTCCTGGCGATGATGGAATTTTCTACATCCTCATCAAGAAACTTCAAGAAAACAGATTATCATTCTTAGTTGAGATATTTAACAAATGTTTTTAATTAGCAAATTTAACAAATGTTTTTAATTAGCAAAATGCTAAGGTTGTATCAATTTTAAAACCAAACATTAATCCTGCAGAAACTTCTAGCTATCGTCCAATCATATTGCTTTTCTCCATCAGTAAACTTTTTGAAAAGGTTATTTTGAACAGAATAATGGTCCACATCAACGAAAATTCAATTGTTGCCAATGAACAGTTCGGACCCCGCCTTGGACATTCGACCACTTATCAACTTTTACGTGTAACAAATTTGATTATTTCCAACAAATCTGGAGGCTATTCTACTGGTCTTGTTCTTCTAGACATAGAAAAAGCATTTGACAGTGTTTAGCATGACGGCTTTACCGTAAAATCAAAAACTTTGATTTTTCAACATACATTGTAAGAATAATTCAAAGTTATCTGTCAAGTCGTACACATCAGGTTAATTATCAGAGCTCCATTTCTGAAAGACTTCCTGTAAGAACTGGTGTTCCTCAAAGCAGCATTTTGGGACCAATATTATATAATATTTTCACATCTGACTTACCTGAGTTACCTCAGGGATGACCAAAATCCATGTTTGCTGATGGAAAAAGCCTCTCCACCAAAGGACGAAGTCTGCGTGTCATCTGTAGTAGTTTGCAAAAAAGTTTGGATATATTTTCTTCATACAAAACGTCGAATGCATAAAAATTGAATCCCAAAACGTTGAATTATTTATTCTTTTAAAAGAGAATCATTTTTCCAAAAATATTTGTTCCCTTCAAATGCTACTATTTTGACGATCTAGCTTTTAGAGTTTTGTCATTTCGACTTTTTGATTTTCAATGTTTTGACATTCGACGGTTTGTATTTTTTGCTCATACTTTTTGTTTTGAATAAGCAACAATTCTTTTGAAAATCTTATTTTTCGAATTATTTTGTAAAAATGAAGATGATATATAATAGTTAACTTTCATAGAACGGGTGTTCAAAACAAAAATGAGTGTTTTTCCAGTCAAACAGTAATTGTTTTTCAATTCGCGGAGTATTTACTGTTTCGATGCCGTCTTCATTCGAACTAACATCGCCCAAGGGAACAGAAACATGCCACCCATTTTTAGAGTCCAGAGAGTAATTCTTTTGCAGAAAAAAGTTCACGCTCTTTGCTCTAATCACAGAAAGATATTGAAATTATTCTCATTTTCATTGAACACCAATTACATCGCTTTTAGTGATAAACTGATATTTTTTTCGAATGGCAAACGAGAACAAGGTTCAAAATCCATTTTCTAAGTAGAATCTTCCAAAGTTTCAATAACAAACCATTACCGTCTAATCTAGCATCCACATTCAGTACATTTCTTAAATAAAATATTCATCATCAAAGCATTTCAAAGTTTTCCAATATTTGTGATGTATTGTTTTTTTATTTTAAATACTTTTCGTTTTCAATTCTACATAATTCAATGATGAAAATGATTATTACTGAATGAATATTATAAAAGGTACAGGATCATTTTAAAAATAAGGAATTATTAGTTGCTCACAATCTAAAAAACATAGAAGCGTTTGGTGTTTTAAGCATTGATTGTTACGCAAAATTCACATTCATATTTTGCTTGTAAAGTTTTGTATTGGGATTTCCACTAAATAAATCAGTTGCTTCACGAGTTTTTTTGCGATTCATCATATCTTTGTATGACGAAATTTACGAATAAATTTCAATTTCCCAATATTGAGAAAAATCCGGCATTAAAAATGAAATTCATATGTGATTTCAACGATAACTCCGAACGCATAAAGTTGTGCTAGGTAAAGAAAGTTATCATAGCATTGAAAATTTCGTGATACTTCACTTCAAGCTATTGTCGTGTTTAATCCATATTGAAAACATTATTCCAGTGAAATGAACCATACGAAATAAAACTTTATGAATAAAAATGTTCTCTTCCTTCAGTTTCTTGTTCCGGTGCGCCACGTCATTCCAAGAAAATTGAGGGAACCAAGATCTTTAAAAGTTTGGGAACCTCTGAACTACAAAATTTACACTGAAACTTTTAGAATTGAGATTGGCTTCATGAGAAATTCGAAATGTAACGAGGACATGATCAGAATCAAAGTCAGCGTAAATATTCAGTTGACTGCAAACATAACTATAGTAGATTAAGACCAAATCAATCTTAGAAAGGATTATACAGTAAGGACCCAATTTTATCAGCCCCTGGACTAATTTTAGGCTGAGTAAATCGGGAACCTTTTAAAATCGGGACATTTTTTTTTTTGTTTCTGTTTATTAATTTTTGACGTGGTAATATTGATTTACAAACAATATAGACTTTAAAGGGGGAGGGGTTTCCTAGAATATGTCTTTAAAAGGGTAAAAGGAAAATAAAAAAAAATGTTTTGGAAACTCATAACTCAAAACCGGTGTGTTTGAATAAATTTATGGCAAAAATTGAATGAGAGGCAAGATTGAATCCACTAAATATTATATTTAAACCGAGTTTCTCAAAATCGTCGTTTCATTTGTTTTTTTTTTTCGAAATGCATTTTTGACTAATATTTTGAACAGGTCATAATTGCATCTGATAGGCATGAATCAGCAATAATTTGCCGAAAGTTCAATTTTATTGTTTAATTGAAGCTGTGCTAGAATTATGGCGAATGTAACGTGATTGATTTCTCTTCACCGATCCTTGGATGATGGTGAAAAGATGCAAGTTTGCTTCGCTAACTAGCGTCTTGAAGTGAAAAAATGCTACGATACTTGTATCATGGACTTTAATTCGCAGAAGAGAGGATGAATAGAATTGGTGAATGGCTGGGCATTAGACAGTTTCACAAAAATCAAACTACCAGACAAATTTTCATCCAATTTGGAGAAGATTAGGAGGTGCCTCAAGTCGAATTTGTGTTTTTTGGCTATTTTTTATATTCCAAAAATTCTAACAAGAATTTGGAATAAGGAAAATCAAAATAAATACCACTAGTTGAACGTATTATTAGTACTTTACAACTTTTGAGAACACTGTATGCCGATTAGAGATGGTTTTGACCTCATAAAATTGATTTCTGTTCATTAAAAAACCTGTAAAACATACATATATCAACAGTTGTTGATCTACAAGATTCTTAACCGCATGTCTAATCATAAAAATTCAACCGTAGTGTCATTTCTTTGTTATTTCTGAACATTATCGTAGTACACCATTTTCGTATCCGAATTACAGATAAATTGTAAAAAATCGTCGGAAATACGACATTCCTTATTCCCCTGCATTTAGAGCTGCTGCCAAATGGCGCAATTGCTGACATGTAACAAAATTGAACATAGTAGATTTGCTTTTTCAATGATGAATGATGATTGAAGAAAACAGCTATCAAATGTCATCAACGCAGTCGTCATCAACTCCTATCCTTACCTCCTCGCGGTACTGACCGGGGTACGAGTTACCTAAGAGAAGATCGGGTAACCAACCCCCGGTGGAAACTTTGGTCGTATGCTGACAGGAAAGGGTGGTTTGCTTTTGCTTTTGCTTCGGCAAACCTTGAGCGTCGGTACTCCATGTTAGGAGCGGCTCACAAAAGCGTCTGTTCCCCATGTCAGGGGCGGCTGATCACTGATCACTAAGCTAAACTGTGCACTATGGTCCTCCGAATATTTCGGGGGAATGGTCCTCCGGAAATCTAGGGGGTTAGTGTTAGGCCCTGCAAGCCAGCCGTAAAAAAATCAAGCAACGAATAATCAACGAGAGAATACAAACCGGGACAATCGGCGAAGACCACAGCGACGTAAAGGGACTAGCAATTGGAAGCTCGGTACGTGGAACTGTAAATCTCTCAACTTCATCGGGAGCACACGCATACTCGCCGACGTGCTGAAGGACCGTGGATTCGGCATCGTAGCGTTGCAGGAAGTGTGTTGGAAGGGATCAATGGTGCGAACGTTTAGAGGTAACCATACCATCTACCAGAGCTGCGGCAATACACATGAGCTGGGAACAGCTTTTATAGTGATGGGTGATATGCAGAGGCGCGTGATCGGGTGGTGGCCGATCAATGAGAGAATGTGCAAGTTGAGGATCAAAGGCCGGTTCTTCAACTTCAGCATAATAAATGTGCACAGCCCTCACTCCGGAAGCACTGATGATGATAAAGACGCTTTTTACGCGCAGCTCTAATGCGAGTACGACCGCTGCCCAAGCCACGACGTCAAAATCATCATAGGAGATCAAAACGCTCAGGTTGGCCAGGAGGAGAAATTCAAGCCGACGATTGGAAAGTTCAGCGCCCACCGGCTGACGAACGAAAACGGCCAACGACTAATTGATTTTGCCGCCTCCAAGAATATGGCCATTCGTAGCACCTACTTCCAGCGCAGCCTTCCATACCGATACACCTGGAGATCACCACAGCAGACAGAATTGCAAATCGACCACGTTCTGATTGATGGTCGGCACTTCTCCGACATGATAATAAATCTTCGAGCTGTTTAGTAGAATACCTATAAGTAGATGAAAAAACCGAATTTAGTACTATACCATTTAATTCCACTAGAGTTTGTATCCTTTGACAGATACGCGTATTTCGACCTCAACCTCAACAAGTCGAGTCTAGTACACGACACTGAAGACGGCCTTACAGTTGAGGTCGAAATACGCGTATCTGTCAAAGGATACAAACTCTAGTGGAATTAAATGGTATAGTACTAAATTCGGTTTTTTCATCTACTTCTCCGACATTATCGACGTCAGGACCTATCGTGGCGCTTACATCGACTATGACCATTATCTGGTGATAGTCAAACTGCGCTCAAAACTCTCCGTCATTAAGAACGTACGGTACCGACGGCCGCCCCGGTATGACCTAGAGCGGCTCAAGGCTCGAGGCTGCATTACCGGAAGAGGGTGAGCTGGACGAAGCCCCTCTTGAGGACTGCTGGAGAACAGTAAAAGCAGCCATCAACGATGCAGCTGAGAGCAACGTCGGGTACGTGGGACGGAGTCGACGGAACGATTGGTTCGACGAGGAGTGCCAGGAGGTTTTGGAGGAGAAGAATGCAGGAGGTTAAGGATGCCATTCACCAGCTCAAGAACAATAAAGCAGCTGGTAAGATGATATCGGAGCTGAACTCGGAGCTGGCCATTTGCCTGCATCGGCTGATAGGCACAATCTGGGAAACAGAACAGCTACCGGAGGAGTGGAAGGAAGGGGTAATATGCCCCATCTACAAGAAAGGTGACAAGTTAGATTGTGAAAACTTTCGAGCGATCACCATTCTAAAGAGCTATGGAAAATCATGGACGAGAACAGCTTTTCCGGAAACCCCAAGGATATTTTCATAAATTGGGACAAATGCCTAGCCAAAATCTACGTTATTATCTCTGGCAACGTAAATTTTCACATTTACGATTATTCAGTTGTTAAAACAGTATATTTATGAAAGTCTGTTGTGAAATAATGAAGCAAATTTGTGCAACCGGTTTCGAGCAACGAGCATGTATGGTACTGCTTTTACTCAAGCCGTATAAAGATCTTAAAATTTTCAAAAACATCGCTATGTTATATTCAGATTTCTAACTGACAACTCAATCAATTTGCATGTATTTATTTTAGAAAAACTTCTTCATACCAATCATTGTATATCCCATATTTTATATTATTAATAAATTTGCTGCATACAAAATACTTTTATATAAGGAATGCCGGTCCTCCTCCCAAGAAATATGGCAATTACTACAAAATCAGGTGACTGGTTATCAAAATCATTACTAATTCTCAAAATACAGAAGTTTTTTTGAAAACTTATAACACATGGTGTAAAAACATCGAAAAGCAAAAAAGTTATTGTGATTTTTTTTAAAGTGAAAATGCTCACAAAACATGAAGCTGAGGAACAGGAGTAGTTCTAGTTGGAGTGTAACCCCAGAAAGAAGGAGATCAATAATTAGTAGTCTAATGTATGTTTTACTAACAAAATTATCTGAGTTAGTTTTACTGGCCTCGAACAAAGAAGACGTTGCTACTTCCAGTATCTACAATAGCTTTGATACAACAAAGTTGAGTATGTTAGGAATTTGAGACAAAACGGTATATGATATTGAATTTCATTATGACATGATGATTTTTTTCCTATCTCTAACTGCTTTCAATTCATTGAAAGAAAATCTCATACGAGATCAGTTTAATTATTAACACGATAAAACATGAACGAAAAGTACTCTATTCTAAGTAGGCTGACAAAATCGTGTCACAAGGCTGACAAAATGGGGGATAGACAAAATCGGGTCAGCACTATAGTAGTGAAAAGAAAACAAGTAGGGCAATCAGGTATTGAATTAAGAAATAGCCTAAGGAAAACAACGTCAAATGCCCTGCTGTTGGAACAACTTTGAATATTGTTCCACGAATGATGTTGACATAAAAGTCTCGAATGACAAAATGTTTAGACTTAAAGGGCGAACACGAAATTATTGCGACACATTCAACAGGGCATAACTTTTCTACCATTGGGTAAAAAGAAACCAAATTTTGCACACTTTCTCATTGATGTGTATTGTTTATATGCTGGCAAACTCGAAGTCGTGTTTTTCGATTCAACGAAAATGGAGGTGAATCAACGCGAGTCGAGATAACAAATTCTTTCCAAACACATGGAATTGACCTGTCGCACCGGCAGTTGGGAAAAATGTTGAACATTCACCATTCAACCGTATCCATAGTGTTGAAACGGTTCCAGGAGCGGTTTACGTTGGACCACGGCAAAGGAGCTGGAAGAAAACTGGGACCGGAGAACAAAAAGACGGAGGGAAAGGTGAAGCGGATGATTAAAGTAAATCCCAACGTCTCAAGCCGTGATTTGGCTAAAAAGGTCGGCATGTACAGAATGCAAAGAAAAGAGCTGAACTACATGCATACAAGGTACAGAACTTCCCAAACCGCGATGAGCGGCAACAATCGACGGCTAAAACTCGGGCACGGAAGCTCTACGAGAAGATGCTGACAAAATATGGCTGCTGTGTGATGGACGACGAAACGTACACGCAGCGAACTGGACTATTTAAATTCATACATTTTGCCTTATGAAAGGTGAAACGATTATTGCAATGCGAGCGCTTTCTGTACCGTTCCAGCATCACTCCACATTAAGGCGTCGATAGGCGCGTGGTATACGCACGGGCCTATCGATCGCAAGGTTCTTGGTTCGATTCCAGACATGAATCTGCCAAACTGTCCGGAGCTGCGCCCGGTGGTACAGTACTGGGCACCCAAGTAACACCAAATACATCTTTTTGTGCAGCATGACCGATATATTGTTATATTGAAGCTCTATTTGAGTATTATATAACATCTTGTGTTATATATGAGCTATAGTACAGTATTCGAGAAACATGTCATGTAAGATCATGAAGTAGAAATAAAACAAACGGTCTAGGTATTATTATAGCTTCATGAGCGTTAATATAACTTTTTAAGATTTAAACCGCACATGTTTACGTTATCAAAACGTATGCGCTAAAAAAGTAGTTTGAACTAGTTTTCAATAACATTCAAACACCATGAAGATGCATTAACATCAGGCAAGTTGTTCATATTGACCCGGGCCTTTCTAACCCACTCCCGTATCACGATCAAAGTTTTGAATCTTAATTTTTAAGGTGACGAAAAGACAATTTTCAGCTGGTATAAACTTTACAAACCATTTTACACCTATCAAAGTGGAGGCTATCTAAGCACTTCGCACAACTTTTCCACACTTTTACAATCGGACATACGATGCCACAAAAATTTGATGAAAATTAAAAAAAAAAGATTTCATCCAGTCTCGAACACGTGACCTTTGGATTCAGAAGTCAACACCTAATCACTACACCACCAAGTAATGCTTAGTAGAGCTGAGATTGTTCACCAATATAAATGCAAGCCTTCTATACAGTAGCACATGCTCTGTTATTCTTTGAAGTCCATCGTCATCACAGCTAAGCTACAGCGATTGCATTCGATGCTATTCGAGATTGACATATGATGTGTTACAACAGTATTATAATCCTATTGAAAAACATCTTGTGGTGAAATACAGTCATTGTACGGTTTGATGATTACAAGTTGCCTCATATAATATAAACATATAACATATGTTTTTGATGGGTATTGAATACGTTGATTATACAAGTATATGACTTCATTACCTTTCTTGAAAATGAGATGGTAAGTAAAACGTCAGTAGCGCATTATGAACACCTGTTTGAGCCAACTTGATGGTTTGAGGTTTATGCATGTTATTTTTACGTCTTAAATACGTTGTTCAAACAAACTATACAAGCGCTTCAGTTGCCACGTGGCACGTACGAATGCAAAGTAAAAATTTGCCGGGGCAACATTGACGGTCCAAAAAATTGCCACGGCACAGTGTATAAAGTCGTTTGATTTATGCTGTCCGAATGTTAATTTGAGAAGTGAGCGCAATAAACACATTGTGATTATCCACAAGTAGAGTGTTATTCAGGGTAGTTCGATTGATATTAATGTGGATGTTACTTAGTAACATGATTTTCATAAAAAGTTTAGAATATTTAATGGATAAACATCCAAACATTTTTTGACGGCACTGCTGGCTTCGTGAGGAAGACACCATATTGTGTTTCTGACATTAGGAATTGATCCGCTGAAAAATTCTATGATGGTACACATATTTTTAGGTTAGTTTGTTTTGTTCTTCCATTTAATTGAGGCGCATGAATTTACATGTATTAAAATTGTGCATTTCACAATAAATCTGGAGCCGCATACAGTTTGAGTACACTATTGGGAATCAACAGAAGAAAAGTTAATAATCACCATGAGCAATTCGTGGAGAGAAAAAAAAAAACATTCGCTTTCATTTTTTTTATTTTGTTTTGAACTGATGCTATCAAAACAAAAATAGATGTTATTTGTAAAGCAATACATCTTCTTAGCTTCAATATAACAAGTAAGTATTAGTGATGCTATGTAATACATCTTTAACACATAATTGTATGTTCTAATGATGAATTGGGAAACATCTTCTATGGCATGAAAGATGTTTTATAAGTCGCCATTTTTTGCGCTGTTTCGGTGAATAAGTGTACAAAATAAAGTTATCCATATTCACCACAAAACATACCAATTTGTATGAATCAAGTATTTTATTCATTTATAAAACAAGTTGTGTTACTTGGGCAATAATGAAGCGTGAAATTCGGAAGAGCAAGAATACGGTCAAAGACGAGAAGGACATGTTGAGAAAATGAAAAAAAAAAAAAAAAAACTGAGAAACTGGTACCGGATGACACTGTAAAGACTTTGATGGAGGGCATCAAGTAAAAATGCCTTCAATTTTGCACTCAAGGTTTCATCGATTAACTTTTCTTTTGATTTTTGAAGTAAATATATGTATAAAACTACCCTTAAATTTTGGTTTTATTCTAAACATTATGAGAAAATTGGCATGACATTTTCGGTGTCGCGATAATTTCGTGTCCGCCCTTTATTGCAAGTCAATCCTTTCAAGTCAGCTTGAAGCAGACGAGCATTAAAAAGGTAAATAAGTAGCTAGCAAAGTATATTTATCAAGCTTTGTTTCAACAGAAATACCCAAAATGTTAAGACGGCCTTACATTAGAGGTCGAAATACGCGAAATAGCGGAATTAAATGATGTAATCAGGGCCGCATTTACGGGGGGGTCGAGGGGGCCATGGTCCCCGGGCCCCCACAAATCTCGATAAAATATTAATTTCGTTTTTTTTTTTTTCGATAATTAGAATCGATGCAATAGTACATACTTTTTGGAAACGCATCATATGATTTGAATTTTGTTTTAATAATGGGCGAAATTTTTGGAAAAAAAAATTAATGTTATATTACTTAAACAAAATATTCAATCATTCAGAAAGGGATTTTGTTGACTTTACGAGAAACAAGAAGCTCAAGGAGGATTCAAAAACGATTTGGATAAACAAGTAGAGTGCCATTCTTAATGATTTTCTAACATTTCCAACTACAACGGAAGTTTTCCCCACGAAGTTTAAAACTAGGTTCGAATGCAATTTATATATCTGCAGATCGATTAATAGGACATAATTATTTGACTATTTATTTTGAAAATTACTTCATAGATCACATTGCAGACCTGGTAGCGTTTAAGTGCCTTGCATATAGGAACTTTAGAGAACTCTAGCTTGTATGCTACTGTATGAAGTTTTTCATTATTATTTCTAGGAATTTCATGAGAAATTTCCAAAGATTCTGAGATAATTCCGAAGACCTAGTTATTATTTTCTGTAGAATTCCTCCAAGATTTTTTCTAAGGAATTCTTCAAGAATTTGGTTTTGGAAATCTGAAGAATATAACCTGGATGTTAACAAGGATAACAAAAGAATTTACCCAGGGATTCCTCCATAGATTTTTGTAGATATTTTTAAAGAAAGGTCTAAGTCCTCCATGATTGTATCAGGTTAATCTTCCATCGATTTCCTAAGTACAACTGTAGAATTTGGTTGAAGGATTAGTGAAAAAATATCTGGTGTAACTCCTAGTAGTCCTACTAGTCTTTGGAAAAAAAAAAACTCTGAATGATCCCTGAGGAAATGACTGAAGATGAATCGTTGTAGTGTACAATTTCTGGAAGTATTGGTAGAGGAATCTCCAGAAAAAAAATCTAAAGGAATCCCAGTATGAGTCCCTGAAACTATTTCAGATGAAATCTTTGGCAAAATTAACAAGAAGATTTCTTGAAGTTTTTCTATGAGATATGTGAGAAAAAAATTTTAAAGAACCTGCTGAAAAGCTGCATTGAAGTATTTGATTTTTTTTCTCTGGAGCCCGTAGAATAGGATTCTCTGCAATCCAAATGAGAGAAGAAGATACTCTGGAGAGCATTTTGATTAAAATACAGATCTTAGAGACCTGTTATTAAAAATAGAGACTATTCGGAAACATTCGTTAAAATAGAAACAGTCTCTAGAAACAGACCTGCTACAAGCCCTTTAGCCATGTTTCCAACTCGAAACTGCTAAATAAATCTGTTTGTTCAACAACTTGAATACTAAACATGTATAGAATAACCACAATTAATATTAAGAAACCTATAAGTAGAGAATCATCAATCGAATTTTGTTGTTGACATAGACATTAATTAACAATGACAAAAAAATATTTAATTTATCCTCCAAATATATAAAATCCATTAAGAAGTATTAAAAATAAAATTACCTACATAAACCTAAATTTAAAATTGGTTTACGTTCATACGGGATTTGAAGTATTTGTTAACGTTATAAAATAATTTGACTCTGGTAATGGAAAACTTTTAAAAACATTACGAAAATCTAGTTTAATATTAATTTTTTTTTTCTTGGAAAAAAACCCCCACATTCGTAAATCCGGTCCTGGTTATAGTACTTAGTTCTTTTTTTCTTCTTCTTCTTTCTGGTGTTACGTCCCAACTGGGACAAAGCCTGCTTCTCAGATTAGTGTTCTTATAAGCACTTCCACAGTTATTAACTGAGAGCGTTCTTTGCCGATTGACCATTTTTGCATGTGACAGGTACGAAGATACTCTATGCCCAGGGAATCGAGAAAATTTCCATCACGAAAAGATCCTCGACCAGCGGGATTCGAACCCACGACCCTCTTTTTCTATCTATCCCAAATGTTATTGCAAATGACAAAATAAGTCGATGTTTTATACGCCTATGAGTTATGATGGTAACATGCTCCATCCAGTCGATCATTTTCATAAACGAAAAAGTTCGGAACTTTTTTGAGTACGGAATCAGGTTTCAAATAGGTTACAGTAATATGCTGCCTGTTGGAAATTCAAACAGCTCGCCCTCATTACCATTCAAATGACAAGCAGTTCCAAATATTTATAATTTTATTTGGATGTATTAGAAAAACGTAATCCAATTATAACATGATTTATGAATTTCACGCCAACTTGTACTAATAGTAACACCTCAACGTGGATAGAAGCAATATTAAGTGATTTAAGAGTGTGAATAAAATTTACTCTATAACTGCTTATTAATCGATCATTTATTGGAGAAAAACAATTATTCGAGATTCTCCCTGCCTTATTATTATTGCGAAATACGTTGCCGTTCGTCTGCTAGCACGAATATCCACCATTCGCTTGCGAAAAGAACAATTCCAAAGTTGGATTCCGCAATTTTTACATACACAGTTTTTGGTATTTTCTTTCGCATAACTTCATTAGCATAAGAAGGACCTGGTACCATTACCTCTAGGTTTCTAGAAATATTCTCATGTCTTATGGACATAGAACATAAGTTCTGCTTTTGTAAAAAGTTTAACATTGTTAAGATCACTTATGTCGGAAAGAACTTAATATCATTGTTCTTCTCTTTGCGATTTCCCCAACGGTATTCGAATTCTCCAGTCTGAATCCAACAAATTTGAAAATACTGACTACAATGGGTGGCTCCCTTTGCTTCCTCACTTAAATCGAAGAGCCGGAGCTAGAGGCTTTAATTTTCTGCTCGAAAAAAATATCTAATACATCGAAATGATTGCTCATTGCAAGAGATGAGATTGATTCTTACTACCATCTTCCGATTCTACCTACTTCGTCCTAGAGATAACTTTGTTGAATCTTATTTTCAGCAAATACTTTAACTAAGGACAATTACAATTCAGCATGCTTGTTGAAGTCCAATGTCAATAAGATCTGAACTCGCTAGCAATCAGTGGCCATCGATCGTCGCCATTCTTAAACTTGTCGGCGTCATTCGCAGATTCGCTCCACCTCATAAACCACCCGAAAAAACAAGCTCATGATTTATGCGCTCAACTAACTACCCAACGCAGACTCGACTATTCGGCTACCGGCTGACGACGGCAACGACGACGACGATGTCAAAATCGTCAAATGCCATAAAAGCACCCGTGACCAAAGACGTCAAATTAAATAGGTTCACCCAGCGACTCAACGAAAAGCGGTTGCCTTTTGTGATAGTTGCACTGGTTACACGAGAAATGTTAAAAAAAAACAGTCTCAATCCTAACTCACGATTATGTTAATAGGGCCATATGGATGGCAGGAGCTACTCAATAGAGTGTCTCAGAAAACAGATCAATGTTAGAAAATTCATGTTAACAGCCCACCAGAACGATTCCAATATTTTTCATTATTTTGCAACTCGATTTATCCAAATTTTCACTTGTGTTAATGAACTTTGGGTCTTTCTACCAATTGGTTGGTGAGCCGTAATAGTCATTACAATCCTCGTTGTGTGATTTTGTCTTTTCGAACATAGATTTATTCTGGGACACCCTACTATTCAAACTTTGACGCACCATAGGCTTCCATTTGGGCTCTGGAAAAGTCGATCAACCTACAAGTAACCCAAAATGATCGATCAACAGCCACCAACGATAGCAGAAACCGCGGGCAAAGTGGGCGGAGTTAATCGCAACTTCCCATTTGCGATCGAACCCGAGAGAGAGAGTGCGCCTCTCCGACGACGGTCTCCCTCACTCCTGAACAGCGAGCTGCGAGCATAACTTCCAAAGGCCAACATCAAAACCAACCATCCGACGGGGCATACAACACACAACATAAGTATATCGCATTTCATTTCAATTATTATTTGGTTTTATGTGTCCATTCATGCCGCTGCCGGGTGTGTTGTCTCTTTTACTCACCCCACCGTCTTCCGTTGTTCGGTTCGGTTTTGCTTTTCAACGGTTCCGTCCGGAGGTGGTAGTTCCTTTCCCCTCCGGTAGGCATCATTAACTTTCTGTGTGCCGTTGTTCTTGCCACCGCTCGGCTTCCAGACTTAGGGCACAGTGTGTCTGGTGGAACAATAATATCGAAAAAAAAAATGGCATCATCACATCTTTCACTATTCAAATCATAGTAAAACAGTGGCGGGCCCTCTTACAAAAGTTCGAAAAAAATGTCATAAATTGTCCAAAATGTTAGAAGATAGAAGATAGAAGATAGAAGATAGAAGATATTTTTTCCCAGATAAGGAAATTAAAAAAACTGATTAAACTTTTATCCCAAAGTATACTTTTATAAATAAAAATGTTTTATGAGGAACATGCCAAATTTAGGAATGCCTTTTCTGTGATAAACCCATGCCGATGTATACCCCGTGAGGCCCAAGCAAAACCCGGGTGCCGGTAGTGATTAGTTTTCTTTTTTCGCCAAATGGAGGGTTTTCAGCTACCAGCGTACCCGGAAAAAGATGACGGAGAATAGAATAGACACCAACCGATGCGATGCAATGATGATGGAAGCGTTCGGGAAAGAATGGAAATTAATCGTACCATCGGTGTGGTGTAGAAAATATATGTGATGTTTAGGGAAGGAAGAACACATATTAAATGAATGAGACGGCAGAAATGGTTGGAATTTGGTAATGCAAGTTTTTAGTTTCTATTATTTGGCTGGCATGTGAACTTCAAAATAGTTAATGTAAAAATGTTGCAGAAGATTTGCAAGATCTAACCGTTGAATGTCGTGCGGAAAAAAAAATAATATAAATAGGATATCAGTATTATTTTGCATTTCAGACGTAAGTCATTTAATTGATTTGACTTAAAAGCAGTGTATATCACAGAACAACAAATTTCAGGCAGCCATTAGAGTATATTCATGAGGCTTTGTTTGAATATGTGGACATGCCCCATCCAGTCGATCATCACGATAAACAAAAAAATGATCTATTATGTGTAGTGATGATAGTTAGTAGTATTGAAAAAAAAAACGATGCAGTAAGTATCTAGATAATACTAAAATAATAAACGATTCAGTAAGTATGTGTTTGACAAACTTGTGGTTTCAAAATAATTATTTTATTTATTTCAGTGTGTCATTTAGGATCATCAAATTCAGACGGTTGCTATACCGTGGGCGCAGCAGGAATGAATGATGACGGTATACCCAAGACGACACCAAAGCTGATGATGATGACGACGACCGATACGACAGACGATGATAGACGGACACGAACGAGCGTTCGGGATCGTATGAACCAGCACTGGCTTGAATGGTTCAGTTTGGAGATTACTGTAGTGAAGTGCAGTCGTGTTGTGTGTTAAAAAAAAATGTAAATAAAAAATAGTATTCGGAAGAACATTAAAAAAATGAAATTTTATTTGAAATGTGTTGTGTACTTGGGCAGGAAGAATCCTACATTATGGATTGGTTCCAGGATTCAAATAAGTTTTAGTAATAACTGCTATATGTATTAGAGTGGTTCAAATAATCGTTTTTGCTCCAAACCGCTCATTAGATTCTAGATCAAATTCTGAGTGTCCTCCCAAAATTTGAGCTCATTCAGGTGAAAACTGAGACTGTACAAGCCCTTCAAAGTTTGTATGGGAATTAATATGGGAAAAGCAATCAATTCATTCAGTTGATCATAGTGTTTGCCCATGTGCTCTTTGGGATTAGAACTACGTTCATGGTGTGGGTGTAATGTAATCAGCTATAACTTTGCCGGAGACCGTTTTATTATTATTTATTTTATTTTATCACCGACTCGGTGATAAGTTACAGGTTTTGTATGACTTGGAAATCTTTGGCTATAATAAATCTAGGACAGGACGTGACAGCTCAACTAAGACTGCCCCGTTGTTTTTCAGTCGATAACCTTGACGATACAAAAGCCAGTGTTACCAGTATCCTTTCTAAGCAAATCTTGTTAACAAATCCAAAAATCAGGGCTCATAATTCGATTGTTTCGCGCACGATTCATTCATATAATGCAATAGAGGATGCTATATTTTTCCAAACTCATGTTAAAATTCAAAACCGGCGATATTTCTAGAGATAAATGACACTAATTGTATCATATTGATCTCAATTAGGTATTTTTTTTATTTATTTTAGCATTGTAGAGGCACATACTTTGAACATAACATCGAATATAAATTGATTTGAAACAAAATGTTCAATGAAAAATTTCCAAACTTTTTATAAAAACTGTAATTTATGAACTAGCAACACGGCCGGACTAGCAACAAAGTGCCCTTTTGCAATCCAACGCAACGATGTGAATGTAGGCCTTTGCCAAAACGACCAATGAGAAGTGGTCTTTTTTGACAGGCAATTGGTTTCATTTTTGTACTTCGACCTGTCACGTCTTGTCTTAGTAATAAATGAGCTACTCTGCAGGCATCACTGGATATTGCAGTGAAACATAGTAGCCATGATTTATGCGTGCTATCTTTCGCGCCAGATGCAGCAATGTCGCCTGTGTAGGTAGAAGTAACATGAGCACTTTTGAAGAATTTGTGATTGAGTATTAATCAATAACTAATAACTGAAACGTACGATTTGAAAACGGTCAGTTGAAGCTGATAAATGTATCTCACACTATCAACGTAGCTTTAATCCCCAAGAGCACATGGCCAAACACTACGACCGATTAAATAAGTTGATTGCCTTTCCCATAGTAATTCCCATATAAACTTTGAAGGACTTGTGCAGTATGGGACCTTCCTTAGCCGAGTGGTTAGAGTCCGCGGCTACAAAGCAAAGCCATGTTAAAGGTGTCTGGGTTCGATTCCCAGTCGGTCCAGGATCTTTTTGTAATGGAAATTTGCTTGACTTTCCTGGGCATAGAGTATCATCGTACCTGCCACACGATATACGAATGCGAAAATGGCAACTTTGGCAAAGAAAGCTCTCAGTTAATAACTGTGGAAGTGCTCATAAGAACACTACGCTGAGAAGCAGGCTCTGTTCCAGGGAGGACGTTAATGTCAAAAAGAAGAAGAAGACTTGTGCAGTATCCGTTTTCACCAAAATGAGCTCAAATTTTGGGAGGACAACAAGTATTTGATCAAAAATCTAATGAGCGGTGTAGCGCAAAAACGATTTTTTGAACCACTCTAATATGTATGTATATTATTAGCTGTTGGAAAATTAAGCAGCTTATCCTTTCTATCATTTAAAAACGAGCATTCCTACTCAAAATAATCAAAATATATTTGATTTCTTTTAGACGTTGAGAAAAAAGAGTTGGATGAAGTCAACCTGAAAAAAAAATCAGCCCCAATGGAAATCAGTTTTGTACTTGTGATGAATTTGAGGGCGAGTTCAATGTTATAATAACTTGATTTTATTTCATTACAATTGTTTTTCCGCAAGTCAAACTTACTAAAAGGATTGTTATCTCAACATTATCCTTCGTGTGTTTTCTTTAACATTTTTTATAAACAGCTTAAGTTCTCGGTATATATATAGGATAATTTGCCAATTGTAATAACGGCGCACATCTAACTCTTCATTTGAGCTAAGCAGATTGATTCTGAAAGTTTTAACTTAGAGTGGATCCAAAAAAAAAAAAGTCTTACGTGAACAGAAGAGTTGTTGAAGAAGTAATTATATACATTTTCGCTGAACATTGCAAGTTTGTAGTTCTTGTGATTTTGATGTTATAAGTAAATTTAAGTGAAAAACTATGAAAGCTTTAGATGCCCATAACTCATGGAGTTGTCTCGATTAAAATTTTCCTTTAGCGACATTCGAAAGGCCATACCTTAGGTAAGTTTTGGTGCAAAAACTATGAAAACGTAATTTTTGTAAATTTATAAAATTCACCTCAAACCTAGACTAAAAAAACTCGAAATTCGCCTGTAACTCACTAGATCTCATACTTATAGGCGCGCTTCCTTCAGCGAATCTTTAGGGTTTAGCTTGATCTACAACTTTTCCATATGCAACTTTTTGGAGAAATTTGGGTTAAACAAGTAGAACTGATGATACGATTCAGATGTAAATCATTGTAACTAGTCGCTTTTATATGCTTATTATGGTAAACTGTGTATGGTATAACTTATTTTTTTATTTTATCAGTGCGTAATTTACATATAATTCAAAATAGGAAATAATGCCAATGCAACTTAAGCAGTTTTAGGTGTTTTGTCATTGTGACTGCTATTATTGTGACCGAATCCATACAATAGTGTCCTTGAGTACAGAACTGTGGAAGTGCTGGAATAATCTAACATCATTAAAAAAGCCAATGTCACCCAAATGTGTGAAGATTTGGAAAATTATTGATAGAATAAAAGTTAAATTATATGGCTACTACTTGAAGAAATTTTGTATTAACCAATAGTAAGATTTATTTTAAATTATACCGTGACCTGCTCTAATTCCGTGTGTTGCCTAATACCATGCATTTGGGAATTACGTGGATTTTTAGCATATTATATTATTTATTTTTCAAAATGATTGTCAAAAACGTTAGCATATTAAACCTTAAAAAGCGTGGACGACTTTATTTCACGTTTTTGATCATATCTTTTGACTAAAAAGAGCAATTCTCAAAATTGTAACACTGTCATTTGCATCCACTGGGAATTGGATACCGGTGGACAATCCGGATACATGGCCGGAAATGTAGTGTTCAGCGCCTATTCCAAAAGTGATTCTTGGAATTTCAATACATTACAAGTGTATTTATGTCAATGTATATGAATAAAGTATGTATTAAGCCTAGCAATCGCATGTGGGCTATTTTTGTATCACAATAATTACTTGACCATATGACATGTTCAGATATCGGAGGCCAAAACTCTCATTATGCGATTTTGTAGAACCGACCCAAATCTAATTTTGTTTTCCATAAAAACAGATTTACTCGACACAAGATGACCATTGGAAGCAAATCTGGTCATATTGAGTACCCAAGTAACCACTAGCCCGCTTATTCGTCTTTTTGGACTGATAGGGCTGATTTACGGCTAATAAAAGGCATGTAAGCTCTAAAATGCCATATATTAACACGGAGGGCGAATTAATGTGCTATTCAAATTCACTTCAAAAACAGACTTAAAAAAATTGAAATTTTCCTGTAACATACAAGATTTTAAAGTTACCTGCGTGCTGCCTTCAGCAAAGTTGTGGGTTTTAGCTAGATCTACAACTTTGCCATATGCAACTTTATGGACAAATGTGAAACAAAAAAATATACCGTGACATACTTTTTTACCGTGAAGTTAACAAAACTCATTTTTCAAACAATCAGAAAAATTGTGTGATTTTTTTTTAAGATTTTTAAGTTTTATATAGTTGACCGTTTTATATTTTTTGAACAAAAAATATTATTTGTACTATTTTGAAAATTTTATCCATAGTTACAGTTGCTGTTGTTAAACATACCATTGTTCCAAATACCGTGCATCTGACCCCGATTGCGGGTTACATTTTAAAATATATCTCAATTTAAGGACCGAAGCGCATCATAATTAAAACTTTTGTATCAAACAATGTCTTGAGATTTGTATGATTGATTTGGGAAATAAAATTTATATTTCACTCAGTTATATTGGAGCTATATTTGAAACACAGTATTTGGAACTCAAAATTAACCGTTCCCTAATACCGTGTGTTTGCACCAGGCGATTTCTATCTAAAACTATTTCTGTTTGTATGCCTGTTAAGCTTTAGTTCAAAGTTTGCATGGCTTTCGAAAGACTAATTAAGTCGTAAAAGGCGTGGACGGCTTAGTTTCACGTTTTTGATCATATCTTTTGACTCAATACACCAATTCTGAAAATTTTAACACATATGGCTTTTATAGAGCTTACATGCCTTTTTTAGCCGTAAAACAGCCCTATAAATATATAATATATTTATTAGCCGTAAAACAGCCCTATAATAAATTCTACAAAATCGCATTATGAGAGTTTTGGCCTTGGGTATTTGCACATGTCATATGGTCAAGTCATTATTGTGACACAAAAATGGCCCACATGCGATTGCTAGACTTAATACATACTCAATTCATATACATTGACATAAATACATTCGTGATATATTGAAATTTTACCAAAAGTCGCTTTTGGAATAGGCGGTGTACATCACATTTCCGACCATGTATCCGGATTGGCCACCGGTATCCAATTCCCAGTGGATGCAAATGACAGTGTTACAATTTTGAGAATTGCTCTTTTTAGTCAAAATATATGATCAAAAACTTGAGACAAAGCCGTCCACGCCTTTTAAGTGTTAATGCTAACGTTTGTGACAATCATTTTGAAAACTAAATAATATAATATGCTAAAAATCAAGTAATTTGCAAAAACCTGGAATTAAAGCAGGTCACGGTATAACTTATAATACATCTTACTATTAGTTGAATCAAAATTTCTTCAAGTAGTAGCCATATAATTTAACTTTTATTCTATCAATAATTTTCCAAACTTTTTATAATGATGTTAGATTATTCCACCACTTCCACAGTTATGTACCGAAGGACACTATTGTATGGATTCGGTCACAATAATAGCAGTCACAATGACAAAACACCTGAAACTGCTTGAGTTGCATTGGCATCATTTCCTATTTCAAATTATATGTAAATTAAAACACTCAATACAGATAAAAAAAAAAGTTTACCACAATAAGTATATAGAAGCGGCTAGTTACAATGATTTACATCTGAATCGTATCATCATTTCTACATGTTTAACCCACATTTCTCCAAAAAGTTGCATATGGAAAAGTTGTACATCAAGCTAAACCCTACAGTTTCGCTGAAGGAAGCGTGCCGACAAGTATGAAATCTTGTGAGTTACAGGAAAATTTCGAGTTTTTTATGTCTTTTTTTCAATTGAATTTTATAAATTTACATAAATTATGATCTCATAGTTTTTGCACCAAAAATTACCTAACATATGTCCATTCGAATGACGCTAAAGGAAAAAAAATATCAAACCAACTCCATGAGTTATGAGCATCTTAAGCTTTCATAGTTTTTCACTTAAATTTGCTTATAACATCAAAATCACAAGAATTACAAACTTGTAATGTTCTGCAAAAATGTGTATGATTACTTCTTCAACAACTCTTCCGAAGACCATTTTCACGTAAGACTTGAAACAAAAAAAAAGTAGACCAAAATAACTGATTTTTCGGGTCCACTCTAAGTTAAAACTTAGAATCAACTTACTTAGCTCAAATGAAGAGTTAGTTCAAAAGTGACTGCGACATAGCTCAAAATAAGATTTTCTAAAAATTTGCAAAAAAGCTCAGCAACAAATTCCATCAAACATAAAAATTTGAGTCAAAATTTTAACTTAAATAAGGACTACCCTAACCAATTTCTTTTAAAAAAGATGCAAAACTCAATTACGAATAACTTCTCTGAAGACATCGGGTTTTGTTTTACATCATTCCATAGTAAACAAGTTTTTCTTGGAATATCAGGGCACGATCTTTAATATTTTTATTGATACACATTTACTTTGACCTAGAGTTTTTAAAATAAATGAAGAATTCAGTACAAACACATGGTACAATAAACTGCCTAATAGTAATATTTTATACATATCCGAAAGCTTATCCAAAAAACTATCTTTGAAAAATAAAATGATATAAAAATTCATTCATTTGGTCGGAAAAAATGCGGGGAGTGCACTGAAAAAAATATATTCTATATCGAAACTTTACACATCCCATACTTTTTTGTCCCAAGTTGTCCCAGACTAAAATTTATTTACAAGGGTACTTTGAGATGTAAACTAAAGCATCGTAAAGAATTTCGCTGCACAAATTTGCACTTTTTTAATTTAAGGCTTTTTTAATTTTTAGAATATGTTTATCCATTTTTTATTAAAAACAGCTAAAAAAATAATTTAGAGAATAACTGAATACCGCTAAATCATTCATATCATCATTTCTAAGTAGGATCTAACATTTATAATGGTTTACACGACGTTAATCGCATAAAGGGCTTATATGCATCATTAGTTACAAAATTTTTTATTTCGCAATAAGTCCTTTTCAAAAGTTAGTTTCGAAAACTTGTTTTTGAAAATAAAACATCAAATTTGTATCACAAAACTCATAAATACGACATGAGATGGTAAAAATATGTTTGGCCGACAGTCTGTATGGAAACCGCCCATAGTGCACGGGCTGATATAAGATATGTGAGGATATATTTAAAGACTTTTATTTATCAACACGGAGATCTGATTTCTGGGATCTTCAAAGCTTTTTCCAAAGAAAAAAACATCATGGTCACAACGATTCATGAAACATCAAACATCTGTATTCTCATGAATTTCAATGATTCTTTGAGCTTGGGAAAGCTTTCAATTTCATCAACCAAGTCAATACTTAAAAACTAATACACTTTGGAGAGATGTTTAGGGGTTTTTTTTTCAAGACAATGACACATTTTTAAGGTCATAAAAGCAGAATGTGGAAGTCACCGCCAGCTTCCATTTTGGACCAATTTCAAGATTTGATGAACCTTGGAATGTTATACGAGATTCAAACGGTTCCAAAGCAGTCAATACCTCATCAATTCCTGATAAGTTGAATACGATCGTTGAACATGTAAAAAAGTGAACAAATTGGCTGTGATTTTAATACATTTTGGAGGAACACACTCCCTTAAAAATTTCACAAAACTTGGTTCTTATGGAACAACACATATGTGAGTAATTTTCTTACACTCTGAAAAATTGATTTTGTGCTGTTTTATGCTCCATTTTCACTTATTTCATTTCGTATTTAGATGCCTCATATTGCGAATCATCTTCCTGTGTCATATACTTTGCGAAAAACCAAAATAAATTTACAAATTCGGATTCATCCCTAGGAACAACGATGGTGTGTCGCTTTTCCCTGCACCCTACACAAACGCCTTCACTTGAAGGATAATGGTGTCCTGGTCCTCGAGGGAATTATGCACAGAATTGTATGCAGTTAAATGTAGTTCAATCTCCCACCACTAGAAGCGCTCATGTTGTACAATAGTTATTTTTTAACCCTTGCTGGACCCATGCGTCAACTTAGGTTTTAAATTTCATATTTTTATTTTTTAAGGGTGAATGAAAAGCGGTATGAAATGATAACCAAGTGATCTTCTTGTAGGGGAAGACAGGGTAAGAGCGCCCGCCGGGGTAAGACGGACCACCTTCAATTTGGCATGAAAATGGCAATTTTCTTAAAAGTTCATCAAGCACTTTCCATAAACACAAGATTTTTGACGTTTCGGAGTATTTAGTGTGATATTTAAATCAAATTTTTCATAACAAATGTCAAAAACAAAGTTTCTGCTCGTCGACATTGAATTTGATCTAAATTTAACAGATGCTTACTTAAGGATTTCGAAGGGGATTTTTTTTGGAAAAACATAAAAATTACCCGTCCATGCTTTAACAGAAATGTGAAATATGCTTCGGTGAAGTGAAATATGAATTGTAAATATTAAGCTTTGAAATAAGGCCATAGTTGTGAAAATTGCGCAAGCGGGGTAAAACCGCCCACTGTTGACGGGGTAAGACCGTCACCCCTTATTTATATCAAATAACTGTGTAAACCATTTTTAAAGTTTTAACTAAGTTGTACATTACTGTTCAAGTGAAATGAAATCAATTTTGTGAAAAATACAAGCCAAATCCGCATAGTTTTTCCAAAATATGGGTGTTTCAAGGTAATTATAAGTATACATTAAAGTTTTTTGAAATAATTAACCATTAAAATGATTGAATATTCACGTTAATCAATGTAGAATTCATAAAACGTTATACTTTTATGAATCACAGGGAACTGATATATTTTTTCATAAAATTGTGTACGAAAATCGTGGTGGTCGCTCTTACCCCGTGGGTGGGCGGATTTACCCCGTCGCTAAAAATAATCGTGATAAGACATCACTTTTTAAAAGCTTCAAGAAATAAATATTTTTAGATATACAACACCTGTGATATTTTTTGATCATGCCTTAGGCTTCAAAAAAACGACATGCTGCGTCGAAAAAGGATTTATTGATTCTTGATTTTGACATATGAATTAAATTGCTTAGGCGGGCGGTCTTACCCCGTCTTCCCCTAACACTGTTACAATCTGACTTGATTGATTTCTCTTCATCGATGCTCTCTTTCGCTTATAACTTTGCCAAAATATATATATAAAAATAAAACCAAAATAATTTGCATACGGAGCAAGATTTTTTAATCCTTTATCGTTCACTAATATATGTTTCGAAAAGTAAAGCAGTTTTCTATTATGATACGAAAAGAGCAATGATGGACAGACGTCGATCATTGCAAGTAAGTCCTTATGAAAAATCAATGTCAAATTATATATGTACCTAATATAATGAGATGTTTGGTTTTATTTTGATAGATAAATGCTGGGCAAAGTACGAGTAAAAGTACAAGTAAAATTTGTATAAAATCTTTACAACTGCAGCAAAGGAAATAAACAACGACGCGCAAAATAAAGCCATATATAATCACCTCCTCGTTTCCATTTTTGTATGAAGGGAACAACGTTTGTATGGATCTATATGCTAACTTTATACCATAGAAGTTGAACCAGAAATATTGCCAAAAAATACCCACCCGCTTTGGTATTAATCCACGTCAACGTGTTTTTCTTAGACATAAAATTTTTGATTTTCGTTTTTTTTTTCTCTTATAAGCAGGTGAAATCAACTCACCTGTTAAAAATCTGAACTGCTACGGCAAATGAAATGTTATATGTTGTTAACAAAATGTTAATAAAATCTTAAATTTGTTTTACCAAATTAGGATGATAGTGTTGTCTTATAACACAGAACACCTAGATATAAGAAATGAATGTAATGTTACTAATAAAGATATTAAAAAAAAAAAAAAAAATTTGATTTTATCAGGTAGCTGTTGATACGTTAAAGAACCGTTTGTTTTATATAACTACGTATGAGAAGTCGATTTAGTCTACACTGTTATAACTATATTCTAGGTCATTATTACGTCTACACATCAAAGGGAAAAAGCCATCAGCTATGTACAACATGCAACACATTCACTTACAAGCAACTTTTCCAAGAAAGCAAACCATTGGAAAATGTCTCTTTTACCTAGTGTTCGGACTTGCTCATGATGTTTCTTTTTGAAAGGGGTGACTACAATCATAGCGACATTGACATCGTTTCCAGTTTTCTTTTTTTTTCGGGGTTTCTATTTTTCTCCAGAGACACGGTTGGCTGACACAATGGGATCAATATGGCATTGAAGAATGATTCGCAAATTGAAAAATGATTCGTTGTTTGATGGCCGTCTAGGTATGTAAGTGTGCTATTCCAGTGACATCGTTGTTTTACTAGTTGTCGGATTTGCTTGTAGTTTTATTTTAAATCAGTAAATTTTGGAAATCTACTACATTTTTCTCATGATACTTGGATTTATTTGAAATAAATTTGAAAAAAAAAAATTAAACCTTCTCTAATGATTCTGACATGGAATGTCATGTTTCAATTGCTTGATCAATAGATCCAGTCAGTATAAATTAAATTAAATTTCTATAAATAACGCTCATTCAAGCGCTTATTCAATCACAATGACCATAACAAAATTGAAACCATCATACCAGCTGAAGATGATGGCTATGCCCATACGCGATATGTAGCAGTTTTCATCCGAACAATATACATACACACTTTAAAGCCCCTTCTTTCAGTTCGAAAAACTTATCATTTTGTTAAACGTTCCTGCACCCTGCTTCAGACATTCTACTATTATATCCAGTGCTAGCGCAAAGTCAACGAACGACATCTTTATGCAGTCTCCATTGCTTCCCTCACCACAGTTCCCCCCGGATAAGATTAGGGCGATAAATTCATCAACGAAATCTCGCCATCGTAATCAAATTTTCGGAAAACAGTCCAAATAACAACAAGTTGAGTCTTATTCCATTCCACCAGGGTACGCTACGCACTCGGTTTCAAGCAAATCTGATACTCGTCTTTCGCGCTGGAGAGCAACAGTTTAAACCTAGGAGATTTTATGGAGGAACAGTGGTATTTCGGGTAACAAGGATGCATACATTGCTGGAATCGATAACAAGTATACGAATGTGAATTAAGCGGAGGAAAGCCAAGAAAAACGATGAAAGTAAAGAAAACAGAAGAAAAGAGAATAATGAAGAAGAGAAGAGGAGAGGTAAAACAACAAAATAAAAAAAAAGATAAAGGATAAAAAAAGAGAAAAGGAAATAACAGAAAACTATGGAAGCGAGAGAGAAAAGGGAAGTTATAAATCTTGTAACTAATGAAACAGTTTGAAACACATAAAAGCAATCCTTAAAACCATAACGATTCCCCATTGGATAATGCTATTCGGGATAAGACTGTGTCAATTTGTTGGCAGCAATGCTATAAATGTAGCAGGAGCATTTTGTGTACCATCATAAATTAATGTCCTATTTTATAATCTGGCTTTCATTCGTGCGTCACGGGAGAAGAAAAAAATGATGTCGCTGTTCTGAAGAAAATAGAAATAACGTCATCGTTGGTTGTAGCCATTGTGTGCATTATTAGTTTTGTTGACGATATCAGATTCAGACTTTTTTCTACTTCACCATTTGGTCTCAACTTGGAAATTCCTCATCAGAGCAATGATTAGACATCGAAATTTAAGGTTTTAACTTCTAAAAGATTCAAAATCGAAACATTCTGCGAATTTCCCCACATCGAAAAGTGTTCTCCCAGTCACAATTCATCAGAACTGCTTCCGACCCCACAATATCTATGACAACGTTTCCCCTTTTCCAGTTGTGAAAAATTCGAAAAGGAAATGACGAACTATACTGCGATGCTATCGGTCTCCGGTGTTTTTGTGTGAGTCAACTGGAAAATCAAGGCCATTCGTGCTATGAAGCCATGAAGGTTCAAGCGGTAGGGAACGGATTTGGGACAGTACGAAATATGGCGAAAGGTAAAAAGGGACACATATTGTGCCTGGTAACGGCTTTACCAGGAAAATTTGTTGCTTGTGCAAATAACGCTGACAACCCATAATGAGTCAACGGTTTTCTACGGAGTTCGCTGGAAATGGGAGACAAGTTGTGCGATTTTGGGGGTGACATCAAGGATAATCGTTTTAAATATCGTTCGCTGTGAAATGGGCTTGAAAAAGGTTTTAATGGTCCATCACTGCCTTTCATTGATTTACCCAGATTATTTGTGCACTCTGAGAAAAGTGTATCCTCTACTATAAACGTATTCCCAGTCTGAATTTAGTAATTAATATGATGACTTAAGCACGGGATGGACCTGGTGTAGTTGTTGGAACTCACGCCTGTCACGCTCGAACTCATCTTCGAATTAGTTACTTACGATGTAAAAGTATCTTTCAAGGGGGAAATGCTTAATATTGATAATTGTATCGACATGAGCAATAAGCTTGATGCTTTAGATGCATTTTCCGAACACCAAATCGAAGCAGTCTCTAGCCCAGGCTATTTAATTCAAGTGAGGAAACAAAGGGTGCCGCCTATCGTAGTCAGATGTTTCGGATTCGGAGGATTTAGGCGGACGATCTTGAACTCCATTAGGGGAATCAAGATTTCCTTACAAATCGCAAAGAAAGGAGACTGTCGCGTTTTGCCGAGATCGCGTACTTCTTCTCAAACATCTTGAAGAGAAGAAGCACAAACTATTTACATTGGATGTAAAACTGAACGTTTGTTCAAGATCGTCTTGAAAGGTCTCTGAACCTTAAGAGATCAAAAATGGAATAAATGATTTACTTGGGTTTTCCCAATCCAAGTATTTTTTATGGAAAAGAGAAAAATCTGGCATTCGTTAATTCTTTGTGCATCTTTACTGACTTCGGTCAATTACGGCATAGCAACCATTGATATGTGTAGTCAGTCTAAGCTAAGCTAAGCTAAACAAATCGCGGGGGCAACCATAAGTCTAACTTTTGGGATTGCCCTTTGCGCAAATGAATCATTGAGGTGTATTCTTTCTTGCGAGAAAAAAAAAATCCCGTTTAAGGCACTGCGGCGCCTCAACATTTGGTCCTTCGAACCGGATACCGTACCTGTGGAATGAGACCGGCTCAGAGTCCTCAGTTCAGTATCGGCGTGTTCTCGCTGGTCAAAGAGGCGACCATTCGAGAAATATCCGCCAATCGAAGCGTCGATGGTCTCATTGCTGCTCCAGCCGAGGAATCCCGCCGATCAACTTGACGATTGATGCAAAACGGTGGATTATTTACAGCCTGAAAGGACACCGAGCCGTGCACTTGTCTACCATCCATCGGTTATCGAAGTGTATACCAAGCGAAGCGAGAAAATGAAATGTCTTCTTTGAATCGCACACACAAGTCCGCCAAGAAGAAGGACAATTATCACAATTATCAACCCCGCCCTAGCGGAAGCCGAGGACGATTCGACGAGGATAACCCCATCATTGCTGAAGGCTTACGTCAAGAAGCTAGAGGACCATTATCAGGAGAAAATTAGTAGCAACAGCTCCTCCTGCAGCTGTTAGCAGCATCCCCCAGGTAATTGTTCAGCAACAACCACTGCGAGCTCCAATTCCCAGCTTCGATGGAAAGTTGGAGAATTGGCTGATGTTTCTTACAATATTCGAGAACCTCGTCGTGCGCAGTCATGCATCGGACGCTATGAAGCTGCACCATCTAGAAAAGATTCTCGCCTCCGGATGGATTACTGCTAAGATGATCCAGGACAACAACTTTCAGCAGACTTGGAAGCAACTGAGAGATCAGTTCGAGAACCCGCGTGTCATAATTGACACACATCGGGCTGGTCTGCTGGAACTCAACCCCTTAGCAAAGAGGAGTTACAAGAATCTGTTGGAGTTGGTGAAGACGGTCAACCAGCACGTTCAAAGTCTGGAGTATCAAGTCATCAACGTCGACGCGATGTCTGGTCTACTGCTGAAAATATTATAACGGTACGGTCCAACTGTGAGAACGAACACAAGAGCATGGTAAACTGCCCGACTTCGAGCACACGATAAAGTTCCTGCCGAGCAAGTGCCAAGTGTTGGAGATGTTCCAGAATCGGCACCAAAAACCTACCGTGTTTTAAGTATGATCAAACCCCCCTGTTCTTTCTTCTATGTACTGGCGGAATTACAACCTTCACGTTTTAAGTCACAAAATCAACTAACTCTAGTTTATTCCTTCTCCAGGAAGGTAACCGATCAAGTACAGATTGGTTGCCCGAAAGCAAACGATGTAGATACACGATTGAGGATGTTCGAATGCGCAGGATGCGCTAGGGGCATGACACTGTGAAGGACGGAAATTTCATGTCCATTTCCAAACCAGAAGGCACATGCTGCAACTCCAACGGCAAAACCGCAATCCTGTCTTACAGTGAGAGGCAAAATAAAGTGCCCACCTTACCAGTTTTCGAATTTCTCTCATTGATTTGGTTCAAATTAAAGTTAACACACCTAAATCTTTTGTGATATTTTATTTTTGATGTTCTTTTAAAGTTGCACTTACGAAATTTTGATAAAAAAAAGAATTTTACTTAAAGAAAAAGAAAATCAATTTGTATTGAAAAAAAAGTAGTGACAAAAATAAGTGCCCACTTCCTTCTTGGCCCCAGAAAAGATGATTTAAGAAAAATAAAAAGCAATTTAATAGTTAATGTGTCCTCCTTTGGCCTTAAGGACTTGCTGGAGGCTCTTCGGCATGCTTTTCACCAGGTTTTGTAGGTGTTGTGGATCTAGTTCTTCCCAGGCGCGCTCCAAGGCTTCAAAATAATTATTTTTGTTGGTAACACCAGTTTTTTCAACCCTGGCATCGAGAATCGCCCACAAATTCTCGATGGGGTTGAGGTCTGGGCTTTGTGGAGGCCATTCCAGCGGTTTAATCCGACAAGACCGGAAAAAAGACTTGGTCTTCTTTCCAGTATGCTTCGGGTCGTTGTTCTAGAGAAATATGAATTTCTCTTCAAGGCCCGTCTGGATCAGCGAAACCTCCAGATTTTCCAGCAAGATGTTAATGTAGGAATCTGCCATCATTATTCCGTCGATTTTCACGAGGTTTTCTACTCCACTCCATGAAAAACACCCCCAGACCATCACATTTCCTCCTCCATGCTTCACCGTTCCTTGGATGTGGTGCTCTGCATCACACACGAGCCCGCCGCTCTCGGTTAGACAGCTCGAGCTTCAGGAGCGCCACATCCAAGGAACGGTGACGCATGGAAGTGTGATGTGATGAAATGTGATGGTCTGGGGGTGTTTTTCATGGAGTGGAGTAGGAAGCGTCGTGAAAATCGACGGAATAATGACGGCAGATTCCTACATTAACATCTTGCTGGAAAATCTGGAGGTTTCGCTGATCCAGACGGGCCTTGAAGAGAAATTCATATTTCTCTAGAACAACGACCCGAAGCATACTGGAAAGAAGACCAAGTCTTTCTTCCGGTCTTGTCGGATTAAACCGCTGGAATGGCCTCCACAAAGCCCAGACCTCAACCCCATCGAGAATTTGTGGGCGATTCTCGATGCTAGGGTTGAAAAAACTGGTGTTACCAACAAAAATAATTATTTTGAAGCCTTGGAGCGCGCCTGGGAAGAACTAGATCCACAACACCTACAAAACCTGGTGAAAAGCATGCCGAAGAGCCTCCAGCAAGTCCTTAAGGCCAAAGGAGGACACATTAACTATTAAATTGCTTTTTATTTTTCTTAAATCATCTTTTCTGGGGCCAAGAAGGAAGTGGGCACTTATTTTTGTCACTACTTTTTTTTCAATACAAATTGATTTTCTTTTTCTTTAAGTAAAATTCTTTTTTTAATCAAAATTTCGTAAGTGCAACTTTAAAAGAACATCAAAAATAAATTATCACAAAAGATTTAGGTGTGTTAACTTTAATTTGAACCAAATCAATGAGAGAAATTCGAAAACTGGTAAGGTGGGCACTTTATTTTGCCTCTCACTGTATATGCAGAAAGGATCATCACCACTTCGAGTGTCCAACTTTCAAGAAGTGGCCAAGTAACATTAGTAGCAATTACTAGCATCAGTGACATTTGTTCAATCGAAATAAGCTCTAGAGTGATTGGTTCAACTTTCATTCAGCAAAAATGTTTGTTGGTCGCATTCATCACCAGTCCAACTTTCGCTGCCTCGCGTTTCAGGCGTGTGTACAGATCTGCCACCATTTCAAATGTTCGGCCGACAACGTCCATGGTTTTCGCGAAGCAAACAAATTGACTGGATCTCGTAAAAATCGTACCCCAGCTGTTGAGCCCGGCTCTCCGCATAACACTTTCTGTTGTTCTTTCTATTGAACAACAGGCACGAAAGTCCATCACCTTGTCGTAGTCTCAGTCTAGTGAGCTTCCCGGGAAAGCTGTTCTCGTCCCATAGCTCTACGCGGTCGATACTGTCGTATGCCGCCTTAAATTCATTGAAAGGGTGATGCGTTGGGACCTGGTATTCACGACATTTTTGGAGGATTTGCCGTACAGTAAAGATCTGGTCCGTTGTCGATCGGCCGTCAACGAAGCCGGCTTGATAACTTCCCACGAACTTGTTTACTACAGGTGACAGACGACGGAAGATGATCTGGGATAATACTTTGTAGGCCGCATTTAGAATGAGGATCGCTCGAAAGTTCTCACAATCTAACTTGTCGCCTTTTTTGTAGATGGGGCATATAACCCCTTCCTTCCGCTCCTCCGGTAGCTGTTCTGTTTCCCAGATTGTGCCTATCAGCCGGTGCAGACAAATGGCCAGCCTCTCCGGGCCCATCCTTTTGAGTTCAGCCTCGATACCATCCTTACCAGCAGCTTTATTGCTCTTGAGCTGGCAAATAGTACTCTAAATATTAGGTGGTATTTAAAAACTATTAACCGCATATGACTTACCCCTCTATCGGCAGTTTCATATTTAACCGAAATAACAGTATTCAAACCTCGATAACTTTTTTGTTCCTCGATTTTTTCTCATCATTATTTTTCAAGTTCTAAGAGCTCTTCTAGTTTTAAAATCTGTGTCGATATTGTCATTGGTCAACTGGATCCAGAGATATTCTGAAATTCCTTGGAGGACGTGTAGCCATATCCCACGTAAATATCTCAGCCTACAGAATTTGTATCGTATTCGGATATTAAATCTTTAGAACAATACATTAGTAAGAGTATGTTGGGAAAAAGTGAAGCAATTTGGTGTAGCCGGTTAAATAACGAGTAGCTGGCAAAATCACGATCTTAAAAACTTAAAAAAAAACCATCATATCGAAATGTGCAGATATCCCCTAGAATACTTAACCGATTTGTATGATTTTTTTCAGAGTAGCTCCTTATAACCCAGCTTTGTATAGACCACATTTTGTTTTTTTTTTTGTTAAATTGACGTAAAACAAAATGGCCGTCAAAGACATTTGATATGGAGAATGTCGGTCCCCAAGGAACATCGGAATATCTTTAAAACCAGATCACCAATCGACATGGATTCTTAAGCCAGAAGAGATTTTTGAGAACTTGTGGAAAAAAGGTGCAAAAATATCGAGAAACAAAAAAGTTATCAAGGTTTAAATATTTTTATTGCGGTTCAAAATTAAGCTGCCGGTAGAGGGGGTATATTATTGCCAATTCAATGCATTTGCAACATCCACAAAAGTAATTTAAGCTTTACTTACTCTGCAAGCCATCCATCCAAAACCCTCTTTCACATGTGATGAAAAATAAAACATTTTACGGGTTGTTCTGGATTTGCATTCCTCTTATTTTTGTTGCATCTTCGATACCATGTTTGATAAAATCCATAAAAAAAATAATGTGTTTTGAAACACTGGTGCAAAAATTACAAAGAGGTCATATAACAAATCAAGCTGTCCGGAACTGGGGGACAGGATGTGCTTGACCAAAGTTGTAGTGAAATCGTATTTAGTTATGGTACAAATTGCCTTCATTCTTTCAAATTATAATGGTATTCAATTATGCTTGCGTGATCCAAATTATGTTTCCATACTCAAAATCGATAATAATTAAGCTTGAGTTTGAGCTTGATTGACCGCCCGTGGATGCACTCCAGTATCGCCAGATCAGCTGCACTTACACAAGGAACCAACCGAATGACTGCTTGGGACTAACAGGCATCCTCAGTGTATAAGTGCTGGTGATCCTCTATTTTTAGGCAACAATGGCACCTGCCACGTCAGAATGCAGACCAATGAGGGGAAGGGGGAGGAATTGATGATGCATTGAACTGACTCCCACGTAGACCGTATATTCCACTGCATCCACGTCAGTTCATGCGGGAGTGTATGGATTGGGGGAAAGGCATGGCAGAAAGGTTTGCTTTTGTGGTTAGCAGACTGCCTATATATCAGGCGTAAGAAAGTCGTGCGCGTGGAAGTAGGAAGCGTTAGGGAAACGGTTTCTTGTCCGTCTCTGGTTCTAGCGTTTGCTATGAACGAATAGTTTGAGTGTGATATATTTAGAATGGAAGATAGAAGCAAGTGAGAGATATACAACTACAAAGTACGAGGAAAGGGACGGGCCTGGGATTGAACCCATGACCTTCTGCATATGAAGCAGAAGCGGTAGCCATCAAACCACCAACCCCGTCGTCAAAATCGATAATAATTAAGTTCCCATAAAAGGCGTTACCGTAATTCGGGGTGTAGTTGATCAGCGGGGAGAAGTTGATCATTCCTGTACCCACATGTATAAACTGTTATAAGAGCTATGACCCGATTTCAATTATCACAATTTCTGAGTTGTGGCATTACCTGATAGCTACTCTTGATTTTCATAAATTTGGTTTGGCATTCAGGGTAATTATTTCATGGAAAAACATATTTTTTAAGAAATGTTTGATGAACTATTGAAGGGTTCTTCTCCAAACAATCGACTATTTCCACGACTATACAAAGCTACAATTTCAATAAACTGTTTCATACATTCCAGATATGTTCTGTGTACCCAGTTTTGAATTTGTATTGAGGATACAAATTTATTTTTTAGAGAAAAAATGATGTTTTTGCAAGAGGGTTGCTAATTTCAAAGAAAATTGCCTACCTTTAGGCGTTTAATGTGGTGTAATCTGTAATCCACAACTTTCAATTAAAAAAATACCCGATTAATCAATAAGTTGTGAGATTTTTGAGTTTTGATTCAGATTCAGAGACCCCAAATTTAGTGAATAGCATATTTCTTTATTTTAGGAAACCTATCGCAGTAATTGATCAACTTCACCCCGGAATCAAAAACACCACTTTTTGATATCTAAAAAATGTTTTCGTTATCATGATAATAATTCGTCAAAATTTCGTTTGTATAATTCGTTAAACATTCAACCAGTACAGGTTTTAAAAATATTTAGATGATAATACTTGCATCTCGCTAGGAATTATAGCACAGAATCGCTCAAAAGTGATCAACTTCCCCCCAGTTTACGGTACGTAATTTTTTTCATTTTTCAAATATCACTTTTTATTCGCAGCACTTTGCATATTTCAAAGATGTGTTTTTGTACGCAAACATTACTCTCCACAATAATTTTCTTTTTTTCTAATACACCATCTTGATTGGAGCATAATTTCTCTTTTTTTCGACAGTGTCAGGTATTGGATCCTGTCTCGTACTGGGGGATCGCCCCTAATGTGTAAGTTGTAAGGAAATAAAAAAAAGAGCAGAATCCAAAGTAATCGATCACAAGTTTGCATTCATTCTTGTTCACGTGTAATGATGTGGTATGATACATATAGGGTAAACAGGTATAATACGCCCCATCTAAGAAAAAACTGCTCTATCGTAGTGGCATATGCATTACTTCTACAGTTTTTTGTGTCAAAGTGTTGTTTACTTAATTGGCCATGCTCTGCATGCAATTTTCTCTAGCCTCTTGCCTAAAAAGAGTACGAGACGTTTTCTGTAAACGGTCCAAATCTTGACGTTTCAGAACAAATCGGGCAATATGCCCCTCCCGTAGAAAAAGATCCGCAGCGTTGTAGAAATGTTTCCATGGAGAATTTTTCCGGTAAAAGTTTTTGTAATAAGTACAATAGTAAAAGATGGGTTTCATTTACAACGAGGCTTGCCAAAAATTTCGGACCAAAAATTTTAAGCCAAAAATCTGATTTTCGATATTTTTGCTATTTCTATTGGTTGTTTATACTTCTCTCAAAGATCTCATATGCGCAACATATTTTTTTCGTGGATATTTAATATATTTAATCATATTTACGTGTTCAAGAAGCCACAATCCATAGAAAATAAAGTGGGGCGCATTACACCAATTTACCCTATACGGTCTTTCTCGGTAAGGTCACAATCACCAAATCGTGTGTAATCGATTGTCGACACCCGATTCATCAGCTGCTAATCTGCGTAGCCAAATTGCATCACACCGAACGGTTCCATTCGTAAACTAACAAAAACTTCTGCCACAATAACAAGAGCATAGTGTGAACATTAATTTTCAAGGGTTGTAACATATATGGGTAAACATCTCCAAAAAACATTCAGCTCGAGCCCAGCCAGCACATTTAGACTTGGAAGTCTCTTCATGGCCACTTCGACACCGTATTGTTTCACTTTCGATAGGGCTCATAATCGAATTTTGCTCGCACTTTAGTCCCGTATTTTGTGGTACTTTTCCGCCCCAAACGAACCATATCTTGCCCTGTGTGAGTGCGACTAATGCTTAGTGGTTAATCAATTAGGCGTTGTTGAAGCACTTCTCGGGTTGTTTTGCATATACACTCGATTGTAGAACTATGAAGCAACGATTACCTTTCGGAAGCCATCATTGACTTGGATTGACCGAGATTCAGTGAGACTGGGGATTGAGGCTCCGTACTTTGGGACCTCCTGTGTAGAAACCAGTCATCATTATCGCATTTCGTTACGGTTATTCGACGGCACCCCAATCAAACATACTCCAAAAAACAACAATTTTCTGTACCTACCTTCCGGTAGCTCCATTATCGCCGGTTCTTCGCGGCGTTTTTCGGTGGATTTTCCCGCCTCACTTCTCCCATTGAAGAAATCACTCACTTTTTCGGATAATTACTCCCGCGGATCATAAATTTGATGAAATCACACACACTCGAAAAAAGAAAGAAAGAGATGACGGTGTTCGAAAGGGAAAACGAAGAAGAAACCCCGCCGAAAATTGCGCACGCGGAAAACAGTGGCGCAACGAACCTTGTTTCACAATCGCTGGCTGGCAGGAAACTCTTGCAGCGAAGCGTCGATTAAGGTCGTAAACGCTTAACACAGGTAGCAGATTCCGAGTCCCTCCCCGCAGGCCAAAAACCGCAGCTTCAGGCCTTGAACCGGTACTCCAATCGGTCGACCGATTGAATGTATTGTGGATCTTCCAGCAGCAGCAGCATCATTAGTGGCAAGTGTTAATGGATCTGCGAAAAATCACTGAAGACGACGATGTCGATGGCGGCGGCAAACTGCTACTGTTGCACACAAAACTGGTTCAACATTGTATGGGAAAAATGATTAGTTCACAAATTTCCAAAGCGCTTAAAAGTCGATTGATTCTACAATAAAGGCTTTTGCAAATGCCTAAAAATGTTCTTTGAAAAAATATGCGATGAAACGTACAATGATATGTGACATTTTATTGACTTTCTAATCATCGTACCTTTCACATGATATACGAATGAAAAAATGGCAACTTTCACGAAAAGCTCTCACGAAATCACTGCGGAATTGCTTACTGAACACTAAGCTGAGAAGCAGGCTCTGTCTCCGTGGGAACGTAATGCCAAGAAGAAGGAGAAAATAAACTGGTCAATGCGTTAGCATTAGGATTTGGTTTACTTGAACCAGTCTGATACATCTCCATATTATGTACAGGTTGCGCATGTAATAAAATGTTCTTATAATTTTTCAACGGAAAAGCGGTCAGTTTCGCCTTAAGTACATGATCCCATCCATACTTTCTAAATGCTTCAGGTTTCTGCTTGTCTTAAGCTCTTTTAACCAAATTGATCCTCTATACTTCAGTAGGTATGGATAGCGCCATGCTTACCAGGAGCTTGCGTTGGTTGACAATTACAGCACAGCTGTTAGACATGATCCTTGAAAGCGTCGCACAGTATTTCAATCGGCCGAAATCGTGAGCTTAATTCTGTAGCTTAGCTTAGCTTAGCTTAGACTGACTACACATATCAATGGTTGCTATTCCGTGATTGACCGAGGTCAGTGAAAATGCACAAAGAATCAACTAGAAGATCGGCTGGGATTGGCCATAATCTTCATCAGTGTGCATAATTCAGTGCCTCTATTTATACATGGTCAATAACGGCGCCGGCCACGTCCTTGCAGTCAGGTGGGATTGGGGGAAGGAATGTTAGTGTGTAACCTCTGCTATTTGGAGACCGTGTTTGCCTTTGCATCTCCACAAAGGTTACTGGGAGGGATATTTGTTAATGGGGAGGATCGTTGGGTCACCGGATTCACATTGATAAGCGATTAGACCATGATAAATAATTATTTGTGAGCTATAAATATGCTTAAATGTAAATATAATATTTTCATTTGGTATGAACAATATCTATTAAAAAAAAATATGCCGACACTTGAGGTGACGAACCTATCAAAGTTTGTTGAATAAAGTGAACCTTTCGCAAGTCTACACTTGTAGTGTCGAACCATTTAAAGTTTTTTTTTCAATTAAAAGCAATTTTGCTAAGGAAAAAGGTGTTTTGAGAAAAAAAAATTGGACGTAAATAATTTATGAATCAGAGTTTATGTCGACACTCACCAACCAATAAGAATTGCGTTAACATTTAAACAATGATTTGATTCACAGAATAGTGATTCAATGATTTAGTCTTCTCTCAACAGAATATTTCACAGAAAATTTCACTTGCTATAGTGTCCATGTACAAAAAAATAGCGCAAGCGAAAAATAGTTGTATGGCGAGTCATTTTCAAAGACTCATTGAGAACTTTCTTCAATAATGTATTTGGAACCTATTGGTTGTGCGTAATGATGAAAAATGTGTCAAGAAGAAGAAAAAGAAGCAGTATGGAGCCACATAGTCCTCTACCCATCATATAACTAAGTACTATAGGGTAATAAGAGTCATTGATGAAACTTCCTCTAATTAAAAGGGATACTCGTGGATAATAATGACACTATCGACATTTACAACTAATTATAATGTATTATGAATCCTACTAGGTTTCATCTGCCACCACCTGCCACCCGAATGAATACACGGACCCCAAAAATGACTGATTTTTGCACTTCAATGGTTATAACTGCTTTTCCTTGATCTTTAGAAACTTAGTGTCTTCTAGAGAATGATTCATTTTGACTGTTTACACAATTTTGTAGAACATTGTTGCTACCGGAAGCTTCGCATTTTCAAAATATACGAGAAAAACTAGTTTTAGGGGGTCGTTCATAAAATACTCCCGTATTTTGGAAATGCGGCTGAATACACACTAGCTGTCTTTGGCAAAGTTGTTTGTATTTGAATTATCTACAACTTTGCCGAGGACATCATATTTAAGGATCGTCATTTAAAAAAAAAATTTTTTTGCAGCGCCGCCCGTGGCAAAGTTGCGAACTAACATTTACCGTTAATACCGTTTTGTCTCAAATTCCGAACAGACTCATATTCCGAACACTCGGTTTTTGTATGGCGATCTGGTTGAAATGTTTCGCTGAAATATGTCATCAAATAACAAGGAAATGGCAGTCAATTGCGATTCAATTTTAACGTCTCCAATATAATTTTTACCGCGGGATTAGTGATGATTCTCTAGTTTGAGACCAGTAGAACAAGCTCAGATAAATTTATTTGCGAAATTATTTATCTGAATACGATTTATTCGTGCTGTTCGGAATTTGAATCAAGGTGTTCGGAATATGAGACAGAATGGACACAGTGTTCGGTATTTGAATCAAAATGTTGTTCCATACTTTTACGTAAAAATAATACTAAAACAAATTAGATCAACATTTTTATTGGTACACCCAACAGCTAACAGTTAGACTTTGCGAAGAAATTAAAATTCACACAAATATCATCCAATTTATGCCAATCAGATGCATTTGAAGTCACTGTTACCCTTAAGTGTTCGGAATATGAGTCAAAACGGAATATGCGCTATATTTAAAAAAAAATTTCGTCCGAAGACACCATTCCGAAAAAATCACGTTTAAAGGTGCTGTAGCGGTCCTGCCGACCGAAAGAAGCATTCCCCTCCCCGTATCGAATAATTCGAAAGATCAATGATCACCATTGATCTAGGAAAGAACCCTTTTATTTTTTCGATGATGTTCCACGCAAGTTGGTGGATTTCATCAGATGTGGGTTTTCACTAGGTTAACTAGCAACAAGCGATGTAAGCAGAAGCCAAGAACCTTACTGCTTGTTGTTCGTTAACGTGCTCCAATGCCGGAGAATGTTTTTGTTTTAATTTTTGTTTTTGTGTCACCCGACAGCGCTGACTGAACGCCCCAACAAGGTCTCGGTCACATGGCTGTACTAACTGAGCCAGAGCAACGCTCGTTCTGGCTTTTCTCTTTCTCTCTTTATTTTCAGATTGGGAATTTGAGTTCCCCGCGGGAGCGCGATAAAACGCCCAGATCGCTGGCGGCGGGGGCGCAATTCTGACGATGTACGACGCGTGCTGTTCTGACGGTCCCCAGTTCTGACGAGGTGTGCCGTTCGTTTTCGACATTTTCGTTCAAAGTTCAGTGGGCATTTTCTGCCAAATTGACGAGCGGGCCAATTCGGGTCGAGAGTGTTTGATAGTGATATAAGGTGGATAAGGTATAGGTGGATAAAGTATATTTCGGGAAATTGGTGGAACCACCCACATACGCGATCAGAATCGAGGGAAAAGTGAAAGTGTCTCCATCGATTCCTTAAGAACGATTCTAAGGGCGGAAAGCTAGTGAATTGTGACGACTTTTTAGTAATAAATAAAATTGTGAGAAGAAACAGTTTGATCAATATTCCGAAAAAAAACCAGTGACCTAGCCGGGGGCCCGCTACAGTGCTACAGAATTAAGTTCACGATTTCGGCCGATCGAAATACTGTGCGACGCTTGTCGAAACGTGTGTGGACAAACTGAGAGACATCGTCGAGGTGTGGCCGGCCACACCATATGGCAATAAAAAGGTTGGAAATGCCGAAGCTTTTTAGATCTCCAACGATAAGCTTGCAGCAATGGTGAAAGCACTGAAGCTGAACAAAGCCCCTGGTCCGGACGGAATCTCCAACCTTACACTTAAAGTAGCGGTCCTTGCGTATCCAGATATGGTTCGGAAGGTTATGCAAAAATGCCTGGGCGGGCGAAGGTTAATTTCCAGAAATATAGAAAGTTGAGAAGTTGGTACTGTTGCCGAAGCCAGGAAAACCGTCCGGCTATCCAGGATCACATAGGCTTATATGTGTACTGGATACACTCGGTAAACTCTTGGAACGGGTTATCCACAACGGGGTGATGAAATGCACAGAGAGCGGGAACGGACTATCAGAAAGGCAGTGTGGATTCCGAAAAAGAAGGTCGACGGTGGACGCTATTCAAACGGTGCTGGAGAGGGCCGAGCTTTAAAACAAAAGTGTACTGAGGATAGTTGCTGTGACGTGGTCACGATAGATGTGAAGAGCACGTTTAACAGCACCTGAATGCGGGTTCCCAACTACTTGTGCCAGATTTTGACGAGCTACTTCCAAAACCGAGTACTGAGGTATGAAACTGACGCCAGCCGGAAGGAGTTAAGAATAATGGCAGGAGTCCCACAAGGTTCATACTGTGTCCAATGTTTTAGAATGCGATGTACGACGGGGTCTTTTCGCTGGAGCTACCCCAGGGGGTCGAGATCATCGGCTTCGCCAATGACGTCGTCCTAACGGTAATAGGTAAGACGTAGGAGGAAGTAGAAACCCTGGTAACGGAGGCAATTCGTCTGCTCGAAGATTGGATGGAGGGAGTCAAGCTGAAGATTGATCACCTTAAAACGGAGGTGCTACTAGTTAGCAACTGTAATGCAGTCATGCACGGTGAGAGCACTGTTGCCATAGCATCATAGCGAACGCTGAAACACCTGGCGTAATGCTAGATGATCGGTTGTACTTCAACAGTCACTTTGATTATGCATGCGAGAAGGCGGCGAAGACGAGTTATACACTCACAAGAATTATGCCCAACATAGGTGGTTCTAGAAGCAGTAAGAGGCGTTTTCTGGCTGGCGTGCACCAACATAATGCAGCCCACAGACGCTCAGACGGTTTGACCAACATTGACTCCGCCCCCAAGTTAGTCAAACCGACTTATGTTGATACAATCGTTTGACCGACTGTCAAGGTTGGATGCAGCAACACGATATTTCTTCGCATGTTTTTAGACTTACCGAGAATCTAGTGAATATGTGATTGTTATTTTTTTCGAATGCTGTGGCTGTGAGGGAGAATCTTTTCGCGATTTTCTGGCAATAATCGCAGTAAGGAAGAGAAGAACTTTCAACAATTAAGTACCGGAGGAAATAAATATTTAAGAGAAATATTAGTTATAATTCGTAGGAAATATTCCGACCAAACTCAGAAATCATGACGGGTCTCTTTTGGGAAATATTATGAGCATTCATTGATATGGGAACGGCTAAGGGATTTTTTTTCAAACATTCTATCCAGAATCTTTTAGTCGTTTCCTCTAGTAATTCTGCTTTGAAGTATTTCCAGGAATCCATAAGCTATACTAAGGATTCCACAAAAAGTTCTTCCTGGGATTCTACCACGAATTTGATCAATAATTCCTTTAGAAATATATCCACATATTCAACCAGAAATTTCTCCGGGGAACATTTTTTAGGCATACCTTCAGGTGGAATTTTTCCAAGGATCTCTTTAGAGGTTCCTCTACAAATTATTGTGGATTTCAACCACTGATTCCTTCAAAGATCTGTCCAAAAAAATCCCAAGGAATTTCTTCACGGCTAAATTCATGGCTGCCTCCTAGAATTCCACCAGATTGTTATAACAATTTTTTCAAAAATTTCTTCAGAAATTTTTCTAGAAGTTAGTTCTAAGTATTCCATCACGCGTTACCCCGGAATCGCATCACGAATTCTTTCAGATACTTCTCAAGGGATTTCTAAAAAAAAATCATCATCAGAAATTCCCCCAAGGATTTCACCAGGACTTTTTTAAGGGCTTGCTCCTAGAACTCCTCAAATTCCTCAAGGAGTTACATCAGTAAATCCATCAGGAATTTCTTTCTAGCAATTTTTCAACAGATTTCTTCAGGGATCTATACAAATAGTTCCCAAGGGATTTCTCCAGTGGTTCATCCAATGCTTCCTTCAAGAATTTCACCAAAAAATCCTCCAAAGATTCATTAAGGAATTCCTCCAGCAATATATCCAAGGATTCATTAAGTTCCTCCAGAGATTCCACCAACAATTCCTTCAAGAATTCCATCAGAAAGCCTTCAAAGATTTCAAGAGAAATACTGCAAAAACATTCATCAAAACTTGATCAGCAGGATTTTCTTTAGAGATTCCACTTGTAATTTTTTGAGAGGATCCCCCATGTATCCCTCCTTCGATATTTCTCTAGAGAGAATCTTCAAAAAATTCTAATATAAACTCCACCAGTATTTCCTCCAAAGATTCTTCCATGTATTTCTGAAGGGACCCTAAGAAGCATTCGTCCTGGGATTTCTGTAGGAATTACTTCAATAATCTAACATTAATTTCTCCGAGGATTCCTAAAGGAATTTATCCATCAATTCCATTCGGTTTTTCTTGAAGTATTTTTATCCAAGGAATCTTCCAGGAATTACCTTAGAAATTCTTTCATAAACTCCTTCAGGGATTACTTTAAAAGTTCTTCCAGAAATATACTGAGGAATCTCTCCAGGAAACTGTCTAGGAATTAATCTATTGATTTCTTTGGTGATACCTCCAAGAATTTCTAAAGATATATCTCCATGGATTTTTTTTCAGAAATGAAAAAAAAAATCATTTAGGTCTACTTTAGGGATTCATCCTGAGACATCAAGAGAAATGTGTTGTTTGAAACTCTGAGTAAATATCAGTTAACTCCCTGGAGGAGTTTATGATAATCCTGAAGCACAATCCTAGTAACACCTTTGAAGTATTCTACGGTTGAACTTCTGGTGAAACTCTGGTTGATTTTTCTGGTGGTGATTCTAGCGAAACTCTGGTGATATTCCCAGTTTTAATGCTAGAAGAACTCTTTGTGAAATTCCTTAAAAAAAACTTCTCTCGCGAAAAAATACAGGTGATATAATTAGGGAAAATACTGTTGAAGAATCTGAAGGAATTACTAGTGGAATCATTTAAGGAAATTGTGGTCAAATCGCATAGGAAATTCGTTATTGGATAATTGGAGTTCATATTGGTGGCATCCACGAAGGAACCTATCAGAGGAATCCCTGGAGGAATTCCTGTTCTGAATCCTAGGAGGAGTTCCTGATGGAGTCACTGGATGATATACTGGTAGATTCCCAAATTACAGGTAGTACTATTATAATAAATTTCTAATAATATCGCTGGAGGGTTCCCGAAAACCCCCAAGAATCCCTGGAGTTATTTCACGAGAAATTCCTTGAAAAATCGGGAAAATTCCCTTGAGGATTTCCGGGATTGATTCCTTAAGGAAATCCGGGAAGAGCCCCATGATGAATTCCGTGAGGAATCCTTTGAGAAATTCCGGAAGGAATCTCTTGAGTAATGCCGGTAATGGGCTTATAAGAAATTTCAGATAAAATCCTTGGAGGAAATCCCGATAATCTTCGAGAATCGTTGGAGATTTTGCTGAAGGAATTTCTTGAGGATTGATTCCTTGAGGAATTTCGGGAGGTATCCCTTGACCAATTCCAGGAGGAATCCCTTAAGGAATTCCAGGAGAACTACCTTGAAGAGTTCTTGGATGAATCTCTTGAAGTATTCTCTAGAAGTTCTGGTAGTATCTCCCAATAAATTTCGAAAAGAATTCTTAATAAATTGACCCAGAATATCCCTAGAGGGATTCCTGAAGGAACCTTTAGAATAATTCCTTATAGAATCCCTGACAGAATTTCTGATGGAATCCCAGGAGGATTTATAATAATGTCTTAGAAGCTTTTCTAATGGAATCTATGAAAGATGGAATCCCTGCAGAAATTCCCAATAAAATCTATTGAAGAACTCATTCAGATGGAATACTTGGAGAAACTTGTGATGTAATCCCTGGAGTAATTCCCGTTAGAATCTTTTATATCCTGTAAATAAAGAATAATATATTATGTTAATCAGTCCACAGTCCGGGAAGTCTCTCTTCTGCGCCTACAGCAACTAGTATTTATAGCTCAGAAATCCCACAGGTACGAACAAGTTAAAAGTACCAAATGCATGAGGAAGAATAAAGAATATCACTTGAAATAGGTTGACATGATAGAATCATTAGAGAAACTCTTGATAGAATTCCTGTAGAAATTTCAGGTGGAATCTCTGAAGGAACTCCTTATGGAAACCCTAGAGGAACTCCAGATAAAGTCCTTAGAAGAACTCCTTATAGAAATCCTTGGGAACTCCTTTTGAAAGACTCAGGGAAACTCCTGATGGAACCCCTATAGATACTCTTGATAGAATCCCAGTAGGGATTCCAGATGGAATGTCTAAATAAAATGCCCATGAAACACCCGAAGGAACTTTTCTTGAAATCCCCAGAAGAACTCCTGATGTTATTCCCAGAAGAGATCCTGATGTTATCTCTAGAAGAAACTTCTGATACTATCTCTAGAGGAACTCCTGATGGAATCTCTAAGGGAACTCCTGTTAAAATTTCTGAAGAATTTAATGATGATTCCTAAAGGAATTCCTGACGGAATCCGGTGGAATTCCTGATGGAACTCTTGTACGAATTCCTACAGATATTCTTGCAGGAACTCCAGATGAAATCACTGGAGAAACTCCTGATGAAATCCCTTGAAAAATTCCGTATGGAATCACTATAAGAACTCCTGATGAAATCCCTGAAGGAATTTCTAATAAAATTGCTGATGGAACTCATGATAGAATGCCTAGAAAAATTCCTTATGATATCCCTAGAAGATCCTGATGGAATTCTTAGGTGACCTCCTGATATAAACTATGGAGGAAGTCCTAATAGAATCTCAGAAGAAATGCTAGCTGGAATCTCTGAAGGAACGCTTGGTGGAATTTCTGGAGAAACTCCTGATGAAATCCTCAGAAAAACTCTAATGGTAGCCCTGAAGGTATTTCTAATAGAATCCCTATTGAAATTCCTGATAGAAACCCTCGAGGAACTCCTGCTGAAATCCTTGGATGAATATAAAGATATTGTTGGAGGATATACAGAGGAACTCCCGATAGAATCTGTTGAGGAATTTCGGGTGAAATCTCAGAAGAAACACTTTACGGCATCCCTGAAGGAACTCCTGATGAAATCCTTGGAGAAAATCCTAAATATATTGTTGAAGGAGTTCCTGATGGAATCAATGGAGGAATTTCTGATGAAATTCATAGAATAACTAGTGATGGAATATCTAGAGAAACCCCTGATAGAATATCTGGAAGGAATTCCAGGTGAAATCTCTGAAGGAACTGCTGAAGGAATCGCTGGAGAAACTTCTAATGGAATTGCTAGAGGTATTCCTGATGGAATCCCTGGAGAAGTTCCAGTTGCTATCGCTGAAGAAACTCTTGATGGAATCCCTAAAGGAACTCATGATGAAATCTCCTGAAGCCCTAAAGGTACTCCCGATAGAATCCCTACAGGAGCTCCTAATGAAATCTCTGGGGGAACTCCTGAAGGAATCCTTGGAAGAATTTGTAAACATATTCTTGAAGGAACTCTGGATGAAATCATTGGAGGAATTTCTGTTAAAATTCCTGATGGAATCCCTAGAGCAACGATGGACAGAGTCCATGGAGGAATTCCAGGTGGAATCTCTGAAATATCTCCTGATAGAATCCCAGGAGAAACTTCTGATGAAATACCTAGTTGAGTTTCAGGTGCAATCCCTGAAAGAACACCTGATCGAATCTCTGGAGGAATTCCAGATGGAATCCCTGAAGAATTCCTGATGGAATCCCTAGAGGAACTTCCGATGGAATCCCTAGAGCTACTCCTGATAAAAAAAAACCCTGAAGGAACTGCTGAATGAAACCTTCGTGAAATTTATGATTGAATCTTTTGAAGTTCTCCTGATGGAATGCCTGGATGAAATCGTGTTTAATTCCCTAGAATAACTTCTGATTCTAGAGACCTTCCTTAGCCGAGTGATCAGAGTCCGCGGTTACAAAGCAAAACCTTGCTGAAGGTTTCTGGTTTAAATTTGCGGTCAGTCCAGGATCTTTTCGTAATGGAAATTTCCTTGACTTCCCTGGGCATAGAGTATCATTGTATCTGCCACACAATATATGAATGTGAAAATGGCAATTTTGGCAAAGCAAGCTCTCAGTTAAAAACTGTGGATATGCCCATTGAACTCTAAGCTGAGAAGCAGGCTCTGTCCCAGTGAGGACGTAACGCCAAGAAGAAGAAGAACTCCTGATTCCTAGAGGAATCACTGACGGAATCCCTGTAGGAACTCCTGATAGAATCCCATGAGGAATTCCTGGTGAACTTTCGGAAGGAATTTATAAAGGAATTCTTACAGGAATTTCTTGTTAAATCAGTGGATAAAATGTTGATTCAATTTCTGGAAGAACAGCTGGTGGAATCATGAAGCAGTTTTTGAAGAATTCCTAAAGATATTACAAGAGGATTACCTGGAGAAATTCCTGGTAAAATTCCTGATGGAATCCCTGTGGTACAAATCGTGGTACAATCCATAGATGGATTTTTTGAATCACAGGTGAAACTGCTGATGGATTTTTGGAGAAATTGGTTGAGGAATAATTAAAGAATCCTTGATGAATTTGCTAAAGAAAACGGTTAGAGATAGTTGGAAACGATAGTGAAATATATAGAAAGAGCGTGCATTTGATAGATCACTATGACACCGACGCTGCGTAAATTCACGCATTTTGACTTTCCACCCATCTGCATTGGCAGTTCATGGGATGTCGAAGCTTCAATTTGACATGATGACGTCGGTGTTCGTGCAACATCCCTTCAGACGGTACGATCGGTTCGTCGAACATTTGGCTCTGCCCACCGGTGGTTTGAGCAAAATCAAACGAGTTTGATTTTGGCCGACCGATTCGTCAACCGTCAAATCGGTTTCACAAACTGTCAAATTGGTTCGTCAAGCAGCATCACACACGGTCAAACATAGCACCAACATGAGCACCAACCTGGGGGGCGGAGTCAATGTTGGTCAAACCGTCTGAGCGTGTGGGGTGCATAAGGCGCGGCGCTACAGACCAAGCGGAACCGGGAGAAGCTAAACAGCACGTTTCAATTCATCACCATGCGACTGGTGAGCGCGTACAGGACTATATCGTCGGGAGATCCCGATCTGCATCATCCTATCCGAAGACATCGACTACTATCAGCAGAGAGAAACCTGGCAGGCAAGGAAGTTGGTAAGAATTCGTTCGCTGGCTAAATGGCAGCAAAAGTGGGATGCGTCCGAGAAAGAAAAGTTGACCCACAGGCTCATCTCGGGGTTCAAGCAGTATCTGTATCGATTCGGCCATGCGTCTCCACCATTCTGTCCTGAATGTAAGGAGATTGAAGAAACGCCAGAACATGCTGTTTTCGACTGCCCGAGGTTCAACATAGTACTAAACACAGTAGCGGCGGCTTTAGGTGAGTACTTCAGCGTAGAGTGGTACACGGAATGATAAGCGATCCGGATCTTTGGAATATGATGACCAACATGGTTGGGCAAATAATGTCTGGCTTACAGCGCAACTGGCAAGCAGATCAGCGAAACGAGACGCAGAGAGCAGCGCTTGGCGTCGGATCGTCGGTGGGCCGATGAAGCAGAATCTGCCAATGGAATTGTCGGATTGACCTCGGCAAATGACAACTCAGTCTTTTGAAGAGAGGAGACCTTCAGGCGCGATCAGAGTAGGCTAGATCCTGTGTCGGGGACTAGACTGAGTGGAACAAGCGTAATGCAGTATTGACCTGACAACCGGAGGTCAACCTCCAACCGGAATTGCCGGACCGACCCTGACACTTGGCTGACCACCAGCGAGTCGGAAGTAGGGGACTAGTGGATCAGTTCGTGAAACAGCACCGGCAAATGGTCGTCGGGGCGCCAGTGATCTGGAAGTTTCCGTCTACCGAATCGCAGGACCGACCTCGGCTTCTGCCCGGATAGCATCGGTTTGGAATATCTTCCGCCCACGGGGAAATCTTCGTCAGAGAAGGATAAATCCACCGCTATTCTGAGCCCGAGCGTATCACCGCCTTGAGTCATCGGACCGCCAGTGAACCGGAAGCGATCCTCCAACCAACTCTATCTACCAACAACGGAGTGTAAAGAACGCTAAACTTTACTGGTTTCGAGTGATATTCCTCCGTTCGGGAACTCTGCATAAGAGTAGGCTAGTTTCACCGTGGGGAACACGACGAATCATCGGCTTTAGTCGTCAGGGCGCTTCCGAACCAGAAGTCACTCCTCAACCGGAATCTCAAGACCGACCTCGGCATCCAACAGGTCCGCACGTAAAGCATGACGAGTAGAGTAATAGAGTCAAGCGCACCAACAAACACAGTAGCATCTATCGATAAAAGTCTCACATGGCCCAGGAGTGTAGTCGGCCCCAAAATGTGAGTGACGATGAAGAGGAAAATTGCAGTCAGAGCGAATAGAGCAAGAGGTGACGAAAAGGCGTAGAGACGTCAACAAGCCCTCAGCCTCCTGAAGTAATACCATGAGGTTTGTCACGTCACCCCCTTCAGCAGTTCAACTGTGGCCGATAGCTACTGTAGGTACCACAGGGATCGATTGGTATTACCAATACTATCTATCGACGACCGTGTGTAAAGAGAAGCGACAAGAAATGGGATGTCTGGCAAATTGAGTCAAAACAATGACAATGTGTAATCGCTTGCCTTGGTAAATACCACAACTTGAAATATTAAAAAATCTCTAAACAGTATACTTAAGATAAAAGCATAAATTTAGTAGTTAATAGTTTGGATTGCTGCATATTTCCACTATTTGTAGTTTATAAGTGAATTACTATTATTCCGCGTCCTACTGAGGTAAATTTGAAGCTTCAATATTGTTTACATTAACCTTAAACTAAAAGAAGAATTTCTTCTCAGGAATCGATGAACTATTTGGATTCGCTAAATAAAATTAGGATATAAATTCTTTTCAAACTATCTCGTAAGTAGCTGAATTAAATGCAGTAGTCGTACATTTAGCTAATTTTGAACTCGATTCCTAATAGCGTAGAGATTACCCATAGTTTCCCGAGAATTCGTGATACGATCCCCAAGTCCAGAAGGATCACCAAAAATTGTAAGTTGTATTTGCTCTTCATAAATTAATAATAATAAATGACATTTTAGCTTTAAGCTTACCGACAAAGTATTTGGTTTGCTGACGAGATTTTGGAAGCCTCCCCACGCAACAAGGTTGTTCCAGAGGGACATCGGGCTTGTAGCCCACACCAAATAAAGGTGGCGTGGTACAGAGTTGTTTTTCACTTTTTTCTCTGTTACCACACTAGAGACGTGCATCCAAAATAGATCTTTCAATGAGAACCTCAGAGCCTAAACCCCATGAGCTCCCCAGATAGCCGGGTTAGCTTTGCTAGAAGAGCGAAAATTCTATTGAGAAAACCTACTCGCAGAGGTACTAGAAGGGGGTGTTCTGTTAAGCCATCCCAGCTGCCCCGATAGATCTTACCTCGTAATGCACCACGCAAAGCCAGCGTTACGGGTGATCGTTAACCTGTCGAAATTTGCTTTACAGTATACCGGATAAATTATTTGAGCTTATTCAGAACAAAGGACTTACTATTGAAAGAGTTGAATGGTCAGACTAACAACCTTATATGTCACTAACTCTGTTTCTGATTCTATTGCTATGAAACAGGAAGTTTTGTATTTTTGATAAGTTTATTAAGACAACAAATATAATAAGCATAAGTAAACTGCTTTTTAGATACCTGTGGTGAATACTGATTGAAACAATAAAATAAAAATACTTAATTCACACCACATTTTTTAATTCCAGCAAAAATTGTTTTGATTTATAGTTATGGAACAGAGTGTACAACTCAAATATGGTGTAGTTGTTTGCCACTGAACGATATTTTCCCGAAGGCTAAGAACATTTCAAGATTTATTATAAACTTAATTTTCATTGACACACCTTGTATCAACCAGCAAGCAACCAATCCATCATTCGGTTGATTCGAGCCAACACCGGTAGCCAAGTCTCACACTGGCATAATATAATCAACCCCAATCATCATCGCAAGCTCAAAGGAATGCCCTGTGGCTACTCCTATCGATGGCGATATTATTGGCAACCTGATCGCACGAAATCATTTCCTGCGAGCTCCAACCTGGCTGGCGAGGGTCACCAACTGATATGAAGCATATTAACCAATGAATGGATCGATCATCATTTATATTCCTCACTCTGCCAATGCGATCCGATCGACGTTTTGATGGCTGGAGAGTCAACAATAAATTCATCAATCCCTTGAGTGAATGATAAATTTCCCGTCTGACTGGCGAGTGAAGAACATAGTTGAGATTGAAGAGCGCAGTACGGTAGCAGTTCTTTAGATTGTAATTTAATTACTGTTGTCGGATGCTTGACATGATTTTTTGCACTTGTTCTGACTCTGTACTGAGTGTTGCAACTTACTTTGTGTGGTGTTTGTAGGTATAACACATGTTTTCTTCCTCAGTGTGCATCGCAATCTCTTGCTTTTTGGATCATTTTCATGACCCGCGTTTTCGATTTTTCGTTGGATACGTCAGCAAAAGCTCACCGTGGTGATTCTTCTTGAACACCGTCTTGGGAATTTTCAATGAAACATTTACAAAACCCTAAAAAATGGCTGGAATCATAATCATTTGAAATTCTGATGATTTGTTTAAGTTATCAAACCGCAAAAAAAGCATTTGATTAGACGGATGACCTTCCACTAGGGTGGTTTTCATCCAATCTCCCGTGTCCGGTTGAAGTATCATATACCAGGAGATCAACACGGTTCTTACATTCGATTCGTTCTCTCTGCGGCTTCATGCAGTTTGCCCTGTCAGTGCCAATGATTGATTGGAATTGCCAATCAGCACTTGCTTCTCCGACGTACAGAAAGATACCAACCATCATCACTATCTGGCGAAGCCACCAACAGTAGCAGCCCAAACAGTCAATTCAAAAGGAAAATACCAGTAGTTACTTGAGGTTCCATTCTTCTTCACGGATCGAACGGACAACTACTGAGAAGGAAAAAAAACAGATTCTTCCACCACTGATGGAGGCAATCTTAGAGTCCAATGGTCCGTCCGTCTGTCCGTTCGTCGTCGTATTAAGACGAGACTTTTCAATAGCCATTATTGGCCAACAGTTCGATCGATCGATTGGGTTTTTTTTATCTTTTCTTTGCTTTTTTTACCCTTGTCTCTCGGGCTGAGAAAACAACAAAGTCGTCTCCCCCAAGAAAACCAAGACCGCAGATCCCGGCGCACTCACAGAGACAGTGGCACCGAAGGAAATGAAAAGTGTGAGAAGTTTGCCGCAAGGGTGAGAAAAAGTAGTCAGAAACTGTCTATTTTATCGTTTTTTTTTTTCTTCAGATTCGCCTTTCGCCTGCGAGATGTGTGTTATTATTTCATTTACCTCGTATGAATGATTACTTCCCTCGGGGCACTTGACATGCCACGGTCAGGGAAGACCTACATCGAAAAGGTGGCCTATGTCAGGGCGCAAATTCAAGCGAAAAAGGATGATGGACGGGAGCTCCCGGGAGTCGATAAAAGTGAAAAGGATGCGTTTGAATTTGCCACCAGTGTTGATTTTGTGTGTGTGTTTTTTTTTGCACTAGGTGATTCAAGTTCGTGGAAAATGGCAATGTTTGTGATGTCTTCATAACACCTGATCGATTGATTAAGATTAGGACTTTCTTAGAATTAGTAATCAGGCAATGATTGAGACATTGCAAAATTATACACCCTGCAATTTGTTATCGTCAGTGAGGAATCTTATTTTTTAATTACCTATTAGCCTTTACAGTACTGGGTTCCGACAACGACGTTTCAAAATTCTGTAACTTTGCAATCGTTCGATCGATTCTGATGAAATTCTCAGGAAACATCACAAAATATAATAAATCTTCGAGCCGTTCAGTGGAATACCTTTAAGTAAGTGAAAATCCTAATTAAGTACTATATCATTCAATTCCACTAGAGTTTGTATCCTTTGACAAATACGCGTATTTCGACCTCAACCGGTCGGCGTTAAGTCAGAGGGGACCAAGTACAAAACTTGGGAAAATTGGATTATTCTCTCATTAGATGCAACATTACCTTACCTCCGTTTCACTTTGACCAGATTTGATGAATGCTGTAAACTGCGAGAAACATGTTGTTGAAACTGTTTCTTAGCAGCCCGTACTAAAACTATTAGTTTGTAGAGATCAGCTTTAGCTGCAAATTTAGATTTATTTTAGGTATTTCATTAGTTAGGATAACAAATTTAGACTTACAATTTTTCAGTTTTCTCCTTAGTTTTTCTTTAAGTTTAAGTAGGTTTTCAATTTGCTATTTGCTCTGTAGTATCTAAGTTTAGGAAACTAATAAGGATCCAATTTAATTAACTACTAATTATATTTTACTCACTTATCAAGTTAAATTTCTCGAATTTTACTACTTTTTACCGTTTTAACAACCTTATAAATTCAACAGCTACTTTTATCTTCTTATCAATTTCTATTGCTTTCGCTTCGTCATCTCTCATTCTTCATGGTGACATTTCTCCTGTCACACCTATCTTCTGGCGCAATAGAACACCCTGTGGAAACTACTTTTGGTGGCCAGCCGAGGGGTACTCGTCGTCACATTCCCCCACCCGTAAACCATTGTTACTAACTTCCGGTTTTCCACTATTTATGACGTCGAACAGGGCAACCTTCACAACAGGTCTTTTCAGCACGCCGTTCGCTGTTCGCACCCATACTTGCCGAACCTTTCCATCCTTTCCTGTAATTACCTTATCCACTCTTCTTCTCCTCCACTGGTTCCGTATTGCACCATCCACGATCAGCACCAAATCTCCTACTTCCACTTCCTTCACTTCATTGAACCATTTCGACTGTCTTGAGATCACTGGCAAGTACTCCTTTATCCATCTTTTCCACATGCTATCCGACAAATGCTTTACGAGCTTCCACCCATTTCGCAGTGTAGCTTGATAGTCGGTTGGCATCACCGGCAGCTGCTTCACTCCGCTTGAGTTGCCTAATAAGAAGTGATTTGGAGTTAGAGACTCCTGGTCCGCTGACTATGTAAGTAAGAGGACGTATGGTATGTAAGTTAGTAGACGTGAGTTGATCATCGCTTCTGCCTCAATTATAACCGTCTTCAGTGTCTCATCATCGGGTCGTCGCTGCGTTTCCAGTAAGCCTACCATCACCGACCTAACCATGCGCTCCCATGCGCCAATTCGTCCTGCGACAAAGCCCCAGACTGCCGTGCTTCGTTTCGATGAGTTCGCTGCACATTCTGGACGAAGCGATGCACGTACGCCAAGGTGCGATGTAATTTCTCCCATTTACTAAACCTGGCTACGTCCACCAGCGCTGGCTGTATTGCGTCGTGAATGTTACACGCCACTATCTCCTATACCTTGGGATCAATCTGAACATCGCTTCCAGGCCAGAACTCTTCAGGCTGTCGGAGAAACTGGGGTCCTTCGAACCATCGGCTGTTGGAACTGATATTCGGCCCGCTTCCCACTTTGTTGCGTCGTCAGCTACATTTTCTTTCGTAGGTACCTTCCGCCACTCGTTGACATCCGTCAGCGATAGAATTTCGCTGCTCCTAAACCCGACATATTGATGATATCGCCGCTGATCCTACCGAATCCAGGCCAGGACGGTATTTGAATCGGACCACAGTACCCGCTTTGTCACTGGGAGAGCGTGCATGGCAATGACGCCGTTGAGCAGACGGGAACCCAAAACAGCTGCCTGAATTTCGAGTCGTGGAATCGTCAACAGCTTCAACGGTGCCACTTTGGATTTCGCTGCTACGAGGCGTTTACGCTCGGAAATATGTTGCAGCGGCATATGCCGACTGGCTTGCATCGACAAACACGTTGACCTGCAACTCGAAATAACTGCTTCCTGTGGCTCCACGGATGTAGCAACGCGGAATGCGGAGATTGTTCAACTCTGGGATAAGATCGATCCACTTTTTCCACTGTATGTAGATCTTCTCGTTGATCGGGTCGTCCCAACCCAACCAATACCAATCGCCCAAATATCTTGCATCAGAATGCGCCCGTGTACCAGACTGAACGAGATCAGTTCCAGCGGGTCGAAGAAACTCATTACAGTGCGCAAGACTTCTCGTTTCGTGGGAACATGTGACCTATTCAGGACGTGCTGAAGGGAAACGGTAAATGTGAAGGTGTCGCTTCATGCCCAATACGGATTCGATCCGCTCGTTCTTCTCTACGTGGATATGCTTCTCCGCTTCTGATGATTCGTCGCCAACATGTGCTGCAATCGTCGGGTCTTTGGACAAGAAACTGCGGATCTCGAACCCGCCTTCGGCGTGGATATTCTTCACTTGGCGTCCGATATTCACTGCTTCTTCAACTGTTCCGAAGCTATCCAGGTAATCGTCCACGTAGTGACGATGAACGATGGCTGCTGCTGCTCGTGGATACTCTGCTTCAAATTCTCTGACGTTTTTAATATACTGCGCACTGCTCGGTGAACAGAACAGGCCGAACCAAAGATGGCAACGTCCATGACTACTGGCTCCTCATGTGAATGATCCCTGAACAGGAATGGCTGGAACTGACGATCTTGAGCCCGGATAAAGAACCGGTGAAACATTTCTTTGATGTCTCCTGTTAGGGCGTAGCGGTACAATCGAAAGTTTCCAATGACCGCCGGTAATGAGGTTACGAAGTCTGGCCCTTTCAGCAGAGCAGTATTTAGGGAGACCCCATCAACTGTTGCCGCTGCGTCCCAGATCATCCTCAGCTCGTTCTTGTAGCTGCTCGGGAACCGTGGATGGTCACACCTTCCACAAAAGTCGGCTCCGTCCACCTTCCTTCTCGGATTTTCAGTGGTGCGGTGAGCTTCAAGTTGTCAACACCAATCAAGAGTTTTGGCGAGACCTTGTCGTAACTGCGTATCGGAAGATTACCCAAATGCGAAGAACGAATGCACACTTCTTCGTAGTTCACCGTCTGGGATGGAAGCAGCAATCCACCGACTGTACGAGCGTTGGTCAGTTGATACTGTTTCGATGAACATATTCTGGAAATCGCAGCAAGTGAACCGTCTTGAATTCGGCTCGCTAAGCTTGATGTTTCCGGTCCACTGCAAGTTCAAAGGTTCCGTTGGCCCCTCGACTCCAAGTTGATCCGCCACCGTGTCTTCCAACAGCGTAGTCTTCAACCCTTCGTCCACGAACGCGTAGACGTTCACCTCGCAATCCTTGCCGTACAGTGTCACAGGAACTATTCTGAAGAAAGGCCCCTCACTTGTGGTTGTCTCGCTCAGATCATTTGTTGACACCACAGCATGGGTTGCCGCAGCTGGAGAATGCAACAGTGGATGATGTTTCAGACGACAATCGTTGACGCCACATTCCTTCACCGTCTTGCACGGCCATTTTCCGTGAAAGTTTAAGCAAGATCGGCACAATCCACTCTGCTGCACCACATTAAATCTTCCGCTGACGTCCATTGTCTGGAACTGGCTGCAATCTGCGACCCGGTGTCCTTCCGCTTTGCAAATGGCGCGCAGTTTCTTCGGAGTGCGAGTGCCAGGAGTACCGCTGTTAGTCGCGCGACCCACTGGTGGCCCAGTAGATTCCGTGTGCGTCTGCACAAACACTCGTTCCTTGGGTTTCTGTTTTTGCTTCTGGATCTATTCGCTGCTGGGAAATTACTTCATATGCCAGCTCCACTAAAGTTGACATAAACTGCCCAAACGGACTCAGATCCACGTCAAGCCGCATACTCTTGTAAGCGGACCATTTGAGCTTGTAGTCAACAGACAATTTTCCAACCAGATCGTGCAGCAACGATGGATTAGTTAGATGTGCCTGCTGCCCTGCATTCTTCAGGTGCTGAATCAGATTATCGACTACTAAGCCGAATTCGATGATCTCATCCAGGTCATTGATCTTTAGAGAAGGCTGCCGACGAACTCGTTCCGTCATGGAACGAATAAGTGTCTCCGGCCGACCATACCGAATCTCCAAAGTGCGGATCACGTGTGGAACACTAGCCGGACATAACAGTCTGCTGCGAACTGCGTCGAGGGCTGTCACACCTATGTACTGGCGCAACAGAACACCCTGTAGAAATTACTTTTGGTAGCCAGCCGAGGGGTACTCGTCGTCACACATGTAACAAATTTACTTTGGATGATCAATAAAAATCGTTAAAATTGTGCAGTCAGAGGGGACCAATTGCTTATTACCATAAGAACGAAAATTATCAGCGCGCTGAAGAATGCGAGGAAATAATAAAACATTTCAAGAGATTTGTCAGATTTTACGACGAATAATTTTTCTACTTATCCATCAATAGAAATTTATAAATATTACTTAGTTCAATGCATTTTATTTGGATTTTTGACCATTTACCATATTTTGATGGGTGGTCAGAATTTGCAACAATTTATGTGCAGACAGAGCGGACCAAGTGTTGAAAAGAACTAAACTGATTAATTATTGCATTTTTTGAGTCAATTTCAGAGTCCGATAGAAGTTTATGGTAATTCTATGGTGTATGTATGGAATGTAGAACCCGTTTGTTAGACCAGTATATTTTGGTCGGTATTCAAGATTTTCACTTGGTCCACTCTGACTGAACACCTTTTTGAATGTTTTTGGTCTTCAATGCAATGACACTGCAATATCTATATTTTCAAGCTATCGTAATGCCAACGATTTCGGTATTGACGATATGGATTATTGAAGAATTTACGATACTGGTTTCGAAGGGTCTTGATAATCTGCTTATTTTAGAGATATGCATTTTTTTTGCTTCTTTACTAAGGTGAATTTTAACACATTGACGTATGGCTAGTTCTTCACCTGACTGGGAATGCCAGATGGGCATCCCGCGAAAAATGAGTAAAGCAGGATGGTCAGAGGGGCCAGCTTTTGAGCCCAACCTTGGAGTGTCACCATTGTGGGTTTATAAACACAACTTAAAAAAGGGGTACGTGCGCCTTTGCTGGGCCGACGTCTTCTGCAGCCGAGAAAAAGAGAAAGGATCGTTGGCGTGGTTGCAATTGATGATTTTGTTGTTGGATGGGTCTTATCCCCGAAAACGAAATCTTTCGGGGAGTCAACCGGTCCCGGCGGTGTGACGATTCTTGCAGGTTCATTGAAATGATGGTGCCGTTGCGTTAGGAGTTACGTTGGTTGGATGGGACTTACCCCCGAAGGAGAGGTCTTCAGGGAGCCCACCGATCGTCCAATCCTAGGTATTATCTGACGTGGTTTGAGGTAAGATCAGGTTGTAGATTCGTCACGTGCGGGAGTATAGTCTGGCTTCCTTAAGGAAGCAAATTAGGGCCGCCAATGATCATTTGCGAGGGCAACGTGGATGCTTCCGGGAATGCTATTAGTGCTTCTGTGGTGTCCTTACAGAAGGCAGTGGCAGATTACATGTTCTGCTGAGTTGTGTACACCGCATTGTTCACACTCTTGACGGAAGGATCTGCCATCAAAGTTATAGGCAAAACGGGTATGTCCGGTCCTAAGGCGCGAAATTGTTTTCTGGTCGTGGAGCGAGGAGAGCTCTTCCCAACTAGAAGTATCTCTCTTTTCCTTCCGAAGCTGAGCCGAAGTATAATCTCTGACGGACTTAGCGATCCAGCGTTGTACGTCTGGGGGTGGAACGGAAAGGGTAAAACGAGACATTTGGTGTCCCGTACCAGCTAACAAGTCCGCAGCAACATTTCCTTGAATATCGCAGTGCCCAGGAATCCAGGTAAAGGTGACTGTCTGGAGTTGCAGCTGTATTTTTTCAGATCTCTCAGAGGACACTCTAAGAAACATGTCTGTGCGTGATTTAGGGTGGAACTCGGCGGATTTTTTTTTGAATCGATAATCAAAGTTACATGTTAGTATTTACAAGTTTGATTTCATATTTCAACTCAACGTGCCGATTTCTCATATCCAAAGTTAAAATTGGTATTCCTATCACATCAAATATACTTTACCAACGTTCAGCCATGTTTTCTTTTAGATTTTGATTGAATAGATTATTTTAAAAACTTTCCGTGCTAGTTGAAAGGAATGCTGAAAACATGCGACAAAATTGATATTCTCTGCTATTCTAACAACTGTCATTTCATTGCTTGTTGTAGTTGATTTAATGCTTTATATAGCTTATAAATGCTCGTTTCAATAGTAGATGATATCTATGAACACTTGTGGATACTTATTATCGCCGGATAAAATAACTTGAAATTCGATTTTTGTCTATGGAGCAACGCACTGTGGCCGTCCGGAATATACAATTATCTTGAATTACATTGCCCCGTAGAGTTGCGCAAGCTCAAGCTCAAGCAACTCTACGGTGAACCCAGTATCCAGAAAGTCGTCAAAGCTGGAAGGGTACGATGGGCAAGACACGTTGTGAGAATGCTGGACAACAATCCGGCAAAAATGGTGTTCACCTCAAATCCGGCCGGTACAAGACGGAGGGGAGCGCAACGAGCTAGGTGTTTTGACCAAGTGGAGCAGGATCTTGGAAGTGTGGGGCGATCGAGAAATTGAAGGATAGCAGCCATGGACCGAGTTAGTTGGCGTAACATTTTGGTGCAGGTCATGTCTTGAAGGACGTAGAGCCAGCAAAAGTAAAGTGAAGTAAGTAACATTGCCCCGTGATAATGGAATTCTAAAAAATGCCATGCTAGGAACTGGAACCAGAGGTGATGGTCTTCAGGTTTATGATATTCGGAGTAATGGAATTCAGACTTAAGGGGTGTAATTTTAAGAAGCTATATAAAAAATGGTGAAAACAGAGTTGTTCATGGATTGAGCGTAAATTCCAGTTTTATTTACCCTGATGGTTACACGCTGGTCTATCTACCATAATATGGTTTGAAAGCTACACAAACTGAAGATTGTGAGTTAAGACTCAACAGCTGCTATAACCCTTCACAAACTATGTGAATGTTTCTTTTCGTTAGTTTGGAAAAGTTTGTGTAGCTCCCAAAGCATGAAGTTTTATACTTTGGGAGCTACACAAACTGATAAACATTTAAAGTTGAGCTCTGACAGTGCTACGATTTTGATTTAAATTGAACGAAATAATAATGGAAGTTCTAAATTAAGTATTAGTTTCTTCCATTTTGTATCAATGCTTACCAAGTCGTTAATTTTATTTTATACCATACTTTGCTACCCATAACCGAAAACTCAAGTCCGAAAGTATTCCTTGACGAATCATGAGTACATGGGTTTAACAAACTAGTCAGTGCTATAAAAACTAATTTGATTACAAGATGAAATGGGCTCCGTTATGCTTTATAGCACTTGATCCTATGCAAAATTAATGGATTGTTAAAGATTTCTGCAGCATGTTAGTGAAATATGTCATTTAAAACATTTGGAAATGCTTAACGATATGAGAATACCTATTTATTCTACTTAAAATTAGTGTTTTTACCTCGAAAGGGCGAAGATCCAAACATTTGTGATCTTCTCAGTCAAAACTCCACCCAGAAGAATTTTAAAATTATATTTATTCTGATAATTATGGCCAATTAGAAGCCGTTTAAGGACATAGTTGCTTTAATACCAAAATGGCCTCTAATATGGCACCTCACTTCACCCTTCACCATCCGCTCCCTCCTCCCACACTTCTCACAGTGCTTTCGAGAGCAATCACAAAAAATGATTATTTTAAATTACTAACCTTATCGTAGAGGGTTGATATCCTAACTGAAATTATTCCATAATGTGTTTTCACAATCGTGCCTATTCTGCGCGGCGTTTGAGGTGACACGAGTAGGATGACGTGAGAATTGTCGACTCGCTTCAATTTGATTAACATTAGTCGTCTCACGTCACTCGCGGTGAGAGTGACTCGTTTCGAATACCACGTCGCGCAGAATCAACACAAATTTATTAGTTTTAGAACGCGATTACCTAGGGTAGATGTACCAATAGTGGAGGTACTTAGCACGATTGAACTTCTTTTAACCGCCTTAATTCAAGAAGCGCAATTAATGTGCATGTTAATGTTGCAACGGGAAGTAACGACCTTTGACTTAATGAGAAAAATGATTTCATCGCAGTAATCCACGGCATGTCAGTGAAGAATAATACCTTCACTATTGGTACACTGTTCCTTTAGTTGCGGTATTTTTTTAGTTTGTGTTCCTATAATTGCGGTATCCGTTGTTTTCTTATTGATACAAGCAAGAACAGTTTTAGCCAATTTAGTGATATTTCATCAGTTCTAAAGCAATTTAAACTATTCCGAATATCAACAAATCAATACGTCGATTGGTAGTGTCAGTTCTGTGGCTAAAATCAGTGAAAACGGCACTACCGCAACTATAGGAACACCCACAACTAAGGGAACACTTACCCTAGTTATTTCTGTGACTTGTGTTGTAAAATGCCACTCACTACCGAATCACGCACCATGTGTTGTAATTTGTTGGCTTTTCTGTGCCCGTTCTAAAAGTCACTTTTAATTGTATTTCTACTCCCCACAGCATTTCAAACATTTGATGCGATACTTGAAACACTTTGATTTTTTTCGCACCGTGCTCCTGGGAGCAATTAACCAGTTATACTTATAACTTTGTGCTCGAAAAACAGCACCGGAACGCGAATTCACTGAGCCAACATTGTTTATGAAAGGAGCGCGCAATACTCACTGATCGGAAGTGATGTCAGTTTTTATGTTTGGGATTTATATTGTTTGGATATTCATACGCTTGCTTCAACCACGTATTCTACAATTTCAAAACATTCAAAAGTTCCCAGACAACCAGAATGTACGTATAATGAAATCACCTTTTGCGTTATGCGATGCTTATATGCGCAAAGTATCACGTATAAGATGTTGCGAAAAGGCCTTATACGTACAAAACTGGAGGCGATATACGTGCATATTTTATAAGATGAAAAATAACATACAATGCGAATGTGTAAATTTCATTGCGAACTAGTCTGTACTCTTATGCGACTTAATTTATGATAACAAAGTTGATTTGACAGCTGCTACGGATTGATCCGACTTCCTTTGTACGAGTATACGGAACGAAACGAAATGTACGTATGAACTCATAAAATAGCGTTTTATGCGAGGAAACTCATCGATCAAACGATATTAACCACCATGTAGTGCGGGTGTGATGAAATTTGATTAAATAAACGACTTCGTTCGTAAACTGTTATGCGACTTCTGGTTGTCTGGGTTGTACATAATGGCACAAGTTTTGCAAAACATTTTTATGCGTGAGGAAAACAATACAGGAAGCAATTTAACAGCAAAAATGAATATGGGACATGATACACTATATTTGACCCTACAATTCAAATGTGAAAAGAGGAGAAAACTGTCAAAATGTAAACAAAATCACGCATGGTGCGAAAAATGATTCTAATTTTGGTCAAAACACGGATTCACATTACAAAATGAAATAGATTGCGATTTTGAACTTGTATGAATGTGTTGATAAATTCATATCGACAATAATACCTTAGTATTGAACGTGTACAAGTAATAATTCCTACTTAATTGTGCGGATTGAGGTATACACGGAAAATGATGATTTATTTCTGGGCAGGGCACATAACACTGTGCTCCGTCTTGTTGGGTGGCTCGAGAGGGTGGTTCGAGTGCGTGGCAACATTATGTTTACGTATTCAATGAACTTCCACCTTAAATATCTCAGATTTTCTTTGAATGTGTGGACTTATACAATCAAAATGGCGTAACTTTAAATCGGGCCATACTATTTTTTTTCAAAAATTTTGTTCAGTATGCAGCTTAGCTGTAGAAAACAACTGGTGAGCAAAAATTTCATGGAACTTTTTCTGATAATAACGGTCAAGGGAGCACCATGATAAGGTTCGGGAGAAATTTTCAAAATAATCTTGGGTTGGATTCTGCTTTAATCATGACTCATGAGCACAATTTTGCCACTTTTATACAATTCTATAAAAAAATTGAAATTAATGCAATAAAAAAAGTTTGGCCTACTGTACGATATTATTTCTGAGATTTGGGCAAGTTGAACGATTCGAAAAAGTTGGGGAGGCCTATTCTAGACAAATTATTAATGAACAACTGGATGTTATTTTAAATTGACATTTGGAATTTACTTATGACAAGTACGTAGAAGACCTGTCTGGAAAAATGTTTAGAAGAATTTCAAAAGTATTTTATAGAATTATAGAATTTATAAAGCAAATCTATAGAATTCATCAAGAGATTTTTCTAAGCAACTTGAAAGAGATCCATCAAAAAAATTGTCTGGTAAGATCAGAAAGCGTAAAAAACTTCAGGAAATCTTTTGGATAAAAACCACTAATGCTGGGAACAATTTTCCGTAGGAATTTAATGAAAAACTCAGTGAATATTGATAACGAAGTTCTTGGCGAAAGCACTGAAAAAGTATGGGAATAGATAATGAAGAAATCCTCGTGGATATTCTCGGAGGAATCTCTAAAAAGGCCCCCTCCAGATTAAATCCTATCCACGATAATGAGGATAAAGTACAGCGCTTAAGGTGAAGATGAATCGAAACCAAACTTGTAATTTTCAAGAGCACGGATCTGGAGAACCAAACATCCGTTTAAGCAAAAAACTCAATCGATTGGTGACCAATCGATTAGGTTTTCACCTCAAATGGATGTTTGGTTCTCCAGATCCGTGCTCTTGAAAATTTGAACTTTGGCTTCGATTCATCTTCACCTTAAATTCAATTGCAATTGGTGTATTTTTTGCAATTGACAATGCGGCACTTCTCGCCTAAGGAATCTTAATTAGCATTGATATCGTAGTTGAAACAATCTCAAGAGATGACTCGGGAGTGTACATAGGCCGGCATGAAAGGGTAATGTGATTTGTGCATTTCTTTACTGACATATCAGCTCTGGTTCAAATGAGTGGCTTTCCATAATTTAAAACTAATTTTCAGAGCTCTGTCTCTGTTCCTGCATTAAGTTCTACAAACACGGTCTGCAATATCTGCTCGCTCATCCAGGGATAATCCCTGCTTCGACACCACACGCAGCGCGTCATTGGAGCCCCACGCTGTCCTTTATTTGTTTATTGCTGGGCCAATAAAGGCATTATCCTCCGTTAATACCTTTGTCTTTGCCTTGGCTTTTGGTTCGCTGATTTTTCGCCTCGCCCTCAACCCTCAAAACTCGGGTTGCATGCTTCCGATTCCGAGAGGGATCAAATTACTGAGGGACGGACCCGAAACCGGCAATCCTTCGGCCGAAGCGATGCTCCTCTGTTTGAGGTCGTAAAGTTTTCGGTAAGGGCACTGCGATAGTAGAACGAAGACGGTGACTGACTACTTTATAGCCTCAGGCCCCATAAAGCGATGGAGCGATGATGGCTGCAGTGTTTAAGTCTTAATTAGACGTTTATAAAATCCTAATAAAGGACATAAAGTTTGTGCGGTAGTGTGCCATTTGTGGTGTGATGATAAGGGTTTCTTTGGTTATTGCTTGTGGTATGAAGGTAGTCTGACGGCTCTGAGGAAGTAACGTTCATAAGAATATTACTTTTCTCAAGTCTCATGAAAGCTTTGAAGTACGAATCTGCATTAAACCCATCAAACGCATCGCATCATCAAAAGAAGAGTTCAAACGATGAAACGAGTTATCTCATCCGGCAACAATTGACTCACTTTCCGATGAAGGTCGTGCAAATGAATAGGAAATCCAATCGGGAATTCGATTTCAAAAGTGAGATACACTCACTAGAGAAACCTTATTAAACTCCCCGCTTGGCTTCTTCCTTCTTCTTCAAACTCTTTCTCTATTGCATTGCATATACGAACTCAGGGTATCGTCAGTCAATCCAGGGAGCAAAAAAACTTTCGGATATTCATTCTGAACTTTTTTCATGAATGAAAAGATTGAAATTCGGCATCATTAAATAAGGCCTTCCGAGGCCGAACCTGATTGGAGCCGGCAGCGAAGTGTTGAAGCGTTCAGCAGTGGATATAAAAAAGAACTACATGCCACGGTTCGGCACCACACAATGGCTTCATGAATACGCTCATTCCGGTAGCCTGAAAAATAGTTAATTAACAATTTTTTCCACTCCCTAAACTCATCGGCCGTTCTGCCCGTTTACTTCATTCCTTGGGATGTGTAAGTACATAAATGTTCAACAATATCATCATCGCCATCATCATCATCACACCATTACGCGGTACAAATTTCGGGAAGATAGACTGATAGCGTTTGTCTAGGGGAGGGGGGAAAAATCATCGAAATGAATAACACTAAAGAAAATGACGCGATAAACAAGCTTCCTCGGGAATAATTTTCTATCAGCTTTTGTAGTTTGTAAGCCATAAAAAAATCCCCCTTTGCGGCTCCCAAAGTTGAGCCCATCTGATCCTACGGGGCCTAAGATTGTCTTCTTTTATTGATTCTCGCAGTTTTTCCTCTTGATCGAGCAACACTACTAGCATCATTATTCATTCAGTTGGCGTCCCTTCACTTCTCCTCACCGCAAGTGATGACTAGGAACTGATTCTGCCTCGGAACGAACAAAGCCTCCACTATTACCCGCTCTCAAGGGGGAGTTCATTTTAAAATCATTAAGCATTTCTTCAGTCTAGCCGATAATGAAGGCAAAATTCACCATCCTGTATCCGCTGGGGCCAGGTTGAAGTGTCGAAGAGAATTTGTGAGCCTGCAGGTTGAATACTGGAGATAACAAATAATAATTAAAGTTTCTCGAGCGTATCTACCTAGCAGTGTCACACCAGGGCATTTATTTTCAGGGAAAAGTCAACAAGTACAGTACTGTTCAATACGATAATGTACCTTTAGAACCGACCTTCTAATTCCCAAGAAGAGTAACGTTGTTGTGGGGTTAGATTTCAGCAACTCTCAGAAGCAAACACAATTTTGAGGTTTGTGTGTTTCAACAATTTGGCATGTTCATCGTACTAACTTCTAGTCTATAAAGAAGGATTTTCTATAAAAATTTGCAGTAGATTTAACCCAAGTAACCACTAGCCCGCTAATTCGCCTTTTTGGTCTTATAGGGCTATAATACGGCTAATATAGAGCATGTTAGCTCTGTAATACCACTATATTAGCACGGAGGGCGAATTAAAGTGCTATTTGGTTACTTGGGAAGTTTCAGCATAGGCTAGGTTTAAGCACTACAAATAGTAAATATATAGACAATTCAATTCTTACTATTTTATCTAATTCACTATTTAATACAATTAACAATTTTGCTCATATCTACGTACAGGATTTTCTAGCCCGATCTCTTTTCTTTTGTGTTACCTTACGATGATTTGCAATGCATCTACGTTTTGACTCATAATTATTCCGAACACGTAAGGCCAACAGTGACTTCAAATACATCTGATTGGCATACATTAGCAGATATCTGTGAAAATTTCAATTTCCTCGCAAAAATTAACTGTTAGCTGTTGGGTGTGCTGATAATAGAATCTATGACAAAAGGTCGAAGGACAAAAGGTCGAATGACAAAAGGTCGAATGACAGAAGGTCGAATGGACAAAAGGTCGAAGGGACAAAAGGTCGAATGGACAAAAGGTCGAATGACAGAAGGTCGAATGGACAAAAGGTCGAATGGACAAAAGGTCGAATGGACAAAAGGTCGAAGGGACAAAAGGTCGAATGGACAAAAGGTCGAATGGACAAAAGGTCGAATGGACAAAAGGTCGAATGACAAAAAAGGTCGAATGGAAAAAGGTCAAATGGACAAAAAGTCGAATGACAAAAAAGGTCAAATGGACAACAATTTAGGAAGAACAAAAGGCTATACTCTTTAGATAAAAAAGCAAGTTATCACAAGCGCTACAGCTCAAATAGACGTGACGAATACGCGCATATTTTCAGAGAGACCATACTGAGGGAGGTTCAATTTCAGCTGGTCAAAGATCTTTTCGGGGTGAAATTTTGTTAGACTTTTCAGGTCGTTGTGCATCCAGAGTTACTGTGTACGTGCTGTAGCCTTATGTGCAAGAGCCACATTCCTTCCATGCTCACCCGTGCACTGTACATTTTGAGACCAATGTTGGTGTTCCTCGCTTTTTTTAGGGTAATTTCTCAATGCGTCTCATGCGCTTCGTCACATGCGTTGTTCAAAAATAGCACAATAATTGATGCGAAGACAAAATTTTGAAACGAGAATCGAAATTGTAGCTTCCGGATCGCGCGTTTTCGACCGTATCATGTAGACCATCTAGACACCTGCATCATAAGGTAAAAATAGCTATGAAGACTCTTCGTTACTGAGCAGTTGTTTTACTACTTCGATACCGATAGCAAGCGTAGCACTGAGCAGCGCATGTGTTAAATCTCCCCTAGCGCGCGCTTTCAGAATTTTCGTTAACCTCCGTCTAGCGCAGCACACTACGATTCTGATGCGTTGAAAGGCGGTTTGGTTGGAGACTCGTTAGTTCATTTATGTTCTCCTGGTAATTATGTAACTCTAAGTGCATCGAGGTGCATGCCACACGATGTGCAATGTGTTGGGATGCCGAGTGCTGGAATGCAGTAACTGCGGCTGTCATTCAGATTATACTGGAATTATAGCACCATGTGTGCCGCCATGAGTCGACTGCAGAGCAGAGGGTTTGCATTGCCGAGGCTGGTTCCCTGTAACAATGTTCAAGGCGGCTAGGAGAAGCAGTTTGCCTAGGCTTTTTCTGCTGCATATGTTAAAGTGCTATATGAAATAGCCTCTCCTCGTAGTAAACCCATCAGGTGGTTCGGAAGAGAAATGAGTCTGAGTCCAAGAGTAATGTATGTGTTTTCTGTAAAACTCTATTCAGAGCATGGGTAGATTTCAGATCGTCGGTGGTGCGACATCACACCTGCATTCCTTGAATTATCTCCTAACGGTTCGGGTTGCAGATCGTCTTCTTATAAACAGCACGATGCACAAATGCAAAAATGATCGAATTATCAGAAAAGCTCTCAGTAAATGCTAGAGTAGCTGAGAAGCAGACTCTACCCTAGTTGGGACCTAATTACAGAAAAATGATGATTATTTTTCCCTGATGCTAATTTAAATCAGTCGAAACCAACAGTCAGATAAAACTGTAATGCATAGCCCTAAAACAGCAAAACTTCAAAAGAAGGAAAATCCTTTGTTAGAAATGCAATTGAAATGCCCATAAACACTGTAAAGCATAAAGAACAGCCGATATTTATAAGAAGGCAACATTTCAATTCAAAAATAAATACAGGCAAGATGTGAAAGTGACTTCCATAAAGAACAGCCGATGTATAATAGAAGGAATAATCGTCGATACAAGTGTCTACAACAATATAATATCACTATAATGTATAACTCCAAAAGAACAGCCAATGTTTAAAAGAAGGACAAATCTCTATTGAAAATGTATGAAATAAAACGCTAATAATAATTATTTTATGCTTTGAAGTATCAAAATAATAACAACCGACATTCAGAAAATGAATCTTTTGTTTGGAAAATAATAGCATTAATACAAATTATTGCTTCAAACGATAGTTCTGAAGAACAGCTATCATTTAAAAGAAGGAAAAACTTCAGATGAGAAGGGAGGAACTTGTGATTAAAATGTTAGCAACTGAGTGTACGATAATCCTTTCAACGGTACAATTTAGACCTTACGTCCATTCGACCTTTTGTCCATTCGACCTTTTGTCCATTCGACCTTTTGTCCATTCGACCTTTTGTCCATTCGACCTTTTGTCCATTCGACCTTTTTTTTCATTCGACCTTTTGTCCATTCGACCTTTTGTCCATTCGACCTTTTGTCCATTCGACCTTTTGTCCATTCGACCTTTTGTCCTTCGACCTTTTGTCATTCGACCTTCTGTCCTTCGACCTTTTGTCCTACAACCCTGATAATAATGTCGATTTGATTAGTTTTAGTATTATTTTTACGTAAAAGTATGTAACAAAATTTTGGTTCAAATACCAAACACTGTGTTTATTCTGTCTCATATTCCGAACACAATGATTCAAATTCCGAACAGTACGAATAAATCACATTCACATGAATAATTTTACGAATAAATTTACCTTAGCTAGTTTTACTGACATCGAACTATAGAATCATTTTAGCTCCCAAGGTATAAAATAGAATAAAAGGCGTTAAATTGAATTCTAAATTACTGCAAATTACGAGCAATTTGACGACATATTTTAGTGAAACATTTCAACCACATCGCCTAACAAAAATCGAGTGTTCGGAAATTGAGACAAAACGGTGCGATGACAACTGTCAGTCACGTACGGATGGAAAATGAGCCTGCAGTTCAGTGGCAGTGTCGCCAGAGCGAGGGGTTTTGTCGTTATAAAGGGTAGTTGTTCCAGTTTTGGCCACTCTAAGGAAAAATATTGTTTATACATACATCATTCAAAAATATTGTTTATACATAAACCCTCCATAAGAAATCAACGTAGGTGGCGAATTCAGAAACCGACATTGAAAACGTGACGAAACTGGTGCAAGTGGTCCATTATTCGCCACCCCAATTTTTAATACAAATATTAAGTTTCTGATTAGTTTTTATATTTTTCCTGCAGAGCATGTTTTGAAAGCATTCGTTCAACGTATTGATAGTAATCAAAGGTCTTTTGATGTATGTATAAGTGCAATTCTCGCTGAAACCAGGCCGCCATCGGCACCTATCGTTGCAATTCCAATGTTATGTCACTGATCGCTAGGTTTTAGCAAATCGCAAATGGAAATTTCCTTGACTTCCTTGGGCATAAAGTATCTTCGTACCTGCCACATGATATACGAATGCAAAAACGGCAACTTTGACAAAGAAAGCTCTCAGTTAATAACTGTGGAAGTGCTAAGAAGAACACTAAGCTGAGAAGCAGGCTATGTCCATTTAGGACGTATTGTCAAGAATAAGAAGAAGAAGAAGAAAAACATAGCAAACTTAGTGGCATCGTATAGAAGAAGGATATAGCTTTCATTTGAAGTTAAAATAATTGAATTTATCCACCATCTTGAATTTTGTCAGAAAAAATGTTTTTTCGCCATTAGCGCACCGCTCGTCTAGAATTTTGAGATCACCATCAGAAAGCTGAGAAAAAACTGAGTAAGATAGGCTACAAAAACTATGTCAGCAATTGTATTTACCATATGAAATGAACGATTTTCTAAATCAGAGGTTCCCAAACTTTTTAAGATAAGGGCGCCTTTTACAACTTTCTAGGAATGACACATTTTTTATTTGTATGTTTGTGTGTCCGTTTTCAAAAGTACAGTGAAACCTCCATGAGTCGATATTGAAGGGACCATCGACTCATGGAAATATCGAGTCATGGAACAGCAATCCTTTGGAAAGTGGCTTTTAGGGACCATCATAGTAACCATGAAATTCTGTTTTTAGTATGGTTCCATGAGTCGATATCGAGTCATGGAGCATCGACTCATGGAGGTATCACTGTACAATATTTTCAATACGGACAAAACATGGCAATACTTGGAAAAAAGCATATGTTCTAAAAAAAAACTTACAATAAAAATAGTTTTTTTTTTTCATTCACATTGCAATTGATACACAAACTAATATATCGTGAATAATTTGTATTGCTTTAAAATATAGAGAATTCTAAAAAAAAAAATTTGAGGTATCATCATGTTTAATATTGTCTTCTGTAAAAGAATGTTAAATGTTCGTATTGGATTTGTCAGAAATGTTTCATTCTTGAAACTTTGCCCAAACTTCCTCTTCTATTTTGCAAAAGCTTTAAGGGAACTTACGTATTTCCGGCACATTCGTTTTCTTCTTCTTGGGTGGTTTCGATTTTGAAAAATAATGAAAAGTTTAAAACTGCCGAAAATAAACAAGTTACCCTACATAATAAATAAAGTACAAACAAAAGCCAGTAACAATTCTTGGTTGCCAAACTTTGCTTCGCAAAGCCAAAAATGGCCGCCACAAAGGCTGACTTGGGCCCCTACTCACGTTTTTAAAGACACTTAACTGGAGAAATAGTTGGCATACGTGTCTGATCTTCATGTATTAAGCTTTCTGCTAGTGCACAAAGCCAAAATAAAGAGTGCACTGTTGTTGGATGCTTTCTGAGATTTGTGCCTTTTAAGTTTGATCTTAGAAGTTATTTAAAACTGCTTCACCTTAAATCATCTCAATGTAACTTGAAATTTCGGTAAATGAAGCTCGATTTTTCAGTATGTTTGAAAATTACACACAAATGTGTAGCCCGAAAAGTCCGATTTTTGTAAAGCATAGCTTTGAAGCTCAAAAATGCTCAACAATGAATCTTAAAATGATAATAAATTAACACTGCTGTAAAATACCGTTTTGATTTCGTGTGAAATGTTTCCCATACGAAGTGAGTGAATTTTGTTCACATGATTTTGCAAAAATAAAACCGGTTGTAGGGGTTTCTATGATCATGAACTGATTTCTAAGTTTAATAAGAATCAGCTTGCGGCGCCCTTGAAAAGTGATACGGCGCACCAGGGCGCCGCGGCGCACAGTTTGGAATGTACTGCCTTATAGTACAGAAAATTAAGGTATCAGTGAACTTAACGAAAACTTAAAAAAAGGCACTTTTGGCTAGGTTTTACATAAAAACCACAAATATCAACACAATACTTAATAATGTCCCAATTCTATGAACAACAATGCATATGGTTAAAAATGTTTTTATTTATTTCAATCAGAAATATGGTTTTTATTCATTGAATTAATTTATTCATTATCCCTGAATTCAATGATATGTTGAAGAATCGTTATGTTATCAAAAACACATTAGAAAAGACAATTTCTATGTAATAACCTGTTTTACAGCTTATTAAGCTGAGAAGCAGACTCGGTTTGAGTAGTGACGTAAAGCCAGGAATAAGAGGAATAAAGGTATGCGCAATCTATTTTAGTAGTAGCCTCGAAATTCGATATGTTGAGTACAAATGAGGTAAAAAACTCCTTCAATTACTTAATATCAAGATGGCGTCAAAATCCAAGATGGCCGCCAGATATTTTCACTTAATAATTGCTCTTATTCTTCTCTCAACTCAAAAATAACACCAACGATTGAAAACTTGCTTCTTTGTTGTACAAAAAATGATGCTTTCATTAATTGCATTTGCGATATACGTCAAAATCGTGGAACATGATTCACAAAATCGTTCATTTCATAGGGTAAATACCATTGCTCAGCTAGTTTTTTCAGCCTATCTTACGCAATTTTTTTTCCTCAGCCTTCTGATGGTGATCTCAGAATTCTTAACGAGCGGTGTGCTAATGGTGAAAAATCGATTTTTCTTACAAAATTCAAAATGGCGGTCAAATTTAAAATGGCCGCCAATTTTTTTTAACTTCAAATGAAAGTTATATTCTTTCTCTATACGATGCCACTAAGTTTGCTATGTATTCCAAGGGAATTATGAGACATATCACGTGAAGAAAGACCCAAGATTTATCAAAAACTGGGCTTTTTCGCAAACTGTTTAGCTAGCCAATTTGAGAAAATGGAAAGGACCATCCTTAAGTTTTATCGAAAACTAGCGATAAGTGACATAAAATTGGAATTCTAACGATGGGTGCCGATGGCGGCCTGGTTTTAGCGAGAATTGGTCATAAACATTATTTTTTCTTAGGGTGCTCAAAACTGGGTTTATGGACAAAAGGTCGAAAGAAAAAAGGTTGAAAGACACCTTTTGTCCCTTCATTTTTCTTTTTCGACCTTTTGTCCTTTCGACTATTTGTCTTTCGACCTTCTGTCCTTTCGACCTTTTGTCTTTCGACCATTTGTCGTAAATTCTCAAAACTCGTACACCTATTCTATATAATTCGGGGTGACGAGTAACTGGTACATGGCTAATACCGGTACACCTTTCCAACCCTCACTCTTAAACCATGGCGAGGATCTGGAGTCTCCGAGAGTTCGTCGTCATGTTTACACTTATGTTAAACGTCAAGAACCGTTAGTTTAACGGATGCCCTTCTGTATACTTCTGTCGATGTCTTCACGAGAGCTTGTCGGACTCTGCCATCTCTTCCAGGAAAGACCTGGATGACACGGCCACGAATCCACTGGTTTCTCAGGTTGCGACAGAGATGACCAGTGATGTTCAAGATTCCAACTATTCCTCAATATTGCATGTTCCGGTATTGGTTCCGTCGGAGAAATGTTTCCTCCATTAGAGGAGGAAATGGTTTGGAGTTTGTGATTCTTCGTTGGCTGACTCCAAAGGCACGTAGGTCAATGGCCCACAGTTAATCATGGCCAAGGGGGTCGCACCTATTCTTCCCCACGTTTGAAGAACTCCTTCCTAGAAAAAGACAACGGTTGCAGATATGGCTTGAATTCGAAACAGCACAGTGCCATGATTCCGGCGGACCTTGAGTTGTCTAGAGTGCGGCCTCAGGAAATGCCTCTGTTGAGTATTCCACTGATTGGTTGACGACGTTTTATCCGGCGTTTTAAGTTGTCGACGTACGGCATTACGAATACTGACTTCCTTTGCATCCTGTCCCACTTGCTAAATCGTGAAGGGTCCACGACTAAAAACGGAAGCCGATACAGATGGACAGTAGTTTCAGCCATGAATTTTCATCTCACTGCTGGAAACTAGGACCACGAAACCACGAACTGTCCAAATCCAGGTTAGGTCTATTTTTCCATTTGGTGGCTTCATATTATATTATATTTATATATATATATATATATATATATATATATATATATATATATATATATATATATATATTGTTTTATACTTGTACCATATATATATATATATATATATATATATATATATATATATATATATATATATATATATATATATATATATATATATATATATATATATATATATATATATATATATATATATATATATATATTGTTTTATACTTATTACGATGATTTTCACGCCAAAAGTTATGGAAATATAATGAAAAACGTTAAAATAATCAACCATGTCCTGTCCCTAAATCCGGACATCTGACTCATACTTTGATTTTATATCCGGACACTTGTGAATCAAAATCCGGACACCTGTATCGCAGCATGAATTATTGGAATAAAATCGATAAAATTGCATTTAAATCAACTTAAAGGATCATTTGATGCAGGCGTTTGATCTGTGAGGCACATAAAGATATAAATTTCAGTGAGTTTGTGGTTCATTTACCTGTACTTGTTCAGGAGTCTTGCGAACACATGCGGTTGGTGTTTAATAAGCATCAAATAACACATCGCACTGATTTTCTTAGCACTTATAATCACTCGTAACACTTTATTTTTAATACTTTCTGCCTTTCTAGTATACTAACTTTAAAAATATTGACTTACAAAAGTAGTTGTGCGTTCGTCAATGCTCAGGCAAAGGTAACTAGATCATGAATGTAACTTTAATGCTTAATACGCTTGAAAGAAGTAGTTATGGATAAAATGATACAAATTTTGATTGCTCGTTTCTACATTTAATTAATGATAATTATCAGACTGTCCGGATATTGGTACCGTCTGGATTTTGATTCGCCACGGTATGGTCCAGTCAGGATGGCACTTAACGACAGCCGGATCATGAGGTCCCCGCTCCCGTAGTTTTCTCGGCACACTTAAGCCGCGAGTGTTATCATTGACTGCTCGAAGCTCGAGATGGTGAGTGACCAGTCCTCCGGACGACCACTGTATTTGGACAAATGATTTTTACCAGAACACCATTCCCCAGAATGTACCATTCACCAGAAAGCCATTCTCCAGAATCATTTTTTGTAATTCATTCTTAACCTTGATATCAATTGATCGACAAATTCATGGAAAATTCACGGCTACCGAATGTGTCGATAATTTGTCATTTTGGTACCGTGAATATACTCATATTATATGTACTTTAAGCATGACAAATTGTGTAGCCAACTTTCAGATTATTTATATTAAAAGGATTGGACTACTAGCACTGTACAGCTACAGCGAAAAATTAATTGATATTCAGCGTCACTTCAGCAGTACATCACTTGCGTCGTGAATATCATTGTAATACTTATAATAAGTATAAAACAACGCGATTGATCGATCTGTTATATAGTCTATTTTGGTACAATTCATCACATATTATTGTATGCAATTTTCCTAACGTGCAAGATGTATGGCGGAATTTACATAAGATAACAATATTTTTTTGTTTTTGCTTTATAGCTGACAAAAACATGGGCTGAAATTATTTTCACGAATTAGTTTAGTCGAATGGATATGTTACTGAATAGTGTATCTTTGCGAAATATCACAAAATAACTAGAAAGAACAACCTTTCAATGAAAGAAGGAACAATTATGTTTGAAATATGATCAGTTTAAAGCCCATAAATTATTTAACAGTATAACTCTAATGACTCAGCCCATCGTTCTTGCGGCCAAATATTTGTATACATTATTCAATCCTTGAAGAGAACGTTAAATTTCGTACTCTTAAGGTGAAGATGAATCGAAGCCAGACCTAAAATTTTTAAGAGCACGAATCTGAAGAACCTAACATCCATTCAGGCTGAAAACTTAAACGATTGATCACTAGCTGGTGGTGACCAATATATTATGTTTTCAGCTTAAATGGGTGGTTGGTTCTCCAGATCCATGCTCTTGAAAATTTGAAGTTTGGCTCCGATTCATCTTCACCTTAAATATAATTCGATCCACGTTTCACACTATTTGCGACAGGCTGCCGAAAAATTCTTATATCTTCAGTATTTACCCTCATTGTTTGTTTCAGTTATCTGGAACCGGAGATGTTTAGAAATCAATTGGAAGATTGCCATGTGGCCATGATTTACAGTGTAAACCGAAAAACTCACAGTTTTTTTTCTCTTATTCAGTCATTTGCTATAATGAACAAGTCGGCTATGAGGATTTATGGTTTTGGAATCACTCGAGTCATTGAAGATTACAAATTAGATAAATTTCATCTTTAAAATTCCATGGTCAACTCACTTTCAGTATTGCTTCTTTATTTAGGGACAGGTGTTGACTATCCATATTCCAATTTAGCATTTTAATTTCAATTGAATCGTCTTTGCAGACATTGTTATTGCCACCAGTCTTTCTTTGATTTTTTTAAAACTGTAGTTATTGAAAATTGATTTGGCACAATATTGTTTATATCTTCCATTGCTTCCATTGCACCTTTTCAGTATAATTATGAAGAACAGCCAATGGTCTAAAGAAGAGCAAATATCTTATGAGGCATACAAGTCCTTGTATTAGTTAGCCCTAAATAACAGCTTAATATTCAAAGAAGGACAAATCATTAATAGAATTTTGAAAATACAGTTGCTTATAAAACAGTCCGCAAGATGATCACGGTATCATTGAAAAAAAAAATATTCTTTGCAACTATAAAACCTCGGTAGTCTATAAAACCTTCTTCTATATATTTGGCGTAACATCCCAACTGGGATAGAGTCTGCTTATCAGCTTATTATTACGGTTTTTAAGATATCACACTTATTAACTGAGAGCTTTCATTGCCAATTGACCATTTTTGCATGTGTATATTGCATTTCCCATACGAAGATACTATATGCCCTGGGAAATCGAGAAAATTTCCAATTTTCAAAAAATTTCGACCGGTGCACAGTGGGACGGATTGGGGTTTTAGGAGGAAAGATGGAACTCACGCCTTCAATTGTAATTTTACGTAAAAATGATGTTCTACAAAGTTGTTTCTATTTTAAAAACAATTTTTTTGGTCGGAGCGAAAATTAGGGTGGCCCTTTGTAAAAAAAGATAATCATAAAAACTTTTTTATTTTAAGGAATATTGGGACAGTTTGTTCTACAAAGTTGAAGACCAGAAAATTTTAAACTGATTTGATCAAAAAAGTTTTTTTCTAGCTCAAAAAATGACCGTTTTAGAGCATTTTTCGCTATTGATGTAGGGTGGCCCTTTAAAAATAGGTTTTTGTGTTTTATTTTTATTATTTCAAGTTTTAACAGATAGTTGCCTTCCCATCAATTTAAGAGCTAATTGAAACGCAAACATACAAGATATAGCTAATTGAAACGAATAGATACAAGAATCTTTTCGTCATGAAAATTTAATTTATTTTCATAGACATAATGTATCATCGATACTAATACATACGATATACTAAAGCAAAATGACAAATATGACAAAGATGAGAGTTTTCCTCTTTAATAACTGTGGAAGTGCTCTTAAAAACAGTAACCTGAGAATCATAATCTGTTCCAGTTGGAACGTAACGCCAAGAAAAAGAATATTTAAACATTTTTTTTCTGATAAAGAGTTATAGACTTTTTTATAACAAAAAATAACATTTAATGGGTTTAGAGAGCAGGGGAAATAAAAAAAAAATCGTCGATATTATTATAGCGTTTTTCAGCTTAAAATATGAATAAAAATTGCATTATTTTCCGGCTGACTGGATCATAAGTACATAACTGTTAAAAACAGTTTTTGAGCATCTTTCAAAACAGCTCTACGTATCAAATAATGCATATGATTATATTCCTTAAGGTGAAGATAAATCAAAGCCAAACTTCAAATTTTCAAGAGCGCGGATCTGGAGAACTGATCACCCGTTTAAGCTGAAAACTTAATCGATTGATCACTACCAGCTAGTGACCAATCGATTAAGTTTTCAGCCTGAACGGATGTTCGGTTCTCCAGATTCGTGCATTTGAGAATTTGAGGTTTGGCTTCGATGCACAAATTACTTGTAAACGGATTTCCGGTAATTAAAAATTCTTTACTTCCAATCAGAATGTTTCCCGATGAGGCTGGTGAATCCCATAACAAAAGTGTTCGAAAGTTTAGGAGGATGACCAATTCAACCGTGAGCTGCATTTAAAAGATGTTTAGAAGACTTTTTTCCTTATTTTTATTGCTGACCTCCTTTGAATATATTCACAAGTATTTTTATATAAATATGAAATAAAATACTTTGTTATTCATATCTAAAGCCGAAAGGAATTTATTATCATGAAAAAAAAAAACTTTTTGTTTGCCTCAAATACATCTACAAGTGAAAAAATGTTTGTTTTTCATACAAAATGTTTATAACTCTTCATCGAAAAAATTATGCAGGCCCCAAAATATGCATTTCAATCAGCTCTACAGGTGATGGGAAAGCAACTTTGCTAAAATAAAAAAGACAAAAACCTGTTTTTTAAGGGCCACCCTACATCAATAGCGAAAAATTCTCTAAAACGGTCACTTTTTGAGCTAGAAAAAAAACTTTTTTGGTCAAATCAGCTTAAAATTTTCTGATCTTCAACTTTGTAGAATAAACTGTACCAATATTCCTTAAAATAAAAAAGTTTTTATGGTTATCTTTTTTCACAAAGGGCCACCCTAATTTTCGCTCCGACCAAAAAAATTGTTTTTATAATAGGAACAACTTTGTAGAACATCATTTTTACGTAAAATTACAATTGAAGGCGTGAGTTCCATCTTTCCTCCTAAAACCCCAATCCGTCCCACTGTGCGGTGGGATTTGAACACACGTCCGTCAGCTAGATCCTGTTGAATACTTTCACATTTACCCCTACAGCTATCTGGTCCCCTAAGTCTATGATACCATAATAAGTTTGAAACATTTGAAAACAAAAAGTTAAAAATCTTAGAAAATATTTTTTTCCGTATTATTATGTACCGTACGCTGAAAATCATAAAAAATCGAAAGATTTTACACGCCTAAGTATTACTTTTCAAAAATAAAAAAATGAGGTACTATATTTTTTTAGGAAATGGTCTTTCTGGGGAATGGTCCATTCTGGCAAATGGTTTTCTGGCAAGTGGTCTAATCTGGTGAATAGATTCTGGCAAATGGTTTTCTCGCAAATGGTATACAACCGTCTCAAGCACCAAAATATCGCTATTCACTCAATTAAGGGTTGCTGAATCCATTGCCGTTTTCAAAAATACCATAGCACGTCTAATTTTTGAGATATTGGCTATTGAAAATGCAAAAAAAATGACTATTACCCAACTTGCATGCAAGTTTGCCGGCTTGTAAGGCAATTTATTTTCATAATTTGCCACATTATTTAAACTTTATGTGTATAACAATACTTATCAATAAAGTTTATAATACTTTCGATGCGGAAAAGTTATTTTTTATTATTTAAAAAAGTATAGTATTTTTCCAAATAAGAGAAACGAAGAATTTTGTTTGGAGACAGCAAGCATGTTGAAAAAATCGGTTTAATCTAAATTAAATCGTGCAATTTCAACCAAATCATGTCCAAATTGAAAGTTCAGGTCCTATTTCGCATGCTTAGTGGATTAAATCACAAAAAAGTTTGATAAATTATACCTTAAATTTCATGTAAACATCAATTAAACCAGTGTTTTATACAACTTTGGCGACCAGTAGCTAAAAATTATGACGTGCTGGAACATTTCTGAGAACGGCATCAGAGTTAGCAACCTCAAAACTATTAGAGACACATAATTTGATCCTTGAGACACGCAAAAATGTCATTTTTTTGCGCTGTGTGATCGACGGATAGTGTTGTGGTTGTGGATTGAGCGCTGACATAATTTCGAGCATTCGATACATAATTCTGAGCAATCAGCTATAAAAGGTACAAGAAACAACGCATGTGTTGCGTTACGGCTATTTGACTCATGATATCATGAGACCAATGTATGATGTATTTTCATTTTCCTACACGGTGTCTTTTTCATGTAACTTTATAACAAAAATATCGGCATGTCTCAGATTTGGACCGATGATAGCGAAGACCTTCCTCTTTCATTTGCTGCTAAACTCAAAATAATCCATCGGGGGGTCTAGTGCAATTTTTTTTGAAGTTTTGTTGTTTGTAATATCATTTTAAATACACCGTAAATCAATAAATTTAGGTAAGGTGAACTGTTGAAACGGATTTAGATGAAAATTGTGCAAAAAGTTAGTGTCATTATCTTGTAGATTATACTCTAGACCTAAAAAATCACAAGCATGGGTCCGAATAGACCTCCTCTCCTTTGCTTTGATACATTGTTGAAATTTGTATTGCTTTCACAACTAAGCATGCTAAACAATCTCTTTTAAAACTTGGTTTGTAATTCAAAAGCAATAATCATATTCCTGGCTTGCTTTAGGGACAAAAAGTCGAAAGACAAAAGGTCGAAAGACCAAAAGGTCGACAATAATTTGCATTTTTGGAAATTTGCTCATATTTGAAAAAAGATATTTAACCTTTTGGCCCCTCTTTATCCCTCTTCGACCTTTCGTCCTTTCGACATTCCGACATTCGACCTCCTGTCCTTTCGACCTTTTGTCATAGATTCATGCGATCTTAATTTGTACGTTTCGAGATGCCATTTTAATTTTTTCGGTCTGCCCGGGCACTTGCTTGTTAAATTTACGCTAGAAAAAGTGCAAATGAATTCTAACAAACATCGAAATGTTTCATTCATAGAAAATCTACCGGCGAAATAACTATCGTGTGATAGTGTTCGAAACATTTTGCTTGGAGACCTCAATGAGATGTTGTAATGTTTTGTTCTGCCATAGTTTTGACAACCTGTACGAAGTTCTAATACTATAACATAATACATAAATAAATCCAATCAGGTTGGAAAATGTTACTCAGAAACTTCACGTATTCATGAGCTTAATAACGAAAATTGCCAACTCATACGAAGCTTGAACAAACATCTCAGGTGAATCAGAAAAGTTTCCGATCATAACAAAAAGGAGAAAAACGGTGAATTTTAGTGCAACAAAACTTGTTTGTCATTTATATCCAGCAGATCTTATTTACTATGTTTCGTATAGCTATGTTGTGTTCCAAAATTATAAAAGCGCCAACTCGAACGTATTTTGATAGGAGATTAGGCTTATTGAAAATAAAATAAAAATCAGTTCTAGTCTAAAACCACGAGGAAAAAAGAAATACATATTTTGTTTTGTCAATTTGCTTAAAATTTGCTATTAAATTTGCTATTAAATTTAATACTCTTGACTGCAAAGAAAATAATTGATTTTAACATGTACTGTTTGCACTTCACTATTTTGAGTAAACTTCTTTAAATTGTCATAAATATGGATCGATTCGAATGAATTTTTCACAGAACATCAGATATAACTTAAATTTCAAGGTTTATTCAAAATTCAAATAAAAAAAATTGAAAAAAAATATGTTGCTCTAGACCCCCGACCGATTATTTTCGTTTTGGTAGCAAATGAAAGGGAACAATCATAGCTTTCTTGTGTCAAAATTTTAGACATGCCGATTTTTTTGTTTTGAAATTGCTCTACAAAACACACCGTGCCTATGAAATAACTCTGGAACCATGATACAGTTAGTTCTCCTTTAGCGCGCTTTCATCCACTTTCCTCCCACAGCAATTTCTCATCTGTTTTCAATTGGATGAAGCTGATTTTCCACTTGTGACTGAACGACAGCGAATAAATTACGATGGACGTAAAATGGGTGGCAGCGTTTAATAGGAGACCTGACTGTATAAGGAGGCATAATCATGATTTTCGTATTCTGATTACTACTCATGCACTTGATTTAACGTCAGAAACAACATATGTAATAGGAATATACGTTGTGATAATAGTAACCAGTAAAAGCTCTACTTTTTCGTAAAGGAGTATTTTGTTCAATCCCATCCCCGAAATAATCACTTAACATATATGTTATAGTGGCAACTTCCTTCGGAAGTGAAATAAAGCTGTTGGTCCCGAGATTAAAATCTAGTTAAAAAAGATAGAAAAAACGTATCATGTTTAAATCATGAATTTTCAATTTCTTGACAATGGTCAGAATACGGAGTTCTCTGATGCAGGGAGAATGAGGAAAGATATTTTTTGCAAGATCGCAATACATGGCATTACGTTCTGTTCCAGTTAAGACAAGTATCACGACTTGAATCGATTGTCAGCCGGTAATATTTTTTTCCCGTATTCTTCAAAACTTAATAGATCGCTACTGTGCTACCGACACTGATCGCAGCCGTTGTTGAAGCTGCTGTTGTTGCCCACTAATGACCGTCGAAACGTCCGTGGCTGACTTCTCTGCGGCTGGCTCTGCGAGGCTGGAAAATAAAAGATTTCAGGGTTTAACGATCGAACGATCGATCGATCTTTGTTTGCCACTCGAAGGCTTCGATCCGAGGAGCTATTGATTCACAAACATACGCAAGTGTACTGGGATGAAAATAAAATGTAGAAACATTACAAGCAGGAAAACAAAAACGAAGCAAACTTATATAATGTAGAGAAAAGCAAAAAAAAAAACATTAACTTGTTGAACAAAAAACAATTCTCAGAAGAGATACAAGTAACAAAAGAAACGCAGTGGCTCCCCCTCTCTTGTCGTTGAGAACAATGGCGTTGGATGAAAAATAACTTCTGATACGTGTGAAAGAAAGTAGGATCTAGAAAAAATGTTCTATTTCCTCTCCAATTTTGTGCACACATTCAACAACTGTGGAACGTAAATTGACACTCAATAAAATTACCCATCGGATCGATCAAGATTTGTTGATGTCATAGATACCGTAAAACGGGGTATCTTTGATAATGCGGGTAACTTTGATAGTGCGTAACCCACCACATACTAAACGAAATATCATAATTTCTGTTAATCGGTTAAGCAAAACGAATGCAAAACTGAAGAATATTAGTATGACACTCCATATAAAAGCTGTTTTCATTTGAATCGAGACCATTTGAGGCTTTTTACACGAATATTAAAAATTGACACAATTTTAGCATTTTTGAAACGCTTACAAACAATCTATTCTACGATCACTATTTGACGTACTTTTGAATAGTTGGCCACTTATATTTGGCAGCCTAGTTATCATAGAACTTGAATACGGTCTCAAATCTCTTAGCGAAAAGTATTTTCACAAACTGGGACCATTTTTGTAATCTAAGTCAGAAATTTCCATATAACGTTAAACGCCTATAGGTATGCAATGCCCTACAAATGTTCGTAATTCATTCAATTTTGTTCGATACATACTCCATTATCAAAGTTACCCCAAAACAGAAAACCGACTTTCGATTATATGAAAAATTATATATCCATTCAAAATAAATCTTTTGGCAATCTATCAACAGCAATCGATAGGTAGGATGCCAGTACTTGTTTTAAAAATATAAATTATAATTGTTTGAAACAGCATGCATAAATATTCAAGTTTTCTTCGAAAAAACTATCAAAGTTACCCCGTTTTACGGTACACAAAATGCTGCCTTGAGGAACACTAGCTCGTCCAGGAAGTCTTTCAGACTTTAAGTACTGATAATTAACCTGAAGTGTACGATTTGACAGATAACTTTGTTCTATTCTTACAATGTAAGTAGGAGAATTAAAGTTTTTTTTTAATTTTACGATCAAGCCATCATGCCAAACACTGTTGAATGCTTTTTCTATGTCTAGAAGAGCAAGACCAGTAGAATAGCCTTCAGATTTGTTGGAACGTATCAAATTTGTTACACGTAAAAGTTGATGAGTGGTCGTATGTCCATGGTTGAGTCCGAACTGTTCATTGGCAAAAATTGAATTTTCGTTGATGTGGACCATCATTCTGTTCAAAATGATCTTTTCAATTTCTTTACTGTATGTATGTATGTATGTAAGGGTAACCACTCATTGTTGCATGGCACAGCCGTTAGACAGTAGACTGTCCGTTTTATATGATGTTATCCAGTTGATTGTTTCAGTTCTTTGTTATTATTTAAGGTTAACCTAAGGCATTCCCAAAATTATAACTCAGATACTGGTCACCGATCTACCGGTCATTTCATCATATTAAGGGATGTCTCAATGAGTGGGGTTTAAGAACCATCCCTCTATCTACAATATGTTAGTGATAAGGAGTTGGCAATTCCACTCTCCTCATCCATATTGCTTCAATTGGGTATCCTGTATGATATATAATATATTATAGTTACGATTGGTGCTATTGATAATGTATTGTAATTAATTCACTTACCATTAGATTAAACCTTCCCAGTATAACTTATACTTGTTTGACTTTCCTTTCACATATTTGAAACATTGATTTGTACTTACAATACTTTTATTCTGACAATGCACAATTAGGTGTTCTTCTCCCCTCTCTTCTTCAACTCCAGTCGTTCTGAGTCAAATCATTTCTCGTTCCTCCTTTTCCATTTCCAATGTTTGTATTTCGAATTTTGGTCCCCATCTGAAGACTCCCCATCGGAAATTTCGCTCTCCTCGGTTTAATAAATTTCATCTAGTTTCTTTTTAATCTTTTCTCTGTCTTTTGATAGCTCCTCCCAACTACTTCTATTCATATTCTGATACCTTTCAAAGTCCTGATCTAATGATTTTAGCCATGTTAAGAATGGTCTGCCTTCTTTCTTTTTGTCAAATTTCAACTTATATGCTAACTTCAGTGGATGGTTTCTTTCTCTACGTCTTATATGACCAAAATAGCTTATTCTTCCTACTCTAATTCTTCTGTTAATGGTTTTTCCATCTAATAATTTTCTAGCATTGAATTTTAAGTCTTTTGGTTTCTTACAATATTGATAAATATTCCTGAGTATAAGTTTTTCATAATCACCTATTTTTAACCTGCTTTTCTTAGTCATAACAGACACTTTAGTTCCATAATCTTTTCAATTTCTTTACTGATGAAGAAAAGCAAACTGATTGGACGATAGACAGATGCTTCTGCATGATTTTTGTCTGGTTTTAAAATTGGTTCCTTAGAATTTTTCCATTTGTCGGGAAAATATGCCAACTGAAAACATTTGTTAAATATAGCAACTAAGTATGATAAGCTACTTTCAGGAGGTTTCTTGATGAGGATGTAGAAAATTCCATCATCGCCAGTAGCATTCACATTTTTTTTATTTTTCAATAATAGTTCTCACTTCTTCCAAATCAGTCTCCCAGGAATTTTTGAAGCGTTCTCTTGGTAGAGATTTTTTTCGAAGTTCTGAGTAACTTGTAAGTCCTAAATTAAAAGTGTGCGCGCTTTCAAACTGCATAGCAAGTTTTTGAGCTTTTTCGCAATTAGTTAGTAATAATTTGTTTTCCTCTTTCAATGCCTCTTGAGAATTTTTTGTCTTTCAAAATTTTAGATAATTTCCAAAAGGACTTAGAGCCAGGGTTCAATTGAGAAATTTTATTTTCAAAATTGTTGTTTCTCAATTGTGAAAATCGTTTTTTGATTTCTTTCTGCAAATCCTACCATATAATATTCATAGCTGGATCGCGAGTGCGTTGAAATTGCCGTATCCTCACGTCTTTAAAGTGAAGATGAATCGAAGCCAAACCTCAAATTTTCAAGAGCACGGATCTGGAGAACCGAACACCCGTTTGAGCTGAAAACTTAATAGATTGGTCACCACCAGCGAGTGACCAATCGATTAAGTTTTCAGCTTAAACGGATGTTTGATTCTCCAGATCCGTGCTCTTGAAAATTTGAGGTTTGGCTTCGATTCATCGTCACCTTGAGACGGATCAAGAGTTTAAGATCGTCGTCTATAATTACGATTTCAAATTTGGTTTCATTTTGGTATTGCAATGCCCCTGGCTTTAACAATCGAATTTGTTGAAGTTTAGAGAGCATTGTCAATATCAGGTTTTGTTTGTAAAAAATTTAACATCAAGATAACTATCGTATTTCTGATTTAGTTCATCTGACACGAAGTTGTCTTAATGAATGTAAAAAAAAACTTAAGCTAAACATATAGTCAATTTCTTCTAAAATACTGAATAAAATGGTTCCGCAGTGTAGTTATAGTGACGTTGAAGTCAAACAAGTGGTAGGCTTTGTTGAGCTTCAAAGCCATGAACCTCACAGGATCATGCTGTCCATAGCGTGTATTGCGACTACCAAGACTGATGAATTGACGTCTACGCAGTGTCCGTTCAGGTGCATAAATATTTACGTCGGCTAACAGGGACGGTGAATAAATTTCATTCCTCAAAACCTTAGTAACAAACATTGTTTGGGCCACATGACGTGTGTCCTCCAAGGTATCGATTCCCAGTAAACGGCAACGCTCATGGTACGGTGGCAGGTTTTCTGGGTCCCGCCAAGGAAGATTTTTTAAAGCGTGGCGTACAAATTTCCTTTGCACGGATTCAATTCGTGAGATCCAGTAATTTTGAAAAGGACACCACACTATAGCAGCAAACTCCAATATTGGACGCACTAAGGCGCAGTACAAAGCTTTCAGGGTTAGCGGATCCTTGAATCCACTTGAAACTTTCAAAACGAAACCAAGTTGTTTATTTGCTCTGGAGATGACATCGTTCTGGTGACAGTTGAAAGTTAGCTTCTCGTCCAATGTAACACCTAAATCACGAACACATTTAACACGTTCAAGCGTCGTCCCTGATAGTTCATATGGGAAGCGAATTGGGCTGCGCTTTCTTCCGTACGAGATGACTTCACATTTCTTGATGCTCAATGTTAAACAGTTCTGTGCACACCATGCTTCGAATAAGTAGAGTAGGGTAACTGGGGGTAAGACGCGCCGTCTAAGGAAGGAAGCGTTTTAAGCTATGAAGAACATTATTATAAGCTCTTTTTAAATCATTATCCCATAGACAAACATGTTTTCTATCAAATAGTAGAAACAGCCATCAATTTTCATTTTCCTGGATTTAATAAATCAATTTTTATAAAATGCTTGCTTATCTGCATTTTTATTTTTTTCGGGGTAAAACGCGCCACCTGATCTCGGAGTTAGTCGTTCGCGCGCACGCATGCGCAATCATGCTTGCAAATACGTTGCATACATAAGGGCGATTGATCAGATGTTATTGTTCGATTATAGTATACATGCTGATTTGAAAAATGTGCATTTGTAAGGTTCAAATTGGCACGTAACTACAGCTTGGCATTACGTTTGCTGGAATTTGAATTCAAACGGCTGTTTTGGTGTTATGAAATAGGTGTGGCCGTTTTGCCCCACGAGTTGATTAGAGTTTAAGTCCTTCAATACGCTTTTTAAGGATACATTAAACACTTTTTTTTCGCATGGAATACAAACTATCGATTCTCGATGATAGTTTCAAAAGTTTAGTTGATTATCGACCTGAAAAATGACCTAGAAAATAACACAAAATTACAACGAAAACAGCGAAAATCGTTTTTTTGAGTTTTTCACGATTTTTTCCAGGAAAACACTTAAAAATATATAAAGGTAAGCATTTTAATACATTTTCTATTATCTCGGGTGAAAAACAGCGTCCCAAAGCACGTCGTTTGTTCAAAACAAGGGTGGCGCGTTTTACACCCAGTTCCCCTAAATGTTGCAAACGGTAACAATCGTCCAAGCTTTCTACAATCATATAAATTTTTGCGTCGTCAGCATAGAAGATCCTGTTTCCAGCAAAATCAGTGATACATCGTTGATAAATAGTGAGAACAGCAAATGTCCAAGGTTGCTACCCTGCGGTACTCTGGATATGTTCGTGAACGATGGTGATTCACTTTCCCCGATTCTCACGCACAACGATCGTTCAGTCAGATAAGAACGGAACCAATCAACGAAATTTATGGCAACACCATATTTTCTGAGTTTCTGAAGAAGGATACGATGATCGACATGCTCGAATGCCGCCTTCAAGTTCAGATATACAGCGTCTACTTGTTTGCCGGCATCAAAAGCTTGTATTAGAGTAAGCGTTGAAAATTCAACAAGATTGGACGAGACGGATCTTTTTGGAAAAAAAAAACCCATGTTGATCGGTGGAGATGTATCGTTTGCAACTTTCAAATAAGGAATCGTTGACTATAATTTCGAATACCTTAGAACAAGCACATAGTGAAGTTATGCCATGGTAGTTGCTTACACATCGTTTGTCACCCTTCTTGTGAATTGGGAATAGGAATGATTTTTTCCAGCACGCAGGGAACACTTGTTGTCGGAGTGAATGGTTTAGAAGCTTAGTCAAAGGAGCCAGCAGTGTGGAGCTGCATATCTTCAGTAACGCTGATGGTATCCCATCCGGACCTGGATTGTATGAAAACTTAAGTTTTCCAACCGCTCCAATCACTTCTTCTTCCGAAACGTGGAACATATCGTAACTAAACACGTCTTGTGGAGTATCTTGTAAAGCACGATCAATTTGACTTGGTTGAGAAGCATAGTCATTGAAGGCACGTTTGAATTGCATAGCAAACAGCTCACATTTATCACTAGCGGAATCAGCCGATAGTTCATCAAGATACATTGATGTTGGAAGCCCATCTTCATTTCGTTTAGTGTTTACGAATGACCAACACTGTTTTGGGTTTGATCGGAGGTTCTGTTCAGTACGAGATTTATATTGAGCAAACAAGTAAGCGTTGTAGCTCCTGTACTCACTGCTTGATCGGTTGAAGTGCAGCTTTGACTGTTGTGATAGATGACTCCGGTAAAAACGGAGAGCAGCAGATCGACGGCGCTTTAGAAGACACAGTCGGCTATTCGACCAAGGCGGTTTACTAGGTGGTCGGCGTGGCGGAACGTGTTCCGCAACAGCTTGCATCACCGAATTGTGAAAAATGCAACAGCTTCGTTTACATCTTCAATAGAGTCAAGACGATCCCAATCCATTGAGCGTAAAGCAACATTCAGTGAGTCGAATTTTGCTTTTTTAAAGTCAAATCCTGTGTGGTCAGAAACCGTTTCGTAGGCAGCAGGTAACGGACAAGATACAACTGATTCAATTGGCGGGTGATGAACATCAACCGTGGTAAGTGCTTCGACAGCTTCGTGTATTGAGTGATTTGGCAGAACGACATCATTGAGAAGGACGAGATCGAGAGTACGCCCACGGAGTTAACTATTGTATTAACTTGCGAGAGATCATGGAAGCAGAAACCATCTAATAGAGTGGAACTTGTCGGATTCAGGCGTGTACGTGTCAGATCAACGAAAACATTATCGTTCGTATCGGAAGTCCAATGTACATCGGAGAGATTGTAGTCCCCGAACAGCATTGCCATATTATTTTCATGGAGGTGACTGAGGGCAGCTCCAATCGACTCAGCAAATTAACGTGCTGTTCGAAGCATCAACAAAAAAGTTAGGATCTTTCTAATTTAAAATATTTAAACAATAATCCGGATCCATTAGAGAAACATAATCCAACAACAATTTGATTAGTAAATTTTACACCAACCTGGATTGTTTTAGTCATTTTGGTGGTTTTGAACATTAAATCAATCATTTAATTTAATTGTTCAGTTAAAAAATCAAAATCAGAGTGAGACATTTTACTAGAAGTAGATGCATTTTCTGATGATTTTTGGTGGAATTATCGTTCAATGAAGGGACGAAATAGGAATTGCCAGCAGCGGCAGGGGTTTTTCCATATGATTTCAAACAATCAGATCTATAAGAAAACAATTTAAAACTGCCTACTACAATGTTTCCTTGGGTGAATTTCTTCGAAATTCAAAGATTCGAACGACAAGTCGATATGCTTGTGAATGAGCATGATTAGAATTTATTTGATGAATATGATTCTTCGATATCTGAGAAAGAGCATTGTTGGAGATTCTTCCTGGGGTTTTCCGGCAACGAAAAACGTTACCGTGCATCTGCCTGGTACGAGCCCTTACGATTCGTCTACGAGATAGGCAATCCCAAGAGTTAGACTTATGGTTGCCCCCGAAATTTGCGCATTCAAACTTGTTGGTACCTTCTTTCACAGGATAGACGTCCTTAGCGTAAGAAGAACCTCCACAAATCATACATTTAGCACCCATGCGGCATTGTCTGTTACTATGCCACCACTTTTGGCCCCGATGGCACCGAGTGGGGTTCTGGAAATACCCTCCAGATTTATGACAATTTTCCATGTCGCACGGACCTCGACCGTTAGAGCAGCTTTTTTTCTAAAGCTTCAATATTATTTAGATCACTTATTAGCGAACTAAATAATATTCTTGAGAATTTGTGGCACCTTTTGTTTTCTTATTTGAATCGAAGAACCTGGGATACAGGATGCTTTGATTTGATTTTCAGAAAATTTATTGAAAGCATCGAACTGACTGCTTATTTAATGCAACATTTATCATGTCAGTCTTGGGAAAAAAGCGCACATTTTGTCCAAACAAAGATCGAAAAGAAATCAATAGGTATTAAAAGCACTGAAAAGTATTATTTTATTGCTCTTGATAGCTTCAAAAACGTCCAAGAACAGCTGTGCCCTGTCTTATGCTACATTTTTTATTTATATATTGTTCGATCTTATTCTGAGCAAATCTTCTTATTTTCAATTTAATTTTTGAAAAGTGTCACTCACTTCGAATAAGACAAAGAGATTTTTAATTAGTTGTGCAATCAAAGAGCTATGAATAATACACTTTTGTATGTGTTTGCTAAAGATGATCCCAAAATGTTGCTCGGGAATGTAAGTATCACTGATCTCCCGTCTTTTTTCGAGCAGGAGCGTCAATTCAGACATCATAAATCCGAAAATGTGCATATAACCTCGCACTAATTGTCCGGAATGGGTCATAAGTCAAGCGACAGAATTCCTTACATTTTTCGTAGCTCATAAATCCATAAATTTTCCTTGCCATAGATCAATATCGCACCATTCTTGACAGAATGGTTCCTAATGGAAGAAATAGTAGCAATAAAACTCGATGAGTTGTAAATTTGCCCTGCCTTCGTCCTCAGTGATAGGGTCCAGAAATTTTTCGGAAATCTCGGCATGCATCGTTCACCCCCCTCGTCTTCGTCGTCGTCGTTGCCATCTCAGACCGACTGGAACTGGTGGAGTTCGGAGGAATTTGCTGGTCCCTCTGTGTGAGCTTTAAATTCTTCTGTGTCACTTATTTGTCCGCTTAATTTTGGCACAGCTCTTCCCGTCTTCTGCCGCTGCTTCCCCGAGCGGCTGCTTTCGGGGCTTAGTATCAAAACCTCGACGAAATCAGCACTCCGTGGTCAACCACCAGGACCACAAAACGCTACGGGACGCGCGACCTGTTCACAGCCTGCCTGCGGTGTGCGATCTCGACTTGTTGACTTGGGTGAGGGTGAGGGCAGAGGATGAGCCAGAAGTTGAGAATGGAATAACTTACACTTTACCTGGTGAAGAGCCAAAGCAAAAGCGGCTGGACATCGAAGATCTGATTCACATTCAACGCTCAGGTATTCGAAGGTGATGTGGTAACGGCGGCGGTTCTCGACGATTCTCTTCATCCTCGCCGAAACACGTCCACTGGTCAGGGGATAGGGGAAGTAGCCACAAGAAATTAAAATATATGGGAGAAGGAATAAATTGACACATTATTTGACACATGAATGCAGGTTTTCGGATAAGTATGGAGATATTTCAAGTCTCACGTGTGTAATCTGTCATGTCTAATCAACTGCGTAGGTGGTAATGTTTATGGGCTTTTATTTGGCAGAAGTGCGAAAGCAGAGAGAAAGCATTGTAAAATACGGACGGAATTCAGCACGTGTGGGGCTTTCACTTGAAAAGAAAATTGAAATTTACTTCTTCATTCTTCGGGTGAAATAGATATGGCTTATTTCGAAGGGTAGAGACAGGAATGATTTAAATTCGTGGAATGGGTTCGCAACTTATTCGATCCGCTGTGAATTACAACTTAAATTTAAATTAAATGAGCTCTACCGATTGAAACTAGATATCACGACTAGTTGACGTTCACTTTTGAACAGAAAACTGGTAAAAGTCTTTGCACGGAATTGAGATAGATAATGATCTATCAGTAATAGAACTATTAAATTATCATTTATGCAACAATTCGCTCGTCCATTGTATAAATATTCCAGTTCAGTTTTATATACTTTTTCGATGAAATGTTAAAAATTCATTCGACCAAATGTCTTGTTGACGCCGTAATAGACTGGCCGTACTCTTGGCCAAGGGACACAGTGATCACAAACACAAAATACAAAGTGCAGTCCATAATATTATATTGGCGAAACTATATACACTTCATTCTTCAATCACTGTTCCCATTCCCGATCTGTGGGCGAAGGGTTTGACGCGACGAACGCGGAGCACACGCAGAATGTGCTGTGCTGGACCGTATTGATCGGTCGGCGGTCAACTATCGAACTGATGGGAATATATTTTGAGCTGAATATTGCTGTGTCTAAACACACTCCTCGGTCCTGTATACTGATGCATATATGGTTGGCTAGATGGTAGTATTGTTGCTCGCATTACTTCTCTACAACAGCGGTGTATTGCTTTGGGTGGACACTATGTTGATTGTATGCAGCCTCTCCTCAACAGCAGAGCTGATATCAGTGCGTCGATGGCATGGTATCGTAAGCACTGTGGGCAAGTTGGATTTACACTGGTGGTCAACACAGTTTTTTCCGAATAAGTTCACGTTCGGCGTGAACAGTCTCTTCGACTAAATGTCTTTCGACCAAATATCCTAAAGCCTTTTGAAGGGCTTAAGGACATTTTGTCGAATGACATTTGGTCGAATGACGTTTGGTCGAATGACGTTTGGTCGAATGACATTAGGTCGAAAGTACATTTGGTTGAAAGGACATTTGGTCGACATAAGGCTGAACAAAAATTTTGTTGAAAGCTTTTTTTGAAATGGTTTATTGAAAGATCATTTGGTAAAATTTATTATTGTTTTCTAAGTTTTGCAAAGTTGGTTCTATAGCATAGGATTTTGATGATTATTCAAATGAACTTTTTAGAAGTAGTTGCTATTTGGTACATTGACTGACATTGTAGCCAAACCTGGCAAATGTCGACGGACAACAACAGCAACATAGACCAGCACACCGGTAAGCAAAAGGGAGGGAGAGGGCACCGGGCGGCAATATCAAGCAACGCGTTAACTATTGTTTCGAAGCACTTCTATAGAGTTTTTTCCGCACTCAGTGCAATAACTGAAGACTGGTTTAGGTTTTACAAAGATACCTCCTCGTATCGAACTTTATTTGATCGAATGGAGATCAGGAGTAAACTCTAGAGCCCATCATTTCTCCTACAATACTTAACTGAATTCGCGCGATTACACGATCGGCATGATACCGATCGGAGAGTAGTACATGAAGAGGTTTTGAGTGCATGGTATTCGTATAATTGGTTCGGCATAAATGAGATCCTGAATATTTGAGTTCGAATAGGGCTCTAAATACTACATAACAATATTTTTGAAATTTACATACTAGTGCTAACAGACATATTTAGCCCTGGTGAATTTATTATTCTTTTCAAATATCATCATTCTTTAGAAAACTGCTTAACAACTGCTTACTCAGAGATGTGAACATGATGATTTTTTTAATTTATTATTCTTTTGAAATGTCATAGTTCTTCGTAATAAACTGCTAATCTCCATCTGATGGAAGCATTCAGAGAGAGTGCTTTTTATTGTGGAAAACAGACTTACAACAGCCGGAAAAATTTGCTTCAATATATTTGCAGTCTTGACTGCCTCCATTTAAGATCAGCTTATGTTGACTCGCAGAATATGCCTAAATGAAAATGCACAGCATGAATCGTAAAAAACAAAAAAGGCTGATCAATATGGTGGGAGAGTACACACTCCGAAAAAATCGTGTGATTTTACGTCTAAATGTCACATTTCAAATACCATAGCATCTATTTCGGGAAATGCCGATCCTAGTGACATAGTTTTCGTGTCATTTAACGTATAAAATTACTTGTTGACACATTTTTGTGTCATTTTATCATTTACATCATGTGCTATTCAGTCATACTATGAATTACGTCCATAGTAATTTCCATTATTTTTAAGAGTGTAGCTTCCATGAAATTAAATAATAAAATTTTGCTTACCGCTTATAGATTGTTGGTAAAATTGCTGATACCTTTTTAGTTAGTCATTACACTTGTATTAGCGTCAAAATGATATTCTCGACAATAAACGGACTAAACGTAAATTTTTGTTTCCATACTATTGACATTCGACCACCTGTCCTTTCCACGAACTGTCGGTTCGACCAAATGTCATATGCTTTCTGTTACAATTAAGGCTTTTCGACCAATTGTTCATTCGACGAAATGTCCGTTCGACCAAACGTACTTTCAACCAAATGTCATAGATTCCTTTTGCAGAATCTATGACATTTGGTACGTTTGGTTGAATGGACATTTCGTCGAATAGACATTTGGTAGAAAATGTATTCGAATAGAGAATGATTAGATTATTATCTTTGCAAGAGTGACATTTTTATGTTACACAAAGGGGAATGAATATGTGGTACATGCTATTACTGGAAGTTACATATGCTAGAACAACATGATAGAGTGCAATAAATCGGAATTTATGCTCTGGTGAAGTTTCTTGTACAAACTTCAAGCCTTCAATATTTGACGAGCAATATTTTGGGACTCCAGTTCATCACCATGACAAAATCGATTAACCCCTTTCGTTTTTGACGTAACTTCATGTCATTTTCTCCATTCAGGCTTATTCTGTAAATCGGATGAATGGTCCAACGGACTTTTCGTAGAATGGACACTTGGTCGAAAAGGTTTAATTGCATCAAAAAGCATATGACATTTGGTCGAACCTACATTTCGTGGAAAGGGCATATGCTACTCACCTAACTGTTTTTTTTTTGGCTTTAGGACATTTCGTCGAATGACATTTGGTCGAATGACGTTTGGTTGAATGACATTTGGTCAAAAGTACATTTGGTCGAATCGGTAATAATCTGAATTATTACCTGTTGTTGAATGGGAAACGGGTTAACCCGGGTTATTTTTTCTAGTCATATTTTTAAATTACATACATCTATGTAATTGATAGTGGTTCAAAGTTATGCCAATATCAAGGATTTCTATGATTATTCAACTGGCCCTTTTAAATGTAGTTTTTTGTACATTGACTGAAGTATTTGGATCTAGTGAATTTATTATTCTTTTAAAATATTATCATTCTTTGCCAAACTGCTCAACGATGTGAACATGATGATTTGATGAATTCATTATTCTTTTTAAATATCATCGTTCTTCGTAATAAATTGCTGATCTTCATCTGATGGAAGCATTAGGCGAGAGTGCTAGGATCTTTCTTTCAATTTCGGATCTTGCAGCTGACGAACGTGATTAATATTTTTGAATGCGGAAATCATACTTAAAACGGCAGTAAAATTTTGCTTCAATGAAAATTTTTATGGCGAAGTGAATGTTATATGTTTTAACTCTACAAATAACCAGTTGGCTTATTGTAACTTCCAGCTCGATAACATTCCTCAAACAAATGTATCACTATGCTGTCGGTGTTGATGACATTGGATGCATTACAGAGTTTGCGATAGAAGCTTTGAATAACTAACTGAACAAGGAAATTGTATTCATTCTATGTATCGGGTAAGTTAAGACGAGTTGGCTGAGGTGACAAAAGTTGGCTTGTCTCAATTTAGTATCAGCTTATCTCAGCTCGCAGAACATGCATAAATGAAAAAGCAGTATCATCAGTATAATGGGAGAGTAGAGTCCATCAAATTGAATAACAAAATTTTGCTAACCAATTGTTGGTGAAATGGCTGATACTTGTTTCAATTATTCAATCGCTCTGTGTATTACCGACAAAATGCTACCCTCGACGATAATGAGACTAGACCTGCTTCCATACTGTTTAGATTCGACCATATGTTCTTTCCATGAAATGTCGTTTCGATCAAATGTCTTATGCTTTTTACTGCAATCAAACCTTTTCGACCAAATGTCCTTTCGACGAAATGTCCGTTCGACCAAATGTACTTTCGACCAAACGTCATTCGACTAAATGTCATTCGACCAAATGTCATAGATTCTTTTGTTTTACGTTTCATACTGCATTTTCGTTCAGGCATGCTCTGCAAGTCGACATTAACTGATCTTAAATGAAAGCAAATCAACTTTTGTCACCTTAGACAACTCAACATACCACAACAGTCTTCCCTTACTCGATACATAAGCACATTTTTTTGTTTAATTACTCAAAGCATTTACCGCAAACTTCGTTATTCACTGTCAGCAAAGGCTATAGCTTGAGGAATGTTTATAGACTGAAAGTCACAATAAGTCAATTGACCATAGGTAGAGTAATCGACACTTAACATTCACTTTGAAGTCCCATCTTACCAACTTCAACCAAAGGTCATGCGAGGAAATATTCTAAAGCGATTCGACTAAATGTCCTTTCGACCAAATGTACCTTCGACCAAATGGCATTTGACCAAACGTCATTCGACCAAATGTCATTCGACGAAATGTCCTAAAGCCATACAAGCACTTTCTCATCTTTTTGATGAACTTCGTCAAAGCATTTCCTCAATTGTACGGCCATTAAAACTGGCCCCTATATTCTTCATATAAAGTGGATTATATGCAGACAATTCAAGCTGTCCAAGTTGTTCTATAGCCAATCGTGTAAAATCTGGTTCCCGCATTCCAAATTTTTACCTACGGTCGTACGCTATAAAACTCAATACTAAATAAAGGTTCCGCGCACTCAATTTGAAAGTTGCCATCAAATAAAGATCAGTAGTAATGTATGAAGAACAATGATATTTTGAAAGAATAATAAATTCAACAATGCATAATATTTAAATTCCTGAGCAACGAAAATATTCAGGGGGCATTTTCCAAAGAAAGATGATATTTTAAAAAATAGCATATTCGACATATTCCAAAGTTGAACAATAGATAGCTTACTATTACATATACGATAAAAACAAAAAAAAATTGCATATGACACAATTACCTTTGAAATTCTACTAATTTTGGTAAAGGAAAACTTCAATCGTCTTCCAATTCAAAAAACGGTTTGAGAATAAAAACATTGACTAGAATGGCTAATAATATGTCCTTATGTCTACCAGTGTTGTGACAAACTCAATTTCTCATAACTCACGCTTGACATTTTTCATGCGTGAGTTGTCAATCACGCAACTCAGCTCACCTTTTTGACTCATTGTCTCGTATTTCCACAGTTTACTCACACGCGGCAAGAATTTCTTGTTAGTCTGGTAAAATTATAGTAAACCTTTCTATCGTAAACAACAACATTCGGGTATCACGAATTTTTGACGGGTTTTGCGACTGAATCATTTTTACGGTTTGAGTTGATTGAGTGATTTTGCATCAAAATCTCAAGCGTGAGATTTGCGAAACTGATCTCTAATGAGTTTGCTCTCACGGGAGAGCGTATTGATTGAGATTTGAGAGTAAGTCTATCAACACTGGTGTCTACATGTAATAACCCCGTCGAAAAATGAATGTTATATTTGTCAATTAGAAAGATTTGTTTTTAAATTCTGATGAAAAGTTTGTCAGCCCATAATAAACTTATGATTCAATGTTCATCCATTGGGCAAAAATTGAATTTTGGTTTCATATCTTTTGAACCAAATTATATTTCAAACAAGCATTTTGAAGAAATTCGACCAAATGTCCTTCCGATCAAATGTACTTTTGACCAAATGTCATTCGACCAAACTTCATTCGACCAAACTTCATTCGATCATCGGTTTGGACTAAGGGCCCATTCATAAATTTCTTAACTCTAAAGGGGGTGGGTGGGTATCCTGAAAATGTTACGACTGATACAAAAATTGAAAAATATTCATTCAAAATGCGTTACGAGGGGGTGGGTAGGTATCAGAAATGGCCATTTTTAGCGTTATGAAATTTGTGAATAAACCCTAAGTTTAATGCCAGGGACTAATTGAATACATCACAAAGTCGTATCGGCAAATGTACGCCAATGCACCTGAGAAACTGGAATCACGGAATATCGGCATTTGAACAGATTGCATCGATTCAGTACATCTTCCACCTCCTTAATCTAATCCGAATAGAACGTACCCTACACGAATAAAAATCTGATTTCCCAAACATTAAATCAAACCATAAAATGCATAAATTAGCTAGGATATGATATTATCAGGACAACAAATCGTGGTTCCTGAAGTCATAATCATGATTCCTCATAAGCGTAGCATCTAGAGTGACAACTATAAACGATGTACTTCGCTTCAGCTCATTCGTATCGATTGTTTTCATTTTACAGGGATGACTGTCAGAACTATAAATAAATCATAAATTAATGTGCGAGTCATGATTTTTGAGCATTCGATGCATGATTTCGAGCAATCAGCTAGAGGAATTTACTTATTCTCGGCAGTCTAAGCCGATGCCGCACTTCTTTTGTAATTTTCTCGAACAACAGCAGACAAATTACGTGTTTGTCTGTTTACATTTATGCGCTGCCTAATCATCTATCGGTTCTCACCGACAAACTTGCTTAAAGCTTTTTGAAAACGTTTTTACCACGCTTCGAACATTTCTTGTCAGTGTTACTATTGTCGGCAGCCTCATTCTCTTCGGCAGCTTTCCAATAAAAACCGCAGGCGAATCTATTCGGCAGCTTCAAATCAGTCGCATTTTGAGGCGTGTTTATTTGAAATAATGACATCTCTGGCGAATTGTTTCTTCAGTCTCGGAAATCTGATCAGCGAAAAGCTGACAGAACAAAGAATCGTCTGAAAGTTTTCATTGGTGTGTTTTGAAAGAAAAATACTGTGTTTTTGGCGTTTGAAATTTAGTTGCCGATAATAGTCGAATGATGCCGAAGCCGTTAATTACCCTATAAAAATATAACGCTTTTGTTGCATGCGTAACGACAATCTGACTAATAATATCATGAGTCCAAATCATGGTGTATTTTCGTAAGATGAAAACACACTGGAATCATGATATCAGGATACAAAATCATTATTTTGGGATTCTGATTTCTACCCGTGAGCGATCTAAAACCGAAAAACGGCCAATTGACTTCAACAGTGATATGTGTAGCTTTGATTCAACAGTCCGTACAGCTTGTTATATTGAATAGTGTTCAACAAATACACGAGATGCCGATAATAATGACAAAAGCCAATCTACACCCTTGGAAAAGATACCAATTTGAGTACCAGTAAACGGACACGGCACAAAATTATGTTAACCTAAATTTTCTAGAATGTTCCTAAAAGAGGATGGTTTGTGGAAAATCTAACAGTTCAACCCAAAAATTAAACATCAACTGAAGAGCGAGTCAAAAATCACGCTTCATTCAATGGTCACTGAAGTAGCATCGAATAATAGTTTCGCATCAGTTGTTTCAACATGTCACAACCAAAAGGCATTCCAATCTGTTCAAGCGTAACGAACACATTTCAGAAACAACAGAAGAAGTCAAAGCATCGCATCGAAAATCAGCAGGTGAAAACCCCATCGCTAGGTTGCCTGAGTCTGACACAGAAACCCCAATAACCTTGGATTGATGTTGCTGTTTTTTTGTTTTCCCGCTTGAATTTGCTCGAGAATTCTCTCCATCCATCTTAATTGAGTTGTTTTTCCTGTCCGTTGGAAGCCAACCCGAAACTCATAACAGAAAAATGCAACCGAATTTCACAGCAGCGACCTTCAGAGACGACCACTCAGCAGCGAAGCATTTTGTCTCTTGAGTGTCGTCAGCCAACCGAGTCAGTTGAATCCGTAATGGGTTTTGAAACGAATTTCACGGACTGCGACTGTGACTTTCATGGTGCATTTTTTGGGAAATTGGAACAAAAAAAGTCCAACTCGACAAATGGAAACAAGTGTCCAAGTGTGATTTTAATATCGAAACTGACCTTCCCCCTGCGTCGTCGGCGAGGGCAACACCAGTTTTGACTTCTTGATACCACAAGAGCCCTCTAGGTCTCTTCTGCTGCTGCTGCTCCGATTCGAAGAAGACCTTTACAGAGCCGAAACAACGAAACTAATCCAGTCGGTCAATTTTGCATTGCTCCGAGTAGGGTTACCATACCGTCCCTGACTGTTTTTACAAAATCGCAAATTCTCTTTTACTTGAAGGATTTGTTTTAGTTTGCGGCTTTCACCAATTACGAATGTTGTATAACGATATTTTCAAATGCTTAACCCGTATAGGCCAAATTGAAAATAAAAATAAAACTCATCGCTGAGTGAAATAGGTAAATCAAAAGCACTTTACAGATTTCAATTATTTTTTGTCAGTATTTCATACATACACCCAAAAAGTTTAGTAAATATCAATGGATTTTCGATTTTTAGTATCAATCGCTTCATTTGGATCCCAGTTAACTTTCTGTGTATTGGATTTGTCAATTTCATTTTCCAAAATCATAGCGTCAACATTTTTTTTTTCGGTTTCAGTAGTTAGCCTATAAACTAGCATGCAAGTTGGTAGAAGAATTGTGTTTTATCACTAAGCCACAATTTTCAACTGAAACAAAAACGTTTTTCCACCTGTTTTGATTGTAAATTGTCTGATCTCTCGATCGGCGTAATTGGTTTCTCCCTATAAATCTATATAACCTTAGCCACCAACGATTTGTAGTTAGCCTCCAAAAACCTTACAACAGCATTTCTTTTATATGGAGGCTAACTACAAATTGCTCTATTTATTTGAATTTTTAGACCCCCATACCCCTCGTAGACTTTTGTTCATACACAAACTTAAATTATATATTGGTTTTGCTCCATATCATGATGCATTCATCTTTATATTTATGAACATTGTTCTACAAAGTTTCATAACGCAATTGAAAACATTTACGTAATGAAGGGGGCAGATAGCCGTAGTGGTAAACGCACAGCTAATCGGAAAGACCAAGTTGTGGGTCGTAGGTTTGAATCCCACCGGTAGATTTTTTTTTCGGGTTGGAAATATTCTCATAGAGTATTTTCGTACATGCCACTCGACATGTGCATGTAAACATGGTCAATTGACGAAGAAAATGCTCTCAATTAATGCTCTGTCTCAGTTACGATTTTGAAAGGCAAAATAGAACATTCACTATAAATCAAGTATAGTTGGCAGCCCTATCTCTGAGCCAACCCCCGTGGTTTCTGTTTATGAGTTTATTTGTTTATTGTCGCATCCTGAAGACCGAACTGGCCAAGGCGAGGTTTTGTGCAGTTTTGGTAAATATTTTCCGTTGCTGCTAGAGCTAAGCTCCGAGATAAAGATACCAACCAATAAAGCTAGAGCAGAGTAAGATGCATTGGAGAAATGAGCACGAGATAAGTTGGATCTGGGCAAAAATGGGATTAAAATAGCTCGAGGATAGCTGCAAGGAAGCGAAAATCCTTTCATCGATCGTCCTTTGAGTGCAGGGCATTTAGGAGACAGGTAGACCGACGGAAATCGAAAAAGAAGGAGGACTTGGAACGGGAATCCCATCGCTAAAACAAACAAATGAAATTGGATTAGACTGCAGTTAAGTGTGCTTATCTGGTGGTTTTATTGGGATCATTTTTTTTTTATTTGAGGTGACATTTGGAATGCATTTTTAATTTCATTAGCTTCCAATGGATTATGCACCTTTCCTGAACCTTTGGTAAGTTTGCCTATGGATAGATATGTGTTGGTTCTGAGGATCCATGCTGAAAATGTATTTCGTTTTATTCAATGAAATCGTACGTTGTTTTTGCAACGAAACAATTTCATAGCGTGAAAGTCAGGTCAGGTGATTTATGGGAAGAGAGGGAGGGGGTTTGGCCAAAGACTACGGTCCATACATTTGGACAGAAGACCACAAGGGGGAGAGTGTCTCGAAAGAAAAATGACCACGTATTTTATGGACAGCTCTTAACTAATGGTAAGCAAATTTCGGCTGTTAAACTTTTCATCGTAAATTTTACCTTTTTCTTTATATCAGCTCTTTATTCAGTTATTTTATTGGTAATTATCTTCTTCTCATTTCTGGTGTTACATCTGAACTGAGACAGAGCCTGCTTTTCCGCTTTAAACTGGAATTTTCTTTACATGTTAGCCAAAAATCAACAACAGAATCAAAGATCCTCGATTGAAGGAGTGAGACTCGAATCCAACACTTCCAATAAGGTCATGGGCTTCTTGGTGGTGAGTTTATGTCCCAATTGTATTCAAATAAAGATTTCTCCATTTTTCAATATTAATTGTAACATATATTCATGTTGTAATAGTGATAATCCATGTCATAGCTGCAAGCATGTTATAAGTAACTACCCCGTCTTTCGTTCTTTGAATAACCTTCGGAAAAGCTAGCATTTTTGGTACGGATCTGCTAATAAGGCGATCCCAACAGTGCTTGCAGCGATAATTCCATAGCAGCCATTCATTGTTATCGTTCCATAAAAAAAAATAATTAAATGATCATAATGTCGGTTGACATAAAAGATTTCATGTAAAGGAAGTAGGAGGTTTGTGTATTATGTGCATTCTATAACTATTTTTTTAAGATAGCATGCAGAACTACTTGTGCACTTCCATGATTCACTTTGGCATGGGGGGTTTTTCTCGGCCGAATTGTCTAATACTTCGCAATAAGAAGCACTTCAATACGTCAAATATTGTGGCCATATATTAGCTCAGTAGCTTTCGAAACCCGTACTGCCGAAGTGAATCAAAAGTGTCAAGAATAGGATCCGGCTCCCTTTATCCTTCTTTTAGAAATAGACTGTTCTTTGGAACATTACAGTGCGGCTGTGCAATTATCATAGAATCATTATGATAGCTTAGTAAATTAAAAAAAGGGCATACGACATAAAGTATGGTAGGATAATTTGCTTGGGCTGCAAAACGGTGAGTCGACAACTAGGAAGGTGGGTTTAACACAGCTCTGGTCCTCACAAGTTCCTACCTCACGCTTCTACGGGTCAAACGGTGACAAAGACCGCCAGCTTAGGGTTGCGTACTTAGCTGGTAGTGCAGCCTGGGCACTGTTGTCCTTCTGACATTAGCTAGATTGAGGAGGTACGTCTCGAGCGTCTGTTTACCAGATGGTGTTGCGGCTCAAACAGCGTCTGTTCTGGTAGCCAGCGACTGAGTGAGAAATGCTGAATCGCGCACAGCTAAATCCAAGGTGGTAGCCCATCAGCGCGATCGTCCTAGTGTTAGTTGAGACGTTAAACAGAGCTGGCACGATGGCGCTCCGGGGAGACAGGAGTGTTGGCGTGAGCCCAATAAGCCACCCGTAAAAAACCTTATTACGAACAACATAGGAGATAATACGACCCGGAACAATCGGCAAAGACCCACGCTACGAAATAAGGACTACGATTAGTCACTTGGTTTCGCATGTTGCTACATGATAATCTTAGACGAACTACATCCCCGTAACTTCGATATCGTAGAGTCGCTGCTGGAACTTTGTTGGACTGGACAGAAGGTGTGGACAAGTGGGCATCAAGCGTCTACCTTCTACCAAAGCTGTGGCACCACAAATAAGCTAGAAACTGGCTTCATAATTATCGCGTTATCGGGTGGCAGCCGATCAACGCAAGGATGTGCAAGATGAGGATGCGAGGTCGTTTCTTCAACAACAGCATCATCAGCGTACACTGCCCATACAAAGGGAGACCCGACGACGAGAAGGAGACGTTTTACGCGCAGCTGGAGCAGATATTTGACGGATGCTCGCCACGTGACGTGAAAATCGTTGTTGGCGACATGAACGCACAGGTAGGACGAGAGGAGATGTACAGATCGGTGATCGGGTGGAACAGCCTACACGCCGTATCTAACTACAACGGCCAACGATGCGTCAACTTTGCAGCCTCTCGTGGTATGAAAGTCCGAAGCACCTTCTTCTCCCGCAAAGATATCCATAAGGCCACCTGGAGATCACCCGATAATCTAACCGAGAACCAAATCGACCACGTTCTAATCGACGGAAAATTCTTCTCTGACATCACCGATTTTCGCCCTTTCCGCAGTGCGAATATAGGTTCGGATCACTACCTAGTTGCTGTATGTATGCGCTCGAAACTTTCGACGGTAACGGAGTCGAAGCCGAACGCCATGGCTTAAGGTGATTATAGAACGAAGCCACACCTCAAATTTTCAAGAGCACAAGACTTGAGAACCAAACAGCGCTCCGCGTTGAAAATCTATCCCATTGGTCACCACCAGCAAACATGCAATGTGATTTGGTTTTCAACGCAAACTGTTGTAAGATACTCTCGTCTTGTGCACTTGAAAATTCAAAGTTTGGCTTCGTTTTATAATCACCTTTTAACATCGAGCGGCTACGGGACTCAGAAGTAGCCCAAGAATACGTGCAGCAGTTGGAAGTGGCCCTACCAACGGAAGAGCAGCTTGGCGCCGCCACTCTTGAAGATGGCTGGAGCCACATAAGATCCGCCATAGGCAGCACCGCAACAGCAGCACTAGGTCTAGCGACCCCGAATCAGAGAAACGACTGGTACGACGGCGAATGCGAGCAGTTGAAGAATGAGAAGAATGCAGCATGGGCGAGAATGCTGCAACACCGCACGAGAGCGAACGAGGTACGGTATAAACAGGCACGGAACAGATAAAACTCGATCTTCCGGAGAGAGAATCGCCATCAAGAAGAACGATTGCGAAGCGATGGAAGAGCTATTCCGCGCTTAAGACACAGGAAAGTTTTACGAGAAGAATGTAGAATATTTCGCTGCAGATCAAGCTCTGTCCCAGTTTGGACGTAACACTTGGTGAAAATAACTTGATAAAAGAAGGTAAAGTTTATATGCAAAGCTCTTATCCAAAGAACTATTACTGCAGTATACTGCAAAAAAACTTATATACGAGTGGAGATTATTTTCCGTTTAAAATGTTTAAGGCACTGACGCAAAAAAAAATCTTCTCACAACATAACTCAGATGAACAACGCATTTCTGAAAGAAAATCTTTGTAGCGAAACATTTCAACAATTCAATATAAATTTAAATTTTGGATGTATAGGGGGAGATCCCCCAGTACCGGACACCTAAGCCGTTAAAATCATAATTAAAAAACTATTGATTTTATGCGGTCTTGGAGCCCATTTATGATTTGTATTATCATTTTTGTAGTGTACAAAAATAAATTTGAAAATATACATATGAATTTTGACATTGTATTTCGATGATGTATTTTAGTACCAAATTGGCCTACACAAAAACAGTGGCTCCCAATACCGGACACGATCGGGATTGATTGTATTCTGGAAATTTTTAAATCTTTGAATATTTTAACTCCATGCATAGTATTTTATTGTCAATTTAATGCATTTGCAACATTCACAAAAGAATTTTGAGCTTTACTAAGCCTGCACGTTGGTCATCAAAAAACCTCTTTTATATATCATGAAAAACAACACAATTTACGTGTTGCACTGAATTTTAATCTTTGATACCATAATCGATAAAATCCATGAAAAATAAATGTTTTTTGAGACACTAGTGTGAAAATTACAAAGATATCATATAACAAATCAAACTGTCCGAAACTGGGATAGGAGGTGCAAGACCAAAATTTCGGTTTAACCATAGTTAGTTGAAATATGGTACAAAATAAATTCATACTTTCAAATTATGATTATATTTGATCATGCTTGCGTGATCTAAATTATTTTGCCGTATTCAAAATAATTACTAATAAGGCTCGAATTGAACTTAAATTTTCAAAAATATTCAAACATCTCTAAATTTTTAAAAAGGCTTGTATATATCAATGAGGTGTTATTTGATAGAAACATTACTCTCCATAATAGCTTCCTTTTCTTCTAATACATCATCTTGATTGGATCATGATTTCTCAATTTTTCGACTTTGTTCAGTATTGGATGCTGTCCGGTACTAGGTCGCGAACGGTTTTGTTTTGAACCGCTGTCACGTTTTTTTCGCGTTCGGCAAACATAATTCCGCTGGTGGTTCGGCGGGTACTACGCCACCCGGATTTATTTTTGCTCATTTGTGTTAAGTTAAATTCAAGTGGATTTTGTAGGAAATAATATTAATTATTGATGTGTGATAAAATAAGGACAATTGATGCTTTTTAATTAATATTGAAAATAAAGCGATTGAAGAGTAGTGTTTAATCCGTGGCGATGAGGGCAGGATCAAACATGTCGCGCGTCGGTCGAGGAAAGTGAAAAAGTACCGCTTTCGATTAGTTCTTTTTGATCCTTCGACCTTGATGCTTGCTCCTGGGCAGTGCGTCAAGAAAGCCCGAGCAGCGTCAATTGTTTTCCCTCTCAGGTAGCGCGCCTATTTTCTCTAAGTGCATTTATATAGCAGAGCAAACGAGTGAAGCTGAAAGTGGATTGTTGCTGCTCTGCCAAAGATGACGAATAAATTGGTGAGCTCGTTTCATGCTACTATTTCTAATCTATAAAATAAGTATGTATGGGGCCCAGATAGCCGTAGCGGTAACCGCGCAGCTATACAGCAAGACCAAGCTGAGGGTCGTGGGTTTGAATCCCACCGGTCGAGGATCTTTTCGGGTTGGAAATTTTCTCGACTTCCCAGGGCATATAGTATCTTCATACCTGCCACACGATATACGCATGCAAAAATGGTCATTGGCACAGTAAGCTCTCAGTTAATAACTGTGGAAATGCTTACAAGAACACTAAGCTGAGAAGCAGGCTCTGTCCAAGTTGGGACGTAATGCCAGAAAGAAGAAGAAGTATGAATGCACATTTAATCGGTGGGACGTAAATATGATATTTCAACAAACTATGAATGGTTCGTCACTGTGAGTGTCGACATAAACTCTGATTCATGAATTATTTATGTTTTTTTTTCAAAACACTCCTTTCTTTTTACCTTCATTTTTGTAATTAAAAAAAACTTTGAATGGTTCCACACTACAAGTGTAGACTTGGGAAAGGTTCATTTTATTCAACAAACTTTGGATGGCTCGCCACTGTAAATATTGGCATAAGAATAAGAGTGTTCTATGATGTTCCAGCCAATCGTGTTTTTTGTTTTTTTTTCATATAATTAAAATATAATAACACATGCTTTCGTCCTGAAAGCTGTAGGAATGTTACATTTAGGTATTTGTTCAACAAACTTTGAATGGTTCGTCACCTCAAGTATCGGCATAATTTTCCTCTACATAGAAATTGTTCATATCAAATGAAAATATTATATTAACATATAAACATGTTTATATCTCACAAATAATTATTTATCATGGTCTGATCGCTTATCATAGTGAATCCTGTGACCCAACGATCCTCCCTATTAGCGAACATCCCTCCCAGTAACCTTTGTGGAGATGCAGAGGCAAACACGGTCTCCAAATAGCAAAGGTTACACACTAACATTCCTTCCACCAATCCCACCTGAATGCAAGGACGTGGCCGGCGCCGTTATTTACGCTGTATATATAGAGGTACTGAATTATGTACACTGACGAAGATTATGGCCAATCCCAGCCGAGCTTCTAGTTGATTATTTGTGCATTTTCACTGACTTCGGTCAATCACGGAATAGTAACCATTGATATGTGTAGTCAGTCTAAGCTAAGCTAAGCTAAGCTATTGGGTGCTGTCCGGTACTACATCAAAAACACCGTCTATTATCGAAAGAAGGGAAAATTTGCGATTGGGATAATATTTTTTCCAGCATTCCTTGAAAGGAGATCATGCGTTTGCAAAACAAAAATATGTTGAATACTTGTAGGTTCTAAAGTAATTATAATTATAACAGCACGTCTTGATAAAAAATTGATAAAATGGCAAAATATAAAAATGGTTCACATTCAACTTTACTAAATAATAAAATTTGAATAATAATAGAATAATATAAAGAACAGCCTGTTTTGAAAAGAAAGCAAAATTTATGAATAAACCAATAGAAAATTGGATGCCAAAAATTATTGTGGCATAATTAAACTAAAAGAACATCAACAATTGCGTTCAGAATCATCGAAGTGATTGTACTACTTTTCCCCGAATGAAGTTTCTCTAAATGTTGGCTCCCCGAATGCCATTTCCCCGAATGACAAGTTTCCCCGGAAAGTGGTGTAGTTTAAATAGGTGCTATAATAGAATCACTGGGGATCCCATTCGGGTAAATGTCGTTCAGGTACCTGTTACAGAATCTATCCTGTGGTCTAGTCAATGTTTCTTAAAAAGCTGGCAATATCTCCTGAAAGCTGTCGTTTAGTTTTATTTACGGTAACGGTAAATGTGAGAAAAGAACCCGCCATAATCAGCTGTGACAATTGAGTGAACTAAAGTGAGTGTCCGAGAGCTGTTTTGTTACGAGCAATGTTGAAACCGACAAAAGTTCACAGTTGCAAAAATGTGATAGCTGTGTTCGGGACCAAAGCGATCAAACAAGGCGCTTGGGGATTTGTAATCCTTATCCAAAAAATATCGAGATTGGTGTTCAACGATACGATTATTTGCTACTCTGATGCAAAACTAGTTTTAAATAAGAGTCGTTTATTTCTCTTACTATCCATGGATTGCATTACCTACACAACTAAAAATATGTTGTAAATTTCAGTATATTTTCATGCACATATTTAGAGCATCAAAATAAACTAATATGTCAACGACATATCGCTTAATTTTCAATCGAATGTCTTTGAATATTCACGATCATGTAACATTCAAGCATCTTTAGTTGAAAATTAAGCGTGATGCTGTAACAATGGATGAATTTGATTTACTTTTACTGTACTCTCCTGTTTACGCCACATTGAAATTTAAATATTTTTTTTTCTGTATATACCAAAGGTGACTCCCAGATCTTTTACCTTTCTTTTTTGCTGATAAACACTTTTCCCGTGGTGATTGTGGAGAAGCAGGGTTATTCTCGATCTCTAGAAGCAATAATCATTACACACTAGCATTCCTACCCATCCCAACTGACTGAAAAACAAGACTGGCGCCATTATTGATCAATAACACAACGTAACAGAAATGACATTTTTACGTGTCTCAATTATTAAATTATGTGTCTCTAGTAGATTTGGGGTCGCTGAATCTGATGCCGTTTTCAGAAATGTCCCTGCACATCACTATTTTTACAGGTCACCAAAGTTGTATAAACCACTGGTTCCATTGATGTTTACATGAAATTGAAGGCATGATTCTTCAATCTTTTTTGTGGTCTAATCCAGCAAACATGCAAAATAGGACTTGGACTTTCATTTCAGATAAAATTTGATGGAAACTGCACGATACAATTTAGATTAAATAGATTTTTTCAATATGCTTGCAGTCTCCATACAAAACTTTTCGTTTCTCTTATATGGCAAAATACAATACTTTTCTAAAACACAAAAAAATAACTTTCGAGTATGGATAGTATTATGAAATTTGCTGATAAGTATGGTTATACACATGAAGTTTGAAATCTGTGACAAATTAGGCAAATAAATTGCCTTACAAGCTGGTAAACTTGCATGCAAGTTGACTGATATAGTCAAATTTTGCATTTTTAACAGCCAATATTTTAAAAGCTAGACGTGCTATGATATTTTTGAAAACGGCAATGGATTCACTAGCCCTTAATTGAGTGAATAAAGGTATTTTGATGCTAGAGACAAAAATGTGTTCCGCAGTGTAATATGAGATCTTATGCACTTCGAAAATAAACGAAAAGTCCCACCCCTTATTCATTTGGATCAAGGTGCAATTCTTATCAGTTCAGATCAATCATTGACATGTACAGTCAGTCTTAGCTTTGCTATGCTATGCTTATTTTTGTTTTGGGCCAGTGAAATCTTTTGATAGCAAAAAATGGCATTCGATTCGAAAGTAAAAATTGAATACAGTACAGACCCGATTTTGTCAACTCTGTTTTTGTCTGCCTCCGATTTTGTCTACCCCCGATTTTGTTAGCCTTTTGACCCGCTTTTGTCAGCCTATTTTAAATATATTAAAAAATTGTCTTCGTCATGTTCTACCACGTTTACATTAATACAGATGATGATGTTCAATGTAATGCACGCATGAACGTAGCAAGAGGGGGCAATGGCAATGCCTCCTGCCCTCTGTACGATGGAACAATTTTACTACGGGAATTATTCTGCCGTTATTCGCATAATTGTCCCATGTTACTTTTTGTGCATTTTGACTTTTTGTCATCAAACAGTTTATCTTTACGTATAGTTTTAGAAAACACCCACCAGAAATTAAGTTTGTTCGGAAACTCAATGAAAAGCAAGCCAAGTCATTTTGTCCCATTGTTGAATTTCCCCGCATAACTGTCCCACTACTGTATTTCTACGCATAACTGTCACACTATACAATTCGCTGCGCTGAACTCGAGCAAAATATTAAGTAGGCAGTTTTGAATTAGCTGGTGTTTGGGAAAATCGTTTTGAACATCTTCTTATGTTGGCTTTACATCCCATGTGGAACATAACCCGTTTTATGTGTTTGAATTATCGGGATGCATTCATCATTCATGCGAGCCTAACTTCAAATTTGATTGAAATTTTCAATATCAAAATATTATTTCCCATCCGTTCTTCAATGAATTTTAGTTGAATTTTCAGGGTCGATCACAAAATTCTTCTAGTTTTTGGAACCGCTTGACCGCTCATCGATTAGAAATTTATTCTAACTTTGGATTCATCACTGGAAGTACTGAAATAATCCCACGTGAAGAATCAGTAACCACTTTAATTTCAAGTGGCTGGCTTGTGACAAACCAACTTCATGATTTAGCAAACGTAGTCTAAATAAAAATAGTTCGACCGATATTGGATGACTTGGCCACATGCTGGGTTGTTCCGAATACCGATTCACTGGTGGAAGTGGCCTTTATATTGGTGAATTTGAAACCTGGAAGTAAGTAAGTACCTGAAATCTGAAACCTTGCGACATATCAATGTCAAAGGTGGTTCAAATCAAGTCGTAAGGTGGTTCAAATGTATTTGAATGACTTGACCACATGTCGGATTGTTCGGAATTCCCGGTTCCCTGGGGGAAATGACCACTAAACTGTCTGTTCTGAAACCTAGTTGGCAACATTAAACTTCATAAATTCCCAAATCAAGGCTAAAGAAGTGTAACTCAAAGGTTCTTGGATGACTTGATAACATGCCAGGTTGTTTTGGATACCCTGCTCCCCAGAGAAAGTGTCTATTATATTGGCGGTTCTGAGACTTGCGATATATCAAATATGATGAATTTACAAATCAAGTCAAAAGAAGAATAGTTCAAGAGGTTTTAGATGACCTGACCACATACTGGGTTATTACGGATAACTGGTTCTTCGGTGCAAGTGGCAAATATGTTGGCAGTTCTTAAACTTAATTTGCGATATATCTAATATCATGATTTTGCAAACCAAGTCCAAAGAAATGTCAAATCGTGTGATGATTTGTATCGTGAATTTTGAGTTAAATATTAATTCCGCAGAATAACCCTGAATTCGCAGATAAGTTTCTGTCAAGCCTGTAGCTTAGGGTGCGGCTTATTTTTCAAAAGTTCTCAAAACCAAAAATTCGTGTGCTTTACTGAATTCAAATCACATTAAAAGAGAAAACTCGAAATCTGAGCCAAAAATATTAACATTTATAGGTGGCGCAAGCGTCTTGAAGTTGAATTTTCAGGTTATAAGAAATGACCTTCAGTGAAGTACACATACCTTTGTTATTTTTCAACCGATTTTCAAACTTTAAGCATCAATACCTTCAAAATTAAATTTGTAAAAACTTTGTTGACCACCAAATTTGTCTAAAATCAAAACAAGTTTTAGTTAAAAGTAATTTATTCCAAATTTATCCTCATTGTACTAAAAATTTCAAGTTTGTTCATGAACTTCATGATTACTCAAAAGATTCCAAATATTTTTACATGCTTTTGAAGCTTATTTAATTGTTTTCAAACCTTTCATACATACCATTTCACTAAAAAAATGTGTTGACCAAGTTATTCAGCAAAAACTGCACAAAAACATTATTTTTCAACGAAAATGCCAGTTTTGTCAAATTTTTGACAGTTAAATATTGTCTCTTAAGCTGAAACTGATTTTTCTCATTTCTCAAACCTTTGGGAAGGACTTTGCAACAATTTAAAAAAAAATAGAAACAAAATTATGTTTGCATATGTTAAAAAATTTATGCACTATTCAACTCGTAATTAAGGCAAGATGTTTTACATATTTAAGTTTTATAGAAAAAATGCTATTTCCAGCAAAAAAAAAAACCTAAATAATCCGAAGAAATTTGATTTTTTTATTGAAAAATCATATTTTTGGTAAATTTTTGTTAAATAACAAAGTCAAAAATATTTTTTAGAAAAAAATGTTGTATGTAAAGTTTAAAAACAAATAAATTTGCTTCAAAATTATGTTAAAATATTCGGAATCGATTGAGTTTTAATGAAGTTATGGCCAAACAAAAATGATTTTTTTAGCAAAATGAGGAAAAATTTGGATAAAAGTATTTTTAACTAAGACAAGTTTTGATTTTAAACAAATTCGATGTTCTACAAAATTTTTATAAATTTAATTTGAAAGAAAATGGTGCTAAGAGTTTAGGAATCGGTTGAAAAATAACAAAGTTATGTTTACTTCACTGCAGGTCATTTTTTATAACTTGAAAATTCACCTTCAACACGCTTGCGCCACCTCTAAATGTTAATATTTTTGGCTCAGATTTTGAGGTTTCTCTTTTAATGTGATTTGAACTCAGTAGAGCACACGAATTTTTGGTTTTGAGAACTTTTGAAAAATAAGCCGCACCCTAATGTAGCTGGAAGAGTCGATATAGGAATTTATTACATCTTATAAACTCTCTAACTTACTCATCCACTCTTTCTATCACTAACTCATACATTTTCTCATTATCACACATACAGAAAACTTTGCTTTCCATCCCATACTATAAAATCGTATTTCTTCACTTCCCCACACGTGGCTCCGTTTGGCACATATCACTTGAGCCTTCATTAGGTGCCTTAACATAGTCTTGAGGTTATACGTCCTCTGCATTCGGTACAATATATATGTAAAAACAGTAATCTACAGCAGTATGCTTAGCACATAATTGGTCACTACTTTCAGTGGGACTGTTATGCGAAGAAATTCTCCAAAAACCTCGTATTTCTAGGCATAACAGTCCCACTTTGAAATTCGTAGCTAAATTTACTTTATTCCCATAATAGAAACTCTTGACTCTAATGAACACACTACTCTTTATACTATTGTAATGATTTTAATTTAATTTACCACACACCTGGTCAATACGAGGCCTAAATGTGTAAAAATTTTTAAACGCGTTTTTCTCGATTGTATATTTTGGAACATGGGACAGTTATGCGTATAACGGCAGTATTCTTGTGCTTGAATTTTCCAAGAATTGTCTGCAGCTCTCGTAATTATACAATAATTACGTCATGATAGATAACGAAAGTTAGAGAGTCTACCAAACAATCAGGTTTTTTTCAAAACATCTTGAAAACAAATTGTTTGAAGGTTTTGTTAACAGTCCGCAATTGAGATATTGAGAACAAATTTCGTAAGATCTCGAATATCAGTAAATCGCGCTTCGTCACTTAGCATCCAGACAATTATTGGTTAAAATTGAAAAACACAGCCGAAATCGTTCCAGAAACATAATGCGCACACTAAAGACATTTTTCAAAGAACTCGTTCAAGATTAAGTTTTTTCATGCATTCCCTCTTGAACTCGTCCAGAAACTACACCCGGGATTCCTATGAAGAAATTTTAATTAAAAAAAAAATGACTTCATTTATTTTAACTTCTTGTTTCATTAAAATTTGCTCCTAATGTTATATTATGATACTGCTTTGAATAATTCTATAAGCTCTTGAAAAAATCCCTTCAAAATTACAGTTTGTTAAATACTTAAAGAATGATTTTACTCCTTTTTTTTTTTTTCTTTTTTTTTTCTCTCTTTATTAACGAGATTTTTAGCCCTGGGCTAGTTCATCTCGGGACCAACGGCTTTACTTCCCTTCCGAAGGAAGACGTCACTATAACTTTATTGTCATAAGTGACTATCTCGGGGATAGGATTCGATCCCAGGTCCTCGGCGTGAGAGGCATGTGTTCTAACCACTACACCAGGTCCGTCCCCTTCCAATTTTACTCCTGTAAAATTTCGGAAGTAATTCTTTAAAAATCTTCAAAACACTTTTGGATGGATTTATAAATTGAAATGAATTCAAAGTTGAAACATTCTATGAATTATACTTAAAGGAATTCCAAGAAGAGCTTCGAGGCAATCAATGATACCACTTTACATAAATAAATTTAGAAAAAAAGGCTTAAAGGAATATTCATATGATTTTTTTAGGAACTTCGGTGTCCTAAGAAAATATCTAAGATAATTCAACGGTCATGTAGAACTAGGATTCAGATTGATTGCGGATGTCTTAATGGTCAAGGATCACTACGAATCAAATCTTCAGAATTTTTAAAGTAAGTAATTCTCCAAGACTGAAGTGTGACTGTGTGCAGTAAAAAAGTAGGATGGATATCCTTCATAGTTTAATGGTTCATGCAAAAAAGGTGTATAAAGATCTTTTCGGCGCGAAATGTTAGAATGAAATTGTGAAGGCTCTTCTTCTCCCCCCCTGATAAACAAAAACCCTGGCTACGCCCATGTCTTTCGCCCTCTTAAAAGTCTATGTAGGTTGTAAACGTGATTCATTAGCAAATACAGTCACCCCACGCAGTTGAATCACCCACAATTTATGAATCAGCTAATTTCAAAAGACAAAATTATTATCAAGCTCAGCACAAAATATCACCAACTCATTTTTACTGATAAGCAACACATAGTGTTCAGCCATTTCAATACTTTTTATCTCAGTAAAACAGCTCTTGATCGCGGTATGAACCAACAATATTACTAAATTCTTTTTGTAGCTATTTGGGCTGCATTTTTGGCTAACTTTGTAAGCCGTGTACCTATTGACGCCTAGCTAAAAACGACGTTTTAAATTAATTAACTCATTACGCGTGGTAAAGATGGACAAATTATGGGTGAAATTATGAAAAAAACCCACGTGCTCGGCTGGGATTTGAACCCAGGACTCTTGTATGCTAGACGAGCGCTTTACCAACTAAGCTACCGAGCCACTTGGTGACCCAATAACTGAGTTGGTTACAAGTTTAGAATTCAAATCCCTACAGACCACGCGGACCCCTTTCATAACCAATATCCATCCATCTCATGTTCCTACACACGCGGAGCGAGCGAGTGCGATTTATTTAGTGGCTCGGTAGCTTAGTTGGTAAAGCGCTCGTTTAGCATACAAGAGTCCTGGGTTCAAATTCCAGCCGAGCACGTGGATTTTTTTCATAATTTCACCCATAATTTGTCCATCTTTACCACGCCTAATGAGTTAATTAATTTAATAACCATGTGGATTGGATTACCGAACAGCTCAATATAAGTGTCAGTTTGACGTTTTAAAGTTTGTTTCAAAGATTTTTTGTGAGGGAATGAGCCCCAGACAACATTTTTAGATTCAATAAACATAACTATGAGAGAAAAATGCGGATTTATACGAATTTGCCTGAGATTTTTGAGTAAAACACTTGATCAATAAATTGTGTGAGATATACACACCAGTCACAGTTTGTGAATCAGCGTTCAAACTACTAGTGCTAAGTATTTTTAAAAATGATTTTAAGTTTCAAATAATTCCCAATGTAAAGTTTTGTTACGGGAGAGCAAAATTGGTTTGAGACCGTTCATAAACTACGAAAAAATAATTTGTGGAAAAGGAATCTGAACATACCATAATCCGGGGTAACATTTATAAGCGGGGAAACATTGATAGGAACGAAATATTCAAAAAACTGATCAATGTTATCCCGGATTACGGTATTAATGAATTCCCATGATTTTGGAAAAAAACGAATTCTTATGAAAAAAGTTATTTAGGGGGATTATAGTCTTATTTGACCATAAAAACTGTGAACGTGGTTTATGTAAGGCCTATTATAAGATTATTAGAATTATGTTGAATAATTTATGGACAAATACAACAAAAAGAACAAAATAAAACAGAATAGATGTAAAAAATGTTAAGATTTTTTTAATTACACCTGATAGGTTCTTCTTAATTTTGATATAAAAACGGGGTATTGCTTCTGCAGAAGGACCAAAAGCAACGAGTGGGAAACAAAAGAACTGGTTTGCATCCTCCCTGATTGATATCGATATCAATCGTTTGTCATTTTTTATGATCACTTATGTTGCACGTATGTTTCTTTAGATTAACTCCCAGGCTGAACTGTTGTCTCTTCTATCAGACACATGGAGAAGTAAAAGGTATTCACACTTTTTAAAAAGAATTTTTTTTCACGTATTTAATGTGCCACCATATAATCGCCATATAATATTGGAATCATCAGTAAGGGCAGTCGAAGAGTCAAGCATTTAAGAGTTCTGGCATCTATGATTGTATAATTACACTACCTGCCATCATCCTCCAAATGAACATGCTACAAAATAAATCAACAAATTCAATGCTCATATACCCGCTCAGTAGCAAAATTAAAAGTCAAGCAATGTCATGCAGATTCTTGAAACACTTGGTTCCGGTTCAACCCCCCCCCCCCCGGATATAATTAATGTTGTCCGAGGAGGTGTTCTTATGAACATATGAACTATATAGCATTTAATTGTAAAATAATTGAAAGTGAACAAATGATTCATAAATCGTATTCATATTGATTCATATTTGTGGACAACTATTAGCCGATTCATAAATTGTGGTTTTAGACCATGTTCAAGTAAATGCAAATTTCAAATGTTTTCAACAATTTTAATGACAACATTGTGCATGAACTGCAGGTGCATATCCCACTTTACCATTCGGCATTGATTTCGTCTAGAAATATTGTTTACTTTGCTTTCTAGAATTTTTCAAATTTAAGCAGAGCCTTAAATGATTCATAACTGTGGGTCTAGTGTATTAACATGACAAAATTTGAAAAACAGAAACAAAACGATATGTCCCGATTTGGTCAGGTTCCCACATTTTGTCAGCCTAAAATTCATCGAGGGGCTGACAAAATCGGGTCCCAACTGTATTTGAAAACTACGATCATAAATAAATTGCTATGTTATGATTTGTTTGACCGTTTTTGCACTTCAGGTTTTTTTTTATCAATTGCAGAAATATGTTTTGAAAGTATTCCTTGATTATAGCTCTTCTCTATATACTGTGAAGTGATCATTTTTCACTGATCTATCATGTTTCGGGCAGTTCATCGCTGCACCTGATACACCATCCACCCGACACAATCAACCACCTCCCCTCATATGCTTCAAATTGTTCCTGCAAGAGTCCAACAATGCTTCCATTTGAAAAAGAAAACGATAAAAAAAGCCGATGACTTTTCATATCCCAAGATCCGAGCCAATTTCCATTCTCTTCTGTCCCCCGTACGGTTCACACCTCTTCGATCCACATTGAAGGTATCTACCGTGCCTGTGCGCGACTTGTTACTGCTCGAGAAGTGCCTTCCGGGACTTATAAAACTTGCACAACGGGGCCATCATCGACGGTACGTTCTGTCACAAGTCAGTGGTCCCAGAAAGTCTCGTCCGGGAATGGGTCACCTCGGAGATCCTCGTCCATCATCGCCGTGGTCATCGGACGAACGAGAGGCGAAGTGAGAAGTGGTGTCGGCTATGTTCCTACCATTACAATACAAAACACATCTCCGAAATAACAATCGTCCGAGGCGTTCTGTAGGTCGTTGTGTTTTCGTTGTAATCTCATCTGAGAACGTGGAGTGATGAGGTCGGTGACGGACGACGGCCCAGAATGGGATGAGTTGAATAGATCGTCGGCATCGGATTCTTTGATATTTGCCGGCCACCCAAACCGCCGTCGTTTACGTCGATTACCGTCGTAGTTTGTTCGGCTTGTGACGAGGAGACGGAAAGTCTAACTCGGTTCGGCTGGGAATTTTTCTGGATATTTAAAATTTAATAGAAAATTCAGCTCGAATTGATTTTCGTTATTACACTCTTTTAGTTCTTCACTTTGGGTTACACTAAAATTCAGGTATGATTTTAGAATAAATAACCAACAATTTATAACTCTCCGTTATAGTTGAATTAGTTTGAAGTCAGTTTAGTTAATATATTGCACCCTATTTTACAGTCGATAAAAATTCGTTAAACATTACCAAAAAGGATCCAGAGTAGGTTTATGTTCATTGCTAAATGACCATAAATTACCCCATTAATCAATTAAATAACTTCACCGGTCATTGCTATAATGACCTTGCACTAGATTAATCACCAGTTAGAAAATGTTTCTACCAACCTTTTGGAAAAAAAACATCCAAATAACATAACCTCATCAATTCTTTAATCATCATCATAAGAAAATTCGACCCATTGAAAGAAACCACAAAATAACTAATCGACATCTAATGATCGTTGTTCGCCGGAGACCTGAATAGAAACGCAAGAAAGCAGCATCATGTAATTCCATCGAAACAATACCCCCCGAACCCGAGCGGCAGACGCGCTCGATATTGTGCATCGTCCCGACAAGATAGATCTTTATAAAATAGCCATTCAAATATATTTTTCTCTTTTCTAGCAATCGTTTCTTTAAAAATAAATCACTTTCGTTCTTTCTATTCCTCCGCCTCAAATGCTCGGCTAGCTGGTCTAATAACACTTGTCTGTTTTGTTGTTGGATCAGGCGTGAGGTGACGGGATGTATAAAATATTATACTTTGTTATTCGCAGATGGTTCCTGACTTCTAAAAGTCCATCAGGAATTCATAAACAAATTTTCAAAGTAATGCAAAAGGTTTCCCTAAGGTTTAAATTAATTAAAATCCACAATATTTCAAAAAAAAAAATACCTACAAGGTTCTTTCAAACCTTTTTTATGTAAGTGTGCATCAAGAAATCTGATATGGAGTGTTGTAAAGCAATCCTTTAAAATATTGAGGTATTCATGAAGTCGTTTTTGAATCTAAAATTAGAGAGTGGAAAAATTTTCAAATGTTATTCATGGAAAAATCCTGAGACGTCCATTCGATTAAAAATCCTTTGATGGTTTTTTTGGAGGAATGTTTTGAGAAGCTTTTGAATAAATTGCAAAATCTTATCAAATCTGATGAACATTTCTTCAAAAATTAAAAAAAAAACATTAGTGCAGTTTACAGAAAAAAATATCCGGCAAATATTTAGATAAATCTCTTGGTATTTTTTGGGAGAATCTTAGGCAACCAATAATATGATTCTTTAAGAAATTCCTGAACAAATTATTCGGGAAATCTATGGGGATTTTAGAGGAAGAGTTTCTGAAATAACAGTTGAACGTATTCTAGTAGGAACTTTATAGAAATGTTGGAATACTTCAAACATTTCTCTGTTAGGCATTTTTGAAAAACTAAATGATTTTGGAGGTATCTAAAAAATAATTATTTGTGAAAAAAGCAGATATGTCTGCGGAGAACTTCTTTGAAAAATCATTAATAACATTTTCCTAATCCAATTCTTTTTAATTTCTGATGATTTTCTTGTGAAATATTTTGAGGAATCCTTACAGTAGCACCTGCAAGATTTTTTTTTATTTCAGTAAGTCTTAGCTGAGCTTTTTCAAACAATCCAGTAGATAAATTTTGAGAAGAACATCAAAAGCAAAGTTGGAAAAACTGTAGGTAAACCCTTTGAAGAATTCGTGGAATGAATCCTTGCTTTGTACTATATTTGGAGAAATCCTCAGTCATTCCTGAAAATTCCTTTAAAATTGACAATGAATAACTGGAGTATATGTTTAACTTACAATTGGAATTCATATGTAGTATGTACGTAGAGGACCTTACAGGAGAAATGATTAAAATAATTTTTAAAGCGTTCTCTGGCGGATTGCTTCATGAGATTTTTAAAGAACTAGAAAGAGATACTTCGTGACTTTTTTAGTGAGATCAGAAAGTCTGGGAATGATTTTCCGTGAGAATCCCTGGACAAACTCAGTGACAACTGGTAAGTTCAGTGAGTTCTTGAAGAAAGCACTGAAGAGTACGAAAATAGTTCATGAAGAAATTCCCGCAGGAATCTCTTCAAAGCATATGGTTGAATACCCGAAAAATCGTACTTTGTGAGTTTTTTTTGCTAGAATTCTTGAACAATTTTGTAATGGATTACAAAAAGAATAAATATTTTCCGTATCGAAAATTGAAGTTTATGAATATCAATCATGTGCCACGATATAAAACAAACAACAAATAAATAAAATCAATACAAATCTGTTGAAACTACGAAATTTGTGAAAACCATGATTATTGCGACCAGCATTATTCCTGTGATATATTCTTACGTCCACACTGATACTAAAGCAAAACTGATACTACACGTCCACCAACACAAACAAGCTTTTCAGCTGCAAAAATAAATAAATTCGAAAATTGTTTTCCATCATTCAAAAATTCATTGTATCTTTCTCTAAAATCAAATACTAGTAGTTTTTTCAACACGTAATGAGCATTTCAGTTCTTATTGAATTATTCACAAAGAAAAATATGTGATTTTTTATAAATATATACAGATATTTGGTACATGGTACACTGACCCCTACTTTTTAATGGGGTGGGGTAAGGACTGTTCATTTAAGAAAGTGGACACGTATTTTTTAAAGCAAACTGTTTATTTTCGAACAAATTCATGAGTTCTCTTGAAATACATGGAAATCAGAGTAATGTCGATCAAATTCACATAAGTTTGAACATTTTTTGGGCATTCCTGGATAATACTCTGACTTTTCTCTTGATGCCTCCCATTGGATTCTGCACAATTTTCTTCGTAACTTTTCATTCTGTTGCTTACCACATTTTCTTGAAAAAATCTATGGCACTTGCTTATCTTCCATCCTTCTTAAGATGTTGTTTGATTATTGCCCAATATTTCCAAATGAGGCGTAGTTATGGGCAATTCGGTAGAATCTGCCATGTTTAAACAAATTCGACTTTTTCCTTCTTGATCATCTCCAAAGTAGCTGAAGCATAGTGAGTCGATGCTAGGCCTGGCCAAAACAATGGAGGCTTGTTATACTTTCGGTAGATGGGCAGAAGACGTTTTTAAATGCATTCAGTTCTGTAATTTTCGCCGTTGATTGAACCCGTTGTGAAAAATGCAGTACTTTTCATACCGCAGGAGCAAATTACTTGCCATAAAAAAACTTTTTTCCCAAATTTTTCTGGTCGGATGTATTGCACGTCGTCATAATCATCTGTTTTCGATACAGTGTTGAAAAATTGGAATTTGGACACTTCGCGATTTAAGCCAAATCTCCGAACGACAGCTTTTTTTAAACACCATTTGAGCATAAAAAATCTGCGTGTCACCATGTTAAACCGATCTATCGCTTGGCATTTACAACTGTTTGATGTCAACTTTCTTCTGCTGTCAAAATAAACACTTGAGTATACACTGAAACAAAATTTGAATTTTTTTCCTTGGAATTTTCACACCAAAATGTTAACAATCAGGTGTCCACTTTCTTTAATGAACAGTCCTTAAGTGGATCAAGTATTATTATCATTAATTGGCAGTCTGCTTACGATAATTTGAATTAGTTTTAATATCCGCAAATGTTGTTTTGCTTAATTTTTTTTTTCATTCCTAGCTTAAATTTGTCAAATTGACCATAGAAAATTTGAATTGGTACACCTAAAAGTTTTTTCAGTCTTTCTCGTATGAAAATATATGAAAGAATGAATATTGCAGAATTCAAATAAAACATTATTTGAACAAATTTATTTAACAATTTATTATATTTTCTCGTGAACATCCTCCAATTGAAATTGTTTTATATTTAAATTATCATCAGACAGAGCATGTTTTTGAATATAAATATCTTGGAATATAGTTTGATTTTAAACTAAAATGGAATAATCATATTCAATACATTCAAACAATGTGTTCATGTTTACATAACAATTTGTTATGTAACAGTCATTTATATCGCATAAATATCAAAAACTCTAATCTTTGTGAATGTGGTGAATCATATGAAGATATATCATATTGTATTTAATTGTATCGTTTTGATTTCCCAAGAAAAAAAATTTGTTTGAAAAAAAATTCAAAATACCTATTCAATATACCTACATATTTTCACAGTTCGAACGAAACGTGTAAATTTCTGAGGCATATAATGCACATATTTGGAGCGTGGAATATCATGGATATTTACATGATATGTCATGTAACTTCAATTATATGTCATGTAATACAGCAAAATTCTGTGTGGTTACATGACATATAACACATTTTTACATGATTTCAGGCTTAAATTTACATGACGTCATGATTACATCGCATAAATGAAGTTTACATGACGTGTAATCTTCATTATTTTTAACTGTGTATTCGAGATATTCTAATTTAATTTTAATATTTTAAAAATGTTATATGGGTATTTTAATGAGGTTTCTTATTATAGTTGACACTGTTCGTTTTTTTTTTGTATATTTTCAGATAACTGATCTTTTGTACCATTCGGAGTTGAAGTTGTTTTAACTCAAGTTACTTGGATATACGAGGACCCTCATGATGACTCCGTCGGCTCCGATATGGATCAATTCCGGATGAGTCTTTAGTATTTAAGAATTGTTTATGTAATGTTGTTTGAAAAGATAAAGAGGTTTTATACCTTTTTGAGAAAGATTTCCAGAAGAAATCACTTAAAGGGGGTTTTCCCTGTTTCGAAATTCAAGTTAAAATAAAAGATAATAATTATAATATTAAAAATAATAATAATAACATACACTTACTTAGAGCTTTTTAAGTCATTAATCATTTTTGCATTTGTGCATCATGCTTTTTACAAAGACCGACCCGTGAGAAGATAACGCAAAGAGTATGAGTGAGATGAGATGTCCTGAAATTTCACCATACTCTATATTGAGATTTACACAGAGAACACATACATTACCCTTTGACTCAGACTCATTTCTCTTCTGAACCACCTAATGGTCTTATTTTGAGGAGAGGCTTTTGCATATTGCACTTGCAGCAGACATAACTTAGGCAAACAGCTGCTTTAAGCCGCCTTGAATATTGTAACAGGTGACCAATCTCGGCATGGCGAACCCTCTGCAGTCCACTCTTAGCCCGCACACCATAGGAGCTGAAATTCCAGCATAATCTAGCCATATTTACTGCATTACAGCACTCGGTATCCCAAAATATAACATATCGAGCCAATGGCTTTAAGAGTTACATAATTCTCAGGAGCACATACCGTGTTGATTACAAATTGCCCGAACGCTTCAGATTCCGGACAATGGACTTAATTAACCCAAAAATTGTTAATTCGCCAACTTCAATGACTGCAGAATGTAAAAAAAGTGAAAATTATGAATCGAAAACGAAAATAATAGGAAATTAGTCTAGAAATACCGTTGAAAAGGCGAGTGACTAGCTTTCGAAGCGTCTGGCAATTCGAAGCAGCATTTTTATTGCCACACAGGTAACACATATGCCCCACGAAGTGCAAATTTTAACCAAACGTAGTATTTTCCAATCAAAATATCTTCTTCCAAAAAAAATAACAAGGGACATATTGCACTGACAATGCATATTAACTCAGTCATTCCTGTACAATTTTTGTAACATAAAGAGTATCAACTGATACAGATACGTATTTTTCCTTCTTGTTTCTGGCGTTACTTTCCAACTGGGACATTTCTTGCCTCTTTGCTCAGTGCTCTTTGGGTATTTTGCATGTAGGGAAAGTGTACCAGTTATGGCCATAGTGGTTCCCTATTTGGCCATATGCAAAATATGGATAACTTTTACATTTTTAATCTTTCTGAATGTTTCAACATCAAGATTTATCCTTTATCTTACTGCTAAATCACAAAAGATTTTTCAAAATGTGAAGGCATTCAAGATATCACGTATGGCGAAATAGGGAACCACTATGGCCATAACTGGTACACCTACCCTATAGAGGGAGATCCCCCAGAAGCGGACAGCACCCAATGCCGGACAAAGTCGAATAATTGAGAAATTATGATCCAATCAAGATTGTATATTAGAAGAAAAGAAAACTCTTATAAACAGTAATGTTTGCATCAAATAACGCATTCTTGAAATATTTTAAAACAAGTTGAAATGTTTGAAAAATGTTGAAAATTTGACGTATCGCCCTAAATTTGAACCTAATTAGTAGTTATTTTGAATACGGCAAAATAATTTGGATCACGCAAGCATGATCGAATATAGTCATAATTTGAATGTTTGAATCTATTTTGTACCATACTTGAACTAAATATGGTCAAACTACAATTTTGATCCAGCACCACCTATCCCCCAGTTTAGGACAGCTTGATTGTTTACAAGATATCTTTTTAATTTTCTCACCAGTGTCTCAAAATACATTCATTTTTCATGGATTTCATCAATCACGGTATCGAAGATGCAAAAAAAAATCAGAAGAATGACAATTTAGATCAACACGTAAATGTGATGTTTTTTATCATATATGAAAGAGGAATTTTGATGACCAACTTGCAGACTTAGTAAATCTTTAATTACTCTTGTGAATGTTGCAAATGCATTGAATTGGCAATGGAAAACTTTTCATGGAGTAAAAACGTTCAATGATATACAAATTTACAGACTTCGAGGCATTTCCAGATCGTGTCCGGTATTGGGAGCCAACTTTTATGACAGGTCAATTTGGTACTAAAACACGTCATCAAAATGCAATGTCAAAATTCATATTTATGTTTTTAAATTTATTATTTTACGCTACAAAAATGGTAATATTTGTCATAAATGGGCACCAAGACTGCATAAAATCAATAGTTTTTAATAATATATTTATTGTCCGGTACTGGGGGATCTCCCCCTATATCATGTAGCAAGCATAAAGATACTCTATACCCTGGAAAGTCGAGACAATTTCCAACTCGGAAAGATCCTTGACAAAAATGGCTAAACCTAGTGGAACGGTATGTTCTACCATTCATTCATAATATCTACGACGCCGCATTCAAACACGTCTCATTCATTCATAAAATATGACCATTGTAAGCGTAGATTTACGTGAACTGCGGTGGAGTAGTCACAACCTGTGGCGCTCCAACTTGGTCACGGTCTAGCATTTCGTTCGTACAGCGTCTACCGCGGCCCAAAATCCCCCACAGAATTGCTCGAAGTCTAAAAAATTGCTGGAACCAATCGAATTTCGACTTCCTCTCTCCTCGCCCAGCCGACGACGACACCCATGCTTGAGATTACACGTGTAAGACGGGCACCATCTCCAAAAAGCGACTCGTTGCGCTTAATTTAATTTCATTGCGCGATGCTCGACGTGGCCGAAGCTAAAAAATGTTAATTTTCATTAAGAAAAATCTTGGGGCTTTGTTTTGCCGGGGCTTTGGACCGCGGGAAACCAACAGGTATTTCCTTTGGCGTCGTTGCCGGATTTTTGTTTAACGCTTGATGGATTACCGGTCTGATTGGGGCCGGACAGAGAGGACAAGCCGATTCTTCCTCCCGGATTCCAGACTTTTAAGTTTGAACCGAAGGAAACAGACAGACAAAAAAAAACTAACTGGACGAGCAGAGAACCGGCAGCTGGGGAGCCATTAATCAGTTTAATCAATCGATGCCCCGTGATTTTTGTTTCGAACAATAAGGCTCAGCTTCTGACTGTGGCGAATCGTTGATGACGTCGGCTGCTGACCGGTTCGAGATGTGAATGGAGCCGAGTTCTCCTATTGTTTGGATAGGAGGTTCGGAACGGTTGGCGCCAGCCAGATGTGAGATTTTTCTGCAGGTACGTAAGTCTAAATACTTATACAACAACAACAACAACAACACTATATGTAATGTATGTAGAAGGAACGTCAATATCTGAAGAATAAAAATTTTTTTTGCAAGAAGCTCTATTCTAAAAATCTCTTCCAATCATCCAAAGAAAAATAGCGAAATGAACAACTAGGACACGTTCATGATTCGAGGGTTCCTGTCAGTCGAATTGTCTGTGATTCATTCTGGTGAATTGTTGGCCATAAAAGTTTCAGGAAGCTCCATGAATGATTTAATTGAATGTGCTGAGAATATTATTGTTTTTCGGCCATCAGTCTTATCTTAAAACGATATCTCAAATTAACTATTTACTTGTAAAAATTCTCTGTCTCGCCCAACAAGTTTTGTTTCATTTGTCCATTTCTGTTTTGTGTGTTAAGCTCAACGTAACGTATCATAAATTAGATTTGGTAAAACCGTTAAATGCACAATGGATTTTTTTTCTTATTCTTGGAGTTTGAGTTACTTCCGGATCAAAACAGAGCCTGATTGGCAGCTAAGTATTCTCATGATCACTGCAATTTTGTTTGTTTCCTTACTAGTATTATTGCAGAATCACATGTATTTCTTATATTTAAGTGTTCTGTGTCAGGCACTCTACCATCATAATGCGGTAAAACATTTTATTAAGCTATTATGAATATTTTATTAACCACATACTTTATTTTAATTGACATAGCAGCTCAGATTTTTACAGGTCAAATGAATTCACCTGATTATTGACAGAAAAAAATCGCTATTACAAGAACTTAAGCTAACTGTTTCAACATTGGATGTAACTTTAAATCTAACTCTAACTCATTAGTACTATGCCAGCGACGGAGCTACAGAATCATTTCCAGAATTTGTACAGCATCAATGACCATGGTTATTGTACGACCCCTAATAAGAGCAGGTAACGGTACTATTTTTCTCGTCTTCTTGGGCAAAGAGTATACTCGTGCTTGCAAATAATAAAAAAAATTATCAATGGACAGCCCCTTACGTGTGTTGTCTAATACCGTGTATTTGACAATTGTTACAAAGTCAGCATATTCAGTAGCCTTAAGATAGTCATGATGAAGTAGACTCGAAACGAACAAACATTGATCTGATGTTTCAATCTGATATTGACAAGATGTTCGAAGACTTAGTAAAACTTAATTCGATGGCCTGACATCTGAACATAAGTATATTACTAAAATTAGTTCTTTAACATGAAACAAAACACATTCATCATCAAAATTGCCGAACTGAACAGTGTAACGTCTGAACAACCTTTAAAAGCAACAAGTAGTCTCAGACAGCGAAGAACATAATGCTCTTCCAGCTATGGTGTCAAAATGCCTAATAAAGATATTAGAAGTTGTAGTTTCATAAAAAATATATATTTTGTGACAGTTGCCAAACATATTTTAGTTTATGCATTTCGGAGAGTTGATGTTGTAAGCTGTTGCCCACTTAGAATGGATCACCGCATCAAAACAAAGGCGCCACCATATATGGGATTTCACATGGTGACAGCATTGTACTGAATAAGTACGAAGAAATGGTGGTCAGCTGTGGATCAGACAGCCATTTAACAAAAAAAAGTTCGATTCCGCACGCAGTACCGTGTAATGGATTCGTCTTAGGATATTGATGTCTACGATCATACTATGTCTGCAGATTTCGTACCATGAAGCTGTTGGATCATTTGAGTTAAAACAGAATTCATCAATGTAGAATTACAACCAAATTATTCCAATTTGTGTATGTTCCAATTCTAAATGAGCCGCTCCTTTCAAATGTAATGAAATAGTTTAAAAGGATTTTCAAGAATATGTATTTTTATAAGGCAAATGTATCATTAGCGTTTATCCAGCCAACATACCTGTGCATGCTGAAAAAACACTAAAACCTGCATAACTTGCTGAATTTTGTTGAAATTTTCAGAATTTCTCGAAAATCTCATCTAGTTTAAGGTCTGAAATTTTTGGAAATATGGTCCAGGTGGTTCCGGAGTTATTCAGGATTGTCTTGGGGTACCAAAATTTGCCACATCATCCCTTCAACGGATCCTGATATGCTAGACGATTGTATTTTTTTTCGGCGAAGTTGTCCAGTAGAACGAGGACTAACTGGCACTAAAAAATCTGTTTGGGACTTCGTCCGCTAGGTGGCGCTAATAATATTTTTTCTTCAATTTTCTCTAAAGAAAGATCCTGATGAGCTAGAAAGCTGGTGTTTTCGGCAAAGTTGTTCAGTTGAACAAGGGCTATTTGACAGTAAAAAATCTTTAAGGAAATTTATCCGCTAGGTGGAGCGAATTTTTTTTTTTCAATGTGCTATATCTTGAGAGCCTGAACTATAAGGGTAGAGCCTTCAGTAAAGTTATTCAGCAGAACGAGGGCTACCTGGCAGTGAATAATCTGTTTGGGAATTCATCGTAAGAAATATAATATTTAATTGTATATATCTTAAGATTCTGATAGCATAGCATAGCATGGACTGACTGCACATGTAAATGGTTGCTACTCCGTGATTGATCGGAACTGGTAAGAATTGCACTACGATCCAAATGAATAAGGGATGGGAGTTTCCACTTACTCTTGAAGTGCAATTTTAGCAGATCTAATATTATTGATCAATAACGGCGCCGGCCAATTCCTTACAGTCAGTTGGGATGGGGAAGGAATGTTAGGGTGTAATGATTGTTGCTTCTAGAGACCGAGAATACCTCTGCATCTCCACAATCACCACGGGAAGGGTGTTTATTAGTGAGGGAGGAAAAGATCTGGGAGTCACCTCTGGTCGATGATGCGATCCATGGACAAGGGGGAAATATACGACATATATTTAAAGCTAGTTTAGTAATTTTGTCTCGAGAAGTTTTTGGTAGAAGCTTTAAAAAAGACGTCAACATCTATAATGTCGAACAATTCAAAAGATGTTTTTATTAATGACGAAAACTGAAAATTTAATGTATATACTTTAAATTATATGAAACAGGAATAATGCCGACACTTGTAGTGACGAACTATATATAGTTTGTTTGAAAATTACATATGAGTATTACTGTGCATTTTGTCTTGATATGGTAGAAGTTTTTAAAAAATACGTCAACATTCATAATGTCGAACAATTCAAAAGATAATTTTTAATAATGTCAAAAAGAGAAAAATGTATGTATATTGAAATTGTATATGAAAAAGCATAATGCCAACACTTATAGTTACGAACCATACAACGTTTGTTTTAATATTACTTAAAAGTTACGCTTTCAAGAAAAAATGTGTTATCACAAGCATGAAACGAACTCACCAGTTGGTAATTCATCCTCGACTGAACACAAAACTGACACTAACAGCAAAACTTCTTGGCGTCCCGAAAACAAACCGTCTTGCTTGTGCCTTCCCAAATACCTACCCAGCAAGACGCTCCAAAACAGAAAAAAAAATTCTTCGGCGACAAAACCACGCGCGAAACCGTGAGCAAAACCTATCTGACGACGCAAAATCGAACCGTCCTGCTTGGGCTTCACGAAAAACTCTGTATATATCTGATAGATTATAGATTCTGATGAGCTAGAAAGTTGGTGTTCTTATCAAAGTTAGCAGAACGAATGCAGTGTGAAATCTGTTTGGGAATACTTTTTTTTACACAAATCAACTACATTTTAGAACAAGGTAACTTCATTTCGGGAAGGCTTCACTTACCTACTTGTGGAATAATTATAATTTCAAGACCATATGTGACTATTGAGATTGCAATGCATCCTGTTAATACAATTTTATTCTGGCATTTTCTTTTCTATGTTTATTGGAGAACTATGCAGATTGTAAGTTTGAAGATATATGATATATGATTCGCAGCAATCAGATTGTTCATAAATGAATAACATGATAGACCACACTTTGTCAACTCCATGAGAGAAAAAACGAAAACAGAGTTCTGTTTGATACTTCGACCTTGACACTTGCTTTTCCCGGGGCAAGCGACGAGGGCAGGATCAAACATGTCGCGCGTTGGTCTAGTAAGTGAAAAAGTGGCGTGATCGGTGAGTTCGGTTGGAGTAACTGAAAAAGTGCCGCGATCGGTTAGTTCTGTTTGATCCTTCGACCTTGACGCTTGCTCCTGGGCAGTGCGTCAAGAAAGCCCGAACAGTTTTTTTTTATTCTTTTTGGGTCACGCGCTTATTTTTTTTTCCTGAGTGCTTTTTTATAGCCGAGCAAACGAGTGAAGCCGAAAGTGGATTGTGGCTGCTCAGTCAAGGATAATGGATCAATTGGTGAGCTCGTTTCATGCTACTATTTCTAATCTATAAAATATGTATGACTGCACATTCAATCGTTACAATGGTGGGATGTAAATATGATTTTTCAACAAACTATGGATGGTTCGTCACTGTGAGTGTCGACACAAACTCTGATTCATGATTTATTTATGTTTAACATTTTTTTTTCAGAACACCTCTTATATACCTTTATTTTTGTAATTAAAAAAAACTTTGAATGGTTCGACACTACAAGTGTAGACTTGCGAAAGGTTCACTTTATTCAACAAACTTTGGATGGTTCGCCACTGTAAGTGTCGGCATAAGAATAAGAGTGTTTTATGATGTCCCAACCAATCGAGTTTTTTGTTTCTTGTCAAATGAGTAAAATATAATAACACATGCTTTCGTCCTGACAGCTGTAGGAATGTTACATTTAGGTATTTGTTCAACAAACTTTGAATGGTTCGTCACCTCAAGTGTCGGCATAATTTTCCTCTACATAGAAATTGTTCATATCAAATGAAAATATTATATTTACGTATAAGCATGTATATATCTCACAAATCATTGTTTATGATGGTCTAATCGCTTATCAAAGTGAATCCTATGACCCAACGATCCTCCCCATTAACAAACATCCCTCCCAGTAACCTTTGTGGAGATGCAGAGGCAAACACGGTCTCCAAAAAGCAAAGGTTAAACACTAACATTCCTTTCCCCAATCCCACCTGACTGCAAGGACGTGGCCGGCGCCGTTATTGACCCTGTATAAATAGAGGCACTGAATTATGCACACTGAAGAAGATTATGGCCAATCCCAGCCGAACTTCTAGTTGATTCTTTGTGCATTTTCACTGACTTCGGTCAATCACGGAATAGCAACCATTGATATGTGTAGTCAGTCTAAGCTAAGCTAAGCTAAGCTCCATGAGAGAAAAAACGAAAACAACCGTATCGATCGTTTGATAGCAACAATATATTGGATATCATTGGAAATAGTTAATATAGGAATATTGATGCACTCTACTGTATACATGTTTTTTTTTCCCTTTTGGGTTGAAACAAAAGTAATTATCCGTCATGTTGAAGTTGTACCGATCATAACAAGCATAATACTCGATGAGCGCGATACATATGCATAACAAAGGATAATAGTTATTTAAACTGTCTCAGAAATATGTCCAGCATCTATAAATCGCTTTAAAAAATCAAATCATCTGTAAGCGTTTAAGTAGAACCAATGCCAACGAATTCATGTTACGTACGGTGATAGGTTATTTGGCATAATGTCGTGTGGCTTTAATCACTTTTGGCATAAAGTCGTTTGGCATAATGGCCGTTCGGCATAATGATTGACTTAGAATGAATATCGGCATTTTTGAAGCTTTTACCGAGATCAACAACACCGAGCCCATAGCAAAAAATGTTGGTAGGTTCTGAACAAGCGTGGTATCCGTTCAGACATTTTCCAAGATATGAATGTCAAAAATTGTTGTGACATTAGAGAGCATTATTAAATAAAACACGTTACGGGTCTAGCGGAAGATCTTTTTAGAATAATGATTTTCTCTACATCCCAGAACATAGAGTATATTTTAGCTTGTTGCGATTTACATATTTGACAATAGTGAATTGGCAAAGAAAGTTTGCAGTTACTGATGAAGCAGTCACTCAAAGAATATTTCGCTGCAGATCAAGTTTTGTCCCAGTTTGGACGTAACACTTGATAAAAGAAGGAAAAAATGCTATGCTCTAATCCAAAAATCTATTACTGCAGCATAATGCAAAAATAGCCTATATACGAGAGCATATTATTTTTCGTTTAAGGCTGGTTTGCTACTGACAAGAAAAGGAATCGCCTATCTCGATGCGTGGAAAATTTCTTCCAAGAAATGGTCAAGAAAATCACATTTTTCTGATCGCAGTACGCAGTTGAGAAGAAATGTCACTTCAAAGGGGGCTCTCTGTAGGAAATTTCTTAACCCATTCAGTCAAGGAATTTCTTTACTTTTCTTGAGCGAAACAGCATACTTAGCTTTAACCCGTATAGGCCTGAGTGAAAGCAAAAATACTGAAACCCTCACCGCTCAGAGAATTCTTAACGGATTCAAATGATTTTTTGTCTGTTCACTGGCCCACATATCTAGTTTCTAGAAGTGACCAGAGGAACTCGGAAATATTCCTGTGGCCGGAGTTACTCCGGTGGGTCATTGGGTCATGTCGGGTAAATAAGGGCTGTTTTTTGGGACATGACAAGTTACCTTTATTTATTTGCAATGACAGTCATTTTAGTTTGCATAAATCATTAAGATCTGATATTCAACATTATAAATGCAGAGTTATGCACCCTTTAAAATATACCGGATGTGGATATTCGGACGTTATGCACGAAAGAATGGCGATATATATGGCGTTCTAAACGAAAAAATCATGCTGTCAAATGTATATAAATTAATTGAATAGTATATATTTTAAAAAAAATGCTGAAAACCCTGATCAAAGAACATCTGTTTCTATAAAGCAAGTTATTAAATTGATTCAATTATACCTATTGGACAAAATAATGAGTTTTTTTTTAAGAATAATGAATTCATAAATTATAAAAAAAAAACCAATTATAAATATGATAAAATTGTCAAAGGTTTGTTCAAAGAATGAGTGTGTATCATAAAAATGAATAATTTGTCAATGGATAATGGAGCAAATCCAATTAAACTGCGAACAATTGTTACATCGATTTTTAGGAAGTTATTGAATTGTAAAATATAAACAAACTAAAAAATATTGAAGCCTATTGAGGTAACATGTAATTGTTTTAATACATATAAAATAATCTATAGCAAAATTCTTACGCTCCAAATATACAAAACAGGCGTAATTCCCACATTACGACACATATTGCTTTGGTGGAAATTAAAATCAAGCTCGCCAGGGCGAGTTTAAACAGCTGGGGTAAGATGAAATGGCAAGGTATCATAGTGAAATTCATTGAAGATGATAATTTCAGATACAGCAACATCAATTTAACTAATGAAACACACTTTTAGGGGGGAAATTTACTCAAATCCATAGAAATCATTTTGCATTTCATCTTGCCCCACTAGTTTTTACTTGCCCCTGTGCATCTTACAATGTTATGGAGATCCAAAGACGCGGTGAATTTGCTTCTTGAAGTGCTTCACTGCATCTGCTCTAGTCAGAAATTAATGTGAAATTGACATTTTACTGAATTTTTCTCTCCATGCTAACTTTGATGATAATTAAAAATTTTGCTATTTCTAACGCCGTTCGCATCGCATCCACGTTTTCTCTTAGCAACGCTAGTCCTAAGAACGTTCGCTAGAAAAATAACTGCTTTCGACGTTTTGCCTCTTCGACGTTTTGTCGCTTTCGACATTTTGGGATTCGACGATTTGTCTTTCGAGGTTTTGTCCCAAAAGGAGATCATGCGTTTGCAAAAAAAAAAAAAAAATAAAATGAATATTGGCAGGTTCTAAAGTAATTATAATTCTAACAGCACATCTTGCAAGAATTTATATTAGAGCAAAATCTAAAAATAGTTAACATTTAGCTTTACTAAATAATAATATATAAAACAATACAAATATAAAAAACAGCCTATTTTGAAAAGAAGACAAAATTTATGATTAAACCAATAGAAGATTGGACGCCAAACATTATTGCGGCATAATAAAACGAAAAGACATCAACAATCGCGTTCAGAATCCATTCCACGAACTGGCATTCGGGTAAACAACATTCGTGGAACCGACATTCGGAGAAAAGTAGCACAACCCATTGAAGTAACTGCAGTAATCGATTTCTCTATTCGCTGATAACATGAGCAGATCAACGTTACCGAATGCCGCCCTTTTGACAGTTAGAAACAATAAAATATTTAAAAATATATAGCTCCAAAGAACAGCCTATGTATAAAATAAGGTGAAATTTATTTAAATTTTAAATCAACAGTTTTCATATCTATAATTATAATTACTTTATATTTAGAAGAAAAAACAAAGAATTTATGAAAGAAGGGTAAATTTTTGCTAAATTTATCAAAATTGTCAGTGCCAAAATTTATTCCAACAGCGAAACACAAAAGAAGAATTAATATTTGAAGGAAGGGTAATTTCTGGATAAATAATAAAATACTTTTGGCAATAAATTTCCGAATATGCTAAAGTTTATTCAAGAGCATATAATTGTTGAATAAAGTGTCATTTTGTGTCAATTGACTCCAAAAAATAGAAACGAAAAAACGAATGCCATCTTACAAAATTCTTGATTTCAGACTCATTATGCCAAACGACTCTCTGCCAAATGACCTACCACCATTCGTTTATACGCTTCTATAGAATCCCTCTTACGACATCAGGCATATTTTGGAGTGGCGCTGTTGAAAAATATTTAAGCACTGAAGATTTTGATTTATTCGGTACAAATTCACCCTGCTTTCAAACATTGTTTTGAAAATAGGCTGTGCGTTTTTTATATTGATTCTGTTAATAGATAAAATCAAGTAAAGCTAAATGTTAACCCTCTAATACCCAACCCCGCCTTTAGACGTGGTATCCTTTAGAGTTTTGTATATTTTTTCTTAGCTCTGAAATCAAAATGATTTTATTTTTGGCATTAACTTTGGACCATAACACACATATTAAGAAAGTTTTATACGACTTTTGAAAGGTTTTTGTGTTTTGAAAAAATGCTTGTTGAAAAAATACTGTTTTTATCATTTTATAACCTACAGATGGTAGTTACACGGAAAATAAAATATGTCACAGAAAAAAAAAAATAAAAAAAATTACAGCAAAAACTCAAATTTTTCAAATTGTCAAAAATCGGTACCTAGGAGAAGCTTCAAGAAAAAATGAAACAAGAATAGGGATGCTCACAAATAAAAATTAGAAAAATCTAAAACCAAAATTTATTAATTTATGAATAAAAATAAATCTTTGTCCAAAACGAGTTGAGATCGATATTAGCTAGCGAAATATACAAGATATAGATTTTTTTTTTACATATCGACCGTGATAATTTTTATTTTGAATTTATTTATCGGCATATCGGTCTATTTTGCTTGAAGTAATAGGGAGCATGGAGAAGAAAGCAATGAATACTAGATGGATAGGTACCGTAAGGGAACGGCGAGAGAAATTGGATTAGATGTTGAAGAGGGACTACCATATGAAACATTATTACTTGAAACGTCACTTCCTTGTGGCTAACGTCCCCTATGGGAACGGCTTGGGTGTGTTTTGAGAATGACGCTACTACTAACTAAATATAGATGGAAAATAAAAAATTGGGTATTAGAGGGTTAAACATTTTTATTTTTTGTTATTGTATCAAGTCGTGTTGTTAAAATGTCCATTACTTTAGAACTTGCAAATATATCAACATATGTTTTTTACAAACACATGATCTCCTTCCGAGATATGCTGGAAAAAAATATTATCTCAATTACAAATTTGTGTTTATCACTACAGTTGGTCCGATCCATGTCCATATATCCAGTCCATTATTTGTGCGGTGGTTCAGTTTGCCGTACTTCCACACTGTTAAAAATAATGAAGATTACACGTCATGTAAACTTCATTTATGCGATGTAAACATGAAGTCATGTAAACTTAAGTCTCAAATCATGTAAAAATGTGTTATATGTCATGTAAACACTCAGAATTCTGCTGTATTACATGAAATATAATTGAAGTTTAAAATACATATCATGTAAATATCCATGACAGTCCACGCTCCAATTATGTGCATTATATGTCTCAGAAATTTACACGTTTCGTTCGTGCTGTGCAGTATTGAGTGAGGCATTGTTGCCTGCGAAGAGGGTCAGTTTGTTTCAGTTACCATCCGATGCTGACGAAGGATGGATGTGTTCCACCAGTGCACCAGTCCTCCGTGCGGCGTCGTCCAGTGGCTGGACGAAGATTTTTGTGGAGGGGCTGGGAATCGAACCCATGCACTATGGGCGGTTTCCATACAGACTGGCGGCCAAAAATATTTTTTCCATCTCATGTCGTATTTATGAGTTTTATGATATAAATTTGATGTTTTATTTTCAAAAACAAGTTTTCGAGACTAACTTTTGAATAGGGCCTATAGCGAAATATTAAACTTTGTTACTTATAATGCATATACGCCATTTATGCGATTAACGTTGTGCAAACCAGTATATATATTAAAACTTACATAGAAATGATGATATGAATGATTTAGCGAAATTCAGTTATTTTCTGAATTAGTTTTTAGCTGTTTTCAATAGAAAATGGTTAAAAATATTGGAAAAATTCAAAAAGCCTTAAATTAAAAAAGTGCAAATTTGTGCAGCTAAATTCTTTACGATCCTTTAGTTTACATCTCAAAGTACCCTTGGAACTGAATTTAAGCCTGGGACAACTTGGGACAAAAAAGTACTCGATGTGTTAACAATAAGCTTATTCGATTTTTTAACCGCTTTATAAAAAAACATCATTAAAGCCACTATTTTAAAGCTTTTTTATTTTGTTTATTGTTTCTAGGAAGCTCTTATTGTAAGCTTTCAAATGGTGTAAAAACAATTTACGTAAGTATTATAGAAGAAAAGTTATATTCATTTGAGTAAACCATAGTTTTTGTTTATAAAAACAAGTTTTTCTCCATAGGCTCAACTTTGGCACCTCATATCTGAGTGTGCAATGCAAATCATGCCCTAATATTTTGGGGATTTCTTAGCAGACATGTTTACAATGAAATGGCGAACAATAATTGAAATTTGGGGCACATCACTTTTTTGATTATTGGCCACCTGATAAGCCATAGTGCCATGACCTTCCGCTTACAAAGCGAAAGTGTAACCTCGAGGCTAATTGTGGTTCAAAGGGTAAAAAGTTATCGAAAATATTCCCCTACAATTTTAGACAGTTTTACCCGCATGAGTTTGTTTACCATGTGTTATTTGTCCAAAAGTATCGAATCTTCCACGACAGAATGTTTTCAAACATTCAGGATGTGAATGTTTTGTGAGGATACTGATGCTTATCGAAAACGATTAGATGTACATTATACACCCGATTTCGGCAATAATCGATATTTTGATGCCGTCGAGAGTAACCAAGTTACCAAATAGCAATTAAATTCACTCTGCGTGCTAATATAGAGCCGTTATACATATGATATGTCCTATTTTTGCCGTATAATAGCCCAATAAGGCAAAACAGGATACTTGAGTCTCTTTAGGCACAGTTCGTTTTTGAAAACATAAAACGTTTGTACATGTTGACAAAATCGAACGGACACTGTATTTAGGATAATTCTCGCCGATTTACACACGAAAGTGTAATGTAGCTCCTCGGTATGATCGTGTGTTATTTTCATTAAATCCTGCCTATGATACACAGCATGACAGTCCATTACAGATCATTATCGCCATGTAATATTAGCCAGAAAAGAAAATTGTCCACTTCGATCGGTGAGCGTTCAAACTATTAAACACTCGATTCCGTTTATGATAAAATTTCACACCTCCTCCCAGTCGTACATCAAGGTAGAAAAAGCCGCACACTACCTACTAATAGACCGTCATCGTCTAAAAGCGTGGAATTGGCTGGGTCATATGTCACCGTGCATAAGTCTCATCTTCCTCAGTAAGCTGAGGTCCCAACAATCGAATCGAACAATTCCGAATGCCGAGTGCTAAGCTGACCCATGCCACGGTTTGCGCGGTGAACATGAAAAGCACCTACACTCGAGCTCGCCGTCTATTAATACCGCTGTCGTCCTTTTGTTGACTAGATGAGGGGTGATGCCGGCCGCCCTCGAAAAGTTAGCGGTGTGCCTCGCTGGGATTCGACGGAGAGATTTGCATGGGGCCTTCCTTAGCCTAGTAGTAATGTCTACGGCTTCGAAACAAAGCCGTGCTGAAGGTATTCGGGTTCGATTCCCGGTCGATCCTATATATAGATACTAAGGGTATGCGATATGGATTTTTTCCATGTCGATACGAAACGAAACGATACGCGGAATATCTTGCGCTGATAATGACGAAACGAAACGAAATTTAAAAATGTTTCGTGTAACTCGATACGAAATCAAATATCTCACGGAATTTTTCGAAACGAAACGAAATTTTTGAATTTGTTTCGCGGAATACACGTTTAAGTTTTTTTTTTCTTGTCAAAAGCTGGAAATTAGACAATAGGCATAAAAAACGTCTTTTCAAATCCTCTATCATATGGAAACCTTAGCGTTGCTCAGCGGAATCCTTACATGTTTTGGTAAGACTTTTTTCTGTTTATTTGAAATCTTCTTAATAACTTTATAAGGTTTCATTTCAATATATCTGACACACACACAAGGCAATGAGTGGTTTTAATTTAAATGTTACAATTAAGAAGTGGGTTGAAAAGCATTTACAAACATTTAAAACAATCTCAAAAATATTGAGAGGAGCCCAAAATTAATTTGATTTTTAGAAATGCCTTACAATTTTTTTGATCATGTGGATGTGATGTTATGCTAATATATACCATAAAAACATGGATATCATATTCATTTTTTTTTGCTGTACTGCTTTGTGGCTTGAATGAATGTGATTGGGGACACAAGTCGATAAGTGATCATGAAAACACTAAACTGAGAAGCAGACTCTGTCCCAGTTGGAACATAACGCCAGAAAGAAGAAGAAAAATAAGTAGAACAGAAGAATCACTGGAATATTTGCTGGAGTATTGAATTAAATTAAATTTTAAAAAATCCATCAACACATACCTAAGAAATCAATCAAGATAATTTAAAAGAACTGCAAAAGTAATAAACTCCAAGAAATATTGCGACAGCAACTTAACCAGGATTGCCTGTTGGGGTTAATTTAGAAATTCCTAATAAATTTTCTGGAAAAGCCTTACATGAACTGTGAATTAATTCTTGGAGGGATCAAATCTGGATGAATTCAAACTTTTAGAGTAAACCTTGTAGAAAATACTGAAGGTATTTCTATTATTTTGTAGAGCAAATACTGGAGAAATGATGCTATTCAAAAATCTGTGAAGTAATTTCTGGACGATTTCTGGAAGAATTAAGGATTGTTGATATTATCTCATTTTCAGATTCTTTGTTTAAAACTGACTACAAAATCACTAAATTTTGAGTTTCGAGAATATTCTAAAAAATATTTGAAAATTTCGAAAAAAAAAGTTTTGAACCTGGACTACATAGCATAGAGGAACAGCAAATAAGATTAACAAGTTCACCCATGTTCGTTCAGACAATCCGTCTTTCAATGAGCTAAATTTAATGTTTGGCTTTTTTTTCTCAAGATTTAGATGTGCGAAAAAAGAAAAAAAAATTGTTGCGCTTTTCCATTGTAAAATACCCTAGGTACCGCACCAAACTTGAATCTAAATCCGGAACCAATTTTGATGGTGCATGCAAATTTTTAACTGATTTGTGGTTTTTACTAAAACAAATCATCAAAATCGATCGAAAGATGCGAAACTAGAGAATTTTGAAATGATATATTATCAATATTCGCATTTTTTTTTGGCGTTAACTACGTCTTACGGCAATATACTGGGTGTCAATTGAAAATCTAAAATGTTGCGACCGTCACGAAATTATGTAAGATTTTAAATACTAATAACTCAGCCATTTATCGATAAATTTTCAATACTTTCTCACCAATCGGTCGGAAATTTATACAACATTTTACTCAAATGGAGAAAACTTTTTATTGTTGATGATAGACTGTCGAAAATTTGGAAAATTTCGACCCCTTTCTTACGCAACCAAACTCGTTCATATTGTCTTCCACGATTCCTTTGGGTTGGCTAGTGCACTATAAAAGCAGACCAATTTCTGCTTTTTTTGACGTTAACTTACGGCAATATACTGGGTGTCAATTAAAAATCTAAAATGTTGACACCGTCACGGTATTATGTTAGAGTTTGAACTAAAGGAAGGCTGCAACTATGAAAATCGACTAAAGTTCAAATGCAAAAAATCAAACCAAACGATAGAGTTTTCAGCTTGAATGGACGTCTGGTTCTTTATATTTGTGCTCTTGAAGATTTGAGGTGTGGCTTTGGATCACCCAAATCAACGCGATTTTTTACGGAGACAGCGACAAACAATCGCTGCGGTTTCGCTGCTAAGGACTGTTCATTTAAGAAAGTGGACACGTGTTTTTTACAGTGAACTGTTTATTTTCGAACAAATTCATAAGTTTACCTAAAATACATGGAAATCAACGTAATTTCGATCAAATTCACATAAATTTGAACATTTATTGAGCATTGCTGTAGAATGCTCTTCACGGTGTGCCAGAAACCGTTATTAACAGAAAAAAATGTCCAAGCATTTGGCACCTACCATTCGACAGATATAGTATTCAAGCATCTTCTCCGTGAATTTGAAAATATTCTAACGAGGGAATCGAAAGTTATAGTGATTTGAAGATTTTGAGCTATTTAGCATAGGAAATGCACATGCTTCAAAATATTCCTCAACGGTGCATCATTATTAACTTGTAAACAAGCCAAGTAACTATCAGCTTTGCATTAGGCATTCAAAACATGTGGTATCCAAGCATCTTCCCTGTAAATTTGAAATCATTACGTCGAGAAAATCAGAAGTTATAGTGATTTGTATATTTACCATTATATCTATGAAGTTTAAATTAGAGATTTTGTATGGCTTTGATATATTAATGCACAGAATTCACAAATAAAAACGTTCATAGGACTGACACATGGCATTCAAAAGATGCATTATTCAAGCATCTTTGCAGCTATTTTGAGAATACTTTATCAAAAGACAACATAACTAAAGTACTTTGAAATTTTGGACCTATAATAAAGTAAATTTTGAGTATAAAATTATCACGTTCAATGTTTTTACCACTACTAAATGCAACTAATTCTTATCAATATGTTAATCAATGTGATTTAATAGCGTGATTGATCGCCCACTGTTGCTTATCCGTTATTAAAGAGCAACTATGCTGCACAAGCGACCAGCGGACGCTATTTAGGATTAGTCGCAGCACTCTCAGTGTGTATATAATGGAATTCTCATTCCTTGTAATAAACAATACCGGTGCGGCTGCGTCCGAATACAGGTCGATTGTGGCTATGGAATAAATATTTACGTGATACTATCTTTGAGGAAGCCGTTGGAGTCCTCCACGAGAAGTCAATGAAAGTTTGGAAAATTGGAAGGCGTTATATTACAGATTCGTCTTAGTAAACAAAACGCATAATTACAATAGTCCTAGGGGTCATTACATCACTTTCACTGGTTATACCTCCCACAAAACATAATGAAGTCAACAACATAATGAATAAAATAAAATAAACAGTAATCATTTTATATGTACAACACATGACTAAAGCATCAACATTACGATACCTTTTATGACGAACCATTCAAAGGTTTTGCATGATGCAACTCATGCAGCATCAATCTAAAAAGTAATCTATCAGTATCTTAAGGAAAAGTCGACACTTATAGTATCGAATAATGGAAGAAACTAAACAAAATATAAGGCTTGTTGCATTTAAATATTTTGCAAAATATGAAACAAGGTTTATTTCTATAATAATCGACTACTGACTTTTAATTGAACAAACACATATATAAACGTATCCCCTTTGCTGTCATGAATAAAATGTGAACCATCATATTTAGCTTATTTAAAACACTAGCATAAAACGATCTCACCAGTTGATAATTCAACCTCGAGCAACAAGGAGCCACTTTCAAATTATTCAGGTTAACCAATATGCTTATTTGGGCCATAACGAAACACTGCCCAACAAAACGCGTGGAAATGAAACAAAATTTATAAAAACGAACCCATTTGCTTGTGATTTAACGAATCACTGCCTTTCTTCAATGAGAAATACAAGTTGAATGCAAATCTGTTAAGTTAATTTGTGTCACAATTATTAAATGCGTGTTGCGAACACTATTTTAGACCATTGAAAAAAAAAAAAAATAATAATGACTCCAAAACTTCAAAGTACTCTAGTTATGTTGTCTTTTGATGAAATATTCTCAAACTAACTGCGAAGATAATTGACTACTATATATCTTTTGAATGCCGAGGGTCAGTCTTATAGACATTTTCATTTGTAAATTATGCACACTTTTATACCAATGGTATATAAATAAACTCTAATTTAGCTGGGGACGGACCTGGTGTAGTGGTTAGGACACACGCCTCTCACGCCGAGGACCTGGGATCGAATCCCATCCCCGAGATAGTCACTGACAAACAAGTTTTAGTGACGACTTCCTTCGGAAGGGAAGTAAAACCGTTGGTCCCGAGATGAACTAGCCTAGGGCTATAAATCTCGTTAACAAAGATAAAAAAAACTCTTATATAAACTTCATAGAAATAATGGTAAATATACAAATTACTATAACTTCTGATTCTCTCGACGTAATGTTTTCAAATTTACAGGGAAGATGCTTGGATATCACAAGTTTTGAATGCCTAATGCAAAGCTGATAGAGATACGTGGCTTGTTTACAAGTTAATAATGATGCACCGTTGAGGAATATTTTGAAGCATGTGAATATCCCATGCAAAATAGCTCAAAACATTCAAATCACTATAACTTTCGATTCCCTCGTTCGAATATTTTCAAATTCACGGAGAAGATGCTTGAATACTGTATCTTTCGAATGCTAGGTGCCAAATGTTTGGACATTTTTTTCTGTTAATAACGGTTTCTGGCACACCGTGTCTTACTTTTCTTTTGATACCTCCCATAAAATTCTGCACAACTTTTTTCGGAACTTTTCGAACTGCTTTTTGAACTGCTGACCACATTTTCTTGAAAAAATCGATGGAGCTTGCTTCTCTTCCATCCTTCTTAAGATGCCGTTTGATTATTGTCCAATATATTTCAATGAGGCGTAGTTCTGAGCAATTTGATGGATTCGATCATTTTTCTACAAATTCGACTTATTCCTTCTTGAACATCTCCAAAGTAGCTGAAGCATAGTGAGCCGATGCTAGGTCTGGCAAAAACAATGGAGGCATGCTATGCTTTCAGTAGAAGGGCAGAAGCCATTTTTTAATGCATTCAGTTCTGTAATTTTCGCCGTTGATTGAACCCGTCGTGAAATATGTAGTACTTTCATACCGCAAAAGCAAATTGCTTGCCATACCAAATCATTTTTCCCAAATTTATCTGTTGGGATGTGTCGTACGTCGTCAGGAATATCTGTTTTGGCCACAGCGTTGAAAAAAATCAATTTGGACACTTCGCGATTTAAGCCAAATCTCGGAACGGCAGTTTTTCTGTAGGCATTTGGCATTTGGCAAGAAAAAAATTGAGAGTCGCCATATCAATTCGACCCATCGTTTAGAATTTATAATTTTTTTATGTCAACTTTTGTCTGCTGTCAAAATAAACACTTGAGATCACACTGAAACAAAATTTTATTTGTTTTTATGGAATTTTTACACCAAAATGCTAATATTTAGGTGTCCACTTTCTTAAATGAACAGTCCTTACATGTAGAATTTTATGACACAACAACGAAATCACGGAGAGCCTTTACTCATTGATGCGTGATATTAGTTTTCTCTTCTATTCTCTCGCTGTTCTTATGCACAGTTAAAAGTGACGTCATAGCGGGAAAGCAAGAGAGAGAACTAATGCGCGCATCAATAATCTGCACCACCTGAGCAAATCCAGAACATCAGGGACTCACGTAACGTATGCTTTCACTAGCACACCATTCGTTTGCCTCGCAGATAATTTGCTGTTATAGTGTTCTGATCAATGATATGAGCCGATTTGATCCATAATACGGACTCATTTTTGACTGTAGCTAGGAGTAGAAGCGAACGCTTTGCTTTTTTTTTGTTCGAAATTAAACTTGAATTTCGCGAAATTCCGTTTTATTTCGTTTGTTTTCAATTTTCCGTGGAAATATTTAAAAAATTTAGCGAAACGAAACGAAATAGCAAAATATAAGTTTCGCCTGTGCGAGTTCCGTGGAATTCCGCGGAATTTCGTTTCGAAGCGTATTTGACGGAATCATTCGGTATTTCGCATACCCTTAATAGATACTCGAAATGTAAGTTTTCTTAATTTCAATGAGCATAGAGTATCATCTGTGTACAATAGGACGGATTAAAATAAAAAAAAATGTTTTAAAATTCAATCTCCCATAATTTCATTAAGTACTCTCCTCATCATAAAAATAGTGTTCTGAGAAATTGTCAGCTTCTTCGGTGGTGATTTAATGTTCAACGCTCCGTCATCGTAACCATCGAAACTTCAGAAGCAGTTTTTCTGTTCAAAACTGAAAATTATTCAATAAAATTGTGTTCACTGTGTTTCGGTTAGAGAATAAAATACAGGGAACACCTTTTACTGTAAATTTTCTTGATTTTGAACGAAAAAACTGCTTTTGAAAATTTTCAAACCGATGACAGATCCTGCCCACTTAAAGGTGGCCTAATGTAGATATAATGTAGGCTTACATGGAAATCGATTTGTAGAAATTTTGAAAAATGTTCCATACATGTTAATTCTGTAATACAAGTGTGAACTTATAAACTCATAGTGCAAACTCATTATTGAATCCATAATAAAGAAATTTGCTGGTGAAATAAATCCTTTTTGTGCTAATTTTGTTTGTGAATTTTGTCATTTTATCTGTAAACTTTTGAAGCGAAACGATCCACTTCTAGAGCACCGCACACGTCCATTGATCACAAAAGCGAGTCAATTTCATCACGCGCGCCCAAATTGAAGCACACACCTTTGACTTTTCTGCGTACCCTTTGGTTTGCCTTTCCACCTGAACCTGAAGAAGACGTTTCGGTTGGATTTGTCCCGCGTGCCTGATGCCGCCTTTGGCCGCGCTGCGCTGCGTTGAGCCGAGCGATCGTTGCCACACAGGAGTAGCCTTGGCCAAGAATTATCAAAATTATGTTTTGCTCAGTGAATCAAATTGTTATCATAACAGACGAAAACAAACAACAAAGCAAGCTCGCTCACAACCGTTTGTCCCAACTTTTACGGATTTGGATACAATCAAAAGCAAAATTGCCATGACAATCACAGGGCGCAACATTATTGCAACCCTTTCAACTTGCGATTAACCAGTTATTTTAAACACATAACCAAATTTATTTTGTAAATGTAACCTTTTCCCGAAAATTTCAATGTGAAGCCCAGAAAGTCGCTGCACACGTGGTGAGCGATCATTGTCATATACTGGTGGTGGTAAACTTTTGTTGTGAAATTAAATTGTTGCAACAAGAATAGGAGAGGACATTGTTCTACTTGGACATTTTTAATTTCAATTGAAAATATTGTATATATAAGCATGTTTATACCTCATAAATAATTGTTTATCATGGTTTAATCGCTTATCAAAGTGAATCCTGTGATCGAACGATCCTCCCCATTAATAAATGTCCCTCCCACTAGGGACGTTCCGATACTTCCGATATATCGGAATCAGGCCCGGATTTGGGGGGGTGCCGAGGAGGCAAATGCCCCGGGCCCCCCGATTAGAGGGGCCCCCCGAGGAACCAATAATAAGCAAAAAAAATAATTTTGAAATACTTTCATATAGACATACACACTTAGATTAAATTACTGGGGTCGGTAAAATTTTACTGGGTTTTGGAACTACCAAAAAAGTCAGTAAAATGAAAACTGTCGCCACGCGTAATTGAAAAGCAAATTTCACCATGTTTTATTTTTTACCGATATATGATATAAAAAGAAAGCTCTCTGCAAAATTTCAGTGAAAAATCTCTGTTTTTCGATCTCTGACATTTTTTTTTAGTTAACTGACTTTTTCGGTAGTTCCAAAACCCAGTTATTTTTACCGAACAGATTGAGTGTGCATAGATCAAATTTTCAAGTCAACATTCGAGTACTTGAGTAGATTTTTTTTCCTCATATCTGAATCTCATAATATGGTTTGGTCGATTACCTATTATCCTTCAATATATTTCAAAAAAAAAAAATTGAAATAATTGAATATCTGTTGCGTGTTAGGAAAATTCTTTAGAAATTGCCTACATGTAGGCGTTTTCCGCACTATTCTTGAAATTTAATTCATCACGTTTGTTAGAAAATTTCGGAATATGAACCAATTAGGTTCATCGTCGTACTTGTTTTCCAGCATTTAGTTGTATGATATTGATAACCTTTCAAAAAGGATGCCAGAAAAATCGTGAAAAATGATCAATTTCACCCGAAAATACGGTGTCCTGAGAAGAAGAGGAAGTGGAATTTCGATGAAAATAGCATCATTTCCCATACAATTAAAAAAAAAGTGTTTGTCTTCTAACCTTTATTTTTTTTTGGCTAAATAAGGAACAATGAGATAAGTGAAAAGATGCAATGTTCTATATGAGTAGGTTGAAACTTCTTTGGAGTAAATGGCTTTGAAGTTTTCAACAATTGCCTATCTTGTACGAATTATGCCACTTTTCCCGTTAGACAGAAAAATCACCTAAAATACTATTGGAATATGTCACTTACATCCCTTTAAATTTCAAAATTAAAATCTGAATTTTGTATTAAGGGGCCCCCTTTCTGAAATCTGACCCGAGCCCCCCGAAGCTCAAATCCGGCACTGATCGGAATATCGATATTTTGCTTTCGATATTCGATATTTTGGTATCGATATTTCCTATTCAACATATCGGTGATATCGATATTTTCTTCCAATATATCGCAAACTAATATATGGAAAAGAATTGTAGGGACTTAGCATTAACACTAGCATAAGCATTAAACATTCGTAGCTGGTAGATCCCTAAACCGCTGTATCAGAGTTACCTCGTCAGTTACAAAGATTTGAGACAAATATCCCTCCTAGACGAAATTGACGCATTCTTTAACAGTCGGGATTTGTGTTGGCCATACCCTTGTCAAAGGTGAGCATTAAGAAAATATAATTGACTGGATTCAAACTTACACCCACACAGAAAAATTTTTTAATTTTCAATGTGATGTAAACTGAAGTCTACTGTAAAAATAAATCAAATTCGTGTGTTGTTACAGCATCATGTAAATTTAAATGAATATACATTCAATTTTCAACTAGAAATGGTTGAATATTACATGATCGTGTAAATTTAAAGTGAATTCGATTGAAAAATAATGGATTGGTCGTTGAAATTTAGGTTTATTTTGATGCTCCAAATATGTGCATGAAAATAAACTTAAATTTACAACATATTTTTAGATGTGCAGCAGAAAACTCGCCTGATTGATACGTAAAATCTGCTTGCATAAAATTTGTTAACGATCTGACATTCTCTGATTGGCTGTACGAGAAATTCAGAGACCTCTACATGTTGTAAGTGAAAACAATTGTAGGGTGATACTCGGCTGTTATTTCCTGGGATCTCAGCAAATTTGTTTGCTGTGAATCTTGGTTAAAATTAGCCGAGATTCAGCATTCCAAATTAAGTGTGTGTTATCGTTCAAATTGTACTATAATGCATATTAACAGTAGATATTTATGTAAATGTCGGTCAAAACAACAACAATCTTGAGTATTCCAAGATCTTGTTTGTCGAATTTTAGGATGAAGGAATTTTGCTGCATTGAAATATATCATATGATATTCCGATATATCGATATTTTTTAATCAATATATCGGTGGTATCGATACTTTGATTCGATAATCATATCGAATCAAATATCGATACTTCGCAATATCGCAATATCCACTAACCTTTGTGGAGTTGTAGAGGTAAACACGGTCTCCAAATAGCAAGGGTTACACACTAGCATTCCTAGCCGTGCCGTTATTGACCCTGTATAAATAGAGGCACTGAATTATGCACACTGGAGAAGATTATGACCAATCCCAGCCGAACTTCTAGTTGATTCTTTGTGCATTTTTACTGACTTCGGTCAATCACGGAATAGCAACCATTAATATGTGTAGTCAGTCTAAGATCCTAAGATCCTCAGAGAAAAACAATTATTTAGACATAAAATAGAATGTAATGCAAAAAGCATTTAAAACTCTATCCACACCGATAAAACTGCAAATCATATTTTTCGAGAACTTCTGATCTAAATTTTTAATTTTTCAAATTATAACCACGAATTTGCTCTCGTTACTCCTCTATGCGCCGGTCGGCCGGCCGAGACATGATGACGACAGTGACCGACTGCCCGACGACCACATATCGACAGTCGAAGGCTCAAAGCTCTCCGAGAGCGACCGCGATACCTACAGTCCAAGTCCAAGGAACAAGCCGATGAGATACGACCAATAGGTCACCATCGTCATAAATATGGTACACCGACCGAACAACCCTTCCTTTAGGGGCGGGAGTTGCGTGTGTTGGTTTGCAAACAGCGAGTGAGAATTCCACACCAAAGTCCAGTTCCGATCATTTTTCCGTCCAAGATCTGCGGCGGTTGGGTTAAGAAGCGGCAAACGTAAAAATAAATGCCTAAAAGCGCCGACAAAGTCGATTATTGTTATTAGTTGTTTGGCGCGATTTGATGGTGTCTCGGTACATGATGGGTTTATGAAGCTGCTGCTGTTGGTGGGGCTGTTGCATGCCATCCTCATTGATTGCAGGCGAAGGAGGATGAGGTAACTGGTTTCCTGCAGTTGGTCATGTGCCGTTTGTTGGGAATTGAGTCGGCCGGTTCAAACGTGAAAAGGCTGCAATTGGTTTGGCATCTGAGTCGGAAAAGTTCAATGCTTTTGTGTGCTTTTTATTGGCTTTTTGTGCTTTCCAGTGAACGTAATCAACGACAGTTTATTGCTGGAAAAGTCAGATGGTGACATTTTTAAAGCTAGTCATGGACTCAGAAGAAGTTTTAAGAAGGTAGTACACTTGTAAACTGAAATGGTGTAACTTTTCATGAGATAACTTGACCTAACTCTGTACACTAGAAAGACGTCCAAGAATGTAGCCCTATGCAATGGTAAGTAAGAATTTCCGTCAAGGGGTAAGCAATCTCGAAAGTACATGTACATGTTTAAAAATTTTACGTGAAATCGGATTCTTGTGTGGAACATGACAGAATGAAGCACCAGTGCCGTAGCGTGCGGTTGGCCAGGTTGGCGACCGCCAAGGGCGCAAGCCTTCAGGGGGCGCCAAAATGCGTTACGCATTTGGTCAAATTTTTAGGAAAAAATTCGAGGAAAAAAATCTTTGTTAAAAATAAGAACTGTTAAAACACTATCTGAATAGATTCAAGCATACCACAACATGTTGAATATTCGTAAATTGTAAATTCGTTAGATAATTTTTTATTATTTTAAAATTTATTAAATATCTTTTCAAATAGTTCTTCATAACAATAAATTGTAAATCAGTTGTGACAGAAAATATTTTAGAAAATCCGTGGATGTCTTAAAAATAGCCACCACACGAATATTTATACTTTGAAAATTAGAGGCTTAACAGCGGAAAGCATAGAATTATTGGCGAACGGGATTCTCAGAAAATTGTATGACATTGAAATTATAACATAAAATAGGCTATTGTTACTAAGAATAGTAATAATTGTTTGTTTATAGAAAAAAAATCCTTGAAAATCCGTACAGAACTCTCAACATTTCTAGAAAGGTATTTTTGTTTAGTGGTAGCATTTTCTATTTTATTCCGTGCTGCCATTTTGAATGTAACTAGAGTCACGATTCCTAATTGGGGGTACGCGGACCCTCATTCTTAAAAATTCTCGCTGAAAAGACCACCGCACAGTCTCTTTAATAAAGAAAATTCATTCATTCATTCACCACCGCACTGTTTCCCCGTGATCATGTTAGAAGGTTAGAATGAAGTGTTTTAGAGGATATCTTGACAAAATTTCTTCAGGGCAGAATTCTTTTTTAATCTTTTTGAATATTTGCTTATGTATAAAACTTCTTCTTTAATTTTTACACAAATTTTCTTGAGCTACTTTTACGAGAATTCTGGGAGTAAATTTTTGATTCATGAAAAAATATATAAAAAAAAATATTGAAAGAGAGGCGTAAGAAATTAAAAAACCCTCTGAAGTCGAGTTCGCATGGAAATTTCTGGATTAGGTCGACAATATGTAGCTAATAGCCAAGGGCTGAAAGTCTCTCTAATAAAGACAATAATAATAATAATGTAGCTAATACATTGCAGTAAAATATTTTCTGAAAATTTCGTTTGCAATATTAAACAAATGTATTAAAATACTATGAAAAAATGGTTCAGCAATTTTAATTCATTCAATAACATGACTTCTACTGAGTTTGAAGGTTAAAGTTTATAAATCCGGTAGTTTCAAAGAATAAACAGTAACTTTATAAACTATTTGTTTATGGTGAAGATGTATTGAAGCCATACCTCAAAATTTCTAGAGCACAAATCTAAAGAACCAGATAGGGTTTCGAGCTGAAAATTTGATTCAACGATTGATCTATCGATCAAGTTTTCAGTCCGAACGATTGCCTGATTCTGTAGATTTATGCACTTGTAGAGGCTAGTTGAGGTCACGATTAATTTTCTTCTTAAAGAATCTTCTATATATCCTCCAGACTGTCTGATTCTCAGGCAGTTCGGCGCCAAACCTCAAATCTACAGCACAATGCTAGATAATCAGACAGCCATTCAAACTCAATATCTGATCTACTCGCTGGTAGAGGTGACCGATCGATTAAGCTTTTAGCTTGCATCGCTATTTGGTTGTCTAAATAGCGTTGTGCTGTTAAAGATTTGAGGAGTAGCTTCGATTCATCTCCATATTAAATAACTTTCAGTATTATTTTTTTTCAAAGTCTTACAAATGATTCAATAAATTCTAAATTTTAGTTAATTCCTAAGCTTGATCATGGATTTACCATAGAATTTTAAAAAGTATCGTCGATGTTTTTCTGAAATGTTTCATGTAAACTTGTAAAATCTCGAAAACTTATACAAACAGACTCAAGTCAAAAAAGAATTCAAACTTACTTTATCAATTCTACGTGTTTCGCAGACGAAATTCTAAACATTTTGCTCTAAATCAACTCGATTTTTCCCTTTTAGAACGTATGCTTTCCGGATTTACAAAACGACGAAAGTAAGATTTTCAACTTTCGCTACCTAACCACTACTTTCGCCGCTCCGCTGTATGGAGAGACAAAGTGACTTAACAACGAATGAAAACAAAACATTACTTGAGTCGATTTTACAGTGGTACAAAAATGTTGAAAGTAATTGAATAAATCATTTTTTAATGAAATTTTTGTGGGAAATAACAGGTACTGCCTAGTTTTTGAATGCGAGCTTATTGTATGCAAAATTTAGGCAATGTGCACGGCGAAAAAATGTCAAAAAGGTGATTCATTTTAAAACAGTTTTAGAAGACATGTTGTGATTCTCCTGAATTAATTTTCCCAAAGCCGTATGGAAGTTACTTACGTCGATTTGAAAAAGTAATCGAGAAATGTTATAATTTGAGCTTTGACTTAGGGGCGCTCATATGGTAGTTCGCCAAGGGCGCTTCGGCACCACGCTACGGCTCTGTGAAGCACATTTATTTATTATCGTCAATCAAAGTAGACTACATGTTAACACTTAAATCTATATACTGCTATATCTTACAGAGTTAAAGTATATTCTTAGGTTACTACGCGACATTGTTAAGTCTATTGTTTCGCAATGTTGATTATATAAACTCATCATTCGGTTTAGAGGAGAAAATTTTGCATAATTAGTACGACGGTGATTAATAAAAAACAAGTTACGATTCCTCAATTGCCGGGAAGGAGTATAAAAATTTAAACTGTTTAATAGGTTAGGAGAATCAATACGATGCGAAACAATATCGTTCACGAATGAAACCATAGCGAATTCGCGGCGCTTTTTCAATGTCTGAATATCAATGAGCATGCATCTTGATTCATAAGATGGAAGAGGGAAGGATGTCCAGCCCAATTTACGAAGAGCATATAACAGAAATTGCTTTTGAACTGATTCAAGACGTTCTTCATGCGTCTTCATAAAAGGAGACCATACAATACTACAATACTCTAATATAGACCTCACGTAAGCGACGTACAAAGTTTTAATAGTGTATGGATCATTAAAGTTAGAACCAAAGCGTTTGATAAAACCAAGCATATTTGTTGCTTTATGTATAATGGTGTTGTAATGATCGATAAAAGTGAGTTTTGAGTCTAAAATTACGCCTAAATCTCTGACCCTATCGCATTTTTCAACGATTTGATTTCCTAAAACTACAGTTGTTTCTTCTGTGTTTCGCTTTCTGCTAAAAGTAATTAAATTACATTTTTTAACATTTAACTGAAGTAGGCTTTTACTACACCATTCATCAAAAATAGATATTTCACTCAGATAGATGTCAATGTCGTTAGCATACTTGATTTCCATGAATAACTTCATATCGTCGGCATAGATAAGAATATTTATATGCTTAAGAATGTAGGAAATATCATTTACATATAATATGAAAAGAAGAGGTCCTAGATGTGAGCCTTGAGGAACTCCTGATGTAACTTGGATAGGATTCGATTTTTTACCATTATATCTCACTATTTGTTGCCGATTTGTTAAATATGATTGTATCCAGTTTAAAGATGGTTTATCAAATCCTATTTTTTCTAACTTGAAGAGTAACATAGAGATATCAATGCGGTCAAATGCTTTGCTGAAATCAGTATACAGAGCCTCTACATAGTTACCATTGTCCATAGCATTCAAAGTATAATTGGTGAATTCTAGTAAATTTGTAGAAGTGGAACGGCCTTTAAAAAATCCATGTTGTGCATTTGTAATTCTGTTCCTTAATTGCCCAAACAATTTTCTATTAACAATGGATTCAAAGAGCTTTGGAATACAGGAAATTATAGCAATTCCACGATAATTACGAATATCAGTTTTCTTCCCTGATTTGTAAATAGGTACTAAGAATGATTTCTTCCAGATTTTAGGAAATTTGCCGGATTTTAGTGACATATTGAACAGCCAAAACAAAGGAGATGTTAATTCAACAGCAAGCTTCTTCATGAATACTGGAGGGATTTCATCAGGTCCTGCACTTTTTGTGGCATCCAATCCTTTCAAGCCTGATAAGATGTCTTGTACACTTATCTGGTGCACACTAATGACATTTGAGGGGGCAGGGAAGAATGAAAAATAATTTAGGTCCCGATCCTCTTCTGAAAATGTCGTATAGATTTCTTGGAAAAACGTTGAAAAGAGGTGACAAATTTCTTCCGGGTTGTTAGCGTCTTTATCGTCAAGTTGCATTTTTGATGGTAGATTGTTTGATTTTAATTTTGTTTTAGTATAATTAAAGAAACTTCTTGGGCATGACTTTATATCGCTCTCAATTTTTCTATTATACTCTTCAAGTGCAGAATTTATAGCAATGTTCAACTGTTCACATAAGTCCAGGTATTTCTGCATATTATCATCACTTCCATGTTTTTTATAAATTTTGTGAGCCTTTTGCTTTCGATTTTTTAAATTCCTGATATTTCTATTGACTCACCTCTTCCATTCGATTGTACTCCGTTTGGCATAAAGTCGTTTGGCATAAGGTCGTTTGGCATAAAGCCGTTTGGCATAAAGTCGTTTGGCATAATGGTCATTTGGCATAATGGTCGTTTGGCATTATGATTGACTTAAAATAAATATCGGCATTTTTTAAGCTTTCACCGAGATCAACACCACCGAGCCCATAGCAAAAAATTTGGTAGGTTCTAAACAAGCGTGGTGTTCGTTCAGAGATTTTCCAAGCTAAGAATTCTAAAAATTGTTGTGAGATTAGAGAGCATTACAAAATTAAATTCGTGACGGGTCTCTACATCTCACAACATAGAGTATCTTTGAGCTTGCTGCGATATACATATTTGAAAACAGTAAATTGGCAAAGAAAGTTCGCAGTTATTCATTAAGGGAACGCTCATAGAATATTTCGCTGCAGATCAAGCTCTGTTCCAGTTTTCACGTAACACTGGATGAAAATTACTTGATAAAAAAAAATGTTTTTTTTTTTTTTGAAAAATATCTAAAGCTCTAATCCAAAGATCTATCAATGCAACTTAATGCAAAAGTAGCCTATATTTTTTTAGATTATTTTTCGTTTAAAATGTTTAAGGCTCTAACACAACAAAAAATTTGCACATCTTTAAAAGAAAATATTTGTGGCAAAACTTTTCAACGGTTCAATATAAATTCTAATTTTAGAAGTGAACATCAAAAACATCGTCTACTATCCAGACAAGGGAAAATTTGTAATTGAAATAATATTTTTTTCAGTATATCTCGGAATCTCGTGATCTCCGCGCTTTTTTTTCAAAAAAAGTATATGTTGAATATTGGCAGGTTCTAAAGTAATTATCGTTCTAACAACACATCTGACAAGAATTGATATAACAGCAAAATATAAAATTGGTTAAATGTTAACCTTAAGCTTTACTAAATAATAAAATTTAAAATAGTATACATGTGTATACAGGGTATCGGCAAATTATCCGTACAAACTTCAAAGGCATGGTTCTATGCAATTAAGCGGAATAATTTCAGTATTCTTACACGTTATAATACATTGACCTATTATATTCTTTAGCAGTAAATTTCACACATTTCCGATTTCAAATATTTGTAAAACCAAGACAAAAGTGTTGAAAGGTCTTAGAGAGAGCCGTTTTTCGAGCTTTTTGACAGAAGATAAAAGCCCATAGAACTCACAGGATTTGAACTGATTCATTTTCTATTTCCAGCCTAACTTGAAGCCAAGGAACTGTAGATTACTTCGAACAGTAATAGAAAATTTGGATTAATCTATTTCAGATTTTAGGGAGAAAAAATCTCAAAAATGACTAGCGGCCCTCAGGAATAACGTCTCCGAAAAATTAAAATTTGCTTATCTTAGAAAGAAGCAATTGTTTTTTAATTATTTGAAATTCTATTTTGTGTCAACATATGGATGTATTAAAAAAGCTACACGGTCAATGATTTTTTATCGTTTTAAATGTGTGATCATCTTTCCCATATTTTGTTGTTCGGATAATTTACGAACATCCTGTAGAGAAAAGCCTATTTTTCAAAGAAGGCTAAATTAATAATTAAACCAATAGAAGAATGGACGCCAAAAATTATTGCGGCATAATAAAACGAAAAGACGTAAATAAGTGCGTTCAGAATCAGCGAAGTGATTGTGCTACTTTTCCCCGAATGCCTTTTTCCCTAATGACTGGTTTTCCCGAAAAGTGGTGACGAGAAAGAACGATAAACAGTCAAAAGAAGGAAGTATTCTGTCATTCTCGGCTATACACATGTTGGCAAAAATGCTGAGGACGGTAAAACTCGAAAGAACCGCCAATTAAATAAACAAGGGTGCATATTAGATGGTCAGTTCGTTCACCACCATGAAATGTATAAAGTAACGACAATTATGAGTGCTAAAAACTTTTCGGGGAAATGGGCTAGACAGGGAAACGAGATATTCGGGGAACTGGCATTCGGGAAAACGACATTCGGGGAAAAGTAGCACAACCCATCGAAGTAACTGCAGTAATCGATTTTTCTCTTCGCTGATAAATTGAGCAGATCAATGTTAACGATTGCCGCCCCTTTGTCAGTTGGAAACAAAAAATACTTAAAAATATAGCTCCAAAGAACAGTCTATGCATGAAAGAAGATTTAATGAAATTTTAAATCAACAGTTTTCATACCTATAATTATGGTTACATCATATTGAGAAAACAAAATAAAACAATTAAAAAAAGGGTAAATTTGTGCTAAATATATAAAAATCTTCAGTGCAAAAATTTGTTCCAATAGCGAAACTGAAAAGAAAAATTAAAATTTGAAAGAAGGGTAATTTCTGGATAAATAATAAAATACTATTGGCCATAAATTTCCTTATATGCTTAAATTTATTCAAGAGTGAATGATTGTTAAATGAAGTGCCATTTTGTATCAATTGACTCCAAAACAAGCCTGATGTCATCAGAAAGATTCAATAGAAACGTAAAAACGAAAAATTGAGAAATTCTTGGTTTGAGACTCATTATGCCAAACGACTATTATGCCAAATGACCTACCACCCTTCCATTCACAATGGCTCTAAAGCATGACCTTGCTCAGTTTCCCAACTGAGCAACGCTTCCAATTAAAAACGAAAACTGATGATTAAAATTAAACAGTCTATCAGATAAGCTGAATCAATATGTATTCCTTATCGTTCACGTATGCTGAATAATACAGAGATTTAACGAAGATCCCCAAAAATCTGCAGGATAAATTCAGCATTTCTGTCAAGTATAACTCCAAAATTCCTTTAGCTTTAACACACTAAGGACGAAGCCTCAAAATCAGTTGGAACGCTTAATTCAATATTGGCACCTATAGGAATACATGGGTTTCTAGATTCATGTGGAATTTTTAAAATAATTCTAATATCTATTGTTTGATTTGTAGTACTACTTAAAAACACCGGAGCAAGTCCTATAAAAATTCTAATCGGCAGTGATTTGTAGATAACTTGAAACTTATCGTGATAACCCAGAGATTTTTAGCTGGTATGATAATCGTATGGATGGCTCCATCCCATTACCCCGAACGCCACTACCCCGAATGAGCCATTACCCGAATATTATGAGCAGCAATAATAAAAATAGCAAGTTTCTTAATTTGCGGGCAAAAATGTTGACCGTACAATAAAAATATATTGACCATTGATGTATACGTCTCTAATGTAAACTGGTAATTAGTGGTGCATAAAATTCGTTGGTAAAATTTTCATCATATATTTTCCTTTCAATTTTTTTGAAATATCCTCTTTTTTTTCTTTCTGGGACAGCCTGTTCTGCCTGTTTTTCAGCTCAGTGTGCACTTTCACAGTTCAAAGGTTTATTAACAAATTTAATAACGCCTAAAATTTATATTTTTAACACCTACCCAACCCTGCCGTAACACTTTTTGTAAGGAAATTGTATACATTTTGAATGAGGTGTAACATCTCGAGGACAACCACCCATAGAATATGTTTGCCCCCTTCAACATTTCAAATTTGTGATTGTGCTTTTCATAAAACAAGCCTTCTATTGACTGAGAGCTTCCTTTGTAAATTTGCCATTCCCGTTCATGTGCCACTATGCCCAGGGAAGTCAAGGAAATAGGATCCGTCATCGGAGGATTTCGAACCCATACCCTCAATATGATCTTGCTGAACAGCTACTTGCTCACCGGTATTTGGAGTTCTTGGTGGTGTTCATATATCAATTTTGTTATTAACACAGATTTTCCTTTGTTTTTTTTTGCTTTATTATAGAGACATTCAGCCCTGAGCTGGTTCGTCTCTGAAAAATTTTCCTTTGTTATAAATATAGGTTGTGTGATAGCATCATGTTGTTACAATGATTATTTCCGTCACGTCACGGCATAGCTGCAAGCATTTAACCAGAAATGTAGCCTTTTTTCTTAAATAGGCTGTTTTTCTAAGTTTTTGTTGGATGAACTAGGCACTTATATTTTAATATGGAACAACTTTTTTTTTTTTGAAAGCAGGATATCCCTAAAACAATTATCGAAGTTAATCCTGCTATAGTTCTAACAAAAAAAATCGTTCTTTTATCTTCTTGCATTAAGGTGAAACAGTTTGGAATCAACTTCTAAGATTGCACTGAAACTTCAAAGGCACAAATCTCGCGAAGAAAGCATCCAACAACAGTGTACTTTTTATTTTGGCTTTGTGCACTAGCAGAAAGCTTAAAATAAGAAGATCATTCATATTTCATCTGCTTATAAGAGAAAAAATACGTTTTCAATTTACTTAGTCTAACTTAACCTAAACATTTAACGCATTGATCATGGCAATAGAAGATTGTAACGATTTTTGCCTGAAATTAGGCTGATACAAATATTAACCCTTCAGTCGTCGCGCGGTTTGTCACCGTCAGAACCACCACGCTGATGCGATACGATAAGCGAGGTTTTTTCACCACTGTTGTACAAAATACAACAGCGCGACGACTGAAGTGTTAATTTTCTTTTATGTCACCCCCCCCCCCTTCGAAAATCCGAAAATTTTGAAGGGGAGAAAAAAAAAGATTCATCATTTTTTTGACATCAGTTAGGTTTTTTCAATTTACAAAGTAAAAAACAAGTAAAATAATGATCCAGAGGGCGATGAAAAACAGTTTAACAACTATCATTAAAAATAAAAATTCGATAAAACAACTTTTTTTTTTCAACTCATTGGTACTATACCAGGGAGGAAGCTTCAGAATCATTTTCAAAATTTTATTTTGAATTCTCTGCAGAGCTTTCTTCCTGGTATTACAACAGCTAGTCCATATTGGTGCAGCATACAACATGGCTGGCCTGAAAATTTGTTTGAATATCAAAAGCTTGTTCTTAAGACAAAGTTTTGATTTTCTATTAACCTTTACGTTACCGGCCTCCGATTATTTGAAAATGCCTAATAATTGCCATTTCGTCAATTCTGATTCGATTTTTTTGAAACCACAGTCAGTTTACTTTAAAATAGTTTCAGTTGTTAGTCATAATTGAAGAATGCTGAATTCGAAACCATGCCGGAGATATTCCGGATTGTACTGAGGTCACAAGGGTGACAAATTGGAGAAATGTGATTATTTTTTTTTATTTATTGCAGTTACAACACTGAAGTTTTTATGTCAAGTATAAGATAACGGTCTATTGTCATCATTTCAACATAATTCGAATAAGTGAACCGTTCCGGAACATCGTAGCCGGTTCCGCCAGGGCCTCTTTGAGGACATTTCCGTTTATTGTCGAAAACATACCGTGCGACGTCTCAATCTTCTTGAATTCAGAAGAACATGTCGATAAAGGAAGAATAAACTAAACACTCAAAGAATTGGCCACTCCAGAGCGCCTGACACAGGTTGCGCCAAGGCCTCTTTGAGCAAATTTCCATTTCTTGTCGGAAACATACCGTGTGACGTCTGAATCTTCACGAATTCGAGGGAACTTATCAATAAACGAAGATTTGGCCACTCCAGAGCAATACAATTTGAATTGGGGCGAATGAAGTGGCTTATTAGCTCAAAAATAAAAAATGCATGAAAAATTAGTAAGCAAAACCTTTGCGGAAAATTAGCATGAGCTCAAGCATAGATGACCGCTTCGTAGTTGCACTCCGAGATTAACCGGAGCAGTCGAAGATGCAGAGAGATTTAATGAATGGGGCTTGGGATTAACGAACCATTCTCAAATAGCACGAATTCAGAGTTCAAAGACTGAATGTACCTCTGCATCTCCACAATTGTCTTGGTAAGTACATTGGGTTAGTGGGTGTTTCCGATCCCATCGCTCGCTCCAGCTGGAGCAAGCAATACAATCGATGGACCAAACATTTATGACTGGATTACACCACTTTTTCTTCGCACTGCGCGAACCGGACACGTCCGATTTCTATTGCATCGCTCTCCCCCGTAGGGGCAAGTGACACAATCGATGGAAAGCCGAACTGTCCTGCTTGGGCTTCACGAAGCCCTACCTGAAACGTTGCACAATAGGTTTTGGACATGAAATTGAAATGTCCCCTAAGAGGCCTTGGCGGAACCAGTACCAGGTGCTTAAGTGTGACCTTATTAGTTGAAACCTAGTTCATACTTCATTAATTGACATGTTCTTTCGAATTCACGAAGATTCTTCACACGGTTTGTTATGGATATAAAATAGAAATATCTCCAAGGAGGCCCTGGTGGAACCTGTGCTTGGAGCTATGGAGTGGCCACATCACACGTTAATAAATTGATTCTTCTTTTATCAACATGTTTTTTTTACAATTCACAAAGATTGAGACAAAAGCAGAAATGCCAGAAGCTCTGGAGTAGCCAATCTTTTATTACCGTTTTATTATTCATTTATTGACTGGTTATTTAAAATTCATTAAGATTGAGATGTCGCACGGTATGTTTTTGGACATAAAATGGAAATGTTCCCCAAGAAGCCCTCGTGGAACCTGTGCCTGGGGATCTGGTGTGGCCACATCTGTTCGAACCGAGCTTTTTCTTCTTTTATTGACAATTTCTCTCGAATTCACTAAGATTGATACGTCGCACGGTATGTTTCCAACAAAAAATGGAAAAGTCCTCAAAGAGGCCCTGTGTTAGGTGCTCTGGAGTGGCCAAATCTATTGAAATTTAGTTTATTCTTCCTTTATTGACATGTTCTCCTGAATTCATGAAGATTGAGACGTCGCACGGTATGTTTTGGACATGAAACGGAAATGTCCCCAAACTGGCCCTGGCGGAACCGGCTACGATGTTCCGGAACGGTCCACTTATTCAAATTATGTAGAAATGATGACAATCGACCATTATCTCACGTTTCACCTAAACACTTTACTGCTGCAGCTGAAATGAATAAAAAAAATCACATTTCCCGAATTTGGCTTCGTCGTGACCCCAGTACAACCCGGAATATCTTCGGCATGATTCCAAATACAGAATTGTCCATATATGACAAATAACTGAAACCTTTTTAAAGTAAACTGAGGGTAGTTAAAAAAAATCGAATCAAAATTGACGAAATGGCAGCTGTTTGAAAATGCCTTGTCGGAGGCCGGTAACGTAAAGGTTAATAAGGGGATAGAGAAATTTTACATGTTTGTTGGCTTGAATGTCTTCAATGTGATTTTTGAAAGTCAAATTCTTATCTAGCATGAGCCCTAGACACTTAACTTCATTGGAACCTCTCTCATCGTAATCATCGTAATATATCAACTTAAAATGATAAGCTACTTTCTGGAAGTTTCGTGATGAGGATGTAGAAAATTCCATCATCGCCAGTAGCTTTCATATTTTTGATTTTTTTTTAATAATAGTTCACACTGTTTCTAAATCAGTCTCCCAGGAATTTTCGAAAACGTCCTCTTGATTGAGAATGTTTTTGAAGTCCTGAGTAATTTGATTTTCAATTGGACTAGTAAGTCCTAAATTAAAATTGTGCGCGCTTTCAAACTGCATAGCAAGTTTTTGAGCTTTTTCGCAATTAGTTAGTAAAAATTTGTTTTCCTCTTGCAATGCCGGTATTGGCTCCTGAGTTTTTTTTTTCAAAATTTTAGATAATTTCCAAAAGGGCTTAAAGCCAGGGTCCAATTGAGAAATTTTATTTCCAAAATTTTTGTTTCTTAATTGTGCAAAACTGCAATCCTGCAATTATCTGTGACTAGGAATTTGTCTACCCCAAGCGGCACAAAAGCGCAACATCCATTTCACCCGACTGGACCCAATGACCCACCGGAATAACTTCGGCCACTGGAACATTCCCGAGATCCTTGGATCACTTTTAGAAACTAGAAATGTTAACGAATATACTGACAAAAATTATTGTACTCAATAAAGTATTCGATGAGCGGTGCGAGTTTTAGTTATTTTTCTTTTCACTTTTAAGTTTCAAGTTAAGTTTAAGTTAAGTTTAAGTTAAGTTTAAGTTAAGTTTAAGTTAAGTTTAAGTTAAGTTAAGTTAAGTTAAGTTTAAGTTAAGTTTAAGTTAAGTTTAAGTTAAGTTTAAGTTAAGTTTAAGTTAAGTTTAAGTTAAGTTTAAGTTAAGTTTAAGTTAAGTTTAAGTTAAGTTTAAGTTAAGTTTAAGTTAAGTTTAAGTTAAGTTTAAGTTAAGTTTAAGTTAAGTTTAAGTTAAGTTTAAGTTAAGTTTAAGTTAAGTTTAAGTTAAGTTTAAGTTAAGTTTAAGTTAAGTTTAAGTTAAGTTTAAGTTAAGTTTAAGTTAAGTTTAAGTTAAGTTTAAGTTAAGTTTAAGTTAAGTTTAAGTTAAGTTTAAGTTAAGTTTAAGTTAAGTTTAAGTTAAGTTTAAGTTAAGTTTAAGTTAAGTTTAAGTTAAGTTTAAGTTAAGTTTAAGTTAAGTTTAAGTTAAGTTTAAGTTAAGTTTAAGTTAAGTTTAAGTTAAGTTTAAGTTAAGTTTAAGTTAAGTTTAAGTTAAGTTTAAGTTAAGTTTAAGTTAAGTTTAAGTTAAGTTTAAGTTAAGTTTAAGTTAAGTTTAAGTTAAGTTTAAGTTAAGTTTAAGTTAAGTTTAAGTTAAGTTTAAGTTAAGTTTAAGTTAAGTTTAAGTTAAGTTTAAGTTAAGTTTAAGTTAAGTTTAAGTTAAGTTTAAGTTAAGTTTAAGTTAAGTTTAAGTTAAGTTTAAGTTAAGTTTAAGTTAAGTTTAAGTTAAGTTTAAGTTAAGTTTAAGTTAAGTTTAAGTTAAGTTTAAGTTAAGTTTAAGTTAAGTTTAAGTTAAGTTTAAGTTAAGTTTAAGTTAAGTTTAAGTTAAGTTTAAGTTAAGTTTAAGTTAAGTTTAAGTTAAGTTTAAGTTAAGTTTAAGTTAAGTTTAAGTTAAGTTTAAGTTAAGTTTAAGTTAAGTTTAAGTTAAGTTTAAGTTAAGTTTAAGTTAAGTTTAAGTTAAGTTTAAGTTAAGTTTAAGTTAAGTTTAAGTTAAGTTTAAGTTAAGTTTAAGTTAAGTTTAAGTTAAGTTTAAGTTAAGTTTAAGTTAAGTTTAAGTTAAGTTTAAGTTAAGTTTAAGTTAAGTTTAAGTTAAGTTTAAGTTAAGTTTAAGTTAAGTTTAAGTTAAGTTTAAGTTAAGTTTAAGTTAAGTTTAAGTTAAGTTTAAGTTAAGTTTAAGTTAAGTTTAAGTTAAGTTTAAGTTAAGTTTAAGTTAAGTTTAAGTTAAGTTTAAGTTAAGTTTAAGTTAAGTTTAAGTTAAGTTTAAGTTAAGTTTAAGTTAAGTTTAAGTTAAGTTTAAGTTAAGTTTAAGTTAAGTTTAAGTTAAGTTTAAGTTAAGTTTAAGTTAAGTTTAAGTTAAGTTTAAGTTAAGTTTAAGTTAAGTTTAAGTTAAGTTTAAGTTAAGTTTAAGTTAAGTTTAAGTTAAGTTTAAGTTAAGTTTAAGTTAAGTTTAAGTTAAGTTTAAGTTAAGTTTAAGTTAAGTTTAAGTTAAGTTTAAGTTAAGTTTAAGTTAAGTTTAAGTTAGTTTACGGTTTTGAATGTTCTGTTGAGTTGAGCTTGTCTAGAAGATGTAGATTCTCTACACACTCAATATGTTCGGTAAAAATAACTGGGTTTTTGAACTACCGAAAAAGTCAGTAAACTAAAAATAAATGTCAGAAATCGAAAAACAGAGATTTTTCACTGAAATTTTGCTGAGAGCATTCTTGATATATCATATATTGATAAAAAATAAAACATGGTGAAATTTGCTTTTCAATAACGCGTGGCGACAGTTTTCACTTTACTGACTTTTTCGGTAGTTCCAAAACCCAGTAAAATTTTACCGACCCCAGTAATTTAATCTAAGTGTGTAGTGATGTTTTACGTCCTAGCAAATGTGCAAAGAAGGAAACAAAACCCAAAAGCATCCAACGACAAAACCACCAGCAAGAAGTACTCCACTTTATTGAATCAACACGTAGGCGGGCATGTTTGGCAACCCATAATTTCGAGAATTGTGCGCTGAAATAATGGGGCGGTACACCGCTTTACACATATTTTGGCACTCTGATATGCATGCAATATGCGCTTAAATTTGTGTTTCATTCCGCATTTCTGCCGGTCGTTTGTCGGGCTTCGGTTCGGTAAGTCGACTGTCGAGGAGGACGCTCAGTTCGGTTGGACAGATGGATACTCGCGTTGCCGAAGAAGGAACTTGCTGAGCTGTCGAGATGATTAAAATTAAGACATATTGAGCCGCATGTTTCTGTCGGATTTAGGGCCTTAATTTGGATGATTTCCGAAATTAATAACTACAGCTTGTGGAGTTCGTTGGGTGGTGAAGATGTGTTTTATTCAACCCGGGAATGACGACGAAGAGGCAAAATATGGGTTATTGGGGAGGTGGTCAATCACTGTGAAATGAAAGAAGACCGCCGCCCAAGACGACTTGCGTGGGAAGCTGTGGGAGATTGAGTCCCAAATCATCATGTCTTGTCGGATACTGACCGGCTCTATAGAGGCGGGTGGCTTAAACGAATGATTGATGTAAGGAATGTGACGTTTTTGTGGCTCTCTGCGATTGAGAGAGATTCAGAGCAATGGATTACAGTAGCTGATATGGGACAAACGGAACGGATAGAATAAATCAAGCGTAACAGGGACTCATAAACATGACTCAAAATCCAAATACTCGACTTTTCAAAGCAATTTTTTTTTTTTAATTTTTTTGTTTTTTTGTTCACAGTGTTAACCAGTGTAAATTTGTTTTAGTTGTTATTATGGCCGTTGCATTCAACTAATTTGCATACGGTTTCCACTACATACAATCCCTAGGAATCAAGTTTCATATGCTGGTACAAGTGGACATTTCTTTTGGATGGCCGGACTTATTCCGGTGTGCTTTTGGGTCAGGTCGACTAAAAATTAGATAAACTTCAATTTTCCATAGTAAATGCTTGTGCCATAGTGAATCTGGAAAGTGCCCAAGTGCTTCTACAGCCCTACAATAACAATTTGAACAAAGACAACTTTAACATGTCTCACAATGAGTTAAAAATATGACGAGCTTTTCCATTTCATCATCCATTTATGAAATTTCTGTCAATGAATTGCAGGTATGAGATTTAACAGTCAAGCAGATGAGAGTAATAATCCACTCCACGTAGGCTCATTGATCTTTAGATGCAAACTAAAAAATGTTTCTCATACAAAACGAAAAAGAAGTCTCCCATGCACCTGTGGCAACATGAGCAGCCGCCTGGATACAAAACGCGGTTTTCAAGTTGAAAATTTGATTGATTCCCTGGGAATATTACGATTGTGAATGAATGCAAAATGATACGTTAGGAATAGAAGGAAACATCAAACACTAATCACAGAAACAGGCAATTTATCATTTGAGACGTAATGCTAAGATGAAACAAATCTGCGTCTATAACATACCAAATTTTGCGGTTTTTCATTCAACCATTGATTCGATTACGTTTTCGCAACCAACTCAATGAAGCTCGAAGTCAAAAATAGAATAGTTATTAATAGCAAACACTCGATAATAAGGAATAATAAATAACCGCAATAAATGCGATTTGAATCACCTGCGCAAACCGGGAAGAAAGTTGCGTGAGCCTCTCAATCATGGTCCGTGAGTTTGTTTTCCAACTCTACGTTCCGCAAACTACCACAAAATTAGACCGTATCCGTTTGGACGTATGAAAATTGAAAAAGTCAATCCATTCAGTCTTTTCCAAACACAAACTTACCTCCAAGAGCCCAACCAACTCAACCGCTAGATTGATTTCGAACATATTTCATTTTCGGGGCTTGATAAGTACGATAGCTAAACGACCGCAGGGAGATTTACTCGGACTCCAGCCAGAAATTGATTGGTTCAACCTCGTGAGGGATTACCGGGTCGGCCCAATTGAAACTTCTTTTTTTTCTCTCCTCCCAAGAGCACCGGAATCAAGCGAAATCGGATTGGAAGATGATATCGCTCGGGGGTGATTATCAATCAAAAGCAGCTAATTGTTAAGTATCTAATATGGGCCCAGGACGATGCACAGTGGTGCAAAGTCGGATTATACCTCATAAATTAAAATTCTCCTCTGTATGACAAAACTATGGACATTTCAGCAAGATTGAATGATCACTGCATGAACATAAAAAAAAATCTAATTAAAATTCGTTCACCTTCCAATTTTGAAATCCTTTTTTTCTATTTTTGCGTCTTTTACAAACAAACTTATGTATGAGACGTAAACATGGAATCAGCATTCCGAAATTGGCAAGTGATCATATTTTCAACCATTTTGGAACATTTTTGAGGATTTGTTCAACTTTTGTGTGGAGGCCCGCCACTGTGCGATACGTTAGAGAACACGCGGGGCAAAAAGTACGTCACAATATTTCATCTCGTGGGGTCGGAATCCGCTCAAAAGATGTTCGCGGCTCCACGGTTTGGGACCCTTGCTGTGCGGATGGACGACGGTCGGTTCTCTTCGATCTGGCGTGGGTGATGTTTTGCTGCTCAAGTGCTGCTCCATTGAGGTACCTACGAGGCGTTGTTGGAAATGGATGTGGAGAGTAGCAACGAAAATTTATTTCGATGGTTACACGCAGAGAGGATTAATTGGAGCAAATTATTTCGTCGATGGAAAACAAAACTTAGCTAATGCGAAGCTACAATTTGTGATTTATTTTTACTACAACGATTAATACCCACTCATTATTTCAATAACAAGAATGCTGAATGGTCATCGTGATTGATTGTTTTCTTTTTATTCATTTGCTTCAAATATTCAACAAAAAAAAACAGATAAGATAGCAGATAGACGTAGCTGTAAGCGCGCAGCTATTCAGCAAAATCATACTGAGGGTCGTGAATTTGAATCCCAAAGATGTTTCCGTAATGGAAATTTTCTCGACTTCCTATAGGGTACCATCGTACCTGGGGATTTTTTTTTATTTCCGTACAAAGTGGGCCGAAGGGTCTGAGATTTTCATGAAACTTTTTCCACAGGCAGGGCTCATCAATATATAAATAAAAAAAAATTGAGAAAAATTGAGGGTCGCTTATTTTCCCGGAAATTTCAGTTGGAATTTTTTTTGCTTTCCTCTGTCATTACTTACTTTGAAAAATCATAACTCAAGAACGAAGCATCGTAGAAACAAAGTTTTTTTTATGAAAATTAAAGCAAATTTTCTCAGGAATAAAAAAAATATTAACTGGAAAAAGTTTTCCACAAAATTTTCCACCGTTGAAAAAAATCGTAAAGAAAAGCCGGAAAAACTATGCTCCAACTCATGCAAAATTTTCAAAAAATATTTTTGAGAAGAATCGCTGAAATTTTTGAAATGTACTCTTTTTTCGTTTTTGAAATATGGCCAATTTTGTAAAAAATGTGCAAATGTGCCATTTTGAGCCTTTTCTTTAAAGAATCAAAACTCAAGAAAGAAGCATCGTAGAAACAAAGTTTGTTTATGAAAATGAAAGCAAATTTTCTCAGGAATAAAAAAAAAATATTAACTGGAAACAGTTTGCCACAAAATTTTCCACCGTCGAGAAAATTCGTGAAGAAAAGCCGGAAAAACTATGTTTCAATTAGTGGAAAACTTTCAAAAATATATTTTTGAGAAGGCATACACGAGCGTTATTTTTATTGTTTTTGTGAGTAAATGTTTTTCTGATCACTCTGCTGTATTCTGACATATTTTCGCTATATAAAACCATATTTGTCACATTTCTTCTACCAATCTGAATGATGTACTAAAGCAAAAAGGTTTGAAGGTGTTGTTCCCTAAATAGCAGAAAAAGTGTTTGTCTGTCGTCTGCTCTGGTGATAAACTTTTAACCTCTGAAAATTACAATTGATTGTTGAAATGTTAGTTTGTATACATTTACCAAACCGTAACAGCCTTTATGGACAATATGATGCCCTGAGATTTATGGCCATCCGCTACAATGAAACTGCTGAGCATTACGACTTTTACATGTCTGACCAGAATATTCCTTTAAGAAGGTGAATCTTAAATTGTTTACTAGATAAGCTTCACCTTCTTAAAAGTTATTGACTTTTAAAATTTGAGCTCTCGATTTGTGCACATTGAGAAATGGTAAGCTAATCCCAAGCCCCATTCATAAAATCTCAATCTGTGAACTTCGATTGTTCTGCTCAATCACGGAGTAGCAACTACGAATTGTACGGTCATCTATGCCCATGCTCATGCTCACCAGAGACGCAAAAGAGTTGAGGGGTCTTGGTGGACCAATGGCTAGCGCTTGCGCTTGGTAGGCAGAATATTTACCGTTCGTATTAACAAGTCTGTTGGTTCGTAAGTTTTAGTTTCTTTCTGGTTCCGGGTCATTTTGCCGAATGCCATTTGACCGAATGCCATTTGGCCGAAATTGAAAACAATAGTGAACTACAGTTAGCATGCATTTGTAATGAATTTCAATGCTGTATTCCAAAGAACAGTTTATTCTTAAAGAAGGATAAATCATCATTGATATACAGCTCTTTAGTGCTAGCTCGAAGAACAAAAAATGCTGAAAGAAGATTTTAAATGTAAGCAATTAATCACTTCTCTGCTAGCAGTAGTAGCTGCTAGCATAGGATTTTACATTGCGTTTTTAGTCAGCTTTTGACAGTTATTAAAACGGTTATTGTTCTTTCTGTAACATCGATTTGCTTCAATTCTTCTGATAGTAATAAATTTCTAGCAATCACAAGTTTGGCTTCTTCTTTTTACAACGGTGAAACAGTTAGCTTCTTTAACGTATGTTTTCGCCGAATCGTTCGGTCTAATTTTAATGAGACTGTAAGAACGTAAAATGAGCCTAAGTTTTATTAACCCCTCTACCGGCAGCTTCATTTTTTACCGCAAAATTCAAATTAAAATCGTTATAACTTTTTTGATTTTCAATATTTTTGCACCATTTTTCACAAGTTCTCAAAAAACTCTTCTAGTTTCGAAATCCGTGTCGATATTAATTATTGGTCAACTGGTTTTAAAGATATTCCGATGTTCCTTGGGGGACCGATATTTTCCATACAATGGCGGCCGTTTTGTTTTTGATCAATTTATCAAAAAAATAAAATGTGGGCTATATAATGCCAGGTGATAAGGAGCTTCTCTGAAAAATCATACAAATCGGTTCAGTATTTTTGGAGACATCTGAAAATTAAGATATGATGTATTTTGAAGTTTTTAAGATCTTTATTTGGCCAGCGTGGTTCCAGAAACCTAAATGGCCATTACTTAAAGACGGCTGCACCAAATTGCTTCATTTTTTCACAACATACTCTCATTAATGTATTGTTCCGAAGAGTGAATATCCGAATACGATTAAAATTCTGTAGCCTGAGAAATTAACGGGGGGTTCTAGTTACGGGTCGGTCCCCCAAGGAATTTTTGAATATCTACAAAACCAGATGACCAATGATCAATATCGACACAGATCCTAAAACTAGAAGAGTTTTTTGAGAGCTTGTGAAAAAATGGTGCAAAAATATTGAAAAACAAAAAAGTTATAACGATTTGAATTAGAATTTTGCGGTAAAAAATGAAGCTGCCGGTAGAGGAGTTAACTATGAAAAATATTAAAATATGAAAGAACAGCCTATGAACAAAAAAAAATCTTCTTTAAATATTTAAGCTAGTGTAATGCAAATAATTGTATAACCATAAAGAACTGCCGATGATTCAAAGAAGGAAAAATTCCCAATTAAAATATAAGCTAGCTTATTGCCAATGATAATCAAACCAGTACAAGTTGAAAAAATAGCCTATGTTTAAAAGAAGGAAATTTTTTTATGAAATTATGAAAAACATTTCAAACCCTAGCACACCGTTGGCACCCAGAGACGAACTAGCCATGAGTTCAGAGTCTTGACGTGCGTTAACAACTTCGTCCTGAATGAACGGATAAATTTATGTTTTCACTTGGAGCGACAATGACGACCCGCCACATCATAAAGATCGACAAGTTAACTAGCAGATCAGTTAGTGGGCCACACTGATTAATCCTACACATCAGCGTTGCAAAAAAAAAATATTTTTGTTTTTGATTCAGCCAAACGACCCATTTGGCCAAATGGAATGAATGTCATAAATTTGCCTTAGCTCGGAAATCAAAATGATTTTATTGTTGGCTTATACCTTAGGCCACGAAAAACACGCATATTAGAATGACGCCATTTTGATCAATGCTCGAAAAACAGACAGCAATAAAAATACAGTGTAAATAATAAACTCAAAATAAGTTCTACTCAAACTTTAAAGAGAAAATACCCAATGTGTAGCTTTCTACAACGTTTTCTTCGTGATGCTTCTGAGTATTGGCATCACGTCTACATTGGAGTAAAGTCTGCTTCTCAACTGTTGAATTTTGCTTTTTTCTCACCACACTAAGATTTTATTACCGAAGTCGGTAAAATTTTACTGGGTTTTTGAACAGCAGAGTTTTCTCGGTAATTTCCATAAGAACTGAAAACTCCGTAAATCGACAAGATTCTCGAGCTGTCATTAAAAATGCTGGTTTAGTCAGTAAATCTTAAGCCATGTACTGGATTTTTCGGTAAATAAAATTTATTTGTTTAGCATAATTTGCTGATTTTTTCAGCTTTTGAGCATATTTTTTTCATTCCATATTTTTGTTGGTCCCAATTCATCACCCTGAACATCCAAACCATTTCCATCATGATTTTATATGTAGAAACTTGTTACTTCTGAAAGGAATTAAAAATCGGCAACAAATTGTTTGTCATAGGTTGTGCCGGGAACATCCCGGCTTCTTACCTAACCTTAACAAATTGGTGCTGTGATTGAGTTCCATAATTTACAGGTTTTTGAAACCTCAATGAATACTCGGTGTCTATTATCTTAATAGATAACAAGATACTGCCGATAATCAATTCCTTACCTTGCACCGAGCCCACAGGAATCAGCATTCAGGAAGTAAAACTCCTTTTCATTTGGAAGCAGCTCATCAGTCTCGCACATACCAACTTCTGATTCAGAATCTATCCATAATTGTTTTTGTGTCAAATTCTCTCTCGTGCTTTTTTGTTTTCTTTGCACTTTAACGAAAAAAGTCGGTAAAAAATAATTATCACTGAAAGACAGTACTTTGATTTTACTGACTTTTTAAACTCACTGAGTTCGTACGGTATTTTTAGAATATCACTGAACGATCAGCTAAACTGGTTACCGAATTCAGTAAAGTGATAAATATTTTGCTGAACATCAGTGAGTCCGAATAAAAAAGCTGAAAGTTCGGTATTTTGTTGTAATTTACAGTGCCAACACCGTAAAAAATATTACCGAACAGATAAACTGAGATTGAGTGAGATGTTGGGCGGTAGTTAAAACGATTCTTCATGGTTCAGAAAATCAAGGCGTTTTCAACTCATAAACTTAAGATTTTCGCTATGGTTGTAGGACATTTCCCAGAATGACATACCCCAGAACGCCATTCCCCAGAATGACGCTCCCCAGAATCCCATTCCCCAGAATGAGACATTCTCCAGAATACGACATTCCCCAGATAAAAAATATAGGAAATTTTTGGGCTGTTAAATGTCTGGGAAATGTCGTACAATCTTCGCTATGAATAAATGCACCTTTGCCAATGTTTTACATTAGAACTACAGATATCCCCACAAGGCTCACTAATGTTCCAACGCGCATTCTATAAACATCATTAAGCCTCAAAGCCCCCGGACAGACCTTTTATTTTTATTCGACTGGTGCTCAGAAACAAATAAGTTTAACGAAATCCGCTATGATCGATGAGATGAGTTAGACTTCCTACGAGTGAGGGTTTCAAACCGGAAATTCAGGTCTGGACACGTTTTTCAACCGGAAATAAGTGTTCCCTAGTTACATATTTTACAACTTTAACGACGAAACCGATGTTTAACGATATGTTTTAGCCATTTTTTGACATTATGTAACGGACTAAGCTAGAATACATCATTTGGTTTATTTTCTTGCGTGGGACGGTAGCCGGAACCTGGTTCCGGAATTACTTTCCGGGTATGAGCCGAGGCCATGGACACATATAAATTTGACTCGAAGCAACATATGCGGCTACTTGAACATCATGAAATCAGCTCAGAAAGCCAAAGCAAGACATCAACTCTCAATATTGTCAATTTTACCATATGGCCAAGGCTGGGTTGTAGGGTCACTTCCGGTGAACCAGGAGACAAACATTGATGAACTCAAAACTAAGTATGCGACTGCTCAAATAGTTCTTGCCTATATGGACGGATTCTGAGGTCACTTCCGGTGAATCTAAAGATATACATAAATGACAGGTAAAACTAGATATGCGACCGCTCAAACTTCATAAAAGAACCTCAGCATTGCTGTAAGACCGTGCTTCTTGTCTGTATGGATACTTCGGCCAGATGTTATCGAAATCACATTATTAAAGAAAAATCATATTCAATAACATGTTTTTATAACTAACTTGCCCTCCCGACAAACTTCGTCTTGCCATCAAGTAGGTAGGCTGTTGAAAAATGCCATGAAACCTCCAATACAAAATGACATAGTTATTCACTCCTGTTATACCGTGGTGAATCAAAATCCAGACGGTACTAATAAAATAATTAAAATTTTGCACTACAGCATATCAAAATTATAACATATTTTGTAACAAATACCGCTTTACGTGAAAATTAATTTGAGTAAAAACTATATATTTTTACTCATTTTTTGGGTAAATGTTTTTTAGTGTGTAATTCTTTTGTAGAAAATGACAGAAATGGAAGCAAAAAAGTATTACCGTAATCCGGGGTATCACTGATCAGCGGGGTAACATTGATCGGAATGACTTATCTCGTAAAAAGTTCGTATCATCATTTATTGGTGGAACATTTCCAAATCATGAATGGTGCTTCGCTTTCTCATATTCATGAGCTAATGAAAGTGAAGATTTTTGCAAAAATTGCGTTTACCTTATGCGAAAATTTGTCAACTTTTCGAAACAATGATTTCAATGGTTAAGATTACACTACCGAAGATTCATGTCTCACATAAGTTCTGCAAACGATATGAATAACAAAAATGCGGTTCTCACTTAAAATGACATCGCCAAAAACGATTCCGTTGTCAAAACTTTCATAAGTATGCTCAATTAGGCAACATTAACGAATTACTGTTAAGAATGCAGAACTCCCTTAGGCAATTGCCTACATTTAGGCGTATTCCGTGGTTCGAGGTGTTTTTAGTTTTGAAATAACTCAAAAAGTAAATGACTTGTAAGCGTTTGGCCTTCATATTCGGCTCCAGGGGCCATGATTTAAGTAAATAACGATATTTTTAATATTCCCAAACGTTGTTTACAAAGGTGATCTATGTTACCCCATATCAGCTAAATCAAAAAGTTGCTCAAAACATTTTTTTTTAAACATGCTTAAATCTTTCAAAAAACAAAATGTAGTATACAGTCACAAGCTATGGGTGGCAGTACTTGTTTTAAAAATATAAAATTGTCAACATTTGCATTTTCAAACGAAATATTTAAGAAATATTCAAAAAAAAAAGATCAATGTTACCCCAGATTACGGTATATCGTTTTCAAAAAGCCAAGTAATTAACGGGAATCAAACCTAGACATGTACCACACCACCGGAATGGACCTGACGCCTCTACCGTTGAGGCCATTGGTTCACTTGAAGTCAAGGGTGATGGAAGCTCAATTGGTTCTACGTTCTGGTTGGTTCTTTTCAGCTCATATAAATGAACTTGGTGTTTTTCAAATTGCTCCTGTGTCTGAGCTGAAAAACAGGACGTCACAGTTAATGGCACATATAAACGACAAACTAACTCGCTCTTGGTAAATGTTCTTCATACAATATAACACATATATTATATCTTGTCCTGTTATCATAACAATCTGTGATATAATTTTGTTATAATGATGAATGTAGCTAAAATTCAGTTCCAGTTATAACAAGATTGTAATAAGATTTGTTATAACCTTTTGTAACACGATGTGTTTTAAAATTAATTGTAACACTTTCTGAAATAATCTTGATATGAATCATTGGAAAAATAATACATAATATCTAAGTTTCATCAACTGGAGATATTCATATCTCAATATGATATAATTTGCATATGATCTGCTAGTCGGGTATCTCGTCATTTCAACGAGATACAGATTGTTGCCGCATTTTTTAGATTCTGCCCCAGTTTTTGGTCCTGAGAGCAATGACGGTAAACACGCAGCTTTTCAGCAAGACCATGTCGAGGGTCTTGGGTGCCAGTCGACGGTCCAGGATCTTTTCGTTTTGGAAATTACTGGACATTCAAGAGCAGAAAGTATCATCATGTCTGCCAAAAAGGAAACTTTTGGAGCCTGAGAATCAGGCACAGTCCCAGTGGGGATGTGATTGCCAGAAGAACAAAAAATGCTAATGTATTTTAGCAATCATCTTGACTTCATTCCCTAAATTCATAGTGTGCATACTTGTTTTTTGTTGTATGGTCATTCAACTTCAAGAAATGTGTATCAGTTATCTTTGACTGAAGCACATTTCTTGAAAATTGAGAATAAAAATCTTTTTGTTAAGCACCAGTGCAGACATTAAATCAGACTAATCGTTTCAACATGAAAAAGTTGCGTTCAGGTAACTTTCAATCGACTTTACTCACAAAAAATACCTCTTTCCAATGCTCACCAAACGGATAAACGATAAAAAATCTTGTTCAAGGGCACCCACAAAAAAAGCGCCGTAAACTAATTACCAGTGATTTATCAAAAAAGCATAAAACGATAATGAGCCTGGTCCATTTCGAGCAAGCAATCATCTTGGGAAATCAATTTTTAATGAGGAGCCACATTTATTTAAAGATTCGTTTACATAGACCAATGGCTGCTACACACGATTTGCTTTATGATGGAGGAGCAACAAAAAAAAAATCGAAAAACCCTTCAAATATACTAATCGTTTCAATTATGAACGCACTGCAGCTACTGATAGGCTGATTGAAAAAAAGTGCCTCTGATGGAATGGAATGGAAATTACACCGCGACTCTCGAAGGCCATAAAGTCGCTGCCGCTTTCCGGCATGCATTTCTCCGCCCATTGCTCGCAGCGCGTTGAACAATCTGTGTACAAATAAATATTATAGGATAATTTATCGGTTCATTAGATGCGGACCCAAATAGTGTAGGAATGGAGGAAACAGTCGCCGGGAAGGAAATGCTATCCAAAATAATAATAAAAAAAACTTGGTGTTCATAGCACAAGAAGAGTTGGTGAGAAATGAACCAGAATTGATTAAAAAATATATTTTTTTCATACATGTGTCTAATAAAAAATTCTGACAAAAAATTTAATATTTTTGTAAATTTTATAAATTGGGAAAATATTTTCTCACATAGTCGATTGTTTACTGCTTAAAACATAATACAAACAAGTTCAATTTTTTATATGGGTCTTTCAAATATAATATAAAATCAGGTAACTCAAAATTTAAAAAAAATTCCATCAAGATAACGACAAATCTTTGTAGACTGACTTAAAAAAAGTGATAAGCTTCTGGCGATGATAATGTTTTAAACTTCATCATCAAGAATTCCCAGAATGTAGCTATTCGATTTTGATTCAAATATAACAAACATATGAAATATTATATTTTGTCAATTTAAAAAATGTTTAGGTTGTACCCATCTTGCAACCGAACTATAAAATCTTCTTCTTCTTCTTCTTGGCATTAACGGCCCCACTGCACTGTGTTTTATTTTCTCGATTTCATGCGCTTTTTGAATAGCGCCCAAACGGTTGATTTTAGCGATAAAGTTTGTTCGGAGAAGTTTCTTGATCTATTAAAGCGTTTTTTTTTTCAAAACATTCAGATAGACATATGGTGTCTTCGGCAAAGTTGTAGAATTGGCAATTTGAAACAACTTTGTCGAAGACACGATTTTCCTATTTCTTATACTTATTGAGATGCATGCCGTTGTATGTGAATGGCCCCTAAAAATCATATTATTTATCATAACTTTTTTCCAAGATTTTAAACATTTTTTGTGTTTTCTACAAAGTTGTTTGTCATAAAAAAAACCGTGTTTTTGATGAACATATCATCACCCTATCTTTTGAAATAACAAAGTTATTCATGAATTACTCTTGTTTTAAGGGGTAGTTTAGGCCTCTATAAGTGGCTTCGGCGCAAAATGGCGCAGACAACTCTTACAAATCATGAAAGTACCATATCTCCCTTTTCGGCAGTTGATAAAAACTTTTGTTTATACCCAGACAACCAGAAGTTGCATAACAGTTTACGAACAAAGTCGTTTATAAGTACAAATTACATCCCACCCGCACTACTTGGTGTGCGAAATCGTTTGACCGACGAGTTTGCTCGCATAAAATGCTTTTTTATGGGTTCATATGTACATTATGTTTCGTCCCGCATACACATACAAAGTAAGTTGGATCAATCCGTAGCAGCTGTCAAATCAATTTTGTTGTTACAAATTAAGTCGTATAAGAGTACAGATTAGTTCGCAATAAAATATACAAACTCGCATTTCATACTGCTTTTCATCATATAAAATATGCACGTATATCGCCTCCACTTTTGTACGTATAGGGCCTTTTCGCGACATCTCATACGTGAAACTTTGCGCATATAAGCATCGCATAACGCAAAAAGTGATTTCGTTATATGTACATTCTGGTTGTGTGGGTAAGCGTCTTTGCATGGGTTTTTACTATCAAACAAATATGCCTTATTAAAACGAACTCGACTGATAATTCTTTTTCCTTAAGAGATAGAGAGGTGAAATGTTGAGCAAAAACACGCGTTTTAAGATATTCAACAACTTTGTACAAGACATGAAATACTCAATCCCAAAATGTAACTTGCTGGTAACTAATTTATTTTTGACTAATGGTCCCGGCAAACTTCGTCTTGCCATCAAGTAGGCTGTTGAAAAACGCTATGGATCGTCCCATACGCACAGTTCCGTGCGCTCTCGTTTTTTCAACTTCCCCGGTAATTATCCTAGGAGTTTGATACACACAAACACGTCGGAACCCTTAACGAACAAAACGGAGGAAGAATCATCCAAATGCGTTGACCCGTTCGTAAGCCAATTCATGACATACAAACACCAATCCATTTTTATTTTTATAGATTATCGGTTTAACATAAAATTACAAAAAAAATTGCTCTATTTTTTCTCTCTAAAACTACGTGGGTGCTTCAAAGTTTATGTCAGTTTGACGAAATATATTTTTAATGCTTTTTTGATCGTTTGTCTGGAAAAAGCATTATTCACACGCTTGATATATTTTTCAGGGCTTTAGGATATTTCGTCGAATGACATTTGGTCGAATGACGTTTGGTCGAATTACATTTGGTCGAAAGTACATATGGTCGAAAGTACATTTAGTCGAATGAACATTTGGTCGAATGTCTTTAGAACACTTATTTTCGTCGAATGATTAGTTGAACGGAAGTTTGGATGATAGCTTATTTTGAAATGGTTTATTGGAAGATCATTTGGTAAAATTGACATTTGTTTTGCAAAGTTGATAAGATAACGTATTTTTTTTTTTGAATAATCTGAATCATTAACTTTTGTTGAATGAGAAATGGGACATTTGCTGCAGTCTTATTTTCAAATTTAATACATCTTTTTATTTGTAATTTGAAGTTATGCCAAAATCAAAAGTTTCAATGATTATCCAAATGAACTTTTCAACAGTTTTTTGTCATTAACTGAAATACTGAGCTTTAGTGAATTTATTATTCTTCTAAAATATCATCATTCTTTTAAAAACTGCTCAACAAGTTATTTTATTACTCAACGATGTGAACATAACATTTTCTTCATTTATTATTCTTTTGAAATATCATCGTTCGTCGTAATGAAGATCAGCTCATCTGCTGGAAGCATTCGGAGAGAGAGCTGGGGATCTTTCTTTGCATCCCGGGTCTTGCAGCTCAATGGACGTGGTCATCCGGGTCAATTGGCTTATTGGGACTTCCAGCTTAATAACATTCCTCAAGCAAATATATGGTTTCGCTGACAAAGCTGATGACCTCGAGTAAATAACAGAGTTTGCAGTAGAAGATTTGGATTATTGAAAATGAAAAAAAGTGCTGATTCTTTGTACCGGGTAAGGGAAGATCAGTTGACTGAGGTGACAAAAGTTGGCTTGTTTCCATTTAAGATCAGCTTATCTTGAATCTCAGAACATACCTGAACAAGAAAGTAGCATGAAAGAGGTAGATTAATACGTTGGAAGAGCGTCCATCGAACTGAATATCAAATTTTTGCTAATCGCATATTGATCGTTGGTAAAATGGCTGATACTTTTTCAATTTCTTGTATAAGCGAAAAAATGCTACTCTCGACGATAGTCAGACTAAACGTAAAACTTTGTTTCCATAGTATTTAGATTCGAGCACAATTTTTTCCATGACATGTCGGTTCGACCCAATATCATATGCTTTCTGTTGCACCTAAACCTTTTCGACCAAATGTCCATCCGACGAAATGTCCGTTCGACCAAGTTCGTCACAGTCCATAAATTTGTATTTTTATACATGGATCAATCAGATATAACACCATGCTTTCATTTGAGGTAAACATTTCTCAGATAGGAATGTTCATGCGAACGGTTCCGGGTCATTTGGTCGAATGCCGTTTGGCCGAAATTGAAAACGAAAATGAACTACAGTTAGCATAGGTTCATAATGAATTTCATAGAACTTATTCAGCTTATTAAAAAAAAAAAAGATAAATCATCATTGATATACATTAACAGTCAGTGTTGAAAGAAGAACATCCTAAATGTAAGCAATTGTTCACTTCTATGCTAGCAGTAATAGTCAGCGATAGATGTTTTGGCATCGCGTTTCGTTGGCTTCGATCCCTCGAATTGTACTAAGTAATATATGTCATAGTACTGACATCAACAAGTCTTAGCTTCTTCTTTTCGAAACAGAGAAACAGCGTGCTTCTTTGACGTAAGTGTTCACCGAGTCGATTATTACTATACGCAAGCAACGGTACAGTGTTCAGTTCACATATTGTAATCTTAATCTTGGAGGAGAATGACATCTCACCTAAGTTAACCCTTGAGCTAAAGCCTGTCCACGATAAATTTCGGACACGGATGGCGGGTGTACCACAGAAAGTTCGAGAATTTTACAGAAAGAAGGATTAACATCCTTGTGAACTGTTTATTTTGTAGATATAACTCTTTTATTCTGAAATAAACAATTGTTTTTGTTGAATTATGAGTAACTTTTTTTTGCTGCCATTATTTGGGTGTCCGAAATTTAACGTGGACAGGCTTTAAAAAAATATGTTTTGATTAACTTATAATTTTAATTCCAATAACTATGAAAAATATTTCTCTCTTGAAAGAACAGCCTATGATCAAAAGAAGGAAAAACTTTTTATGAAAATTTAAGCAAGTGTAATGCATATAATCATTTCATCAGCACAACTACAAAGAACTGCCGATGATTTAAAGAAGGAAAAAATCCCATTTAAAATATAAACTAAACTACTACCGATAGTAATGGAACCAGTTTAACTCGAAAGAATAGCCTATGTTTAAAAAAAGGAAAAATACCTGATGAAATCATTGAAAACACTTGAAATCTTAATCTTAATCGAATCATTCATCACCTCAGAGTCTTTACGCGATGTGTGGAGTTCACAACTTCGTCCTGAATTAAAGGGTCGATGTTATCATTCTCTTGGAGCTTTTATACAACGACAAATATGACGTCCCACCACATCATAAAAATCAAATGACTCTTTTGGCCAAATGGCATTCGGCCACATGGTGTTCGACCAAACGGCATTCGGCCAAATGGCTGGTCACCCATGCGAACACATCAATCATTTACGTAGAAAAATATCCAAAAAGGTTGCGCAGAACTGCTCTAACAGGGGGGGTTGAGGACAAAACGTCTAAAGACAAAATGTCGAATGCCAAAACGTCCAAAGCATAACACGTCGAACACGACAACCCGTCGAAAAGAAAAAAAAATGCGATGATATATGACAAAACGATACAAAAATCGATTAAATGTAACGTCAAATAAAAATATTCAACAATGGTTTGAACAGTTAAAACATTGCAAAATACTCTTATCAAATGTTGTCATAATGGTACCGCAATTTTTGGCTGGTCTTGAAAGTGACAATAAAAAAATCAACTTGAAAATACTTTAAACTTGTCGGAATTGCTTAAGATTTGGTCTCTTACCAATTTCGCAAAATCTCATCAAGTTTAAGTCAAACATTCAAAAAGAGATGGGAGGGTTGTGCTTTGAAATAAAACATTCAGTTGATGCTTGTATTGTTTTAACTATTTAGTGTTTGAACGATAAAACTGTATGCATTTCCAACAAACACAAAAAATCAATGTATAGAAGACTATTCAAAAGTATGTATTAAAAACTTTCTGGACACCCTGGTGAAGATATTTATGTTAAAAAGCAAATAAAAAAATCAATTCATTTGTACGTATTCAATAAAAGAATAAGCAAGTTTTTTAAGAATAAAAATTATACTAGTTGCCAAAATTCGATAAAATTGTTATCACTAGTTTGTTTTAAGAATGAGTGTATTCTATAAGAATAAATAATACACTATTTTTTAACAGTAAATTCTATTCACCTATACACAATGTTAACATCGATTTTTGAGAAGAAGCTAATTGAGGTAAATATATCTTCTTCTTCTATCTGGCGTTACGTCCCAAACTGGGACAAAGCTTGCTTCTCAGATTAGTGTTCTTATGAGCACTTCCACAGTTATTAATTGAGAGCTTTCTTTGCCGATTGACCATTTTTGCATGTGTTTATCGTGTGGCAGGTACGAAGATACTTCTATGCCCTGGGAATCGAGAAAATTTCCTTTACGAAAAAATCCTCGACCAATGGGATTCGAACCCACGACCCTCAGCATGGTCATGCTGAATAGCTGCGCGTTTACCGCTACGGCTATCTGGGAGGTAAATAGATCTCATCTTAAATAAGGAAAAAATAACACAACTATGTTGAATTTCTCTCATTCCGACTCTAATCTCATTCTCAACAAACACGTAAGTTCTACAAGTAAACTCGATGCATCCCGCAAAGGCTTTGTACCGCGAGCCGAAATGTGCCGGGATAAGGATGGAGGTATCTTGACGGACGAACGTGAGGTTATTGAAAGGTGGAAGCAGCACTACGTGAACATCCTAAACGGCGCAGAGGAGGAAGATCAGGACAGCAGGAGGAATGGCTTCATCAGTACGGCGGATGAGGGAGACGTGCCAACTCCCACAATAGGCGAAGTTAAGGATGCTATCAAACAGCTCAAGTACAACAAAGCAGCTGGAAAAGATGGTATTGGATCTGAACTTATTCAAATGGGCCCGGACAGGTTGGCCACTCGTCTGCACCGATTGATAGCCCGGATCTGGGGTACCGAACAGCTACCGGAGGAGTGGAAGGATGGAATAATATACGCAATATACAAAAAGGGTGACAATTTGGAATATGAGAACTATCGAGCGATCACCATTCTTAACGCAGCTTATAAAGTGCTTTCCCAGATCATCAATCGCCGTCTATCACCATTGGCAAGTAGATTTGTGAGAAGTTATCAAGCCGGTTTTGTGGACGGGCGATCGACGACAGACCAAATCTTTATGTTGCGGCAGATCCTCCAAAAGTGTCGCGAATATCAAGTCTCTACGCACCACCTCTTCATCGATTTCAAAGCGGCCTAAGATACCATCGACCGCGAAGAGCTATGGAAGATTATGGACGAGAATGTTTTTCCTGGGAAACTGACTGATCAAAGCAACGATGGATAGTGTACAGTGCTATGTGAAGATATCGAGAGCATTATCGGACCCGTTTGAAACACGCAAAGGACTTTGACAAGGCGATGGTCTTTCCTGCCTCCTGTTCAATATTGCGCTAGAAGGTGTTATGAAACGGACGGGCTTCAACATGCGGGGCACGATCTTCAATAAATCCAGCCGGTTCATCTGCTTTGCTGACGATCGGGTTGGATTGAAGGTAAATACGTCGAAGACGAAATATCGAAATATCTGCTAGCTGGAGGAATCGAGCGCGATAGAGCTCGCATTGGCAGACGCGTGATGATCGACGGAGATAAGTTCGAGGTGGTGGACGAATTTGTCTACCTCGGATCATTGATAACGTCGGATAACAACTGCAGCAGAGAAATTCGAAGACGTATCATTGCCGGAAGTCGTGCTTACTACGGACTCCACAAGACCTTGCGGTCTGGTAAACTTCACTTCCGTACTAAGTGTACCATGTACAAGACGCTGATAAGACCGGTAGTCCTCTACGGGCATGAGACGTGGACAATGCTCGAAGAGGACCTGCAAGCGCTAGGAGTTTTTGAACGACGTGTGCTTAGGACGGTCTTCGGCGGAGTATGTGAGAACGGCGTATGGAGGAGAAGAATGAACCACGAGCTTGCGCAACTCTACGGTGAACCCAGTATGCAGAAAGTCGCCAAAGCTGGAAGGGTACGATGGGTGGGACACGTTGTGAGAATGCCGGACAACAATCCCGCAAAAATGGTGTTCAACTCAAATCCGGCCGATACAAGACGAAGGGGAGCGCAACGAGCTAGGTGGTTTGACCAAGTGGAGCAGGATCTTGGAAGTGTGGGGCGATCGAGAAATTGGAGGATAGCAGTCATGGACCGAGTTAGTTGGCGTAACATTGTGGCACAGGTCATGTCTCAAAGGCGTGAGGTGATGATATTCGGTCTTGTAATGTGAGGTGATAATTCTCGATTCGAGTGAAGTGATTCGCCGTGAAAATCAAATGGAGATTCACTCCAATCAAGTCGGTAATTGTCACCTCGCTATACGAGTCTATCTCATATTCTCACCTCACACTACTCGTAGAAAAAAAACTCAATTAATGTTCTCTTCATCTGTTGTTGCATGACTCCAGGGCTTTTTGTCTTCATAACATCTGATGCAGTCATCACAGTTCAGGCTTCAGTTTCAATTTCTAACAAATTTATGATAAAATTTTACGGAGGTATAGTGCGTATGCATGAGAAAACTGTTTATGAACTTCGGACATAACATTTTCGAAGAATTGATCAAATGAATGAACGAAATGAATCTGGTTATTCGCATCGTTTCCATGACCATTTTACAGTAAATCTGAATGTTTCATAAGGTTCTTAGAATTTGTGTCATAGTGTGAATTATTTAAATATTGAAGCTGCAACTTAGACAGTTATCTATGCAAGTGAGTGCAGAAATTGAAACTGATTGCTCGGGTCGAAATTAGATTTATCATAATGCAATGGTATACTTTCTTTGAAGTCAGGATTAGAGGATGTGGCAATGATTTGAATGTCTCAAAGATTGTGAGTTTCTTGAGATAAACTTGGTTCCTCTATGGCAAATCTGCTTAAACATTTTTAGGTTCACACAAAACCGCTACTGCCACTACAACTACTACATAGCACATCACTGCTACTTTGAATGAACACATTGATCTCATTTCCTCTCTGAATCAATTATCGCTCTAAATCACCCCTATTTTTACACCACCCAAGATCGTAAACCAGTCCCCATTGCACGCTGGAACTCTCATTCAATTTGAAACCATCGACTCGAACATGAACCAAAAAAAAAACCATACACAAAACAATCACCATCAAACAATTTTTACGACAATGTGCCCGGTTCCAGTTTCTAAGCCGCCGTGGACCATTTGTCACCCAACAAATAGCGGGCTCTGAAGTTACCGCCAACGAAGCCGCCGCAATTTCCACCCGAGCATTCCAGCTTTTCACGGGTCTTGTGTCCCTTTTTTCTGCCGCGTTATTCAGCGCCATAAACTTCCCTTAAATCGCTCGGGCTCGGAATCGGTCGTTATAATATATCGATCACCACAATCGCGTGGTGGCAACCCGAGAGCCGACCACCTTCAAGGCGACAAGATCAAAGCGAGTTTGCCGCCTGCCAGCGAGAGAAGAGAGTCTTCTGTGATAAGAAGCATCGATCATCATTGGGAGATTTGTCGCCCGTGCGTCCGAGGTTCGAGCTTAGGTGACACATGCATTAATAAAGTTGACTTGGATGCAGCGGATGCTTGCAATGCTTCTTGTGACGAGTATCGCTGTATTGGTGCAACGGATCGAACCAATCAGCAACGAGCTCCGATTGCGCGAGCAGCTCAGTCGATGATCGACTTGGTCGATTCTCTCAATGGACGACCCGGGCGAAGAGTCGAACGAAACGGAATGCGAGAAACGGATGGGCGTGGCTTACCAAACACACACAAGAATGCTTGGGAGATCCATGCCGAGAATGGTGGAATGGCGAACAGGGAAACAATGGAACGATGAAGAGGACGACGGCGATGCCGCCGGTTTGGTTGGGCAAAGAACCTGCCGAGCGTGTGACTGGGGCAGTCAGTAAGGTGCTAGCTTCTCAAGGAGAAACATCTCGCTCTCTTCTTAGGTAAAACTGTTTTCGTTGAAGTTTTTTTGTTCTTGTGGAATTGAGATTGCCTTCGGAAAGCCCTGAAGAGGAGTGGGAGAGTGCAAACAGAAGCGGAAAAGTGATCGTTGCAAGTCAAGTGAATGTTTATTTTGGATTGTTTTGAGAGGATCGGTGTTTGTTGGCAATTCAGGCAGCAAGAAGTGTGTTTGCTTTGGGACTGTTGACCGGAAATTGTCGAGTTGTTTTAAGTGATACGGATTTTTTGGAGGAACTGATAGCTTGTTTCAAGTGAAATTCTAAGGACGTGATCAAGTTGGCGCTAATCAGTGGACTCCACGACAAAATGGCAGTGGCGAGTTTGAACATGTCGCCGATCTTCTCCGGATACCCGTTCCAAGGTAAGTCAGCGGTGCGAAGCACCGTATTTCTAAAGAGTCACGATCGTTCAATCAATATAGAAAAGATAAAGGCGGCGAACCGTCGGGCGGCGGGTTTTTGTTTCTCATGGGCGCAACAACAGTTGGTCGCTCGCGGTGTAGAATCTAGCTAGCGGAGCCATATGTTGGAAGATCGCAGCCCATCGGGGTGTCGATCATTTATCGCTTCTGCCGGATCATAAATCATAGTGATCCCGGCGGTAAAGGCGGCAGTAACGTGGTGGAGGTGAGAAAGTTCGATCCTTGCAACGGTAACAGACGGTGAGCAAGGATCTGGTTTTTCATTAGGGAAAAGAAGGGGCGTTGGATTTTGATTCCGACAGGGCCGGCGGGGAAAGTTGGTCCTGATCTTGAATAATTTTCTTGAACTGCTCGGAGAGCAGTGCGAGGTGGCTGCGGTGAGGATGCGAGGCAATTGTAACATAAGGTAACAGGGATGGATATCAAAGGGACCGAGCCGACCGTTCGACGGAGGATCGCTCGCGCTCGACAAGGGGCTAACAAGATTAATGATTGTAAATATGTTATTGTTTGGTTATTGTTCGTGATTCGGGAAATGGACTTGCTTTGTGGAGCGGAGAAGAAGTGCTTGAAAGCTGGGAAAGAGGATTAAATTGGCCTTTTTTTCTCGGGGTCGGATGATTGTGTGTTGCTCGCAACAGTGGGATCGTATGGCGGGAGACAAAGATCCTATCGGGTGTTGGGCTGCTTGTAGATCGGGGATTAAGATAAGCTTATTAGAGGTTTGGAGGGATTTGCGGATGAGGAGTTTGCGTGAAATCTGGACTGGAAATGCGAAATTCTTACGCTCGATTGCATTTCGGAAATTGGGTGGATTGGATGGATGTAAGGGTGTAGTTTACAGACAAGGTTTTGGTTCAAAATTGAAGCCTTCAATTATTTCAGTATTTCAAACTTATCGCTAAGATTTTTCAAGCGTACCCAACTGAAAAAATGAAGAAGTAACCATTTGAATTTTTATTAAGGCATTGGATGGATATTATACATAACATTACGAAAATTTTCCAAAAACTTTGCCTGGCACATCTGCCTGAAGCTTTCCTCAATTTGTTCACGGTAAGCATCTATTTTGGCTTGAACTTTGTATGGGAAAAAATGTCAAAAATACACTGGAAGAAAACATCATTGCAAATTCTTGTTAAATTAGGTCTACTTTTTATAAACTATAACTTTCGATATCCTAAGTTAGTCGAATGGACTAGGATAATAAAGTGCGTAATCCCATTTTTTGTAACAATCGTTTTCATTAAGTGGGACTTAAGACTGACTTTATTACAATTAAAAAAAAAATAAACTAATATGATTTTGATTTATTAGTGTTTGACTATTGAATCGAAATTTTAAGTAAAACTTTCCCTATCTCTAATTTTTCTCATGTTATTGAATATGGTTTAATGATAAATACCGCGTTAAATAAAATTTTACTTAATTTCGAATGTGAATCTGCTGGATTCCGTTCCATTTTTGAGATTTAAGTTAGTGAAGTCACCATAACTTTGTTATTTTCTGACAAATTTTGAAACTTTTGCCACCGTTCTCTTCAAAATCAATTTAATGTATTGTTTTGAGACCATGCAGTTTGTCAACTATTAGTTAAAAGTGGTTTTCTTCACATTTTTGCTCAAATCATCTTGGCTTGATCATAACTAAACCGATTCTAAATATTTTTGCAAACTAAGCTCAATTAGTTGTTTTCAAACTGTGTATACAACAAATTAAGCAAAAAAAAATGTTATGATTAAGTTAAAATTTTCAATGAAACAATCAATTTCTCATTTTTTTTCGCCGGATATTACATTTTGACTATAAAACTAAAGTTTATAGAGCATCTTGTTAAAAAAAACGTACTTAAAAGTGCATATATTTTTAAACACAAGAAAACAAATTTTGTGTTACAAAATTATTTGAAAAATTGTTGGAAAGATCTTTCTAAAAGTTAAACAATTGAGAAAACTAGTTTCTGCTTTAGAGATAACATTTTACTAGGAAAAATTGGAATTTTTCGGTCAAAAATCACGTTTTTTGTGTAGTCTTTGTTAAATAACTTTGTCAAAACCAGTTTTAAGTCAAATGTAGCACTCACAGTTTGAAAAGATCTAAATTACCTTCGAAGCATGTAAAAGATTTTGAAACGATTGAATATTTATGAAGTTATGGTCAAACAGAGATGAATTTTTTAGTAAAATGAGGAAACAATTGAAGGAAACTACTTTTAATCAAGACTAGTTTTGGTTTCAGATAAACTTGACGTTCTGGAAAGTTTGAATAAATTCAATTTTGAAGAAAATGATGCCAAAACTTTCTAAATTTATTAATAAATAATATACTTCACTGAATGTCATTTTTAATAACTCGAAAATTCACCCCCAAACAACCAATAGTTCGGATTGTACTTAAGCAGTGAACTCCAGAGTTCACTTTTGGTACAAATCTAGTTTCAGTGAAACTTTTTTGCTGATTAAGAGAACACCATGGATATTCAATGAACTTCATTCTCAGAGAAGTAATTTATGAACTCATCAAAAACTTGAAAGTTCAGAACAAGTTTGAACTGGACTTCTTTTGTACTTGAAGGTAACAATCTAACTTAAACGAACTTTATGTAAACTGTAAAGTTCGGTTAACTACTTAAAAAAGGAGCTGATTAAGCCAAAACATGCCCTTTTATCCGAACTTTTGGTTGCTTGGGCCTTCAAGTCGCTTGCGCCACCTCTAAATGAGAATATTTTTAGCTCAAATTTTGAGATTTCTCGTTTCAAGTGATTTGAATTTAGAAGAGCACACGAATTTTTGGTTTTGAGAACTTTTGAACAATAAGCCGCACCCTAATTTTCAAATACCCCCTTGGTGGAGACCCCTTTGTAGCCTCTGTGGAGACAATTTTTAAGAACCTTTTGGAGATTTTTGTTTTCAATATTGGAATGTATTAGAAGCAATTGGAAATCTGTTGTTTGTTTGCTGATTTATTCACGATAACTATCAAAAACATTCACTTTACGTTCACTTTCATTAGGATTCGATGTCTACACTCTAAATTTGCTTTGATGCTTTTTTTACCATCCAAACTTGATCCAACGCTACTTTTTACGCTCTGTTGACTTGTGAATATACCGTTTTAATCGCATTCTTTAGATACCTCTAAGAATCCTTCTGTGAATACCTCTGTGAAGACCTCTGAAGAGAATTCAGATTAGGCTTCTATGGAGATCTCTGTGAAGATATTTGTGGTGTCCTTTGTGAAGAGGCCTCAATGTAAACTTTAGCGGAGACCTCTGACGAGACTATTAAGGATACCTCTGAGGAGATTTTTAAGCTGACTTCTGCGAATAACTCTGTAGAAACCTCTGCGTAGGCATTTGTGAAGACTTATGTGAAGGCTTCTGCCATGTATGGAAACTCCTATAGAAAACTCTGATCAGGGCTTTTAAAAATAAATATTTCAGTTCCATTAAAAACTCAGTAGAGCTTCATTATTTTATTTTTTTGTTATTATTATCAAAAACAGTTTTCAATTACAACAAAACCTATTTTACATTCACTTTCATTAGAATTATATTTGTGCACTATAAATTTGAACCGATGCGTTCTTTTACCATAACAATTTGAACCAACGCTACTTTTTACGTTCAACTTACTTGTGTATATACCGTTTTTAGCGCATTCTGTAGACATCTCTAAGAATCCTTCTGCGAAGGTCTCTGCGAAATCCTTGAAGTAATCTTCAGCAGAGATCTCTGACGAGACTGTGAAGGAAGCCTCTAAGGAGATTTTTAAATGACTTCTGTGAATAACTCTGTACAAATTCTTATGAAGACTTTTGTGGAGATTTCTCTGGAGGCTGATAAGAAGCTTCCGGGTGAAAGCTTTTCCAACTTCTGGAAGGAAACTTTTACAGCTTTGTAAAGGAAGCTTGTGGAAGGAAGCTTTAACAGCTTTGAAAGGAAACTTCCAGATTCTGGCAGGAAGCTTTTCCAGCTTCTATAAGGAAGCTTTTCAAACTTCTTGGAGGAAGATTTTTTAGCTTCTGGATGAAAGCTTTTCCAGCTTCTGGATAAAAGCTATCTTTCAGTTGCTGGAAGGAAGCTCTCCAGCTTCTGGAAAGAAGTTGTTCCAGCTTCTGGAAGTAAGATTTTCCAGGTTTTGGATGAAAGCTGCTCCAGCTTCTGAAAGAAAACTTTTTCAGCTTCTGGAGGGAAGCTTTTACTGCTTCTATAAAGTAGCTTTTCTAGCTTCTAAAAGGAAGATTTTCCAGCTCCTGAAAGAAAGATTTTCCAGATTCTGGATGAAAGCTTTTCCAGCTTTTGGAAGGAAGCTTTTACAACTTCTGGAGAGAAGCTTTTCAGCTTCTGAAAGGAAGTTTTTCCAGCTTCTGGGAGGTAGTTTTTCCAGCTTTAGGAAGGAAGTTTTTCTAGCTTTTGGATGGAAACTTTTCCAGTTTCTGGGAGGAAGCTTTTCGTGCTATGAAAAAGAAGCTTTTCAGCTTTGAGAAGGAAGCTTTTCCAGCTTTGGGAAGGATTCTTTTCCAGCTTCTGGTAGGAAGTTTTTCCAGTTTCTGGAAGGAAGTTTTTCCAGCTTCTGGAAAGGAAGCTTTTTCAGCTTTCTTAGGAAGCTTTTCCAGCTTCTAGAAGGATGCTTTTCGAGCTTTCCTCACAGAAGATTTTCCAGCTTCTGAAAGAAAGCTTTACCAGCTTCTGGAAGGAAGCTTTTCCAGCTTCTGGAAGGAAGCTTTTCCAGCTTCGGGAAGCTTTTTCAGCTTCTGGATCAACTTTCAACCTTAATTTTTCAGCTTTAGGATAGTTTTAAGGAATCTTTGAGGAGATTTGGAAGGCCTCTGAAGAGAGGTTTGTGAACACTTGTGGAGACTTGTAGGTAGTTTTCTCAAGAGTTCTGCAAAGCTTGGCGAGATTAGTGAAGATTGCTGTGTTCAATTCAGCGGAGATCTCCGTGGAAACTTTTTCAGATATTTTTGTGGAGACCTCTCTGCTGCCTCTGTGTAGACCGTTTTAAGGAACTTCCAGGGAATTTGTGTGAACTTTAGAAGAGCCCTTTGACGAGACTCTAAAGGAAACCTCTGAGGAGATTTTTCAGACCTCTGAAGAGGCTTTTGTGATCACTTGTGGAGACTTGAATGGAGTTTTCTGAAGAGTTCTATGGAAACTAGGAAAGATTAACGAATTTTTCTGTGTAGAATTCTGCGGGAATCACCGTGGAGACTTTTTCAGATATTTTTATGGAGACCTCTTTGTAGCTTCTGTGTATTTTAAAGAACTTTCTGGACATTTGTGTAAACTTTAGAAGAGAAAATTTTACGAGATATCTGTGGAGCCATGTAGAAAGTTTTCTGTAGAGTTCCCTGAAAACTCGGTGAAATTAGCGAAGCTTGTTGTGTAGAATGCTGCGGGAACTGCCGTGGAGACTTCTCCAGATACCCGAGGAGGAAAGAATAACTCGCAATCACTTATGCATACCTTATTTTGGTATCATACCGTAATTAGGTATTGTCAATACCTCATTTCAGTATTATAATGGTATTTAAAAAACATGTTTGAAACAATAAAAATACTTCATTTTGGTATTCGATAGCTATTGAGGACTGCTGGAGGTATTGAACTATTATTGAAAAAATCGCTTTTATATGAAAATCTATCACGTATTTTTTGGGTATTACAATACCTGATCTAGTTATCAGCTTTGTATTTGTAGAATATGCAGAAGGTATTATTTGAGGTATTTTACCTCTCATGCAGGGCTCTTTCATACCTCATTCAGGTTGTAAGTATTGGAAATTATCTGGTATGGAATACCTCGATTTGTTATTCAGTAGTTATTTTCTTCTGCTCGGATATCTTTGTGGAGACTTCTTTGCAGCTTATGTTTTTAGGTAATTAGAGAGAATTTGTGTAAACTTCAGAACAGACCCTTGACGAGACTCTTGATGAAACCTCTGAGGAGATTTTTCAGACCTCTGAAGAGGCTTTTGTGAACATCTGTGGTAATTCATATGGTATTCTCTGAAGATTTCTGTGAACACTTGGAGAGATTAGCAAAGATTGCTGTGTACAATCGTGCGGGAATCTCCGTAAAGACTTTTTAAAATATTTTTTGGGAGACTTCTTTGCAGCTTCTGTGGAGACTGTTTTAAAGAATTTCCTAGGAGTTTGAGTGAACTCTAGAAGAGACTTTTGACGATAGTTTTAAGGAAACCTCTGAGGAGATTTTTCAGACCTCTGATTAGGAACACTTGTGGAGACATCTGTGGCCATTTATGTAAAGTTTTCTGAAGATTTCTGTGAAAACTTGGAGATATTAGCAAAGATTGCTGTGTAGAATTCTGCAGAAATCTCCGTGGAGATTTTTTTCGAATATCTTTGTGGGGACCTCTTTTCAGTTTCTGTGGAGACTGTTTTAAAAAACTTTATAAAAATTCGAGTGAACTTTAGAAGTGACCTTTGACGAGAGTTTTAGGGAAACTTAAGGAGACATCTGTGAAGATTTGCAGGAAGTTTTCTGAAGAGACCTGTTGAAACTAGGAGAAATTAGCGAAGTTCCTGTGTACAATTCTGCCGGAATATCCGTTGAGAATTTTTTAGATATTTTTGTGGAGACTTTTCTGTAGCTTCTGTGGGGACTGTTTTAAATAATTTTCTGGAAATTTGTGTGAACTTTAGAAGAGACCTTTGATGAGAGTTTTAAGGAAACCTCTGAGCAGATTTTTTAGACTTCTGAAGAGGCTTTTGTGAGCTCCACAAGTGCTCTGTGTTGGTTTGTATGAAGTTTTCTGAAGAGTTCTGTGAAAACTTGGAGAGATTAGCGAAGACTGCTGTGAAGAATTCAGTGGTAATCTCCGTGGATACTTTTTCAGCTATCTTTGTGAAGACTTCTTTGCAGCTTCTGTGAAAACTGGTTTAAAGAACTTTCTTGAAATTTGAGTGAACTTTAGAAGAGACCCTTAACGAGAGTTTTAAGGAAACCTCTGAGGGGGTTTTCAGATGACTTCTGTGAATAACAAATGAAGGAGGCAAATAAAAAGACTTTCGTGGATCTATGGAAACTTCATAAGGGATAAAAAGATTTCTATTCCATTAAAACTTATGTAGAGCTTCCTTGGAGAATATTTTGAAGATAGATAGGGAATTTCCAATTTAGTAAACGTTTTCTACGCCTATAATAGGACTTCTTTCAAGACTTCTTTAGAACTGCTATAAATAATTCTTTGTTGACTTCCTTGGAGACTCCTGTGAAAGATTCTGTGGAGAACTCTGATGGGTGTATTTAGAAAGATTTCTGAGGAGACCCTGAGGAGCCTTTAAGAAAGTTTTGACTCCATTTTCATGCTTCCGTGGTGATCACTGGTGAGACTTCTAGGAAGATTCTAATGACACCTCAGTACGTAGACTTCTATGAAGACTTCTGTGTTTGCGGGTAACTCAAGTGTGCAAAGAATAATTAACCTTTTCATCAGTTAATTGCCATGAATTATTTGATTTGGATTCTTCATAAGCTGCTACCTCATACTACTACAGTTCATGTTCAATCGATTCGATAGAACAGAAAATAGATTCGTGATGAAAATAGAAAACGTGATCTGTTTGAAACCCAGCTCTTTAGACGTTTGCTCAATATATGCAAAACTGCAATACAAGATTGAAAGGATTCACGCCATTTGAACGGACAAAGGACGTTCTTACGATTCAAGGATTGCCAGTTAACGCTCGTTTGGGTATTGGTCAAACAGGTTGTTACAAAGTATTCTACGTGCTTCAACAACATCTTAGCTAAAATAGTTCTCCAATAGATAGTCTTCCTTCAATTCATTGTTGACTGTCAGATTCTGAGAAGCGGCAAGAAACTTTATGAACTATTTCTACCAACCTTTGAAAGCTTCTCTCCGAATCGTCATCTCTCCACCAACGACTACAAATTTCCGACGCATTCTTCGAATACATTCCCCGCAACAATAGCTCAATTATCATCCTGTCAAATCCGCAGTCCCATCAAAGGGGCCTTCCCGTAAATAAGTGTCTATTCGGTTCGAAACGTTCCCCACCTCAAAACTCATTAAAATTCGAGATTCATCACCTTCGCTTTCCAGAACCTTTCTTCCCTTTTGCCCTGACCCGTGCGTCGCCGTTCCGCTAGCTGCATCCCGTAAAGTGCATCACCACCAGAAGCGCACTCCCAGACACGCTGGCGCGCATGTTTTGCTTCGTCCTCTTTGGGCCCATATTCCGCTAGTCGTATGCGACGATCCCGACCGAAGCCCTTCAAAAAGGTCTACAGAAGAAGAGGGAAGAAGCGCAATCGCGGGCGAGTGACGTGGCGGTGGAAGCGAGCACATATTTTATTACAAAATTTGAGCGCTGATCCCGGGCTGGCAATGACCCGGAGGGGACCAGCAGCGGGAACCTCCCACCGTATCATCACCGAGCCGCGCGGTTGCGATCCTTCCGACCGATCGACCACGGCCGACCTGAACTCTATTGCGGCGTGAGCGAGGGCGGCAAACTGCCTTTGATCTTATTTTCAGTAATTCCTGTTTTCAACAATAACTCGACACTCGCTCATTCTGCGGCGGATTCCTCCGACGGGATCCCCCCCAGTTCCGGGCCAGCGATGCCCGATAATGATATCGTAATGGTATTGGAAATATTTTATTACGCCTTTTGCGAACCCATCGAGGGAGCTCTTCGAGAGGATCGTGATCTTTGAGCGCAAAAGGGCAGTGAGAATAAATCGCGTCGAAATTTCTTTGCCGAGCTGGGCACGTCCTGCTTCGGCTGGGTTTGCCAAGGTCCCCGGAGGAACCTCCTAATGTAATAATTTATATGGATGTTTAATATATTTATAAACTAAATGATCAATTTATATGATAAAGTATCGCCGCCGGGGACGCACTCCAAGTCTACAGGATCTACAGGACGTTTCGGCTCGACGACGTACATTTTAATCAATTGATCGCTCGATCGCCTCCTAGGCCGGGTTTGGGACCTCGAAGGTGGGCACCAAGCGAGCAAAATTTAATCAAATTGCCAAAATCGACCAGATGGCTGTTCGTGGAATGCCGACAACGACACCGACAGCAACACATGTCTACGCCACTCCACACAATGGCGATCATTTATCTTTTCAACACGTTCGCTGCGCAGGACTGGATCTCTCCAAGAAATTTATGGACCTTTGATCATCACACACTCACACGCAACGCAATGGGCTGCCATGTTCATTGATCGAGGACTGATTTATAGGTCACTAATTCAATTTATGCTTCGCAGCAGTTTGGAGGATCGGCACTCAGCTGATTACTCGACGAAGCAAGGCTCTCTACGGACACCTCTTCAAGTAACGATCGAAAGCTGCGTCTAATTATAGCGCACAAGTGAGGGAAAAATTGAAATCAAACATCGTGATCTTGCTTGCGGAATTGATCGACGGTGATCGAAGCGTCGAACTTGACGATCCCGGCCACGATCATGCCCGCAGAAAGGCGTTGCAAACCTGCACCATATAATTAGATTTTAATATACAACGTGTAAACATGCCATCGACTCGACATTCATCATCATCCACCGAGTTTCGAGCCTGGAACCCACTGCATCCCATCCAGAACCGGTTTCTTCATCGCCCGAAAATTTTCCCCAATTGAGCAATTTCCTGCGGGAACCGACCACGAAAGTGCAAATAACAATATTCAAAATCGTAATCCGCCTCGGGGATTGCAGATCACACACGTCGGGCAGCAAATCTAATTTACTGCTTCTGCGGAAAAGTCTTGCAAGGATCGCTGCAAACATATGCCGTCGCTGCAAAGCATTCGTATCAAATCGGCGTCTTTGTTTTGCTGCCTTGTCTTGTCAGGCTACCGATCGTGACCTTCCGGGTGCGCAACATTTTCACGCTTCCAGTCGTCCCAAAACTATAAAAAAAAGAAACAACAATTCATCGGAATTTGAATACATCTCATCCCGGGTCTGGGACGAGGATCCGCGTGCTTTGCTAAAAACCATTAAATTCTAATTAAGCTACCATCCGTTCCGTAGCGCGCGAGTGGGTCTCTACCCCACTTCGCAAGCACGAATTCCTCCGCGGACGAATGATAAATGAACCCCAGGAGGGCCCAACCGACTCAAGACGGGACCCCGAACAGTAGCCTAATGATCGTTTCGGTATTTTGTTTCGCTTCGCCCAACCTCGCATCTGACGCAGACACCATTATTGGCGGAATAATTAATTGCAATTCGCGCCTAATTGAAGTGCGATCAAATACGGAGCCAAGGTCGACGTCTGGACGAAGTTCCAGCAGTCGATCTTACTTTGTACTCTCGCGCGCACCGGGACATCCCTGCTTCTTCAGCGGGATGATTGATAGGTCTGACCTTCGCACGTTGTCAGTTACCTACCATGACACATTAGTCACGCACAGGAACTGCCGTAACTTGCGTTACGCAAATGAACGTGACAGTTCGGACGTTGCAATCGCTTCCCTTATTTGGAGCGGGAGTTGACAAATGACATCCCTGCAAGCAGCGCTGGCCGACGCCAAACCGGTCCCGGTGTGCGAACAGTGGTGTCAAAAAAGCAGTCAGAGATTTTAATCCTCTGCTTGCTGGACGCCACAGAAGAAGAACTTCTTCGCTGGGACGAACCGCAGAAAGAGATGAAAACGAAAATTGTACCCTTTGCTTGCGAGCGATCAAAGACGAAGATCGCAAGCCGACGGTCGCCGCAAGGTTTTAATCAATATGAATCACCACGCCCCGTCCCTCCTTCATTCTCGTCCTCATCCACCAAACCCCCCACAACAGGAAATTGATTAAACCGGTTGCATTCCTCCGCAATTGATCGATCACCCACGATCAATTGAACCTAATCCTAGCGTCACTTTAGCCTCAATTTGTGCGCTCTTAAACACGCACAACCGAACAATACCCGAAACGGGCTCGTTACAAGATCCTAATCGTCCGTCCCACACTTGTTCTGCACCGCCGCCGCCGTCGTTCTCGGACACAATTCGGATGACACAACAATGTGACACCCCGCCGGAGAATGACACGGCACAAAAGCCGAACCCGTCCCGAAAAGCCCCGACACACAGACAGAGAGAGAAATGGATCAATTTTTCATTTCCTCCAGCTCACCTTGCACGCTCATACCCAGGTTCTAAGTGTGCGGATCGGTTGACCGCCTTTGAAGTCGCTCGACCACCCGCGCTACGGGTACAAATTTGTGAACAGGTTTCACCTAATGAGATTCTCGACCTTTTTTTGCTTCTTTCTTGCAGGTCAGGGACGTGTGAATCAGCTTGGAGGAGTGTTCATCAACGGGCGCCCCTTGCCCAATCACATTCGGCTTAAGATCGTCGAAATGGCGGCGGCCGGAGTGCGGCCCTGTGTCATCTCCCGGCAGCTACGGGTTTCGCACGGGTGCGTTTCGAAGATTTTGAACCGCTACCAAGAGACGGGGTCGATCCGTCCGGGAGTTATCGGAGGATCCAAACCACGGGTTTCCACGCCGGAGATCGAGAACAAGATCGAGGAGATGCGCAAGGCCAATCCGGAGATTTTTAGCTATGAGATCCGAGAGAGGTTGATCAAGGAGGGAATCTGCGATAAAGATTCGGCGCCGTCGGTGAGCTCAATTAGCCGGCTGTTCCGTGCGGGCCGCCAGGAAGATGATCGTCGTGGCAATCACTCGATAAACGAAATTTTGGGAGGATCTTCATGCGACGATGAAAGCGATACCGATACTGAACCCAACATCCAACTCAAGAGAAAGCAACGACGTTGCCGAACCACCTTCAATGGAGAACAGTTGGAAGCCTTGGAGATCGCGTTCGCAAGAACGCAGTACCCCGATGTCTACACACGGGAAGAACTCGCTCAAAAGACTCGACTCACGGAAGCTCGCGTCCAAGTTTGGTTCTCAAACCGCCGAGCTCGTCTGCGCAAGCACATGAACTCTCAGCAGCTCGCTGCATTCAACGCTCAGTATCCTGCCCAGTTCGAACATCAGGCAGCTGCTTCCGCTGCGGCTGTTGCTGCCGCCTCTGCTCCAACCAGCTCAGCAGGCTTCCCATCAAGCATGCAATCCTGGAGTCAAGCCTGCTACCCACCCACAAATCAAACCTCAATCCACGCAGCATCGCAAACGGCCTACAACCCACTGGCCCAAACTATGATCCATCCTACGTCCGCAACCATGAGCCCACCTGCTTCCCTAAGCCCCCCAACTTCAATCAGCCCGGCTCATAACCAAATTTCGTCGGCCTCTGCCCACGCTTCATCTTCCCCTTCGGCCCAGCACTCGTCCACCGCATCCTCCTCCAACTACAACTACTTCCCCATGTTGGACAACTCCCAGTCCTACGCTTCGACCGCATCGTACGCCAACGCATCCAACACCTCCGGCAACACATCCATCGACAACTCCTCGTCGCAATGGCGTTCGTCACATGCAACCCACAACAAAGCCGCCACCGAATGGGATGCCTATAGGTAAGTGTCAACCAATTATCACATCCCCCGGCGCACTATGGGATATTTGAATAATCTAAGGCTGGCCAAAAGTATTTCGAAATCTTTTTCACATTGTTCATGTCCAGTTAGTAGCGAATTACGTTTTGAACGGCATTTCGATAAATTATGGGTGACATACGGTTTACCGAATGCCCAAAATCCATATAATTTCGAAACTTGGGATTTTCAGTTAAGTTGTTCTGGAGGTGGAGTGCTTTTTTTTGGTGCCTTGTTTAATTCGGAATTAGCCAGTTAGGTGATGGCAGTAGTGGGCATGAAAATTTTACTATTGTTATGCAGATATATCAGCAGCCAGTCAAATTAGACATATGGCGTCTTAGGAAAAGCTGTTTAGTAACTCAAGGCCTACAATAGGATTCTAAAATGTTCGATAAAATCTGATTTTTAATCAATAACACGATAAAACGTGTTCCGTTCTAAAATTTAGCGAATTTTCACGCTTAAAATAACAGCTAGGTTAAGTGTACCAGTTATGGACATGATGGTTCCCTATTTCGCCATACGTGTTATTTTGTTTATTTTCGAATTTTTAATCATTAAGTAATTTAATATGACATATATCTTGATGTGAAAACAATCAAGAATATTCAAAATGTGATCATTTTCGAGAAAACACTTATGGTCAAATAGGGAACCACTCTAGTCATAACTGGTACACTTTCGCTGTACCACATTTAAAATTTAATTTAAAAAATGGGTCGAATTTTGAACCTTGGCACGTATGACGTTCACTTAGTCGACAAAAACACAACAAGGGCTCAGCTTTTTAACACTGGGGTTGTTTCTATCTGAAATTTTGAAAAGAACGCGGAAAACAAAATAAACCTAAAATTTGAGTTTGAACCAAAAGATACGAAAAAAATCTGAGAAGAAATGTTTTTTTTACCGTAAACCAACAAAAAATAATAAAGAATTGAGTAAACATGTACTTCTGGCATTAACTACTGAAATTGGGACAGAGCTTTCAAAATTGTCGGAAATGTGAGCCATGACACTTTTGTTCATGTTAGTCGACAAACAAGCCACAGGCCTTTTCATGTGACAGGTCCGTGTATGCATTTCTTTACATCAGAGGAGGACCGGTGCCATAGAAATTGTACTGCAATAGCCGAACAAGTTTTCCTAGGTTATATAATCGTGAACACTCTTTATTCTTACTGTGTTAACTTATATTGAAGTTAAGCATCTTCTTCTGGTTATAAGTTACTGAACGATGAGTCTTCAATAACTCAGACAGTCATTTGAAATTAGGTCTGCTAGCTTGATTTTCAACGTGAGCTTCCAAAGTAACATTAGTGGCTGAACGATAGTTTATTGACTGAAATATGCTTAAGAGTTATATTCTTAGTTCTTGCAAAGTTGTTTTCTGGGTCTGCTCCACAAATTTTAAGGAACAAAATAATAAAGGGTGTGGCTATACTTTTCACTATTTTCTTCCATTTAATACAGCAGTGAAATGTCGTTAATTTTAAATTATTTCACACACTACTTTCACCTACTCTGGTAATAAAATTCGATTTCGACTTAGTAGCACTTCAAATCTTATTCTATTTGATAATCACGATCAAAAAAAGCCGTTTAAATATCTTCAATTTCCTTTGAATTTCTGAACTGTTATCATGAACAAAGCTGAACTTCAAAATGGGAACATCGATTTCTTTTTTTTATTTTGCACAGACATGCAGGATAGCCATAGAGAATGACCGGTGTGCACTGGAGAGCACTATGAAAAATATATTGGTTTTTGTTTGTCACAAGTTGGCTTGAGAACTAGTTAGAGGAATTATATCACCGTTACATTCTTCCAGGACTCCGATTTGTTGATGCACCGGAATATTCGGGAGAAATTAAGAGGTGTGTTGATTTTTCATCATTCTTATTTCGAACAGTTCCTTACTTTTGCCTTGTATTTCGGACTTTTTGATTCGAAATCTGGACAACTCATGAAATTCCTAATTAGATACACCAGTTAAAAATATGTTGTAAACTTCAGTTTATTTTCATGCACATATTTGAAACATCAAAATGAACTGAAATGTCAACGACAAATCGCATATTTTTCATTCGAATACACTTTAAGTTTACACGATTATGTAAAACATCTTAAGTTGAAAATTAAACGTGATGCTATAACAATAGATGATTTTGATTTACTTTTCCTATCTTCTTCTGTTTACGCTACATTGAAATTTAAATAATTTTTTATCTGTGTGTCTTTGAAGCATCGGTTGAAATTATCCAACCATTAGAAAATCGTGTTAGGCTGTGAACATTTTAAATTTTCATTGATATCTACAAAAAATGCTTATTGAAACGAGCCTTTATTTTTGAACGACAAATATTTTGTGAGAAACATTTCCCATACAAAACAAAGTGTTAGAAATATGAAGCTGTCAGGAACTTAACCCGTTAACGCCCAAGGTATCTCACAATTGGAATTCAGCTCGGTTTTTGTTATTCATAGTCGTATTCCCATAAATTAAACCTTATTTCACCAAAAAAAATCAAGTCTATGGTGGGTATCCAAAAAAATTCTTAAAAGTGTGTCGTCCATATCTAGCTGTTCTATAAGTTTATTTTCGAGATTAATCAAATATATTTTCATGCAGTTAGACCCATTACAATGTAAACAAGTTGAAAAAAACTGCTGGTGTGGGGTAATTCATAAATTACGCCACGTACAGAACTGGAAGGAGGGGGTTACAATGAAACGTGACTACCCGTATAAAAATTGGAATGCATACAACCAGTGTGAAACAGAGGAAAATTGAGGAGGATGAATATGGCAAAACTTTGCGTGACGTAATTTATGGACGTACCCTGATAAAGAAATTGCAACATAAAGAATAAAAATTTCAGAGGCGAAAGGTTCATGCCAGAATCAAATCATTTAGTGACTTCAATTCAATTTTCTGCTCTACCACGTAAGAAAGATACAGACATACATACATTTCCATACATGTACATGTACAATTATGCACACTTATACCATTTATACCAAAAACAAAATAAAATCTTACATCAAATATTTTGATTTAGAAAAAAACCTACAGATGTTTCAAAATAGTCTTCAAAAAGATTATATAAAACTTGCCAGCTGATAATAGAAACATAACTATCAAAATATTTTTTTCTGGGTCAAGTTATTAGTATATGTGGCTCGGATCTGACAGCGATCGAAATATATAGATTTGCAATATCAGAATTTCATTAGTGCTGATCAAAAGTTAGTTCTTCAGTCAAATATTGGACTCCAACTATTACATGCTTTACAGATGTGAATACTTGAAGCCAACATTATTCGGCTATAAGGTTGAAGTTACTGCATCATTGATGCATATACACGCAAAAAATTGTACGGTAAAAACTACAATTTTAGGGGGTTAACTTAAGCGCTCGCACCGGCAATTTTCAGCAGACCATAAATGCGCTTGATTTTACCATGTCTGTTGTCGAAATCAGATTGTTGTAAATTATTTCTGTCAAATGTACCAGTAATGTGGTGGGATGTACCGTAAACATAGTAAATTGGTCTGATATTCCATGGTAGTTTCAAGAATGGGCGTAGTCAGCTAAAATAGTAATTTTTACCACAGATGTTTTTCCAGTGTAGTCTTATTCACCGATAGAACTAAATCCACGTGGTCCAAGATTTTTGACACTAGAGCTGGCCAGAATACCTGGGGAGCATACTGAAACGTGCCCGCTCAAATGTCACAATTCTTTTTGGTCTTAGTGAGATCAGCAAAGAAGGCTCTTTACTGCTACCTCAACGTGTCGCTGGTTCTAAAAAGTAAACAACCATACAAAACTACGACCAAACAATGGTGAAGGCGTAATCAATTTTCTCGAAAACATTCATTTTGGGAATGAGGTAGAATTTTCTGATTAAATTGGCAACAACGTAGCGCGTAGTAAGTAACTGCTTGTAAACAATATCTTTCAAGCGCATTTATTACCTGTAATTTTGCGAAAAATAATTTTTACTTTTCCACGTTTAAGTCATAAAACTGGTTCTGGACTTAGGTTGGCGGCTATTCAATTTTACTCTCATTTGACAGCCGCCCTTCACCCTTGGAGTTCAGTTCATGGATGGATAAATCAATTTGTCGGTTTTTTTCGTTCTTTACTCCCTTCAAAAGATCAAAAGATCTAAATGGTGTCAAGATTCATCTAAAAATGTAAGGAGCATTGCATCCGAAATAAGCGATTGTTGCTCGGATCAATAGTAAGTATCCATTGTTTTGATCTAGGCTGACCAATTTCTTATTGGTTGTTTCCTTGATGTTTCGCACATAACAACAATTCCCAGCTAATATGTTTTTTTTTTGCGAAAATATCTCCTTTAGTTGATCATCGTTTTCGAAGATACCAAGTTTTTCATCACTGGACTTCAATCATGAGAATAACTTCCGAACTTAAAAGGGTTAAGGCGAATAGTTTTCTTTGGATTTAATCAGTGGACTGATATATAAACGAATAAAATTTGTGCCCAGTAGTGCCATTTAGATGATTTCCGAAGTAATAAGTTTCCAGGCGAATAGGTCTCATTCAGTTCTCCAACTTTGTCAAAAACACTAACTTCGTATCCAATCTCTAGATTGAGATAAAAGCAAATATGTTTGTCTACTAGCGCGACCTTGGGAGAATTTCCCAAACTACTATGTTTCTGGGCGAATAGATCCCATTTAGTTGAACACTTTTGTCGAAGATACCAATTTAGAGAGTTTGGTTTTTTTCAGTCTCATCGCTGGACTGATATAAAAAAAAAATAAAATATTTGACCATTAGCGCCACCTTGTGAGTGTTTTCCGAACTAATTTGGTTTTAGGCGAATAGGATTCATTAAGTTGTTCAACATTGTCCATGACACAAACTTTGTATCTAATCACTTGACTGAGATATTAGCAAATACAATCTTTGCCCACTAGCGCCATCTTGAGAGTGTTATAAGGTTTTATGTGACTAAGTATCATTTAGTTGTTCAACATTGTCGAAGACAACAATTTTGTATCTCATAACAAAACTTAGATGCAAGCAAATACAATATTTGCCCACTAGTGCAATCCAGTGAATGTTTTCTGAACTAATAAGTTTTCGGGCGAATAGATCTCATTCAGTTGAACACATTTGTCGAAGACACCAATGTTGTATCTCATCACTGAACTGAGATACAAACAATCAAAATGTTCGACCATTAGCGCCATCTTTTGAGTGTGTTGAAAACACCAACGTTGGGCACCGACCTTTTAGCAAGGTAATAAAACGCGAACTTAGTTTTATTAGCCTATGCTGTAAAGCTGTAATATATTTGTCGTTTAGTTTTAGTATATACAATAATGTCTAATTAGTACTTACAACTTCGGTGTTTTACACAGAGGAACAAAAGGAGGTTCCTTCGCGCCCGTGCTGCATCTTGTTTTCATAATCTTTGTTTTGATATTCATATTTCGACAGCAATGGCGCATACATAAAACACACGAAGAATGACAGACACAAACATGACAGTGCACAGGGGTTCACAACACATTTCTCACGTAACAGAATGTTTTCCGAACAAATAAGGTTTTAGGCGAATAGTTCTCATTTAGTTGATCAACTTTATCGAAGACACCAATTTTGTATCTCATAACTGAACTAAGATATAAGCAAATAAAGTTTTGGCACACTAGCGCCATCTTGGGAGTGTTTTTCGAATTTATAAGGTTCTATGCGAATAGGTATTATTTAGTTGTTCAACACCATTTTTGTATCTCATAACTGAACTAAGATATAAGCAAATAAAGCATTGGCTCGCTAGCGTCATCTTGGGAGTGTTTTCCAAATTTGTAAGGTTCTATGCGAATAGGTATAATTTAGTTGTTCAACTTTGTCGAAGACACCATTTTTGTATCTCATAACTGGGCTAAGATATAAGCAAATAAAGTTTTGGCCACTAGCGCCATCTTGGGAGTGTTTTCCGTATTTATAAGATTCTATGCGAATAGGTATTATTTAGTTGTTCAACTTTGTCGAAGACACCATTTTTGTATCTCATAACTGGGCTAAGATATAAGCAAATAAAATTTTGGCTCACTAGCGCCATCTTGGGAGTGTTTTTCCGAATTTGTAAGGTTCTATGCGAATAGGTATTATTTAGTTGTTCAACTTTGTCGAAGACACCATTTTTGTATCTCATAACTGGGCTAAGATATAAGCAAATAAAGTTTTGGCTCACTAGCGCCATCTTGGGAGTGTTTTCCGAATTTGTAAGGTTCTATGCGAATAGCTATTATTTAGTTGTTCAACTTTGTCGAAGACATCAATTTTGTATCTCATCGCTGGACTGAGATATAAACGAAGCAAATATTTGTACGCTGGAAAGTTGTTTCATATGTTGCTTATAAATGCGACATTTTTTGGCGTATGTGCGCCACCTGGTGAGTTAATTCTGAATTAAAATAGTTACCAAGTGGAAGTCAGCAGTCCTGTGATCAACTTTGCAGAAGACAGTTTTCTCCTAATCCTCTGTATTTTCAAGATATTTGCACTACAAGTACTGTCCTATTTATAGGACGCTGGGCGTTCGGGGCTTCTGTCCTATTTTTAGGACGCTGGGCGGATATGGGTTAAATCAGAACGTTACTATTCCATAACTGATTATGTGTCATATGCAAAACAATATTTCGAAATCTGAGAAAATTTGAAAAAAATACTTCTGGCCGGTGAATTTGCCAAACACCCCATAGTGCGTCGAAAACAAACTTTCCCTTCTGACAAAAAGGCATCCCCTCTAATCAACCTTTCCACCTCTCTTTCATTCACAGCTCATTCTTCTCGAACAACATGAACCACCACCATCACCATCCGCACCACGCTTACTCTGCGGCGGCCGCTGCTGCCGCCGAAGCCAAGTCCGGATATCCCTACTTCGGTCAGCTCGGAGGACTGGACATGAGCCGCCTGCACTGAAACTGAAAAACACTCATAAATTAATCATAATTTACTCACAACACCCACTCGTCGTCATCATGCCACCTGGCAGTGCAGTTTGATGACTCGCGTGAGACAGTACCTAGGCCACAGACAAACGGACGTAACACTTGGAACAAGTTTCCTTAAAATCCATGGCCAAATTCACGAATTACTGTTTTGTATAACAAGATCTGCAGATGGCGTTAGTGTGAAACGTCAAACACGAAGAAAAACTATGGTTGTGACGAGGGTAATATAGCGAACTTGTAATTATTATTAATCGAGTGGTCGCTAGACATTTCATCAGCGTTACGTCTGCTTGTCCGTTCCCAAACGTTTAGGAGTAGGTGCGACCGAATTGCGGTGCATAATTTCCCCCGAAAGGCGGCGCGCTAGAGCTTGACCGGTGCATGCTCGCTCCTAGAGAACAACAACTCCCCGTTCCGGGGAGTTCATAAATATTCAAGCACGCATTCGCTTCGGTTTTGCGGCGCGCGAGAGTTGCTATCTCGTTATCTTTTAAGGGGGTTAGTTTTTTTTATCTTCTTTATTTTAAGTGTTTAAGTTGGCTGAAAATATGTACCTTGGCTAATTTTTATGGGCTTTTGCACGGCCACGGCGATCGACGGGCACGATCTGAATGCGATGCGAGCTTGCTAGTGTAAATATTTGGTTTTAAAGTGCCGATAGGTCGACTATTTCTGTTCAAATTTATTAGCGATAAGGTTTGGGTCGGGCGGTAAGTTTTGTGGCGAAGGTTCAAGTATTACAGGCGGCGTGTGCGCGACTGAACGGTATTGCAGGTGTAAATGATAGCTATACAAATTGAGAGAACATTTAACAGACTGCATAAGTATAGTTATGAGAACGTTAGATAATCCGACATAATTTGTAAGACAAGATTTCCTTACATTAGATGATAAGACAAGAAGATATTTATATATACGAGGTACAAAGAAATTGAGATGCAAAATAAACTGTTCAAATAAAATACACACAATTGTTCGACATTGATTTGGATGAAAGAAATTCACATTTGATAAAAAATTGTAAGGGTGTTTAGGGTAATATGCACTGTTGGGGTAAACGCACCTTGTCAATTTCTCTGAAAAATAACAACTTTTGATTGAATCATGATGATGAACGTTGTAAGTTGTTTACACCCATTCAATTCATTTTAAATAGCTTGTCAGGAAGATAGAGCAATGAACTCAAGTAGCACGTTTAGGACGCAACCAGGTCCGTCGCACTCGGGCTCAGATTGGGTACCACTTCTAGTACTGCATTTGGTCCCTCGGTAGTGCAAAAGGTACCCAAGTTTGACACATCGCAGTACACTTTTCACGGCATTCTAGATTACCTTATGAGCCATAAAATTTTGGGCATTTGCAAGGGACATGACGGTCTTTAATTTGTCTTTGACACAACTTTCCTGATAATTTTGTTTATATTTTTGAAGGGGATAGAATAAGCCTTAATAAATAAAAATATGTTTAGAGACAAGGTTAACTGTCCATGAGACGATCAGGCGAAATAAATAATTTCTATTTACAAACAATTTTCTGTTTAACTTCAAATTATCGCAACACGTTCTCCGTTTGATGGGTCAGAACGAACCATCTCAAAATAAGCTCAAATAATTAAATTTTGGTCATTTGAAGTCTCTTTCCATTAATTTATACTAAAATCGTTTAAATCGTATTTTTCGATAAATAAATTTATCTTTTAAACACGATGATGCATTATGCGCACATTTTTCTGGTACCACTCTGGACAAATAAAGATCTTGAAAACTCTTAAAATCCTCAGATCGTAATATTCAGATTTTTCCAAGAATACTAGACCCATTTCTATGATTTTTTCATAATACCTTCTTATTACCTAGCATTGTATAGCACATTTTATTTTTTTTTTTGATAAATTGACCAAAAACAAAATGGCCAATGACATTTTATATGGATAATGTCGGTCCCCCAAGGAAAATAGGAATTACTTCAAAACTAGATCACCAATAATATCGACACGGATTCTTGAACTAGAAGAGTTTTTTGAGATCTTGTGAAAAAATGGTGCAAAAATATCGAGAAACAAAAAAGTTATCGTGATTTAAATATTTATTTAGGTAAAAAAATAAGCTGCCGGTACAGAGGTTAATGTCTTTCCCCTCACATGTAACACTGGCAGATCCGAGTTGCAATGCAAATGTATGCATGTGCTGCGTCCGTAGTGTGACTGTGTGTACTATCATAACGGTGACTACATGGAGCGGTACTTAGCGTTGACCAAGGGTGGTACTGGCGGCTCTTTATTGCTACCCCAACGTGTAGCTGGTTCAAAAATGTAAACAACCATACAAAATTACGACCAAACAATGGTGAAGGCGTTATCAATTTTGTCGAAAAAAATCATTTTGGAAATTCAGCAGAATTTTATGATTAAATTGCCAACAGCGTTCTGCATTTATTACCTGTAATCTTGCGAATCATATTTTTTACTTCTATTTGACAGGCGCCCTCCACCCTTAGCGTTGACACGTCAGTGCAGTACACACGATTCTATTTTTGCACGGATTTTTTTACACGGCCGTGCAAAAAAAGTTTCCATAAATTGTTTTCGGTCAAAACCTTATTTTTGCATGAAACGTCGAGAAACGAGGTTTTTTTTGCACGGTTTTTGAAATTTTGAACTGAAAACTTTTTTTGCACGGTACGCATCCCCCGTGCAAAAACAGAATCGGGTGTATGAGATCCTTGGTGAGGTAAGTTTTATAGATTGGAAGCGTCCGGCCAGCATTCCAAATGATTCTCCCGTAGCGAATAAATATGGCTGCTAATTCTCGAACGAGAGATAGAGAATATTTAAAGGTGCGTGGTATTTGTTGTGAGTTTTGTCCCAAAACGGGCGCCATTTTTACCGCCCAAAGTTGCCATTTTCGCATTCGTATACCGTGTGGTAGGTACGATAATACTCTATGCCCAGGGAAGTCAAAAAAAATTTATTACGAAAAGATCCTGGACCGCCCGGGATTCGAACCCAGACACCATCAGCATGGCTTTGCTTTGTAGTCGCGGACTCTACCCATTGGCGTAGAAACAGAGGGGGCCAGGGGGGCTTGGCCCCCTCCAGAATCATCCAGCCCCCCCCCCCCAGAATTTTTGATGATAGTTAAAATAAAAATTAAAAAAATAACACGAAGCAAAATCTTCTGAATCAATGTACATGACTCTTGTTATTGACAAAATTCTTTTCAGTTGTTACGTTATTTTAGAGAAAACCTCGCTTGTCTTAAACAGCATCAGCGTAGCGCTTTTGACCTCGGTGAATTGCGCAACAGCCGAAAGCATAACCGTCCGGTTGTCGATCGATTGGTTACTGTTATAACTAGCTTTTTGTTGTATGCGTTAAGTGTAATTTTTCGGTATCTCCGTTGCAAAAAAATACCGTGGTAAAAGAAAGCTTCAATATCCTGGAATTCTAATTGCCAAAAATCGTTTTTTCTTCTGAATAACCCAAATATTGCTGTTTCAGCATAAAGCAGCATATACAGTGCATTTTGATCTCTCATGTATTTAGGATACCCTGCTCGAGGTGTCTGGTGATGATGATTTCCCTAATGAGAATTCACTAAATAAATCCATACATTAACTTCATAGTGTATGTTAACTCGTATAGTGTCCGACAAAAATAATTGAAGAGATAGACAAACTTACTAAAGGAATTTCTCAGACAATACATAGTGGAAATTCTTGTTGAAAAATAAGGCTTAATTTTCAAGGAGCTTCGGCATGGCCAAGTTTTTTTCAGATGGATGGCAAAAATTTAAACTGGCGTGAATAAATGTAACAAAATCCAACAATAAATTCTCTCTTTGATTCAATTTTTTAAGTATTTTCGCATGAATAAATTTATCAATTAATTTGATTAATTACCAACAGGTTTTTAGTAAAATTTAAAAAATCTTTCGATATTCTTTGTAGAATTTTAGTACAATCAAATTCCTCAATAGTGGTGAAGTAATCTGTAGAGAAACATGTAGCAAAATAACTGGCAAGAGGGAAATGATTCATTTAGATATTCATAAAGAAATTTGTATTGATCTTCCTTAAAATGCTTCTTTAGAAATAATTTCACCAATTGGTCGGTGTTCAGGCAGGCCAGATTAGATGATATTTTGGCCTTCTAAAGATGAGTCAACGATTTTATAAAATTTGATTTTTTTTTTCGGTACGATTTTGACACAGATGTGTTATTAAATTGATAAGTTTCAACATTACAGCAAACAAGATAATATTTGTTACTCCAAATGCTTTAAGTACGTTTTTCAGTAATCATTTAAAAATACTTGATCCAGTCTGTCTAAAAACCGACCAATTAATGTCAGAATCCATATTCTTGGTTTGAATTTTTGTGCGATACGAGGGCGAAATTTCTAAAGGCTTTCTGGCTGAATTCTAGAGATCCAGAAGTCAAGGATGGATATATTTCAAAGATGATTTCTAAAAAAGATTCTGACGGAACTTCATGAGAAATTTGTTTTATTTGTAAATTAATTAAAGATTTAATTTACCTCTGAAGAAAAAATTATAAACTATCTTTCATTGCAGCATTGCCCATATATTGTTCTACCTGCTTCAACATTTGAAGAATTTCTTACAAAAATCTTTCCATACTCCAAAAAGCAACGTTTTAGAGAATCTAAAAAAGGTACAGTCGACTCTCCATAACTCGATATTCAAGGGACCATCGACTTATAGAATTATCGAGTTATAGAATGTACCGAAACAAAAAATCACAAAATCGAAGGAACAAATTTCTGTTTTTCTAATACGTAAATGTTCACCTCTGTAAGAAAGTAATATTATTTTGTTGATTGTACTCTACAAACTATTATTTGAAAACTATTTTCGAAATGCTCGAAAAAATCACATTATTTTGGCTGACAATATTTTTTTTATTTTCATATTTTTCAACTTGTATTATAACTTGCAAGTATTTTTTTCATCTCCAAACAAGAATTAGACCACGTTTCCCCAAATAAAAAAGATTTTAAAATAGATATCGACTTATGGAGAGAAATTTCCCTCTCACGTGACATTGACTAGTGGAGATATCGAGTTATAGAAATATCGACTTATGGAGAGCACGATGTATGGAAATTTGAAGGGACCGAAAAATCCATCGACTTATAGAGTATATCGAGTTATAGAACATCGAGTTGTGGAGAGTCGACTGTAATTCTAAAAAAGCAGAATTCTTATGCATATGATTTTTAAAAGTCCATCAGGAATCCCTCAACAAATTTTCAAAGTAATGCAAAAGTTTCCCCTAAGATTTCAATTCATTAAAATCTTACATTACGAATTTTACCACAACATATCTTTGATAATGTTCTTAAAAATTCCTGAAATATTTTCGTGTTAATATTCTACAGTACTACATACTAATCAATAATAAATTCATCGAAAAAGTTTGTTTGGAATTTTTAAAGGTAGGAAAAATGGGTTCATTCCACATCAATATACTCACCATACTATCATGAAATTTCGGAGTATATACAGCATATGTTCTAAGATTTTATTTAATAATAGTTCCTGTAAAAATTTCATCCATTTTAACAAGAATCATTTTCTATTTCAAAAGACGAAGTAAAAAGAACAAACAATTTTAGAGTAAATCCATCATGGACCACTCAAGCTTTTCTGTGAGGTACATTGTGAACACGTTTCATTCTACGGTTGAATTCTTGAATTTTACGACAGAATATTTTTGTAAATTTTTCCGAATGATATTAAAGCCGCAATTATTCAAAAAAAAAATGCCTCTAGAAAACTAATATGGAGTGATTCGTAGAGGAATTTGTAAAGCAATCCTAAAAAATATTGATTTATTCCTGGAGTAGTTTTGCACCAAAAAATTGAGCGGGGATAAATTTTCAAATGTTATTTATGGAAGAATCCTTAAAAAAATGCAGTTTTTTCTAGAAGCTGAAAGAATACTTGATGGAACTTTTTGAAAAATATGTTAAGAATAAATTGTAAAATCTTATTTAATCTTAGACAAATTTCTTCAATAAATTCCCAAATCAATCGAAAATACTTAGACAAATTTCTGGTTCATTTTTCGGGAGAATCTTGGGGAAACAATAACATAATTCTCTAAGAAATCCCTGATCAAATTACTCGGAAAATCAGTTGAACGTAATCCGCTAGACTGTTAGAATTCTTTAACCATTTTTTCGAGAGTGTTTTGAAGGAATGTGGGGTGTTGCTCATTGACTTTAGAGAAATCTAAAGAAACATTATCTGTGAAAGAATAATGTAGATAGATCTGCTGATAGAACTTTTTTGAGAAAACGTGCAAAATATTTTCCCAATTAAATTCTTTTAAATTGCTCATGAAATTCTTGTGGAATATTAAGGGGAATCCTTAGAGTAACATCTGGTAGAATTTTTTTTTTTTTGCAGGAAGTCTAGAGAATTTCCAAACATTTTTTTACAAACAACTGGAGGATACTTTAAACAAACAATTGGAATGAATATATAATTAATAAGTATAAGACATTCCAAAATAAATGATAAAATGATTTACTAAAGCATTCTCAGGTGGAATTCTTCAAGAGATTTTTAATCAATTCGATAGAGATTCTTCGAAAAATTTCCTGGTGAGATTGAAAAGTCTGGGAATGATTTTTCATGGGAATCCCAGGGATGAACTCAGTTAAAATTGGTAAAGAAGTTCTTGAAGAATCCACTGAAAAGTACGAACATAATTTATGAAGAAATTCCCGTAGTAATTCTCAGAGGAATCTCTTCAAAGCACATGGTTATTTTTCTACAATTAATTAAGGATTTTTGACTGACAAAAAGAATGAATCTTTTCCGTAGCGAAAAACAAAATTAACGAATACCACTGATGTGTCACGAATATAACGAAAATAACTTATAAATAAAATCAATACAAATCCATTAAAACTACGAAATTTGTGAAAATCGTGACATTACTTCTATAAAACAAGTATTTTCTAGGCCCCCCCTAGGCCCCCTCTAGAAAAAAAAATCCTAGCTACGCCAATGACTCTACCCACTCGGCTTAGGAAGGCCCCAGAGACCCAATAATATGTAGCAGGATTTCGTGCTAAAACAGGCTATCCCATAATTGGTCCACATGAGATAATAAATTAATGGTTCCCCGGGGAGAAATGGGAAACTTTACACACAAAAGATACATCCTTATGTTTATTGCTGTTTTTTTTTTCCTAATTTTATGGAATTCATTAAGCATTGTTAATTTAATACGTAACGGTAAATTTGATAAATTTAGATCGCCTCCATTCTCCATGTAACGCTTCTAGTATTCTCAATTTCTGTATGAGTGGTAATATTTAAGCTTATCGTCTCCCTCCCCCTAAAGTATTGCGTAAATTGTGGCCGGCGCCTAAGCTGCTAATGAATGTTTCCGTAAATCTATGGGATTTGAGAAAATATCAAAAGGCAAAAGTTTGGAAGAACAAGAAATCGACGAGGAAAAAAAAGAAACGAAAGGTTGAAAACCTTCCACGGTTAAAATTGGCTTGACCTCTTGTCTTTCGACTGTTTGTTCTTTCAAATCTTTTCCCCTTAGTCTGTGGAATTTTATGCTCTATAGATATACGAATTCTGTTTATTTTTACAACTTTTAACAGTTTTGAAATCTTAAAGAATACAAAGAATTAGTTTTGAAATGTTCTTTTTGCAATTTCTCATTGTAATAGGCTGTTTTCCATCACGCCAATCTGTCATGAAACGGCCTACTTTTCTGCACTGAACTATGTAGAGCGATAACATTAATTACGCAACTGAAATAAGTGGTGTAATGATTGATTACGCAACTGTTTCTCATTACGCAACTCAAAACCGTTGCAAAATGATCAAAATGGCAAAAAATGTTGTACGCAACTCGTTGCAGAACTCGATTTTTACAGCACTCATCGTAATTAGCAAAGAGCTATGGAAAATCATGGACGAGTACAGCTTTCCCGGGAAGCTCACAAGACTGATAAGAGCAACGATGGACGGTGTGCAGAATAGCGTGAAGATTTCTTGCGAATATTCCAGTTCGGTCGAACCCCGCCGGGGACTTCGACAGGGTGATGGACTTTCGTGCCTCCTGTTCAACATCGCGCTAGAAGGTGTCATGCGGAGAGTCGGGTTCAATAACCGAGGTACGATTTTCACAAGATCCAGCCAATTTGTTTGCTTCGCGGATGATACGGATATTGTCGGCAGAATATTTCGAACGGTAGCAAACCTGTACACCCGCCTGGAACGTGAAGCGACAAAAGTAGGCATGGTGGTGAATGCGTCAAAAACAAAGTACATGTTGATAGGCGGAAACGAGCGCGACAGAGCCCGCCTGGAAAGCAGTGTTACGATAGACGAGGATACTTTTGAGGTGGTTGACGAGTTCGTCTACCTCGGATCCTTGTTAACGGCTGATAACAACGTTAGTCGTGAAATACGGAGACGTATCATCAATGAAAGTCGCGCCTACTATGGGCTCCAGAAGAAGCTGAGGGCAAGAAAGATTCAACCCGGACCAAATGTATCATGTACAAAACGCTTATAAGACCGGTGCACTGTGTTTTATTTTCTCGATTTCAAGCGCTTTTCGAATAGCGCCTAAACCATTGATTTTAGCGATATAGTTTGTTCGGAGAAATTTCTTGGTGTATTGAAGCGCATCTTTTGATGCAAAAAGTTTTGTGATCAATCCACCTAGCAATGAGATAGAAAAACTATTTTTTCAAAACATTTAGATAGACATATGGTGTCATCGGTAAAATTGTAGAATTGGCTATTTGAAACAACTTTGCCGAAGACACGGTTTTTCTATCTCTTATACTTTTTGAGATATATGCCGTTGTATGTGAATGGTCCCTAAAAATCATATTTTTTATCATAACTTTTTTCCAAGGTTTTTAACATTTTTTGTGTTTTCTACAAAGTAATTTGTCATGGAAAAACCCGTGTTTTTGCTGAACATACCATCACCCTATCTTTTGAAGTAACAAAGTTATCCATGAATTACTCTTTTTTCGAGGGGTAGTTTAGGCCTCTATAACTGGCTTCGGCACAAAATGGCGCAGACAACTCTTACAAATCATGAAAGTACCATATCTCCCCTTTCGGCAGTTGATAAAACTTTTGTCTATAAGCGTCTTTGCATGGGTTTTTACTATCGAACAAATAAGCCTTATTAAAACGAATTCGACTGACAAATTCTTTTACTTTAAAAGTTAGAGAGGTGCGATGGTCAACAAAAACACGCGTTTTAAGATGTTTAACAACTTTGTAGAAGACATGAAAAATGTTAAAAGTCTTGTAAAAGAGTTACGAATTTTTAACATAAAGTACACAAATTTGTATGCAAAATCTCGTTTAAAATCATTTTTGTTCAAAACTTTTTACTTTAATTTTTAACATTTTTCATGTCTTCTACAAAGTTGTTAAACATCCTAAAACGCGTATTTTTGCTGAATATCGCACCTCTCTATCTTTAAAAGTAAAAGAATTATTTGTTGAATTCGTTTTAATAAGGCCTATTTGTTTGATAGTAGAAACCCATGCAAAGACGCTTGTAGACAAAAGTTTTATCAACTGCCGAAAGGGGAGATATGGTACTTGCATGATGTGTAAGAGTTGTCTGTGCCATTTTGCGCCGAAGCCAGTTATAGAGGCCTAAACTACCCCTTGAAAAAAGAGTTATTCATGAATAACTTTGTTACTTTAAAAGATAAGGTGATGGTATGTTCAGCAAAAACACGGGGTTTTCTATGACAAACAACTTTGTAGAGAACACAACAAATGTTGAAAATCTTGGAAAAAAGTTATGATAAAAAATATGATTTTTAGGGACCATTCACATACAACGGCATATATCTTAAAAAGTATAAGAGATAGAAAAATCGTGTCTTGAACAACGTTGTTTCAAATAGCCAATTCTACATCTTTACCGAAGACACCATATGCCTATCTAAATGTTTTGAAGAAGTAGTTTTTCTATCTCACTGCTAGGTGGATTGATCACAAAACTTTTTTCCAAGAAACTTCTCCGAACAAACTATATCGCTAAAATCAACGGTTTGGGCACTTTTCAAAAAACGTAGCGAGTAAATTGCGTAACATCGTTAACGAGGTTTTATTTTTCAAATTAATTGTTGCAACACCAACTAAATAAAAAATAAATAATGTGTTCTGATGCAAAGGTAATTCACTGTATTGATATCAGTAGCAAACAATATACGTGTTCTAAGCAGGTTAGTTGATACAATATTTATTTTTATTGGACGCTCTCTGTGGCTGTGAGAGAATATGGATGAGGGGAAGCGTTTGGAGGGAAGAACATTGAAGGGGTCGATGGGTGCCATATTGACTGCCATTTTTGTACGATAGGGAATATGTCCTTAAGGTGATTATAAAACGAAGCCAAACTTTGAATGAATTGAAATGGTCAAAAATTACTTTAAATTGCTTCGTATGGTTCAATTGGTAGACTGGTATAAAATGGCTAAAAATGGATAAGAATGGCTTGGAGTTTAAAAAAATGGTCCAAAACGGCTTTAATTTACTCAATTGGTCTAAATCGGTTGAGAATGGCTTAATATGGCACAACTGCTATTCCAAATTTTTTAACCTTTCGTGGTAAGAGTTCAAGGCTCTCTATACAATCAAACGTGGTATGGAGCAATATGCTCTCATTTTGCTTTCACGATTTTTCCTCTTCCAGGGACCTCACCTAAATTTCCTTTTCCATCGAATAGTTGATGAAAATGTCTCAAATATGGCAATGGCACAAATCTCCCAATTGGCGGGGAACGTGCTTCTTGATCAGGCTTTCTTATACATGGTACCTCTGAAACATAACTCAATTCAGTAATGATCCTCAGATTACGATTCCTCTCAGCTTCACCGCCCTGTCGTCATTATTCCGTCATTCATGGCATGAAACCAGTAGGACTGCCTTCTCGATTAGTGGGTGGCAAACCGCCGCTTCGACTTCTGGTCTTAGCACTGCACTGCGCTACTGGCTGACACAATCTTCACCAGCACCGGGGATGCTGGCAAACAAAAGATTCCCTTTCTCGGCAGGATAATAAGACTCAATATGTTTGCTTCCTTGTGCTCGTCTATGTCGATACGATTCCTTTTGCCGGTGTCATGTTCCACATAGCGGCATTCCGAACCTGTCGTCACATTATTTATCACCATTGTAACTATGTGAGTCCTGCTGCTGCTGCTATTCATCAATCGTGCTGTGTGACGCACTTAGGACACTTTTTTCCCGGCAGTCAAAGGAGGAACTCATACGAGAGAGATCTCTTCGTTTGAACTAGCGAATATTGGACTTGCAAAGACCACCATCGTGGAAGACGCAACAAGGCCAAGGACCGCATCCGAAGCAGCAGTAGTCACAGTAGGACTATTTCGTGGCAGGTTATTTCCATCTTTTTTGCTCTGATATTTCCATTCTGTTGCGCAGTGGTCCTGCAAGGAGATTCAGGAGGAAAGATGCATTCAGAGCTTTAGAATGAAACAAAAAAATCAATTTAGTTTTTTAAGGCATGTATATATTAACAAACTTTTTTTTTAATTCCTTTATTAGTGTCATTTCAAACATAACTTTCATATCTTATATGTAGTTGTTTTGTGTTAGGCAACATTATCATCCTTATTTGGTAAAACTAAATTAAGTTTTAATTAACTTTTTTTTTATATTATTAGTTATGGCTATATCGGACATTCGACTCAAAGGTGAAGGGAGTATGTAAAAGATTTTAACAAATAATGAAATGAATAGCAAGGGAGCGACGATGGATATTCTATGTAACTCATCAGTACTATACCAGGGAGGGTGCTTCAGAATCCTTTTCAAAATATTTTGAATCTTCTGTCGAGCTTGCCTTTCCTGAGATTACAACAGCTATTGATACAGCATACAACATGACTGGCCTGAAAATTTGTTTGAAGATCAAAGCTTATTCTTAAGACATCTCTTTTCATAAATCTCCTTGCTGAACCACTGTGCAGTGTGACATCGAGCTAGGAATCGATCCGGAAGAGCCCAACAAAGGCATCCCGAAACGAGATAATTAATGGCTTTTCGATACTGCGGAGGAGATGATTTAGGCCAAACCCGTGTTGCTGTTGCCGCATATGTATTCCTTTCTTTCTATATGACGCATTCGGCATGTTGTCGGTTGTCGATTTAGCTACTGGAGTTTGTCGGTTTGGTTACAATCATCAAAAGTTGCTTATGTTTTGCTGCTACGACAAGAACAATCCCGAAAGATTTGGTCTAGTCATGCCGTAAGAAGTTTTTTTTGTATCCGAGGGCTGATTCCTTGTTGCGGTATCGGGCGGATGAATGAAAGCATGTGAAGGAATTTGTTTGATTGGATCGGAAAATTATCTTTGGGTGAGAGTGTTAATTGGTTTTGGGTGTTTGATCTGACTTCAGCAGTAGGGGAAGGTGGGAAATTCTAAAATGGGTTTCGATTAAGGGTTTCAACTTATATAAACATCGTTATCATCATCAATACTTTGACTTGTCCCTTGTATATTTTTTCTTTGAAGTGTTCCAAAGGCAAATTTCTTTAGAGCTTCAGCATTTTTGTAGCAACATTTGTCAGTTGAATGCATGTATATTTTCTCAGTGTATAACTTCTAACGAAATTCAAGTAAGGTTTATGATGAATGTAGTGTCTCTCGCCTCACTATAAATGTGGTACCAACCGTCTAGTACCAAATTAGATTTTTATGGATGAGAGCTACTTACTTCCACGTTTAGTGAGAACGGTCTCTTTCATCATCCGGCGGTTGAACCGATCCGACGTGCCATATTAATTTCTATCAACTCTTGTATTGATTCTTGAAATAATAAGGTAGTTTTAGGCGAAGTAGGCCGTCATTGAAAATTGTATTGAACAGTGCTGGGAATGGTAATAGTAGTAGGCTTGAATATCAAGAAACTCACGGTGCTCTTCCCAGCACAATAGATCTCATCAAGCCTATTGTGGGTGCATTAATTTAAAGCCTTGATTACACAGTGCGTGCAATGCACGAACGTTCGCTCAAATAAAAATTCGTTCAATATTCGCGCGAACTGTTTGAGATTCTGTATGAACGAACTGTTCGCCCACATATTATTGTCAGTGCAGACAATATCAAGAACGGACACAAACTTCGCCCAACTACTTCGCGGGACCAGAACGTCGCTGGACTCTGGCGACCTTTTCATGTTAGTGCTCGAGCGACACAGGCTATTTCAATGCGTCGCTGGAGCACTAAACTACAAAGCGCTCACGAGTCCAGCGACGTGAAAGTTGAGCGAATTGAGAGCATGTAGCTCCATACCACAATGTGTTCGAACAGCGCCCTAAAATGGGCACTGCCAAACGCATGCGCGTAAAGATAGCCTATAGCTCATTACCATAGCGGGTTAAGAATAACAGGATGTCCTGAAGATTCAGGCTTCTGAATTCAGTTTCACTTAATAAGTGTTTACCAAATAATTGGAATCGCATTTGCACAAAAACTGGACAGTTACATATCAGGTGATACGAAGTTCCATAATCAGAATCACAACCATTAGACTATCAGCCTGGAGCTTCTTAAATTGATATCTGAGCTGCTCCAAATGATGTGATGAGTATCAGCATCACTGCCCACAATCAGCAGAAGACCTTTTCATAGACAGTGAACGACAGCTCGTTTGAAGTCATCCATTGGGGATGGTTCATCATATGGTAAATACACCACAAAACGCTATTTACAAGCACGCATGCACGAGGCATTTCATGCGAGTTTGCCATATTTTATGCTGAATATTGGTCTAACAAAGCTATCCTAACCGTAGCCACTACCCAAACTAGGCAGGATTAAGCTTTTCACAATCTCAGCACGAAAAAGACCAGCAGCGAAAAAACCAGATCGGTATCTCTTAAAAACCGCCAAAGGCGAAAAGTGTAAAACGCATAATGCGAAACCATAAAGGTTAAAATTTAAACTTAATTACAACGTATTAATAATCCTACCCTTATTTAGCCTCAGGCTTGAGACTGAAGAAGGGTAACCGATTATCTCGGGGAAACACAAGGTCACCTGCACCATTGCTCCGGGTAGCACAGGAATGGCATAATACTGTAGAGGGCGCCCTGGTACTCCACAGGCTCCGTTTGCGGTTAGGTTTTATTAAGACCCCCCTAATCATTCATTCTAAGGAACGGTATGCTTAATGTCGCATGAATTAAGGGTCACTTGTTAGGTGGACTTTTACCACCAGAATAGGCAGTCCGTAGTATTAATTCTTAGCCAATTGAAACAACCGCTACCGACACTACGCGGCTATCTAGGCTGATCGGGAAAAAGAAGTTAACATTGATGATTAACTTCTGACGTGCCCCAAACAGCCCCTAAAGGACTTTTGTTATTGTTTCGAAAATATCTGTGTGGTAATACTACCTAAGTTTAACATTTCATATTTGTTGAAAGTATCAACAACTGGGTCCACACAGTTACCTAAATAGAAATTTCTCTTACGAAAATAGGGTTTGTTAACTAGCGTCAATTTAACTGTATCGTTTTGCATGAGTCTGCAAGGATGGCTTGTTGCTGTTCTTTGATTTTAATAGTTATCTACTCTAACCGTAGCCATTTTCCAAACTAGGCAGGATAAAACTTTTTGCAATCTCAGTACGATAAGACAGCAACGAACAAAAAACTGATTGATTTCTATTAAAATCTCAAAGGCGGTGCACAGAATGTTCTTCTTCTTCTTCTTCTTCTTGGCATTACACTATAGTCGTTTTCCATACAGACTGGCGGCCAAAAATATTTATTCAATCTCATGTCGTATTTATGAGTTTTGTGATACAAATTTGATGTTTTATTTTCAAAAATAAGTTTTCGAGACTAACTTTTGAATAGTGAAATAATTAGTTTTGTTACTAATGATGCATATAATCCATTTATGCGATTAACCATCATAAATGTGCAAACCATTATAAATGTTAGAACTTACATAGAAATGATGATTTGAATGATTTAGCCATATTCATTTATTCTCTGAATTATTTTTTAGCTGTTTTAATAGAAAATGGGTAAAAATATTTGAAAAATTAAAAAAGCTTTAAATTAAAAAGTGCAAATTTATGCAGCTAAATTCTTCATGATCCTTTAGCTTACATCTCTAAGTACCCTTGGAATAAATTTTAGCCTGGGACAACTTGGGACAAAAAAATATGGGATATTTAAAGTTTCGATATAAAACCATATATATTTTTTCAGTGCACTCCCCGTATTTTTCTGACCTAAAGTACGAATTTTTATTTCATTTTATATTTCTTAGATAGCTTTAAGAACTTTCGGACAGTGTATAAAGATCTGTATACAATATTACCATTATGCAGTATATTGTATTCAATGTGTACCTTGTGTTTGCACTGAATTCTTCATTTTTCTTAAACACTCTAACTTTCATATACTGTGTAAAATAAAATATAAAAGATCTTGCTCTGATATTCCGGGAATAACCTAATAGAAAGGGGCCCAGATAGCCGGAGCGGTAAACCTGGGCACTGTTGTCCTTCTGACATCAGCTAGAGTGAGGAGGTGCCAGGTGGGAGCTTGGGATTTTTACCCTTTCTAAGCGAAACTCGTACATACAGCCGTATGGAATACCACCTTTAGTACTTCCTTCGGGAGGTGACCGAGCGTCTGGTCCATCTGACCTGGGGCTCAAGCATGGTCTACCTAGGATGTGGCGGGGGTTCATCAGTGGGCTCTGGTGAATCTCTACAAAAAACCACATATCTGCAAGTAACCCTGAACAAGCGACCTGGTACCGCTTTCAAAGTACCTTAGCCCTCTGGAGTGCCAACCGGCACATCAGGATGGATGCCAGTAAAATCCTGATAATGGTATACTGGTCACAACGCAGAACAACGGACAGGACACGGATTACGGATTGGATACGTCGACTAACAGTCGTGGGCTGGCAGCGTACTCTACTGTTCCCTGAGTAAGGAAGGGTGACACCAACTTGAAACGGCGAACAGGACTATGAGGAAACTGCCTCCGTCCTGATAAAACCTTGGCAGGCCTTCGTGTACGTTCGAAACTCGTCACCAACCTCGGTGAGTAGTAGGCTCAGATGTAACATTCCTGACTTACGCCGATCCGACTCTGAACACAACCCCCATGAAGGATTGTGTCAACCCTAGCATGGCCTCCCTGCTTGCATAGACAACCATGGGATCACGAGAGGCGACTATTTACAACGAGTAGAGATAGCGGCCCAAAGGGGGGACCCAATCGAATGGAGCAAATAATCGATTTGGATGGAGAATCTAGTGGAGGGAACGAAGACGCGATAGTATTCGCAAGGAGCGGAAATATGCAGAGATCGCCAGTGATACCACAGACGGTAGCAGCCAGCACTAGCAGATGCAGCACACCGAGTGAGCCACCGGGAAACCAGCGGGATGCAGGCTTCCTGAGTCATGTGTTCACACCAAAGTCGGGGAGCAGCACCGCTCAAGACGACCGGCAGCATGAGAAGTCGGAGCTGTCGGAAGTAAAGAGGAAGGTCAATGAACTCTATGAGTTCGTCAAGACGAAAAACAACGTCCACCTCAGAATCAAGCAGCTGGTCACGAGCATCAAGTCTACCGTTACAGCCGCAGAACGCGGACAGAAGGAATTGCGGAGTAGAGCGGAAAAAGCCGAAAAAGCATTAACTTCGGTGAATGCAACAGCCGTTGCACAGGAGACGCTCAGGAGCAATCCGACCACCCGCTCGGAAAAAAAAAAACGAGGGATACACCAGGAGAGGAGGAAGATCCCAAAAAGCAGAGAAGCGGCAATGAGTGCGTCAGTGAGCAGAACGGCAGTGAATGGCGCACCGTGAAAGGTCAAAAGGAGAAGAATACAGCTCGTAAGGAGAGGAAGCGGCAAAAAAAGGAACCGAAGAAGAAAGAAAAGCGACGGTCACCTCGCGAGAGGTTCAGGGGCGATGCTCTTGTCATTGAGGCAAGCGATAAGACAAGCTACGCGGTGATTCTCAGGAGAGTGAGGGAGGACCCAGAGATTAAGGAGCTGGGTGAAAACGTGGTGAGAACCAGGCGCACCCAGAAAGGTGACATGCTCTTTGAGCTTAAAAAAGATCCGTCGATCAAGAGTTCGGCCTGTCGAGAGCTCGTCGCGAAGTCGCTGGGCAACGAGGCAAGCGTGAGAGCCTTATCCCAGGAGGCAGTGATCGAATGTAGAGAACTGGACGACATCACAACAGAAGACGACGTGAGGGGTGCACTGTTATCTCAATGCAACCTGGAAGAAGCACCGCAGTCCATCCGGCTGAGGAGAGCTTACGGAGGTATACAAATAGCGACGATCCGATTACCAGTCGCTGCAGCCAAAAAACTCGTCGAGGCTGGTAAGATCAAGGTGGGATGGTCGGTTTGCCCGCAGAAACTGATCCCTCGGGAGACAAATCCGGTAGAGAGATGCTTCAAATGCATGGATTTCGGCCACCGGGCAATAAACTGCAAAGGCCCGGACAGGTCCGAACACTGCAGGAAATGTGGTGAAAAAGGTCACGTTGGCAGGGACTGCCTGAAGACACCTAGGTGCATGCTGTGTAAGGTGGAGGAAGGTAAGGCCCATACGACGGGTGGCTTCAAGTGCCCCAAATATCAGAAGGCGAAGGCAGGGCAGTAATGATGATAACGCAGGTGAACCTCAATCATTGCGACGCCGCACAACAACTGTTGTGGCAGTCGACAACAGAAACAAAGTGCGACATTGCGATCATTGCAGAACCGTATCGAGTTCCTCCCGATAACGGCAATTGGGTAGCAGACAGAGCAGAGACGTCGGCGATTCAAGTAATGGGACGATTCCCTATCCAAGAAGTAGTCGAACGCTCACACGAGGGCTTCGTGATCGTTAAAATTAGCGGAATCTTCGTGTGTAGCTGTTACGCCCCCCCGAGATGGACACTGGAGCAGTACACCGAGATGTTGGATGTGCTAACCGACAAGCTGATCGGTCGAACGCCGGTAATAATCGGAGGAGACTTCAATGCGTGGGCCGTGGAGTGGGGTAGTAGACTGACCAACGCAAGAGGCTACAGTTTGCTGGAAGCTCTAGCGAAGCTCGACGTAAGGCTGTGCAACGACGGTCTCGCTAGCACATTTCGCAAAGACGGTAGGGAATCCATCATCGACGTGACCTTTTGCAGCCCGTCGCTGATCACCAATATGAACTGGAGAGTTAGCGAAGAATACACCCACAGTGACCATCAAGCGATCCACTACTGCGTTGGCCAGAGAAGTTGTGCAGTATGGCAGAAGAGGAATGGAGAACGAAGGTGGAAGACGAAGCATTTCGATAAGGATCTTTTCGTCGAAGCACTCCGAGCAATAAGCGACGCTCCAAATATGGATGCAGGAGAGCTGACAGAAGCGTTGGCGAGAGCGTGTGACGCAACTATGCCGAGAAAATTGGAGCCAAGGAATCAATGGCGGCCTGCATACTGGTGGAACGACAGACTCAGCACCCTTCGCACAGCCTGCTTAAGAGCCAGAAGACGCGTGCAGAGAGCTAGATCCGAAGCCAGCATGGAAGAGCGTAAAGTGACCTACCGACTGGCCAGAGAAGCGTTCAAACGGGAAATATCGACGAGTAAAACGAACTGGAGTTGTGCCGGGAAGCTGACGCAAATCCCTGGGGCAACGCCTATCGAGTAGTGATGGCGAAGATCAAGGGCCCAGTTACCCCAGCTGAAATGTGTCCCGACAAACTGAAGGCGATAGTGAACGGTCTCTTTCCTACGCCCACACCGTACGCTGACGTAGATGAGGAAAATGCCGGTATACAAGTGTCTAACGCCGAGCTGATAACGGTTGCGAAAGGATTGAAGCTGAACAAAGCTCCCGGACCAGATGGTATCCCTAATGTTGCGCTAAGGCAGTGTTGATAGACTCACACTCAAAATCTCAATCAATACGCTCTCCCGTGAGAGCAAACTCATTAGAGATCTGTTTCGCAAATCTCACGCATGAGATTTTGATGCAAAATCAACTCAATCAACTCAAACCGTAAAAAATGATTCAGTCGCAAAACCCGACAAAAACTCGTGAAACCCGAATGTTGTTGTTTACGTTAGAAAGGATTAACATAATTTTACCAGACTAACAAGAAATTATTGCCGTGTGTGAGTAAACTGTGGAAATACGAGACAATGAGTTAAAAAGGTGAGCCAACTCATCCATGATTTTTTGACTGCTGAGTTGCATGATTGACAACTCACGCATGAAAAATGTCAAGCGTGAGTTGTGAGAAATTGAGTTTTTCACAACACTGCGCTAAGGGCAGCAATATTGGCGTTCCCAGACATATTCAGGACAGCGTTGCAGAAGTGTCTAGCGGAAGGCTGCTTCCCAGACAGATGGAAGGTGCAGAAGCTGGTGTTACTGCCAAAACCGGGAAAACCGCCAGGAGATCCTGCTTCATATAGACCAATATGCTTGCTGGATACCCTTGGCAAACTTTTGGAGAAGGTCATCCTCGGCAGGCTGACGATCTACACGGAAGGCGAAAACGGATTGTCGAGAAGGCAGTTCGGATTCCGTAAAAATACTTCGACGGTGGATGCTATTCGGGCAGTCATCGCGTGCGCGGAGAAAGCGTCCAAGCAGAAGAGGAGTGGCAATCGATACTGCGCAGTGGTAACAATAGACGTCAAGAACGCGTTCAACAGTGCCAGTTGGGAGGCTATCGCCACAGCCCTACACAGAATGCGGGTTCCCAGATATCTGTGTAAAGTTCTGCAAAGTTACTTTCAGAACCGGGTACTGGTCTACGACACAAACCAGAGACGGATGTCAATTGAAATCACGGCGGAAATTCCACAAGGATCCATACTTGGTCCAACATTGTGGAACATGATGCTAACCCTGTCACTGCCGAATGGAGTCGAGATCGTCGGGTTTGCAGATGACGTCGTTCTTGCGATAACTGGTGAGACTGCGGAGGAGGTGGAGATGCTGACGGCGGAATCGCTAGACACAATCGAATCGTGGATGACTGGAGTCAAGCTGCAGTTGGCTCATCATAAAACGGAGGTGGTGCTGGTCAGCAACTGCAAGGCGGTACAGCAGTTGGAAATCAACGTCGGAGGGCACGCAATCCCATCGAAGCGCTCTCTAAAGCATCTCGGAGTAATGGTCGACGACAGGCTAAACTTCAACAGCCACGTAGACTATGCCTGCGAAAAGGCAGCGAAAGCTGCTAACACCGTAGCCAGGATCATGCCCAACATTGGAGGACCAAGAAGCAGCACGAGGCGTCTTCTAGCGACCGTATCATCGTCTATACTGAGGTATGGAGTCCCGGCTTGGGCTGCAGCGTTGGGAACCAAACGTAACCGAGATAAGCTGGCAGGTACGTTCCGGCTCATGGCTATACGAGTTGCGAGTGCCTACCGCACTATATCATCGGAGGCAGTGTGCGTTATCGCCGGAATGATCCCCATCTGCATCACTCTGGCTGAGGACATCGCATGTTACCAGCAAAGGGACACCAGGAATGTGAGGAATACCATTAGATTGGACACAATGGCCAGGTGGCAGCAGGAGTGGGATAACTCGGAGAAAGGAAGGTGGACCCACAGGCTCATTCCTAACGTGTCGGTGTAGACGACCAGAAAACATGGAGAAGTTAACTTCTTCCTGACCCAGTTTCTGTCAGGCCATGGATGCTTCCGGAAATATCTGCACATATACACGCAGAATCTCCACATTGTCCGGCCTGTCCAAATATCGAGGAGACACCGGAGCACGTTATATTCGACTGCCCTCGATTCACGGATATACGAAGCGAGATGATGCCAGAAACCGCAAGCGTCCTAAATCCGGACAACATCGTGAAGAACATGTGCCAGCATGAAAGCACCTGGAATGCGGTGAACAGGGGAATAACGGCGATTATGTCGTTGCTGCAAAGGAGATGGCGTGAAGACCAGAGAGCTCCGGGTCGCGATCGGAGTAGGCTAGATCCTCCGTCGGGGACTAGACCGAGTAGAGCGGGCGTAGCGTAGTATCGGTTAATAGTCGTCGGGGCGCCTGCAAACCGGAAGCCATCCTCCAACCGGAATTGCAGAACTGACCCTGGCACTTGGCCGACCAACGTCGAGTCGGAGTAGGCTGAGTCCACCGCCGGGGTCCAGCTGAGTAATTCGCGAAATAGCACCGGCAAATGGTCGTCGGGGTGCCTGTGAACCGGAAGTTTCTCTCCACCGGAATCGCAGGACCGACCTCGGCATCTGCCCGGATAGCATCGGTTCGGGAGATCTTCCGCCGCCGGGGAAATCTTCGTCGGAGTAGGATAGATCCACCGCCGGGGACTACTCTGAGTAGTACGTAGCGTATCACCGGCTTGAGCCGTCGGAGCGCCAGTGAACCGGAAGCCATCCTCCAACCGGAATCGCTGGACCGACTTCGGCACTCCACCGGCCAGTATCGAATCATGAAGAAGCGCGTAGCCGGAGTAGGCTAGCTCCACCGTCGGGGACTAAGCCGAGTAGCATCGATCGTCACAAACCAGTTTTGGGTAGTCTGGGCGCCAGTGAACCGGAAGTCATCCTCCAACCGGAATCGCTGGACCGACCTCGGCATCCAACTGGTCAACAAGGAGAGCTCGAACAGCAGCAGCGGAGAACGAGGCGTCGTAGAGCAACGAGCGTCCAGTAGAAGATCAACAGAGCTCTGACGCGAGGCCAGCCCAAGGGAAGTATGCGTCGTCGCACAGAAAGCTGTCCAAAGTCCCGGCGAGATGTTCAACCGCCAATTGGGCAAAACGCTCCAACAGCGAACTAGCAGAACAGTTAGAGGCTGAGATTAAAGAAGTGCATGAGCACAGCCCTCCCCCGATGAAGTTGCCTGATGGAGTTCCGGGGGGGATCGAGGCACAGGAGCAGTAGGGAAAGTTTTGTAGTGGTTAAGCACGCCTGACGTGAGTCCCACACCGTGCCAACACACAACAGGCCTGGCTTTTGAAGCTTTTTTGTACCCTACTAAAAAAAAAAAAAAAACAGAAAGAGCATCCTTGTATACCACAGGGGGGGTGACCCATTTCGCATAAAGCTGTTTCATAGAAGAACAGGTAGTATTTTAAAGAAGGCATATAATTCACATAATGCCAAATGTCCATTATTCGAAAAGTGCACTCTGAAAATTATACGAACCGTCTTTATGCAAAATGTCGCACTTCCGACTGTGATTATGTTTTAAGACCCACACCATGAACTCGACGTCGCCTATGAGGTGGACTTTTATCATCGGAGCTGGCAATCCGTAGTGCGTACTCCGGCTGTCTAAGCTGAAGGAAAGGAAGAAAGTTAATATTGATGTTTAACTCCTTCCGGGCGTACCTAACATCTAGTGAATCAAGTAAAGTTGTGAGGAATCGTAATCCGAGGATCATTATTGAATCAACTTAACTTTTATAGCAATAAGTATACTATTCAATTTACACTCCAGATCTTCTTCACAAAAAATACAACTCCTGTAATCCTGTGAAAACTCCAAACTGCAGGAAACACACTCCCTACATGTAGCTAGCAACTTCACCGCAAGTTATCGCTCAAAAAGCGTGGAAAATGCACCCGAGAACGATGAACAAGTTTTCGCCGAAGGACTTCCCCAAGTTTATCCGCGTTGTTCTGCCTCATCATGACACTCATCGACCGGAGAAGTTTTCCATTCCCGGTTTGACTGAAGCAAACCGCCACGATTCACGTCCGGCTGGCTGGCGAAGGCATCATCATTCAGGATAACACCCCATCTCCAAGCAACGGAGGGCAACACGGATTTCATGAACGCGTGAGCAAATTATAGTCTTCTCCTTGCCGCTTTTGATTCCCTTAGCCCGGAAGGCAGGCGTAGCTAGGGGGTGTCATTAAGCCCCTCCTTCCTCTAACCGATGAAAAAGAATCAAACTCAACTGAAGGTGAATATGTGGTTTGAATGTTTAAAACATAAGTTTCAGAATTCTTATATATGCTAAATTGTGTCATGAAAAACTTTTTGAATAATTCTTGAAGTCCAACTAAAAATCATACATTTGCAGTAGATCTTATAAGACATTATTTGAAAGTTTTGTCAACAGTTTCAATGGATAAATAAAATATGAATAGGATAGTGTGACAAGGTGATCAATGTCACCCTTACATCAAGAGTTGTATCTAAAGAAATATCCTGACGATATCTTAAAATATAGCTTCTTCTTCTTGGCCGTTATGCCTCACTGGGACAGAGCCTACTTCTCAGCAAAGTGTTCAATGAGCACTTCCACAGTTATTAACTGAGAGCTTTCATTGCCAAAGTTGACATTTTCGCATTTATATATCGTGTGGAAGGTATGATGATACTCTATATCCAGGGATGTCAAGGAAATTTCCATTACGAAAAGATCCTGGACGGACCGGGAATCGAACCCAGACACCTTCAGCATGTCTTTAAGCCACGGACTCGAACAACTCGGCTAAGAAGGGTTCCCATCTTAAAATATGTACATTCATACAATTTAGAACAAAATCAAAATAATGTTTAATTGTTTTCAGAAAAAAAACATTGACAGTATCCCGTCCAGAGGAATTGTCAGTGCAATTCCTGATTGAATTCAAGAGGAAAAAATCGAAGGAATCTGTTGAGGAATCCAAGAAACACTACCCGAGATCCTGGCTCCGCCCATGGCCCGGACCAGGGCAATCTGTTGCCAGCCGGGGTGCGATGTATGTAATCAAATTAAGCAGCCCCAGTAGTGCGGCCCTTTAGTTATCTCGCCGATGCCGAATGCCGCCACCGAGTCGATGCCGTTTCTGATTGTTGGATAAATAAAGGTTTGTATTTAGAAAGAAACGGGCCGGGTACCGATGACAGGTCGCACGCGGTCCAAAGAAACCTTCGGCAGCCGCTGTCCTTTCCAGGTCTACTTCGAGGAAATGAAGACAGAAATGGAGCGTAATCGGCACAAAAACAATAATACATGATTCGGAGGGACGGGAGTATTGATTTCAGTGAAAATGGACACGTCTTTTGGTTTTTGGGGAGCATTCTTCTTCTTTCTTGAGTTACATCTTTACAGGTATAGAATATTATAAGTGTTGTTAGAGCACTTCCACAGTCATTAACTAGAGGGGCCTTTCCTAGCCGAGTGGTTAGAGTCGCGGTTACAAAGCAAATCCTTGCTTATGGTGGCTAGGTACGATTTCCGGTCGGTCCAGGATCTTTTCGTATTGGAAATTTCCTTAACTTCCCTGGGCACAGAGTATCATCGTACTTGCCACACGATATACGAATGCAAAAATGGCAAAGAAAGCTCTCATTGAAGTGCTCATTGAAGTTGATGAAGCAGGCTCTGTCCCAGTGAGGACGTAATGCCAAGAAGAAGAAGCATAAGAAGAAACTGATGTCAATGTAACAATGGTAGCTTAAAAACAGTTTATTCCACGTATATGGCAACCCTAATCCCACCTAATGGATTTGACAGTAGCCAAGATCAATTGAGTATCCACATTGAATTGCATTTGAGTATCCAACGATTGCTTAGAACATGTTGGATTCGAAAAGATGGCGGCGGCACAGGCTGGTGGATTATTCAGCTAAATGAGCTGCATGAACAGCATCAGCTATTGACAAACCCGCAGCTCCTGCAAAGAATGCGCTGCATGTAGTTTACCGAATGTCCATTTTACGTTCGAATACCATTGGCAAAGCACGAAAAACAATGTACTCTAGGTAGTCGAGAAAATTTCCAACCCAAAAAAAATAAGGATCAAGGAACCGATGAGAGTTGAACCCAGTACCCTCGGAATTGTCGTATTGAGTAGCTACGTTTTTACTACAATGACTATTCAGGCTCATGGGGAGTTACATTGTTAATACTTTTTCTAAACATTAAATTGGAAGTCATGTCTATTGTAGTCATTAAAGCAGTATTTTAAACCCTCTACTGGCAACTTCATTATTCACCGCCATAACAATCAAATCGTTGCTTCTAGATATGTTTGTACCATTTTATATAAGCTTTCAAAAAACTTCTCTATTTTTGGAATCTTGGCACTTGGCGCCTACTTGGAAACAGAAAAGTTTGGAAAGCCGATTGGACGCAATATGACATGCGCAAAAGCTTTCACAAAAGGCAGCAAAATATGGCCGATAAAGCGAAAAAACGTAGAAAGCGGAGAATCAGGAACGCTAACAAAAATTGTGATAAAAACAACATCATCAACAACAACGTGAACATTAATCACCATGGTGCCGAATTCACTATTTGCCATGGTAACGTAAATAACACGGCACCGCTCAAACGTCAAATAGTGAACTCGTGCTTCGGTCCATAATGTCCCATCCAAAATTCATCACAAAGTAAGAAAACAAAAAAAAAAAAAAAAAATCACGGAAATTTCGCCTTCATCAATAGCCAGGAAAGGAGTCATCAACTTCCTCCTGACAGAGAGCTTCATGCGGCAGCGAAACATCATTTCTCTAGAACGCCAACAAATTATCTACCAACCTTGCAGTTTTAAATAGGAGAAATTTTAAACCCATATCCGGCGAGGGAGGCGCCCCGGCAGTCCGTTGCAGTACCACCCCCGAACTGGACGACGGAAAGATCTTCAACTGGTGGATCTTGTGAAGCATGCGGTGCATGCAGGCATTCGTGTTTCCACGGAATTGACGGACCCTCAGAGGCAGAAAAAAAAAATCAATTCAACCCGGTGAAGCTAATCAGCACTTGGTAACAAATAATAATGACAATTCACCATATGATTTAACAGACTTAAATAACAAACTACCAAAAATTTCTTTTAAAACACAGCCAACTGTCAGAACTTTAATCGCATGAAAAGTGCTTTTAAAATTAATGAAATTCATAAAAATCATTTTGGGTACAGAAACAAGTAATCAAGTAAATCAGGTAAAAAATAAACAAAACTTTTACCTAGATTTTTTATTGACAAATATACATGAAGATTTCTGTGTAAGTGAGTCAATTTTACCATTATGGATAAATGAAGCGTTTCACACGGAAATAGAATATTCTATGTTTATGCATATTTATCATACTCCTCACGAATATGTGTATGAGAATATTTTCGATAATAGCAGAGCCAATTATACTAATATTAGCCTTAAATTGGATAACGCAAATTGGCAATCTGTTTTGAAAAATCAAGATATGGAAAAAATCATTTCTCATACTAATATGAGAAGGTAAGGAATCGAACATTCAAAATTAACGCGGTATTGCTATTATGTCATGTATTCCAAAACATTTCGAGTCAATTGTAAACAAAAATATAAAAACATATAAAATACATATAAAATTCTATAAAGCAGAGTTTTTTGAGAACTAGATTAATGAATGAATGAAAAATGGGGCAAAAACATCGACAGATATGTATATTTTTTTTTAACTAATGAGTTTTGAAGGAGAGAATAGCCCCTTTGAGTGATTTCCCAATGAAATTTTTCTCTAGAAGGTACAAAACCTCTTGATCTTTTTAAATAACGTTATAATATAACACTGTTCGACAAAAAAAGTCGATCTGAATGCACAGAGACCGGACAACCCGGGCTTGACAGTATAAAAATAAACAAAAATAATGGCGTTTTCAGAATGTTCGTGTCTGCCCCAGGTCATTTTTAAAATATACTTGAACTTTTTGCATTTTTTAATTTAAAAATCTAATCTAATCAATAAACCGACACAGTGTTTTATATTCAGGACAGGGGAATTCATGTGCCATATAATGTTTTCAACTTTAAATACAATATGAAGAGTTGTAATAAGATTTGCAGGGAGCCCTCCCCCCTTTTTTGTACCCTCCCCATTTTTAAAGTATCGCAAATGATGGAATATTTGATATACAGGGGGTTGTCAAAATAACTGGGACAGGCAAAAATTGGGCCAACTTTGGAATGCTGTAACTTTGACAAAAATTGACCGATTTCAATTCTTTAAGAAGTAATGGACGGGTCAACTAATATAGTTTTGAGGTGCATCCACGGAGATGAACTATGACCACCGGATACCGGTGATAATCCGGATTTCCGGAAGCATGTCTTATGCAGTAAAATTATGACATGTTTTTAGCAAAGGTCTCGGCTAAAAATTCAAAATTTTACTACACATGAAGATAGAAGATCAAATTCTGAAGCGATTGGTGCGCTAAGTATTAAGATCGATCCAGAAACAACCAAGATATGGCCATTTCCCCGGAATCGGTGCCGGTAGTGGATCCGAATTGCAATCAAACAATTTTTTCACTCAAAATATGTCGCGCAATATTGTTTTCTCCCTAGCTTATCAAAAAATACCCTATTATAAATTAAAAAAGAGTCTTGTACAGATTTGGCCACTCATGGCGCCGCCAAGTGCCCCGAGGGAACCTTGCATAGGGGAAATTTCGATTTTGACACCAAAGCATATTATGCGACGGCTCATTCTTCATGTCTTGTCGTAAATAGGGCAACTGTAGACTCAAAACGGATAGTTGACTACAGTGACTACTTCCGGGACCACCGGATGTTCCAGAGGGAACCTGTAATTAGGGACAATTGAAATTGAACTCCAATACATATCGTGCGATGGTTCATTTTCATGTCTTGTGCTAAATAGGGCTAATGTAGACCTAAAATGGATATTTGACTACAGTGGCCACTTTTGGGACCACCGGAATTTCTTGGAGGAACAGTGTAATATTTATTACATAAAGGCTCTTCCGGAATCGATCTACAGCGGAGCCGAAATCTTTCAAGTTCAATCATTATTAATATTCACAAGCACGTATTCAGAAAGCCAAACGATTGAATGGGATGAGTGCCAAACATGTTGTATCTGAAAATAATATCGATGAGTTGTGCTCTTGAAAATTTGTGGTTTGGCTTCGATTCATCTTCACCTTATATTTTGCATACAATCAGCTCGCGTTCAAAAACTAGGTAGTTTCTATTATTTCCCACAAAAATAATTATAACAAAATGATAAGCCGTTTCATTCCGTTACTTTCGACGTTTTTCTACCAGTGTAAAATCGGCTGAAGAAGTGTTTTAATTCGTGGTTAAGTCACTTTGTCTCTCCCTACAACGGAGCGGTGAAAGTAACGGTTGGTTTGTGAAAGTTGAAATTCTTACTTACGCCGTTTTGTAATTCCCGAATTTAAGGTGAAGATGAATCGAAGCCAAACCACAAATTTTCAAGAGCACAAATCTGGAGAACCAAACATCCGTATAAGCTGAAAACTTAATCGATTGGTCGCTATCTGGTTATGACTAATCGATTAAGTTTTCAGACCGAACGGGTGTTCGGTTCTCCAGATTTGTGCTCTTGAAAATTCGAAATTTGGCTTCGATTAATCTTCACCTCAAGCGGTGTACACGGCGAAAAAATGTTAAAAAAGTGATTTATTTTTAAACAGTTTTAGAATACAGGTTGTGATTGTTCTTAAATAATATTCTCGAAACCGTATGAAAGTTACTTACGTCGATTTGAAAAAATAATCGAGAAATCGTGATTCTTTTTACCGTAACGCCAGCTGTACGTTACATTTTAAAAGTGTAAATTCAAATCATCAAATCATAAACTATGTATATTGGTTGACTTGATCACCGTGCACTTCTATTTAATATTATATATTGGCTATTCTCGGTGACAACAGACAAAAACAGCATATTTTGCGTTACGCGTTTTGGCTTTCTTCACTTCAGCCCTCATCAGACGCAACATGCTGAACGCAACCTTACAGCTTGGTCTGTCACAACTATACTAGTATATACTAGCAACATGCTGAACGCAACCTTACAGCTTGGTCTGTCACAACTATACTAGTATATACTAGTATAGTTGTGACAGACCAAGCTGTAAGGTTGCGTTCAGCATGTTGCGTCTGATGAGGGCCGAAGTGAAGAAAGCCAAAACGCGTAACGCAAAATATGCTGTTTTTGTCTGTTGTCACCGAGAAAAGCCAATATATAATATTAAATAAACTATGTATACTGGAAACATAAACACTATTCATGGATTTAGATACCTGTCATTTATGATTCCAGTTCCAGTTGATTATCTTGTTGAACTAACTTCATGAAAACATACAAACGTCAATTATGATCCCTTTATATATGGGGATTTTTTTTTATTATCGGACAATTTGGGCCGGAGGTTCTCCGACTTGCATGAAATTTTCACCAGAGGTAGAGCTCGTGGATACAAGACCAAAAGTGAAATTCAAAAAATTTATAGTGGCTTATTTTCCCGGAAAACTCTAGATGAATTTTCACGTTTTCTCTATATACCTCATACTTTGAAAATTCATATCTCCTGAACTATGCATCGTAGAACAAAAGTTTTTTTGTAAAATCGAAAGGAAATTTTCTCAGCAATCTATTAAAAATATAAAAAGAAAAAAAATTCTCGGAAAATTTTTCACCATGGAGAAAATTGGCGGAAAAAATGCGAAAAAACTATCGTCTGTATCATGAAAAATTTTCAAAAAAATATGTTTTGTTTCATCAATCCATACTCTAACTTTCGTCCATAGACGCCAAAGTGGTATCTTTTACCGTTTAGGCGACAGAACTGAAAAACCGATGACCACCCGCACGCTTCCCATAGAAAAATGTGTTCTATTGTGGGCCTCATAACCGTGCGCTAACGGCGGCAGTAATTTACACGCATTGTAAGTGTAACACAATAAACCATCCTTTCCTTTCCAGTCAGAAGAAGCTTTTCGTCAATCGGACCACTCTCCATTGGTCAGTTGGGTGTTTTGTGTGCCCTTCATCAGCAACGTTATTTAGTATTAAAGCTAACAGCCTCTATGAAAGCCGCACGGGAAGTTCTTGTTACAATCAATCATTATGGTAACGTTTGAAGGTTCAAATCTCAAGATCCACTTTCTTTGAAATCTTATGAATATATTGTTAATATGTTGTTTCGGCCAGGACGTCTTTCCTACGTTGTGTCTTTTACGATACAACGGACGACAAATCAAGCGAACGGCTTCACTTTAACAGATTTATTACCACTGAGAGGCAGCATGCCTACTCGGTGGAGAAACGAAAGAAACTACATTCTTACAAATTCAATGGGTGCGCCTTATATAGGCGCACGATACGGCCAGACAAAACATACAATAATTATTCATTACACGCGTACGCTGCTCAATACAGTTTGGCGCGCTGTTGGGTTGGCGCCAACTGTAGAGGCTGCAAGCTGACTGCCAGTGGAATATTCCACAGCAGCCATCAATGGAACCATAGATAGCGTCTCTGAGTGTTATACAGTTGATTGATATTATATACATGCAAATACTATACTATATTCTTCCAAGGAACAATAAGAATTTATATCAAATATATCACTTTGTATAGAAAACAAAACTGAAAATTTATTGGTGTAAAAGCGTTAATTATCTAATTATTTGATAAAAAATTACAAATAGCACTTTATGTATGCATAAATATCCTTTTTGCTTGGCAACTATATGATACTGAGGGTCAAGCATGGGAAACACTCACTCGCTTCCACGCACAGTCGGGAGCGAGAAAGCCGTTTTTTAAACAAGCCGAACGTTTCAATTTCCAGTGCCCATTCTGCTTCTTCAGCGAGCACTAAGCGAAACAAAAAATGGCATCTGATCAGTCGAATGCAATACCAAAATTCGGACAAAGGACAAACATTTGAAAAGGTCTTGAGCCTTTTTTCAGAAACGTTGCTGTTGAGCCATTTTTAGCCCGCCCACGCAAACTAACCCCACTATCAGAAAGATTGGTGTTAGCTCTTCCTGATAGTGGTATTGGTGAGCGTGATCGAGTTGAATTGGGTTCATTAGCGGCTTGCAAAGCCAATGTTTACCAATGTCGTTGTGCCCTTTTGAAATGTTTGTCCAGGAATCATTCCAGCTTACATTCTGATTTCGTTCGAATGGCATTCGGGTTTGAGTGCTAATGAGCGTTCACTGACCAGTCCACACCACGGAATGATTCAGTGAGTAGGAATCCTCTCAGTCAGTTCAATGCATTCGGCGAATGGATGCTAAGTCTATTACCTCGTGCCTCGCAGATACAAGTGTATTGGTATTCACTTCTCTTCGCGTTCCTTCCGATTGTCGCTTTTACACAATCGGTTTCGACGCTTTTATGCTACACTTCGCCTAGGACGGTTCAGCTATCTTTTAATGTTCGATAGCAGCAGATTTTTTTGCTATTTTTCATCGGTGGCGTTCGGGTGAGTGAGTGAATTTTCCCATGCTTGCTGAGAGTCAGTTCCTATAACCTATATTATTAAATGTTAGGATCGTTTTCAATTAAAGACTGTTGGTCTCAAAAGTAAAGGTTACGAATAAAGGACATACAAAACACCCAACAGACCAAAGGAGAGTGCTCCGATTGACGAAAAGCTTCTTCTGACTGGAGAGGAAAGGATGGTTTACTGCGTTACACTTACAATGCGTGTAAATTACTGCCGCCGTTAGCGCACGGTTATGAGGCCCACAATAGAACACATTTTTCTATGGGAAGCGTGCGGGTGGTCATCGGTTTTTCAGTTCTGTCGCCTAAACGGTAAAAGATACCACTTTGGCGTCTATGGACGAAAGTTAGAGTATGGATTGATGAAACAAAACATATTTTTTTGAAAATTTTTCATGATACAGACGATAGTTTTTTCGCATTTTTTCCGCCAATTTTCTCCATGGTGAAAAATTTTCCGAGAATTTTTTTTCTTTTTATATTTTTAATAGATTGCTGAGAAAATTTCCTTTCGATTTTACAAAAAAACTTTTGTTCTACGATGCATAGTTCAGGAGATATGAATTTTCAAAGTATGAGGTATATAGAGAAAACGTGAAAATTCATCTACAGTTTTCCGGGAAAATAAGCCACTATAAATTTTTTGAATTTCACTTTTGGTCTTGTATCCACGAGCTCTACCTCTGGTGAAAATTTCATGCAAATCGGAGAACCTCCGGCCCAAACCTGTCCGATAATTAAAAAAAATGCCCATATGTCATAAGTAAACAAATAACATGAAGATAGATTTTGTGCCGGTAGTTTCGGAATAAACTGTAAGAAGAGTCAACTTAATGAGTGCCAAATCTTTAGCAGGAACGCGAACATCCGGTGGTTAGGTTTGCACGAAAAATGTAATTTCAAACATCAATTCACACTTGGTATTTCATTTACTCAATGCCTACTCTTGTCGAATGTTACAAATATGCAATTATCGACAGAAAGGCCAAAAATATCTCTACACAAGAAGAGTGGTTAAGATTTGATTTTAATATTGCTCTAGTTGTCTAATATAGTTTGTTTACGAGTCCATTTCAACGATTTTCAAATCGATGGCAAAATCACCACTTGATAGTCACAAATTCAAGAAATCGAAATCTGTGCCAACCCTCAATGCAACACTCAGTTGAACAAACGTAAATCGGCAATCCCCGCACACTCGAAGCCCTGGTTTATCTCGAATTTATGACGGAACATGGCAGGGATTGGTATCGTATCGTATCGCAATGCCAGCAACAACCGCGGCGACAATACCCAGTGATTACCCGTCCGTGGTTTTCGCTTGGCAACCGGGTCCACAATTTGGCTAAATGTGCCTTGAAAAAGTCGATATACTGTTTGACTTTTCTCCTTAGCCTAGTCCTAGGCGGCCAGGGCAGTTTCTTGGTTTCAGCGAACGACGACAAGACCGTGAAACGCTCGAACGAGCAAACACATGAGAAATGAACTTTTCTCCTCTGGAGCTTGGGAGTTAGGGTTGTGCACTATGGGCTATGTTTCCATATAGACTAGTGGCCCAAATTATGTTTGTCATCCCATTTCAGTTTTGTGATACAAATTATATGTCTTGTTTGAAAAGAAACTAGTTTTTTAGACAAACTTCCGAATAGGACCTATAGTACAATAATGAGTTTTGTTACTTATGATGCAAAGTTTATCAGAATTAACTTTTTTTCGATTATTGGCCTCCTTATCGCCCATAGTGAATCTTCGCCGCTGTTGCACGTAATCGTAGCAAATATTTTCCGCTTCAATATTTCCGTCTCGCAGTTTAGGGCTTTGTTCGGTGGGTGGATGTTGGCGTTTTTTTTTTCGAAAGAAATTTTCCACGATTCAATTCACTCTCCGTACTTCTGGTTGCTTCATTTGCTTGAAGAAGATTAATGGACTCGTTTGACATGGAACGGGTGTTCCTTCATGTTTGCTCCAATGTCACTGGGAGGAAATTGTTAACCGAAAGAAATTGGTTACCAATAAATAAAGTTGCCTATCATTGCCGGGGGGGGGGGGGGGGGGGGGAGTCGTGGGCGGCGATGTCTCGGTCGATTGGAAAGTCTGGACTAAATTTTGCCATGATTGTAGACTTTTCAGAAGTTTCAGTGAGCCAACAAATGAGGAATAGCTCATATCCAATAAAAAAAAGAACTGCTCAAGCAAAAGTCAGCAAAATCGTCGCTGTAGGTAAAGCGGTCGCCCTTCAAATTGGCGTGACAGCTAAACACTACCGAACAATTGCAAATGTGATATGTCTCATTTCATTTTCTCAGAGGTAGAGTGACACTTCTTTTCATGTGTCGATTTATGCTTCTCGTTTTCTTTTGTGCTCATTTTCCCTCGGAATCTGAATGGCTTTCCATTTCTCACCGCTTTTTCATCGTTTGCCGACTTCACAGCGCAGCGCAGGGAGTGCGTAGTTCAGCAAAGCGTTAATATGGGTCCTTTTTTGTGTTGAATGCTTTGATTTGGCCTAATGGGATATACTTTAGCCGAGCAACGCCCCGTTTCAGGTTTTTTCTTGATTCTTTTTGAAGTCACATTTTGGATCATCCTGGTTTGTCTATTTCGTCGTCGTGAAAGATGATGCTAAACGTTTAAAAAAAGTTGTTTCAGACTGATATATAATAACGTGGCTACCTTTTGATACTAATTTTCGCATTTCGCTTTTGCACTCTGGTTCTGCATCACCTCAAATCAACAGCAATGAATATCGATACATTAAATTGCCAGCGCAAAACTGACTCTTGAAGTCATTCCACATCTCTTGAATTGTAATTACTCTTTGATGCAACATTGTAGCAGTAATTGGAGCAATTCAATGCTGATAAAATCACTCATCATACATATCCGGAGCCTCAAATAATCATATCGGGAAACATGCAGTTGTTCAGCAAGCTGGTGGGTTCAAAATCCTGTCCAACCGAGGATCTTTCTGGATTGGAAATACTGTAGGATTTCTAAGGTTTAGACTATTATTCATGAAATACAAAGAAAGTTTTCAGATAATTTATATGAACGTTCCTTTAGGAGCATAAATGTTGGGTTTTCAGCACTTCTGTCAGTGTTTACATGACAAATAAGGGGATATTTTCGGCCTATGCAGTCTATATGATAGGGTTTATGGACAAAAGGTCGAAAGGACAAAATGTTGAAAACGATTTGCTTGGTGGGAAATTCATCCTTCTTTGAAAATATATTTTCGACCTAATGTCCCTCCTTTTTTGCTCTTCGACCTTTTGTTTTAAGACTTTCTGTCCTTTCGACCTTTTTTCTTTCGACCTTTTGTCATAGATTCAGACGTTGTCCAAGAAGGAATCTCTCCGATAACGACCTATTCTGTACTTGTTTTTAATTATGAATCGTGGTTTACGGCTAATCTGAGAGAGACTCGCGAAGAGGAAAAATATCAACGTCATATGCAGCCCAGATTCCCCTTTCACGAAACGTCAAATGCAGCCCACCGTTTTTATGGCTGAAAAAGTGAGAAGTATTGTGTTCAAAGTAAATTGTTATTGAAAACCTCAGTCAGCGGAGCAGTTTTTTTTCCAAAGTTGCTGATAAATCTAAGCAGAAGATTAATTATTTCTAATGTCTGCTACGTTTGCTGGCATGAAATTTCACTCAAACGGCTATTTATGATTCGATGTGATGCAAACTCAATCATTTTTTGCTGAGAGGTTCATGTGAGGATTTGAACGGCTTGCGCATAATTGGTATAAACACAAAGTGGAATAAGAAAAAAACTCAGCAATCACAGAAAATGAAGACCGTCTTCGCGAGTCTCGTCTCAGCGGCTAACCAGCCGACTGGAAGTTTAACAACTACCGAAAAGCTAAACATTACATAAACTTTGCAATTGGATTAAATGGACAAATCGATGTGAAGTTTTGCGAAAATGTTACACGTCTTCTCAGTGATAATCGAACTCACGACTCCCTGATCTCTAGTTAGGGCGCGTTTCGAAGCACAGTTGCTGGCTAGTGTTGTGTGCTATTTCATTACCTAAAAAATAATGCGCTCTCGGGCTAGGCATACACTCCCGTGCAAAAGTTTGGGTTCACCCCCTCAAAAACATACAAAAGTGTTCTGTTCATATCTCTGTGATTACACGTCCAATTGAAACTCATTAAGCCGCATTCGAAAGGCAAAGAGTTATTCTTTCTTTGTATGTATTTTTCCAAAAACATTTTTTAAATTTTGTATACTAAATTTATACTTAAAAATGTGACATTTTTCAAAAAACACTGAAAAATCATATCTAATTTCCTCAGCATTGAGTCGACCAAAATTTCAAATCAAAGTGTCATTAGAATCGTAATCTTATATTCTTTGAAGAGACTTCACGAAATTTTGGTGGAAAAATCTGGAAAGTATTCAAAATCAATGAAACAGTCAGTCAAGTCACCGTGCAAAAGTTTGGGTTCACCTGAGCCACACGCACATCATTTTTGTCAATATCTCTGCCATTTTTCAACCGATTTCAATAGTTTAAAGCTTTTTTGAGCGCAAATAATGGTGCGTACATGATTGGTTTGAGATTTCACAGATTTAAGTAAGTTCAAATGAACCCAAACTTTTGCACGATACACCATACTGAGGGGTGAACCCAAACTTTTGCACGATGACTTGACCGACTGTTTCATTGATTTTGAATACTTTTCAGATTTTTCCGCCAAAATTTCGTGGGGTCTCTTCAAAGAATATAAGATTACGATTCTAATGACACTTTGATTTGAAATTTTGGTCGACCCAATGCTGAGGAAATTAGATATGATTTTTCAGTGTGTTTTTTGAAAAATGTCACAACTTTAAGTACAAATTTAGTATACAAAGTTCAAAGAAAAATTTTTAAAAATACATACGAAGTAAGAATAACTCTTTGCCTATCGAATGCGGCTTAAAGAGTTTGAATTGGACGTGTAATCACAGAGATATGGACTGAACACTTTTGCATGTTTTTCAGGGGGTGAACCCAAACTTATGCACGGGAGTGTAATTATATGTATATATAGAAAACGTTGTGTTTGGATGGGCATCTAATTCTTCCGCAAGAGGTGCACTTTTCGAAAAAGGACCACGTGATTATTGAGCTGAAATCGAATTCAGGTTAACTTCTGCGTCCATGAGTCCTCTCATGGCGTAGGGGTAACGCGCCCTAACGAGAGTTCGATTCTCACTGAGAAGACGTGTAACTTTTTCGCAAAAGTATATGTAATGGTTAGCTTTTCGGTAGTTGTTAAACTTCCACTCGGCTGGATAGCCGTAAACCACGATTTATAATTAAAAACAAGTACATAAACTAGGTTTTTCAAAGTGCTTTGTGACAAGAACTAATTCATTTCAGTTTTATCTATTTTTGCCAACAAAAGAATAATTTGTGAAAATTGTATGAAAATTCTGTAGGAATTTGTATATGTGCACGGTGAATGGAGGCCGCACGGTGACTGGTGACTTAACGGTACTTATTTCGTATATTATTGAAAGTAACATTTTAATCAATAACTTATAAATGATATATTTTGAACATTATTTTTTCTTCTCTACGCTTCTATTGAGGACTTTTCAGGAAATATTAAGTGAGATGTGACAAACCATTAAATGTACCTTTTCTCCCTAAAGCGTTACGTACTTTATGGTTGATCCCTTATGTACATCAAAAATATACACAAAAATAAAAATCTATCCTTTATCAATCCTATTATAGCAATGGTTGACTTACTGATGTCGATAAACGCGTGAATCTGGATGAGTCCCTTTTGCTCCGTTTTGCGAGGTAACTGCGTCTAATGTCTTATTTTACCGCTTTCTCCTAAGGTTTTCTCAAGAATATTTCTAGTAAAATTACGAATGTTTGCAAATGTTGAAAAAATATTCTAAATTTGTTTATTTTCCACTGATTTATAAAAGGATAAGATTGACCCAATATCATTGCATTGAGGAGATGACATTGGGTCAAAGAAACTTAAAAATTGTTTCGCATTAGAAACAATGATGAAGAATCATCCTCTATTCAAGTGTTTCAATCCTACGGTGGATTAAACAACTATGATGGTTAATGTTTTGGGTTTAACGGTTACCTGAGGTTATTCGAGAATTCTCACTAATATCAAGCCCTCTGATCTACCAGTGTGACCTAGCTGATGTAAATGACTTCGAAGCAATAAACGTAATCAGTAACATAAGCTTAGTTTTGTTATGAGCACTTCCACAGTTGTTTACCGAGAGCTTTCTCAGCAGGTTGACTTTTGCACATTGATCCCAAAGCCATATCTAGGAAGACAAAAATGTTTGATGACGATGATATAAGCTTCCATCTTTTGTAGCAAGGTATTCACCGGTAGCAATGGCTTGTTCTAACAAAACAATTTGATCAAGATTGTATGACTATTTGTATTCAATCATACTCCTGTTTGAAGGGCCAAAAACGAATGGCGGACCCGTAAGCAGAGACACTTACGCGAAACTCGCAAAGGAACAATAATCTCCTTCCAGAAGTAAGTTCACACAACCAGTCGCACAATCAAGCCCTTTTTTGGCAGAAAGACTCAATAGATGGCAAGAAGGGCCTTTTTCCACGAAATGTTAGCAATAGCAAGTTGATAGTTTCACTCTTTCTATCCATCTCGCTTCAATCGGGTGACCCTGGTGGTCCCACCAAACCCAAAACGCATATACACTCCCGTGCAAAAGTTTGGGTTCACCCCCTCAAAAACATACAAAAGTGTTCTGTCCATATCTGTGTGATTACACGTCCAATTGAAACTCTTTAAGCCGCATTCGAAAGGCAAAGAGTTATTCTTACTTCGTATGTATTTTTCAAAAAACATTTTTTGAATTTTGTATACTAATTATTTACTTCAAGTTGTGACATTTTTCAAAAAACACACTGAAAAATCATATTGAATTTCCTCAGCATTGGGTCGACCAAAATTTTAAATCAAAGTGTCATTAGAATCGTAATCTTATATTCTTTGAAGAGACCCCACGAAATTTTGGCGGAAAAATCTGGAAAGTATTCAAAATCAATGAAACAGTCAGTCAAGTCATCGTGCAAAAGTTTGGGTTCACCTGAGCCGCACGCACATCATTTTTGTCAATATCTCTGCCATTTTTCAACCGATTTTAATAGTTTTAAGCTTTATTGAGCGCAAATAATGGCGTGTACATGATTGGTTTGAGATTTCACAGATTTAAGTCAGTTTAGGTGAACCCAAACTTTTGCACGATACATAATACTGAGGGGTGAACCCAAACTTTTGCACGATGACTTGACTGACTGTTTCATTGATTTTGAATACTTTTCAGATTTTTCCGCCAAAATTTGGTAGCGTTTCTTCAAAGAATATAAGTTTACGATTCTTATGACACTTTGATTGAAAATTTTGGTCGACCCAATCCTGAGGAAATTAAAGATGATTTTTCAGTGTGTCTTTTGAAAAATGTCACAACTTTAAGTAAAAATTTAGTATACAAAGTTCAAAGAATGTTTTTGGAAAAATACATACGAAGTAGAAATAACTCTTTGCCTTTCGAATGCGACTTAGAGAGTTTCAATTGGACGTGTAATCACAGAGATATGGACAGAACACTTTTGCATGTTTTTTAGGGGGTGAACCCAAACTTATGCACGGGAGTGTAATATTAGAAATATAATCAAATAATACAATCCAGCATGAAAAGATCTCACCGGTTTTTGTTATCCTTGTGTAGTATTTTGAAGCTGGGCATAAAACGATGTCCTCGAAGTACTTCACCGTGAACAATTACTACGTTACTACGAAACGATTGTATGACATTTTCCAGAAAACCATTTGCCAGAATCAATTTGCCAGAATGATTTTTGCCAGAAAACCATTCCCCAGAATGTACCATTCGCCAGAAAGCCATTCCCCAGAATGGATCATTTGCCAGAAAACCATTCCCCAGAATCATTTTTTGTAATTCGTTTTCAACCTTGATATCAATTGATCGACATATTTGTGAAGATGCATCGAAGCCAAAGCGCAAATCTAGAGACCCAAACAGCCATTTCAGCTGAAAATTTAATCGATTGGTCACCACCAGCGTGTGACCAATCGATTAAATTTTCAGCTCAAACCGCTGGCTGGTTCTCGAGGTTTATGCTCTTGAAAATTTGAGGTTGGCTTCGATGCATCCTCACCTCAAGCCAACCGAAATTTTCGATATTTGTCATTTTTGTATCTTGAATATACTCATATTATTTGCACTTATAGCATGAAACATTGTGTAGTCAACTTTCACATTATTTACATCAAGAGGATTAGACTACTAGCACTGCACAGCTGCAGCGCAAAATTAATTAAAATTTAGCGTCACTTCTACAGTACTTCACTCGCATCGTAAATATTGCTTCAAATAATGTTTATATCTTTGTAATATTATAACAAGTATAAAACAACGCAACTGATCGATCCGTGTTATTTAGTCTATGTTGTTAAAATCCTTCGCATACAATTTTATGCAATTTTCACTACTTACATAGATGGTCTGAGAACAAAAAAGCTGAAACGTTTGACACGAATTAGTTTAGTTGAATAATTTCTGAAATATGAATAGTGTATCTTTGCGGAAAAAATTGCAAAACAACTAAAAAGAACAGCCTTTGAGTGAAAGAAGGAAAAATTATGTTTGAAATATGATCAGTTTAGCGCCAATAATCATTGGAACAATATAACTCAAATGACTACCCAATGTTCTTTCGGTCATATATTTAAATACATTATTCAGTCCTTGAAAAGAACGTTAAACTGTTTTACTCTTAATAATAATTTGAACCACATTATTTATTGTTTTAAAGTAGTTTTACAACATTTGCGACAGGCTGCCGGAAAACTCTTTAATCTTCAGTGTTTACCCTGATTGCTAGTTTTAGCTATCTGGAACCGGAGATATTTTGAAACTCTTAGCAGGACTGCTACGTAGCCATGATTAATGGTGGAAACCAAAAAAACACACATATATTGGTTTCTCATATTCTGTCGCTTGCTCTACGAAACAAGTCGGTTATGAAGATTAATGTTTTCGGAATCACTCGAGTAATCTTCAATGAGAAATCAGATGAAGGTCATGGTAAATATTCCATTATTGAATCACTTTCAATTTTTTTATTTGAGGACATATATTGATTGTCCATTTCCCGATATTTGCATTTTTTTACATAAATCCTTTTTACAGACATTGTTATTGACAGCAGTCCTATATTGGTTTTTTTAGCTGTAATTATTTAAAATTGAGATGACATAACCTTGTTTACATTACTGCCATTCCTTCTGTTAACTGCTGGCAGAAACACACAGTACAATTATAAAGACTAGCCAATAATATAAAGAAGGGTAAATCTCCTATGAAGCATATAAGTCCTTGAATTAGTTAGTCCTAAAGAACAGCCTAATCTTCAAAGAAGGGAAAATCATTAATAGAATGTTGAAAATACAGTTGCCTATAAGGAGTTGTCCATTAACAACGTGGTCAATTCTTTCGGATTTTTTACCTCCACGGGGTCTTTTGTCTATACAAACATTTAAAAAGAATTGTTTGTATCGTGGTCATTAGCCAGGCCCCCTTCCATCCTCCCATAAATGATCACATGGTTAATGGACGACCCCTAATAGCTTATATAAAATTGATGACTATTTTAACATTAAAAAAACACAGTTATTTCTCAGAAACTATGAAAACCTCGGAAATCTATTACACCTTCTTCTTCTTATCTTGTGTTACGTCCCAACTGGGACAGAGCCAAATCTCAGCTTTGTGTTCTTACGAGCACCTCCACAGTTATTAACTGAGAACTTTTATTGAAAATTGATCATTTTTGCATGTGTATAACGTATTGCCGATATGAATATGCTCTATGCCCTGGGAAATCGAGAAAATTTTCAATCCAATAAAATCTACGCCCGATGGAATTCGAACTCACGTCCGTCAGCTTGCTGAATAGCTGTATGTTTACCCCTACAGCTATCTATATAATAAGTTTATGATATCATTATTAGTTTAAAACATTTTATCAAACAAAAAGCTTTAAAACTTACGTCACAATTATTTTGCATATAATTATGTATCGTACGCTAAAAATCATAATGATTCGAAAGATTTTACACACCTAAATATTGCTACACAAAGCAAAGTAATGTAGTAATATTTTTTCTGGGAAATGGTCTTTCTGGGGAATGACTTTCTGGGGAATGGTCCATTCTAGCAAATGGTTTTCTGGCAAATGATCCATTCTGGCAAATTGATTCTGGCAAACGGCTTTCTGGCAAATGGTTTTCTGGCAAATGTCATACAACCCTACGAAACATATCCGCGTGAAGTAAACTGACACTGTGACATTCATATGAGCTTCTGAAACTTGACCACTCGACTTGCAACAAATATTTCTTTTATTTTTGAACCACTTAGATACAACCAAGAAAATTCAAGATATTTATAGATAAATTATGGGCCCAGACCAAGCTGAGGGTCGTGGGTTCGAATCCCACCGGTCGAAGATCTTTTCGGGTTGGAAATTTTCTCGACTTCCCAGGGCATAAGGTATCATCGTACCTGCCACACGATATACGCATGCAAAAATGGTCATTGGCATAGTAAGCTCTCAGTTAATAACTGTGGAAGTGCTCATTATAACACTAAGCTGAGATGCAGGCTCTGTCCCAGTGGGGACGTAACGCCAGAAAGAAGAAGAAGATAAATTATAATGAAACTCAAAGGAACCATTAAATGAAGTTGATAACCTTTGGCTTGTCGTGCTGTTGTACTTTGTACAACTGTTGTGATTTTATGCTAAAATTTTGCAACAAAGATATCCATCGATACCAAACCAAAATGGATTCCTCAAGAATCTTCTTAAGAACAACACTCCACAGTTTTCATTTGCAGTATGGCCCTTTATAATGCGGTAAAATCAACAAATGTACATGGAATTCTCATAATAATGAACGCACTATATACGGTTCGAGTAAACCGCAGTTTGAAATCGGTATATCTCAAAATCCAGATAATTTAGAAACTTGGGTTCTTCAGTAAGTAGATGAAAAAAAAACGAATTTAGTACTATACCATTTAATTACACTAAAGCTTGACTAGAGTTCGAAGATTTATTATTCTTCAGTAAAGTTGTTCTGGAGGTGAAGCGCTATCTGATGGTACCTCATATAATTTGGAATTTGATCGCTAGGTGGCACTAGTGGGCATTCAAGTTATACTTTTGTTTTGCAGATATATTAGGATCCTGACCATTTAGATGGATGACGTCTTCGGCAAAGTTGTTTAGTAAGCAAAGGACTATCATTGTTCGAGCTAGTTGATTCAAAATTTTGCTATTAGGCGGCGCTACTGAACATGAAACTTTTGTTTGCCGATATCTCTGGAGTCTGACCACTTAGAAAGATGGCATCTTCAGCAAAGTAGTTCAAGCTCAAGAGCTATCATTATTTGAGCCGAGAAATAGGAAATGTTCCCACCAGGCGGTGCTAGTGAGCATGACATTTTTTGCGGATACTGCAGGATTTTGACTTTTTAGACAACACCTTGGGCAAAGTTGTTCATCATTATTTTACTAAATCTCAAACTTCAAGGGTTAAACAAAGAAAAAATTTGAGCTACTGAACAACTCTGCTGAAGACGCCATCTTTCTAAGTGATCAGGCTCCTGAGATATTCGCGAAACGAATGTTTTATGCTCACTAGCACCGCCTTGTGGCAACATTCCGATTTTTTTGGCTAAAATAATGTTAGTTCTTGAGCTAATGAGCAATTTCGCCAAAGACGTCATCTTTTTAAGCAGTCAGACTCCTGGGATATTCTCAAAACCAAGGGTGTTGTACAAAATACAATGCACGACTACTCGCGTTAAAAAAATCACGCGACGACTGAAAGGTTGAGAATTTTCTGAACTATTTTCCAATGTATCCTCGACAGAATTCTCGTTCCAATATTTAAAAAATTTCTGAGGAAAAATGTTCTACGGAAGTCACAGGATTATTCCGTGAGATGTCTTAAATTGACTTTATAATAATACTTGCAGGATATTACAACATAGCACTAGTTTCTAGTGCTAAGTTGAATTCTAGAAACTCTTGGAAATAATTGCAGAGAGAATTTCTAAATAACATTCTTGGAAAAAATCTGAAAGATTCTCAAAGAAATGCCTGGGGTAGTTCTTGCATGAACTGATATACAGTACTGGACAGAATAAAGTACGCATTGGCCGTTTTCCCATACAAAATGGTCAAGTTTGGAGATCTGAATCTCAGCTTTTAGTGTTCCGATTGATCTGAAATTTTCACCACAGCCTAGATATAACATAGATTTTACTCAATTAAAATATTACTGCATTTAGAACACAATCTTTTGAATTATTAAAAATCTCGCAATTTGAAAAAATTGCAAAATTTAATTTTGAAAATATTTTGAAAACAATCAGTTTTACCGAAAAATGATGTTCTGCAAATTTGTGTGTCTTATCAAATTGTACATTTTTGCAGAAGGACATAGTGCTCTAAATATTTTCATTTAAAAATTATTTTTACTTTAAAATTTTGTCATTTTTATCAAAATTTGAGATTTGCGATAACTTAAAAGTTCGTTAATGAAAAACTATGAATTTCTAGCCAAGCAAATTTGAGGTTACTTTCAAGCTGCGGTGAAAATTTCAGGTCAATCGGACAACTAGAAACCGAGATATAAGACTCCAAACTTGATCATTTTGTATGGAAAAACGGCCAATGCGTACTTTATTCTGTCCAGTACTGTACGATGTTTTATTTTTGAGATAACTGGATTAATTCCTAGAAAAATCTGAAAAGGAATGCTTGGAAATATATGCAGAGACAAATGATAAGCTTTTTTTCCCAAATCTGACGAATTTTCCAATCTTCTTTCTTCAATCAGCCTAATCAGCATCCTGTAGAAATTGCTATGAACATCTTTAAACTACTCAAGACAAATTACTGAAAAAAAACCTTTTGTGTAATTTCTTATTAGACAATGCTTGGAGATGTTCTCAGTGAAATTTCAGGTTCGGTGTGAATTCTGTCTTAATTTCAATAATGGAATTTTTGGAAGAAATTCTATAAAAATGATAGGAACTCTCATAAACTTTTGATAAATCGCAAATTGAATCTCATTAAAGATTTCCAGATAAATTTTAAGAAAATAGAATTTTGAAGGAATGTATGAAGTCATTAAATGCAAAATCCCAAAAGAGTTATCAAGATCAATTTCTCATAGAATATTACGCACTGCAAGAAAAATGTTGATTCCTGGAAAATCTGAATAGTTTGGATGATTTTTTTTTCCATGCTAAAGGTCAAAGGCAGTTTTGCTCATTGTTAGGCGTGATCTGGTTGAATTGTTTTGATTGATGTGACATGCAGAAACTAATCTGAGGAACAAACAAGAACTGAATCATTATTAAACTACACCCCAGATCACCATACAAAAACGTGTTAGATATATCATTTATCGATAGAGATTCCACTTGTGGGTCGCACTTATCTTTGGCTAACATGTACTTACTTGAACCTTGAAGGATTTCATTTAAGTAGGTACTATGATGAATCACAAACATGGAAATCCGTAAAGCTTTTGGGATTTTTTGCCAAGTATTTTTTTTTTAGTAAAATTATGAGGCACGATCGGATCCAGTGTTCTTATGTCATCGCACTTCGATTGAAATGCAGACTGGCATTTTAGACTTATACTTGGAAAAATCTTCCTTAGTTGTTTCAAACTATCCTAAGTTTTTTGCTACAGTTCCTGAAACAATTCATATATTTCTTGAATTTTGAAAAAAAGATGAACTATTGGAGGTGTGTTAAGTGAAATTCTTCGTGAAATATTTGTAATTCTTTTATAGAAATTCTTGGTGAAATTCAAGGATAAACTTCTGGAGAACTTCAATGATCTTGACTGGTATTTTGTGAACTTATTTTTGGATTTCAGCTTACAGTCACAATCTAAAGCGTTGATAATTTTAGTTCATCGCCGACGTTTGGTGAACTTTTGAGAAGCAGCTAAATATCTTTAAAAGAAAAAATATTAAATGGAAAACTAAGAGAAACCTAAGAGACACTAGAAGGAATTGCTGACGAATATGTGGAGTTATCTCCTATCGACTCCATGTAAAATCCTTCAAAGAAATGATGTATAAATTCATTTCCAGATAACTTATCATATGCTAGTCAAAATATTTTTTGAGCATATCGTATCATATTTCATACCATATTTTTTAAGACTCCTTGCATGATACACTGCAGACTGTTGATAGACGCTTCAGATGGTTTCTGGTAAAATCTTTGGTTGAGCTCCAAGAATTGACCAAAAAGTTTATCGTAACGTAATGTAATATAAACTCCCGTTCTAAAAACATTCAAACCAAATACAGTCAACTCTCCATAACTCGATATTGAAGGGACCATCGAGTAAGGGAGGTATCGTGTAATGGAATACAAAACAAGTGCAAATGCGATCCAAGGGACCATCTAGGTAGCCATGAAAACCAACTTATACTGGTTTATGGTTCTAGAGATATCGAGGTACCGTTTTGACTCATATTCCGAACACTTAAGGACAACGCTGACTTCAAATGCATCTGATTGGCATAAATTGGCTGATATTTGTGTAAATTTTAATTTCTTCGCAAAGTCTAACTGTTAGCTGTTGGGTGTACCAATAATAATGATGATTTGATTATTTTTTGTATTGTTTTAACGTAAAAGTATGGAACAACATGTTGACTCAAATGCCGAACACTGTGTTTATTCTGTCTCATATTCCGAACACCTTGATTCAAATTCCGAACAGCATGATTAAATCATATTCAAATAAATAATTTCGCAAATAAATTTATCTGAGCTTGTTTTACTGATCTCAAACTAGAGAATCACCACTACTCCCGTGGTAAAAATTATATTGGAGACGTTAAAATTGAATTGCAATTGACTGCCATTTCCTTGTTATTCGGTGACATATTTCAGCAAAACATTTCAACCAAATCGCCATACAAAAACCGAGTGTTCGGAATATGAGTCTGTTCGGAATTTGAGACAAAACGGTACACAATATCCAGTAAGAGAGAGTTAGTTGATTTCTGACTTCTCGACTTCTCAAAAGGTTGAGAAGAAGTAATGAAAGGATGTAATAAAAGGATGATATAGTAGAACAAAATGAGTATGTGTAAGAATCAATATTATTCACAGTTCACCAAGGATCACTGGTTAGGTTTGTATATCTAAAGTTCAGTACTCCAAGTTTCTTTTCATTTTTTTTGAATATATTTACAGTTCTCTAAGTTAAAAGCTCGGTAAAACACCATATCAAATAATCATTTAAAGCTGACATAATTTCACACAAACTAGGCCACACAATTCTCACTTTAAGGCTATTTTCTGTCAATCTACAAAATTTCATATAAACAGAAATTCGGGGGCGAGAATTCAATTTACAGTGCTGTTCTGAATAATAGCAGCGCATGTCGATTTTCATACAAAATGCTCAACTTTGACATGCTGTAGTTTTGTTCCCTTTCAAGCAATCGAGGTGAAATTTTCTCCACAGAACTACAAATATGACCAATTTTGTAACTACAAAATTTCAGTTGAGTCCCTGCCGAAAAGTGAGACACTAGGTGAAATTTTTCGAAAAAATAGCAGTTTTTCATTTTAAACATTTTCGGTTTAGGTGTAGGTTTGATAAGTAGGAGGAGATTGTTCCAATGGTAAGTGATATACAATTTAAAACTATAATGTCAAGCCGAAATTCAAATTTTTAAAACTGCTATTTTTTCGAACAATTTTACCTAGTATCTCACTTTCCGGCAGGGGCATAGAATATTTTGAAATTTTGTGTTTACAAAATTGGGCATATTTGTAGTTCTGTGGAGAAAATTTCAACTCGATTGCTTGAAAGGGAACAAAACTCCAGCATGTCAAAGTTGAGCATTTTGTATGAAAATCGACATGCGCTGCTATTATTCAGAACAGCACTGTAACTAAAATTCTCTTTACGATGTTTGTACTCGATTTCTACATTGAACCCTCAAAGTTGAAATGATTCAACGGACATTTTGATGCGTACTAATTTTTTTTTGTCTCTGCCATCAGCCCTTACTTATCGTACTGCAATTGATCACGTTTTCGCAAGGGGACACTCCGTCCACAGACCACCCACGTTTAATTATTGCAGCACTGTTTCGCCGAAATGCCTGAAGCGCTTCATTGATTGATGGCCATCAGAGGACTTGATACCGATTCGGCAGGCTGCTGCACTCACGTCTTCATTCCGATTACAATGTCAAACGTAATCGAGGAAGCGGCAGAACGTAGCACCAGAACGCGTACGCAACTCAAACAATCTGCCGGCTGATTGCTAAATTGAATTGACTGCGAAAGTGACGTTGATTGCTTCGGGGCCAAACCAAGGAAAAACAACACGGAAAAAAAAAACAATGTATCAAATCTCACACATCCGCCGAGTGAATGGTGAACCTCCGTCATAGTCTGAGGGCAGAAAGTAATCACCCGAGTGCCAAATCAACGTCGTATTTCAGTCGCAGTGATAAATTGATTTTGCGTTGATTCCGATCCATCACGATATCATTTCTGATCTATCATTACCTACGCCATTTCGGCGATTGATTTGACTTCACACGACATCGCGCTTTTTGCATGAAGAGATGGTATGTGTTATTTCGAATAATTCCGTGGATTCGAATCGAAATTCCACGGAATTTCATATGTTATTTCGTTTCGCTATGTTGAAAATTATTCTTTGATGCTGCATTTTGTTTATAATAAAGCAATCACAAATATGCTCTCACAAGCCTTTCGAAAAAGGTATCAAAGGAAATAATGAATATATTTTTTCGCCCGAAACAAATCATCATCTTTTTGTTTCAAACAATTCTGCGCATTTATGGTTTCGTTACAAGTTTCACGATAAATGTTTATGTTTGGTTGCGTTCCGTCATGCTACAAATCTCGTGTATCGTTTCTTTTCATATCGACATAGTAAAAAACATATCGCATACCCTTAGCAAGAATTCTTTCGGCGCAATCGTCCTCATTATTCTGACACCAAAAGGCGATATTTGAAATGATACAAAATTACAATTTGTGCCGCGATGAGCACCGATTGAACGTTAGATGAAATATCACAATAATTGGAGGAACCCATCTCATCGATTGGCATTAGAAGTCGAAGTCGGACAGCTTCCTTTTTTTTTTTGAAATTAGCCGCCCAGTCACTCGCAGGAATCGAAAAACCGCAATAATTCAATTTCGATTCGTTTGCTTTTGTGCGTCCGCCTGAGACGGTTTTTGAGTTTTCACAAACGTCCATAAAAAGACACTTGGCAAACTTCGGGGTGGCCCTTTGGAATAAGTCTGACCGCACACACCGTCTTCTGCTGCTCATTTTTGGTCATTTGGTCAACGTAGCAATTGGTCAACTTGCCACACAATACAAGCTGTCATCGAAAAGTTCAGAGAAGGTGAGAACAGTCGTATTCCTCTTTTTTTCCAGGGAACAATCATGCGCTTACTAAAAACTGCCCTCTCGAACGCTTTGATGATCGGTGGCTTTTCGGGGCGCTGTTTAGAGGAGGAGAAAACATAAATTATTACTAAATGGTTGCCGGCGATGAGTTCGTTTCGAAGTACGACTGAGCCTTCTCCGATTGTTTGAGCTGGAAATTATGGGATGCCAAGACCTGGCGGAGCCAAACCCTATCAAAAAGCTATAAAATTAGTGCGCTTTTAGTTAATTTTTTCTCTGGACACGACGGCAGCAGATGCCTGTTATTTGGCGATGAAATTGTTCGCAAATGCTAATTGCAATGCTCTAATGAAAATTTGAACGTTTCGAACTCTCAATTCAAAATGTGCAGATTTTTCTAAGCTTAGGCCTTCAAAACTTAGTGGTAACATTATGTTACCATGACAATGAAATCTGATTTAAGCTATTTATACAGTCCATTATGTTATCAATCTTGTAACGATTTTCTTGAAGATACTCGGTTTTTGTATGGCGATTTGGTTGAAATGTTTCGCTGAAATATGTCATCAAATAACCAGGAAATGCGATTCAGTTTTAACGATTTTAAATCTATTTTATAACCGCTGGGTAGTGATGATTCTCTAGTTCGAGGTCAGTATAACTAGCTCAGATTAATTTATTTGCGAATTTATTCATTTGAATACCACCTATTCGTGCTGTTCGGAATTTGAACCTAAGTGTTGTTTCACACTTTTACGTAAAACAATAGTAAACAAGTTAAAAAAAAAACATTATTATCAACACCCTCAACAGCTAACAGTTAGACCTTGCGAGGATAATTTTCACAAATATCGGTTAATTTATGCCTAACAAATACATTTGAAGTCACCTTTGGCCTTAAGTGTTCGGAGTATGAGTCACAACGGTACATTCATTGAAACTTTCTGAAAAGTTAACTCAATTTAGTAACGCTTTCTTTTCCTACGAAGCTCGCTAATTGAGCGATAACCATTTTGTGCAAAAAAAAATGTATGAAATGACAATTATTTAAACTACATGGAATCACAATACTTAAACTTAAGTATTAGCTTTTTTGACCTCCTTCATTCCAATTCTTAAATGAATAGTTCCCGGTAAGGCGTGATTGTATCTTGGATCGAATCACCATTATCATCACCTTATCCCACTAACCCAAGCTCCTTTCCATGAAAACTGTGGAGATGCAGAGATATAAGATCTCGCCGGGGTTTTGGATAGCTTTCTGTGCGACGACGATCCCTTGGGATGGCCTCGCGTCAGAGCCCTGTTGAACTTCAACGCTCATGTGCACTTCATTGCTTTACGACATCTCGTTCTCCGCTGCTTCTGGTTGACAGTATCGAACTACCGAGTAGAGATGGTCGGGTCTCGGGTTTTCAAACCCGAAACCCGACCCGAACCCGAACCCAACGGGTTCGGGTCGGATTCGGGTTTGAAAATTTTATTTTTTTCGGGTTCGGGTTCGGGTCGGGTTTGAAGACTAAAAATATATCGGGTACGGGTCGGGTTCGGGCTTGAAAAAAGTCGGGTTCAGTCGGGTTTGGTGAGAGTTGTTCACAAAGTAATAACCTGAAAGCTTCCTTATGCATCAAAAACGATGTTTTTTTTATCTTTTCGAACTCGGGTTCGAATCGGGTTTTTCTTAGAAAACTTTTTCGGGTTTCGGGTCGGGTTCGGGTTTGAACAGCGAAAATTTTTCGGGTTCGGGTCGGGTCCGGGTTTGCTTTTCAATTTTTGTCTCGGGTTCGGGTCGGGTCCGGGTTTGAAGGAATAAAATAAGTCGGGTACGGGTCGGGTTCGGGTTTGAAAAATGTGAAACCCGACCATCTCTACTACCGAGGTGGGTCCAGCGATTCCGGTTTTAGGATGGCTTGCGGTTCACAAGCGCTCCGACGACTCCACTGGTTTGCGTAGTACTACTCAGAGTAGTCTCCGGCGGTGGAGCTATCCTACTCTTACGAAGATTTACCCGGCGGCAGAAGATCTTCCGAACCGATGCTATACGGGCAGATGCCGAGGTCGGTCCTTCGATTCCGGTGGTGGGAAACTTCCGATTCATATGCGGAATTCGGAACGTAAAAAGAGGGAGCGTAAGTTGGAATTTGGAGCGTAAAAAGAGCAGGGTAAGTTCGAATTTTGAGTGTAAAAAAAATTAAAGGCGTAATAAAGCTTTTCGTTTTTTCTCAAAAAGTTTTGCGAAGAGATGGGGTTTATCCGTGGTACTTCTCAAGGGTATCAAAAGAGACGTAAACCATAGTCTGACGCCATTTTGAAATCCAAGATGGAAACTTCCGGTTTGTGAAAATCATTTGAAACCCACTAAATATGGGTATTTTTGAAACGGGACCGATGGGTAGATGACGGAAATCGATGTCCGACGCCATTTTGAATCCAAGATGGCAACTTCCGGTTTGTGAAAATCACTTAAACCCACTAAACTAGCCAACAAGCTGTCACTTTCACTTTCCCCGCAGTTAACCACACCACGCACCCACTGACTGCTTAGATCGGCAAACCTGTCATTATAAAAACCTTGCTTCCAACTGGCACTATTGAACACGTTCTTGACGTCTATTGTTATAACGTATACGACTGGGCAATGTAAATGTGAGACGCCCTCCAAGACGACCTATCTTCTGTGGCATCGTTAATATCCTTCGTCAAGGACGCCGTAATATACTTTAAAATGTAAGCTTTGGGCAGGTGAATTCAATGTTTTGCTTCAGTTAACCCGCTGTATGTTAGTTTGTACTTTTTGAGCTCTTCGGATTTTGTTTGTTTCACATGTTTGTCTATGTTTAGTTGTAATGTGATTTTTATTTCGTGATTATTATCTTTTAACGACTCTGCGATAAACTCTGTGAAAACTTCATGTTTAATCTAAAATAATTTGTTACTATTTTCCAGACGACGAACCCTTCTGGCTCTCTCTGTCTACCGGACTTGGGATGAAGCTGCCTACGGCATAAAAAAGAGAATTCTATACTTCTTGGCTATTTTCTTGATGACATTGTCAATATGAGAGCCAAACTGTAACTTGTCATTAACAATCGATTCCACGAAATAATGTTTATCAACCATCGACAGAGAGAAAGTAAATCTGCATTTGAGTGTAAAACTGCATATTCTATGTGCAATGAATATCACGATATCATCAGCAAATAGTTTAATTTCACAAAATCGTAAGACTCGTCTAATGTCATTAATGTATTTAATGAATAACACAAGCCCTATTACACTTCCGTGTGACACATTAAGGCTATTCTCCACGGGACTCAAAGCAAAATATTGCAAAGCAGTTCGTTGGGTTCTGTCAGATACATCTTTTTCAAACCATTTAAATAAAGAATACGAAATTCCAAAACGCCTAATTGTTTTTAACATTTAAATCTCAATTATTGAGCTCTTTCACGAGAGAGATCTGCTTCAAAAATCTCATGCTTGAGTTTTTCGTTCAAAATAACTAAATCAAACTCAATCCGTCAATTTAGTCATAAAGCATGGCAAAAACTTTTGAAAATCAAATGTTGTTATATACTTTAGACCGATACTTTACCGATTGTTCCTGTATTATCAAGTTATTACTATTTAAGTACGCTTAAAACTTTGTACTGTTACTTCAATAGGGCCTATCTGACACGAGCGATTTCTCTTCATCGATCTTTACGGAAATGGTCATATTTCTAAAGATTTTCAACGAATCTTAATGCGTCCATCAACATTCAACTTCCTATTAGTTAGTTATTAGGAAAATTGTAAACATCTACACAGCTTCACGTCGCATAAAAATACCAACGACAGAAAATATATAGCATTTTGACATGACCTCGGAAAATCTGGAACATCTCCGGTGTCCGGTGGCCAATATGCATGGCCAGGAAATTTACTAAAAATAGACTCAATTTGCCGTAGACTACTTCCAAGTGCATCCAATATCATCCATTTTTCATAAAGTTATATTTATTTGAATTGAGTCGAAATTTTGCCTATCTCAATCATTTTGCCTTTCCCCTGTATCATATTTCTAGTTTTCGCAATATGTGTACTTTAATAATGTTTTTTTTTTAATTCTTTATTTGTATCATTCCAAACATTACATTAATTTCTTATTTCTAGGTGTTCTGTGTTATTAGACAACACTATCATCCTAATTTGGTAAAACAAATTTAAGATTTTATTAACATTTTGTTAACAAAATATTACATTTTATTTGCCGTAGCAGTTCAGATTTTTTACAGGTGAGTTGATTTCACCTGCTTATAAGAGAGAAAAAAATATTTTTTTCAATTTACTAAACCTAACTTAACCTAAACATAAAAGCTTTCTTCCTGGTATTACAACAGCTAGTCCATATTGGTACAGCATATAACATGGCTGGCCTGAACATTTTTTTGAATATCACAAGCTTGTTCTTAAGATAATGTTTTAATTTTCATTGATAAGGGGATAGAGACATTTTACATATTTATTACATTTGGCTTGAATGCCCTCAATGTGATTTTTGAAAGTTTAATTCTTATTTATGTAGCATGAGCCCTAGATACTCAACATCATCTGACCAATTTATTGGAACCCCTCTTATCGTGACAACATGTCTACTTGGAGGTTTCAAATAAAGAGCTTTTGGTTTATGTGGGAATATTCCCAGTCAACATTTTGGTTGGTATAACTTTTGATATACATCATTCAATATGAATCAATTCAATCGTATAGAATGCATGAAAAGGCTATATACCTACCAAAGTGGAGGCCATATGCGTACTTGGCACGACTTTTTAAGACTTTCTGCGACCACAAATACGATGCCTCAAATTTTGGATGAAAATAAAAAAAAAAGAGTTCACCAAACCTCTGGACCAGAAACCGAACACCTTACCATTGTACCACCAAGGGCTACACATTAGTAACTCGATTATTTGCCAATCCTAATGCATTTCTCATGTTCAGCGACATTGTTTGAGGCCCATCGTCAGCAGATACCAAGTTTGGGTGGCATTTTTTGCTAAGTTATTGCGATTTAATATGATGCTTTCTGGATTGATATATGATCTGGCAGTTTTTTAAAACTTAACGCGATTTTATGTTACCCTATTTACGACATGTTTTGCTGTCAACACAGATTATCGTATATGATTCGTATTGGGGATTTATATACAACTTGTGCTGACATTGATAACACTTCATATAGCATCTTGTGCGATTTTGATTTTTAACGTACAAATATGTGATTTTGGGTGCACAATCTTATACGATATGTGGTTCACTGTTGATTTTTGGAAGCATTAGGAGAAATCTTCCATTTTTTCAAGTATGATGAAAAAATATCCAAATTTGTTTTGTAATCGACTATTTAGAATCATTTTGAGGCTTGCTAGTTTTCTAAATGAAGGGGATAATTTACGAGTTTGTATGAAACCCTGCTTGCAATGAACAAGTATTATGAATTTCTAAAGCAATGAACATCAGTTTACATCAGAGGTTTTTCATAAAACCACTATGCTAAAATCTATAAAATGTAAATTGAAACGCATTATATTTAAAATGGAAGGTAAAGTATTATTTTTCATGCTTGGTGGATTATATCACAATACTATGATATATTATACTTCAAATTTTATGTAAATATCACTGAAACTAGTGTTTATACAATTTATAGCTGAAAATTGTGACGTGCTGGAACATTTCTGAGAACGGCATCAGATTCAGCAACCTCGAATCTAATAGAGACACATAATTTGATCCTTGAGATACGCAAAAATGTATTTTTTGTTACGCTGTCTAATTCATAGAAGATTGGTTTGGTTTTTTGGTACCCATACAGTTTCAATAGAATGAAAACTTGATAAAAAACTTCAAGGTCGATTTTCTCAAAACTAGTTTTTTTTGTCACTTGCACCCCTTTGCTTCTAACTCTCATTTGTTACTTTTACATTAAGTAGCAATGTTGTGCTGGTTTTCGTGATGTGAAATGGGAAGATTATACGAGCAAAGTTTATTGTTATGTTTATGATGCTCATTTCATTTTGTTTCTGCTTTAGTTAGCTTGTTAGTATATTAAGTTGGGCTGACCCGCTTGAATAACTTGTTAGAAAGTGATATAGCCTAATAAAACATTACAATGTGACTGGTCGACTTCTACGAGGTAAGGAATTGAAATCAAATCCTTCGGATTTTTTTTTTAAATTGGAGAATTGAATGAATATCATGAGTTGTACCAAGTATATAAAGAAGTATATATTTTTAAGATTATAACCCACGCCAGTTTGAGTGGGGCTGGTCACGTTGTTACAAGACCAAATGTTTGGTATTTGAATCTAGCGGGTACAGATTTTTATCCTTCAAACAGCACTACTCACCTCATATTTTTAAATTGTTTCACTTGCTGCTTTGGTTTCACAAGTAATAATGGGGGACTTTAATAGTAACTCTTATATTTTCGTCAATAGTTTATTCATAGAACAATAAAATCCAAAATATATTCAATGGACCCAATAATCTGCCATAAACAAGACTAATTGAAACACGAAACGTAAAAGTTGTACTCCTCCAAGTTCAACAACTTCAATTATTTCAATCATCTCCGATGTCATGCCTCCTAGTATCAATAAGTAGCGCTATTTGTGTGCTTAATACTTCTAATTCCTCTTCTCTAATAGCAAATTATCTCCCACCGTTGGACTCCCTGGAAAGACCTTTCTCCTTCCAGAGGATTGCCAAAATTTAAATTAGTTTTCCCTGGAACTGGAAGCCAAGGGTAGCCAGCCTCAAACCATGTCGTCGAGATTGACTTCTGACAAATCCGGTTCCTCCCACCATCCATCCCTCCTCCTCTCTGGCACAACGTGACTATCTCCGGGCGATGCCCCGCTGCTGTCTTAGGACACGCACCAGGACTTCTCGCAAGGATACTCACTTCGCTTAAATGCTTTTATTACTTTATGATTTTATTGACGGTCGCCCCTGTCCCTGACGACGACGAGGACGACGGTACTTGCTGCTGCTGAAGCTGTAAAGTGGTCAATAAATTTGCCTAAAGATGTGCTGCTCTGATAAGGGCATGCGATATTCCGAACGGATTTGTACAATACCGTCGATACGTAGTTTCTCCAGAGAACCCAATGAAATGATTTTTTTCTTATTTTGATTTGTTTAGTAAGGCTGTGAAAAAAATAATCGCCGGTATTTTTCGTTAAGCTAAAACGAAATTCCGCGATATGTTTAGCTTGTTTTCTGATATTTCTATATACCCATGAAATTTGGCTGTTAAACCTTCTCTAGATAATGGGGCTCTATCGTAATCCAGAGTAATCGACTTGAGAAAATTGCATATCACACACCCTTATTCTCCGGCTCTTGCTGAACCATGTACGTATCCTTTTGGCATTGACCGGAGCAAAACTTTGCAACGCACATTGTTGAAATTGTTTCGAGACTTTGTATTGTAAGTGCTCTCGCGTTCGGTCGGTTTGAAAAGACACATTTTCATTCAGGAATGAGCTTTCCGAGCAAAAGTATCCAATGGAAACGGGAATTCTTCTGGATTGGTGTTGCATGTATGGCAGACTAGGGCGATTCAAATTTTTAAAATGTTTGAAAATCCAGTCTCCCATATGTTCCTTACCATCATTACCATAAAAATAGTGTTCTGTGAAATTTTCAGTTTTCTAGGTGGTGATTTAAAGGTGGCCCAAAGACGATTTAGGTTTATATGAAAAAAAAATGAGTTTTTACTATGGGATAATAAGTTTGTAATTACATTACAGCACTAGCGTGTTTGAAACATTTCTCAAAATTTCTCCATAGTAATTTCCATATAAACCTACATTGTCTTTGGGCCACCTTTAAATCACCACCTAGAAAGCTGAAAATTTTACCGAACACTTTTTTTATGGTAAGGATGGTAAGGATCATATGGGAGATTGGATTCTCAAACATTTTTAAATTTTGAACCGCCCTAATGGCAGACAATGTCAGAGATGAGTTGTTTTCGAGCTCAATTCATATATTCCGGTGAAGAAGTTATCGCTCTCTGTGACTTCAACGTTTTACGAATTTATGTCCCATTTTTAAGGAAATTTATAGCAAGATATACGACGCGGCGGTGTGAATCGAAGCATGCAAGAATGACCGTCCGGAGTGGTTGGCTATTTGATATACGACGTTTGCTCGGCTTCAATGGACTATGATGCGTTTGGACATGCAGTGCAAGGACCCGTCAAAAATTGCTTAAGGTTTGACCGATTCTGTCACGAGGAATTACCATTTGCAAATATGTCACTCGAATTAAAAATCCTTTACGAATGAATTTCTCCACTCTGCATGGAACCATTTAATTTAAAAACTCATAGCGAATTAATGGGATGCGCACAGGGTAATCAATTTGCCAATAAATACAGTTCGGATTTATTGGTTTTCAATTAATATGCTCCGTTTACTACACGTAACCTATAATTGTACCACTAATCGTGTCTTGATTTTTGCTCATTACTCTCCTTTTCCAATTATGTTGCTGCATCCCGAGCAGAAGAAAATAACTACTGAATACCAAATTGAGGTATTCCATATCAGATAATTTCTAATACTTACAACCTGAATGAGGTATGAATGAGTCCTGCATAAGAGGTAAAATACCTCAAATAATACCTTCTGCATATTCTACAAATACCAAGCTGATACTTAGATCAGGTATTGTAATACCTAAATAATACTTGGTGGATTTTCACATAAAAGTGAAATTATTCAATACTAGTTCAATACCTCCAGCAGTCCTCAATAGCTGTCGAATACCAAAATGAAGTATTTCTAATTGTTTTAAACATTTCTTTCAAATACCATTATAATAACAAAATGTCCAGTTAATACCTAATTCTGGTATGATACCAAAATATGGTATGCATAAGTTATTGGCGAGTTATTCTTTCCTCCTCGGGATCTGAGCAATGATAAACCGTGATGGGAGGTCGGCATTCTTAATGCGGTTGATCGTTTGCAACACTCTTTAATCATGTGAATATGATTTTACACATCCTTTTCGAATCTCGAAACCATATTGAGGGATCCTTAATTGAAAAGCGCTTGCTTGCAAGGAGACCCCTCAAATCATTTCAAAACGGTTTAAACTTAAACTGATGATCTATCTACACTGAAACCACAATTCACGTAATGGGTCGGGGGTGCGTAAAAAGTCTCAGGCAGTGGCGCGGGAAGTGGTCCTACCCAGTCAAAATATTCCCATGATTCAACACGAAGTGTCATCATTCCTACATTATTGCTACTGCCAGATGTAGATGATCTTGGCTTCATTGCCATGAGAACTTCTGGAAGTATTTCTTGTAAAATAACTTAAATATGCATGGTGAAATATGAAGAGATTCCTTAAGAATTGTTTGAACAATTTATGGGTTAATCCGATACTAGTAAAACCGTTTACAGAATATACCCATCTTGAACAAAACTAGCTTGTTATACACAGCACAAGCTGACGATTGCCGATGGTGCTCTTGATTTCTCGAAACATTCCTGGAAGAATATGTTGTCGATCTATTAAACAATTCATAAAGAACTCCCGAAGCACACTCTGTACAAATTCTTGACTTGTCATAAACATTTCTTCAAGATGTTCCTTGGTTATTTCCTAGAAAATGCTAAGATCATAATGCAAAACTCTTGAAATTGATGCAATATATTGTGAACGTAATTGAAGTGATGGAAAATGAGCTTGAACATGAGCATGATTGACCACCCGCAGTTGCTACTCTGGTATTGCAAGAACAGCTGTATTCACTCAGGGAACCAGCAGATGCTACTCTGGATTAGTAGCATCTTCAATGTGAATATACTGGTGTTTTCAATATTATAACAAAGAAAAACGGCGCCGGCTGCTTCCGAATGCAGGTCAATTTCGGGATGATGTTGACGTGTTACTCGCTTTATGGAAGCCGAGAAGTCCTTTGCATTCCACAAGAAAAAGCTGGGAGTTTTGATATGAGAAAGGATCCGTTTTGGTGAACGGAAAAGATATAACTTGAAATATAACTATCTTACCATATACACAGTTGAGTTAAGAACCATGAGGCAAATTGTTGAATTACCCAAGAAATACCTATGCTTGAAACTAGCATAGCGGTAGCAATAAAGGATTCTGTGGGGAGATATTTAGCAAATTTTTGACAATTCTTATGCAATTCCAAGGCGGAATTGCTAGAGGCTTTTTGGGATAATTTGGGAGAATCCAGATGTCCCATAAGGAATTCTGCTGAAAATTTCTAAAAAAGATTCTGACGGAATACATCTTTTGGAATAATCTATATTTTGCAAATATTATTCGCCCTAAACTTGAACTGGTACGCTTAGGACTTCAACTTCAAAACTTCTAAAAATCCCAAATAGTTCAACCACAGTAAATAATTGAAAATAGTTCCACCAAAAAAAAGGTCATTTGGAATTTTCGAAAATAGAAAACATAATCTGTTTATGATTCAATCTATTCACCCTATTATCAGGAATCTTCTGAGTTCTTGCAGGAAATTTTTGTGCTAGGTAAGATATAAATACCATAAGTAAATCTGTCCGTATAAACGCCACCATTCATTCTTTTTATTCTTAATTAGTATCATTCCAAACAATACATTCATTTCTTATGTTTAGGTGTTCTGTGTTATAAGACAACACTATCGTCCTAATTTGGTAAAACAAATTTAGGATTTTATTTTGTTAACAAAATATTACATTTCATTTGCCGTAGCAGTTCAGATTTTTTACTGGTGAGTTGATTTCACCTGCTTATAAGAGAAAAAAACATGTTTTCAATTCATTTTACCTAACTTAACCTAAATATATAACGTACAATCGTGGCAATAGAAGCTTGTAACGATTTTTGCCTGAAATTATTAATTATTTTTTTGACATTTATTCCAATGTTTCAACATTGGATATTCTAAGTAACTCATTGGTACTATACCAGGGAGGAAGCTTCAGAATCATTTTCAAAATTTTATTTTGAATTCTTTGCAGAGCTTTCTTCCAGCTATTACAACAGCTAGTCCATATTGGTACAGCATACAACATGGCTGGCCTGAAAATTTGTTTGAATATCAAAATCTTGTTCATAAGACAAAGTTTTGCTTTTCTATTAATAAGGGGATAGAGACATTTTACATATTTATTACATTTGGCTTGAATGCCCACAATGTGATTTTTGAAAATAAATTCTTATCTAGCATGAGCCCTAGATACCTAGATACTAATCTGACTCATCGTGACAACATGTCTACTTGAAGGTTTCAAATAAAGAGCTTTTGGTTTATGTGAGAATATTATTAGTTGAGTTTTGGAAGCTTTGGAAGTGTATTCTGTTCAAAATGATCTTTTCAAAAAGTTTACTGTTGGAAGAAGGTAAACTGATTGGACGATAGCTAGAAGCTTCTGCAAGATTTGCCAATTGAAAACATTTGTGAAATTAGGCTACTTCCAGGAAGTTTCTTGTTGAGGATGTAGAAAATTCCATCATCGCCAGGGAGGTTCCGGTTCATTTGGCCGAATGCCATTTGGCCGAGAGGGTCATTTGGCCGAATGCCATTTGGCCGAATGCCATTTGGCCGAATGCCATTTGGCCGAATGCCATTTGGCCGAATGCCATTTGGCCGAATGCCATTTGGCTGAATTCCGTTTGGCCGAAATAGGAAATAATAGTGAATTACAGTTAGCATGTTATTGTAGTGAGTTTCGAAACTGAATTTCAAAGAACTCATTCAACTTATTTTTAAAGAAGGTTATATATCATTGATATACACATAATTGCCTTTTTATTTTAGTTCAACAAACAGTCAGTGCTGAAAGAAGAGCATCCTAAATGTAAGCAAATATTCACTGTTTTGCTAGCGGTAATAGCTGCCAGCAGCAGTTTTTCCATTGTTTTTGAAGTCAGCTTTTGACAGTCACAACATGGCTGCACGTCAGGAGTTAATCATCAATATTAACCTCCTTTTCCCGAGCAGCCTATATAGCCGCGTTGTGTCGGTAGCGGTTGATTCAACTGGCTAAGAATTAACACTACGGACTGCCTGTTCCGGTGGTTAAAGTCCACCTCACAGGTGACCCCTAATTTATGGTGTGATGCGTACCGTGCCTAGGAATGAATGGTTAGGGGGGTCTAAATAAAACCTAACCACTAACGGAGCCTGTGGGGTACCAGGGCGCCCTCCACAGTATTGAGTCCTTCCTGTGCTACCCGGAGCAATGGTGCAGGTGACCTTGTGTTTCTCCGAGATAATCGGCTGCCCTTCTTCAGTCTCAACCCTGGACTAAATAAGGGTGGGATTATGAATATGTTGACATTTAATTTAAATTATCACCTATATGGATTCGCATTATGCGTTTTACACAGTGTATTCTGTGCTATTTCGCCTTTGGCGAAATAGATACCGATCTGGTTTTTCCGTTTCTGGTCTTTTTCGTGCTGAGATTGCAAAAAGCTTAATTCTGCCTAGTTTGGGTAGTGGCTACGGTTAGATAGATCAATCTTCAGCATTAAAGAACAGCAACGATCAATCTTTGCAGACTCATGCAAAATGGTGCAGCCCAAGTGGCGCTAATTCAAGAACCATACTTTCGTAAAGGGAACTTCTATCTAGGTAACCTTGTGGACCCAGTTTTTGCAAACTTGATATGGCAAACTCGCACTCCATGCCCCGCGCATGCGTGCTCGTTAATAAAGCAATCGTTGCTACACTCATTTCTGAGTTAACTACCAGAGATGTATGTGCTATCACAATCGATGTTTCTGTTGGTGACCTCAACAGGAAATACGTCTATTGTTCGGTATATTTACCACATGATGAACCATCCCCAACGGATGACTTTAAACGAGTTGTCGTACACTGCGTAGCAAAAGGCCTTCCGCTGATTGTGGGCAGTGATGCCAATGCTCATCACATCATCTGGGGCAGCTCGGATATCAATTTGAGAGGCTCCAGTCTGATGGAATACTTAAGTAGTACAGACCTTGGATTACTTAACATAGGCAATCGCCCAACCTTCATGGTTTCTAATAGAGAAGAAGTGTTAGACATAACGCTCTGCTCGAATAGAATCAGTCACGTTCAGTCTTCGTTCTGCTGAACGATCCGGCTGGAAAAACCTTTGTTCAAATGTTTCCAGTTTGAGTGAAGTCAGTCGGCTGAACAAAATCCTTGCAAAGTCTAAGGATTTCCAAGTGAACGAAATTCGCTTACCTAATAGTGACTTTACTTCTTCCGATGAAAAAGTTTTAGAATATTTATTCAATACACACTTCCCCGGATGCGTGGACATAGCATCTACGGATGAACCAAATGTCTTTTCATGTAGTTACGAGTCTCTGGTCTCGGCTCGCAGTATCGTAACTACTGAATCGATTCAATGGGCACTTAATAGTTTTGCTCCTTTCAAATCTCTAGGAGCGGATGGGATTTATCCTGTTCTGCTCCAAAAGGGGTTCGAGTTTATCAAACATGTTTTGAAAAAGCTACTTGTAAGCAGTTTTGCTACCGGGTACATTCCCAGATCCTGGCGTGATATTACTGTAAAGTTTATCCCGAAAGGAGGACGTGCGTCGTATGAGGAAGCGAAGAGTTTTAGGCCAATCAGTCTGACCTCTTTTCTTCTGAAATGTGAGGAACGCATTATCGATCATAACATCTGTGATGTTTATTTGGCAAACATGCCTCTTCATGTGAATCAACATGCTTACCAATCTGGAAAGTCCACTGTGACTCTTTTACACAAAGTTGTATACGATATCGGGAAAGCATTCGCTCAGAAGCAATCCTGCTTGGGTGTTTTCTTGGATATTGAGGGTGCCTTTGATAACGTGTCTTTCGATGCCATATTGGAAGCCGCACGAAACCATGGGCTACCTACAATGATTACCAATTGGATTCATCAAATGCTCAAAAACCGACATCTCTTCTCGACATTGCGTCAAGCCAGTATGGTCTTTCGGTTAACCCGAATGAAACATCTATTGTTCTTTTTTACGGAAAGACGAAACCGCGATGGAATTCGACCTTTACGTCTTTTTGGCACTGAGATTAATGTGACTGATCAAGTAAAGTATGTCGGAGTCATTCTAGATTCCAAACTTTTATGGACACCTTACATTGATTTCAGAGTTAAAAAAGCTTGCATGGCCTTCGGTCAATGCCGGCGAACTTGGGGCCTCAAACCCAAATATATCAAATGGATTTACACAACAGTTGTTCGACCAATATTAACATATGGATGTCTTGTGTGGTGGCAAAAGGGTGAAGTGAGAACAATCCAATCAAAATTGGGCTATCTCCAAAGGATGTGCTTGATGGCGATGTCTGGTGCGTTCTCTACAACTCCCACAGCAGCGCTCGAGGCCCTTTTCGACGTTGCGCCACTACACATATATCTTAAACAAGAAGCACTTTCTTGCTCTTACCGTTTATGGGTACTGGATCTGCTGGAGAAAAATCCAGTGAATCGTAGATCTACACACACTTCGTTGTTTCCACTTTTGGTGAATTGGGACAAAATTGTCCTTGCTCCAAGTGATCTCACAATTGCTTGTCACTTTCCTTACAGGACATTTACCACACAATTCCCTTCACGGGAAGAGTGGACGTTTGGCTATTTGGAAAGAAGTATATCGAACAATATAGTACCGTTTTGTCTCAAATTCCAAACAGACTGCTGTTCGGAATTTGAATCAAGGTGATCGGAATATGAGACAGAATAAGCACAGTGTTCGGCATTTGAATCAAAATGTTGTTTCATACTTTTACGTAAAAACAATACTAAAACTAATCAAATCAACATTATCATTGGTACACTCAACAGCTAACAGTAAGGCATTGCAAAGAAATTAAAATTTACACAAATATCAGCCAATTTATGCCAATCAGATGCATTTGAAGGTACTGTTGGCCTTAAGTATTCGGAATATGAGTCAAAACGGTATGTTACACTGATGGCTCCCTTCTTGAAGGTAGAGCTGGTGCAGGAGTATATTCTCGTGAGCTAAGGCTGAATCAGTTTTACTCACTTGGTAGAAACTGCACCGTTTTTCAGGCGGAAATATTTGCTCTTATGTGTGGAGTGCAATCAGCACTTCGACAGCGCGTAATGGGTAAAGTCATATACTTCTGTTCAGATAGTCAGGCTGCTATAAAAGCTCTTGCTTCGGCCAACTCAAGGTCGAAGCTCGTTATCGTATGTCGAACTCAAATTGAGGAACTGAATTCAGTCAACTCTGTAAACCTTGTATGGGTACCTGGCCATTCTTCCATCGCTGGAAATGAATTGGCTGATGAGCTAGCTCGCGATGGAGCATCGCATGACTTCATTGGCCCTGAGCCGGCTATTCCAATTTCTAAGTGCTGGGTGAAGCTTAAGATAAATTCTTGGGCGGCAACTCAGCACAAGCAATATTGGATTAGTTTGGAGTCATGTCGTCAAACAAAATTGTACATTACTGAGCCATCTCCAAGGGTGGCGAAGTATTCAACAAATCTGTCAAAGCAGAATTGCAGTCTCTTGGTCAGAGCGTTGACAGGCCACTGCCGACTCAACTATCACAAAACAATATTCAGCGTGATGAATCATTTGTGTGTGATAGTTGTGACTCCGATTATGGAACTTCGTATCACCTGATATGTAACTGTCCAGTTTTTTCGCAAATACGATTCCAATTACTTGGTAAACACTTATTAAGTGAAACTGAATTCAGAAGTCTGAATCTTCAGGACATTCTGTTATTCTTAACCCGCTGTGGTAATGAGCTATAGGCTCTCTTTACGCTCATGCGTTTTGCAGTGCCCTTTTTAAAGCGCTGTTCGAACCCATTGTGGTATGGAGCTACATGCTCTCATTTCGCTTATGCGATCTTCCCTCTTCAAGGGACCCCACTCCTATTTCCTCCCATCTTTCCCTTCCCTTTCCTCTCTCATAGATAGATGATGAAATAGGCTCAAATATGGCGATGGCACAAATCTCCCAACTGGTGGGGAACGTGCCTTTGGAGCCGGCCTTCTGATACCTGATACCTGCCAGCATCAGTTTTTGCATTGTGTTTGAAGTCAGCTTTTGACAGTCACAAAACTGTTCACGACTTATTAGTCCTGCTGCAGGACTGGATTTTTTCAATCCCTCGAATCGTATTAAGTAAATTATTTCATAATTCTAGTAACCGCAAATGTTCGCTTCTTCTTTTCACAACAGAGAAACTGTGAGCTTTTTCCACGTAATTGTTCACCGAGTCAATTGGTTTACTGCTATATGCAAGCAACGGCGCAGAGCTCTGTTCATACGTTACAATCCTAATAGCCTATGATCAAAAGAAGTAAGAATCGCTTATGAAAATTTAAGCAAGTGCGATGCAAAAAACTTTTGTATTAGTGTAACAACAAAGAACTGCCGATGATTTAAAGAAGATAAAATTCTCTATTAAAATATAAGCTGAATTATTGCCAATAGTAACGAAACCAATAGAACTCGAAAGAATAGCCTATGCTTAAAATAAGGAAAAATTTCTAATGAAATCTTCAAAAACAGGAACCCTATCATATCGTTGATAGCCCCAGATGAAACAACGATGAGTTTTAAGTCTTGATCCAATGAGTGGAGTTCACAACTTATTCCTAAATTAACGGGTCAATTTTATAATTCTCTTGGAGCAATTATATAGTGACAAACATGACGTCCCATCACATCATTAAAGTCAATTAATTAGCTGATTAATTATTGGGTAACACCTAAGAATCTTACACATAAGTGTTTTAGTAATTTGAGTTTTTTTTGTTCGTAATTCGGCCAAACGGCATTCGGTCAAACGACCCGTTCGGCCAAAAGGCCGGACACCGCCAGGGGCTTTCATATTTTTGAGTTTTTTCATAACAGTTCTCACTTTTTCCAAATCAGTCTCCCAGGAATTTTCGAAAAGGTTCTCTTGATTGAGAATGTTTTCAAAATCCAGAGTAACTTGATTTTTTATTGGACTAGATGGTCCTAAATTAAAATTGTGCGCACTTTTGAACTGCATTGCAAGTTTTTGAGTTTTTCGCAGTTAGTTGGTAATAATTTGTTTTCCTCTTTCAAAGCCAGAATAGGCTTCTGAGTTTTTTTTTCCAAATTTTAGATAATTCCTAAAAGGGCTTAGAGCCAGGGTTTAATTGAAAAATTTTATTTTCAAAATTCGTATTTCTTAATTGTGAAAATCGTTTAATTTCTTTCTGCAGATCCAGCCATATAATTTTCATAGCTGGATCGCGAATGAGTTCATACAGCGATAATTTCCAGCACTGGTATATGACGGTGCTGAAGTAGTATTTCAGTTTTAGTTTGAAAATTGACAAATTAATATCTGGTTATCTCCATCGAATTTCTTAAAGAGTTGGTTAACTAGCTTCTGATTCTATATACGTTGGAAGATCCGAATTTGGTTCTGGTGTGGGATACTGAGTAAAATAGGTTCAATGCTCACGCTAAATATGTCTGAACCAGACGATTATGAAAATCGAATGTACATCGGATTTTTTCTGGCTAAAGTTTTGTATTTGGGTTATATTTTCATAATCGGAAAGTTTTAAAATATGCCATTGATGAAATTTTGATTTTTTCCACTTTTTAGCCATTTTCCATACTAAATCCCATGAAAATCAAGTTTTCGACCCATACAAAATGTGTGGAAAAAATCTCACCTCAAATTTAAACTTTTTTGACCACCTCACCCCCCCCCCCTTTGTCATGTTTTTTTGTAGAAGTCCTCCAAAAATTTTGTAAGACTTGTCACGCTTGGCTTAACCCCCTCTTCCCTTAAGGCGTGACATAATTTGTGCATGACCCCTTATCTCCGATACAGTCCTTTTAGCTTTATATAATAATATTCCTTGTAGGATTTGTTGCTGATTCCAGAAGAAGCCTTTAAATAAATTCTGGCAAGATCTGATGAAGCCTGGTTTTTAGTTGATCTCCTGGAATTTTTTAAGATCTGACGCAATATTTTAAGAACACGAGTACTGAAGACAAAACAATTGAACCTCGTGGCAAACCTGTTGATTTTATTTTTTTTTTCTCGTCAGCCACGGGGGAGGGTAACGGGTCTTCTTTGCCCTCCTCAAATCGTTGTCGTCGTTTCAATACGATTTCAATCCAAATCTCACTCACGCGAATTGTATTAAACAAAACTTGGAAGAGAAGCAACCGACAACGTTGATTGACTTATCAGGTCATCAATTCGTTAATAAATATGTTCAATTTGGGCCTCTGAAGATTGCTGAATCTCTTTTAGATAACACTAATCGTTCAAAACCTCAAAGTTTGTTAAATTGGCCTATAATCTTCCATAATGTTGCTCTTTTCCCGTTCTCGTGAGCCGTGTAAAATTAGTCGAAAAAAGAACAAAACGATGAGTTCCTTTCGTCCTGACCCATCGCTTCATTCTAGGTGAGCTTCTCCAAAATGACGGAAGCAAGCAAACATGCAAACTGCAGGAACTTCATCATTGGTCTCCTGGACGGGTGCGAGGATGTGATGTGATAACCATCTAAATTTATAGACTACAACTAAATTATAGTGTTCGGGTGTTGGTTTTTGGGAAACCAAGTGGCTCGTGATGATGGTGACGTCCATCCTCGCAAGGACCGCCAGCCAACCCAGCCAGACGGGGCAGATTAAACGATGCCGCAGGTGCACATCCATTTCGTCACACTCTTGCCGTTCGTTGTCGTCGTCGTCCCATGATGAGGCCTGCCGTATCTCATATGTCTGGTTGTTTGTTTGGTGCCAATCGATCGCGTGCCGGACCACCACCAATGTGTACCGAAGGCCTAAGCGTTCGTCGCAGTGGAGCGTTGTAAAAACCAAATCAGGCTATTAATTGGGAGTATCGCTTCTGTTTGATTTAAGGGTCTGGATATGCCGAAGGTGATGACAGACTGGGAACTTAATGGGTAGATTAGGATGCTAGGAGGCAAATTGGAGTTTATGAATTGATGATATGCCTATCATTAGGTTTGATAAATCTTGATACAGTATTTTTGCAGACAGAGAGGAATAAATGGAATATTAGCATACGGGGCTTCTAGTTAAACTAAATGACAGATATTTTTTAACTTTCTTTGAAAGAGTGCTTGTATACAATACTCTTCAAGAAATCTGTGGAAAGTGTCATAAGAGCTACAGGTTTAATAAGTAGCTCAAGTTCCAATGAACACAAAGAGCCATTAAGAAGAAGATTTGGATACATAATATAAACGATTGTATGGTATTGGCATAGGAATGAGCCTACCATTTCCAAGACTTTTGATTGATTTCAAAACACAATAAAACACTTTTTATAATTAAACTTGATACATTACAAACTTAAACTTTGTTTTATAATTATACAAATTTCGATTCATAAATATAGTTCTAAACTACACGAGATTGTTTATTTTTCTACTCGCAGCATCAGTAAGGTAAACTAATGACATTCAGCCATAGGGCTGAAAATCTCCTTAATAAAGATAATAATAATAATAGTAACTAATGAATTATAACAACATATTTCATAGTTTTTTTTTGTGAGTTTTGATAAAACAGATTCTTAAATAATATCTGTGAAAGAACCAAATAAAATTGTTGAAATGATACTGATAAGAGAATAAAAATCTAATCCTTCCAAAAGCGACGGCCAGTTACGCTTAAGCAATAGATAGCATATCACAAGTACTGGAAAGCTCTACATTGTATCGATCACGTTCCTCATGGGCAATCATATGATTGAAATGCACAAATTGCAAAGCGCCAAAAGCGAATTAGAACGAACAAAGAAACATATTTCGTACCATCCGAAATCGACGATGATGACACTGGCCAGGGTTTGCTTCTGAGGCACGTGTTGTGAGGTCCAACAAAAATGACCGTGTGTGTGGTCCACGACATCCAGAAAAATTGAATTGTCAAAACTGTTGCCAATCGATTTACCGAATCCGATGGAAGGACCTGTCGTCCGCAAAAAATTCTCGTTCTCTAAATCCATCCTGAGCTGGTCGTTCACAGCATGCCAAATTGGATACCCTAGAAGTTTAGGTATGTTATTTCGGCCCGGTCAGAAAACTTATGCGGCGATGGAGACAGTTCATAATCAGAATGATGCAATGCCTCTGTGCAGTTCGTAGCTCACGGAAGATGAAGGGACACAAAAACTACGAAAATAAGCTTCTAATCCGAACATGTTTATTTGTTGACATATGGATGCTGTTTATGCTATTTGCCGTTCTCTCGTTCTATGTATGACTGTTTGTTTGGCATTTTCGGATGACTTACTTTCTTTCGGCTAAGCCGTCCGTATCCATACAGCTAGGTATCTCAGTTGCAAAAACCCCGGAATGATGAATCCTTTTGCTTTGAGCTGGTTTCACTTGCATCGGGCATCATGCTTATCAGACAGATCAGGACAAAGTTCTTTGCGGCCCTAAAGCTTTCGGGAACAGGATTATAAAAGTTAATTATAAACTGTACTTCACACCCTCCGGCTAGACTGTAAGGGCAGGACAGAAATCCGATTTGAGATGAAGGCACACTTCATGTGGTATCCGAGATGACCTGCTTCAGAATGGCTTTAAAATTTGAGAGCATTAATTATCTCTGTTCCCCTGCGAAATGTCTTTGACTATAATTAGATTTTTTTCATATGTCCACAGATTCCAAGAAAGCAAAGCTTAACATGATAAGACTAGAACCGTTCTGAAACCTGTGAATTAAATTGCGGGGCGAAAACGCAAATGGGTGTAAGTGTATGCGCTTCGTAAGCCCCAAGTATGTGGTTTTGCTTCTTTGTCGATGAAGTGGACGATTTTTTACCGTTTCCGCGTTTTGGTTAAGAGCTTCTTGTTGGACGGTTGAGGATGGAAAATCAACTGATGAGCTCGTTTCATGCTATTGTTTCAAATGTGTCAAATATGTTGGATTACATTATAGTCGAGACAGCGAAGAGGATACTTAGAGACTGAAAGATGACTATTTGGGATTGATACTATAAAACATGTAAAATCTTTGAAAATTTCGTCATCAGAAAAGTCAACATAATGTGCGCTCAGTAATATTTTATACAGATAGATGGCTTACTTTTAAAATTGAGACATCGTTACTAACTTTATTATGTTTGGGGCTTATAACCCGTGAAAATGATGCTTTTTTGCTGGATGATCTCTATGCGATTTTCCACTTATTCTCGAAGTGCACATTGTAGCACATCTTATATTATTGATCAATCACGCTGAGCAAGTCCTTAAAGTATGTTGGGATGGGGATGAAATGCTAGTGTGGAATGATTGTTGCATCTAGAGATCATGAATACCTCCGCATCTCCATAGTCACCATGGGGACCATGTTCATTAGTAAGGGAACAGAAAACTGAAACTCATTTGAAACCTGGATTCAGTTTAATTTATCATAATGATCGACTGGATGGGGCATGTGGAAGAGTTGCTTTTATAATTCAAAGGCGTATAAACCATCATGTTTTTGTCATTTGAATCCAAAGTTTCTGAATTTTCGGGTGTTTTTGTTAAACACGCTTGGTAAATATACCTTCTTAGGGTTCATTCAAATACTACGTAACGAAAAATTTGCCAATTTCAGACCCCCTCCCTCCCCCACGTAACAGCTTTTGTAAGGAAAATTTAAAATTTTTGTATGGACCGTAACAGTATGTAGGGTCTTTTCGGGTTGGAAATTTTCTTGATTTCCCAGGTATGCCCTAGGTATCTTCGTACCTGCCACACGATATACGCATGCAAAAATGGTCATTGGCATAGTAAGCTCTCAGTTAATAACTGTGGAAGTGCTCATAAGAACACTAAGCTGATAAGCAGGCTCTGTCCCAGTGGAGACGTAATGCCAAAGAAGAAGAAGAACGTCTGAGACCTTAGGAATTCACAAGGAAACACTCAGAATTCGCTCAGTATTTTCAAGATTCTACTGAAAATTCCCAGAAGCTCACTATAAGATTATATTACCCCGTAAGGATTTTCCAGAATACAGTTAGAAAACTCTTTGACCTAGCTAAGGATCACCAGAATAGCATTAGGAACATTTTGATCCATGTGGCCCGGATGCCTTATTAAAATCTTGATATGCACACTTAGAATAAAGCACAGAATTCGGTAAAATAAATCACAGGTTGTGAACTGTGAAATGCCATTTTTTTATATTTGTAAAACACAAATGTTTTTTATCAGAACTGTCAAAAATTCACCGAACGTTCTGTAAAGGTGGATAGAATACAAAATTTTACAGGTTGTTCGGTGAAGATGGAAAATTTTACAACTTACACCGAAAATCTGTGAAATCTGATATAATTTGTCGGCCATATTGACAATCGAAGCTTGTGCCAAAACTGTTACTTTTTCAAGTGAAGCAAAACTGACTAAAGTTAAAAAAGAGTGATTGTTTGAAAATAGTTTGGATTTCCAAAGAACTGAAGCTGGCTGATAGTTTTTGTAATAATAAGTTCTCTGGTTCAGAATTCGAATAAAAATGAAGAGTGTAAAAATGGAATCAAAATAAAATGTCTCAATTTGCAATTACCGTTGAGTGCTTTTATTCCAATTATCCTACTGAAGTGTTCAACCCCGTTTGCATAATTCATTTTGTAAAGTTAGATAGTTCTATTACAGGCACTGCTTTGAGATGACTGAAATGATATCATATCACGCAAAATCCGAAGAAAAAAAACATTTTCCCTTTCCATAGAACTTTTGTAAAAATACACCGAATTGATCGGTGAAATGCCAATTGTATAACAATAAAATCACCGCAAATCTGTAAAACTTCACCGAAAAGCTCAGTGAAATCTCCAAGAACAAACAACAATTCAACAAAAAATCTGTATAAAATCACCGAAATATTCGGTACTTTTGACAGATGTACTTTCTCAAAATTTACGGGTCGTTCGGTGAAGTAAAAAATCACGGTTTACCGAAAAATCTGCTGTTGAGAATTCGGTGAAATTTCACAGATATCTATGACAAATTCTAAGCGTGTACAATTGCGTACAATTATACTCCAGCCCAGTAGCACAACCAAGGGGGGGTCAAAACCCCCTCCAGAGGAGAAAAAATTATATGGCTCACCATAAATATTTTTAAAATTCAACACTGTAATCTACAAACAGCAGTAAGTTGAGTCATCTCAATTGTGCCTTTCTTTTAAATAGGACCTCAAAAAGAAACGTAAATTTCTCACTTTTCCTGATAAATATACTGCTGGCTTTAAACAATATGTTCGTCAAATATACATACAGTTACAGATTTAAGTCTTTTAGCTGGCTCAGCATTAAGCCGACTTTTACTTCTTTCAAGGCACGTTAATTCTCGGAGAAGCAATTTTATAGTTTTCTTTGATTACGAATAAAATCCTAGAAAAGCTTAAAGGGGATAGAGGTTTCGTTCCTAATATAAAAAAAATACAAATATTTGTCGATAAGCTGGGAATGTTTTAAAATCTGCAAGCCGATTTCTTTTCGACCAACTGCTTTTAATTATCGCAACGTTTCCTACTGCAACTTAGTGCGCTGATAAATCATTCTCTTCGTTTAAAAACTTGCAAAAATATTTGGGGACAAAATACGCAAAAAAAAAGATTGAACACTATCATCCAGATATAACTGTCGAGTCTAGTTCACGACACTGAAGACGGCCTAATAGTTGAGGTCGAAATACGCGTATCTGTCAAAGGATACAAACTCTAGTGGAAATCAATGGTTTAGTACTACATTAGATGTTTCATCTAATTGTCAGTTATAACTATTACTGAAGAAAACGACGAACTTTTTATTTCACGAAGGATAAAGATTTGAATCGTTATCAGATATTTTTGTTTTGTGTTTCTTATGGACCATTGGTATTTCATTTGGTATTTTATTTATCCAACTCAGGCGTATTACATAAAATTTTAGAAAACAGACTCCCTCAACTAGTGGAGAAAGTTTTCATAATAAAGTATGCCTGGATTGGAAGGAAGAAGGTAACGTTTTCAGATGTTGTTTCACGCTTTTTGAATGTTAGTCTAGAATAATATTTAGATGTTTTCACTTTCACCGCCGTTTTACCTCCCAAAACCCCCCCTAGAGCTAAATCCTGGTAGCGCTACTGCTTCAGCCTGAGCAACATTGGATCGTTTTTTCAAATGTCTAACATTATGCAGAGTCTCTATCGTATTAATCGCACGCTTTAATTACCTTATTGAAAATAAAGTGTAGTTTCGACTGTGTTTGCATGTGTCATGGTGGCGAAACAGCGTAAAGAGCTTCTTCTATGAGTCATTTATTTATCTAGGTATTGTCAAAGAAATTCTATAAAAAGCCAAGCGACCCGACTTTTTGCTTTGCTTGCTTTTATTGTTATGACTACTTTTACAAACACGATGCATGTAATTTTACAATTAAAGGAACAGTGAGCTGAAAAAGCGAAACGAAATTTATGATAGAAAATCATAGACTTTGTGTTGCTCTTGTGATGCTACTGCTTTGTTCGAAAGAGATTTTCAAACTCGAAGAAGAATGTGTATCACCTACCGGCATACTCAAGTAGGCAGCTCATTAGACTGATGCAAATTTTGAAGTTTTTCTCCCCTATGCTTAAACGATGTCAATTATGATGAAAATGATCCTCCCAAAATTTGAAGTGATTCGAAAGATCTTTGGTTGTGCACACGCTATTTGGTCGGCGTTAAGTCAGAGGGGACCAAGTACAAAACTTGGGAAAATTGGATTATTCTCTCATTAGATGTGAAATTACCTTGCCTCCGTTTCACTTTGACCAGATTTGATTAATGCTGTAAACTGCGAGATATATGTAGCAAATTTACTTTGGATGATCAATAAAAATCGATAAAAGTGTGCAGTCAGAGTGGACCAAGTGCTAATTACCATAATAGCGAAAATGATCAGCGCGCTGAGGAATGCGAGGAAATGAAATACCTTTCAAGAGATTTATCGGATTTTTCGACATCGAAAGATTCTTCTACTTATCCATCAATAGAAATTTATAGATATTACTTCATTCGACGCATTTGTTTTTGATTTTTGACCATTAACCATATTTGGATGGGTGGTCAGAAATTGCAACAATTTCTGTGCAGACAGAGCGGACCAAGTGTTGAAAAGCAATAAACTGATTTATGATTGCATTTTTTGAGTCAATTTCATAGTCTGATAGAAGTTTATTTTAGTTCTATGGTGTATGTATGGAATGTGCTAGAACCCGATAATTGGACCAGTATATTTTGGTCAGTACTTGAGATTTTTACTTGGTCCACTCTGACTGAACACATATTTGAATATTTCTGGTCTTCAATGCCCTGACCCTGCAAAACCTTAATTTTCAAGCTATCGTAATGCCACTGATTGACTGTATTGACGAAAGGATTATTGAAGAATTTACGATACTGGTGTCGAATGGTCTTGATAATCTGCTTATCTTAGAGAAATGCACCCAGTTTGACCATGCAAGCATTAAATGATTGTTATTTTCCAATTGTTCAGTCAGAGTGAACAAACTCATTGAACGGTGGTCTTTAGTTCAGTCAGAATGGACCAAGTACTAATAGCCCATCAAAAATTCGTTCTATCGGAAGTTTGGATTATGATTTTTCATGATTGTCACTTCACATTATATTGTTTAGAAGAAACACAAAGATCTGTAGAAATATTGAACCAACATTTAAACGACTTCAAAAATTACAGGGCATTAGACTTTAAACCCATTTTTCTTAAAATATGAAAAAATGTCACTTGGTCCACTCTGACTTAACGCCGACCATTTGAAGTTTATATGAAAATTACTATGGAAAACGCAAATCTTTTGTGTTCAGTCCTCTAACTGCTCGTCATAATAATGTATGGAAAAGTGAACACACTCATCTCATGTGAAAACTTCCCAGCTACAACTTTGCCGAAGACCACATTTTGATGGGACGTAAGGATAATTTGTTATTATTGATAACAAAGTCTAAATCATGCTGAGATGATCATTCAATTACTTTCAGAGCAACACTGCTTTTTTGCTGTAGAACATAGTAGTCTGGATTACTTTGATCTATTCTTCCCGCCAGGAGCACCACGGTTGCCTGCCGAACAGTTGGTGAAGCATGCACCATGCAAACCAACTTTATGATGATGAATAACAATTTATCCTGCCGTCCAATTAAAAAGTGGTCTTCGGCAAAGTTGTAGCTGGGAGGATTTCACATTAGAAGAGTTTTTTCACTTTTCCATAAAATTTTATGACGAAGAGATAGAGGGCTGAACGCAAAAGATTGGCGTTTTCCATAGTAATCTTCATATAAACTTCAAATGGTGTGTGCACAGTCAAATTTCTTCCGAATCACTTCAAACTTTGGGAGGATGCTAGTTACCATAATTATAATCGTTTAAGCATAGGGGAGCTAAAATTTCAAAATTTGCATCACTCTAGCAGCTCATACAGCGTGAATGCCTGAGAAAAGATAATGTAACTCTAGTAGAGTTACTCATAGAGATTAATGATTTTATGGAACATTGCAAACACACGGCCTTTTAGAAGTAAATAGGAGCTTACGGTTGCAGTTGGTACAATTTGGGTAATATCATCGAAAATTGAGCTCTGGAATGCGATAAGCGCTAACATTTGCTTTTCAAATGACTAACACAAATGACACACAAATATTTACAAAAGTTTACAAATTTTAATGATTTTCAAAAGTAATGTCAAATTCGGAGGAGGGGTGGTGCCAAAAATGGAGCATGTCAAAAACGGAATCCCAATGTATTTGGATTGAGATGAAGCATAAAAATGATTGCATTTTACATGTTCCACGGAGATGTATAGGTGTTTGCGCACATAAGAGCGTCTGTGTGATAGTCGGAATCTGTCAGACACCTTTCATTCATGGTCGCGGTGATAATCGGAACTGTGGCAATATTGACTACACGAAGTTACAGAACTACAACCTAACATTTATTTGACGGAGAACTTGAACGATCACTGTATTTCTGAACGATTACAAACTGGACGCGTACAGACTAACTACATAAAATGTTGATCGGTTATTAACTGTAATATACTCAACTTTGGTCTTTTATATTATCTTGGTGTATAGAATAATTGTTCTGAAGTATTCTAAAGGCAATTATGCAGCGGTCAATCACCTTCTACTGGAAGATTGTTGCACATAATGCTAAGTTTTGGCGGTAACAGTACTGAGTGACTGAGTGCATAAAAATTGCATGAGATTTAGTTACGGCTACAATACACTCCGACTATTCTAATCTGAATTCCTAGTTTCTATCTGAACTTGCGTAAACAATAGGCATTTGATAAAACTATCAAGACCACCTTGAACAGAAGTTAGTTTTGTCAAAGTTGTTGAAAAATGTATGCCACTCTTCTTCAAGATAGGAAGTACCGTTTTGATTCATATTACGGACATTTAAGGTCTCACTGAAACTTAAGACATAGAGCATATCATTCTGTATGATTATGCTGAGGATCAAGCTTTGGAAACACTAAACTTTCGAGTGGTGGGAAAATATTTGGCTTCCACAACTAGAACAATAGAACTTAAAAATGAACAGAAATAGACCTTCTTCATGGTTCTCATTCTGGACGCTTTCTCACTTTTGCCTTATATTCTGGACACTTTGATTTGAATTTCATACAGCTAATAAAATCATACTTACATAAGTCAAAATCATTAATTTCCACCATTAATTACTCATAAAGCTATGAGAGAAAATTCTTGGGTATTCCAAATTGTTATAGATATGTATGAAACATTCCTCCAAAGCCCGACACGAATGCCCTGACGAGGATAAAGTGTCGGTAGTAAATAATAATAATAATAATTCCTCCAAAGTGTGAACTTTGTATGTGAAATGTTTCCATTAGCATAAAGCATAGATGACCGTACAATTCGTAGTTGCTACTCCGTGATTGACCAGAACAATCGAAGTTGCACAGGGAATAAATGAATGGGGCTTGGGATTAGCTTACCATTCTTCAATGTGCACAAATCGAGAGCTCAAATTTAAAAGTCAATAACGGCGCCGGCCATGTCCTTACGGTCATCGGGGAAGGAAAGGAATGTCAGTTCAACAACCGTTGTTACTAGAGACCGAGATCACCTTTGCATCTCCACGGTTGTCATGGAAAGGATATTGGGTTAGTGGGATAAGGTAGAGATCTAGGAGTCACCAATGCATTGCAATGTTTGGTGATGCGATCCATGATATAATAACGCCTTACCGGATTCGCGAAATAATTCGATAATCGCATTGCACAATGGTCGGAAAAAAGTGAAGTTTGGCCAAAACTATTTTTATCGCCTTAATCGATGAAATATGTAATCTGAATACGTTATTTTACGTTTTTGTTGTTTCAGAAGGGGTCATTCACAAAATATGTAACTTAAAAAAAATATTTTTTAATAAATAAAATTGGTATCAAATTGGGCTCAAAGCACAAATTTTGTTTATATTTGATCGAGTTTGATCAAAATGTGTATAAATAGTGGTTAAATATATTTTAAATAAACTTTGTATGAAAAATATCGTCAAAATATATGTAAAATATTGAGTTATTCAAATAGCTCTTCTTCTTATTATTTCTGGCGTTACGTCCCCACTGGGACAGAGCCTGCTTCTCAGCTTAGTGTTCTTATGAGCACTTCCACAGTTATTCACTGAGAGCTTACTATCCCGACTAGAGGCTTGTAACAAAAATATAATAAAATTTTATCAGAATATGATATGCATATCATATTATGATACAATTTTGTTAGGCTCCGTTCTCCATAGAACATAATTAAACAGAAATATAACATAATGTGTTTTATTTCCCTTTAAGATATTTTTTTTATTCATTTTTAACAACTTTATAACAAAATAAATAGATACCCGACTAAGGGTACATAACAAAATTATATCAGCTATAGTTATGCATTTCAATAATATACAATATTATCGTATATCGAACAGTATTATAATTTTGATACTTTGTATCAAACATTATAACTTGGTTTGATATGTTTTTGATAGAATTAAAACATATTTTGTTATGTTTATGTTACTATTCATACACTTTTTGTTTTAATTTTAGTTATTTCAACAACATCCTGCATCAAGTTTGTAACAACCTATGTTCGAAAAAAACTTTTAACATAATAACATATGCTGATATAATTTTGTTATGTACCCTTAGTCGGGATGCCAATGACCATTTTGCATGTGTATATCGTGTGGCAGGTACGAAGATACTCTATGCCCTGGGAAGTCGAGAAAATTTCCAACCCGAAAAGATCCTCGACCGGTGGGATTCGAACCCACGACCCTCAGCTTGGTCATGCTGAATAGCTGCGCGTTTACCGCTACGGCTATCTGGGCCCCTTGCAGCTCTAACTTGCAAATCAGCAAATTTCTGCAAAAATTTCAAAGGTTTTTTGTAAGATCTAAGGATGCTTTTTTATGTGCAATATTCGAAATGGCGGCGACATGACGCGACAAGAGTTGTTTTTCATGTTCAAAATCATCAAAATTACTGAAGTGTAATATTCAATAGTATTAAAACATCAACCAAATATTTTTTTCCATCCTCATGCTCGATAAAAGTGTTGAACCATAAGCTTTCAGATAGTGGGTAACTTTGGGGAAATATTGCATTCCTAAATTATAAATTTCGTGCTTTATTTATCAATGTTTTAACTTCAACCGGTTTGCCGTTATAAAAGTCAAAGAAATTTAAATTTTAGTTCAATTTCAATTAAGGATCATAATAATATAATACATGAGGTATATTTAAAAATTAAAAAAAAAAATCATAAAAATCTCAAAAAAGTTTTTGGTAGTTTTGGCCGCTCCTTTATATGGAGCCCGACCATTGTGCATTCTACGCCGGACATGTTTGATCCTGCCCTTATCGCCCGCCCCGCATGAGCAAGCGTCAATGTCGAAAGATCAAACACTACTCTTTGTATGTGAAATATTTCTAATACAAGAAGAAGAGGGCCTCGTGTCCGTGCGGTAAGTATTACCACGCATTTAACCGCATCGAGTCAAGGAGTGTGGGTTCAGTCTCTTTAGTCCGGAAACCTTTTTGTCAGGAATGTTTTTCGGCTGTGCCACTGGGCGTTGCATGCTACTCCATTGTCTACTGTGGTCTTACTTCGAAGGGTAAATCGTCCATTGGAAGCATTAACGCGTCAGTTTCGTCTAAGTGTCCGGAATTTGAATCAAAACGGTAGTTCGCGATTATTAAGTATTTGTTCTGGAGGGTTCTTGCCGTTCAATTTTTCTGATAGTTGTCAGTAAGATTTACTAATATGCAAAGAAGAATTGTTCAAATTTGCCTCCCAATAGGTTTTCGTAAAACCTTATAGACTAAGATAGCATAGTCGCCGACATTATAACAAGTTATAGCATTTCTGCCAATACGCAGCAGTCTCTTCTCTTCGCGATTTAGAAGGAAACCTTGATTCTTGTAACGGAGTTTCAAATCTCCTGTCTTAATCAACAAAATACCAGAATTATGACCACGAATAATGACACCCTTTAGATTCTCATTTGATTCAAAGAGCCTGGACAAGAGGCTGCTGCGATTTGTTGCCCAAAAATTCGTATAAAGGGTCCCACAACCCTTGCGAATCATACCAAATCAAACCTCATAAGTTATACGTGGGTAGATGTTTGGTAGCCACTGAAATAGTACTTAAACAGAGTTTTATTTGAAAGTTGCATATTTATAGCGAATTAAGCTGTGAATACTTTAAAATTTATACTGATAATGTACTTTGAAAATTTAATGAGCACAATTTCCAAACCAAACTCTTTGGATTTCCAAATTCGTCCCGGTTTCGTCATTCTGTGCTGTTACTCGGCAGTTCCGTCAACCCTACCAGCTCACCCTTCGGAGTAGTTGAGAAAAAAAACTCCAAAGTCCACTGAAACCCGGTGTATGTACTTTAAGCCACACCACAACTAATCGCTTCATTCTGCACCAATTTTGCGATTTGAAATGGAAATAATTTTTAAGAAACGGGTCTCTACCTCCGAAGTCTCTCCGCCTGACGTCGTCGTCGCTTTTCCAACTTGTGCTGTGACCATTCGAACTAACGTAACTAACTGTTGGTCGACCATTTGTTCAGTTTCCTCGAATGCTCTTACCTACTACTTCGGTGGTATGTTGGCTGGTTTCGATCGATGACGAAACGTGAAAAACTCAATGCTCGGTTGAACGATGAGAAACTTGGTAAGGGAACGGTGACACGTGGAAAATTTTCCGGTCCTGTCCGGGAATGTTTGAGTAGAGTAAGGTGGGGCAAAAGCTTGTTTTAAGATTTCTAACTTAATTCAAAACAATTGTTATTTCAATGCTAATCAAGTGGGAGACTTTCGCTCCAAATATTATAGAAATCGATTTGGATTTGAAAAATAGCTCTTTGTTGTTTTTTGACATGAATTTTGTTATTTTCGATTGAACTTCCATTGCATGGAATCAAAACAAAATTAATTTCATTGTTTATCTAAGGGTGCAGCTAGGCGTATCGTAGGGATACTTCGGAGTGGACTCTTTTTTGACTAAATGTTTGGAAACCATATTTGGTCAGTGAAGGTGAGCATCGTGCTAGGGAGTGTGGGTTCGATTCCCACCTCAGGCCGGTAAACTTTTCGTGAGGACTGTTTTCTGACTGTGCCACTAGGCGTTGCATGCTAGTCCGTTATCTAGTGTGGTGCTTCCTTCAAAGGGCATAAATGCCCACTGGAAGCATTAACGTGTCAGAGTCTTTATTTAAATACTAGCGGCAAGCCTTAGTTCTATATTTGCAAGACAGCAGGGCACAAATCTACAAATCTACAAGAGTTGGCTGCAAAGGATTTACCCTGCCTAGGCTGGTTCCTTGTAACATGGTTTAAGTCGAAAAGGAGAAGCAGTTTGCCTAGGCTACTTCTGCTACATGTGTAAAGTGCTATATGCACTGGCACCTCCCAGAAGAAATACCGTAAAGTGGTTCAGGGGATATGGGTCTGAGGTCAAGGGTAATCTGTGGGTAGGTCTGTGCACTTTGTACACTAGAGTGATGCAAATTTTGAAATTTTAGCTCCCCTATGCTTAAACGATTTAAATTATGGTAATAGCATCCTCCTAAAGTTTGAAGTGATTCGGAAGAAATTTGACTGTGCACACGCCATTTGAAGTTTATATGGAGATTACTATGGAAAACGCTAACCTTTTGTGTTCAGCCCTCTATCTCTTCGTCATAATATTTTATGGCGAAGAGAACACACTCATCTCATGTGAAAACTTCCCAGCTACAACTTTGCTGAAGACCACTTTTTGATTGGACGTCAGGATAAGTTGTTATTCATCATCATAAAGTTGGTTTACATGTACCAACTGTAAGGCAGGCAACAGTGGTGCTCCTGGTGGGAAGAACAGATCAAAGTAATCCCGGCTACTATGTTCTACAGCAAAAAAGCAGTGTTGCTATTGAAGTAATTGAATGATCATCTCGGTATGATTTAGACTTTGTTATCGAAAATAACAAATTATCCTTACGTCCCATCAAAATGTGTTCTTCAGCAAAGTTGTAGCTGGGAAGTTTTCACATGAGATGAGTGTGTTCACTTTTCCATAAAATATTATGACGAAGAGATAGAGGGCTGAATACAAAAGATTGGCGTTTTCCATAGTAATCTCCATATAAACTTCAAATGGCGGGTGCACAGTCAAATTTTTTCCGAATCACTTCAAATTTTGGGAGAATCATTTTCATCATAAATGACATCTTTTAAGCATAGGGGAGTAAAAACTTCAAAATTTGCATCAGTCTATTGCACACATTCTACAAAAATTGCTCAAGTACAGAGCATGGGCTAGTTTCGTTGGTGCGGTATCCCCACACTCCCTGAATTACCTTCTCATGGGTCTATTTGCAGATTTCCCCCTTGTATAAAAATGACTGCCCCAAGGAAACTATCTAGAGATACCTAGATTCAGAAGAAGAACTGAAAGTCATCTACGTGACAAACAGAGGAGCAATTGATAGACTTCAAGCGCTTCACTTTGTGGGAACGGCTAATCGGCGCGGGAACTTTTGTTGCTTTGGAGACCCCGATTGGAAAAAGCAAAATTTTGTCAAGGCCGGAACGATTCCGAGTAATGAAGAGAGACTGGTAAATCTGGTTTTAAAGCTGATCCAAAAGGAAACGTACTCGCAAGAGTATGCAGTGCTTCAGAAAAATCAACAGTCGAAGTCTTTCAAACTCGATAAGCAAAGTAGCATCAATTAGATATCTCTTTTTATTTTTTGGATGACATGGGAGTTATTAGAATGGGTAGTCGACTAAATGCCCTATTATCTTGCCAAAAGAGCATAACGCTACCCAACTTCTCATTGGCTGGTATCATCAGATGTACAACCATGGAAACAACGAGCCAGTAGTCAACGAGCTCTGATAAAGATTTCACGTCTTTGAGTAGTGAACTACAAAACTGCGAGTCGTCAGTTCGTAGCTCGTCGCGGAGCACCCAAAGAGATCTACCCCAGTAGGAGAAGCAATTTTCAAGGAGCTAGTGCATAATTCTGACAGCAGATCATAGCTTTTAATTATAATTCAACCCTTCATACGCTCCCCACATGGGAGGAGTGTGGGAGAGATTAGTACGCTCTGCTAAACAAGGATTGAAGCAGATGCAGCTGCCGAAGAATCCGGATTAGGAGACACTTGTCAACGCTCTAGAAGAAGTACAATCGACAGCGAAGAAAGGGGCTGAGGTCTTGACTCCGACCCACTTTCTGCTGCTCAGTTCCAGTAGAATTGTTCGAACAACCGTTCAGTCTACGAATGAATGCTGGGCTTCGCAGTCAAACTGGTGCCATATCAAAGTTATGTTAAGTTCCGGTTATTGCTCGGCAGCCAACATGGTTTGGGAAATAATTCCTGTCAAGATCGGTGACTTGGTAATCGTTGTGGAAGAAGAAGTAAGGAACAGTTGGTAGGCTTGGAATACTCCTCAACAGCATCAGAGTTCGGTGATATACTCAAAAGCAGCGTGCCTTTACCTCTTTGCGAGGGAGCGAAACAAATACTACGCAGAGAGGCAACAAAAATGAGCTGGAAAGACTCCGCGAGGGCTGTTTTGTTCGGACGGGACACTCAAGAGTGCTTTTAAAGAGTGAGTAAAGGTGAGCATAGCAACACAAGAGTATAAGTACCAGAAAATAAAAACCTCGCATTTTTTTTTTTCCTTTGCGTTTGTCACTGGTGTAACCTAAGGCCAGGGTTGGCCCATTTCGCCTGGAAGACCTCGCATTTTTTTTGCACTCTCACTCGAATCGCTTGAGGATCTGTGTAGAAAATTTTGAGTGCAATTTTTACTTCTTATAAAAAACTCAAAATCACCTTATTTTTGCATCACAGAGAAGTTTCTGCCAGGCCTGACAGCTGGTTCGAGTATACACTGAAAGATCTCGACGGGTATCATCCGAAGCCCTGTGACGAAGCTAGCGGTGCTGAATGTTGCCAGGGAAGAGAGCCGCTCAACGTAACGCTACGTCATCGTCATCATCGAAACTTCAACAGCAGTTTTTCTGTTTCAAAACTGATTTTTTTTTAACAGAACGACGAAAATGTGTTCACTGTGTTTCGGTGGGAGAATAGAATACAGTGAACACATTTTCATGTGAACTTTCGTGGATTTGAACGAAAAAACTGCTTTTTAAAATTCCTCAATTGATGACGGATCCTGCCCCCTTAAGAACTCTTGAAGGTATACAAACCAGGACACGTTGTCAACACAGTTCAACTCGTTCTATATCACCCGTATCCAACGGAAGATGTGCACAGAATACAAAAAGGATAGCGATCCGAACAGAAGCAATGTTCTGACCATCAAATTGAGATATTAATTTGATTGACATAAGAGATTAAAGATCTGAAGATGCTATCAAAATTCTATTCCTGGAACTTGTGAGCCATAGCTAAATTTGATGTTTGCAAATCTAATGAATAGGGTAGGTGTATCAATTATGGATGCAAAATGTCAAGACTATGGAGAAAACTCTGATTGAAACCGCGTTTGTGAAACAGTTGAATTAAACAGTTTTAGTACTAAATCAACTTAAAGCTTCTAAAAATTGGTTTTATAAAGCCTTGTCTTTCTACCAATTATGGCAATAGTGTTCCTGGCATTCGGCATAGAAGTGTATCAATTATGGATTATCGAATATTTGCACGAAAGGAACTCAAATTTCATCTAGAGCGAATGATAACCCTCTCTGCCATGGAATTAGCAGTTGCCGCTTGCAAACTTTTTCGAACGTATAATTGAAAAATCCTAGTAATTGAGCACAAAACTTGAAGATAATGCCTTACCGAACCGTCCCGTCGCCGAAGTTACCTGTAAAATAGCTGTACTTCTTTTATTTCACTGATCAAAAAGTGTAAACATACCGCCTTCTGAGTATTGCCATAACTGGGCTCCCATGTAGGGTTACCATATTTGCTCTTACTGAAAAGAGTACATTTTTTCAACTCTGTAAAAGAGTACTTAAGAGTACATTTATCCTAACTTGAAAATTTTTAAATGTATTACTAATCAAAAATTTCAACACTTTTTTTTTCGCAAAAAAAAATTGGTTCTTAAGGCTTAAACGCAATGAAAGCGAAACCGGTTCGCCAGCATGAAACACACCGTCCTGAACGAACGAAAGTGAACCAAGTCTGAGTCGACAGACATGCTATAGTTCATGCTGGTGAACCGGTTCTGCTTTCCGTTGCCGTTCCGCTATCATTGCGTTTGGGCCTTTAATCACAGCCACTTTTCCTACATATAAATTAAAATTAAGTTTTTCAGGGAGACACTATTCTCAAGTTTTTATCAAATATTTAACGAAATTTAACTCTTATTTGTCTCATGCCATACTCTCTTACTATATTGAACATTGACTCTGAGTGAATCGATTTTTTCTATCAATTTTTTTATTATATTTACTATACCAAAAGTCGTTCGATTGTTTTTAAATAATATTGTCTTTCAAATGAGATTTGTTGAAAAAAATCTTAAGAAAATGTAGAACAATTTGAGTATGTGAAGGAACCAGAAGAACTAAGAAGAGTGAAATGTGTAAAAAGAACCTCAAGCATTGTTTTCGATTTATGTTTTATTAAGCACTTTTTAAAACATTATGAAACTAAGGAACTTGATTGATTTAATAGTTTTTTTATGATTCCCATACTACACTTCAAACTGAAATCATTTCATTCCCACATCTTTTTTCCCGCGTTCATAAAAAATTGCATCGCCAAAATGACGTTTCTTTAAAAAGTGTTTGACAAAACAAGTTGCTTCAATAAGATTAAATTATTCGAAACAAAGTGATTTTGAATTTTGACTGACTTTTTTATTGAAAATAATTAGTAGGTTGATTGTGTGCCAGTTTTTGTCAAAAATCGGTGAATTATCTGTATTATCCTGGGAGAAAAGTTGATATGATTTCTTCAACAGGTTATTTAATTTGACGATTATCGTCAGTAATAACTGAAAAAGAGTACACTTGAGCCTGTTTAGCAAAAAAGAATAGTACACAAATTTTTAAGGCAAAAAAGAGTACTTGTACTCTAAAAAGAGTACGTCTGGTAACCCTACTCCCATGCATTCTTTGTACCAGTTATCGCAATAGTGGAAATAACACGATTTCCAACTTAAAATGGTAAATTTAAAAGCTCGCCAGCTAAATTTATTCATTTGTTCTCACTAAAGAGCATACATTTATCGGTTGAAGCAGTTTTGCCGGATGAAAACATATATTTCGCAACGGGTGTCCTTTAGCAAACTGCTAAGAATGTGACATATGTGTGAAGCAAAATTTTCAAATGTTCGTTTTTTTGAAGCTTATGGCGCGAATGTTCTTATCAAGGTTTAGTTATCATCAACTACAAATATTAGCTGTTATATTCTAGTGAAACAATAAGAATAGGGTTACCATCCGTCCTGATTTAGCAGGACATATCTTGATTTTGAGATTCTTTTGAGGCGTCCTGATTTATTTTTCATATTTATACTTTTGTCTTGCTTTTTCCTGCTTGGTGAACACCTTGGAATGTTAAGAATATTTGGAATAATAAAAAGCTATCCTAATAAGTATCAAGAAACAACAAGAATGTTCAAATGGCATATATCCCGAAATCCATGTTGTTTTTGGTGGTTTAGGAATCAATATCAGACACGTAAAAACTTTGGAGTGCGTTTCATAACGTATCACAGCATCTGCAGGCTCAGTCGATGTTTGACAATTCTGGTGCTGTTAGTAGATTCATTCGGACTCATATTGAAGCACAAGTATCTTTGGTGTATTTTCACAGAATTCTATTGCTATAAGAATGAAAGAGCTCTCCGAAACTCCAATAAATAGCATCAGCACAGATAATAGCAAACATGGAAACAAGAAAACAGTTTCCTATATTTGTGCAATATTTTTATGCATCATAATAAGGCATTCTCTCATTATTTCGCCATATTTTTGGAACTCAATATCAAATTAAAAAATTTGTACGTGAGCTTCCATCATTGAAGATGTTTGCCAAAAACGCAGTGTAAAATTTTTGGTTCAGTTTTTTTTCCTGTGTTGGTCGTACCTACTATCATTGCGACCATTTGGTTGATCTTACGATGGAGCAGGGAGCACGACCGCCCAACATCTCGCACTCCACGAGTTTCTGGTTATTTTTTTAACGAATGTCTCTCAAAATTGTTTAAAAAACTGTCGGTTTCTAGTCAAAATTTCAGCTAGAATTCCCTCTACAACTTTTGTTTTAAAGTTGGACTCTTCATGAATTTCAAACGAGAATTTTAGCAAATTATCACGAGATCTCAATGGAAACTTAACGGATGCTTCTTTGTGAAACTTTTGAAAAGATTCTTTGTGAAACCCTTATTCAAAGAATCCAAGCGGAATGTAGAGTATTTAGTTACATCATATCATAAATCACCTGACTTCTTCACCACATGTTCTGTGATTGTAACTTTCCCACAGTCACAAAACCCGACTTGACAAAAACGTACAACTTTCATATAATCAGCTAATTGTTGCTTGGTTACAAAACGACAATCAGCACCCTAAAATAATTTATAGCTTATACTCATACTCAAATAACATAGAACGACGACCCACGTCGTTGTCATGTATTCTCAAATGTCACATAGCAATGACCCATGTCATTGGCACTTCAGAAATCACTTCAAATGCAAAACCCACATGAACCGTAACTCGACTCCTTCAGCATAGCACTCCGTTCCCAGGCAATAATACTTGCATACACATAAATGACTTAGACTGCTGCCAAGTGCATCACGCAACAAGCGTTGATGCCTTATTCGCTTTTACTCTCTCTCTCTCTCTCCTTCTTCATTATTCTATCCTTGTTGCAAACCTCTTATTGATCCCTGATTGGTTTGCCTAAATGAAAAGTAACTCCAAGCACCTCCCACTAGGATAAGCATTGTGTAGAGAACAAATCTATGTATGTAGAATTAAGTGATTTGTAAACTTGAAGATTGAAATAAAGACAGATTTTATTCAACAGTAGACTCGAGCAGTTGATATCCGGAAAGATATCACAGGAATTCCTTGCATGATCCTGAGGGGTAGCTCTAGTTCTCATGGTCAAAAAAGTTGAAATTTAGCGTGACATAATTTGTGTACCATTCCTCAATAATTCTTTGATAAGATTTTAAGCGGATTTCAAATATTTTGTGAATTCTATAAAGTATACTTTTGACAATCTTAGGCTGTTTTTTTAACATTCTTAAGAATTGTCAAGCGAGATCTTGACCAGACACTAAGCAGATTTCTTTAAAAACATCGATAAATTGATGACAAAATTGTTGCACGCTCTCCTGGACGCAATAGATAAATGGATATTTAGGGACCCTCCATAGATTCGTAAAGGATTTCTGTTAGTAGATAGCTGACGGGATGCTTGATGCAATTTTAAGCGAAAAAATAATTTTCTCATAGGTACCTAGCAAAATCAAAAGTCAAAACACACAAGTGTCTTCGAGAATAGGTTTTGGAATTTACATAGGAAAATTTTGAAAATGGCAAAATGTCCTGATTTTGATTCTCCACGAGATGGTCACCCTAAATAAGAAAAATCTCTTTTTGTTCCCACTATTGCCATAATTGGTGCTATTGCCATAACTGGTACTTCTACCCTAGCTCGCTAGTATTGGTTAGATCCCATAAAAGTTAAATATGGTTTGCCATTGATATTCAAGGGAAAAATTTAGATATCATTTTCAGATCTTTTAGCTTATCTTCATAAAAAACATGTGTTTTTGGTTTGTATTTTTTACCTTCGGGCTGTCGCGCTGTTGTACTTTGTACAACAGTTGTGATTTATATGCTATCATTTTGCAACAAAGATATCTATCGGCTTGGCAACACTGTTAAGCAAATAGTCGTGTTAGTACGGAGCTCATATTTATTTATGTTTTTAATTGTGTTTATCGCGTTTAAATTCGACCCGTATTGTGCCTTCGCGAGTCCGTAGTTTCGGTTCTCCACCATCAGTATAGTGCAGTGCACGAACCGTTTTAAAGTGTGGAATTTTGTGGATGCTAGTTGGTGATAATTTATCATCAGAAGTGTTTGTGACTACCTCATTCACTTCACAGCCCTTCGCTCATTTTATCCTCCAAAGTGACATCTGGCGGGAATAATCGGAACCTTTGCGATTGCATGCAACATCGATCAATCACCGAAAGCTTACTTCAACACGTGAACTCTGCTGGTTGCATACCCATAGGCGAATCGCTCTGAAATAGTCCAACAGTTTTCCGTCCTGTTTCACGGTTCTACGACCGCAATGGCTTACAACAAGTGTCAAGAAACGATCGCTGATACGGAACGAATCATTTGTCGAGGATATTGCGGACACTCGTTCCACTTGACCTGCGTGAGGATGGATCATTCTTTCAGAGATGTTCAGGTGGCCCATGAAAGAAATGTATTTTGGATGTGTGATGGTTGTGCCGACTTGTTTAGTAGCAATCATTTTCGGAAAATCTCGTCACGTTATTCTAACGAAATTGTTCATGACGAGGCATCTATCAAATGTCTCAAGGACGATATCGCAGAGTTGAAGCAAATCGTTGGACTTTTATCTTCCAAGGTCGAAGCCAAACCGACCACACCTATAATGTCTACACCGTGGTCAGGATTGAATCGGATGAGAAGTTCGAGCAATGTCCCGAACACGCCAAAAAGGCAACGCGTGGAGAGTCTACCTATGGAAAGGCCAACGATTATTCGCGGATCTAAAGCAGCATCCGAATTGGTAAAAACAGTTTCACCACCGGAGGAGTTGTTCTGGCTGTATTTATCTGCTTTCGATCCCTGCACATCCGAAGTGGATGTTTCCAATTTCGTTAGGAATTGTATGGGATTATCTGCAGAGGTGGAGCCCAAAGTCGTGAAACTGGTTCCAAAAGATAAAGACCCAGCAACCCTCAACTTCGTTACCTTCAAAGTTGGTATGAAATTATCGCTCAAGACATCTGCACTATCCAAGGAAACCTGGCCGGAAAATATTTACTTCCGTGAGTTTGAAAACCAGCCAAAAAACCAACGGAAAATCGTCAGAGTGACAGCGGAGTAGTGCCAACTTGGAAAGCTACGACTCAGCGATGGGAACCGGGACGCACACTTGCCCTCAGTAGTTTGGAAGCCTCTCACCCACCCACCACAGTCGAGCCCCTCCTGCCAGCGACCCACAGCCGTCCCGGTCCTGTGTGTGGATTTGGGGAAGAGGTCTTCCGAAATTCGAATTCAGGCAAGTACTTCGCTCTATTGAACAATTCGTCCGCTGAAATGTTTGTAGTTTCCAGTTCTCCAGCATCAATCAACTTCCATCGTACTTCAACATTCGGATCACCGGGACGCACGCCTGCCTCTAGCCTCTTGGAAGCCTCTGACTCGCCCAACACAGTCGTGCCTCTCCTGCCAGCGACCTGCAGCCGTCCCGGTCCTGTGTTTGGGTCTGAGAAGGAGGTCTTCCAACATTCATCAGCAGGCAAGTATATCACTCCCACGAACTATTCGTTGCCTGAGATATTCGTAGTTTCCAGTTCATCCATGCAAAATGATTCCTGTTGTACATCTTCGTTCCTGCCACCGGGACGCATGCCTGCCCCTAGTCTCTTGGAAGCCTCTGACTCACCCTCCACAGTCGAGCCCCTCTTGCCAGCGACCTGCAGCCGTCCCGGTCCTGTGTGTGGTTCTGAGGAAGAGGTCTTCCAAAACCCAACAGCAGGCAAGTATACCGTCCCTCCGCTGAGCTGTTCTCGCACTGAAATACGTGTTGTTTCCAGCTTCTGCGACCATGCCCCGACTGCCACTCCGGCTACTTCATGCTCCATAGCCCATCCGACCAATCAAGACATCACCATCTACTACCAAAACGTCGGCGGTATGAACAGTGATATTGACGATTTCCGAGTGGCCATTTCCGATCATTGCTACGACATAATTGTCTTCACGGAGACCTGGTTGGATTCACGCACGCTCTCTCACCAAATATTCGGTAACGCTTACGAGGTCTTCCGCTGTGACAGGAACGCAGACAATAGCCGGAAAACAACAGGTGGAGGCGTATTAGTAGCCGTTAACTCTAGACTTAAAACGAAAAAGGTCGAAAGTCCCTCTTGGGTCTGCTTGGAGCAGGTCTGGACTTCGATCAAACTCGGTGATCGAAGCTTGTTTCTTTGCGCATTGTATATTGCTCCTGATCGTATACGTGATCGCGAACTCATCGAAACGCATTGTCAGTCGGTCTACTCCGTATTGGAATCCACCAAAGCAAAGGACGAAGTTATCGTGCTAGGTGACTTCAATATGCCGGGGATTTCGTGGGAAAAAACAAGCAATGGTTTCCTCCATCCAGATATCGGTCACTCCGTCATTCATTCCAATGCTTCCTTTCTTTTGGACAACTATAGTTCTGCCACACTCTCCCAAATCAACCACGTCACTAATCAGAATAATTGCCGCCTAGATCTTTGCTTCGTGAGCACACAGGACACGGCTCCTTTTTTATGCGAGGCTCCTGTTCCGTTAGTGAAACTTACCCTCCATCATCCACCATTATTGCTAGCCATCGGCTCAAAGCTGCCTCACGATTATGTCATTTCACCTAATGTCGTCTATTATGATTTTCGTAAGGCCGATCATCGCGGTATTGCTCAATTGCTCTCGGGTTTTGATTGGAGCGTAATCTTGGATTCAGATGACATCGAAGAGGCAGCACAAACTTTCTCCAATGTTCTTTCATACGTATTAGACAGACATGTTCCCAAAAAGGTCCAACATCATTCTTTCAGTCCGCCGTGGCAAACCAGCGAGCTCCGCCGATTGAAATCAAAAAAGAGAGCTGCACTCAAGAAATTCACCACACACCGCACTCCGCTACTTAAACGCCACTACGCGAGGATCAACAACGAGTACAAACAAGCCGCGAAAGATTGCTTTATTCGATATCAGCGAAGTATTCAAACGAAGCTCAAGTACCGCCCCAAACAATTTTGGAAGCATGTTGACGAACAGCGACGTGAAGCTGGACTGCCGTCGTGTATGTCGCTGAATGGAAACGTGGCCTCCTCACCACAGGACATATGCAATCTATTCGCCGATAAATTCGCCAGTGTTTTCAATTATGAAATATTGAGCGACGAACATATCACACTCGCCGCCGCTAATGTTCCACAGTTCGGCCAAACCCTGAGTAGCGTAGACATTAACGAAGATATGATCATCAGAGCATCCTCGAAACTGAAAACGTCTTATAATCCGGGACCCGATGGTGTTCCATCGTCATTTCTCAAAACGCACATGCGTGACTTAATTTCACCACTGCTTCATGTTTTTCGTCTTTCGTTGACCCTTGGAGTATTTCCATCCACATGGAAGCTCGCACATATGTTCCCTGTTCACAAGAGCGGCAACAAGCATGATGTTGGCAACTATCGTGGTATTACCTCGCTCTGCGCTGTTGCAAAACTGTTTGAACTCGTTATGATGGAACCGTTACTTGCTCACTGTAAACCATACATTAGCGTCGATCAGCATGGATTCGTGACAGGTCGCTCTACAGCTACCAATCTACTCTGTTTAACTTCATACATAACCGAGAGTATGTCGAAACGCTTTCAAACCGATGTAATTTACACAGACTTGACTGCAGCCTTCGATAAGCTGAATCATAACGTTGCTATCGCTAAACTTGATCGGCTTGGGATACATGGCTGTTTTCTCCAATGGCTTCAATCGTATCTCACTGGTCGACACCTAGCCGTCCTCATAGGAGACTGTTATTCGTCTTCGTTTGCTGCTACATCGGGAATCCCGCAAGGTAGTCACTTGGGACCAATGATCTTCCTGATCTACTTCAATGATGTGAACCTGGTAATTGAAGGACCACGATTATCGTACGCGGATGACCTCAAACTGTACCTTCGTATTCGTTCCATCGACGACTGTTACTTTCTCCACCAACAGCTGAATGCCTTTGCGGATTGGTGTAATCTAAATCGGATGGAAGTGAACCCGGTAAAGTGCTCAGTTATTTCGTTTTCGCGCAAAAAGCAGCACATATTGCACAGTTATACATTGTCAGGAGAAGTAATCAAACGTGTCAGCCAAGTCAAGGATTTAGGAGTGATCCTGGATACACAGCTATCGTTCAAACAACATGTGGACTACGCCGTTGGTAAAGCTTCCAGAGTGCTTGGATTCATCTTCAGAACAGCTAAGGAGTTCACGGACATTTATTGTCTGAAATCTTTGTACTGTTCTCTATCTCGCTCCATCCTGGAATACTGTTCGGTTGTTTGGACTCCCCACTACAACAACGGCGTCTTAAGGATCGAGTCTGTTCAACGACGGTTCTTGAGATATGCGCTGCGACGATTACCTTGGTTGGATCCTTTTCGCCTGCCTAGCTACCAAAGTCGTTGCCAATTGATCAATCTGGAGTCACTATCGGTTCGTCGAGATACGGCAAGAGCGTTACTGTTATCGGACGTACTTCAGGGGCGCATTGATTGCCCGTATATTTTGAATGAAATCAACATAAATGCCCAACCTCGTGCTCTCAGGAACAGGTCTATGCTGCGACTGCCGCTTCAGCGAACAAACTACAGCACTCACGGTGCTATCAATGGCATGCAGCGAATATTCAACAGAGTTGCCACTTTGTTTGACTTCAATTTGTCCCGCCATTCGCTCCGTACGAGATTTAGTTCGTTTTTTTCAAGTGCTTCTTAATTTGGCCTTTCTCGTATGTTATTATTTGTGAAAGCTATTAGTGTTGACATGTTCATTTGTTGAATGTTTTAAAAACGTGTACTATTAGAATTTAATTTTTATCATTGGGGCTTTACTTAGCCCGTTGACTAATAATAATAAATAAATTAAATTAACCAAACTAAAATGTATTCCTGAAGAATATTCTTAAGAACAATACTTGACAGTTTTTATTTACAATACGACCAAATATACATGGAAGTCGCATAATAATGAACGCACTATATACGGTTCGAGTAAACTACAGTTTGAAATCGGTATATCTCAAAATCCAGATAATATAGAAACTTAACTAAATTGTTCTGGAGGTGAAGCGCTATCTGATGGCACCTCATTTAATTCGGAATTTAACCGCTAGGTGGCACTAATGGGCATGGAAGTTTTACTTTTGTTTTGCAGATATTTCAGAATCCTGACCATTTAGAAAGATGGCGTCTTCGGCAAAGTTGTTTAGTAAGTTAAGGACTATCATTGTTCAAGCTAGTTGATTAAATTTTTGCTACTAGGCGGCGCTAGTGAGCATGGAACTTTTGTTTTGCAGATATCTCTGGAGCCTGACCATTTAGAAAGATAGCGTCTTCGGCAAAGTTCTTCAGAAGCCCTGGGACTATCATTATTTTGCAAAATCTCGAACATAAAGGATTAAACATAGAAAGAATTTGAGCTACTGAACAACTCTGCCGAAGACGCCATCTTTCTTAGTGATCAGGCTGCTGAGATATTTGCGAAACAAATGTTTTATGCTCACAAGTGCCATCTGGTGGCAAAATTTTGAATCAACTAGCTCAAACAATGATAGTCCTTGAGTTACCGAGCAACTTTGCCGACGACTCCATCTATCCAAGTGGTCAGGATCTTGAGATCAAAAACAAAAGTTTCATGCTCACTAGCGCCGCCTAGTGGTAAAATCCCGAATTTCTTGGCTAAAATAATGATAGTCCTTGAGCTACTGAACAATTTTGCCGAGAACGTCATCTTTCTAACTGGTCAGACTCCTGTGATATTCGCAAAACCAAGGGTGTTGTACAAAGTACAACGCGCGACTACTCGTGTTACAAAAATTCGCGCGACGACCGAACGGTTAACAAAATTGATTTCATTTTACTTGAACAGCAATGTACAACGTAGTTACATGTTTTAAAATGGTTTAGACATTTTATTTGGTATAAATAAGGGGTGGCGGTCTTACCCCATCAACAGTTGTCGGTTTACACCGCTTACGCAATTTTTACAACTATGGCCTTATCTCAAAGCAAAATATTTACAATTCATATTTCACTTCACTGAAGCATATTTCACATTTCTGTTAAAACATGGACGGGTACTTTGTTATGTTTATGGTACATTCTACCGAAACCAGGGATTCAATTCAGAGAAAATTGAGAGTGTCTTTCACTTACCGTTCTCTGTAACACTATCATGATCTCATGATGGAACCTGCTTATTATCTACTGCTCCAGCAATGATTGAATTGGAGGATAACGCTGAACGATACCCCCCCCCTCTCCATTACGCTTTTTGTATAAAAAAATTCAAATTTTTGTATTAGGTGTAACGTTTGAGCCTACTTCCCTTCACCCCCTAGAGCGGTACGTAATTTATGAACGGCGCCTAAACAAGCTTAATACACGGGGGACAATATTGCACATATGCACACTAGCCTGGGACACGGTTATATGAAAAATTTAGATTCTCGCTCCAGTCCACTTTTCGGATTGCATTTAGGTTCCATAACAACTGCGCAAATTTTCAGCTCGATCGGTGAAACTATATTTACGCCCCAGCCGTTCAAAGTTTGTATGGGATTTACTATGAGAAAACTTACTTTTGCAAAGAAAAATCGCCAGAGGTCGCCCATTGACCTCTATAAAAATTCTGAATACTGACCTTTTCTTTCTAAAATAAGGAACAGTTGTAACAGATTGCGGTCAACTGGATGTATTTTTTACTGATGTAGAGTAATCTGCGAGGAGCCAGTTTTGCCCCATTGTTTCCTTCAATGTTATTTTTTTATATTTGGAAGTATTTACTGATGGTTGCTACTCAAATTAAACAATTTTGACGTACGATCATCTGCGATATTCAATATACCATATTTCAACTAGTCAATATTCCCCAAAAATCTATATATTTTGCAATACAGAAAATTTGTAACTGTAATTTTTGGTGGTGAATTATTTTAGACAAAATGATCCTACAATTGCGATTAACTTAGTATATTTTCACTAGCGTAGAATGATCTGAGTAATATGATGAAACACATTTCATTTAGTTCCAGTTAAGGGACCGTCCATAAATGACGTAGCATTTCAGGGGGAGGGAGGAGTCTATGACTTTGCTACGAACCATGTATTAGGTATGGGAAAATCGGCTCCGATGGGGGAGGGGGGTGTCACAAATTGGCCAAAAAAGCTACGTCATTTATGGACGGTCCCTTACTGGATAATCCGGTTTTGCCCCATTTTGCCCTAAAGTTCATTTTTTTATATTTAGGAGTATTTATAATTGATTGCAGCTACTCTAATTATACTTTTTCAGCGTACAAAAAAGGGATATGAAAAAAAAACATATTTCAACTGGACTCGGTGACTGTAATAATTTGATTTGCTGCTTTCTAACCAAAACATTTTGTTTACATATTTCAAGGAACTTACAAAGGATTGTAGCAATCCATTTTTATTTAGACGTAGGGTTATCTCAACTTAAAAATGCAGTTGGATTGTGATACAAAATTTGAGAAAATAGTGTTTAGGGCATCATGGGGAAAACTAAGTTCTAAAATTACTCCATTAGAGTGGTTCAGAAAATCGTTTTTACTCCACACCGCTCATTCGATTCTAGATCAAATTCTGAGTGTTCTCCCAAAATTTGAGCTCATTTGGATGAAAACTGAGACTGCACAAGCCCTATAAAGTTTATATGGGAATTACTATGAGAAAAGAAATCATTCCATTCAATCGGTCATAGTGTTTGCCCATGTGCTCTTGGGGATTAGAACTATGTTGATACTGTGAGATACAAATATCAGCTACAACTTTGCCAAAGACGATTTAAAAACGGTCTTTGGCAAAGTTGTAGCTGATGAATGTATCTCATAGTATCAACGTAGTTCTAATCCCCAAGAGCACATGGGCAAACACTATGACCGATTGAATGAATTGGTTTCTTTTCTCATAGTAATTCCCATATAAACTTTGTAGGGCTTGTGCAGTCTCAGTTTTCATCCAAATGAGCTCAAATTTTGGGAGAACACTCAGAGTTTGATCTAGAATCGAATGAGCGGTGTGGAGTAAAAACGATTTTTTGAACAACTCTATTACTCCATTGTATTTTCAGATTGAATGTACCGTTTTGTCTCAAATCCCATGACTTATATTTTGAACGATGACGATACCAAAGGTAAAAATTGATATTTTCATAACTTTTTTAATGTAGAGGACTTGAATCAAAGATGAATTGTTCATCTTATGAAGAAATTTGAGTGATTTTCTCGAGTGTTTGGAGTATGAGTCAAAAAGTTACGTATAAAATACTATGATTGCGGCAATCTAAATCTCCAAAGTTAGTCTCAATCAGTCTTTCTTAGAGAAAAATTGCATTTTTAGGGCAAAATGAGACAAAACAAGCTCTTCGCGTCACCGAAAATAGTTGAAATGGGATCCATTGTATTTCCCAGATAACGTCATATAATATAAGTTTAATACTGTGAAATAACAAAAAATCAAATTTAAAGGCAAAATTGGGCAAAAAGGGTCCTTCCAGTCATTGGCACAAAATGAAATGTGTTGTAATTATGTAAATTATGTTCAGCTGGCCGCAATAAGTTACAACTGTTCTTTATCCTGGAAAATAGTATTTTAAGGGCAAAATGGAAAAAAAAACACGAACATCCACACGATTTCAGTTAACGAAATTGTCGATTCGTTGGCGCAAAAATCTCTTTGGAAACAAGTTTTTTTTTTTAACTGTTATAACTAACGTAAATATTTTGCCATAAGCTTGTTGGGCACAATTGTTGCTGTAATGTTGAAGATCCACTGTGTGTTATTTGTTTCTTTTCAATTGTTAAAGCATTTCTGGAATTAATGATTATTCCACTAAAGTCGAACTTTTGCCCCACTTTACTCACATGCCGCAAAAAAAACGACAGGCACTGAGCTGCTATACGGTTACGAGAATTTTATAGCACGAAATTTAATGGAGCTCTCATCTGCAGCCGGTCAAGTACTGCAACAACACACAGTCAAGCGTCGAGCCACAAATGGTCCCTCGACTTTTGGCATGCTCCTAGGCGAAGGTGCAAGATGTGCTGCTAAATTGGTTTTTGAAACGGTTTTATGATGCATATCGAGCGGTATTTCGCCTAACGTTCGTAGTATCGATAAACGAGGTCAGCTGAGGCTGCCTGAAGGATGTGCAGTGAATTTCTCCCCGTGTGGAGGTGGATAGCTTAATTCTCGATGTACGTGCTTCCAAAATGAGCATGCTATTTGAAGAGTTGTCAAAATAAGAGTATTTCCTTGATTGCGGTTATTAATAGCAAACATTGGCGCAGCTAGCATTTTTTACAGAGGGGTCGATTTTTGTGATTTCCATGTTTCTACCATTTTATTCCAAATTGCTAATTTTTCGATTGCTAAATCCTTGATATTGCGTCAGTTCAGACCAATCGTGATCAACCAATACCAATCATGGGAAAACCAATATTTTCCAACTCCCACCTTCGGCCGCCTTTCTAATTTCAAGAAACTCTATGATGAACGATGCTTCGCTCCATTCAAAACCTATCTACAAAAACGGAATTCGGCTTATTTGGAAACCTACAAAAGCCAATGATTGGCAAATCAATCAAACCACCATTAGGCCATTGATCTGCTGGATGATCCACCGCCTTCCCAGTCGCTCCATTCAAGCATTCTCTCACGGTCAATCCTCGTCTCCGAGAGTTTCATTGATATCGAACTCCAATGGCAACCAGCAGCAATAGAGTGCTGATTGCGGAGGTGAAACACTTCCAGAAAGGACCGTGACCAACCTGGAACTCATCGATTCGGACCGTACCCGAATGCTCCGAGATTGGGAAACAATAGCGGAAAACACTAGCCCTCAGGGGGTAGAATGAGGGGGAGTTGCACATTTCCCAACATGCCAACCGATCGGTCGCAGCATCCGAAAGCCACCCGAATTCCAAACCTTCACTGGAGAAAATATTATCATGACTTAGAAAAAACAAAACAGGAAATAAAATACATTCGAAACATAATCTAGACCAATAAAAATGGAATGGCGTTTGTTTGGCACGAAATAGCTCGCGTTTTATTGCCTTTTTTTAGTGCCTATTGTTATTTTTTCATTGGTGGTTTATCAAATTTATAAATGCTTAGCTTTTTCTTTAAAATTTTTAATGTTTGGTGGTAACTACTATTTTCTTCTTGGTATATTTAAATTTTAGTGTGTTAATTTCACAATATATGGATTTATTGATTTTTTAGCTAGTTTTCAATTTGTCATTAACTATTTTTATTGACATTTTTTTTAATTTAGTAATTGCTCAATAAGTTGAAACTATTGCTTAAATTTATTCATTTAGTCTATAAATGAACTTTTAGGTGAAACTTCTTTAAATGTTTGTTTATTTGGCTTAATTTGCACCTCCACCATTTCCTAGCTTGAATACCTAGTAGAAACACAAATTGAATGGAAAAAAATACAACCATCGAATACTCTTTTTTCAATTATCTGAATCGGTTAATATCGGAGATTGATTTTCGGTCCGTTGTTTCCCAGTGCTAACTGCCGCCCGGGTCACGGATGGATTGATGAATTTCGATTCACTACAAAAACCGACTCGAATTGCGGAATGGTAGCAGTCAATTCGATTTCCATAGGAATGGAAAACAGTAGCGATGAACAGGGTAATGAAATGAGTTGCCATGGCGGATGATGGAGCGGTTTTCGTTTTTGTTCAATTTTGGGTCCACCGACGAAACAATCCATGAGTTGATTGTTGGACGAAGGCTGAACTATTTGGTAACATGACTGTCAGGTATTTTAAATAGCTTCAACAGTAAATTCCATATACTGTATATATTTCTATATAGAACAAAGAAGTGAAAAATAAAATTACGGATGAAGTAAAAGGGACAAACAAGTTCGAAATCGCATAAGGCAGCGTCCATTTATTACGTAACGCCAAATTTTGATTTTTTCGACTCCCTACCGTAACGCTTTTTGTATGAAAAATTCAAAAATTTTGTATGAACCGTAACGCTTGAGTCTACTCCCCCCTCCCCCTAGAGCGTTACGTAATTTGTGGACGGCGCCTAAAATAAATTTCGATTTTCAGGCTCTTTAAAACCCACGAAAAGCTCATTTGACGAAACATTCATAGGGGCTCCATCCCATTATCCCGAACGCCACTACCCCGAATGGGTCACTACCTCGAACGCCACTACCCCGAATAGTGTAAGATACAGTGCTGTATCTTGTTTGACGGGAAAAAATGCGTCTCTAATGAAAACTGGTAACTAATGTCGCGTAAAATTCATCGGTAAAATATTCTTGTTAATATGTTTTTAAATTTTCCCTGACATATAAGTCAGCTTTTCTTTCAAAATATCTTGTTGGCAACTATCTCCTTTTCCTTCTTTCTGTGACAATGCCTGTTTATCAGCTCAGTGGACATCTTCGTAGTTCAAGGGTTCATTCATAAACTTCTTCTTCTTCTTCTTCTTCTTCTTCTTCTTTCTGACGTTACGTCCCCACTGGGACTGAGCCTGCTACTCAGCTTATGAGCACTTCCACAGTTATTAACTGAGAGCTTACTATGCCAATGACCATTTTTGCATGCGTATATCATGTGGCAGGTACGAAGATACTCTATGCTCTGGGAAGTCGAGAAAATTTCCAACCCGAAAAGATCCTCGACCGGTGAGATTCGAACCCACGACCCTCAGCTTGGTCTTGCTGAATAGCTGCGCGTTTACCGCTACGGCTATCTGGGCCCCTAAACTTATAAACTCATAAACTTCATAATGCCAAAATTTGCGCCCTTCAGCGTTACGAAATTTGTGAATGGGCTTTTAATAAAATAAGCGTTTTATTGACTGAGAGCCTTCCTTGTGAATTTACCATTATTGTACATGTGCCTCTACTTATGCCCAGAGACGTCAAGGAAATGTTTAATGCATAACCCATAACCCTCAATATGGTCTTGCTGACCAGCTGCGTGATCATCGGTAGTTCGACTTCTTGGTGGTGTTCATATTTCAATTTTGTTTTAAAAAAATATTTTCCTACCTTATGAATATAGGTTGTACCATAGCATCACGTTGCTACAGTGATCATTCACGACACAGCTGCAATTAGTTTACTTGCTATAGCGGAACAGTTGTCTATCAGGTTGGTCCATAAGCGGGTTCAATAGGATGGTTTTCCATTACCCTCGTTTACGACACAAAATCTTTAAGAAGGTCTTAATTCTAGTAGCCCCCGACTAAGGATGCATAACAAAATTATATCAGCACATGTTATTACGTTATAAGTTTTTTTTTCGATCATTGGGATGCAGGATGTTGTTAAAATAACTAAAATTATAACAAAAAGTGTTTGAATAGTAACATAAACATAACAAAATGTGTTTTAATTCTATCAAAAACATATCAAACCAAGTTACAATAACCGAAAAGCTAAACATTACATATAATTTGCAATTGGATTGAATGGAGAAATTGATGTGAAGATTTGCGAAAAAGTTACACGTCTTTTCAGTGAGAATCGAACTCACGACTCCCTGATCTCTAGTTAGGGCACGTTACCCCTACGCCATTTTGAGCTGAAATCGAATTCAGGTTAACTTCTGCGTTCATGAGTTCGATTCTTATTGAGAAGACGTGTAACTTTTTCGCAAATCTTCACATCAATTTGTCCATTTAACCAAATTGCAAATTATATGTTATGTTTAGCTTTTCGGTAGTTGTTAAACTTCCACTCGGCTGGTTAGCCGTAAGCCACGATTCATAATTAAAAACAAGTTATAATGTTTGATACAAAGTATCAAAATCATAATTCTGTTCGATTTACAATAATACTGTATAGGGTAAAAGCACCGGTTTTGGCCAGCCTAAGAGAAAATGCCAATAAAATTTATATAGGAAGCCTTATTTATACTACAAATATGCCAAATGCAAGCTTTCAATCCATATTATGTATGTAAATATCGAAACTGAGCTAAAACCATTTTTTCGCTTTGAAAATCTCGTTAGTCAATATAGGCAACCAGAACCAGTTTTGGCCAGAGATTTAACTTCGATTCCTGAATTGGCCAATCACATTGATTTCTTATAAGAGTGGCCAAATTGGGAGTAGCCTGGCCAGATTTGGTGTATGAGAGTTAAAATTATAAGGAAAATGTTTTGAATCAATTCAGGCGAGTAAATGAATGTAGCTCTATAATGTGAATGTTATCTACTGAACACAAAAGGTTTTATGGTTTTATAAAACGGTGTATAATCCACTATGGCTCAGTTGGCGTATGGCCAAAACTGGTGCTTCTACCCTATTATTGAAATGCATAAGTATCTATTCAATTTTGTTATAAAATTGTTAAAAATGAACAAAATAATGCCTTAAAGGGAAATAAAACATGTTATGTTATATTTTTGTTTTATTTTGTTCTGTGGATAACGGAGCCTAACAAAATTATATCATGATATGATATGCATATCATATTCTGATAAAATTTTATTATATTTTTGTTACAAGCCTCTAGTTGGGCCAACACCTACAAAAATGAGTAAAGACTTTACTTCCTGATTTTGTGCATATTATAGCTATACTTTTCATAATCGATTAACCCTTTTTTTCAGAAATAGGCACTTCTTCAAAGCATTGCAATGTGGCTATGTGAATCTCACCAAAATCAGAGAACAAATTCAAACAAAACTTAGTACCGTGTCAATTTTTAATATTCGTATAAAAAGCCTCAAATGTTCTTGATTCAAATGAAAAACGCTCTTACATGAAGTGTCATGCTAATATTCTTTAGTTTTGCATTCGTTTTGCTTAACTGATTAACAGAAATTATGATATTTCGTTTAGTATGTGGTGGGTTACGCACTATCAAAGTAACCCGCATTATCAAAGAAACCCCGTGTTATGTTATGTAAAAATTATTTTCTGAAAAACTAGCTGCTTATTTTATTTTCTAACATTTAAAAAATACATTTTTGATCAAAACTCGTTGAATATTCATAAGGAATTGTACAATTATCTCCCCACTCTCTTACTAGACAAAATGTTATGCATTCGGGATAATGACGTTCGTTGGGTGTAGTGACCCATTCGGGGTAGTGGCTAGTGTGATAGAGTCATTCATAGGATTTGGATTGGATTTAGATTGGATTAGAATCTGGTATCTTGATTGCAGTTTTCGTTAAACTCCGGTTTTGGTCTCTGGCTCAAAACTCTCATTTTGGAATCTGTCTTCTGGCTTAAGCCTTTAGCTATGGCATCAGGAACTAGATTCGGCCTCTGGAAATGATGTATAGCTATGACCTCTGGTTTCAACTCTGGCTTAGAATTTTGCTTTAGCCTCTAGCTATGGACTCTGGCTATGGACTCTGGCTATGGTCTCTAGCTTTAGCTACTGGCTTTGTCCTTCAGCATCGATATATAGCTATGGCCTCCAATTTAGGCCTCTGGCTTTGGCCTCTTGTCATCTGTTTTGGCTTTTGGGTTTGGCTATGGAAATAGTTTTGAATTTTGGCTTCTGATATTGGCTTTGGTCTCTACCTATGGCCTTTGGCTATGGTCTCGGGCATAGGCTTCTATCTATAGCCTAGGGCTCTTGCCTCTAGCTTTGTCCTCTGGTTTTGTCTTCTGGACTTGGCCGTTTGTTTTGACCTCTGGCTATGGCCTCGGGCTATGACTACTTCCTATGGCTTTTGATTGCGACAATTGACTATGGTCTCTTGCCTTGGTATGTGGTCTCTGATTTTGGTCTCTGGATTTGGTCTCTAGCCATGACTTCCTTCCGTGACCTCTGACTTTGATCTCTCGATTTTGCTCTAGCTATGGCTTCTGCATATGGCCTCTGGTTATAGAGTCTGACTTTTGCTTCTGCCTGTTATCTCTAGGTGGTAACAGAAACAAAGGGGCGGTTTGTCGTGGTCGATACTACTCGGTGTAGTTCCCGACGGTGGAGAGTTCCCCGACGAAAGAATTCTCCAGAAACCAGTAATGTTACGCGTTGTTCTTACTCCGTTGTTGTCTGTTAGTGCCGAAGTCGGTCTAGCGATTCCGGTTGGATGATGACTTCCAGTTCACTGGCGCTCCAACCACTCAAGCTGGGGATACGCTACGTCATAGGTTCCCAAACTTTTCGAGCGCACGACCCACCTAGCCCTCTGGCATGTTTCTGGCGACCCACCAGGTGACAAATGTTGATACATTAGTTTTCCTTTGAAACTTTCGAAGTATTTCGTTATTTTATTGGAAACGATATGCACCAAAAACGTTTAAATTACAGAGTTTCCGGTGTTGCCAACATTCCAATGTGACTAATTCTCGTTCAATTAATATTCTTCACATCGAAATATTATACTTAACTATTAAACATTTTTTATGGAAATATAAACTTTAAATAGAATTTCAGGAATAAAGAAAAAAAAGTTTTTTCTGAACTAGAAAGTTATAAATTTTGTGCTATTGTCGGTAGTTATTTTTTGCTCGACTAGAAATTTTAGCGGTAAAAGTGCAGTTTATTAGTGAAAATCACTGACTCCCAGTATTTGTGACAAAATTTACTGAACAAATATTGTAAAATTTCATGTTTCATGAATTTATGTTTCAGAATTTTGACACAGAAATATAGTATGTAAATCTACACATTTATCCAAACTCCTTGTACAATAGCGTTGATGTAAAATAGTTCGCCATATTTACGAAAAACTTTTATTATATAAAAAATAAAGTTTGTTTTGAACAAAATATTTGACAGCTTCAATTTTCTAACATCTTTTTAAGAAAATTTGAAATGCCACGTCAAGCTGTGATCATCAGTAGGTACCTAACCATTTTTACTTCAATTCGAGGAGACATGTGAAAATGTAGAAACAAATCTAAGGCAATTAATACAAATTGAGAATTTTTTCGCGACCCACCAGAGAGCAGCTCACGACCCCCCTGGGGGTCGCGACCCACAGTTTGGGAAACTATGCGCTACGTAATACTCGGAAGAGTCCCCGGTGATGGATCTATCCTAGTCCAACGAAGATTTCCCAGGCCGATGCTATCCGGGCGGATGCTGAGGCCGGTCCTGCGATTCCGGTGGAAAGAAACTTTCGGTTCACAGGCGCCTCAACGATTTTTTGCCGGTGGTAATGCGCGTGCTACGCAACTAGTCTACGGTGAACTTAGCCTATACCAATGCTGGCCGGGCAGATGCCGAGATTGGTCCTGCGATTCCGGTGAAGGGAAACTTCCGGTTTACAGGCGCCTCGACGACCATTTTCCGGTGCTGTTTTATGAATTACTCAGCTTGACTCCGGTGGTGGACTCAGCCTGCTCCGACTCGACGTTGGTCGGCCAAGTGCCGGGTCGGTTGTGTAATTCCGGTTGGAGGATGACTTCCGGTTTGCAGGCGCCCGACGACTTTTTACCGATACCACGTTACGCCCTTTCTACTCGGTCTAGTCCCCGACGGAGGATCTTCCCCATGTTTTCGGGTCGTCCACACCGACACGCTTGGCATGAGCCTGTGGGTCCACCTTCCTTTCTCCAAGTTTTTCCACTCCTGCTGCCACTTGGCCATTGTATCCAATCTGGTGATACACTGAGAGGCAAAATAAAGTGCCCAACTTACCAGTTTTCGAATTTCTCTCATTGATTTGGTTCACATTAAAGTTAACACACTTAAATCTTCTTTGATATTTTATTTTTGATATTCTTTTAAAGTTGCATTTACGAAATTTTGATTAAAAAAAAAATTTGCTCAAAGAAAAAGAAAATCAATTTGTATTGGAAAAAAAATAGTGACAAAATAAAGTGCCTACTTCCTTCTTGGCCCCAGAAAAGATGATTTAAGAAAAATAAAAAGCAATTTAATAGTTAATGTGTCCTCCTTTGGCCTTAAGGACTTGCTGGAGCCGCTCCGGCATGCTTTTCACCAGGTTTTGTAGGTGTTGTGGTTCTAGTTCTTCCCAGGCGCGCTCCAAGGCTTCAAAATAATTATTTTTGTTGGTAACACCAGTTTTGTCAACCCTGGCATCGAGAATCGCCCACTAATTCTCGATGGGGTTGAGGTCTGGGCTTTGATCCGGTTTAATCCGACAAGATCTGAAGAAAGACTTGGTCTTCTTGGCAGTATGCTTCGGGTCGTTGTTCTAGAGAAACATGAATTTCTCTTCAAGGCCCGTCTGGATCAGCGAAATCTCCAGATTTTCCCGCAAGATGTTGATGTAGGAATCTGCCGTCATTATTCCGTCGATTTTCACGAGGCTTCCTACTCCACTCCATGAAAAACACCCCCAGACCATCACATTGCTCCTTCTCACATTCCTTATGTCCCTTTGCTAGTACCATGCAATGTCCTCAGCTAGAGTGATGCAGATGGAGATCATTCCGGTGACAACGCACACTGCCTCCGACGATATAGTGCGATAACTAAAGCCATGATCCGGAACGTACCTGCCAGCTTCTCTCGATTGCGTGTGGTTGTCAACGCTGCAGCTCAAGCCGATACTCCGTATCTCAGTATGGACGATGGAACGGTTGCCAGAAGACGCCTCGTACTGTTTCTTGATCCTAAAATATTGGGCATGATCCTAGCTACAGTGTTAGTTGCTTTCGCTGCCTTTTCGCAGGCATAGTCTACCTGGCTGTAGAAGTTTAGATCATAATCATTGCAGAATAAGTGATCACGTGGTATTTATCCAAGATATTAATGTTTTTCAGTGACCAACACATAGTTTCAATCCATCGTACCGGTAAATCGCCATCTAATTTGCTTAATTTTAGGCTAAACTTAACCCATCAGTGATATCCATAGTCTATCGCCATCAATGCACTGAAGATGGAGTAGACAGCATGATATTGATGTGATATGGAATGATCTGAATTGTATCGCAGTCGGCCTATACAAATCAGCAAATTTTAAGCGTTGATAGTAACAGCGAGCAACTCTGGTCTTCACTTCTTCAGTTTCAATGACGGCACTCCATCTCACATCATATGCCACAGTGTTGGGCTAAGTATGGATCTCTGTGAAATTCCCGCCGTTACTTCAAATGACATCCGTCCCTGGTTTGTGTCTGTGCAGGGCTGCCGTGGTACTGTTGAACGCTTTCTTAGCGTCTTTTGTTACCACTGCGCAGTATCGATTGCCTCTCCTCTTCTGCTTCAACGCTTTCTGTGTGTACGTGATGACTGCCCGAATAGTATCCACCGTCGAAGTCTTTTTACGTAATCCGAACTGCCTTTTCGACAATCCGTTCTTGCCTTCCGTGTAGATCGTCAGCATGATCTTCAGTTTCCAGCAAGCATATTGGTCTATATGAAGCATGATCTTCTGGCGGTTTTCCCGGCTTTGGCAGCAACACCAGCTTCTGCACCTTCTATTTGTCTGAGAAGCAGCCTTCCGCTTAACACTTCTGCAACGCTAGCCTATGTGTGTATTTTTCGCTAACTCTCATATTGGTGTTCAGCGACTGGCTGCAAAAGGTCACGCCAATTATGGATTCCCTACCGTCATTGAGACCGATGACCGACCGTCATCGTTGCAAAGCCTTACATCGAGCTTCGCTAAAGTTTTTTTTTTCTGTATCCTCTCGCGTTGGTCAGTCTTCTACCCTACTACACGGCCTAAGCATTGAAGTCTCCTTCGATTATTACCGATGGCCCCAGCTTATCGGTTAGCTGGCTTTGTTTTCTGGACTTGTCCGTTTGCTTTGACCTCTGGCTATGACTATTGTCTGTAGCTTCTGTATGTGACATTTGGTTATGGTCTCTGCTTTTGGCCTCCGTATGTGGTCTCAGGCTTTGGTTTCTAGTTGAAGTCTCTAGTTTTTGTCTCTGGCGTTGCCTCTAACTATGATTTCTGGCTATGACCTCTGGCTTTGAACTGTTGATTTTGCTCTAGCTATGGCTTCTGTCTATGGCCAGTGCCGGATTTGGGCTTCGGGGGGCCCGGGTCAGATCTCATAAAGAGGGCCCCTTTATAAAAAATTCAGCACGTTTTGGGATTCCACAAACTAACGTATTGAATTTAAGTTTTGAGCGAGATGGTCGGTCCAAACATATGAAGGGCCCAAATTCAAAGTAGCGTAACTGACATTTTCGGTTGTGAGCTATATACATTGAAAAAAATCGACTGTTTTATGCTTTCAAATTGTTCAAATTCAAAAGGAAAAATATAATAATTCTTAGGAGACTGACTCCTTTATTGGCTTTAAAATTTGCATAGAGTGAAAAATTGCTGAAAATCTTTCGAGGCGCTTGTCTTCAAAGCTCCTTTTTATTCTATTTATCACAAGTTTCCAGTTTGTCTCCGGTTACCGCATTCTTAAAAAAAATAAAAAAGAAAAAACAAAGTGTTTACAGAACTGGCAAGAATACAGTACACAAGGCCAAAAATTAGATTTGTGAATGAATCATCAAATTCCATGGAAAAGCATGTAAGGGGTGGTCCATCAATTACGTAAGGGATTATGGGGGAAGGGGGATAGTTGAAGATTTCTTACGCGCCTTACAAATTATTTTTGGTTTTCATACAAAAAATCTTACCATGGGGGAAGGGGCGGTTGAAAAACCGCTAAAATTGTCTTACGTAATTAATGGACAGCCCCTAAGTTCTTAAAATCTACCCATTTTGACAGAAATGTCCAAATTTTGATACTTAGATATTTTGAAAACAAACAATTTAGGATCCACAAAGTTTTGCATTTCATCTAAGTGAACAAACTTACATAAGCATGCCTTTTTCTAAATATTCTTAACTAATTTCTCACAAATCAAGTTATTTATGAGATGCTGTTCAAATTTCAGGTCAATCGGTTTGTTAGAAGCTGTTATACAGTTCCCTAAACTTGACCAATTTTGTATGAAAATCGGCCTTAATGTGCTTTATTCTTGGGAGTTATATTTTATTAATTATATTTATAGTTTACTCTAAGGCATTACTGAATTCAAAGAAAACTTCTTCAACTACGGAATATGAAACATAAAAATAATTTAAAATGAGCACAAAAATATTTCCCTTAATCTTTATATTTCTAATAGAAAAGTGGTATAATTTTAAAGTTCTGATGGGAACCAGATAAACTCTTTAAATTGAGAAGTACTTTAGAGGTTTATCCGTATTTTTTTAAAATCCTGCAAAAACGTTCAGCGTATTTTCGATTCAAATATTTTTTGAGAACTAACTAAAGAAAAATTTCGAAGATTTTGACTTAATATTCGTGATTTTTTTGTAATACATCAAAGGATAACAATTTACCAAATCATGCTGTGAGATTAGGTAATGAAATAACTTAAATATTGGAAAGTTGACATTTACTTTAGAATTATATGTCCAAATATCTAATGAGAAACTATTGTAAGGTATTTCAAAATGTGTTTTGTTCTTAATTTTGATTCCTCGGGGGGCCCCCTTCGTCGGGGGGCCCGGGGCATTTGCCCCCTTGGCACCCCCCCAAATCCGGGCCTGTCTATGGCCTCTGGTTAAAGCGTCAGAGGTGCTCTGCCTCTAGTTCAGATCTCTGATTTTATCGTTCGACTTTGACTTATACCTATTGTCTCTGGTTTTGGCATTTTTTATGGTTAATGGCCTTGACCTTGGACTTTGACTTTGACCTCTGGCTACGGTCTCTGGTGTAGGATTCTAGCTGTGGTTTCTAGCTTTGGCCTCTAAATATGGCCTTTGGATATGGCCTCTAACTTTACCTTATAGCTATGGCCTATGACTTCATAAAACTCTATCGAAAGACCACTCCAATGGTCTGGGAACTCTCCGAAAGACTGACGGTTCGCTCACTGTGGATCCCACAGAAACACTGCGTGAAATGCTGAGGACTCACTTCCCTGATTCAATCCCTGAAGCGATCGTGAACGCTAATGGCAACAGACATGGCGTCTCTGATCAACAAGAGCTCCTGTCATGGGACTCAAGTACCATAAGAGACGCATTGAAGGTTGCCAAAGAAGCCTTTACACGAGCAAGGGTGGAAAGGGCAGTGAGATCCTTTGAGCCATTTAAATCTGCTGGCATGGATGGAATTTTCCCAGCGCTTATCCAGAAAGAGGAGCAAATGCTTATTCCTTCCATGATAGAGATTTTCAAGGCCAGTTTAGTCTTAGGACATATTCCAGATGGCTGGCGTCAAGTTCGAGTTGTCTTTATGCCGAAGCCGGGAAAAAAAGACAAAACCAATCCCAAAGCATACAGACCGATAAGTCTGTCGTCAGTGATGCTTAAAATAATGGAAAAGGTCTTAGGAGAGTTCATAAATTCAAAATTTATGGAAGCAATGCCTCTTTCCAAATACCAATTCGCTTACCAAAGTGGAAAATCTACGATCTCAGCACTACACATGCTAGTCAACAAGATCGAGAAAACATTTCATGCAAAGGAAATCGCCATCGTGGCATTTCTTGACATTGAGGGTGCATTCGATAACGCTTCCTATTTGTCTATAGTGTCAGCAATGCATAGGAGAAAATTTGACCCATGCATTGCTACCTGGGTACATGCTATGCTAGCAAATCGCCGAATCTCATCCGAGTTGAGCGGATCGTGCGCCATTGTCATGGCCACAAAGGGGTGTCCTCAAGGAGGGGAGTTTCACCTTTGCTATGGTCTCTAGTGGTGGATGATCTACTTAATAGCCTGGAAAAAAGAGGATTCGAGGTTGTTGGCTACACAGAAAGAAAAATCCATGTAAATTTCAGCATAAAATCATGCACACGAAGGGAATGCCAGAAATGTCGCAATTTTACACGTCACATCGTGTAAAATTACAATAACATCATGTAAGTTTCCGCTAGACATCGTGTAATCTAGCATGGACTCTAACCGATTACGCGACAATTGGCATAAATTTACATGATGCTGGTGTAATTTTACACAATGTGTCATGTAAATTTGCGACAAATCTGGAATTCCCTTTATGTGCATTATTTTACGCTGAAATTTACATCGATTTTTCTTTCTGTGTACGCTGATGATGTTGTCATCATTGTACGCGGCAAATTTGAAAGCGTTGTCCTTGCAAGAATGCAATCAGCTCTCGATTATACGCTCTCCTGGTGTCTGACAGAGAAACTGGGGATAAATCCATCAAAAACTACGATTGTTCCTTTCACAAAGCGCAGAAAGGTACAGCTGCAACCTCTTTTCCTTAATCAAACACAATTGGTTTATTCAAATGAAGTCAAATACCTTGGCATTACGCTTGATGCTAAACTCAATTGGAAGACACATCTTCAAAACATGGTAAATAAAGGTCTCAATTCTCTGTGGGTCTGCTCAAAGACATGTGGAAAAAAGTGGGGCCTAAAACCTAATATGATCATGTGGATATATAAAACCATCGTTCGGCCTAGAATAGCCTACGCTTCCCTTGTTTGGTGGCCAAAAACAAGCGAGGTTACGGCTAGAGCCAAGCTGAACAAAATCCAACGCGCCGCGTGCGTCGCCATTACTGGTGCAGTTCGCAGCACCCATTCATTCGCCCTAGATGCAATGCTTAATCTGCCCGGCTAGATCAATTCATAAAGCTGGATGCTGAGAAAAGCGCTCTGAGGCTAAAACGATCAATAAACCTTCTGCCAGGTGATTTAACCGGTCACCTAAGCATACTAAACGAATTTTCTATAAATCCAATTGTAGAAAAATGCAGTGACTGGATGGAAATGGTTGTGAATTATGACATATCATATACGGTGTTCATTCCTTCTCGCCAAGAGTGGCAAGAAGGTGGACCGAGTATTCCTCCAGGCTCAATCAAATTCTACACTGATGGATCGAGAATGAACAATCGTTCTAGATCTGGAGTGCACGGACCAAGAACCAAAATCTCTGTCCCTCTCGGACAGTGGCCTACAGTTTTTCAGGCTGAAGTGTATGCTATCATTGAATGTGTGCACTTCAGCATAAAGAGGAATTACAGAAATGCCACAATCTGTATTTTCTCCGACAGCCAAGCAGCTCTTCATGCTCTGAAAGCTTACACTTTTAACTCAAAATCAGTGTGGGAATGTGCTCTTGCTCTAAAAACCCTAGCCATCCGCAATCGAGTTAAACTATATTGGATCCCCGGGCATACGGGTCTAGAGGGTAATGAAATTGCCGATGAGCTAGCCAGGAATGAATCGGCCAATACATTCATTGGTCCTGAGCCATTCTTTGGCATATCAAACTGCTCACTAAATATTGAGCTGAACAGCTGGTTGTCCAGGCAAATTATATCCAATTGGAAAACAGTTTCCCATGCGAATCAATCTAAAAGATTCGTCACAATTAATTCGAAACAAACACAAAAACTCATTGGTCTCAACAAAAGGGACCTCAGCACCTACACCGGTCTTATAACTGGACACTGCCCCAGCAGATACCATTTACAAAAGATCGGAGCCATCCAAAACCCAAATTGCCGTTTCTGTAGTGAAACGTGCGAAACCTCACAACACCTTCTCTGCTCCTGCAGTGCACATATACAACGAAGATCCAAAATATTTGGCAAGCCCTTTTTGGAGCCGGCCGATATTTGGAACGCATCTCCCAGGGAAGTGGTCGGCTTTATCAGGCTGATCGTACCAGATTGGGGGATTCACAATGCTGCAACTTAGGACTTCTGCCCATCAATGGCAGATGGCTAAAAGTTCAGTCACCGCGCAAAGTATTCCGGTGGCGTTCCCGCCACTGAGGGTCTTTGTAAAAGCAAATGGGTATATCACAATAGTTCTAAAAAAAATGGACGCAGTGATCTCACACCCGACAGAAGGAATGTGAATGGCCTATGACCCTAACAAGGGGAAAGCAAGGGAGTAATTTATAATGTAAAAACATAACTATTTATATGACTTTTTTATAAGATAAAGAGCTGCAATTTTGAAAATCGACTAAACTAAATCTGGGATAGATCGAATCGAGGAATAGCACATGGCATATTTCTCAAAAATTTACGTTATATATCATAGTCTAATCTTAGTCTAAACTACTAGAACATTTACAACCATTAGTATCCTAGTGATCTCCGATTGCTTTAAACCTTGTTCTATGTCAAATTAATATAATCAGAAGACTACGTCACTTCCTATCTTTCCATGAGTAGCTCATAGCTGCACCTCAATTCTCAAAACTCAAATTATCACGCACCCTGAGAAGAGCTCCCCGCCAGGGAACCTTCCTTCCAGAAACCTCCCAAACGCTACTGATCATCTGTCTCTGGTGCCTCTACTCAAAACTACAAACTCTGCAAATCCCATCGCAGCGGGAATAATTTATGCCAGAAAATCAAACACTGCCATCGAAACGTACCGTGAAACCGAGAAAATTCATTAATTCCCACTAATGTCAGCTTCTCGTACGGACGAGACAACAACGGCAAGGTCGTCCCTCTGCAGTAAGGCCATCGATAATTTGCCAACCACCCGGAGGGGGTTTCTCCGTAGTCAGAAGCAATTTGGCCACCCCCGTGCCGAGAGTGTTGAAATGTGTAACAATCCAGGATCGCAGTGTGAGATTATTTTGTTTGCTGCATTTCTTTTTGCGCTGAAAAATGACGACAAGAGAGAGGTGAACACACAGTAATGAGGCATAAGCTCCACTACAACAGGACACTCGGATGCAACAGTTCTTCCATTCCCTGGTGACTTCGAGAGTTCCGTCCTACGCAAGAAAAAGGAACAGAAAGTGTCTTCGTCTTGAGCAAATGTATGTGTAGGAGCAAAAAAAAATGTCCAGTGGCGATAACAAGGTTAAATAAACATTTTACAACCCGAACAGAGTTGAGCACCCTAATGTAGGGCCGGAATTTTATTGCCAAGATCGTAAAAACGGGAAAAGTTTAAGCAACACATTTTGAAGAACTTGGCACACAAACGCAACGCTCTTCGCAGTGATTTAATACACAAAATTGCTGGCCATAAATATGAAGAAGTTTTGTTCGATGCGTTTTGCGACACTCGCTTTCGAGTAAATTGCCCTTTTCCGAAAAAACAGATGCTTATTATTTGAATGATTAAAATCATACCCAATCATTTGGAAAACGTGTCAAGCGGGACAAATGGTCGGATTGAGGTTTTATTGCGTCGCTTGTCGAATGAGTGGACAATTTATGTTCTTATGAATCCTATGTCCCAGGATCGCCATGGTAATTGATTACATACCTTGCGTTCCAGGCAGATGGCCACAATGGTTACAGATATTAAGCTTTTTGATCATAAATAAATTTTTTAATCAACCTTAGCCTGCAAAATGTTACTACTTTATAATGCTGCCAACACATTACAACAAAATTACCAAACCACATTTATAAAGAAAAGTATAGGAACTGCACTACATATATTTATAAAAAATAACGCAAATACCAATTTTTATGAATAGAAACATGTGTCACCTTAGCCAGTATTCGCTATCTGTCAAAATTTTACAGCTATGCAATTGTTCCGCAATTGTTTGCTAAAATATCCATAATAGGGTCTTAAAGCCCTGCCCCAGTGTTAGTGCCCAACGCTTATGTTGAGGCCAAAAACAAATGTCTACTCATTTTTAATGTTTTTCGTATGTTTAAATCCAAAAAAACATTTTTTTTATGTTTTATTTTTAGATTTTGTCGCACCCCTTGGTTTAAACTCAAATTTTGGGTGTATTTTGTTTTTCGTGTCCCTTCCGAAATGTCAGATAGGAGCAACCCCAGTGTTAAAACTAAAACCCCTGTGGTGTTTTTGTCGACTGAGCGAACGTTAAACATGATCAAGTGTCAAGATTCATTTATGGACCCAATTTTTAAAATTGAAGTTTTAATTTCATATAGCCATTATTTGAGCGGGAAAAATAGCTTTAGTAGTTCCAGTAACATCCTCTTTCGTATTATTAAATAAAAACAAGGATTTCATTGAACATTTTAGGACCCTATTGCCAAAAAAAAAAAAATCCTACATGTTTCTGCTCCTCGATGTAAAAGCGTATACTAACTGAATTGTTTGGTAAAACTCTGTTGCCTTACTGTATCATTGTCTTCAAGAAAAATATGTTGTTATTTGTATAGTAGTGCCTCAAGTCAGAGACTACTGTAAATTTTACTGGGTTTGCTTAATTATTATCAATGGTAAATTTCTATTAAAAGTTTGCCTGTTGAGAGTTCCGAAATAATTTTTGAGCCTGTTGTATTGAAAAGAAATCCTCAATTTAACTATCAATTTTAAATCTCTTCAAGGTTTTTGAAAAAGCCATTGTCATATTGCTTCATGTATCACCGTAGGGTAGAGTAGGATAAAAGTTCGATCTAATTGAAATAATCAATTGTGCTTATTCTGCGTAGCGTGTGACTCGAGTCGAGTCGCTCCCAACTCGGGTGACGTGAGATGAGTAATGTTAATCAAATGGGAGCGAGTCGACAATTGTCAGCTCATTCGACTCGTCTCACCTCACACGCCGCGCAGAATAAGCACAAAGGCTACGATGATACTCTATGCCCAGGGAAGTCAAGGAAATTTCCACTACGAAAAAATTCTGGTCCGACCGGGAATCGAAGCCAGACACCTTCAGAATGGCTTTGCTTTGTAGCCGCGGACTCTAACCACACGGCTTAAGAAGGCCCCTAGAATTAGGAGTTATTCTAGGGAATTAAATATGATTTCATCCAGGCATTCCATCAGGAGAACTTATAAAGATTCGATCATAAATTTCACGAAGGATTAATTCAGGAGTTCCTTCAGGGTCTTTATCAGGAGTCCCTCTAGGGATTCCATCGGAAATTCCTCTATAAATTCCATCGGAAGTTCCTATATGGATTCCATCGGAATGTCCTCTAGGAATTCCATCCAGGGTTCTTCTGATCAGATGTTCATCATCAACATCAGAAGTTTTTTCTAAGATTGTACCTGGAACTCATCTAGGGATTTCATCAGAAGATTCTCAAGGTAGATATTTCAGAGATTACTGGAATTCTACTATGGACTCTGTCATTAGTTGCTCTCAGAAGTTCTTCTCAAAATTTTATCAGGAATTCCTCCAATGATTTCATCAAGAGTTCCTTCAAGAATGCCTTTAGAAATTCTTCCAAGGATTCCTTCAAGAGTTCCCCCAGATATTTCATCAGGATCATATAGGGATTCTATCAGGAGTACTTTTAGGGCTTTCATCAGAGTTCTTCTGGGGATTTCATCAGGCGTTCCTCCAGGGATTCCATCAAGAGTTCCTTCTGAGATTTCACCCGGAATTCTTCGAGAGATTAAATCTGATGTTCCTCGAGGAATTCCATCAATGTTTCTTCTAGGAATATTACCGGGAGTTCTTCTAGGGGTTCTATCAGGTATTCCATCCGGAAAACTATTAGGAATTCTTTCAGGGATTTCATCAGGAGTTCCTAAAGGAATCCCGTCAGGATTTCATCTAGGGATTTCATCAGGAGTCCCTCCAATGATCAGGAGTTCCTTTAATAATATCTTTAGATACTCCTCCAAGGATTCCATCAAGAATTCCTATAGGGATACTATAAGGAATACCTTTAGGGCTTCCATCAGAGTTCTTCTGAGGATTGCATCAGGAGTTCATCCAGAGTTCATTCAGAGATTCCACCTGAAATGCCTCCAAAGATTCTTTAGGAGTTCCTCCAGAAATTACATAGGAAATTCCTTGAGGACTTCCATCAGGACTTCTTATGGAGATTTCATAAGGAATTCTTTCAGGGATTCTTGCAAGAGTTCCATCATGAATTCTTCCAGGGATTCGATCAGGAGTTCCTTCAGCGATTGCAACTGGAACTCCCCCAGGGACTCCATCAGGAATACCTCTAGCAATTCCATTGGAAGTTTCTCCAGTGATTCCATTAGCATCCTTCATGGATTCCACCTGGAATTCTTCCAGGGATTCTATCAGGGGTTCCTCTAGGGATTCCATCAATAGTTATTCTATGAATTTCATCAGAAATTCCTCCATTGGTTCCAACAGGAACACCTTCAACAATATCTTTAGGATTTACTCCAGGGATTCCATCAAGAATTCATTCTGAGGTTTCACCCGGCATTTCTCAAGAGATTCTATCAGGAGTCTCAACATTAAGCTTATCAGGAATGTCTCCAGAAATTTCATGTGAGGAGTTCATCCAGAGATTTCATGAGGAGTCCCTTCAATTATTATATCAGGAGTTCCTCCAACAATATCTTTATATTCCTCCAAGGATTCCATCAGATTCAGATTCTTCGAAGGAATCATTCAAGAGTTTTTTCAGGGATTCCAGCTAGCATTTCTTCCAAGATTCTATAAGGAGTTCCTCCAGAGATTATATAAGGAGTTCCCCCAGGAATTCCATCAGGATTTCCTCAGGAGTTTCATCAGGAATCTGATCAGGACTTTCTCCAGGGATTTCATCAGGAGTTCCTATAGTATTTCCATAGGGAGTCCTTCAAGGGATTTCATCAGGAGTTCCTCAAATGATTTCATCTGGAGTTCCTGCAAGAATATCTTTAGGCATCCCTACAAGGGTTCCATCAGGGGTTCCTCCGGATTTTATCAGGATTTCCTTCAAGAATCATCATTAAAATCTTCAGAAATTTTAACAGAAGTTCCTTTAGAGATTCCATCAGGAGTTGCTCTCGAGATTATATCAGACGTTTCTTCAGAGAATTCACCTGGATCTTCCAACATCAGAAGTTTCTTCTAGGGATCTTCATCAGGATCTCTTCTAGGGATTACATCAGGAGTTCTTTTAGGGATTTCAAGAAGAGTTCCTTCAGAGGCTTTATTAGCATTTTCTTTTAACATTCCGCCTGGAATTTCTTCTGGGGTTCTATTAAGAGTTTCTTTAGGGACTCCATCAGGAGTTTCCTTGAGTCAACAGGAGTTCTTCTAAGGATTTGATCAGGAGTTTCTATAGGGTTTCCATTAGGAGTTCCTTCAGAGATTCTACCTTGATTTTTTACAGGAATTCTATCAAGAGTTTCTCTAATGATGCCATCGGGTATTACTCCAGGGATTTCATCACAAGTGTTTCCAAGGATACCATCAGCAGTTTCTACAGGGATTTCATCAGGAGTTCTTCAATAGATTGGGAGTTTCTGCAGGGATTCCATCGGAAGTTCTTTCATGGATTTCATTAGAAAAAACTTCTACGACTTCGTTTTAAAATCCTCCTGGGGACAGACCTGGTGTAGTGGTTAGAATACTCGCCTCTCACGCCGAGGACCTGGGATCGAATCCCATCCCCCGACATAGTCACTTATGACGTAAAAAGTTATAGTGACGACTTCCTTCGGAAGGGAAGTAAAGCCGTTGTTCCCGAGATGAACTAGCCCAGGGCTAAAAATCTCGTTAATAAAGTCAAACCAATCAACCAAAATCCTCCTGGGATTTCATCAGAAGTTCTGTCACAGATTCTATCAGGAATTCTTCTAAAGGATCCTTCATGGATATTCTGTGTTCCATCAGGCAATTTATAATGAATTCTTTTCGAAATTTATAAAGGGATTCTACCCGAATTTTCTTCCAGGGGTTTCTCCAGACAATGCTTCAAGAGATTCATCCAAGAACTCTTCCTCAGGTAGTTCTCCAGGAATTCTTCTTTTATCAGAAGTTTATTGTGAAGATTTCATTACCGAAATAACTCAAGAGATTTCATCCGGAATTTCTCAAAGGATTCCTCGGCATCAAGCCTGAAAATCCACAAGAGATTTTCCTGGATTTTCAAGGAATTTCTCGCAAAATAAGTCCAGGGATTCTTGGGGGATTCCAGGAAATCCTTCAGTGATTTGACCAGAAATTTCTTATAAGAGTTTCACCTGTAATTTGAGACTCCACCAGTAAATCATCCAGTGACTCTATCAGGCGTTCCTCCTGGGATTAGAAACTGGAATTCCTTCAGGGATTCCTCTAGGAATTTTACCAGAGGTTCCTCTGTAGATGCCGCCAAGATGAACACCAATGATCCAATAACGAATTTCCTATGCGGTTTGACCGCAATTTCCTATTGAGATTCCACTAGTAATTCCTTCAGCTACTTCACCAGTATTTTTCCTAATTATTTCACCTGTAATTTTTCACAGGAGAAGTTTTTAACGTATTTCACAAGGAGTTCATCTAGGGTTAACGCTGGGAATATCACCAGAGCTTCGCTAGAATTACCACCGGGAAAATCTACCAGAGTTTCGCCAGAAGTTCAACCATAAAATATTTCAAAGGTGTTACTTGGATTTTGCATCAGCATTATCAGAAATTCCTCCAGCGAGTTAAATGATATTTACTCAGTAGATCAAACAAAACTGTGGACCAAAATGATTTTTTTAATTTCTGAAAAAAATCCATGGATAAATTTTAAACCAAAGAAACCCATGGAGAAATTCTCAGAGAATTTCCTGGAGAGCTTCCTTAATATATTTCTGGAAGAACTTTTAAAGCTATTCCTGAAGAAGTTTCTGAAAAATTCTCCAAGGTAATTCCTGGTAGATTCCTTGGAAAAAAATCCTTCAAGACATACTGGACGGAATTGATGGATAAATTCCTTTAGGAATCCTCGGAGAAATTTATATTAGATTATTGAAGTAATTCCTGCAGAAATCCCAGGACGAATGCCTCGTAGGGTCCCTTCAGAGATACAAGGAAGAATCTTCGGAGGAAACACTGGTGGAATTTATGAAAGAATTTATTGAAGATTCCTTGAAAGAATACCGGAGGATAATCTGGAAGATCCTCTCGAAAAATTGAAACTGGAATCTCTAAAGGAATTCCTGCTGATATCCCGTGTTCTGGTGGAATCCCTGGAGGAACTTGATGAATCCTTGGATAAATTGTGTGTAGTGTCTGTATAGAAATGCCTGAAGTTTCGCTGGTGGAAATCTTTAATAAATCTTCGGAGGATTTTTTGGTGGAACTCTTGAAGGAAGCATTGGATGAACCACTGGAGAAATCTCTTGGGAAGTGTTTGTATAGATCCCTTGATAAATATGTTGAAAAATTACTAGAAAGAATCACTGAACAAATTTTTGGTGGATTTTCTGAAGTATCTCCTTGTGGAATTTGAGGAGGAGTCCTAGGAGCAAGTCCTCAAAAAGGTCCTGTTGAAATCCTTGGGGGAATTTCTGGAGATGAATTTCTTGAGAAATCGTGATGGAATCCTTGGAACTTACTTCTAGAGAAATTCCTGGAATCGTGTTGCTGATAATTAAAATATTTAAAACCAAAAGAAATTTGAAATTAAAATTGAAACATAAGCTAACGCAAAAGAAAATTAAAAATGAAGGTTTTAGATCTTTACGGTTTTTAAATCTTGCATGGAATTAATCATCCTTGACTATTATCAAGCAAAAAAAACTACAAAAGCATTTCATGTACCATCTTATTGAGCCTAGTAAATTAACTGTAACCAGCGATTGTCTTCCTTAAAGCAGCAGAACTGGCAAAAGAAATTCTGCAAATATTTTCTTCAGCCAGCTTATCGAAACAAATTAAAAGACCCTTGAAATGACACACCACACAAAACCAGTGCAGTAAAAGAAAACTGCTCCTTTTTCCTTCATCTTGTTGTCCTGTCCGAAAGCCATGTTTTTATCCACATGAGATGCAATTTCCCATTATCCTTTTCACGTGCAGGTACTGTGCCGCCGCCTCCATTATTGTTTTGGCTCACATTTGCTCACATTCATGTGTGGAACCGTTTCGAAATAATACTAAAGTTCTAGAAACCCACGCCGCCCAAACGACATTGACAAGACAAGGCATGTGGATGGTGCTTGGCACAGACAAACATACGTAACACTTGGAACAAATTGTTTTGAAATAAATTGACCACTTCACACCATTCTCAGACAATCAGAAGTCACACTTTAAAACGCATTATTCTTCTTCTGGGACAGAGGCTTGCTTCTCAGCGTAGTGTTCAATGAGCACTTCAACAGTTATTAACTGAGAGCTTTCTTTGCCAAAGTAGCCATTTTTGCATTCGTATATCCTGTGGCAGGTACGATGATACTTTATGTCCAGGGAAGTCATGGAAATTTCCATTACGAAAAGATCCTGGACCGACCGGGAATTTGAATTGACCGTTAAATGAAATTTCATCAGTGTTAAGCCTGTTCGCCTATGGCTTCAGTGTGGGCAAAGGAGCGTGTGTCCGGATATAGAGCAAAGGGACGAACGTGCACACAATCTTCTACAGGATTAAGGTCGGCTTGTAGCGGAGCCATAAACTCATTTCGCAGTAACAACGGTTTCTATGGGACCAAAGCAGAAAACAATTAAATTTAAAGTGGATTTATCGAAGATGAGCCAAGGGCCAGAGAGCAGCTTACCGAAAATCGATACATTTTGCGAATTGGTTTCATTATCGTTTGCGTTGTTGTGCTGATTCTGAATCGGATCAGGGGACGGAATCAGTAGATTGATGGTTAATTGAGTTCGAAGTTTTTCGAGAGGAATGAACAACTTGGCAATTAAGCGATTTGGCGAGGCATGTACAAATGGCTTTCGACGACAATGATGTGGGCTCAGACGAATGACAATTGCAAATGAAGAGGTAATTTGTGCACATTTGACAGGGATAAAATGCCTTGTTGGAAATGAAAGAGACGAGAAAATGGTTTATCAAATAATGGAACAGGACAATTTAGATAGCTGATGTGCGGTATTGGTTTTATTGGCTTCAGATTTGTATTAAATTGTTGTCTGAACAACAAAACACTTAAGCTATTTTCGCTTCCATTTTTTTAAATTTATTTTTGGAACCTACTCAAAACTAATGTCATCGAGGCATAATGCAAAAGCATGAACGCATGATAATTATAGAAAAACCAATAATGTTGTAAACCATCCTATGAATGGTAAATTAGCCAGATGTTGCGCGAGTTTTTATAACGCGAGTAGTCGCGCGTTGTACCTTGTACAGCACCCTTGGTTTTTCATGTTCAACATGAAATACCTCGTGATCTAGATTAAATATAGAAAAAACCATCTTCGACAAAGTTATTTTGAAGATCGAAGTCTGACATACGGTGATTATTCAGTTTCGGAACTCCACCACCAGCATGATAGTTTTGTTTTGCAAATAACTCAGGAGCCTGATCACTTAGAGAGATGACGTCTTCGGCAAAGTTATTCTGTAGCTCGAGGGCTATCATCATTTGAGCCAAGAACAACAAGATCTTCCCACCAAGTGGTGCTTGTGCGCATGAAACTGTTTTGCGGATATCTCAGGAACCTTTGCAGTATTAGAGATTGAGCCATAATGAATGAAAAAAAGGAGCTCAAGCTTTTATATGCAACAAACTTTCACAGCAATCGACGGCTCATTGGTCGACAGACTGATCCAATCAACGGACGGTTGTCGAAAAACGAATGTATAAAAGAGCATCACAACGTGTAGAGAGATCAGATTTATAGTATCTCTCCCTTACATAACCTCCCCATTAAGGCTAATCTTGACCCAATGGGTACAGGTCGTTAGGCCGAATGTCGTTATACCGAATGCCGTTGGGCCGTGTGACGATAGAAAGTGTGCACTTTCTTCTGCACTTCCTTAGCTGCATTCGGAAGCGAGGAAGAGGAATCTCCTGTAGGGTCATTAGGTCAGAATAACATTTGATCATTTACTACTATATCAAAAAGCTTACACATACATCAGTGATTTTTCCTTTTTTTTAATCAAAGGCTGTTCTTTCCAGTTAAAATTTACAGCAAATATTGTAGGCCTATACTGCCGTGAATCGCAAGTCAGTCCCATCTGCATTTTCGTCAAAATTGGTTTGAGTTCAGTTTTCAACATGTATTTCTATGTTCTTTCAGCTGCCCTAATAAGATAATAAATTTGGTTCGGAAAAAGTAGGAAAAAACAGCAAGTCAAATTGTCCCATAACGAAAAGTAACCACATATTAGTCCTACTACAGATTTCTGCTTCGAATAACACAAAAATGGACCGTGTTTTGATCATCTTTATATTTTTCTCAGAAAGATATCGTAGTAGAAAGCAAACTGTGAAAGTTTCATTAAGGTTTGAACATGTTCCAATCCTCAAGAATTTTTTGAATATTCGTATGGAAAACGAGTTTTTAAACTGCACAGCCCATTTTCTCAATGCCTACTTTTTACAGATGGGACTGACTTGCGATTCACGGCAGTTTAGGTAATGCAAATTATCCTGATCTAACAACTTGGATTGTTAGTTCGACGGCTTCTAAGTAATGCAAATTGTCCTGACCTATCCCTGTCAATTACCCATCTTATGGATCATTAGAACTATCGGCAATTTTCGGCCTAATGGTTCAACGCGTTAAGTCGACGTTATTCGGCCTAATGACCTTCGGTGTAACGACATTCGGCCTAACAAGATAGAATATCTAGTGGGTTGATTTTATGCCAACTATTTTATAAATATGGCGTGACTCTACTGAACGATGGTACCCGAGCAGAAGAAAATAACTACTGAATACCAAATTGAGGTATTCCATACCAGATAATTTCCAATACATACAACCTGAATGAGGTATGAATGAGCCCAGCATAAGAGGTAAAATACCTCAAATAATACCTTCTGCATATTCTACAAATACCAAGCTGATAATTAGATCAGGTATTGTAATACCTAAATAATACGTGATGGATTTTCATATAAAAGTGATTTTTTTTCAATAATAGTTCAATACCTATCGAATACCAAAATGAAGTATTTTTAATTGTTTTAAACATTTTTTTCAAATACCATTCTAATAATAAAATGAGGTATTGACAACTGAACAATACCTAATTTTGGTATGATACCAAAATATGGTATGCATAAGTTATTGCGAGTTATTCTTTCCTCCTCGGGTAGTCACACTAGATCAACCGGTCAATCATCAGCTTTTGACATTTAAGTATCCGTCCATAGCCTTAATTCTCAGCTGTCTTGGATGGTCCACAATTGCTGTCATGGTAGTGAGCATCTTCCTATGGACTAATGCACGAGTTCACTAATTTGACGTTTGAGCGGTGCCGAATTCACTTGTTGCTATGGTTACCTAAATAACACGGCAAACGTCAAATAATGAACTCGTGCATCGGTCCATTGTTATCCAATTGAATCAAGCTCCACCTGTGTCATTCTGCCGTCATCGTTGGAAATACGAGCTGGCTGACTGGCCGAGCTATCAAAACGAGGTCTTCTCGGTAATTTCCAACAGCGCCCCTTCCTCAGCTGAGGAACTCGTCAAACAATTGTTTTCCATAGCTACGCGCCACATTCCCAGAACCATTGGTTCTTCTGGTAATAAATCGGTTCCATGGTGGAACCCCGAGGATCGTTCAGCAGTCAAACTCCGTCGCAAAAAAATACGTGTTCTTCTGAGGATTGCAAAGGAAGATCGTAAAGACTCTACCATATTTTTTTAATTCAAAGCTGCCAGGAATGCAGCCAGATCGGTCAATAAACAGGCCAAACAGGACAGCTGGGACCAATTCATCTCCTAAATTAACCCTGACAGTACTTTAAAAGAACTGTGGGACAAAGTCCACCGATTAAACGGTAGTAAAAGTAGACAGCCTGTTGAACTAAAAATCGGTAATCAAAACACTGACGATCCTTCAATTATAACCGAACATCTTGCTGATCATTTTTCCCAATCATCTTCCTCCTTCAATTACTCTGATAACTTCCTCTCCCGCAAAAACAGCATAGAAGCCTCTCCTCCCAATGTCAATACTGATGAAAATCTAGAATATAACTGCGATTTTTCTTACAAAGAGCTAGCCTTACACGGAGTCCATGGCTCATCAGCTGGCCCGGATGATGTTATCCACTTCTCAAGAACCTTCCCCTAATAGGTAAATCTGTCCTAACAATATTCAACGACATTTGGAACCGAGGTGAAATCCCTAACTCTTTGAAGAAAGTTTTAGTTGTTCTCATTCCCAAACCCGATAAAGATAGAAATAATGCCGACAGTTTCCGCCCCATTACTTCATTAAACTGTATTGGGAAGATTCTTGAGAAAATGGTTAACATACGGCTTATCACTCTTCTGGAATCTCTGACGACATTACCATTCCCACCTTCCACAGCATTAAATCTCTGTCCTGAAAACGAATTCAATCAGCAATCCTGAGTGTTTCAAAATGGGCTGACGAACACGGTTTCACAATATCTCCTGAAAAATCCCAACTTCTACACATCATTCGCACAGGAAAAAAGATGTCAAAACTTCCCGACACCACTTTGAATAATACAATAACAAAATCTCAAATATCCTTCAAAATCCTTGGTATTCATCTCGACCGATCCCTCAGCTTCAGAAATCACCAAATCGCAAATCCATCAACCAAAGACTTAATATCATAAAAGTAATCGGTTTCCCGTTTACCTTGCGCTCACCGAACATCTATCCAATAAATCGTCAACATCTGTATCCTACCTAAGATGTTCTACGGTGTTGGTCTCTTCAGCAGAGGTGGTGATTTGGTAAGCAACAAATTACTTAAGCCCTGAGAGAGACTCGCGAAGAGGAAAAATATCAACGTCATATGCAGCCCAGTTTCCCCTCTCACGAAACGTCAAATGCAGCCCACCGTTTTTATGGCTGAAAAAGTGAAAAGTATTGTGTTCAAAGTAAATTGTTATTGAAAATCTCAGTCAGCGGAGCAGTTTTTTCCAAAGTTGCTGATAAATCTAAGCAGAAGATTAATTATTTCTAATGTCTGCTACGTTTGCTGGCATGAAATTTTACTCAAACGGCTATTTATGATTCGATGTGATGCAAACTCAATCTTTTTTTGCTGAGAGGTTCATGTGAGGATTTGAACGGCTTGCGCATAATTGGTATAAACACAAAGTGGAATAAGAAAAAACTCAGCAATCACAGAAAAAAAAGACCGTCTTCGCGAGTCTCGTCTCAGCTTAAGCCCACTGTATAATAAAGCTTTTCGTCTAGCTTCAGGCGCTTTTTCTACCAGTTCCACCATATCTATTATGGCCGAATGCGGTCAACTCCCGTTCGATTACTCCTTAACAACTAACGTGGTGTCTAAAGCTATCAGATGGCAGAGTCTTGGGGGTCGTAATGATGCCCCCCTGGTCATACGCCTGGAGCCTCTGACTTATTTTAATCCCTAACAAACCATGTGCTTCCAGAAATAGCAGTTTTACCAGATCATGGAATCAACCCTTCCCAAGAATAGATCTCTCCCTCCTAGATCAGGTTAATGTCTCCATCCGTAATTCAAACACACTCCAACAAACTATGCACTGAAAAATACCCCAACCATCTAAAAATATATACAGATGGCTCTATCTATTGATTACACTGCGGAACACGTTTTTGTTTCCAGCATCAAAATACCGCTATTAACTTAACTAAGAGTTGCTGAATTCAAAAAGTTGCCGTTTTCAAAAATATCACAGCACGTCTAGTTTTTGAGATATTGGCTATTGAAAATGCAAAATTCGACTATTTCAGCCAACTTGCATACAAGTTTTCCAGCTTGTAAGGCGATCTATTTGCTTAATTTGCTACATAATTCAAATTCTACGTTTATAACAATACTTATCAGCAAAGTTCATGATACTATCGATGTACAAAAGTTATTTTTTATTGTTTTATATATGTATTGTATTTTGGCATATAAGAGAATCGAAGAGTTTTGTATGGAGACTGCATGTATGTTGGAAAAATCGATTTAATCTAAATTTTAGCATGCAAGGTTGCATGCTTGCTGCATCAGATTACAAAAAAGTTTGATAAAACATACTTTAAATATCATGTAAACACCAACTAAACCAGTGTTTTATACTTTGGCGACCTGTAGCTAAAAATTGTGACGTGCAGGGACATTTCTGAGAACGGCATCAGATTCAGCGACCCCAAAGCTACTATGGACACATAATTTTAACCTTGAGGCACGCAAAAGTGTCATTTTTGTTACGCTGTGTTATGTCGGTTACACAGCGTAACAATAATGACATTTTTGCGTGTCAAATTAAGCAAAAAAAAATCGCCATGCAAGCTTGCAAACTTGCATGCAAGTAGAATCTCAAAAGCTAGACGTGCTGTGATATTTTTGAAAACGACAATGGATTCAGCAACCCTTAATTTAACAAATAATTTTGGTGCTTGAGACAAAAACGTGTTCCGCAGTGTTATGGGATTACTAGCTTCTCTACATTCCCAAACATCAGTTCTGCGCTCCCAAGGGTGGTACAGGCGGGTCTTTATTGCTACCTCAACGTGTTGCTGGTTCTAAAATGTAAACAACCATACCAAATTACGACCAAACAAATGAGAAGGCGTAATCAATCATGTCAAAAACATCCATTTTGGGAAATCAGCAGAATTTTCTGATTAAATTGCCAACAGCGCACTGTAGTAGCACGTAGTAAATATTTTTTTTACTATTCCGCGTTAAGCCCTAAAACTGGTTCTGGACTTAGGTTGGCAGCTTTTCAATTTTACTCCCATTTGACAGCCGCCCTCCACCCTTGTGCGCTGCTCCCATCTTGTTCCATATATAGTGCCGGAGCATATGACTTTTTGAAGGCTACTCACCTTTATTCCACCCTATCGGATCGTCCCATAGTAATCTTCAGCTATTCTGCAAGTTGTCTTCGAGAAATGTATTCCTACTCCTGGAAACATCCCTGGCTTCAGGAGGCCGAAAGACTTGCTTTGGTCATCGGGGTCACCTTCTCTGGCATCCATGGTAATTAGGAGACGGACCGGATGGCAGGTGTAGGTCGTAGTATGAACCCAGGGGATGTTTCCATTCCATCCATCGACGCTCAGATATGGACAAAAGAGAGAATACATGATTCCTGGAGTACGGATTGCACACACCCGTCTAACCCATAATTACCGCATTGATAAAATAGATCCCCCGACTTCTTGTGCACATGTTGTGGTACTCCTTTATCTATACCTCATATACCGTTTTGTCTCAAATTCCGAACAGACTCATATTCCGAACACTCGGTTTTTATATGGCGATTGGGTTGAAATGTTTCGCTGAAATATGTCACCAAATAACAAGGAAATGGCAGTCAATTGCAATTCAATTTTAACGTCTCCAATATAATTTTTATCAAGGGAGTAGTGGTGATTCTCTAGTTTGAGACCAGCAGAACAAGCTCCGATAAATTTATTTGCGAAATTATTTATTTGAATACGTTTTAATCGTGCTGTTCGGAATTTGAATCAAGGTGTTCGGAATATGAGACAGAATAAACGCAGTGTTCGGCATTTGAGTCAAAATGTTGTTCCATACTTTTACGTTAAAACAATACAAAAAATAATTAAATCAACATTATTATTGGTACACCCAACAGCTTACAGTTAGACTTTGCGAATAAATTAAAATATACACAAATATCAGCCAATTTATGCCAATCAGATGCATTTGAAGTCACTGTTGTCCTTAAGTGTTCGGAATATGAGTCAAAACGGTATTAATAGACTGTCAACGTTACAATAATCAACGCCTTGTAAATTGGACGGCACCCTGGAAGAGACGTTATTGCCACCAAACGAGGAAGCTGTAATAACATTTTTAACCGCCGCCGGATTACTGGACCACCTTTAAAAACCGGCAATAAGTGGGGAGGAGTAAAGTCCCCCTAAAACAAACAACAATAGAGAGATCAGTTTATTGACGGATGTAGTGAGCGACGCATCGCTTGGAAGGAACAGCAGCGCAGCGATATTGTGGCAGGGATCAGCCACTCCGCTCCGACAGCGAGCAAGCGGGTGACACCGCCCTCTCCCAGTCTGAGCATCGGCGAAAAAAAACTCATCGCTTAGAAGAAGCAGTAGCAGCAGCAAAGATGAACAGTGCCGATAATCAGACGAGAAATAGTGAGCAACTGGCGCAGTGAGGGTTTTGAGAGTTTTCCCCACTGCGGCCATCAAAAGAAAAGATCCTGCACGACACTGACCACTTAAAAAGATAGCATTTGCTACGAAGTTGTTCAATAGCTCCAGGACTATCATTGTGAGAGGAAGTTGATTAATAATTTTGCCACCAGGCAGCGCTAGTAGGCATGAAACTTTTGTTTTTTAGATATCTCAGTAGCCTGATCACTTAGAAGAATGGCGCCTTTGGCAATGTTGTTTAATAAGCCAAAGGTCGTCATTGATCGAGTTTTTTCATTTTAAATTTTTCCATTGGGTGACGACAATCAGATCGATCGCTTAGAAATCGGCAGTGTTGTTCGGTATCTCAAAGGCTATCTTAGTGTAAGCTTTTTAATTGGACATTGTCTAAAATAATAATAGTTCTTGAGCTACTGTACAACTTTGCCGAAGACGTCATCTTTTTTAATGTCGGGATCCTGAGACACAAGCAAAAAAAATCATGCTCACTAGCGCCGCCTGATGGTAAATATCAAATTTAATGGCTAGTATAATGATTGTCGATTGTCACAACCTCTCGCAAACTGTTGAGACCTTCCTTCGCCAAGGCCAACGGGACAACGAAGTCTATCGAAAACATTTCTGATGAATGATTGAGAAAGATAGGTTGTAACTTGCACTGCCTTCGTAGTTTTGTCGATAATAATTTTTACTATATTGAAATCGTAGTCCATCTTTTCAAGGGCACAGTCATAACAATTTTTTTTTAATTTCTTCATTGGTATCATTCCAAACATTACATTTATTCCTTCTATCTAGGTGTTCTGTGTTAGACAACACTACCCAAGTAACCACAAGCATTATACCATTGCATTAATTTGGTCGAAAGTCAACATTTTTTGCATTAATAATGTTATCATGCATTTATTCAATAACTGTCAAGCAATGATGCATTTGATTAACATTGCAAATGCTTTGTAGCATTATTTTAATATAGCATTATGCTAAGCGTTTAGAGTGAATATACAGTTATGCTGTCATACAAGATTACATAACCTTATTAAACGCACTCGAATCTGTAATAAATAAGTAAGACGATCGAGCACGTTCGCACTCCCTCATTACGTTTTGTGGGATATGGAAGAATAATGAAATGACTTTCTCTCATCTCGAACCCCCATTTCATGATCTAAGGATATATGTATTCATTCAGTATTGTTGTATTTTATCTATGAGACTCTTTTATTCATAAGGAGCGAGAGGAAATGTCGATCAATTTCTCTCCCCTGAAATGTGTTTAATGCGCTAGGGCTTTGTTTTGTGGGTTAAGTTCTGTTATTTCCTGTAGGAGAAAGAATGGTGATCAAATTCTTTCTATTGATGTTTCATTTGGTGAGGAAAGGAAATCAATCACCGAAGAGAATTCTTTCTATTCGCAATAACTGGGCGAATAGTAATGTGAACACAAACAGCAGCTTCGTTTATAAGGAACTTTTATCCTACCTTATTACATCAGCAGCTTTAGCACAGGACACCAACGCGCCAGGCATCCAGCACACCATCATCCTAGTAGTGGGTTCGAATCCTGATTCCAACAAATAAAAATAATTAAGCTGGTAAAGAAAACCATTGAAAGGTCGTCAATGGGATTCATTGTTTTGTTTATTTTTAACGCAAGCCCTAAACATACATTATTTTAAGCTAATATACATCATGAACCCTAAATATACAAACATAGATGCTTTAGTAGGGCTTGTGCATTAAAACTGCTTTACCAAGTATTGCATTAATTTGGTTGTTGTGGGGCCCTTTTCCACTTTAATTATGCATTATAAAGCTCTTAAAGGTTATGTCACTTCAAAACAAAATCGGATAGCACACTATAGAGCAAACATAAAGTATTCATATATAGATTCGTGGTTACTTGGGTATCATCTTATTTTGGTAAGACAAATTTAAACTGTTATTAAAATTTGGTTAACAACATATTACATTTCATTTGCCGTAGCAGTCCAGAATATTTACAGATAAGTTGATTTCACCTGCTTATGAGAGAGAAAAATATACGTTTTCAATTTTCTTTACCTAACTTAAACTAAATATATATAATGCATTGATCGTGGCAATAGGGGATTGCAACGGTTTTTGTCCAAAATTGTTAATTATTTTATTTGACATTTATTTCAATGTGTTAACACTGGATATTCTATGTAACTTATTAGTACTATACCAGGGTGAAAACTTCAGAACAATTTTCAAAATATTATTTTGAATTCTTTGCAGAGCTTCCTTCCCGTTATTACAACAGCTAGTCCCCATTGGTACAGCATACAACATGGCAGGCCTGAAAATTTGTTTGAAAATCAAAACCTTGTTCTTAAGACAAAGTTTTGATTTTTTGTTAATAAGTGAATATTGACATTTTTTATATTTGTTTCATTTGGCTTGAATGCATTCAATGTGATTTTTGAAAGTTGAATCTTTATTTAGCATGAGCCCTAGATACTTAACTTCATCTGACCAATTTATTGGAACCCCTCTCATCGTAAGAGCATGTCTATTTGAAGGTTTCAAATTAAGAGCTTTTGGTTTATGTGGCAATATTATAAGTTGAGTTTTGGAAGTATTAGGAGAAATCTTCTATTTTTGCAAGTATGAAGAAAAAATATCATCGGCAAACAAAGATTTTTGATATCCCTGAGGTAACTCAGGTAAGTCAGATTTGAAAATGTTGTATAAAATTGATCCCGAAATACTGCCTTGAGGAACACCAGCTCTTACAGGAATTTTTTTTTCAGACCTGGAGTTCTGATAATTAACCTGAAGTGTACGATTTCACAGATTACTTTGGATTATTCTAACAATGTATGGGGCCTTCCGTAGCCTAGTGGTTAGAGGCCGCAGTCTCAAAGTAGAGCCATGCTGTAGGTGCCTGGGTTCGATTCCCGGTCGGTCCAAGAAAGATAAAGGAAATTTTCTTGACTTCCCTGGGCAGAGAGTATCATCGATATACGAATGCGAAAATGGCAAAGAAAACTCTCAGTCAATAACTGTGAAAGTGCTCTTAAGAACACTAAGCTGGAAAGCAGGCTCTACCCCAGTGAGTACGTAATGCCAAGAAGAAAAAGAAGAAGAAGTGTATTGGATTTTTTTTAATTTAACGATCAAGCCTTCATGCCACTGTTGAATGTTGTTTCTATGTCTAGAAGAGCGAGACCAGAAGAATAGCCTTCAGATGTTTTGGAACGGATTAAATTTGTTACACGTAAAAGTTAAGGAGTGGTTGAATGTCCATGGCGGAATCCGAGCTGTGCATTAACAAAAATTGAGTTTTCATTGATTTGGACCATCATTCTGTTCAAAATGACCTTTTCAAAAAGATTACTGATGTAGGAAATCAAACTAAATGGACGATAGCTAGAAGCTTCTGCAGGATTTTTGTGTGGTGTTAAAATTGGTACAACCTTAGCGTTTTCCATTTGTCAGGAAAATATGCCGACTGAAAACATTTGTTAAATATATCAACTAAGAATGATAAACTAGAGCTGGAAGCTCCTTAATTAGGATGTAGAAAATTCCAGTATCACCAGAGGCTTCCATATTTTTGATTTTTTTAATAATAGTTCTTACTTCTTCCAAATCAGACTCCCAGCAATTTTCGAAATCGTTCCCATGATTGAAAATGTCTTCGAAATGCTGAGTAACGTAATTTACTTTTGGACTAGTAAGTCCTGCATTAATATTGTGCGCGCTTTCAAACTAGGATTCTAGGTGTTATTATTGCTTTTGAAGAGCATCCACTTAATATGATAGGCTTCTGCCATAATATTCAGTGGTTCACCCATTTGAATAAATATGCTCAACTAAATTTATTCATTGATAGTAGGTGGTTACACCACTAACCACAGACTGTTTCTTTACTGAATAGATCCCACCTTCTCATGCTGTGGGTGTTACCAGTAGGGATGACGATCGTAATCAATTGCCACATGGATGTATCCCCGAGGCGTTTACTACCGAAGCATCGAATGCAAACCGCAAAGTGGCAACCAGGGAAATTAGTGGTTTTTCTCATCGAACCGAAACCCGTGGAAAATTTCGAAGCACTTCAATCGACCGATTTCGTTCGTTCGTCAACAGTTGCTGCTGTCCTCGTAACGTGTGGCTGCATGGTGGTAGTTCAACCGCAACCGAAGAAAATGCCAATATTGAATTATGAGCGCGCCATCAACCGACAGCTACTCAACCATAATTTGAGTGAAGGCGCCCCCGGAAGATGCAACATTACTCGCAGAAGGCAAAAAAAAATCTCAAACATTTTCATTCATCATTTATGGCTTGACCTGGGAAACCTGTTTGTGGTCTGTAGTACCGTCATATGAGGTTACTTTGTTTCCTTTTTGCCAGAAGATCTGATTGCTCTTGCATTTTGCTATTTTTGAAACAAGAAACAAACTTGCATCATAAAACTAGCTCTGACATAAAGCGTCAAACTGATACTCATAACGTTTTGTTTCCTTTTGCTTAATTGAATAACGTAAATTTTGTTATTTCGTTTAGTAAGTTGTGAGTTACCTATTAAAGTTACCCATTTTATCAAAGATTGCCCGTTTTACGGTAATTCACAGTGCAATGGTGAATGGGGAATCGATGGCATATACTCCACCAGTAATGATAGCATTTCGCATGTCTAATTCAATTAAGTAGGCTCGATTCGAACCGTTTCGATTGGGTTAAATGCCAAAACCTTTCGTAGTAAGTCGCTGTCAAGTGGTGTGGCTGAGTAAGTTATGGTGAGTGATGAACCGAGGTCAGTTACATGTGGGTTGAACAGCAGTCAGTCGTCTTCTCGCGGTAGGATTTAGAGGAGTTGATTCACCAGCACTCGAGGTGCATGATGAATGGTTTAAAATCAAGTCTGATGCGAGATGTAGACTGTTGCTGCCGGGGTTGTGAAACTGGTTGGGAATATGCTTCCCATTTTTCTCCACCGAGATTAGTAAATTATGGGTGCGCATGGATTTAAATTTTCAACGCGCATCAATCCTTCGAACATTTAATTAGTGATTTATGATCGTGGAATGCTGGTTATGGATCATTGTGTAAAATTAATTGAAACCATAGCCAAACGTTATATTCAGGCGGGAACGATATTGAATTTAAAATAACCGAATTAATATCAATTATTTGTATGTGATGGATTCATTGGGTCCATTTAAGCTGCAAATTGAATCATTTTGAATAAGAAACAGAACTGATGAGATTTTCTGAAAAATCCTTGATGAATAAGATTGTGCCTTAGGGTGGCTCACTATCATCGAAGTGCAAAAATCATTGGTCCCCTAAAAATGTGTTGATTCGGATGCCAAAAAGTACAGTAAAAACTTGACTGAAATCCTTCACGTCCAACTGAAGGTTTAACTCACATTAACTTTGTATAAAATATGAAGAAAATGTACCACAAAAATATTCTCGTGCACGGATGGCGCTACAGTCGATTCGTTTTTCATTTCATTATTGAGGAGTGGTCCATAAATCACGTGGTTATATTGGGTAGAAGGGGGAGGCTGGCCAAATATTACGGTTCATACAAATTTTATTTTTTTGTCTAAATAAAGGAGCACGAAGAGGAAGGGATGGTCTGGTGGGACCTTGGTCGTATGCTGACAGGGAAGGGGGACTCCTCTCTTCTGAGGGTGTAGCTTATCAGAGCGTCTGTTCTCCATGTCAGGGGCAGTGTTGTTAGACTCACACTCAAATCTCAATAAATACGCTCTCCCGTGAGAGCAAACTCATTAGAGATCTGCTTCGCAAATCTCACGCTTGAGATTTTCCTGCAAAATCAACTCAATCAACTCAAACCGTAAAAAATGATTCAGTCGCAAAACCCGGTAAAAACTCGTGAAACCCGAATGTTGTTGTTTACGTTAGAAAGGATTACTACAATTTTACCAGACTAACAAGAAATTATTGCCGTGTGTGAGTAAACTGTGGAAATACGAGACAATGAGTTAAAAAGGTGAGCCAACTCATCCATGATTTTTTGACTGCTGAGTTGCGTGATTGACAACTCACGCATGAAAAATCTCAAGAGTGAGTTGTGAGAAATTGAGTTTTTCACAACACTGGTCAGGGGCGGTCAAAACAGCGTCTGTTCTCCATGTTAGGAGCAGCTGATCATCGTCCTAGTGCTAGCGTGGGACTCTAAACAGTGCTGCGCACGATGATCCTCCGGCGAGACAGGGGGTTGGTGCAGGCCTTACAAGCCAGCCGTAAAAATCATCAGTACAGGAAGCATACAATGTAAATTCGGACCGGAATAATCGGCATAGACCCAAGCATCGAAAACGGACTAACGGTTGGAAACTCGTATCATGGAACTGTAAGTCTCTCAATTTTTTGGGAAGTACCCGCATTCTTTCCGAATTATTGAGGGTCCGCAAGTTCGACATCGTAGCGCTGCAGGTGGTTTGCTGGAAAGGGTCGACGGTACATACGTATAGGGATGATTATACCATCTACCAGAGCTGCGGCAACAGACATGAGCTGGGCACAGCTTTTATCGTGATGGGCTAAATGCAGAGGCGCGTGATTGGGTGGTGGCCAATCGACAACAGAATGTGCAAGTTGAGGATCAAAGGCCGTTTCTTCAATACCAGCATAATCAACGTACACAGCCCTCACCTAGCAAGTGACGATGACGATAAGGACGCTTTCTACACGCAGCTGGAACGTGAATACGACGGCTGCCCAAGCCATGATGTCAAAATCGTTATCGGAGATCTCAACGCTCAGGTTGGCCAAGAGGAGGAATTTAGACCGATTATAGGGAAGTTCAGCGCTCACCAGCTTACGAACGAAAACGGCCTTAGACTAATTGATTTCGCCGCCTCCAAAAACATGGCCATACGTAGTACCTACTTCCAGCACAGCCTCCCGTATCGCTACACCTGGAGATCACCCCAACAAACTGAATCGCAAATCGACCAGGTTTTTATTGATGGAAGACACTTCTCGGACATTATCGACGTCAGAACTTATCGCGGCGCAAACATCGATTCGGACCACTACCTAGTGACGGTTAAAGTGCGCCAACGACTCTCCGTTGTGAACAACATTCGGTACCGACGCCCGCCACGGTACAATCTGGAACGACTCAAGCTACCCGAAGTCGCAACTGAATACGCGCAAAGCCTTGAAGCAGCGTTGCCGGAAGAGGGAGAGCTCACCGAAGCCCCTCTTGAGGACTGCTGGAGTAGTCTCAAAGCAGCCACAAACAACGCAGCGGAATGTGTCATTGGGTTCGTGGAAGCAAATCGACGGAACGGTTGGTTCAACGAGGAGTGTCAGACGGTTTTGGACGAGAAGAATGCAGCGCGGGCGATGATGCTGCTGCAAGGCACCCGTCAAAACGTGGAACGATACAAACAGAAGCGAAGACAGCAAACTCATCTATTCCGGGATAAAAAGCGCCGCCTGGAAGAGTTGGAGTGCGAAGAGATGGAGCAGCTGTATCGTTCTCAAGAAACACGAAAGTTCTACAAGAAACTAAGTACATCCCGCAAAAGCTTTGTGCCGCGAGCCGAAATGTGCCGGGATAAGGATGGAGGTATCTTGACGGACGAACGTGAGGTGATTGAAAGGTAGAAGCAGCACTACGATGAACACCTAAACGGCGCAGAGGAGGAAGATCAAGACAGCAGGAGGAATGGCTTCATCAGTACGGCGGATGAGGGAGACGTGCCAACTCCCACAATAGGTGAAGTTAAGGATGCTATCAAACAGCTCAAGAATAACAAAGCAGCTGGAAAGGATGGTATTGGAGCGGAACTTATTAAAATGGGCCCGGACAGGTTGGCCACTTGTCTGCACTGATTGATAGCCAGTATCTGGGATACAGAACAGCTACTGGAGGAGTGGAAGGAGGGAATAATATACCCAATATACAAAAAGGGTGACAAGTTAGAATGTGAGAACTATCGAGCGATCACCATTCTTAATGCAGCCTATAAAGTGCTTTCCCAGATCATCTTCCGCCGTCTATCGCCACTGGCAAAGCAGAGTTGTGGGAAGTTATCAAGCCGGTTTTGTGGACGGGCGATCGACAACAGACCATATCTTTATGTTGCGGCAGATCCTCCAAAAGTGTCGCGAAAATCAAGTCCCTACGCACCAAATATTCATCGATTTCAAAGCGGCCTATGATACTATCGACCGCGAAGAGCTATGGAAGATTATGGACGAGAATGGTTTTCCCGAGAAACTGACTAGACTAATCAAAGCAACGATGGTGTACAGTCCTGTGTGAAGTTATCGGGTGCATTATCGGACCCGTTTGAAACACGCAAAGGACTTCGACAAGGCGATGGTCTTTCCTGCCGCCTGTTCAATATTGCGCTAGAAGGTGTTATGAAACGGGCGGGCTTCAACATGCGGGGCACGATCTTCAATAAATCCAGCCAGCTCATTTGTTTCGCTGACGACGTGGACATTGTCGGAAGAACGTTCCAGGTGGTTGCTGAACAGTATACCAAGCTGAAACGTGAAGCAAATCGGGTTGGATTGAAGGTAAATACGTCGAAGACGAAATATCTGCTGGCTGGAGGAACCGAGCGCGATAGAGCTCGCATAGACAGACGCGTGACGATCGACGGGGATGAGTTCGAGGTGGTGGACGAATTCGTCTACCTCGGATCATTGATAACGTCGGATAACAACTGCAGCAGAGAAATTCGAAGACGTATCATCGCCGGAAGTCGTGCTTACTACGGACTCCACAAGACCTTGCGGTCTGGTAAACTTCACTTCCGTACTAAGTGTACCATGTTCAAGACGCTGATAAAACCGGTAGTCCTCTACGGGCATGAAACGTGGACAATGCTCGAAGAGGACCTGCAAGCGCTAGGAGTTTTTGAACGACGTGTGCTTAGGACGATCTTCGGTGGACTATGTGAGAACGGCGAATGGAGGAGAAGAATGAACCACGAGCTTGCGCAACTCTACGGTGAACCCAGTATCACGAAAGTCGCCAAAGCTGGAAGGGTATGATGGGCGGGACATGTTGTGAGAATGCCGAACAACAACCCCGCAAAAATGGTGTTCAACTCAAATCCGGCCGATACAAGACGAAGGGGAGCGCAACGAGCTAGGTGGTTTGACCAAGTGGAGCAGGATCTTGGAAGTGTGGGGCGATCGAGGAATTGGAGGCTAGCAGCCATGGACCGAGTTAGTTGGCGTAACATTGTGGCGCAGGTAATGTCTTGAAGGACGTAAAGCCAGCAAAAATAAAGTAAGTAAGGTCAACCCCCTGTGTTGGTTTGTGTTTGGTCACGATCATCATTTTCAGCCAAATGGTCGTGGGATTCAACCTACATATTGGGTTTAGTGGGGTTTCTCCTACTAGCATACTCTACTAATACTGTCAACCATTATATTGATTTACAGGGTCTTAGTACCACATACGAAGGCTTTTTTCACAACATCAAAACCTCAACTAGTTCCAGATGTCCCGGGGGAGGTGGCCAATTAATCGGTACCGTCAGATAGCAACTAAAGCTTAGGAGTCGGACCTGATGTAGGGGTTAGAACACACGCCTCTCACGCAGAGGATCTGGGATCGAATGCCATTTCCGAGATAGACAATTGACTGTGACGAGTTCCTTCGGAAAGGAAGTTAATAAAGATAGAAAAAAACAAACTAAAGCTTAACTTAGCGTAGCTTAGACTGACTTCACATATCTATGCGTGCTGTATAATCGCAGCTTCATTACCCAACAATCGCACCACCCATCATCAAACAACCATCTTCATTTCTCACTATCTACGAAATCATCGCCAACACATCGGAAGTCGCCCATAGCCAACCATCACGTCAGCTTCCCACCCCGTCAGCCATCCTGCCAGGAATGCCCACACCTCCCGAAACACTCCAACTCCAACCAGATGAAACCTTCGTTAACAACAACATTCACCGTGCAGATCTGGAGGCGAACACTCCAGTTCGTTCGAATTTCGGCGGGGACTAAGACAGGGCGATGGACTTCAGTGCCTGCTGTTCAATATTGCGCTTGAAGGTGTCATGCGGAGAGCCGGACTTAACAGTCGAGGCACGCTTTTCACGAGATCCGGACAATTTGTTTGCTTCGAGGACGAGTCGGGCTAATGGTGAATGCGTCAAAAACAAAGTACAAGCTGGTAGGTGAAACTGAGCGCGACAGGACCCGCCTAGGAAGCCGTGTCACGATAGACGGGGATACCTTCGAGGTGGTGGACGAGTTCGTTTACCTCGGATCCTTGCTGTCAGAATCATCGAAGTAACTACAATAATCGATTTGCCTTTTCACTGACTTCAGTGCAAAAAAATAATTCCAATAGCAAAACTCAAGAGAATAATTAATATTTGAAAGAACACTTCACTTTTTGCAAAAAATAAAATATTAAAATCACGAGTAAGGCGAGCAAATAGCTTCAAACTCTAATATGTGTTGCTTATCTTGACAGATAGGCCTATTTCGTCTGCGACCTCCAGACTTCTTCAGTGTCGAGCACTCGGCATATTTGCCGGGAGTCGTGCTCACTAAGGACTCCATCAGACATTGCGGTCTTGTTAACCTCATCCCCGTAGTAAGTGTACCATGTATGGACCGCTGATAAGAGCGGTAGTCCTCGACGGGCATGAGACGCGGATAATGCTCGAAGAGGACCTTCAAGCGCTAGGAGCTTTTGAACGACGTTTGCTTAGAATGATCTTTGGCGAAGAACTATGAGCTCGCACAACTCAACGGTGTACCCAGTATCCAGAAAGCCGTCAAGTCTGGAAGGATACGATGTGAGAATGCCAGAGCCCACAAAAATGATGATAAAATCGAATCCGGTCGTTACAAATCGAAAAGGGACACAACGAGCTAGGTGGTTTGACCAAGCGGAACAGGATCTTGAAAGTGTGGAAGTTTGATAATACTTTTCAACATCCAGAGCTCGGTAGCATGCTCTAGAGTAGCGTGCTCTAGAGGATTCGTGTTGGGAATTTTTAGTCGAATTGTTATTCCTTATAAAAAACCTCTGAATCGCCTCATATTTTCATCGCAGAGAAGTTTCTCTTGGCATAACATTGTGGCGCAGGTCGTGTCTTGAATCACGAATGACCATCAAACGTATAGCTCGAGACTTTATGCCTGAAAAAGTAACATAGAAAGACCAAACAGAAACCAAAAACAAGATCAAACAGGAACCATGAAAACATATAGAAATCAAACAGGAACTAATACATTAGAATTCTTATCAAGATTTTTATTGAATCAGATCAGGCATTTTTCCAACAATTTCCCCAGGAGATTTATGAAAGCTCCTAGTAACATTACAACAAGTGGTACGGATCTTATTACTAGCGTGCAGAATTACTTTGGTACTTCCATATATCACTTTGGCATGGGAGGTGCTTCTCTTCCGAATTGTCTGAAACTTTGCCATAAGAAGCACTTCAATACAGTGCGCATCGTACCTTCGTGCTGTGCGTACACGAATTCTCTCTGCTCTTGGAAGTTTTCTTAAAAACTACTTAAAGCAATAAAACAGTACTTTTCAGTGCTAAAATGAAAAACGGTACTTTTCAGTGCTACTTAAACAGTACTTTTCAGTACTATTTTTTCTACTATTGATCCCTTTACGATCCTTGTTTGGACCCGTGCGTTCGATTTTTCGTTGGACCCGTTGGCGAAAGCTAGCGGTGGTAATCCTTCTTGGACACCGTCTTGGGAAAAAAACTCTCGGAGGTCACGTCTTCTTCCGTTTATTTACTTAACATGGTATCAACAACAAACAAAAGGAATCTCTGAATTCACAACTTCCTTCCAAAAAAGTGGGATTTAAAACTGTCACTAAACGTGGCAAGAATGGAAGAAAGGACGTTTCTCCGGAATGCGAACTTTCCTCCAAGGGTGAAATGAATAATTGTATCGAAATGAGCAATCAGTTTGATGATCTAAACAAATTTTCCGAACACCAAATCGAAGCAACCTCTAGCCCAGGCTCTTTGATTTAAGTGAGGAAGCAAAGAGTGCCACCTATCGTGTTGTGTCAGTTGTTCCGAATTTGGGGGATTTAGGCAGGAGATCTTGAACTCCATTTGGGGAATCAAGGTTTCCTTCGAAATCGCAAAGAAAGGAGACTGTCACGTTTTGCCGGAAACTCGCAAAGATCGAGAACTTCTTCTCAAACATCTTGAAGAGAAGAAGCACAATTTTTTTACTTATGACAACAAAACTGAACGTTTGTTCAAAGTTGTCTTGAAAGGTCTCTCAAGTGACTATAAGTCAACTGAAGAGATCAAAAATGGTATAAATGATTTACTTGGATTTTCCCCCAGTCCAAGTAATCATTATAAAAAAGAGAACCCAATCTGGCAATGTTCGGAAAGGGCTTTCTCAAGAATATTATTTAGTTCACTTTAACAAAAAAGATCTAAATAATATTAAAGCTTTAGAAAAAGCAGGAATTATGTTCGATGTCCGTGTGACATGGGAACATTTCCAGAAACCTGGAGGAAATTACCAGAAACCTACTCAGTGCCGTCGGTGCCAAAAGTGGGGTCATGGTACAAAAAATTGTCGCATGGATGCTAAATGCATGATTTGCGGAGGTTCTTCTCACGCGAAGGACGTCTGTCCAGTGAAGGAAGATACCACCAAGTTCATATGCTCTAATTGTGGGGCTAATCATAAGTCAAATTTTTGGAATTGTCCTTCACGCAAAAGAGTCATTGAGGCTCGTGCCAGGCAGATCAAAGATAATATCCGTTATGATAACGGTTGTTTCCGGAATTTGCCTGGTAGAGTATCGAACAATGCTCATTTTTCAGTTAACGATCGCTTGATCATGAATCATACCCATCAGGAAGATCATAATCATGCTCATTCACAAACTAATTTTAATCCGTCGGGTAGCAGTTCGAATCTTTCAATTTCGAATGTGTCTACCCACGGTAAATCCTTGGCCGATATCGTAGCAGGTAATTCGTTCCATGAGTACCCATTCTACTTGTTTCAAATCAAATGGAAAAAAACCCTACCGCCACAGGTAACTCCTACTCAGTTTCTTCGTCTACCGAAAATTCTAATGGGAAATCATCAAATGTACCCACTTCAAGTGATATGTCTGCCTCCGATTTTAATTTTCTAACTGAACAATTGAATCTAATGATTGATGCAATGTTCAAAGCCACCACTATGACTGAAGTGTTCCTCAAGGCAGAATTTTGGGACCAATATTATACAATATTTTCACATCTGACTTACCTGAGTTACCTCAGGGATGTCAAAAAACCTTGTTTGCGGATGACACAGGCCTCTCCGCCAAAGGACGAAGTCTGCGTGTCATGTGAATTCGATTGCAAAAAAGTTTGGATATTTTTTCTTCATACTTGCAAAAATGGAATATTTCTCCTAATGCTTCCAAAACTCAACTAATAATATTCCCACATAAACCAAAAGCTCTTTATTTGAAACCTTCAAGTAGACATGTTGCCACGATGAGAGGGGTTCCAATAAATTGGTCAGATGAAGGTAAGTATTTAGGGCTCATGCTAGATAAGAATTTAACTTTCAAAAATCACATTGAGGGCATTCAAGTTAAATGTAACAAATATGTAAAATGTCTCTATCCCCTTATTAATAGAAAATCAAAACTTTGTCTTAAGAACAAGCTTTTTATAATCAAACAAATTTTCAGGCCAGCCATGTTGTATGCTGTACCAATATGGACTAGCTGTTGTAATATCAGGTAGAAAACTCTGCAGAGAACTCAAAATAAAATTTTGAAAATGATTCTGAGGCTTCCTTCCTGGTAAAGTACCAATGAGTTACATAGAATATCCAATGTTGAAAAATTGGAACATATGTCAAATAAAAAAATAATAATTTCAGGCAAAAATCGTTACAATCTTCTATTGCCACGATTAATGCGTTATATGTTTAGGTTAAGTTAGGTTAAGTATATTAAAAACTTTTTTTTTCTCTTATAAGCAGGTGAAATCAACTCACCTGTAAAAAAACTGAACTGCTACGGCAAATGAATTGTAATATGTTGTTAACAAAATGTTAATAAAATCTTAGATTTGTTTTACCAAATTAGGATGATATTGTTGTCTAATAACACAGAACACCTAGATATAAGAAATAATGAATGTAATGTTTGGAATGATACTAATAAAAAAGCACTTCAATACGATGTATATTGTACGTAAGGTAAAGCCCACTGCCGAAGTGAATCAAACGTACCGAAATAGGATCCGGCTTCGTATATATTTGCCAAGGATTGAGTTTTGAGAAAAATGGAGAATATCTCTCACTTATCGCTCTCTGTAACAATTATGATCTGCAACATACCATCTCCTAGAATAACAACTGGAGAAATTATAAAATCACTTGAGGAAATTTCTGAGACATTTTTAGAACTTCCAGTAGAATTGACGGTACGGACGGTACGGTACGAAGATATTCTATGCCCAGGACAGTCAAGAAAAAAATAACTTTACCAAAATATTCTCGACGGACAGTATCTGAACTCATGACCCTCAGTTTGGTCTGCGACTATTTGAGCATTGTAGAAATGGAATCCCCTTTTTCGCTCCTTTCCATCTACGATTGCATATCTACTATCCCTCGATCATATCGCATGGCTGCCAAACGGTTTGTTATGTCCCATTGTCGGACGATATGTTACGCTTTTCCCCTCGGTTGGTCACCGCTTCCATACTCATTCATATTCATTCATTTATATTCGCCTTTCATTCATGCTGCTGAAACTGCGAAGAGCCCAATCTCATCGTTTCGATCATCACTTCGCCATCATCGTCAAATTGGAGGCTCGGGGCTTACACATTCCCAACCATATAGGAGAGAAGGATAGTTACCTAGCTATGATGTATGTTTTGAACGGCAGCCAAATTAACGAGCTTTTAAAGAATACACTGTTTTATCAAAGAGTAGCCACTGAAATAATTATACGTAAGCAAAACGTTGAACATGTTTAGCAATTGAAAAAGTCAAAACATCACCAAAAATATAGTCTCTATCTAATGTTATAAATTTTATTCGGTATTTGTTTCTATGGATATTCTATGTAACTCATTAGTACTATACTAGGTAGGAAACCTCAGAATCATTATCAAAATTTTATTTTGAATGCTCTGCAGAGCTTTCATTCTGGTATTACAATAGCTAGTTCACGCATTGGTACATCATGCATACAATATGGCCGGCCTGAAAATTTGTTTGAATATCAAAAGCCTGTTCTTAAGACAAAGTTTTGATTTACTGTTAATAAGTGGATGCAAACATTTTATATATTTGAAACATTTGGCTTGAATACTCCCAATGTGATTTCTGAAAGTTAATTTTTTATATAGTATGAGCCCTAGACATTTTTTTGTACTGTATTATTAGTTTTTTCTTAGAATATATTTAATTCTGTAATGCTGATTTTCGATTATTTTGATTCGATAAAAAACACATTTTTAAATGCTATTTTGAAATAATTTATTGCATTTCTACGCCCAATTATTGCTTGTTTTGAATTATTTCATGGGCTGGTTTTCGATAAGCTAGTGATGATTATCTTCTTCCTAGGCATGATAAACTTTTTCCCTGTTTTGAACGCAAATTTTGCTACGGTTAGCAACCGAGAGCCGGATGTGTTAGTTCTACCCATCGAATGAGCTCTCCTACTTCATTCACATTCGATGGAAGCGTGAGTGAATGTTTGTGGATTTTTACTCACCAATGTTCGAGTTGTGCAGAAAAATATGTAGCAGAAAAATGATAATAAGTCATATCGGTTAAGCAGATGAAGCTAATCAAATTATGAACGATGCTAATCGAAACTGTGTGACTTTATAGATAGATGAAGTAGCCGAACCAAATCTCGAGTGTGTAGCTAATGAAGTGCTTCAACATATCTTTGAAATGTATGGTGGGTCGGGTTCGGGAAATTGTTTCAATTAAATATTAGAGGATTTGAAACTTCTCCTACTTAAAAAAAAGCTTGAAGGATTATTTTTGAAAGTTATAAGCTTCATCAAAACCTTGGAAGCTTCTCCGGAACCTTGAAAGCTTCTTCCCAGAAGCTTTGAAACTCCTGCTCTAGGAGCTTGGAAGCTTCTTCTCCAGAAGCTTGGAAGCTTCTTCTCCAGAAGCTTGGAAGCTTCTTCTCCAGAAGCTTGGAAGCTTCTTCTCCAGAAGCTTGGAAGCTTCTTCTCTAGAAGCTTGGAAGCTTCTTCTCCAGAAGCTTGGAAAGTTCTTCTCCAGAAGCTTGGAAAGTTCTTCTTCAGTAGCTTGGAAGCTTCTTCTTCAGTAGCTTGGAAGCTTCTTCTCTAGAAGTTTGAAAGCTTCTTCTCCCGAAGCTTGGAAGCTTCTTCTCCAGAAGCTTAGAAGCTTCTTCTCCAGAAGCTTAGAGGCTTCTTCTCCAGAAGCTTGAAAGCTTCTTCTCCAGAAGCTTGGAAGCTTCTTCTCCCAAAGCTTGGAAGCTTCTTCTCCCGAAGCTTGGAAGCTTCTTCTCCCGAAGCTTGGAAGCTTCTTCTCCCGAAGCTTGGAAGCTTCTTCTCCCGAAGCTTGGAAGCTTCTTCTCCCGAAGCTTGGAAGCTTCTTCTCCAGAAGCTTGGAAGCTTCTTCTCCAGAAGATTGAAAGCTTCTTCTCCAGAAGATTGAAAGTTTCTTCTCCAGAAGCTTGGAAATTTCTTCTCCCGAAGCTTGGAAGCTTCTTCCCTAGAAGCTTGGAAACTTCTCCTCCAGAAGCTTGGAAGCTTCTTCTCCAGAAGCTTGGAAGTTTCTTCCTTAGAAGCTTCGAAGCTTCTTCTCCAGAAGCTTGAAAGCTTCTTCTCCAGAAGCTTGGAAGCTCCTTCTACAAAAGCTTTGAAGTTTCTTCTCCAAAAGCTTGGAAGCTTCTTCCCTAGAAGCTTGGAAGCTTCTTCCCTTTTGAATGTCAGGTCTTAATGATTTATGCAAATTAAAATGATTGTCATTGCAAATAAATAAAGGTTACTTGGCATGTCCCAAAAATAGCCCTCTTTTACCCGACTTGACCCAGTGACCCACCAGAATAACTCCGGCCACAGGAATATTTCCGAGTTCCTTTGGCCACTTCTAGAAACTAGATATGTGGGCCAGTGAACTGACAAAAAATCATTTGAATCCGTTGAGCGGTGTCTGAGCATGAGGATTTCCGGTGAGATTTGCTTTCACTCAGGCCTATACGGGTTCAGAAGCTTAAAAAGTTCTGCTTAAGAAGCTTGACAGCTTTTACTTGAATAGTTTGTTGGTAATACGAATTAAACATTTTTGTATAGAATATTCCAATATCAAACCACGTTGCTCAACTTTCGAGGCCTTGGATAACGTTGATAGCTAGCAGTAAGGTATTTTTTTTTCTTGAATAGACCACCTAAGAAAGGCCTCCACCGCTATCCAGCGAAATATTCCACCCATTCACAAATCGATCAACGAGCTACCGATCGCCCATTTTGCGTGACGATCTTCAGTAAGAGTCTAGCTTCCCCATCGTTTCTCATTTTCGCGTAAGAGGCTAAGGCAAAAAGATTCATTCATTCATGAAAGTTGGCTTCTGATCGCCCGTTCCATCCAATTCCCATTCACATGAATATTAATTAATAAGTTTAGGTCCTCGGAAAATCAGGGCGCCTCATCTACAAAGCCAAAGGAAGACACCCCACGTGCACTTGTTGTGACCGCTCATTTCACCGTGGCAGATTCGGCGCATCCGACGAGCTGGATTCAATCAATTAGGCACTGTTTATTTTACGGCCCGAAGCCACAAATCGGAAATCGGCTAGAGATAATTTCCGAAACAAATGTGATCAAAAGGAGCTATCCGCCTTGTCGTGCCGAGAGCCGAGAGTTGCAAACAAGAAATACTCCGGGGCAAGGTTGTTGTCAAGTCGTCGTGTCGCTTCGGCAAGCCCTTTCCTTGTCCTAGGGTTTGGATTCGGATGGTGTCGTCGCCGAATGAAGATGATCGTGGACGACTTCAATGGTTGCGGAAATTATCATAATGAGAGCTTAACTGATTTGAACATAATCCACAAGTACTTATACCGTGGCACGGGCGTAGCCAGGACTTCTTTCGGTGGGGGGGGTGGCCAAATGCCCCAAGATATTATTCACCAATTATATCAACAGTTCACATTTTGTGCCAGCTGCAACATAACATTTCATAATTCTTATAAACCAATCCAGTTGTCCTTTGTTACATTTCAACGTTCTTTTTGTTACGATTCTAACTATTTTTTTATTTACTTTATTAGTATTATTTCAATCATAACATTCATTTCTTATATCTAGGTGTTCTGTCTTATTAGACAACACTATCACCCTAATTTGATAAAACAAATTTAAGTTTTTATTAACATTTTGTTAGCAACATATTACATTTCATTTGCCATAGAAGTTCAGATTTTTACATGTGAGTTGATTTCACCTGCTTATAAGAGAAAAAGTAAGAGGTTGTTTCCGAGATACGACCGCCAAAGTGACGTTGGATAACGTTAGCTTCTTCTATTTGCTGGCTTGAGACAGTCACAAACTTATGAAACATTTCTTTTGCTAAAAATCCAAATAATTTTCACACTATCTGTTGCATGTCAATTCTGATTTATTATAGACATTGTGTGTTATTATTTTGTGTTAATACAAAATAATCACTTTACATGTATTCAGAAGCTTAGGCGATTATATTGAAGAATTGTTTTTCAAGTGTATTAATTCAAAATAACTCTTTTTCATTGATATTGTGGCCAGAGAGAGAGTTTTGGGTGATCTGTTTGTAGTATGAAAATGATGTCCGTAATAGGGAATGCATCACCAAACTCGCAACTAATCTATGATCATGACTGCGATAATTGACAAGAAAATTATGAATGAAATGGATCACTTGGGAAATGCGACCGTTCCTTACAGTGGCCCAATTTCATATTCGTACCTTATACTGTTTTCACATCAAGTAAGTAAACAACTATTAAATGATATACTGAGTTTAAAATACTTTATCCACAATCACAAAATGTTTCCATTCACACTTATCTTTGGAATAATAAAAAAGTATTGAATTTATGTCTGAAATTCGCCCAATTCCATATTCGTACACCTACCAAAATTCGAATGTACAACATTCAAAACTAAATTTAAAAGCTCTATTTGATTGCTGAAGTACTTAATTATGATGTTCAGATGTAGTGAAGTACATTTGGATAATTTATTAGCGGACATATATGGAATTTAGGAAAAATTATGAGAAATGCCAGTTTTTAAATGATTTTTGCTATAAAATCCAATAATTCGAACAATAACTTTAATATTTGTCATTGGATCCAATCTATTAATTATATTAGTAAGCTCTGATAGAAATTTAGTTGAAATGTGTAGTTTTCAGAAATCATTAATAGTTTTTATCCCTTTTGAGTTAAGAAAATTGTTGTGCCATAATTTCAAAACTCTTCTAACATAATATGTTTCATCAAAACAAACCAAATTTTCATTCCAAACAACAGGTAAAGGTAAATTCTGAACTTGTATGTTTAAAGAATTTGAACTACGAACTTCGTTTTACATCAACTCAATCAACTCTTCAAAACACATTTGTTGCCTCTGAAAAGGGCCGGTTGAATTGTTGAATTTACGTAACACGGACACATTTTGACGGCGCACTGCTTGCAATCCTCCTGGCTCGATGAGATCTGCGGTGCGGATGACGATGTGCGCTTCAACAAGCGGCTTTGGTCGATTTTCTTCAGCCATCTCGTACAACAGCTTGCCTCTGGTGGCGAGGAGCTGAGCAGGTTTGGAGAAGCTCTTACCAGCTCGAAAGCGAAAACAGAATGAAACCAGATTCAACGAAGGAGGGATGCTTTATACCCTTAGAATAGCAGATGATGCTCCTCCTTTCATATTCTTCGTTTTCTTATCTGGGAAATAGGCTATATGAAACTGATGTCTGGGTAAGGGATGTACAGATTAGCATTATGCTGTTATTGCAACCCGACGGCACTGCAGCAGCATCCTCGGAAACAGCTTCAAATTGCCGTATTGTCAATTATTCGTAATAAATCAATTATTGTATGATGCTATGAGATGAATTAAGAGATTATAGCAAGTATGTGGTAAACACATTAGGGAATATTATACAAATAACTCTTTAAAACACATTTGTTGGCTCTCAAAAGGGCCGATTGAGTTGTTGAATTTGCGTAACACGGACACATTTTGACGGCGCACTGGTTTCAATCTGCCTCGCCCGATGAGATTTGCGGTGCGGATGACGATGTGCGCTTCAACAAGCGGCTTTGGTCGATTTTCTTCAGCCATCTCGTACAAATTAGGGAATATTACACGGACGGTGACGGCTGTGCCGCTCGATCTAATGAACCAGAATGACCGCGCTAGCCTCCCGCATGGCAATGACAGCGGAGCACTGCACAATGGTCGGGCTCCATATAAAGGAGCGGCCAAAACTACCCAAACACTTTTGACGTTAACTACGTCTTACGGCAATATACTGGGTGTCAATTGAAAATCTAAAATTTTGCGACCGTCACGAAATTATGTAAGATTTTGAACGCTAATAACTCAGTCATTTATCGATAGATTTTAAATATTTTCCCACCAATCGGTCGGAAATGTATACAGCAATTTTCTCGAATGGAGAAAACTATTGAATATCGACAATAAACTATTGAAAATTTGGAAAATGTCGACCCCTTTCTTACGCAACCAATCACGTGCAAGCAGTTTTCCACGCTTCTTTTGCGTTCCGCTTCGCACTATAAAACCAGACCGATTCCTGCTTCTTCGCTCATTCTTCTTTTTGCCGTCAGACTGTGAACATGGTCAGCGAGCAAGTCTCGAGTGCCTTTCGCATTCTCAGCTCAGTTTTCAATGGAACGCGAATGGAACAACAACACGCCGCCGCGACTGAAGCCGCTTGTTGAAGCGCACATCGTCATCGCCACCGCAAAGCTCATCGGGCGAGGAGGATTTGCACCAGTGCGCCGTCAAAATGTGTCCGTGTTACGCAAATTCAACATTTCAATCGGCCCTTTCCAGAGCCAACAAATGTGTTTTAAAGAGTTGATTGTGTAATATTCCTTAATTTATTCGAGATGGCTGAAGAAAATCGACCAAAGCCGCTTGTTGAAGCGCACATCGTCATCATCACCGAAAATCTCACCGGGCGAGGAGGATTGCAACCAGTGCGCCGTCAAAATGTGTCCGTGTTACGCAAATTCAACAATTCAATCGGCACTTTTCAGAGCCAACAAATGTGTTTTAAAGAGTTGATTGTGTGATATTCTTTAATTTGTTCGAGATGGCTGAAGAAAATCGACCAAAGCCGCCAAAATGTGTCCGTGTTACGCAAATTCCACAATTCAATCGGCTCTTTCCGGAGCCAACAAATGTGTTTTAAAGAGTTAATTGTGAAATATTCCCTAATGTGTTTATCACATACTTGCTATAATTTCTTAATTCATCTCATAGCAGCGTACAATAATTGATTTATTACGAATAATTGACTATACGGCAATTTGAGGATGTTTCCGAAGACGCTGCTGCAGTGCCGTCGGGATGCAATAACAGCATAATGCTAATCTTGTAATTCCCTTACCCAGACATCAGTTTCATATAGCCTATTTCCCAGATAAGAAAACGAAGAATTTGAAAGGAGGAGCATCACCTGCTATTCTAAGGGTATAAAGCATCCCTTCTTCGATGAATTCGGTTTCATTCTGTTTTCGCTTTCGAGCTGGTAAGAGCTCCTGCAAACCTGCTCAGCTCCTCGCTACCAGAGGCAAGCTGTTTGTGCGAGATGGCTGAAGAAAATCGACCGAAGCCGCTTGTTGAAGCGCACATCGTCATCCGCACCGCAAATCTCATCGGGCGAGGAGGATTGCAACCATTGCGCCGTCAAAGTGTGTCCGTGTTACGCAAATTCAACAATTCAATCGGCCCTTTTCAAAGCCAACAAATGTGTTTTAAAGAGTTGATTGTGTAATATTCCTTAATTTGTTCGAGATGGCTGAAGAAAATCTACCAAAGCCGCTTGTTGAAGCACGCATCGTCATCAGCACCGAAAATTTCACCGGGCGAGGAAGATTGCAACCAGTGCGCCGTCAAAATGTGTCCGTGTTACGCAAATTCAACAATTCAATCGGCACTTTTCAGAGCCAACAAATGTGTTTCGAAGAGTTGATTGTGTAATATTCTTTAATTTGTTCGAGATGGCTGAAGAAAATCGACCAAAGCCGCCAAAATGTGTCCGTGTTACGCAAATTCAACAATTCAATCGGCTCTTTCCGGAGCCAACAAATGTGTTTTAAAGAGTTAATTGTGTAATATTCCCTAATGTGTTTATCACATACTTGCTATAATATCTTAATTCATCTCATAGCAGCATACAATAATTGATTTATTACGAATAATTGACAATACAGCAATTTGAGGATGTTTCCGAAGACGCTGCTGCAGTGCCGTCGGGATGCAATAACAGCATAATGCTAATCTTGTAATTCCCTTACCCAGACATCAGTTTCATATAGCCTATTTCCCAGATAAGAAAACGAAGAATTTGAAAGGAGGAGCATCACCTGCTATTCTAAGGGTATAAAGCATCCCTTCTTCGATGAATTCGGTTTCATTCTGTTTTCGCTTTCGAGCTGGTAAGAGCTCCTGCAAACCTGCTCAGCTCCTCGCTACCAGAGGCAAGCTGATTGTACGAGATGGCAGAAGAAAATCGACCAAAGCCGCTTGTTGAAACGCACATCGTCATCCGCACCGCAAATCTCATCGGGCGAGGAGGATTGCAACCAGTGCGCCGTCAAAGTGTGTCCGTGTTACGCAAATTCAACAATTCAATCGGCCCTTTTCAGAGCCATCAAATGTGTTTTAAAGAGTTGATTGTGTAATATTCCCTAATTTGTTTGAAATGGCTGAAGAAAATCGACCAAAGCCGCTTGTTGAAACGCACATCGTCATCCGCACCGCAAATCTCATCGGGCGAGGAGGATTGCAACCAGTGCGCCGTCAAAGTGTGTCCGTGTTACGCAAATTCAACAATTCAATCGGCCCTTTCCAGAGCCAACAAATGTGTTTTAAAGAGTTGATTGTGTAATATTCTTTAATTTGTTCGAGATGGCTGAAGAAAATCGACCAAAGCCGCCAAAATGTGTCCGTGTTACGCAAATTCAACAATTCAATCGGCTCTTTCCGGAGCCAACAAATGTGTTTTAAAGAGTTAATTGTGTAATATTCCCTAATGTCTTTATCACATACTTGCTATAATTTCATAATTCATCTCATAGCAGCATACAACAATTGATTTATTACGAATAATTGACAATACGGCAATTTGAGGATGTTTCCGAGGACGCTGCTGCTGTGCCGTTGGGATGCAATATATTTTCTATTGTTAAGGAATGATTCAAATATTACGTAACGCAAAATTTTATTTTAAACATATATATTTTCTAAATTCACAAACCATTACATTCTGGATTATAACTAAAGGAAGGTTGCAATTATGACATTTGACTATAATACAAATGCAGCAAATTAAATGGCGTAGTTAACGTCATGCGGTCGTGTCTTGTACACAACCCCTACTGATTTTTTGAGATTTTTATGGTTTTTATCATTTTAAAATATACTTCATGTATTATATTATTATGATTCCTAATTGAAATTTAACTAAAATTTAAATTTCTTTGACTTTTATGACGTCAAACTGACTGAAGTCAAAAAATTGAAAAATGTAACAATAAAATAAAGAACAAAATGCATATTTAAGGAATGCAATATTTTCCCAAAGTTACGCACTATCTGAAAGCTTATGGTTCAACACTTGTATCGAGCATGAAGATGGAAAAAAATATTTGGTTGAAGCTTTAATACTGTTCAATATTACACTTTAGTAATTTTGATGATTTTGAACATGAAAAACAACTCTTGTCGCGTCATGTCGCCGCCATTTCGAAAATTGCACCTTAAAATGCATCCTTAGATCTTACAAAAAACTTTTAAATTTTTTGCAGAAATTTGCTGATTTGCAAGTTGGAGCTTTTTGAATAATTCAATATTTTCATACATTTTGACGATATTTTTCATACAAAGTTGATATAAAATATATTTAACCACTCTTCATACATATTTCGATCAAACTCGTTAAAAAATAAACAAAATTTGTGCTTTCAGCCAAATTTTATTGCATTTCTAATAAAAAAAAACTTAAAAAAAGTTACGTATTATGTGAATAACCCCTTCTGAAACAATAAAAACGCCAAATAACATATTCAGATTACATATTTTATCGATTAAGGCGATAAAACGAGTTTTGGCCAAATTTCGTTTTATTCCGACCATTGTGCACTGGCTGGTAGCGACGATTTCTGGCCGAAACGATTATGCTGGCTGGTGCACTCAAATGAGCGGCTTCAGTTGCTGCGGCTCCAAAATGCGTGGTTCTTCGGTTCTAATGCGTGTTGTATTCGCGTCCTATTGAAAACTGAACTGAGGACGCGAATGACTCTCGAAATTTGCTCGCCGACCGTGTTCACAGTCTGACGGCAAAAAGAAGAATGAGGGAAGAAGCAGGGTGCGGTGCGCTTTTATAGTGGGAAGCGGAACCGAAAAATGTGCTTGAACGTGATTGGTTAGATAAGAAAGGGGTCAACGTTTTACGATATTTCAATAGTTTGTTGCTAATAATCAATAGTGTCCTCCATTTGAATCGACGCGTAGATAAATTTCCAATCGATTCATGGATAAATATTGAAAATCTATAGATAAATGACTGAGTTATTAGCGGTCAAAACCTGACCATTTTTCGTTACATGCTCAATTTTTCGTTTTTCTGAATTGTACCCCCATATGTTGCCGTAAGACGTTATCCAACGTCAAAAAACGCTTTCAGTTTACTTGACCTAGCTTAATCTAAATATATAACGCATTAATCGTGGCAATAGAAGATTGTAACGATTTTTGCCTGAAATAATTAATTATTTTATTTGACATTTGTTCCAATGTTTCAATATTGGATATTCTATGTAACTCATTGGTACTTTACCAGGGAGGAAGCCTCAGAATAATTTTCAATTTTTTTTTTTGAATTCTCTGCAGAGCTTTCTTCCTGGTATTGCAACAGTTAGTCCATATTGGCACAGCATACAACATGGCTGGCCTGAAAATTTGTTTGAATATCAAAAGCTTGTTCTTAAGACAAAGTTTTGATTTTCTATTAATAAGGGGATAGAGACATTTTTCATATTTATTACATTTGGCTTAATTGTCCTCAATATGATTTTTTAGTTTTAAATTCTTATCTAGCATGAGCCCTAGATACTTAACATCATCTGACCAATTTATTGGAACCCCCCTCATGGTGACAACATGTCTACTTGAAGGTTCCAAATAAAGGGCTTTTGGCTTATGTGGGAATATTAATAGTTGAGTTTTGGAAGCATTAGGAGAAATCTTCCATTTATGCAAGTATGTGGAAAAAAACATTCAAACTTTTTTACAATCTGCTACAGATGACACGCAGACTTCGTCCTTTGGGGGAGAGGCCTGTGTCATCCGCAAACAAGGTTTTTTGACATCCTTGAGGTAACTCAGGTAAGTCAGATGTGAAAATATTGCATTCCATTCGCCTCAAAATGCTGCCTTGAGGTATCCCAGCACTTACAGGAAGTCTTTTAGAACTGAAGTTCTGATAATTAACCTGAAGTGTACGATTTGACAGATAACTTTGAATTATTCCAACAATGTATGTTGGAAAACATAATTATTTTTTTTTATTATTGTATCGTCAGTCATAGGGGGGAGCAACGGCCCCTGCCCCCTCCTGCTATACACCATAGAATCACATGTCCGCTGAAAATATAGACAACGACCCTCGAGATGCAAGTTCGTATGTCCCAAAGTGGGTTCCATAGTGAAAATCCCTTACACCATTTTCCAATTCACATCGGACCCACCGAACTGAAGCATTACAGCGGCCATAGCAGCTAGCGAGCCACGGCGATGCAGTACAGTTCGAGGAAACCTTGAGGCAGATGTTTTATGGGAAAAAGTAATTTCCATGGATTTTAAATCAACGCTCGAGTGTAACCAATCGGGGATGAATGCAACGGTGCTAGGTCTCTCTCCCTCAGTTCACGGCCAGAATGAGAGGAGGGCTTAAGAATGGCCGGGGATCGATTCGGGTGCTCTTTTGTTTGATTGACTAGGCATTTGCCTACTGGAGGGTGAATGAAGGGAAACCTATTTCGAAACGAGGAAATGAGTTAATGGAAGCGGATGCATTTTTTAGATTCCAATGAATTAGAGGCAACTGTTCGGCATTCGGGGTTATGTAAAAAAAGTAATTTTTGTGAGAAGGTTCAACGCAGATTAGAAATTAATGTTTTTTTATTTGCACCATATTGAATTCCAAAATTATGGATATTCAATTTAATATTATTATAATTTTTAGTCTTTATTAGTATCATTCCATATATTACATTCCTTCCTGTGCAAGGAAACACTATCATCCTAATATGGTAAAACTAAATTAAGAATTATTTACATTTTGTTAACAACATTTTACATTTAATTTGCCGTAGCAGGTGAGTTGATTTCATCTATATTTAACGCATTTATCGTAGCAATGCGAGATTGCATCGATTTTTGTCTAAAATTAATTATAATTTTATAATAATGTTTGTTGGTAAACATACTACCAAGCTGTGTTCAAACAGAAACATCCAAAGTTATAAAAACTTTGGTTTAAAATGTCGAAAAACGTTGATGTTTAATAAGCCTTTTAATGATGATTGCAATTCTCCCACATGCACCATCAAGTCGATCATTACTAAGAATAAACAACAAAATTTGGATCTCTGTTTAGTTTGGATCCGGGCTTCAAATTAATTTCACTTAAAACTGCTATATGGATGTTATTAGCTGTAAGACAATTAAAACAGCTCGTGCTTTTTATCATCCCCCATCGTGGGAGCTGGTTGGTTTCCTCTGTCCGCTGTGCTGACGTAGCCATCGCCTTCGCTGTTCTGACCATCTGTGCCTGTGTTCTCTGCGCCATTCAGATGTTCATCGTAGTGCTGCTTCCACCTTTTGATAACCTCGCGTCCGTCCGTCAAGATGCTCCCATCCTTATCCCGGCACATCTCAGTTCGCGGCACGAAGCCTTTGCGGGATGTGTTGAGCTGCAGATAGAACTTCCGCGTTTCTAGAGAACGATACAGCAACTCCATCTCTTGGCATTCCACCTCTTCCAGGCGGCGCTTTTTGTCCCGGAATAGGCGGGTTTGCTGTTTCCGCTTCAGTCTGTATCGTTCCACGTTTTGCCGCGTACCATGCTGCAGCATTGCAGCCCGCGCTGCATTCTTCTCCTCTAAAACCTCCTGGCACTCCTCGTCGAACCAATCGTTTCTTGAGCTCCATTCCACATACCCGACAACACTTTCGGCAGCGTCGTTAATGGCTGCTTTGGCTGTCCTCCAGCAGTCCTCAAGAGGGGCCCTATCGAGCTCGCCCTCATCCGGCAACGCTGCCTCGAGATGCTGCGCGTACGCATTGGCGACATCCGGTTGTTTCAGCCGCTCGAGATTGTACCGGAGCGGGCGTCGGTACCGTACCGTTAGCGCCACGATAGTTTCTGACGTCGGTTATGTTGGAGAAGTGCCGTCCATCGATCAAAACGTGGTCGATTTGCGATTCTGTCTGCTGAGGTGATCTCCAGGTGTACCGATACGAGAGGCTGTGCTGGAAATAGGTGCTACGAATGGCCATGTTCTTGGAGGCGTCAGAATCGTCAGTCGTAGGCCGTTCTCGTTCGTCAGCCGGTGGGCGCTGAACTTTCCAATCGTCGGTCTGAACTCCTCCTCTTCCTGGCCAACCTGAGCGTTCAAATCTCCTATGATGATCTTGACGTCGTGGCTTGGGCAGCGGTCGTACTCGTGTTCGAGCTGCGCGTAAAATGCGTCCTTGTCATCATCAGTGCTTCCGGAGTGTGGGCTATGCACGTTGATTATGCTGAAGTTAAAGAATCGGCTTTTGATTCTTAACTTGCACATCCATTCATTGATCGGCCACAACCCGATCACGCGCCTTTGCATATCACCCATCACTATGAAAGCTGTTCCCAGCTCGCGCGTGTTGCCGCAGCTCTGGTGGATGGTATGGTGACCTCTAAACGTTCGCACCAATGCTCCTGCCCAGCACACCCCCTGCAGCGCTACGATGTCGAAACCGCGGGTCTTCAGTACATCGGAGAGTATGCGAGTACTTCCAATGAAGTTGAGAGATTTGCAGTTCCACGTACCGAGTTTCCAATCGCTAGTCCATTTTCGTCGCTGTGATCTTTTCCGATTGTTCCGGTCCGTATTCTCTCGTTGACGTTCCTGTGCTGATGTGTTTTTACGGTTGGCTTGCAGGGCCTGACACCAATAACCTAGATTTCCGGAGGACCATTCCCCCTAAATGTTCGGAGGACCATAGTGCGCAGTTTAGCTTTGAGTCCTTCTCTGGCACTCGGACGATGATCAGCCGCCCCTAACATGGGGAACAGACGCTGTTGTGAGCCGCTCCTAACATGGAGTACAGACGCTCAAGGTTTGCAGAAGAAAAAGCAAAACCAAACCCCCCCTTCCCTGTCAGCATACGACCTAAGTTCCCACCGGGTGTTGGTTACCCGATCTTCCCCAAGGTTATTCGTACCCCGGTCAGTACCACGAGGAGGTAGGGATAGAAGTTGCTGGGCAAGAGGCTAAGGACTGCACAAAGGGGTCTATTTTATTCCTGCAGGTACGCGAGGTACCAATGGTACGCCATGCCCAGCCATTTACCGCGTCAAAAAGCCTGGAAAGTTGATATCTTCAGCAAAATTGTGCAACAGATCAACGACTACATCAAGATCCTTATCAGCTATAAGGTTGTTGTCTTTGGCAAAGTTTTTCAGCAGATTGAGGAGTATTTATCCGCTAGGTAGGCTGATTCACCCGCTAGGTGGTGCTAGTGATAAATTTTCTTCAACTTCAGTGTTTTCGGTAAAGCTGTTTAGCAGATCAAGGGATATCAGGCGTTGAAGAATCTGATTGGGAATCCATCCGATAGGTGGCGCTAGTAAAATGAAATCTTCAAACTTCTCTACTCCAAGATCCTTATTAGTTAGAAAGTTGGTGTCTTAGGTAAAGATATCAGCAGATTAAGGAGGTGAAAAATCTGTTTGAGAATTTATTTGCTAGGCGCGCAAGAAGTTATCTCTTTAATTGTCTATCTCATGATGCTTATCAGCTAGAAGGTTGGTGTGTTCGGCCAAGCCCTTCAAAAGATTAAGGGCTATCTTTTGATGGAAAATTTGATAAGAAACACATCCACTTGGGAGCGCTAAAAACAAATTATATTCAATCTTTTATACCTCAAGATGATAAGGATCTGATCAAGGAAAATAAAACGGCCATAAAAAATCTGATTGAGAATTCAACCACTAGATGACGCTAGTAACATTTCTTATTCATTCTCCAGTATCTCGATATACTGCAAAACTAAGGGTTCTTGTATAACCTGATTGAGAACAATCCGATGGATACAGTCATCTCTCCATATTCAAAATCTTTATATTGAGTTATACAACCATGGTTTTCATGGCTTCCCTAATAATCTATCGAAGCGCAGTTGCATTGATTTTGTGATTTATATGTCGATATTTCCGTTATTTAGTTTCTTGAAAATTTAATAATAGAGTTAGACTTACGGTTGCCAACGCAGTTTGCGCATACAAACTTTTTGATACCTTCATTCACAGGACAGACGTCGTAAGCGTGAGAAGAACCTCCGCAAATCATGTATTCATTATCCATGCGGCATTTTTTTTGTGCACCATGACCCCACTTATGACACCGACGGCACGGAGTGCACACTTAGATTTCATTAACAAAGACGGTAAAATTTTACTGGGTTTATGAACAGTAGAGTTAAGTTGGTTAAGATGGCGGTAGTGTGTAAACGTCAAACACACTATAAACTTGGCATTACGCTATAAGGTGTAAAAAATACCCCCTTTTTCTGATATATGAAGCTGTCAAAAATAGGGGTATTTCAAAATCTTGCATAATGGGTAAATTTTGCCCATTTGTAAGTTCCAATGGTTTACTCTTTAATGAGTGAAGAAAATCTTATGTCTTTTTTTTCGTTGCGATCGAAGTCGTATCCTGATCGCAGGTTAGTGAACAGTATTTTGCAGGTTAGTGATAAATCGAGATTTATTATCTATCTCGTTCTTAATTAAAGAAATATTGATATTCTTACAGAATGAGTCGGCTAAACAAAAAGGCCGGTGTGATATGGTATCATGATTTGTCATTACGGCCTTGAGCGAGACGCCACACAGAAACTGCGACCATGTCCGAGAGCTAATTATATGAAAAGAAGCATGTCCACAAGAAATAGAACATTAACTTAATAAGATTTATTTAATAAAATTCGAATAAATTGCAAAACGAATTTGTCTGCACAATATTCATTACTACCGTCGATGGGGGTGACAATGAGCCTAGAAGGTGAGATTGGGTCAAAACGGAAAAATATGATTTATGAAATATTCCAGCTAATAACGCTGATATTACTTAAATTTATAATTAATATGTTAGGGAACATATTATTACGCATAATTCATCCCAACATACATTTTTAGAAATAATAGTTTTTGTTTACTATATCAATTAACTTGTGTGTTGAAACTAGATAAAATTTACAACATTAAATTTCTCCTGTGCAAAAAATCACGCATGAAATTTAACCTATAATCGTTATAGTAATGGAAGATTGAAAGTCTTTTCATTACATTTCACATGTATTTTCCGGAATCTATTTGATTTTTCCACAAAAAAATCATTTTTTTCGGTACGGTGTCTAAAACATTAAAAATGGGAGGGGGGAGATTGGGTCAAGCAAGAACGATAGTAAATGAAATTGCAAGTCCACTTTTTTGACATTTTACGGTGCCGGGTGTTATCTTTTTTCATTAAGATGTGTTTATTCTTTCTAAATACAGCATTTATGGAACATCAATCAAGTCTACTTGAGTATTTCGTGCATTGAATAACAATGCAATCCATTTTGACAACTTCTTAAACCAGCAACTGTGTTTCGTGCGCAGCAGCATCGTAAAATTGTATCAAATGGATTTTTTCTTGTAAATTAATTATATATCAGTGTTTCCACAATATAGAAACAATTCACGGAAGTACAAATAAGTTGGATCGCTGAAATACCGGGATTATGACGACAACATCTGCCTGAAATGAATTGATCGTTGAAAGTCGCACCGCGAAGGTTTAGAATAATAAGTCGCATTTGCGAAGGTTTAGAATAACCACTGTTTCAGTACACCTTTGGGGAAACTTAGTAGGCTTTATGGCAATGGGGATGAGACTTTGAAGACAATTTGAGGGAAAAAAATGTTGGGTTTACATATATTTTACTTTCATATTTGCGAAACATCTTATATATCTTTTCGTCTTGTTTGCATCGTATTTCATCAATATTTATCAGCTGTGAATGGTTTTGCAATCATATTCTCAAAAACAAGTTATTTCAATTACAGTGACCCAATGTCACCCCCTCTATGGGGTGAGATTGGGTCATTTTTCATTCACTTGTGGTGCCGCTGTGAATAAATATTTGTCTTTAATTTTTTGAACAGTTGTCATTGTACCATCAAAGTACATACACACCAAATTTGAATTTAATTGGAGTTAAATTGCGATGGTTATTCAATAAATAAATCGTACATATCCATTTTTGACCCATTGTCACCCCCAACGACGGTATTGATTAATTTCATATAATATTCAAGTCATAAAAAAAGAGTAAAATTTACTCTCATTTCAAACTAAATTCAATTGGAATATAGGGTAAAAATCACTCGTTGACTTGACGCACAAGCGGTTTACTCTTTAATGAATAAAGGCCCTTTACTCTTTTTATGAGTTTAACTAGTTTCTCTCAAAAAGGGTACTTTTTTACCATGTAAAGGGTACTTTGGTCTTACAGTGCACGTAAAAAAACGATGAGCGCGGCGGGTGGCGGATTGGCCACCTGACATATTTTTGAATCGACCGTTAAAAAGGATGGACAACGATGAGAGTGTGACGTCTGTTTGTCTGTGATAATAATTTCATCAATCCCGTTTTTATACTCCAGTTCGTCCCCTTAATGCTACAACTAGATAACTCGAAAATCAAAATTTTGGGACGTGTAACTTTGAAAATATGACCGTTTTACAAGGTGATGGTTAATAGCAGAGAAAATGATTGAGAATTAAACTTTAATATGTGTATTTTGAATCACACGCTTATGAGCTGCGGATATTTTGCAGTCCAATTAAGAATAATGTTTTGGCATATTAAAGTCAAAAATTTCAAATTTCGAGTTATCTAGTTGTAGCATCAAGGGGACGAGTTCATCCCCTGGTTGCAATCTGATGTCCAAACATTTCTTCGCAACGCTTCTCAAACTCGGTTTACATGGCACCCTGCCTTGACAGAGACTTGTCCAATCTAACTTCCGGCAACCTGGCTCATCGAGAAAAGTTTGGGACGCGTTGCCCTACAACCTAGTATTGAAAAATCACGACGAATATGATACCCACCAGAATCGCGACCTTCCGTAAGTTTTGGATGCAAGGCTCACGTTACTGCGCAATCTAAGCACCAATTAAATAAATTGTTCAGCTTTGCGTGAGTTCAGCTGCACAAACATTGTCGGAAGACCGTAGTGATTTTTATTCATCAACAAATTTCTGATTACTTATCATGAGTTGCGACTGGAGACAACAGAGCTGGATGTGTTCAAATATTACAAATATGAGAATTTCCTTCAAGAAAATGGAAATTTTCATCAAGAAACATTCTGTTGCAGGAGTCTTTTTGACTAAAAAAAACATTCTCTTGGCAGATAGCAAACGTGGTTTATTGTTTTCATTGCATATTAACGAAAACTCAGTAAAAAAGAATTGATACTGATTAGTCAGTACTATCATTTTACTGACTTTTTGCTTTTTCTCGGTATTTTTTTTAATTTCGTGGTCTAATCAGCATAATCGTTTACTGAGTTCAGTAAGTTAAGAAAAAAATTACTGAAAATTATTGATTTCAACAAAGAGTGCTGAAATCTCAAATTTTTTGTGGTTTACTGATCGAAAACCATAAAATAAATAAACAAACAGCGATGTCGTTTTTAAGTGTGTGGGGTTCTGAAAATTTCCTCTAGTTTTATGGAATTGTTTCCATGTCACACGGACATCGAACACAAATTTTGCTTTTTCTGAAGCTTTAAAATTATTTAAATAACTTTATCAAAAGTGACCTAAATAATATTCTTGAGAAAGCCCTTTTCAGCGAATACCAGATTGGGTTCTGTTTTCATAATGATTACTTGGACTGGAGAAAATCAAAGTAAATCATGTATTCCATTCTTCATCTTATAGTGTGACTTATGGTCACTTGAGTGACCTTTCAAGGCGACCTTGAACTAACATTCAATTTTGTCGTCATAAGTGAAAAATTTGTACTTGTTCTCTTCAATATGTTTGAGAAGAAGTTCGCGATCTCTAAGAGTTTCCAGCAACAAGCAACAGTTTCCTTTCTTTGCGATTACGATTGGCGACTCTCTTTGTTTCCTCACTTGAATCAAAGAGCCTGGGCTAGAGGCTGCTTCGATTTGGTGTTCGAAAAATTTGTCTAAAGAATCGAACTTATTGCTCATTTCGATGCAATTATCAACATTAACCATTTCACCCTTGCATATTCAGTAAATAAACGAAAGAGGACGTGTCCTTCTAAGAGGTTTTTCCTAAGACGGTGTCCAAGAAGGATTACCACCGCAAGCTTTCTTTAACGAGTCCAACGAAAAAGCGAAGGCACGGATCCAAACAAAAATCGAAAAGAGATGAATAGTAGAAAAAATAGGACTGAAAGGTACTATTTTTGTAGCACTGAGAAGTACTGTTTTATTGCTATAGGAAGTTTTAAAAACGTAGTAGAGATCAGAAAGAAATTGTGTACGCACAGTAGAGGGATTAAAATAGTGATGTAAAGAGCTTATATAGAATCAAACTGTTCCAAAACCGATATCACTCAAAAGATGAATTCTCAGTACATCTCATCAATCTCTAAAGGACAGCTCGCTAAAAATATTCAACCTAAACTTCGCACCATATTGATCCAAAGTCCCAACCTAGGCCAAAACTTCCACCGACGGCGTCCAAAAAACGCACCGGAGAGTCCTCGATTTGTTTGACTAAAATTCACCGTGAAGCGTGCAAATTTCCAGCGTGCAGCTGGGAAACTTTGTATGGGCAGCTCTGATTAAATCAGACAGTGCATATTGCGGAGGGGAGAAGCAGAGCTACCAAACAGGATAATAAATAGCATTATTGGGATAGGCTTTGTACGACGGGATGATCTGTGGCAGTTCCAGTCCCGGTTCCCGGTTCATCGTCATTGGCCAACCAACCGAGCGACCGACCGAAAAGAAAAACCGTGTCCTATACGCCACGTTAGTGTGTCATCAATATTTCATAAATGATGTTTGTCTTTTTACTTCGTTTTGCACCCGGTAAGGGTATGTGGTCTTTCGAGTGATTTCGTCAAAAGCGTATGTCGCGGAATTCCCGGGTATTCCAAGAGCTCTGTTTTTAGAATCCCTGAGGGGTTTCAGAGCTTCTTGAAGCATTCCCCAAGGAGCTACCAGTGGCCTCCAAACAGTTTTCAGAAGTACGTATTTCCAGATGTTCTCAAGCAGATAGATCATCGAGGTTACCACGGAAAAAAAATCATAACGCATACCCATACGACCCGGGGACGAACCAGAACGGAGTGTGTGGCATTAGAACGGTGGCGGCGGCGGCATGGCACTGCATGTGCCGATTCGTTCCGATGTTCCGTTGATTTTTCGGCAGTTGGCTTCTGTTGGTGAAGTCACCACACCGTTCAGACAGGCCGCCGATCTATTCCTCGATGCAGTGTGTCAACCGGCGTATATTCCGAAGGTGGCCTTTCCTGATGACGATGGCGATGTCAGGCCCCGACAATGAACGAAGGAAGGTGATTAGGGATTATTATGGATCTTGTTCGCAGCCATGCTCGCCCGTTTTTCTCTACTGGGGTGAATTTCACTGGGATTTCGATGGGAAATATCAGGGTGAGATTTATGGAGTGCCTATTGGTGGAACGGTGCGAGAATGCGAGAGAGAAGATCTGAGCCGAGAAAATTGAATGGATTCAGCCATTTTTATTTGATTTGGATGCACGTTGCGTGACGGGTTATAACGAGTCATGCAAATTCGGTGTTTTGTTTGAACAAGCAAATGGGGGAAGTCGAAAGATTGTTCTCTTCCGTTAGATCGTCGGAACCGGCTTTTGGGAGGAAGCGGTCGTTAATCATGGCTGTTTATGGATAATATTTTGTTTTCATTACCAACGAGGTGCAGTTTTTTCTGAACTGGATTAGATTAAAGCCTTTGTTGAACTTACTATTTTCATCACTGTTATTAAAATAATCGATTTTAAAAAGAACTACAATACGATTTTATCGTTCAAGTTTTTGAAAACTAAAGTTGTATAATTTTGGACAATTCACAAGTAGCCAATAGTTGTGCAGCTGTTCAACAAGACAATGCTAAGGTTGACGGTTTAAATCCCGTCGGACGAGGATCTTCTGGAGTTTAGTTTTCTTTTAAAACAACCATGTCGTCAGTATAAATTTTATTGAAGACGATTAGCGTTATATTCTAACATATTAGCACTTTCACAAAACTCAAGATTGTAGCATCATACTTGAATCATAAAACTATTTGCTGCGGGTCTCACGAGCACCGTAAAACCAATTTCTTACTTTAGTATAAATCTGTATAAGCTTTCTCATTATTCTCTTCTTGGCATTATGCTATGTCAGGTAATGAAAATTGAAAAAAAAATAACTTGCCTGGTAAAAATGTTTACCTGTTTAGTAAAAAAAAGGAAGTCTCAGCTGAAATGTAACAAGAACGATCAACACGGCATCACTGTTATTTTCTTTGCAAATTTAATACCTGGTAGGGTGGAGAGTTTGACACCTTAACACCATTCACACTAAGAAATGTGTCGAACAATTCTGAATTGAAGGGTGGACCGTTGTCACTGATAACTTCTTCTGCAATCCCGAAGTAGGCAAAAATGAATTCGAGTTGCTCAATTACTTGCAGACCATTACTTGACTTCAGTAAACGAATATCGATGTATTTTGAAAATGCATCTACAATAATTAGAGCGATGTGACCCTCGAAGTAGAACAGGTCTAGGTGAATACTTTGAAGAGGACGTACACACCTACACCGCGATGATTCTACCTGTTCGCGTGGAACTGATTGCCGTTGCTGGCAAACAACGCACTTCTGAACTACTTCGTTGAGGTCTTTATTCATATGTTTCCAGTGTAAAAGAGTTACAAATTTTTTAACATAAAGTACACAAATTTGTATGAAAAAACTCGTTTAAAATCATTTTTGTTAATAACTTTTTACTTAAATTTTTAACATTTTTCATGTCTTCTACAAAGTTGTTAAACATTTTAAAACGTGTGTTTTTGCTCAACATTGCACCTCTCTATCTCTTAAGGAAAAAGAATTATCAGACGAGTTCGTTTTAATAAGGCATATTTGTTTGATAGTAAAACCCATGCAAAGACGCTTATAGACAAAAGTTGTTATCAACTGCCGAAAGGGAAGATATGGTACTTTCATGATTTGTAAGAGTTGTCTGCGCCAATTTGCGCCGAAGCCAGTAATAGAGGCCTAAACTACCCCTTGAAAAACGAGTAAATCATGAATAACTTTGTTATTTCAAAAGATAGGGTGATGATGTGTTCAGCAAAAACACGGGTTTTTTCATGACGAACAACTTTGTAGAAACACACAAAAAATGTTAAAAATCTTGGAAAAAAGTTATGATAAAATATTTGATTTTTAGGGGCCATTCACATACAACGGCATATATCTCAAAAAGTTTAAGAAATAGGAAAATCGTGTCTTCGACAAAGTTGTTTCAAATTGCCAATTCTACAACTTTGCCGAAGACACCAGATGTCTATCTAAATGTTTTGAAAAAATAGTTTTTCTATCTCACTGCTAGGTGGATTGATCACAAAACTTTTTTCGTCAAAAGTTGCGCTTTAATATACCAAGAAACTTTTCCCAACAAACTATATCGCTAAAATCAACGGTTTGGGCGCTATTCAAAAAGCGCATGATATCGAGAAAACAAAACACAGTGTACCGGCAGCTTCATTTTTTACTGCAAGAAGGTAATTCAAATTGTGATAACTCCTTTGTTTTCCGGTATTTTTGCACCATTTTTTCACAAGCTCTCAAAAAACTCTTCTAGTTTTAGAATCTGCGTCAACATTGATTATTGGTCATCTTGATCCAGAGATATTCCGAAATTCCTTGGGGGACCGACGCATAACCATAGCACACGTGTCTATCTCAGGCTACAGAATTTTTATCGTATTTGGATGTACACTCTTCGGAACAATACATCAATGAGAGTATGTTGTGAAAAAATGAAGCAATTTGGTGCAGCCATCTTTGAGTAATGAGCATTTATGTGCCTGGTACCACGCTGGCCAAATAAAGATATTGAAAACTTCAAAAAACCTCATATCATAATTTTCAGGTATCTTGGTTGAGTATTCACCAATTTGTATGATTTTTTCAGAGTAGTTCCTTATAACGTGGCATTATATAGCCCACATTTTATTTTTTCGATAAATTGACGTAAAACAAAATGGCCACCTAAGAAATTTTATATGGAAAATGTCGGTCCCCCAAGGAATATTGGAATATCTTTAAAACCAGATCAGCAATCATCAATATCGATTCGGATTCGCAAATAAGAAGAGTTTTTTTGAGAACTTGTGAAAAAATGATGCAAAAATACCGAGGAACAAAAAAGTTATCGCGAATTGAATTTTTTTCTTGCGGTAATAAGTGAAGCTGCCGGTAGAGGGGTTAAAAATTGCGCGCCGGGACATGAGTAAGTCTTGTGATAATATCTGTAGTTTTAACGTAAAACATTGACAAAAGTGCATTAATTAAGAATTGAAATCATAAATTTTGAAGCAAAAAAAACATCCTTGATGCTCTGAGCCATAAAGTATCATTTTTAGTACCCCCCAACATGCATGTGAAAAATAGCGAAGAGATGAGAGATGAGAGATGAGAAGCATGTTCTAATGTGGACGTAACGCCGAAACGCAGGTGTATCATTTAGAGGTTGGAAAATCGGGAGGCCATCTTGGATTTCGATGCCATCTTGGTTTTTAGCAGTTGAATGATTTTTTACCATCTCAGTGCTCATCATGTTGAACTATGAGGCCTTCGTTAAAGAAAACAATCAGATTCTATCTTTCTTATTTTATCTCAGCTGTTCAACTGATTGGTTTTGGTTTGCTGGCACTTTCCTCATTTCTTTTATTTACTTAACATCTAAACAGATAACACTGAATCAACAATTTTACGCCACAATACTCAGTTCGTGGCCGCATCTCTCCATCCTCGGTTCTGCCCCACGCTCGCCAAATCGATACGCACTTGATCCACCCACCTAGCTCGCTGCGCTCCACGCCTTCTTGTACCAACCGGATCCGAAACGAACACCATCTAAGCAGGGTTGCTGTCCGGCATTCTTGCAACATGCCCTGCCCATCGTATCCTTCCAGCTTTAGCCAGCTTCTGAATACTGGTTTCGCCGTAGAGTTGGGCAAGCTCGAGGTTCATCCTTCGCCGCCACACACCATTTTCCTGCACACCACCAACGATCGTCCTAAGCACTCGACGTCCGAATACTACAAGAAAACTGCAAGTCTTCCTCGAGCATCGTCCACGTTTCATGCCCGTAGAAGACTACCGGCCTTATGAGCGTTTTGTACATGGTACATTTGGTGCGGCTGTGAATATTTTTTGACCGCAGCTTTTTGTGGAGGCCATAGTAGGCCCGACTTCCACTGATGATGCGCCTCCGTATTTCACGGCTAACGTTATTGTCAGCCGTCAGCAAAGATCCAAGGTAGACGAACTCGTCGACCACCTCGAACGTATCTCCGTCTATCGTAACACTGCTACCTAGGCGAGCCCTGTCGCGCTCGGCCCCACCAGGTAGAATGTAGTTTGTCATGGACGTATTCACCAACTTTCGCTGCCTCGCGTTTCAGGTAGGTGTTCAGGTCTGCCACCTTTTCAAATGTTCGGCCGACAATGTCCATATCATCATCATATTGACTGGATCTCGTAAAAATCGTACCCCGGCTGAAAAGCCCGGCTTTCCGCATAACACCTTCTAGCACAATATCGAACGAGACTCTATCATCTTGTTGTAGTCCCCAGTGGGATCCAAACGAACTGGAATGTTCGCCTGAAAACTTCACACAGTTTTGCACACCTTCCATCGTCGCTCTTATCAGTCTCGTGAGTTGCCCGGAAAAGCTGTTCTCGTCCATGATTTTCCATAGCTCTACGCGGTCGATATTATCATATGCCGCCTTGAAATTGATGAAAAGGTGATGCATTGGGACCTGGTATTCACGACATTTTTGGAGGATTTGCCGTATAGTAAAGATCTAGTCCGTTGTCTATCGACCGTCAACGAGACCAGCTTGAAAACTTCCCACGAACTCGTTTACTATAGGTGACATACGACAAAAGATGATTTGGAATAATTCCTTGTAGGCCGCATTTAGAATGGTGATCGCTCGAAAGTTCTCACAATCTAACGTGTCACCTTTCTTGTAGATGGGGCATATAACCCCTTTCTTCCACTCCTCCGGTAGCTTTTCTGTTTCCCAGATTGTGCCTATCAGCTGGCCAGCCTCTCCAAGCCCATCTTTATGAGTTCAGCTCCGATACCATCCGTCAAATTCAAATTCAAATTTATTAAGCATTTTTTTTTTTTTTTTTTTATTTAAGAGGTTTTAAACCTGCATAGGTTCATTCACCTCTGTTTTAATTTAGATTTGATCTAGTTTACATTCTTTAACAAATTTCAATAGTTTGATTTCGTTTTTCTTGTTATTGTTTAGCACGATTTGAATATTATTACTTAGTCCTATTTTTCTTCTGATGTGATCGTATTTTCTACAATTAAGAAGAATGTGTGCTACTGTAATCTCATCGTTACATACTTCACAAATAGGAGGATTTTGCTTATCAAAAAGATGTTTTTTCGTCATCAAAGTATGACCAATTCGAAGCCGAGTTAAAACACGTTGTTCGCGTCTGTCAGATCTGTCTATCCATTTGTTTATCGAAGGTTTGCAGCTCTTCAGGAAGGTCGTTCTGTGAGAATCCCACGTGTTCTGAAAGTTCTCGTACACCAAAGTTTTGATCCATGTTTTGACGTCGGATGAGGGAACGGTCCTGTTGAATATCCTAGCAGATCGCCCTCGTTCAGCTGCTCGGTCTGCTTCTTCGTTTCCTGTGATTCCGGAGTGGCCCGGGATCCAGCAAACGGTGATGTTTTTCTGAAGAGCGATATTTTCAAATTCTTGCACAAAAGGGTGGTTGGATTCGCCTTTATCGATAGCAGCGGTACAGCTAGCGGAATCAGTTAGAATAACTGTTGGAGATCTTGATGCATATCGTGCAGCTGCTACCAGAGCGGCAGCTTTTGCAGAGTAAACAGAGCATTGTGGGTGCAAACTTCTTTCGATTAATAGTTTAGGTCCAACCACTCCGATACCGACATCATTTTGAGTTTTCGATCCATCAGTAAAAATTTTCACATGATTGGAGTATTTCTTTTCAAGATGCTCCTTAACGATGATCCTTGCTATACTGGTATTGTTGCCTTTCTTGAAGATGTTTTTAATGGACCAGTCTACTTTTACCTGAGGGCAGTTCCATGGACGGCGGCCAACACGTTGAAGCTTAGTGATATCAGGAGCGCAGTATCAACCGCATTGCGGAGATGAGGATAACCGTTATCGTTTTTTTCCACCAGTCGGCAGTACTTACGGATTAGTATTTCGATGACCCGTAGCTCTAGTGGCAGTTCCCCAGCTTCAACAGCAAGACAATAGGTCGGAGAAGATTTGAGTGCCCCCGATGATGTTCTTAACAGTTGGTTGAAGATAGGCTGCAGAGAACTGGTTAGTTCTGTTCCGAAAAGTTCGATACCGTACAACATTTTTGACAAACAAACTGCATTGCATATTTTCCACAAGGTTGATCGATTTGCTTTCGGTACCAAAGCTCTGATGAAGTTGATCCGACTGTGAAGTGCTTCTTTTGTCTTGGCACTATGAGTGGAAAAATTACCTTTCCGGTTTATCCATACCCCGAGAACGCGCGCAGTTTTTACTTCAGGGATTGCTTCGCCATCGATCACAATTGCTGATCTTACCCGCGCTTTTCTGTGTCTTTTTCTCTGACATACGTGTAGGACGCAAGACTTAGAAGCTGATAGACGGAATTTGACTTTTTTAGCCCAGTCGTTAACTGCAGCAACTGCAGTCAGAAGTTTTCGTCGTACGGTGGACAGTTGCTTGGATGCTGCTACCAATAAAATGTCATCGGCGTACACCAAGATCCGAATGTCTTTGGGAACTACTTCAAACACCGTGTTCATGGCCAGGAGAAACAAAGTCACTGCTAGGACTGATCCTTGCGGCACTCCGCTTTTCAATGTTTTTTTAGATGAAAAAGATCCGCTGTACTGAACTTGGAAGCGCCTATCATTTAAGTATTCTTCAATGCAAGCTCTCATCCGATTACCGACGTGAACACGATCGAGTTGGTTGAGTATATGTGGTCGCCAGGCTTGGTCATATGCCTTCCGGATGTCCAATAGAGCGAATTCAAGATGAGTTTCTGTTCGTTTGGCCTCTTGGATGATTTCGTTCAACTCAGCAAAATATGACGAGGTTCCTCTGCCGGCTCGGAACGCATGCTGTCCCGGATGGAGAAACTTGCTTTTTTCGAGGAAAGTTGTCAGACGATGATTCACCATGCGCTCGTATATCTTTCCAATGCAACTCAGTAGAGTGATTGGACGATAATTCTCTACAGAATTTGGTTGAACACCAGGTTTGGGGATTGGTACAACAATCCCTTCTCTCCATAGAGAAGGAAACTTGCCTTCAGCCCAGACGCGGTTGAAGCTTCGTAGCATTGCCACTTTTCCGGAGATGGGTAGATGGCGAATCATGGGATAACCAACGTTATCGTTACCTGTTGAAAATCCTCTGGTCCCATCGATTGCTCGTAGAAGCTCTTGGTAACTGAAGTCACTGTCCAATGGACTATTCTCTGGGGAAACGAATGGTACACGCCTGCTTTCTGATTCCAGTACTTCCTCGTGACTATCGCCCGTTGAAGTTTTTTCGAAGTAATCAGCAAAGTGTTCGGCAATGATTGCTGGATCCTGCTCGTACTTGTCATCAATCGTGAGTCCTTTAAACGTTGATCTTCTTTTTCCACAAAGCTTGTTAAAATTACTCCAAATAATGTCAGCCGGGGTAAGTGGATTAAAGGAGCTGCAGAAAGTTTCCCATGCCTCTTTCTTTGCCAGTTTCACCGTTTTCCTAGCAATACTACGAGCTTTTTGAAATTCTGCTCGTGCTTTGTCTCTCATTGGATCAGTTTTATTAAAGCGTTTCAGTTTTCTTAGTGCTTTTCGCCGTGCTTTTACAGCAAGTTTCACTGAATCTGTCCACCATAGCTCTGCTCTTTTGGGTGGTTGGCCTGTTGTTCGTGGAATGCTTGATTTAGCGGAGCTAAGGATCATTTCAGTTACTTCTTCAATTGAAAGATCCAAGTTGGGCTCGTTACGCAGAAAATTTTCAACGTTTTCTTCGTAATGTGGCCAGTTGGCGTTTTTGTATAGCCAACGTTTCCGGAGTTTTGTACAGGTTATGCTTTCTTCAGAATGGACACGGATCGGGAAATGATCACTACCGTTTGTGTCATGAGATATAGACCAATATAGATTTCTCGCTAGACTTTTAGACGCTACGGTTAGATCTATGCAAGATGTGCTGCCATGGGATGAGCTGATAAACGTTGGCTCTCCATTATTGAGTACTATCAGGTCATTGTCTACGAACCACGTAAGAAGGAGCATACCTTTTCGCGTTGATTTGGTGCTGCCCCATGCTTCATGGGCTGCGTTGAAATCGCCGCCAATGAGAAATGGCGGTTCTAGATTGTTTTTGATGTGTTCTAAAGTTTCTACGATATCCACATCCGGGCAATTTGGAGGAGCGTATACGGATACCACGGTAGTGTTGAATGGACTATGCAGTCGTGCGGCGGAGACCGGGATTGGGGTGTCTATCACCATGAAGTGATGTGGAACCTCATTCAAGATTCCTAAACCAGCTGCACCAGCGCCTTGACTGTAATGCCGATTAGCAAGGCTCCATGTGTACTGTGTCTGGAGGGTGTTGCCAGGATCTTTAGACATCATTTCTTGTAATCCAATTGCGATTGGACGATTCTGCGAGATTAGGTGGCATAATTCGGGATGATTGGACCAAAGGCCGCGGATATTCCATTGGAGAAAAAACATCTTTCTGCTTGCGTCACCGAAGGTCGAGTTGCTGAGAGAGTCCTCATCGTTTTTTGAATCTTCGTCTTGATGAATTGTAGCCGATTGTAGCCCTAGGTTGTTGGAAAGACCAATGGAGTTTGACTGCTGGTTTTGAGATATAAAAGATTGAATACTTGCCGGAGATGATGAAGGGGCCACGCCGACTGCCGCCAGAGGCTCTTCGGACAAAACCGGAACATCCCTGGTCAGGGTCGACGTGGCAGGCCTCGCGCTTGGCGAATCGTGGTTGAAGATACCGGTGGTGCGATCAATGATGAAGTATCCTTCTGCGTTGCTATTAGAGGGCAGCGCTCGAAAATGGCACAGCCGGTCGTATGCTTCAGAATCCCAAAGTGTTTCTTTCGGAAGAGGTGGTCGACATGATTGATGATGTATTCTTGCGACCGAGCTAGGAGATCGGCAGTCAGCGGGTTGGAGAGAGACGTCCCGGATTGCCTCCTTGCCTAGACACGCTTCCGTGTTTGGAAGTGAGGGGGGTACTACACATTCCCCTTTCTCAAATCGCCGTTTTACATTTTCTATTATTTTTTCTCGTTGCGTGTTGTTGAGGAGAAGTTCATAATCGTAGTCCATTTGTATGCGAGGGTCGTTTTGCTCAGTTTGAAGTTTTGCTAGTACGTTGTCCATATCAGGGTCCGGATTCATTGCAGGGTCGGTATTTTCAGGGGCGTACGAGGGAGAGTTACTAGCGGCCATCATTGTAATCTAGATGCCTTCGTTTTTCACGGTTCCGATCCGGAGGGGAGGTATTGATACGCTTGTCACTTCGGCTTCGGTTTCGCAGTTCCATATTGTGAAGCAATCTATTGTTCGTGCTGTGCGAAGATTCTTTTGGAGGTGACATTGATAGTTTGTCTTTCCGAGATTTCCTTCCGGTAGTTGCATTTACGCTTGTCCGAGTTCCAGTCATAGTACCAGAATCGGATGACGACGGCATTTGGCTGTTAGTGTCTTTTTTAGCCATATCAACTCCCTTTACCGTCGGGGTGCTGCTCTTCACCACATTTTGAATCTCAATTTCGCCGTTAGGGTGGTTTGACAGTGAGGTTTCTTTCAGAGTTTTTAATTCTGCTTTGACGGCTTCGAGTTCTTTTCTAAGGTTGGCAATAATCGTGTCCTTTTCGGATTCAACTTGGTGCAACCGTTGTTGTAATGCACTGGCGTACGTATCGCCACATCTATCGCGCAGCTCACGGCGGGCTTCACCGAAAGAGATTCTGTTGTCGGTTTTGTGCTTGATGATTTTCGCTTCTTGTTGATTCTTCGGACATTCGCGCGAGTGGATTGGATGATTTGCCTTACAATGCAAACAAAACGCAGGGTTTTGACACTGTTTCCCATCGGAAATATGTACTTCTTGAGAACAGTGTAGGCAGATTGATGCTTCTTTACAGGCCTTTTTAGGGTGTCCATAGATTCCACAATTATAACACAGAAGAGGCGATGGATAATACGTACGCATTGGAACTCGTAGTAATCCGAAGTATATGAACTGGGGGAGTACAGCGCCTTTCAGTGACAATACAAGCAATGGAGTGTTACGAAGAGTTCCATTGACCCGTTTCCGAATGCGTCGAACCTTAGTTACCCCCTGACACTTCAAGTAGTCTAGAATCTTTTCTTCGTCATCGTTTATTGAATCCGGCTCGTAGACCACACCTTCGACTGAATTGAGGGTTGAGTGGGGAACGACTTCCACAAGTGTCCCGTCTACCAGATTTTTGATGGTTAGAAGCTTTTCGGCAGTAAGGCGAGAGTTCGTGCGAAGAAGGTATTTCGTACCTCTACCTTCTTTAGAAGCGACAATTTCTCTAGCTTTTTCAGCACCAATCACTTGCTCTACTGACAATCCAATCACAATCGGGCTGGGAAGACGGTGGTTGATTTCCTTTTCTCCTGAATCTAGTTCACGGCGGACTTGCATTACGAGTACGATCTGGTATCCTATCTCGTCATTGCTCAGTAGCCAACTAGGAACTAGTGTGCCTATTGTACTTCCTGGAGGATTATCAAAGAGCCCCCCCAATTGGGGCCCTTGACTAGCCTCGGCCATGGCCGAAGCGGTATTTGAAACTGCTACTCAATGCTCGGCAGTGGTGTGCAAGCCAAATACACCAAATCGAACGGGATCCGTGCTAGTTCGTTGTGACGCTTGTGATGACGGCTCGCTTTGCTTGTTAGCAAAAAGTTTTCACTTGAAAACTAGTATGAATCACCGTTAATCGGGCAACTAAAGCATGTAGCTGCTACACACTATACTAACGATGGTATTCCGATGTAATAAGGAATTTAATACGCTTTATATCTATCGAATAGTCGAAGTAAACTCCCGGTCCGCGGACGTAAATAAACCGTTGTTATCGCTGTGCAATAATTCACTGTTATTAAGCATAACTATTGCAATACATAGCGGCACTGCACTTTTAAGACTTTAATGAACTCAAAGCTCCTCTAAAAAGTCTCAAAAGTAGCGAGAGTGTTGTTGTTGTTGTTGTTGTTATAATAATTCTTACATGCTAATTGATATAATTCGTCTACTTAAAGATATCTACCTAGATGATCAAGCACATACTTTTTCAAATTCTTCTTAAATGTTGTAATAAATTTACAGTTTTTTACGCTACTAGGCAAATTGTTATAAATGCCCAATGGACGAAAATCTTCTTCTACCTATCTCAGACGCAAAATTCGAGGCAACTATACGGTCCAAATTCTGGGTTTCGTACTGATGTGATACATTCTGTAAATCAAAATTGTGATGTATATCTTGGATACAAATAATTCTATGGATTACAATTGAGGTTTGATATGCATGTAAAGCACCGATTGGAACTATACTGTGGTTGAAAGAATCATATAGATTTATCGTAGGATGTAGAAATGGAAGGCGATATATGGCTTTTAGGCACCTGTTTTGTTGCACCTGCAATGCTTTTAACTGATTGACACCTACAGAGGCCCATACACATGATGCATATTGGTAACGACTATTCATAAAAGCATAAAATATTTTTAATAAAACGTGTCTAGGAAGAAAGTAGGATAGTTTCCTAAGCATGCCACAAATCGGAGCACAAGTTTGGACTAGATGTTTGATGTGATTTTTCCATGGCAGGTTACAATCGAGAATGATACCTAAATGTTTGAAACATTCAACTTCTTCAATCTCCTCGTTCTTAAACATGATACCTGTATGTGCCGAGAGAATAGTGCGTGGTCCTCTTATTATGATAAATTTAGTTTTCGCAACATTTAGTGATAGCAGATTGTTTTCTAGGTATTCACTTACAATAAGAAGATCCTCTCTCATCTTATCAATTATTTCTTGAGGAGTCCGCCCAGTATAAGAGAGAACTGTATCATCGGCAAATAGTCTAGGAACACCGTTAAGCCATAAGGTACACAGATCGTTAACATAAATAAGAAACAACAGCGGTCCGAGGTTGCTTCCCTGGGGTACCCCGATTTCAATACTAAGTTCACTACTCCGACATCCATTAACAATAACAGCTTGTTTCCTATTCTGCGGGTAACTCCTTAGCAAGTTGTTAGGAAGACCTCGAACTCCACACGCCTCAAGTTTTTTCAGAAGAAATCCGTGGTCGATCGTATCAAAAGCCTTTGACAAATCCAAGAACAGACAACCAGCAATGTTCTTATGACGATCAATAGTATCTGACAGCTCATCTACTAGTTCAAGCACGGCTATTTGAGTTGAGGAGCCTTTACGAAAACCGTATTGCTTGATATAGAAGAAAGAGTTAGAATCCAAAAATTTGAGAAGACATTGGGTGAGCAGTTGTTCGAAAACCTTGTTAACTGCCGGTAACACGGATATTGGCCGATAATTATTAAGTAGTTTCCGGTCTCCAGTTTTGAATACTGGATAGACAATCGCTTTCTTAAGGCATTCGGGGTATATACCAGTAATAGCTGAATCATCCTTACCAGCAGCTTTATTGTTAATGAGCTGATGAATGGCATCCTTAACCTTCCTCAAAGTGTGGGCTGGTTAGTTTCCATCTCCCGCAGTAATGACGTAGGTTTTTCTTCCGTTGTCCCGTTTTTCATTGCCTTTGCTCTCAGCGCCATTCAGATGTTCGTCGAAATGCTGCTTCCACCTTTCAATCACCTCACGCTCATCCGTCGAAATGCTCCCATCCTTATCTCTGCACATCTCGGCTCGCGGCACGAAGCCGCTGCGGGATGCGTTGAGCTTCTGATAGAACTTACGTGCTTCTTGAGACCGGCACAGCTGTTCAAGCTTGCCCCCGAAAGAGGCGGGTCTGCTGTTGCCGTTTCCGTATATAACGCTCCACGTTCTGCCGGGTCCCTAGCTGCTGCATGTCCGTCAGCGCTGCATTCTTCTCCTCCAGAATCTGCCTACATTCCTCGTCGAACCAATCGTTCCGTCGACTCCGTCCCACGCACCCGACGTTGCTCTCAGCTGTATTGGTGATGGCTGCTTTCACTGTTCTCCAGCAATCCTCAAGAAAGGCTTCCTCCAGCTCACCCATTTCCTGTAATGCAGCCTCAAGGTGCTGCAAATCATCTAAAAGATTTTATTGTTGACGAATAAGCTCCAAAAACATTTAATTTATCCTGTAAACATATAACATCTAAGAAGGTTTAAACAATATTGAAGAAAACATTAGTTAGGGGAATTAGGGAAATAATGGACACGTTAAACAATTGTTCGTTCTAAGACCACACAATGGCAATGTTTTTTATTTACCCCCCGCTAGTTTTTAAGTTTGATGTTAGTACGACGTACTACATTCGTTCATGATGTTAAAAATCATATCATAAGTCAGAAGCAAAATAGAAAATTAGGTCGAAAACAAAAAATCGACCACAGCTGAAACCGGATGTTTCGTTTCTCTTCAAATTTAATATACCGTAACCCGGGGTAACTTTGATAATGCGGGTAACTTTGATAGTGCGTAACCAACCACAAACTAAACGAAATATCATAATTTCTGTTAATCAGTTAAGCAAAACGAATGCAAAACTAAAGAATATTAGTATGACACTTCATGAAAGAGCGGTTTTCATTTGAATCAAGAACATATTAGCCTTTTTATACGAATTTAAAAAAAATACACAACTTTAGCATTTTCGAAACGCTTACAAACAATCTGTTCTACGATCACTATTTGATGTAGTTTTGAATAGTTGGCCACTTATTTTTGACAGCCTAGTTATCATAGAACTTGCAATCGGTCTCAAATCTCTTAGCGAAAAGCAGTTTCACAAACTGGGACCATTTTTGTAATCTAAGTCACAAATTTCCATGTAACGTTAAACGCCTAGAGGTATGCAATGCCCTACAAATGTTCGTTATTCATTCAATTTTGTTCGAATCTTACTCCATTATCAAAGTTACCCCAAAACAGAAAACCGACTTTCGATTTTATGAAAAATTATACATCCATTCATAATAAATCTTTTGCCAATCTATCGACTGTAATCGATAGCTAGGATGCCAGTACTTGTTTTAAAAATATAAATTGTACATCTTTGAAACAGCATGCATAAATATTCAAGTTTTCTTCGAAAAAACTATCAAAGTTACCCCGTTTTACGGTACTCAACTTTATAATTTCCAATAAAATAAGTGGTATTCTGATCATTTATCAGATCGGTAATAATAAATATATTTTTTCAAATTTTTATTGTACGTACTTGATGACCTAGCATAAATTTTGTACCAAAAAGTCGCTCAGATATAACGCGATTTTGCAAAACTGATAAAAAATTCTTCCAGAAATGTTACACCATCAACAAACAGGTAGCCAAAAAATCGCTCAAAATTCACAATCTACTCTTGATAAATGCAAAAATGAAATGTGTGAAAATCAGGCTTTTATCTGCACTAGTCTCCGAATGGCAGTATGGTAAAGTCGTGCCCACACTTTCTGGGACACTCTATATGACGATTCATCAGAGCCCACTGCACACTGGGCCAGGAGCAGAATTTAGCCAGACAAAACCTCTAGCGCTTTAGGAGTGCATTTTTTCGGGTTGGTGTCAAAGGAGACTTATCTTGAATGTGTTTGTTATTCAATTTGATGATAAAAGTTAGTTGGAAATTTCGCCGCATAGGTGGCGCTGCGATGCAAACTTTTTTGTTTTGCGTCCTAGAGCTTTCGCGTCTTCGGCAATGTTTTAGAACGTGTAAAAATACGACAAGTTGTCGAAGACACCAAAGTTCTAGGACTTCAAATAACAAAGTTATGGTAAAAAATGTGTAAATCACTTAAATTTTACGTTTTTTCTACTTTTTACGTCAAAATCGTAAAATGTTTCATTTTAACAACCATGCGTCGCTTAATTTCGATAACATGCATATACTGTATGAAAAAAATCTTATTATTATATAAATATTTGAATGTTTGAACAAATTATTGTAAAAATATGATAATTTTTAACATAACTTAACTCAAAAAGTTGCAAATTTTTGCAAAAACTTATCAATGATCCCAAATACGCTTTATTTCATCTACCAAATGTCAAAGTTTGCCGGATGTTTATTTTGATATATTTGAGATATCTGAATTCAAAATAACCACCTTTTTCATATATATAGAATAGACTTATTATTAATTTTATCATTGTACTACAAGATTTTTGACACATTGCGTCAGTCAAGTTTTATTAATCAAATACTTTTTATTAGTCAGGTGTTACAGTATCTAGGTATTTTCATATTGTTGTGTGGCTCTTATGTCATCTCCAGCAACTGTCTAATTAGAACTTCGCTATGGCCTGGTATTATTCATTTTTTACATTCTGTTATGACCGCGTCGAGACAGTTCTCTCTGACATAAATCACAATTTACAAATCACTAGTATCAAAATAAAAGTATTTGATTAACAAATCTTAACTGACACAATGTGTCAAAAATCTTGTAGAATAATGATAAAATTAATAATAAGTCCATTCTATTTATATGAAGAGATGATTATTTTGAATTAAGATATCTCAAATATATCAAAATATACATCTGGCAAACTTTGACATTTGGTAGATGAAATACAGCTGATTTCGGAACATTGATAAGTTTTTGCAAAAACTTACAACTTTTTGAGTAAAGTTATGTTAAACATTATGATGTTTTTACAATAATTTGTTCAAAAATTCAAATATTTATATAATAATAAGATTTTTTTTTCATAAAGCACCTGCATGTCATCGAAATTAAACGACGCACGGTTATTAAAATGAAACATTTTACGATTTTGACGTAAAAAGTAGAAAAAACGTAAAATTTAAGTGATTTACACATTTTTACCATAACTTTGTTATTTGAAGTCCTAAAACTTTGGTGTCTTCGACAACTTGTCGTATTTTTACACGTTCTAAAACATTGCCCAAGACGCGAAAGCTCTAGGACGCAAAACAAAAAAGTTTGCATCGCAGCGCCACCTATGCGGCGAAATTTCCAACTAACTTTTATCATCAAATTGAAGAACAAACAAATTCAAGATAAGTCTCCTTTGACACCAACTCGAAAAAATGCACTCCTAAAGCGCTAGAGGTTTTGTCTGGCTAAATTCTGCTCCTGGCCCAGTGTGCACTGTAAACCCTACTACATCCAGGGCAATTCCCCAACTCGCAGAGCATGAGCATAAATGACCGTACAATTCGTAGTTGCTATTCCATGATTGACCAGAGCAATCGAAGTTTCACAGGGATTTAGTGAATAGGACTTGGGATTAGCTTACCATTCTTCAATGTGCACAAATCGAGAGCTCAAACTTTTGAAGTCAATAACGGCACCGGCCACGTCCTTACGGTCATCGGGGAAGGGAAGGTATGTTAGTTAGACAACCACTGGTTTTAAAAACCGGAGAATCTTCTGAATCTCCATAGTTGTCATGGAAAGGATATTGGGTTAGTGGGATAAGGTAAGAATCTGGGAGTCATCTTTAGTTGATGATGCGATCCTTGATATATTCACGCCTGATCGGATTCGCGATATTATTCGATAAATGAATTGTATGCCAAACAAATGTTCGTAGTTCGCCCTCGCAAGAGCAAGCAACGCGACCAAAGGATCAAACACTACTCCCAGGGCAACTCCCCAACTCGTAGAGTCCATTAACTTCCTGGACTTTCGTCCCTGCTGCCCCGGTAGATCTTACCTCGTAACGCAATACGTAAAGGTGATCCACCTTCGTTACGGCGCTGTCTTAGATCTTATCATCATAACATCACACATTATACATAAACTCCATATCTCCCCCTCAGACAACATAATTTCTCGGCTACGTTGCAGAAATATGACAGTAAAACCGCCCAACGACGCGATGGAAGGTGAAATCACGGCACTAGTGGCAGAGGTGCAAGATAAACGATGCGTTTCACGTGCGATATCCTCTTTGTGTAACCAGCCAAAACGATGTTGCCTATATGCGTAGATACTCTATGGGAACGAAAGTTTGCTAAAATTCCGGGGTACCTGTGGGTTGTGGACCCGCGCGGAATGTGTGTGTGGCACAATTTCCCGGAACCAAAACCGAAAGTGTGAAAACGAGTCTGCGAGTCTGATAGGCATTACGCGGCAAATGGTTGGTTTTTAATTTATTGCACTTTCATGAGAATTTTGCTCGGTGGCAACGTGCTGCCAATTTGCTTCCAAGAAATACAACAGTGGTGGTGGTGGAAAGGTGCAGCTGTTCAAGTTTAGGGAAAACGGAGAAAATTAAATTTCTGTTACGAGCGATGATGGCGAAACTGTTTCTACACTGAACAAGTGATAAAACTTTTACTCGAACGAAGAAACTTTTGTTTTAATCCGCCTCTGGTAATAGGACGCAGAACTTGTGAAACAACCGAAAGGTACAAACGGGATCGAGGACCGAGACACTAGAATACGCAACAACATAAAAATGAAACCTATTTAAGCCAAACTATAATGGGAAAATTTGCCACGCTTTTGAAAATGCATCCATCCGGACCCATTTTAAACGGCATCATCATCATCAGCAGCAGCAGCAGCAGCAACAAACGCATTGCCAACCAATTTGCGCTCGAACATTTTTTGCTCTTCCTTCCAGAATCCAGCGCTTCCATCTGTTTCCCCATGGATTGTGAAATCTATCCATCCATGTGCTGGGCGATGGTGCGGAAGCAATAAGTGAGAAAGCGTTAGTTTCAACACATCGTGAATCATTTCCCATTTTTCATTTTCGCAGTGTATGGTTGTTCAATTGTTTGCGATAGTTTTTTTTGCAATGGTTTTGTGACTAGATGGGTATGAAGAGGGAAAAGGTTTTATCATCACTATTTGCTAAATTCAGCTGACAACAGTTTTAAAAGGCGTATTTCTTCAATATTGAAGCGACAATATTACGAGAAGTATTTCAAAATAAGCTCTACCAAAATGGATTCCCTATGCAATTATCGAAGAGTAACAAAACATTATCAAATTTTTGAAAAAAAAGAAAGCAAGTTTTTTTGCTTTGCATTTTACAAGTGCGCAGAGTTTTAAAATTTACCCCACTTGTTCAATTGAAAATCAAGTTGCTCGTAATTTTGAAAGCATTCTGAATCAACAGAACTTTTTCGACAATTCTTGGGGGACTGATTTGGAAGATGTAAGAACTATAATTATAAAAATCAATAATATGAAGGCCCCTGGTGATGATGTAGCTTTTAACATCATTATCAAGATACATCCAGAAACGAACTAATTAATTGATATATTTAACAAAAGCTTTCGATAAACATTTTACCGAAATATAAAAAAAAGCTTTATATGCACCATTTTAAAGTTGGACAAAAATATTGCTGATGTCTCTAGCTTTCTTCCAATTAACATGCTTTAATCTATCAGTATCAGTGGGTTGTAAAATGGTGAGTCGACAACCAGGAAGGAGCGTCCAACATAGCTCTGGTCCTCGCAAGTCCCTACCTCACGCTTCCACGGGTCTAACGATGACAAAGACCGCCAGCTAAGGGTTCTGACATCAGCTAGAGTGAGAGGGTGCGTCCCGAGCGTCTGTTCACCAGGAGGTGCGGCTCAAACAGCGTCTGTTCTGGTATCCAGCGGCTGAGTATGAAATGTTGTATCACGTCAACTAACCTAAGGTGGCAGCCCCATCAACGCAGCTCCGTTCTGGCAACGAAATAAGGACTATGAATGGAAACTTGGTACCTGGAATATCAGGACAGGACATTGAATGAACCCGGACGAGCGAGCCTTTTGGCTCGTGAACTGCAGAAGGTTGAAGTGGGCGTGACCGCCATTCAAGAAGTGTGAAGGCCAAGATCTGGAGAACGTGAATTCCGGGCGGTTGATCCCATCGCCAACACTACGTTCAAATATAACATCTGCCACAGCGGCGATGATAAAGTAGAACATGGAGTCGGTTTCATAGTGATCGGGAAGCAGATAAAACGCGTTATGAAGTGGAAACCGATTGGCGAACGAATCTGTGTACTGAGGATACGGGGCAAATTCTTCATCTACAGCCTGATCAACATCTATGCACCGACGAACGACAAACCTGATGACGTGAAGGACGCGTTCTATGAAAGCCTTGATAAGGCCTATGGAGAGTGCCCAAAACACGACGTGAAAATCGTCATCGGAGATGCGAACGCGCAGGTCGGAAGAGAGGACTTTTCCGTCTGATTATCGGTAAGGAGTGTCTTCACTACGTTACCAATGACAACGGTCTACGACTAGTGACTTTCGCTGCTGCCAGGGGTATGGCCATCAACAGCACCTACTTTGCACGCAAGGATATTCGGAAGCACACCTGGAGGCATCCAAATGGTGATATTTGCAACCAGATAGACCATATTCTGGTGGATGGCCGACACTGCTCAGACGTCATCGCTGTTAGGAGTTTCAGGGGTCCTAACATTGACTCGGATCACTACCTCGTTGTCAGTAATATTCGAGCGCGGTTATCAACTGTAGCGAATTCAAGACCAGCGCTTCTCAGCAGACGGTGTTACAGCTGAATACCACCAAAAGCAGGACGAGCGGATAAGTGAGGTCAATGTGAGCGAAGACCTCAACAATCTATGGGATGCAATCCATGGAGTGGTGAGTAAAACAGCGCAAGATGTGATATGTACTGCTCGAAGACGCCCCAGAAGCGGATGGTTCGACGAGGAGTGCCAGAGGGTGACGGATGAGAAGAACATGGCCAGACGTCGGATGTTAGTGTCTGGTACCAGGCTGAACAGAGAGCGGTATAGGGAAGCAAGATCAGCCGTAAAGCGAATCCATCGCAGGAAGAAAAAAGATTTTGTTGTGAACGTGATAGCCGAGGCGCAAAACTGTATGGAACAGAATGATATGCGACGATTCTATGAAACTTTCAATGGCGTGCGGAGTAAGTCAGCACCGTCTCATGTGCAACGACCGTAAAGCTAATTTGCTGACAGATAAAACGATGGTGGCTGCCAGGTGGAAAGAGCACTTCGAAACGTTACTGAATGGAGGGAACAATAGAGCATCGGAGAACAGAATGAACATCGACAACGATGGTCAAGTTGTGGAGCCTCCATCTCTAGATGAGGTTCAGAAGGCGATTAAAGAACTGAAGAACAACAAGGCTGCTGGGAAGGATGAGCTCTCGGCTGAACTTCTCAAGCACGGTAGTGAGCAGCTGCATAGAATAATTTACCATATACTACTAAGGATATGGGAAGAAGAAGAACTGCCTGCTAGCTGAATGGATGGCCTCATTTGCCCTCTCTTTAAAAAAGAGCATAGATTGGAGTGCGCCAATTACCGAGGAATAACGCTCCTAAATTCGGCGTACAAAATAATGTCACGTATTCTGTTCAACAGATTGAGACCGCTTGAAGAGTCCTTCGTCGGCGAATACCAAGCTGGTTTTCGTGAGGGCCGATCGACGTCGGATCAAATGTTTACCCTGCGACAGATCCTCGATAAATTCCGGGAGTACTACTTGCAGACTCTCATCATCTGTTCATTGATTTCAAGGTGGCGTACGATTCAGTTAAAAGAAACGAGTTGTGAGAAATGATGACGGAACATGCTTTTCCGACGAAGCTGATTAGACTGATTCGTTGGAACGTTGGAAGGATCGAAATCAAACATACGGGTTGCGGATGAGATTTCAACATCCTTCGTAACCTTAGATGGATTGAAGCAGGGCGATGCACTTTCAAACCTATTGTTCAACATAGCGCTAGAAGGAGCAATAAGGAGAGCTTGCGTGCATAGGAATGGCACTATTATCACAAGTTCGTATATGCTCCTTGGTTTTGCGGACGATATCGCCATAATCGGGATTGATCGCCGAGCCGTGGAAGAGGCATACGTGCCTTTTAAAAGGGAGACAATGCAAATTGGGCTCATTACTAATACCACAAAGAAAAAGAACATGGTCGCTGGTAGACACCGTGGGTCCATAGATGATGTTGGTAGTGAGGTGTTGATAGGTGGTGATATTTTTGAAGTAGTTAAAGAATTTCTGTACCTCTAGGGAACTCTAGCGACTTGCGATAATAATGATACCCGCGAGGTAAGAAGGCGTATTGCAGCTGCGAGACGGGCTTTTTGCGGACTTCGTAACCAGCTAAAGTCCCGCAGCTTACAGACGAAGACCAAACTCGCGTTGTACAAGACTCTAATTCTTCCGGTAGCTCTGTACGGCCATGAATCTTGAACCTTGAATGAGGTCGACCGGAGAGCTTTTGGGGTCTTTGAACGTAAAGTGCTGGGGGCCATGTCCCATCAACGCGGGTGGTCATTAAGCATATAGATGTTTCGCATGAAGACGTTTCGCTTAATGACGTTTAACATAATGAACGATTCGCATGAAGCGGTTTCATACAAGAATAGATAGCATTCTAAAGAAGACATATAATTCTTAATATACCAAACATTATTTTGAGAAACGCCCGCCTCCCCTCAGGATATTCTACATAGTTAAGTGACGAGTAAGATCGTGTAGTTGTCTTGTGCCTGTAATTTTCAATTTTTCTGCGTCCAATTGTATATACAATTATGAAAACTGTTAGATTGACGCGATTTTCCGTATTATGTACAGACCATCAGAATATATACGTAGTTTTCTAAATCTAGAAAATTACAGCATAGCCCATAGTTTCCCAAAAATTTTAAGACTGTTACCCCATAATATAAATATGCCTTTATCTTTAAACTTTATCAAAATTTAAATCAAAATGAATTTACAAAGCGTTTTCTTTCTTTTCTTTCGAAAACATTTAGTTCATATTATTATTATTTGCTTTATTAATGGCCCTAAGCTAGTTCGCCACTCAAAACTGGGTTATGTTTTCAGTAACCAGAATTTTAAGTCACTACAGCAAGGAATATTTTTAGCTTTAAAGTTTCAAAAATGTGTCAGTCTTTATCAGGGGCGCGTCCACGTTCGAAATCATGGGTAGGACAAACGTTGGCAAATATGTTGTCAACATTGAAGCTAAGAAAATTTTAACTCTGGACTGTAAATTGAAACTTACTATATTTAAGGGGCTCAAACGCGAAGTGTTGTAAGTTACATATTAGTCGGTTTTGAGTTGAAAAAAATCTACTGTTTCAAAGCGTTCTTGCGATATCTTCAGAAGATTTAGCATGAACATGAGCATGATTGACCGCCCGCAGATAATACTCCGTTATTGCAAGAACATCTGTACTTACACAGGGAATCAACAGACACTACTCTGGTCAGTAGCATCCTCAATGTATAAGTACTGGTGCTCTCATTATTATAACAAACATTAACGGCGCCGGCTGCATCCGAATGCAGGTCAATTTAGGGATGGGAGGGAAATGTTGACGTGTTGCTTGCTTTATGCAAGCCGAGGAGAATATGGTTGATAGGTGTTCGGACGCCGAGTCCGAACAAACGGCTTATTCGGAACAAAATCCAAACACTGCCATGCATTATATGTAACTCCTGGAATTTTTTAGGACTAATTCTTGATATATTTCACCATTTCTTGATGAGATCCTCGAAAAGTTTCTGGGGAGTTTCTAAGGCGAATTATTCACGGGATTGGAAAACATTGAAAGTATTCACTGTTTTCACTCAAACCATTGGTGAAATCTTCTTGTATCCATCAGTAGGATTTTTGATGAGATTTTCTAAAACGTTCATCACACTAAAAAACCGGATTAGGGTGAAATTTCACCATAATCTCATCACCTAACAATTTGTAAAATCATTGAACAAAATAAAATTAAAAAATGGTTTAACTGAGAGTTGTACTCTCGGCCTACCGATCAGTAAGTAGGTTTGTTACCACTGGGCCAGCTTTCTATGCTTGTTAGTGGTGTGCAAAAACTGAAACAAAAGGAGCTCATACCTGCCAAATGATTTCACAGAAGTACGATGAAAATGTTGCTGTCACCGAACTGTTCGTCAGTATTTAACAGAGTTACAGAATTTTTTTTTAATCGTTATTTCCGGTAAAATAATAGATTTCACAGGAATATCTGTAATAATCTTGTTTATAATTAAAATTCGTTGATTCATATCACAGGATACTGCGATTAAATTTAAGTGTGAAAGCAGTGATCATAAAAAAAAAACTACGGAGATTATTAACGACATTTTTGAAGAGATATTGGTAACATTTTAAGAGCTATTTCTTAAGAGCTATTTCCTCATTCTTGTTAACGGCGGATTCAACTTGCGTTCAAATCCGGAACGGTTTTCGATCGAAAGCGCATTCGAACGTAAACATGAATAGGGGTGATTGTATGGTTTCTAAAAAGCCCAATAGAAAAGTTATTTAGAATATCCAAAGAAGTTTGCAGATGTCGAATCCTGAGAAATTTTCGAAAAAAAATGAGAATTTGTCGGAGCAACTTTTGGTATACTCGAAGGAATCTTTCAAATCTAGTAAAAAATACGACATTTTACGGATAAATCTCCATTCTATACACTTAAAATAAATCGCAGTATCCTGTGAAATAAATCACCGAATTCGAACTGTAAACAACAAAAATACAGATTTCCCTGTGAAATATTTTATGTTACCGAAAAAATCCGTGAAACAAACAATTTTATTGTAATCCTATGAAATACTAACGAACAGTTCGGTAACAGCATTATTTTCATCGAACTTCTGTGAAATCGTGTGACAGCCGCTCTGGCAGGCATGAGTTTCCTTTTGTTACAGTTTTTGCACACCATTATCCAGCAGTGAAAGCTCGCTTAGTGGTTGCAATCCTGCTTCCTGATCGGTAGGTTGGGAGTTCGATTCCCAGTTGAACCATTTTCTTGTTTTTCTTTATGATTTCATTAAATCATTTTACAGATTGTTCGGTGATTTTTCACCGAACCTGCAGCTGTTGATATTACGGTGAAATTTCACCGTAATCCGTATTTTTTTTTAAGTGTGTAGGGATCGCTGGACATATGTTTGTAAAATTTCTGGAAGTAGTTTTTGTTGAAATCTTTTCAACTAACTGATTTGTTGTAGGATTTTGTAAGATACTTTTTTATCGGATTCTTGGAAAGATGTTTGATAGACTCCTGGCAAGACTTTTAGTGGACTCCGAATGATCTTGGTGGATTACAGAGAAAATGATCGGGTGTGTCTGTCAAGGATATCTGTTGATTCATGAATAATCTTTGAAAAGTGTTCATGAACTTTTGCTTAGAGATCATCAACTATAGGGGTCCGTGGACAGTTTGAAATTTTTTGAAGGGGGTCGCAGCTTCAAAAAGGTTGAGAACCACTGGTCTAATTGTTTTTAGTTCGAAATTTCAGATTTACCTATTTTTTGTAATAAAGTTACTCCACAAATACACCGTGAGTAGCTTTGGAGTTCTTGAGGATCTCCTGGAGAAAATCTGCTAAGCATCCTTTGAAAAATCGCTGGAAGGAAGAATTTCTGGGAGAACTGATAGAAAAATCCTTTTATCTTTATATTTATATCCTTTTCAAATAATTTTTTTAATGAACAAATTTCACAAAAACAGAGCAAACTGCTTGCCTTTACAACCGGTGAGTTTGTTCTAATTTCCTAATCTAATTCTAGATAACAAATAGTTGAACATTTTGTAAATTCTGTGAATTTGTGAGATGCTTTATCTTTGCACCGAAGTGACCCGGCTACTCGTGAATGTTTTCAGGAGAACCTGAAGATGCTTCATGAAAATGTTTCATCACGCAGAAACTCCATCAAATATTTTGCCTGCATATTTTCAACAATTCTGCAAAAAAAAAACCTTGAAAAATTCGTCATAATCTGATCTAAATATTAGTCTGAGTGGTGTCACAACATATCAGTGGGAATTTGATCAATTCATTTTTCGGGATTTAAGAGTGGATTCAGCCAACAACTTCTAGAAAGTGTGATGTGGGAGTTCTACAGAAATTGCTCGTCAGGAGATTCAGCAATGCTTTGATAGATTATATCAAGAATGATCACACGTTCAAATATCGCTAGCATCATCACACTCGTGCGGTGTATAACACGTATAACCAACCAATGATTCTTCAATATTCTTCTGATGGATGATCCCGAAACTTCCCAAGAATTACTTCCAGGAGTGTAAATATTGAACAGATAATAAATTATTCATTTTTTTAAAGCTCTCTGATAATCTTGAATTTTTTGGTGAGTCGTGGGAAGGACAGTCCTTTGACTATCCTACCCAGGTGTTTTCGTGCGTAGTACATGTCCTACCTGTCCTACCCACTTTCAGCACCACTGGTCTTTATATTACTCTTTATCCCATCTGTCTCTCATGTTTTGAAGATAGGTGTGAGAAAACTGCACCTAGTTGGATTGAAAAGTGATTGGAGCAAAATATTTCATCATGCTCTACAATTATTTTTGCTATGATCAGGCTCACAAAATAATTTAAACGGCAGTTTCCGTGGTTAGTTGACCAATCAAACCATGGTTAGTTGACCAATCAAACCATGGTTAGTTGACCAATCAAAACGATGTTCCACATTTTTAAATCCCATACTAAAACAGACCAACGTCAAACCACTTTTGTGCATCGAATTAATCTCCCTTGGTGGTGTCATTAAATCTGTTGATGCAACGACAAATTTTCACGCAATGCATTCAAACGTAGCTACGATATGTGTGCGCTCTGTGTATAATTAATTAGCTATGATGGGTGAGAGTTGCACTCGTTGGCTCGTCTCTCGGAAATTGAAGGGTTCGTGACAAATTTTCGCGCGAAAAACATAATCAGTTTAGGTGACACAGTCGATTTCTCACTGGCAGTGTGCCGTGATGCGCATGATAAGCCTGAGTTCACGAGTTCTGGGAACCATTCCCAGCGCATCAAACGAATTCGCAAGCGTATGTAATGTGCGAAGCTATGGGACGAACTCTTTTATCTTTCGAATAAAACTCGCTCTCCACAGAACAAAACGGTTCATCAACTCAACATTGCAGCAGCGATTCGACGATCTCGAGGGGTGGCCCTAACGAGTCATACCTAACTGAGCATTTCATTCGATTTTCACCTCGCATCAGTTTTCCATCATCAGCGACGCTCGCTCGGGGTGGTTGGATGGGACCTAGGGCAAAGTGGTCCAAAATGCACTCATGGGGTAAAATTAATTAGTATACATTTTTAAACGATTCTAGCATCTACTTCTGTTGAGAACTTGTGATTGTCAATAGATAATCTCTTAGAAAAATACTTAGAGGAAGCCCGGAAATATAACCTAATAATCACTCAATTGTTAGTTTCGTTTTATTTCTGGAGCTATGGCGAAATAGGTTGCTTTTCATGAATTTATATTGAACAAAGCTATTTTTAAACTATCTTTTATCAAAAAAGAGTAATGTGGGGCAAACGTTTGAAAAATTTGGAAAATAATAAATATCACACAATGATCCTTCAATATATTGGCTGCAAATTCGATAAATAAACTTATATTTATTTATTAAATTTTGAGTTATAAGAGTTTTGAAATTAATTCATGTAAACAAAATTTTGTCCCAGCGGTGAGACAAGAGCTAGAATCTAGTGTGGTGCAAAAGTTCGCTGGCTGAAACACAAAATATAGATACTATTATGACAGGCATACTTTACACCAGCCATAGACTTATGGAGAAACAAAAAAGTAGATTAGAGTACCTTGTACCTTTTGCTATCTTTGACAGATAGGTACGGGTATTTCGACTAACACTTGCAGCTTTCTTCAGGGTCAGTTACTCGTATCCACATACGAGTATCGGTCACATGCCGTTGATTACTGCGATAAAATAATTTTTATGATGAAAAAAAAAATCGTTGTGTCCCTTTAAAACAATAATACATTTGCACAATCATTGCGCTTCTAGAATTTCGATCGGTTTCATGAAGTTGAACCATGATTAGTACTTCCTCTATTGTTACATCTACCCTATGTGACTCATGAAGAAACTCCGGAATGCTAAGCATCTTCGTGTGTCGTAAAGTTTGAGAAATTGTAGCAAAAGTCAGTACAAAATGTGTTGATCCCGAAAAACCCGATTTTATGTAACTTTGTTTTCGAAAATTGTAAACTACTATGATACGTTATCATTTTATTTCTCTGTAAAATACGATTCAGCTCGAGTTGGTGTTTTCAATCGTCTTCCCCTACCTACGGTAGTAAACCCCGAATTGAGCCACAATCGGGTGATAAAATGTGAATCCAATGTGCGTTACTTACCGGTCTCCGAACAAATGTATGGTGCTAAATTTTTCCTGCTTTCGTTTCGTCTCGTTTTTTTTTTCTCAGTCAACCTTTTTCGGGTTGGTCTTAGGTAGGCCTACCTCCTGGACTGGATGTAAATCCATCACGGGGGTAAAATAAAGAATTCGATATAGAACAAACTGGGCATGGAAATCGGACAAGTCAGTCACACATCGTCGTCTCGTTTGGCTCCTGGCATGGCTTTGGGAAGAAGCCACACGAATCTTCAAATCGCATGCCGAAGGAAATTGATTCTTGTCGCAGGTCAAAAGCAGTAGTGTGCCATTCGGTGGAGTGGAATTCGGCGGAAATGATTGGGTGAATCCAATGGAAAATTGAGACATAATAGAGACGTTACGAAAATGTTGTTATGACGATTTCCACGGTGTGTGGTGAAGGGAAATCACTTGAACCGAAATCGGGAGCAGAATCAATTGGACACAACTAAACACCTTGCCATCCGTACTCCCGTGCTATGTGTATATGTACAATCTTTCTGTTCAAGGAAGTTTTGAAACTGTTTGCGAAATAAAACAGTACTTTTCAGTACCGTAATCCGGGGTAACATTGATCATTTTTATTAGTTTTTCTTAAATTTTTCATTTCACAATTCAAATGTTACAAGTTTCATATTTTTAAAACAAGTACTTGTACCCACCGCTCCTAACTATGTACTTTATTTTGTTTTTCAAAAGATTTAAACATGTTTAAATAAATGTTTTAAGTGATTTTTTGATTCAGCTGATATGGGGTAACATTGATCACCCAAGTAAACAACGTTCGCTAATATTGGAAATGTCGTTACTTACTAAAATCAGGGCCCCTGAAGCCGAATATGAAGACCAAACTCTTACAAGTCATTTACTTTTTGAGTTATTTCAAAACTAAAAACACTTTGAACCGCGGAATACGCCTAAAAGTAATCAATTTCCTCAGAATATTCTACATTCGTAATAGTAATTAGTTAATGTAGCCTAATTGAATAAACTTATGAAAGATTTGACAACGGAATAGTTTTCGGCTATGTCATTTTTAGTAACACCCGCATTTTCCTTGATCACATCGTCTGCAGAACTCATGTGAGACATGAATTTTCGATAGTGTCAGTGAAAATGATAGAAATCATTGTTTCAAAAAGTTGACAAATTTGCGCATGAACTGAACGCAATTTTGGCAAAAACCTTAATTATCATTAGCTTATGAATATACGCACCATTCATGGTTCGAAAATGTTTCATCAAAAAATCTTTATTTGAACGTTTAACAAGATGAGTCATCCCGATCAATGTTACCCCGCTGATCAATGTTACCCCGGATTACGGTACTACTTTTTATGGCTGGAGGACTGTCGCATTTGCCGGAAACTCTTAAAGATCGCGAACTTCTTCTCAAACATCTTGAAGAGAAGAAGCACATTTTTTTTTACTTATGACGACTGAACGTTTGTTCAAAGTCGTCTTGGAAGGTCTCTCAAGTGACTATAAGTCACCTGAAGAGATCAAAAATGGAATAAATGATTTATTGGATTTTCACCAGTCCAAGTAATCATTATGAAAAAGAGATCCCAATCTGGCATTGTTCGGAAAGGGCTTTCACAAGAATATTATTCAATTCATTTTAACAAAAGTGATCTAAATAATATTAAAGCTTTAGAAAAAGCTAGACTTATGTTCGATGTCCGTGTGACATGGGAACATTTCCAGAAACCTGTAGGAAATTACCAGAACCTCACTCAGTGCCGTCGGTGCCAAAAGTGGGGTCATGGAACAAAAAAATGTCGCATAGATGCTAAATGCATGATTTGCGGAGGTTCTTCTCACGCTAAGGACATCTGTCCAGTGAAGGAAGATACCGATAAGTTCTTATGCGCCAATTGCAAGGGCAATCATAAGTCAAATTTTTGGGCTTGCCCTTCACGTAGGCGAGTCTTCGAGGATCGTGTCAGGCAGATGAAAGATAATATCCGTTACGATAACGGTCGTTTCCGGAATTTTCCTAGTATCAAACAATGCTTATTTTCAGTTAACGATCGTTTGATCAAGAATCATTCCCATCAGAAAGATTATAATCATGCTCATTCACAAACTAATTTTAATCCGTCGGGTAGCCGTACGAATATTTTAATTTTGAATGTATGTACCCAAGGAAAATCCTTTGCCGATATCGTAGTAGGTAATTCGAACTCCTCCCCTAGTCGTCCTATGAGTACCATTCTACTTGTTTCAAATCAAATGGAAAAACCCCCGAAAATTCTAACGGGAAATCATCAAATGTACCTACTTCAAGTGATATGTCTGCCTCTGATTTTAATTTTCTAACTGAACAATTGAATCTAATGATTGATGCAATGTTCAGAGCCACCACTATGACTGAAGCAGTCCAAGTTGGTGTAAAATTTACTAATCAAATTGTTGTTGGATTACGTTTTTCTAATGGATCCAATAAATAATAATTTAAATATTTTAAATTGGAATGCTCGATCCTTGAATGGTAAAGAGAACGAGCTGTTTGATTTTCTTACAGCTAATAACGTGCATATAGCAATTATTACTGAAACATATTTAAAACTTGGATTAAAACTTAAAAAAGATCCTAACTTTTTTGTTTATCGTAATGATCGACTTGATGGGGTGTGTGGGGGAGTTGTAATTATCAAACATCAACTGTTTTCGTCATTTGAAACTGAAGTTTTTGAAACTTTAGGTGTTTCTGTCGAAACACAGCTTGGTAAATATACTTTCATAGCTGCCTATTTTCCTTTTCAATGCTCTGGACAGCAAGTTAATTTGCTCCAAACTGACTTGCAATAAGTCAATTTTTTTGTCATTGGTGACTATAATGCCAAACATCGATCATGGAATTATTCTCAAAGTAGTTCCAACGGCAGAATTTTATTTGATGAGTGCTCTTCAGGATATTTCTCAATTCAGTACCCCGATAACCCTACATGTTTTTCCTCTTCTAGAAACCCTTCTACGATTGATTTGGTCTTAACCGACTATAGTCATCTTCGTAGCCAATTAGTTACTCATGCTGATTATGATTCTGATCATGTCCCTGTTACATTTCAAATATCCTATGAAACGGTTCTCAATCCTATCAGCTGCACTTTCAATTATTTTCGAGCCGACTGGAATATATATGAAACATATATTGACTCTAATCTTGATGTTAACATTTCATTACAAACTAAACTTGATATTGACAATGCTCTTGAAACTAAATCCATTGTTGAAGCCAGGGACATTGCAATTCCAAAATGTGAAGTAAAATTTGAATCCGTGACGATCTTAAACTCTTGATCCGTCTTAAAAACGTGAGGAGAAGGCAATTTCAACGCACTCGCGATCCTGCCATGAAAATAATTTTTGCCAATGAACAGTTCGGATTCCGCCATGGACATTCGACCACTCATCAACTTTTACGTGTAACAAATTTGAACCGTTCCAACAAATCTGAAGGCTACTCTACTGGTCTTGCTCTTCTAGACATAGAAAAAGCATTCGACAGTGTTTGGCATGAAGATTTGATCGTAAAATTAAAAAACTTCAATTTTCCAACATACATTGTTAGAATAATTCAAAGTTATTTGTCAAATCGTACACTTCAGGTTAATCATTAGAACTCCAGGTCTGAAAGACTTCCTGTAAGAACAGGTGTTCCTCAAGGCAGCATTTTGGGACCAATATTATACAATATTTTCACATCTGACTTACCTGAGTTACCTCAGGGATGTCAAAAATCTTTTTTTTGTGGATGATATAGGCCTCTCCGCCAAAGGACAAAGCCTGCATGTCATCTGTAATAGATTGCAAAAATTTTTGGATATTTTTTCTTCATACTTGCAAAAATGGAATTTTTTACTCTTTTTACTGTTTCGAAATATTTCAACATAAACCAAAAGCTTTTTATTTGAAACCTTCAAGTAGACATGTTGTCACGTTGAAAGGGATTCCAATAAATTGGTCAGATGAAGTTAAAAATCTTTCTGAATTATTTCGAAGCTTCCGCCCTGGTATAGTACTGATGAATTACATAGAATATTCAATGTTGAAACATTGGAACAAATGTCAAATAAAATAATTAAACACTTAAGGCAAAAATTGTTGCAATCTCCTGTTGCCACGATTTATGCGTTATATATTTAGGTTAAGTTAGGTTAAGTAAATTTAAAGCGTTTTTTTTCTTCCTTTGAGCAGGTGAAATCAACTCACCTGTAAACAATCTAAACTACTACGGCAAATGAAATGTAATATGTTGTTAACAAAATGTCAATAAAATCTTAAATTTGTTTTCCCAAATTAGGATGAAAGTGTTGTCCAATAACACAGAACACCTAGATATAAGAAATGAATGAAATGTTTGGAATGGTATTTATGAAGAAGTAGAAGAAAAAACAGAAACTTATTGAAGTTCTTATGGATGTGATGTTAGAAATGCTACTAATACATAAATTATAAGAAAAAAAATACATCGACGTTGAAGTTTTAGAATTTCTTTATTTTCAAATTGAAAGTGGTTTTCGTTTGCTTGAACATCTTCCGACTCGTATCCTTCCGTGTTGCCTTATGATTTAATCCATTTAAGTACTAGAGAATTTGTCCTATAAATTCATCGAATAAAGCCAATTCAGGTTCAACTTCGTGTTGTTAGTTTCATCTCCTCCTCAAGATTGTGTCAGTCTTCAAAAAGTTTTGCACACTTTAAATTTACTACGCTTGCTTATCTATCGCTGCAATAAGGGTACCGTTAGTTTACAAGAAGATCGATTTGGTTGATATTGAACAGAACAAGAACATAAATACCTTGACATGAGTTTCATCAAATTCGGTAGCTTAGTCAAATTTTATTTCACTTGGTATATTTTCTATAGTTTCATTAAAAAGGTTTAAAGGATTCATACATCTGAAAGACGACTATGGCTGTTGTTTTTCAGTTGGGCTTAACTAACATTTTAAATTTCCGTTAAACGTTTATCTCTTTTTAGGATTGCAAATTATTATTTCAATCATTTTGGAGGGATACTGTGTATTGTGATAACATTGTATGTATCGCTTATTTTCAAAAATAAGGGATGTAGTAGATCCTCTTTTAGTCTTTCGAGTAACTGATAAGTGGAAGCAAAGAATGTCAGTTCGGGCCGACTATTAAAAAATATTCTAATGTGCTTCCACCACATGGCACATGCAACGGCCAACTTCCAATTTCAAATGAGAATGGATTGATTTAGGTCAGAGTGTGAGAAAGTGATTGCACGCAAGTAGAATAAAAAAAAAACTTTTACGCAAGTGTACACTAACACAGCTTACAGTGTTCAAGATTTGTAAACAGAGTCTGAGTTGCAATTTAAAAAAAAATCGATGTCTAGAATAAAATAAACGCTATTGAATTATTATTAAGCTCACTTTATATTTGCGCTTAACTACCAAAATTATGGTTTGGTTCTTTCGCTATTGCAAGCGTTTTGCTCTGAAAGAATTTGAGGAGAAGCAAGTGCTACTTTAAAATAAATGTAGCTTAAATTTGGTTCGATTATAGCATAAATCACGTGAAACTTTTTCTAAGAAAAAGAGAAGAATGCAAGACTTATCCGTTTCTGAGTAAACCCAATTCAGACCCTGAGTGGAAATCTTTAGTCGTGTACAAAATAAATTCTGAAATGCGGGTTGAGCCCCACATTCTTGTATGCAAGTTAGTTTTGCTTGAAATTCGTTGAACGTTTGGGATGTTCAATTTTTATTTAATTTAGAAGATCCATCCATAACTATTTCAAATAAATAATACATATTTTATTTTGTTCAAAACTAAATGATTTTCTTACGGCGTTTTTGTTCTACAGCCAGAATACACATTCAAGTTTAGAACAACAACCATAATACACATTCAAGTTTAAAACAACAAATTTCGTTTTTTTTTTCAAATTTTATATGAGACCTCCAAAACAAGCCTTACAATTGTTACGTTATGTCAAACCTCCCCTCGCTCTTCATGGAGCGAAACATAATTTCTGCATGACCCTTTCTTCTTCTTCTTCTTCTTCTTTTTCTTCTTCTTCTTCTTGACATTATGTCCTTACTGGTACAGATTTTGCTTCTTAGCTTAGTGTTCTTATGAGCATTTTCACAGTTATTGAATACTCATAAGAACACTAAGCTAAGAAGCACTGAGAATTTGTTTTGCCAAAGTTGCAATTTTTGCATTCGCATATCGTGTGGCAGGTACCTACAATGATCCTCTATGCCCAGGGAAGTCAAGGAAATTTCCATTACAAGCAGTGTCACTAATAAACACAAAAAAATACGAAAAGATCCTGACCCCAGACACTTTTAGCATGGCTTTGCTTTGAAGCCGCGGACTCTAACCACTTGGTTAAGAAAGACCCCTTATGGATAGTTTATCGATGATGTAGCTCGTCAATATGTTTTTTTTTTTATTTCTAATAGCTTCGTTCCTTATAGGCTTATGACAACATATTATTTGGGAAATCGATATCAACTCATGGAATCATGATGTACCTTCAACAACTTTCTAAAACATTTCTCTTCCATGGTTCGATATTCTCATGATTCCAATATCGACTCATGGTGGTTTCATTTCACTCTGACCAGAGGCGCGTCCACGTTTGAAACCATGGGTAGGACAAACGTTTGCAAATATGTTTTGTGCACAGTGAAGCTTACAAAAAATGTATCCATTTAGAATTCTAGACTGGAAATTGAAAAATACGTTATAAATATTTGAGGGGTTCAAACACAAAAGGGGTGTAAGTGACATTTTTCACGGCATGGAGTTGAGTTGAGGAAATTCAACTGTTTCCAAACATTCTAACGATGTTTTTAGGAATTTTTTCGCGAGTTCGATTTTTCCTAGTATCAGAGCAGACATTTCTATAACATCTGAGACTTTTTTAACTCTTCGTGACATTACGATTATTATTACTGTATTTGTTTTTTTTTTCTGGATTTTCTCCAAAAATTTCCTGCTTCAGGTATTTTTCCAAATGCTCAGATATTATCTCCGGAAATGTCTAAAGGAGTTCATTTAGTGATCATTTCCAAAGAAAGTTCTCCACGAATTTTCCTAGGGAATTTCTTCAAGAATTTTATTTTGGATGCTTCAAGAATTCCGATCAAAACGTTTTCTTCAATCAATAACTCCTTCAGAAGTTTCCAGGGATTTCCTTTAAAATCGTCTTTCAGGATTTATATAAGATTTAGATAAGATAACTAGGGATATCTTTAAAGATACCTCCATCATTTGCTTTAGAGATTCCTTCTAAGATTTCTACAGAAATTCCTCCAAAAATTCTATGAGATTTTCACAAGTACGTCTTGAAAGTATTTATCAGGATTTGTTCCAAAAATGTCTCCAGGGCCAAGCATTTTTTTTTTTAATAAATCTGTTAGGTATTTCTTAATAAAAACCTAGAGTAACCTCTGATAAAACCCTGTTTGTTTGTTTTGAAATCACCCTTAATGAACAAAGATTTCTGAAATAATTCCTGGACTCTTGAGGAAGTTTAAGAAGATTTCCTAGATAATTTGCTACAATAATAAAAAATGAAAACAAACGAATCTCGGGCTAGTATTCCAAGGTTTTTTAAAAGAAATTTCTCGGAAAACATTGGACAGTAACTCGATAAAAATCTGTGTAAGAATGATCGGAGGAATTATTGGAAAAATTGCTGTAGTTTAAACTGGTGTGAAAACTTTAACAAACTTTTGTTAGATTTCATGGGGTTTTTGGAAAACATTTGAATAAATGTTTGGTAAAACTGCAGAAGTATTACATAAATGAAATGCTGGAGAAATTTCTAGAGAAAAAAAAATGTTCGAAGAATCCCTCATGGAATTTTGGATTTCTGGGAGGAAACGAGGAAGAATTCTTGAAAGATTTCACATGAACAGGCGGAGGAATCCTTGCATGATTTCTTAGGAAAAAACCCTTATGTTATTTTTTACAAACATTGAAATAAATCTTTATAGATTTCCTCGAAAGAAATTCTGTAGACATCTTTGGAAGATGTTCCAGAGTAAAAACTGGAGAATCCGGTTGAACGATTAGTAAAAAAATATCTGGAGAAAATTATAGGATAGTTTGGAAAAAAAATCAATGTAATACCCGAGGAAATTACTGGAGGTAGAAGCTTTAGAGTTCTCAAGGATGTTCTGGAGAAAATTCTTTTAAGTATCAGTTGAAACTTATGTTTCCTCAGGGAATCAGAGACACAATTCTGAAAAACATTGTTGAACCCGTTATAGCCTCTGAAAGTTTCTTGGAGCCTGTACAATTTTGCATCTGGATTCGATGCAAGCAAAATAAGGAAAAAGATACTTTGGAGACCACTTTGAATAATATACATACTTTTGTGACCTTCTTCTCACGATTCAGAACTTTTGGGGGTTATGCACAAACCAAGTCACGCTTTACTATACAAATACCATAAAAAAACCTTATCGTATCTTCAATTATCCATAAGAATAAGTACGACATTCATCGAGTTTGTACGTACATAGAACAGATGATAAATATTGAAATTTATTTCTTAAGCTTTTTTCGTGTTGAATCGTGGGTAGGACAATCCGTTGACTGTCCTACCCAGGTGTTTTTGTGCGTAGTACATGTCCTACCTGTCCTACCCACTTCCCGCGCCACTGACTCTGACCATCTCATCCAGACTGCTTTTAGGAATAAGGTCAAAAAGCAGAACTTGGTCTAATTTTGAAAAAGAGATAAAAAAAGCACGAATATCGCTATTCACAGTCGTTCCCATCTTCAGCGTAACATGGCATAGGGTAACCAATATTTTGGACCCCCTCGGCCATTTTCCTACGATTTTCCCAGTTTAAATTAAAAGACCAACTCTACTCGCAAGTCATTTGTATAGATAGTCTTTTGCACTTGCGTCAACCGTTTGTACATAGAAAATGTCTTTATTACAACAGATATTAATTCAATTCAATCGGTACATCCATGCAACCGTTACAACACGTTACACACAGAAATTGGAGCTGTCAAATTTTTTTTTAATGTAAACAACAACTTTTTTTCGTATTTCTGGACTAAAAGCGTAGAATTTCTTCGGTATACCATCGATCGATTAGACTATGGGAAAGCATATTATACAACCAGTGTCGTGGACTTTGTCAGTTTTTTCCACATTTCGAGATGTTCTTTAACTTGGTTACGCTGTACAATTAAATAATTCGGACAAAAACCCAAAATTGCTTCCTTAGGGGATCCAGTATACGACCATTACCCTAGAGGTTACTGAACAAGAGGCCACTGTTTCAGCGAACCCCTCAAAAGTGCTACGACCATTTGGCCTTAGGATTCTTCATAAATGGTACTTTGAGATGCTGCAAGAAACATGTTGTCAAAAAATTAGAAGACAATTCTGGCGTTATTATTGAAATTTTTCTTGACGAAGTTTGTACAGAAATAATGAAAATAATCTTTATACAAAAAAACAACAGAAGAAATTCCCATTCTGCCTACATTCTTAAAGTTTGTTGTGCAGACATTGGCCGATTTGCTAGCTGTCTCGCTTACTGTTTTGCTAGGTGTCGTACGAGGGGTCCACCAATTTGAGAAAACTAAACAGTTTTAGTTCTATCAGTTATTTGCAATCAATGAGAACAAATTGTAATTTTAACGATGCGTGCCGATGGCGGCCTGGTTTCACCGAGAATTGCTCTTATGCTATATCTGGAAGGACTCCTAAAGCATTCCCTACGAAAAATTCAATATTTTGTGAAACAAGTCAGAAAGGAATCTATTAGATAATATTGAAAAAAGACACGGAAAAAGTTGCTGATGGGATCCATGGACGGTTTTCTGGAGAAACTCTTAGAGACTCTTGTAAACGGGATATGCAATGTGTTAAACGAAACTAGTAATATTTCTAGTGTAAATATTTGAATATTCTTTGGAAAACGTCCAAGAGGATTACTGAGATATTTAATAGAAGTGTGTGTGGGCGAGTTTCTACCAAACTTTTAAGTGCCAAACCTTTTTTTACGCCCCTAACTGGGTGAGCGCAAAGAAGGGAGCGTAAGTTGGAATCCGGAGCGTAAAAAGAGGGAGCGTAAGTTCGAATTTTGAGCGTAAAAATAATTAGAAGCGTAATAAAGCTTTTCATTCTTTCGCGAGAAGTTTTGCGAAGAGGTGGGGTTTATCCATGGTACTTCTCAAGGATATCAATAGCGATGACGTAAACCATAGTCTGACGCCATTTTAAAATCCAAGATGGCGCTTCCGGTTTGTGAAAATAACTTGAAACCTACGGAATATGCGTATTTTTGGAACGGGACCGATGGGTAAATGACGGAAATCGATGTCCGATGCTATTCTGAATCCAAGATGTCGACTTCCGGTTTGTGAAAATCTCTTTAAACCCATGCAATATGGGTATTTTTTCGGAACAAGACAGATGAGTCCGCCATCTATCTCCCGTTGCAAAATGCCCATATTGCATGGGTTTCAAATGATTTTCACAAACCAGAAGTCATTATCTTGGATTATAAATGACGCCAGACATCGATTTCCGTCATCTACTCATCGGTCCCGTTCCAAAAATACCCATATTTAGTGGGTTTCAAAATAAACAAAATACTTTCGAAACGGGAAGCAACACCTTCAATAATGGGACCAGCTCTGTGATGATGAAATGCAGATATTTTCAATAAAAGGAATTTTGTACATACATATTCTAATAATTCCTTCAAAGTGAAAGTGTAGGAAAGAAATGGATGAAAAATGGAAATCTTCAAAAATTGTGCAATGTCCTGTTGAATTTATCAGTTGTTTCGAGGATGAGAAAGTTCAAATTCAATTACACAAATTTGTCACTATGGAATTTGTCGTCATGACAAGTTTAAACCGTAAATTAGAAAAAAATGTATCATGAAGTGCACTTACTGACAGTAAGCAATCCGATACGATTTCGACCGCGTCAACTGACTGGAATTAATGTACCTATATTTTAAGCATAACATCCCGCAAATAGATACTTTTTCGATAACTTCAGGCTTTTTGGGGAAGACATCGAATTAGAATGATGAATTTCAGATTAAGTTTTGTGAAATAAATCCCAGTAATTATGATTCGCAATGAGTTAAAACTAAACTTTTTCAAATTCTAGTCGAAAAATTTAAGTAAATTTATTTTAAAATAACAATGTTGGTGTTGAAATTGGGATGGGTGCTAATAAGGACAATTTTACAGAACACTTGTTGGTCCATGGCCCAGTTTTGCACGTGTATATCATGTGGTAAGCACGAAGATACTCTATGCACTGCGAAGTCGAACAAATTTCCTTCACGAACAGATTCGGTGGCAGTTCTCGCCAGAAATCATCTAGTAGGTTTGTCAACGGATCTTGCAAGAAGAAATTCGTTAAAATCATCCCAGGCTTCGTTGAAGCACTTTGCCAGCAAAACCTCTAGTTTACTTAAATTTAAACTATCAAAGTTTTCCTCGAGGAATTTTACGAAGTGAACCCTCACGAGTTTGTTCTGAAATTCCTTTAGAGATTCTTTAAGATTTTCCTCCAGGTGTTTCTCCCGAATCACGTATTTCTTCAGAAATAGCTTGAGGAAATTTTACAATATGCTCTCAGCGACTCTTCCAGGAATGTTCACAGGAATCCTTCTGAGATTTTTTCGAGATATAAATTTTTGAAGAGCTTACGAAATCTAAGTAGTCCCTAGCGGTAAACGCGCAGCTATTCAGCATGACCATGCTGAGGGTCGTGAGTTCGAATCCCGCTGGTCGAGGATCTTTTCGTAATGGAAATTTTCTGAATTTCCTTGGCATAGAGCATCTTTGTACCTGCCAAACGATATACACATGCAAAAATGGTCAATCGGCAAAGAAAGCTCTCATTTAATAACTGTGGAAGTGCTCATAAGAACACTTATCTGAGAAGCATGCTTTGTTCCAGTTGGGACGTAACGCCAGAAAGAAGAATAAACTAAAGCGTCAAGGTTGAAATTTCAACGCATATTTTGAAAATAAAGTTTAGTTATGAATCTGCGGTTATTTGAGCGGAAAAGATTATCAAACCAGATGTAAGACCATGCTGTATTGTGTTATTAAAAAAAAAAGATTTCATTAGAACAAATTTGTGACCTGGAAAAGTTCAAGAACATGTGTAATGTGTTTAAATGAAATCTTGTTTTTTATTTAATAACATAATAGAGCATGGTCTTGCATCTGGTATAATTTCGGAATAATGAACTGCTATGAATCGCAAGTGAGTCCCATCTGCATTTTGCCCAAAATTGAGTTGATATCATTTTTTATCATATCTTCCAATGGTCTTTCAGATGCACTAACGAAACAACACTGTTTGTTCAGTGAAATTAGCCGTGATTTGATAGACTTTATATTTTTCTCGGAGAGGTACACTCAGAAAAAAATAGTCACAGAATTACTGAAGTTTATACATTAATGACTATTTTCTATCCGCCTCTCTTTCGTTTTGCTGTGAATTTTTACACTAACTGTCATTTCGACTAAATACTAACATTTAGTAATTCTGTGCCTACCCGTGTTTCTGAGTGTAACAAGTTGAAAAGCAAATTGTGAAATTTTCATTGAGATCGGAACATGTTCCAATGTCCTGGATTTTTTTGAATATTTGCATGGAAAATGAGTTTGAAAACTTCTCAGTCAGTTTTTCCGATGCTACTTTTTACAGATGAGACTGACGTGCGATTCACGGCAGTGCATTTGCTAAAAATAGTTCAGTTCGTAGCACCCAGCTGAAAATAAACTGCCGTGAATCGCAAGTCAGTCCCATCTGTAATAAGTAGGCATTGAGCAAATGGGCTGTGAAGTTTCCAAACTCATTTTCCATACGAATATTCAAAAAATTCCAGAGGCTAAGATATCGTTCCAAGAAAAAAAAATTAAAGATGATCAAAGTGAGATATGAAGTGAGTGGTTACTTTTCGTAATAGGACAGTTTGACTTCCTGTTTTTTTCCATATAAATCATATTATCTTATTATTGCTTTTGAAATAGCATTGAAAGATATATTGAAAACTGAGCTCAATTAAATTTTGACGCAAATGCAGATGGGACTGACTTGCGATTTACGGCAGTAAAAGTGTGCGAAACGGACCCAAAAGGGTCCTAAAGTTGTGAATGAAATACTGTTCTTCCCACTATCTTAGAAATTTTCCCCGCTCAAATACCATTTTTAAATTTTAATTGAATTAATGGATTCAAATTGACACTTTTGATAATGTTTGACGTTCACTTAATCGACAAAAACGGCACTGGGGTTGTTTTTATCTGACATTTCGGAAGCGACACGGAAATCAAAATATACGCAAATCATGAGTTCAAACCAAGGCGTAGGACAAAATCTCAAAAACCGTAAATAATTGTTTTTATGGACTCAAACCAACGAAAAATATTAAAAATTGAATAAACATGTGTATCTGACCTAAACTTAAGCGTTTAAAACTAAAATTTGGACAGGGCTTTAGGACTTTATTGATTTTGCTGGGTAACGACTTGAAACGAGAAAACGTGTTATTAAATGTTTCCCAAAGAAATGAAATGGGTCCGTTGAGCACGAGTCCTGTAATCGACTCCAATGAAGAGTCCGCTTAACTTACGTTAGAAAAAAAAACGTTCAAAATCAAAACCGATCTTCTTGTAAGTGACGGTTTCCGTAAATGAACAAACGTCATATTCTACGTTCTGATTGGAGCCTACGTTACTTATAGCGCCTTCGTCTTGAATATCTCTTATGCTTCATTCGTCCTATTTAACGGGGTTAGAATGTATAGCCTATTGTTCTACTATTATTAGTGTTCGCGTTGACAATTTTCCTAGCGTTTTCTATATAGAAACATTTTTCTGTTCTGATTTTGTAGTTTTCATCTAGATAGTAGTAGTATTGCCTCAACTTCTTGAGCGGAAAAAAACGTGGAAGGATCATACAACAAAATACACGAAATCATCAGAATTGAACAACACACTACACTGGAAAAATTCGTTCGCTGGTTTCGGAGGATAGAGAGAAAATAAGAACATTTATATCACGCACATGATGCTTTTTTCATCTTTCTGTTAGCAAAATTTTACCTACAATCTATCTCTAAAATGTTTCGGAACTTTTTTCTAGGTCCAAATCGGATCGATTTCTATAGAAAAAAATCTTAAACTCAGGAGCAACTATAGTATGAGATACACTGAAAATAAAACGCGAATCCTCGCGTTTCACTTGTTACAGTTCAAAATTTGATTTATCCTAATATCACTTTTATCACTTCTTCTTGCACTCGGTTTCGAGGCCATCCCTGCTCTTGTTGGCAATCAGATCGTTGTCACTGTTCGGTTCGGTTTCGTCCGAACCTTCGTCGTCGTGTTCCGGATCGTCGTCATGCGAAGGTGGTTCTTCACGGGGGAGACGATGATGGTGATGGAGATGGGCAAAATTTCGCGACTCCGAACCACTGGAAGATGTTCGGGACAGGGAACAGCGACGTGGTGGCTGTTTGGGAACTGCTGGAGCATCCGTACAGTCATCGTGCACTTCCGAACCGAGGTCGATGTTGGTTAGGGAACCGTCGTCACATGGTGCCGATACCGATTGGGAGATAAGGTTCTTCAGGGGTGTTCGCACCTTGCGTGCCTGGCTGTGATCGGTTTTATAGAACTTGAACGGAAGCTTCGATTGTGACTGCTGTGGAATGTGCTGGTGGTAGTGATCTGGGGGATTCATGCCACGGCACGAACCGGTCGAGTGGTTGCCTTTGTATTTCTTGAGAGTGGCCGGAAGACTCGAGGAACCATGCGGTCCGGTGGAGAAGGTCTGGAATTGGGATAATAATATCTCAACATGTGTGTCCAGTATTACAATTAAAATAACAATAACGTCGCCAAATTACATTTACAAAAGTATTGATAACTTAATTTCCTTACAATCTTTATGATAAACTAGGTTTATGTCAAAATTTAAGCACTAAATTAGATTTACTTTAAATGAAAAAAAAAGTGGCTCAAAAACGATTTGAGTTTACATAGAAGAAGAAATAGATAAAACAATGTATTGAATACATTACTTTTAGGAAAATATAAAGAAATCATTTAAAAAATTTAAAATTATTCTTCAAAACATAGACTTTCTTCTCTATCTTATCATAAAGATATGAGAGATGAAATTTTTCAATTAGAACCACCCTAGTGTTCAGGCTAGTTTAACGTTCAACGCTCCGTCATCGAAATCATCGTCATCATCGAAACTTCAAAAGCAGTTTTTCTGTTCAAAACTGAAAATTATTCGATGAAAATGTGTTCACTGTGTTTCGGTTTGAGAATAGAATGCAGTGAACACAATTTTCTGTAAATTTTCTTGATTGTGAACGAAAAAAATGCTTTTGAAAATTCCAAAATCAATGACGGATCCTGCCCCCTTAATGACCAATGACCAATCTTACATCACTATCGGCATCGTCCTGCGGGAAGGTGCTCTCCATGTTATGCTTCTTCTTGTTCAACGCCGCAGCCAAACAGCCGACGCAAATGTTGTTATCGTCCGGATGTCGATCGGAATCGGTGCACCCGGTAGTGATGACCGCTCCGGATGAGGTGCTATCGCGACGCGTCATCGATTGTCTGGTGGAGTGATGCCGGCTGGAGGACGGTTGATGCTCGTTGTCCGAGTCCGACTCCGAGGAGGTTCGTGAGAGCTGGGATAGAATTTCAAGGTTAATACTGATGAAAATGGGTTAAAGAAAAGAACAGCACATACTCGATTCTCATTGGAGGCTCTGATTTGCGGCAATGGGCTTACGCTGTGTCGTCTTTGATATCCACCGTCGGTACTGCTGTGATCGTCAATCAAGTCTCCTTCTTCCATGTCCAAATCTAGCTGAAGGATGCTCTCCTGACTACCGGTGAACTGTAGGAATGAATTACAAAAAAAAACTTGATAATTGCATAATAGAAAACTTTTAATAGCAACATTGTATGATTGCTAAATTTTAAATGTTATCTCTATGATAATCAATTAAAAAGTTAGACATGCACAAAAGCTACAGCTTCATTACGCTAAAGTTAATATGCGTGAGTATTGTGTTAATTTTATGTATTTTGAAGGTCTAAATAAAACAAAACAAAAAGCAGTTGTTAGAGGTCACAATGTTCATTAGAGTTATGTAAATTTTGAAACTTCAGCTCCCCAATGCTTAAACGATTTCTATTATGGTAAATAGCATTCTCTAAAAGTTTGAAATGATTTCGATGAAATTGAAATGTGCACAAGTTTGCCTTTTCCATAGTAATTTCCATATAAACATCAAATGACGTGTGCACAAAAAAACCTCTTCCAAATCACTTCAAATTTTGGGAGAATGATTTTAATCATAATTGACACCGTTTTAGCATAGGGGAGCAAAAACTTCAAATTCATTTTGAAATTCGATAGGATAAATCTGTGCTGTTATTTTAATGGGGCCTAACTGACATGAGCAATTTCTTTTTATCGACATTCTCTTTCGCAAAATTAGATAAATCTGTAATATTTTTTTTGTTAATGAAGCAAGATATAGTGATTCTTCATCCTACAGCACAAAATATGTTACGAAAAGAGAATCAGTCTTCTGTAATAACGCAAAGAGAGCAAGGATGAAGAGAAATCGATGAAAGCAGATAAGCATTTATGAAAAAACAACACAGTTGACGTTGTGGTATAATTGTTTCTCTATCAAGCCATTAGTTTCACTTTTTTATTGACCATTGCACGAATTTTTAGACTCTGATGAAATAGTTTATTTGCAATATACAATTTGCACACTCACTTATAACAGTAGGCGTGTGCTTTGAAAGCTATGACGTTTCAAAATTGTTCAAATCAGTGAGATAAATAAGTAGAAGCATTAACCTAAGAATGCTAATGTCGCTACTGTTCGTGTTACCAACATCTAGTTTGCCACGCGCTGACAGTTTGAGTATCGGTCCTCAAAGTGTCAAATAAATTTTGAAACCATCCACTACAACATGGCATCGAACAAATAATGAAAAAATACAGTTGAAGGTGATAATAAACTAATTCAGTTTTGTGAGAACAGCGCTATTAGCGTTCTACTACTAATATTTCTATTGATAAATACTAGACATGGCGTACCATTGGAACCTCGTGTATCTGCAATGAATAATAAAGACCCCTGTTTCGTCCAGGGTTGACCAGGCCCTACTTTGTGTCTAACTTTGGTCCCGAAGGGGTAGACGAATAACAAAAGAACTTCTACTTCAGCTTCAGCTGATTTATCGCCTCCACCGAGAGGCAGTGCTCCTGCTCGGGGTGAAACGAAATGAAACGATTACAACAACAACTTAAAACTAATTATTACACATGAAACGGGTACTCTTGAGCCCAATGCAAAAGCATTAAATAAATTGCTGCTAGCTGGGGCAGAAGGAACTCAATTGAATACACTGTTGCGCTGCAACTGTAGCTGAGTGCGCCTAGCATACAGTGAATGGGAGATGTCGTTGAGGTGTGACCGAACAACCCCTTTATATGGCCATAGCCTCCTGCCGAGCAATTCCTATCCCTACTTCCGGCGGCACTGGTTGGGGTAATCGGATAACCAACCCGGTGGGAACTTGATCGTACCCAGCCAACAAATTTGTTCACACAACTGAGACTCAAATCAGTAAAGTGAACGCTTATTTGGAAATAAAAGATTGTTTAAAATACACAGATTCCCTCTATGTGAACAAAAGTGGAGGCCATATACGTACATTCCAGAAAATGCAGTGTGGGACGAGTTCGTTTGGTACTTTATATAATTTCGTATATAATAGTATTTTGCACCTTATATGAGTACAATGAATTAGCCTTGCTACATAGAGGGTTAGTGTGTCTCAGTCACCATCCGATACTGACAAAGGATGGATGCGTTTCCCAATACACGGTCCTTCGTGCGGCGTCTTCTGGTGGCTGGACGGAGTTTTTTGTGTGGGAGGGTTGGGAATCGAACCCATGACCTTCCGCTTACGAAGCGAAAGCGTAATCTCGAGGCTACGAGACCCCCCACAAATCTCTTTATCACCTCTGAGTGAGCTGCAAAATCATCATTTTGGTTTTCTTCAGGTTTAGGGCTAGCAGATTGTTTTCCAGATATGCCGAGGCAAGTTCCAGATCTTGTGTCATCTCATCTACAACTCTTTCCGCGTGAGGACCTTTATATGAGATGGCGGTATCATCAGCATTACTTCCTCGTGGTACATCGCAAGATACTGTGGAAGTTTTGCCATTCATTCAATAGGCGACAACTTGTTGATACCGATTGAACAAATAGCTTCTGATGATATTGAGAGGAACTCTACAAATGCTGCTTCCAACTTTTTCAGGAACATCTCATGGTTGATTGTGTCGAATGCCGTAAATTAGTCCAAGAATATAGATCCAGCGCAACTCTTTTTGTTCACAGCAGTTGAAAGTTCGTCTATTAGCTCTAAAATTGCTACTTTGGTTGATGATCCTTGTCTGAATTCAAACTGATGTTTATGCAGCATTCCGGTGGTCTCAAGGAAACTTGAGAATCATATGTAGAATATTTTTTCAAATATCTTGTTAACCGCGGGTAGAACTGAAATGGGTCTATAGTTGGTATGGTTCATGGAATATCCTCTTTTAAACATGAAATACAAGTGACCGCTTCAAACAATCGGGATAGACACCATTACTTATAGGGTAAGTATTCCCTTAGTTGTGGGTGTTCCTATAGTTGCGGTAGAGCAGTTTTCACTGATTTTATTGCATTAGCCGCAAAACCGACACTGTCAATCGACGTATTGGCTTGTTGATACACGGAATAGTTGATAAGAGCGTTCAAATTGCTTTAAAACTGGTGAAATATAACTAAATTTGCTAAAACTGTTCTTGCTTGTACCAATAGTTGCGGTAAAGGGTTCCTATAGTGAAGGATCCCATAAGAAAACAACGGATACCGCAACTTTAGGAACATAAATTAAAAATATACCGCAACTAAAGGAACAGTGTACCAATAGTGGAGGTATTATTTTTCACTGACATGCCTTGGATTACTGCAATGAAATCTTTTTTCTCATTAAGTCAATGGCCGTTACTTCCCGTTACAACATCAACATGTGCATTAATTGCGCTTCTTGAAATAAGGCGATTAAATGAAGTTCAATCGTGCTTAGTACCTCCACTATTAGTACATCTACCCTACTGCTGTTAAAACAATCTGCCAATATGCCGGAAAGGTGCGCAGATTTTTGCTTCAGTGAAGCTATTGGAAATTCATCAATTCTGGTTGCCTTTGTGGCACCCAAATTGCTAATGATTGAAAATACCTAGGCCTTCGACTTAGGTCACAAAAATAGAAAGAAGTTGCATCTGTCCATAGTATTGAAAATGTTTATATAGCTGTTTGATGCCAAGTTGCGAGTTTGTTGTTCACCGACCGTCGAAAAGATGTCATGAAAAGCATCACCAACTTTCTCAGGGTATGTGATTTTAACTCAACTGATTTGGAGAGCATATTGTTTGGTTTTCACAGACTTTCTTCGATAAGATTTTCCGATAACACGCAGACTTTACGCGTTTCTTGCATTCAGAAAATTTAAAAATATGTGCGTTTTAAGTACAAAACAATATTGAAGAAGGATTAAAAATGTTTCAATTTAAAATACTATAGAATTGGCAATGACTAGATTTATTGTATATATAGTGGTAACTTTTTTTTAACTAAACTTAATATTTTGATCATTTTACAATATACAATAGTATTATGTGTTTAAGCTTGACATCAATTTTAAAATATACTAACCAAAACACATTCTCTTAAGTAGATGAAAAACCGAATTTAGTACTATACCATTTAATTCCACTAGAGTTTGTATCCTTTGACATTCTTCTTGCACAAAGGGCAGTTTCAAACTGTATAGCGAGTTACAAAATTTATAATATTCGTTATTCTGTCATACGATTCGTGTTTCTGCTGAAGATTCCTTAAAGGTATGTAAAACATGTGAAGTACATGTGAATGTAATTTATCTTTGAAATGAAAATACATTATAGTTTTGATTTGAACTAAAGCTGTACATTAGAGTGAATGTATTCTTTTTGTTTTGTTACAATAAGGATGATGAGCGCCCATTTGACAAAGAGTTCAGATACCGTAAATTCTGGTGAAATTGATCAGTAGGGTGAAATTGATCACTATGTCACACGATTTTATTTCCCTCTAATAGAGCACAGAAACCAATGCAACCTATGTAAATGAACGTTGTTTGTCTTAACTACTGTCAAATTGCATGCGGTGAAGCTTTTAGTGTTATGGAATGTTTATTTCTATTAAAATAATAGGAAATTCCATAATCGTGTTCTGTGTGGTATTGGCAGACATCAATAAACTTATAGTTTTAAACAAGAATTTGGACTTGGTGTCAACCTGAAAATTTGTAAGGATGCTTGAAATATATCCCCAAAACGAATTTTATCATCAAAATTCGTACCAATTTGTTCATTTTGTTGTAATAATTGAATTTTTGTATAGATCCTTCGGGAATTGCCTACATTTAGGCGTTTTCTGCGGTATTGCTGAAAATTAATTGTTAATTATTTCCATAAATTTTGCATTGTTAAGAATTTGGCAAGCATATTTGGATTCAGGAGGCTCGAATTAAATAAGTAAAGTTGTTTTCAAAACTAACAATAAGGTGATCAATTTCACCCCGAAATTGAATTCCTTGATTTTTTTATTTTAGAGACGATTTTCAGCACTAAAATCACAACTGTATGAAAATTTGAGTATATAAACCAATGAAGCTCACCGTCGTACTTGTTTTCCTGCATTGTTGTTTGGAATTGGCAACATCATAGAAAACAGACATGGAAAACAGTGAAAAGTGATCAATTTCACCCGAAATTACGGTAACAAGGATGAAGTTAAGATATAGTCATTCAATGATAATTTAATAAATACTCATATCCCCACATAATTTTTTTTTTTTGATTTTTCGTTAGTGATAAAATGTTATTAGAATGGTAATAAATTTGTTAGTACTACATCTTGATTAAATCAATTATTAATTAAAAAGCGAAAGAAAAATAAACTTACACTACTGGGTGATCAAAACTGAACTGAAATCGTTGCTGCATCAGTCGATTCACTGCTGTTCTTCAAATCACATTTTTACACTAAAACCAAATGAATAAAAGCATCCAATTTGGATTAAATTTTGCTCCGATACAATCAACGCGACGCAATTGATGTTCAATAATGACGCAACACTCCCGTAGGCATGTTGCATGCAACATCACAAGAAGTCGTTTCAGTGAAGTCACGAACCCGCATTCGTAAATGTATACATTTATAGCAGTGAAGACCGAAACCCGCTCGACCCAGCGATGTATGCAAGTGTGTACACTGAACGAAATCTCCCGCCATGAATTGAATGATTTTCAATTCACTTGACTGCAAATCATCATAATCCTCATTTTGAATGATTATGAAAGAATATGATGCATCCACCGTCTATAGAACTAGAATCATCCAATGTTTCGATGATTTTTGGTGCGCATCTGTATGACATTAAGCATATAATTGAATCACATGGAAACAAATGAATAACATGTAACTTATGACGGGTTTTCTTTTCTACGATGCCCCGAATCAAAAATCATTCAATAACAGTCCAAAATGTCATTTGGAGTGTTAATGATTCCAGATTTCCAATCATCCTTGTCAATCTTCTGAAAAACATGGCGGAAGCAACAAGGATCAAAGCAAATCAAAGTTTCTTCTTGGATTTTGAAGGTAATTTTGTATTCTATGGTGGAATTATCAAAGAACAACTATAATTGTAGTGTCTGTCCATTACTTTTACAGGAATCAAGAACTATTCATCGCATGTACTCAAGGAGCAGCCGCATCATGCTGGTTTTAATTAGGTGTGTTGCAGGAAACCAACAGGATACTCAGTTATTTGTGAATTGTTATTATATGTATTTATATGGTCTTATAGTTCAAGATAAATAGTGATATGTGCAAAACCACCGACAATGAGCAATTATTTATTTTTTATTTGAATTGGTAAATATGAACTAACAGGTGATAAGGGTTGTTTACATTGGTGAACGACAATCATTCAATTTTGATTTTATTATAGAAAAAAAAAATCGTTTCAAGGCTGGATGATTTTCATTCGGTGTGATTTGTAAACAAATGATTTTGACGACAATGAAAATCATTCTATTTGTGTCGGAAAATAGGTTTGGGGCTCGGATGAGGCAAAAATCATTCAATGCATGGCGGGAGATTTCGTTCAGTGAGTGTATGTTACCAGCTGGCGATGTTGCACGACGCTCTCTCGCGCTACATAACACGACACCGCGACAGACAGACGTTACGGAAACGATACAAGGGGCATGCAAAAGCGATCGCTGAAGAAATAATGTCTATTGCAACGGAAGAGGAGAAACATTAGCGCAAAAGGATCGCAATGGAAAAATTATGTGTGTAAGTGTTAGAGGTTTAAAGTTTAACCACTTTTTATTGTCTCAATGTATGACACAAAACAAATAATTAAGATAATTGATTGCACTCATACTAGGGATGCCTAACTAACTATACTGACAACGAAAGAAGTGTGTTGTTTGTGTTTTGCGTGTTTAGTTGTTGACGAAGCGCAAGCTTCTTGCCTACTTTGTGTCTCTAGCTCAGAATTGAATTTGTACGGAAACGGAAATGGATAAGTAAAAATATAGAAACTCCACCAAAAACTCATTTCAAAATCAAACATAACTAAAGAATTTCAAGCACTAAATATATCTAAAACACAATTTTGTTTATTGGAAGGATCCTCGATCGGATCCGCCCCCATTGAGCTTGGTGTTTAATTGGGTGGGAAAGGGATAGAAGAGTCGCACCTTCCCTCACCATCCTGCCGGCGCCCTGTTGGAAATAGCTAAAAGTAGGTGGTAGCAGTAGTAAGTAGTATCCGTAGCAAGGAGCTTGTTCATACAGACCTTAAATGTGTACTCTAATTATGTCTCAGTTGATATATCACAGAAGCTTACGCTTAAAAAAATTGTTCTCTCGTTCCTTATATGTTATACTTGTGTGTGTAATTTTAGGTTATCTATACGATGTGATCGCTTCCTCCATGAAGTACATTGATTGTCTCCAAATACTAGCTAAATTCGAAATTAAGTGCGATCTGCCTGGATGGAGCTAAGAGCGGTGACCGTTTGAATGATTGTCTCACTAGGTTGGTTCAAAATATCGTATTCACTCCACACAGCTTATTCGATTCTAGGTCCGATTCTGAGTGTCCTCCTAAAATTTGCGATGGTTTTGATGAAAACTGAGACTGCACAAGCTTTCATGGGCTATACCAAATCCCCTCTGGCCGATGAAGAAAATCAATATGCGAATTAATCCTGTACTTCAATTTCTAATCAATTGCCAAAAATTCTCATATTTATAAAATATATAAATCATGATAGAATTCCTCATGAACTTTTGGAGTCCTCCAAACAACCCGGCTTCTGAAAAAAATCTTACACTCAGGCAAATTAATTAACGAACTTCATAAATTCTCCCTTATGAAGCCTTGAAAAATCTATAAAAAACAATTTCAAAAGGCTAATATGGATTTCATACCATTGAAATGAGATTCATAATTGAGAAAATAGTTGAACATAATGAATGCCTACAAATTTCATTGTGCACCTTACGATTTTTATTGCTGTTATTAGTCATTTCCATTGAAATGATAATCATAATCGATTGGAAAGCTGAACTTAATGAACAATTACACATTTCAATGCGCGCCTTATGATTTTCATTGCTGTTATTAGTCATTTACATCAAAATGATAATCATAATTGATAAAATAATTGAGAGCATAATGGACAATTGCAAATTTCATTGTGCGCCTTATGATTTCCAATGTTGTCATTAGTGTGAAAAAATTATAAGGCTGTTATTATGAAAACGTGTAACGACTTGCTTTGTAGCACGAAGTGCTGATTGCAGATTCACTAACAGACGCCTCGATATTTTCAAAGGTAATCTTTTAGTAAATATATTAACGAACGTAGAATTTCAGCAAGAATTTCAATTCTCAGCAGCAGCAGGAGATTGAAATAGAAAAAGAGAAAATCCTGACGAAATATGTATGATTCTAAGAATACCCAACCAGATAGCACCTCAAAATCACCGCTACCGTTTTCACCCTGCATAATAAAACTAAAGGAAGCAAGATTAAAAATGACAATACGCACTTTTTGTTGAAATGAAAAATTGCATTATTTGTAAAATTATTTTTGAATAAATAGATAATGATGATTCAGATCATATTTCATTAAATAAATTATACTTCATCAGACAGGTGATTATATCAATTGTACATTTTTCGAATCTCTGCTTCGTATACCAACTAGTAAAAGCGAACTTTTATTACGAAATTCCGTATTCCTGAACTTTTGCTAATTAATTTCTCAGCAGGTAGAAGAAGAATGCATCAAAAATTTCATCAATATACCGATTGAACAACATACTGTTAATAATAATTTTCGTCATAAAAAGGTAAGTACTTCATACTGCTGAAGTATTGAATCCATAAATTTTTATGTCATTGTTCATAATGCTAGTCTATGAAATAAGCAAGAAATCACATTGGCATAATTTGAATGAATTCATAAGGCGAAGTAATGAAATGTTTACCGATTTCTTGTGGCTAATAAACATAAGTGAAAATAATGAACTTTGTTAGTATTTTTGCCTGAGTGTACTAGACACTATTCAAAATTTTGATTAACAGTCTGCACAGAATCTTCCAAAGAATCAGTCAAAAATGAGAATGGAAGATCTACGAAAAATTAAGATTTTCCAGTAGGCTCCTGGAAGGATTCTTAAAAAAAATGTTTGATGGAATTCCTGAAAAAAAAGCGTGGCGCGTGCTTTTTTTTCTGCAAGTTGTCAATGCCAAAAACCCGCGTCCTCTTCTGAATTCAAATCATGTTAAAGGACAAACCACTGACTAAACTGACGTGGTGGCTAGAGCATTTTGCTTCATGAATAATAGCCAATTATTTGAATGAAAATACGTTGGAACACTAACTCCACCTGGTGGTTTTTGTAAAGAAACACTTTGACGGACAAATCTTTAGCACTCCGAGGAAAAACTACACATGTTCGGGTAAAAATACGAGGAATATATTTAATCATGTTTGGGAAATAGAGAATACAAAAATCTAAGCTTTCCTTTACGAAATAAAATTTTCTTGGCTCAAATATATTGCTTTAGAATCAGACTCACATGATTGTCGATAGTTTTGACAAAACTAAAATGCATCATACGAAATTGATTTAGTTTATTTTAGATTTAGTATTTTACTCATACCTTCCTAGTTTGAAACCAGTGTGTATTGTTTGGTTTGACTGATGAAGATGCTCGTTGTATAAATGTCACCTTCGTACTATTGACGTTGCATCAGTTTGACATTTGCGACCACTCATCATTTGAATTGACCGTTGTATATTTTCGGTTACCGTCTGCAATCGAGAGTCACGTCAGTTTAGTCAGTGGACAAACTTCAAAGTTTGAGCCAAAATATAAAGATTTAGATGGTGACTTGAAGGAGAATTCAAAGCTAAAAGTTTACATAGCTTTGTTGTCTTCTAATAAATTTAAAACTTTTAGCATCATTCTCTTCAAATTCAATTCTGAACAGTTTGTAGAACATTTAATTTATCTTAAAGTTGAACTAGTCTCAGTTTGATGTAGTTTTCTCCAAACTTTTCCTTATTTTCCTAAAAGAAATCAATATTGTTGACCATAACTTAATGAATATTCAATCGATTCCAAATATTTTTACATGCTTTCGAAGATAATTTATTTGACTTTCAAAAGTATAAATTTCACATGTTGATTAAACATTGTTTTGATTTCGTCATTTAACAAAAACTACCCAAAAACATGAATTTTTAACGAAATAATTTTTTTTTTTATTTTTGATGGTTGAAGGTTAATACCAAAGTGTTTTTCTCATTTATTAAACCTTTAGAAAGGATAGTTGCTTGTTGCTTGTTTGAACAAAAACATTTTCGCATTTATCAAAATATATATGCACAATTCAACTCGGTTAAATAATAAATATTTCTGGTGAAAAAAACTATGGAGAAATTTGATATTTTTTTATGATAAAAGTCACCTTTTTCAATAGTTTTTGCTTAATAAAAAAAATCAAAACAGTTTGTTCATTAAATGTGTTGCCTACAACTGTAGAACAACAAAACTTGCTTCAAAAGCATATGATTTTTTTTTGAATCGGTTTCGTATTCATGAAGATATGGTCAGACAAAGATAAAATGAGGAAAAAATTTGATGAGAAAACCGCTTTTAACTGAGAAAAGTTTTGATGTTAGTCATATTTGATGTTCAACAAATTTTTAATAAATTTAATTCTGCAGAGAATGATGCCAAAACTATTAGAAAACATCAAAGTTATGAAGAGTTTACTAAGGTCATATTTAATCACTTGAGAATTCACCTTTAAGCCATTTATGCCACTTTAAACTTTTAATAAGTTTGGCTCAAGCTTTGAGGTTTCTCTTATTATGTCCTTACAAAATCATCAAAAGATCAATAAAAAGCAAGAAAAAGAGGAGGGGAAGGTGGTCCAGGAAAAACGAAATTAGCGTGACATAATTTGTATATCATCCCTTTCTTGTGCATTTCTAGGATGAAGACATTCCTGAAGAAATTACTGAATCCTGGGTACAATTCTGAAGGGCGCTTAGGTGGCATTCTACGCAGAAATCACAAGAAAAATTCATATTTAAATCTTGAACAAAGATTGAAGAATTTTCTTTGGAATATTTCGTGAACGAATAGGGTGCCAGTATTCGCAATCCTAAGTAAACTTATAATAAATCAAACGACTTTTGAATCCTGTCAATACGTAAGGGGCTGTCCATTAATTATGTAAGGGTTTATGGGGGGAGGGGGGGTTTCAGATTTCTTAAGCGGAATACAATTTATTTTTAATTTTCATACAAAAAATCTTACCATGGGGGGAGGGGGGGGTTGAAAAACCCCGAAAATTGTCTTACGTAATTAATGAATCCCCCTAATGAGAAAGCTTTCAATCCATGTTTAGCAGGAAAAATACTAGAACTGGTTAGAAACTTTGATTTTATATTGAAAAATAGGGTGGCGAATACTGGAAATACGAATACCTGCACCAGGATTCGCCACCTATTTTTAAGTAGGCCACGAAAAAAATAAAATATAATTATGTAAAAAACTGGTACAATTTATGAAGAATCCTTCTTACCCTTGAAAAATTTCTTAAAGGAATTCCTGAAAAAAAAAGAAAATGTAAAAAGCTGTGGAACAAATCCTGGAAGAATCCATTGAAACCTTTTCTAAGAAATTCCTAGAGAAATCAAGCAGACCTATTGAGAGAAATCCCACAAAAGTCCACGATGAATTCCTGGAGATGTCCTCAAAAGAAATCTTCAAGAAAATCATTATGCGTTCCCTGGAAAATCAATTTTCTCATATTTCAATCCCTGTACAGGATTGTTTTTTAAAAGGACCGCTTGAGCAATTTATAGAACACCCCCTGGAATAATTTATGAAAGTATCTCTAGAAAACCCCAGCTGGAAGCTCAGAAAGTGCTGGAGGATTCTTGTAAGAATTCTTGGAAGAATCTCTGGCAAACTTCTAAAAGAACTATTAAAGGATGTTTTTTGAAAAATTCCTGGAATCATTTTGAAAAAAATCTTAAAAGATTGAATGATACATAACTGATATACGTAGAGGGCTACCTAGTAGAATGTCTGAAGAATTCGCAGTTGGAATACTCCAATGATTACCTGGCCGAATAATTAACGATATTTCTGGAAAAAATCCTGAATATGCGCATGATTTTTTTTAAGTCCTGAATACTTATAAGGAATCCCTGCTGAAATTCCTGAAGATGTTCTTGAAGGAAAACATGAAGGCACAGACGAACAGACGTTTCAATGAAGAAATTTTCATCGACCACTTATTTAACGATTATTTAGAATTTGCCATGTTTCAAACCTTAATTCCCAAACGCAATGATAGCGGTAAAGCAACGGAAAGCGGAACCGGTTCGCCAGCATGAACTAAACATACTTGTCGACTTAGTGTTGGTTCACTTTCATTCGCTGACAGCTCTGTCAAGATGGTGTGATTCATGCTGACGAATCGGTTCCGCTTTCCGTTGCCGTTCCGCTATCATTGCGTTTAGACCTTTATTACACTCAGAGGCGCGCGAATCGTTTTTTTCGTTTTTGACGTTTCACACTACCGCCATTTGTGGGTTATGTTGCACGAAACACTGTTTTGTTGCATGAAACACTGTATAGTGCAACATGATCACCAGATGATGATGGTGCAAACCGAGCGATGGATTTCAAATGAAATTAGTTGGAAAAATCACAAACTTCGAAGGGCTTAAGTAGTCGCTGTTTTCATCCAAATGAGCTCAAATTTTGGGAGCATGCTCATAAACTGACCTTAAATCGATTGAGCTCGGTGTTGAGCAAAAACCGATATTTTGAACCACCCTACAGTCCCACGGCCTAACCTGGAGGTCGTTTAAAGGTGTCTGGTGCCTGTTGATCCTATCTATTGGCGTTAATGCGGTGATTGAGCTTTCAGCTTAATTAAATGGCACTGGAATTGTAGCGAAATTTGTAGAACTCAAAACAGAATGGTGGAAATAATTTGATTGCGATCTGGAAAAACTACTAACTATAGTGCATTACCAGATCAGTATTGTCTGTCCTTGATTCAGAATGTTCTTCATGTCATCCTTATTGCATTAACCTTAGGCAGTCCTGTAGTCACCTGCGCATTAGTCGTTGTAGTCATTATTAATTCGTTTATTCTACCAACAGGATTCGAATTCATCACTGTACTTCAAATGTAAAACATTGACTTTCTCGTCTGAATAAGTCGCCTATCGCCTATCTAACTGATCACGCAACCGGATTCATCTCTCCCGGTCACGAATCTAATGAACTAAAACCTAAACGATGAGCTTACCATGTGCTATTTACAAAGCTTCCTTCCCTTCTGTTGAATTGATTGACTTCAGTTTCCACACGTTCGCCGTTGTGGTGGAGGAATTCTCAATTACTCAGGGTGGGGGTCTAAGCATCTAGATCTCTCAGAAATCCTGGAGCAAACCCCCTTCGGGTACTAAAACTTAGCGTCCACGAGTCACTCGGGCGTCGCACGGTGCTTCGTTTGTCGTTATTAGCAAGAAAAATAGCGATCGATTTTTTTAACACTGGTTTGTTTATATAGATGTTGTACACCTCTTGAGCAATTAAAAAAAATCGTTCGACGAAATTCCAAGTTACGACATTTTGAAGAAGTAACCCTTAAAATGGCCGATTTTTAAATCAGACATTTTGACGTTACGCCTTCAAAAGGCGCCTCAAAATTTCGTCTGAAGATTTTTCGAAATTCGCTTCAAATGTATACATCAACTATATGAACAAACTCGAATCGACAGCTATTTTTTTTCTAGATAACAACGGCAAATGAAGCACCGTGGAGTCATTAGTTTATACACAGTACATAACTTAGCCTAAAACTTAAAACTCACACGTGGAACGCACTCGAATCGTGTGCGCGTGAATAAATTAAATGATTAGGAAAACCCGCTTCCTTCTCCTCCTGTGCCCGGTCAAAAGCTGATTCCAGCTGCTTGCTTATCAGACGTCCGTAATTTGTCTACTGCTACCTTCCGTCATAGTCGCTGTAGTCGTCGTCGTCGTAGTCGCTGTCGTCATCAAGTTGTTGCTACTACTACTGCTGCTGCTGCCGCCACTACTTCCCCCAGGTATGGCCAGCGAGGTGCTACTACTATCAGCCGGCCCGCTATTGATGTTGATAATGATCGTAACGATCTGATCTGGCTCCAAGGAACTACCAGTACTACTACTACTATTGCTATTACTACTGCTGCCATCCCCGCCGGCAACCAGCACGCGATTTGTGGTGGAGACAGCAGCTGGGGTTGCCCCGCTGGTGGCCGAGGTGATGGTCGAACTGTTGGAGGGGGGCGGCGGGGGTGCTACGCTAAAGTAATCGGCTATGATGGGATTGTTCTGGGCGGACGAGGAAGACGAGGACGATGAGGAACCGTGTGAGGAACCCACCACGAAGCCGTAATGCTTGAGGATGTCCATCTTGCACATCGGGCAGGTGCGGTGCTCGAGCAGCCACGGATCGATGCAGGTCTTGTGGAATTCATGCCTGGAAAAGGGAGAACGGTTGAGGGCGATGGTTTTTGGAATACGCTACGGGATACTCACTTGCAGGGAAGAACGCGTATCACATCCGTCACTTTGTATGGCTCGATGCAAATGGCACAACAATCGTTGTCGATTTCCTGTTGGGGCGATACAATTCCATTGTTATACATTGTATTATAATAGTGAAATAATTGAATCGTTGACATTTTTCATTGTGCACCAACAAAGAAGTATCTACTTTTGAAGTCGTATTAGTGGCTTCAATGTGACTTCAGCTTATGAACAATCTGAATTGGAATCACTTCAAGAAAAGGAATGCAATACTTAGTCAGAAATATAATCAGCTAAATTTTAAATCAATTATAGACTTGGAGAATGATATTTCAAACACTAGGTTGCAGAAGCAGACCTAGTTAGTTGTCCCATAAAAAATAACTTTTAGAATCAGTTTCCAGTTTCTTGAAATTTGCTCAGAGATCTGTAAGCGAATTCTAGTTTGAAGGTGCAGAGGCAATCATATCACCTACCAAAAGTTTTGCAATACTCGACCTGAGAAAAGTTTTATCCTGAAGTATTACAGAAATATATCTCGCGTTCAGTACCATAAGGGCGCCATAAGGGCGTAACTGCAGTGATGTGATTGCCTCTGTACTAATTGGGACCACTTTTGTAATCAAGGTCAGAATTTTCCACATAACGTTAAACACCTACAGGTATGCAACGCCTTATATACAGGGGATAGGCAAAATGATTGAGATAGGCAAAATTTTGCCCAAATTCAAATGCTTATAACTTTATGAAAAATGGATGAAATTGGATGCATCTGGAAGCAGTCGACGGCAAATTTGGTCCAGTTTTAGGAACTTCCTTGGCCATGCATATTGGCCACTGGACACCGGAGATGTTCCGAATTGGCCACATCCCCCGGGGCACCTGGAACCTACTATAAAGTGGTTATGGCAGCCGGTGATGCTGGAAATGCTTCGGAAAGCATAACCTTTGAAAATAATGAAGTTTGATGCCCATATTGATATGGTTACGGATATGTTCCTAATTGACCACTTCCCCCAGGGCACCTGGAACGTTCTATAGAGTGGTCTGTGCATCTAATGGTTCTGAATACGCTGCAGGAAACATCATTTTTAAGGTTGGTGTCCGCTTGGATATAGCTCCGGATAATATTTACATGATTGGAAATATAAACATGACTGACCATGCTTTCCGGAACCAGTTTTACGGAAATGGTCATATTTCTGAAGATTTCCAACCAATCTTAATGCGTCCGGTGGCATTCAACTTCCTATTACCCGACCAACCAGTCTTCATAATTATTTATAGATCTTTAACCATCGATGGCGATCGCTAACGGTTCAAAACGAATCTATATCGATCGCTATCGAAAATCACTGACTGGTTGACCGGGTAGTTCTAGTTTCTAGGAAAATTGCAAACATCTATCTAACTTTACACCGCACAAAAATACAAGCGACAGAAAAAATGACATTTGGACATGAGCTCAGAAAATCCGGAACATCTCCGGTGTCCAGTGGCCAATATGCATGGCCAAGGAAGTTCCTAAAACTGGACCAAATTTGCCGTCGACTGCTTCCAGATGCATCCAATTTCATTCATTTTTCATAAAGTTATAAGCATTTGAATTTGGGCAAAATTTTGCCTATCTCAATCATTTTGCCTATCCCCTGTACTTCACAAAATTAATTGGATTTTGTTAAAATTATTCTTACTTATATTCCAAAACGAATGATTATTGATGATTTCAATGTCGAAACATGATATTCAATAGATATATTCAGTTATATAATATTTTTTTTTCGAAACAACTATCAAAGCTACCTCGTTTTACGGTATTCGAAAATCAGGAGCATGTTAGAGCAAGCCGACCAGCAAGTCAGTCGTCTGGTAATCCCGACCAGACGGAAGAAACAAGATTATAACAGAATGTGTTCCCCTGATATGATTTTTTTGTATCACCAGTTGTTATAAAACATGTACCGTTAGTAGTTAAAATAACGAAAATTCTAACAAATTAAACTAAAACATAACAAACCCTGTTACAACTACATCAAAATTATTACAGAATGTGTTGCAAGGATGTTACAAAATAACAAAATTTTTGCAAACTACACTCAGAAATAAAAAATAGTTACAGAATTACTAAAGTTTATGCATTAATGACTATTTTCTATCTACCTCTCTTTCATTCTGCTGTGAATTTCTACACTTAAATGCCATTTCGCCTGGGTTGAAGCTTAGCGATGCTCCAACCCAGGCGAATTGACAAATAGGAATAAAATTCCCTGCAGGATGAAAGAGAGGCAGATAGAAAATAGTCATAAATTACTAAAATTTAGTCATTCTGTGAATATCCGTGTTTCTGAGTGTAGGGTAAATTATGTATTTTGGACAGGCTAAGGATATGTCTGGAAACGGCGATCGATTAACTGCATTAAATACACATATTTTATTAAGCAATGTTGCTTATATGCTTAATGTCGCATTGTACCTTGAATTTCTGGGGAGAAAAAGCTTACAAACTGTAGTATTAGCTTCCAAAATAGCGTTTTTTGGCAGCCTGTCTGACATGCATTTCGGACACCTAATATACATTTTGGACACCCTCATGTGAATATAATTTGGACAGAGGCGTTATCTCAATATCCATACAATGGTTTCTTGAAAAGACGATCATATCATAATACTGTAAGAGATTACGTGTGACTTAAGCATTTTTTCGCTTATTGGATGAGTATATTGGTGAAAATCAATAATTTCAATTAAAGCAAACAAATATCATCAGATCCTCGAAAAAACGCCTGCAAGTTTGCATGCATGCGACATTCCAGTGTGTTTCATCAGATGGTCAAATTATATCAACTGAACAAAAATCATAATCTATTTTGGACAACCCCTGATTTATGCCATATATACTCATGTTAAGATTTTAGATGAACTTAGCTTTAATTTTAGACATATTTAATCATGTTTCCACTTTCAAACTTTTTATGAATGCTAATTCTGAGCGCTATTATTGCATTTAATGTATGTTCTTGAAATGCACATCCTCTTGCATTCGTAGGTTTCACAGATGTTCTGTAGATACAATTTACAATTTTTATGTTTTTGAAGCCAATTTGTAATTGTTATGAAAATGGTCATCATTAATAAGTAGCATAGTGTATTAACAATAAAATACATGATTTCCGTACATGTATACTCCACCATCTCATTGGAAATAAGCATAGAACGATTAGCCTGTCCAAATTATATGCATGTCCAAATTATATACGTTACCCTATATTACTGTTTATGACATCGGATGTTATTTGTAACAAACTTATAAATGCGATATCAAAAATATAACGAATGTTGTTATAAATGTGTTACTAAAATAAAACAAGTTGAGAGCAAAGCCATCTTGATAACAAAATTTTATCAACTTCTGTTATTTTTAACAGCTGCTGATAGGAATGTGTTATTATTATTTTATTATTATTTATTTAGTTAACTTCTACACAGATAACACTGAATCAACAATTTCACGCCACAATACTCGGTTCGTGGCCGCATCTCTCCATCCTCGGTTCTGCCCCACGCTCGCCAAATCGATACGCAATTGATCCGCCCACCTAGCTCGCTGCGCTCCACGCCTTCTTGTACCAACCGGATCCGAAGCGAATACCATCTTTGCAGGGTTGCTGTCCGGCATTCTTGCAACATGCCCTGCCCATCGTATCCTTCCAGCTTTGGCCACCTTCTGGATACTTGGTTCGCCGCAGAACTGTGCGCTTCTTCTTCTTCTTTCTGGCGTTACGTCCGAACTGGGACAAAGCCTGCTTCTCAGATTAGTGTTCTTATGAGCACTTCCACAGTTATTAACTGAGAGCTTTCTTTGCCGATTGACCATTTTTGTATGTGTATATCGTGTGGCAGGTACGAAGATATTCTATACCCAGGGAATCGAAAAAAATTCCATCACGAAAAGATCCTCGACAAGCGGGATTCGAACCCACGACCCTCAGCATGGTCATGCTGAATAGCTGCGCGTTTGCCGCTACGACTATCTAGGCCCCTACTGTGCGCTTGGTTGGTAGTTAAGAATTACTTCCATGCTCGTAGAGTAGGTGAACTCAGCCTTCTCGGATCACCACAGCATCCCTAGAATACGTTCAGTTGTGTTGCTTATATCCAGGTTTAGCTGCTACGACGTAGCTTTGTTGGGTTCCCCGACCCGTCGGGGACTTCCTCTGCGTTGGCCATCGGCCATCCTTATATGAAAACCACCTCGGGAATGAACGGTTCATACTTCCTTCGCCAGTTGCACAGCTTCGTCGATGGTTTCAGCACTGTCAAGATAATCGTCGACGTAGTGCTTTTTAATTATAGCATTAGCGGTCGGAAATTCTTCAGCATGTTCGGCCGCATTGAGGTTTTTTTTTGAAAATTCGAAATATTATCAGTTCTCCATTGCAAACTGCTCGTTTAAGCGAGAAAAAAATCAGGTAAAAATTGAGGTCGGTACTTTGACGCTCTACTTTTGCCTTTCTCGGTTGGTGAAGAGTCTTCGATAGGCCACCTAACCAGTAGACTGGCCCTTAAACAAGAAAGTTGTAAAATTCAACGGGGCACCCCCTAGATATGAGCCTTAGAGTAAGAAAAAAGCTCTCTCAAAATTTCAACTCATTTGGTTGCTCCCCCAGCTGGCGCATTCAATTCAAAGTTTGTATGGAATATTCGTCTCAAATATATTGGAAATTGACCGTATGTCACTGTTTCGTCTCGTACACTAGTTAATCGCGTTCAATTGAACCCAGAATGACAAATTCACTAGTTGATACGCTAATGAACATAGTTGCCGAAGGTTGTATCTGGATTTAAGCTCATTTTCATTAGGCTTTCAGTTGTTAAAAGTTAGGCATAGATCAGCACTCCCGTACAATCACACATGTGCATGCACCTTGTGCCGCAGCTCGCCCAGCGTCATAGGTGGCTATGATGCGCTTAGTGGCTACCACCCAGCTAAGTTGAAGGAATACTATGCAATATTGCAAATCTACTTCAGATAGTTAAAACACCAACTTTATCAATTTTAATCATCATACAACCTTCTACAATATTGTTTGCTATAGTATCAAGTAGTGTTTTTGACATTCTGGGTTCAATTGAACGCGATCAACAATTTTCCTGATTCAAACAGGTGATGATGTGCTGTTTCCTATATGTTGGAGCTGAAAATCCCATATTAACTTCAATTCAATTGCGCCAGCTCATGGAACGACCAAATGAGCTGAAACTTTCAGGAAGTCTTCCTCTAATCCTAAAGAATAATCCTGGCGGGTGCCCCGTGGAATTATACAACTTTATTTTTCTCCCATACTAAGATGGGCCAGTCTACTAACCAGGGTCTCTAGATAGGCTGTTTCCTCGGTGCTGACACAACACAGCATTTTCCATTTGTTCTTTACACGATGATCACGGTCATGGCCATCACAACCATCAACTTTTATCAGGGCTTTGGACCTGTACCACTCTCAATAGTTTGTTTCAACATGCTACTATGGTGCCGTCATGCGCGTGTGTAGCTAACATTCTGGCGCGATTATCTAGCGCCACGAGTTCCAGAACAACGAAGCTGTAACAACAACGACGCGGGAAGTGATTGGCACTGGTCAACGATAAAGAATTTAGCCTGAAGCCGTATGTTTGTAGCCGATACCCGACAGAACCGAGAGCGGTACTGAAGCTCAAGATAGCATGAAACAGAACGATATGCGGAGATTTTATGCAACTATTAATGGCGCGTGGTACAATGCCGTACCAGTGCCCCCCATATTGAATCGAAAAGGGAATTTGCAGACCGATAAAATAGCGGTGGCTGCCAGGTGCAAGGAGCACTTTCAGCAATTATTGAACGGAAAATTGAAATGTAGTTAGAAACGGGATGAATATTGGTGATGATGTTCAAGCTGTAGACCCACCGACCCAAGCTGAAGAACTGTAAGGCTGCTGGGAAGCACGCTGCTCAAGCACGGAAGTAAGAGGCTTTATCAGACGATCACTGAGACCTTCTTAAGGAATACCTTAAGAAGAGGACGAAGAAATGCATTCCAGTTGGCTGGATGGAATCATACGCCCAATATATAAGAAAAGGTACAGACTGGAATGTGCCAATTACAGAGTATTGTCCTGCTTAATTCTGTCGCGCATCCCGTTTAACAGACTGAGACCGCTCGATGAGTCCTTCGTCGGCGAATACCAAGCTGGTTTTCGTGAAGGCCGCTCGACCTGTTTACCTTGCGAATGATCCAAGATAAATTCCGGGAATATAACTTTTAGACTCACTGTTCTTTAGTGTTGACTAAGTTCATTCATTTCATTTATTTAGTTAACATCTAAACAGATAACACTGAATCAACAATTTCACGCCACAATACTCGGTTCGTGGCCGCATCTCTCCATCCTCGGTTCTGCCCCACGCTCGCCAAATCGATACGCACTTGATCCACCCACCTAGCTCGCTGCGCTCCACGCCTTCTTGTACCAACCGGATCCGAAGCGAGCACCATCTTTGCAGGGTTGCTGTCCGGCATTCTTGCAACATGCCCTGCCCATCGTATCCTTCCAGCTTTGGCCACCTTCTGGATACTGGGTTCGCCGTAGAGTTGGGCGAGCTTGTGGTTCATCCTTCGCCGCCACACATCGTTTTCCTGAACACCGCCAAAGATCGTCCTAAGCACCCGACGTTCGAAGACTCCAAGTGCTTGCAAGTCCTCCTCGAGCATCGTCCACGTTTCATGCCCGTAGAGGACTACCGGCCTTATGAGCGTTTTGTACATGGTACATTTGGTGCGGGTGTGAATCTTTTTTTCCTGTGGAGGCCATAGTAGGCCCGACTTCCACTAATGATGCGCCTCCGTGTTTCACGGCTAACGTTATTGTCAGCCGTCAGCAAGGATCCAAGGTAGACGAACTCGTCGACCACCTCAAACGTATCCCCAAAGACACATTCAAGACTTCCATGCTGCCGTTATACGCATAACTGTCCCATGTTCCAAAATATGCAATCGAGAAAAACGCGTTTAAAGATTTTAACACATTAAGGCCTCGTATTGACCAGGTGTGTGGTAAATTAAATTAAAATCATTACAATAGTATAAAGAATAGTGTGTTCATTATAGTCAAGAGTTTGGATTATGGAAATAAAGTAAATTTAGCTACGAAATTCAAAGTGGTACTGTTATGCCTAGAAAAACGAGATTTTTGGTCAATTTCTACGCATAACAGTCCCACTGAAAGTAGTGACCAATTATGTGCTAAGCATACTGCTGTAGATGACCATTCTTACGTATATATTGTACCGAATGTAGAGGACGTATAACCTCAGGACTATGTTAAGGCATCCAATGAAGGCTCAAGTGACATGTGCCAAACGGAGCCACGTGTGGGGAAGTGAAGAAATACGATTTTATAGTATGGGATGGAAAGCAAAGTTTTCTGTATGTGTGATAATGAGAAAATGTATGAGTTAGTGATAGAAAGAGTGGATGTGTAAGTTAGAGAGTTTCTTCTTCTTCTTTCTGGCGTTACGTCCCCACTGGGACAGAGCCTGCTTCTCAGCTTAGTGTTCTATGAGCACTTCCACAGTTATTAACTGAGAGCTTACTATGCCAATGACCATTTTTGCATGTGTATATCGTGTGGCAGGTACGAAGATACTCTATGCCCTGAGAAGCCGAGAAAATTTCCAACCCGAAAAGATCCTCGACCGGTGGGATTCGAACCCACGACCCTCAGCTTGGTCTTACTGAATAGCTGCGCGTTTACCGCTACGACTATGTGGGCCCTTTAAGTTAGAGAGTTTATAAGATGTAATAAATTCCTATATCGACTCTTCCAGCTACAGGCTTGACAAAAACTCATCTGCGAATTCAAGGTTATTCTGCGGAATTGATAGTTTACTCAAAATTCACGATACAAATCATCACACGATTTGACATTTCTTTGGACTCGGTTTGCAAAATCATGATATTTGATACATCGCAAATTAAATTTAAGAACCGCCAACATATTAGCCACTTGCGCCGAAGAACCAGTTACCCGTAATAACCCAGTATGTGGTCAGGTCATCTTAAACCTCTTGAACTATTCTTCTTTTGACTTGATTTGCAAATTCATCATGTTTGATATGTCGCAAGTCTCAGAACCGCCAATATAATAGCCACTTTCTCTGGGGAACAGGGTATCCAAAACAACCTGGCATGTTATCAAGTCATCTAAGAACCTTTGAGTTACACTTCTTTAGCCTTGATTTGGAAATTTATGAAGTTTAATGTTGCCAGTTAGGTTTCAGAACCGACAGTTTAGTGGCCATTTCCCCCAGGGGACCGGTAATTCGGAACAATCCGACATGTGGTCAAGTCATTCAAATACATTTGAACCACCTTAAGACTTGATTTGATCCACCTTTGACAATGATATGTCGCAAGCCAGGTTTCAGATTCGCCAATATAATGGCCACTTCCACCAGTGAACCGGTATTCGGAACAACCCAACATGTGACCAAGTCATCCAATGTCGGTCAAACTATTTTTATTTAGACTTCGTTTGCTAAATCATGAAGTGGGTTTGTCGCAAGCCAGCCACTCGAAATTAAAGTGGTTACTGATTCTTCAAGTGGGATTATTTCAGTACTGAATCCAAAATAACGATAAATTTCTAATCGATGAACGCGGTTCCAAAAACTAGAAGATTTTTGTGATTGACAATTCAACTTAAATTCATTGAAAAACGGATGGGAAATAATATTTTGATATTGAAAAATTCAATCAAATTTGACTTCAGGCTGGCATGAATGATGAATGCATCCCGATAATTCAAACACATAAAACGGGTTGTGTTCCACATGGGATGTAAAGCCAACATAAAAAGATGTTCAAAACGATTTTCCCAAACACCAGCTAATTCAAAACTGCCTACTGAATATTTTTCTCTAGTTCAACGCAGCGAATTGTATAGTGTGACAGTTATGCGTAGAAATACAGTAGTGGGACAGTTATGTCTGGAAATTCAACAATGGGACAAAATGACTTGGCTTGCTTTTCATTGAGTTTCCGAACAAAGTTAATTTTTGGTGGGTGTTTTCTAAAACTATACGTAAAAATAAACTGTTTGATGACAAAAAGTCAAAATGCACAAAAAGTAACATGGGACAATTATGCGTATAACGGCAGCATGTCTCTTGCAGTTGCCCAAAATTTTATGGCTCACGAGGTAATCTAGAATGCCGTGAAAAGTGTACTGCGATCTGTCAAACTTGGGTACCTTTTGCACTACCAAGGGACCAAATGCAGTACTAGAAGTGGTACCCAATCTGAGCCCGAGTGGGACGGACCTGGTATCCCCGTCTATCGTAACACTGCTACCTAGGCGAGCCCTGTCGCGCTCGGCCCCACCAGCTAGCATGGACTTTGTCTTGGACGCATTCACCACCAGTCCAACTTTCGCTGCTTCGCGTTTCAGGCGGGTGTACAGGTCTGCCACCTTTTCAAATGTTCGACCGAAGCAAACAAATTGTCCGGATCTCGTAAAAATTGTACCCCGGCTGTTGAGCCCGGATCTCCGCATAACACCTTCTAGCGCATCTAGGATCCAAACGAACTGGAATGTTCGCCTGAAACCTTCACATAATTTTGCACACCTTCCATCGTCGCTCTTATCAGTCTCGTGAGCTTCCCGGGAAAGCTGTTCTCGTTCATGATTTTCCATAGCTCTACGCGGTCGATACTATCGTATGTCGCCTTAAAATCGATGAAAAGGTGATGCATTGGGACCTGGTATTCACGACATTTTTGGAGGATACAGTAAAGATCTAGTCTGTTGTTGATCGGCCGTCAACGAAGCCGGCTTGATAACTTCCCACGAACTCGCTTACTACAGGTGATAGACGACGGAAGATGATCTGGGATAATACTTTGTAGGCCGCATTTAGAATGGTGATCGCTCGAAAGTTCTCACAATCTAACTTGTCGCCTTTCTTGTAGATGGGGCATATTATAACTGGGGCAAAGCCAGCTTCTCAGATTAGTGTTCTTATAAGCAATTCCACAGTTATTAACTGAGAGCTTTCTTTGCCGATTGACCATTTTTGCATGTGTATATCGTGTGGCAGGTACGAAGATACTCTATGCCCTGAGAATCGAGAATATTTCCTTTACGGAAAGATCGTTGACCAGCGGGATTCGAACCCATGACCCTCAGCATGGTCAAGCTGAATAGTTGCGCGTTTACCGCTACGGCTATCTGGGCCCCTGTTCTGTTTCCCTGGGCTCGGTAGCTGTTCTGTTTTCCAGATTGTGCCTATCAGCCGGTGCAGACAAATGGCCAGCCTCTCCGGGCCCATCTTTATGAGTTCAGCTCCGATATAAGCAGCTTTATTGTTCTTGAGCTGGTGAATGGCATCCATGTTGACTAAGTTGTCAAATGAAATATTGAGCAGTATGAATCCAATGATTTGAACGAACAAAATTGCACTTTAAAGTTCAACATTGCAAACGAGGGTGCTATTGGGAGATCTGGCGTACAAAGAAACTGCACACGGTCGCACACGCTCCTTGGCTTTGTCAACGATATCGACCTTAGGGGTCATGCACACATTACGTCACGCTCCAAGGGGGGGAGGGGGTCAAGTCAAGCGTGACAAGCCTTACAAAATTTTTGAAGGACTCATACAAAAAACGTGACAAAGGGGGGGGAGGGGATCAAAAAAGTCGAAATTTAGCGTGACATAATTTGTGTACCATCCCTTACAGTCCTGTCAATTGCAAGTCAATAGAGTATGCGAATATTGTAATGCATGTGACATAAGGCAGACTTCAGTGGGCTGGTCACTAAGTGCGAATGTCAGAAGAAATAATTGCGAAAATAATATTCAGCTGGAAACTAGGTATAGATAGGCAACTTCAAGGAAGACCACGAATACACTAACTGTAAATAGTTAAAGAGGACCTGGCGACCCAAACGTTCGGAGCAACTGGAGATGTATCGTCCAAGACCGAGAAGATGAATCCATCAAGGTATCAAGTAGGTACCTAGTGGAAACCACGAAGATATTTTCTACCCTTTACGAAAAGCATCCTCAGCATGATCGACAATTGGACAATCGTAATCTAACATCGATTCTGCGTCCGACACAAACCGTCATCAACAATGTTTTGTACCCATGTGCTATGGTGTGATAGAAGAATGCCTTAAACAACCAAGGATTCATTAGACGATTACTGATGGACATGGAGCAACTAGAGTTTCCAATATTCCCGGGAATTGACTTCCCGGGAAACGGGAAATAAAATTGTCATTTCTCGGGAATTCCCGAGATCCCGGGAAATTCTTAAACACCTTTAAAATGATGCAAATTTGATGTAATTTTTTAAACTAATTCGTATTTTATGTATATTGTATTTTAGCTTATTGTATTTGTACGATTGTTTCTCTCTTTTTGTGAGTAATTTATTTATGTTCCTCCAAAATATATGTTGGCTTCGTTTCTTGCTAGGATTTATACCAAAAAAGTTTATGAAATAAGCAAATTTTTATATGGAGGTCATTCTAACCAAATCGTATGAAGTTCAAATAATAGTTTCCAACAATTAGTAAATCTTTTCAACACTAGAATAAAAATCAACTAAATAGAAACCTTGAAAACTGTATAACCCTACTCAAATCATGAAATTGTTTCCTCGAAAATTTCTTTATATTGTATTGCAAACTAGTTGTCCCGGCAAATGTTGTATTGCCAAGCAGTAGGCTGTGAGCTAAGCCATGCAAAAATCACCTACAAAATGTCAGTGAATTACATCCCGAATAATTCCCTTTTTTCGGTTGATTTTCACCAATATTTTAACTAACAAACACGTCGCATCCCTTCGTGTGAGGACATTGTTTGGTATGATATGAAAATTGTATTGTTTTTTTTTTTGAATATAGATGGTCAATTCTGTATTTCAAAAGAGTTACCCGGGAACTACGGAAATACCGGGAAATAGGGAATCCCGGGAACCAGAAAATCATTTATCGGGAAACGGGAATCTCGGGAAATGTTTCCGGGATTGAAAACTCTAGGAGCAACTATGGCGAACTCAAGAGACACGCGAGTTCTAATAGAAGTTCAAAGCATCTGACAAAGGCTTTGTGCTGCGAAGTGAGATATATGGATAACGATGGGCAGCATCTTAACGGTGTAATATGTGGCGATTGGAATATGCACTAGGTATCATACGGTCAGCCAAGTAGCGATTTTCAACAGATCCTATTAATTTGTTTACTTCGCTAATAATAGTTGGCCGAACTATCCAGCTTTTTACGCTGAGGCAGTAAAAGTTTGACTTTGAAGAGGCTCATCTACTTAAAATCCTTAAGCTTTTAGTCAGTAACTCCACATTTTCAATAGTAATGTCCACAATTACTTCCACCAGTTTAAGCAGATTTCTCCACTTCAAAAGAGTTCAAAAACCCCTAAAGACTACACCTCATCTAACAGCTCAATCCAATCACCTACCGGACGCGACTCAAGAGAGACCGATGGAACCACTTACAGTTAATCTCCACCATAGCAGCTGCTATTGCCACTTCCTTTTTTTCTAATCTACCCCACTAGAGAATGAATAGAACCCATCCTCAACCATAGCTAAACATGAATGAATCGTTTTTTTCTCCAAATCGACAAAAAATGTGCTGATTCAATTATCTCACTTAATCGGTTTATTTCGCGGAATGCTCCACTGGCGAAGAACTTACCTTGTCATCTGATTTAATACTCTTGGTAGGAATTTTGGCAATGATTCGTTTCGCTACGTTGCACAGTCGTCTCTGCGAATTGGGGTAGTAAAGAAATGGAAGTATGAAATCACGCCGCTTTACGTCATTTTTTCTTGGATTGGCGCTTTCAAACGACATCACCAAGAAAACGCATTCAGCACTGCGTCGCAATCAGCTCACAACCTACTCACCGATTGTTTGTCTTTGGTTTGCAAATACCGGAACCGTTGTACGTAGTAGAACACCAGCCACACCAGCGAGATGATCATCAGCACGATAAACGAAACCGATACAAACAGCACCGATGTTCTGCGAGGGATGAAAATCGAACGGAATTAATGTCAATTGGTTTATCGAGTGACGGTATCGGTTCATACCGGTTGATGTTGGCCAGTGAGCGGATGTGGCGACTTCCTTCGATGATTTCGATCGTCACTTCGTAGCCCTGTCGCTCCAGAATGTCGATCAATTCGTGACCCTTGGCCTTGGTCGTGAAGACGGCGGTGATGTTTCCTGTTAGGGGGAGATGGTAAGAGAAAAAACATTTATTATCGTGACACGAATGAATATTATATTTATAGTAACAACACGATTGTCGATAACAATAAAATTTAAAGTAATAAACTCGGGCACACTTTAATTTCCTTTGCCAATTATGTTAAATATCATAATATCGATTAAGCTTGTAACAACTGTTTGTCATAACGGGGTCAATGTCCATACTACATTGCATAGTCTGACAAGAAAACAATGCTCAACTATTGAAGGACAACGCCGTGAACAAAATGGGAAAATTTGTACAGAACAGTTACCAAATCTAAGAATCGTATATATTTCCACATGGCGGAGAACAAAGTCGTCGGAGGCGAGCATAAATGATCATAATTTGACTCAGTTTCCTCCGCCAGTTGCCGCCGTCTTTTCATGTTGGGATTTTCAACTATTGTACCAGTAATTTCCTTTCGCTCTCGTTACCGTGCGTCATCTACGAGCGGCCTTTTCCAGCTTTAAATTTTCCCTCATGCAACTCGCTGCAACAAAAGCCTAGCAATTTGCTACGTTATTAGGTGGGTAACTACCAACTATGTGAACCTACTTAGGGCTGCGAATGGCGGGCTTCGGCAATTGTTGTAGCAAATCGTGCACGGCACCCCATTTGTCGTTTGTCATCCGACAGTCGTGAGCAACTAGCCAATGCTGGGATTGCTATTTAGGAGCCGACTGTTCGTTGCCGGTACGGAATCTGGATCACTGGCTCCGATAATGATCAATTTCGCTTTCGTTTGTTGGAAATTGCAACTTCGCTGTGGTGCAATTATGCAATCAACAGATGGGTTCATGTCGGAAGAAATCAATGGAATGGAGTTGTTTGCTACTATGAAGCTACAATGTAAGGGGTATTGTATTTGATATATGAGAAGACTGGGCCTTTGGTATCGATTTTTTGTACGAATTTTAAAAAGAAATTGTTTTTGTTGTTATTGAAAACAAACGGTCTTGTTTCTGAAGTAGAATGCTGATGCATTCAATGATTATACTGTTTTCAACATGTCTGAAGGTTTTCAAAAAAAAACTCAACTTTGGCAACTTGTGAATATTAAAATTACTCAGTATATGTTTTATCTTTTTACTGAGTTCTCAACAGCAGATTCAACTTGGTTCACTAGATAATATTCATTCATCAGTAACTTTTGACAGTGAGCTAGTGAAAAGATTCATGAAATCTATAGTCTAGCAAAAGGCCGGGCTATACCGAATCTCAATAAAGGAAATCTTAGGGTAATAATTGGGCTGATAAACGGTCACTGTCCAAGTAGGTAGCATCTTTAAAAGATAGGAAATATCCAATCCTCTGAATGTCTTTTTTTTCAAGATGAAAACGAAATTGCGGAGCATTGCTTAATCAAAGAACGTCAACATTTGGAAAAGGGTTATTATAGCCCTTGGAAATTCGGCAATGTAGTCCTAATAGGGCAATAGACTTTATAAAACGAGTTGAGCTTAACTTGGATAGTGTGCTACATCCACCATTGTCTATCACATCTCATTGTGAGAGGATATTTGATGAGTACCAGATAAATCATGGGTCATATCACAATATTCCCAAATAATGGAAGCAGTGGTCAAAAGGCTCTACAGACTAGGAAAGAAACAAAAACTTTTGACAGTGAAGTTTCTGAACTCATTTACGTCCTCGTTTGAACGTCTTTATGCGAAATGAGTCACCCTCGTAATTCTCTGTCCCAGTTAATACTCAGTTTTGTAAAAAATTGTTGTATAATGAACTAATTGAATAACATTGTATTTTTATGTTTATTGACTGTTTGAGACGGTTCTGGGTCATTTGGCCGACCAGATGCCATTTGATCGAACGCTATTTGGCCGAATGGCATTTTGCCGAAAAAATATTTTTCCGGAAAATCACATCAAACATTGGGGACGGAACTGGTATAGTGGTTAGAACACACGCCTCTTACGCCGAGGACTTGGGGTCGAATCCCATCCCCGGGATAGTCACTTATGCCTTCAAACAAGTTATAGTGACGATTTCCTCTGCAAGGGAAGTAATACCGTTGGTCCTGAAATGATCTAACCCAGGGTTGAAAATCTCGTTATTATTTATTTTATTTATTTATTTGGTTTTACATAAATTATCTTGATAAAACCTCGCCAACAATATTTCGCCAATTCACTCGGTTCATGGTCGCTTTTCTCCATCCTCGACTGCGACCCACGCTCTCCAGGTCCTGGTGCACCTGCTCAATCCACCTAGCTCGCTGCGTCCCACGCCTTCGTAGCGAACACCATCTTTACAGGGCTGTAGTCCGGAATTCTTGCAACATGCACTGCCCAGCGCACCCTTCCCTTTCGCAACCTTCTCCTCCCTTTCGCAACCTTCCCCACCCTACCTTTTGCAACCTTCTGGATACTGGGTTCCCCGTAGAGTGGGGCGTGCTCGTGGTTCATTCTCCGCCACCACACACCGTTCTCCTGCACTCCGCCAAATATGGTCATAAGCACTCTTCGTTCGAACACTCCAAGTGCTTGCAGATTCTCTTCCAGCATGGTTCATACTTTATGTCCATAGAGGACCACCGGTCTTATTAGCGTTTTGTACATGGTACATTTAGTGCGGGGTGAATCTTTCTCGACCGCGGCTTCTTCTGGAGCCCATAGTAGGCGCGACTTCCACTGATGTACGTCTCCGAATTTCACGACTAACGTTGTTATCAGTCGTTAACAAGGATCCGAGGAAGACGAACTCATCATCGACCTCAAAAGTATCCCCGTCGATCGTAACACTGCTTCCCAGGCGGGCTCTGTCGCGCTCGGTTTCGCCTATCAGCATGTACTTTGTTTTTGACGCATTCACCACCAATCCGACTTTTGTCGCTTCACGTTGAAGGCGGGTGTACAGGTCTGCCATCGTTCCAAATGTTCTGCCGACAATATCCATATCATCCGCGAAGCAAACAAATTGGCTGAATCTTGTGAAAATCGCACCTCGGTTATTGAACCCGGCTCTTCGCATGACACCTTCTAGCGCGATGTTGATCTGCAGGCACGAAAGTCCAGCACCCTGTCGAAGTCCCCGGCGGAATTCGAACGAACTGGAATGTTCGCCCGAAATCTTCACGCTATTCTGCACACCGTCCATCGTTGCTCTTATTAGTCTTGTGAGCTTCCCGGGAAAGCTATACTCGTCCATGATTTTCCATAGCTCTTCGCGGTTAATGCTATCATAAGCCGCTTTAAAATCGATGGATAGGTGATGGATTGGGGCTTGGTAATTACGGCATTTCTGGAGGATTTGCCATACAGTGAAGATTTGGTCCGTCGTCGAGCAGCCGGTCATCAAATTAGCTTGACAACTTCCCACAAACTCATTTGCTATTGGTTATAGACGACGGAAGATAATCTGGGATAGCACTTTGTAGGCGGCATTCAGGATAGTGATCGCACAATAGTCTTCACATTCCAGTTGGTCGCCCTTCTTGTAGATGGGGCATATGACCCCTTGCTTCCTATCCTCCGGCTGTTTCCTAGATTCTGACAATCAGCCGGTGCAGACAGGCGGCCAACCTTTCCGGGCCCATTTTGATGAGTTCAGCTTCAATACCATCCTTGCCAGCGGCCTTGTTATTTTTGAGCTGGTTGATGGCATCTTTAACTTCCCTCAATGTGGGGGCAGGTTGGTTTCCTTCATCCGTCGTGCTGACGTAGTCACTTCCTCCGCTGTCATGACCCTCTACGCTTGTGTTCCCCGTGACATTCAGGTGTTCATCATAGTGCTGCTTCCACCTTTCAATCACCTCACGTCCGTCCGTCAAGATGCTTCCGTCCCTACACATTTCGGCTCACGGCACGAAGCCTTTGCGGGAAGCTTTAGGGATCTCATAGAACTTTCGCGTTTCTTGTGAACGATGCAGCTGTTCCATTTCTTCGCATTCCGCTTCTTCCAGGCGGCGCTTTTTGTCCAGGAATAGGCGGGCTTGCTACTTTTCTTCTATATTGCTCCACGTTTTGTCGCGTTCCTTGCTGCAGCATTGCAGCCCGCGCTGCATCCTTCTCCTCCAAAACTTGCCTGAATTCTTCGTCGAACCAATCGTTACATGTCCTCCTTTCCACGTACCCGACGATGCTCTCGGCTGCGTTGTTAATGGCTGATTTTATGTTGCTCCAGCAGTCCTCAAGTTCCTGTTCCGGCAACGCTACCTCGAGATGCTGCGCGTATGCGGCGGCGACGTTCTGTTGGGCCAGTCGCGCAAGGTTATACCGAAACAGGCGTCGATACCGTAGATTGTTGATGACGGATAGTTTTGGCCTTTGGGCGTAGTTTTACTATCACTAGATAGTGATCAGAGTCAGTGCGAATGGCCATGTTCTTGGAGGCGGCAAAATCTATCCATTGTACTCGCATTCGAGCTGCGCGTAAAATGCGTCCTTGTCATCATCAGTGCTTCTGGAGTGAGGGCTTTGCACGTTTATGATGCTGAAGTTGAAGAACCGGCCTTTATGCCTCAACTTGCACATTCTTTCCTTGATCTTCAGTACATCGGAGAGTATGCGTGTGCTTCCGATGAAGTTGAGAGATTTGCAGTTCCTCGTACCGAGTTTCCAATCGCTAGTCCATTTTCATCGCTGTGGTCTTTGCCGATTGTTCCGGTCCGTATTCTCTCGTTGACATTCCTGTGCTGATGTGTTTTTACGGTTGGCTTGCAGGACCTGACAACAAACCCCTAGATTTCCAGAGGACCATTCCCCTAAATGTTCGGAGGACCATAGTGCGCAGTTTAGCTTAGAGTCCTTCTCTGGCACTTGGACGATGATCAGCCGCCCCTGACATGGGGAACAAACGCTGTTGTGAGCCGCTCCTAACATAGAGTACGGACGCTTAAGGTTTGCAGAAGAAAAAGCAAAAGCAAACCCCCCCTTCCCTGTCAGCATACGACCATAGTTCCAACCGGGATTGGTTACCCGATCTTCCCCAAGGCTACTCGTACCCCGGCCAGTACCACGAGGAGGTAAGGATAGGAGTTGCTGGGCAAGAGGCTAAGGACCACACAATGGGGTCTATTTTATTCCTATAGGTAAGCGAGGTACCACTGGTACGCCATGCCCAGCCATTTACCGTGCCTCGTTAATGAAGATTAAAAAAAAACATCTTCCATTTTTGACGACAGTCTTTGCCATTACATTACATTTCAATTCTTATTTTTTATATGATATTTAACTCCTCTACCAACAGTTTCATTTTTTTACCACAAAAAATATTTAAAAAGCCATAACTTTTACGTTTTTCTATGTGGTGTATGGTGCAATTTTTTTAAAAAGCCCTAAAAAAACTTTTCTGTTTTAGGAATCTGTGTCGATATTGATCATTGGTCATCTGGATCCGGAGATATTCCGAAATTCCTTGGGGGATCGACGTTTTGCCAAAATTCACGTTAATATTTCAGGCTAAAGATTTTTTCTCATGTTCGAGAATTCACTGTTCGAAACAATACTTCAATGAAAGTCTGTTGTGAAAAAAAATACAAAAAAAAAATGGATGGCAAATGTTTTGGAATAATGAACATGTTTTTGGTACCAATGTGGTCGTATAAACTTCGAAAACTTCTTGATTTTTTGAAGACAACTCAACCGGTTTCGATGTTTTTTTTTTTTTCAGAGTAGTTCCTAATAACCTGGCATTGTATAGTTCACATTTAAGTTGATTTTTTGATAAATTAAATAAAAACAAAACGTCGGTCAAATATTTTTTATATGAAGAATGTCGGTTCTCCAAGAAACATATGAATGTCTTTAAAACCATTTGACCAATGATCAATATTGATAAAGATTCTTAAAACAGGAGGGTGTTTTTAAAAAAGTGGAATAAAGATATTGAAAACCATTAAAGTTATGGCTGTTTGAATTTTTTTTTTGCGGTGAAAAAATGGAGCTGCCGGTAGAGGGGTTAACTATATGAACCTTGTGGATGGAACAAGATGCAGATGAAACTAAGGATTCATTACTACGATTGATTAATTGGTATGACTGATGATTTATAATACCACACTAGAACCAAATAATTTATTGCGCATCTGCTATAGACCATTCATCAAGGTTCTAGCATCTATGTATTAAAGAAATTGATCTGAGGTACCTCAGAAATCACCTTCAAGACCTTCAATCTTTTCTTTTATTCTTCAAGAACTAACACAAGCTTAATTAATCTAAATTCATCCACAGAAGTCATATGAAACTCCTTCAAAATACAAACAATAATTAATTCACAAGCTCCTCTTATGATTATTTATAGCCATCCGGGCGACGCGTGGTGCTGTGTACAAAAGGCGACGCTTTGTCACCTATGTTGTAAAAAATGAAAACAAAAGCGCGACTACTGAAGTGTTAAGCATATCTCCAGAAATTCCATCAAAATTTGATCCATTGATTTTTCAACACACATTTTCAAACAAAACATCAATATTTCAGGGGCCCAGATAGCCGTAGTGGTAAATGCGCAGCTATTCAGCATGACCAAGCTGAGGGTCGTGGGTTCCGAATCCCACCGGTCGAGGATCTTTTCGGGTTGGAAATTTTCTCGACTTTCCAGGGCATAGAGTATCTTCGTACCTGCCACACGATATACACATGCAAAAATGGTCATTGGCATAGTATGCTCTCAGTTAATAACTGTGCAAGTGCTCATAAGAACACTAAGCTGAGAAGTAGGCTCTGTCCCAGCGGGGACGTAACGCCAGAGAGAAAAATCAGTATTTCAAAAGGAGTGATTTCAATGATGTCTTCTAGAATCACTTCAGATTTTTCACAGTAACTTTCTATGGAATCATAGAAGGAATTTTCACAGATTTGTTTTTACTAATTCCTGAACTTATTCTTGCATTAAACATTGGAATAAATTCTGGATAAATCGATGCATTATGTATACCGGAGAGAACTGAACTAGTTTCTGCATTATTTTTTGGAGTACGATTAACAAAGCAAAAACTTTTGTAATAATAAAACGAATCATATTTTTGAAACATCTTTAAGATTTATTTGAGAACCTTCGCACACTGCGGCAGATCGATGTTTTCGACGGCCAAAACCTCTAGTACTCTGGATATGCATGCTAGAAGTTTTGTGTCCGATAAAGTATTTTTGAATAGTTTGTACTACATTTTGACTCATTCAAATTTGATCTAGATAAGCGAAAACTGATCTAGATCAGTTTTCTCTTTTGATAGGAGCGTTCTAGCAAAAGACTTTCTTCTGCAAAGTTGTTCATTGAGACATTTCTTTCGAGAACACCTACACTCTATCACTGAAGTGGGTGGCGCTGTGTGACACTTTAGTAAAAACATTTAAAAAATCGATTTTGATCGCCAGCCTATGCACTGTGCTTGCCTTAGAAACCGTTTTTTCATGTAAAAAAAGGATAAACATGTTTTGTCATCGAGCAACAAAAAAGTAATTTGACATCATTTACTATCAAAATATTCAAATTTAATGATACTTTTAGTAAAAACTGTCCAAAAATAGTCTATTACAAAATCCTGGATAACTCATGAACCAGAAGATGACGGCAGCTTATTTTTGCCCATGACTAGTCAAGAACATAAGGTTCATTGTCGTGATGAAAACAAAGTGGTCCGAGTGTGGCTTTTTTGTTGTGGCGGTTTGGAAATTCAATGAAAATATGTTAAATAATGTTTATATTTGATATTGTGAAAGGGTTGTTGAAGAAATTTTCGAGTTATGGCAGTTTGAGTGAGGCAAGAATTGTCAAAAATCGAGGAGTACTCAATAACTGTTTTGATGATAACTACCGAGGGGTTCATCAATTTGACCAACCGAATGCAGCTCCTTTAGTTACTCGACAGGAGCTTTTGAATGAGCATAATTTTAAACATTTTGAAAGACGAAGCGTTAATAGTGGGCCAGTCTCAGCAAGAATCACTTAATGGATATACTCGAAAAATCTCCAGAAAACATTTGAAGTATCTAGAGGAAACTCTTAAAGGACTCTGTTACAAATTCATCGTCTATCCTTCCTGAATGTAGTTATTTCGAGATAACTATTGGTTCTGCTAGCAAGATCTTTTGATACTTTATGAGAACATTCTGGAAACATAATATAAGCGTACATAATCATGATTTTGGGATCTGATTCTTACCCGTGTAATGATTGACTACATACAAAAGGGCACACAGAACTAAAAACTGCTGTACACAAAAAATATTATATTTTTCGAAACAGAATACTTATTAGCTAAACCTTCAATAGGACTTTCCATAGAAATATGAATGATAAATTTCTCTAGAAATAATTGCAAAATGGTATGGATCAGTGATGCGCAAGCCGCATGAGCATCCCAACTGTGACCCATGATTTCATAGAACACAGAAATAAACTTCGCATCACTTCCATTCGAATTGATTTTTATGGTGCTTGTATGTCAGAAATAAACCATATGAATTCAACATAAATTTCCAGGATCGCGCTTTGAACCCCAAACGCCCGATAAAAATCTTCAGGTGTCCGTTAAGAGTCCACAGAAACCCGCTAGAACTTTTAAGAAGCTCGCTAGAAATTAACAGGATCTTCCTAAGAATTCTAAAGATTTTGCTTAGAAGTCAGATAAGAATTGGCATCTGCCCTACAGCTTGCAAGGAATTTCGAGGATATCGCTTAGAATTTGAGGAATCCGCAGCGATATTGCTGAAAATTTCCAAGTCTCCGATTCCTAGACTATCACTAACAATCTCCAAATTCCACAGGAAATCTATTCTGAATCCTTTTTCCAAACATTTTCAAAATACTACTAAAAATCCACAGTATTTCGTTAGAAGTTCTCAGAATACCTTAGAAATCGTAGGAGTTTACAAGAATTCGGTAGATTTCGTACAACATTCTCAATGACTAATTATACATTCTCAGAATTCCACAAGAAACACCAAATGTCTAATAGGCATACCCAGGTTTCAAGTAGTTTGAAAAATTCTCTAAAAATTCTCTGAAGCCCACTATGAGAGCATAAGATCCCGTAAGGATTCTTCAAAATCCAGTTAAAAAACTCCAAGACCCAACTAGGGATCACTAGGACCTCGTAAGGAGATTATGCCCCATTACCCCGATTACCATCAACCCGAACGCCGTTACTCCGAATTCCATATCCCCGAACGACCCATCACCCCGAATTCCAATATCATGGGGAAATGTCATCAATATCAACTTGTCAAGATAATTGTGAGTTCGGGGTGATGGAATTCGGGATGATGGCATTCGGGGAAATGGCATTCGGGGTAAAATCCATCAATAATTCCAAGCCGCCCGCATCCTTGATTAAAATCTTGATATGGCCCGCAGTATACTCCAGTCTGAGCAACACTGTTATAAAATGTTGAATCGTTCCTTAAAAAGTCGAACATCAAGCCTCAATCGTATTCATCGCACGCTTTGATGGCCTTATTTGAAACAAAATGTAATTTAGATTTTGTTCGCATTTGTCATGATGGCGCTATAAACGGCGTATAGAAGAAGATGTGGGACATTTTTATTAAGTGTATCAGCTGCCAGCATACTCCAGTGGGCTGATCATACAGCGCGAATGTCTGAGAAAAGATGTTGGAGCTCAAGTTGAGATGCTCATAGAGATTAATGGCTTCCTGAAACGTTGCGAACACACGACCCTTTAGAATTAAATAAGCGTGTTCGGTACTACTAGCAGTAGCGATTTAGGGAATATCGATAAAAATTGAGCTCTGCATGGAGGAAAGCGTGAAGCTGGCTATGCTTTTCAAATGATTTAAATAAAGGACACAATGATAATTTACGAAAATCACAAATTTTAATGGTATTCGAAAATGTTGCCAAAATCGGGTGGAGCATACCAAAAGAGGAGCATCCCGGTCGGTCTAGGATCTTTTCGTAAAGGAAATTTCCTTGACTTCCCTGGGCATAGAGTATCATCGTACCTGCCACACGATAAACGAATGCGAAAATGGCAAGTTTGGCAAAAAAAGCTTTCAACTGAGATAACTGTGGAAGTGCTCATAAGAACACTAAGCTGAGAAGCAGGCTATGTCCCAGTGAAGATGTAATGCCAGAAAAAAGAAGAAGAATGCTATGTGAAATCAAAATTGAAACTCCACTGATAAATTGCGAAAGTTTTGTTCTGACGTTTCTAGTGGGTCATATTACTGAGCACTTGGTAGACTAACTCATTGATTGCCGAATTGTCAGTGGATTTTTTTTTCTCAGATTTTAGTAATTTCGTAGGTTTACAGAATTGTTGGTAAATTTTTACCACAGTTTACCGAAAATCAACACTGTCGAAAACTGGTCAATAACCAAACCATCATTATTTTTATTAATTACTAATCGATTTCGGTCATATTGTTTATCGAACTCACAAAATCAAACAGTTTGGAATCCACTTTTAAGTTTGCACTAAACCTTCAAAGGTACAAACCTCGCGAAGAAAGCATCCAACAATAGTGCACTTTTTATTTTGGCTTTGTGTACTGGCAGAAAGCTTAAAATAAGAAGATCAGAAACGTTTGTCAAGTATTTCTCCAGTTTAGTGCCTTTGAAAACGTGAGTAGGGGCACAAGTCGGCCATTGTGGCGGCCAACTTTCGAATTACGAGATGTTTCACCTTAAGTCTGCAGTAAACGCACAACTATTTAGCAAGACCATATACCAATCAAATTACCTGCGTAGTAGTGCAATGTTAACAAAAAATTCTTAGATGAAAAAACCGAATTTAGTACTACACCATTTAATTCCACTAGAGTTTGTATCCTTTGGCAGATACGCGTATTTCGACCTCAACTGTAAGGCCGTCTTCAGTGTCGTGTACTAGACTCGACTCTAGTACACGACACTGAAGACGAACTTACATTTGAGGTCGAAATACGCGTATCTGTCAAAGGATACAAACTCTAGTGGAATTAAATGATATAGTACTAAATTCGTTTTTTTCATCTACTTATAGGTATTCTACTAAACAGCTCGAAGATTTATCATAAAAAATTCTTTTTTTGCTGTGAGAACTGTCACAACATTGCTTTTGTTTGCTGTTAGAAAGTAAACATAAACAGAATTATTGCTATCGAGCAACCATTTCCTTGTTGGACTTACTTTGACCGAAAGCTCAAATGACGTCAAATAAATAACAATAAGGCAATCCATGAGACAGCAGCGATTTGCTGGTTTTTTGTTTACAATGAGTTTTGTGATCGGAGTGACCGTTCGATTACAAAGGAAAATGTAAAGCTCCGATAACACTTGCATTTTGATTACCCTTCCGTTTCAGTTGCACGCACACTTTTAGCTGTCAGTCCTATCGCGGAGAGTTCTCTCGGATAGCCTTATACGTTTTCATTCTGAGAAAATCAACTTGTGTAAGGTTGACCGTGCGTTGGTAAATATTCGTGACATTTCAATAGTAGACTTCTTTTCATAGGGTCTTCTTCTTTTTCTTTTTCTTTTCTTATTCTCCTCTCTGACGTTACGTGCGAAGTATGACAAAGCCAGCTTCTTAGCTTAGCTTCATGGGCACTTCCACAGGAATTAACCCTATTTTCCAATAGTTTACGCCACTTTTTTACAAGTGTCAAAAAACTTCTACAGTCAGGTCTCTTATAAGACGCTGCCACCCACTTTTCTCCTGCTGCAATTTCTCAGCTGTTGTTTTGTTTGTCACTGATGCATAGTATGAACTAACAACCTACCTAATTTCACTTGAATCAATTCAACGACAGCTGAGAAATTGCGATGGTCGTAAAGTTGGTGGCAGCGTGAAATAGGAGACCTGACTGTATTTTCAGAATTTGTGTCCATATCGATCATCAGTTATCTGGTTTTGAAGATATTTCGATATTCCTTGGGGGACCGACACTTCTTATATATTTTTTGTATGTAATTTTGTTTCTAGTCTATTAATCGAAAAAAAAATTATGGCTATACAACGTCAGGTAAAAAGGTGCTTCTCTGGAAAAATCATACAAATCGGTTGAGTTGTGTCCAAGAAAGCTAAAAATTACGAAACGATGTTTTTTGAAGTTTTCAAGATCATTCTCGATTAGATTGCTACCAGAAACATAAATGCTCATTACTCAAAAACGGTTGTACTAATTTTTGTTCTTTTTTCACAACAGACTCTCATCAAAGTTGTCTAGAACATTTACGCGTAGCCATAGTTGGTCTTCCAAAGAAATTCAGAATATCTTCGGATCCATATGACCAGTCAGTAGCCTGCGGTGTGGAGCGGAATAGCCTTGTTTTTTGTAGTCGTTATTATTTCAACATGATCAAAATCGACACAGATTATTAAAGTACAAGAGTTTTTTGAGCACTTGTGAAAAACTGGTGCAAAAATATCGAAAAACGAAAAATCTATTGTGATTTGAATATTTTTTGAGGAGAAAAATTTAATGCTGCTAGTAGAGGAGTTAACTGAGAACTTTTTTGCCAATTGATCATTTTTCCATTCGTTTATCGTGTGACAAGCACGAAGATATACTATGCCTTGAGATGTCGAGAGAATTTTCGATCCCCTTAATTTTGCTCAATGGATCATTGAAGGTAGTTTTTGCAAGTGCTCACCGCATCAAAACAAAGGCGCCACTGTATATGGAATTTAACATTGTGACAGCATTGCTGTTCTGTCAAACATACAAGGCTACGGTGGCGCTATCTATGCTTTCCATAGCGGCCGTTTTGGTTATTTTAATGATCCATAGCCGCGCGTTTACCGCTACGACTATCTGGACCCCATCCTTAGTGTAACGGGTTTGAATTTAAGGTAACACGTGAGACCGTGTTATTGTCCCTATCTTTTGTCTCATTCTAACAATTTTCATCAAAACTTTGCAGAATCAAATCTCGAGATTCAGTGAACCGATGGAGCTGAAAATTTAATGGGTTGTGCACTACATATAGAATTATATGATACATTTCTCACATCGATATGCTGAGTAGTACTTGAGATTTGCTTCTTCAAATGGATAGGGTTATTATAATGACGTTCCGTGCGGCCTTAATAGGACGGTATCTTCTCGGATAGGAAATTTTTAAAATTTCCCAGGATATACAGGTTTCGTTGTAGTTGGGGCGTAACGCCAGACGGAAAAATAATATGTCACGTCACAGTCAGGACAAAACTTATTTGGCAGTCAAATCATTATCTCATCGGCCAACTTCACTGAAAATATCCCAAACCCTTTATTCATCACCATGCCATCTCTCTTGGAGGTCCCTTTACGCTCTGATTTCACGACTCCGTCCATACATCAAACCGATGAATTCACACCGGCCGGTACGTCACATCACAGACAAGTTAATCGGTCATGACTCCATGCAAGGGTGCTACTTTAGTTCAGTTGGTGTGCAGTCGCAGTGTGGTCGCAGTAACGAACGGGAGAAACATTCATCTTCGCATCGGTGTGGTCCATCCACCAGGCCATTGACTTTAACTTTGTACTGCCACCATGTGTCGTTCTTATACCACACGCCAACAGCTGCCGGTTTTGGATCTATTACCACGACAACTCCTACCTACACAGGGCAACGCTCGCACGGCGGTGACGGCATCGAAAAGTTTTCTGACAAAACGGACAGATTGAGCTGTTTGGCTGAAAAGTAGCTAATAAATTTGGCCAACTCGATGGAAACTCAGCGTGATCTTTGCGTGCGGGGAGTCGATTGAGCGTCGAATGTGTATAAGGCGCTAATGAACTGCGCAAATTTTCCTAAATGTAAATGGTTGCGCTCGCCCGTGGGGTTGTGTGGCGTGGCGACCGTGACCAATGCCGAGCCCCATCAAACCGTAATAAATTCCGCATTTTTATTCGCAAACTTTAGACGGTCGTCGTCGGGTCGAGCCCACCACGCCGCGTGTAACACCAGTGGCCGTACCCCAACGAGGCGATGCATGGTGGTGAGTCATACCGAGTATTTACCTACCATTTAAATGAGGTTGTAGAGAGTAAAGTGGGGCAAATGTTCGAGTGGGGTCAAAGTGTTTTTGAAATTTATAGTTCAATTCAAAACTAATTTTATGAATTTCTTGGTGGTTCGAATGCTATTCCAGTAAGTGAATCTAACTTCAAAAATTTAAAAAATCGATTGGAATTCGAAAGAGTTTTGCCCCATCCTACTCTAATTCTTACTGTGTTGGACATACGCGATAATTGAGTGAAAGAAGGAAGGCGCCGTATCATCTCCTCAGTGGAGTGTGGAGTTAACTTTTTTGCACCTGTTTTGTGATTTGCATAAATTTGAATACCGCAACCATCTAAGTATCGTGTTTGGTGTTTGGGTGAATCAGTGGGCTTGGCTTGGCTTGGCTATCGATGCCACTTCAGAAAATCACAGTTACTCTAGCGAAACGATTTCTAAACATAGTCGACTTCTAGTTCATGGTTTTGTTAGACCTAAACAAATGCTTCCGTTAGTTAATGTATACGATGGTCAAGGTCATTTTTTACATGTGGTAGCTAGGTGTTGCTGTTCGAACACTGACATGCGATATTTCAACCTTTTGGTTGATATAGCTTGCTGTACAGTTGAAGACAATCCAGTACATTTACTGATATAAAATTGACCGCTAATGATACAATGATAGAGATACTTCTTATTATTTGATTGGTATTTTGCAGTGACGATGATCCACTGTAACACTATCTCCTTTTCACTCTTCATTCAAAATGCAATTGTTTATACATTTGCAGCATAATTTACAATGCATGCATACAAGACTGGCCCTTAAATAAAAAAAAAGTTGTAAAACGCAACCCCCTAGATATGTGCCTTTAGGTAAGAGAAGAGTTCTCTCAAAAGTTCAACTCATTTGGTTGCTCCCCCAGCTGGCGCTTTCAATTCGAAGTTTATATGGAATATTCGTTTCAAATGTATTGAAAATTGACCCTATGTCACTGTTTCGTTCCGTATACTAGTTAATCGCGTTCAATTGTGCCCAGAATGACAAATTCACTAGTTGATACCCTAATGAACATATTTACAGAAGGTTGTATCTGGATTTAAGCTCATTTTCATTATACTTTCAGTTGTTGAAAGTTAGGCTTGGAGCAACACTCCCGTACAATCATATATGCATGCACCTTGTATCGCAGCACGCCCAGCGTCATAGGTGGCTAGTTAGTGGCTACCACCCAGCTATGTTGAAGACAAACTAAGCTGTATTGCAAATCTACTTCAGATAGTTAAAACACCAACTTTCTCAGTTTTAATCATCATACAACCTTCTACAATATTGTTCGCTATGGTATCAAGTAGTGTTTTTGACATTCTGGGTTCAATTGAACGCGATCAACAATTCTCTTGATCCAAACAGGAGATGATGTGCTGTTTCCCATATGTTTGAGCTGAAAATCCCATATTAACTTCAATTCAATTGCAATTGCGAAAAATCCTGGGGGTTGCACCGTGGAATTATACAACTTCATTTTTTTCCCATACTGAGCTGGGCCAGTCTAGCATACATACGGAGTCCACATAGCCGTGGGTTTGAATCCCACCAGTCGAGGATCTTTCCGCAAAGAAAACACATGTAAAATTGATCAATTGGTACAGAAAGCCCACCAATAATAACTGATGAAGTGCTCATATGAACTTTAAGCCGAGAAGCAGGCACTGCCCTAGTCGCTTTAGTTTGTGTATCAACACTCAAAATTATGTTTTTATTGTTCTACAATCACGATGGTACAGTATTTCACACATGAGTCAAAAGAATGTTAGATTTATTTGAAGATTTCTTAACACTCCGGCAGCTATGACTACTTTCACTTACACGAAGTGCTATGACCCAAAATCAGTAGGAACGGTATTTTCAACTCGCTATATCTCAATGAGTTTTCATTCGATTTCTAATCTTTTTTCACGTATCAATTTTCCCAGGTATCAAGATTACTGCAAAATGTTGAGAACTCAAATTTGTACAGTATTATAATCTTGAGAACTGAAAAATCCGAGGCAAGTCTTAAAAAAATGCTGTTTTTTGATAATAACATTCTTTTTATCGCGAAGATCTACACATATTTTTTGTTCAAAATGAGCACAATCTTATAAGACATTAGATTGTGAAAACTTTTTGGTAATTTATCTTGAAAAGAACCACACAATCTTCACAAATTTACGTATAATACAGATAAAAAGCTTATTTTGTTTGTAACTTGAAATTTATCGCGATGACCAATACATATTATCACCTTTAAATATACATATGTATATAGTGAACAACTTAGCTCAACAATGTTGTAAATATATCTTCCAAGAAACTACAAAATTTTCACTAAAATACGTATAATACAGAGAAAATGCTAATTTTTGTTTGTAACATGAAATTTCTCGTGATAATCAATAGGGGGAGATCCCCCAGTACCGGACACTTAAGCCACTGAATTCATAATTCGAAAAATATTGGTTTTATGTGCTCGTGTTACCTATTTATGATAAATATTATCATTTTTATAGTGTACAAAAATAAATTTGAAAATATAAGTATGAATTTTGACATTGCATTTTGATGATGTATTTTAGTACCAAATTGATCGATCTTGAAAGGTGGCACCCAATACCGGACACAATCTGGAAATGCCTAGAATTCTGTAAATTTGAACATCATTGAATGTGTTTACTTTAGGAATAGTATATAATTGGCAATTCAATGCATTTGCAACATTTACAAGAACAATTTGAGTATTTCATAGTTTGCAAGATGTCCATCAAAAACCTCTTTCTTATATGATGAAAAATAGCACATTTTACGATGTTGTTCTGAATGTTCATTTTTCTTAATTTTATTGCATGTTTGATACCATGGTCGACGGAATCCATGAAAAATGAATGTATTTTGAAACACTCGTGCAATAATTACAAAGATATCATATAACAAATCAGGCTGTCCGAAACTGGGGTACAGGAGGTGCTTAAACAAAATTGTAATTTGTCCATATTTAGTCCAATTATGGTACAAAATTCATTCATACTATCAAATTAGAATTATGTTCGAATATGCTTGCGTGATCGAAAGTAGTTTTTCATATTCAAAATAATTACTAAATAGGCTCAAAACTAAGGCAATACGCCAAATTTTTTGAAATTTTCAATCTTTTGTACTTTTTTAAAAAGGCATGCATATTTCAAGGATGTGTTATTCTACGCAAACATTAGTCTCCATAATAGCTTCCTTTACTACTAATACACCATCTTGATTGGACCATGATTTCTCAATGTTTCGACTTTGTCCGGTATTGGGTGCTGTCCGGTACTGGGGGATCTCCCCCTACATATTATCACTTTTAAATGTACATATGTATATAATGAAACAACTTTGCTGAACAATGTTGCAAGTTTAACTTTCGAGAAACTACAAAATTTTCCCAAAAATACGTATAATACAGAAAAAATACTGATATTGTTTGTAACTTGAAATTTTCCGCTATTACCAATACATATTATCACCTTTAAATGTACATATGTATTAAGTGATCAACTTTCCAGAACAATGTTGTAAATTTAACTTTCAAGAAACTACAAAATTTTCCCAAAAATATGTATAATACAGAAAAAACACTTATTTTGTTTGTAACTTGAAATTTCTCGAAATGACCAATACATGTTATTACTTTTAAATGTAAACATGTTTTTAGTGAACAACTTTTCAGAACAACGTTATAAGTTTAACTTTCAAGGAACTACAAAATTTTCCCAAAACTACGTATAATACAGAGAAAATACTCATTCTGGATTGTAACTTGAAATTTCTCGCAATGATCAATACATATTATCATTTTCAAATGTACATATGTATTTAGTTAACAACTTTCCAGAACAATGTTGTAAGTTGAACATTCAAGAAACTACAAAATTTTCCCAAAAATACGTATAATACAGAAAAAAATATATATTTTGTTTGTAACTTGAAATTTCCCGCGATGTCACCTTTAAATGTACATTTTTATTTAGTGAGCAGCTTTCGAGAACAATGTTTTAAATTTAACATTCAAGAAACCACAACATTTTCACTAAAATACGTTAATACAGAAAAACTACTAATATTGGTTGTAACTTGAAATTGTCCGAGATGATCAATACATATTATCACTTTTAAATGTACATATTTATTTAGTGAACAACTTTCCTGAAAATTGTTGTAAGTTTAACTTTCAAGAAACTCAAAAAATCATAAAAATAGGAATAATACAAAAAAATACTTATATTGTTTGAAATTTCTCGTGACGATCAATCATGTTATCAACTTCAAATGTACATATGTATTAGGTGAACAAGTTTCTCAAAACAATATTGTAAGTTTAACATTCGAAAAAAACTACAAAATTTTCCCAAAACTATGTATAATACAGAAATTTTTGTTTTATTGTAACTTGAATATTCTCCCGATCACCAATACATATTACAGGTATGTTCCGTTTTTATCACGTTCCGATTTCGTCAACAAATTATTCCGTTTTTATAAACAAACAAAAAAAGTTTTTTTTTTAAATTTAAAATGTTTCGAATAGAATTTAAATACTTATTTGGAAGCAATATTAATGTTTTTCAATAGTCTCAGGGTTGAATTTTCGACGTTATGTTAATGTTGAGCACTTACGATACATGGTTGGTGTCAAGTCTTATAGGATTAAATAAGGTTTGATTGCTTCCTATCCACTAATCAATTGGAGTTATCAAACTTAGTATTGGCTTTTGGATTAATTAGACACATCCTTCAGCAACCGAGATTTGCTCTGGCCACGTCCTAGCTACTGAAATTTGTGATAAGTTGAATACGTATTTAAGTAAATTGCATAGACCTTTCATTTTTCTTATGTAACATGGCATCGAGGAATTTTCAATGTAAATGTGATAGACATATATGTTCAATTATTTTTTCTAAGGGATGCGCTTGGAAATGCACTCAAAAATGTTTAGGCAACGGCAAGAGACATGATCGAGTTTGTTTTATTTTTGATAAGACTGTCGAACCCGTCATATTTTGAAAATTATCTTCTTTTTCTCAAACTCGATAGCATTGCACAGATTATAACAAACAGCCATTGATTAGATCATTTTCCAAGGAGTAGGGGAAGAGCAGTAAAACTATGGAACCTATAGAAAATTTTGGAATCTGCTTATAGTTTTCACCGAGGAAGATGGAAAAGAGCTGAAGAAGCTATTGATACTGAACGTATCCACGGCACGCTCGTTTCCATCCTACATTTGCTAGGATTTTGATTTTTGAGCAGACGTAAACCCCTTCCCCCACATGGAGACCAAACAGTTAATTAGGAGTCTTATACAAACAGTCAAACGCTTATTCATAAAACTTTACAAAAGAGTATCTTACCAAAAAGTTCTAATTTGGTGATGCTTGTTCTGGAGTTTGTGCATTTCTGTATTTTTGATGAACTTATTTATTATAATTTTTACTAAACAAAAAACTAAAACTTTATTTTAGCTAATAGCCAGTCTATTCGTGATCTAACGCAAAGCTAAAAGGCGATGGTGGCGCAGTTAAGTAAGTAGTGATACCTTTAGAAAAAAAAAACGTCACAATCATTTTACTGGTAAGATTTTGGCAATTCAAAGTACAAGAAACCGTAGATGTTCATTTCAGTTTGCAAAAATTTTCGCAACAAAACTCCTCATTCAATCGCCAATCGGGTGTGGCCAACAATGCAAAAAATGTATTTTGGCAAAAAAGCTCTCAGTTGATAACTGCGGAAGTTTTTATAAGAAGACTAAGCTGAGAAAAAGAGTCTTTCTCAGTTGGGATGTGATACTATAAAGAAGAAGAAGAAGCAGAAGGATGAGGATGAACAATAGAAAAACAAGTTGTTTCTTGTCTAATCTTGCTTGACAAATACAATGATCAGCTTGATCAATTTCCATGTAGTTTTTACAAATATGACGCACCTTATGGTGCAAAGGACATTTATGTGATTATCGTTTCAATATTCTATATTACATTTATTGGAATTCTAACCAAGAAAACTAAAAATTATTTATGATTTATTACAAAACCACATTGATTGATAGGAGTCTGCAATCAACTTCAATTGCGAACATACATGAATGATCAATCTAAAAGCTCCTCACAGCTCCTAAACATCAAAACTGTGCATTTAAATGATGAAAACTATTATCCTGGCAACATTGCATTTTTTTTTCTTTAAATTTGTAAAATATTTTGTCTAAGAAAATTATTCCGTTTTTGTCACGGTTCCGTTTTTGTCAACTGAAAATTATCGATCGTATTGATAAAAACGGAACTTACCTGTATCACTTTCATATGTCCATGTGTAAGTTTAACCTTCAAGAAATTACAATATTTCCCCAAAAATACGTTTAATACTACAAAAAATATCCGTCTAGTTTGAAACTTGAAATTTCTCGATTTGAACAACTTCAAATTTGCATCTGTGTTTAGTGAACAACTTTCCAAAACAATGTTCTGAGTGTAATATTCAAGAAAATACAATGTGTTTTTCAAAAATACGTGAAACACAGAAAAAAGTACTCATATTGTTTATTACTTGATTTTTTCACAATTACAATCACATTTAAATGTGTATATGTATTTAGTGAACATCTTTTCTGAACAATGTTTTTAGTTTATTTCTTTAGAAAGTACGTATAATATCGAAACAATACCCTTCTTATTTGTAGCTTCAAATTTCTAGCCCAATTTCTTGACCAATGCATGTTATAACCTTAAAATCTCGCAGACTTGTGATCTCGCCCCAAAAACCAATGGTAATCGAGTGTGTAGCTCCCTGTTTCTAAGCAAATGAATGAGCAACTATTACCACTGAGAGATAGAGGATGATCTTCTCTTCACACAATAACCAATACATATCATCAACTTTATATTTTCATATGTTTTAGTGAAAACCTTTCTAGAGCAATGTTGTTAGTTTAATTCTCAAGAAACTACTATATTTTTCCATAAATACGTATGAAACATAAAAAATACTCTTCTTTATAGTAACTTGAAATTTATCACGATAACCAATACATTTAATTAACTCCATATGTATTAAGTGAACTATTGTTCAAACAATGTTGTCAATTTACCTATCATAAAACTACAATATTATCTTTAATATCTACGTATAATATAAATATACTTTTCTTCCTTTTGACTTTAAAATTTAAATTTAAATTTAAAATATCTTGCGATAATCAGCACATAATATCACCTTCAAATATATATTGGTGTGTGAGAAAAACTTTCCAAAAATACATTGGTATGTAGTAAATGACTTTCAGTAACATTGATATTATTTTAACTTCCAAGAAACTGCAATATTTTTCCAAAAATACGTAAAATACAGAAAAAAATATTCTGAAATGAAACTTTTTTTTTTAGACCGATACATATGTTGTGTGTATAGCTTTCAAAAAAATACAATATATTTTAAAGACTACGTATAATATAAAGAAAAAAATTGTTTTCTTTATAACTTGTAATTTTTCGCGATGACCAATACAAATTCAAGTCATTTCTCCCTTGCTCAATATTTCGTATCTTGATATCGCTAAATACATACATTTAATACATATGTACATTACAATTTGATAATATGTGTAGGTCATTGCGAGAAATTTCATGATACAAACAAAAATGAGTATGTTTTTTGTATTATAAGAATTTTTGAGAAAAAAATGTAGTATCTTGAATGTTAAACTTACAAAATTGTTCTGGAAAGTTGCTCACCAAAAACATATGTACATTTGAAAGTGATAATATGATTTGGTCATCGCGAGAAATTTCAAGTTAAAAAAAAAATATCAGTATTTTTTCTGTATTAACGTATTTTTGGGAAAAATCAGCAGTTTCTTGAATGTTAAATTTACAACATTGTTCTGGAAAGTTGTTCATTTAATACATATGTACATTTGAAAGTGATAATATGTATTGGTCATCGCGAGAAATTTCATGTTACAAACAAGAATAATTTTTTTTTCTATATTATACACATTTTTATAAAAAAATGTAGTTTCTTAAATGTTAAATTTACAATATTTTTCAGCAAAGTTGTTCACTAAATACACATGTACATTAGAAATGTATGAAAATTTGGTAGTTTCTTGGAAATTAAACTTACAACATTGTTCTAGAAAGTTGTTCACTAAATACATATGTACATTTGAAGGTGATAATATGTATAGGTCATCTCAAGAAATTTCAAGTTAAAAACAAAAAATGCGTATTCTCTCTGTATTATACGTAGTTTTGTGAAAATTGTGTAGTTTCTTGAGTTTCAAGCTTACATAATTGTTCTTGAATATTGTTCATGAAATACATATGTACATTTGAAGGTGATAATATGTATTGGTCATCTCGAGAAATTTCAAGTTTCAAACAAAAATGTGTGTGTTTTTTTTTTGTATTATACGTTGTTTTGGGAAAATTTTGTAGTTTCTTGAAAGTTAAACTTCCAACATTGTACTGCAAAGTTGTTCATTATATACATATGTACATTTGAAAGTAATAATATATATTGGTCATCACGAGAAATTTCAAGTTACAAACAAAAATGAGCATTTTCTCTGTATTATACGTATTTTAGTGAAAATTTTGTAGTTTCTTGGAAGATAAATTTACAACATTGTTCAGCAAAGTTGTTCACTATATACATATGTACATTTAAAGGTAATAATATGTATTGGTCATCACGATAAATTTCAAGTTACAAACAAAATAAGCATTTTATCTGTATTATACGTAAATTTGTGAAGATTGTGTGGTTCTTTTCAAGATAAATTACCAAAAAGTTTTCACAATCTAATGTCTTATAAGATTGTGCTCATTTTGAACAAAAAATATGTGTAGATCTTCGCGATAAAAAGAAAGTTATTATCAAAAAACAGCATTTTTTTAAGACTTGCCTCGGGTTTTTCAGTTCTCAAGATTATAATACTGTACAAATTTGAGTTCTCAACATTTTGCAGTAATCTTGATACCTGGGAAAATTGATACGTGAAAAAAGATTAGAAATCGAATGAAAACTCACTGAGATATAGCGAGTTGAAAATACCGTTCCTACTGATTTTGGGTCACAACCGCCGGAGTGTTAAGAGATTTCGTAGAATAATCCCTGGTAGAAGTACTGGAGCGATTCCAGAATTCGTAGAGGACCTCCTGTGGAAATGGATGGTAGAATCACTGAAGAAATCATTCGGCTTATGATCTCTTATAGCAGGGGTTTTTTTTTGGTTGTTTTGTTATTTGGTTATTCATTTAATCCAACTGACTATCTTGAGTCTTATCGAACCCACACACCTTCAGCATGGCTTTGCTTTGTAGTCGCGGACTCTAACCGTTCGGCTAAGGAAGGCCCCCTTAAAATAAAATATACATGGAAAACATCAATAATCTTCGATGTAGGTAGTTGTGATTTCACATCACTCAGTTCACTCTGGCTGAACGAAAATTGAAAAAAAAGGTTTTCAGTTCGATACATAACAATAGAAGAATTTTCACTCCCTAGAATGTTTATATTAGTAACAACAAGCTCATACCAGTCATTCAGCAATAAAAACATCATTACACATTGTCGCCAGATGATACATACCTGTAATGAGAAAAGGAGAACACATAATTAGTTGTTTATCACGCAACTATTATAATTGTTTATCATATTTAGTTTTAGTAAATCCTGATCATTGGATGCATTGCGTATAATTAAGTCGTCACATACGGATGTTCGTATGCATTGAATGAGTGATTGCGATGGCTTTAAGATGACTGGTTGTCTCAATTGAAATTAAATTGAATTTAACAACCGTATGAACTGTCAGATGCTCTCATAAAACCATTAACTCCCGTAGTTGTTTGATTCAAGACCTTCGCCGTTCTTTCTTGACAAATGATGTATTCCGTTCAAACAGGCAGTTGAGTAAATTCAATCACGTTCCAAATGCCCTTAGTAGCCTTCGATCGTGGAACGTTCTTGACACCCCCACGTTAGATGCCAGTCTCAAGCAAAAAATGTCCCGTCATCATCATCGTCGTCGTCCGTCATCGTTGACTTGATCTTGATATTGCAATAATACATTTAACTACTCTCTTATAACGGAGCGATAGCTTACTATACACTAGGGTGGTTCAAAACGCAAGAGAGTTTGGAAATCCAGTCTTTCATATTTTCCCTACAATCTTTATGACGGAAAAAGAGTTCTGTCAAATTTTCAGCCATTTCGGTAGTAAGGGTAGCCCAAAGACGATGTTGGTTTATATAAGAGTTATTAATAACAGAAATTTAGAAAAAAAAAATATATTTAAAATATGGTAACACTTCAAGGTAAGTACAAACTTCACGTCTCAAAGTCTAAACTTATTCTTCGAATCAAATTTACCACCCTACTGCAAACTTGGCGGCAGCGAACGTGATCTAACGCTGCGGGAGCCGCTCCACCACTGCACTTTCATGCACTTGACAGTTTACATGCATGTCTACATCCATCCATATCTGCCATGGCGGCGCGGGGCAGTCGCTGCGATTGCCCTTGATCTTCCAGCGCAAAGTCTGTGCGCGATTTCCTCATATGAACACTGACTATCGAACGAAGTGTCCGTCGTGCATGCGTTTGCTCGTGGATCGTGAGCCAATGGGAATGGGAAACTCTCTTGTCATTGCTTCGGTTACTACACTTTGCATAACGTCTCCCTAACATTCAGTGCCCTGACCATGGGCGTAGCCAGGATTCAAGGGGAAGTTGAGTGGCATCAAACATTAATTCACAGATACACAAATGCACAACCTATGAAAAAAAAATTGTAGAGGTCCCACTTCAATATTCGAGACATTCGAGATGCAAAGAAATGTATTCCAGTCGGCTCGAAAATAATTGAAAGTGCAACTGAGGATTGAGAATCGCTTCATACGATATTTGAAATGTAACAGAGACATGACCAGAATCAAAATCAGAGTAAGTAAGGGATCGTTCAAATATTACCTAACGCAACAGGGGGAGGGAAAGGGTCATCCGTTGTGTTACGGTCCATGCAAACATTTTAAATTTTTCATACAAAGGCTGTTACGTGAGGGAGGGAGGGGGTCTAAAATTGGCAAATTTAGCGTTACGTAATATTTGAATCATCCCTAACCAGTTGGCCACAAAGGTGGCTAGAGTCAGTGAGGACCAAATCAATCGTAGAAGTGTTTCTCTGAGAGGAAAAACAAGTACGGCTATCAGGGCATTGAATTGAGAAATATCCTGAAGAGCACTCATCAAATAAAATTCTACCATTGGAATTACTTTGCGAATTATTCCATGAGCGATGTTTTGCATGAAAGTCATTTAGGACAACAAAATTTGAATTTTTGCGAGTCAATTTTCCTGACAGCCTGGAGCAAATTTACTGGCTATCCAGTGCATTGAAAAGGCAAATAGGCAGCTATGAAAGAATATTTACCAAGCTGTGCTTCAACAGAAACACCTAAAGTTAAAAAAAATGGTTTCAAATGACGAAAATAGTTGATGCTTTATGCGCCTATGAATGATGATTGCAGCTCCATCCAGTCGATCATTACGATACTTAAACAAAAAAAATTGATCTCTTTTGAGTTTGGATCCCGGTTTTAAATAAGTGTCTGTAATAACTGCTAGAATATTAGACAGCTTAAAATGCCAACCCCCCCCCCTCCCTTCTCTGCTATGCCAATGGTCCTGACTGGACTACGATTAAATTACGACGCCCAGCCTATCGAACAACGAGTTGTCCCCAGAATCCGCGTTGTTGTGACTGATCAATAAAATAATAAGCGAACGAACAAATCGCTTTCCGCCGCGAGCTACTGCCTTCTCTTCGTCGGAACCATCAGCTCTCAGGCAGAATTGCTGTTCGAGCTAAAAATAGATCCGTATACCCAGAAGTAGGCAGTAACTAGCAAACTGGTGAGTCGTTGGACCGGTCATCTTGCTTGGACGCCCTTCGGCACTGGAAATCGTCGCGTGTGTTTTGCGTTACAACCGTTGTTGCAACATGCAATCGTGTGTGGACAATTTATTGGGAGCACTTGAACCCGATTCCCCGTCAAAACTGTAAAGTTTCTGCTACTCGGTACTACGGTACTACGTGAGTACAGTCGGAATTGAGCGGCCGTTGTTGACGAGGAAACCGGTTGGCCCTACACAAACCCGAGAAGCCGAATCTGGACAACCGTTCAATAGGGCACTTGTTGGTTTCCCAATCCTTTCTATATTTGAAGAAGGTTATCGAATACAGGGTCTTCCTGGTTTTGGCAACAAGGTGTCTACTATTAGTAGGGTGCTACGTAGTTTGTCGGCTGTTTTCCTTGATTAATTCACAAACATACAAAAATCATTGAATACAGATTAATTTGAATACGTATTCTTAGACAAGAATTATGCCATAAACAAGTAATTCCTGTACGTTGATTCACTGTTTGTGTGTGAGGTGCGTACGTGTTTGTGTAATATCACCATTGTAACGGATTCGGTTGTAGCCATTCTGTTCATTGACTTTCACTTTCCGAATATGGACTGGACATGGAAGTAGGTACGCTACACTCGAAGTTACGTGCAACTAAAACGGTTTACCGTTGATCGAATTTGTTTTAGCCCACAGTGTATCCGTGGAATTCCCCGCATGCAACGCACTGGGTTAAGTATCCATAAATGACCAGTGATAATTGGTCGTCCCATCCATATCAGTGGCGGCTACACCTGACGATAAATTGTTTGGGTTGTGGTTTATCGCAATGCCGAAATAAATTCGGACGTCTTGTTATCGTGCCATAACAATTGCAACGCGTGGTGTGATAAGTGATATGGGAAATATTTGACAGGATTTACCCTTTCCAACGTCAGCATCGAATTTTTACTTTTAAAAAATGTAGTGTGTTTTCCATGATTTTCACCAAAAAAATCATGAACTTATCATTCAGGTATTTGCTGAAAGGTTTCTTCGTGAATTACTCTTAAGATTTTTTCAGGAATTAATCTAGTAATACTTTCTAAAACTCATCAAGAGCTTTGTTCGAGAATTGCTCCAAAGATTAGTCTTCTGCTCTACCGAAGTTCATTTAAAATTTCTACAAGAAGAGAAAAAAACTACTAACTGATCTTTAACGCTTCACTTCAGAAAAACATATAATACTAAAATCACTAGTAAGACGAGCAAATACCTTTAAACTCTAATATTTTGCTTATCTTGACAGATAGGCCTATTTCGTCTGCAACGTACAGCCTTCTTCAGTGTCGAGTGCTCGACTGCTTCAAGAACTCAATCAGTATTTTTTCTATATATCTCCTAAAGTTACTACAGGGATTTCTGAGACTTTCGTCTAGGGTTGTATTTCTAAATTGTTATACTATTTCAACCATAAATTTTTACTTATTACCACGCGTAATAAAAGATGGACAAATTATGGGGGAAATTGTGAAAAAAAAAATCCACATGCTCGGCTGGGACAATAACCATGCGGATTGGATTACCGAACAGCTCAATATAAGCGTCAATTTACCTAAATTTTTGTCAATTTCCATCTGGATGTCCAGATGGCCCCGAAAGTTTTTTTCTGTAGGAAAACAAACAGGTTAAATTCTTGGTGAAATACACGATGAACTCAGGCAGAAGAAAACTCTTACAAGAATCTCTGAAAAAACTTGAGATATTTTAAGAAAATTCTCCAGAAAATTGCTGAACTAATTGTTGGGAAATTTACTAAACGAAAGTCTGAATAATACTCTGCAGGCTAAGAACATTAGGGGTTTTGAGAAGAAAATTTTTTTTGACCAACATATACCAAAAAAAACCTTTTTCAAACCCCGCTTTTCAAATCTACGTCAAAAACTGCTAAACCATTCATATTTAGTATTGCAATACTAAATTATCTCAAATTTATGCATAAAAACTGAAAAATAAGAAAATCAAAAAACATTCTTCGGATAATCGAGTCTAAAATTCCGGATAATCGAGTCTCCGGATAATCGTGTCCTCGCTGTATTTGTCATTATTGTAGAGGAATTCCTCGGAGAGTCCTTGAAAAACATCCTAGAATAATTCCTTCAAACCTATGTCTTTCCTGGAAAATCGTTTTAGACGTATTCTAGACATGACAAATAAATGTCATTTTTCTTGATTGCTGAATAAATGTGAAAGGAATCTCTTGCCTCGTATGCTTGCGAAAGATCATGATTAGTGGGTTCAGGTTTTTATTATATTAAAATTTCTTTTTTTTTTATCTTCACGATAGCTGATAATTCAATTTCATTCAGTCGATAAGAGAATAAAAGCCATATTTTACCTTACTGACCTGCGTGTAGTTCTAAATGGACCTAAACTCCACATAAATATACAAAAACAAAACTCACCACTTGTTTTTAATTATGAATCGTGGTTTACAGCTAACCAGCCGAGTGGAAGTTTAACAACTACCGAAAAGCTAAACATTACATATAATTTGCAATTGGATTGGATGGACAAATTGATGTGAAGATTTGCGAAAAAGTTACACGTCTTCTCAGTGAGAATCGAACTCACGACTCCCTGATCTCTAGTTGGGGCGCGTTACCACTACGCCATGAGAGGACTCATGAACGTAGAAGTTAACCTGAATTCGATTTCAGCTCAATAATCACGTGGTCCTTTTTCGCAAAGTGCACCTCTTTCGGAAGAATTAAATGCCCATCCAAACACAACGCTTTCTATATATATCCAATGCCTAGCCCGAGCCCTATACCTAAAAAACAATGCGCTCTCTATCGAATCTATCATGTTTGTTTGGCATTGGTTTACACTCGTGAGATGCTTCGTGATGCGAATGCTTTCACCACTGCTCAATAGTGAAATTCGAATGATGTTTTTCTTGCCGGAGAGCTCATTGATTGAGATTTAAGTGTGAGTCTACCAATTATCTAGAGATATTAAAAAAAAAAACTTGTATTGTTTTGGCTCAACCCTTGTCAGATTTCCGACAAATTCTTGGCGATTCTCGAAAGATACTTTACGAACCATTGATGAAATTGCAGATTCGACATTTTTCACTATTTTCACTAAAACTATCAGCGAAATATTCTCGAATATATCATCAGGGTTTTAGAGTAGTAATCCATGAGAGATTTCTACGAAAACTCTTACCAAATATACGACAAGTTTTTTTTTTGTGGAACTTGGTAAAATCTTCAAACAATTCTTCCAAAGATCGTTATTTGACTCCCAAGAATTAGAAAGTTTCTTAAAATATGCAAAACATGGTGTAAATATGATGATTGGTTGATACCTAACCTATCTTTGGAATGTTTCTTAACGAGAAATTTTTCAATTTCAATGAAAATAATCACGAAAAAAAAATCTTCCTTGTACTCCTGAAATTATCTGTGACAAATTACAGGCCTCTCAACTACCTGATTTGTTGTTAGATTTTCGCAAGATCGAAACGATTGGAAAGGTGTTTCGGTGTTTGGTAGACTCTTGGCAATATTTTCACTGGATCCAGTTCTTCATCAAGGAAAATAAGTAGGGAAAGTGGGCCAGTTATGGCCATAGTGGTTCCCTATTTGGCCATATTGAAAATTTCAATAACTTTCACATTTTTATTCTTTTCGAATGTTTTGACATCATGATATATCCTGTATCTTACAATTGAACCAAATACAAATTTTCGAAATGTAGAAACATTCAAATTTTCACGTATGGCGAAATAGGGAACTTCTATGGGCATAACTGGTACACCTACCCTAATTGAAAAGTGTGTTATTTAGAGAGAATCACGAATAACTAATGACATTTGCTCATTTTAATATTTAAATAATAATTTTTGCATCAAACTCGATATAATTCGAAAATGGCTACTTCTAGCGAAATTATTCGTATAATCATTATAGCTTAGAAACATTTCAAGATTCTTATTGTATCATCAGAACGTATTTATTTTGACAAAAAAAAATGAAAGTTGACCAAAAATTGTTCTTAGAAAAACTTTTTTATTGAAAATTTATCCATCATGAAACTTTGCCCTAACATTTGTTTACTATCAAGATTCTATGGTAATCAACAGTTTCGGAGTGAGAATTTTCCAAATAGGTCGCATGCAAAAATGTATAGGCCATTTTTAGGAATTATTCTCGAGTCAAAATGATCGATTTTTCTATGGAAAACACTGTATCATACCTAAAACATGTGCACGATTTACTGCAAATCGAAGATGGTCGACTTTTGTGACTGACCTATTTGACATGGAATTCGTCTACTACATTCGATTTCAATGGGATTAATTGATTGAAGCATTCCTGGAAATTCCTGAAAGAATTATCGGTGTGATTTATAAGAAAAATATTGTAAAATAATCATTGGATCAACCTTGAGCAATTTTGCAGGAATTCCACTCCTTTTGCCTCATTTGTAATAATATTGGAACTTATTTGATAAGATTCTGTTCGAATCACAGGAGGGATCCTGTTCGAATCCCAGGAGGGATTCTCTTTGATCTCAGGAGGGAATCTCTTCGAATCCCAGAAGGGATTCTCTTCGAGTCCCAGGAGGGACTCTTTTAGAATCCTAGGAAGGATTCTCTTCGAATCTCAGGAGAGATTCTCTTCGAATCTCAGGAGAGATTCTCTTCGAATCTCAGGAGAGATTCTCTTCGAATCTCAGGAGGGATTCTCTTCGAATCCAAGTAGGGATTCTCTTCGAATCCCAGGAGGGATTCTCTTCGAATTCCAGTAGGGATTCTCTTCGAATCCCAGGGGGATTCTCTTAGAATTCCAAGAGGCATTCCGTTCGAATTTCAGGAAGGATTCCGTTCGAATTCCAGGAAGGATTCCGTTCGAATCGTAGGAAAGATTCTGTTTGACTCCAAACAGGGATTCTGTCCGAATCTTAGGAGGGATTCTGTTAGAATCCCAGGAGGAATTATGCTCGAAATGTAGGAGGAATTCTGTCCGAATTCCAGGAAAATTTCTATCCAAATTCCAGGAGGGATACTGTTAAAATACCAAGAGAATTCTGTCTAAAGCCCAGGAGGTATTTTGTCCAAATCTCAAGAAAGGTTCTGTTCAAATCCCAGGAGGGATTCTGTTCGAATCCCAGAAATGATTCTGTTCGAAACCCAGAAGGAATTCTATTCGAACCTCAGAAAAGATTTTGTTCGAATCTTAGGAAGGATTTTGTTCGAATCCCAGGAGGGATTCTGTTCGAATCCCATGAAGGATTCTTTACGAATTCCATGAGGTATTCAGGCTGAATGTCAGGAAGGATTCCGGCAAAATTCAAGGATAGATTGGGTTCCAACCAAATCTAAGGAGGATCCTGACCGAATCCCAGGAAAGATTTATTCCGAATCCCACATGAGATTCTGTATGAATGCAATGAAGAATCCTGCCCAAATCAGAGAATTCTTGACAGAATTCCATGAGAGATTCTGATAGAATTTCAGGTAACTCTATTGAATATCAGGAGCGACTCTGCCTAAAACCAATATCAAATTCCTTCCAATTCCCAAAAGAGATACTGTCTGAATTTCTGAATTCCATGAGGAATACTTACCAAATTTCCGGAGGAATTCCTAGTCGATGATAAAGAGACCAAAAATGCCGAAAAATTACAAGCTACAAAAAAAACGGATCTTTTAAAATTTCGAAACTTCTTGATTGAATTATACCACTAAATTCCATGTAAGACACAACCGAAAGTTGCATAATTTTCTATCTCCCTCTGATTTTGTTCAACTAAACCCAGTCTGAGTTTGACTTCGTGCTGTCTGCAAGCAGAGTAGCTTGACATTTTCTTATTTTTGGTTCAACCAAATCGGGGATGCGCTTTACTCATCATGTTGAAGACGATACAGCCAAACACAAAACGGACAAAAACACAATTTTTCGTGTTACTCGTCGGATACGTGCGAACCGACACCACCGCCATCACAATCAATCATGTACATAGGCGTAACTTAATCTAAATTACCAAATAGGTTGTGAAATTCGTCGCGAATCACTCCCTCATATCGGAACAACGTGACTCGTCATGCTTCATTCAAAGCCGATAATCGGTGTTATCTAAAAATAGGCCCAAATTGGAATTTTTCAACAAATTTTTAAATTATCGCTCCAAATGTGGACAATAATGATCTATTTTTAACATTGCTATTTGCCGACAAGGACACCGGTATCAGTAGATTTGGTGGCTGTAGAAAATGAGTTTAATACCCTGTCCCATCATATTGTTGCCGTAGGAATTTCATTTTTTGGGAACTCTCAGGAAACTTTCCTTGTTCAAACATTTTGTTATATGGGAACCATTTGTGGAATCATAAAATTCTTATTTTTTCTAGGACTATATCCTATTTAGGCAAAGTCAACTTTCAAAGTTAGTAAAGGGTGTACGGAATCAAATTGCACCACTTTTAAATGGCTGTATCTTTTTACCCGTTGGGTATTTTCTATTAAAATTTTGGTGTAATTTGTTTAGTGTGTTTTTGTTTCCGCTGTGTTTCACTAGCAATGTTAAAAATAGATCACAGATGTGCAATCGTTGTAAATATGGAGTCGTAAGAACAACAGCGACACAAAGAAATTTCAGGCACGTACCTCGAAAATCCAGATCTATCTCATCGTGCCATCAGCAGAAAGCTGGGAATTCGAAAGTTTGACCATCGATCGGAAAGAAAAAAGTGACAAAATGGATCTCCGTGTATGGTGTTAAGGATCACAAACGGGTAGTTCAAGCTTTCAAGAGCAATCCCAACCGTTCAGTTTCTAGTTGTGGCAAAGAAACTGAATATATCCAAAACTTCCGAGCAAGATGCAAAAAGATGGAAGGACTTCATACGTACAAAGTCCAAAAGGCACCTAAACGCGATGAACGGCAGAATACGGTAGGTGAAACACGTGGACGAATGTTCTACACCCAGATGTTGACGAAACCACATTGCCTCATTATGGATGATGAGACGTATGTAAAGGTAGACTTCCGGCAGCTTCTGGGGCTCTAGTTTTTCACTGCTCATCATAAATTAGATGTCCCTAAAGACGTTGGGAAGCAGAAGATGTCAAAGTTTGCTAAGAATAAAAGATTTGACAAGGAATTTGCTCGTGTGGAAAGCGGAGCACCCTATTTGTGACAACTGGAACGGTCAATGGGCAGGTGTACCTAAATGAATGCCTCCAAAAGCGTCACACGATGGTCCTACGATTTTCTGGCCGGATAGGGCCTCGTGCCATTATTCGAAAGAGGTTTTGGAGTGGTACAAAGCTAAGGAGATCAATTTCCTGCCGAAGTATCTCAACCCCCCGAACGCACCGGAGCTGCGGCCTAATGAAAAGTACATGAAGCAGGCGCTTCGGAAGCATCATAAGGAAGTGAAATCGGAGGAAGATGCGAAGAAAAAATGGACTGTCTCGCAAAAAAAGTTGGTCCAGGACTTTTTGAGTAGCGTAAAGTGAAAAGTTAGTGCATTTGGATATGGAATTTAAATCGAATAAAACAAACATGGAAAAATATACATAACATGTTTTATTTTACTTTCTGAAAGATTAAAGATGTTTGGTTGAACGTGCGAATTTTGCCAAATATTTGTGTGTGTTGCAATTTGATTCCGTACACCATTTATTCTTTGAGTACTTTTGCAGTTTTCTACTGGTTTCTTTCTTTGCCATTGAACATTTTTGCATTTGTATATCGTGTAGAAACTACTTTATAATAGATAGGTAGAAGAGACTTTATGGCCTGGGAAGCCGAGAACATTTTCAATCTGAAAATATCCTCAGTATAACCATGCGGAATAGTTAAGCGTTTATCGCTACAGCTGTTTATTACTCAATGAACTGTATCGTTTTCTTTGAGTACTGCCAGAGTAGTTTTTACAGTTAGTTTTTCATTCAGCAACTTCCACAGCAACATTTTGTTGTAATTTATATTTTTTGCGTTCAGGAATTTGGTTAGGTCAAATTATTAGACATTATTGTTATGAAGCTCATAGAGTCATTGAAACTATATATTTTTATATTCGCCATGGCGTCCTAACTGCTACGTAGTCCTACGTCGAAAACGTGATAGTGCTCATTTCACTAACCATCATTATTTAATACATGGGTAGCACTTTGGAAGCGTCCATCCGTGAACAACTGGGCTAAACACTGCTGAGCTTCGCAGCGACCTTGTATTGAAATTGAAATGAAATTTAGCAGCCGGCAGCCGGTATAAACACGAGCAAAGTGCGGCACGCGACAATTCCACCAACCAACAAGCACCTACCTGTATGTTGGCAAGCTTATGTTTGTTTTGAGACCATACCACTATTCTGTTTTTCACCAACCCTGTCTGAGCGACTAGAGGAGACTCGGAAGTGAAACGTTTTATCGTAGAACAGGTAAATCAAAAATCGAAATCGATAGGTTGTTTGATTAAATCGTGACTATGTTAACTCAACGAGTGCATATAAAGTTTCTCTGAGAAAAACGCCTATCTGTAAAACAAATGTCAGGGATTAAAACTGTTTTGTTACATTATACAAAATTAAACTCTCCTAATGCGATGTGGATGAAGATCCCCCAGTACCGGACACCTAAAGGCGCAAAAATCATATCTAAACAAATATTGGTTTGGTTTGAATTGTTCACATCTTTTTCATATTTTTAGTATTACGTCCTCAATGGGACAGAGCCTGCTTCTCAGCGAAGTGTTCAATTAGTACTTCAACCGTTATTAACTAAAAGCTTTCTTTGCCAAAGTTGCCATTCTCGCATTCGTATATCGTGTGGCAGGTACGAGGGTACTCTATGCCCAGTGAAGTCAAGGAAATTTCCATTACAAAAAGATCCTGGACCGACCGGAAATCGAACCCAGATACCTTCAACATAGCTTTGCTTTGTGGCCGCGGACTCTAACCACTCGACTAAGGAAGGCCATAAAATATATTCTTTTGAAATAGCACACACTGAATGAAGTTTCAAAAACCTTTAAAATCATTCTTGACTGATCGAGGTTTCAACTCATTGTCTTCTGAATTCAGGTAATTCTTCCACTTTGCGTATAACATTCATCATTGAATTGGCAATAATTAAGCCCATAAAACTAACTCCCACCGAATCACACCTGATTAGTCTATAACATGCAAATCGGTTTCTCAAATTCCCACATAAACAGGAAGCTCATTAGCATCGATCAATCAAATTATCTGTGGCAATAAATCAAGCTCCAATAGAACATATAAAATAGATGACCAAAGAATAAAAACTGTTCTCCAATTGAATTCCAACGCACTACTGACAGAAACTGCTACCGTCCTTCTCGGCGTCCACATAAAAAACAGTGTAATGAGCAATGATTAGCTCGTAACGGCGCGCATCCATCGTTGTTAATATGCCTAATAACCATAACTCATAAATGACTCGTTATCGAAACCGGACATCTCTGTTCTACGCAAATCTGCGAAATCAATTCCGTGATCTCTCTCTCGTAGGCGAATGCATCCAACATTAGAGTCGAATAAGCTTAGATTGAGGGATCGAGTAAAATGCGCGTAGGCCATGAACCCTTCGGAGGTGCGTTTCAACGAGGGGAAATGAAATTCATTTCCATCTGATCTGTGCGCTTCGTACTTTCGTGCTGTGCGTACACGAATTCTGTCTGCTCTTGGAAGGGTTTTAAAAACTACCTCAAGCAATAAAATAGTACTTTACAGTGCTACAAAACATTACTTTCCAGTACCATTTTTTCTACTATTGATCCATTTACGATCCCTGTTTGGACCCGTGCCTTCGATTTTTCGTTGGACCCGTTGGCGAAAGCTAGCGGTGGTAATCCTTCTTGGACACCGTCTTAGGAAAAAAAACCTCTTAGGAGGTCTCGTCTTCTTTCGTTTATTCACTAAACATGGTTTCAACTACAAACAAAAGGAAGGGTGAATCTCTGAATTCACAAATTCCTTCCAAAAAAGTGGGATTTAAAACTGTCACTAAACGTGGCAAGAATGGCAAAAAGGACGTTTCTCCGGAACTGCGAACTTTCTTCCAAGGGTGAATTGGATAATGTTGACAATTGCATCGAAATGAGCAATCAGTTCGATGCTGTAGACATATTTTCCGAACACCAAATCGAAGCAGTCTCTAGCCCAGGCTCTTTGATTCAAGTGAGGAAGCAAAGAGTGCCGGCTATCGTGGTCTGTTGTTCCGAATTTGGGGTATTTAGGCAGGAGATCTTGAACTCCATTAGGGGAATCAAGGTTTCCTTCCAAATCGCGAAGAAAGGAGACTGTCGTGTTTTGCTGGAAACTCTTAAGGATCGCAAACTTCTTCTCAAACATCTTGAAGAGAAGAAGCATCATATTTTTACTTATGAGGACAAAACTGAACGTTTGTTCAAAGACAACTTGAAAGGTCTCTCAAGTGTCTATAAGTCACCTGAAGAGATCAAAAATGGAATAAATGATTTACTTGGATTTTTCCAGTCCAAGTAATCGTTATGAAAAAGATAACTCAATCTGGCATTGTTCGGAAAGGGCTTTCTCAAGAATATTGTTTAGTTCACTTTAACAAAAAAGGTCAATATTAAGCTTTAGAAAAAGCTAGACTTACGTTCGATGTCCGTGTGACATGGGAACATTTCCAGAAACCTGGTGGAAATTACCAGAACCCCACTCAGTGCCGTCGGTGCCAAAAGTGGGGTCATGGAATAAAAAATTGTCGCATGGATGCTAAATGCATGATTTGCGGAGGTTCTTCTCACGCTAATGACGTCTGTCCAGTGAAGGAAGATACCGATAAGTTCATATGCTCAAATTGCGGGAGCAATCATAAGTCAAATTTTTGGGCTTGCCCTTCGCGTAGGCGAGTCGTCGAGGCTCGTGCCATACAGATGAACGATAATGTCCATAACGATAATGGTCGTTTCCGGAATTCCTCTGGTAGAGTATCGAATAATGCTCATTTTTCAGTTAACGATCGCTTGAATAGGAATCAGAGGTGGATTATAGTCATGCGTTAGCGTTAGCGTTAGCGTTAGCGTAGTTACGGTATACTTCGTAGATTGGATACTAGCAACATTCATGTTTCTTTTTAATAATCTCGTCCTGACTACTTTCAAGAACAAGGCAGGGGAGTATACCTTGTTCAAATCATAAACAAGAATACTAAAAGCATGAATATCGCTATTCCCGGCCACGCCCATCTTTACCGTAACTTGGGATAGGGGAAGGAAATGTTGATGTAGCACTTACTTAATGAGAGGCCACCGACTCAGCGACACCCTCATAAGTGCCACGGAGTTGGAGGTTGGGGAAGGTATATTGTCAGGATTCGCCTAGAAAGCTGGCGATAGACCATAAATATTTGTTGTTTAAGCGTTTTCAAATTAATCTTTTGAATGCCGGCAATCAAAAGAGAAAACAATAGCTTATTTATAGTATAAATAGTATTTCGCGAAATGCTTGTCGATTGTGCAGTGATATTTTTGCTCAATAACCAGTAAAAAGCAAAACCGATCCCTCCAGGGTCATCGGATTGTATAAAATAACGATACGCGTAAAAAAAAATCACGCCAATTGAAAAACTGTACTGTGCCCATTGAAAAACTGTACTGGGTGGTACTGTATTTTTAGATAATCGAAAAACGAAAGGAAGCGCGTTCGAACTAAACACCCTGGGATAACACAGTCGGTTTTTCTGCTCAAAATTATACGAAAAGCAGAATCGATCCAGGGTCATCGAACGGTTAAAAAGTATCCACAACCGATTGTTAGTTGCGTAACACCCGCCCGGACAGAATGCGCAATCTGAACATAATTATCAAACTCCGAAAATAACATTTTCCGTTCAAGAAACGATCAGAAGTTCCACGACGCGGACAAAAACGATCCGGAAGGCTCACAAAAGAAAAAGTATCATACTGGAACAAACTCACCGGATTGATTCTCTAAATTTATGTGCTGCCTGTCACTTCCGGATGGTTCGGGGAACTTAGGGCAGCCAAAAACCAACAGTACTGAGGACACAAATCAAACAAATCACTTTTTCATTTTTCACTTTTCACTATTCCATTTCTGAATGTAAAAACTGTCCTGCTTGGGCTTTACGAAGCACTACCCAGCAAGACGCTCCAAAACAGGAAAAAAAAGCCTCCGGCGACGAAAACATGCGCGAAACCGTGAGCTAAATCTATCGGACGACGCAAAACCGAACTGTCCTGCTTGGGCTTCACAAAGCACTCATCAGAGGTGGATTATAGTCATGCTCATTCACAAACTAATTTTGATCCGTCGGGTAGCCGTTCGAATCATTCAATTTCGAATGGATCCACCCAAGGAAAATCCTTTGCCGATATCATAGCAGGTAATTTGAACTCCTCCCCTCTAATTGTTTCAAATCAAATGAAAAAAACCCTCCCATCTCAAGAAACTTCTACTTCGCCTCTTCGTCTACCGAAAATTCTAATGGAAAATCATCAGAAAATGTACCCACTTCAAATGATATGTCTGCCTCTGATTTAAATTTTCTAACTGAACAATTGAATCAAATGATTGATGCAATGTTCAAAGCCACCACTATGCCTCAAGCAGTCCAAGTCGGTGTAAAATTTACATATTAAATGGTTAATGGATTACGTTTTTTTCTAATGGATCCAATAAATAATAATTTGAATATTTTAAATTGGAATGCTCGTTTTTTGAATGGTAAAGCTGTTTAATTTTCTAACATTGCATATAGCAGTTATTAATGAAACTTATTTAAAACCTGGATCAAAACTTAAAAAAGATCCTAACTTTTTCGTTTATCGTAATGATCGACTTGATGAGGCATGAGAGGGAATTGCAATCATCATTCATTGGCGTATAAAACATCAACTGTTTTCGTCGTTCGAAACTAAAGTTTTTGAAACTTTATGTGTTTCTGTTGAAACACAACTCGGAAAATATACTTTCATAGCTGCCTATTTGCCTTTTCAATGCTCTGGACAGCAAGTTAATTTGCTCCAAACTGACTTGTGAAAATTGATTCGCAATAAGTCAAAATATGTTGTCAATGGTGACTTTGATGCCAAACATCGGTCATGGAAAAATTCTCAAAGTAATTCCAACGGCATAATTTTATATGATGGGTGCTCTTCAGGATATTTATCAATTCAATACCCTGATAGCCCTACATGACCATGCTGAGGGTCGTGGGTTCGAATCCCGCTGGTCGAAGATCTTTTCGTAAAGAAAATTTTCTCGATTCCCAGTGCATAGAGTATCTTCGTACTTGCCACACGATATACACATGCAAAAATGGTCAATCGGCAAAGAAAGCTCTCAGTTAATAACTGTGAAAGTGCACAAAAGAACACTACTCTGAGAACCAGGCTTCGTCCCAGTTGGGACGTAACGCCAGAAAGAAGAAGAAGATAGTCCTACATGTTTTTCCTTTTCTAGAAATCCATCTACGATTGATTTGGTCTTAACCGACTCTAATCATCTTGGTAGCCAATACATTGCTCATGCTGATTTTCATTCTGATCATGTCCCTGTTACATTTCAAATATCCCATGAAGCGATTTTCAATCCTATCAGCTCCACTTTCAATTATATTCGAAATGGCTGGAATATATATATGAAACATATATTGACTCTTATCTTGATGGTAATCAATGTTGTGAAAAACTCAATTTCTCATAACTCACGCTTGAGATTTTTCATGCGTGAGTTGTCAATCATGCAACTCAGCAGTCAAAAAATCATGGATGAGTTGGTTCAACTCTTTGACTCATTGTCTCGTACTTCCACAGTTTATTCACACACGGTAATAATTTCTTGTTAGTCTGGTAAAATTATAGTAATCCTTTCTAACGTAAACAACAACATTCGGGTTTCACGCGTTTTTGACGGGTTTTGCGACTAACTCATTTTTTACGGTTTGAGTTGATTGAGTGATTTTGCATCAACATCTCAAGCGTGAGATTTGCGAAGCTGATCTCTAATGAATTTACTCTCACGGGAGAGCGTATTGATTGAGATTTGAGTGTGAGTCTATCAACACTGATGGTCATATTTTAATGCAAACTAAACTTGATATTGACAATGCTCTTGAAACTTTAACAAATTCCATTGTTGAAGCCAGGAGCATTGCAATTCCCATATGTGAAGTAAAATTTGAATCCGTGGTTATAGACGACGATCTTAATCTTTTGATCCGTCTTTAAAACGTGAGGAGAAGGCAATTTCAATGCACTCGCGATCCTGCTATGAAAATTATATGACAGAATCTGCAGAAAGAAATCAAGAAACGCTTTTCACAATTAAGAAACAAAAATTTTGAAAATAAAATTTCTCCAATGGACCCTGGCTCGAAGCCCTTTTGGAAATTAATTAAAATTTTGAAAAAATCTCAGAACCTCAAATTATCAAAAACTAATTGCGAAAAAGCTCAAAAACTTGCTATGCTGTTTGTAAGCGTGCACAATTTTAATTTAGGACTTACTAGTCCAATGGAAAATCAAGTTACTCAGGACTTCGAAAAAATTCTCAATCAAGAGAACGTTTTCGAAAATTCCTAGGAGACTGATTTGAAAGAAGTGAGAACTATTATTAAAAAATTCAAAAATATGAAAGCTCCTGGCGATGATGGAATTTTCTACATCCTCATCAAGAAACTTCCAGAAAGTAGCTTATCATTTTTAGTTGATATATTCAACAAATGTTTTCAATTAGCATATCTTCCTGACAAATGAAAAAATGCTAAGGTTGTTCCAATTTTAAAACCAGACAAAAATCCTGCAGAAGCTTCTAGCTATCATCCAATCAGTTTGCTTTCCTTCATCAGCAAACTTTTTGAAATGGTTATTTTGAACAGAAAGGGAACGGCCGACAGTAACGAAAATTCAATTTTTGCCAATGAACAGTTTGGATTCCGCCATGGACATTCGCCCACTCATCAACTTTTACGTGTAACAAATTTGATCCGTTCCAACAAATCTGAAGGCTATTCTACTGGTCTTGCTCTTCTAGGCATAGAAAAAGCATTCGACAGTGTTTGGCATGTTGGTTTGATCATAAAATTAAAAAACTTTAATTTTCCAACATACATTGTTAGAATAATTCAAAGTTATCTATCAAATCGTACACTTCAGGTTAATTATCAGAACTTCAGGTCTGAAAGACTTCTTGTAAGAGCTGGTGTTCCTCAAGGCAGCATTTTGGGACCAATATAATACAATATTGTCACATATGACTTACCTGAAATACCTTAAGGATGTCAAAAATCCTTATTTGCGGATGACACAGGCCTCTCCGCCAAAGGACGAAGTCTGCGTGTCATCTGTAGTCGATTGCTAAAAGGTTTGGATATTGTTTCTTCATACTTGCAAAAATGGAAGATTTTTCCTAATGCTTCCAAAACTCAACTAATAATATTCCCACATAAACCAAAAGCTCTTTAATTGAAACCATCAAGTAGGCATGTTATCATGATGAGAGGGGTTTCAATAAATTGGTCAGATGAAGTTAAGTATCTAGGGCTCATGCTAGATAAGAATTTAACTTTCAAAAATCACATTGAGGGCATTCAAGCCAAATGTAATAAATATGTAAAATGTCTCTATCCCCTTTTTAATATAAAATCAAAACTTTGTCTTAAGAACAAGCTTTTGATAATCAAACAAATTTTCAGGCCAGCCATGTTGTATGCTGTACCAATATGGATCAGCTGTTGTTATACCAGGAAGAGAGCTCTGCAGAGAACTCAAAATAAAATTTTGAAAATGATTCTGAAGCTGAAGCCCTGGAATAGTACCAATGAGTTCCAATGTTGACACATTGGAACAAATGTCAAATAAAATAATTAATAATTACAGGCAAAAATCGTTACAATCTTTTATTGCCACTATTAATGCGTTATTTAGGTTAAGTGAAGTAAATTGAAAACGTGTTTTTTCTCTTATAAGCAGGTGAAATCAACTCATCTGTAAAAAATCTGAACTGCTACGGCAAATGAAATGTCATATGTTGTTAACAAAATGTTAATACAATCTTAAATTTGTTTTACCAAATAAGGATGATAGTGTTTTCTAATAACACAGAACACTTAGGTTTAAGAAATGGATGTTATGTTTGAAATGATACTAATGAAGAAATTAAAAAAAATCCATCTGATCAGCGATCATTTGGAACGGATTTTATTTTATGTTTTGATAGGGTATTTCAAATGGTTTTTGTTTGTTATCTTCAGATCGTGTGGTCCCCGAGTTAGGATAAATGGTCAATCATTTATCTCACATTTTATCTTTTTTGAAACCTAACCTAGGTGGCCGTCGATAGGGACTTTGGAATTATGAAAACACAAACAAAAATGGTAAAAACAAGAAAATCAAAATAAACACATTAGTAAAAAATTCCTTTTCAATATTTTAGCATAAGTTCGGTGCACTCCTAAGTACCTTTTTGAAGAATAGAAAAAATGTACAATGGAAAATATGATAACCCTAGTTCGAATGTAAGGAGAGCACTGTTTGCACAGTTGACCAAACACAGACACCTTCCCCATAAAGTCAATAGTTTGAGTTTGTTTTGCGATTTGTACCTCTCCGGGTTAAAGGATGCCTTCGCAAAGCAAACCAAAACAAAGACTGTAAACGGAAACCCCACTTTCCCGATGTGTTTAGAATTATTAAAAGCTTCCTTATCGCAAGCAAACACCATAACCAAACAGCGTGAGAATTGAGTCTTATCGCAGAAAAAAAAACTAATCAAACCAATGGAGACAATTGGCAGTAATTTCATTAGGACACTTCTTTCATAACCGTGTGTTTATGGCTTTCGATGACAACGCTGTTCTAATGCTTCCTTATGTGCAGCTCCGAAGGACGCAATGAGTAAAAGCTGACGTAACGCCTTTGTAGCAACTACCTATATCTCTGGGTATGTTTACAATAATTCTGTAATCACTACTGACGTTCTGCCACCCTCATCGACCGGCGACGATTGAGGTTCGACAAAGTGCTAAAACATCGAATAAACAAAATCAAATCAACAATCACGCCTTTTGTGTGCTCAATGCATTGCGCATATGGTGGTTGAGGAGGCACGATGCGCTACAGTAAATAAAATATGAAAAACGACTTTACCGCTGACACCAGCCAGCCTCCCACAAACCACCGTTACGGAAACCGTCAACGTGTTTGAAATCTTCCGCCTTGCAACAAGAAACGGAGAAAATGTGTTTTATAAAGAGAACTCAGTTAATTTGCATCGGCGTTAAAATATTATACTCATCAACGGTGGGGGTAGGAATCGACTGGATGGCCTCGACTACCACGCACATTGAGCCAGATCGCAGAATTAGTTTGGAAAAAATATGTTGACTATTAAGATGATGATTTAGAATGATGGGGTCTTCGGAAGAATTGTAAAATGTAGTCAGGACTACGATTTGACATCATGGACATCAGGGTGGTCCCACATAATATTCATACATTTGTTTTTCGAGTTAGCGATAATAATCCACTATCGCACAAGGTATCTCAATATTAAAATTAATCTCAATTTTTTGTTTTTCCTAATTGTATTTCCATAAATTAAACCTCTCCCCAAAAAAATAATGTCCATGTTGGGGATCCAAAAAAACACCTTGAAAGTTTGTTGTCTATATGTAGTTGTTTTACTATTTGCGAGATTTATCAAATAAATTTTATGCTAGTCGATCCATATCAATGTAAAGAGTTTAAGAAAAACTCAAGGTAAGGGGTCGTCCATGAATTACGTCACGTGATTTGAGGGAGGGAGGCAATTTCAAGGATACTTGACGATTCATATAAAAATGAATTCCATTCAAAAATAATATTATAAACAAGGATTTAATACGGAGAAAATTGAGAATATCTCTCACTTAACAATCATGATCCGCAACACATCATGAGAGTCTGTTTATCATCTGCTACAGCTCTGATTAGATTGGGGGAACAACAGTGCATAATAAAATTCATCTGAACAAGCTTCAAACCCCGGTGATAATACTTCTATAGGAAATACGAGACTTGTTTATCATGTCAGTAAAAAAAAACACCAACCCCCAATACTAAGCAGTTAAACAAAACAGCGCTTAACATCGCTCTCTCTTTGAGGTTCTTGTTCGCTGCTCTTATTTATTGTATTTATAGTTTACATACATACTTTTCAGACAAGTCAACTTGCCAGCTCACAGCGATGATATTTTTTATCGAAATATTATGCGTTGTGGTACTATCGTAATTTTATTACTATCATATAAAAGTTTGTCCTTGCTTTACAGACGTGTTGTTACTGCCAGCTGCTTTTGGGTGTTCTTGGATATCTGAAGTCAACATTACATCATGTCTATCATGTGCGAGTTACTGTATCACTAATGCATATTTGTGGTTTTGGCAATTCTTCACTTTTTTTGAACAACCATCTTATTTATTCAACAGCTAGAAAATATGTGTTTGCTTTTGTTAGCTCTCAAGATAATCAAAAAAAAAAAATAGCCAAATCTTGGATCAAACAAAAATTGTAATGAGGTTACATTTACTCCAAACAGACTAAACATTGTTGCTCAATTCGATAGTAAGTATTCATTGTTTTGGTCAAGGTGGACCAATTTCTTATTGGTTGTTTCCTTGATGTTTCGCACATAGAGTAAATTCCCAACTAATAAGGTTTTAGACGACGAGGTCTCATTTAGTTGATCAACTTTGTCGAAGAGCCCATAGTAATTTCTCATTAATGGACATCATTACAACTGAACAAATTTTTTGCCGACTAGTGACGTCTCGAGAACGATTTCCAAACTAATCGGTTAAAGTGGTATGTTCCCACGGATACGATCCGGTAGGGAATAATTATTACGTGACAGAGATACGTTCTAGTTCACGATTTATTTCTAACTGATTTGTACACCAACGTAGTCATATTTATACTCCGCTATGTGTCATCTATTGCTCGGAAATCATAAACTCTATTTATTCGCTAAAATCTTTGCAATAACAGAATTTGTGTCTAAAATTGACCCAATCCCATATTCGTACACCTAACAAAAATCAAACATACAACATTCAAAACTATTTTTTTATGTGCTAGATGATTGCCCAATATCTTCATTACGTTGTTCAGATGTAGTAGAGTACATTTGGAAAAAAAATAAGCGGATACCACTTTTTCAATGTTTTTTTGCTAAAACAATCTAGTAAGTCGAACAATAGCGTTTTTTTTTCAAGTTCACTTCATTACCAATAATTACTACGAATACTGAACGAGTTTCAAAAACTTATAATCAGTTTAAGAGTACTTACGAGGGGATATCGGTGTCTCATACTTCACGATCATGGTTAATATAACATTTATAAAAATTCGAAAACCAAAAATTTTAGTCAATTCCTTTCAGTTTGGCTCTTAAATGGATGTACATAATCCATAGTTAATGTTCCTATCTCAAATTTGCGCAACTATTATTCTAATTTCATATATAACTACCAAACATTATCATAGAGATTGATGATAAATAGAGTAAGTTGGGGCAAAAGTTCGACTTTAGTGGTATCATCTAATTTTCCAGACAAACAATAGCAGTTGAAACTTTATTTTGTTACCAAGCAGTAAACCTTCACCATATTGGCTATAATTTTGCTGAACAAGCTTCTGTCGAAATATTTACCCACTTTTAGTTATAACAGTTTCAAAATTGATTGTTTTAAACGAACTTTTGCCCTACCGGTGGGGCAAGAGTTCTAATCCAGTGTGGGGCAAAAGTTCTCTAGCAAAAACAACAAAATATTGATACTTTCATGACAGGCATACTTTATACCAGCCGTAAACTTATGTTTGCTGGAAAATACACACTAAATTTTCATCTGCCCAAAACAGGGTTAGTTGTAATATACCCAAAAATTCGCAAAACTGAGTGAAAATGTAAAATTTTTCCGTGAGTTTATACATGGGTCGAACTTTTGCCCCACTGATTCGAACTTTTGCCCCACTATGAGCCAAAAATTGTTTCCAAGTATTTATGCAAAAACTAATACACCTCAACGCATCCTTATGGTAGGCCTAAAATCGCCCGATTTTAATAAAATTTGGAGTGACTGACTCTTACTTGAACAGCATTTGAACCACCATATAACATTTATAAGTTTAGTTTGGAATTGAGTTAGAAATCTTGAAAAGAAACTCTTGCCCCACTCGAGCTTTTGCCCCACTTTACTCTATTATTGCCGTAGCCGCAACACATGCGTTATTTGAAATGATGAAAACCTCTGCATCTCCATGCCTGTCTTAGGAAGGAATTTGTTCGTGGGGAGGGTTCAAAAGCTACATGATCAGAATTTACCTTGGTAAGTGATGCGATCCATGCAGGTTTAGTTCAAATAATCACCTATAAGTCACTAAAGATAACGTGTTCCTTTAGTAAGTCTACACTTTTAGTGTCGAAAAATTCAAACATATATAAAGACGAAAATTAGGTTTAAAACAAGGTATGTGTTTTGGAATGCTATTTAAACATTCGATTTTGTCGACACCTACAGTGACAAACCATTCAAAATATGATTATTACATTTAAAATAAAAGCATTGAACGAGCTCACCAAATTGATCATTCATCCTTGACTAAGCAGTCATAAGCTAAATCATCAACATGCTTGACATACACACAACCAAAAGTCGCTTCAGAGACGCGGAAACCGGACTCACTTGCTTGGACCTTCAAAGAGCACTCCGTCACTATAACCTATATGTTAGTGGCTATTTCGGGGATGAGATTCGATCCCAGATCCTCGGCGTGAGAAACGTGTATTAAGGTTCGACCCCTTAACAAAAAAAAAAAAAATAACAGATGGTATGACAAATTTCCAAATAGCTAACAGATGGTGGAGAAAGTCTTTTATACCTCTAAAATTTCTTTGAAAAAATCTATAAAATTTCAAGAAAAATATTCTATGTATGAAGTTTACATAATTTACAATATTATTACCTTTTCATATTTTTTCCGTTTGATTTAAATTATGTTCAGAACAAATTATCGAATCTTCAGGAGGCACTTAAAAAATATTATTTTGAAAAAGATTTTGTTTTAATGCTGTATAAACCTTGTTGTTATATAAAAAGTGCAAATTTTTAATATTTTATTCATTTGTTCAATACTTGATGACATAAAGGAGATTTGCTTGAAAAAAATAGGTTTTAAAAAGATCATCCAAGCTTCGACCGTTTTGAATGATTGCGATTACTTTTCGATACATACATTGGGTGGACCAGGGGTAAGATTTCTAAAATGTTGTTATATGTTGAACTTTGATCAATTTGGCCGAAAACACCGCCTTTGTAAGCCTATTTCAGTGCTTCAGGGTGTCTACTCATTTAGTGAAATGAAATTCCCTGATATTTCCAAGTTTTGAGAAATAATTCCAGGTTCGAGAAATTCTTCAAAATACATAAACGATGAATTACATAGCATTTTTCGCTTAAATTGGAAAGATATATTTTTTCTGTTTGTATCAAACGTGTAAACAACATTAGAAAATTTTATGATTTATATTTGATTTCTACAAAAATCATTTATTCTTATCATATAATCTGAATGTGCTTCTAATTATCAAATCTACATATGAAGAAAATAGCCTGAAATTGAAAAACAAAAATTCCCTTAAAATGGGATTCAAAATTATGGACATCTAAGATACATCCACAAAATTTCTTTAGAGGGCGTTTTTTTTCCTAGATGATATCTTGGAGAAATCAGGTCTGGTAGCGTTTGATTGTCTTGGAAAGAAAAATTCTAGATATCTCTTTCCTGGTTCCTCATTTGAACAAATATTTTTCTAAGAATGACTCTATGACTATTTTGGAATCCCTTATTACATTACGACAGAGAGAGAGAGAGAATTTCATAGAGAATTTTCTGTAGGACCTAATAAGGAATTTCATGACAATTTTTTTTGTGGAATTCTTGTACATTTTTTTGTGAAAGGTTCAATTGCATGAATAGGCCTTCCTTAGCCGTGTGGTTAGAGTCCGCGGCTACAATGCAAAGCCATGCTGAAGGTGTTCGATTCCCGGTCGGTCCAGGATCCTTTTGTAATGAAAAATTTCCTTGACTTCCCTGGGCATAAAGTATCATCCTACCTGCCCCACGATATACGAATGCGAAAATGGAAACTTTGGCAAAGAAAGATCCCAGTTAACAACTGGGATTTGCTCATTGAACACTAACCTGAGAAGCAGGCTCTGTCCCAGTGAGGACGTAATGCCAAGAAGAAGAAGATAAGCTCATATTCTTAACATAAATCATTCTTTTCAAATGTCGATATGTTGAAAAGGGGAAAAACGTGGATGCAGCCGGAGACACTTTTGTTCTTAAATACATAATCATAGTGAAAATATTTTTCCTCCTAATTTTGCGATCTAACCCAATGTGCAACGATGACGACCCGGTCCCGTTAGTATTTCTCACGTCGCCCATCTTTTTCAGGAACAGAACGACGACGACGATGATGGGTGGCACAGCAATGGCATCTCTCGAGATGAGATTCAGCTGGATATTTATGTTTCTGGCAAGTATCGAATGTCGCGAATCATTTTCACATGCGAAACACACGTTGCATTCGAGTGTGAGTTTACTGCATTTGAAATAACAAACCGAAGCCAATGTTAGTTAAACGCACATCTTTAATGAGTTTGGCATTTGATGCGTCGTTCGGGTGCCCTTTTAGACGGAGGAGTGGAATCGCCTTCTAGAGTTGCTTGATTTTTTTAAATATAGAAGTTCTGTTTGGTTGGTGATTAGAGATCAGTTGTTAGTAAATACCGATTATATCTCTGCACAGTTAGCATGGAAAAGATATTAGACAACTAATATGATGAAGAGTCGTGGAAAAGGTAAGAATAATTCTTCCTTATGTTCTTTATATTTCGTCTTTGGACCTTCAGTCCTATAAGCCATATCATAAGTCTGGGAATCGTTTGAAAACCGTACACTAAGTTATACTTCATCAGCATTTACCTCTTACAAAACAGACCTTTGTAGATGCAGCCTTCCAAATTAATAACATTCATCACACACCTCAAACACAATGGCTAATGGTCGGCATGTCATTAAACCAAACCATTACGATAGATGCAAAAGCACTGTCAAAGTTCAATGTCGTATGCTAAAGCATTGACCAGTTTGACAGTGCTCGCCCATACTTCGTACCTTTGCGAAGGCTAATGAGCACGCTCGGAGTCTGCCTTTCCGGTGGGTACTTAGCAACGGGTATTTAAAACTCACCACGTAATTAAATCTTACAAATAGTTATACCTTCTAGAGGAGCCCAATATGGTTATTGCCGTCTATTGCGGTTTTCAAGGACTCTCGTGACCACTATAGAAATGTTTCTGCCTGAGGTTGGTCGTTTACCTCTGGCTTGATTCGGTGTGATTTTTTTTATCTCAACAAAGGATTGAACACATATCACACTCGACCGGCGGCTCAATTCCGGACTTCTCATTTGATCCAATCACATTCCAAATCTACACGGCTGTGTAAACAAGAACCGGAGCCTAAGTGATACTTGCACGACGACGACGACGACGTGTTGCTGCTGGGTGACCTTCGCTTTGGTTGTTTCCATGTGTTCCTCCAAAAACAGATCCCGTACCTCAGAATGTGTCAATCCAGAAGCAAATCGGGCAACATTTAAATCGATCCACAATCAGAGATGACGATGCCAAAAGTTTTGCCGGTGGTACTCAATGGTGGAGACTGCTTATATTGCGGTATAACTAGTCACGTTTTAGACTGAGCTTGTATCACGAAGGAAACAAAACACACAACATAGGAATGTGTGTTGAAGGCAAAACTCAATCATTTCCATTATCCATCCGTCTGATTGATCATATATCGGAAGTGAGTGAACGCAAGCTCAAAAGTTTTCTGTCTCATGAGCTCTAGTGAACAAACGTGAGATTGATGAATTGAACCAGCAAAGCTATATCTATGGAATTTTTGTAGGTAATCGTAAAAAAGTGGTTAAAGCTATAGTTTATTTTCATATTACAGAGTTTAGCATAGTTCTCAGAGAAAATTTGGAAAAAGTTAGTAAATTCCGAAAAATTTCCACAAGACTCATGGTGGATATTTGTGCATCAATTACTGAAAATTGTTATTCTATACACAAATAGGGAATAACGATTAATGTTTCGTAAATATGTTAAAAACCTATGAGGGAATCCTATGAGTTTCGTCTTTCCAATTATCGAGAAAGTATCCATAAGTTTCCCATATTACTCAGATTCTTTTTCTTGATGCAAATACCCTTTCAAAAATGATTGACGTTTGCAAGAAAAAATAAATAAAATAATCCGAGCATTTCCAGTTATCTTTACACTGTCCCATTTAACCCAATTATTCTATATTCTTCACGAAATGAAGCAAGGAATATGTAGTGTAGTTACCGCAACTACAATTCAATTTGAGTAATCCTGAGCAGAGCTGACAAGTTCCAATCTCAGTGACACATTATCAAGCGAAACTGAATGACTGTGGCATATGTATTCAGTGGTTGGGTGATAAAACGTCGAAAGGACAAAACGTCGAAGGGACAAAACGTCGAAAGGACAAAACGTCGAAAGATAAAATGTCGAATGCCAAAACGTCGAATGAAAAAAAAACGTCGAACAAGAGAACGCATCAAAAACAAAAAAATGCGAGAATATCTGACGAAACTTCAAACTGTTCAATTAATAGGGAATACGAAAATAAAATAAAAATTAAGAAACTAAACAATGATTTGAATAGTTAAGACATTGCAAAATATAGTCTTAGCCAATGTTATCACCGTGATTCTCTGATTTTGAACCGATCTTCGAAGGAATAATAAAAAAAAAACAAAATTGTCGAAAGTGCGTATGATTGTTTACATAATTTTCAGACTATAAAAAATGATCGCAGTCTCTCACCAAAGAACTACCATCAGTGCACCAGATTCCACTCATTTAAGGGAAGTTTTGTGTTCAAATGTTTATTATAAAATAACTATTGTGTCACAAGGTAGCTCCAAGTATAGGTAATCAGAGGAAAAATGAAAAGAATTTGAAAAATTTTCATGAAAAAATTATAATTGCAGTTGTTACTGCATCTAAGTGTTCCTATTTCCGCTCACGATAAACCGATTATTATTTTGAATTTCGTTATTTACCCTGCTATTTTGTATGATCAAACCAAAGCTACTACTGCAAAAAGGAAGGCTGTTTACTAAAGTCGACATTTCTTTATAATTTTGTTTAATTTTTTGCATGAGCGATTATTGAACACACAAATACATAGTGATCCAATAACCGCTCACGAGGTCTTGTGATTTCAATATAAAGAATTGATTTATCAAATGCAAATAATGTCAGACGACTTCATTCGGAAATTTTTAATATTGCTAGAATACATCCGTGCGAGAAATGTTGGTTTTTGAAACGAAAAACCAATTTTTACGCTAGTGAGCGGAAATAGGGGCATGAGCGAATACTGGTGCACTGATGGTACTTTTGAAAAAAAAAACTATCAATCGATCCTTGTATTCTTCTTCTTATTTGGTGTTTGTACGGTAAAACTGTATACATTTTCAACCTAAAAAATATCTAAATGTATAGAAGTCTGTTCAATACTCGATGTTACAAAAATATGGATAGTCGGATGAAGATTATTTGTTTCTGAAAAGCAAATAAAAAAATCGATTCATTACTTACTTATTCGACAAAAAAATGAGTAAATTTTCAAAATTAGATGAATATGATGTTACCAGAGTCTATGAATGGAGAGCTGCATGAAGAATGAAACCAATTCTACTTATCGAGCTGTCAAACCGTCTACCTGTCGAGCAGACCATCAAATCAGATAGGGACTATTTTTGAATCCGAAGAAGAACAATCATCGAAGAAATCTCTTCGCGCAACTCTCCGTATATACAGTATTGGACAAAACTTTTGCTACTTTTTCGATTTTACGTACAAAATGACCAACTTTGGAAAGTTGGTTGGTATTTCTCAGTTATTTATGGACCGATCTCAATGAAATTTTGGCAGAACATCAGACATAACTTGGATTTTAACATATATTTTTGAATGATTTTTCCAATCACAAGTTCAAGAGCAGTAACGGTTTGACTAAAGCAATTTTTTTGACGATTTCTTATAAATGACATAACTAAACATATTGAAGGAATAGCTTCATGGTATCTTCAGCAAAGCTGTAGATTTTACGAGATGAGCAGGTTTGCTGAATACAATTTTTGTGTAGGTATAGGGCTATCAGATTATGGAGAAATATGAGATACTCTGTAAACAGATTTCTGAAAATGAACCCTGGAGTGATTATTAAAGAAATTCCTTGAAGAATCGGACGAAAAATGCAATCTTTGAAAGCAAACTAGTTGATTTTATTATTTTTGCATCGGCAGGGGAGAAATGGTCCCTCCCTGCCTCCCTCTGGCTACGTCCATGTCTATAAGCATCGTTTTGATGCCTCCCAAGACTGCAACGCCGAACCCAGTAGCTTTGAAATATTTCTGGACTCCAAGTTCTTGTCCTGTTTGTCCATATTCAATATTCATTGAAAAATTAAATATAACTACACAATTTTAAAAGTCTCATGCATATTGTTTTGTTCATCTCTAGTTTTTTTGTACCGGTGCGCAGCGCAATCTCCAAACAATGAGGATCTTCAAAAAATTGGGAATGGGAATTAATCTGTCAACCAGTCAAGAAGTTTGTGGAAACACCTAGAGAAATCCTCAAAGAAAATCCTGACGAAATCTGGTGGAGTTCCCATAGGGATCCTCAGGATATCACTTGAGAAACCCTGAAAGATGCCTTAATTTTTTTTGTAAGGAGCTCGAATGAATTGTTAAAAAAACATTAGATAAATGCTCAGCGGAATTCATAGAAAAGTTTTTTTTTTATTTTTTCAGTAGAAATCTGAAAATTTTTTGAAGGTATCCCTTGATAGGAGTTAAAATGCATTTCGGTACGAATCCCAACAATAGAATGATAGTGTTGCTCTAATACCGAACGCCAGACGGAGTAAGACGGGCCATCTTTAGTTTGCCATGAAAATGGCGGTTTCCTTAAAAGTTCACTAGGCACTTTCATTAAACACATGATTTTTGACATTTCGAACCATTTAAGGTAAATTTCTCATAATAAATATCAAAAACAATTTTTTTTCTCGTCGATATTGAATTTTATTGAAAATTGGTTTTGCCCCGTCGCTAAAAATAATCGTGATAAGACATCACTTTCTCAAGCTTCAAGAAATACACATTTTTTTACAAATACAACACCTCTGATATTTTTCGATTATGCCTACAGCTTCAAAAACGACATGCTGCGTCGAAAAAGTATTTATTGATTCTTGATTTTGACATACGAATTAAATTGCTTAGGCGGGCGGTTTTACCCCGTCTTCCCCTAAATGTTATGTTTGAAATAAGAATATTGAGTAATGAAAAATCAGTCATAAGAGCTCTATTAAACAAATGTAAGATTGATGAAAGAACGGTCCGAATTACTCACGCTCTACAAACAAAACCATTTTATTTGCCTACGCTCCGGAGCAGACACCGCAATTTAAAGCACGCAAAAAAGTTCCCAAAATCACCGACTTTACTGGTTAAGCGCAGGTCGAAAACAATTACGCTCTGTAATTGTAATAATTAGACCTGCAACCCCTGGTTCATGAGGAGATTCGGAATTGTGGGTCGCTCGTGCACGCACAAATCTACTCCCACGAGTACTCCAACGTAATCGATACGACTGTATTGACTCAAATTCTACATCATTATCTGAGGGGGTACACGTTTATTACATTCAGCGTTCCCCCGTTTCCTCAATCCACTGAATGTGGCAGCAGAGCGAATTGCTGCTACACAGAAAAAAATCTGTCAAAGCAAGCTGAAAATATCATAATATAACAAAATGTGAAAAAAATATTTATTTATCTGTCAGTTTGAATACTAGTCGAAACGCTAAGAATAAATTCTTCTTCTTCTTCTTGGCGTTACGTCCTGACTGGAACAGAGCCTGCTACTCATCTTAGTGTTCCATGAGCAATTCCACAGTTTTTAACTGAGAGCTTTCTTTTCCAAAGTTGCCATCTTCGCATTCGTATATCGTGTGGCAGGTACGATAATACTCTATGTCCAGGAAAATCAAGGAAATTTCCATTACGGAAAGATCCTGGACCGACCGCGAATCGAACCTAGACACCTTCAGCATGGCTTTGTTTTGTAGCCGCGCTACAAACTACTCGGCTAAGGAAGGCCCCCAAGAATAACTTATGAATAATAAATAGTGTTATCACAACACATTTAGTTGTTGTTGAGATCTCCTATGCAAAACAACAGTTGACAGCGTCAACTTGACACTTCTCTCCCCTATTATAGCTTATTTTATGTTTATGGGAAGACACTCTCACTCACTCCCGGTCAAACTTTTACACTTCTTTTGTTTTGTACACCATATTTGCGATGAGACTGACTGAGCTTAAACGACGTGAATTTACAATATATTTTTTGCTGTGAACAAACCTCCAAACAGTTCCGTCTACAAAAGGTTTGCACCATGACGAACCCGGCTGACTGTTAATACATCGACTAACGGAACAAACCAAGCCGCGGCTCGTATCACCGACCAGACTGCAGAATACAGTTTGGCAAACAATTGTTGACATGGGCTGATTTCATTTCACCACGGCGATGAGGAAAGGGTGCGACACTACATCGACCAGGTCGGGAGTGGTTTATCTAAATAACTGCGTATGTCGTAATACAATAAAAGATCATTAAGCTAAAAATAAGCCCAGAGAATGGCGAGAGTAAATATTGTCACCGGGTTTGTAACACATGCAGGTACAAATTGTCAACTACCCCCACGGAGATGTCGCCGGTCGGTGTTGAGAATGTGCCACTTAGCACGTTTTTCAAAATATCACAGGATGTGGTGGTAAATATTGCGAACGAAGAAAAATAAATCGCTTTATACAGTGTAACAGCGTAGAACTCTCGTGAACCCTGGAGAGCATCGTAGGAATGCAAAACAATTCTAGGAAGAGTGGGGCTTGGGGCGTAATGGGATGTTTTATGCGACATCCCACGATAATTCTGTTTGGGTTTCAGTAGTGACAGATGGTGTTGGGGCCCAGATAGCCTTAGCTTTTCGGGTTGGAAATTTTCGGGTTGGACATTTTCTCGACTTCCCAGGGCATATAGTATCTTCGTACCTGCCACACGATACACATATGCACAAATGGTCAATCGGCAAAGAAAGCTCTCAGTTAATAACTGTGGAAAGTGCTCATAAGAACACTAATCTGAGAAGCAGGCTTTGTCCCAGTGGGGACGTAACGCCAGAAAAAAAGAAAGAAGAAGAAGTGACAGGTGGTGACTGATGTAATTATGGGGCAAATATTACCAATCACGCATTACATTGCACTAAGTCCTTTTTTGATGATATTCAGAATAAGGGTGGTCCACATTTTCATTGAAATTATAAAGACAGATTTGTAGGAATTATGGTGTACAAACTTCAGCAAAATTATAGACCATTCGATCTCAAGCAACTCAATATTGGCAGAAGCCTTTCAGATTTCGTTGAAATTTTCTTGATGTACAGACACTTTGCATACATAGTTCTTACAAAATTTATCAGGACTATCATTAGAAAAAAGGCCAAATTTCCAAACGATTTTTTTTAAGATAATTTGATATGTAATTGAAAAATTACAACTCGTTACACAATGTGTTGTATGGGTGACTTGCAGATAATAGTCTATATTTTTTATTAAAAATACTGTAACAAATCTCATTTATGGTCTACACCAGTGATTCCCAAAGTGGGCGATTTCGCCCCCCTGGGGGCGATTTTCATGTCCAGGGGGGGCGAAAATCTGTAAAATGTAATTTGGGGGGCGAAAAAACTAGAAAGGGGGCGAAAGTGTGAGAAACTGGCAACAACGATTTATTACATTTGGATTTTTTTTCTATCTTTATTAACGAGATTTTTAGCCCTGGGCTAGTTCATCTCGGGCTTTACTTCCCTTCTGAAGGAAGTCGTCACTGAATTTTTTTTGTGACTATCTCGGGGATGGGATTCGATCCCATGTGTTCTAACCGTGTGTTCTAACCACTACACCAAGTCCATCCCCTGATTACGTTTGGAGAGGATACTCAATTCAATAGAGGATTATGTTCAAATCATCTGAAGATTATTTGATTACAAGTTAAACCTTTTCCCTCTATTTATTGTACATCTTCCATTTTATAATCACAATGACATATATTGGACGAACAATATGAATGACGAACTATATTTGATATGCATTTAGTTTTTTAAAGCGTTTGTGTTCACTTGGTTTATGTATTTGCTACTGAAATTTTCTTTAAAGATATTGTATTCAGATCTACATCTGCAAGTGACAAATATGTGAAAATTGTTAGATATTTTTAGAAATGGTTTCGAAATGTAAAAGGAATAATTTGATATATTAGAAATATTAGGACTTTTTAACATTGCAGTGAAAAAGATAAAGTACATGTGTTTTCAATTATCCTATGTTTTTATAAAATTTGGCATTTCAAAACAGTGAGACATTTATTACTCAGAATTTAAGCTTATTTTTGTTATTAATTCAACAAAAAATTACTTTCAACTAATAAATTTGAAAGGTTTCGAAATACAGAAAGTGAGCCAAACCTTTTAAGTACCATGAAATCTGGGCCAGTAAGCCTGTAATGCACATAGGCTAGCTATGTTTGCTGTTATAAATTACTGACAAGTATATCATAATTGTCGTTTACTGAAATTCAAGAAAATATGTCGAATAGATTTGTGGATACAAGAAAATCAATGAATATGATAGTCGCTTGACTTTGTCATGAATACGAGTCAAAGTGTTTTTTGGTACATAAAATGCTACACATATGTTTGACATCTTTACACTAGTAATCTTGATTGAAAAACCAAGCTTCGATACACTTATGGTAATATATCGATTAAAAGTTAGCAAAGTAAAGTGCTCAATGCAAATATTTCAAAAACATACCAGAGTGGCGATTTCAAAAATCAATAGGCCTCAAGGGGGCGAAAGTCAAAAAAGTTTGGGAATCACTGATCTACACTGAACTGTCTATACTTTGTAAGATGGGCACTTTGAGGGAAAAAAGTTGTTCTAATATGTTTTTTCTTGTCTTAAATCAATTTTTAACGTGCCATTTTCAAACAAAACTAAACAAACAGACAGAATTATCGCAAAATTCAATAAAGCTCAACAAGCGAGTTAATTTTATCTTATTAGTTTACTTTAAAATATCGAGAATAAAAAAAATGGGTGTCCATCCGTTTGGCCGAATTACGAACAAACAGAATAATCAAATTTTGTCAACGCTGATGTATAACATTCATAAATGTGGCCCAATAACTGATCATTTGTTGATTTGTTGATCTTTATGATGTGGCAGGACGTCATGTTTGTCTCTATATACCTAAGTGCTCCAAAAGAATAATTAACACGATCCGTTCGTTCAGAAAGAAGTTGTGAATTCGCGTCAAGACTCTAAGTTTCTCTGAATTACCAACGGTGTGCTAAGGTTTATAGTTTTGAAATAACTCAAGAAGGTAATTACTTGTACGAGTTTGACCTTCGCTTTCAGAGACCTTGATTTTAGTAGGTTACGAAAAGGTACCGAACATTGTTGATATGGTTGATCAATGTTACCCCATGTCAGCTAAATAAAAAAAAACCTAAAACATTTTTAACATACCAAAATATCTCAAAAAACAAAAGATAGTAAATAGTCACGAGCAACAAATGCCAGTACTTGTTTTAAACATATAAAGGTTGCAACATTAGCATTTTAAAATAAAATTTATGAGAAATATACAAAAAACTGATCAATGTTACCCCACATTGCGGTAATAAAAAATAAATAAAAATGAAATTTATTAAATAGTTTTATTGTAACATCCCTTTCATTTCACATTTCTCGTCAAAATAATATATAAGCGACTTTAAGAATTAAAAAATATTTTATTGGAGAAACATAACTCATCTGTATAATTTTATTGTGTTGAATTTTTAAAGTAGATTTTCTAGAACTATTTCTGCAGGTAAACTTTGTGAGAATCCGGAAAGAATTTCTTGGTTACTCTCGCTACATTTGGCAGAATTCAAGGAAGAATGCTTTAAGAAACGATTTCATCAGCAAATTGAATCGAAATTTTTGGTTGAAGTGCAGACAAAAATAATTGTGCTACACAGAGAATGTTGAAACTCCAACGAAACGAAATTTAATATGTCTTTACATTGTTGAATGTGCATGGTCGTGTTAAATTCAATCAACCGAAAAAAAACACTCCATCGACGCTAATAAAAAAAGGTCTCGCTTGTTTGCTGTGTAATCACGAATAACTCAGGAATCTATGCAGGTCTGCTATGAGAGAAAATCCACAAAAGTTCCTTGAAGAAATTTAAGTTTCCCATACTTGAAGTAAGTATTGAAGTAATCCCTTAGAACTATTGGGAGAATAACTGAAGAGTTTTCGAAAATAATTGTTTTTGGAAACAATGGGAATTGAATATTCTTGACTTGAAGGAGTTTTTGAAATGATTCCTTGATAAGTGCTTGGGACAAATTCTGCAGACGAATGTGGAGAAATCCTCGAATGCATTTCCCAGTTTTATAATAATTCCTACAGGTATTCATGTTTTGAAAAAGTTTCTGGAGACAATTTCTAAATTTGGTTGACCAAACCAAAACTGATGGCAAAGTTATCATGGGGCTCCACTAGAGTTTGTATCCTTTGACAAGTGGAATTTAATGGTTAAGGTGCATGGTCATTTTTTTTACATCCAGACTCCCTTTCCTCTCTCGTGGTATTTTGTCCATTGAAAATGACTACGTGGTTTATGGACGACCATTTACCATTAGTTCTAAATTCGGCTCTCATTTATTTATAGATATTCCACTAAACTGCTAGAAAATTTAATATTGATATTTTCGTTTTTAACAAGAACTGGCCGAATTTGCACGACATGAACTAAGCTATTTATGAACTATTTTTTTAATTAAATTTATAAAATATTGTAAACTGTAAGCGATAAAGTTTTGGTCAAACAGATATGAGCTATTTGTTGAAAATCTAAAAGACCATCCACTGTCTAGAATTCTTAAAAAGTTTAGAGATTGTGGAATTATACAAACAAATTTCTGCTCTGTGTTTGTGTAAATTTAGACTATATATTCAGAAAAGAGCCAAACCATTACCTCCCGAGAATGCCTTCGGAATTATGCGTTAGACATAGCACACAGCTGGTTCCTTTAGAAATTGTTGATCTGTTAAACTCATGTTTAAAACAAATAGCTTTTTTTCAACAAATTTTTAAAATTAATTTTATTATTCTTCTATGAAACCAAATTTGCATATTTCAAGCATTCTATCGAAGATTTGACAAAGAATCTCGTCATTAACGGAAAAAAATCTGGTCAAAAATATCTCATGAACCTCACAATTTCTTGATATGAATCCATGAAAAATCTTACATGGAATTTGTTGGGTATGAATGGAAGAATTCTCTGTAAATAAGTCTCATAGGAAATTTGTCACAGATCAAGGACTACTCCAACTAGTATACAGGCAAGACAAACTTATCAAGAATCAGTATTTTCAATAACACCCAGAAACGCTCCAATCGAAATTACTAATAAATGTTCCAGGATATCAGTATATTTCCCAAGAAAAACGTCAATTTTTTTTGTGTGGTTCAGGTTTTCGTCAACCTACACGAATCTACTAAGAACTTCAATCAAAATAAACCAAAAATTATGTAACCTTCTTTGTTATTTAATCACCAAGTAGCTCGGTAGCTTAGTTGGTAGAGCACTCGCCTAGCATACAGGAGTCGTGGGTTCGAATCCCACTTGAGTATGTGTTTTGTTTTCATAATTCATCCATCTTTACCACCCGTGCAATGCAGTAATGCAGTAATTACTTATAACATTTTGTGTTGAATTTGTTGAGTCTATGGATTCTTGAGAGCAAATACATTTTTGAAATCGAGTCAAAATGTCTCGATTCATGATTTTCCGATCATTCATAAAATGATTCATGATTTTCATGATTTTCGGGAAAATAGAGCGAAAATTGCAAAATCTAGTATCGCTGGAACAACCCTCCCTACCATGAGATTAGCAGACGAAAGTTTTCGAACATATGATTAAAAATCCTATAATTGAGCACAAAAGTAGAAGATGATACCGTTTTGTTTCAAATTCCGAACACTCGTTTTTTGTATGGCGATTTGATTGAAATCTTTCGTTGAAATATGCAATCCAATTTTAACGCCTTTTTATTTATTTTATACCTCGGGAATAGTGCCGATTCTCTAATTCGAGGTCAGTAAAACTAGCTCAGATGAATTCATTTGTGAAATTGTTGATTTGAATACGATTTATTCGTGCTGTTCAGAATTTGAATCAAGATGTGGAATATGAGACAGAATGAACACAACGTTCGGCATTTGAATCACACTTTTACATAAAAAAGTACACAAAACAAGTTTAAATGAACAATTATATCAGCACACCCAACAGCTAACAGTTAGACTTTGCGAGGGAATTAAAATTTTTACAAATATCAGCTAATTTATGCCTATCATATGCATTCGAAGTCACTGTTGGCCTTAAATGTTCGGAAAATGAGACAAATAAAAAAATAACTCAAATAAAAAATAACTCTACTTTTTCTTTTTCTCTGTTAACAAATATGTAAACAAACTGCGTCCAGAATAGACTTATACACAAGCTGATCAGGAAGCTCATTGACAGTTCTTCTACGGAAAGGACAGTCCCGTGTTAGCTCCGGTCCTCCACTGATGTAAACAAATGCATAGACGAACCTGTCACATAAAAAAGCGCTATATCGCCATAATTAAGTTCCCATACGTGTCGCTGATACACTGAGACAAAAATACTAGGGTTTTCCATAAATCAAGACTTATGAATCAGTGAAAATTCCATTTCATTAAACGCTTATGAATATTGCATATGGATTCATATGTTTCATAAGTGAGATCTACGAATTCTGTATAAATCAAGAACTTAAATGATTTTCATACCAATCGCTAGCAGCAGTTTTCCAAGCGAATTTTTTTTCACATGTTGTCAAAAATGTCATTTTTGAGCATGCCTGAAATAATAGGCAAATGTCATTATTGCTTGATAATTTCAATATCGTCATTATCATTGCGAAAGTAAGAGAAATTCATTGAATGACTTATGAATATCAATAATGAAATTCTTCACCAATATCATAAGTAAAACTTTACTATTTTAACAATAATCGTTGTGGCGCCAAATCATAATTATTTATTAAGATTATATTAAGCATTTTTGCCTCAGTGTATCTTATTCGGCGTCGGCGCATAGAGCGTTGAATGTATGGAGATGCGGGACACAAATCAAAACTGGAAGTTCAAGCCATTTGAGCACCTTGGTATGGAAGGGAAAGTTGTTTCTGGTTAAAAGCTCTACAATTTGCATAAATGACATATAATATACGCTTAATCGCAAAACTGTCCCAAGCGCCAACGTCATTATTTTCCAAGAAAAACCTTGCAATTTGTACTTTTATTACTCATAATGATGTAAGAAGCTATTTGCAAATATGTCTCTTCTCACTCGAAGCTGCAAAAGTACGCCTTAGTGAAAAAAAAATCGTTTTTTTTTTTCAATATTTCAGTTTTTTATATGAAATTTGGATAAAATCTCCACACTTAATATATTATTTAGAGCATAAACTTGCTCTAGTGTAATGTCTGGTTTAGCCGAGACCACATAGGGTTGCATGATTTTCGGATTTTTTGTTCACAAACAACTTGTTTTCATAGTTGTGCTGGTTAAGGAGTTTACCTAAAAGTAGTCGAAAATCTCGACGAGTTGCAAGGAGTTGCAGCTGTATCTTTCAGACCTCCTAGAGTGTTCTCTTGTCCTAAGGAATATGTCTATGCCTGATTTAGGGTGGAACTCGGTGGAACTTTTTTTGAATCGATAATCAAAGATACATGTTAGTATTTTATAAATTTGATTTCATAGCCGATTTCTCATATTCAAAGTAAAAAATGATGTTCTAGTCACATCAAATATACTTTACAATCCTTCAGCCATGTTCTCTTATAGATTTTGATTTAATAGATTGATTTCAACACTCTCCGTGCTAGTTGAAAAGATTGCTGAAAACATGCGACAAAATTTAGTTTTTCTGACACTCCGACAACTGTTATTTTTGCCGCTTGTTGTAGTAGTTTGAGTGCTTTGTATAGCTTATAATTATTTGCTTCAATAACGGATGCTATGAATAAACACTTGTAGATACTTATTATCGCCGAAAAAAAAACTTGAAAATTGATTTTTGTCTATGAAGCAACGTGCGGCGTGACGAAAAATGGATCGAAGGCGATCGCCTACGAAAACTAACTGCCTTTGCTGGCGTAGCACAATTTAGAATGCCAACACCAAACTTTGTAGAACTTTTATTAGAGATCGATCTCTATTTTAATGAATTTCAGTCTAAAGTTTATCCAAATGCACATTATTCATTATCATTTATTTCAGAGGTCCTCCACAAGAAGGCACTTAGTTTCAGCCTTCAGGAATTTACCATTTTTTAACAGCACATACTTGTCGACCCTATTCATAAGTTTTTACAAACCGTCAAGTCATCTAAGTCAATCAGTGACACATGTTTCAGTTGGCTTTGATTATCGGACTTGTTTTACTGAACGATTTGCGGCTATCAGCACTTTTAAAGAGTACCCGGTGAAATCAATACAACACCCGCACACATTATCGATTCATGCTTCACATTTAATTAAAAAAAAAAAAAACTTCCATCGAATGCATCCACTCAACCATTTCAAGTGTTTGTACGTTGCAAACATACGTCAACTCCAGCCACCCGTTTTATCCACGAGTTAAAAAGCAAATACTTACGTTCTTTGTCGTTAATCTTCATTTTATCCAAACGCGGATCGTCCTTATCGTTGTAGATGATAACCCCGGCGGCTCCGTGCATGTATGCATGTTTGACTTTCTCCTCAAAGTTGCAGTTTCCCCGCAGGATCAGAGCTATCCACTTAATGCCGTTGGCGGGCAGCGGTTGGCCATTGGTCCCGTTCCAATCCTTGGAGCAGCCCCGGTGTTCGTTCGGATCGTCCGACTTGGTAACGTGCACCAACAGACCGGTCCGGTTCAGAACCCGGCCTTCTCCAAACTTTCCAATCAGTTCACCCTCGTGGAATTCCATCTCGTTGCCGTCGACGTACGAGTAGTTGAGATAGGCTAGGGTATAGCTATCGAACGCCATACGGTCCTCGGCTGGCAGGGCAAAGGACGAAACTCCGTTGGAGAACTCGGTCGGTTGGGAGAATGAGGTAAGGTCATGGTTCGGGGACGAGTTGGCCGCCACTAGGGAAGCACCCACCAGCAGCGACAGGAAGTTGTTCATGTTCACCTGATGCCCTAGTGCAGACATTTTTCTATTCACCATCTTCTTTTTCAAATTTCGGAAAACTATAGGAAAGCTCGGTGCCTTCTTGCTACGCCACACCACGCACTTGATCACCGAACGTAGTCTTCTTCAGCACAAGAACGAGAACATGTCGTCGACCTTGAATCTCTGAGACTGATGTTTTGGGTACTATCACAGCACGATGATATTACGCAGAAAAGGAAAAATAACAAGAATGCGACCACTACACTCGATTGGCACCTTTGTTGTAATCATGGGACAGAAATTGGATGCCTCGGCAGGTCGCGTCGCGGTGTCAGGTTGAGCGGTTCTTGATAAGCGGCACTCACCGAAACCGAACTTTCCGCACGCTTTCTCTACCCTCACACTCCGCGATTGATAAGCGCGAACTCGCACTACGTATGGGGGGGATTGATTGATAAGCGAACCTTTCGCTAGACCCGCGCAAACTAATGGAAACACTTATCACTGACTCGCCTCGCGCGAAATACTGAACGAAAAAGAATGTTTTTCTTCTACTTCTGCCTTTCTTAAAATAACCTCCCACACAAAAACAGCAGTCTGTGTCGTACTTTGCGTTGGGAAGACGCGCGCCTGTTTTTTGCCTTTTTAAGGGACTTTTCCACACGACTGTCCGCGAGGGACTCGTCTTCGTTTCGTCAATTTCGTGGACAACAACAACAACCACCACCACTGCCGCAAGGGAGAGACAAGTCCACGGCAGTCAGCTTTGTTGGTTGAAGCTCTTCGAAATTCTACGTCGAATCTATAGTGGAGGTCGTGTGTCGTCTAAAAGGGCAAATTGAATGCGAATACTCAACACACACTCTCCTCTGCAGTCCCTTTCCACCAGACTTCCAGCTTTGAAGCTATTATGTTGGGGCAGGGCCAGAACACTATGGAGCTGATGCTAAGTAATAGCGCAGTCGTTGTCGGTGTCGTCGACGATTCGTTGTTGTTTGTAGAGCTGTAAACACGCCTGGCGATGGTGACCCTTCCCTTCACTTCACACGCAGCGTCGTCTTCCTCCGAGTGCTGCGCCGAACTTGAATGGGGCTTCCGAAAAGTGATTCTAGCTAGTCGACGACGCTTCTAAGCTAGCGGTGGACGACGATTGGAATGATGTAACTTGGTGATGGAGCTACGGTTTGTTTTGTACTCCGACGACGGGAATCTGGAAAAATACCACAATCAGAGAGAGAGAGAGAAAGAGAAAAGTATAAGTCAATTGTTAGGTGGAAAACGTCATCGTTCTAAGCCGGGCGGAGTTCCTTTGGCGGGGCTTAGACTGGTTCATATAAGATGGTGTTACTATTTATGTGATCTACTGTAGATTGTAGCTCTGGTCGAATGCCTTTGATGAGCATGTGTAAAACAGTTTAACGTATAATATGTGTACTTCATGTTCTACAGAGTCAACGCAGGTCCATATGGTATCAAGATTTGTGTATTGAGTAACTCAAGTATTGTATTCAAGGATTGCTTGAAAAGTTCACAGCAAAAATCACCCAGAACTTCTTGCAAAAAGCATCAAATGTTTCTTCTAGGTTAATCTGAGGATTCCTCCTAATAATCCACAAGATTTTCATAAATACTTAAACAAGATTCAACTAGGAAAATTTTCTTAGTGATTTCTGAAAGAAGTTTTCCACAGAACAATATGCATTTTGTAACAGAAAAATTTCTTAGTGTTTATTTAGATTTATCCTAAAATCAATTTGATATTACTAGTCGCATTCCTTTGAAACTCTCTCGAAAATAATATTTTGAAATTTCTTCATAAATGCCTACCTAAGTAAATATTTGAGAATTCAAGCATTCTTAAAAACATTTTTTGGCAGAATACGTCCAACAGTTGTTTGTCCTCTAAAAATTATCAAAAATTTCTCGAGCAATTTGGTCAGAAACTTCTTTGGAAAATTATATTGTTGTTTCCCCTGGGATGTCGTCCAAAGAAGCTTCCCAATAATTCACCATACATCCATCCAAGTATTTTCCAGAGATTTTTAACTTAAAACAGCATAAGCGATTCTTACAAGAATTGAAAAAAATATCGATAGATTTACTAAACAATTCTGAAAATTATTCTCGAACATCTGGAAAAAATCTAGAGAAATTCCATCAAGTTCAAAAATTTACTGCATATTTTTTCCGAATGTTAATTTAGGACTTCTAGAAATATATCTACTCTCCATATTTGGTTCAAAAACAACTCTAGGAAAACCTCAATATTTTTCAGGGATTTCTTCATAAACTACTCTACGATAAAATATCCGATTTATATCAGATTTAAAAAGTTTCGGAAGAACTTCTTAAACAATTTTTTTTATACTTTCAGCTCAAATTGAATTTGCAAAAATTTACTAAATTTTTGTCGGAAAATAAAACTAACACCATAAAACATCTAAAATTTTTGACGAAATCCGTGAGAATGTGCCTCTTAAAAAAGCTTATATGTTTTTTTTTTGTAGGATGTACTACAGAATATTTTGTTTTTTTTATTCGTTTTTTATGATAGACAATGAATTATGTCAAAATGGATGGAAGTTGCGATTCAAAGTTTCATGATAACAGAATAATGAGCAATTCTCGCTGAAACCAGGCCACCATCGGCTCCCATCGTTAGAATTCCAATTTTATGTCACTGATCGCTAGTTTTTAATAAAATTTAAAGGTGATCGTTTCGGATTTCTCAAATTGGTGGACCCCACGTACGCTAGCTAGCGAAACAGTTGGCGAAAAAGTTCATTTTTTTTATAAATCTTTGGTGTTTCTTCGCGTTATATTAATATGATATATCATATTTCCCTTGAAACACATAGCAAACTTAGTGGCATCGTATAGAGAAAGGATATAGCTTTAATTTGAAGCTAAAAACATTTTGGCGGCCATTTTGAATTTGGCTGTTATTTTGAATTACGTTAGAAAAACCGTTTTTTCACCATTAGCACCCCGCTAATGTTTTGTATAACAAAGAAACAAGTTTACAATTGTTGGTGTTTTATTCGAGTCGAGTGAAGAATGAGAGTATTATTATAAATATGGAAAAATCTGGCGGCAATCTTGAATTTTGACCCCATCTTGATTTTTAGTTGTAGCATGAATTTTTCACCTTGGTGGTACCGTAATCCGGGGTATCATTGATCAGCGGGGTAACATTGATCGGAATGACTCACCTCATCAAAAGTTTGCATTATCATTTATTGATGAAACATTTTCAAATCATGAACGGTGCTTCTGTTTCTTATATACATAAGCTAATAAAAGTTAATATTTTTGTGAAAATTGCGTTTACCTTATGCGTGAATTTGTCAACTTTTCAAAATAATTATTTTAATTGTTAAGGATGACACTACCGAAGATTCATGTCTCACATGAGTTCTGCAAACGATATAAGCAAGCAAAATGTGGTTCTTACTATAAATGACATCGCCGAAAACGATTCCATTGTCAAAACTTTTATAAATATGCTCAATTAGGCAACATTACTGAATTACTGTTAGGAATGTAAAATTCCCTTAGGAAATTGCCTACCTTTAGGCGTATTCCGTGGTTCGAGGTGTTTTTAATTTTAAAATAACTCAAAAAGTAAATGACTTGTAAGCGTTTTGTCTTCAAATTCGGCTTCAGGGGCCATGATTTAAGTAAGTAACGATATTTTCAGTATTACCGAACGTTGTTTATATAGGTGATCAATGTTACCCCATATCAACTAAATAAAAAAATCGCCTAAAACATTTTTTTTAACATGCTTAAGGTGATTATAAAACGAAGCCAAACTTTGAATTTTCAAGTGCACAAGACGAGAGTATCTGACAACAGATCACATAGAAAACCAATCAACTTGCTTGCTTCCTGGTGGTGACCAATGGGATAGATTTTTAACGCGGAGCGCTGTTTGGTTCTCAAGTCTTGTGCTCTTGAAAATTTGAGGTGTGGCTTCGTTCTATAATCACCTTAAATCTTTCAATAAACAAAATACAGTATAAAGTCTCGAGCTATGGGTGCCAGTACTTGTTTTAAAAATACAAAACCTGTAACATTTGCATTTTCAAACGAAATATTGAAGAAACATTCAGAAAAATGATCAATGTTACCCCGGATTACGGTACTCAAATAATGGGTCACTAGTTTTGTAGCCTATTTACTCAATTTTTTCTCAGATTTCTGATGGTGATCTTAGAGTTTAAAACAAGTGGTGAGCTAATGGTTAGAAAAACGATTTTTCTAACGAAATTTAAGATGGCGGCCATACTATTTTTAGCTTTAATTGAAAGAAGATATAGCTTTTTTACGATGCCACTAAGTTTGCTATGTGTTCTAAGAGAAATATGAGACACATCACGCGAAAAAATATCGGGGATTTATAAAAAATGGCTTTTTGAAAACTGTTTAGCTAGCTGACGTACGAAGTGTCCACCAGTTTGAAACGACCACCCTTAAGTTAAGAATTGCTTAGATTTAAATTGAGAAATTCAAGCAAAATCATAGGTGTTTAATAAATTTGCAAGAGGGTAGCCCAATGGGCCGAAGGTTGGCCTAATCGGCATAAAAATTGCCTTCTTGCATATTTCAAGTAAATGAATATTTGATCAAAATTTTGTTGGAACCGGGGTTGATGCATTACACGTTTGTATTTTTTTGTGGACACTTGGCATGGAAGCCCAATCAGTAGAGCAAAACAGAATCATTACAAGTGGTGTTATTTATTTTATTTCTCTGCTACAGAGTGTTTTATACTGATAATCCGTTAGAACAACAAAAAAACTAACAAAATATACACTGACTAAATTATAACAAATACTAATACGATTATTTCAAAATATGAACACATTTTGTAACATGCTCAACACTGTACTCAAAGTTGAGCATGTTACAAAATGTGTTAAAATTTTGAATTTGAGTAAATTTTAACTCATTTTTGATGCAACATTTTTAATAGTGTTCACACAACAAATCCGACTTTTCACCAGACTTTATGAAACTCGGGTCTGCAAAATGTCCGACATTGCCTTTACCATTGAGGCTATCAACGCACATGAGTGATGAGCTGACATTAATCGAAGCAGATCTACATTTTACAATTATTTCTGATCCAGACATCTTTTCTTCCTTTGCTCAGCATGAACGATCGTGCGATGATGGGTGGAGGGCAGATTAGTTCACAAAGGGGAAATATGGGCTAATTCCCACCTGATATGTCTACCAGATGTCTAGTTCAAGTTGGGTTAAATTGTGCCCGATGTCGGACCAATGTCAGGTAGACATTGGATTAAAGTTGGGTCTGTGTCAGGTCGGTAATCAAAGGGGGTAACCTATTTCGCATAAAGCCGTTTCGCATAAGGACGTGTCGCCTACGGACGATAGACATAATGGTCGAATCGCATAAAGCAGTTTCATATAAGAACAGGTAGCATTTTAAAGAAGGCATATAATCCTCATTTTGGCCAAATGTCCATTATGCCAAACGTCCGTATGCGAAACGTAATTATGCGAAACGTCTTTATGCGAAATGCCCAACCCCCGTAATCAAATTATATTTGGGCCGATACCGGTTTAAATACATCATGCGTCGATTGTAGCTATAAATCACAGGAGCCCTATCCCGACTAAGGGTACATAAGCAATAGTAACATAAACATAACAAAATGTGTTTTAATTTTATCAAAACATAAAAAACCAAGTAATAATGTTTGATAAAAAGTCTCAAAATTATAATACTGTCTAATATACGGGGTAACTTATTCAATTACAAGCTGTTCATAATAAATTATGACAATCCGATCAAAGCATGATGTTTGGTGCAATTGACAGAAAAAAAATGGTTTGATGTAAAACAAGCAAATTAAAAATGGACTCATGTCACAACGAGTTAATCTTTAATCACTTGCTATACCGTTTTGTCTCAAATTCCGAACAGACTCATATTCCGAACACTCGGTTTTTGTATGGCGATTTGGTTGAAATGTTTCGCTGAAATATGTCACCAAATTATCAGGAAATATCAGTACTTTGTGATTCAATTTAAACGTATTCCAATATTTTTTATACCTTGCGAGTAGTGATGATATTCTAGTTCGAGGCCAGTAGAACTAGCTCGGATGAATTTATTTGCGAAATTATTCATTTGAATACGATTTATTCGTGCTGTTCGGAATTTGAATCAAGGTGTTCTGAATCACTACAAGAATTACAGGATTTTTTTTTGGAGAATTGCTACAGGAAATATCTTGAGGAATCCGTGAGGTACTATCTGAATGTGTTCCTGAAGGAAGTTCTCTGGAGAAAACTGCAAGAATTCCTGATGCTTTTCCTTGGCTTCTTTGTTGAGGATTTCTGCAGAACCTGTAGGAGATTCTTGTACGAATATCTGGAACCTAAACCATGCACTCCAGGATTCACAGCGAGAAATCGTATACACAGATGTGCAGAAGTTCTAACTTGGGAAATTAAAGATTTATTCCAGGAGCTTCCAAAGATTTTACCTAGAATTTATTCATTACTTCATCTAGCAAGTAAACTTATGGGGATTTATTTTATTTCCGTACGGGTTTGGGCCGAAAGGTCTCAGATTTTCATGAAACTTTTTCCACAGGCAGGGCTCATCAATATATGAATAAAAAAAATTGAGAAAAATTCAGGGTCGCCTATTTTCCCCGAAAACTCAGTTGGAATTTTTTTGTTTTCCCCTGACACTACTTACTTTGAAAAATCATAACTCAAGAACGAAGCATCGTAGAAACAAAGTTTTTTTTTATGAAAATGAAAGCAAATTTTCTCAGGAATAAAAAATAAATATTAACTGGAAAAAGTTTTCTACAAAATTTTCCACCGTTGAGAAAATTCGTAAAGAAAAGCCGGAAACTGCTTCAACTCGGTGAAAATTAAAAAAAAAAATATTTTTGAGAAGGTTATTTCATTAGCTTTACGCTGATTTTTTTTTCGTTTTTGAGTTATGGCCAATTTTGTAAAAAATGTGCAAATGTGCCATTTTGAGCCTTTTCTTTGAAAAATCATAACTCAAGAAAGAAGCATCGTAGAAACAAAGTTTTGTTTTATGAAAATGAAAGCAAATTTTCTCAGGAATAAAAAAAATATTAACTGGAAACAGTTTTCCACACAATTTTCCACCGTTGAGAAAATTCGTAAAGAAAAGCCGGAAAAAAACTATGTTCCAATTAGTGGAAAACTTTCAAAAATATATTTTTGAGAAGGTAATTTCCTAAGCTTTAATCGCTGAAATTTTTGAAATGGTATTTTTTTTCGTTTTTGAGTTATGGCCAATTTTGTAAAAAAATGTGCAAATGTGCCATTTTGAGCCTTTTCTTTGAAAAATCATAGCTCAAGAAAGACGCATCGTAGAAACAAAGTTTTTTATTTTATGAAAATGAAAGCAAATTTTCTAAGGAATAGAAAAAAATGTTAACTGGAAAAAGTTTTCCACAAAATTTGCCACCGTTGAGAAAATTCGTAAAGAAAAGCCGGGAAAACTATGTTTCAACTCGTGTAAGATTTTCAAAGAAATAAATTGCAAATTTGCTTTCATTTTCATAAAAAAAAACTTTGTTTCTACGATGCTACGTTCTTGAGTTAGGATTTTTCAAAGTAAGTAGTGTCAAGGGAAAACAAAAAAATTCCAACTGAGTTTTCCGGGAAAATAGGCGACCCTGAATTTTTCTCAATTTTTTTTTATTCATATATTGATGAGCCCTGTCTGTGGAAAAAGTTTCATGAAAATCTGAGACCCTTCGGCCCACTTTGTACGGAAATAAAAAAAAATCCCCTTATGTGTTATCTCAATAAATTTATCATAATACTTCTCTGGGTATAAGGATGTTTTTTTTTCTACCAGAAATAAGAAACATATTATTATAATTTAGTCATGATGTTTTTTTATTCAATTTCTCTGTAATTTTCAAACATTAAAAATAAAAACAGTTTTCCAATTTATTCATTTTTTGAATTTTGTTGCTTATAACAGCATTTTCTAAATGAATCGTACCAATGTTTCTACGAATTCTTCCGAATAAATTCGGTTAAGAGTTGAGTAAGCAGGTGGTGAACATTTTCCAGAAGCTTATAGTAAGAATTTCTTCAAAAGTTCGTGGGGGATTATTAGAATCGAACCAAACAGATTAATTAGAAAAATTTCATGGAAAAATGAAAGGGTATGTGCCGATATTCTTTGAAAATCCCTAAGATAATATTTGAAGGTGTGATATCATTATATGATCCTACATCATGTTTAACTCAGTTTGATTTCAGGCATCCAACTGCCCCGAGCGAGTGGAATCATTTCAGCAATTCTTTTCAATCGAGATATCCAATCCTCAAAATAGCTTATGCCCTTATTCAACCGAGAGATTGGACCGTTACATATTGTTTAATTGGATGCAAAAAATAAGAATATTTATAAAACGTTGATGTGTTTGAAAAATGTCACAAATTTTCACTCTAGATAATTTTCGAGAATGCTTTTGAGACCATTTATCCGATCAAATATCATCAGTCTGAACTACAGATAAATTTTAGAAGTGATTTCAAGGCCTTTTTGCCTTAAAAATGGCCTAAAAGGCTTTTCGGTAAAACAAATTGTTGTTTCAGACACTCAAATTGATAAATTGGTCAAGTGGAAATTTAAATTTCAGAGATTTCTTTAGCGAGGTCTATGAGGAATACTCTAAAATGTTGCCATCTTCTGGTCTCGATTTTTTATGAAGTTTAAAAACGAGCATCGATGAAGAAAAGGTTAAGCCCTAAGGAATCCTTCGCTTTACGATGACTTCCTCGTTTAGTATTAAATAAGCATAACTTCTGTTGATGCAGTGTTAGCGTTAGTGTTAGCGTAGTTACGGTATACTTCGTAGATTGGATACTAGGTAGCAACATTAATGTTTCGTTTGATAATTTCATCCAGACCGCTTTCAGGCACAAGGCTGGGGAAAATCCTTGACCCAATCTTGGGCAATATTACCAAGCGCATGAATATTGCTATTTCTGGCCACGCCCATCTTTTCCGTAACTTGGGATAGGGGAAGGAAATGTTGATGCAGCACATACTTAATGAGAGGCCACCGACTCAGCGACGCCCTCATAAGTGCTACGGAGGAGGAGGTTGGGAAAGGTATTAGGTCATGGTTCGCCTGAGAGGCTGGCGATGGACCAGGGCGTTTGTTGTTTATAAGCCGGCAATTAGAAGAGAAAACAATGCTATCGACCGGAACGTACAAACCGAGCAACATTTTCATTTAATTCTGAAAACGAGCAACAACAAAAAAATAAACAAAAAACCAGCAAGAAAAAAAGAGCGAGCACAAATGTTGAGCTAGAAACGACAACACACAGCTAGTTTCCTGACAACTGACATGTTGGAACGCGTATATTGAACATACCTCCCGCACTACACATGGAAAATGCGAAAAAAGGCACTTCGTCATGAATGTCGGAACGCAAAACCATAACAGATTCTACAATGCTAGTTTCAAGTAATTGGAACAAACTCACCGGATTGATTTATTGTAATCGTTTGTCACCTCTGGATGCAAAAATACATTCCGTCCTAGATACGGCAGCTAAAATCTAGCTGAATCTCCGAACCAGAAACACACATCAAATCACTCACTGCACTTTCACTTTTATTCAGTGTATTTTTCTTGTACATAACAAATTAATTAAAACTCAGTTTAAAGATAGAAATAGGCAAAATTATACAGATTTTTGACAGCAGACCATAGCTTCTGTTGATGCAGCGTTTAACACAATTCCAGCGTTTAAAACAATTCCGGCCCCACTGCTGGAAAAGTCACCAATACTACCACACAACATGACTGCTTATAGTCACCGTCGCGAGTGTTTACTCTCCGTAAAAGCGAAATTGGAATTTGAAAAACAAAGCCAGTTCAACGCGATTTGCAAGGTTTTTTCGGTATTTTAATTAAAGTTATAGAAAATTTATATGTGTGCGGTTGTAGTGATTACATTTGTATCGATTTTTACTTTAAAATTATGCGTAAAAATACAGTGACAACTTTGCTGCTAAAATGATGCCATCAAGAATGGAGGAAGAAGCTGAAAGAAACAAAAACTGTGCATGGTTTGAAAAATGCACGAGCTACGTCTCCTAACTACGATTGTGCACTAAATTTAGTTTCAGTGGGTAGAATATAACCATGTGTGCCAGCTATAGCAGTTTCGCATCACAATCTAAAGGTAAGAACCGTAAAATTCGATTCACAAGTTTGCATATTTTTGTCCAAACCAAATGTATGGCAAGAGGGGTAGAAAGGAGGGGAAGTGCGGTAGGTGCCATGTTAGACGCCATTTCTGGTCTTGCTTTATAATGTCCTTTTAAAGAATTGAAATCGATCTATTTTTGTCAAAGTTACAGCATTCCAAAGATGGCCCAATTTTTGCCTGTCCCAGTTATTTTGACAACCCCCTGTACGTTTCTTGAATGCTTTCTGGATAGTTTCAGTTATGATTCATTCCAGGTCTCGAGGCTCTTTGAAGTTCAATTTTTTTTTTAGTCATGGTATTAAAGAAAGAAAAATTGACGGCATGTTAGACCACCAGTTCCATCAAATCTCAAAGTATGGATGCAGGTGAAGAAAGAGGCACGTATTGGTGCTAAGCTAGTGCTTGTTGAGGATATGTTTGAAGTTGTTGAGGAATTTGTTTAGGTTGTAATCTTTATGATATGTGGAATGATGTTTTCCTTGAAATAAAAAACAAAAGACTTCACACAGAAAAAAATCCGTTCTCGTATCCGTGAACAGCAGGCGTGAACTCGTCAACAACAAAAATACACCGTGAACTAGATCATGTATACGAGACCAATCATGGTAGTTCACGGTGTATTTTTGACAGTTCACGTTTTCCAGAACGCTTTTTTGAGCGTGCAGGCTACAGTTATCTACGTAAATAAAGTGGGAAGCTAGAGGAAAGCAGACCCGAAAGCATCTAGTGTTTTCGGCAGTTCACTTGAGGCGAGTGTCGAAAGCAAAAGTTGATAAAGTGATATTTTGCAGGAAAGTTAACAAAGTATGGCCAATGACCGAGCTTTACAATATACTTCGTTTTTAGTGTGGAGCACTCTATACATCCATCTGAGGTATCTATATCAGAACGGAAATAATTTAGCACAAACTATTGTCAATTAGAATCGTGGTAGACTTTCAAAGAGGATCCCAAATAGATTTCCAGGAAAACATGCCATTGAAAGTGCTATAGAACTTTTTCAAAACAATCCTGAAACAAAATCTTGGAATATTATCGGAAGAATAGGATTGTATCCTTTGAAAAGCGGCTGAAGAAATTCCTGAAAAAAAGGATCAATTAAATCCTGGATGAATCTTTAAGAGATTTCTTGAAAGTAAACAAAAAACTTTTGGGAATGCCTGGAGAAATAACTGCACACATTACTTAAGAAATTGTTATTCTCGAAAGTATTCTTAGAGGAATTCATCCCATAGGTTGAAGAGGTTCACAAAGAAATACTTGGTTGATTTCGTCGAAAATTTGTCTGTAGCAGCTTCAGGAGAAATTCATGAAAGAACGTCTGGTGAAAAAGCTGAGTAGTTTCCCTGGCTAACGTTAAGAATTAATTTTGGAAAATTTTCAAAAAAATTCGTAGATTCGAAAAAAAATCGAATAGTAATTCAGGAAGAAATTACTGACGATTTTACATGAAATCTGCAGGTTAAAATCTACAAAGAATCGCTTAAAAAACTGAATTGATTACAGTCAAATTTCCTGAAAGATTCTTTAGTGAAATTCATAGTAGAATTTGAAAAATTACTGGCTAAACCTAAGAAGCAATTGTCGAAGCAAAATAAAAAAAATCACAAAAGGATTTTTTAGCGGAAGTTTGGAAAAATAAATTTCAAGGGTATTTGAGTGAAATTTTGAAACCCTTAATTATTTTTGAAACATTGGTTGAATCATCAGAGAAACTTATAGAAGACTCGGTAATGAAATTGATGATCGAATTTTTGTTGGAATCCTTGGAGGAATTCCAATAGTGGAATTAGGAAGTATTCCTAGCGGAATTCTTGTAGTAATTGCGAGAAAGTATGCAAAAGACTTCTCACAACACTGCTTGCATTTAAGTGATGTATGATAAATGTAATACTTTGACAGCAACATTCCCTGCAAACCAGTCTACGCCACAACCCAGATCTAACCCACAGCGAAGCAAAGTGCTCTTTGTTCGTTTGCACGGTCTGTTGCATAAGAAACGATGACTGATGATGGGCGGCTTAGAGAGTGCCTTCGTCATCGTCATCGTTCATAGCGGCCGAAGCCGTGTCAAGGGAAGCGCGATGTGATTGAAGTAATGTAGTGATTTGTTGGATAACTTCTGCCTGTTGCCCCTGTTGACGGTTAAGTTCACCGGGATAATAGACTTCTGTTCGGTGGACATTCCAGGTAGAACTTTTGCTCGGGGACACTAATCGGATTAGGTGGTTGTATGAGTGAAGCTTTCTCGACGGGGACAAAGAATTGCGATGCAGTGGAAATGTCTTTATATAGTTTGAATTGACTATGTAATGCATTGAGATTACGAGTATTACACACGATACAGTTTTAATTTGCAGTAATCCAACTCTCTATAATTTGATATGATCGTCTTCTTCTTCTTCTTGGCATTAACGTCCTCACTGGGACAGAGCCTGCTTCTCAGCTCAGTATTCTTATGAGCACTTCCACAGTTATTACCTGAGAGCTTTCTTTGCCAAAGTTGCCATTCGCATATCGTGTGGCAGGTGAGATGATACTCTATGCCCAGGGAAGTAAAGGTAATTATCATTACGAAAAGACCCTGGACCGTCCGGGAATCGAACCCAGACACTTTCAGCATGGCTTTGCTTTGAAGCCACGGACTCCAACCACTCAATTTCTATCCTACGACAAAAAACCCTTCCTCCTTTTCGCAGAGGTCAGTACTCCTACGAGATCAAACTGAAGAAATATCTCCACAACACACTCATCCAACTCAAGCCCACCGGGCGTAGGCTAAGTGACCGCCGATAGAGTACCCTTCGATTGCACACGGTTTCGCACATATAAAGAAATCAATTTCTCGCTTCGGAAAGCACATCCAGCTCCGGCCCTCACTACAACACCGGTCCGGCCCCCCTTTTCCGATCGTTGTCGTGTCCGTGACCGTGGTATTGAAATGATTCAAAGTCAGGTTTCCTTCGCCACCGACGTCCTCGTCATGTAAACTAGGGTGTCTTGAAATTTAGCTTTATCAGTAAAATTGAGGTATCAACCAACAAATGGTAAGCCAATTTTTTCATCATATGAACCATTTTTTTTAAAACCTTGGGTGTTTCTGTTAGAAAATATACTTTCATAGCTGCCTATTTGCCTTTTCAATGCACTGGGCAGCAAGTTAATTTGCATTCAACTGACAAAGCTAGAGAATATTTTCTAAATATTAATCACAAAAATCCTTTCATACAAATTCCTCTCGTATTGAAATTGGTTCCATCCATACAATAATTTTCATGCAAAACTTTTTAGCTATCATTTGGCGGTTGAGACCTCATTTTTAGGGGCCTTCCCTAGCCGAGTGATTAGAGTCCGCGGCTACAAAGCAAAGCCATGCTGAAGGTGTCTGGGTTCGATTCCCGGTCGATCCAGGATCTTTTCGTAATATAAATTTCCTTGACTTCCTTGAGGAGAAGAAGAAGAAGAAGACCTCTTTTTTAAGTGAAATGTTGTGCCACCCTAATGCCCACTCAATCGGTCGACCGCCGCAGTAAAAGCCGGTTTCCACTTTTTCTATGATGGGCAAAGGAAAAATGCCTACAAAGTCGCGAGAATGGCGTGTGTGTTACGGGCTGAGCACACCGACTGGGTAGACTGCCGGCGTGTTTGGTCTTGGGGATGCCGGTTTTGTGCTGAATTGATGCTGCTAGCTGTTATAGAGAGAAGGAAGCTCGAAAGAGTCGACCAGCTTGATGATGTTGATTCACCGACTGCAAAACCGCGCGCGCGTTTGAGTAAACTCAAAACACGTATCCTATATGTGCACAACATGCACTCTAGAAGAGGTCTTCTACGAATGGACGCGGGGAGAAAAGGGTCATTGAATGCAGCAAGGTTAATTTATATTTTGCTATTTTCATTTCGCGAAGCAATGCACGCGAGAAGCCATCCGGTACTTCATCTCTCCCAAACATGGCAGGAAAGGTTGTTATACTATTTGTGGGATGCCTCGAGGCTAAGAACTCGGACGGCATTGGAGTCGAGACTGTTGTTTGTAGGATCAATAAAGAAACTTGGAAATAAATTTAGTTGATTCGATGGGTAAAAATGGACCAGGAAACAGAAGAGTAAGTGAAACAATATACATATTGGTGTAACAAAAAGATCAAACCAGACACTGACCAATAAAACAGATAAAATGATAAACTTAAAAGTACAGAACAACAGTAAAAAATATGAAATTCTATTTCCTTATTTATTTTATCAGATAACTCATCAAAAAATTTCTGCTGTTGGAATTATTTTGCGAATTATTCCATTAGTGATGTTTGGCAATCAAATAACGAATGACAAAAAATTTGAACTTATTGCGAGTCAATTTTTGCTAGTCAGTTTGTAGCAAATTATCTTGCTGCCCAGTGCATTGAAAAAACAAAGAGGCAGTTATGAAAGTATATTTACCAAGCTGTGTTTTAACAGAAACACTCAAAGTATCAAAACCTTTTGTTTTAAATGACGAAAAAAGTTGATATTTTAACTATGAATGATGATTGCAACTCTACCACATGCTCCATCCCGTCGATTATAACGATGAACAAAAAAGTTTAGATCTCTTTTAAGTTTGGATCCAGGTTCCAGCTAAGCTTAAGTAATAACTTCTATATGTTTCTTATTTTACCTGTTCGAAAATTTAACAGCTCGTCCTTATAATCATTCAAAGCACGAGTTTTCCAATTTAAAATATTTAAAAAAAATATTTGGGACCATTTGAGAACTAATTCAATAACAATTTTATTAGTAAAGTTTTCCAGCATTTCTAATTTAACATGGCTGAAGCAGATCAAGTTAAAGTGAAATCCACAAACACAATTATCATTTGATTACGTTTTGGAAATGGATCCGAATACAGTATCAAATATTTTGGCTTGAAATACTCAAGCTGGAACAAATTTAATCTTTTGTGTGGGCAAATTCCATTAAACAATCAAATCACATTGATGTGATGTATTACGATGACTCCATCGAATGAGCTTTATTTTGCATGTTTGATCTTTATAACCCATGAAAACTGTGTTCCACTGGATGTTTACAACTGTAGAAATTCGATATATTCAAACGAGCACATTCCTGTCGGTATTTAAACATTTGTTCATTCGCTCATACTTTACGCAAGTCGTCGTCGTCATCATAAACAGAAAACACGATTAACGATTGAAGCTTCGATAGACTTGCTATGTTTTATTTAACACCTCGTAGAAGACACCAACAGCGAAGGATCATCACTTCTAAAGTAGACGTATTGCATTGAGTGACCACTCGGATGCTAAATAAATTGAGTCACTATGATAGTTAGTCAATTTTCTCACTTGGCGATTATGTGCTGCCGTTGGTTGATGCTATTTCAGCGATTCACGCTGTGAAGAGATTTATGCAATTGCACCTTTCCCCCACTTCTGTCAAATCCATCATGGCTTGAAGTGGGTGGAACTTACTTACTTTTGATGGCGCTTCGTCCTTCAAGACAAGACCTGCACCACAATGTTACGCCAACTAGCTCGGTCCACGGCTGCTAACCTCCAGTTTCTCGATCGCCCAGCACTTCCAAGATCCTGCTCCACTTGGTCAAACCACCTAGCTCGTTGCGCTCCTCTTTGTCTAGTATCGGCCGGATTCGTGGTCCGGCATTGTCACAACATACCCTTCAAGCTTTGGTGAATTTATGTATACTGTGTTCACCGTAGAGTTGCTTCAGGCTCGTGGTTCATTCTTCTCCTCAATACGCCGTTCTCACATACTCCGCCAAAGATCGGCCTAAGCAAACGTCCTTCAAAAACTCCTAGCGCTTGTAGGTCCTCTTCGAGCATTGTCCACTTCTTATTCCCGTAGACGACTACCAGTCTTATCAGCATCTTGTACATGGTACACTTAGTACCGAAATGAAGTTTACCAGACCGCAAGGTTTGTGGAATCCGTAGTAATCACGACTTCCAGCAATGATACGTCTTCGAATTTCTCTGCTGTAGTTGTTATCCGACGTTACCAATGATTCGAGGTAGATTCGTCCAACACCTCGAACATCATCAGCAGATATTTTGTCTTCGACGTATTTACCGTCGTCAGCGAAACAAATGAACTGGCTGGATTGATTGAAGGTCGTGTCACGCATGTTGAAGCCCACCCGTTTCATAACACCTTGTAGCGCAATATTGAACAGGAGGCAGGAAAGGCCATGTCGAAGTCCTTTGCGTGTTTCAAACGGGTCCGATAATGCACCCGGGGCTTCGGTGAGCTCTTCCTCATCCGGCAACGCTGCTTCAAGGTTTTGCGCGTAATCAGTTGCGACTTCGGGTAGCACGAGTCGTTCCAGATCGTACCGTGGCGGGCGTCGGTACCGAATGTTGTTCACAACAGAAAGACTGTGGCGCACTTTAACCATCACAAGGATAAATGGTGGTTTAATATTCATCCAACGGAAAATTGAGCCTGTGGATTACCATAATGTCCTCCACAGTATTATGCCCTTCAAGCACAAGCCGATAAATTGTTCAGCCAACCTTTTCTTTCTCCGAGATAAACGGCTCCCTTATAACTAAGCCTACATTATTCAGTATATTCTGTTCTTTTTCGTCATTGGTGTGCTTCTATAGACACCAAACTGTTTTGTTACTATTTTTTTACGGTGAGATTGCGCAGTCTTGCGAAACTTGAGTAGTGGTCAGAGGCGTCTCGTACCAAAACCAACAACCTTTACAACAACAAGATAAATAATTTGGTTATTAACAGTAAATTGCTGATTAACTGGATAATGCACGTTTCAGCTACAAAACATATCAGAAATAATAAAATGTTTCAATGTGCAAATATGTATGAATTCTTGCATTTAGTAAGATAACTGCAGTGATCGATTTTTTTCAATTTCCTGGTTCGTTTTACTTGACTTGAAAATATTTTTAGCTGCATATTAATCTTGTGTATCTGACAGAAATTTACAAAAGAAAACACCATTTTTTAAAAATAATTTGCATCAAAGTTGCGTACTATTCTTTGCTAAATGACATTAAGTGCACTCGTTTTCTAAACATCACTCAGAATCGCCAATCAAATCAGCCAAAGTTGCGAATGAACTAGAAAAAGCTACAAAATTGAATTCCAGAAACAAAATGGTTGACCATTACCTTAAACAGCAACAAAAATTGTAAATACGCAATCAATCAAAAAAAAAACTCTAGCTGATTTTAAATTTAAGGGAGTTGAGATGTTTTTCATATTAATGGTTTTAAATGAAAGCCTTTACTCTTATTTTTTTATTTCTGTCTGTTTTTTTTCACAAACGAATACTTTGCAATACATAGTACTTACATATTTTCTATGGAATAAGGAGATTGTTTTTGGTTTAATTCATATTACGGAAAAGGTTTCTGCAAGTGCAGTAACATTATGGAGAATATACGTCATTAAAAAGAATATTGGTTTTAAAATTAAGCTCATCTGAAGTAAATGTTGGTTTCAGTATGCATGAATATTACTAAAACGACGAATAAAATTAAGTTTCAATTTCGTGAAATCTATAGAGGATAACTGAGATTGGTGTCAGCCACAAAAATTCAATAAGGTGCAGACAGTGCTAGAAAAGTTCGCATCACGAAGCAGCTCACGAGTGTATACCAACGCATAACAAACATCACAGACTCGGGATCTGGCTAGGTGTGAGTAAGCCCGCACCCGTCTGCTCGGGAGAACATGTCAAAAGAAGTAGCAACAAGCTCGCGAGCGTTTACTCGCGAGTAACCGAGCAAGGTGTGATTTATTATGGTTTTGACAGACAAATTAATTGTATAACCATCATATCGATAGTAAACTACTAGTTTGTAGTCAAAAGCCCTTGAAAACCATAAATCTCGGAGGGTAAGCAGCTTTTTTCCCAAAAGCACAATATGACTCTGAGCAGCTCCGAACACGTTCGCGAATCACTTTTTGCTTCAGTTACTCGGGAGTCGACAGATGCGAGTAAGCCAGCGCTCTGACGCTCGGGAGCGTTTGGTTTTGTTTTTGTTCCAGTTCAGATGAAGCGTTCGCCACTTTCCATCACTGGGTGCAGAACCACTTTGACATGGGGGATGTTTCTCAGTCCAATGTTTAGAAACTGATTCTGTACGACACATATTGTGGCCAAACTCAAGCTTAGTATCTTTAAAAACACTGCCGAAGTGAATCAAAAGTGCCACGAATAGGATCTGGCTCCCTAATAAACATTTGTGTAAAAATGGTTATGATTAAAAATTTGATCAACTTTTACGGAATACGGGCGATACCATTCCTTAATAAGCTTATTTTTTTCAAAAAAAAAGTAGAATTTCAGCAAATTGTTAAAAAGAATTTCTGAAAAAGCGAATTTCTCAATAGTAATTAGCAAATCGATGAAAATATTATACAGAGCTGTTTGTTTGGCCTATTATTACATGATAATAAATCTTCGAGCTGTTTAGTAGAATACCTATAAGTAGATGAAAAAACCGAATTTAGTACTATACCGTCAAACGGGGCTTCTTTTGACATTATTTCCACATTCTTTAACTTTGAGGATTTGTAACTCTTAGAATTATGGATAGATGTTGATAATTTTTGCCTATTTTTAAGTTGTAGATGTACGTAACAAAAGTGCAAAATATGAGGCAAATCCATCGAGAAATAACAAAAATGCTTGAATAGCGAAAAAAGTGTGTCCTTCAAGACAAAAAAGGGGCTACTTTGGACATTTTCACAATTTGCTAATGAAATGATTTTTCCTTATTACTTTCAAACTGATTTAATAAATTGTCGTCCACTGTGATGTTATGGAACGTTTTTCATTGATAAACTTAATGTAGAAAATTGCAAAGCTAGAATCAATTACACATATATAACAAATTTCAACGAAACATGCCATTCACTATTCTCAGTTTGCAGTATGAAACTTAAATTTTCATCTTCCTCTTAAATTTAACTATCAGTTACGAATGCTCGATTTTCAAGTTGACATAAACGAACGACGTAACTACTAGGTACTGCGATGATAAATAAATTATGTACAGAAAAACTCTTTTTTTTCTATTCTTACGAACGATATGTTGAAGAATCACATTAATACCGGAAACTAATTTAATACCAGTAAGTAATTTTCATTAAAAACGCAATCTATGAAGTAAAGTTTAGCAAGATTGTAAAGAAGTAAGTTTGCTTTTGTAATATGCTTTTTTGCAATTTCTCATCGTAATAGGCTGTTTTTCATCATGCCAATATGTCATGAAACGGCCTACTTTCCTGCACTGAAGTATGCAGTGCGAGAATAGTCGTTACCTAACTGAAACCAGTGCTGTAATGATTCATTACGCAACGCTTTCTCATTACGCAACTGTTTTGAGTTGCGTAATGAATCATAACACAACCATTTCTCAAAAATTGTAAAATAATGGTGAATGCATTGCGATATAATTTCTGATACCCTCAAGTGGTCTTCTACGAAATTGCAAAAAATGTTGTACGTAACTCGTTGCAGAACTCGATTTTCATAGCACTCGTCGTAATTATCCTACTCGGCAAGCCTCGTAGGATAAAATTACAACTCGTGCTGTAAAAATCATCATTCTGCACCTTGTTCCGTAAACTACTATAAGCTTCTTAGCAGTTTAGAGCTGGCTTAAGAGTAGTTTAATGTAGGCATTCGAAGGATTGCAACTACAAATCCATGTAAAATATGACAAAAAATAGTTTTTTAGAGATTATGTTGTGAATTTGGCATTAGTACGTATGTTTTATGTCTATTCTTTTTTACAAACATTTTTTTTAAGTTGTAAAATACACTAATCAAAACATCGTAATAAAATAAAAGTCGCAAAAATAAGACCTTTGATGAATTATTTTAATAAAACAACAATTTTAAGCAAAACAAATCACAAGATTTTCATGAAACATGACGATTCGATAGTTTTGTGATGCTCCCAATAAGTTTCCAAGACATGGGTAAAATTCAAACATTGTTTGTATAGCCAATGTTTTATACCTTGTGAATATTTATTCGGGCTTTTTTGAAATGTTTATTATTTATTATATTAAACAGCTTCAAAATTTTGAAGAAAAAGTATATGAAAATGATTGACATAAGAAAAAAAACCTTCGCAAAAACTAAATTTTCGATTTTTGAGTGTCCCGTGGGTGAATCTCGAAGTTGGTTGGGGCAGCTTTAGCTGTAATTAATTTATTTAATAATTGTTGTATGTTTAAGGATAACAAATTTACTTACAATTTTAACAGTTCCTCCGTACTAATCCTTTAGTTTTACAAATTTAGCTAGTAGTATGTGTTTGATGTGTCGTAACTAGATTTACAAATTCATATTAGGTAAGTAATAGGTTTTTATATATGTTTAGTTTTACACTTACATTTAGGTTCAAATTCATTCAACTTCAAATTGAATACTAGCTTTAATAAATTTTAGAAATCAAGACAATTTGTTTCTTTTTAGATTGAATCTCTCACAAATTTGCAACGTAATCGATCGTGATGTTTTGCCCTTTCTGACAGGTTTCTGCTCTCTGACATTTTCTCTCGATATTCGTATAATGTGATAATTTAGGTCCGTACGCGCCGAGGGGTATTCGTCGTCACATTGAGAATAGGCTTAGTGTACTCTTTTGTACTTTTTCGCAGAGTTGAAAAATGTACTCTTTTCGGTTAGAGCAAATATGGTAACCCTACTCAGCCTGTTCTATCGGCTGGTTGACCGTATCGAGAGAAATCGACTTCGTGTTGCATGAAAGTTAGCTTCATAGGGGAAATCAGGGTAAAACCGACACTGTGAGTAAGCTCGACACCCTTTGGTTTTTCAAGTTTTGAGCAGATTTTCATGCAATTTCCACCACGCTCTACCTTAACTTGTGAAATGTTGTGTTTCGAATGACATTACAACTGACGCTACCAATAAACTGCCAAAATAAATAACAAAACCATATTGGATAACATTGAAGCAACAGCAGTTGCATTATTTCACTGTTATTCTTTAACTATTTCGCATGTGAAATTTTTTTAATGTCATTTTTTGTTCTGTGTCTACATCATCATTTACTATTATTACGTTGATACAACATGAAGGAGAAATTAATTTTTGGTTTTTCGACAGCTGAAAACGCTATTGAAAAATAAATGTACACTCGGGGTAAGATCGACACTTTCATTTGGGGTAAAATCGACACCTCTCTTTGCTTCACAATCTAACTTCAGGGAATCTCTCTAATTGGAAGACTATCTCTGTAGTTTATGTGAGTCTTTATTTTCGAATTACAGTGAAGTTCATGGATGGCGAATTTGTTAACATGAAATATGACACTATATGACTTGCCACAAGCTATCATTAATTATTAAAAAAATATTTCTATGTTATCACGTTTCAACTAATTTGATGAAGCTTGGAGAAATTTTTCTCATTTTAAATTGAAGAATTAATAGAATTTGAAATATTTTCACATAAATTAATCTTATTGTTCATTCACAAACTATGAGGTTCGACAGTTTTTATCATCTAAAAATAATAACACTTTTCTGTTTTGTTAAAATAAAACAGTATTTATTTTCAAAACCAATTATCGCTACAACTTCATCATCGTAAGCATTCCATGAACACAAATTAATAATATCCATGTGTATTCACCCCAACTTTGTAACCTTAGCATGGGACATTTGAAATTTTCACATATATTTAGTGGATCTTTGGCCTCTCCTCAATAATTTACGTAATATGTGATTAATCCTTTGGAGTAAAGGGTCATAAATGTCGAAAGTCACGTTTAAAGCATTCTTTTAAATATGCATTGTGATGGTGATGTTCACAACGTATAAATTCTACTCAAAATGGAAGTGTCGGTTTTACCCCAACATGGTGTCGTTCTCACCCGCACTCTAAATTGTCTCACCTAAAAATGATGAAATTTCAATTTGATTTAAATCACTATATAAGCTTAATATATCATCCAGGGATCGCAAGGATTGATAGATTCATAACCAATATGTGATTCTACAACAATTTTAGGTTCGTTTAACAAGCGAAAGTACACAAATTTTATCAATAAGCTTAGGGTGTCGGTTTTACCCCGAATTCCCCTACTTGATGATGATCATAAGTTGATTTTAATAGGTCTGGATAGACACTCGATCTATTCCTAACAAAATATATTCTTAGCGTGTACGAATTATTCGGGAAGAGAAAAACTGAAACCTGTTCAATTCATTCGTTGAACGGGTTGCTTCCACATATGTATGCTTTAAAGCGCGTACAGATTACTAAGCTGTGAATGTTTGTGAGACCTTAGTTTATGGGATGTATAGAGGTCTACAAGCAAACTGCCACCAGGGCTGGTAGCAAGAATTGGTACCGAAAAAAGTTATTTTAGTGACCAAATTTGAAAATAAGTGACTAAAAAGTGACTTTCTATTCTCAAAAAAGTGACTAAAAGTGACTTGAAAAGTAAGCCGTAATCAATTTTTTTTTTCAATTCTAGTATACTGTTTTACGATCAATATCAATTATGATAGGGAATATTCCATGTGATCTTCTGCAGGTAGTAGGTCTAGTTGAGTACCATATTTAGACATTTTTATTGTGCTTCCAAATTTACAAGATATCGCCTAGAATTTTTTCAAACAGGGTAGTTTATATTTACGTAAATAATCCGTTTTTAGTAGATTTTCAATATTTTAAAAGCTTTGTGTCTTTAATATTACCAAAGTATATATTGTAATAAAATACTTTAATAAGTTTCAATAAGAATTTGGAACATTTGTAAAATTAAAATTTTTGTCATTTCACATTTCCATTTGAACTCCAGCTCTTCTACCTAATAAGGTCAATATTTTTATGCATTAACCGCGTCCTTTGAACGCCGACTAAGGAAGAAATTTTCTATCAGTAAGTTTAATGGAAGGTATTCACATTCTAAGACTTCCTAGTGAAATTACGACAAGTAACTTTTCGTTTTGCCGTAAAGTTCTTAATACTCCGAAGATCTCTTCAGGAGTTTGTTTTGTGATTTTTACGAACTTTTTATGTATTTTTTCTTAGAGTCGTTTATATACCTTCATGTATTCTATCTGTTTTTCTTTTAAAGAAAAACCACGAACAAAAAAAACTGAAACTTAAAAAAAAAATCAATTTTTTTGTGAAAAAAATTGAAAAATCCACGAGGAATTTCTAAAACAAATCTTAGTGTAATTTCTGATGAAACTTGTGTGAGTTATAATGATGAATACCTACGAGGATCACTGGATCTTTCGAATTCATGATGAATATATTTCTTGATAAATTGCTATGATAATAAAAGCATATCAATCCATCAATGGTCGGAGCAATAACTGTAATAATTGCTGTAGTATTAACTAGTGTGGAACCTTGAATGAAATTTTAAAGTATCTATGCAGGTCTGGAAAATGTATTTGAAAAAATATCAGTGAAGTGTTTGAGCCACAGTAATAATATTTTGAAGAAATGCTGGAGAAATTTCTAGAGGAATCCCAGATGCAATTCATCGAGCAATTCTTGGAAAAGATTTCATCCAATAATACCTTAAGTAAGTTTTGAGAAATTCCGGAGAGTAATTATGGATGAATTTTTGAGTGAATCCTTATAAAAATGCCTGGATTTAATTGAAAAAGGCGTAGGAATTATTGTAGGGTTTCTTATAAAAATGACGATTTTTTTCGAAAACTCTATAATAAACCTTTGGGGAAAAACTTCTGTAGGGCACGTGGGAAGAATCCTAGAAGTAGCGATTGAAGAAATCTGTGAAAGAATCAGTGATCTGGAGGAAATACTGAGATTTTTTCTTCAGAGTTATCTCTGTGAAAATTACTGGAGGTAGTAGCGTAGGAATGCTCTAAAATTTTTAGTAAAAAATTGAGAAGAAATTCCTCTGAACTTCTATTGAAAAATTTCTGGAATCATTCCTGGTGGAGTTCTTGAAAGTATTTCAGAAAGAAACTCTCGATAAATAGTTACGTAATAGTCTCTGAAGGTTTCTCCGGAGCCTCTAGAATGGTGCACCGGAATTCATTGCAAGCAGATTAACCATCTATTTCCGACGACTTTAAGGTGAAACATCTCGATGGCCGGCACAATGGCCGACTTCTCCACCTACTCACGTTTTCAAAGGCACAAAACTAGAGGAATCCAGCTTTTTACGCTAGACATGCCATAACTTTTGAATCACCCCTATTTGACGGTTCTTAAATACACTATAATTTTTTATGGTTGGATCGTAGCAATCTTTGTGTTGAAGTATTTTTTTCATGTTGACGAATAACAAATATATTCGTGTTTCCAGGATACCAAACCCCGAAAAAGTTTCATATTTTAAATCCTTGTTATATTTTGTTGTTTTCTCTAATGCCAGTTTTATTTATTTTAGGAGGATGAAACTGTTGCAAAATTCATAAACTGAAAAGGAATTTCAAAATACAAAATCACGTCTGAATCTGAATGTATGCCAGTGATTCCGATTAATCTACTAAAACAAACTGACTTGTTGATCGATTTGTCATTGATTGTCACGATTTCATTCAATATCATGGGGGATAGGTAGATGAGAGTAAATGACAAGTCCTACGTTATTCGCAGCTGCATAAGGTACTGGTTGCTCTACCGTTACCAATAGAGCAAAAATGTTATATGGGTTTGTGTTGGCCAAGCAAGTTTGTGGGATAGAAATATCTGTTAGAATCAGGGAGAGCTTTCTGGGCGAGTTGGCGAACCTAGCAAAAGCGTGCGGAAGTTTGTGCTCTGGGTTAAGTCATTTGACAAAGGAGACTAAGGTTGTAACTTGGGACATGAGGACGTACACTGTGGCTTTCCGTAGGTCTTAGAAATTAGTATTTTTTCCATTTATTTATTGATGCATGGGAAAATTGTCTTTCTTTCCTAAGGAAGTTCATTAGTGAAAGCAGCTAGCAATGCTCTTAGTTTGTTACGGTATCATGCAAATATTTGTATATATCTAAATGTATTATTTCGATACCCGATGATTGAAAATAAAGGGAAATCCTGCGGTATACAAATCGACTACCAGCTGCGTATTGTTTCTATATGAAAGTGTGCAATTTTCACTTCTGTAAATTATCCAGGATCCTCATATGATCAGCCTTTTAATAACATCGATTATCGCAAACGAATGGCCGATGAACAGTGATAGGTAGGATAATTTCAGTATTTTGACGTAATGTGACCATGTTGATGTAACTTTGCGTGTTCAACTCAATCCCGTCATCCAAATAATCTGAAATTCGCTCACACCAGAAGAATTGTTGTGACTCCTAATAATTGGTTGCCTAAAATTGTACAAAATAAATAAAAATTATAAGAAAATGGTTAAAAATATAAAATTCAATACGAAGATGTTGTAGATGCACACATCATCAAGAGAAAATTATTGACAGTTCGATCAACAATATGAAATCATTGCCTACTAAGACCTCGCTATAAAATCTATAGGCAAGAAATGACAAAATTAAATCACCCCTTGTTGATTTATAGCCAGCGTAAAAAGCTGGATAGTTGGCAAATGTTCCTGATCTTCTTATTTTAAGCTTTCTGCTAGTGCACAAAGCCAAAATAAAAAGTGCACTGTTGTGGGATGCTTTCTTCGCGAGATTTGTGCCTTTGAAGTTTTAGTGCAATCTTAGTTGATTCCAAACTGTTTCACCTTAATCGAAAGTTGCTTTATGAAAAAGCGTTTTTATAAAAAGTAATTCAAAAAACAATATCTCAAAGGGTCTATTTTTTTCAAAATCAGTTTAAAATTTGTTGGTTGTTTTACAATAGTAAACTGATTGCTTGCCAATAGTTTAACTATTCAAAAAGTTAATTGACTTTCAGATTAATCTGATAAGTATAGAAACTCAACTCTCCCTTACTCGATATTTCGTATTTCGATATCGAGTTAGAGAACTACAGCAAAAGTTGGTTTTCATGGCTACTGCGATGGTCCCTCGGATCGCATTTGCACTAGTTTTGTGTTCCATAATTCGATACCTCTCTTACTCGAGGGCCCCTTCAATATCGAGTTATGGAGAGTTGACTGTAGAAATTAATGCATAGTATTCCTCTAGTTCGGTTTGCCTCAAGTTCGTCAAAAATAATTGAGCTCAGGAGCTACCATGGGAAAGAGAGGGTTATGGCAAAAAAGTGACTTTAGATACCATATTGATTATAATGTATTTTAGAGACCTTAACTAAAAATAAACACTTTCTAGAGATATGCATTGAACAACTGGGAATCGAATTTGCCTTTCCCATTTTAGCAATCCTAAGTCCTACTTTCTTATTTAAACAAGTTATTCGGAATATTAAAAATAACTTAAAGTGCATTGACTGAATACCTCAAGTTGTAACAGCGGCGCAGCCGATTTTTTTTTATTGAAGAAATGTTGTGTTACAAAAAGGACATATTCTGCCATAATAATTACTGGTTCGAGGCCGATTCAAAATTTTCTCCCGCAAAATTAGCTCGAAATAGTTGAAAAAAGTGACTTTTTGACGAAAAAAGTGACTTTAGTTGAATTGGCTTCAAAAAAGAGACTTTAAAGTGACTGGCCTCAAAAAAGTGACCAAGTCACTAAAAAGTGACTCGCTACCAGCCTTGTGCCACGAATACCAACGCACGATCAATCTTACACAAGTCGATTTCCTCAGAATAAAATCGTATCAATGTTTGTTTGACGTCAGACGAACTTTCGGTCGACGACAGTCCAACAATGAAGTGAATGCTCGGCCGCAATTCTGTTTATGTTTGCTTTCTCACAGCAAACAAGAGCAATGTTGTGACAGTTCTGAGAGCAAACAAAGGAAATTTTCTACTACGCAGGCAATTGTATTGGTCTATGGGATTTGGTTCAACAGTGGCAGTTGAGCAGGTTGAACGCGTTTTCCGAAGTCACGTCTCTTCAACTTTTGCGTGCTGTCGTTTGCTCAGCACGCAACACGATCGTTGTGTGCACCTTGAGACAATTTGCTTGTTTATGAGTATCCAGTTTTCTACATATTCTGATTCTACGTTAAAAATTGAGCCAGAATCCAATATATCAGAATTTTTCATGCCCTGGAACTGTTTTAAAAACACGTTTAAAGTTAGTATGGAAATCACTTTTGTATCATCCCTCGACAAATTGTACTACGGGACGAGCTGTCATTATGTAAATTTAAATTTCATTGAGCCTACAGACCGAAATCTTCATCAATAATTTATAATGTAAAAAATATGCTACTGAAGGGCAATAAAACTGTATTATATGTACTTAGAAAAATGTGTTCTTTCAATCAAGCTACGAAAAACTGTAACTTTTTTTATTTATTTATAATCACCGTCTTCGAATTAAAATCGTACAGACTGAACCACTTAGCACTAATTTACGCATACTTAACATCTAAACAATTCTACTTATTCGAGTTTTAAACACATTTTTGCACATATCGAAGTCAAATTGATCGGAAACAACATTGAAGGAACGAAGACAAGAGTCGAACGGATTATTGAAACCATAATTAGTGCGATGGTAAGGAATCGCAATCATGGGAGTGTTTCGCAGTCGTCGAGAAGGGATTTGCAGAGATATTTGCTCGAGAAGCGCAGGACAGTCTATAGCACCGTTAAGAATGTCAAATACAAATAGACGTTGCATTTTTACACGCCTGACAGTCAGCGGTTCTGAACTTATCAGTTGGCAGCGATCCGGATACGGAGGAAGATTGTCAGGATCATTCCAAGGAAGGGAGCGAAGTACGAAACGAACAAACTTCTTTTGAACGCGTTCAATGGAGAGTATCGGTGCAACATAATACGGTGACCAGAAAGGGGCCGCGTATTCAAGAATGCTCCGCACTAAACTGCAGTAGAGTGTTTTCAAAGCATAGATATCAGTGAATTCTGAAGCGTGGCGCCGGATTAGTCCCAGGACTGAAAAAGCTTTAGCAGTCGTGATTCCAACGTGTTCATGAAATTGTAACTTAGCGTCGATGGTAACTCCCAGGTCGCAGATCGAAGCTACACGTTCTAGATGTGCAAATTCCATGTGGTACTGGTGGGTAACGGGGTTGTTGGAGCGAGTGAAAGTTATAACTTTGCATTTATCATTATTGACACGCATACCGTTGTCGCTGCACCAGATCAGCAAAGTGTTGATGTCCTCTTGCAGCGCAAAACAGTCAAGTGATGAACGTATGATACGGTAGAATTTGAGATCATCGGCGAACGAGAGTTTGAAAGATGAAAGGCACAAACACAAGTCGTTCACAAAGATATTGAATAACAGTGGACCCAATACGCTACCCTGGGGCACTCCAGACGTTACGTTGATTTGACGGGACCTTGATGAGTTGACCACTACTTGCGCAGTACGAGCGGATAGGTACGAAAAAATCCACTCCGTGAGCCAATCCGGGTAGCCAATTCGCTTGAGTTTATCGATGATTAAAATATGCGGAACCGTATCGAACGCTTTTGCGAAGTCAACATACACTGCGTCAACTTGATTTCCCGACTCTATCTCCCGTGACAGCGAGGTAACGTAGCACATCAGGTTTGTTGTTGTTGAGCGATGTCTCATGAATCCGTGTTGATACTCGGATATTATCGGTGCAGCTACGGTGTAGAGGGCATTGTGCATCAGTTTTTCGAAAATTTTGCTCAAGCAACACAGTATTGAAATACCACGGTAGTTTCTGACTCGGTTGATGTTCCCTGACTTGTGGATTGGAACGATGAAAGCTGTCTTCCACACGGAAGGAAATGTTCTTTCGCTCAGAGATCGATTAAATAAAAGCGTGACAGGAGTGACAAGTTCTGCAGCACATTTTCTCAGGAGCAGTGGTGGAATGCCGTCCGTCCCGGGTCCTTTCTTACAGTCCAGAGTGTAAATGACATTCAGCACCTCATCGGCGGTGAACTGCATGATGGGGAAGTTAATGTTGTGCGAAGGAACATGCGCAAAGCAGTCCTGACGGGGTACAGGAGACGATTTACTGAACACGCTTTCGAAAAATTCAGCAAAGAGATTAGCGGCTTCTTCGTTGGAACTGGCAAGAGTTTCGTCATAGCTTACATTGCAAGGGATGCGGGTGGATGACTTCAGTTTCTTTACAAAGCCCCAGAAGCGCGTTGGATCTTGCTTGACGCTGGCCTGCACTCCGGATATGTAGTCGTCGTAGGTAGTCTGCAAAACAGACTTGTATGTTGCCTCGGCTTCACGTAGGGCGATTTTGTCGCCTTCAGACTTCGAGAGGAAGAAGTGTTGTCGTGCTTTCCTCAGTAAATTACGGAGACGACGCAGCTCGGAAGTCCACCACGGTTTGCTGGAAGGTGAGTTAATCGTACGTCGTTTGCGAGGGACCAAAGCGTCACAAATTTCGAGAAGCTTGTTGTAAAACGCTGCAGACAATTCGTCGACCGTACCGGTTTGCTCGAGAATACTCCAGTCAACATTTCCTAAAGCTATAGCCAGCTGATCGAAATCACGCACGTTGAAGTCATACTCCACTCTGTCAGCATCGTCATCGAGTGTGGCTGGAATACTAACACTCACGTCGAGAAGTAAAATGAATGGCGCATGGTGGTTGTCAATGGGTAATAGTGGGGCGGGAGGTTGAACTAGATCCAGTAGCTCTGGCAGACTTACGAAAACAAGATCAAGGAGTCGATTGTTGATGTTCTCGAAATTGTTCACTTGTCGCAGGCCTGTAGCGAAAAGGGTTTCGATGAGAGATTTCTCTTGTTCCGATGAAGCATTCGAGGGAATGTAGCCGTTCAGCTCGTCGTCCATCTGCCATCGCAAATTTGGGAGGTTGAAGTCCCCCACGGAGAGAACAATATCATCTGCTGAAACACTGTTTACGAGGCCCTGTACTGCATTTGCGTGGGCAGAATATCGGTCGGCGGACGAGTTAGGAGGAATATAGATAGTAATAATGTAGAGTGAGCGATTGTCCAACTTCATCCGAACCGCAACCTGCTCTAATTGATCGCAATCCGACAGTGGGAACATTTCACAACGAAGATGATGCTTAACGGCAATCAGCACGCCACCACCACGTGCATGCTGACTGTTTACTCTACTGCGGTACTATCTATGTCATCACGGAGCCAGGTTTCAGTGAAAACAAGCACGTCATAATCACAACTAGACAGTATCAAACGGAGTCGAGAAATCTTGGTGCGCATACCTCGTACGTTTTGGTAGTATACTGCTATGCTGGATCTCGGTGAAATGTCGCTCGATGGTGGTGTGCTTGGAGCGTGACGATCAATGCGTTGAGCTTGGCTGCTGGAATCAGTAGAAATTACTGGGAGGTAGTTGTTCTCGTAGCTAGAATACTTGCCTGCGAGGACGGGTTGGGAGACCCCCTCTTCGATTTCGTACGCAGGACCGGGATGACTGCAGGACGCTGGCAGGAGTGGCTCGACTGCGACGAAGGAATTGGGGTCTCCCATAAGGCTTGCAGGCATGCATCCCGGGGACGACGATGGAAGCGTTGATTGAGATGAAAGTTGGGCTAATGATGGTTGGCTTGATGTCAGAGATCTGATGCTGTCGATTGTTGAGGTTACGATACACTTTGATGAGTTACTGCCATAACCAATGTGAGGTAGACTGCCAAAGGTGGTGCGAATTACTGACGGAGAAGTGTTTTTAACGTGATTGTACTTGCCTGCGAGAACGGGTTGGAAGACTCCCTCTCCACATTCGTACGCAGGACCGGGATGGCTGCTGGACGCTGGCAGGAGTGGCTCGACTGCGACGAAGGGATTGGGAGCTTCCATGAGGCTTGCAGGCGCGCATCCCGGGGATTGAAGTTGTGCTGAAGAAAATTTGCTCAATGATGATGAAACGTTGCAACCTTTCGAAGAAGTTCTGAGTTCGTTCGTTGATGAAGAAAGATTTCGCCAATTCGAGGAAAATTCGATCCATTCAGAAGACGGATTGGAGGCAGTGTGCGTAGGGCTGTCAAAAGTAGTGCAAATTACTGGACGAGAAGCGTTTTTAGGATGGGAGTACTTGCCTGCTGGAGCGAGTTGGGAGACCTCTTCTCCACACTCATACGCAGGGCCGGGATGACTGCTGGACGCTGGCAGGAGTGGCTCGACTGCGACGAGGGGATTGAGGGCTCCCATAAGGCTTGCAGGCGTGCATCCCGGAGCTGAAGATGACGAGTGTTGACTTGATGAATCTAGCTCAGATCCATTACGGGGGTGGCAGGTGATGAAGCAGCTTGAGGAGTTAACAGTGAAGGCGTTGTCGTCAGCGGGAACCGAAATTTTGGGGCTCCGTAGTCTTCAAATTCTCGAAACAGTAGTCCCTCTGGCCATGTCTCAGGATCAAGCGCAATTTGTTGTAAGGAAGGATCCAAACCAATTTTAAACGAGACGAAGGAAAGAGATTCGATTGTTCTTCCCTTCGGTACAAGCTTGACGATGGGTGGATCTGCGTCAATATTGAGGTTTGCTTTAACCATGGCACTCACAGCTTCCACAGTGACGTCAGGGCGAATCTTTGAGAGGTACAACCAAAACCGTTGAATATCTTCTTTCTTGCAGATAGGGATCGATGGGTCATTTTCTTGAGGTTTTTTACTGCCTACTTGACAGGTTTCAGATGCACGTGCCACAGGCTCGGCCATGCGTGGGCGCTTTGAACCTCTTCGTTGGTTAATAATAGGCCATTGTACACTTGAAGCTGGAGTCGAACCGGGGTGGGGCTTTGAATTCAGTTGTTTTATTTCCGTGCGAAGCTCAGTTATTGCAGTTTTTCATCGCTAAACAACCCAATTGCTATGCTACTTTCTATGTAGTGCCTATAAACTCACATTATAATGAAAAAGGCTCATGCTATGTTAATATTTGTTGAATTTGATTTTTTGAATTAGTTATACGATTTTGATTTAAATTGTTCTTTTTTCTTTCTGGCGTTACGTCCCAACTGGAACAGAGCCTGCTTCTCAGATTAGTGTTCTAATGAGCACTTCCACAGTTATTAACTGAGAGCTTTCTTTGCCGATTGACCATTTTTTGCATGTGTATATCGTGTGGCAGGTACAATGATACTCTATGCCCTGGGAATCGAGAAAATTTCCTTTACGAAAAGATCCTCGACCAGTGGGATTCAAACCCACGACCCTCAGCATGGTCATGCTGAATAGCTGCGCGTTTACCGCTACAGCTATCTGACCCCCCCCCTGATATGATTTAAATTGTATACCTGTTCAATGAACAGCTTAGACAGGCTGACCAGACGATTCTGGTACTGGTATAAAGTATTCTTTCAAGAACATTTAAACTATGTTCAATATATTGTGAAAAAGATCAAGGGCAGTCAAATGGCAGGTTTCTTATACAGACATTATATATATATATAATATTAAAATTCTCAATTTTTTGAGCAGTATTATCAGCAGCACTAGTTTACCAATTCTGAACGACTGTAGAATGGACTCTGGAAGCCAGTGTAGGTTCTAAGATTTCAGAATGGATTCTGGGATTCCAGTGTGGATCCTTTGATTCCCATTTGGAAACAGTCGACTGTTCTACATCTCGGTATTTCTCCCTATGTCGATGATTTTTTCGGTCCCTTCATTCTGCATGTCCATGTCTCGATATCCTCCTTATCTCGATGGGATTTTCATTCCCAATTGTCTCTCCCTATCTCGATGGTCCCTTCGATATCGAGATGTCGAGAGTCGGCTGTATTAGGATTGGAGTATAGATTGTGGGTTCAGTGTGGATCCCTGGATTGTAATGTGAATCGCAGAGTTTCAGTGGGAAGCCTGGGAATGCTGAATTTCAGTATGGATCTTGGGATTCCAGTGTGGATTCTGGAATTCCAGTTTGGACATTGGGATTCCAGTGAGCAACCTGGGATTCCAGTGTGGATAGTGTTACAGCATGGATCCTGACCCAAGTTACATTGGTAGCTAAAGAGCATCTTATTCGGCTAAAATGCTGTTTATTCAGCCTCCTTTCAGCTGAATAAACTGTTAATCAGCTATCAATGTTACCTGGGGATATTCCAGTATGAATCGTAAGCTTGTTGGATATTTCTACGTGTGGGTCCCTGTGTGGATGCTGGAAATCCATTGTGAATCTTCGGACTCCAGTAGGGATTCCGGAACATCATAGTTGATCCTAACACTCCAGTGTGGACCTTGGAATTCCAATGTGAATCTTAATTTAACATTTTAACACTTAAATTTAACACATAGTTGACATCACAAGTATTAAACTGGTTGACAATTTACAGTGGATTGGAGCCCCTAGTGAGCTTTAAGCTGTTGGGAATCCAGTGTGGATTTTAGATTGGAAAATAGGTCCTTGGTTTCTAAGGTGAATCCTGGGATTAAGATTATAACGTAAATTATGAAATCCTTGATTTCCAGTATGGATCCTGGGTTTCCAGTGTGGGTCCTCGGATAGCATTGTGGATACTGGGATTCCATTGTGAATCTTAGGACTACATTATGGATCCAGGAACGCCTCGAGAATGCAGGGTGGATCTTGGGATGCCAGGGTGTATGTTGGGACTCCAGTGAGGATACTGTAATTCCATTATGGATGCTGGGATTGCAATGTAAATTCTGGGATTTTAGTTTGGATTGTGAATGTGAAATATCAGAATATTTTAGTATTGACACTGATATTCGAGTACGGATCCTGGGATTCCAGTGTAGATTCTAGGATTCCAGTATTTCATTTTGGATTTCATTCTGGGTTTTCAGTATGGATCTGGGGAATCCTGTATGGGTTCTGTGATAAAAGTATGGATTAATTTGCCAACTCCTAAAAGAGATTCGAAACATACTACTGTTTAGCATCGTTATGAAACAGTGCTATGAAGTATCACTTTTAAGTACTGTTTTTAAGAGAAAAAACTTCTTATTGAACTTTAACACTTAACTTTCGCAAAACAAAAAATTAAATACATAGTGTAAGGCGAGCAAATACCTTTAAGCTCTAATATGTTGCTTATCTTGAACTGGTGATAGGCCTATTTCGTCTGTGACTTACAGACTTCTTCAGTGTAGAGTGCTCGACAATCTAATAAATGGACCTAAGGATTAGCTTACCATTCTCAATCTCTACAAATCGAGAGCTCGAAATTTAAAAGTCAATAACGGCGCTGGTCACGTCCTTACGGTCATCTTGGAAGGGAAGGAATGTTAGTTAGGCAACTGTTGTTACTAGAAACCAAGTATACCTTTACATCTCTACAGTTGAAAAACATGAGAGAATGTAGCATTACCAAATCCCAAGTAAGAAGCAAAGGAAACAATTAGGGGAAGACGGGGTAAGAGCGCCCGCCGGGGTAAGACAGACCATTTTCAGTTTGACATGAAAACGGCGATTTTCTTGAAAGTTCACCAAGCACTTTGCATAAACACAAGATTTTTGACATTTCAAAGCATTCAGGGTGATACCAACATTTTTTTTTTTCTAAACAAATGTCAAAAACAATGTTTTTGCTTGTAGATACTGAATTTGATCTAATTTTAACAGATGCTCACTTAAGGATTTCGGAAGGGATTTTTTTGTCCAAACATAACAAATTACCCGTCCATGCTTTAACATAAATGTGAAATATGCTTCAGTGAAGTGAAATATGAATTGTAAATTTTTAGCTTAGAGCCTTATTCTACTTGTGAAAATTGCGCAAGCGGGGTAAAACCGACCACTGTTGCTGGGGTAAGACCGCCACCCCTAATTTATACCAAATATAATGTCTAAACCATTTTAAAAGTTGTAACTACGTTGTATATTACAATTCAAGTTAAATTAAATCAATTTTGTTAAAAATACAAACTATTTTTGAAAAATATTGGTGTTTTAAGGTAATGATAAGTATATATCTAAGTTTTTTGAATTAATTAACTCTAAAAATGATTCAATATCCAATATCAATGATTAAAGTCAATGTAGAATTCATAAAACAATACACTTCTTAAAATAACAAGGAACTGATATAATTTTTCGCAAAATTGTGAACGAAAATCGAGGTGGTCGCATTTACCCCGTGGGTGGGCGGTTTTACCCCCCGTCGCTAAAAATAATCGTGATAAGAAATCACTTTTCCAAGCTTCAAGAAATAAATAAAGTTTTACAAATACAAAGTCTGTGATATTTTTTGATTATGTCCAAGGCTTCAAAAAAAGACATGCTGCATCGAAAGGATTCATTGATTCTTGATTTTGACATGTGAATTAAATTGCTTAGGCGGGCGGTCTTACCCCGTCTTCCCTAACTTGATTACTTTGATAATAGCCCAGAATTTCAAGACTTGAATTCCAGAACAATACAACTTGCGTATGTTATGTGGTTTTAGAAAGCTCCAACAAATCGTAGTTGTTGTAATAAAGATAACCTATGCAGCTTCGTTAGATAATACCTATAAATTGTTCATCTAATAGCGCCTACGCATTCTGTTCTGTGTCGTTACAACAACTCGATCAGAATTCCACCGCGCATACTTAGTGCACAATTAATAGCAAGTTCATGATGCAATTGAACCGTAATAAACTGAATTCGATTTGAGCCGAGCGTTGTGCTTAGGTTGTCTCACTTATTATACAGCTACAAGCTCCACTCCCGAGAACAGAGCATTGTTTTGATCTCTATCGACGAGTGGAAATCTGCATCCACTTGACTCACCCGCACTCACTTATCCCGGCGGGTTCCCTATACTTGGCAGCCAGCGCTTGATAATTCAATAGTAGACGAACGTAAAGTGCAATTTATTTGTTCTGTTGCTTCGTGTTCGATAGGGTGGGCCATAAAATATCAATGTTCGAAAGGTCATGGTGCTATACCTCAAAATAGAAGATATGTTTGCATGAAAAAAAATCAATTTTAAACATCGAATAAATTCTTCCTCTTCTTGGCATTACGTCCTCACTTTGACAGAGCCTACTTCTCAGTTGAGTTCTCATGAGCACTCCCACAGTTATCAACTGAGAGCTTTCTTTACCAAAGTTCGCATTCGTATATCGTGTGGCAAGTACGATGATACTCTATTCCCAGGGAAGTCAAGGGAATTTCTAAAGAAGGCATCGGGTAAATGTTACAGGTTTAAAACAATATTTGTTTTTTAGGTTAAATTCTTTCCAAAAAATGTCCTAATCTTCAATTTATCATAGATTAAAAAAAAAATCTATAGAGAAGAAAAACATCATTTTTTTAAACAATCATACCACACGAGTGACCTATATTTATCGTGGAAAATTAAAAAAAAATTATAAAAATAGCAGGCTTTGAAAACTTTTGCACAAAACTTCAAAGTATGACAATTTTCATCAAAAATGGCAGTTTTTCTTGAATCAATCCGGTGACATCTAAAGGATTTTTTAGAAAAATGATTTATTCTTCAAAAATGCTTTAAATAAGCATGTATTTTATTCTAGGGTTGATTTTTTCTGGAGCACCCTACAATTCGACGTCTTTGCTGCGAGTGGTTCCTCTTTTTTCGCGCTGGGCTGCCATGGGAATCAACAAGGGAAAGGTTCGACCGGTTGAAGTGGATAGAGAGATACCTTCTAGGAACCAACGAGGATGACGGCGATGTGTAACAAGTAATGCATTTAAATGGTGGGTGAACCCCCGGAGGGTGGAAAAATGCGCTCCATTGGAGCCAACCAACCAGCCGAAGTCAACTCTTGATGGGATGGCTGATCCGGTTCAGAGCAAAGTGGTTTGCAAGCTTTTCGATTGGATTTTATAGAGCTGATTGAACTCGGCGATCGGATCCGATGGAATTTCTTCTATTAAACAAGGGAAGAAGAAATTGCTTTTTGTTTCGTTGGTTGTTCTGTGCCTACCTAAAGTATTTTAGACAAAAAAGGATAACATAGGATTGATATCTTCGTGCACTTCGTTTCATCTACAAAAAAACTCCTAAATTCCAAATGTTGGTCGAATAGTACCTGAAAAGAAAAAGAAAGAAATTGTGTTAGATAAAAATTTTAGTGGAAACTCAACACAATGGTATTTTTTTATAATTACAATAGTATTCAAAAAGCACTACAAAACAACGAATATTCGATTACTAGTCCAGTTTTGCGACTCATTAAAGCCCATACAAAATCTTTGGAAAAACAGGTGGATACTTAGAACGGTTTCGCGTCAGAATAGTTGGAGAATCAATCCACGAGTTGTTCTTTTTTATGTGCATATTCAAAACGCCTTCGCGTAGGAAATTCAAATTTATGCATACGTTTATATTCCCGCAAGTCGCAAAAATGTACAAATTTTTTATATTTCCTTATTCCTGTCCGCTCCTCGTTTGGTCACTTTGTAGCGAACGCCTTGATAGGTGTCGTAGACCTTTATCTCCGCTTTCAGCAGCGGCAGTGCGCGCTCCACATGTAAATATTTCAGCCATAAAACTTGATTTACTTTCTTTGTCAGTACTTGATTTGTCAGGCTGCAAGTGCAACTGCGTTTTTTGCCCCAGAAACGTGCGGAACGTGTCGTCTTGGAAAAACAAGGTGACGATTGAATTCGTCGAAATTTACCATACTGTGTGTTACGTATCGTTACGTGCGGCTAAGTAGGAGGAGCAGTACCCTCACATTACTGGGTGGCAAATCTAAATCGACACCAACGCCGCGCCGCGCCGGTACAAGGAAGTCACAGAAAAGACCATCATTGGATCACTACTAATGACAATCATTAACCTCGCGCCCGCCCAGCCAGAGGCGCCTCGTTAGTGGGTAACCCCAAATCACTGACTGACTGACATAAGGCATATGCGCGTGCACACGAATAGTACGATAAGTGAAATCGCTTCCTTGGCATCACACATGAGCGGAGAGGGAGACTCGATGCAGCAGACTCGTAGGGTAAGGTGGGGAAAAATCCGAGTGAAGTTAAGAGGAAAATAACCAGCACCGTTTAACAAATGTTCAAAACCTGTTTTTTTTTTGCACAAAATTTAAGCTATGTTCAAGAAAATCTATCATTGCATTACACTTACTGTCTGAATTGCGATGATAAATTTTTATAAGGATTTCTTTAAATTTGAACCAAGAAACTGGTATTTTATTTATGATGATTGCTAATGATTGAATGGTTGATTCTTGAACTTAACGCTTTTTTTAAGTCCTTTATTCAAGCATTACATTCATTTCTTATATCTAGGTATTCTGTGTTATGCAACACTATCTTCCAAATTTGGTAGAACTCAATTAAGCTTTTATTAACATACTGTTAACAACATATTACATTTCATTTGCCGCAGCAGTTCAGAATTATATAGGGTAAGTGTTTCCTTAGTTGTGGGTGGTCCTATAGTTGCGGTAGTGCCGTTTCCACTGATTTCAATACATTAGCCACAGAACCGACACTGCCAATCGACGTTTTGGCTTGTTGATACACGGAATAGTTGAAAAGAGCTTTCAAATTACTTCAAAACTGATGAAATATCACTAAAATTGCTAAATCTTTTCTTGCTTGTACCAAAAGTTGCGATAAAGTGTTCCTATAGTGGAGGATCCCATAAGAAAACAACGGATACCGCAACTATAGGAACACAAATTAAAAAAATACCGCAACTAAAGGAACAGTGTTCCAATAGTGGAGGTATTATTTTTCACTGACATGCCGTAGATTACTACGATGAAATCATTTTTCTCATTAAGTCAAAGGTCGTTACCTCCCGTTGCAACATTAACATATACATAAATTGCGCTTCTTGAATTTAGGCGGTTAAACGAAGTTCAATCGTGCTTAGTACCTCCACTATTGGTACATCTACCCTAGGTGAATTGATTTTATTTATTTGTAGGAGAAAAAATCACCTTCTGTTTACTTAGCCTATCGTGGCAACGATTTAAAAAAAATATTATGTTTCAATATTGGTTATTCTACCAAACACATAAGTACTATACCAGCGAATGAGCTTTAGAATCATTTTCAAAATCTAATTTTGAATCATCTGCAGAACATTCTTCCTGATATTTCAAAAGATAGTCCATTGCGGGCTGTGGGTTAATAGATTGTTCTTAAGACAAAGTTTTGATTTACCGATAATATTTGGGTAAAGACATTTTATAAATTTGATGATCGAATGCCCTCATTGTGATTTTTTAAAGTTAAAATTTCATCTAGCATAAACACAAGATACTTTAGGGCTTCAACTGAATAATTTATTGGAACCCCTCTCATCGTGACAACATGTCTTCTTGCAGGTTTCAAATAAAGAGCTTTTGTTTTATGCGGAAATATTATAAGTTTAGTTTTGAAGCATTAGGGGAAATCTTCGATTTTTGCAAGTGAGGTAAAAGTGTTTTTTAGATTTTTATCTCAATCAAAAACAAATTATTTGACTTTCATGGTGATTTGAATACTATTTCAATCCAAGTATTATACAAATATATGAAGATTTGGAAAATGTCTGTTTTTTGTTGCTTTAGACGTACAAATTGTAATTTATTATCGAAGTGTCACAATGCCTATCGGATGTTTCTGGAAACCAATTTTTGCCTATAGGCGGGCAACACTACGAGTCATATTGTGACAAAAAAAGGACATATTACAAAATGAACAAATAAACAAATCATAAAAAAATATCGACATTTGTAGCGCTCCCTGTCTGTTAAGGATACTCTAGTTTAGCCCATAAATCTTTGAGTTTTCTTATGCTCGATTGCATGCATGCTTGTTTTCAGTGGACGATTATGTCCTTTGAAGGAAGCACCACACTGGACAACGAACTAGCATGCAAAGCCCAGTGGTACAGTCGAAATGCGTTGCTGACGAAAAGTTTTCCGGACTGAAGCGGGAATCGAACCCACACTTCTTGACCGTGCGGCTACATGCTTGGAAACACTATCCGCACGGCCACGAAGCCCACGTGCATGAAAATAGAGAACAAGTTTCTTAGCAGAGACCTGTTAAAGCAATCCTAAAATTAATAAATTGATTTCTTCGACATTTTATATTGAAAGTTGTTTGAATTCTAGATAACTATCCCAGAATCAGTTTTCCAGTTTTTCAAATTTCGAATAATTTTTAAAATCTTACATGAAGATATGTGAATCCATAACTAATTAAATATTATTCATAAAATTCAATCATCTCTTGAGAAGTCAATAAAATTTCGTATCCTTGAGATCACTGAACAGCTCAAGGAACATTTTGATAGCGGCACAGCCGAATTTGTTTAGGGTTGTCGCGAAAATCCTTTGTCATGAACATATTCTACCATAAATTGCTGCCTCAAATGAATTTCCCTGATTGTTACCGAAAGTCCCTGAGAATTCCAGGTAATAGATACCCTGTTTACATAAATTAAACGATAGTCTTACTGTTTTCTATGCATTCCATGAAGTTTTCCTTGTGTGATCAATATTGCCCCGACACCACTACAGGGCACTATTAGTCGCGATGCTCGTAGACCGAAAATAATAAAAATATTTATCTTGATTTCTACCGGATCCATAGTACACTTGTGCCGCTGTACCTAGAACTTGCGTTTCAAGAGATCATTGAGGTGATGTGAAGGGACTCCGCCCCAATGAGAATATAGTATATATTCTCATTGACACCGCCCCATCACATCAAAAAAATCAAAATTACTATTTCTCCATTCCACAGATTTCGAATTATTTTTTACAGTCTACTTACCCGGATACCATTAATATTTACAATCGCAAAATACTTCCTGAAAGCTTTATAAATTCCACAATTTCAGTTACAAGCTTATGGAAAGCCTCCAAACAAGTACGGCGAATCATCACAACTTTACCCGGAAGTTTTTAGCACTTCAGTAGAATCATAGAAATAGTGCCCACAAACTCAAAAGCTGATACATTACATAAACACGTCGGACCCCTCGGAGGTGGGACGTTTCGCATAAGGACGTTTCGCATACGGACGTTGGGCATAATAGACATTTGACATATTCAGAATTATACTGCCCATAAAAGCATATCAGTCCCATGTCTGCTGGATTTTCTATTCACATGGGACAATTATGCGTTTATGGGCAGTATATGCGTCCTTAAGCGAAACGTCTTTATGCGAAATGGGTCACCCCCCCTCTGTGTTGGGAGGGGTAGAGTCACCTTCGGCAGAAACACGCAAAAATTGACAGCAGCTTTCATGCTCGCAGCTTCAATGCTGAAAACGGTTTATTCAGTACAAATATTAACAAATTATAATTATTACAATTACATATATTTTGGTGTTCACTCCGCACTACCAAAAAAACAGCCTCCCAAACTCTTCTCTTCCATTGAACACTACTGACTATTCCTTTAATTAAGTGTTGCCAGTTTCCCAACACTCTGAATGAAATTTTTCTATTTGACGTTAGCAATATGATGTCTGTGATCGAAAGGCACCATGTATTGGTACGAAAATATACAGTACTGTCAATTTTGTCTGCCCTCGATTTTGTCAGCTTTTTGACCCAAGTTTGTCAGCCTATTTTAAATACATAAAAAAATCCTCTTCGTCATGATTTACCACGTTTACATTAATACTGATGTTGATGTTCGATGTCATTCCCGCAAGGGCTTAGACAAAGGGGGCAATGGCAATGCCTCCTACCCTCTGTACAATAGAACAATTTGACAACGGGAATTAGTCTTGTGTTTGAATTCTTCAAAGATTGTCTCTAGCACCCGTATTTATACAATTGTTACGTCATGCTAAATTATAAAACTTCTTGGCAGAAATTGTTTGAAGGTTTCATCAACAGCCCGCAATGGACACATCCACAGCCGAGTAGTCGACAAAAGAATTTCATAAGATCTCGAGTATTAGTAAATCGTGCTTCGTTGCTAAGGAAACAATTATTGGTTAAAATTGAATAAACAAAAAAACATCCGATTTCACGAAAAAGAAACTAGGTGTGAAGGATTAATCATGAATTTCTCCAAGAATTTCTTTTATTACTACTACAAAAATTATTCTATGGAATCCTGATGAAACTGGTTCTCAAAAATATTCATTTAATAATTTTCTTAATTGTTTCAGAAACAAACTGGATGCATTAACGGGATTTTTCAAAGAATTCGTTCAAAATTAAATTTCTTCACTCTTGAACTCGTCCAGAACTACACCCAGAATTCCTATGATGTAATTTTAAATTAAGGAATAACTTCAATTACTTTAAATTCTTGTTGCATTCTTTCGTGGTTTTTTCAGTAATTTCTCGAAATATTTCTCTTAAATTTGCTCCTAATGTTTTATTTGGATTCTGCCTAAGAGACCTCCATAACCGCTTGAAAGGATCCCTTCAAAATTACATTTTGTTGAAACTTTCTTACAGTATTCTTAATAGAATTTGGAATAGAACTCATAAAAAATATTTCAATAGTTTCAAAATTCCTCCAAAGTTTTAGATATTCTATCAGATGTTCCTCTAATCTTACTTCTGAAAATTTTGCAAAATTTCTAAGATTATTGTAGGATCCTTACAGGAATCATCTCACGCGATTTTTCAATAATTTGATAAGGAATTTCACTGAGTTTTTTTTTTTCAAGCACTTAATCATCCCATAGGCATCGGAATAATTTCGGATATTCTTTCACGACATCATATAATGTCATTTGTCAATACCTCTAAGAACAAAAAAAAAATACGGAAACTAAAAAAAGTTTCTGAAAATATTACTTTTTGGTTTTCATACTGTAAGAAATTTTTTCAACAGTTTTCAGTGACCTAAGAAAAATTCTTGGATAATTCAACGGTCTTGTAGAACTAGGGGATGGTACACAAATTATGTCACGCTTAATTTCAACATTTTTTTTACCTCCTCCCTCCCTCCTTTGACACGTTTTTTGTATGAGACTTCCAAAATTTTTTGTGAGATTTGTCACGTTTGGGTCGACCCAGGAGCGCGACGTAATTGAATCTATGACATTTTGACATTTCGTCGAATGACGTTTGGTCGAATGACATTTAATCGAAAGTACATTTGGTCGGACGGACATCTCATCGAATGGCCATTTGGTCGAAAATAATTTAGTTATTTTGAGAAGCATGTGACATATGGTCGAAAGGGCATTTGAATAGGGATTTTAAAATTTATTTTACATGTGACTTTTTGTCGTTACACAGTGTTTGCGTAATATGTGTTTTTTTTACATTTCCTGCTATCATTTTCCTCATTCAGGCTGATTCTGCGAGCCAGATGAATCATGACAAGCTGATTTCAAATGAAAGCAACTCAACATTTGTCACCTGAGTTGACTCTTTTTACCTCTAGTTTCTGTGTGTTTTTTTTTGTTTTCTTTTGAATTATTTATCAACTTATTATACTTCTAATCAGTCGACACCGTCATCATATTAAGCTGGAAGACACAATAACCTATTTCACGATTAGTAGAAGAACGTATCATATAGACGGCTATTTTGATACACTTCATCAGAAGCGTTTCATAAATACAATGGCCATTATATTCAACGTATTAATGTGAATTTTATGCAGACAATTCGAGGTAACCGCATAGTTCTATGCCCGTTTTAAGTCTGGTTGCCTTATTTTAAATTCTTAACCAAGTTCGTACGCTTTAAGATCTGAGAATCAGAAAAGTTTCAAAACATTCAAACTATCTATCGTTAAATAAGATGGGCAGTTATATTCGAAGAACGATGAAATTTTTTAAGAATAATAAATTCAACATAGCTAATGACAAAACTAATAAGAATCAATAATAATTAAAATATTTATTTTTACAAAGAATGATCAATTTTGAAAGAATAATAAATTCAACAAAAAAATCAACATCTTTGATCTTGGAAAAACTATTTTAATAACCTATCGGATGAAACAAAATGGCCCGCCTTTCTATACAACAAAAGCTGAAGAATAAGATAATTGATAAGATAATTGACCTTGCATATACTAATTTCGTTGAAAACGTAGTTGGTTAATAATTATCATTTAGACAGGTTCGTTATTGTCTTCTGATGAAAAGTATGCTTCGAATAGATCCAATGTTCATCCATTGTGCAAAAAGTTTAGCTTGTTCATCTTTTTCCGTTGGACTAAACGATTCTTCAACGAACCATTACAAAATTATCTTCCGACCAAATATCAATTCGACCAAACGCGATTGGATTACCAAACGCGATTACGAAATGTTTTAAAGCTATTCGACCAAATGTATTTCGATGAAACGTCCTAAAGCCGACGTAATTTGTGCACGCAGGGTTCAGATTGATTCTGGCTTTTTTTACTGACCACAGCAAAATTGCCGATCAAAGGGATTACTACAAATCGAATCTCCAGATTTTTTCCAATAATTAATTCTCCAAAACGTTAAACGGACCTGTTACTTAAAATGCGAAGGACCATTCTTTGCTTACTGTAGGTGGATATCCTGCATAGTTTTATGATTCATGCAAAAAGGGTGCAGAGACAGTGTATAAAGATCGTTTTAACGAGAAATTTAAGAATGAAATTGTGAGGGCCGCTCTTTCCCCCCTGATAAACAAAAAACCTGGCTACGTCCATGTCCCTCACCCCCCTAAAATTCTATATAGGTTTTAAACGTGGTTCAAACTAAATATTAACACGTCAAAATTTGAAAAACAGAAACAAAAAATATGACACGATTTTGTCAGGTTCCCCATTTTGTCAGCCTAAAATTCATCGAGGGGCTGACAAAATCGGGTCCCTACTGTATTGATTTAATTTTAATGCCTATTTCTCGCATTAACAACCTTGCAACCAAACTGTGGTTTCTCTGATGTCGCTTTCGATTTTAGAACCTGAATCGGTGATCAGCACATAAACAGACAAACGTCATAAACATAAACAGACAAGCGTCAAGCAGTTCGGTCGAACCTGAATTGGGTTGGAATTGAAACTGTGATTTAGAAAGGGTTGCGTCAGTTCCAACCTAGGATCAAAAACTAATTCGATTTAATTTTAGTAGTTTTATAAGGTTCTACATCATTGCCCTACATGTTTACACGCATTTGTAAGGTTTAATTGCACGTAACTGCCCGTTTGCCGCAATTCAAATTCAAACAGCTACCAAAGCTGTTATGAAATAGGGTGGGCATTTTGCCCCATGAGAAAAACACTTAACCTTCCAGTCGTCGCGCGCTTTGCCACAGTCAGAACAACCACGCTGCTGTTGTCAATGAAATCGAGGTCTTATCAACAGTGTTGTACAAAATACAACAGCGCGACGACTGAAGTGTTTAAAATATAAATAGAGAAGCATTTTCACACATTTTCTATAATCTCGTATGAAAAATGGGTTCCAAAATTAAACGACGATTTCAAATTGTGGGTAGCGCGATCAAACCCGACGGCGCGTTTTACACCTTGAATCCCTAAACGTTACTCACAGGACTGGTAGCGTCTAAGTAGCAAACAAAAAGAACTATTTCAAAAAAAAAGACCCAGCTGAAACCAAAAAAGACCCCTTATTAACCAAAAAACCAGAGCAATCAGGAAGTAAAAAAAATAAAAGAGTAATTTAAGGAGGATTTTTTTGGGGATTCCATATGAATCCAACCAGATACTATATCTCACAGGGCACTAATATATTTTTCATTAGAAAATCCTCGTGATATTATGCCACTAGACTTTTTGTTATGGGTTTCCCCATGAATTTCATCAGACATAAATTGAGGCAGTTGCTAAAAAATTTAAAAAAATAGGAAGGAAGAAATGTATTCACTGGTCATTCCTTGGAATTTTCCATTATCTAACGAAGAACTCTTCTAAGAATATTCGTAAAAATTACTTCAGGTTTTTTTTTTGTATTTCTCAAGGCAATAAATTTCAAGGTTTTTAGATAGGGAAATTTCAAAGGTAGTCGTCAAGTAATCTATTAACAAATTCTTCATGATTTATTTTTTAAAGTTATTACAAAAAATCTTTAAAATAGAACCTTTCATAAGGTATTTCAAAAGAACATCCTGCAGTGATCTTATGATAAAAGTCTTCGAAAAATGTTTGATGAATTACTGTTGAAGAAAGCTCTATTCGCGATTCACTTGAAAATTTGGCGTTTCTCTCCTAGAGAAATTCTGGTAGGATTATCTGGAATAATTCTTGGAGGCATCTGGGAGAAATTTGCGAAAATAAATCATGAAGGAATTTCTGCATGCTGAGAGCAAAGCCAGCTGAGGGTACAAAACAAAGCCATGCTTCCCGGTCGGTCCAGGATCTTTCCGCAATGAAAATTACCTTGACAACCCTGGGCATCCAATATCAACGTACCTGCCACACGATACATGAATACGAAAAAAGAAAACTTTGGCAAAGAAAGCTTAATACCTGTGGAAGTGCTCATTGTACAATAAACTGAGAATCAGGTTCTGTTCCAGTGAGAACTTAATGCCAAGAAGACACCAATTTGTTTGTGTGGTATCTATTCCTATCCAATTGTTATAGTTTATTTCTGAAAATATTGATTATTCCACTAAGATCAACATTTTGCCCCACCTTACACTACCTCTCGAGTGGTTGAGTGTGACGACCGGCATCAGGAGGCTTTTAACGAACTGTTCCGATCCGAGCTGGTTTCAGGGTCGTGTTGAAGTATCGTGCGTAGAATTTTCACTTCAAATTTCCGTGTGGTTGAGCTGAACGCATGATGAAGGAAGGAAACCGGCTAGCACGTGAATTCGTATGGGTCGCGTTTATAGAGCTACTTCAGCTAAAAGGCACCTGCGGGTAAACGGGTCTAACGGAATTGTTGATAGTGATTCAATTAGGTGACCAGCAGTGTTGACCAGACTCATTTCCCCGAAATTCGAATTATGAAGCCATGAACTGTTATAACTGTGCGTTGTATCCCTGAGATGGAGGGGGAGGTGGTTGGGCTTGAGTGTTACACATGGGATCCGACAGTTTCGATCTCGGTGGGCCGCAATTCAAGTTTCGGTGAAATGATTCGCACTCACTCACTCACTCATTTCATTTCACCGAAACTTGAATTGTGGCTCTCTGGGATCAAAATTGATCGATTTTGTGTGCAGTACTCAAGCTTAACCATCTGCTTTTCTATCTTAGGAGGATAGAACATGGTTGTAGTAGTTCGTGGCTTCGTAATTCGGAAAACGTTATTTTCAGGAAAATGAGTCTGAGCAACACTGGTGACCAGCTCGTGTAGTGTTAAATCAATTTCACAGTTGTTTTAACGAATAAAGTTTTGTACTTTTGTACAATTCAAATAAATTCATCTGATTCGAAAAGAATCAAATTTCTGCCTTATTTATGGTGGACAAGAAAAAGGAAGGCCTTCCTCAGCCGAGTGGTTAGAGTCGACGGCTACAAAGCACAGCCACGCTGAAGGTGTCTGGGTTCGATTCCCGGTCGGTCCAGGATCATTTCGTAATGGAAATTTCCTTGACTTCCCTGGGAATATAGTATCATCGTACCTGCCACACGATATACGAATGTGAAAAATTGCAACTTTGGCAAAGAAAGCTCTCAGTTAATAACTTCGGAAATGCTCATAAGAACACTAGCTGAGAGGCAAGCTCTGTCCCAGTGAGGATGTAATGCCAAATAGATGAAGAAGAAGAGGGACAAAACTTCTCTTATCACTCAACACGCATATGCAGATGCCACAGAATGACCTACGAGCAACAAGAAAATCCACTCAATTTGCACGAGTGTTTGGCCTAGATTTTCTCCTCCAGCTTACAGTCGCCATCGTCGTCGTCTGTTCCCAAAGTGGAACATGGCATCTCTGGACAGACCAGAGCGAAGCAGTTAGGTGTAACTACATTGGGGCATTCGTGCTTTTTGCACACATGATTCATCTTCTCCACCGACTGGCCCAGGAATGGATGCAACAGCCATAATTAGCATAGGTGAACGAAAACTAGGGTGAAACTGGGCTTTCGAGTTTAAATGATAAATGTTTCAATGATAACGGAAAATATTCAAGTGGGATTGTCTGTAATATTCTAATGCAAAATTGAAGTAATAGAAATCTGCATGAGAGCAGACTTTGTTTCAGTATGAACGAAACGCCACCCAAAAAGGTAGACCACTAGGAAATGGGAGTTGCTTGTAGAAATTTGCATCTGCTCTGCAGCTGGGAAAAGGTGTTTTTATCCGCAAGGGATTGAGAAGAGCTTGTTTCATGTTGAAATGATTAAAGCTAGGAACTTTCACCGAGATTTACAGCGCTTCGGGTGGTGCTCTGATTACAAACCTACAACAACGCAACGGTGGAACGGATTGCAAATATGGAAACAAAAAGGTGTTGGCACCCGGGTGATAAAACACTTTGATTAATTGGACCGACTAATGGGTTGTGTAATGGGTGCGATTGTAGTGCTGTTATCGATTGAAAGATGCGCGATAGCGGATCGGGGATGGCTTATCGTTGCCATTGACGTATTAGATTAGTGCTGTGTTTCCGGTCGGTTTACTTGCGGCTTCAAATTTATTGTTACACGACTAGAGTTACTAAATTTATTTATCAACTACCGAAAAACTAAACATTACATATACTTTGCGATTGGATTAAATGGACAAATTGATGTGAAATTTGAGAAAAAGTTACACGTCTTCTCGGTAAGAATCGAACTCACGACTCTCTGCTCACTAGATAGGTACGAGAGGACTCATGGACGCAAAAGTTAACCTGAATTCGATTTCAACTCAATAATCACGTGGTCCTCATTTGCACACCTCTCGCAAAAAATATAGTTTTGTTCAGTGTTGATAGACTCACACACAAATCTCAATCAATACACTCTCCCATGAGAGCAAACTCATTAAAGATCTGATTCGCAAATCTCACGCTTGAGATTTTGATGCAAAATCACTCAATCAACTCAAACCGTAAAAAATGATTCAGTCGCAAAACCTGTCAAAAACTCGTGAAACCCTAATGTTGTTGTTTACACACTATAATTTTACCAGACTAACAAGAAATTATTGCTGTGTTAGTAAACTGTGAAAATACGAGACAATGAGTTAAAAGGTGAGCCAACTCATCCATGATTTTTTGACTTCTGAGTTGCGTGATTGACAACTCACCCATGAAAAATCTCAAGCGTGGGTTATGAGAAATTGAGTTTTTCACAACACTGGTTATGTTGAACGTTAATTTACTCAATAGGCGTGGTAAAAATGGATGAATTATAAGTGAAAGTCTGAAAAAAATCAGCGTGCTTAGGTGGGATTCAAACCCACGACATTTGTATGCTAGACAAGTGCTCTACCAACCAAGCAACCGAGCCACTTGGTAACCCAATAACTAAGAAGGTTACAAGACACCAAATGGCTTGGTGGCTTAGTTGGTTAATACTAGCATAAAAGAATCGTGGGTTCGAATCCCACCTGAGCACGTAGATTTTTTTTTCATAATTTATCCATCTTTACCACGTAACGAGATAGTTTAACTAAAAGCCATGCGGATTACCGAACATCTCGATATTTGTAACATATTTTGGATATTATTAACACCAAATAGATACTGACTTGTCTCAACATTCAAACAAGACTCATAATCCGAATGTTTGGACGTAACTTTGGGTTTGGGTAACTTTGATAGTGCGAGACCCACAACATACTAATCGAAATAACAAAGTTTCTGTTGATCAGTTTAGCAAAACGAATTCAAGAGTAATGAGTATTAGTATGACACTTCATGTTAAAGATTTTTTCGTTGGAATAAAGTACATTTGAGAATTTATATGCAAATATTAAAAATTAATAAGATTTTAGCATTTTTGAAACGCTCACAAACAATATGTTCTACAATCACTATTTGATGAAATCATACCGTCAAACGGGGTAACTTGCAATAGGGTTGAAACTTGCAACACAACGACATGTAACTGAATTGACGTTTTCAATGACCTTCGGTATAAAAAAGGAGAGGTTTTGATTAGGATTTTGGTATTATTTCTACTTTGAATGGTTTGTTGGAGGAGAAAATCATTTCACATATTTGATCGTATGAAACAAGGCGGAAAATCGTTCCGGGAACGGATATAAATATTATTCTAGGTATTTGCTATTCGCTACAGTATATAATAGTGTACAAAAGGACTATATAAAAGTTTCGTTAATTTCACGTTGAACCACTGAAAATAATTAAAAACTTTTTTGACTACCCTCGTGGGGTAACTTGCAACAGCAATTTTAATCTCAATGGCAAGGTGTTTTCTGCCGCTTGTCATCAAAAACTCATGAAAAACCAAGATTGACCATTTATTAGTAGAATTACATTAAAATTGTTGTCTTATAGCCGTCAAAACTTGTGATTTACTAGAATTTCCACTTTTGGAACAAGTAAAATACAAAATCAATTGATTTTTTAACCAGATGGGGTCAATACTCTTATTTTAATGAATTATGAAGATTTTTCAAATACATATTATAGTATCTAGTTTCTGTTTATTGTCATGATTTTACTGCAGTTAGTTATTCAATGATTTAAAACACGGTAAGGTACAGTGGAGGATGTGTATCAGTGCGGTAAGTGGATCATTTGTCAATATAAAGCCTAAATACTTGGATATGTTGAATGTTTTCGCACCATTGCTTAGTTTTAGGTTATATTCTTACGCCCACACTGATACTATTGCAAAACTGGTACTACACGTACACTAACACAAGCAAACTTGTTAGCTGCAAAAAGTAATTTATTTGAAAATTGTTTTCCATCAATAAAAAATCCACTGTATCTCTGTCTAAAATCAAATTCTATTATTTTTTTCGACACATGGTAAGCATTTCAGTTCTAATTGAATGAATCACAATGAAAAATATGTCATTTTTATGAATAAATACAAATATATTGGACATGGTACACTTACCCCTACTTTTTAGTGGGGTGGGGTAAGTGGATCAAGAATAATTATCATTTATTGGCAGACTGTTTAGGAGAATTTTAATAAGCTTTAATACCCGCAAATGTTGTTTTCCTTTATTTTGTTCCATTCGCAGCTTGAATTTGTTAAATTGACCATAGAAAATTTGAATTAATCCACCTAAAAGTTTTTTTAACCTTTCTGGTATAAAAAAAATATAAAAAGAATAATAATTTCAAAATTCACACGAAACTTTTCGTGGTTTATCTAAGCTGAGTTGTAAAAGAGCAAAATATACTTATTTTCCAATCGAAAGCATAGTCTCGTACATGATTGTTATAAATTGTTCTAGACAGATGATACACATATATTCATAAATAAAACAGAAGGGTTTCAGTTTGTTATTCAAAAGTAAATGTAACTAATATTTTTAAACCAAGAGTGCTTTTCGAAAATATCGTTAGGAATCATCCTACAATACTTCTGTATTACTTATGCGTATAAATGGATGAATTTTCTCCAAATTTTTCTATTTACAATGTTTTTTTTTTTTGTTTTAATTAGTATGAACTAATATATACATACTTTTCATTATATTTTGATTAAATAAAGATACTTTTTAATTTTAAAGTAATAAAATGTAACATTTCTAGCACTAATAACAAGTGCAAGGGTAATATCATTCTTATTAAACATAATCATACTACATTTGTTTCGAGAACAGATTTTTTTTTAATGGTGATCCACTTACCCCACCATGGTGCGGCAACTGGATCATTTGGCGCAAATTTTCAAGTCTCTCATTCTCAATACATAACAATCAGTAAAATCGAAATAAATGATGATTTGAAGTATAATAGTCCCTTATTTGTTATCCACAGAAAAAAGTTTGAGTTAAACTGTTCACGTTAGCTATACATAACAATGAAGTTAACTATTGATTTTTCTGTATCCACTTACCCCACGGTACCTTATTGATAATATTTTTGATAGTAAACTTTAGTCTGCATTGTGTGTTGCATGTTACCCCACATCAAGGGTAGCATAAAAAATGCATATTTTCAGCCCCTCATGTTCCCAGGAAACCAAATTATAATAAAATAAATACCAGCTTCTGTTTGGTTCATCTTAGTCCTTAAAATTTTTGGTCCAAATAGATTTGAAGTTGAAAAGTGTTGCAAGTTACCCCGTTTGACGGTAATGATTTTGTCACTTCTCCTTGACAGCCCAGTTGTAGTAGAACACGAATTCGGTCTCTAATCTCTTAGCGAAAACCATTTTTACAAACTGGGACCAATACACATGTTTTCGGATTTTTTGATTAGGGTGACCATTTCCAAAATAGGGTGACCAGAAAAATCGTGACTTTGCCAAATTTTTAATTATTAAAAAATCGTAACTTTTGAACCGTTTGACCGATTTTCAATTTTCTTGAACGAAATGAAGGCTAAAGATTTTGACTTTAAAAAAATATCACAAAAATTGCTTTTATTTTACATGAAAAATAATTTTAAAAAAATCCGTTTTTTCGTGTTTTGAGGGCCTTGGGACCAAAGGGGCTATTGCTGTTCTCATTTTTTTTTTTTTGAAAGTCCAGAAAATTCTGAGAAAATTACGTTTTTTACAATGTTTTAGAACTAGTTGAAATATATTATTTTTTTGTCATTAAAAAACGATCATATCTCATGAACGAATGAAGAATTCTTTCATTGAAATGCGCGTTTAAACTAGTTCTAAAACTTTTTAGAAAACTTAATTTTGATTGAATTTGAAATAAAAATGTAATGGGCGCAATATCAGATTTTCATTGACCACCCTACCCTGCGTCTTTGAAAACGCCATAGCAAGGAGTTAATGTCAAATTTCAAAAATGTATGCAACCATGAAAATGATTTTAAAATTAAAGCAGAATGGCACTTTTTCCCAATCTCATATGGAAAAGGTCCTTGTGATGGTATCGGTGCCAACATTAAGCGAATGGCTAGAGATGCTAGTATTAGAAAGTCAGCAGAAATTAATAACGCCAAACAATTTTTCGACTGGGCTGTGTCGCAAAAGGTGAAAGACCAATTTAAAAAAGATTAAGAATTTATCTATGCAACTGAAAATGACTATTCAGAGGCTGAAAAATTTCTTCAGGAAAGATTTTCTACCTTGTTCCAATTCCTGGAACAAAAACTAACATTCATTTATACCAAAAGACGAACGAAGCATTTTTGCTAGTGAATTCTCAGATGCACATGAAAACCAAGAAAATACAGCATGCTTTGTTCTTAATAATACAAAGAAACGAAAATCTTCTGGTGTTAGCAACCAAAAACAATCTTCCCGGTTGAAAAAATAGATAGTATTAAGATGAAAATGTAAGTTATATACTGAATAATTGAATAAATAAAATTAAAAAAATATTAATCTTATTTGTTCCATAGAAAAGAAAGAATCCCTCTTCAGTGTAATGAAAAATTGGGACAGAAACATTTTTTTCAGTTTTTCTTAACGGTGTAATTTTTCATGAAAAATATCATCCATTCCGACTTATACTTCATTAAAACCAATCCCATATCTTTTTTTTTCAGATGTTTTAGAAAATTTGCAATTGCTTTGATTAAAAATCTTTGTTTTTGGGATGCTTCGATTGATATGTGGGTTTTCAAAGAAAAGGCTTATATGGTCATTTTCCACAAAATTGGCCATCACTCAAAAACGAAAAAAAAGCACAAGTTCACCGATTAAAGCTTATGAAATTACCTTCTCAAAAATATATTTTTGAAAGTTTTCCACTAATTGGAAATAAGTTTTTCCGGCTTTTCTTTACGAATTTTCTCAATGATGGAAAATTTTGTGGAAAACTGTTTCCAGTTAATATTTTTTTAATCCTGAGAAAATTTGCTTTCATTTTGATAAAAAATACTTTGTTTCTACGATGTTTCTTTCTTGAGTTATGATTTTTCAAAGAAAAGGCTCAAAATGGCACATTTACACATTTTTTACAAAATTGGTCATAACTCAAAAACGAAAAAAAAAGTACATATCAAAAATTTCAGCGATTAAAGCTTATGAAATTATCTTCTCAAAAATATTTTTTTTTTAAATTTTCCACGAGTTAGAGCATAGTTTTTCCAACTTTTCTTTACGAATTTTCTCAACGGTGGAAAATTTTGTGGAAAACTTTTTCTAGTTATTTTTTTTTTATTCCTGAGAAAATTTGCTTTCATTTTAATAAAAAACTTTGTTTCTATGATGCTTCGTTCTTGAGTTATGATTTTTCAAAGTAAATAGTGTCAGGGAAAAACAAAAAATTCCAACTGAGTTTTCCGGGAAAATAGGCGACCCTGAATTTTTCTCAATTTTTTTTATTTATATATTGATGAGCCCTGCCTGTGGAAAAAGTTTCATGAAAATCTGAGACCTTTCGGCCCAAACCCGTACAGAAATAAAAAAAAATCCCCATATCGCAAAAATTGTTTTTGCTGGACGGTGAGACGAGATATTTGTATTTGAAAAGAAGAAAACCATTTTTCTAATTTTCTTTTTTTTCTAATAAATTTGAAAAATAACGAGGGGGATCTTGAGTGAGCGTTACATAATCAGAGGGAAGGTGGATCAGCGAAACGTTACTTATTGGAGAAAGGGGTCAAAAATCTTGATATTCATCGTTACATAATGTGTGAACCATGCCTGACTTATCTCACCACAAAAAAATATGATTGGATCACCTTGATGCCCACAATTTAGAGTAATCTGTTTAACGAGTCCAACCTCTATACCGTGCAGATAAGGTCTATATTTTGGTCGTAAAACGTGGACTAATTTTTGACTACACAGCTAAAAATATGTTGTAAATTTAAGTTTATTTTCATGCACATATTTGGAGCATCAAAGTAAATCTATATTTCAACTACCAATCCATTATTTTTCAATCGAACTCACTTTAAATTTACACGACCATGTAATTTTTAACCATTTTTAGTTGAAAATTGAATGTATATTCATTTATATTTACATGATGTAACAACACACGAATTTGATTTATTATTACAGTAGACTTCAGTTTACATCACATTGAAAATTAAATATTTTTTTCTGTGTATCAAACATGTGTTTAAACCCAAAGATAACCACCCCCACCATCTCTTATCTACACCTTGAGTGGTGTTGTTATCACTCAAACTTCAGCCGAATTGTGTGTAAACAGCAGACGATGCAAAAAGGTGGGCCTTTCCAAACCTGCTTGTATAGGTTTACAATGCAAGATTTCCAGTTAGGCTAGTGTGCAAGGCGACAGAATGTCAATCCAAAGATGACAGGTTCGATTCTCGTTCTAGATGAGAACGTTTTCTTGGATTTTTGGGCATTGGTGGACTTCTTTCTGGTGTGTTGTTGGAGTCTGTTTCCCAGCTTATTGTTCTATGAGCACTTTCAAATATATTAATTGAAAACTTTGCCAATTGACCATTGTTGCCAGCATCGTTTAAAATGCACAAAAATAATCAGTGCCTTAATAAATCCAAAATATTTCAAACCCTAATGACTGGCAAAGTTTGAAGAAGAAAAAAAGGAAGAAGGAAAAGACAAACAATGAGAAGTGAGAAAAATGTGTTCATATTATTGCAAAAAAAAATCATATGAAACATCAAGTCATAATTCTATCCGTTCCAATTGGGACGTAAAGTCAAGAATAAGGCGCACTCAAAGCATCGAAAATCCAAAAACATTCCGCATGAGCATACGGTTGTAAAGATACAGACAATCGCGCAAGTCTCTTCCTGCAATCAACGTTTTCTTTATCTCACCCAGAAAACAAAAATTTGAGAAGCAAGCCCCAAAACAAGGTGTTAACAACCTCATTCGTTAGGAAATAAACTCATCGATTGGAGCATAATAAATTTCGATTCCATCGCCACTTCACTCCGATGATGATGATGGTGATGAGTGGGGAAAAATTTGGACGAGCTTAAATTATGATCTTTGGCTGCGGGGAATGCGGGAAGGCCGTAAAGCAAACACTTAATGATTTTGATCAAATTAATGGGGCTGGGATGTAGTTGAGAAACGCATCTGTTGGATCTGAACATCAGTCACGATGATGGTTTTTTAGCGATGAACGTTATCAAAGTTTGTGTAAATGGAGCAGCGTGCCTCGATGATGTCGCATGATAACGAAGCCAATAAAATGTGTTTTAACTTGGAGTGGCGGTTGGTGAACCACAGGTACCCTGAACTTTAGCAGTAAGTTTTAAAAATTGTTTCACTTTATAATGACAGAAGTTTAATTGGACGAATGTTTGAAAACGCTGGAATAATCAATATTTCTTGAAAAGCTTTAGCAGTTCAAAGTAAAAAATACCACACATTGAACCTCATATATTTTGACTATAACTTTTTGGACAATCTTGTGCCAAAGTATTTACCCATGTTTAGTTTTAACAGATTTAAAATTGATTGTCTTCAACAAACTTTTGCTCCACTGGTGGGGCAAGACTTCCAATCTACTGTGGGGCAGAAATCCGCTGGCTGCAACACAAAATATCGACACTTTTACGACAGACATACTTTAAACCAGCCATAAGCTTATGTTTACACATAAATACACACTAAATTTTCATTAAAAATGCTCAAAAAGTGTTCATTGTAATATACCCAAAATTAGCAGTTTTTCGCAAAACAAAGTAAAAACATGAAATTTTGGAGACATTTTTGCACGATCAGGCAGATTTCGCAAAGTTTAAAGGTTATACATTTGCAATTTTTCCCGAGATACATGGATCGAGCTTTTGCCTCGCTGATTCGAACATTCGCTTTTTCTGAACTATAAGATCCAGCCTAGTATATCCATTTCCAATCAAGTACCTGATTAGATCGCACTTTGTCGCAATCTTTTGTCGCTTAATGCTAGATTACGGCTCACTATTATTTTTAGTTGAACGAACACAAAGTTGCACGACTAAATTAAAACAAACAATGCCCCAGAAGATTAGCGGAATTGATTGGTAGGTCTTTATCATCAACTCCGTCTTTGTAAGTACTATACCAAACAACGCACCGCACTAATCAGCAGCGGAATGTGCCAATTGTTGTCGGAGGATTGCTTTGAGTTGTAAGGCTTCCATTCCCGTAGGAAACGTGTTTCCCGACACCTTACTTTGACATAGAGTAAGGTGGGGCAAAAGTTATACCTTCAGAAAAACTATAATAGTCAAAAAGAAATAAACACCACAAAGTGAACTTTCAACATATAGGCTACACTTTTGCTGATAAAACCTGTGTCAAAATAATTACCAATTTTTAGTGTATATCTAGTGTAGAGCAAAAGTTCGCTGACCAGAACACAAAATATCGATACTTTTATGACAGGCATACCTAAAACCAGTCATTAACTTGTGTTTGCAGGAAAATACACACTAAATTTTCATCAAAAATTTGCCCAAAACAGGGTCAACCCAAAAATAGTAGTTTTTCGCAAAACTAAGACAAAATGTGAAATTTTGTGACTCTTCTATCACACGAGCAACCATATTTCGCTTAAACTAAAGGTGATAAGTGGGTTCTGAACAATTTGCAAATATTTCTCAAAATAATATATGACGGCATGAATAATGAAATTTTGCTCCAATATGAGCCAAAATTTGTTTCCAAACATTTATGCAAAATCTAATACACCACAAAGCATCTTTATAATAGGGCTAGCAACGCCCTTACATACAAAATCGAAAAAGATTTTATTTTCATTTTGTTCCATGCAATGAAAGTTTGAGCGAAAATTACAATTTTTTCGCCACAAAACAACAAATGGACAGAACTTTTCCAAATCTCGATCGATTTCTATGATATTTGGAGAGAAAATACCTTACTTGAGCAACATTCGAACCACCATGACATTTATAACAATATTTTTGAATAAAGATAGAAATCTTTAAAAGAAACTCTTGCCCCACTCGAACTATTGCCGCACTTTACTCTATATCCTAAGAGAAGAATACGGTAAAGGTGTAGAGTAAAGTGGGGCAACATTTCTAATGTGGCAAAAGTTTATTTTGGTGATTTGTAACTGGATTAAAAATAAATGTAGAAGACTCAAAAAAATGTTCAAATTATATAAAATATGGACTAGTTGTGGCTGTTTTTTGTCGTGGAAATTGTAATTTTAGATGTTACGTTCACCGTTCTGGACAGAATTCTGATTTGAAATTGAAGTGTATTTTTATGCGAACATCACTTTACGACTGATATGAAGTTTTCCTGTCCCAAGAATATCAATATTCTGTTTTTATTCAGCAAACTTTTGCCCACACTAGTTTCGAACTAGTGAACCGGCAGGCCCCACTATACCCTATCGATTAGGTAGAGGCGTCGACAGACATGTCCTTTCGGTAAGGAGACGCGTGTCACCATTGGCACGTTGAAGCGGTGGAAAACTGCGCGACCCTATTGACCTCACAAACTCCACATTAGGGTGCGACTTTTATTTTCAAAAAGTTCTCAAAACCAAAAGTTCGTATGCTTTTCGGAGTTCAAATCACATAGAATGCGTGGTTTAAAACCTCTATAGGGAAAAAGCACTAAAGTAATAAAATTGAGAGAATCACTTACTTGTTTTTAATTATGAATCGTGGTTTACGGCTAACCAGCCGAGTGGAAGTTTAACAACTATCGCACTTTGCAAAAAAGGACCACGTGATTATTGAGCTGAAATCGAATTTAGGTTAACTTCTGCGTCCATGAGTCCTCTCATGGCGTAGGGGTAACGCGCCCTAACTTGACATCAGGGAGTCGTGAGTTCGATTCTCACTGATAAGACGTGTAACTTTTTCTGAAAACTTCACATCAATTTGTCCATTTTATCCAATTGCATAGTATATGTAATGTTTAGCTTTTCGGTAGTTGAGAATCACTTATTGTTTCTACCAAAATGTGCGCATAAATTAACTCTAAAAGTTAACACCAAACCAATTAAAACACCACATCAAGAATTACAGTAGACTTACAAAGTTGATTAAACAATGGTTTAAAATTAAACAAAAAATATTTTTCTAGAACACTTTAAACCGCCAACTTGAAAATCAATAAAGAAGGAAAAAATATTTTTATATTAGTTGAAACCACCCAAATGTCACATAATGCCAAAAAAATCCCCTTTTTATATGTGACAGTTTTGCCAAAGACACTTTTGTTCGAAAACATCATCTTCATAGTCGAACTATTCATTTCCCCCTATTTTGCGATCTGGTCAAATGTGCACTGCTATTCGATCCAGTAGATATTGTAAATTTTGTCATCAGGGTAAAATTTTTAGTGCAACCAATAAGTTTGAAAAGTTTTTGAACAACAATAACAGACTTTTAAAATCAAGAACGGATATATTTAAAATATTTTATTTGAATAATAAATTATGCGACATATATAGATTGTTGACCACAATGTCAGTGTATTCTGAAAAACGTTCGATTACACAGCGTAACAAAAATGACACTTTTGCGTGTCTCAAGGATCAAATTATGTGTTTCTAGTAGATTTTGGGTCGCTGAATCTGATGCCGTTCTCAGAAATGTTCCAGCACGTCACAATTTTCAGCTACAGGTCCCCAAAGTTGTATAAAACACTGGTTTTATTGCTGTTTACATGAAATTTAAAGTATGATTTATCGAAATTTTTTGTGGTATATTCTACCAAACATGCTAAATAGGAATTGAACTTTCAATTTAGATACAAATCAGTTGAAATTTTACGATAAAATTTAGGTTAAATCGATTTTTTTCAACATGTTTGCAGTCTTCATATAAAATTCTTCGTTTCTCTTATATGGCATAATACAATACTTTTCTGAACCACCAAAAAATAACATTTTACCATCGAAAATATTATGAACTTCGTTGATAATTATTGTTCTATACATAAAGTTTGAATTCTGTGGCAAATTGAGCAAACAAATTGCCGTACAAGTTGGAAAACTTGTATGCAAGTTTGCTGAAACAGTCAAATTTAGCATTTTTAACAGTCAATATCTCAGAAACTAGACGTGCCATGATATTTCTGAAAACGGCAATGGTCTCAGCAACCCTTAATTTAGTAAATAGCGGTATTTTGGTTCTTGAGACAAAACCGTGTTCCGCAGTGTTATCAATAGCAGCACCGATCCATAAGAAAGTTTTATGGAGAATAATGAGTGTTTTACAAGGATTTGATAAGAACAGACTGTTGAAGACTTGGTAGATTATTGGGACGCAAATTTCAGGACGATTTGGATGACTTCCAATAACCAATTTATTAACCCTGCACTGTATGTTAATTAAAAATTTTGAATCCACTTGTGCATCGTGTCTAATCACACATCAGGGGTCTGTTCACTTTTTGTACGAAAACATATCGTTTCCAGTCTATAAAAAAGTTTTAGAAGGAAGTTTACATGAATTTTACCCTACCTAAAGCAGAGATGTAGCCTACGGTTTAGATTAGTTTTAGTTAAACATATATTTCTCTATATTTCCTGCCATTTTGACAAAAAAAAAAAAAAATTGTTCCACCATCATTTCACAAATTTTCAAACGATTCAAAATCTTTCCAAATGCTTTTGAAGACAATTAGGGGTTGTCCATTAATTACGTAAGACAAATTTCGGGGTTTTTCAACCTCCCCTCCCCCATGGTAAGATTTTTTGTATGAAAATCAAAAATAAATTGTATGGCGCGTAAGAAATCTCAGACCCCCTCTCCCCCCATAAACCCTTACATAATTAATGGACATCCCCTTAGATTGTTTCTTAGCAGTGATAATAAAACATATATGTAGTTTGGAACTAGTTGTATAACAAAAACTACCGAAAAAAAAACACGGATATTGAAGAAAAAATATTATATATTTCAAATTTTGTCAGGTTCGAAAGGCAAGGCTAAAACTGTTTATTCTCATTCAGAGCCGTGGCGTTGCCTCATGGAGCCTTTGACAAACCTTCATTTCAGCGCCCCTTAGTCAAGGCTTTTCAAAACACATAACTGCAATTCCATTGAATATTCGTTCTGGAATTTCAGAGCGACTTTAACAAGATTTTTTTTTTGAAAGTTTTCAAAAGTTTATTTTTTATACTAAAATATTTTTTTAGGGTTTAAACTTTGAATTATTGGATAAATTCCTGCAAAAATATAAGCAAATTATTGTTTTTATTTCAAATGGGAACTGTCTGAGAACTATTGAATTTTATCTGAAAGAAACTTTGAAAAAAATCCAAAGAAATTAAGTTCATATAAAAATTGACAAAATCTACTGGATGTCCTAAACAAAAATCCACATTGCAAGTTTTGATGAAATGTGTACATATGAAAAAAAAACTCTCCCAAACATCTCTGAACCAATTGTCTACCTTAACGTTGAAACTTTTTGCCTAAAAGAACTCGAGAGAATTTAATTTTTTTATATCTGCAGTAGAATTTGAAAGCCAGGGCTACTCCTTAAAAAATAAGAATGTCTTACAATAATAGTGATTATAAAGGAAACATTTGAAATTCTTCGAGATTGTATTGAATGATTTAGATTCTTCGTAAATTAGAATATGCTTCATGTTTCAGAAAAATCTTATAAATAATGAAGACAATTCTCAAATAGTTCAATTGATGTTTTCTTTAGAAACTTCGCGCATATTGAGTCAAGCAATTATCTAGAAGTGTCATTGTGAAATAGCAATATGGGAACAAATCATAAATTTTGTCATTTAACAATACAAACATGTTTTGAAATGCAACAAGAGTTTTCAATTTATTTCGAAGGATATGTCATCTACCTGCTTGAATAAAAATGAAATGTTGTATGCAAGTCACGGCTTGGAAAAAAGTGAACGGATAAACGTAACATTTTCACAAATGCACTTGAAAAGGGATGCAACAAGATAGAACGAGAAAAAGTTTGAGAAAATCTCCGGCATAATCGAAAAAAATTGAGTGGACCAATGTGTCATATTGTATGGAGGACTACGTTACGTTTTAGAGGTTGGGTGACAAAACGTCGAATAGGTACCAAAATGTCAAATGCCAAAACGTCGCAACGGTAAAACATCGAAGGGACATAACGTCGAAAAAAAACCGTGAATATCTGGTAAAATTTCGATCTATTAAAAAATATGAGGAAAATAGATTAAAATGAAATTCAAATACTAAGCAACATTTTGAACAATTAAAAAAGTTACAAATGTATCTTTCCAATGTAATTACCGCGATACCGTAATTTTTAGTTGGTATTGGAAAACACATGTATTGAAATGAAACTATCAATAACTTCCTGTAGGAATGAAATGGAATCCTACTTAATTTGGTTTTTGATTTATTCAACGATACCTGTATTATTTTAACTACTCAGTATTTTACTATCGTATAAATGGTCAAACTAAATAAATTCTCTAGATATAAAATAAAAAATAATGCTTAATACTCCATTCGACAGTACATATTGGAAATTTGCCAGAAATTCTGATTTCTTGATATGTGATTTTGAATATCTGTTTTCGAAAAAAAAAAATCATCGTTCGGTTTAAGTGTACTTATTCAAGGAAAGAATGAGTGAGTTGTTAAAGAATAAATAATTCACTAATTGTCAAAAATCATGTCTTAGTTGTCAGTAATTAGTTCACATCACATCAAATTAGTTAAACATGCAAACGAAATTAAGTAATTGAAATTATCAAGTTCAGTAATATAATTACACCTATTAGTGTTTGTTAAGTTAAATCATATAAACTACAAACACTATTGTAATAATCACACAATAACACATTCTCGGAACACAAAGAGAGATGAAACCGATCAGTTAGTATAAAACCAATAGATTATCTAGTGATCAATCGATAGGCATGCAGTAAAGAAGGCAATAATGTGGTTTAATTGTATGTGACTGGTGAACGTTCTTGTCGGAAGGAAAGAACTAGGATTAACGGAAGTTATAGTTTCTGGATAAGGAGTGTTTGTAAAAGAAGAGTTGAAAAGGATTGGAGTTATTTGGGCAAAAAAAAGAACCCGATTTTTCACACAAGTTCACACAAGTGTGACCTCCTATTTTGTAGGCAACAATGGCGCCTGCCACATCAGAATGCTGACCAATGAGGGGAAAGGGAAGGAATTGATTAGATATGGGAAAAATGGCTCATTTTAGTGAACGGGTCCTATACGAATCACTCATCTTAGTGACCGGCTCAGTGGCTTAGCGGCTCGTAACGGAAGAACAAACTGAACCGAGCTAGTGCGGTTCACTCCCTGTTGTGCGACAAGCGTCGTACATTTCGTATATTTTGCTCTCTTATTCTTCTTACATTCTTCCCTAGAAGCTCACGATATTCTCGGTCGATTTCCCCTACCCGAACCAAAAAGAAGACGCAAAATGATGAGAGCACTGAGAACACGAAACTGCACCGGCAGCAGAAAACTGTGTTTGCATGTGTGCCGTGGCGCGCAAAGCGAGGCATGTGTCTAGCGTTATAATAAAGCCGTACTGATCAAATGAACCGACTCTCGTTAAAAAAAAACCACGGATCACTCGTTCTTTTGAATGATCCGGATCTTTTGAACGGCTCCGATTCACTTTGCCTATCTCTAGAATTGATGATGCATTAAACTGGCTCCCATGGTAGACCGTATTTGCCACTGCGTCTACGCCAGTTCGTGCGGGAAGGGTGCAGAGCTGGTTATTTTTATGGCAGAGAGGCTTGCTGTTTGGTTAGCAGACTGCCTATGTATCAGGCGTAAGGAAAGGCGTGCTATAATGATGAAAGAATGGAAGTGTAGGGAAACGGTTTTTTGTCCTTCTCCGGTTCTAGCAATTGCTATGAACGAATAGATAAACTGTGATAGGGAAAGTGTACCAGCTATGGCCATAGTGGTTCCCTATTTGTCCATATGCAAAATTTGGATAACTTTTACATTTTTAATCTTTTTAAACGTTTCAACATCAAGATTTGTCCTCTACTTTACTGCTAAAACATAAAAGATTTTTCGAAACCTTGTAACCTGTTCTTCTCGCTTGATGGCCGTGGCGGGCAATCGTTGTACCGTGCATCGAGCCCTTGATGGTGCTCTCAGCCTCGCCAATCAGCAAAGAAGTTTTGGTTTATTAAACCGTGTCAAATCACCACACTAAACAACAGAAACAACAGAACAAGATCTTCGGGTTGATCGTTAGCAAATGTCGATCGACCGCGCCGCATGCCTTACTGGATGCTCCGCTGGGCGCAAACTGCTTAATGCACATTCAAATTAGAGATTGATTATCCCCAATAACATCATTTCGTAAATACCACCCACTCATCCCACCAATAGCTGATCATTGAAACCATTGCCATAAAAAAACCACACACCGGTATCAGGAACACTATCTGCGCTCATCAACTAAGGAGAGATTAATCTTCTCCCGTTATCAAAGATCCCGATCAATTATGAGTACCTCTAGATCGTGCATCACTCACGAATCCACTCGATTAGTGGCGATCAGGGATTGAATCCTGAGAAAATTGAGAGGATCTCTCACGTATCGCTCTCTGTAACTATCATAACATGCTGCACATTATGAGAGACTGTTTATCGTATACTGCTACAAGTTTGATCAGATTGGGGGGATAGTAGTGCATGATAAAACCCCTCTAAACATGCTCCAAGCCTGGGGGACACTGTTGTTATTGGAAGTTCGTGGATTGTTTATCGTGCCAGTAAAGAAAAACACCTATCCCCAACGGTAAACAAGCGAGAAAAATGGATTTTATCATCGCTCTCTCGTTGGGGCTCTCGCTCGCTGCTTCCATTTATCAGACTTGTTACACCTTGCGATACAATGACGATCGTGGACCGCAACAGATGAGATGTTTTTCTTTGCTTGCTTTGATCGTGCTTCATTCTCAAATGAGAGCGAATTCTGCAACGCCTGGTGGCGATAAAACCAATGCACAAGAAGGGGAGAACCAGCAGTTATCGGTTAATCATCAAACAGACCGTGTGCAGTGATAGAAGTTTTGAGCATTGTGTGGTCTGACCGATGTGAGTTAGAAAGCCTATTGTGTGAGTTGTGCGTTTCTTCCATTTAATTTGTTTGGTTCCCTCTAGAGCGTAGTGAAGAAAATTAACGAAATGGTTATGATGTGCAGTGTGGTGCAATGGCGGTAGAGCGATAAGCTCTTTCTTGAGATCGGTAAGCAATCGGAATGAATACCCTAAACCGCATCCCAAAGGATTATCACCACTAATGGTCCAATTCGACGCCTACTGTAGGCCTTTCTTTGACACCAGCTACAATCCTTGGCGGTGCATTAACGGTGGTGATGTCGTGTGGTGGTACCTTTGGCTATGGGCGTGCTAAGCAGCGGGGTGGCCGGCATGGCGTCGGTGGTCCTTCCCCTCCACTGTCCGGACAGGCTTGTCACTTTGCAGACGCCGTGGGATACACAAAACACACTATCATCACTCCAACATAATTAGGACATAAGCTGCAACTAGGATAAGTACACCAATAAAAATGTAAGTACACTTTAAATGATCACTCCCATTTTATTTTTGTGAGACTGTAATTTCTTTTCTGATTTGGGATGGCTCGTTAACATTCAGCGTTGGTTCCGCTTTTCTCGAACCTGGTTCTTGCTGCCTATTAAGTATTTGGATCGGGGGATCAATACTCAAGAACCTTTTTCTTTAATTACTTAACTTTGTCTCCGAGTCTCATGCGCCCTCTGTGGAGCGGTGACAACCTTCTCCTATATATATGGCCATAACTGGTACACCTACCCTATATGAAGAGTAGAAAGAAAGAAGCAAGTGAAATATACAACTACAAAGTACGAGGAAAGGGACGGGCTTGGGATTGTACTCATGACCTTCTGCTTATGAAGCAGAAGCGGTAGCCATTAGACCACCAACCCCGTATCTTATGAGCTTGCCCAAATTACGTGCATCAAAGTTGCTCAGATATAATGCAATTTGTGCAGAACTTATAAGAGGAGTTTTTAAGATTAGAATAGAACACCATCAACACATGAGTAGCGGAATAATCGCTCAAAATTCAAAATCTGCTCTTGATAAGTGAAGGAATAAAATATGTGAACATCGGATTTTTATATACACTAGTCTTGAAATGGCAGTATGGTAAACTCGTGCCCATACTTTCTGGGACACCCTATATTATAGCTTGTATCATTATAATCAAATTTGAAGTTCCACAAACTAAAAAAAATCTTTTTAAGTACCGTTCCTAAAAGACTCAACATTGGTTGTAAAATAACAGAACTATGTCAACATCACTGAATTTTATATTATAACTTGTGTCACTTTCAAATCTCATTAGTTTTAACCAAAACTATGAGGTTTTTCTATTTATGTGATTTAAATTCAGAAGAGCACACGAACTTTTCATTTTTAACCAAAACTATGAGGTTTTTCTATTTATGTGATTTAAATTCAGAAGAGCACACGAACTTTTCATTTTTGATTAGATTATTCAAAAACATAAGCTACACCCTACTTCACATTCAATGGAATTTGTAAATTGTCGTAGAACAATAATTTTTGCGATTGGCGCATGATTTTCCGTAATTATTTCGATTATTTCGAATGGTTATTTATTCAGCCACCAGCGCTGCGGGTATTTTCATGGCGTAATTATCGCCGGGTAAATTGTGCGTTGCGCCAGGCGGAAACCAATCAGCAGTCCACAGTTAGTCATCTAGGTCGAGATAAATCTGGTCCAGCGTTAACATCCCAAGCGTGTGTGCACAAAGTTAAGTACCAATTGAATCAGCTCCTAACATCAGGCCAAGCTGATTGCATTTGTGTAAATGATTAATGTAGCTTCAGTCAGGGGCCTTTCTTAGCCAAGTGGTTAGAGTCCGCGGCTACAAAGCAAAGCCACGCTGAAGGTGTCTGGGTTCGATTCCCGGTCGGTCGTAATGGAAATTTCCTTGACTTTCCTGGTCATAGAGTATCATCGTACCAGCCACACGATTTACGAATGCGAAAAATGGCAACTTTGGTAAAGAAAGCTCTCAGTTAATAACTACGGAAGTACTCCTAGAACACTAAGCTGACGAGTAGACTCTGTCCCAGAGGAGATGTAACGCCACAAAGAAGAATAAGAAGAAACTTCAGTCAGCTGCAAAATGAGCTTGTTATGATTGGCGAAATGGGGCGTTCCAGCAGCTTCCTGTTTGGGGCCACGTGAGGAACATGAGCATGAGTTCCGCTAAGAGGCGCGAAAAGATGCTAATAGACAACGACTGGGATCCAATTACATGGGAAATTGATCACACTTTGGAGCACAATGGTGCAAGCGATCTTATGCAAAGCACTAGGTGCAACTGCAGGTGCTTGCATCTTCAATTAGCATCAGCCGAGAGGAACTTTTACCCCCACGTGACATGAGATGGCATTTCTGAAGATTCTTTCCTACCGAAAGCTTCCCTGCACTATGGGGCAGACACGTGGTTCGTTGACCAAAGCCTCTGGGAGTCCAATATAAAATCAACTTATTCAGGACTTCGAAAAGATTCTCAATCACGAGAACGTTTTCGAAAATTCCTGGGTGACCGATTTGAAAGAAGTGAGAACTATTATTAAAAAACACAAAATATGAAAGCTACTGGCAATGATGGATTTTTTTTTACATTCTCATCAAGAAGCTTCCAGAAAGTGGCCTATCATTCTTAGTTGATATATTTAACAAATATTTTCAGTTGGCATATTTTCCTGACAAATGGATAAATGCTAAGGTTGTACCAATTTTAAAACCAGACAAAAATAGCTTCTAGCTATAGTCCAATCAGTTTGCTTTCATCCATCAGTAAACTTTTTGAAAAGTTTTTTTTTTGAACAGAATGATGGTCCACATCAACGAAAATTCAACTTTTGCCAATGAACAGTTCGGATTTCGCCATGGATATTCGACCACTCACCAACTTTTACGTGTAACGAATTTGATTTGTCACAGTAAATCTGAAGGCTGCTCTACTGGTCTTTCTCTTCTAGACGTGGAAGAAGCATTCGACAGTATTTGGCCTGGAGGCTTGATTGTAAATTTAAAAAAACTTTTATTTTCCAACATACACTGTTAGAATAATTCAAAGTTATCTGTCAAATCGTACACTTCAGGTTAATTATCAGAACTTCAGGTCTGGAAGACTTCCTGTAAGAGCTGGTGTTCCTCAAGACAGCATTTTGGGACCAATATTATTCACATATGACTTACCTGAGTTAGCTCAGGGATGTCAAAAATCTTTATTTGCTGATGACACAGGCCTTTCCGGCAAAGGACGAAGCCTGTGTGTCATATTTAGTAGATTGCAACAAAATTTGAATATGTTTTCTTCATACTTGCAAAAAAGGAAGATTTATCCTAATGCTTCTAAACCTTCACTTATAATATTAACACATTAACTATGCTTGGCTTGACCCCCTTAATTCCTGATTCATCCGAGATACAAAGGGTTTTGGCCTACCAAAGTAAATTTCTGGTCCATAGTGCACCGTCGAAACGAGGACCTTCCATCGTCGTAGTCGTTGTCGTCACTGGGTGAGATAACTTCCCGAAGCGGAACGGACAGATGATGACGATGGCAATGAATTCTTCGCTGTACGACCCTGGAAGGCATAATAATGCACCAGCTCGATATCACTGCGACACCAGCAAACAAGCTTCCAGTAGCAGCAAACATCAAGAACTGAACTTTGCGCATTTATCCTTCTTTACACGGTGAACAAGAACATATCTCCGCTCCTTCCGGTGGTTGTGCCGTTTGCTATGATACCGACAACAACAAAAAACAACACCAACTGACATGCTTTGAACGAAACAAGACAAAAGATGACACTTTGTTTAATTAAACTTTGGCACAGTGACAGAAGCCGACGACGACGACGCCCTCTTGTTCAGCTTTTCCCCCAGAGGGTGTTCTATGTGTGCCTTGAACTGCAACAAGGAGCAAAAGCTTCATCTTGTTCATTCCGCTCGATGGAGTTGAAGGTCTTGTTGCTAGAACCGATGGTGACGACCTAGGACGACTTTCCTACCGTGTGGACGTTGTTGAACTTTGTAATGGAAGCGGTAATTCTCAATCATGATGACTTCAGGTGGGAAGGTTTACAGACGTGTCAGATTGTTATCTGCTTCGTTGAACGATAGGAGAACTTTCTTATACAGGACAGAAATTTCATTTTTCAGGGATTGTTGTGCAATGTCAGTACGCCACAGGTTTAAGGACCTTTGAGAAAGCACGCTTAACAAACGTTCTTCTCAATTAGGAAACAAACAATTTGAAAACAAAATTTCTTAATTGGATGTTGGATCAAACCGTTTTAGGAATTATCTAACATTTGAAAAAAAAACCTTAAAAGCCAATTCCGATATTGAAAGAGGAATACAAATTATCACTAGCAAATTGCGAAAAAGCTCAAAAGCTTGCTCTGCAGTTTGATTGCGCCCATAATTTCAATTCAGGACTCACTAGCCCAATTGAAAATCAAGTTACTCAGGACTTCGAGAGCATTCTCAATCAAGAGAATGTTTTCGACAGTTCCTTAGAGACTAATTTGGAAGAAGTGAGCACTATTATTAAAAATCGAAAGTTTGAACTCCCCTGGCAACTATGGAGTTTTTCACGCCCTCATCAAAAAATTTCTAGAGAGTAGTCTATCATTCTTGGTTGATATATTCAACAAAAGTTTTAAGTTGGCATATTTTCCTGACAAATGGAAAAATTACAAGGTTGTATCAATTTTAAAACCGGAATCGTCGAATCAGCTTGCTTTCCTCCATCAGTAAGCTTTTTGAAAAATTCGTTTTGAACAGAATGGACCATCATCAACGAAAATTCAAGTTTTGCCAATGAACTTTTGGGTGAATGAAGACTATTCAAATAGTCTAGACATAGAAAAAGCAATGACAGTATTTGGCTTGATTTTAAAATTGAAAAAATAAAATAACAGTTTTCAAACAAAGATTGTTATTATTACCCAAAGCTATCTATAACATCGTATCCTTAAGGTTTTTTATCAGGACTCCAAATCTGAAAGACTTCCTGTAAGAGTTGGTGTCCCTCAAGGCAGCATTTTGGGGCCAACATCTCGCTCACCTCAAAAATTTCAAAAATCTTTGTTTGCGGTTGACACAGGCTTCTCCGCCAAAGGACGAAGCCTGCGTGTCATCTGTAATAAATTGCAAACAAGTTTGGATATACAGTAATTTCTCGATTATATCACGGACCCCAAAAATGTTGGCGTGATATAGCGAAGCGTGATAAAATAAAAATGTTTTTTGTGCTGTATAGTTTTCATCAAAATTTGAAATTTATGTTGCAGAAATAGAGCGAATGAAATGAAAAACATGTAGATCATTTGGTCGGGGTTCTGCTAAACCGTACCAAACGCCATTTTTTTTTTCAATAATGAGTTATTTACACTAGAGGTCTGAGATTATCATAACCTATCTACATTTAAGATATCGAATAATTTAAACCATCCCTCGTTGAGTAAATTCAAAATTTTTCTCTAGCAGGATATGTAAAACTGAAATTGTATCCAACCAGAGCGAACCATAAACCTTAGCTTGTCATTAGAGGTTATTTAGTATTCTGATTAAAGACGGCATTTTTTTTTTAATTCTTCCTTAAATATTGCTAAGTGGCCATTCCGGACAACATACAGTAATAACACCAAAGGATTTTAGTATGTCATATAAGTTAACGGCTTTGTAAAATACAGTATTGTTTCGGTGGTGCTGATCTAATATCATTGAAATTTTGTTCAGCCACACCGCACCAAGTACCATTTATATTAAAATCGTGTTTTTGTATGAAGAAGAGCTATCAACATTCGCAAGACGCTTACCTTCTCTTTATATATAATATGTCGATAGGTCCATGCAGGAGCCGTGATGAAATAACAAGACATTTAAATTTGATGTTGTCTGAATAATTTGGAAGCACTTGGTGCGCTTTAGCTGTTCAGAAAATGACGTTTTCACCTGTTTTCATCATCAAGCCTCCTAGATCAGATCGCGCACAGTTTGTTTCGAGCTATTCGCTTTCAATTCAACAGTTCTAAATGACCGAGAGGTAGCACGCCTTATCACCACTCGAAGGACACGAGTTAGAATCCAGATTAATATTTTTTACGTTGTCCCTAACAGGGAGTCATATAAAATCAATCAACTTTCAGCTTTTATGACTATTTTTGAACAATAAAGCACAAGCAGTTTCATGTACAACGGGAATGATGAAACGCATGCCATTCTTGGTATCCACTTCACATAAAATTTAATAATCGTGAACTTGTTCAGCCAAAGTGTTTTGAATGCGAGTAACTTGGTGCACTCTGGCAGAACAAATTCATGGTTTTCTTCGATCGACACATTCTTTAACTACATCATTATTGTCTTTTTCGAATCTTTGAATGCGTGAGGGACTTGGTTCAATAACTCTTCTGTTGAAATAGATAATCTATCATGAGAAAGTCGGTAGAATGCGTTAGAATACGAATTGGCTTGTACCAGTTCATACCACTACATTGTGGCCAGTTCTATGGAAAATTACAAATCTTTTCCGTTCACAGTGCATAAACATTTGTGACAAGCATTCCAACATGCATGGCGATGATATGAACCCTTTTTATTTATTTCTTTCTCCTGTGTTCCTGAAAATCATGAAACACATTCAGCCATACCGAACTGAAAACCATTTTCTTCAATTTTTGTTCAGCCAGAGTGAACTGAGTACCTCTTGATTTGAAATCAAATCTAATTAAATGGAAAATATTTGATGATTTTTTTGAATATTCTATCTTGAGTTACTTATTGGACCCTGTTAGTCATTTGTGAACGGTGAAATTTTCAAAAGAGTCATTTGCGATTTACTCGCAGATGAGTGAACTTTAAAGTTAAATATCTCAAAATAATGCTTTTGGCACTTGGTGCGGTTTAGCAGAACCCCGACCATTTGTCAAACAGATAAATGTTAATTGTTTAAGGTTATTTTTCAATGAAAAATGTATTAATTTCATACAACTATTGTGCTGTGATAAAATCGAACAGAAAACCGTGCTATAATCGAGAGTGATATAATGAAGCGATATTAAAACGAGCAGTGATAAAATCGAGAAACTACTGTATTTTCTTCATACTTGCAAAAAACGGGAGATTTTTCCTAAGTGCTTTAACAACTAATTATAAGTATATGATTTCAAATACAAGTTATTTTGATTTATTTTCCTGTACTGTCATATTGTCAATAAGAAAATGCAAGTTATATTTCATCTCGCTGTGTTCAGCATTTATAGGAAATACGTGTTAAATTTTGAGCTCAATGCTCGTTAGATTTATTCAGCTTCCTTCACTGTTTTCACTATTCGCGAGACTGAAAGATTTCTGGGAAAAATTCTTACAGTCTCAAAATCCAACAATATTGTCAACGGTTGCAGGCTAGATTTTTGCAACTGTCTTTGGCAATTTTTTTAGCGAGAACTTCACGGATTCTCGTGAGATCCTTGGGGCTACCTAAGAAAATCTTTCTTATTTAGTGTAATTGCTTTTTCGAGGAAATCTCCATAAAACATCCATGAATAAGCCAATGCATGCTTTAACCCTTTGGGGCCTGATTTTTTCCAAGAACCATTATACAGTTTTTTGAACGCCTTTCAATAGTTTTGGTGCTCAAAATGCTAAACATAACAAGAAATGATGACAAATATTTTTTTGGGAGGTGCTAGGTCTTCCAAACTGCTCTTGAGTTCATAACTTGAAGTCTATGCTTGTAATAACAACCTTGTTCATCATACAAGGTGATGAACTGTAATCTACCGTATATTCTGAACCTTCTGATTGTTCAGCAAATAGTATCAGATCATTTCGAATGTTCTAAATTATCTAACTTGTCGGGATGTTCAGTACATAAGATCTACAACGTGATGAGAGTCAGGATTTAGTGGTAATAAATTAATAACCACGAAACGAAGCACTTCCGAAACATGGTGTATTCGACAAAGTTTCCAGTCATAATTAGCGACATCTATTGGGAAGCATCCATAAATTATGTCACGTAAAAATATACTATTTTCAACCCCCCTGCTTTTCACCTTTTGTTTGAGAACAATTTGTGAAAACGTCAGTAGAGTCTAAATGCGTAAACGAGTAGAAACACGTTTTGAATATATGTGTTTGTCGACGAATCTTCTTCTTTTTTCTTGGCATATCGTTCCCATTGGGAGTAAGCTGGCTTCTCAGCTTAGTGTTAGTTTAGCACTTCCACATTTATTACCTGAGATCTTTCTCAGCTAATGACCTTTTTGCATGGATATATCGTGCGGCAGGCATGCGCCCATACTCTGTGCCTAAGAAAGTCAAGACTCTTTTCTTTACGAAAAGATCCGGTAATCGTCATACAAATCTCGAGCTCTACTTCTTTTTTGCAATCGTGCAACACGACTATCCGTGTAGAGACGTCACTACTGTACTGTCATAGACAAACAGACGTAACACTCTTGAGAAGCTCATGGTACATGCGTTTAACGATGAATTTGAATTTCATTTGACCGACGCGATCGTTCCACCAGAGGCGCTAGTGTTCGACCGCTTTGACTTTTGATAGTGTACACGTTGCTGAATAATGCGAACAAAACTTACAGGCAATTCGTGTAGTAGTGTGCGTGTTAAGCAAACGTCAACTAAAAATCCATCATGGCAGACAGTGCTTCGCGCGGTTCTTGCAACAGATGGCAGTGTGGACTATAAGACTATCCATGAGGACGCTTCGCGATTGGGTTAACAGCTCAAAGTGCAAGCACAGTGAACACTAAACTTACCGAAATTTCGTTCAACGTCATCAGTGCTTACCAATCTCCTTTGTTCCCCAAGCGATGATTGTAAAAAATTCATGGTAAACAAAAAAATTTAGCTGATCACAGCTGTCTCATGGATTGCCTTATTGTCAGTTAGGCACTTGGTAAACTCTTTGCCATGGCATGAAAAGGCATGTGAAGCAGCGTTTTTCTTGACATAATAGGTATGTATTACCAAGTACGAACATCAATTGTATTTACAAAAGGCATTTTAAGCTACTTTTATACTAATTATTCTATTTGTCAGACTTCTGCATGTTCAGGATGTTCTAGGTTGCCAAGTAGGACATTAAGGCATACACCTAAATTTTTTCTCTGACAGGGAAGTATATTTGCAAGGACTTTTCCGAAGACAGTAAATTTTATTCATTGGTTCTTTTTATACAGCCATTTTCCGACTGCGGTCATAAATGACCGTGCCGGCCCCAAAGGGAAAACTTTGATCATTTTAGCGAGTAAAGTTACTGGAACAGGGGTTGAAGTTCTGAACTCCAGGGTAAATTGGAGGGCCTGGAATATCACCAACGTTCCTTGAAATAGCCAATTGGTCTGTGAGAAGGTTCAGTGAACATGATAGATTATATAACTTCACTCAGTTTAGAAGGAAAAATAGTAGACCTGAAGTTCTGAAGTCCTGGGGAAATTTTGAAGAATCTGCAATACCTCAATCGTTCCTTGAAACAGCATATTGATCCATGAGAAGGTTCAGTCAACATAGTAGATTATACATCTTCACTCAGTTTAGAAAGAAAAATTACTGGAACAAGGGAAGACCTGTAGTTCTGAACTCCAGGGTAATTTGGAGGGCCTGGAATACTCCAAACGTTCCTTGAAATATCTTTTTGATTCGTGAGAAAGCTCAGTGAACATTAAATAACTTCATCGTTTAGTAAGAAAAATTACTAGAACAATTGTAGATATGAATTTCTGAACTCCGGGGTAATCTGGGTGGCTCGAAATACCCCAAATGTTCCTTGGAACAGCATATTGATTCGTGAGAAAATTCAGTGAACATGTTAGATTTTATAACTTCACTCAGTTTAGCGAGATCAATTACTTGAACAAGTGCAGACCTGAAGTTCTGAACTCCAGGGTAATTTGGAGGGCCTGGAATATCCCAAACGTTCCTTGAAACAGCCTATTGATGCATGAGAAGGTTTAGTGAACAGGACAGATTTTATAAATTCACTCAGTTTAGCGAGATAAATTTCTGGAATAAGTGTAGCCCTGAAGTTCTGAACTCCAGGGTAATTTGGAGGGCCCGGAATACTCCAAACGTTCTTTAAAACATCCTATTGATACGTGCGAAAGTTCAGTGAACATGGTAGATTATATAACTTCACCCAGTTTAGCAAGAAATACTACTGGAATAAATGTAGACATGAAATTCAGATTTCCAGGGTAATTTGGAGGGCCTGGAATACCTCAAACGTTTCTTGAAGTAGCCTTTTGATCCGTGACAAGGTTCAGTAAACATTGTAGATTATATAACTTCACTCAGTTTAGCGAGAATAACTACTGGAGCAAGTGTAGACCTGAAGTTCTGAACTCCAGAGTAATTTGGAGGGCCTGAAATATCCCAAACGTTCCTTGAAATAGCTCTTGAGATTCTCAGAGATTGGTTGATTCTATTTGAATTTGTAATGTTATTGTTTTTAACCCAAACAATTACTTTTACGGTTGTAGATTTCAAAGAGTGTGCTTCAAGACAGTTTGGACGTCCTAGAACATCCCAGGACATAGCAAAGCAAGTGAAATAGTGTTTTCGTTAAAAGAGTAATTCTGTATTATCCAGCCTGAACATCATTTATGTTCAAAAACAGCATTTCACGCTTCGTATGTACTTATAGTTCAATTTTCCAAACTTCAGGATGTTCAGGATGTTCTAGGTTGTCAATTAGGTCATAAAGGCATATACTTCATATTTTTCTATGATAAAAGAGTATATTTGGGACAACTTTGCCGAAGACAGTATATACATTTGTTCATTGATTCTTTTTTTACAGCCTTTTTTGAACTGCGGTCATATATGACCGCGCCGGCCCCAAAGGGTTAAAACGTTTGACTTTTACTGTGCGCTCTGTTTTCAAGTTGCCCGTGAGAGAGAGCGAGACAGCACCAACACACACGGCGCACAGTAAAAGTCAGAAGAACAAAAGAATTTATAGCTCGTACAGAGGCTCATATATTTGACAAATCGCTATCGGGAGTTGAAAACTTCCCAACTACGATCTGCAAAATTTTTTGTTGAATTTTGGTAAGATTCCCTTTCGAAGGTCATTTAGTGGACTCATGCTAGTATGTTTGGTAGGCCTCTAGGTGGGTTTTTAGTGAATCATAGCATTTTTTACATTACCTGTTGTGGATTATTAATGTGAATTCTAAGTGTGCCTGTTATAGATATTTATTGACTCATTATGGGATCTTTCCATAAACTCATATTTGTAGAGCTGTAGAGCAGTTTCAAAAATGTTGAGAATTACTGGTTTACTTTTCATTACGCTGTTGCTTTCGGAAAAAAATACAATTGATATGATATAATAATCTGTGCAGTAGCTACTGGAATACAATTCCAAAACAGCATGAAATATATTGCACACAATAAATCTCTTGTCTAATTTCCAAAGTATTTTATGATATTTCTAACAAATTCTTATTCTGCCAGAGATATTTTCAATGCTCTAGAAATGATTATAGAGATTTGTCAGGATTTTAATAATTATTATAGACACTAAAAATTTCAGTGACGACTTCCTTCGGAAGGGAAGTAAGCCGTTGGTCCCGAGATGAACTAGCCCAGGGCTAAAAATCTCGTTAATAGAGATAACAAAAAAGTGCTTGAACCTTCCAAAAAAATCCACATATGTATTCTAATAAGGATTTTTAGAAAAAAATATAAATAATCCCCAGAAAGAAAAAAAATGAAAAAAATCCAAAGAAGAAAACAATGCAAGAATATCTGTAGTAACCATATATATAAAGACAAAATTCATGATAAAATATTTTTTCCGACTTTTTGGCAGAATTACTAGATTTAAAGATTTGCCTTAGAAAAAAATCTGTGAGAATCTCTGTAAGAATACTCAAAAAAAAAAATTATCACTGCGACCATCTGGTTGATCTTTCAGTGGAGTAAATATTTTAAATATTATATTTATAACAAAAAAACAATGGTTTCGGTCATGGTTCAAAATTAAACCAGGGCTGCACGACCGCCTAACATCTCACACTTCATGAATTTCTGGAAAGACTCTTAACAAATGTCTGTCAGTTTCCAGCTAGGATATGAATTTCTATCGAGATCCTCAGCGAATTACCATAATATCTCAATGAAAACTTAACGGAAGCTTCTTTGTGAAACTACTAGAGAGATTCGTAGCAGATTCTTTGTAAGACCACGATTCAAGAATACAAGCGGCATTTCCATGCATGATCTTTTAAAGATCTTCAGAAAAGACTTTAAGTAAATTAAGAATGTTTTTTAAGATTCTTTGATATATACTTTTGACATTCTTCTTTTTTTTAACATTTTCAGTAATTTACTAGCAATATCTTGATCAGATAATAAGCAGATTTATATAAAAATCATCGGGAAATTTCCGGCGAGATTGTTACATAATTTCCTGGACTAAACTAATTAATTTATATTTAGAGACCCTCGGTAGATTCCTGGACGACAAATTCCATCCAGAATGAGTCGAAAAAAAAAACAATTTCTCGATATCGAAGAATATCAGGCTCGATTTTTTTCGATTTGGATTAAATTTTGCACATGTTTTTGGTATGGTAGAATAAGTGATTTCCAAGCAAAAATCGATCATTCGGCTCAAGAATATTTTTTTTATTAGAGAAAAATGTCCTATGAAGAAGTTGTAGCGAACCATTTCTCGCGTTGAGTATCATACAGGCGTATCTGCAGTGATCGATTTCTCTTCGTCGATTATCTCTTCTGATCAGTACACGAAGTTCAATCGATTATGGCAACATTTTACTCTGCAACATGATGAAAGACAATGAGTACTTTCTACTGAATGGAAAATAGCGGTATAAAACAGTCGCTCAGCTAAGCAATTGGCTAAAGAGAAAATCGATGAAGAGAAATCGATCATTGCAGTTACGCCCTTATGATTCATCATTTATTTAGTTAACATCTACACAGATAACACTGAATCAACAATTTCTCGTTGATTATTCGTTGCTTGATTTTTTTACGGCTGGCTTGCAGGGCCTGACACCAACCCCCTAGATTTCCGGAGGACCATTCCCCCTAAATGTTCGGAGGACCATAGTGCGCAGTTTAGCTTAGAGTCCTTCTCTGGCACTCGGACGATGATCAGCCGCCCCTGACATGGGAAACAGACGCTGTTGTGAGCCGCTCCTAACATGGAGTACAGACGCTCAAGGTTTGCAGAAGCAAAAGCATAAGCAAACCCCCCCTTCCCTGTCAGCATACGACCAAAGTTCCCACCGGGGGTTGGTTACCCGATCTTCCCTAAGGTTACTCGTACCCCGGCCAGTACCGCGAGGAGGTAGGGATAGGAGTTGCTGGGCAAGAGGCTAAGGACCGCACAAAGGGGTCTATTTTATTCCTTCAGGTAAGCGAGGTACCAATAGTACGCCATGCCCAGCCATTTACCAACCACGCCCTTATGATACTGAAAGCGAAATTTGATCTACAAAAAAACATACACCGAAAAAAAATATTTTTCATTAAAAGAAAACAAAAGTCTAATATAAATTTTAAATTACACAAAAACCCCCTTTTTAATATTTTATAAATTTACACCATAGAATCTTGATAGCAAACAGATGTTTAAGACAAAGTCTCATGATAAAGAAATTTTTAATACAAGATTTTTTCTAGGAACAACTTTTAGTCGATTATCATTTTTTTTGTCAAAATAAATGTGTTCTGATGGTACAATATGAATCCTGAAATCATTCTTGCTTCCCAGGCCCAGATTTGGGGAGGTGCCAAGGGGGCAAATGTAACGAGCTTCCCGAGGAAGGGGCCCCGAGAAGTGAAAAAAAGCGAAACACAATTCATTTATTTTTTTTTTCCATCATGATTTTAAATTTAGAACCCAAATCCGATACGATTTCTAACAGATATATTATGAAATAAAGTTATGTTATTTTGTAGTTACAAGTAAATGCCATACGATTTTTGTCTGATTTTTTTCAAATTGAGGTTTATATTGAGCTGTTCGGTAATCCAATTCGCATTGTTTTTGAATTTTTCAGTTTCAATGAAAACCCTTCTATTCGCTAATGAAAACCATCAAGGTAATATCAAAAATTTAAAACTCAGCAAAATATTGTAAAAATTACAGTTCTTTATGTCCTTAAATTACCTTTTAAAGAAAAAGATACTGGTTATTCATACATTTCTTGATTTTACTATTAGGGTCCTGAAACCAGGCTTGATAATACTCAGGCTTGATAGAAACTCCTCTGCGATGCAAAGAGGAGGCGATTTTGCCGTTTTTCTGAGGAGAAAAAAATAAACTCAAAATTTTCAACACAGATCCTCAAGCGATTCGAGTGAGAGTGCAGAAAAATGCGAGGATTTTTTTCAGACACTCTCTCTCTCTCGTTGCGATGCTCACAATCACTCACACTTCAAACGAACTCTCGAGTCTGCCGCCCGAACAGACAGTCCTCGGGGAGTTGTGAGAGCACCCTTTTTTGATGGAATTTAACTCGTTTTTTTTGTGCTGCATCTTCCTCGTTTATTTTTCGTTGCCTCGCAGCTTAGCATTTTTTGGCTCCCTCGCAAAGAGGCACTGGCAGCTCGCTGCTCTAGAGTATGTCACCGAACTCTGATGATGTTGAGGAGAATTATCAAGCCTGATAATACTCCTGGACATCATCAGAGTTCGGTAACATGCTCTATAGTAGCGTGTTGTCTTTGCCCCTTTGTGAGGAAGCAAAAAGCAACGTAGCAGAGATACAACGAAAAATGAGAGGAAGATGCGGCACAAAACGCAACAGAGGAAAATTTCATCATAAAAGAATGCCATCACAACTCAGTAAGGCCTGTTTTGTTCGGGCGGGTCACTCAAGAGTTCTTGAAAAGTGTGAGTAGAGGTGAGCATAGCAGCAAGAGAGAAAGAGTACTAGAAAAATCCTCGCATTTCGATAAACTTTCACTTGAATCGTTTAAGGATTTGTGTTATAAATTTTGAGCTTAATTTACACTCCTCATAAAAAACCTCGAAATCGTCTTTTTTTCGCATCGCAGAGGAGTTTCTGTCAAGCCTGACTGAAATTCTATTTGAAATTTGACATTTCAAAACTCAAGTGCTTTTCTGAAACCAATTTCTTCTTGTCCGCAAAGACTAGTTGAATATCTGATAGAAGAAACTCTGGACAATGGTTTGTTCATTTATTGTAACAGACATCAAATTGAGTATTAAAAAAAAAGTATATTTAAAAAAAGCACAATGTTTAATCATTTCACGACATGATAAATTTTCCAACAAAAAAGTCGGGAAATCTGAGATTTGCTACACAATAAAAATTAGTTAATCGATTTTCTTTTTGCTTCAGTAATTACTGTCGTTGAACGACATTAAGCGTTCATTAAATGGAAATATCTGCAACAAAACCGGAAAAAATATAAATATGATCTTTGCTATTGTGATTCAAGTCTCGATAAGTCAAATAGTCTTGATTTTAAGTAGAACATTTTTAATTTTGGATTTGATTAGAACGATGTCACTTTTGAACATAAAACTGCTGTTGAGATGATTACGACGAACGTTAAGTATTTTATACAGATGATTTATTTTACACCCAAAAGGTGTGGATATAATTAAGTTCGAGTAATACTACATTACTAAACTTTCCTATGATAAGCGTTTCCCGTTCATTTTGTACCAAGAGCCCCCGTCAAGAGATCTGACCCGGGCTCCCCGAAGCTCATATACGACACTGTCTATACCATAATGATTATCATGAACACTTCTCTCAAAATAGCCATTTTCGAATTGTATTAAGTTGAATGCAATGAAAAAAATATTATTTAAATAATAAAATAGGCCGTTTTCATCAGTTTTTCGCGATTCCCCAAAAATTGTTCTTAGAAATTTTTTTTTTATTAAAATTTCTCCATCAAGAAACTTTGTCTTAAACATTTGTTTCCTATCAAGACTATATTGTGAAAATTTTAAAAATATTAGATATAAGGTTTTTATGAAATTTAATGGTTATTTTTGAATTTTTCATGAAATTTTTTTTTGCTGTGTTTATTTTTTCATATAGTTCAAACTGTTCGCTACAACTTCGTTGAACATTTTTCTTTAAAAATCATTAGTTTCGGGGTTATAATTTTTCAAACAAATTGCATGCAAGAACTTATGGGCTGTTCTCAAAAGCTATTCTTGGGTCAAAATGGTCGATTTTCTACCAGAATTAAAAAAAACTATTGTTCTTTCATATTTTAAAAACTGTAGAGAATCAAATTAACGTTTTATGTTGACAATATTATTATCAGAGATCATATTTTTTCTTTATTCGTCAGTCAAATTTTTTTTCTTACGTGATTTGTTCTTGTATGACCAAATTCTTGGAAATGTCGGTTCAGCATACCTGAAAAGATATAAATAGACACATTTCAGTAAAACAGTATATATTAGGAAATCTTTATCCAGCAAATGTGAAATGGAATGTTCACCTGGAATCCTTATAATGGTTTATAAAACTATTCACATAAATGTTATTATATTTGTGGCCTTTTGATAAAAAAGAAATATAATAAGAGAGATTGGAAACCCTGGAATTGTCTTTTAGGTTTAAATGAACTATTACATGTACATATACTTACATCGATTACAGTATTGTCCAAATTAAAAAAAAAGTCATGATATGATTAATTTTTAGTTATGAAGCCATATTTTCTGTGAAAAATCTAACATCTAGAGTGTTTAGTTAATTATATGCGATTCAAAAATTAGAAAGCATTTTCATTGCTACATGATTCTCGTTCCGGCTTCAAAAACACCTCAACCAATTAAAGAGCTAGCAAACTCTTGAATTACGCATCAATTAACGCCATTCCTCGAAATCATCGATAATTGGGGCAACATCCATACCGTAGAAACGTTGACCTTCGCAAAGCTCGTTTGCCAACTCATCTTCCGATGGAAACGCATATCCAACCAATGAATTTCGCGCCAAAAACTGCAATGTCCTTGAACCTGGCAATTATTCAAAATTTGGTCAACACGCGGTCGGTCGATGGCTTTGAGTTCGAAAATTCGATGCCAATCTGTTAAAGAGCTGATCCAACGAAGCAGGTTATTTACGTGCTGTCGAAGCCTTATTACATTATAAATGGTGAAATAGTTCTGTTCACACACACAGTTTAAAGAAACTACCGGAGGTCATCCGCTGGAAGTGTATACCATCATAGAAGGTAATGAAGGTCCATCGAACATCGTCGACATGACTTTCCTTGGGCACATGTCCATCAGGTTCATTTTCCAATTCCGTTCGGAAGTCACGTGACATGAATGGCAAAAATAGCTCCGCTTCGTTCTCGGTCGGTTCTCAGAGCCCACCAAGAGGTGTGCACACATATGTAAGCCGTGCTCCATGGTGCTAGGCTGCCCGAGCAGGAACGAATAACTGGTAGCAATCTATGCGTACCATCTATGCTTCAGGTATTGAACCACTATTGAAAATATTCTTTGAAATGTTTTATTGCATATAGATATTGCAAAACCTAATCCAATTATCAGTTTGGTGTTTGCAGAATATGCATGAGATCCAAACTCCCAGTGATTTCTTGTCGAAGTGCAGAGGACTCCTTGGCTCTTTGATCCCCAAATTGACCTGCATTCGGACGCAACCAGCGTCGTTATTGTGTTTTATATTAATTGGAGCTTCAGTACCTACACATTGAGGATTCTACTGATCCTGAGTAGCGTCTGTTAGTTCCCTATTTAGGTACATCTGTTTCTGTAATTACATAATAGCAACTGCGGGCGGTCCATCATGCTCATACTCATGCATGAGATATTATTGGAAGTATTTTAGCTCTAATACAGGACTCTTTCGTACCATGTATGCATAACCATAGTTTGGTATTCTACAGCAAATTCATTCTGCTCGGGTACTGCGTAGTGTCGATGTTTTTGCACTTAGGTGCTTTTGGGCCCGTGAGGCACGAGTTGCGAAAGACAATGGGCTCTGGGATTCCGTACGCCGGTGATGGGTGGCAAATTCAGCGGAAGGTACCCCCCGATTGGGGTGGAGAAAATCCCTAGTCCTAAGGCATGTGCAACGTGCTGCATGTGAATGCGGAATTAGCAGGGAGACGCGTGTTTTCTCCTAACGAAGGACGTTTTTCCAGTAGTGCTCCTGGTGTGGTTGGTCAACTGTACATAACAGAAAATATTTGGACGTACAATGGAGCTTAAGTGGACCGGTTTAGAATAGAGGCACGTTGAGTTTATTTTTGAACTGAAGGCATTTTGCGGTCGATTTAAATTGTTGCATTGTTTTGAGTAAAAAAACTTGTCTTCTTCTTGGAAGTTTTACGTGCATGAAAACGTGTGACATATTACTGCAACCTAGTGTTTTTAATATTTATTTGTACAGAATGTCATTTGAAGGGCTTTCATTTCCAAGCATTGTATGATTTTGAAATTATACCGAACATCATAACATTTGTTAAATTAAGCAACTGATGCACTACGGGCAGCTTCCATATAGACTAGTGGCCAAAAATATGTTAGCCATCTTATGTCATAATTATGGATTTTGTGACACAAATTTGATGCTCGGTTTCCAAAAAAACAAGTTTTCGAGATCAACTTTTGAATAGGACCTATATCGAAACAATGAGTTTTGTTACTAATGTTGGCTATAGGCCACTTATGTGATTAATGTGGCAAAAATCATTTTAAATATTAGAAATTACAAAGATAGTATGGATCATAACCATTGCCTGCACAGAAAAAAAAATCCGTTCACGTATTCGTGAACAGCAGACGTGAAATCGTCAACAAGCAAAAATACACCGTAAACTAGATCATGTTTATGCGTAAACATGATGGTAGTTCATGGTGTATTTCTGACAGTTTACGTTTTCCAGAACTCTTTTTTGAGCGTGTGTGCTCTCAGCGCCATTAAGGTGTTCATCGAAGTTCTGCTTCCACCTTTCGATCACCTCACGCTCATCCGTCGAGATGCTCCCAGCTTTATTCCTACGCTTCTCGGTTCGGGGCACGAAGCAGTTGCGTGTTGCGTTGAGCTTCTGATAGAGCTCACGTGTTTATAAATCATTTCACGATATTCAATTAACCCATAAAATAATCTTGAGCTGTTATTGTACAAATATGTGTAACTAAATTTTTCGCGGTTCTGGTGTTCACATCTTCAAAAACCCTTGAAAATTAATTTTAGTCTGGGACCAATTAGGACATAATAGAATAGAATGTGTATAGATTCGATAAAATATCGAATACTTTTATCGGTGTAGTCCTCACATTTACCCGAACTCAACTACGATTTTTTATTTCATTTTATCTTTCTAAGATAGATTTTAAGGTGAAACAGTTTAGAATCAACTTCTAAGATTGCACTAAAACTTCAAAGGCACAAATCTCGCGTAGAAAGCATCTAATAGCAGTGCACTTTTTATTTTGGCTTTGTGCTCTAGCAGAAAGCTTAAAATAAGAAGATCAGAAACTTTTGTCAACTATTTCTCCAGTTTTGTGCCTTTGAAAACGTGAGTAGGTGCACAAGTCGGCCATTGTGGCGGCCATCTTTGGATACCGAGATGTTTCACCTTAAAGTAAGCTTTTAAACAGTGTACTTATATGTATAAAACATTACGATTATGCGGTATATTTCATTCGAGGTATCCTGGTTTTAAAAAGTACTTATAGCTGCCGCAAACAGGCTCGCTTTCTAGTAGGAACCTGTTGATTTGACGTTTGGTATGGGTCGTTTTCTATAGGCCTTTTCATGTGAACCGACCTGTTTGCATTTCATTATATCGCACAGTGGCCGCATCCCATACAAATGCTGGCCAAAAATACAATTCTCACTCAAAACGCTCAAAAATGCTAATTATTTGAAAAAACATGCTTTTTAGATGTAATTTGATAAAAGTAGTCGCTGAAACAGAAAATCAATATTTACGGTACATTTGACAGAATTAATTTAAAATAGCACATATTTTCAATTAAATCAATGAAATCCTTATCCAGATCAAAATCGAATGAAACGTCATTATATCGATGCCAATTTGAAGTTTAATATCGTGGGCAAGCTTGAGGTGTTTTTTTTAATCTATTTGGGAGCCTATAGTGGTAAAAATGCGATATTTATAACAAGTATGAAGGTCTAATGGGCTGATTTGCAGTGTAATTAAACAATATTTTTTCTTATTTTGCGCAACATTTTATACAACTTAAACAAAAAAATACTATAGGTTTTAGCCGTATTCAGACTTGAAGTAACGGACCAATGCAAGAATACACCTTTTGGTTTATTTTCTTACAGGGGTCGAAAGCCGTAATCTGGTTCCGGAAGTATTTTCCGGATAGGCGTCGAGGCCAAGGAGCAAAAGTAAATTGGGACCGAAGTAACAATGTGGCTACTTGAACGTCATGGAATCATGTCAGAAACCCTATGTGAGGCATCAACTCTCAATATTGTCAATTTTACCATATGGCCAAGTCTGGGTTGGAGGGTCACATCCGGTGAATCAGGAGACAAACATGGATGAAGCTCAAAACTAGCCATGCGTCCGCTCAAACTTCATGAAATAACCTCAATTTACCTGTAAGAACATGCTTCTTGCCTATATAGACGATTCGGCCAGATGACCACACAATTACCGGATTCTAAGGTCACTTCCGGTGAACTAGGAGACAAACAAGAAAAAAAGGTGCTCGGCTACGCAGCTGAAGTGTTCATATAAGGTAAGTGTTCCCTTAGTTGTGGGTGTTCCTATAGTTGCGGTAGTGCCGTTTCCACTGATTTCATCACTTTGGCCACAGAACCGACACTGCCAATCGACGTATTGGCTTGTTGATACATGGCATAGTTGAAAAGATCGTACAAATTGGTTTAGAACTGATGAAATATCACTAAAACTGCTAAAACTTCTCTTACTTGTACCAATAGTTGCGGTAAAGTGTTCCTATAGTGGAGGATCCCATAAGAAAACAACGGATACCGCAACTATAGGAACACAAATTAAAAATATACCGCAACTAAAGGAACAGTGTACCAATAGTGGAGGTATTATTTTTCACTGACATACCGTGGATTACTGCGATGAAATCATTTTTCTCATTAAGTCAATGGTCGTTACTTCCCGTTACAACATTAACATGTACATTTATTGCGCTTCTTGAATAAAGGCGGTTAAATGAAGTTCAATCGTGCTTAGTACCTCCACTATTGGTACATCTACCCTATGCAAGAAACATGTTCTTACAGCAACGCTGAGGATATTTCACGAAGTTTGAGCAGTCGCATGCCTAGTTTTGAGCTTCATCCATATTTGTCTCCTGATTCACCGGAAGTAACCATTCAACCCAGGCTTGATAGGTAAAATTGACAATACTGAGAGTTGATGTCTTGCATTGGGTTACTGAGATCATTTCATGACGTTCGAGTAGCCGCATTGTTGCTGCGGGTAAATTTTCTTTAGTTCTTTGGCCTCGGATCTTACTCGGAAAGTACTTCCGGAAATAGGTTCCGGCTTTCACCCCATGCAAGAAAATTAACCAAATGATGTATTATTGCATGTTGCCATAGAACACTTATTTCCGGTTGAAAAATATGTCCAGACCTGAATTTCCGGTTCCAAAACCTCATTCGCAGGAAGTCTAACTAATCCCATCGATCCTCTTATTTGTTTTTGAACACCATTCAATTGAAAATAACATATCTATTCCGGGGCTTCGAGGGTTAACTTCTGCGTCCATGGAACCTAACGTAGTGTAGGTGTAACGCGCCCTTTCTAGTGAACAGGGAGTCGTGCGTTCGATTCTCACCAAGAAGACGTGCAACTTTTTCGCTAATTTCATTTTTTATTTTAAAAAAAATCATTAATCGGGTAGAAATCAGAATCCAAAAACAAGATTATGACTCTTGATATCATGATATCAGAGTGTTTTCAGCTTATGAAAATACACCATGATTTGGACTCATGATATCATGAGTCAAATTGCCGTAACGCAACACACGCGTTATGTTTTTGTTGCGGATCTCTCGAAATCATGAATCACATTCCTAAAATCATGAGCCGCGCATCCGTTTATGAACGACGACATAAAAAAAAGCTAGACCGGGATTCGAACCAAGAACCTTCGGATTGAGAGTCCCGTATCATACCCACTACTACTTTATTTTGTTGAAATCTGGGCGATCGAAACGAATCAAATGATGCACCCCGTTTAGTGTTGTCAGCAGTGGCGCGGGAAGTGGGTAGGACAAGTAGGACATGTACTACGCACAAAAACTTCTGGGTAGGACAGTCAAAGGATTGTCCTACTCACGATTCAACTAAAACAAGCAAAAAACCAATTTCAGCAAAAATCTGGAAAAATAAGTTAAACTATATATTATCTGTTCAATATATCAATGTCGCACTTATTCTTGTATAGTATGGAAGACACGATACGGTCTCCCAATGTTTTATCATTTTTTAAAGCAAATTGTGAAGATTTTATGAAAGATTTTGTTTAACAATATTTCCCAATATTCTTCAGTTTTTCCTGAAAATTTTTGCGATTTGCCTGGTCGCTTCTGTGCAAAGAAAGAAAAACTACCCAAATTAACAGAATTTTTGCTGTTCATCCATTTGTTAACAACTCGAATGGTTGTATAGACAAATTTTTGGTTGAGGGTTTAAATATAATGGATACTCTGTTTTTTGAATCTCTTTGTTCCTTATAATACTTGCATTGATTCCTGCTGCAAAATTGTACAGGCTCCAGAGACTATGGTGGGTCAAACAGACTCTTCAAGAATTTCGTCTCAGATTCCCCAAAGAGAAGTTTCAGGATTTGCCATACTGATTTTATTTAGAATACTTTCAGGGTCTCCTAGAGGGACCTCTACAGAAATACCTCTAGGTATATCTCTACCAATTCTCCCAAAAATACTTCCAACTATTGCTCAAAGGATGTTCAGAAACATTTCCCCAGGAAATCCATGGGAACTTCAACGCTACTATCTCCTCAGAAATTATTATGATTTTTTCTTAAAACTATCCTAGAATTTCCGCTAATACTTCAACCGAATTCTCCCGTTGTTACTCTAGGAAATCTTCCAAAGATTTCTACGGAATTTCTTCCGAGGAAGCCCACAAAGGAATATTCCCGAGTTTTTGAAAAATAGCCTGTTCATGTGCATTCCTTCACGAATTCACCCACATTTCCTCCAAGGAATCTAACATTTTGTTCTAGGAATTTCTCCAGCATTACATCCAAGTATTGATTTTGCATATTTTCCAAACATTTCTTCAAAAGTTTTTCAAAAACATCTCATGCAATCTCCAAAAGTTTATTCAAGTTTTTAGTTAATACTAAAGAAATTTTCTTCGCAAGTCCAGGAGTTCTTTCAGATATACTTGTTCACTAAGAATGACTTTAAAACTTACACATGTTTTTCAGAGGTTCTTTAAAAATATGCTATGGTAAAATATCTTGGCATTTCCCTGGAATAATTACCGTAAAATGGGGTGTTAAGGACTCGTGGGGTTTTAAGGGATTGAACTTCTCAATCAAGTTCGACAAATCACAGAAACCTCGAAAATCGATGTATAAGTCATCTGTTATGCTCGGTTTGTTCAGAGGATTGTGAACTGCAATATGTAATAAGAGCTGTCTATTAATATGAAGTATTGTGGTTTCTAGAATTTGAAAACCTTTCAAAACATTTTTGTTCGAATTTTATGGGCTAAATACATTTATCTACAAAACCATGAAATATATTTGAGAAAAATTCTCGAGTAAGGTAAAAGATAAGAAAATTTAATTGAGATCATTGCACAGACAAAAACTTCATAAAATTATGTCTGGGTTTCAATTTTTAGAAACTTTTATGAAAAAAGTCTCGTTTAGAAAATAAGCGGGGTGTTAAGGAATTATCTATTCTAACATTTCTAAGTAACTAAACTCATTAAATATCAATACGCCGTAATATATTTCAATATAGTTTTAAGTTGTTCCGCCAAGTTGAACTACAATGTAAAGTTAAAGGATCTATTTAGTAAGTCACTAAATAGCTCCAAAAATGACTTATTCCAAAATTTGGTAAAATTGGTAGGGAAATCTAAATTAAACTGACTAATGTGAATATAATTTTTTAATTTTTTCATAAGTTGTTCCATCACATTGGAGAAAAGTTTGCATATAGGAATGATTATCTTATTTGAAATGGTTTTGGAGCTTTTAATTCCTTTAAGTTTTGAGATTTATTGGCGTAATTTCGGTCCACGGGTTACATTAATAAACAATCGTTTTGATTAAAGCCGACGTTTCGAGCATTTATTTGCTCATCTACAGGGCAAATTACAATTTACAAAAATATATACTATTTGTCTGGTCAAGTCCGAAACATTAATTAATACTACTTACATCATTGATTAAGTCAAGTGGGTTTGGACAAACATTGATTGAACGGCTAACCACATTACACTGCAATTACAAATAAATTTCAGACTTAATAACTTAACTCACATAATATTAATTTGAACGGAGCACAAACTTACACAGCTTTCACCCGAGCACATCTAAACAGGTTTGACCTAAATTACGCCAATAAATCTCAAAATCAGTCTAGACGGTCGATATTCCATCAAATTCTTTTAAGTATTACCTAGGTCCTAGATAAACAGTTAAAGTATAAGGTTATTTCCGAGCTTTTTTTGGAATATATATAGTGTGCGGTATAGTGTGAGCGATTCCGCTCTGTATTGGAAACTTTTCGTTAGGATTTTTTCCGATCATGCAACTGGGTGTTACATGCAAATCCGTTATTTGGTGTGGTGCTTTATTTAAAAGGCAAATTGGACACTTACCCTTTCCACACTTAAAGCTTGTTGAAATTATCCATCTTTTGACAAGTCATGAGAAGATTGCTCTGCACTGTTCTAGAATACGAATACTGCATATAAGTATAAAAATCTTTTCAAGCCAATTGTGCGATGCACTAATAGCTTGCTTGAAAATAGAATCAATAGATATGAGAGATTTAGAAGTTAAAATAAAACTTGAATTATATTGAAGTAATATTATCTTTAGATTTATCAAGACCTTTAGAGTTGAAGGGACACATCAACGATGTTGACCAAAATAATATTTTTTTTTGCTGTTGGCAAAATATAGTTTTATATACAAAGCTCATATTCCTTAACACCCCATTTTGCATTTTCGTAAAAAATCACACATGTTTATGATTATCTCAGAAATCTGCCATATGACCGTATTCATTGTAATTGACTTTTGATATACACGCCGGGAGAATGGTAGGACTGTATTTTGTTCAATTATTGGCATACTAGAAGTTGCTCGAATTTTAAGTGGTTTTTTTTCTCATCCCTTAACACCCCATTTTACGGTACTGAAAAAAAAACTTCAAAACTTACTTTAGAAAATCACATGGAATTAGTGAAGGAATTTCTGTCTTAGTCTTTCTGAAATCTTAGAAATAATCTCTGAAGCAATACCTTTAGCACTTCTTCAGACAGGGTGTCTTCTCGTTCACCGAAATGGAATTCCCTGATATTTCCAGGTTTTATAAAAATAATTCCAGGTTCAAGAAATACCCTAATTTTATGTATCTAAAACAAATTAACGACAAATTTTTGAGTGTTTTCGATTTAACGATCAACGCTCCGTCATCGTAATCATCGTCATCATCGCGACTTAAAAAGCAGTTTTTCGGTTCAAAACTAAAAATTATTCGATACAAATGTGTTCACTGTGCTTTAATTGGAAAATAGAATACAGTGAACACATTTTCTTGTAAATTTTATTGATTTTGAACGAAAAAACTGCTTTTGAAAATTCCGAAACCAATGACGGATCTTGCCCCCTTAGTAGCTATTTATTGCTTGCTTTTCCCATAGTAATTCCCAAATAAACTTTGAATGGCTTGTGCAGTCTCAGTTTTCATCCGAATAAGCTCAAATTTTGGGAGGACACTCAGAATTTGATCTTGAATCGAATGAGCGGTGTGGAACAAAAACGTTTTTTTTTTTGAACCACTCTAATATATATCCATATAAATTAACACAAATAATTCGTAAAACTTTTGGATCCCGGATCCATTTTTTTACTAGAAACACGGATTATTAAGCCCCTGGGTAATCATATTCGACTGTATAACATTTAACTCTCGCATGATCTGGGATAACGCCCTAGAAGCCGCATTGGTGACCACATGTGTAGCTCGTTGTTTCTGAGCAAACGAATCATTAAGCATCCAAACCAACACTACTGGCAGGTATGGAATGATCCTTTCTTCACCATATCGTTGTTAAATAACGTGAAACTCCATTCAAATGCTTAGAAACAACGAGCTACACACATGGTTACCAATGGCTTTTAGGGCTAGATCATAAGTTATGCGAGAACTGTGGAAATATTAATAAATGATAAATTTTTGCATTTCATTCGAAAAAGTTCTAAATTAATCATGATTGTTCGAAATTTTGAATTTGAAGTTGTTTAAAATCCAGTTTACTTCTCGAAAATTGTATTTTCTGAAACTAAATATTTTCTAATAATTTTAAAAATTGTGCATGGTAAATAAGTTTCTTGAAAATATGAAATTTAGAAACCTCTTGCCAGAAAAAAAAGATTAAAAAGTAATCAAAAAGAGACCGAAAAGAGACATCAAAGAGTAATCAAAAAACGAAACAGGAACCAGAACAAAATAGTTTGATCAGACCAGACATTTCTCTGAAAATATTGTTAAAACTATTTTTTCCCATTTTTTTTGTGACATTACGACAACATACAAGCACATATGGTATATGTCAGTAAAGTACAAACATTTTTAGGAGTTTTATCCATGGAAATTTTGATGGAATTTAAAAGAAAGCTAACAAATTGTTGAGAAAATTCGTGACGCATTCCTAAAGCAAATTTACGTGCATCTTTTATTTACTAGAGGTTGTAACGTTGAAATGTTCAAGGATTTCCTGAAGCAAATTATGGAGCAACTCCTGTAAGCATCCTATTTAAAAAATGCTAAAGGAATTTCTTGAAGAATTCTCGATAAAATTTCTGGAGAAACCGCATGGATATTTCCTGAAGCTGTTCTCGAGAAATACGAGAAGAAATTTTGCATCTCAGTTTGCAAGCAAGTTATGGAAAAAAGAGACTTTAGAGACTATTTTGGTCAAAATAGAGACTTCAGGCACCATTTATCAAAAATAGAGACTTTTTAGAGACTTGCATAAAAATGGTATCTAAAAAGAAACCTGTTACCAGCCTCAGATATGTTAATCCTTTACCGAATAAATTTAGACCATGTTTTGACAAGCTGATGAAATTTCATACTCGAATGGATCCTCACTGAACAGCTCATATAGTATTTTGAGAGCGGCGCAGCCGAATTTTTTTTCGAATGAAGAGTTTTCTGGCTCTGGGTTATGACGCAAAAATACTTTGGCGTGAAAATATTCTCTCATGAATTATTGCCTGAACATCCCTGATTGTGATCGAAATTCCCTGAGAATTCCAGGCTTGTTCCAGATTGAATAAAATTCCCTGATAATTCCAGGTTTTCCAGGTAGTAGACACCCTGTCAGAGAAATCTTTAGTGGAAATCATAGGAAATCCTTAGAAATTTCTGGAGTCATTTCTGGAGAAGTTATTGATTGAATTTCAGAAGATGTTTTGTCCAGGAATCTAGGCCCAGGGAAAAAGATGAATGAAGGACTGGATAAAATCTTGAATAAATTAGCACTATCCTAAAATTGTTTTAAAGAGTTTTTTGGACGAATTCCTATGATTTCTGAAATGATCTAAATAGAAATTTAATTTCTGCGCTAATTCGTTCATTCGCCATCGCTAATTCATTTCGTTTTGGGGCATAAATCCGAGTAGTTTCATCGAATTGTCCATATTGGCCACCATCCGGAACTCCAGGAACCGGCTCCGCATGGACCATACTGGGCCGAATTTTTCAGAGGATGAGCGACGGCAATTGGTTCCTTATTACAAAGATATTTTATGCCAAAATATCCATCAACCGAACAGTACCGATGTGAATAACAGATACAAAACTGCGATGGAAACTTACTTTTCGGATGTTCCGGGTTTGCGGAACCGGGTATGACTAAGTAAATTATTTGAGAATAGCTGTTCACAGTCTACGTGACAACAATATGAGTACGGTTCAGATTACTTGATAAGTTGCGAAACTACAGGTTGTCAAAGTAAGGGTCTCTAAAGAAACTTTTTTCCGATGCAGCAGGTTTCCGGTTACCAAATCAGGATATCCGGGAGGGTTTCTGAAACTATGTGTGCCTTTCAATTAAGCCCAACAGAACTAAATTCAGTGAACACACTGATTTTTGCGAGCTGTTTGAATTTTCGGGTCGAAAACGACCCACAGTCACAATTTGTAACTTTTTGTTAGAGACTAACGAAGGTTAAATTGGATACTTTTACAGGTTGCAATGGACTGCTTCTTGGCTTTCAGTCTTTCTAGCAGTCGAAAGACAAAAACTCGTAATTGTTTATTCAATTCTCTTCAAGGGATAAATGCACGTTTTCAGCAATTTTCCGCTACCCAACAATCTTCCCAAAGATAAGATTATTTCCTTATGGTCATTGAATTTGTCTCGACGCAATACATACTAATTGCAATGGCCACAACGTTCCCCCAATCAAATCTCATAAACATCGATCCATCTCTTCCTCACTAGACAAAAGATAGCTTCCTTATCATCTCTCGCTACACCTTTCAGCACGTCTCCGCTCTACGACGATATGAATTCTGATCAAGCCACGCGCGGGTCCAGAATTCCAAATTCTCAGCACCTCCCCGGGCAAAACAACTGTTTCTCCTTTGTGTTTCAGAATTTAGCTGCGTTTAACTTGGCAGAACTACCATAGCAGGAAGTATTACGACAACCATCCGTAGGAGACAGAACATACAAAAATATATCCAATCTTCCCGCACATGTCTGGCATACGCAAAGCTTTGATTTTTTGTTGCTAAACTCACTCGATGCCAATTATTGCTCGGTCAAACCGATCTTGCCGCTGGCAGCGGAGGTGAATGCGTTTGGCGATGCGGGCGTAGCTATAGGAAGCTTCCTTCCCAGCCCAGCGTAAACTCTAAATTCTCGCGGATTTACGATTCCGTTGACGGTGGCGGCGGACTTGGAATGCGGGGGCGCGCACACGAGTTTTACTGAATTATTCAACAGACGTACCCAAAGTTAGCGAGTGCCTATGATGATTGACGCGCGATGATTGAAATCTTGCCGCTTTGTTGAGCCACTGGGTGTTTTATCGCTCGGGTTGGTTTGGACTTTGCAAGGGGTTAGACAAGCAACAAGTCGCACCAGGAAAGGGGTGCAAAGGGGCGGCTTACAGATTTGCGTACTTCCCTTCTTTGTTCCTTAATCGTGCGTTCAGGTTTTGAGTGGATCGACAGAAATAATGATACTCGGTGGTGATTTGCATACGCATCGTTAAGCAGGCTAGGAGGTGCATATAATCTGTTGAGAGGTTCATGGTAGAGATGATCAGTTTCCGTGGTTTGTGTCTTGGTTTTATGACTATGGAATCGGTGTGAATTATGTCGATTCTTCGCATTGAGGAATGTGAATCGTTTTAAATGCCTGATATTTTCCATGCGTGAATGTTTTGATTTTGTACGGATAACGAATCATACAATTCACGAACTATTTGGAGGGGTGGGGGGTGGGTATGTGTGGGAATTGAATTGGTTCGTAACTCGAATCAGTGCTTAAAACGATTCATTCGTAAAACGTTAATGAAGTTTCTATAGAATTTCAAAACGTTCCAAATCAAGGGAAAGTTTTCGTTCGACTATTTTTGGGCAACTGATTTAAAAAGTTACGCGAGTATTGCTCAAATACTTAAAAATTTGAAAGCCTCTAGAGACGGAGATGAACCAGCCTAGGGCTGAAAATCTCCCTAATAAAGCTATAATAATAATAAAGCCTTTAGCGATAAAGGAATTTTTAACATCCTTATCCAGAAACTTACAGAAAGCAAATATTTTCCTGCAATTGGAGAGATGAGGATGTATGTATCTCAATATTTATTGCTGATCTTACTGCATTTTTCCAATTATTTTTGGGCTTAGTCAATCATTAATTGACCCCTTCAATTAAGAGCTCAAATAAGTCAAACAAATATCTCAATCTACGTTTTAAGCACCGACCAATCAAAGTTTATAGCATTTAAATCACGTACCAACCCGAAACACCCGACCCCGGTGACGTCGTCGATGGCGACGACGCCGTGGAGTTCCCAGTTAGCGTGTGCGTTAAAACACAATTAACACCTCCCAACTTCACCCAGGTTCGGCAATTGAGCAAATGCACTGCCGACGATTTTGGGGCCGGCCACGCATTCTCCGAAGGCAATATGTAAACTATATTTAATTATGATGTTGGTACGAGTTCTAAACTCGTTCGCTCGTGCTCCAGAGCCGATGACCTATTTCGTATCTTGCGAAACCCAAACGAACGATGTATGATCGTGCCCTGCTGCAGCAGCTCCGTCATGTATCATTTGCATGCTTCGGATTGGGGGGGCTGATGTGGAGAGTGTTTCTACCTACACGTATCGGGGGAAAATGTGTTTCAGCGGCGAACAATGTGAGACTAGGTCACGAAATGTATAGTAAACCGCGCCATCTGAGGCCAGGCTGGGTGTACACTGGGGCGCAATCGAGAAAAGGTGGACTAAATTTGTGACTTTAAGGCAGAACGTACACCGGCATTTGAATCAAAATGTTGTTCCAAACAAAATGGTTCGAAAACAAGAATACTACACAAGTTTAAATAAACATTTTTTCAAAACTTTTCTAGTCTCGGAGATGTTCCAAAATTCCTTGGGGGACCGACACTTAACCAGATCCCACAGTAGAAGTAGGAGTGTTTCGAAATAGAAATAGATAAGATATTTTTGACCGTATGCGTACCACTGTGGTAAGCGATTGCGATTAAGTCGCTGTATTTCATTATAATAATCGATATCTAGATAGAACTGATAATGTTTGTGTCATTATATGTACAAATTGATGTGAAGTTTTGCGAAAAAGTTACACATGTTCTCGGTGAGAATCGAACTCATGACTCCTTGATCCACACAATAAAAATCTCAGCCAGCACGTCGTTGGCGAGTGTGGTGTGGTATTTCAATACCTAAAAAATAATGCGCTTTCAGGCTAGGCAATGGATATAAATAGAGAGCGTTGTGTTTGGATGGGCATTGGAGTGACGCAAATTTTGAAATTTTAGCTCCCCTATACTTAAACGATTTTAATTATGGTAAATAGCTTCCTCCCAAAGTTTGAAGTGATTCAGAAGAAATTTGGTTGTGCACACGGCAGTTTATATGGAGATTTCTATGGAAAACGCCAATCTTTTGTATTCAGCCCTCTATCTCTTCGCCATAATATTTTATGGTAAAGTGAACACACTCATCTCATGTGAAAACTTCCCAGCTACAACTTTGCCGAAGACCACTTTTTGATTGGGCGTCAGGATAAATTGTTATTCATCATCATAAAGTTGGTTTGCATTTAGCATGCTTCACCAACTGTTCGGCAGGCAACAGTGGTGCTCCTGGCGGTAAGAATAGATCAAAGTAATCCAGGCTACTATGTTCTACAGCCAAAAAGCAGTGTTGCTCTGAAAGTAATTGTATGATCATCTCAGTTTGATATAGACTTTGGTATCAATAATAACAAATTATCCTTACGGCCCATCAAAATGTGGTCTTCGGCAAAGTTGTAGCTGGGAAATTTCCACATTAGATGAGTGTGTTCACTTTTCCATAGATTATTATGACAAGCTGTTAGAGGACTGAACACAAAAGGTTTGCCTTTTCCATAGTAATTTCCATATAAACTTCAAATAGCGTGTGCACAACCAAATTTCTTCCGAATCACTTCAAATTTTGGGAGGATCATTTTCATCATAATTGACATCGTTTAAGCATAGGGGAGCAAAAACTTCAAAATTTGCATCAGTCCAATGGGCATCTAATTCTTCCGAAAGAGGTGCACTTTGCGAAAAAGGAGTCCTCTCGTGGCGCTGATGTAACGCGCCCTTTCTAGAGAGCAGGGAGTCGTGAGTTCGATTCTTACCGAGAAGACGTGTAACTTTTTCGCAAAACTTCACATCAATTTGTCCATTTAACCCAATTGCGAAGTATATGTAATGTTTAGTTTTTTGTTAGCACTTGCAAAGATTGATTTCACACATCTGACCAAGGTACACCGTGTTTTTTTTTCGTAACTAAAGGATTTTAAATTTAACGCAAGTTGCTGAGCTTTATGAACAAGTTCTACGGAAATTATCATGTTTGATAAATGTTTGTAGCCCATTCCATTTCACATTTTTGCTGCATAAGAAAATCGCGTCGATTGGTGAGGAAAGCATCTCGAATTTTTTAAATAACTTTAATACGTTAATGCCTCCAATGAACAAATCTGAATAGTAATTTGAAGAATGCACAACACTAGACAATGGACGTGCAATATGCAACGCTATGTGGCACAGTCGGATAACTTACTTCACGAAAAGTTTCTCTGGCTGAAGCAGAAATCAAATCCACACTCCTTGAAATAATGCGGTTAAAAGCCTGACGACACTAACAACACGCCCACGAACCCCATCTGTTATTGAAAGGAATCTTGATACACATATGTACATTACTAGCTCGTAGGTTCGGGCTAGTAGTTGACATCTAAGCCAACTGAGAGATTAAACTGAAAAAAGGCAAGTCATGATTCAGTGTGTATTTTTTTTTTTGGCATAATCATAACTTTTAACGTGACCAACTGGACGTTGTCTTGCATTTTACTAGTACAAATACTGAATTATTTTTTGGGAAATTTACATTTTAAATTGTCAACCAATCACAAACTAAGCATTTTGATTTAGAAGTTTTGTTCGATACGTGAAAGCCAATAAAGGACAACAATATGCCATACTGTAAAAGTAATATAAGTTCTTCTAAGCAGAAAAACTTTCAATATATCATATCAATGGTTGATATAGTTAAACCTTCTTTGGGTTGTGAAAATAAGCTAATAAAATTAATAAACCGTGTGAAGTGGGTCATGGAGGTATCAAAGAAGTCGTTCAAATTACGTAAACTGTAGGCCCATAGGAATTCTTAGAAACAAACATTCGCTTTGTAATATATCTTGCACTAAGTTAGTACACATGAAAATTATGTTTCGAACACCAGAAGAAAGGTTCTTCAAATTATTTTTATGATGAAAAATAGTTTGTAAGTAATTAAGAAAATAAATCACACTGTAATGTCTTATAGAATTATGGTAATTTCTTATAAAATTGAATGATTTCATTTTATTGAAAACATTCCAATCCAGCTAATACTATGTTAACGTTTTAAAAATCAACGTTTTGGGCAGTTAAGTGTTTGAAAGGGCATAACTCAAAAGTTCGTGTAATGACTTTTTCAAAAATCTTCCCAGAGGATAGAATAGGTATGTGAACCCTCTGGCTTGATGTTTTTTTTTTAATAACGGCAAATGACATGATTTCGTAATAACGGTAAATGGTATGACGTTCGATTAATGACATGATTTCTCGCGTAACAATTCAAAACAGCCAATCCTCAGGTCGATAGTTCTGAAAAAAATCGAATGAATATCGTTCACCACATTTTCAATTCCTGTTACCCCGAATTCAAATCTATCAATGTAATTTCTTACTCATTGAGTAACGATAACTACACGTTAATAATCGATTCGATATTTATTCTGAAAACTACCAAAAAAGTAGAAAGAATGATAAGTTTAATCGCTTGGACCATCAGGCTTGGGAAACACTCACTCGATTGCTGCGTTCTCCTCGCTCACACAATCAAGAGCGAGGTTGCCGTTTCTCCTACCGAGCTGAGTGTTTCAATTTCCAATGCGCTTTCCACTTTATCGCCGAGCGACAAGTTAGAACGGCAACAGAATGATTCACTACCGACTCCGTGTGCCGAAGGCATCCGATTTCAGTAGCAAATGATTATTTACATTTCAATTCCGCTTGAATGGCATTTGATTTCGAGTGCTGACGGGCACACACTGACTGGAAATACACAAGGTGAAATGATTCAGTGAACGCGAAATCCGGACATTCGGTTGAATGCCTTTAGTGATTGAATGGTGAACGCGTTCTAACGTGTCTCCCATTTGAGAGCGGATTGGTTCTCTGTCCGCTCTGTGAGTCTTTTTATTAACGGGTTTGCGATTCGTCGGGATTGCGCTCACCCAAGTAGCGTTCGGCGGTCACTGAACTTTCGATGGCAGCAAATACTTTGCTATTTTTTTTTTTTTTTTTTTTTTTTTTTTTAATTTCTTTATTAGTATCATTCCAAACATTACATTCATTATTTCTTATATCTAGGTGTTCTGTGTTATTAGACAACACTATCATCCTAATTTGGTAAAACAAATCTAAGATTTTATTAACATTTTGTTAACAACATATTACATTTCATTTGTCGTAGCAGTTCAGATTTTTTACAGGTGAGTTGATTTCACCTGCTTATAAGAGAAAAAAAAAAGGTTTTCAATATACTTAACCTAACTTAACCTAAACATATAACGCATTAATCGTGGCAATAGAAGATTGTAACGATTTTTGCCTGAAATTATTGATTATTTTATTAGACATTTGTTCCAATGTTTCAACATTGGATATCCTATGTAACTCATTGGTACTATACCAGGGAGGAAGCATCAGAATCATTTTCAAAATTTTATTTTGAATTCTCTGCAGAGCTTTCTTCCTGGTATTACAACAGCTAGTCCATATTGGTACAGCATACAACATGGCTGGCCTGAAAATTTGTTTGAATATCAAAAGCTTGTTCTTAAGACAAAGTTTTGATTTTCTATTAATAAGGGGATAGAGACATTTTACATATTTGTTACATTTGGCTTGAATGCCCTCAATGTGATTTTTGAAAGTTAAATTCTTATCTAGCATGAGTCCTAGATACTTAACTTCATCTGACCAATTTATTGGAACCCCTCTCATCGTGACAACATGTCTACTTAAAGGATTGGAATAAAGAGCCTTTAGTTAATGTGAGAATATTATAAGTAGAGTTTTTGATGTATTAGGAAAAATCTTACATTTTTGCAAGTATGTAGAAAAAATATCCAAACTTTTTTGTAATTTACTACTATAGCATTTGTTGTGTTATCTACAGAGTTCAATACAAAAATCTGTTTTTTTGGCAAAGACAACCGTAACGAATAATGCAAGTACCGTATTTTATTTTTTGGCAAGCGAAAACTCTTGCCAGTCTGATTAAGAAATACAAATAAAGATAAATATTTGAGATGATAAAAAACACGTACTTTTTAAAGTATCTTATAACGATGTGAAAAATGTTGAAAATCTTAGAAAAGAGTTATGAGTAAATACTCATGATGTGCATAAAAAATAACGGAAAAAATCACTTTTTGATAAGATTTTAAATTGATTTATAATATTTGTAATATATATTGAAACACATATTTTTGCTGAATTTTGCTACCTCTATCTCATGCACAAATTATGTTATGCTCCAAGAAGGGGATGAGATCTGGCATTACAAAATATTTAAGATCTCAAACAAGAAGTGTGTCAAAATTTTTGAAAAATTTCAAATTTAGTGTGACATAATTTGTGTAGCATCCCCGAAAGTATATAAGTTATTGATCGATTTGTACTTTCTAAAGATTTGGTTGATTTGGACTATTTGCTTGATAGTTAAATAGGCATGAAACATCTCTTATAGACCAGAATTTTCTTGATATTGACCCACTGTGTGTCGTCGCGTCTCCGTATCATCGCAACCCGTTCGTAGCTGTAGCTTGCTGTGTTTTCGAGGCGTCGCGGCGATTTTTGTTTATTTTTTCGACACTGTCGATGCCAACTACGATGACACTGTGTACTTAAGTTTACAAAACATTCAGCTCTTAGCTGTGTGCTCGTATAAGCGGTTGAAGCGATTGTGTTAAATTGTTACAATTTCGCTGCCAGACAAGTACACTATTGGACACGAAGTGAGCTGTGTAGCTTTTGTGTAATATAATAAAATAAGAAGAGTAATGTTTTCAATACAATTCAGGCCAATTAACCCTTGTACTGGCAGCCTTAGTTTTTAACCACAAAAAAAACTCTATAACCAATCGCACTATTTTTCACAAGAGCTCATGAAAGCCATCGATTTTTAGAAAGTGGGTCCTAAAATATTTAATGAAATCTTGTTTTTATTTAGCAACACGAAAAGCAAGTTACTGTAACTACTTAAACCCGCTCAAATTTTTCCCGCTCAAATAACGGCTATATCATATTTAAACTTCAATTTCAAAATTGGGTCCATAAATGAACCTTAACACTATTGATCATGCTTGACGTTCGCTTAGTCGACCAAAACACCACAGAGCTTTTAGTTTTAACACTGGGGTTGTTCTTATCTGACATTTCGGAAGGGACACGGAAAACAAAATACACAAAAAATTTGAGTTTAAGCCAAGGGGTGTGATAAAATCTAAAAAAAAAACTTTAAAAAATGTTTTTTGGACTTAAACAAACGAAAAACATTTTAAAAAAATGAGGAAAAACATGTGTTTTGGCCTAAACTTAAGCATTTGGCACTAAAATTGGGACAGGCCTTTAGGACCCTAGTGTGTCGATATTGATCATTGATTACCTGATTCTCAAGATATTAGGATGTTTCTTGAGGACCAAAACTCCTCATGTAAGATGTTTTAATGTGTAAATGCCTTTTTGGTTTTATTAAGGTGCTTTGAAAGAGCCCGAGCCAACGAGTTGGTTAAGTGTTTCGTCTTTTTTTTCCTCGATTTGCTGGGCAGTGCCTCGAAAAAACCCGAGCTAACGAATCGGCTTGGTATTTTGTTTTTTCCCTCGATTTGCGTGCGATTTGCCGGGCAGGTAGTGCTTCGTAAAGCCTAAGCAGGACGGTTCGATTTTTGCGTCTTCGGAGAGGTTTGCTCTCGGTAGGTGTTTGGGAAAACCCAAGCAGGACGGTTTGTTTTCGGGACGCCAAGAAGTTTTGCTGTTCGCACTGTGTGAGTACGAAGAGATATTTGTGTTCAGTCGACGATGGATTACCAACTGGTGAGTTCGTTTCATGCTTATGATAACACATTTTTTTCTTGAAAGCGTAACTTTTATGTAATACTAAAACAAACTTTGTATGGTTCATCACTATAAGTGTCGGCATTATGCTTGTTCTATACAATTTCAATATATAGTCAACTCATCCTAACTTAATATTGAAGGGACCATCGAGTTAGGAGTTAGCGTTAGCGTTAGCGTAGTTACGGTATACTTCGTAGATTGGATACTAGCAACATTCATGTTTCTTTTTAATAACACAGCGTAACAAAAATGACATTTTTGCGTGTCTCAAGGATCAAATTATGTGTCTCTAGTAGATTTGGGGTTGCTGAATCTGGTGCCATTCTCAGAAATGTTCCAGCACGTCACAATTTTTAGCTACAGGTCACCAAAGTTGTATAAAACACTGGTTTTATTAATGTTTACATGAAATTTAAAGTACAATTTATCATACTTTTTTGTAATCTAATCCACCAAACATCCAAAATAGAATTTGAACTTTCATTTCAGACCTAATTTGATTGAAATTGCGCGATTAAATTTCGATTAAACCGATTTTTTCAACATGCTTGCAGTCTCCATACAAAATTCTTCGTTTCTTCTATATGGCAAAATACAACAATTCTCTAAACCATCAAAAAATAACTTTTCCGTATCGAAAGTAATACAAACTTTGATGATAAGTATTGTTATACACATAAAGATTGCATTCTGTGGCAAATTAAGCCAATATATTACCTTACAAGCTGGCCAACTTGCATGCAAGTTGGCTGAAATAGTCATTTTTCGCATTTTCAACAGTCAATATCTCAAAAACTAGACGTGCTATGATATTTTTGAAAACGGCAATGGATATAGCAACCCTTAATTAAGTGAATAGCGGTATTTTGGTGCTGGAGACAAAAACGTGTTCCGCAGTGTAATCTCACCCTGACTACTTTCAAGAACAAGGCAGGGGAGTATACCTTGTTCAAATCATAAACAAGAATACTAAAAGCATGAATATCGCTATTCCCAGCCACGCCCATCTTTACCGTAACTTGGGATAGGGGAAGGAAATGTTGATGTAGCACTTACTTAATGAGAGGCCACCGACTCAGCGACACCCTCATAAGTGCTACGGAGTTGGAGGTTGGGGAAGGTATATTGTCAGGATTCGCCTAGAAAGCTGGCGATAGACCATAAATATTTGTTGTTTAAGCGTTTTCAAATTAATCTTTTGAATGCCAGCAATCAAAAGAGAAAACAATAGCTTATTTATAGTATAAATAGTATTTCGCGAAATGCTTGTCGATTGTGCAGTAATATTTTTGCTCAATAACCAGTAAAAAGCAAAACCGATCCCTCCAGGGTCATCGGATTGTATAAAATAACGATACGCGTAAAAAAAAAATCATGCCTATTGAAAAACTGTACTGTGTCCATTGAAAAACTGTACTGGGTGGTACTGTATTTTTTGATAATCGAAAAACGAAAGGAAGCGCGTTCGAACTAAACACCCTAGGATAACACAGTCGGTTTTTCTGCTCAAATTTATACGAAAAGCAGAATCGATCCCTCCAGGGTCATCGAACGGTTAAAAGGCATCGACAACCGATTGTTAGTTGCGTAATAACCGCCCGGACAGAATGCGCAATCTGAACATAATTATCAAACTCCGAAAATAACATTTTCCGTTCAAGAAACGATCAGAAGTTCCACGACGCGGACAAAAACGATCCGGAAGGCTCACAAAAGAAAAAGTATCATACTGGAACAAACTCACCGGATTTATTCTCTAAATTTATGTGCTGCCTGTCACTTCCGGATGGTTCGGTGAACTTATGGCAGCCAAAAACCAACAGTACTGAGGACACAAATCAAACAAATCACTTTTTCATTTTTCACTTTTCACTATTCCATTTCTGAATGTAAAAACTGTTCTGCTTGGGCTTCACGAAGCACTACCCAGCAAGACGCTCCAAAACAGGAAAATAAAAAAATCTCCAGCGACGAAAACACGCGCGAAACCGTGAGCTAAATCTATCGGACGACGCAAAACCGAACTGTCCTGCTTGGGCTTTACGAAGCACTACCCAGCAAGACGCTCCAAAACAGAAAAAAGGGACCATCGAGTTACGGGTTACAGAACACAAAATCAGTGCAACTACGATCCAAGGGACCATCGAGTTAGCCATGAAAACCAAATTTTACTATGGTTCTCTAACTCGATATCGAGATACGAAATATCGAGCAGGGAAAAGTTAACTGTACATATATTTTTCTCTTTTTGACATTATTAAAATATCTTTTGAATTATTTGACATTGCGAATGTTGACGTATTTTTTGGAACTTCTACCATCTCGAGACAAAAATGCACAGTAATAGAGGGATTCCACGGAGGCATGCAAGTCGATTCTGATCGACCATTTCAAAAATATCTGAAACTTTGCACAGTTTTTCAGTTCCATCTAAATCGTCATTTTCCGATATCAAATCTTCAAGTTGAGTCACGACTAACTTTTCAAAAGGGTGTATGTGAAAATGGTTCAAAAATATTCAAAAAGCTGCACAGCAAAAACGGTTCGTTCGATTGTTAGACAACTAAAGAAACAAAGTTAGACAACTAAATAAAGATTCCAAAAAAAAAACACACAGTAAAAAAAAAATTTTTTGCATTAACAAACATCATTTTTGTCACAAAAACTCAAATATCTCAAAACCCTATCGGAATACCAACGTAATTTTTTGAGAGAAAACGGTCCATTATATTAGCTTTCTACCATAAAAATTTGGTGATGGTAAGCCAATAAACAAAAAAGTTATGACATTTCAAATATTTCACAAATTTGACACTTGGTGAATTTTTTTTTTTTTTCATTGTTAATTTTTTTTAGGACCGCAGTTTGTTGTTGAATTTTTTGTTAAGGGTACCACATGAGGTTAACAAGTTGTTTTCATGATGTTTTATTTAATTATTCATAACTATTATAGCATCTATTAGAAAGTTAGACGCGATCCAGTGTTGTGATCTAAAGTCTTGATAGTGTCATATTTTTATTGTACGTAACTGAAGAAAAATTCTCTCAATAGTGTTGAAACCTTTTGATAAAAGAAACCTATAAGAAATCTAATATTGAAGACAAAAGCTACAAAAAAAGTTTTCTATACAGGTATACGACTAGTTTACCTGCAAAAAGTTTACCTCGTAGAGAACAAGGCGGGTCTATACCCAGGTGATCTAGTATACGTAAAGCAGGTCGGTTTTCTCGGCGCTGGTTTTCTCCACAAAGTTAAAATCTGATTACACCTGGGTATAGACCCGCCTTGGTAGAGAATAGACTTTGTTAATCATATTTGGGAGAAAGCGAGTAACTTCAACAACATTAAAAACATGATAGGTACATACCATGAACATACTCACGAAAAAGCTAAAAATATACTACCACTATGGTTATAAAAGATTTAATTGTAAAATTTTTCTTCAGTCAAGCAAACGACACCAAACTAGTCAGTAAAAAATTAAAAGTGATTTTGTTTATTAAAATCTAACGAGCAACATGAGTAGTTGCTCTCTCAACTGTTGCAGGCCGTTTGCAGAAAAAAAGTGTTCGAAAGAGCTACGAAATCTCACCGAAAGCACCATAGATAAACTGAAAGCGGCTGGTTATGCTCCAATGTCTACATTGAATACAAATTTAAGCATTTGTACGTCCTGCCGTTTAAACGTTGACAAACGGGCAATCTGTACATCATCGGTGGATCAGGTTGCAGGAAGTTCGAAAACAACAACAACTGAGGAATTACTAGATGCACCGACAACAACTGAGGAGTTACCAGAAGTACCAAGTGCAGATAGTCTTGCCACGGTACCATCAGCGACATCTGTTTCAACAAATCAATCAGAAGATGAGTGCATCCAGAAGGTCAACATCGAACGCTTCAACGAAGGGATAGCTGGAATAAAAGTGACTCCGATTAAATGGACGAAGATGGGTTACGTCAATTATCCCGAGAAAAAATACCGTGAAATCAACGAAGCTGTACGAAGAAACCTCTTCAAATTAGGACCTGAGGATGTGGAAAATACAGACTACGATGAGTTAATTATGAATATGAAGGAAAGGTTCTCGAATCTAGCCACGACAAGGAAAGAAAAATTATTGATTTTGTCGATGCTGCCAAGCTCGTGGTCTATTCAAGACGCCATTGATGAGTTCAAAACCAATAGAAATACAGCAAAAGAGGCAAAACAATTCAAAAATAACTGTCTTGCAACCAAAAATGCTAGGTCGAGTACTTCATTAACAGATGAGACAAAAGAAACAATAATTGAATATTTTGAAGACGATGAAGTAAGTAGAGCTTTGCCTGGCCAAAAAGATTATGTATCTGTAAAAAAAGATGGAAAGCGTCAAGCAATCCAAAAACGATTAATGATGACTACTTTGAAAGAAGCGTATACACGCTTCAAGGAAATTAACGAAAATATTAAGGTAGGTTTTTCCTCATTTGCAAGCCTTCGTCCAGAGCAATGCAAGCTTCTATCCAATTCAGGAACACATAATGTTTGTGTGTGCACAACACACGAAAATATTAACCTAATCTTCCATAGTTTGAAAAGAATCAATTTATCAAAGGATATTAAAATGTTAACTGGTGTGAAAATACAACATCAAATTGCTATCTACGATCTTGTTCGGATTGTCCAGATTCTTCATCATTGGAAAATACTTTATTCGCTGAGTTTGAAGAAAATTATATTGATCAGTTATCATTTGAGCAATGGGTGACCACGGATAGGTGTGACCTAGAAACTATTGTAAAACCTGTAGATGAGTTTGTGTCATTTTTTTGCTTGAAATTAGAAAGTTTAATTCCTCACGACTTTATTAAATACATTACAAGATGGTGAATTTTTAGTCATTTGTGATTTTTCTGAAAACTATAGCTTTGTATTGCAAGATGAAGTGCAGTCCCATCACTGCAACGTACAACAAGCTACAATTCATCCATTCGTTATTTATTTCAATGTAAGTACGCAAATTGAACATTTTAGTTTTATTGTAATTTCCGAAGATTTAAGACACGACTCAGTATCTGTAAATTTGTTCATTGCCAAAATGATTAACTTTTTACGCGTTGATAAGGATAAAGAAATCAGAAAGATATATTTCATGTCTGATGGAGCAGCATCGCAGTACAAAACCCGTAAGAATTTTTTGAGCCTATGTCAATTTAAATCAAAGTACGGAATTGATGCAGAATGGCATTTCTTTGCTACGTCACATGGCAAAGGTCCTTGTGATGCTATTGGAGGAACCATAAAGCGCATGGCCACAAGAGCAAGTTTAGCCAAAGAACGTGAGCATCCAATTAAAACTGCAAAAGAACTATTTGATTGGGCGAATCGCAGACAAGAAGAAGATTTAACAAAATTATCATTTTGTTTTACTAATACTGAAGAGTACGAATTAACGGCATCAGAGCTCAGCGAGCAATATAATAACGCGAAAACGATCCAAGGAACCCAAAAATTTCACTGTTTCATTCCATTGTCAGAAAATAAAATTAAAGCAAAACTATACTCGAACTGTACTGATAATGATGCAAAAGTGTTCGATATTGTAAAAAAATTGAATAACAATAAATAAATAAATAAGTATTAATAAGATGTTTTCATGATCTCATAACGCATACCCAAATCCAAAACTTTTAAAGTTTATATATAACATTTAGAAACTCATCGATCATACTCTAAAAAAAAATATCCTGGAAAAAAATTTTTATTTTCGTGTAATCTGTTAATTCATTTTAATTTATACATATATACATATTGAATACCTTTCCCCTAAAAGTAAAAATAGCTGACTGCAAAAGTCGAAAATAAAAAAGAGAAGAGTAAACCCCTTTGATACGGATGTATCATAGCCGTCGTTGGTCAGTGTGTACGGCAGCAGCCACGCACCTATTCCTCAGCCGAATCGACAACCCGTGCGATCATATGGGGATGTAGGTACAATAGTGTTGCGTTTTCTCACACCGACTGTATTCAATGCCGGCAGATAGAGATATGGTGAGGGATAAGTGTGGTATATTGGACTAGTAAGATTGTGGGGCTTGGGGATGCTACAAAGGTCATTAGCCAAATACTTCAGTTTACCGTAGCGTAGCTGTAGTATAATTGGTAATGCGTCCGTGTACAGAATGGAAATTGTGGGTTCAAGTCCCGCCGGCTACATAATCTTTTAGCACAATGTTACCACAAGTACACTTAATTTGGCAAACATATCTCTATCTGCCGATATTGAATACCTTTCCCCTAAAAGTAAAAATAGCTGACTGCAAAAGTCGAAAATAAAAAAGAGAAGTATATACATATACATATAATATTTATACATATACATAATATTTATACATATAATATACATAATACTAATGAATACATGAAAACGACTTGTTTAATTCACGCAAGGCCCTTAACAATAAAATCAGCAACAAACTGCGGTTCCCGTAATAATTTACACCGAAAAAAAAAATTTTTTTTCTACTAAATGTGAAAATTGTGACATGTTTGAAATGTCATAACTTTTTTGTTTATTGGTTTACCATCACCAAATTTTTATGGTAGATAGCTAATATAATGGACCGTTCTCCCTCAAAAAATTACGTTGGTATTCCGATAGGGTTTTGAGATATTTGAGTTTTTGTGTTAAAAATTATGTTTTTTAATGCAAAAAACATTTTTTTTTACTGTGTGTATTTTTTTTGGAATCTTTATTTAGTTGTCTAACTTTGTTTCTTTAGTTGTCTAACAATCGAACGAACCGTTTTTGCTGTGCAGCTTTTTGAATATTTTTGAACCATTTTCACATACACCATTTTGAAAAGTTAGTCGTGACTCAAATTGAAGATTTGATATCGGAAAATGACGATTTAGATGGAACTGGAAAACTGTGCAAAATTTTAGCTCAATAGAAAAAAATGAATTAAAAAATTTACCAAATTTTGGTGCTGTTGCTTGGAATCACTCAATACTCGTATGTAATTTTCAAACAAACTATGTATGGTTCGTCACTACAAGTGTCAGCATTATTCCTGTTTCATATAATTTAAAATATATACATGTTAGTTTCAGTTTTCGCTGTTAATAAAAACTTCTTTTGAATTGTTCGACATTATAGATGTTGACGTATTTTTTAAATCTTCTATCAAAAACTTCTCGAGACAAAAATAGAAAACTAGCCTTAAATGTAAGTTGTTTATTTCCCCCTTTTCCATGGATCGCATCACCGACCAAAGGTGACTCCCAGATTTTTTCCTCCCTCACTAATAAACTCCCTTCCCGTGGTGATTGTGGAGATGCAGAGGTATTCTCGGTCTCTAGAAGCAACAATCATTACACCCTAACATTCCTTCCCCATCCCAACTGACTGTAAGGACATGGCCGGCGCCGTTATTGATAAAATTGCACTTCGAGATTAAACGGAAACTCCCATCCCTTATTCATTTGGATCGTAGTGCAATTCTTACCAGTTCCGTTCAACCACGGAGTAGCAACCATTGACTTGTACTATGCTATGCTGCTAAATGCCTTTTTCGTTTTATTAATTTAAAACAAAATGAGCTATATAACTGCAGGTATTAATGAGCTTCTGTAACAAAAATCATAAAAATCAGTTGAATTGTCTTCAAGAAATCTAAAAATTACAAAACGATCAGTTTGTAAGTTCTTTGTACAACCAGAGTGATAACAAACAATAATGCTCATTACTCGAAAACGGTAGCATTAATTTGTTCAATTATTTAACAACAGACTCTCATTAAAGTATTGTTTCGAAAAGCGAATAGATAATTATGAGAAAAAACTTAGTAACCTGAGATTTTCACGTGGGTTATTATAATGGGTCGGTTCCCCAAGGATTTTTGGAATACTTCTGTATCCAGATGAGAAATTATCATAATCGTCACATCCAAAAAGAAATCAAAACTTAAAAATAAATAAATTATCGTGATAGAAGGTTCTTTTCCGTTTAACAAATTGTTGCTGCTCTTATAGGGGTTAAACCTTCAGCTGTGCGGAGATGTTTGCTCCCCGGTATTCTCGATTTCAACGAAGTGGAGGTGAATCGTTGGTCGAGCGACGCCTTTCGGGGTCTCGCTACTATCGTGTGTTTGCATCTTTGGTTGTTTAGTTTCTGTTAGTTTCCTCTCCTAGCGTGATATCGTCTTCGCTAGTAGAGACAAACATATAAACTCAAGGCAGAGTGTTGCAGCAATGAACGATATACAACGGGAGAGGAGGTAACGAGCGAGTGACCTGATTACTAATTTATTTACCTTACAAATTGGGTGACAAACGGAATAGGTACCGGTGAGGGAAAATCGCATAAGGAAAACATTTGCCGTTTGGAAGCAAGATGCCGTGAGAAGTATCCATTCGATGATGTGGAAAGGTGTTCGATTTTAGTCCAATGGCTAAAGTTGGACTCTTGAGATCTGCACCCTTCAAGAAGGTTATTCTTTTATAATTGCAATTGCTTTAGTGTTTGCTGGTGTGAAACCTTATATACAGTTTTTTAAGAATCAATGAAAATTTTAGTTGGAAACTTATTTGAGTATTGTTTGAAAAACAAACTGTAGGAATAATCATGAATGAAATATTGGAGGGGATCCATAAAATTGTATGATTCCAATATCACCATGATAACTAGCCCTGTAAACGTCCTTGAACGCCATTGGATGATTTTCCTGCAACCTCAATTTCTCCCATCCGTACGATGACGTCATTTAATTGTTGGCAAAACTCTTACAGCACCACCCACTCAACTCAAATCGAAAAGCACTAGATTAGCAGCCACAATGGCGCCTCATAGTCAGCTCAGCAAGTCCTCCTGTCACTGTCTATATGCTTTCCGCTTTCACGTTGAATGGAACCTATTCCGGGAAATCACATCTCGTCAATCAACCGTAGGTTTCTGCACCGGTTGTCACTCTTCCCAATATGGCAGTGGGGGCTCGTTCTACGATGCCAGCTGTACGATGATCCTTGAAGGATACAGTAGCGGAGGCAAAAGCGGAAATCCCTAAACGAAGCAGTACAGGTTAGTCAAGGAAAATCCCGGTTTTATATCCGCTTTTTTTTCTAGGAAAACAAAACAAAGCCAATTTCGAACGAAAAACCTTTCTTCAAAGGAAATGCCATTCGATGCACAGCTGAAAAATGTATATATGTTTATAAGGTTGAGTACTCGGATGGAGAACGATTGAGTCGCCATCGACATTGGCCTCGACTGAAGAGCAGTAACAGTCATTACATCAATAGTTCGGAAGCGAAATGCGTTAATAATTTTGTGCGCTTACTTTGGTTGGAATTACCATAAAGAGTGTTCAGTAAAAAATTAGAATTATTTCAATGCCTCTCTGTAATTAAAGTAAGGAGCGTGATTATTTTTCCGAATTGCTCTCTGGACTCAATAAAATGAGTGGCATCAGAGTCGATGGATGGAGAGTTGCGCGAAGACTGAAACCAAGTCTACCTATTGAACTGTCAAATCGTCTACCTATCGAGCAAAATAAACAAACACGTTTTGGAGCAAGAGGGGTATTGTTATCGTGACGAAATTAAGAAAAAGATTTACAGTGATGTAACGAAATAATTGCTCTTTAGGGCCTATGATTTGTGAATGAGCACCCTGCTTGCTACATGTAATGTGACGGTAATCTCCCTCCATCAGTGGCGATATATAAATCCGTTTTATAGTTGAAATGTAACTGAAATTTGAAAACTATATAATTGTTATTCCACCCACACTGACCCTAAATATGCGGTTGTTTTCGGTCAATTCTCAGAGGGCGGCAAGCGGCAAAGATAAATGCATTGTTTTGTCAGTTGCTCGTCACGCGGAAACCGAAAAAGATCATGTTTTTGAATTCATACTGTTTATCGTATGTGTTGTTGAAATTCTCTACTAAACAAATCATTGTGATTACTTTTTAATTACTAAACCAGAGATCAATTTCAATTTTGTTCTTTGTGATTTTGTACACAAACATTCGTGCTGAGAGTACATTTGAGTGAAGTCACTTAATTCAATCCAAGATTAATTCAATCCAAGATGGCGTAGAAAAAGCTAGCACTCCGCAAGCGTGTTGTACAGTTTTACGAAACGCATGGGCATCGTGGAAGATAGTTGACCAGGCCACTTTTGAGACGAAAACGTGCCCGTGTGTACAGTTTACCGGATCCTGGTATCCCTGAGCGTGATGCGGATGGCCGGTAGAGCCTATGATAAGGAATGTATCAAAATAAAAAAGGAACATTCAAGGTGCATGCTTTCCACGCAGGACTAGTAGCAGGTATCGTTGTAGAGAATTGGTCACTATTTTAATGCAAGTAGTATTTTTAATATATTATCTCTCAAGTCCATATTTCAACTAAAATGGGCTCTAAAGTCAGAGGCTGTCCATTAACCAAGTGGTCTCACAACTACCCGACTGCCCTGTTCGGGCGGGACGCTCAAAAGTTCTTTTGAAGAGTGAGCAAAAGTGAGCATCGACACAAGAGAGAGAGTACCAGAAATAATCCTCGCATTTTTTTGCCCTCTCACTCGAATCGCTTGAGGATCTGTGTTAAAAATTGAGTTCAATTTTTTCTCCTCAGAAAAACGGCAAAATCGCCTTCTCTTTGCATCACAGAGGAGTTTCTATCAAGGCTATGCGTAGGGAAAGGCGTGCTATAAAGATGGAAGAATAGAAGCGTAGGGAAACGGTTTCTTGTCCAAATCTGGTTCTAGCGTTCGCTATGAACAAATAGTTTAAGTGTGGAAGATATAATCAAGTGAAACTACAACTACAAGGTACGAAGAAAGAGACAGGTCTAGGATTGAACTCATGACCTTCTGTTCATCAAGCAGAAGTGGTAGCCATTAGACCACCAGCCCCGTCACTTTGTCAAATTCCTCAAACTCTTCTCCTGGGATTTATTCTGCAATTCTTTCAGGAATTTCTCCAGGCATCCCTGCAAATAAATCTATCAAGAATTCTTTCAGGCATTCGACCAGAAATTCGTTCAGTGTTTTTCAATAAATGTTTCTAGGAATTGCTCCAGAAGTTTTATCAAGAAATGTTGGGAAATTGCAAAGTAATTTTCACAAAGATTACTCCTCAATGTTTCCTAGATATTATTCCAAAACTTTCTCCAGACTTTTTCCAAAAAAATCTATCTGGTCTTTAAAGGATTTTATCAAGAATCCTTCAAGTTCCTTTACCGATTTTTCTTGTTATTCCTTCCAGAGAATCAAGGCTGAAAGTCTCTAAAAAAACAAAAAAAAATCCTTAAGTCATCCTTAGATGGGTAACTTCTTAAAATCGTCCACGGTTTATCTCATGATTGACTTCATAAATTACTTCAAGATATTAAGAATCCCATCTAGAATGAATAGAAACTATCAGAAATCGTTCCCGATAATGTTCGATTTTGGTAAAATTTTACACACGTTTTCTGCATGATAGAGCAAATGTTTTCCCTAGATAAAACGATAATAACTTATGAAAATGGCCTATAAGTATTTGCATGCAATTTATTTCAAAACTTCTAGCTCTAAAACTGTTGGTTTTCGAGGAAAACGGTCTATGGGGAAAATGTAGTGAATCGTATGGGCTACAAGAAAAATATATCCCCTTAAATAGTATACATATTATCATGAAAAATTCATAATTTGAATGGTAAATTACATAAAAACTTATTTTTTACATTTTTTTTATTTTTTGCCGAAGAATATTGATAGGAAACCGATGTTTGAGGCACATAATGGAATTTAAAAAAAAAAAATTCCTAAAACCAAAAATTCGATCAATTTTCAAAATATTTTTTTGTCAAATAAATACTTACGTTCCAATGCTCAAGTAATTAAGTAGCCATTTTCGAGTTATTTCAAGTTCAATGCAAAAATATACCAAGTGAATAATTAATTTTACTATTTTTATAAATTATTCGCTTTTCTTCGTCAAGAACAAAAGCCAATAGAGGTAACTATGACCTTTACTCTCGAAAACCTTTATTTCTGACGGAGAATAGCGAATAACATATAAAATATACTTATTTTACTATTCAATTAACAAATTTTTGCATTAAATTTGAAATAACTCGAAGATAGCTACTTCTATAGAAGTGATTATGACAGGCATTATGGTACAGAATTAAATGAAGATTTTTATTTGATCATAAACCCATATTTAATTTAACAAAAATATAATTTAAAATTAGTCTTCATAATGAAATTTTGTACTAAAAATAGCAGGCTTGTCAGGTTTCTATAGTCAAAAAATACAAAAAGGCGTGTAGTAGTTTAAAATTTTAGTTTTATTTTGGAATTTTCAAGACCAAGAACTTTTTATGACGTCTAACTAACGATTCTGGAGAAAGTTCTCAAGTAAAATCTCCATGGATTCTACAAATTTTCATCTAAGGTTTCAAATCTGCAATCAGTACTCCAATTATTTTGATAATTTCAAGACACATTTTCAGGGCTTCAATTTGCGATTTGATTTACTTCAGGAAATCGCCTTAGAAAATCGTACCTGATATGATGCAGCGAAGTATTTGATTTTTTTAAATAATTAACTTAGCCATTAATTTTGCAAATCCACCAGAGCTTCCACAAGGGTAAGGGAATCCTTGCAATAATTCTTCGAAATTTTCTATGGAAGTTTTTCAAAGATTACTATAGGACTTGTTTTAAAAAAAATCCCAAAAAAATATCGTCCAAAAGTTTTTTCCTGAAGAGGTATGAAAATTTTCCTGAAGAGGTATGATAAGAAATATCATAAGTAATTTCTGAAGGCATATATCCTTTGAAAATTCTGGCTTGAAATCTGAACAAATCCTAAACGACAATTTTGGAAATCCTAAGAAAATAGTAGAGGCATCTCTGACAAAAAAAAAACCATGGTGGAGCTACTAAACTTAAATGATGTTGAATTTTTGAATGTATCTGGAACGAAATTCATGAAGAAGGCCGATAAAGAATCAATGGACAAATTCCTGAAAACTTGGAGGAACCTTTGGGCAAATACTTGAATTAGTTTATGATGAAATTCCTGTAGATATGCAAAATATGCAGTTAACAATACTTGTCGTTATGTCTCGAGTAATACTTGTATGAAGTTCCCAAAGATACTGTAGAAATATCCATAGAGAAGGGTGCAGATCGTTAAGCTTAATGCCGTTAATTTACTACTATTCCATAAGGCTAACACATTCATCAGTGGGTTTCCCTTCTTTTAGTCAAAGGCTGTTCTTTTTAGTTATATTTCACAATGGATATTGTGGGCTTCTAGGTTATGCGAATTATCCTGATCGAAAACTAACAATCCATTCGAGCTGAAAATTCATTCGGCGGCTTCTAGGTAATATAAATTATCCTGACCCTGTTAATTATCTATCGTTCATTTTCGGCCTAATGACGCTTTCAGTCTAACGACCCTTTCGACCGATGGGGATAGAACCGTTTTTTAAATGATTGAACACATATCTAGAATATATAAGCGTAATTTTGCAAACCATTATCATCCACATTTACAATAAACAACAATATGGACCATAATTGTTCGATAAAATCTTGTTTTTATTCAATAACACAAAAATGCGACATCTTGCTACTATTTTAGCAAATTTTCTGCCTAAATAACGGTTATATCAAATTTATACTCTCATTTAAAAAATGGGTCCAAATTCAAACGTTGACACTTTTGATCATGTTTGACGTTCACTAAGTTGACAAAAACGCCACAGAGATTTTACTTTCTACCACTGGGGATGTTCCTATCTGACATTCCGAAAGGGACGCGTTAAACAAAATACACCAAACGTTAAAGTTCAAAGTACGAGTAAAAAATGAGTTTTGAGATTTTGTTACACAAATCTCAAAACCCGAAAATGTTTTTTACTTAAAACAACTATTAATAAAAAGTTAACCGTAACGATCAAAAGTGTGCTTCTGGCCTAAATTTAAGCGTTAGGTACTAAAATTGGAATATGGCTTCAGGACCGTATTGTACCTCAAGTTGAATTCGATGAATTCAGAGTATTAGCGGAGCACTTTATTCCAGTTCTAGCTCGAGGAGCCTCTCTACAAATTGATTTTACGCTGAAGATGAAATCAACATTTCTCAGATAATTAAATATGTTGCTAATTACTTTTTGTGATTTCTCATCGTAATAGGCTGTTTTTCATCACGCCAATCTGCCATAAAACGGCTTATTTTCCTGCACAGAATTGTGAAGTGTGGTAACCCGGTCAACCAGTCAGTGATTTTCGATAGCGATCGATAAAGATTCGTATTGAACCGTTAGCGATCGCCATCGTTGGTCAAAGATCTATAAAGAATTATAAAGACTGGTTGGTCGGGAAGAGTCATTACCGCAAACGGGAATCAGTTGCGTAATGACTATTATGTAACGCTTTTTCATGACGCAATTGTTTTGAGTTGCGTAATGAATCATTACACAACAATTTTAAGAAAATATAAAATACTGTTGAATGCTTCCCGATAAGTGTGTGATACCCTCAATTGGTCTTCTATGAAATTGCAAAAAACGACTCGTGCTGTAAACACCATCATTCTGCAACTTGTTACGTAAACTACTATTTCGACACAGTCCTTAGCGTGTTTTTGTGCTTGCCAAAAGAAAACAAGGTCAAATGGAAAAAGCACTCAGTCAAAAAAAAACTCAGTAACTGTGGAGGTGCTCATAGAACACTAATATTAGAAGAAAAGAAGATTTTATAATATATTATACATATAACGCTAAAAATATCAATCGTCACATTCTTCAACTTTTCATAAATTTCTGCAATTAAACATTAATGGCGACTATACTGCCCATAACTGCATATTTGTAACATTCGACAAAAGTAGGCATTGAGTAAATGGGATACCAAGTTTGCATTTTACTGCAGTATGGGAGGAAACCAAAATTTCAAAAAACCATTAAGAATTCAAAAGAGCTTATTTGAGGCTGAAATTTTGTACAACTCATATCGCATATTGGGTGAATAGTCAGAAAATAATTCAGATAGAAATTTCGTTGCTACTACATTATGAAGCTCATGTATAATCTCAATGTGACTGTTATGCGATTACAATTGCCAATGTGACAAAACAACTTGGTATTTTTTTCGAATTTTCTAGAACAATCTCACAGATGTTAGCAAGTTGATCGAAAGTATTTATCATTTGAAGACTCTCTATGGTATTAACTCCAATTTGTCAAAAATGTCGAATGTGACTGTTATGCAGTTATGGGCAGTATACTGTACTACACTGAGGCAAAAAAACTTAATAATTTCTTAAGGAATAATTATGATTTGGCGCCACAACGATTATTGTTGAAATTTTTAAGTTTCACTTATGATTTTGGTAAAGAATTTCATTACTAAATTTTTTTAAGTCAATCAATGAAAATCGACAATAAACGCAATGATAATTGGTTAAGTAAAATAATCAATTGTTTATAATGTTTGCCTTTCATTTCAGGCATGCTCAAAAATTGACATGTGTTGATAACATGTGATCTGCTAACGATTAACTTGTACCCAACATCGAAAGCGGAGCAGTTCTTTTAGCAATTGTTATGAAAATTATTTCAAGTATTGGTTCTTAAATTATTCAAAGCTCTCACTTATGAAACTTATGATCCCAATATCGAAAAGGTTAAACGTTCAATGAAACCATAATTTGGCTGATTCATAAGTCATGATTTATGGAAAACCTAAGTATTTTTGCCTCAGTGTACCGAATTCCCGCCTCCCACGAAACGTCAGTAGGGGGGGACGGGGCAAGATGGCCACCCGGGGCAAGATGAGCACCCCTGAAAAAACTTAAAAAAAACTGTGATATTTTGAAATATTAGTAAATGTACGTTTAGATGTAATTAACATCATCTACTATTCCTGAAATAAGCCGAGAAATACTTCAAAAATATCGAGAAAATCAATTTGATCCGTCTGCAATGTGTATCAGTACATTTCTTATAAGGTGTTGGGCTTATACAATAAGGTTTAAAATACTGTACTGAAAGCTTTTTGTTCCATTGCTATCTACGCTCAGCACTACTTAAGATATGTGATTCAAGTATGTTATAAAAAATGTCTGAGGAAAATATGTAAATATGTAAAAAACAGTAGTTGAAAAAGTATCTCCATGCGGGGTAGAATGAGCACCCTGATACGGGGCAAGTTCGCCACACAACAACAATCTGCTATAACCTCAAATAGCGTGTGTCAATATCGAAAGTTTTTGTTATGATTGTGAACGCTAGTGGACTCCAAAAATGGTTCGGAATTACAAGCGTATTTCTGACCGGAAAAAGTGGGGAAAACAAAACATTCGTGCGGAAATCGAAGCCGTATCGTATCCGGTGAATGTTCCGTGAAAAGAGCAGCTTTTGATCATGCAATTCCGAGACAAACCCTGGCACGACATTTAAGGCAGCATCGTGAGGTGAACAACTTGGGCCGATATGCAACTGTATTCACAGATCAACAGGAGCAAGAGTTAATTGCACATATTCTGGACTTCGAAAAACGATTTTATGGCATGACAACGTTGGAAGCCCGTCAGTTGGCCTTTGATCTGGCGGAGAAAAATAAAATCCCTCATCGTTTCAACAAAGAGAAGCAACTTGCCGGACTAGATTGGCTTACCGGCTTCCGAAAGCGTCATCCCGAAATATCACTGAGATTGCCAGAAGCTACTTCCGTCGCAAGAGCTCAAGGTTCCAACCGTGTCGCCGTCAGCGGCTTTTTCGATGTGCTGGAAAACGCCCTTGCAACTGGAAAATTTTCACCTTCTCGGATCTACATTGTGGACGAAACTTCTGTCCTAACGGTAGCACAGTGGCCGCATCCCATACAAATGCTGGCCAAAAGTACAATTATCACTCAAAACGTTCAAAAATGCTAATTATTTGACAAAACATTATTTTTAGACGTAATTTGATAGAAATAGTCGCTGAAACAGAAAATTGATATTTTCAGTTTTAAAATTCAATCAATGAAATCCGTATTCAGATCAAAATCAAATGAAACGTCATTATGTCGATGCCAATTTGAAGTTAAATATCGTAGGCAAGCTCGAGGTGGTTTTTGAATCCATTCGGAAGCTTATAATGGTAAAAAAATGCGATATTCATAACAAGTTTGATGGTCTTATGGGCTGATTTGCAGTGTAACTAAAAATATTTTTACTTATCTTGGCGCAAAAAAGCGCAAGTGAAGCCATAGTACATCGAATACTATGGAACATTTGCCACACATTGAGGGGTAAATGATCATTTTAGAGCGTTTCCCAGATAACTTGCACTACCTTTGAAAAAATGTCTTATTTTTGAAGGAGCTCCATGTTATACACTTCTTGACAATCTCAAATGGTAAACATGTCAAATATGGTTTGAAATATCTTCAAAGCAAAGCCTAAGGTATATTCTTTCGAATGAGACCGGTTGAGAAAGATTTGGTCATGATTTAGTACATAAACTGCAATTTATATAGAACAATCTTCACGATATTTTAAAAACTTAAAAGGATCAATTTCAGCTGACATCTCTCCAGGTCACATGCTGTGAAAAATCGAAATATACACCGATCAATCTGAAACTTTGGGGAGTTGTTATTCAATACTGAAGAAATCAAGGAAAAATATTCTGGAAGGAATTTGCAAACTTCATTTTTTTGACTTATGGCCAGCTTTGGGCCACTGTGGGTAGGTTCAAATTCATTGTCATTATTTTGATAAAAAATCACTATGATAGATGCTTATCTTTTACAGGTTCAAACGAAAAAAAGCAAGGTGCTGGCTCGTCGTGGAAAGCGGCAAGTGGGGTGCGTTTCCTCAGCAGAGAGGGGCGTACTTACAACTGCAGCGATTTGCATGTCTGCCGCGGGCACTTACATTCCGCCCATGCTTATCTTCCCGAGAGTGAGAATGACGGCGCAGCTTAAGAAAGGCGCTCCCCCAGATTCGCTGTTCAGCTGCAATCCGACTGGTTGGATGAATGCAAAAGAGCTCTGCAAATGGTTTGACCATTTTGTAGACCATACCAGACCAACACCAGAAAGTCCAATACTTTTGCTGTTGGATGGACACAGTTCGCACACTAAAAATCTTGCCTTCGTGGAGAAAGCAAGAGTGTCCAACGTGACTGTAATTTCGTTTCCTCCACATTGTACACACAAAATTCAGCCACTCGATGTCAGTTATATGGCATCACTGAAATCACATTTTTCCAAGGCTGAAGAGTCTTTCTTAAAGAACAACCCAGGAAAAACTGTGACGATTAATGACGTTAGCTCACTCTTTGGAAAAGCTTTCATCGCATCAGCCACACCGTCTACCGCTATCAACGGTTTCATCAAAACTGAAATTGCGCCGCTTAATAGATGTGTCTTTGGAGATGATGATTTTGCTGCTGCGGATGTATCTGATGTTCCTCTGATCAACGAAGGTGAGCCATCTAGTATGTACGGTGACGGTGAACTGCCAATCGTTGAACCTCTGCGTTCGCCAGATGAACTAGTCACGGATGATCAATCGGCTGTCATCACGAAAAGTAATTCAGCTGTAGTTAAAGGCCAATTGGTCGAGGAAGATGGAACTACTGATGTACCTACTATCACAGTGATTAAGGATGATCGTCCATTCTTTGGATTTGATGAATCTGAGATTGGAAAATCGCCTAAGGAACAACATGCTACCAATAATCCAATCCTGGAAATTATCGAAAACTCGACAACTGTTGAATCAAAGAAAGATCCAGTGCAGACCCCAGTACAAAAAGGAAAATCTGCGTTCAAAATCTCACCTTCTGAAATAAAACCACTTCCAAAGATGACTTGTAGAAGGATCACACATTGGAGGAAGAAAGAGAAAGCCGCTAACATTACATCTAGACCCAATCGTAATTAGCTGAAAGCTTCAACGGCTACCAAGGATATCAGCGACCTTCGAAAGCAAAAACGAAAATCATCCAAAGCGAACGCCGAAATCCCTGTTAAGAAACGTAAAAGGGATGTTCTGACCCAGGATTCATTATGCGAGAAATGCGGTTTTAGCTTCGTAACGTCGGACGATGGGGAAAATTGGAATAAATGCGCTGAATATGACAAGTGGTATCACCTATGTAACGGTCAAACTTGTCCAACATGCTGATTTTTCAAATCATTCCTACCTACATACTCCAAGATCTATGAACTTCGAAGAAATGTTATTTTGTTTATAACGTTGAATTGTTAAAATGTTGTTTTCAATAAAAAAAAGTCAAACGATTTCAATCAGAATTACTAAAAAAAATATAGAAACATTATTATAAACCGTGATGCAACCACAAGACAAATTCAAAAACAATCAAAGCTTCGTCCATTCATTACGTCTTGCATTACTTTGCCCTCATTTTTTCACGCCCGCTCCTCAAGTTATGTTTTTTGTATTAAATCTCTAATACCTAATAGTAATTGGCCTGTCATATTTGAAATGACTTTCCTCCATTCTAAAGCGTGACGTAATTTACAGACGCTTAAAATTGTAACTGAATACTTCCTCAACAATGTACAAAAATGTTCCCTTAAAGCAAATACAAAAAAAAAAAAAAATTGCGGAGATTAAACCATTTTTCTATGTGGTGCTCATCTTGCCCTTCAGGGGTGCTCATCTTGCCCCGGGTGTTTAGAAATGTCCTAAAAAACATTACTTTTTAATTCAATGATTATCAATACATATTTTTATATTTGATATTTAATGTGTGTGTATAGATGGTAGTAAAGATGCTGAGAAAGGACACTACATGGTTTTTGAAGTTCAAAAATGCTAGTTCTCGATTAACATTGACAATAACCTTAGGGTGCCCATCTTACCCCGTCCTACCCTACATAAAACGAAGCACCAGGACATGGATGCCACAGCTGGAACCATCTTGCTGAATTGACCTAATTTCAATGTGCACTTCACCATCAGGATCCACCAATTCCGGATCCTGTCGGGTGCATCCTTGCGTTTGTATTTGTTCGGGGGTGTTGAAATCACCATAAAAATTGGGCAAAGTGCGCGAATGGTAGGCAATCGACTCACAAAATGGGGAGACTCTCAACAGGATCCATTCGGTAGAGGAATAGGACATGGAGAGGATGACAAAGTGGAACGGCGGATTTACCATCATATCGGCTGGCTGGCGTCGCTATGGTGTGTGTCATTCATGGCTCAGACCTTGTTCGCTTCTAGGAATAACGCTGTTTGAATTGGTTTTGAGCAAGAGCAATGAAAATAGAGAAAGGTTGGATTGCTTTTTCAATGAAATGTGAGTTCGAAACGAGAGCGAGGGAGTTGTGTTTTGATTTCTCGCAAGATGCGGGAATCCCGGATCGAAATGGAAGAGTTGCCAGGTTTTTGGATTTGTTCAAAGACTTCTTCTTCTTCTTGATATTACGTCCTCAATGGGACAAAGCCTGCATCTCAGGTAGTGTTCTTATAAACACTTCCACAGTTTTTAACTGAGAGCTTTCTTTGCCAAAGTTGCCATTTTCGCATTCGTATTTTGTGTGGCAGGTACGATGAAAATTTATGCCCAGGGAAGTCAAGGAAATTTGCATTACGAAAAGATCCTGGAACGACCGGGAATGGAGCACAGACATCTTCAGCATGGCTTTGCTTTGTAGCCGCGGACTCTAACCACTCGACTAAGAAAGGTTCATAAAATGCTAAGAGTAAAGTGTGGTAAAAGTTCGAGTGGGACACGAGTTTTTTTTTTCGAGATTTCTAGCTCAATTCAAAACAAACGTTATGAATGTCATGGTGGTGCGAATGCTATTCAAGTTAGAGACTTTCAACTCGAATATTGTAGAAATCGATTGAGATTTAGAAAAGTTATTGCTATTTGTTGTTTTTATCAAGGGTGTTAACTTTTCGTTTTTCCAAACCTTTTCGGCTCACAATTCACAACGATGTCAAATGATTCAAACACTGGCAACACTGCTCGTAGCCTTCCGTAAACCAGAACCAGGGAACAAGCAGCAAAGCAAGAAACACCACGGGGTGCAGCAGAATCGAGGTCGTTGAATCGTAAACAAGCCAAGAAGGACAAAGCGAACCAAGCAAAAGGAGCAAAAACAACACAAACGGGACAACTACAATAATGTGCATTTCCAAGCATCCCGGCTCAGACACATCTTCAGTCCTAGTCTGACTTTAAACAGGCGCAAGAAATGAGCAAGCAAGCGAGCGAAAAAAAAAACAACCCACTGCAGATAAGTTGGTGACACCTAGCATAACAAAGAGAGCAAATATGCAATCAGCTTGACTTGCAGCTCTTCGTCCGTTCGCTTCGCATTCTCGCCACAATCGTAAAGCGACCGATGGCCGATATCCCGTTCTCGGCCCTGAGCTCTACCAGACCTGTGCGCCGAGATATTTTTTCATCGGCGGTGGCTTCAGGGATTTGTTGGCCTACAGACGTTGAAGGTTTGCTATTTTGTCTGAAATTTTGAACAAGACCCATATTCGGAAAAGTGGTAATTTTGAAGCCTAAAACTAATATTTTCAGTGTTTTTCAATATAGAGTACACTAAGGTTTTTTTTTACACGGTCCCCCGTGCCGTGCAAAAAAATTCCGTGCAAAAAAAAACCGTGCTAATTCTAGAATTTGTGTTAAAATAAACCGTGGTAATTCTAGAATCCGTGGAAAAAGTACCGTGTTAATTCTGAAATCCGTGTGAATAGGAAAAAAGCCGTGTTAATTCCGAAATCCGTGTAAATAAGTAAAAAACCGTGATATTTCCGAATTTTGTATAAAAAAAGTACCGTGTTAATTCCGAAAGGCGTGTAAAAAAAGCCGTGTAAAAATAAAGCGTGCAAAAAAAACCGTAGAAAAAAAAGACTTTAGTGTACTTGAATTGTGAAATATTTGGTCATCCAATGGACAAATTTTAAATATTGTACATTATTTATCAAGTTAATAAGGGTCATGTAAGGAATATGAGACAGATCGGTGTATGAAAATTCAAATGTAAATACTAGCACTGGTAACACTGGTAAAACTATTTATGAAAATATTATGAAAATATAAAAACTTACCAAATGCTTTTGGTTGAAGAACTAAATAGTTTTCGCCACAATTCCTAAAAAAAAACTGTTCGTCAAAGTTAAGCATTATTTTGCGCATGAAAAAAATTCTAATTTTTATGAACAAATTGTATGTTGGTATCCTTTACTATTCTACTAAAGGTAAAGCTTTGAAAACATCAATAATATTCCACCATTCTCTGACACAAGGTCACTTCAATGATTTATTCCTTATGGCTAAATTTGCTAATACACCATCCTTTTACTCTCAGCAAAAAAGTAAAGTAATGAGCGAGTTGAAAATTAGTTAATATTACTAAAGAAACTATATTTGTATGAAATAGAGCAAAATCTTGAGTTTTGACCCCATTCTAAGGTACAAAATTTACTCTTTATGGTGGTTTCATTGAAAAATGCCATGCTTTTAAAATCATATACGCATATTTAACGATCTAGAGCAGGCGTTTTTCTTCGGATATTTTGATACGTCATCTCAGAATAACATATTCTGAAGATAATACATTAAAAATAAATTCGATTTAATAAAAGCAATGTTCCCAATTTTGATGATTGTCATTGTGCTTTCAGTGGTCTTCTGAACATAAAGTGTTTGTTTTTCTATTTTGCTTAAAATATGACGTGGGGACTAAATAGGCAACTCTATGGAGGCATAAGTTATTTTTCATATTAATACTATATTATTACTTCCGTCTGGACGAAATTTATTCCTTATAGTTCTACTCATGTTAATTCCATTTAAATTTAAAATATTTTTATTTTGAAAATCCATAAAAAATGATTCCATGATATTTGGAGAACTGTTTCTCCAAAAAGAACTTGATGTTTTTTTAGCAAGCTTTCAATTGATTATGCTTTCGACGAACATGCCTTTTTTGAAAATAAAAAACATAGATTGTCAAGTTTTCCAGCCAATTTTTGATAATCCTTGATTTTGATAACCTCCAAAAATCAACCATTCAAAACGTTGTACCTTATTAGTGTGAAATTTAATTATTTTGATAACTTTTTTATTTCAACAATATTGTACAGTACTAGTTGAATGATGTACAGAAAACCGTTTGCGATTTCATTGATAGATTAAAGAGATATTGCATGTACAAGGTGTCCACTTTATAAAATGAGCAGTCCTTACTAACTCTTATTACTTAAACTTTTATAAACAAAATTGCTGAGTAAATAATTTCAATGTATGCAAATATTTTTTGGGGTTTTTGTAGAAGTTTGCAGGGCTTTTTTTAAGTTGAATCATATTATTGACAAACCGTATAGTGATATAGACGGTTCTCAACTTTTTCGGAGCTTTGAAGCTTTACAAACGTTTCGCGAACCCCTATAGCTGGAAGCTCTTGAAATCAATGTTTATGGATGTTGTTATCCTTTGGAGGAGTACCCTAATAGTTGAGCCCTACTTGTATCTTTCCAAGAATACGACATAAAAAGTTCTATAAATGATCTTTACGCAATTCAACAAAAAATCATGCAGCGAATATAGGATAAATCACATGGACACCTCCATCCATCATTCACATTGAGCATTGTAGTTTTTCTTCATCAAATTGTCTGGAGATTCTTGGATACTTCCATGGTTCACTGATCATGTGAGATTTTTCTCGGCAGAATTGTCTGAAATTTGCAATAAGAAGCACACCGAAACAAATGCAAATTGTGACACAGTAGCTTTTAAGAATGGGAGGTTGAATGAATCAAAAGTGCCAAGAATAAGATACATCTCCCTACATGGGAATATTCCGAATCCCGTTAACTGTTCGTCAAAAACATTCCCAGGACGTAATGAAGGATTTTTGCATGGTGTTCCCATGGATTTCACTAGAAATCATTAGCTCTCTAAGCCACTGTGTAAATTTCAAGAGGCTTGAGAATGTGTTTTTTAGAGGCCAACTATCTGCTGTGGGAATAATTTGTAAAAAAGGGCAGACAATTTTCGAAAAGTCTGTCGAAAATCTTTGTTGGAATCCGAAGATTACTGCGACAGTACTTACTTACTTATTTGGCTTTACATCAATTATCTTGATAAAGCCTCGCCAACAATATTTCGCCAATTCCCTCGGTTCATGGCCGCTTCTCTCCATCCTCGACTGTGACCCACGCTCTCCAGGTCCTGGTGTACCTGATCAATCCACCTAGCTCGCTGCGCCCCACGCCTTCTTGTTCCGACCGGATTCGTGGCGAACACCATCTTTACAGGGTTGTTGTCCAGCATTCTTGCAACATGCCCTGCCCAGCGTATCCTTCCAGCTTTAGCTACCTTCACGATACTGGGTTCGCCGTAGAGTTGAGCGAGCTCGTGGTTCATCCTTCGCCGCCACACGCCGTTCTCCTGCACGCCGCCGAAGATCGTCCTCAGCACTCGGCGTTCGAAAACCCCAAGAGCTTGCAAGTCCTCCTCGAGCATAGTCCACGCCTCATGCCCATAGAGGACTACCGGTCTTATGAGCGTTTTGTACATCGTGCATTTGGTGCGGGGGTGAATCTTTCTTGACCGCAGTTTCTTCTGGAGCCCATAGTAGGCACGACTTCCGCTGATGATGCGCCTTCGTATTTCCCGACTAACATTGTTGTCAGCCGTCAACAAGGATCCGAGGTAGACGAACTCGTCCACCACCTCGAAGGTATCCCCGTCTATCGTAACACTGCTTCCTAGGCGGGTCCTGTCGCGCTCGGTTCCGCCAACCAGCATGTACTTTGTTTTCGACGCATTCACCATTAGCCCGACTCTTGTTGCTTCGCGTTTCAGGCGGGTGAACAAATCTGCCACCGTTTCAAATTTTCTCCCAATAATATCCATGTCGTCCGCGAAGCAAACAAATTGTCCGGATCTCGTGAAAATCGTGCCTCGACTGTTAAGTCCGGCTCTCCGCATGACACCTTCAAGCGCAATATTGAACAACAGGCACGAAAGTCCGTCGCCCTGTCGTAGTCCCCGCCGAGACTCGAACGAACTGGAGTGTTCGCCAGAGATCTTCACGCAGTTTTGCACACCGTCCATCGTTGCTCTGATCAATCTTGTGAGCTTCCCGGGAAAGCTGTTCTCGTCCATGATTTTCCATAGCTCTATGCGGTCGATACTATCGTATGCCGCCTTGAAATCGATGAACAAATGGTGCGTAGGGACCTGGTACTCACGGCATTTCTGGAGGATTTGCCGCACGGAAAAGATCTGGTCCGTTGTCGAGCGGCCGTCGATGAAACCTGCTTGATAACTTCCCACGAACTCGTTTGCTATAGGTGATAGACGACGGAAGAGAATCTGGGATAGCACTTTATAGGCGGCGTTTAGGATGGTGATTGCACGATAATTTTCACACTCCAGTTTGTCGCCCTTTTTGTAGATAGGGCATATAACGCCTTGCTTCCACTCCTCCGGTAGCTGTTCCGTTTCCCAGATTCTGACTATCAGCCGATGCAGACAAGCGGCCAACCTGTCCGGGCCCATCTTGATGAGTTCGGCTCCGATACCATCCTTGCCAGCGGCTTTGTTGTTCTTGAGCTGTTGAATGGCATCTTTAACTTCCCCCATCGTGGGAGCTGGTTGATTTCCGCTATCCGCTGTGCTGACGTAGCCATCGCCTTCGCTGTCCTGACCTTCTGTGCCTGTGTTCTCTGCGCCATTCAGGTGTTCATCGTAGTGCTGCTTCCACCTTTCGATCACCTCGCGTCCGTCCGTCAAGATGCTCCCATCCTTATCCCGGCACATCTCAGCTCGCGGCACGAAGCCTTTGCGGGATGTGTTGAGCTTCTGATAGAACTTCCGCGTTTCTTGAGAACGGTACAGCAACTCCATCTCTTGGCATTCCACCTCTTCCAGGCGGCGCTTTTTGTCCCGGAATAGGCGGGTTTGCTGTTTCCGCTTCAGTCTGTATCGTTCCACGTTTGGAATTACTGCGACAGATATCGGTCGAAAATGTCACTTAAAATTTCAATGACAGACTCGAAAAGTTTCCGCAAATGGTTTTGGGAAAGCCGTGAAAAATCTTACTTTTCTCAATCCTTCTAATAATCACCAGAGTTCCGAGGAATTTTTCGAAATTCTCGCTTGGCAGCTGGCAAAATTTGCCCGCGAATATTCCAGCAATTTCCTATGGATGCCTCCAGATATGATAATAGTTTCAATTTTCAAAGTCACGCTGGAGGGGAAAAAAACGGATGCGCGTTATGTAATTACATTAAGCTTGGAATCTTCAACGGAGTGATTGATTTTGAAAATATTTTTTTACAGTTGAAAGAAACAAAATAGATCAAAGCTTAGAAATATTTGAGAGATGAAATTTTGCAACTTGGAAAAAAATCTGTTTTAAAAACAAGTTAGACGACGGATTCACTGTCAATCAAGAGAAACAACACTTATTCTAAATGTGTCCGCGGATCCCCTAGAGAACTCGCAACGGTCCCCAGGGGTCTGTGGACCAACGGTTGGGAAACCCTTATTTATAGTAACGTGACTACAAAGCAAAGTTCGTTCTTTGGTCGTTCCAGGATCTTTTCGGATTTCGTAGATTATAGTGACGAACCATTAATATTCTGTTGTATAAATACGAAATAGTGACATTCCTATCGTTATCATGATGTAAATATTTTTTTTAAAGACTCCGACACGTTAATACTTTTAGTGGTCGATTTGCCGCTTGAAGGAAGCACCACACTAGAACGAACTAGCATGCAACACCCAGTGGCACAGTGAAAAATCTTTCCTGACGAAAAGTTTTCCAGACTGAAGAGAGAATTGAACCAACACTCTTTGACTCGATACGGTTAAATGCTTAGTAGCACTAATCGAATGGCCACGGAGTCCACAATATGTTTCATATCAATCAAACATTTAAGATAAAAGCATGTAACGGCCTCACCAAATTAATCATCCATCCGTGATTGGCTGCTCAGTCGATACACGCGATACACACACAATAATTCATTCCGGAACCGCGAAAGCCAAACTCGAGCTTGAAACTTGGACGACACTTTTCCGGACGTAAGTTCTCAAAAATCCTGTCACAAACGCTTCCTAAATTGACTAAAATCAAGAATCAGCAGAAAAAAACGCGAGCGAAAAATTTTGACGTCCGTTTCGACGCGCGGGTTACTACGATCCTGTTTTTAAAAATATGTCTAACAGAAATAAAAACCAAGACATTTTCTTTAGTTTCCATGGTTTTTTTTTGTCTGTTCTTAGCGTAGAAGTATTTATAAAGTACGTTACATGAAGTCGTGAATAAATCTCAGAAATTATTTCTATACTTATAGGATGATTCAATGCTTTAAAATGTTCTTGATGAAATTGTTGGTCAATTTCCTGAAAATCCCGTAAGATGATTCCTGTTGGAATACATCAATAAATCATAGAAATCATTCAAAACAAAATCTTAAAAGAGAATTGGATGAAGTTCTGAAGGAATCTTCAAAACAGTTTTTAGAGGAATATTGGAATTATAGAAAATTAGATGTTTATGAATCCTAGATCAAACTTCATCAAGAATATCGTAAAAAAGCTTCAACAAAACTTATTTTTGAAGGGATCTTTAAAAAAGATTATGAAGCATTTGTAGGCACAAACTCAATAAAACTTTAAGAAGCTAATTTTGAAAATATATCTCGAGACATACCGAAGAAAAAATGCAAGAATTTAACATGGAGTAAAAGAAGATAATTATTGCAGTCATTCCTAAAAAAAAAATAATTCTATGAGAATTTTGGGTGTAGTTTGTGATCGAGTTCAAGGGAGTATGTTTCTGAAACAATTTACGAATTTTATTTTTGAACATATTTGAAAAAAAAAATATTCTGCAGGATTCCATAAATTAATTTTTTGAAATAGTATTAAGAGAAATCTTGCAGGAATTCATTAATGAACCTTAACATCTAGTTTTTTGTCATGAACTCTGCTGTGTGAATCTCGTTTTTTTTTTTCAATTTTAGGCATTGTTCAACTAGCAAACTTCATAGAAGCCAAGATTCGGCATATTATATTAAGTATTTATAGAAGAATTCTAAGAAGCATTTCCAAAAACACCTTAAAATTTTGTTGAGGAACAAGCTAGAGGAATATGATTCAAATCCCGAGAGCAATTCCTGGGGAAAAACGAGGAGCTTTCTCTCATTACTTCAATGTTAATTCTGCTGACAATATATTTGCAGAAACTTTTTAAGTGAACAGATTTGATATAACCTTCGAATAATTTCTGGCAAAATGTTTTTCAAAAGGTTGATTAACAGTTGCGAATCTCCTTCTAAGAAAGCTCCAAATTAGGGTTTCAATCGACTTCATCGCAAGCATTATTATTCGTCGAATCAAACTTCAAATGTTCCACTACTGCGGAAATTCAAAGTTACCCACAATATATAATAATTTTCTGAGTGTGATTTTGTGAAAGCTGTTAAGGTTCGTCCAGTTGTATACAAAAATACAATAAAATTACTGTATTTAAAAAAAAATCGTCGAATCACTAAAGAGACATCTAAGGAAGTTGGGTATTATAAATTTTCAAAGATATTTATGGAAAAAGTTTACTGAAATGAGCCTCGAAATTGAGAACTTTTGAGCGGCAAAAATTTAAACATTTCGTGTGAAATGTTTCCCATACAAAGTAGATTGTCCGGAATTTGAATCAAAACGGTAAAAGTATCTGAGTGTCTATCCTCAGAAGAATCTCTGAAATGATTTTTGATAGAATCCGTAGAAGAATTCTTGGATGATCCGCTTGATGATTTCCTATACACCTTCTTGGAAAAATCCCTTTTACGAATTTACGTAAGTTTTTTCGCAAGAATTCCTAAAACAATGTTTAAATATTCCCAGGGCATGTTTTGGGCAGAAATATTAATCAGCGTAAAATACAAAATCAGTGGCGTGACGTAAAATATATCCGCTACAGCGGCGCACGGCTCTAAATATCACTAGATATGCATACTAGAGCGATCGTTATGTAAATCATATTTCAATGTTAAACCCTCCGCCGATGCAAATGGTCCCTCCCCGCGCTCTAACCTGCAGTCTCATTAGATGATGTTCCGTTGCGTTGCGATGATAATCAAGTCAACCGATTATCGTTCCGCTTAGCTCAGCTCTGACGACGACTCCGCTGAACACTTTGAAGCATTTAGACAACAAATTCACCTCTTCAGCCGAAATTGATTTTGATACACTCGCGTAGTATTTTTAGAATGCACCCACAATGCCACAAAATCCAAACGAGCAGAACAATTATTTTATCTGTGTTTTTCTTTTCTTTTTCGCCTTAACACTTTTATGTTTGATCTCTCTCGCTTTTGTTTTCCTGGCTTTATTTTTGCACACAGAAGGAAATTTTACTCTCTTTGAATTCACTTTTCTTCGACTTTCACACAGTGTGTGTTATTATTATTTGGGAGACAGTGGATCAAAGCAATCATTGATTTCACTCCAACACTCGGCTTTTCGTTCGGTTGAACCTCATCAAAGTTGGCCAATACTACGATTCTTCACGCGCAATTCGGGCAGAGGCACACTTGGATTTCGATTTTTCTCCGAGTTGGGCTGCTGTTATGCATATACGTTTTGGTTCAATTAAATTTTCATGCTTTTCTGGTCGTGTTTTCCGTCACACTCACACACACCCATAAACATGGATACCATTGAAAATTGGCTCTGCAGCAGCTTCTTTTGATCTTCGCTACGATTCGGCTTTGCGTTGACCGATTATGGAACACCACTTCAACAGTGTCTTCAAAAGCCAAAGCAACTATCCAATTTTAAGGTGATAATTCAACCAGCACTCTCAAACCCTAAAGACCCACGGATGGTAGCTAAGAGTTTCCTGTCAGGAAATAACAAAAATTCTACGCATACGCGAGGTCGTCTCCTCCCACGAAATCACACTACTTGGAATCACACTTCCCCCTAGTTGGCGTCTCGGAAGAAGAAGGTGCTACTCTTCAAGCAGACAGAAGTGAACTGAGCTTGCAGGTCGAGTCGGAACAGCACAATACGGCATCTCAGACGCTCGGTGCTGCAGTAGATTAGCGATTTGTGACGTCGCCAGTGGAGAGCCGAAGAGAACGCGAATGGGCGAGAGAGCCTCAGCATGGCGTTTTGTTTAGCTTCTTTGGTCAAAACCCAGCTGTGTTTGATGTCAAAATGTTTGACTGATGTGAGGGAGAAAATGCAGCACAAAGAGGAATGGGAATGACGTCTGGTTTGCAAGCATGAAGGCATTGCTCGTACTGAGGCGAAGTGGTTTGCGTCTGGAATAAAATTTAGTACAGCTTCAGGACTGTTCAACAAGGGCATTATAGTTACATACGAGTGATGATTAAATTACAGATTTCTACAAAATTTGTATTCATTTAATGTTTGCAAAATTTATTTCAATTTATACAAAATTTAGCTTTTCTAGATTAAGGTTCTCTTTGAATGGAAATTAAACTTTCAAAAAAACTTTGAAAAACGCCTGAAGATAGGCATCTGTGTAAGAAATTCACGTGTGTCGACGACATTCTAATGAGCCTCTGTACGTGCCATAACTGTGCACGTTTGACTTGCTGTGCCATGACTGTGCGCCGTGTGTTGGTGCTGTCTCGCTCTCTCTCTCACGGGCAACTGGAAAACAGGGCGCACAGTAAAAGTCAAACGTTTTATAGTATGCATAGGCTCATATTGGAGCTGGGAGCCTATAGGGTAACGACTGTTTATTTCGTTAATAATCGCTAACAGTTGGCGCTAGCGGCAAAAAGTACAGACAACATCCTTTCGAACATTCAGTTTCTTACGCTGGTCGCCGAGCAGCGACACTGTTGTTTGTATATCACCCACTGATCGCGCTACGCTGGATTCTCAAATTTCTCAAACTTTCAACACAAGCGCATGGAAGAATGGTAGTCGGAGAACTGTCAAAATGTATGGAAAATAATGCAAAACGTAAATTACTTGCAATGGGGCGATATTCAAAACTGAAAAGGCAATAGATGGCTCTTTTTCAGTGGTAGTAAAAACGAAATCCTGAAGCAAAGAAAGCTCTACGGAAGATGAACTAAACACAAAAAGTTATGTATTCACTTTACACTTGACTTCTAATCACTACTTTTTTGATCCAGTTTCCAAATTGCAAGTAATTTACGTTTTTCATTATTTTCCATACGTTTGACAGTTCTCCGACTACCATTCTTCCATGCGCTTGTGTTGAAAGTTTGAGAAATTTGAGAATCCACACGCTCGTTCAGATCTACTCAAAAGTGAGTAGAATTCGACTCACTTCGGAACAAAGTGGAACTGCTCACAAGTGAGTAACACCATCGTTACTCACTTTTGAGTAACGTTGTCAAATGTCAATATTGGAGTAACACTTACTCACTTCGTTTAATCTGGAATTTGCGAAAGTGAGTAGATGTCACTCACTTCAGAAATAATATTTTTGGAAATTAATTTATTATTATTTTTGTAAAATCAAGAGAAAAATATACAAAAAGCATAACATTTATTTTATTATCTTAAACATTAATGTTGGGATAGTACATGATTTTAAGTAAAAATTGTGGTATTTGTGTCGAAGCTTTTGCTGCTCTGGAATGTATCCCCGGGTGTTGTAAATCTCTGGGGGACCTGGGGGATTGATGAAAGACATTGGAAGATGTAGTTTGACGGAACGAGTAGCCTTCCCGGTTAGACTGTAAAGAATTGATAATTAGTCCAATAAAAAGTACGACGGTAAAACTTACTGTTTATATATATATATTTTTTTTGCGGTTGTTCGATCAAAACCAGTAGGCGAGTTCCGGCGCGTATTTTCTTCGAAGAAAAGAAAATTTTCTTGCTGGTGGATTATGGAAGGACTTGGTAATTTTCACTCTGACCTCGCTTCACTTGATATCAGTAGGTAAATTCCGGCGATTAATTTCTTCGAAGAGAAGAAATTTTCTTCCGTTATGCACCAGCAAGAGAATTTTCTTTTCTTCGAAGAAAATACGCGCCGGGATTCGCCTACAGGATAAATGATACCACTAACAATTGCCCATATATATTCACAACTTGCATGATTCGTTTTAAGGCACTTGTTTAACAGCAATGTTTACTCCTAAACTTAGAAGCCGAAATTTTCACAAGTCTTTGACGTTTACAAAGTGAGTCAAATATGTTTGTGTTTACTCAAAAGTGAGTAAGGTCGTTTTTTTCATGATTGAGTAAGAAGTTACTCACCTTGATAAAATAAAGTTACTCACTTTTGACAGCTAACTTGAAACTTCAAAAGTGAGTCAAACTTACTCTCTTTTAAGTAGATTTGAACGAGCGTGCAGCGTAGCGCGATCAGTGGGAGGAATACAAACAACAGTGTCGTCGCTCGGCGGCCAGCACAGATAAACTGAGTGTTCGAAGGGTTGTTGTCTGTACTTTTTGCCACTGGCGCCAACTGTTAGCGATTAAGATCAAAATAAACAGTCGTTACCCTATTAGGAAACTGGATCAAAAAAGTAGTGATTAGAAATCAAGTGTAAAGTGAATACATAACTTTTTGTGTTTAGTTCATCTTCCGTGGTGCTTATTTTGCTTCAGGATGTCGTTTTTACTACCACTGAAAAAGAGCCATCTATTGCCTTTTTAGTTTTGAATATCGCCCTATTGACCGCATCCCGAGCAGAAGCGATGTTCTGACCATCAAATCGAGATATTGACTTGATTGACATAAAAAATGTAATACCGTCAGGGCTACTTTTGATTCCGGGGGCTACTTTGGACACTAGCGTTCTGGATTTATTTGTGGCATAAATATTAATCTGAGCCATTTTGTGTATTCAGTACCGTCAAACGGGGTAACTTGCAACACTTTTCAACTTCAAATCTATTTGGACGAAAATTTTAAGAACTTGGATGAACCAAATACAATCTGGTATCCTAATCGGTACGTAAAGAATGCCATGTGGTATTTATTTTAATATAATTTGGTTTCCTGTATTCAGGAGAGGCTGAAAATATGTATTTTTCATACTACCCCTGATGTGGGGTAACATGCAACACACAATGCTGACTGAAGTTTACTATCAAAATTTTTATCGATACCATGTTTTAAATCATTAGATAATTAACCACGCAAAAGCATAACAACAAAAAAAAACTTGGTACTTGGTAATTTTTGAAAAATCATTAGTATTAATTGAATTATAAGTATTGACCCTATCCGATTAAAAAATTAATTGATTTTCTATTTTATTGGTTCCACAAGTGAAAACTTTAGCAAACCACAAGTCTTGACGACTAGTAGAAACCCATTCAAAAGTTTTAGTGTTATTTTTTTTTTATTAAACTGCAATGGTTTGGAGGTTTTGCTTCACATAACTTATTTTTTATTCATTTTTTAACCAAAGTAACGTATCATATATTGAAAGCATGTCTTGAAATGGCCTCTGTTGGTAAATGAAAATAGCTATCTTTATATTTCATGTGAATAGTTCACAATGACAGATTTGCAAGTTAAATTTGAACAGATTTTTGAAATTAATTTTAGTTTTCTAGAATATAAAATAATAAAATCCAATAATAATGCCATTAATGTAACTTTTCTAGATTTTTATACCGAACGTGTAATAAGTTGGTTCAGGATCAACAGTTTTAATGTAATTCTACAAATAAATGGTCAATCTTGCTTTTCCATGTGTTTTTGATGACAAGCGGCAGAAAACATCTTGCCATTGAGATTAAAATTACTGTTGCAAGTTACCCCACAAGGGTAGTCAAAAACGTTTTTAATTATTTTCTGTGTTTAAACGTGAAATTAACCAAACTTTTTTACAGTCGTTTTGTACACTATTAAATACTGTAGCAAACAGCAAATACCTAGAATAATATTTATATCCCGGTTGTGTGGTACTAGGAACGATTTTCAGTCTTAATTTTATATGAACAAATGTGTGATATGATTTTCTCCTCCAACGAACCAACCAAAGTAGAAATAATACCAAAAACCTCACCAAATCCTCTCTATTTATATCTAAGGCCATTAACCGGTGTAACAAATTAGAATAATTGAACTTAATGCTTTAGAAAACATCAATTCAGTTACATGTCGTTGTGTTGCAAGTTTCACCCCTGTTGCAAGTTACCCCGTTTGACGGTACTTTTATTAACCAATATATGCACTTCAACCAGGCATGAACATTTTTTGGAACAACATCAACAATAACAGGATAAGGAAGAAAATATGTCAAAAAAGTCCGAACAAATATTCGCAAGGTACAAAACATTTGCTATGTAAACTTTGTTGTAATTTTTCACATATCGTGCAAAGTTGTTGGGAGCATCACAAAACTATCGAATATTCATTTTTCAAAGAAACTTTCGATAATTTAATGTTGAAAATTGTTGGTTTCTAAAAATAATCGACCAGAGGTCTTAATTTTACGACCTACATTTTAGTTTATAGTATTGGTTTGTATATTTAACAACACAAATAAAATCAAACTAAGAATTCAGAAAAGTGAATAACTATAAATCATGTATATTTCAATACTTAAAACAGTAAACTTGCAACTTTTTCATGTAAATCGGCCACATTTTACATAAATCATCCGTACAAAGCAATTGCATACTTCATCTGCTACAAATAAACTAAGCGTAAGAGTCATCTCAACACTATTGAGAACCAGAACGAATGTTTTTGTACAAAACTCATTGAGCATTGCAGTAATTGATAGTTACATCATTCGTGTATATGAACTGCAACAGTCAAGCACAGACAAACAGACGTCACACTCTCATCGCTGTTCATCGACCAACTTTTTAACGATCGATTCGAATATCTTGTAGGTGGTCAATCGACCATCCGCAGCGCTCGCGTCGTTTTTGTTCGTGTTTGACGTTTACACATTACCGCCACCTGTTGGTCCATCGGCCAACTACAGTGTTTTTAGGATTGGGCGTACATGTTTTCGCGACTATGATTTTGATCGCGATTTGTTCTAAGTGTTACGTCTGTTTCTCTGTGAGTCAAGCATTCGTAACTGACACTTCCATTTGAAAGAAGGTGAATTTGAAGTTACAACCTAAAAATTGAGAGGAGCATGTTTCGCAAACAAGTGTAATATGTGTGTAATTTTTTTAAAGCTTTATAATCTTCTAAATTAAGTTTGTCGTTGAAAAAACGTTCAAAACATCATGGTGGACAATGATCTATAGAATCAGTTCAAAATTTAAGACAACAAATCATTTTATTATCAAATTGTATTGATTTCTAAAAATGTCCAAAGTAGCCCCTTTTTTGTTTTGAAAGACACATTTTTTTTCGCTATTTAAGCAATATTTTTATTTATTGATAGATTTGCCTCATATTTTGCACATTTGTTACGCACATATACAACTTAGATATATGCAAGAATTATCTAAATCTATCCATAATTCTAAAAGCAACAAATCCTCAAAGTCGAAGATTGTGGAAATTATGTCAAAAGAAGCCCCGTTTGACGGTATCGGAAAATAATATCACAGAGAAACATATGAAACCTTCAATCCTAAATAACATTTCCAGATCTTTGATATTTCTGGATGCTTTATTCAAAAGGGCGAAACTAACAAAAAATAACAAATAAAGTTAGAAGCTGGGCTGGCATCATTTTGCATCGTACTTGCCAGAAAATCCATAAAGTTTCAATTTTTTTTAAATTTTACATGAAATAAATTATGAAAAACAAATGGGCGTAATTGAATTTTGATTGTTTTTTTCTTAGCGTGCAATTTCGCCCATTTCCTCCCACACCAAACAACGATAACAAAAGGGCTGATTTGAATTCTCTTTTCGACTAAGGGCTCTTAATGATATTTAAGATTATGTTCAAAAAATTTCACATAAATTGTACCATAATTCATTCGATCAGTTACTATGAGAGTTAATTCAAGGCGCCTGCATTAATTATCCAAACTGAGAGGTAGAAAACATGGTATCACACGAAGAATTATGTTGGAATACTTTGGCACATAAATCGCACTTAGCCTTGCTAGATAATGCATAGTGCGGTGAACGTAGTCCTTTGTTCTGTTCACTGCTCATCGCACTACACCAAATTACCCAAAAAAATTAAATTCGTGACATACCTTCGCCGCCATGGGTTTATAAAGTTACCCCCGTCTGAATATCCGTCGCAGGTGATCCGACACCTTCCCGTACAAACAAAGACTGCAAAGACGGTTCATCCTCTAGCCCAAGACGATATCTAGAAGGAATTCTATATGCCTGGCTGGAAAAAAATATATATTCTGTTGATGTTGTCTTCGAAGATGTGGGTGGTATCCTATCGGTAATGGTTTGTGAGAACACTTACCTTCGGCTTCTCCTGACAACAGCTAGCCTGCCCATGCGGGCTGTTCCTGTTGCTGACGGTGACGAGGTGATCTTATCAATGTACAATATTGATTTTTCACAAAAACTAAGAGTTTTCCTTTAGAAATATACCGCAAAAACACATTTGTGCAGAAGGGCGCAATTGAAACTATTTTCAACAAAAAGGAAAACAAACAGGCGAATTTGACAGATGGTTTTCCAATAAGACTCGATAGGGGGGCGCAATTGGATTTATGATTTGACAATCGGCGATTATGCTGAAGGGCGCAATCACAAACGATGTTCAGAATTGGGCGTTACTATTTTTTCCTCAAAATTGTAACGCAAAATTAAAATAAATAAATGATAAATTGCTTTGAATGATAAAACACCTTACAATGAATATGATTAACAAAAATGAGGGTCGAATTATTTCTTTTTAATAAATGGGGAATTGATTATCTGTTGGAAAATTTCATTCGATGGTTTCTCATTTTGGCGTCGATGTCAATTTCGCCCATTTGAAAAAAGTGCACAGATTTAATATCTATCAGGTTATCCTTTGCGTCCTGACCTCCAACAAGGCATTATCAGCGAGCTGCCATTTCGTCAATTTCTATTCTATTTTGTTGAAACGCAGTTGACTTTGAAAAGGTACCAGTTATTTGTCATGATTGGACAAAGGTGGATTCGGACGCATTTGGGTTCGGCACGAGGGTGCCAAACTGCCAAATTAGGCAAATGTGATTATTTTTTTTTATTAAGTGCAGTTACAACACCGAAGCTTATTTTTATGTCAAACATAAGATAATGATCATAATTCGAATTAAGGCACCGTTCCGTAACACCTTAGCCGGTTCCGCCAGGCCCCTTTGGAGACATTTACTTTTCATGTTCAAAACATAAATTGCGACATCTGATTCTTCATGAATTCGAGAGAACATGTCAATAAGAGAAGAAATAACTCGGTGCGAATAGGGTAACGGTCGTATTTTGGACCCCCTAAGGAAGTGATTTTAGTTTTGTGTCAAAATTAATTAATTGCACAGCGTAACCAAGTCAAAGAATATCCCATGTAACATTTATAGCTGAATAACAGCTTATTCAGCTAAACATATGTTTATATAGCTAATTTTCAGCTAAATAAGTTGTTATTCAACTATCAATGTTACTTGGGATGTCAAAATGTAGAGAAAAACTTCCTCTACGAGATAAAAATGCCCAAACGGTCATGCAGGATCCAAAAACCGTCGAAAATAATTGAAATGTGAAGCACTGTTTTTCATTATTTTGGACACCCCAATACATTTTGGACCCTCAAAGTATATATTTTGGACCCCTGGCATTTTTTTATCGTTTGGCGATAAAGTCCATGACACTGTATGTATAATATGCTTGCCCATAGTCTAATCAATCGATCGACAATGGAAAACCGAACAAATTCTACGCTTTTTGTCCAGAAATTTGAAAAAAGTTTTTGTTTACATTTGAAAAATTTCTGACGGCATCAATTTCTGTGTGTAACGTGTTGTAACGGTTGCATGGTTGCACCGATTAAATTAAATTAATTTCAGATAATATAAACACATTTTCTTTGTACAAACGGTTGATGCAAGTGCGGAATAGTCCTATCTTTCCAAATGACATGCAAATTGAGTTGGTCTTTCGATTTAAACTGGGAAATTTGCAGGAAAATGGCCAAGGGGGTCCAAAATATATTGGTGACCCTAGATGTGACCACTGCAGAGCTCCTGGCACATGTTCCACGAGGGTGTTCTAGGGGACATCTCCGCTTTATTTACAAAACATACCGTGCGACTTCTCAATCTTCGTGAGTTCGAAAAAACATGCCAATAAGGAAGAATAAACTAAATATTAGAGTGGTTCAAAAAATCGTTTTTGCTCCACACCGCTCATTCGATTCTAGCTCAAATTCTGAGTGTCCTCCCAACATTTGAGGTCATTTGGATGAAAACTGAGACTGCACAAGCCCTTTAAAGTTTATATGGGAATAACTACGAGAAAAGCAACCAATTCATTCAATCGGTCATAGTATTTGCCCATGTGCTCTTGGAGATTAGAACTACGTTGATACTGTGAGGTACATTCATCAGCTACAACTTTGCCGAAGACCGTTTTCAAATCGGACGCCTCAGTAATTAGTTATTGATTTATAACCAGTCATAAATTCTTCAGCAGTGCTCATTTAACTTCTGAACAGGCAACATTGCTGCACCTGGCGCGAAAGATATAGCACGCACAAATCATGGCTACTATGTTTTACTGCATATATCCAGTGATGCCTGCAGAGCAGCCCAATAATTATAGCCAAAGTTTTACAACTCATTCAAAAATCAATAACTAATTACTGGGGCGTCCGATGTAAAAACGGTCTTCGGCAAAGTTGTAGCTGATGAATGTATCTCACAGTATCAACGTAGTTCTAATCTCCAAGAGTACATGGGCAAACACTATGACCGATTGAATGAATTGGTTGTTTTTCCCATAGTTATTCCCATATAAACTTTAAAGGGCTTGTGTAGTCTCAGTTTTCATCCAAATGAGTTTAAATTTTGGGAGGACACTCAGAATTTGATCTAAAATCTAATGAACGGTGTGGAGCAAAAACGATTTTTTGAACCACTCTTCTAAATATCAACAGATTTGGCCTTCCCAAAGCACCTGACATAGGTTCCTCCTGGGCCACTTTGGGGACATTTACGTTTTATGTCCAAAACATACTGTGCGACGTCTCAATCTTCATGAATTCGAAGGAGCTCGTCAATAAATGAAGAATCAAATCTTTGGCTGCTTTGACTGATTTGGCCACTGCAGAGCATCTGGCACTGGTTCCAAGAGGACCTCTTTGGGGACATTCCCGTTTTATGTAAAAAAAACACCGTGTGTCGTCTTAATCTTTGTTCATTCGATAGAATATGTCAATAAACGGAAGATAATTTCGATGTCATCAAATATTATCATTCCAGAGCACCTGGCACAGGTTCCGCCAGAGCCTGTTTGGGGACATTTTCATTTCAAGTCCTAAGCAGAGCGACTATTCAATCTTCGAGGGTCTGCACCATAAGTTGTGCAAGATGTATGGGCAAAACATGTACTGGAAAACAAAAAGATCATATTAAACGAAGACAACTAAAAGCCTGAACACTTTTTTTTGAGACTGCCGAGAATAAAAAAATGATAACATTATGAGGAAATTAGAGGTCACCTTGTATCTATGAGAAGCATTTAGTGATAACAAGAAAGCGAATATCAAAATGTTAATATAATTGGACTAGATTATTGAAAGAATTGTAAAATATTTGAATTGAGACGAATAAACGAATGGAGAGTTGCGCGAAGAGACTTCTTTGAATGGTTGTTCTTCTTCGTCTTCGAAAATAGCCCCTATCTGTTGTGCTGGTCTGCTCGATAGGTAGACGGTTTGACAGTTCGATAGGTACACTCAAAGAATTCCAAACGTCATTGCTACGTGAAAAATCACGTAGATCATTCCAAATTCATTTTGCCTCCACTTTACCTGACTAAGATAAAGATCACTAAGCCATTCATAACCATCAAATAGAGAATCGGTAATTGTTACTGAGGTTATCTATCGCACTTACGTGAAATTCACGTAGGTGCCTAAGTTCATTTTGACATCTGCATGTTGTACGTACATTCGGTGTTGAGCGCAAATCCTAAGATGGCGCCCGCTTGATTTTTGAGGAACTTCAGAAGCTGCTGAACTTTAAACCCTGTGTTAGATTGATTTCAAGGTAAATATGCTTTGAATACCGAAGAATCCCTGCATTACTTCATATTTTATACCTGATTTATAATCTCTATCAATTATAGCACGCGAAGGCGAAGGCTACAACAAGACAGAACAAACTCACAACATTTGGGAAACAGGATTCATAATGCTCAGATTGAATATAAAAATATCACTATCTTTTAGGTCTGTTTACATTTTCCAATTGGGAATTAGTTTTCTTCCAAAGCCTATTAGAGACAAGGTTGGTCTTTATTCCAGTTAAATTTAATGCAAAACCATCTAGGTCCTATTGAAACGCTTCGTAAAGGCTACCGGAAAATCCACGTAGCTCTTACGTGTAGCGCCGGTGGAATGGACGAAGGTCAAAAGTTCATGCGTTCATTTTGGGCTACCTATGATTAACGTAAGAGCTACGTGGAAAGTGCGATGGAAAAAAAACCATGTATGTTTTCACGTAACAATGACGTTTGGATTATTTTGAGTGTAGATTTGGTTTCACTCTTCGCGCAACTCTCCATTCATAAACTCTGGATACAAGACAAGATTTTTAAACGGTTCTTTGCTAGACTATTATTCAATTTGTGATGAAATCCTTGAAAAATTCATAGCAAAATTTTTATTTTGTTGCATGTGTAATTCTTTCATTCGTATATGAGCGGTATGACGGGATGCCCCGAACCAAATTAATCGTGTCCAATGTTTTCCGATTTTTTAGGCTTGATTATATTTTGTCAAAATGATGAAAGGATGGTTATGCTGGTCCTTTTAGAGCACCGGGAAACCCTTAATATGGGACCACTAAGTTTTAGCACCAAAAGTAGGCATGCGACGGCTGAACCTTCGTGGTTTTGAATACCTGAGGTTTTTCAGTTCAATTATAGATAAATGACCACTTTGGCTCATCTTGATCACCGAGATAACTCAGGAATGGTAACCGAAGATACCAGTGATGTGGGACATTTTAGTTTTTGTACCAAAGCTAGGCAATCGATGGTTCAATTTTTTTGTACATGTGACCCATCTCAGAAGCCTGGATCCAGTTTCACATTTTCCGCCAATTTGAATATTTACAAATTTTTTAATCAAAAGTTCAAAGGTGGTTCAAAGACAATGTAGGTTTATCTGAGAATTACTATGGAGAAATTTTGAAACGTGTTCAAAACACGTTAGTACTGTAATGTAAGTACAAACTTATAATCCCATAGTGAAATCTGATCCTTCGAACCTTAATGAAAAAAGTTTATTTTATTAAATCTTTTTTTTTTTTGAATTTATGGCATTTTTAATTCATTTTGGCAACCCTCGGTTACCCTACACTGCATTCTTTTCGGACATTGAACTAACATTCTTCCTTTGTAAATGTTAGGGCTTAAACAACTGTACAATTTCCGATAAGCATATATATTTAGACTTTGATTACTACCGCCTCCTGGTGGCAGTATTTCAAATTTTCTGGCCTAAAACTTCAGAGTTTTCCCTAAGCGAATTTAACTAGAGGGTCACACTTGTGTCGCCTTACTTGTTGCTGCACCGGGTCCAAGCAGTGCTTTTAATACGCCACAACTTTTGTCCCCTAACTAAAGCGACGTGGTTGTGATACAACTCGATTTTATCTGGTAACATACCCAGACAACCAAAATGTACGTACCATGACCCCAATAGTGTGGAGTCCAACCTATAAAATTCAATAGAACGACATGGAAAACGCAAAATTGTAATTTAAGGTGAAACATCTCGGAATCCAAAGATGGCCGGCACAATGGCCGACTTCTCCCCCTACTCACGATTTCGAAGGCACAAAACTGGAGAAATAGTTAGCAAACGCTCCTGATCTTCTTATTTTAAGCTTTCTGCTAGTGCACAAAGCCAAAATAAAAAGTGCACTGTCGTGGGATGCTTTCTTCGCGAGATTTGTGCCTTTGAAGTTTTAGTGCAATCTTAGAAGTTGATTCCAAACTGTTTCACCTTAAAAGCACGAATCGAATCGTTTCAAATTGGAACTTCGGTTAGTAAACTGTTTTGAGTGTAATATTTACATAGGATTGCATAAAAAATAAAAATTGTATCGGTTTCTGAAAACCATATTATGGATCAATGTTCATATTATGGATCAAATTGTGACATATTACGGATCAGTGCGCAAAAATCAAGAGATTTTCAACTCAATGCATCTGTGTTGCATGATTTAGCGAAAGCTAACGATGTGTTACATATTACTGCAAAAAATAGCAGAGTTAGAGCTGGAAACAATGGTAAAATGGCCTTTTTTTGTGATACTGCATTGTAGTAACTGAGACATGAACTGTTTTCGCTCCACACCAAGTTTTCCACCCATTTTTGTCTGCTTAAAAACGAAATTGACAAACCTTGATGTTTTATTAGTTTTATCCTTAGTGCTATTGTCTGAAAATGTCGAATCCAATGCTTAAAATGGCAGAAATCTACATTTTTTGGAAGTGATCCATAACCGTGGTAAACAATCATTTCCTGGCCCATATTATGGATCACTAGTTAAAAGTGCTAAAATTCGGTATTTAGAATCAACAATCAAGACAAATGTTTTCCAGAGATGAATTCATACTAAATCGAAGCGAACGAGCATGTTTTATGCTATACCATTTGAATTTTTACCACCTGTGGAGCTTATGAATGCTGACGGCACTTCTTACAGAAAACGACCATATAATGATAGCTGTGTGGTACCAACTAAACATTTGTCAAATACACCGCTATTTAGTGGTTGAATGTTGTGCTTAACATTACAAATGGTAGAAGACAAATAGTATAGCATGGGAAAAATATGTTTTACGTCAACTTTTATGTTTTGAGAGAGTTATCCGATGTTGAACGGCAAAGTGATCCGTCACTGTGGGTGATCCGTAACTGTGTGGGCATTGTATAACGAAATCACCTGGAGGCTTTGTATATGCAAAATTTCACTTATAAGGTGTCGCGAAAAGGCTTTCTACGTACAAAAGTGGAGGCGATATGCGTGCATATATTATGTGATGAATAATAACATACAATGCGAGTGTATAAATATTCTACCGAACTAACCTGTGATCTAATGCGACTTAACTTATGATAACAAATGTTGATTTGACAGCTGCTACGGATTGATTCGACTTACTCTGTACGAGTGTACGGGACGAAACAAAATGTACAGATGAACTCAGAAAAGAAGTGTTTTATGCGAAGAAACTCATCAATCTGACGAGTTTATCCACGGTGTTTTGCGGTTTTGATGTGATTAGTATGAATAAACGAGTTGTAACGTGAATTTTTATGCGATTTCTGGTTGGCTGGGTAGTTTGTTACCAAAAATTGTCAATGAGTAAATCTAGCAAACTTCAGAACTAAATAAATGGAGCACTGCTGATACTTTTTATGTCAGAAAATTATGAATTCTTAGGATAAGTATATGTGGAAGATTGCATTTTACTTAATTATGCATAAAAGCGTTTTCCCAATGGTGAACAGCTATTTTAAAAGATTGATTCCCATTTTTTCAAAGATCGTATTAATAGCATGCAAGAAATTATTGTAATTCTTGTATGAAGTTTTATATTTTTTTCCTAACCTCTAGTGAAATTTTTTGACTTTTCCTGACTTTTCAGGTCAAAAATTGAATTCTCTGACATTCCCTGACTTTCCCTGACACTCTGTGAAAGCGAGAGGAACCTTCCGGGGCTTGCAGAATTTTGCTTTTTCCTTGAGGGCTAGTCGCACCTTGCCATGCTAGCAAACCTCTGCGTGTTTACTCAGTAACGGTCCCAACTGCTTCTGACAATCAACTTCCTCCTTCGATACGTGTCAAAAAATGATTTTCAAATTCACATAAATAAACCCCTCCGACACTACCCCCCCCCCTACCATAATTTTTAGGTGTTAATCCAAGCGTGACAAGCTTTACAAAAATTTCGGAGGACTCATACAAAAAACGTGTCAAAGGGAAGGGGGGGGTCAAAAAAGTTGAAATTGAGCGTGACATAATTTGTGTACCATCCCTTGCATTCGAGATAAACTTTTTGTCTCTGTTTTGTTAACAGATTGATTGTTTAGTCAGTGCTATGCAACTTTTGTTTCAAGACTGTTTCATTCCTTTTCATAACATTTTGAAGTACCGTAAAACGAGGTAACTTTGATATTATTTTCAAAGAAAACTTAGATATTTATGCATGCTCTTTCAAATAATTATAATTAATATATTTAAAACAAGAACGGGCATCCTAGCTATCGATTGCAGTTGGTAGATTGACAAAAGATAGCCTAGGAGTATGAGGTCATTAGTTCGTCACTCCAAAAACTGCTATACATTTTTTATGACACAAAAACTATCGACTGTTGAAAAAACGTTTACTTGGTACTTTACTTGGTACTTGGCGTAAGTTTTTCAGAACTTTTGTGAAATATATTTTAACTAACATACCATCAGAAACTGTCTAATTCGGCTGGTTTATTGAACTTATTGCCTGCATCAAACTGCAGAAGCTTTGTATGAAGTATTTCAAGTGTACATCTTGAAAATGGTTTCCTGTGAGACAAGCAAACAAACAGCGGTTAGCACTGGTAGTAAAATTTGTGCTCAAATTGAATGATCAAAATATTGCAGACCGCACCCCTCAGATCAAAACTATAACAAATATTGATTGTAGAACAGATTGTTCTTGACGGTTCGAAATTTCTAAAGTTGCATCTATTTTAAACATTCGTATATAAAGTCTCAAATATTCTCGATTCAAATAAATATAGCTCTGACATGAAGTGTCATACTTATATTCTTTACTGTTGCATTCGTTTTGCTTAACTGTTTAACAGATATTATCTAATTTCGTTTAGTATGTGGTGGGTCCCGCACTATCAAAGATACCCCGTTTTACGGTACTCAATTACAGGGATTGAATCCTGAGAAAATTGAGATAATTTCTCTGTAACTATCATGATATGTAGCACATTTTTAAGAGACTGTTCGTTTACTGCTACAACTACGATCAGATCGGGGGGATAGTAGTATTATGGATCAATAGAGGTAATAAACTATAGAGGAAGAATGTCGCTGGCGTCGCTGCAGGAACATCTTTTGCTGGCGGAGATAGGCGGGGCTATAAATGTCAACGCGAAAAAGTATGCAGTTTGACACTTATGTACCCGACATGTTTCTGAGCGAGAACAAAAGGAACAGCAGCGACATTCGTCCTCTATAGTTTTCTATCTCTATTTATGGATCCGACAGAAATAAGGACAAACATTTTTTTTTATATATTTTTTCTCAATCTCCAAGCGTCGCGACTAATATTTGAATAGTGTGCTGTGTGCATAAAAATCGTAAGAATGAAGCGGCACACATGTCATTATGACAGTTATGTCGGGAACGAGTCAAACATCGCGTGTCCCACACGCGCGTTCCGATTTGGTGGGCGCGCGACAATACATGATAAAACCCCTCTTAACAAGATCCAAACCTGGGGAACACTATTGGTATCGGAAGTTTGGGGATTGTTTTTTGTGCCAGTAAAGTAAAACACCTACCCCAAGGACAAACAAGCGAGAAAAATGGATTTTATCTTCGCTCTCTCTTTGAGGCTCTCGTTCGCTGCTCTCATTTATCAAACTTGTTACAACTTGCGATACCGTTTTGATTCGAATCCCGGACAGCTTCAAATTCCGGACACTCTACTTTGTATGGGAAACATTTCACTCGAAATGTTTCAAAATGTGCCGCCAAAAAGTTCCAAATTTTAAAGATGATTTTCATAAACATTTTACACAGCAATCCATGAAAATTTACAATGTTCAACTAGTTTTGACGTCTTTCTAACGGCTAAGTGCGTTTAATTATTGATTTAACTATTCTAATTGTGTTATTCAATAGCTGTCCGGAATTCAAATCAAAATGTCCGGAATATGAAGCAAAAACGTGGCTGTGTCCGGAATAAAAATCATGAAGAGGCCGAACATTTTTATTGATTAAAGTGAATTAGAAATGCGGAATCCAAATCTTCACCCACCATTCTAAATTTAAGTGTTTGCAAGGCCTGATTACGCTAAAGTTTTATAAAGAACGATTCAATTTATATGTGTTTCGATTAGTCGTTCTTCACTGAAGCCTTAAGTGTCCGTTATATGAATCAAAACGGTACATTACCGATCACAAACCGCCACAGATGGGATGTTTTTCTTCGCTTGATTTGATCATGCTTCAAAGTCAAATGAGAGTGAATTCTGCAATGCCTGCTCAAGTATAAGGTTTCAAATTCAAATTTTCATTTAAAACAGGTGAAATCAACCTTACATTAGAGGATCTTCAATGATATAAAAAATATTTGGCGGTGTTTATCCTTTCAACAGTTTTATTATGGAACAGTTTGACGTCGTCTTTCAGTTGGTCGCCGAAAAGTTCCTTACTTTACTAAGCTTCGAAGCGGCATTAAAAAACCTTATGGCAAATCCCGCTATAGTTATCATCAACATTATCGCAATCAATATCAGCACAACCGTTCGAAACCAGAACAAAGTTCTACTAAACCGATTGAATTGGCTTTGCAATTCCTCGTCGCAAAACTCAAACTCGTTATCCTGCAGACTGAGTAAGTCCTTCCTGCGCAAACCCAATTGCTGGATCCGTTCCCAGTATTTCTCCATCAGGGTATCCTTTCGCATCGAGTTCCTCGTGATGTGACTTTTCCTCTGAACGATCCACAGATGGGCCACGTGTCCTTTACCATCGTTAACATTTTGGCAGACATATACCAGCCAGTCCTTCTCTTCGGAAACGTTTTCCACAAATGCATTGCCAGCCCGAATTAGAATACTTTCCACGAAGAAATCCATCGACGCTCCATGATCTGCGTTTACACCCAGTTGGAAACGATCCACGCACTGCCCTGATCCAAACTCGGCTGTAAATCGGAAACTGGTCATGAAAGTACTATCCGTAAATGGAATCGAAAATCCTTCCTTGTCAGGTTCGGTTATCACCACCGGAAGTAGCGTTAAGTTTATATGGAGCACATTGCGTAGCATTTCCGCAGTAGATGCGGGGGTTTGCTCTTGTATGGGCTGACATGGTCCTTCTAGGAGTACTGCACTAGATAGTGGCACAATTGCAAGCAGAATGTGCGCCAGCATGCTGGTGATGCACCACCATTCGATTGAAAGCGATAGTGAAATGTAATCGTCGTGGGAGTGAAAAATGGAAAATAATGGCGGGAAGTGCAAATCAAGGGTATGGGTTATATTTAATGCATATGAAATTATGAAATTCAGATTTGATTGACATACATTACCTGCCAAAAGTATAGCATCGCTATACTGCCCTTCTATGCGTACTTGTCCCATGTTCTATGTAAATCTTACGGACCGTGTCACAAATATGGGTACAACGGCAGTATACTGCAATATCCGATTTAAATATTGCAACACCTCAAAAATTTTGGGACCACTGAACTGCTGTTGTAGATTATTTTCTAAGAATTTTGCATATTTTCAGATCAAAAGGCAAATAAAAATTGCATTCTTAGACTAATAATTTCCAGTGTATATGAAATTTTTGCATATAGTGTTAGCAATCCGATATGAATTATATTTCATCCATATTCTGTTAGATTTCTTAGACGCACGGTGGCGCATGGCCGGACAAACCCTCAAAAGCTTGTGTTTTCAACATCACTTGTTAACATTTTTTATAGACTTCAATACTATTTAGTAATGATTGCCCGAAATGTGAGATTGATCAGTTTTGTTTTTGATTTTTGGCAGCACCGTAAGTGTGGGAATTGGAGTGCCTTAAATTCATCAACTATAGTTCACCTTGCCAACTAGTCACCCACTATGCAGCAGCAAACTTTCAAATGTGCAATAATTTTTCTTGCCCTTTTGCCACTAGAGGTAAAAATTTTATTTCCACATTTCATTATTATTTACCTATTTCATCATTGAAATCGACATCTTGTTCCATAATTCATTTAAAATAAAGTTAAAATTTATAAAAGAAAGTTGAATTTGTATCTCTAGTTAAGGTTTATATACAAATGTTTGCATCACAATCAAATTAAATATTATAATAGCTTTCTTATTTATTGGGCAAAAAAAAAACAATCTGGTCAATGTTCATTAGAAAATTAAATTTTCAACCTGAAGCTTATTTTCAACGGAATGATATCGGGAATCGAAGAAAGTTTATAAGTTATCATTTGCAAGCGATTTGGGACACGTTTGAGGTTGTGTCCGGCCTTTGTATGAAGGCGCACCACTGTGAGACGTTTGAAGAGCGCCTAAAGAAGTACGCACGTTAAACTCAGGCTTGTTACATCAGCCGATCTAAGAGGATTGTGGAATACCCAGAAATAGTGTTGAATGTTGTAGTCTGATGTTATAACGAGTCTGCGAATCATCATTCAACAAAATTTCGAAAGGGATAGTTTTATTCTACATCAGTGTGGAAAAGTTTATGCTCTTAGATCAAACGCATATTTTTTAAAGTCGGCTACGAAACTTCGATCGTTCAAAAGCTTCTTCTTCTTCTTTCTGGCGTTACGTCCCAACTGGGATAAAGCCTGCTTCTCAGCTTAGTGTTGTTATGAGCACTTCCACAGTTATTAACTAAGAGCTTTCTTTGCCAATTGACCATTTTTGCATTTGTATATCGTGTGGCAGGTACGATGATACTCTATGTCCAGGGAAGTCGAGAATGTTTCCAACCCGAAAAGATCCTCGACTGGTGGGATTCGAACCCACGACCCTCAGCTTGGTCTTGCTGAATAGCTGCGCGTTTACTGCTACGGTTATCTGGGCCCCGTTCAAAAGATTAATACTCCCACATTTCATAACTTGCGACTTAATTATGACTCAGGCATCCAGAACTACAATGCATCGATTGAAAGTTGCACTTAATTGCTGCGTTCGATTTGTCTACAATCTAAATCGCTAAACACATTTTACTGTTATGTAACATAATATGAAATCAATCTCCTAGTTATTTATTCTCAAAATTCCTTTAAGAAGTGTACGAGGCAAACATTTTGTTTTAACGCGCGTAAGAACGTAAGAACACTTGGTATAGTCCACTCCTAGTTAGAGGTATATCTTCATGAAATAATTTACCAGAGATATTCTCGCTGAAACCAGGCCGCCATCGGCACCCATCGTTAGAAATCCAATTGGGTCCTAAAATTTGTAATAAAATCTTGTTTTTATTTAATTACACGAAAAAGCATATTACTGTAATTACTTTAGCAATTTTTCCCGCTCAAATAATGGCTATATCATGTTTAAACTCTAATTTAAAAACTTGGTCCATAAATGAACCTTGACACTTTTGATCATGTTTGACGTTCGCTTAGTCGACAAAAACACCACAGGGGTTTTAGTTCCACCACTGGGGTTGTTCCTATCTGACATTTCGTAAGGGACACTGAAAACAAAATACACCCAAAATTTGAGTTTAAGCCAAAGGATGTGACAAAATCTAAAAAAATGTTTTATGGGCTTAAACCAACGGAAAACATTAGAAAACTGAGTAAACATGTGTTTTTAGCCTAAACTTAAGCGTTTGGTACTAAAATTGGGACAGGGCTTTAGGACCCAATTTAATGTCATTGAACGCTAGTTTTTGATAAAACTTAAGGGTGGTCCTTTCGTTTTTTTTCAAATTGGTGGACCCCTCGTACGCTAGTTAGCTAAACAGTTTGCGAAAAAGCCCATTTTTTGATAAATCTAGGGTATTTCTTCACGTGATATGTCTCATATTTCCTTTGTAACACATAGCAAACTTAGTGGCATCGTATAGAGTAAGGATATAGCTTTCATTTGAAGTTGAAAAAACTTTGGCGGCCATTTTGAATTTGGCCGCCATCTTGAATTTTGTTAGAAAAATCGATTTTTCACCATTAGCGCACCGCTCGTTTTAAATTCTGAGAACGCCATCAGAAACCTGAGGAAAAATTGCGTAAGATAGGCTACAGAAACTAGGTGAGCAATGATATATACCCTATGAAATGAACGATTTTCTAAATCATGTTCCACGATTTTGACGCATATGGCAATCGGGGGTGACCCATTTCGCATAAAAACGTTTCGCATACGGACGTTTGGCATATGGACGTTTCGCATTAAGCAGTTTCATATAAGAAGGTAGCATTTTAAAGAAGGCATATAATTCTCTTTATGCCAAACGTCCATTATGCGAAACGTCCACCCATAAAATTATGCGAAACGTCCTTATGCGAAATGCCTTTATGCAAAACGTCCTTCCCCCAGTGCAATCAATGCAAACATTATTTTTTGTACAACAAAGAAACAAGTTTTCAATCTTTGGTGTTTTATTAGATTCAGATGAAGAATAGGTTTATTATTTTGAGCAGTGAATCAATTTTCACCCAACACGCGGCAACAAAGACATTGTCATTTCCTATTCTTGTTGCAACAATTCTATTCCGCAACATCAGTTTATCATCACTTGAGCAGAATATGACAAAGATCGATCACCACGTGCGCAGCGATTTTCTGGGCTTCGCATTGTAATTTTCGAGAACTTTCTTCATGTTGGTAAACATTTACACACTATCGAACAGCATCCATAAAAGAAATTTGGTTTTTTGTTTAAAATAATTGATTAATCGCGAGTTGAAAAGGTTGCAACAATGTTGTGCCCTGTGATTGTCATGACAATTTTGTTTTGGATTGTGTCCTTATCCGCAACAGTTGCAACAAACGGTTGTGAACGAACTTGCTTTGTTGTTTGTTTTTCGTCTCTTTTGATGACAATTTGATTCACTGATTTCAAGTGAAAAAATCAAGCGGCCATCTTGGATTTTGACGCCATCTTTGTTTTAAGTAGTAGAATGAGTTTTCACTTTGTTAGCACTGTCGAATTTAGAGGCTACAGAGAAAAACAAGGTTACGTATACTCTTCTTTTTATTATTCTTCATTTTCCTGACGTTACGTCCCTACCGGAACCAAGCCTGGTACTCAGCATTATTAGTTATAAATACAGGTTATTGAATAGGAACTTTATTTTATAATGCAAATTTTGAAAACATAAAAAATCTTCGACATGTCTTTGAATACAGGAATAATGATTATTATTATTGAATAACAAATTCAGTAGATGAAACATTGATTGAAATAAACAAACTTTTTATTGCTATATGCATTGTTGTTCATTGAATGAAGTTTATAGATTGTGCGTTGTGGTCTTGTGGTAATATCTGTAGTTTTAACGGAAAACATTGCCAAAACTGCATTAATTTAGAATGGAAATCAAAATAGATAGACGGGCAAAAAAAAAAAATAAAATCCTTGATTTTCTAAGTCATAAAGAATTGTTTTTTCTACCGCCCAACAAACATGTGAAAAATGGTGAAATTGAAAGATGAGAAGCAGACTTTGTTCTAATGTAATGCCGAAACTCATGTTGTAAAATCCAGCGGCTATCTTGGATTTCGACGCCATCTTGGTTTTTAGCAGTTGAATGATTTTTTACCATCTCAGCGCTCATTATGTTGAATTATGAGGCCTCCGTTAAAAAAAAAAAAAACAATCAGGTTCTTTCTTTCTTTTCTTATCTCAGCTGTTCAATTGATTGTTCATTTCTATCAATGGTTTTCGACCAAATAATTTGAAAGAAATAATGCCGTTTTTCAACTCGAAGATATGCAGAAGAATCAATCAGGTAGCAAATAAGCGTTAATAAATCCTATTTGATAATTTGTTTTAAAGGCTAAGGGACTGACTCTGTTCCACTAGGGACGTAACGTCAGGAAACAGAAGAACAAAAAGAAGAGTGAGTGTAACGGTTGCATTAAAATTCAACATGTTGATTGCTAACAAGTTGAATTCTGCTACTAAAAACCAAGATGGCGTCAAAATCCAAGATGGCCGCCAGATTTTTACACTCAATGATCCTATTCTTCATCTGAATCTAATAAAATACCAGCGATTGATAACTTGTTTCTTTGTTGTACAAAAAATAATGTTTGCATTGATTGCACTCGCCATATGCGTCAAAATCGTGGAACATGATTTAGAAAATCGTTCATTTCATAGGGTAAATACCATTGCTCACCTAGTTTCTGTAGCCTATCTTACGCAATTCTTCCTCAGGTTTCTGATGGTGATCTCAGAATTTAAAACGAGCGGTGCGCTAATGGTGAAAAATCGATTTTTCTAACAAAATTCAAGATGGCGGCCAAATTCAAAATGGCCGCCAAAGTTTTTTTCAACTTCAAATGAAAGCTATATCCTTACTCTATACGATGCCACTAAGTTTGCTATGTGTTACAAAGGAAATATGAGACATATCACGTGAAGAAATACACAAGATTTATCAAAAAATGGACTTTTTCGCAAACTGTTCAGCTAGCTGGCGTACGAGGGGTCCACCAATTTGAAAAAAAACGAAAGGACCACCCTTAAGTTTTATCGAAAACTAGCGACCAATGACATAAAATTGGAATTCTAACGATCGGGGCCGATGGCAGCCTGGTTTCAGCGAGAATTGCTCACCATTGCATATTCAAAATACGAATTCATCCTTAGGCTTTAAGAAAACATGTTTACAAATACCGAAAGTTAAACATTACATATATTTTGCAATTGGATTAAATGGACAAATTGATGTGAAGCTTTGCGAAAAAGTTACACGTCTTCTCAGTGAGAATCGAACTCACGACTCCCTGAGTTCGATTCTCACTGAGAAGACGTGTAACTTTTTCGCAAAACTTCACATCAATTTGTCCATTTAATCCAATTGCAAAATATATGTAATGTTTAGCTTTCGGTAGTTGTTAAACTTCCACTCGGCTGGTTAGCCGTAAAACCACGATTCATAATTAAAAAACAAGTATGTTTACAAATATTTAATCATGAATAGATATTTATATTCGTAGAAAGTTTTTTTTTAATCTCATAGTGTTAATCTACGCTAAACATAAAAGAGAAAGTCTTATGTTTATGGGAGGTAAAAATGAAATGAAAAGAAAGTCATCGGAGTCGCATATACGCAGATCGGAAAAGAATACTTATAGAGGACAATGGGCAACCTCTTGCGATTTTTCATTGCAAAAGTAGGTTTTCCCATAGTAAATCCCATACAAACTTTGATCGGCTGGCGCTAAAATATAGTTTCACCGATCGAGCTGAAATTTTGCACGGTTGTTATTGGACCTAAATGCTATCCAAAAAGTGGACTGGAGCAAGAATTTAATTTTTTCATATAACCGTGTCCCAGGCTAATGGTCAGCAGTCATTTTACTTCTCTGCATTCATCCGCTACCTCTCACGCTCAGCACGAATGGTAGAATGAACATCGAGAAACACAAAAAAATGTCAATTGAATGTCGTTTGACACGATGAAATTTCATAAATCGACATATCGAATCATAAACAATGTGCATAGTTTGATATTGGTTGTTATATCGGATGTGACACGCATACAGTGGAAGCGGTGCGTGTTATGAAAAATGGCAGACACAAAGAGAACCGTAACTCGTTTTAATGTATTCAGAATCTCAATAGAGATTCAAGAATGTAGATGAGTTCCTTGTGCCTTTTAATTCACCCCAATTATAATAAGCCGTAACGTTTCCTAGCGAAGATATCGTGATCAGAGGCATTCAGTTGACATTTTTCTTTTCGACATTCGTTTGATCGCTCATGCTGTGAATGTTAAGAGAAGCACTGCCGATTATCAGTGAAAACGTGTCGACTACCATGACCTTGTGGCAACCAAGTGGCGATGCCTGCTCCCAAATAGACCACGTGCTGATTGATGGGTGAGTGTCGAAAACTACTAGAATCATTTGCGTAATTTTTATTACAAAGAAAACATAGAGTGAATATGATTTTTTTTCTGGGTCGTACTGTTAATTTATTCATTAAATAAAAATACTTCTAAGTTATCGATAAATGTTTGTCAATTGTAACCAGTGTCAGTGTGATGTCGAGTGTTGATGAGATTTGTCGTGTGTAATGTCATGAATAATATGTACAGTGGGGATCCGCTACATAGAATAACTCGATGGTTGGATTTTTGCTGGTTGGACAAAATTCCGACTAAAAAGCACTCGAATGTGAAGAGCAGTGCTGTTAAATGTCAAAATTAAAATGCTTATAGCACCCTCACATGCGAAATATCGCATCAGCAAAAATTGGCAACCAATAGCAATTCGGAAAAGGTCACCGGGAAAAACATTTTCCGATGACTTTTTCTCTAGGAGCGATGATATGAGCAATATTCAAATGTCAAAGTCACGTGAAATTCATGACATTTAACAGCCCTGGTGAAGAGTAGATGTCAAACTGACTTTACCGTCTGAGTACCGTCGCAATAGCAAAAGAAAACGCTTGTAGAAAGATTAGAATAAGATGTCCTAGAAGTTTTCTCGAACACAGCCACCATTGTACCACCCTATAGAAGGACAACGGTAGTGCCGCTAGTCATCGCCAGAGCGGCGTTAAACTACACAAATGGGCGGCCATGAAAGTGGCAAAATGGGTGGCCATGATGAAGCGGATTACGCCATCAATAGACATGGGTCAACGGTCAAACGATCTCCAGTGAGACACTCCATAAGCCTGGTGATCTTCAAAGATAGCAGGCGTGCTCTATACTTTCATATTAAATTCGGAGAAGTTCAAGAAGTTTATTTAATTGGGAAGATAATTTAAAAGGAAGGAGAGGAAATAATTGAGAAACTGGACATCCAGGTAAATCCCGTCACAAAACAGTCCTGAACTTAATTCGACCGTACCGTATCTAACTCCCACCATTTTGAATCCGTCGTGCCCACAGGACCTCGCGGTTTTCAATTCAAATCGCCATCGCGGTTTGGTTTGGTACCACAGTAACCTACCTGCTTTGACCCTACTGGCCAATTATGTAGTGAGCCCGTGAAAGCCCTGTACCTAGTTCGACCATCGAGTGCGTCACAAAAACAAGGTTTTACCAGTGAATCCACGGATCCGTCACCACACTCGAGGGGACAGACATGACGTCTGTGAGAGGCTGCAGAAGAGGAGAAAGTAGAAGGAAGGAGTCGTCCGCCCCCTGGCCCGGATAGCCGGATTTGTTCCAGAGGGTGGCAAAGAAGTAGGAGAAGGAATAAGGAAGATGGCAGGAGTCGTCCGGTGTTGACGACGGACGCAAGGAAAGCGAGGAAGATTAGTAGTCAGTAGTAGAGGAAGTAGGACGTCAAGGAAGTGGAAATACAAGTGTACACGAGACCACGGAATAGAGGGAGTTTTACTGAAGTCTATCTATGAGTGTTTTATTTTCGTGGAGTGTCACGAGCGTAGCGCCGACCCTGAGGCTTGGAGAAGGGGGTCTCATCTAGGCTGGAGGTAACACGGCCAGCAATTTACAAAATTAAAAAGGATTTTTCAAATTCTTCACATTACGGTTGCATAATCTTTAACAAAAATGTACATTAGCAATTACTCATTCAATTCAAGTAGTTTCATTCGATACCTACTCGTTATTGAACAGAAAAGTATCGATCTCAATTTTACTTGGTATCGAATCGAAAGTACCGTTTTGTCTCAAATTCCGAACAGACTCATATTCCGAGCACTCGGTTTTTGTATGGCGATTAGGTTGAAATGTTTCGCTGAAATATGTCAACAAATTACCAGGAAACGACAGTCAATTGCAATTCAGTTTTAACGTCTTCAAATCAATTTTATACCTCGGGAGTAGTGATGGTTCTCTAGCTCAAGACCATATAAACCAGCTCAGATAAATTTATTCTCGAAATTATTCTTTTGAATACGATTTATTCATGCTGTTCGGAATTTGAATCAAGGTGTTCGGAATATGAGACAGAATGAACGCAGTGTTCGGCATTTGAGTCAAAATGTTGTTCCAAACTTTTACGTAAAAACAATACTAAACAAGTTTAAATAAACATTTTTATCAGTACACCCAACACCTAACGGTTAGACTTTGCGAAGAAATTAAAACTTTCACCTATATCAGCTTATTTATGCCTATCAGATGCTTTTGAAGTCACTGTTGGCCTAAAGTGTTCGGAATATGAGTCAAAACGGTATCGAGTATTTTCTCATGTTTACTTGGATCGATTCATCCCTACCAGCAGCGAGACAAGCAGTTGGGAAGAATAAACTTTTCCGGAGATGTCAGCTGCTTAATGGATCATATCCACGAAGCTGTGGCAACGACGGCGTGGGAGGTTATTGGAGCTGATCAACGACGAAGACGAAACGATTGGTTCGATGAGAGTGCCAGAGAGTGACAGAAAAGAAGACTGTTGCCAGAAGCAATATGCTTCTGGCCGGTACTCGACGGAACAGCGAGCGGTACAGGACGGAAAGCAGAATCCACCGCAGAAAGTGTGGTAGCTGAAGCTCAAGATAGCATGAATCAGAACGATATGCGGAGATTTTGTGCAACGGTCAATGACGTGAGGCACAAAACCGGTGGCTGTCAGGTGGAAGGAGCACTTTCAGCAATTGTTTAATGGAGAAAATGGAAATGTAGGATTAACATAGATGATGATGAGAAGTTAAAAAGGCTACCAGCAAGCTGAAACACTGTAAGGCTGCTGGGAAGAACAAGATCCCGGTCGAGATTCTTTAGCACAGAAGTGAGAAGCTTTACCAGTCGATCCACCGAGTACTACTGAAGTTATGAGAGAACGAAGAAATGCCTACTGGATGGTTGAATGGCCTCATACGCCCATTGTACAAGAAAGAGCACAGACGGAGGAATGTTTATGCTGAATTTGTATTCACAATTTTGTCACGCATCTCGTTGAACAGACTGAGACCGCTCGAGGAGCCCTTCATCTGCGAATACCAAGCTGGTTTTTATGAGGGGCGCTTAACAACGGACCAGATGTTTACCTTTCGAATGATCCTAGATAAATTTCGGGAATATAACAATCAAGTGTGTGGATCGCAGATGAGGAGTCAAACTCGTTTGTGACATTAGACGGATTGGAGCGTGGAGACGCATTTTCGTATTAACTGTTCAACATTCCACCCGAGGGTGCTATTTGGAGAACTGACGTGCAGAGAAACGGCACTCTTATCACACGGTTGCACATGCTCCTCGGCTTTGTAAGGGTATCGACCTTATTGGAATCATTCGCAGATTAATGGAAAAGGCCTTCGTGCCTCTGAAGAGAAAGAGAGTGAGGATAGGCTGCTAGACCATTAATTCTACCAGAACGTATTATATAAGTTGCAGGTAGAGATAGATGCAGACTTGGTGGTGAAGGTGCTGAGGTAGGGTTCTATGAGGATGTGTTTGACGAATTTGTTTACCTTTTGAACACTTGTGATATGTGACACCGACGTTTCCCGCGAAGTGAAAAGACGTGTTGCGGCTGCGAACTGGGCCTTTTACGAAATACACAGCTAAAAATATGTTGTAAATTTCAGTTTTTTCTCATGCAAATATTTTGAACATCAAAATAAACTGAAATGTCAACGACAAATCGCTTATTTATCAATCGAATGCACTTTAAATTTACACGCTCATGTAACATTCAAGCATCTTTAGTTGAAAATGCAACGTAATGCTGTAACAATAGATTAATTTGATTTACTTTTTCTTTTAACTTCTGTTTACGCTAGATTGAAATTTAAATATTTTTATCTGTGTACGTTTCCAGCTTAGGTCCCACAACATGCAAACGGAAACAAAATTCGCCCTGTATAATACAATAATTCTTGTGGTGGCTCTCTACGGACGAAGCGAGGACGTTGAAGGAGGCAGACTGGAAAGCCTTCGGTGTTTTTGAGCGTAAAGTGTGGACAATACTCGGTGGGAAACTCGAAAATGTTGTGTGGCACAGACACACGAATCACAGGTGTACAAAGATGCGAATATTATCAAGCGTGTGAAATACGGCAAACTTCAGTGAGCCGGTCATATAGTGCGAAAGTCTGAAAAAAGAATTGCGGAAATAATATTCAGCAGGGAAACAGGTAGAGGTCGGCGACTTCATGGAATACCACGAATACGCTGGCTGTACGCAGTTGAAGAGGACTTCGCGACTCTAAACGTTCGAGGCAACTGGAGAAGTATCACCCAAGACCGATGAAGATGGAGCTCTACAAGGTATCAAGTTAAATAATAAACGCGCAACATTTCTGCCTTGTCCAAATACTCATGAAACGAAATGTTTCATTTGAAGGTAATTTTCAAACACTTCCTTATCAATTTCAATCATTCAATCACAAATGCATCGCATCAAGTTTCATTCTCACAATCGCATCATTCGATATGCTCGGTTGCAATGTGCCAGTGTCACTATGTGTGTTACTCCTGCCTCAATTGACAGTCACTCTCTTTCTAGAAGGACCATGTCCGACTTTGCAGGAGCAGCCAATCCTGATTTTCAACGCTTCGATTATGACTGAACTAACTCTGCTTCCGTTGGTTATCACTGTACCGGATGATCGGATGTATTCTACGTTGTACGAAAATTCAAGCCATCGGACAAATTGCAGATTTTCCGCTTCATTTGGCCATGACCAATGCATTCGAAACTTCAAACTGGATTTAAATGACAATTATCGGCAACAGATGGGACTATTCATCAACGGCAGCTTCATTAGCTCTGCAAACGTCCACGTGGAACGTGACGGTGGTGGAAACGACTGGTTGGTGTTCATTTGTCAGAACTATATCGAAGGTAATCGAAAAGGACACGTTGCGCATCTGTGGATTCTTCGTGAAAAAAGTGCACTGGAGTCGAACAACTTGGCAATTAAGTATGAGAAAATTTTCAACAGGTTCGGAGTCCGAAAGCGACAACTTCTGTGGTTCACCGATAACGATTTTGAATTCTGCAACGAGTATTTGCAACGCCAGTTTTTCGGTTATGCAACTACAGCTTTTTGGTTTCGTACATTTACAGTAATCTTACTTTTGATCATTAGCTTGACAGCAATTGGTTGGATTGCTAACAAAGTTTTCTATGCAATAAACAATATTCGTAGATAAGAAAAACCGGAATGCATGAGCATCTTTCATTTATTGACATGAGAACTTTCTTTTCCTTATAAGGATCAAACAATCCTCTATTTTAAAATAGAGGAGAATTGCCCATATTGGCATAACAGTCATATGTTTATAGGAAATTCCATAGAACATGGGACTGCTATGAGAATATGGACAGAGAATGCATTAGGTCGGTACCAAACAGCAAGTCTTTTCGCTGAACACTGTGCATTGTTGTCAAGCAAGTTTTTTGATACCTTATCACCTCATAGATAAAGTATCAAAAAAACTTGTTTGCTATACCATATCAATAAAAATATAAGAAAATCGTTGAAAAGCAGTCTTCATTTTTTTGTGATATTTTTTGGAAAAAAGTGTCAAATCATAATTTTGCTTTTATATCAATTAGTTTTTATTTCGGTTTCATATTTTGTTCATATAACAGTAAATATCAATAAGTGCCAAATATTTTGTTTCTTACAGATTCACCATACTTGCTTTATAATTCTCGCCCTACATTGCTGCTTGTTTATCCGAATTGAATATGTTACAATTTTTAAAACCTGTTAACTATTGAACCAATCATCGAAACTAAAGAAATAGTTGAACCAACCAATGAAAGATTTTTGAATAGAGCATTAAATAAATATAAATAACACTTGAACATTTCAATCGTCTACTTGACAAGATTTTTTCTTGTTCGTGACACTTATAATTTTTGTGTGTATGTTTTCCTGTTTAGCCAAATTGAATTTTGAGTTTCAATTTTCGTTTATGCTTCGTCACGATTTGTCATTCTATAAATAATTGTGCCTAAATAACAGTTAAATTTTTACTTTCATTTGCCTAAATTGCATTCCATTACAGTTAAATATTATTATTATTTTTGTTTATGTCCAAGTCACCTCTGGATTTGCTTTTCTTACGTGTCGTTTTAGATTTTGGTTTTAGATTTTACATTTCGCTTGCCGCTTAGTGCCGAAAACTTTCTCTTACTATATTTGTTTACCAAAACGTCTTGCTCGCCTATGTACACACATTTATAATTTTGCTTTTCGTAAAAAAATGTTTAAATCAATTGAATATTAAGTTCAAAACTGAGACGAACATAAAATCCATAACGTTACAAATCGGTATCACATATCGAAATGATTTCAGATTTTTACTGTATTTCTCTGGGTTTGTAATCATCGCACGCATTCGTCTGTATGCTTCTGTGGATGAGTTGGTTTTGTTTTGACATTTGTCACCCAATCACACATTCGGGTGAACGTTTTTGTTACGATTCTGCTTAAAAACACCTGATCAGTATGTCGTTAATGCCTTGTTTGCTATAATTTAGTTGTTACATTCTATTTCTTCTCTCTTTCACCACTGTGTTGCTTTTGTATGCTTTGTTTAATGTATATGAAATTCATTAAGTTACCCTGTTTTATTCATTCTGTTATTTGTTGTTTCACTGAGCAGCTGAGTTTTCTTGCGACTGATGTAACTGAAAAAATAATGGGTTAACAAATTACTTCTGTTTCAGGTTGGGATTAGTTTTCAAAACCACTTCAAGGCTTCAACCAAAAATTGTAGCTTTAACCATCGAATCTTCGGATTTAAAGTAGATTGTCTATTGCTGAATGTGAGATTCACTTCAAGGGAGAACTTGCTTTGCCAATGGTGAAATGCGTAATTGGTTGAACTGAACAATTGCAACTTATTTTCTGTTTCATGCTTATTCTGTTTTATTGTAGCTACTTTATTTTGTACATGTGGTTTACAGAATTACATTATATATAACCTAATATATTCTTCTGTTTCCAATTTGGAATATGACATTATTTTTACACCTGTTTCATCACGATTTCTTTGTTTGCGTTATGGTCTTCGGATTGAACTTTTTTTCGGCGACTGAGAGAAGGTTTTCTGCTTTGCTTTGGAAAGTTGTGCTCCTGTTTTTGATTTAATCTTTAGTTCCAGCAGGGCTGAATTCTCCTTCAATTTTGACGTAATTTTTACAGAGTGAGTGACATTCATTTCCCAGGTCGTATACAAATCCGAAAATGTATTTTTGTTTTCGTTCTTTTTTTGGTGCGTGCTTGAGTGAATTCCTACACGAAACTAAAATGGTCGTTTTTTGACTTTTCAGTAAACTCCTCAAATGTTATTTTCCGTCTTATTTAATTTGCACAAATATCTCCTAAATTCAAGATTTCAAGACCTTACGACACTCAGTAGATTTTTTTTGTACATTCCTTATATGTAAGTATTTTTCATTTGGGTTGTTTTTAAACGTGCTTCTTCCTAAATTGAGTTTTGCTGCCAAAGAATACAAAATACAGATACCTCAAACCGTTTGTTGTGCACTGAACTGGACGTGGTGGGAGAACTAATTAATTTTATAGCACAAACACAGAATGGTTTATAGCAACGTAAAACTTCGCCATTTGCCTGTTTGCCACTGCTTCTAACCTCACACTTCCCCAAAATCTGTTACTGTAGTTGCGTTGTGTTTGTAGTTTTACTGTAAATAATAAAAATATATTCGGTTTTGGCTCTATTGGTAAGTTTGGTATATCACTGTGACGTTATCCGGCTATGGCCGTCTCTATCTGCCTCTTGTATGCTCGTTTGCTCAACGTTTCTGTTCGGTAGTTATAGATGAAGAGCGTTTCCAACCGTTTGTCGAACAGCGACAAAGGTGCGGAACGACTCGTAACAACGAAAAAATTGTGTTTCTGTTAGTCGGTATTGAAAAATGCATCCCGTTTCTATTGTAAATCCTGTAAGTTGTCGGCATTTGATAGAGTGTTAAACTGTATAAACATCAAATGTAATAATAAGTTACTTCGAGCTAACTGGCTAGCTGTTTCGAACCGATATTTCTTTTTTTTTATTCTGTATGCTTGTAACTTGTATTCTACTATCATGTAGCAAAAGGTTCCAGGGTTTTGTTCTCTATTTTATATTTGTTGTTTTCTGTTATGGAACAATATAGTTGATTTTAAGTTAACAGAACATTGAAGAGGATCTTAATAGTAAATGATAAGATTGAATTGTTGATGCGTTCAAAGTTTAGCTGTTCTAGATACCAGAAGTGAGCTGGGTTCAAAGTGTACCGAAACATCAGACAAGATTGAGGGAAAATAATTAAAACAGTCACTGAGTTGTGACTGAAGAAGTTCTTCCCACGATTAATTACTTTTAAGCTCTTAAAAGTTGAAATAAAATTTTGAGTGGAACTTTCTAGCTGCTTGAGAGGCTAACATATGCTCATGCGAATCTTTTTGCGACATAACGGTACTCGTAAGAGCTTTAAAGTTCACATCAATGTATGAGGAACACCTGAAGCAGTTTTCAAGCTTAATGAGAGTTCTACAGTGAAAATCAACGAACTTCGAGGAGAAACTCCTAAGAAATTCGTTATTGTTTATGTGGTTCGACATCAATTAACTTGATAAAACCTCGCCAACAACATTTCGCCAATTCACTCGGTTAATGGCCGCCTCTCTCTATCCTCGACTTCAAAAAACGCTCCCAAGGTTCTGCTGCACCTGGTCAATCCACCTAGTTCGCTGCGCCTTACGTCTTCTTGTTCCGACCGGATTTGAAGCGAACACCATCTTTACATGGAATGTTATCCGTCATTGTTGCAACATGCCCTGCCCAGCGTATCCTTCACGCAGTCACCTTCTGAATACAGAGTTTGCAGTAGGGTTGGACGAGCTCTTGGTTCTTTCTTGGTCGCCACACACTGTTGTTCTGCACGCCGCCGAAGATCATCCTTAGCACTCGACGTTTGAAGACCCCAAGAGCTTGCAAATCCTCCTCGAACAAAGTCCATGTTTCATGCCAGTAAAGGACAACCAGTCTTATGAGCGTTTTGTACATCGTGCATTTGGTGCGGAGATGAATCTTTTTCGACCGCAGTTCCTTCTGGAGCTCATAGTAGGCACGACTTCCACAGATGATGAGCCTTAGTATTTCACGACGAACACTGTTGCCAGCCGTAAGCAAGGATCCAAAGTGGACGAACTCGTCAACCGCCTCGAAAGTATCCCCGTCTATCGTGACACTGCTTCCTAGGCGGGCCCTGCCGCGCTCAGTTCCGCCTACCAGCATGTGCTTTGTTTTCGACGCATTAACCACCAGTTCGACTCTTGTTGCTTCGCGTTTCATTTGAAACCGTTTCAATTTTTCTCCCAATAATATCCATATTGTCCGTGAAGCAGACAAATTGTCCGGATCTCGTGAAAATCGTGCCTCGACTGTTAAGCCCAGCTCTCCGCATGACACTTTCAAGCGCAATATTGCACGAAAGTTCTTCACCTTGCCGTAGTCTCCGGCGGGATTCGAACGAACTGGAGTGTTCGTTGCTTTGATCAATCTTATGAGATTCCCCGGAAGGCTGTTCTCTCCAGGATCTTTCATAGCTCTACATGGTCAATACCGTCGTACTGTCGGACCTGGTTCTCACGGAGGCTTTGCCGCATGGAAAAGATCTGTTCCGTTGTCAAGCGACCGTAGATGAAACCTGCTTGATAACATCCTACGAATTCGTTTGCTATAGTTGTCAGATGACGAAAGATAATCTAGGATAGCACATTGTAGGCTGCGTATAGGATGGTGATTGCACGATAATTTTTACACTCCCGTTTGACGCTCCTTTCTAGATTGGGCATATATCGCCTTGCTTCTACTCCTTCGGTAGTTGTTCTGTCTCCCAGATTCTGACTATCAGCCGATGCAGACATGCGGCCAACCTTCTATCGAGGGAACTGGTTGGTTTCCACTGTCCGCTGTGCTGACATAGCCATTATCTTCGCTGTGTTGACCCTCCATGGCTGAGTTCTCTGCGCCATTCAGATGTTCATCGTAGTGCTGCTTCCACCTTTCAATAATTTCGCGTCTGACCGTCAAAATGTTCCCATCCTTATCCCTGTACATTTCAGCTCACGGCATGCAGCCTTTTCGGGATGCGTTGAGCTTCTGATAAAACTTCCGCGTTTCTTGTGAACGGTACAGAAATCTCTTGCATTCCACCTCTTCCAGGGGACGTGTTTTGGTCCGGAATAGGCGGGTTTGCTGTTTCCGCTTTAGTATGTATCGTTCTACGTTTTGACGCGTATCAGAACCTCTTGGCGCTCCACGATGAACCAATCGTTTCTTGTAATTCATTCCACGTATCCAACAATGCTTTTGGCAGCATCGTTAAAGGCTGCTTTGACTGTCCTCCAGCAGTGTCTCATCGAGCCTTTGCCGGCAACACTGCCTCCTCAAGATGCTGCGGGTTCGCATTGCGACATTTGGTTGTTTCAGTCACTTAAAAGTTCATCATGAGTACCAAAATTAAAATCTCATCCTTCAGGTGATGGATAGCATGGGTTAACAGCATTCAGCTAGATATGTGATATTTTCGGTTTTGACGTATTTTTCGTAAGCTTAGCACACTCTCCATATCATAGAACTACTTAAAAAAGAAGTCTTCTGTCAGATCAACCTTAAACAAGCCAATTACATTCAAAAATTTTGATCAGGAACGTATTCCGACTGTGCCACTGCTCGTTGAATACTACTCCGCTGTCCTAGTGTGATGCTCCCCAAATAATCAACAAGCTGTAAAAATGGGCATTAATTTGGCCTTATAGTCGACTTAGCTAACAGAGCTAATAGGAACTATATTGTAATAAAGGTCTTTTTGGCGAACTCCTTTGGAGGCGAGTCTCTGGAGTTGAAGATGTCAAAATTTTATAACATATGAAGTCTTAATTTTTTTTCGCACTTTTGTTGTGCAACTTTTGTTCCTATGAAATGATTTTTTGCTGCTTGATTCTGACTTCAACTGACATCTCTGAAGGCTATCGCTGCTGTCATGATGTGGCTGATTTGGGCGAATATTTAAAGCAGAAAATGTGCATCAGCGTTTGTGTTTCTAAGCCGGAGATGAATTTAGGCAAGGAGAGTACCCCTGCGAAAATCAGTTCTGATTTTTGCAGAAGTCAATGTGATGAAAGTAGAATCGACTGAAACGCTGATTTTCTCCGGCAAATTCAGTGGAATGATTCTCCTGACAAAACGACCACAATGCTTCCAAGATCCATTTTATTCATTATTTTTCTTCTGTTGGACAAATAGTTCACAACAAACATAGAGGCAGACAATATTATTTGTGATTTGCAAAATTGTTTGCAAACATCAGCCGTTACGTGCGGTTCATACCAATATACGGCCTAGTTTAGAGCTTGAGGGACACAGTGCCAAGAAGCACTTGAAATTTGTCCATTAGGCTAGTTGGCACTGAAAATCCTTAGGGTTCATTCAAATATTACGTAACGCAAAATTTTCCAATTTTAGACCCCCTCCCTCCCCCACGTAACAGCTTTTGTATGGAAAATTTAAAAATTTTGTATGGACCGTAACACTATGTCAGACCCCCTCCCTCCCCCTATTGCGTTACGTAATATTTGAACGATCCCTTATATTAGTGTTTATTGGTTACCTGTGTCTTTTCAAAGGGCAAATCATGGTAAGCATGTTGCATGAAGTACTGTTTCTTACAACCAGACCTGCAGATGGCGATACTGTGAAACGTCATATGCAAGAAAAAAACGATGCGTACACCTTTTGTCATGAAGTTTGAAATGATCGTTAACTTCGTGGTCTATAAAAGTTTTGTCAAAGTTAGGTATGTTTGTCTGTGCTCATGTGAACATTGAAAGCTGTCAAGGCTCAAAAATGACACAGACGATGTTGAAAATCTACCAAATTTTAACAAATTGTGCTCGGCAGCATATTTAACTACAAACATCGGTTTGAGATCTACTAATAGCAAATTAAACAATAATGGCGTGACACCAAACCTTGAACGCATCCTAAAATCCTCCAACAAAATAACCTTAAACATATTGCACCGGCTTTGGCTACCGGTCCGTTGGTTTGAGTTTGATTTGTTTGCTATTGTTTGCCGTATCGTTGGCTTTGGCTATTGTTACTGAACGCGAAAACTGCGCGCCCAATTGCGTTTGTATGTGTATAATCCGTTTGTAACTGGTTCAATCTGATTGAGGAACTATTGCGTTTCTGATCGGTTTTCTGTTTTCAATGTGAGCTTGGTTTGATTTGATTTGTATTGTAACAATTGTTCTGCTTGGTAAAAAATAGTCTATTGTGTTGCATTGCGTTTTGTTTGTTGAAACAGAGAAACTGAGGCTTACCCGTCCCTTCTCCCACTGTTTTGGTTTGCTGTACTGTTATGGTTAGTAGAGTTAGTATTTGAGGTAATTGAACAGATTCATCACTGTCTAGCACTGTAACCAAAGAGCGTTAAGCTGAAACAAAATCCTGCAGTAAAGACATCTAGTTTTGCGAGCGGACTTTCGTCCACATCGCCTTTTCTCGTTATAACCTATGTAATGCGAGTTAAAATTAGTTCCATTTCAGTTTCCATTTTGTAACTGCGTTTGTTTTTTTTTGTTTCTATTATTGTTACACTAATGTAGCGATTGCGGGCTTTGACCGCCTTTAGTTTTTCTTAGTAGATTTTGTTTGTAGTCTGTTGCTGTGATCGTGTTTACCGGCCTTGGAATGAAACATTGATACATACTCGAATGTTCTCATTTTGATTGGCCTTTGACCTTTTGCTTGGCTGTTTTGTTTTCTAATAGAAATGTTTGTGATATAAAAAACTTAAACAAAAACAGGTCAAAACAAAAAAGGGGAAATATCAGTCTTTTATTGATTATATGTGGCTGTCATGGGTAGGGGTGATCAAATAAGGAAATAAAACAAAACCAAAAAATAAAGTTGTGTAAAACTGTTGTATTTATTTGATTAATACTGTATCGTTTGTTGTTGCCCGTTTGCTTCTTCTTTGAAGTACGCTGGTCGTGCAGAAAAGAGTAAATAATACAATATACAAAGGGAGCTCAAAATAATACTTTTTGCATACGAACGGAAGAAGTGTTTCCAGTAGAACGTATAAAATGGTTCAACAAAAATAAAAATTATGCTACATTTGGAACTAAAAGTAACCGAAAATATACTGATCCTACTATGACATCAACGTTCTGCGATGTATGCGTTCTCTTCGTTATGATTTCATAAATAAATTAGCTATTGTTATAAGTAGTTAAGTAGTTTCCTTCGTTTGTATGTGTTTGTGTGGCTGTTCTGTACCATCTATTTCCTCGCTACATTCCCAATTGTTGCATTCGTTTCTCTGCCTATAGTTTCACTGTAGATTGGATTTTAAAACTTATACTTTAACTTATATACTCAGGAAGCACGTTTGTTCATTTCTTACGTTTAGTAGTTCTATTGTTTTTTCGTGTTTTGCGGATGACCTCTTCCGTTTGCTGAAAGAGACCTGTCATTGTGTTGTTACCACTGCATATAGTTATCGGTCGGTGTGTTTGGCTTTCGCAAGTAAAAAACTAAAACCTATATTCCATAAAGCACCATCTCACTGAACTTATGATAAAAGACACGAAACTTAAACTAATTTTCTCTATTCGCACAATTTTCGAGTATAAATATTGCCCCAAAAGATTTAACTTGCATGTTTTATGTTTGATTATATAATAAAATAAAATACTTTACACTTGTTCATTACAAAAATAAAATATTGCATTCGTTCTACTATAACATTGCATTCAAATAATGATTGAACTAATATATCATTACAATAAAACAAAGAAATAAAATCATTAGGAATCATTGGAACTAACATAAAACCTAACCGCTATCACGTTTTCGTTTGTTGTTTTTGCTCTCTGTTCAGTTGTATCAGCTTTTGCTGTCTAAAGCTTAGTCGAAATGCAGCGGCGCAGTTTTTCATCAGCCGCCGCTGCTAAACTTAGCCGACGCTGATCGGCGGCCAGCTTATTGCAATCTCAGACACCAACCCCGTCGATAAGGTAGGGTTCGTTCGGTGCTTTGTCGACTTTGTTTCATCGATTTGTATCACACAGCCGAAAGTTGTTTCGTTTCTCTTTCAACCCTCCACTTCGCTTCTCACCTCCACCCATCACCGTATCTCTTTCGCTACCTTTCTCAACCCACCCACTTGGGATACCGCGGCATTGCCTTGAGTCGGTCAAGAAAGTACATATATTAGTCCTGTCCATTCTGTTGATAGATTTCCCGTCGACTGTCCGTTGGCGGACCGTCCACTCCTCGATCCGAGTTTGCACTGCTTGCTCCTCCTCCACTCATCCCGGAGCGATTCAGTGCCAACGGTTGCGGGAAGTCGTCGTCCATGGACTGCTTGGATCGATCGCTTTTACAGTCCTCGTCGATGCTCATCGGAAGCTGATGGGAGCCGGGGTGATGTCGATCCGGAGGCAGGAGATTCAGCATACTCAGCGGTAGTCCTGGGAATCCGCCCGGAAAGTCCGGATAGAACCCAGGCGGGAACGGATTGAACAGCGGATTTGGACTCGAAAGCATCTCCGGTTCCGACGACGCCGAGCGAGGTCCTCGCTGATCTGATGAACCGTTACCGCTTCCGTTCGGATTTCCACCGGGATGGTGCAGAGGCATATCCTTGTCCTGGCCATCCTTCTTGTCCTTGTTGTTGTTGTTCATGCCCATCTGGAGCAGCTCAATTGGGGGCCCACTGATGCAGTCCTTCCGCAGTTGTTCCAGCTTGAGACTCTTGCCGTACTTTCCCCGGACGTACATGAGCAGCGAGTTGTACGGGATGCCGAATATCCGCGACGCCTGGCTGGTGGTCATCTTCTTGTTCCACACGTGCTGCAGGGCCTCGGTTAGCTCGGCATTGGTCCAGGACCGGGGTGGTCCTCCGCGGGGCGCCGAATGCTGTCCTTTGGGTCGGTTCACTGCAAATAGATCGGCGGAAGGAAGAATGTGGTCAGATGCGAGGTATAATTGATTATGCGAGATGGATCATCATTGCGATGGATGAGCAATAAGAATATAATAGATAACAGTGAGTGATTTTCGATAGTGATCGATATCGATTCGTTTGGCGATCTCCATCGCGAGACAGAGATATATGAAGAACTTGAAATTTCCGATAGATTTATAGCTGTTTCGATATTCCTTGATGAATTATGAAGTATAATCAAATTTTTCAAGGAATATCGAGCGGTGACTTCTAAAATTTTACTTTAAACTCTTGGAAATTAGTCATACAATATTGTTGAATTTGTTCATATATTCAAAGTGAATTCCTCCTACAAGACAACCATTACTTTAATGCCTATTTTTTATCCACAAATTGATTCCGGAATATATTCCTGGATCTGATACCGGACGTTTGAAAGCGAATTCGAGCGCTTGGGCCTTCGTACCGCACACCCGGCCCATCGCGCGTACAATGAGGGGAAAACGCTAAACCGACTCGATTGCTCGGGTTCTCTTTCAAGAAACTGCCCGGAAATTCGCACGCAAATCGATGGAAAAAGAACGAAGCACCAAACCGACTCGTTTGCTCAGGCCTCGCCAGATCCGCTCCTTAGGATGCAGACAAACTTGAAACGCACCAATAACACCATTTACCATAAATCACGCTTAAAACAGGTAGAGAACGCAAAATGGCCAAATTAATTCTTCTAAAAACTTCCAATACAAAAAAAAAATTACAGCCGAAATTTTTTCACGTCCACTCGCGCTCACAGATTCAGTATCATGAAACATCGGGGTTCATGAAAAACATTTTCGGATGTGTTAAATACAAATATCTTTATTAAAAATTACACCCGTTTTAACGCCAATCATTGTCCATCAGAAAAGACGGAAAAGAAAGAACAAGAATTTTTCTAGTGAATCTTACAAAAAACAATCTAGCTCTCTTCTCTGATGGATATGTTCAGAAGTTTTTCCAAAACTTTTTTGTGTGTGTTTCTCTAGAAATCTAATATAAATTAGATATGAATATAGAGATACCGTAATCCGGGGTAACATTGATCATTTTTTTTTGAATATTTCTCAAATGTTTCGTTTGAAAATGCAAATGTTGCAAATTTTATATTTTTAAAATAAGTACTGCCACCAATAGCTTGTGACTTTATACTGTATTTTGTTGTTTGAATAATTTAAGCATGTTTTAAAAAATGTTTTAAGCGATTTTTTGATTTAGCTGATATGGGGTAACATTGATCACCTATGTAAACCATGTTCGGTAATATTGAAAATGTCGTTACTTAATTAAATCATGGCCCCCGAAGCCGAATATGAAGGCCAAACGCTTACAAGTCATTTAATTTTAAAGTTATTTCAAAATTAAAAACACCTCGAATCACGGAATACGCCTAAAGGTAGGCAATTTCCTAAGGGAGTTCTATATTCGTAACAGTAATTCGTTAATGTTGCCTAATTGAGCATACTTATGAAAGTTTTGACAACGGAATCGTTTTCGGCGATGCCATTTTTAGTAAGAACCGCATTCTCATTGCTCATATCGTTTGCAGAACTTATGTGAGACATGAATGTTCGGTAGTGTCATCCTTACCCATTGAAATAATTGTTTCGAAAAGTTGATAAATTTACGCATAAGGTAAACGCAATTTACGCAATAATCTTCACTTTCATTAGCTTATGAATATAAGAAAGAGAGGAACCATTCATGATTTGAAAAGGTTCCATCAATAAATGGCGATACGAAATTTTTACGAGACGGGTCATTCCGATCAATGTTACCCCGCTGATCAATGATACCCCGGATTACGGTACTCGTAGAGTATCTTGCAAAGAAATCTTCAAAAAAAAAAAAAAAAAAAATGTTAAGGTAGTCCTGCAGTAGTTTTTTTTAATTAAAAATGAAGAGTGGATAAATTTCTAAAACATAAGATCAGTTGCATTTTTAATTTTTTCCTGAATGTTCAAAAATGAATTGCAAAATTCTTCAATCAATTTGTTGGAATATTTAAAAAAAAAAAAATACCCAAAAGAGTCGCTAGTTTTGCTTGAAGAAAAAAAAAATCTCTGTAAAATACTTGTATGATGAATTTTTTGGAGGAATCCTACGACGACATCTAAGGAGAAACAATAATATGATTATCTGAAAAATCCTTGAACAAATTAGTAGGGGTATTTTTGTGGAAGAGTTCTAGAAAGAACATTTGAAAGTATTCTGCAATAAACTTTATAGAAATGTTTTTTTTTAATTAATACAAATCTATGCAAACTACGAGATTTGTGAAAATCCTGATTAGTACGATCAGCATTACTTCTGTTAAACAAGAATTTGCTAATTATGAAATATAATCTTCAATGAATTTTAAAGTTAAGAAATATGACCTCCGATTTTTTTTTGTTTTGATTACTTTCGAAACATGAGAACCTGTCACCAACTGTCACTGGAAAACCGCACATTTGAAGGACAGAGCGTGAAGAACGGTCAAAACTCAAGTAAACTAAATTAAAATTTCTAGGTGTTGTTCGATGCTTTCACATCTCAAAAAGTTGAATTACTAAATTTAGTTGTGTATTGGCAAACTGCTATTAATCTTTTTATATTCACACATTTTTTCATAGGGAACAACCAGAAGTGAATACAATTTTGACCAGAATAAGTTCATCTGACCGTTGTGTACAACCAAAGAATAAAAAAAAAGAGGTCAAAGAAAGCAAGAAAACATGCCAACTGTCAGTAAGCTGTCTCTTCTCTCTCAGGTCTTCACAGCGGTCTCACCACATCAAAACTATCGTTATTCTATGTAGATTACTTCCCTGAATCATTATGGACATTTGCGGTTTCACTAAATCATTCATTCAGCTGACTACGCTAGTAGATCTCAAGGCCTGTAGACAGTAGATCTAGTGACTGATGCTCATTTCTTTGAACATCTCTGAGTATGTACAGTTATCATAATCATTCGATTATTTGAAGATCTATTGTCCAGAAAGCTCTTAAATGACCCAGAATGTCCATGAATGTATTAATTTTTCATTTCATTACAAGAAGGAAACCCGAGAAAAATTGTAGAAAAAGGAGTAACTTGGCAGCTCCACAAGTCCTCCGCATTTCATTGTCAGAGGACGTGTCCCCTCTCTCACAAAATTCAAATGTGGGCAATACGATATGCTCAATCGAATACGAAATTCTGCGTGTCCGAATTTGTACAAGTAGATACTGCATATAGCGACCACATCTTGGCAGGAACTGCGCCAGGTGGAAGTTCACTTTCCCGTAGTTTCTTTTGTACCAGTCTGACATATGTGGTATTGGCTGATGGGTCCATCTACTTTCAGTGAAGTTATCCCATTCCTGCTGCCAACCTCTTAACACGCGTTGCGGACTTCTTCAGCACCGTTTGGTTAAAGCATTGAATATCTTTCTTGATGATGAACCCGATGGGCCTCATCACGGCTATGATGCACAGCGCCTCTTCTGGAAGCGTTCGGTATGCGCTTGCTACTCTTGCACATGATCCTATACGTGTTTTCCAATTGCTTCCAATAGCTCGCATTCGCTGGCAATAAGAGCAGAGCTGTTAGACATCATCGTCGAAGGCGCCGTAGATAGATAGGTATAGTATAGATGCCCTTTTACAGACAAATCAAACTCAACGTGGCTAGCCAAGCTGAGCTCGCATCGATCATTACGCTAAGATGCCTCTATGATACAATCACCCACCGAGATAAGCGCCCTTCGCTAGGAATTGCGGTTGTAGACCATCACCAACTCAGTCTTGTGATGGGTCAGTCCCAGTTTCCTAGACCTCATCCATTCCTCAATTATGGAGATAGTGTGCGCTGCGAAGAGATGGAGCAGCTGTATCGCTCTCAAGAAAGGCGTAAGTTCTATAAGAAACTCAATGCATTCTGTCAAGGTTTTGTGTAGTGAGCCGAAATGTGCTGGGATAAGAATGGAGGTATCTTGACGGACGAATGTGGTGATTGAAAGGTGGAAGCAGTACTACGATGAACACCTGAATGGCGCAGAGGAGGAAGACCAAGGCAGTAGAATGACGCCATTTATCGGTACGGCGGATGAAGAAGTCATGCCAACTGTATAGAATAAGTGAAGTGAAGTTAAGGATGCTGTCAAATAGCTCAAGAACAACAAAAAAGCTGGGAAGGATGCTATTGAAGCGAAACCAATAAAATGGGCCCGGTCAGATTGGCTACTTGTCTGCACCGACTGATAGCCAGTATCTGGGATACATAACAGCTATCGAAGGCGTGGAAGGAGGTAATAATATACACAAGATACAAAAAGGGCGACAAGTTTGAATGTGAGAACTCTCGAGCGATCACTTCTCTTAACGCAGCCTATAAAGTGCTTTCCCTGAGCATCTTCCGCCGTCAATCCCGCTAACCAGTAGATTTGTAGGGATGATAACTCCCTGTTTCGTGGACGACCGATCGACAATGGACAGGCATTGCAGAATACGCTCTCATTTGATTTTGAAACACGATCGAAACAAGCGAAGAAAAACATCCAATCTGTTGCGGTCTATGATCGGCATTGTATCGCAAGTTGGAACAAGTCTGATAATTAGGAGCAAAGAACGAGAGCCCCAAAGAGAGAGAGAGAGAGAGCGATGATAAAATCCATTTATCCGCTAGTTTACTGTTGGGGGTAGGTGTTTTACTTTACTGATACGATAAACAATTCCCGAACATCCGATAGCAATAGTGTCCCCCAGGTTTGGAGCTTGTTCAGAGGGGTTTTATCATGCACTGCTATCCCCCCGATCCGACAGTCTCTCATAATGTGCTGCATATGCAGCGATAAGTGAGCGATTCTCTCAATTTTCTCAGGATTCAATCCCTGACAATGGACCAAATCTCAATGTTGCAACAGATCCTCCAAAAGTGTCGTAAATATCAAATTCCTACGCACCACCTATTCATCGGTTTAAAAGCGGCCTATGATACTATTGACCACGAAAAGCTATGGAAAATAATGAACGGGAACGGATTCCCCGGGAAACTGACTAGACTGATCAAGCAACGATGGAATGCCGTTTGGCCGAACGCCATTTGGCCGAATGCCATTTGGCCGAACGGGTCGTTTGGCCGAATTACGAACAAAAAAATATCAAATTACTACAACACTTATGTGTAAGATTCTTAGGTGTTACCCAATAATTGATCCGCTAATTAATTGACTTTAATGATGTGACGGTACGTCATGTTTGTCACTATATAAGTGCTCCAAGAAAATGATAAAATTGACCCGTTAATTTAGGACAAAGTTGTGAACTACACTCATTGCATCAAGAATCTAAGCTCATGGTTGTTTCATCTGGGGCTACCAACGGTATGATAAGGTTCCAGTTTTTTAATGATTTCATTAGAAGTTTTTCCTTCTTTTAAGCATAGGCTATTCTTTCGAATTATACTGGTTTCATTACTATTGGCAATAATTCAGCTTATATTCTAATTGGGAATTTTACCTTCTATAAATCATCGGCAGTTCTTTGTAGTTATACTAATATAAAAATTCATTGCATTGCAGTTGCTTAAATTTTCATAAGAGATTTTTCCTTCTTTTGATCATAGGCTGTTCTTTATGTTTATCTTCCAATATTAGGATTGCAACGTGTGAACAGAGCTCTGCTTCGTTGCTTGCGTATAGCAGTAAACCCATTGACTCGGTAAACAATTATGTGGAAAAAGCCCAGAATTTCTCCGCTGGGAAAATAAGAAGCCAAAATTCGAGGGATCGAAGCAATCCAGTCCTGCAGCAGGATTAATAAGTCGTGAACCGATCTAATTACTGTCAAAAGCTGACTATAAACACAATGCAAAAACTTCTGCTGGCAGCTATTACCGCTAGCAGAAAAGTGAATATTGTCTTACATTTAGGATGTTGGGGAACTGTGGGTAAAATGAACAGGTTTGTGTTTTACGGTAATTATGTTATAAATCTATGCAAAATATAGCACCATCCTTAATCTTCAGACTAAGGGACTATTTCGACAACTCTAAAGCGATCTAGAACTGTCAAAAGCTGGAAAAGTAAACAAAAACAAAGTACGTCTCTCCGTTTTCTCATATGATGTAATTTTTCACTCGTGGAATTTAAGGTTTTTATGACCAAAATCATCAATAATCTATTAAACAGCGTAGCACACCACATCTTTAAAGTATTTATGATAAGTAGACGGAAATTGAAAGTATTTTTATCTTCTGAATTATTAGAACAGATGATTTGAAAATGTTGATTCTTTGGGGGTAAAATGAACCACTCAAAATCGGGGTAATATGAACACCATGGCAGGGCGAATGCTGACGGATTTGATATCAGATGCCGAGAGGTTTCCGGAGAAAATACAAAGACAGACATGGATAGCCATCTACATGTTCATTTTACCCCCAGCATGTGTTCATTTTACCATCAGTTTATGTTCATATTACCCCCATTGTATGTTCATTTTACCCCCAAGTATATGTTCACATTACCCCCGTTACATGTTCATTTTACCCACAGGTTTGGAACATTGACTCTGTGTAAAGAAATTTTAAAAATTATAATAATGTTGATAAAATTCTATTTCCATCACCATATTTCATCTTGTTACATTGCATAAACATCCTTCTTCAATTGAAAAAGAATCTGACAGCTTCATAAGCAAGAAAACATGGAAATTGCTTAGGGTGTTCATTTTACCCCCAGTTCCCCTTCTTCTTTCAGCACTGACTGTTTGTTGAACTAACATTAAAGAGCCAGTTATGTGTATATCAATGATGATTAACGTTCTTTAAAAATACAGTCGAAGCTCGTTATAGCGACATCGCAAGGGACCGTCGGTATACGGAGATGTCGCTATAAAATCGTCGTTATAAAGAAGTTGGATGTCGTTATGGAGCATGAAGGAATAAAACGATTATAATATGTACTAAAATTGCTAAACGAGTGTCGTTATATTGAGTGACTATTGAATATAACACTAATGTCGCAATAGAGAACGGTCGAAATAGAGAAATGTCGCTATAAAAGTTGAAATTAGTATGGGAATTTGAAGGGACCATCGGAAATGTCGTTAAAGAGAGATTTGTCGCAATAAAAGTTGTCGTTATAACGAGCTTCGACTGTAAGTTGAATAAGCTCTTTGAAATTCAGCTGCGAAACTCACTACAATAACATGTTAACTGTAATTCACTATTATTTCCTATTTTGGCCAAACGACATTCGGCCAAATGGCATTCGGCCAAATGACCCTTTCGGCCAAATGGCGTTCGGCCAAACGGCATTCGGCCAAATGACCCGGAACCGTGAACGGTGAACGGTGTATGGAGGAGAAGAATAAACCACGATCTTGCGCAACTCTACGCTGAACCCAGAATCCAGAAAGTCGCCAAAGCTGGAAGGGTACGTTGGGCGGGGCATGTTGTGAGAATGTCGAACAACAATCCCGCAAAAATGGTGTTCTCCTCGAATCTGGTGGGTATAAGACGAAGAGAGTTAGGTGGTTTTATCAAGTGGAGTTGGATCAGATCTTGGAAGTGTGGAACGATCGAGAAACTGGAGATAAGCAGCCATGGACCGAGTTTTTTGGTGTGGCGCAGGTCATGTCTTAAAGAACTGGAATAGCGACTGGATAGCGTCCAGAGTAGATTTACCTCTCCTGAATCCGGACTGATTGTTAAGCTGGCCGTTCGCACCTTCTGTATAAGGTACTAGCATGTTAAAGAATAACCTCTGAAATAATTAGGCCGTCGACTCTAGTAGACAGAGAGTGTATAAGAAGACGAGGTGAGGTGGTGATTGAGTATGTTTAAAATGCATAGACCGTCTAAGAATCATTTCCTACACCGGTAGATCTGAAGACTATATTCCAAGCAGTTTCATCGAAAGTGAAAATGTGCAGTTCAGAACGATCTCACATTGAACTTAAGTGTCATACCCTCCATGCACAAAAAACAGAACCATTTAATGAGTTCAATGGTCGATTAAAAATTCTCCTTCAAATACCGTGAAAGTACACCCACAAAAAAAAAACCCGCTCTTTCATATCATCGAATCGACACAGCTTCCATCAACACTCTTCCGCTGTGCCCTTCAATCTCACACACGAGTTGCCCCTAAAATGGCAGACGTTGGTAGACGACGTAAGGCTAGACGAGACGATACCTGCATTCACACCAAACTTTGCATTTGTTTCGATTTCCCATTGAATCGTTTTGCTCGGCGCGAGCTCAAAAGGTACTCTTTGCAGCGCTTTTTTTGCAGATTTTCCGCAAGTTGATGCTATTTTCCCTCATTCATCTCGTGGCATCGGAGCGAGACTCGACGATCCGATTGATCGATTAATTGATGCTGTGCAGAGAGGAAGATTATGTATGGAAAGGAAGGAAGCTCGATTAGCCGGAGCTAGCGGTCGGCTTTTACACATATGAGGCATTACCCGGAATGATGAATTGATTGGCGGCGGCGGCGCGGCGTTCGATTTTGCTCATTGATTTCCAAAGCGTTGTCCAAACATGCAATTTACTTGCCTCATCTCGGAACTATGTTGCTGTTGGAGTTGGACTGGGAGTTTTCGAAGAAATTCGGCGATTGGCGCCAATGGGGGTTTAAGGTGAGCAAATTAAAAGCTAAAGTGCGATGATGAAATTTAAAGAATACGGAAAAACGGTAGGTGAGAAAATCATATGATTCTGGTGTGAACCGATGGAATGCGGCAGCGGAAGGGGTTTCCTGTAAGCGGAATGGGTATTGACTGACCTCGTCTCGAGCGATGGATTTTAGCGATGGGTGAATTCTTTGATAAGAGCATATATTAGATTAGGAAATGGGAAACGCTTTCGGTGTAATCGATGGGCTAAGTGAGGTTAATTGTTTTGTAACGGAGTCGAGGAGGCCGCCGCTATTCGAGGCTACTAGTTGCGGCTAATTTACGCATTTGGCTCTTCTGAAGACCACCCAAGGAAGTATTCACTTCCTGTGAGGTAAAACTTGAAAAGCAGGTAACTCTCATCATTCAAGATGGTTTCGTGGCTACTCTAGTTGCGAACCTGATGAAATAGCTCAATTTTTCAACCCGTTAAGCAGTACACGCGGACAGTAGAAGGTGTAAACTGCGTGCCATAGTCGTTATGGGCACGAGCCCATACAACCAGCGACAGAAATGCTTCTTCATCTTGTCCATCCCGATCCACAAGATTAATGCCCGAACAAACCAGAGCTTCACGCAGAGCGACAAATTATCCCTCATATTCGAGAACAAACATCAACTTCTGAAACAAACATGCTCCATGTGAAGTGTAGGTATTCGAGTCTGGAATATGCGTCGTTGGTCGACGTCCTCCTAACAAGCCCTCGAACTTGTGCGCCCAGCTATGTCCTGCTGAAGCGCGCCATGGTAAGAGATTTTTCATGTTCTGCTGGTTTCGTTTCGAGATTCATCTCCGCAGTGTGCTCGTTTGGTCGTTATGCGCCGCCAGGTCCAACCACCAGCCAGTCAGTCAGTCATCTGGAGCGCGCTGTTGTAGTTGTAGTTGGTAGCCGTGTAGGTAGTTGGATATTGGTTGCTCGGCACATACCACACGGGCACGACACGACGGACGCGGATGCGCTCACCCCGACGAACTCGACTGAGCCGAAGCTGAGCTTGAGCTGGTGTCGTGGTGGTGCTAGAAGTTGCTCATAACAACGTGAACTCAGAGCAGCCAAGAGAGCCAAAAGTCGTGACTCGAACAAACTTTTCAATTGTTTGGGGGTGGAACCGGAGTGATTTTTTATCTTCTCACTCCCTCGCCGCACTCCGAGTCTCGTCGCGTCGCATTGGATCACCTTTGCGCGTCCGCATCCGTCATGTTCAGCGTTTGAATGGTGGAATGCCTTTTATCTTTCTTGTTTTGTACCGATTTGACTGTTCGGACCGCTGCCTGAATGTGGCTCAAAGGAGCGACGCAAAACGAAGCAGCAAAGCAGCGAAAGAAAGTAGTCAAATTGTCCAATTAGGCTGAACAAGCATCGAATTAGGCGATCGTATTAATTATCTCGACGGCGAACCGGGTGAGTTAGGAGATGACGAAGGAGGTGTGTACTGGATCGGATGATAATTTGCAACCGCAGTGGGAACCAGAACCAGTAGATCACATCTCCCAGCAGAGCTATGATTTCTCCGATGAACGCGATGACCTTTCCATGGTAGCATTTTCAATTTTTGTTGTTGATGCGGAATGTCCGGATTGAGATACTTGCAATTAATGATATGCTGCGGAGCAGTCTATATTTTGAACGTCGGAGGTGATACTAGCATATCAAATTGTCAAGGTATTAGACTAACAGTTCCAAAGTGCTATTACGAATAAAAGTAAGTAATAGCAGCATTGAGGCCTTTTTCATGTTATGAAAAACTTATTTTCATGTTATGAAACTTTTTTTTTTCATGTTATGAAAATACGGCAAAAAATGAATCATTTTACAGTAACACTAGCTGTATGTTACATTTATTTTTTGTTTTGCAAAAAAGTGTCAATATAAATTACGAAATCATGAAGTTTGTATGCTGGAATTATAAATGAAGATCATGTGTGTTTTCATGCTATTCATGTATTCAATTATATGGCATTTATGATTCTTATTTTCATACTAATAGTATTAATTTAGGCCATGGATCTGGAATCACGAATACAGTTCTTGGAAACACAAGAACTTTTAATGAATTTAGATACCTGTTATTTATGAATTTGGTTTTGGTGATGAAAAGTGACAAGTTGAGTCATAAAATCAAGAAGCAGGGTATCTGAATCATGAACTCATTTCATGAAAACGAACATAATGCGTCAATCAAGTCTCTTTGTATAGGTTATCAGGTATCAGGTATAAGATAGCAGCCAGCTGCAAAGGCGCGTTCCCCATCAGTTGGGAGATTTGTGCCATCGCCTATATTTAGCACAATGGATGCGGAAAGGGAAGGGTAAGATAAGGAAATAGGAGTGGAATTCCTTGAAGAGAGGAAATTGCATAAGCGAAATGAGAGCATATAGCTTCATACCACATGGGTTCAAACAACGACTTAGAACGCATGAGCATAGAAAGAGCCTATAGCTCATTACCATAGCGGGCTAAGAATAACAGAATGTCCTGAAGATTCAGACCTCTGAAATCAGTTTCACTAAATAAGTGTTTACCATGTAATTGGGATCGCATTTGCGCAAAAAATGGACAGTTACATATCAGGTGATACAGAGTTCCATAATAGAATCACAATTATCACACACAAATGTGCCAGCACGCTAAATGCTTTCCATGTGATAGTTGAGTACCCAGTGGCCAGTCAACGCTCTGACCAAGAGACTGCAATTCTGCTTTGACAGATTTGTTAAGTACTTCGACACCCTTGGAGATGGCTCAGTAAGGTTCAAATTTGTTTGACGACACGACTCCAAACTATTCCAATATTGCTTGTGCTGAGTTGCCGCCCAAGAATTGATCTGAAGCTTCATCCAGCACTTCAAAATTCCGATTCCAGCTGGCTCAGGGCCAATGAAATCATGCGATGCTCCATTGCGAGCAAGCTCATCAGCCAATTCGTTTCCAGCGATGGAAGAATGGCCAAGGTTTTCAGAGTTGATTGAATTCAGTTCCTCAATTTCAGTTCGACATGCGATAACAAGCCTCGACTTTGAGTTAGCCGAAGAAAGAGCTTTTTTAACAGCCTGGCTATCTGAACAGAAGTAAATATTTCCGCCTGAAAAACAGTATCTACCCAGTGAGTGAAACTGATTCAGCATTAGCTCACGAGAATATACATTGGCACCAGCTCTACCTTCAAAAAGGGAGCTATCAGTTTAACAGGCCATATTGTTTAATATACTTCTTTCTACATAGCCAGACGTCCACGGATTGTTGATGAAAGCTTTCTTGACTCAGAAATCAATGTGAGGTTTCCAGGAAAGTTTGGAATCTACAATGACTCCGACATACTTTACTCGATCAATCACAATATTCTCAGAGTCAAAAAGAGGTAAACGTCAAATCCCATCGCGGTTTCGTCTTTCCATGAAAAGGACTTGAGATGTTTTATTCAAGTTAACCAAAAGGCTATATTGGGAACACCAACTCTCGTCTACCTGAAGAGTAATTTCCATCAGCTCGAATAGAGTGCTATCAAAGCTAGATAGTCGTCGGCAAATCCATAAGTTGGAAAACCGCTATTATTGAGTTGCCTCAATAGCGTATCGGTTACGAGAGATACGCTATGGTGATAAGACTCCCACTGGGGGGAATCCTTCTTTTTCTTTTTGGCATTAACGTCCTCACTGGCACAGAGCCTGCTTCTCAGCTTAGTGTTCTTATGTACACTTCCACAGTTATTAATTGAGAGTTTTCTTTGCCAAAGTTGCTGTTTTTGCACCGACCGGGAATCGAACTCAGGCACCTTCAGCATGGCTTCGCTTTGTAGCGGCAGACTCTAACCACTCGGCTAAAAAAGGCCCCGCTGGAGGGTATCCGCAAATACTTAATTTTCGAATCGCTGCTTGACGCAATCTCGAGAAGATATGTCAGTTTTTGAGCATTTGATGAATCCAATCGGTAATCATTCCAGGTAGCCCATGGTTTCGTGCAGCTTCCAATATGGCATCAAAAGAAACGTTATCAAAGGTTCCCCCAATATCTAAGAAAACACCCAAACATGATTGCTTCTGAGCGAATGCTTTCTCGATATCGTATACAACTTTGTTTAAAGGAGTCCCTGTAGACTTTCCAGATTGGTGATTGGACTTTCTAGGATGGCAAAAACTCTTCGCTTTTTCGTATGACGCACATTCTCCTCTCGGGATAAACTTCACAGTGATATCACACCAATATCTGGGAATATACTTGGTAGCAAAACTGCTTACAAGAAGCTTTTTCGAAACATGTCTGATAAACTCAAATCCATTCTGGATCCGAACAGGTTACATCTCATTTAGTCCTGGAGATTTGAAACGAGCAAAACTAGTGGCGCGGGAAGTGGGTAGGCCAGGTAGGACATGTACTACGCATAAAAACACCTGGGTAGGACAGTCAAAGGATTGTCCTACCCACGATTCCACAAAAAAAGCTTGAAAAATAAATTAAACTATTTATCATCTGTTCAATATACATAAACACTCGATCAAAGTCGTACTTATTCTTATGCAGGATGAAAGACACAACAATCTTCAAGGGAATCCTTAGAGAACTCCCAAGTACACTCTCTAAAAGTTCTAAGATTCAGATTTGCCGTAGACAATTCTGGAAGTTGCTTTTAGTAAGTATTATTTAGAGCAGATCATTACAGTTTTCTGAAACGTTTCTGTTTTTTAAGAATTGTTGGAGAAATTCCAGAAATATATTTGATGGAACTTCTGCACGATGAAACATTTTTAAAGAATCGAATGTTGGTACTAGCTGGATCACTTCGGTGCAAAAAAAAAAAACTACACAAATTCACAGAATTTTTGGTGTTTATCAATTTGTTATATAGGAAATTGGAAAAATCTCACTGGTTGTAAAGACAAGACGTTTGGTTTATTTTTGTCAAATTTGTTAAGTAAAAATTTGTTTAAAAGGGATATAAATATAAGGGATATTCTTTTTTTATATGATTGATAACACAAGTTTATCCAATGAATGATCCTAGAGGCAGGCAACTGGTGGGAAAACGTGTCTTTGGAACCTGGTTCCTGATAGAGACAGGGCTGGTAGCAGATTTATTTAAAGAGACTCCCTATTTTAGTGCAAGTCTAAAAAAAGCCTATTTTTTTTAATGACAAATCTCTAACGCCTCCACCTTAACCAAAACGGTGTCCAAAGTTTTTTTTTCATTATTCTGCTTGCATTCAATCCAGATGCAACATTTAACAGGCTCTAGAGAAACCTTCAAAGACTATAGCGGGTCCAACAGACTCGTCAAGAATTTCGTAAGTATCAGATTTTCAAAGGATGTTTTGAAGAATTCCTACAGAATTTCTGCTCTAGAAAATTCTTGGGAACTTCAAAGTTACTTCCTTCAGTAATTTTCTCAGGTATAACTTTGATTTTTTTGTCCACCAGATAAATTTTCACTAATGCTTGGAGCAGAAACAATGAATGAAATGAAATCTCCAGTTTTCTAGATTTTTATAGAATTCCTCCCGAGGAAATCCTCAAAGGTTTATTCCAGAGTTTTAGAAAAAAAAAACACATAGCAGAGGGATTTTTTTTAAAAACCCTGCAAGTAATCCTCCGTTGTTCATGTGGATTCTTTCAAGAATTCATCCACAATCCTCCCAGAAATCCAAAATTTCTTGAGGGGTTCTTCGAACACATCTAGAAATTTCTCCAGCATTTCATCCAAGTATTTCAGTTTTCCCAAACATTTATTTGAAGGTTTCACGAAAAATTCCTATGTTATATTCAAGTATTCACACCAGTTTATACTACAATAATGTTTTCAATAATTCCTCCGATCATTCCTACACAAAGAAAGAATTGCTGGAGGAATATTCAATAGAAACCTTAGAAGAAATCTCTTGAGCAATTGCTGAAGGTATCTTTAGAGAAATCCCTAGTTGAAATCTTGTATTATTTATAGGAAATCCTTGGAAATTCTTGGAGGAAGAAGTTATTGATTCAATTTTAGATGTTTTGACCGGAAATCTTGGAGAATGTTCCAGGGAAATCTATGATGAATCACTGGATAAAATATTGGAGAAATTAGGAAAATCTTGAAAAATTTCACAAAAAATTTTTTAGAGGAATTATGATGATTTTTAAAACAATCCTTGGATATATGCCATTTCTGTGGTTCCCCTTGCGCATATAGGTTGAATTCTTGTGGTATCCTAAAACAAATTATTGGAGAAATTCCCTAGGAAAATTTATTAAATGCCTTTAGAAATATCCGGAGTGAAATCTAAACACTTTATCTGATGACAACCCAAAAGAAATTCCTAAAAAACATACAGTAAAACGTAATAACAGTAAAAATCTGGCTCCTATTAGGTTTGGTTTCCTTCTCTTGGATCCTGTTTGGTATCTTTTTGGCCTCTTTTTGTTTGAATTTAGGTCTCTTTTTCCTGTTTTTGAAGCACTCAGTCGCTACCAGCTCTGTAAAGACGAAAATCTTTCTTGTGGTAACGACCGGCATGAAAATGAGGAGATAAGAAGCAAACGAGTGTCAGTGAAAAAAAACTAGTATTGAGAAAATGTACTGTTTTTTTAAGAGATTTTCCATTCTATAAAAAATGCATGGGAGTCAAAAAACAACAAGCCGGTCTTCTAAGCATTATGTTATTTCTTTCTGATGAGCGGAAGAATCACCTGAAAATTTCGTTACAACGCTTAGAAATAGTAGAAATTTCTCATCTCAAAACCGACCAAAATTTAATTTACACCCCTTTGCGTTTTAGCCCCTCAAATATAGTAACTTTCAATTTCCAGTCTAGGATTCCATATGGTTAAATTTTTTCTTAGCTTCACTGTACAAAAAATGCCACCGTTTGTCCTACCCATGGTTTCGAACGTGGAGGCGCCTCTGAGCAAAACTTTTGAGTTTCCATTGAATCGATTCAGTAGTTTCCATTCAGATCGTTCAGCAGTTCGAAGAGCCTGCTGGTAAGCCTTTCGAGCCAACTTGAAGGACTCTGATTCAGCTGAACGGCTTATGTTTTTTTTTAAAGACAATTTACACCGTCTTCAGCATATTGGCTGCACAGACTGAACGATCACTAACATTAGGCAACGGACAACACGAAACACCCAGTAGCCTAGTGATAAATTTTTCGTTTGACGAAAAGTTTCCACCGACTGGAGCGGGAATCGAACCCACACCTCGTGGCACAATACTCCTAGACGACTGACGCCGCTAACCGCAAGGCCACAAAGCCCACAAAACTCCAACTCCTTCTCCATTATTTCCTAAGTCTAGTAAGATCGAAATCCCACCACGGGGTATCTCTTGTAGTATTAACCCTCTAATACCCAAATTTTGATTTTCGATCTAAATATCATTTTAAGTTATCTAAAATCGTTCTAAACACGTTTTGGGCAATGATTTATTTTTATTCGCAAATCTATGAATTTTGGTTTTTGATTTTTATAATTTTTATTTTTGAACATCCCTATCCTTTTTCATTTTTTCTTGAAGCCTATTCTAGTTACTGATTTTTGGCAACAATAAAAATTCAAGTTTTCGCGGTACTTTTAAAAATAATAAATTTCAAATATTTTTCTGAAAATATTTTTATTTTCCGTGTTATTAACGGAAACACAGGTTTGGAAGTATTTTAATACCACCAAGCCCTTCTTCTATTATAGGTTAATAGTAGAAAAATATAAAAGGAACGATTTTTTATATTACACGTTAAATAAACCCCAGGCATTTGTAGGTTATATAAGAATACAATTTTTCAAACAATTTTCAAAAATACAAAAAAGTTTCAAACGTCATAAAAACTTTTCTCATATGCGTGTTATGAGTCAAGATTTAAGCCAAAAATAAAATCATTTTGGTTTCCGAGCTACGAAAAAATACACAAAATTCCAAAGTGTACCCCGTCTAAAGGCGGGGTTGGGTATTAGAGGGTTAATAGACCGCAGAGAGCATGCTTATTCAAAAGCTTCCATAATGTAGGATGTTGTAGAATAATTACTTGGATTTCCAATGGACTTTGGTCGCTACTAATGCAATGTATCGTTCCAGTTTGACCGGGGATTCTTTAAACGCAAAGTCTGCGAAATTACATTCGGATGTTCAAAGAAGCTGTAGCGATGATCAGATGATTCCCCATCTGATACATGCCAATTCGTCAACTTATGTCTGATTTTTTTTCGAGCAGAGCGTATAAAACTTATTCTCTGGTAGATATCATGAAGGTTGAGCGATTGCTTATATTATGTAATCAAAGATCTGTACTTAAGGCTAAGTAGCCCGTCATTCGTTTTGGCAACAATTATAACTTTTCAGCTCGCATTTCAAAGTGATAAAAGTCAGTCTTGATAGATTATTGACATGAAAATGTATCACTGTACGCGCTAACATGCATAAAGTATGCTGATACTTTTTCAGTTGTGTCAGTGCAAATCCAACTGATTTTCTTTGATTCGAAATCGTGAGATAAATTAGCAACAATCATCAACGATACGTACAAATTTCAATGACGGCCTACTTCGCCTTAAGTATCATCAGATTGGAGCCTCTCAAATTGATATCTGAGCTGCCGCAGATGATGTGATGAGCATCGGCATCACTGCTCACAATCTGCGGATGGAATGGAAATCGTGAAGAAATTCTTTCAGGCACTTCTAAAAAATCAATAAAGGAATAATCCGTGGAGGGATTTTTGGAGGAAATAGAACGTTAATTGAATTGTGTACTAAGAAATCCAGTTAAGTTATTTATAAAGAAATCCAATAAAATCCCACAGAAATTAAAATTTTGGGTAGCTTATATTAATATTTGAAAAAAAAAAAACATAACGAAATTCCGTCAAATAAATACCGAAAAAATGCTTTTAAATGCACTATAAGCTTAAATCATATTTTTTAGATTTGCACAACCAACTTGTTCTTCTTTTTCCACAATGTTCCAAAAATTATGCTAAAAGCTCTTTCAAGCCTCTGATTTCTCATTAGCAGACAATAAAAAGTTCATAATTTGAATTACAAATACTGTCAAAGAAACTCTCTATATCAATGTTGCACAGGAACCACAATTGTGAGAGCGATTGTTTATCGATTTTCGAGCATCATAGTAATGTCCTTGTTTATGAGCCAATCGAACTAAATATTGTTTGATAAATCTCATTAAAGGACGATTTCTGAAAGTTTATATAAAAGCTCCTAATGAGGAATGTTCAAAATTTGGGTGTGTTAAGTTTTCGATAAAATCCTATCAAGAAATAACAAAATTCTCTGTGTCCTGGCCCTAGAAAAGGTGGCAATACCCCAAACAACAGCCGCACAAGCCCAAAAACAAGAAATCGTGATTTTTGACAGCAAAATTGAAACAGCACTCAATGCAATACGCCACACGAAGTCCCGTTTTCGTCATCGCTTGTTCTTCGCTCTTCGCAACGGTGGAAGTTGTCGGCGGAACGCGGGAGAGCTTTATTTATAATGATTTCTGTCGGTTGCTACTTGACTCGTCGTTCGTCGTCGTCGAACAAACCCGACATGCCTGTAGGTACAGCGTACAGGGCACTAATTCTTCGATTCGGCCGAAATTGGGAAGTAGGAATCGTGGAGAAAATTTCATCCGATCTGTGTAGATCGGCATCGATCGTCGCATAACACGATGATCCGCGTGCGAGTCGAGCCGAGTCCAGCAGGGAAGGGCTGATCTGCTGGTTGACAGAGCTCTGTAATTGATTCCCATTCGATGGGAAGCTGACGAACTAGCATGAGAGAGAGGGCGTATAGTCGGTACAATACCGGAAGACTGCCGTGCGGTTGGGAAATTAAGACCAATTCAAAGCGGGCCGATGATTAGTCACCGATTTGGCTAGAACAGTTACGGTGAACGAACGACGGGAGACAGCCCAGGGTCGGCGAACGGAGCCCGGCTCAAGTCAGGCGATCGAAATTAGGTAATGGACTAGGTATCGATTCGGGGCTCGAACGCAGTGGCGTAGCCGGGTGCCAAAATTATGGTGAGATTATATTCATAGCGGTAGATCTTCATTTTCAGACAAACTAATATGTAAACAGGGAGCAAAAAATCAGGTCTGGAGGGGATCGGAAGTGGTAGAGCGTAGGGGCCCATAACTCAATAGTATGAGCATGAGCATTGTTGACCCTACAATTCGTATTTGCTAGTTGTAAATTATATTTATAAGCCACATATTTGCACGTGTATGATCCTTACTCTTTTTTTTAAGACTAATTGTTGTATGATCTTATTTACAAAAATTTTGAACGAAATGTTTGGTCAGAAATGTTTAAGGTTTAGTCGAAACATGTTATGATAAATAGAGAAATTAGTACAAGATTTCATAAAAGAAATTTTCAAAACATAAACGTCACACGAACGTCAAAACATTCAGAACATTATAATTCCTCAGGCTGGAATAGCAGTTTAAATGTGCTATTAAAATTATCCTAGAAGGTCTTATCGAAATCATATATGAATTCTAGATAAACAGACATTTGTATACTGATTGTGCTTTCCAGAGCGACTTAAAAATGATTCCTCCCCAGCAATTTGGTTCAGAAATCTTCAGAATGTGTGGTCTTTTGAATCCGTTGCATGCTCCTGTGAAGTGAGCGACGGATTCAAGATCAATCGTGACCGGTTCACGTTGTGCAACTACAAAAGGGTATTCGTGTTCAGTCGAGAATGGATTGCCGACTGGTGAGCTCGTTCCATGCTTATGATAACATGTTTTTTTTTGTGGCAGCATTATGTTTATGTAATTTTCAAACAAATTATGGATGGCTTGTTCCTATAATCCATTGACTCCTGAAAGCCTTAACTACGCCACTGCTCAAACGGTGGAACCAAAACCAGTCGAACATTTGGAAATGTACCACAAACTTTTGAGTAAGAGCTCCATCAACACACTGTCAATCAACCGAAAGGGGGTTTCGCTGCAGCAGTGTACCTCCGAAACAGGGCCGAACACTTGAGTTATCAATGTTTGCCCTAGGGTAGGTCATATGAAAACTACAGCGATGACGACGATGTTGAGGACGACTATCGTTGCACATGACTACCGCCGCGCCGCGTTTTCATTTTATTGGCAGGTCAGAGTCGTTGGGCGCGGGTGAACCGCAATGCCCGTCCCGGACGAAGAGGAATTGTTTAATCGAAATTTTAAAAATAAAGCATCGCTTTGAATGGCAATAAAAATACAGACACAACAATCGAACGGAACGGTTTGTATTCGCACTGGTACGTGCATTTGCCTACCTTCGCTACCACCGCGTGCTCGCAGGCGGAAATCGAAGCTAAATCGGTAGAGTTGGGCAAAAACTGACGGAGATGCCATAACCCAAAAAACAGCCCCGAAATACTTTCATCTGACAGTCAGTGTCTATAGAGTGTTTCCAGCTCAAAACGTAAATCGCGCAGACGCTATTTTTTCAAAATTGAACGGAATATTGTACAATATTGATTCAAAGACTATCTAATATGACCTTTACTATTGAAATTATAGTCAAATGCCTAAACTTCAAATCGTATCTCTAACTGTTATAACTGTTATAACTGCCAATCGGAGGTAGGAGATCTTGAACTCCATTAGTGGAATCAAGGTTTCTTTTCAAATCGCAAAAAAAGAAGAATGTGTTTTGCCAAAACTTTTAAAAATCGCGAGCTTCTACTCAAAAATCTAGAAGAGAAGAAGCACAAGTGAGGAAGCAAAGAGTGCCGCCTATCGTGGTCAGTTGTTCCGAATATGGGGGATTTGAGCAGGAGATCTTAAACTCCATTAGGGGAATCGAGGTTTCCTTCCAAATCGCAAAAAAAAGGAGATTGTCACGTTTTGTTGGAGACTCTTAAAGATCGTGAACTTCTTCTCAAACACATTGAAGAGAAGAAGCACATTTTTTTTTATTATGACGACAAAACTGAACATTTGTTCAAAGTCGTCTTGAAAGCTCTCTCAAGTGAGTATAAGTCATCTGAAGAGATCAAAAATGAAATAAATGAATAACTTGGAAAAAGACAACTTATTCTGGCATTCGTCGGAAAGAATTATCTTAATATTCTTAAGTGGATGAAAAACCGAATTTAGTACTTTACCATTAAATTCCACTAGAGTTTGTATCCTTTGACAGATACGCGTATTTCGACCTCAACTGTAAGGCCGTCTTCAGTGTCGTGTACTAGACTCGACTTAATAAAAGTGATTTAAACAAGACTTATGTTTGATATCGAATTGAATAGATTTTTTTTACATTTCTTAAATTATATCTTATATGACCTTCATCAATAAAATTTTGTTAAATTACCTAGACTACGTCTTGAAAAAGAACGATAAAAAAATTGCTATTTATTTATTGCTAATTTATAATTCTTCAAATTATAAACATCCCTTTTTTCGATAGGCATTTTCAAAACGTAGTTTAGAAAGCTGATCAAAATTTTGATTGAAAATGTTTTATTGGATAGCCTCTGATACGCAAAATTTAAAAATTCAGTATGAAAATGCCATTTTTATTTTCGTTCTGAGCTGGAAACGCTCTACAGCTCCGTTTCCTGACTTCACTTGAGCTCAGAGATATATTTTTTTCCTAACCACACTTCCCGTATCTCTTACACCGATCCAAGCCATGCGAGAAAACGCATCAACCCGAACGATGAAAGATGCAAAAAGTTAATCTTCTCTCTAAATGTTTTGATGCTTTGGAATAATTGTTTGGGCTCCTCGTGCTGCCTCCTTTGCACCTTCCCGCATTCCGCAAAGCCAATTTGCAAGGGCATACCAGAGAAAAGGATTACCCTCTCGTGCTTTGAGAAAGAGTTACGAAATCAAAAAACTTTGTCGTCATCCACACGAACGTTAGAGAGTTCATGCAAGGATGAGACACATCCTCGATGTATGAAGTGACTTGTATGCCACGTGATGCGTGTGACGACGAAAGATATGACGGGCGGAAGCGGAAGGAAGGATGCGCTTTGCTACTCTATGCGTTGAAGTTTATCGCCGTCGTCGCAATCGCGGTTTCGAATATGATCTGCGTTGCGATCTGCGTATCGAAAGAGGAGTAAGTTCTCCGAGCGAGGAAGGTCAGGAATGTGTTTGATGATGTGGTGCATCCGAAGTCATTAGAAGGAGACTTTTGATTTTTTTCGACGTATTCAGCGGAGAAAAGCGGCGGCTTTGTAAAGTTTTGAATGTGCGATAATTTCGAGGAATTTCGGAGCAGATTTTCACGCTCAAGTGGATGCGCAAAACTTTTTGTTTTCGATTCCACTACTTTTAACTTCTTTTGAAGATTGGTTTCGCGGTGCCATTGCCTTGCGAAAAGTTTTTTGGTTAAACTTCAAGAAACCTCTCTACAAAGGGTACATCTATTTGAATGTTGTCGTATTTTTTTTTTCAAAATTATTGGCACTCTTTAGTACTATTTTTCTTACTATTGATCCTTTTCCGATCCTTGTTTGGAATTGTGGAAACATTTTGAAGAGAAGAAGCACATATTTTTTACTTCAACTGAAGATTTACTTGGATTTTTCCCAAAACAAGTCATCATTATGGCATTTTTAGAAAGGGCTTTCTCAAGAGTTAGACTTGTGTTCGATGTCCGTGTGACATGGGAACATTTCCGGAACCCCACTAAGAGCAGTCGGTGCCAAAAGTGGGGATATGGTACCAAATATTGTCGCATGGATGCTAAATGCATGATTTGCGGAGGTTTTTCTCACGCTTAGGATGTTTGTCCTGTAAAGGAAGATATCAAAATGTTAGTATGCGCAAATTGTGGAGGCAACCATAAGTCTAAATTTTGGGATTGCCCTTCGCGCAAACGAATCGTTGAGGCTCGTATAAGGCAGATGAACGGCAACGTTTTTTGTAGCCGGAAATCCCCTAGCAAAATCTTCAACAATGCTCATTTTTTAGTTTACGATCGCTTGCTTAAGAATCATACCCTTCAGGAAAATTATAAGCATGCTCATTCACGAACTTTTTTTCTTCCGTTGGGTTCAAATCTTTTAATTTTGAATAGTAGTTTCAGCTGCTCCTCCTCAAATTATCTACCTGCAGGTAACCGTTCTATTTTTTTTTTTCAAATCAAATGGAAACAACCCTACTTATGTCACCGCAATCCTTATAATACTTCCGGGACTCTTTCAAAAATCCTGTTGGAGTACTTTTGGATATCTTTGAATGAATTTTTCGGAAAACCTTATGGTATTCTTTCAAAAATCTTTCTGAGGATCCTCTGAATACTTCCTTCCTTCCTTCCTTCCTTCCTTCCTGAATACTGAATTACTTTTTTTTTCAAAAATTCTTTCAAAAGTTCTTTAGGAATTACTTCTGGGGCGCTTCTGAGCGTTCCTCCTGGATTTTTCAAGAAATCTCCGTTTGAGTATAGAGTATCTCCCTAGAATTCTTCTGTAATACTTCTGGGTGTCTTCCGGAAATCTTGCTGGAAGATTCCATAATATCTTTGATAGATTCTCCCGGTTTTTTGACGTTAACTACGTCTTACGGCAATATACTGGGTGTCAATTGAAAATCTAAAATTTTGCGACCGTCACGAAATTTTGAAAGATTTTGAACGCTAATAACTCAGTCATTTATCTATAGATTTTAAAAATTTTCCCATCAATCGGTCGGAAATGTATACAGCAATTTTCTCGAATGGAGAAAACTATTGAATATCAACAATAAACTATTGAAAATTTGAAAAATGTCGACCCCTTTCTTACGCAACCAATCACGTGCAAGCAGTTTTCCACGCTTCTTTTGCGTTCCGCTTCGCACTATAAAAGCAGACCGATTCCTGCTTCTTCGCTCATTCTTCTTTTTGCCGTCAGACTGTGAACATGGTCAGCGAGCAAGTCTCGAGTGCCTTTCGCATTCTCAGCTCAGTTTTCAATGGAACGCGAATGGAACAACTACACGCCGCCACGACTGAAGCCGCTTGTTGAAGCGCACATCGTCATCGCCACCGCAAAGCTCATCGGGCGAGAAGGATTTGTACCAGTGCGCCGTCAAAATGTGTCAGTGTTACGCAAATTCAACAATTCAATCGGCCCTTTCCAGAGCCAACAAATGTGTTTTAAAGAGTTGATTGTGTAATATTCCTTAATTTGTTCGAGATGGCTGAAGAAAATCGACCAAAGCCGCTTGTTGAAGCGCACATCGTCATCAGCACCGAAAATCTCACCGGGCGAGGAGGATTGCTACCAGTGCCCCGTCAAAATGTGTCCGTGTTACGCAAATTCAACAATTCAATCGGCACTTTTCAGAGCCAACAAATGTGTTTTAAAGAGTTGATTGTGTAATATTCTTTAATTTGTTCGAGATGGCTGAAGAAAATCGACCAAAGCCGCCAAAATGTGTCCGTGTTACGCAAATTCAACAATTCAATCGGCCCTTTCCGGAGCCAACAAATGTGTTTTAAAGAGTTAATTGTGTAATATTCCCTAATGTGTTTACCACATACTTGCTATAATTTCTTAATTCATCTCATAGCAGCATACAATAATTGATTTATTACGAATAATTGACAATACGGCAATTTGAGGATGTTTCCGAAGACGCTGCTGCAGTGCCGTCGGGATGCAATAACAGCATAATGCTAATCTTGTAATTCCCTTACCCAGACATCAGTTTCATATAGCCTATTTCCCAGATAAGAAAACGAAGAATTTGAAAGGAGGAGCATCACCTGCTATTCTAAGGGTATAAAGCATCCCTTCTTCGTTGAATTCGGTTTATTCCGAATCGAACTGCCGTTGTGAACGGTTGCGTTTTCTTATTGAGTTGCGAGACACAAGTTCGAATTCTCTCCCGTTCGTGTGCGAAGTGCACTTTTCGCGATTTCCCGCTCCCGCGACTGCTCTCCGGCGCTAACCTACCTCCTTGGGGTGGCTAGCCAGAAGGCATCTCTGCAAGCAGAGCAACCGCGGCCCATAGCGATGGGTCGCAATAGAAAGCAAAAGGCGGACTCCGCCTCGATCCCCGCCCCGCTGGCCGACAGCGGGCAGACCAGCGCGCCGAAACGAGCCAGGAATGAAGATGCCAACCCGGCGGCATACAGCAGGTTGCTGGCAAACAACCAGTTTGCCTCCCTGCCTGTGGACCAAGCCCCCCCGGGCGCGAAAGTTCCCCCCCTCTTCACGGCTTCGAAGGACCTCTCGGCGCTGCGATCCGAGCTAGCGGCCAACAACATCCGGCCGCTGTTCAAGCTGTGCCATACCGGCACCAAAATCATGTGCGCTTCGGGCGCCGACTTCGACAAGGCCGGCAAGCTACTGAAGGCAAAAGGGGTGGAATTCTACACCCACGATGCCCCCGGTAGCAAGCCGTTGAAAGTTCTCATCCGAGGGCTACCGGAGTTCACCCCAGAAGCCATCATCGATGAAATGAAGGCGGCTGGACTCAAGCCGACGAATGTGTTCCCCATCCGGCGAGCACAAGGAGGACGACACCGGGACCAGCTCTACCTGGCCCATTTGGAGAAGGGGTCCACCACCATGGCGGGCCTGACGAGGGTGAGAGCGCTCTTCCACATCGTGGTGGAATGGGAGCGCTACCGCCCGAAGAAGCGAGACGTGACGCAGTGTGGCAACTGCCTCGCGCTCGGGCATGGGACCAGGAATTGCCCCGCTGTGGCAAATGTGCCGGTGCGCACGCCACTACGACCTGCCAGCCGATGGAGGGCACCGAACCGAAGTGTGCCAACTGCGGTGCAAACCACGAGGGCAGCAGCCGCAACTGCCCCAAACGTGCGGAGTTTCTGGCAATCCGCCAGCAAGCGTCCGCCAAGAAGCTGGGACGGCAACGCCAGCGCCAACCACCCCCACCGCTGACTGAGGAGCACTTCCCGACGCCCCGCTACCAAGTGCCCAATCTACCACCGCTTCAACCAACCCACCGGCAGGCATCCCGCCAGTCGGCCCCCTCCGTTCAGCAACGCCTCGCGGCCACCGCCGCTGCTCCATCGGTCTGGAATGCGCCTCCTCCTGGATGGGGGAATCCTGGACCCAGTGCTTCCGGCACTCCTCCTCCCTCCGACGACGACGGCTCCCTGTACACGCCGGAGCAAATGTTGGAATACACAAGGAACCTTTTCCAACGGCTACGAGCCTGCCGTTCCAAGTCGGAACAGATCGACGCCGCCAACTCGGTGGTATTTGCGTTCCTATCCAAATATGGCCCGTGAGGCCATCACCAGGATCGCAAATTGGAATGCTTGTTCCCTCCGGAACAAAGCTATCAAGCTCGTCGAATTTCTCGAAGAGAAAACCATCGACATCGCCATCATCACGGAGACGCACCTCAAGCCTGAGCTGAGCGTCTCCATTCCCAACTATCGACTTGTGCGGCTAGATCGGACCGACTCTGAAGGAGGGGGAGTCGCCATCGCTTTGCGCCACAACATGAACTGCCGCCTGCTGCCGAGCCTGCAGCTCAAGCTCATCGAGGCCGTAGGAGTAGAAGTGCAAGCTTCGGACGGCCCGATCACCATCATCGCTGCATACTACCCAACGCAAGCAAGCCTCAACGACGGGTCGGCAACGGCCCTGCGACAAGACATCACCAAGCTCACTCGGCGGCACGGGCGGTACATCATCGCTGGCGACCTCAACGCGAAGCACGAAGCCTGGGGGAACCCCCGAAGAAATCGGAACGGAGTCATCCTGCAGCAAGGCTTGGAGGAGGGCCACTTCAACATCTTGGGCCCGGATACTCCCACCCGGTTGAGCAGATCGGGAGCCCACGCCTTCATCGACCTGTTTATCACCAACATGGTAAGCATCTCTCATCCGGTCGTCTACCAGGAACTCAGCTCGGACCACTATCCGGTGGTGGTGGAAGTTGGGTCCTCGGTCAACCGGCATCTCAAGACCCGGCGCAACTATCGACGCGTCAACTGGGACCAGTTCCGGCAGTGTGTCGACACCCACGTCGACTACGAGGTGCGACCCGAGTCAACCGATGACGTCGATCGGCAGCTGCAGGCCATCGAAGAAGCGATCTCCCAGGCCAGGGAGCAACACGTGCCGGCAACCAGTCAGGTGAGCAATAACATACCAATTGATAGACTTACTAAAGATTTGATCAGACTTCGCAACACCATCCGCAGGCAGTACCAGCGAACTGGGCTGCCTGCCCTTAAATCCGATGTCAATCGGATGAACAAAATTATCAAGGCCAGAATGTTGGACCTCAGAAATCAAAATTTTTCAAACAAAATCCGCGCTCTCCCAGACTGTGCTCAGCCGTTCTGGAAGCTCACAAAAATTTTAAAAACCAAGCCTAGACCAATTCCACCGCTGGTTCCACAAGATAACAATAGCCCCGTAGATCGCTTGATAACGCCTGCTGAGAAGGCAGCCGAAATAGGTCGACATTTCGTCAGCTCACATAATCTTGGACACAATATCATCAGTCCGCATGAAGCTGCCGTGAATGAGCATGCAAACAACCACCATCTGATTCCCAACGACTTCTCGGAGGAGTTGGAAATCACAGCTGACGAACTCTCGACCTATTTAAAACACTCCAAAAACATGAAGGCCCCAGGTTTCGACAACATCATGAACTTGGAACTCAAGCACTTAAGCGTCCAGTTCTATGATCACCTCGCAGTGATCTTCAACCAGTGCCTCCGGCTTAGCTACTTCCCATTGTCCTGGAAGTCAGCCAAAGTCGTCCCCATCAGGAAACCTGGGAAAGATCCTTCCTCGCCTAAAAGCTATCGCCCCATCAGCCTTCTCTCAGCGTTATCAAAGCTTTTCGAAAGGGCAGTTTATCGCCGACTTCTTGCTTCCGTAGAGCAAAACAACATCCTGCTCGATGAACAGTTTGGTTTCCGACGCGGTCGTTCAACCGTGCACCAACTGTCCCGAGTCACCAACATCCTCAGACGGAACAAGTCTCTATCCAAAACCTCTGCCATGGCCCTGCTCGACGTCGAAAAAGCGTTCGACAATGTCTGGCATGATGGCCTGGTGTTCAAGCTTCAACGATATAATCTTCCCAGCTACCTGGTGAAAATAGTACACAACTATCTGTCGGCGAGGACATTCCGGGTCTCACTAAACGGAGAAATTTCCGATGCGCACGACATCATCGCAGGCGTCCCCCAGGGCAGTATCCTAGGGCCCCTGCTATTCAACCTATTCACCTCCGATATGCCCGCACTCCCAGGAGGCGGCGCACTGTCTCTGTTCGCAGATGACACCTCCATCGTCTACAGTGGTAGAAGAATCAGAGCGCTCACGGCAAAACTCCAACGAGGCCTGGATGTCCTGACAGAATACCTCACCAGCTGGAAGATATGTATTAACGCGGCGAAGACCCAGGTCATCCTCTTCCCCCACTCCAGATCCCCCAGACTTGTTCCGGCTGAGGATTGCAAAATCACCCTAAACGGCACAGCGGTGGAATGGTCCAACGAGGCCGATTATCTAGGCTTGACTTTGGACAGCAAGCTGATCTTTCGACAACAAGTCGACAAAACGGTCACGAGGTGCAGCACGATGCTGCGAATGTTGTATCCCCTCACAAACCGTAGGTCGACACTGTCCCAAAAGAACAAGCTTGCTGTCTACAAACAAATTATCCGTCCCGTGATCGAGTACGGCATACCGGTCTGGGAGAGCTGCGCTAAATCACACCATCTCAAACTCCAGAGGGTTCAGAACAAGTTCCTTAGAATGGCACTGAACGCCCCAAGGAGAATGCGAAACTCTGAGGTCCTCCGTCTGGCCGAGATACAAACCCTTGAAGATCGCTTTAGTGAGTCTATCGGAAGGTACAGGGCTCGTTGCCGCACGTCAGACCAGCAGGTCGTCCGCGCTATAGTCGCACCCCTTTAGGTTATCAAATTTTGTTTTGCTTGTGTATATAGTAGTTAGGTTATCAAATTTTTAATAATCACCAGAGCTCCAAAGAGCCAAATTGTTAAACTAGAATATTAAAATTTAAATTCCACAACACCATATCAAAACGACCAAGATTGAAAGGCCCTTGGCCGACCAATATAGATGTAAGAATAATTGTACCCCCCCCAAATCAAACATGAAAATAAATATGAATTAAATCGTAAAAAAAAAATCGTAAAAAAATGAATTCGGTTTCATTCTGTTTTCGCTTTCGAGCTGGTAAGAGCTCCTGCAAACCTGCTCAGCTCCTCGCTACCAGAGGCAAGCTGTGTGTACGAGATGGCTGAAGAAAATCGACCGAAGCCGCTTGTTGAAGCGCACATCGTCATCAGCACCGAAAATCTCACCGGGCGAGGAGGATTGCAACCAGTGCGCCGTCAAAGTGTGTCCGTGTTACGCAAATTCAACAATTCAATCGGCCCTTTTCAGAGCCAACAAATGTGTTTTAAAGAGTTGATTGTGTAATATTCCCAAATTTGTTCGAGATGGCTGTAGAAAATCGACCAAAGCCGCTTGTTGAAGCGCATATCGTCATCAGCACCGAAAATCTCACCGGGCGAGGAGGATTGCAACCATTGCGCCGTCAAAGTGTGTCCGTGTTACGCAAATTCAACAATTCAATCGGCACTTTTCAGAGCCAAAAAATGTGTTTAAAGAGTTGATTGTGTAATATTCTTTAATTTGTTCGAGATGGCTGAAGAAAATCGACCAAAGCCGCCAAAATGTGTCCGTGTTACGCAAATTCAACAATTCAATCGGCCCTTTTAGGAGCCAACAAATGTGTTTTAAAGAGTTAATTGTGTAATATTCCCTAATGTGTTTACCACATACTTGCTATAATTTCTTAATTCATCTCATAGCAGCATACAATAATTGATTTATTACGAATAATTGACAATACGGCAATTTGAGGATGTTTCCGAGGACGCTGCTGCAGTGCCGTCGGGATGCAATAACAGCATAATGCTAATCTTGTAATTCCCTTACCCAGACATCAGTTTCATATAGCCTATTTCCCAGATAAGAAAACGAAGAATTTGAAAGGAGGAGCATCACCTGCTATTCTAAGGGTATAAAGCATCCCTTCTTCGTTGAATTCGGTTTCATTCTGTTTTCGCTTTCGAGCTAGTAAGAGCTCCTGCAAACCTGCTCAGCTCCTCGCTACCAGAGGCAAGCTGTTTGTGCGAGATGGCTGAAGAAAATCGACCGAAGCCGCTTGTTGAAGCGCACATCGTCATCCGCACCGCAAATTTCATCGGGCGAGGAGGATTGCAACCAGTGCGCCGTCAAAGTGTGTCCGTGTTACACAAATTCAACAACTCAATCGGCCCTTTTCAGAGCCAACAAATGTGTTTTAAAGAGTTGATTGTGTAATATTCCTTAATTTGTTCGAGATGGCTGAAGAAAATCTACCAAAGCCGCTTGTTGAAGCACGCATCGTCATCAGCACTGAAATTCTCACCGTGCGAGGAAGATTGCAACCAGTGCGCCGTCAAAATGTGTCCGTGTTACGCAAATTCAACAATTCAATCGGCACTTTTCAGAGCCAACAAATGTGTTTTAAAGAGTTGATTGTGTAATATTCTTTAATTTGTTCGAGATGGCTGAAGAAAATCGACCAAAGCCGCCAAAATGTGTCCGTGTTACGCAAATTCAACAATTCAATCGGCACTTTTCAGAGCCAACAAATGTGTTTTAAAGAGTTAATTGTGTAATATTCCCTAATGTGTTTATCACATACTTGCTATAATTTCTTAATTCATCTCATAGCAGCATACAATAATTGATTTATTACGAATAATTGACAATACGGCAATTTGAGGATGTTTCCGAAGACGCTGCTGCAGTGCCGTCGGGATGCAATAACAGCATAATGCTAATCTTGTAATTCCCTTACCCAGACATCAGTTTCATATAGCCTATTTCCCAGATAAGAAAACGAAGAATTTGAAAGGAGGAGCATCACCTGCTATTCTAAGGGTATAAAGCATCCCTTCTTCGTTGAATTCGGTTTCATTCTGTTTTCGCTTTCGAGCTGGTAAGAGCTCCTCCAAACCTGCTCAGCTCCTCGCTACCAGAGGCAAGCTGATTGTACGAGATGGCAGAAGAAAATCGACCAAAGCCGCTTGTTGAAGCGCACATCGTCATCCACAACGCAAATCTCATCGGGCGAGGAGGATTGCAACCAGTGCGCCGTCAAAGTGTGTCCGTGTTACGCAAATTCAACAATTCAATCGGCCCTTTTCAGAGCCAACAAATGTGTTTTAAAGAGTTGATTGTGTAATATTCCCTAATTTGTTCGAGATGGCTGAAGAAAATCGACCAAACCCGCTTGTTGAAGCGCACATCGTCATCCGCACCGTAAATTTCATCGGGCGAGGAGGACGCAACCAGTGCGCCGTCAAAATGTGTCCGTGTTACGCAAATTCAACAATTCAATCGGCCCTTTCCAGAGCCAACAAATGTGTTTTAAAGAGTTAATTGTGTAATATTCCCTAATGTCTTTATCACATTTTTGCTTTAATTTCATAATTCATCTCATAGCAGCATACAACAATTGATTTATTACGAATAATTGACAATACGGCAATTTGAGGATGTTTCCGAGGACGCTGCTGCTGTGCCGTTGGGATGCAATATATTTTCTATTGTTAAGGATTGATTCAAATATTACGTAACGTAAAATTTTATTTTAAACATATATATTTTCTGAATTCACAAACCATTACATTCTGGATTATAACTAAAGGAAGGTTGCAATTATGACATTTGACTATAATACAAATGCAGCAAATTAAATGGCGTAGTTAACGTCATGCGGTCGTGTCTTGTACACAACCCCCACTGATTTTTTTTCGGGAATTATTCCTGTTCTTCCGTAAAGCTTCTGAGATTCATCCGGGAATACCATCTCATCCAAATATCATTCAAGGATAATAGTGGAAGTTTTCCTGGGATTCTACCGTGAATCGTTCTAGTATTCTTCTGTAAATACCATTGGGATTCTTTAGACAATAATTCAAGGGCTTCTCCGAATATCTTTCTGGAATTATTCTCAAAATCCTTTGGGGAATTCTTTTGAATTATAGAAAGATTTCCAGGAGAATCCTGAGATAATTTGCGGAATAATGACAGAGAGATTTATGAATGAATTTGGGGGGATTTCTGAAAGAATTAATCAATTAAAAATCTGAAACAGTCCCATGAGGATTTACGGAATTTTGGATGTATTTCATAGCGTTATTCAAAAGTGTCCCAGAAGTTATTTCGGAAAAATCCCTTTAAGATTTTCAAGAAATTCTCAGGGTTTCGGGAATATTTCACTAAGACATCCGGAAGAATTCCCCTAAATTATCCGGAATAACTCCAGAGCAATGGCCGAAAGAACTTTAGAAAGATTTAAGGAACAATTTCAAACGGAATTTCCGGAACTATTTCAGAGTGACTTTTATCAGAGTAACAGAAAGATTTCCGTTAGAATCTTAGTGGTATTTTTTAATAGTACTAAAGGGGTGTCCGGAAGTTTCAATCAAGCAAATTTCCCGAAGAATCACAGGAAGATTGTATCAGAATAATTCAAAACGAATCTTCGATCTTGTGTGGGTGTGAGTAAGTACGAACATGCATAGTGAGTACTGAGCTGAACATTCCGTTGCTCTAACAACTAGCAACCCAGTCGGCATCGCAGTAGGCTGCGAGTGCCACACTAATATTGTGCAAAGCCGAATACTACCGAAAAGGAATCACCCAGGTGTATGCTGTGGCACGTCTTACCTCCACGCTGGTCAGCAATCGAAAGAGGAGGAATGAGCGTTGTCTGTTTGGATAACAATATTAGTGTGGCACTCGCAGCCTACTGCGATGCCGACTGGGTTGCTAGTTGTTAGAGCAACGGAATGTTCAGCTCAGTACTCACTATGCATGTTCGTACTTACTCACACCCACACAGATCTGTTCCCAGAAAGATTTCTGAAAAACCTTAAACAGGATTTTTGATAGAATTGAGGAAGGATTTCTAGAAAAGGGCCAGGAGGATTTCCACTCAATTTTCGAGAAGCTTTCGGAAGAATTTCTGATACAATATTTGGAAAATATCTCCATAGTAATTTTGTTGATTTTTTGGATTTCCATACATAAAGATTGTAAAAGAAATCCCCAAGAGATGTCTGGAAGAATTTCAATATGATTTCCGGAAGTACTCCATAAGGGGTTCCGGAAGAATCCCAAGAATTTGAACGAAATCATCTGACAGTGAGAGAATAGATATTTTACTGTAGCTTCAGATGAATTTCTTAGAGAATCACAAAAGAATGGGAATAATCTCGAGAGAATCCAAGAGGGATATCCAAAAAAAAAACCAAGTACATTCACAAAAGAATTACTGAAAGATTTACGGAAAATTTAAGAGGGTTTAATATAATAATTTCGAATGAATTTCCGGAAGAAATCCTGAGGAAGTTTTGTAAAACCCTTCAAGCTATATTCTGAAGAATCCCAGATTTTTTCAAAAAATTTCATCCCTCAGGAAAGTAATCATAGAAACATTTTCGGGAAAATTCCAGGAGAATTTTACGGGAAAAACCTGGAAGGATTTCCATAAAAATCAAAGAGGAATTTCCAATATGATTTTTTTTTCTTTTTCTTGGCATTTACGTCCCCACTGGGACAGAGCCAGCTACTCAGCGTAGTGAGCCCTTCTACAGTCATTAACTGAGAGCTTTCTTTGCATAAATTGCCATTTTTGCATTCGTATATCGTGTGACAGGTACGATGATACTTTATGCCCAGGGAAGTCAAGGAAATTTCCATTACGAAAAGATCCTGGACCGACCGGGAATCGAACCCAAACACCCTCAGCATGGCTTTGCTTTATCGCCGCGGATTCTAACTACTCGGCTAAGGAAGGCCCCAATATGATCTAAAAGATAAACAGATTTTCGCAAGAATTACAGAGCGATCAGAAAGATAACTTTAATACTTTCAGAATGGTTTACAAAAGAAACTAAGAGGAATTTCCGAGAGATTTCTGAAAGTATCCCAGAAGGGTTTTTTTCTGAAAAATCTTACAGGGATTCTTGGAAGATTCCCTGAAAGATTTTCTGTAGCATCATAAAAAAAATTGCTAGAGGAATTCCAGCATTTCTGGAATAATCCAAAAAGGTTTTCTGGACGGAACAGCTCGAGATAGGTTTATGAAAGAACTACAGATGGATTTCCTGAGAAATTCCAGAATGATTTCATATAAAGGATTCCATGAGGATTGCCGGAAGCATTTCAGAGATTTTTGGGATAATTCCAGAAATTTACGGAACAATGGATCAGGGGTTTCAGAAAGGATTTTGGTGAGATTTTTAAAGAGTTTCGAGAGGATTTTCAGAAGAATCCCAAAGAGCTGTGGATTTTCTTAAAGAATAAAGTGATTTATTTTATAAGCTAAGATGGACTTTCGAAAAAATCCCAGAATAAATGAAAAAAGAATAGAAAATAATCATTAACGCATAAATTTTAGTTATTCGATGACTTTTTTTCTTAGTGTTCAATCACATTCGGTATTTTTTTTTCCTGCATGCGTTCGAGAAATGAAGCTGGCCATGGTGCAACAACCGCGCTACATTGCAATGTATCCAATGCATTGGATGAATCCTACGCAACAAAAATCGTCGGCGCTATCCGTCAAATTCGCTCATCAAAACCATTTTGGTGAATATAGCAACACAGCTTGTTGTATGCATGTATGCTATGGCGTGCAAGCAAAGCACGTGACAAGCGTTATAATAAAGCCGAGAAACGAACGAAGGAGAATAAAGGAAGAGACTCGGTTCGTTCTTTTTGCCGGGTCACTTTATGTCTGATCCGTGCTGCTCAAATGAATCGACTCTCCCAAAAAAGAGCCACCCATTATTCGTTCTTTTGAGTGATCCGAAAGTTTTGAACGGCTCCGAAGCTTTTTGCCCATCCCCAGAAGTAAGCACAACACTAGATAATAGACTAGCTTGCAATTTCTAGTAGGCTAGTCGATAAATGTTCCTTACGACAAGTTTATTTTTTTGGATGATAACTGATCAGGTAATAAAAAAAATCTATTGAATTGAATACATAATGCAATTAATGCGCCTAAAACAGTCTTAGCATGTACTGCATTCACAATTCCCTATCAGATAACTAATTATACGCAAGATCTAAATTCCAAGGATTTAAATAATTTTCAAAATTAGTTGTGGACCATATCATTACTGCCTAGAATATAGGTCTTATGATCTATATACGCGATAAGTGATATATTGAAAGATTGTTGATGATATACTTACTCATGGCTATGCAATAATGTAGGATACGTGAAATTCAAATTGGGGCGCAGATACGTTAGCAGGATCCTACTATCTATAAGATCTTATAGTCTAATAACTGATTGTTTGATATAATTTTAAATCAGTATACGTCCACAAAATTCGTGAATTTACGTTGAATAAGTTGTCTATAGAACAGTTTGAAGAATTGATCTGTATATACTGGCAACTGTTTTCTAATTCATTCCAAAACTTTTGCAATCATATGTCATAAGATATAACATATCATATAAGATCACAACATGTATAGAATAGCCCATAATTTTCAGATTCTTAAGAATCTTTGAGTAAATAAGCTAACACGCCATGTATACTTAAAGAATAAAACCAAATCAAACACCCATCCCTCATACTCGCAAACCACATCGAATCATTCCAGCGTGATATTAAATTATCATTTTATTATTTTTTGAAATGATTGATTGTTGGTTTGTTGATGCTGCTGATCGGAGACGATTTTCAGCCGTCTCATGAAGACCGCTCCACTTTACGACAATCTTGCTCCCGTGTGTCTCTAGCCCAGCCCTTGGGACTTAACCATGGGACTGCGGTTCGCATCTGACAACGATTCAATGTGACAACTTGACTAATAATATCTTCGATTTCATGCGTGCTACATACGCAATAGATCACCACGAGAGGCACCCCCTAAGAAGTCCATAAGAAGTGTTCTCGGTCAAAGCGGTTTAGCTGGAATCAATCATCCAGTGTCTAAGGTTACCTTTCGGTGGTTAATTCCATTAGAGAATCGGAGCCGGTTGATTTGTTCACGGCTTTAATCTGTTGTCGTTGTCATTGTCAAGTGGTGGTAGCGATCGGTGCTTCTGGTGAAGTAGCTTTGCGGGGAGACGTGGGTGGGGACGTGTCTCGAAACATAACTATGCTTCTTGCACGGTGACACATTTTAATCGCTGCGGTTTTCTCGACTTCGTTTGTTGTTCGAACATTATTCGGTTCAGTAGGTACGCATGGTGTGGCTTAGAAAATCAATCATCCAGCAGCCGAAGCCGTGGTCTGGCTGGTCAAGGGAGCACTTGTTGTCGGAGCTAACCGCAGTGCTACCCGACTAGGACAAAAGCACTGACCTGGGCGTCGTCGCGAAGGACTCACCGATAGCTTTCAACGCGCCGATCACAAGTGGTGATTTCTATCGGGGATAAGATTAATTGTGAGAATTTGAATTCCTATTTTTTGCGCGGGTGATCACGCGACATGATCGAGATATTCGCATACAAGAGGCGGGGGTCTATTTTGCTAAGGTTGTTGATTTGGCGATCGAGATGGACGATAGGACTGTGTGGTGTGTCAAATTGAATGCTAATTCCTGTGTTCGGTAGATAAATGGCAACGTGGATGTGTGTGGTCTTAGCGATTCGTCGCAAAGTCTAATATGTCCTTGAAGTGCGAAAAATTTCCCACGCTGCTGGGTCTGTGCGATAGACAAGCGATAGATTTTGAAGTTGGACGCTAGGTGATGCTGATTTGCCGTATGTTGTTATGCTGCAGCAACGGATCCAGCAATCAGAATCCAGAACATGGATCAATAACAACAGGCCCGCCTTTTTCAAGTGAAAAAATGCCAGGAAGCGAAGAGCACGAAGATGGAACAGCTGCTCTGATCTCTAAAAAAAACGCGAAAGTTCTACTAAAAACTCAACGCATCCCGTAATGGCTTCGTGCCGCGAGCAAAGATATGCAAGCACAAACATGAAAGGTGGAAGCAACACTTCGATGAACACCTGAATGGTACTGAGGGCGCAGGAAATTTGGATCAAAGCAACGGATGAAATACTTTCGTCAGTACTGCGGACGATGGAAACCGCTTTGAGGGAGGTTAGGGATGCTATTTATCAGCTAACAATAAAGCAGCTGGCAAGGATGGTTATGGAGCTGAACTCATACAGAAGGATCCGGAGAGGCTGACCGGCTGAAAGTGAAATTGAGAAAATATTTAATCTTAGTTACCTAGGGCATATATGCTACATACGCGGCCATAAACAATACTACATTACGATTACTGCGATAAACACAAATAAAATCTTCAAACTAATCAATTAACAGCATAAGCTGAGAATCACGAGTAAATAGTCCAAAATCTTAGAGACTATTGGAAATACATACTCTTTAATTAATAAAGAAAGAAGAATTTTATTTCTGCGTTACGATTTAAACTTTATTTCTAGAAATTCCTTTGCGTTGAAATTCTAAAGAGTATGGTTTTCTCAAATGTATCTAGGACGGCTTTCTTGGAAAAAAATTTGAACACCATAAATTTGGCTTCAAATTCCAAATATCCATTGTCCGCAAATTCCCACCCTCATTCTCGATTGCACTCGAATGCGTGCCTCATTCGCTCTAATCACACATGATTACCCAAAGTTCCTCTTAGCGGCTACAGAAGAATACAATCTTAACCCAGAACTCGCCGAGTAGAGACGACACGGCGCAATCCGTCAACCGCGAAATGAGATACACTTCACACTCGTACCAGATCTAATGACCCTCGATAAAGACGCCAGAGTCAACACGCACCGCCAAGAAAGTCGCCGCATCGTCAGCAGCCTTGTAGCGTAGGTAGTTCAAAAGTGTGGAGAACGAGATCTTACTTCCGGTATGCTCTTGTCCGGCACAGTGTTCTTCACACATCTTTTGACCACCGCACCGCGCCGCCACCCGTAATGCGCCACTCGGGGCAAACCATTCGAATCGAATAAAAGGGGGAATCCAGCTGGAACGGTTGAATCTTACGTCCGTACCTTTCCTCCGCGTGCGTCATTCCGATTGGGCGGTAGACTGGTTCAAAATGTCTCATATGGTTTTCTAACATACTAAAAACAACGCATTGGTATGGCGCCATCCACAAATTACGTTACACTCGGAGGAGAGCAAGGTATAGGCGTAAACGTTACATGTCATACAAAATTTTGAAAATTTTCATACAAAAACCGTTACGGAGGAGGAGGAAAAAGGGTCGAACATTTCCAAATTTAACATTACATAATAAATGAATGCTGAATGTTCAATCAGTAGCATTCACAACAAGCTAAAAATCTCTGAAGTCCATAGTTCGAGATTGCGGAATCAAGTAGAATTATTTACGTTTGAGTGCAAATCATAGTAAATACGATGTAAATTCTGATATTAAAAAAAAAATGTTCAGATTTCGGTCAAGAATAGTAATATTTTCAGATTAAAATGCTGTAGAAAAATTAGGTTTCGATAGTTTGGGTAGATGTAGTTAAGAGTATATTTTTCACACAGTGTTTTTTATCGCTACCAAAATTTTGAAAATTCAAGAAATGGCATCACCCGAAGAGTAACATTGCTAATTAATTTTGCACAAACACCTGGAAAATCGTCCACTTTCTCATCGTAACATTGGAAAACAACTCGGAATCGTGCAGTCAACGCTGGTGAGTCGTATCGAGCAAAAGTTCGGACAAAAGGGCAAGTTTTGGCTTAATCAGCTCACTTTTAAAGTGATTGATCGAACTTTACAGTTTACATAAAATTCCCTTAAGTTTATCAAAACTAGATTTATGCTGAACTTTGAAGTTTACTGTTTAAAAACATTCCGAACTATTGATTGCTTGGGGTGTGAATAAATGAGATGTGACCAAAAAGTTGAATCTATCTTTCTTTCATATAGCGAAGAACCGGAAGGGACTGCTTACGTATAAAATGCAGAAGGCTCCAAATCGTGACGGATAGCAAAATACTTGAGCTTGATTGGTCGCCCGTGATTGCTTCAGTATCGCTAGATCAGCTGCACTTATACAAGTAACCATGACTGTTTGGAACTAACAGGCATCCTCTGTGTGTAAGTGCTGGTGATTTTCTAGTTTTAGGCTACAATGCACTATGGGCCAGGAACGCAATCTGACGGGACAAAATTAATAACTCGGTAACGAGGCATTTCCGACATTTGTGTGTCTTCGGCAAAGTTTTTTGTTTCAACGAGGACCATTTACTGACATAAATGGATAGTTCGTGAATCATCCGCATAGGTGACGCCACAAACTATCTTTTTACTGTGGCGTTCTAGAGACTTGGTGAGTTAGGTTAAGTTGTTCATTTTGATAAAATAAACAACTCTCTCGAAGACGTCAAAATTCCACAGCCTACTGTTTTCGATTTATTGGCAAAATAAGACCAAATTAGTAAAAAAAAACGGGTTTTTAACCGAGTTTAACATTTTTCTTAAGAACCATGTCATAAAATATTTTTTGCTGATAAAAATATAACAAAAGTGCAAAATACCGCAAGCTCAAATTCACAGGCAACATAGAACAAATCTAGATGAAACGGATGCCAAAATTTCAAGGAAGTATATTTTGATGTTTTTGATAGTTTTTAATATTTCTAAGGTTTTCTTTTTATAACGCGAAATATATTTTCATGTGAAATATTTAGGAATATTTTGATATTAGCGAAAACAAAATTTTTTTCATGAAATTGATATGTTTGCCTACAGAACAAGCAGCCTTTGGATTTCATCTGGATATTCGTCTGTTACAGTTTTTGGAAGCATTCCATTTAAGGAAATCACTGGAATTCGAACGTAAATTTAAGCTTAAATAACCTCAAACAATTCTTAAACAGTTATCAAAGCCAAAGGGATCCCCAATTTGCTACCTTATATCTGAATCCTTTGTTTCAAAATATTCAAGGATCGATTAACGCTCATTCCGCTTAGAACAAATCGTGTGCTCTGTAATTTCAGTAGATATAATGGCAGGAATACGCTTTATAATTTGATTTTTTGTATCAAAAGTAACACATTCACAAAATAAATTACTCATCTTGAGTCATAATGACGATATTTAACTGACACATAATCAAGAGCGACTCCTTGAAATTTTACTGTATTGGAGTAATATAATTATTTTAAAAAATGAAAATACCTCAGAAATACCAAAATATACCTCTCTGAATATTTTATATCTGTTTGATCTAGTATTTTTCTTTGTTGCCTGAAAATTTGAGCTTGCAATTATTTGCGCTTCCGAATATATTTAGGTTTGAATATCGATCAATTTTTGAAGTTTTTTCATTATTCTGCATATTTTATGCGTTGTTATTTGTTTTATTTTAATCAGCAAAAAATATAATATGACAAGGTTCTCAAAAAAAAATATCAAACTCGGTTAAAAAACACGTTTTTTTACAAATTTGGTCCTATGTTATCAATAACTTAACAGTAGGCTGTGGAATTTTGACGTCTTGGAGAGAATTGTTTATTTTATGAAAATGAACAACTTTGTCTACCACGCCAAGTCTTTAGAACGTCACTGAAAAAAGTTGGATTGTTGCACCATCTATACGAACGATTTACGAACTATCCAATTATGTCAGTAGATAGTCCTTGTTGTTACAAAAAACAATGCCGAAGACACCAAATGCCGGAAATGCTTCGTTACCGAGTTATAAACTTTGTCCCGCTAGATTGCGTCCCTGGCCCACAGTGCAATGGCGCCTGCCACGTCAGCATGTAGACAAATGAGAAAAAGGGCGAGGCATAGGCCTTTTCATGTGACAGGTCCGTCTATGCATTTGTTTACATCGGTGGAGGACCGGTGCTAACACGGGACTATCATCTCCACAGAAGAAATGTCAAAGAGCTTCCCGATCAGCTGATTTGAAACGTCTTGTGAATAGGCCTATTGATGTTCCATTTCAAACAGGCTCACAGTAGGCCAGATATACGCCTGCATCTACGTCAGTTCTTGCGGGAGTATATGGATATTAGAAGGTAAGGTAATTCTATGACAGACACAGACACAGACACGTTTGTGGACGATTAGGGCTGGTTCATATGTTTCATAACGCTTAAATTGGCCCACCCACCCCCTCGTGACGCTTTTTGTATTGATACTCTACAACTTTTGTATGAGCCGTAACAATGTTAGGACACCCACCCACCCCCTAAAGCGTTATGAAATTTGTGAATGGGCCCTTATGTCCTTTGAAGGAAGCACCACACTAGACAACGGACTAGCATGCAACGCCCAGTGGCACAGTCGAAATACGTTCCTGACGAAAAGTTTTCCGGACTGAAGCGGGAATCGAACCCACACTCCTTGACTCGATGCGGATAAATGCTTGGTAGCACTAACCGCACGGCCACGAAGCCCACAAAGAGAGGCTTGCTTTTGGATAGCAGATTGCCTATGTATCAGGCATAAGGAATGGCGTGCTATTATAATGGTAGAATGAAAGCGTAGGGAAACGGTTTCTTACCCGTCTCTGGTTCTTGCGATTGCTATGAACGAATAGTTTGAGTGTGATAGAGTGCAGGATAGAGGCAAGTGAGGTATACAATTTAAAGTACAAGGACAGGGAAGAGCCTGCATTGAACCCATGACTTTCTGTTTATGGAGCAGAAGCGGTAGACCACCAACCCCCTCCATGACAAAGATGTTGTCGAGCTGTAGTGAATGAGCTGTATAATTTTTAAGAACTCATTATGCGTGTACAATTTAGCTAACTGGAAGTTTGCGAGAGTGTTCGAAGAACGTCAATGAGCGTCACATCGGAATCGATGATGATCGTAAATGAGTAAAGTGGTATGCGTAAAATAGTTGATGGCCTGTGAACGGGATTGTATGGATGCATGGGCTATGAAGGAAAACGAATCAAATGAATGGTGCGAGAAGGTGAAAACGCGACAGGCGAGTTGAGGAGAAGCAGGACGAAGTTTTCAGTCTTGAAAGCACTTTTGCGTGGATTAGTCGTCGGTTCGATTTACGCAAGACGGAATCAAAATCATTCTTTCTGAGTGGGATTGTTTAATTTCGATACGGTACAGAAGCCTCATTATCTCATCACGGATAATGAGACTTATCTAACGGCGAATCTCGGGCAGCTTCCGGGGCTACTACTGCAATGCAAGTTTGATGTTCCGGAGGAAATTCTCGATTTGAAATGTCTTGTGTATAGGCCTTTTTGACCTGGTTAGAATCTTTTGAGCGTGATCTGAATTGACAGTTCGAAATAGAATAAGCGCGAAACTCGGTTTGAGCTTCATCGCATGATTGAGAAGTCAGTTCAAAGAGATCGTCTCCGCAAATTATTAGATTCGGCTGGTTTTATTTTCAAAATTCAATATGAAAATTCTGATAAAATGCAATTTTTTTGCAATTTTGTGGATAAACCCGAGAAAACTTACTGTGACTCGGTTTGCCGACCGCTCAATAAAATCACCGGACGTCCACTTCAACTACCCAAGGAACCGCTATCCAAAAGCCACAGAATACAGTCCACTCGGAAATAAGGGAAGAACCAGCTCCCAAACAGATTTGGAATTTTGTTGGAACCTTTGAGACTTGTGTATGTACCTTTTGAATACCTGTTGGAATCTTTGGAATTGCCGATGGGAATCTCAAAGACTTCCATCGGAATCCTTAGATATCCATTGGAATCCCATGAATACAAGAAATCCAGGGATATTACGGGAATGCTAAGAATACAAAAAATATGACTTAATCATTAAAGATTCCAAACACTATCCATGATTTCAGCAAATCGTTTCAAAATGTAAAAATCGTATCTTAATCTGAAAACCATATCAACTATTATGAAAATCTTATTACCCAGAGGCGCGTTCACATTCAAAACCTAGGGTAGAAAAATCGTTGACAAAATATTTATGTCCAAGGAAGTCCAGGAAAATTTTCAAATTGATGCACTCCTAGACAGCAAGTGATTGTTTCCATGACGGTCATTAGTACAAGACTGAGAAAGCTTCAAGATCATTGGTTAGATTAACTTTATTAGTGATTTAAGTTCTGACCGAAATTTGTGTCTTTTTTGGACCTTAGATAGATTTGACAAAATCTAAAACAAACTGAAAAATTTAAAGGCTTTATTTTTTTCTTTGAATTATTATTATTAAACATGAAATGAAGATTCAAGAGATAGCTTAACAGAGATTACTGCAAGAAACTAATCATTTCTGGCCTGTCGTATAACATTAGTCTGTCCCATATATAAAGAGTAGGCATTCAGGGGCCCAGATAGCCGTAGCGGTAAACGCGCCGCTATTCAGCATGACCAAGCTGAGGGTCGTGGGTTCGAATCCCATCGGTCGAGGATCTTTTCGGGTTGGAAATTTTTTCGACTTCCCAGGGCATACAGTATCTTTGTACCTGCCACACGATATACGCATGCAAAAATGGTCATTGGCATAGTAAGCTCTCAGTGAATAACTGTGGAAGTGCTCATAAGAACACTGAGCTGAGAAGCAGGCTTTGTCCCAGTGGGGACGTAACGCCAGAAAGAAGAAGAAGGCATTCAGAAAACGGACTGGGAAGTTTTACCGCGTTTTTGCCTAATTTTGCAGAAAAAGGTGCAACTAAAAGATCATTGGAAGATATGTCGAAAACTCAACTATCAATAACAACTGACACACGCTGGAATTTCTTCAACAAATCTGCATTTTCAGTGTTTCCGAAAACATTTTTATTAGAAATATTTCGAAATATACTCTACTTGTATGAACCATGAGGAATATAATCGAATAATTTTCTAGAAATAAATTAGGGAATATCTTGCAGAAATGTTCCCGACAATTAGGTCAAGAACTTGTACAGAGTGTGCTTCAAAAGTTCTACAGGGTGTCCGTAAATTATCCGAACAGCAAAATATGGGAAAGATGATATCGTTTTGAAAACAACAAAAAATCAATGTCCATGTACCTTTTTAAACACATCTGTAAGTTGACACAAAATACAACTTTAAATAATTTTCAAATTGTTGCTTCTTAATGAGATAGGCAAAATTGATTTTTTCTGTGGCGTTTCTCCTGAGGGCCGCTAGTCATATTAGAGATGTTTTGTCCCTGGAATCTAAAAGAGATGAGTCGAAATGTTCTTTTATTGTTGGAAGTAACCTACAGTTTAGTGGGTTCAAGTTTGACTGGAAATACAAAATTATGCGGTTCAAATCCAATGACTTCTATGGACATTTCTCTGCCGTCATAAAGCTCGAAAATCAGCTCCTTTTAGGACACCTCAAACAATTTGGCTAGGTTTCACAAATATTTGAAATCCGAAATGTATCAAACTTACTGCCCAATAATGTAATAAGTGAATGTTTTAAAGTTAAACCATGCAAGAATACTGAATTTAATCCGCTTGATTGCATAGAACCGTGGCTTCAAAATTTGTACGGATAATTTGCGGACACCCTGTACAGGAATTGCTTAACAGATAGGAAATTAAGAGCATCATCGCCAGCAGCACAACGCTCGTGCTGTGTATATCAAGCGAGTTTTGTTAAAAATGCGTATCAATCCTTTGACCGTCCTACCCAGGTATTTTCAAAGTGGTATATGAACGAATTTTAGAATTTAACAAAACGCAAATTTTCATGCAAAAATATTGATGATATCTATTATAGTTCAACAGTTATTGAAGTTTTTTTGCTAAAAATCCTTTGTTTTTCAGGGCATTTTATTATAGTTACAAAAATAACACATTGTATTTTTTTATATAATATACCATTTCATTTTCTCTTTTGAATGCCGTCAAAAGATATTTTTTTATGTTTACCCCAATCAGAGATATTCACAATCAAAGTAGGCATGTTTTTGTGAGAAAAACAACAATAACTCCCAAACGGAAGGAGATAGCGAGTTTCTTCAGTCATCAAATTACGCATTTTTCAAAGCTCTAAAAGTGTTTCATAGACTACTTAAATGAGATATTTGAATTGAAAACTCTATGGCCATAAAACCAGTTTTGTTCGGACCACCCTATGTCACCGTAGGAAAAAAGCTCTATCGGTTAAGAGATACAAAAAAAAACTTTTTTTTTGGTAAAGTTGCTTGAAATTGAATAGTCCACAACTTTGTTGAAGCATGTATAATATAATTTCTACAATTAAGAAAGTTAGTTACACCATTAAAAAAAATTAAAAATTTTGCAAACCTATGTCTAACTCTAGAAATTTCAGGAATAGAGTAAGGTGGGGCAAAAGTTCGACCTTAGTGGTATAATCAAAGTTTCCAGGAAAATAATAGCAGATGAAGCAAAACAAATACCATACAGCGAACCTTCAACATATTGGCTATAACTTTGCTGAACAAACTTGTGTGAAAATATTTACCCATTTTTAGTTATGACAGTTTCAAAATTGATTGTCTCAAACGAACTTTTGCCCCACCGGTGGGGCAAAAGTTCGAATCTAGTGTGGGGCAAAAGTTCGTTGGCTAAAACACAAAATATCAATATTTTAATGTCAGGCATTCTTTATACCAGCCGTAAACTTATGTTTGCCGAAAAATACACACTAAATTTTCATAAAAAAATGCCCAAAACAGGGTTAATTGTAATACACCCAAAAAATAGCAGGTTTTCGCAAAACTAAGTGAAAATGTAAAATTTTTGTGACATTTTTCGCACGACCAGGCAAATTTCGCTAAATTTGAAGATAATATGTAGGTTTAAGGAAATTTGAAAAATTTTCCGTGGGTTTATACATGGGTCGAACTTTTGCCCCGCTATGGGCCAAAAATTGATTCCAACTATTTATGGAAAAACTAATACACGTCAAAGCATCCTTATGATAGGCCTAGAAACGCCCTTACATAAAACAAAATATTTTATTTTCATTTGGTTCCATGCATCGAAAATTTGACCAAATATTACAATATTTACGTCGAAAAACAAAAAATAGCCATAACTTTTCCAAATCTTAATCGATTTTTATGATATTTGGAGTGGAACTCTCTTACTTGAATAGCATTCAAACCACCATGACATTTCTAAGTTTTGATTTGATTTGAGCTAGAAATCTTAAAAAGAAACTCTTGCCCCACTCGAACTTTTGCCCCACTTTACTCTACTTTCAGAATTGTGGGAGTCATAAAGGAATACCCAGAATCAACCTTAATTTCTAGAATGATTAACATCAAAATACTTGTCTTTATTCGTCCGACCAAAATTTACGAAACGCTTGACAACCAAACCATTCTAGAGTATACACTTCTAAAGGAAAGGTAGAACGAGTGGAAGTTTCAAAGGGAAGCGCAGGTTAGGGGCAATTGAATTACCTCGATCATTCATGAAGACTACGACGAACGCGACTTGGTGGTAACTGAGGCGGCATTGCGGTCGTCATGTGAAGACCACTGAAAAGCGATAGGAAGAATCGCCGTGGGAATTTTGTCGCTTACCGCCAGCCAGCGCGTGTTGGACGCGAAATTGTGAAATGAATCTCCAAGTGGTCAGCAATTGGATCGTTTTGGTACATTGTATCGAGCCGGTGAGGAATGCACATTGTCCGGGTTCCTCGCACATCACCTGAAACAATTCTATCAAATGGTTCGCCGGCTGAGAAATGATGGAACTTGGTCCATTTTGATTCACGACTTTTGCTCCATTCACATGGGAATCCTCCAAACCCAAGCACCAGTTAAAAGTCTCGATAAGTGAGCGTTCAAATTGACCCAGTTTGCAAAAGAAAAGAAAAAACAACACTCTCATAGTTCGCCTTCCGGTTGCCGCCAATTGAGAAATTGCGAAACCTGCGAAAAGCGCGCACCAGGCGAGCACATTTGTCAAATCACGCGAATTGGTTCTGAGCAATTTAATATCCGAACGTCGAAGTCGAAAGGGCGGCAGAGTTTGACGCGGAAGCACCAGACACACTTCCCAAAACAAAATTTAAAATTTGACAACTCGGGCCGAAACGCCAGCCAGTTTTGCAGCTCGGTGACGGGCGGTCGAGTGCCGTTTTAACGATATTTCTTTCCGTTTTTTTTTTTAGCTTCTGTTGTTGCTCGTTTTGATTTGCTTTCTTGTTCGAGTTTTTTTTTGCGCAACGACCGGTTGTTATTTCCTAGTTTAACATCAAAACTGCAACCGTTTTTCCCACACCCCCGTCGAGTGGAGTGCGCTTTCGTAATGGTACCGGCGCTCTTTACAGGCGTTTAAGTTCCCAAAATTTTGACTCGGTCACCGCTGGGTTTCTACCAGCCTCGTGGTTCTGCGTCTATCAACAAACATTTGGCTGCAGAAAAATCGAACACGATCAAAATTAGAATAAAATGGTGGGAAGGAATAGTTGAATGAGGAGTAGGATAGTCTGTGAATAAATTCTTGCCAATAGTCCAATCATTTTCAAGCCCAATGTCTGTTCCAAATAATAAATAATTAAAGTGTTTTGAAGACACAAATTGTCACCTTCAAAATCAAACCAGCAATGTTATTTTGAACATACATATCAATGAAAGCATCTACAGTAGAATTTTCTTAAAAAAATATTCTTCCTAAGATTTTTTCAAAAGATTTTTCACATAATGTGTAAAGATAACCAAACAAAACTTTTATTTTTTTTTGTTGATTGAAAAAATACTTGAAAACTTCCGTTCTATTTTCAATTTCGTTCTTTTTCTAAAGCAACTGGTGCATCTTTTTGAATTGTGACGCTTGTGAATATTTCCGTGTTTCAGTTCTTTTTTCCCAAGAGTTTGAATATTTTATACTGTTTTGAATCATATTCCACACACTCGGTTTTTATATAGCGATTTGGTTGAAACGTTTCGCTGAAATGTGTCTACATTAGTACTACGCGTCGCTACGTTTTAAAGGTAATATGGTACCATATACTTTGCCCTACAATAGTGCCTCATGTATTCCATACTTACTAGAATCTCTTGTCCAAAATAATCAAATTGTTGTTCTCTCATTACATGTGAAAATATCGAGCCGAACTCAAACATCTCAACCCAGATGAAATCTGTCCGAATCCTACACAAAATAGACACTGACTGGTGTACGGTGGCTATTACAAGTAATAGACCATCATTACGATCGATAACATTGCATAATTACAACAATCTCTCGATTCATTTCCCTCTTTGCTTCTTCTCCTTCCACGTATCTCAAGGCAATCGTCTCTCAATAGAGCAGTTTACCATATCAATGTTGGAGATAAGCTCCGAAAACGGGCCCCATATGCAGTGCCTAAGCCTACCTCAATCCATTCGATGTTAAGACACACCCTCCTCCAAAGATCACTTCACATATCGATCGACGAAACTCGTAGGAGTTGGACTTTATTTCGTATTTACTTTCAATACACAAACCAAGTCGCCCTGCAGGCAAATTGATTCTGGTTTGAGACTTTCCCTCCGCTCAGGAGGGACCTCAATGAAGAAGATAATACCGAAAATAAAATCGAACTCGAACCCGAAGCGCCACATAGCGGATTGCGATTTTGCGGCTAATAGGCCAATATGGACCCCTAAACATGGTAGATTAATGTATGACTGTATTCGATTATGGGAGTAGTAGGGTGTTTCAAATAACGAAAACGTTTGAAAATCCCATCTCCCATATTTTTCATTTTGATTTTGATGCTGAAAATAGAGTTCTGTCAAAACTACTAAAAGACTTTGGTGGCGATTAATGATTTATATAAAAATTTGTAAATTGAGCTAAACGACTTCCACTGTCCAGATTGGATATTCTATGTAATTCGTTAACACAACCCCAGGGAGGGACCTTCAAAATTTCATTTTAAACCCTCTACAGAGCATTCCTCCTGAAATAACGACAGTTAGACCAGCCTGAAAATTTGTTTGAAGATCAAACATCTGTTTTCAAGACAAAATTTCTATTTTCTGTTGATAAGTGGATATAGACATTTTATATATTTGTTACATTTGGCTTGATTGGCAATCAATGTGTTTTTTTAAGTTAAATTTTTATCTAACATGAGCCCTAGATGCTTAACTTAATCTGACCAATTTATTGGAACCCTTCTCATCGTGTAGGTTTCAACTAAAGAGCTTTTGGTTTATGTAAGAATATTATTAGTTGAGTTTTGGAAGCATTAGGAGCAATCTTCCATTTTTGCAAGTATGAAGAAAAAATATCTAAACTTTTTTGCAATCTACTACAGATGACACGCTGGCTTCGTCCTTTGGCGTAGAGGCCTGTGTCATCCGCAAACAAAGATTTTTGACATCTCGGAGATAACTGAGGTAAGTCAGATGTGAAAATATTGTATAATATTGGCCCCAAATGCTGCTTTGAGGAGCACTTGCTCTGGAAGTCTTTCAGACTTGAAGTTCTGATAATTAATCTGTAGTGTACAGTTTGACAGACAACGTCGGATTTATCTAATATGTTGAAAAATTTAAATTTTCCAATATTTTACTAATTTTCTCAATAGTTATTTGCCTACAAACCTAACTCGTCTTTGAGCCATATTTAAATTATCATCAACATGGGTGAAAACTTGGCAGAGCTCTGTTTTCATCTTTAGGATTGTGAAAAACATACGGGAAATGGGATTTTCAAAAACTCATATTGAGTCGCCCTAGTGAAGAGGCGAATCGCCAGTAGTTAGTCGAAACAAGGATGATGGGTTTCGCTTTGGGTGGGTTTGATGGATGCGCGCGCCCCGTTGAATCATTTGAATGCTCGCTCTGTGTGCGCCACGATATCGGGATCTCACCATCGCGCGATATCCAGTGAATGGATTGTGGGTGGAATTTGCGACGGGGAGGAGGGCGATCGCGAGCCGAGGAGGGTTTGTATGCAAATAATAGTGGTGTAATAACGGCACGTGAAAGGTGAAATACCACCAGCGAGTCGACTATTGTTTTTGTCTGTGGCCTGGTGCACCACAGACTGAGACACAGTGCAGTGCGCAGTGTGCCAATAGAAGTCGGAGAAGGCTGCCTCTAACCTTTACGAATGCGGTTTGGGCAGTAGTGTTGGGGTAGCGAGGACTTAGGGACGATGCACAGAGGAGTAAGTGGAATAAATTCGTGGTTATAATTGCAAATGCCAAAAATTGAGAGTTTTTGTATTTTTAAATATAGCTAATGGTATGTAGTGTTTTTTTTTAAATGAATTTGGAAATGCCGTCTTCCGCTTCACCACCCGCTGGATGGAGGTGCCAAATTACTGTTGATATTAGCTTCACTTCAATGTTAACTATTCTTGTGATTTTCACTAGTTTCACGGTGTCTTCAGCAAAGTTGTTACCTAGTTCAAGGATTACCCCGTGGTGAGTATATTTTTTAGGGATTCATCCGCTAGGAAGCGCTAGTGAGCCTATACACAAACGCTACAGATATATGCTTGTATCTCAAGATTCGGATAATTTAGAAGCATGATTTCTTCGACAAGTTTGTTCAGTTTTGAAAACGCTTTCAATTGAACATTTTGGATTTCAAGATGGCGGCTTAGAAAACAAGATGGCGACTTCCGGTTCATGAAAATCATTGTATCTCAAGATCCTGATCATTTAGAAGCATGATTTTTTTTCTATAAGTTTGTCCAGGTTGAAAAAAGCTTTCAATTGAACATTTTGGAAACCAATATGGTGGCCTAGCAAATAAGATGGCGGCTTTCGGTCCATAAAAATCGTTGGACATCGATGCATAATGGATATTTTCAGAAATGGCTCGTTAAGTAGGTGTTGGAAATCGATGTGTTACGCTCCTGTAACGCTCCCAACCAAATGTTGTCCAAATATTGCATGATTTTCGTAAAGGAAGGAGATCCAGAACTGATTGCATCTTTGGCAAAATTGTTCAATTTTGCAGAATTGTTCGCATGTTTGCTACAGTGTTGAAAGACTCGCACTCAAATCTCAATCAATATGCTCTCCCGTGAGAGCAAACTCATTAGAGATCTGCTTCGCAAATCTCACGCTTGAGATTTTGATGCAAAACCATTCAATCAACTCAAACCGTAAATTTTCAGAAATGATTCAGTCGCAAACCCCGACAAAAACTCGTGAAACCCGAATGTTGTTGCTTACGTTAGAAAGGATTACCATTATTTCACCAGACTAACAAGAAATTATTGCCGTGTGTGAGTAAACTGTGGAAATACGAGACAATGAGTCAAAAACGTGAGCCAACTCATCCACGATTTTTTGACTGCTGAGTTGCGTGATTGACAACTCACGCATGAAAAATCTCAAGCTTGAGTTATGAAAAATTGAGTTTTTAACAACACTGGTTTGTTATACTTGCTCAAAAAATGACCATATCGTCACGTAATAAGATGTATTCCAAGGTAATGCAGGCAACATCGACTGTATACTTCTTACAAAGATTTTTCATGAAAATGTTCAAATTATTTTTCAAGCCAAAAACATTTTTTTCGAGAAAACCTCCTACAAGAAATTTTTCTAACCTTTTGCAAATAAATCCTCTTTTAATATTTCTAGCAATTTCTGCATTGATGCTTGCAGGAATACGTTTGAATATTATTGAGATTTATTTAAAAATATCTAAGGTTTTGAGGTTTAATCACCGCTTTCTCTATGGATTCTTATACTTTTTATGGGGAAAATATATTGTAAAATAAATAAATGATGAAAAAGATACTGTAGATCTTTCAGCAAAAATTCAACAGCAGTGATCTGTGAACTTGTTTGTCTTAAATGTAAAACAATATTGTTATATCAAAATATTCATAGGTATTTGAGAGAAATTCCATGTTATAAAAAACGCATTTATTAACATTATAACCACTCAACCGGCAGCTACATTTTTTCACCGCAATCGCGATTACTTGTTTGTTTCTCAATTTTATGCACCATTTTGTACAAATTCTTAAAAAAAAACTATTTTTATAATCTATATCAACATTAATTATCAAATATCTGTTTTTGAAAATTCTTCGATTTTGTTTGCGTTTATTATTTTGTTTATAGTGAATTTATCAAATAAATAGAATGTAGTGTATACAATTTAAAGTAATAAGGTTGTTCTATGGAACAAACACATACAAATCGGTTGAGTTATCTCCAAGACATTTCAAAATTACAACATAATGATTTTGAAGTTTTCAATATCTTTTTCGGTCAGAGTGGTAAAAGCAACCAGAATAGGTTTTAAAAATAGAAGAGTTTTTTGTGAACTTGTGAGGAAAGGGTGCAACAATATCGTCAAACAAAAAAGTTATTGCGATTGGAAAGTTTTTTTCGTGGTGAGAAAATGATGCTGCTAGAAGAGGGGTTAAAACAATAAGATCGATGAATCATCGAAATAAATATCAAACCACTGGAAATATGTATCTGTATTATTTACAAGTTTTGAAAATATTGCAGCTCTTTTTACAGGGTCCCACCAACAGTGTACTGTAAACTTGTTAACACAAATTTTGAGAAAGTTTTAATCGCAATTTCAAATTTTAGTTCAAAATGTATTTTTGTTCTACAAACTTGTCAACCCAAAATAATAGAATATTTAAAAATCATATTTATCATGGATCACTTCGATAAATTTCAAGCTGTGTTAATAATCGAGTTTTTCGTTTTTTTTTACACAATTTTGTGAAAAAATGAAGATTTTGAAAAATCATCAAAAATGTTCTGTAATTCCATATTCATCAATATTAGAAAATTTCAAATCATAAAATTGATTGATCTGAAGAATTTCAAATTGCAGCAGAAATCTTGTATTTTTCTGTATAAAAAAATTATGAATATTATGTAGTTCCTTAGCACTTCAATCGTCGCGCTGTTGTATCTGCTGAAAAAAACTCGGTTTTTGGTCACAACAGCAGCATGGTGGTTCTGACGGTGGCAAACCGCGTGACGACTGGAAGGTTAATTAAACAGCCCAAATAAGTGGTAAACAAATTTGTTTGTCAAAATAAGTGTATTATTCCTTAATTAACCACAATTGTTGTTCTTTCAAAAGAAAATCATCATCAGTGTTCTACAAACTTGTGCTGAGTATTTTTTGCAAAACATAAAATGTTTGGGTGATCGCATTCAATTTCGAATTATACCTAGTTGCAAAAGTACTTTTTCTGAAAGTAGATGAAAAAACCGAATTTAGTACTATACCATTTAATTCCACTAGAGTTTGTATTCTTGGCAGATACGCGTATTTCGACCTCAAATGCGTATTTCGACCTCAACTGTAAGGCCGTCTTCAGTGTCGGGTACTAGACTCGAGTCTAGTACACGACACTGAAGACGGTCTCACAGTTGAGGTCGAAATACGCGTATCTGTCAAAGGATACAAACTCTAGTGGAATTAAATGGTATAGTACTAAATTCGGTTTTTTCATCTACTTATAGGTATTCTACTAAACAGCTCGAAGATTTATTATCATACTTTTTCTGTATTCTACGCAGTTTTGTGAATATATTGTAGTTTTTAGAAAGACTAACAATCAAAACCTTAAAGTATGGTGCTATTAAAACAATCGAATTGCAGTATTTCCAACCAAATCGTCATAAAATCTATAGATCATCGCGATAAATTTTAACTACAAATTACTGCCGATATTTTTAGGAATTGCTCCGGTGTTTTTAGTGTTACAGATCAAACAATCGGTTCTAAAATAATTTCAAAATCCATGAATTTCTGTAGGTGTCGAAATTTTGTAAAATTGGGCTTAGGAGAGCCGAGATACAGATTTTTCATCCAATTAAAGTACTTATTTTCAATTTGTTTTCTCGTTTCAGAGAGCAAGCAATGGCGCTTAAACCAAAACTCTTTAGTTATGTAGAACACAAGGTAGAAATACCTGTGCTCCATTCCTGGAAGACACGTGTATGGAGTGACATTAAATTTCTTACTAACTCCCAAAAATTCCATCCAATCTCTTTCCTATCATCCAACTCCTTGACATCTATGAGGGCGTCGGTGAGTTGCTGGCCTCTCTTTAAATAAGTTTCATGTCATCATCATCCTTCCCATTCTTCGTAACGGAGAAGATGGGTGTGGCCGGTATCGAGATTTCACTCGAAATGTTTCAAAATTTGCCTTCAGAAGGTTCCCAATTTGAAAGATGATTTTAATAAACATTTTCTATAGCAAGCCATGGAAATTTGCAATGCTCAACTAGTTTTGATGTTTTTCTAGTGGCTTAGTGCGTTTAATTAATGATATTCCAATAGTGTTTTTCCAAAGCTGTCCGGCATTCGAATCAAAGTGTCCGGAATATGAAGCAAAAGTGTGATTTTGTCCGGAATAAAAATCATGAAGAGAGTGAACATTTCGATTAATTAAAGTGAATTCAAGATGTGGAATCCAAATTTTCACCCAGCATTCAAAATTTAAGTATTTGTGAGGCCTGATTACGTTGAGGTTCCATACAGGGCGATACAATTTATATGTGTTTCGATTAGTTGTACTTTACTGAAGCCTTAAGTGTCCGTTATATGAATCAAAACGGTAACATGACAGTTTTTGGTATGGAATCTACAAAATTCTCCGTTACCACGCAAAGCCGGATACCGTTATCCAACTCCTGCATTAGAAAATTGATTGTTTTGAACAAATGTAGAAAAACAGCAAGAGTTTCAACATACAAATGGACAAAATTGAACATTTTTTATTTTGTAACATATATTCGGGCATACATTTTCTATCTTAATTTAAAAGTTCATTTAAACTCATTTTATTATTTATTTGCATAATTCTGGAACAGCTCTAACCTATTCATTGACCTATCAAAAATAAAGCGATTGGCTCTCGAATTATTCTGGATTTACTCTAGAATTTATCTCTTCCCGACATAATTAAGAATCGCTTTTTATTATCTTAGAAAGACTATCGGCTGTTTTTGACGTACTCAAATCTCAGCCGTGGTCCAGCTTTCATTCTCGAGATACTTTTGACTTAATTTCGTTAGATTTATTGTACATTTTTGCTCTCAATTAAAATTGAATTCACTCGCGTCTTAATCTCAACTTCAATTATACAAATCAAATTATCAAAAATCTAATGTTTCATATATTGTTTGACCCCTTGGTGAGGCTTATCTATTCTTGTTAAACTTAACTATTGTCATGTGTTGTAACAATTTTCTAACAACTGTTTATAAAATTGAACTCACATCCTGATTGTTAGGCATTGCAGAATTCGTTCTCATTTGATTTTGAAGCACGATCAAGCAAGCGAAGATAAGCATCCCATCTGTAGCGGTAATAGAAATATAAATAGTAGAACGCTAGTGGCGTTGTTATCACAAAACAGAATTATTTTATAAATACTCACTATTGAAGTTTTTGATTGTTTGTTTAATGCCATGTAGTAGAGAATGTTTTATTTTGGATAAAAAAATTGATTTGACACTTATAGACCCGGTACTCAAGCTGTCAGAGCGTGGCAAACTAGATGTTGGTCACACGAACATCATGCACTGCTATCCTTTCGATCTATTTTTTTTTTCGATCTAATGCTCCGATTCGGATGTGTTACAAATCATGATTGTCACAGAGAGAGATAAGTGAGAGATTCTCTCAATTTTCTCAGGATTCAATCCATGCTGATTGTTCATAACGGAATGTTTTCGATTCAAATACCTACTTATCGGTGGAAAAGTGTCTTGCAACGATTCAAAATCAATCCTTTTCTTCTTTTTTTCCTTCTTGGCGTTGCGTCTCTACTGGGACAGATTAGTGTTCTTGTGAGTACTTTTACAGTTATTAACTGAGAGCTTTCTTTGCCAATTGACTAATTTTTTATGTGTATATCGTGTGGCTAGCACGGAGATATGCTATGCTTTGAGAAATTAAGAAAGCTTCCTTTGTAAAAGGTCCTAGTTCGGCGAAATTCGAACCTCAGCTTGGTCTTGCTGAATAGCTGCGCGTTTACCGCTACGGCTATCTGGGCTCTTGCAATCTAAACATATTAAATTATAATCGTGTTTTATTCAATACTAGTGGGCCCGGCAAACTTCGTCTTGCTATCAAGTAGGCTGTTGAAAATTGTTTTGGATCGTCCCATACAAAATGACAGTTTCGTTCACGCTCGTTTTTCGGACTTTCCCGGTGAATATCCTAGGATTTTTATACATACAAACACGTCGGAACACTTGACGAACAAAACGGAAAAATAATCATTAAAATCGGTTGACCCGTTTGGAAGCCATTTCGTGACATACAAACACAACTCCATTTTTATTTATATAGATAGATAGATTAAGGCATTAGAAAGCCATTTAGCACAAACAATAATATTGACCATTATTTGTACAAATTACTCATGTGTGCAAAGGTGCTAACCTGTGCAGCAGCAATCGACGATCGATCGGTCGATCGGGGTGCGGTGCAAGTGTGGGTGGTTGCTGATGTAGAGAGAGAGAGACCCAGCCAGCGAGCGAGCGAGTGGTAGGTAAGCTCGTAAAATCAGATAAAAATTCATCAATCGAAATGAATTGTCCCAGCTGACTGCGCACTCTGCGGATTGCCGAACGCCACCCTGGGGGGATTTTCCCAAATGATCGATCAGCGCAAGCTCTCAGCCAGCGCCAGCGGTCGAGAAGGGTAAATATTGACGAAATTACTATCATCAAGTCGGTTTCTTGGGGAACGATTGATGAGCGTACGAGGAGCCTCCGGCGACTGAGTTCAGCAAGCGGGGTCTAGTTTTGGCTTGTGCTATTCGGAGTCAGTATTTGTTTTGTTTTGAAAATTGTTGTCTTGTGCAGCACTGATCGGAGAGGTTCAACGGATCGCCGCGGGGCAATTCGGGAAAGGTCTATTCTTGTAGGGTGATCTCTTATGAAAGCAGATATTCAGTAATTGAATGGTCGTTTCGATACAGGTAATGGCTCAATTAGGGGTGGCTGGAATGAGCAATAGAATGAATTGGTTTGAAATTTGCGACTCTATCGTAATTTTTCAGCAAAATTAAACTATGAACAAAAAAAAGGTCAAATTAGTGAACTCGTGCATTGCTCCATAAAAGTGTGATGTTTGAGGTGGGCATTTAATCACTCATTATTTTTTCACGTGTTACGAACTTGATTCATTCCAATAAATCTAAAAGGCATCCTACTGATCCGGAAAATCATACGAAAATATTTGGCATGAAGGTTTGAGAGAAAAAAACTCAAAATGATAAAAAAAATAAAATCGCACAATATTATTAAAATTCCAAATCTATCAGATACCCTGTAGAAGCTGGTGTTTATCAAGGCAGCACTCTGGAATCAATATTGTACAATATTTTCATAGCTGAGTTACTGCTTATTCAATGAACCAAATCTCGTTATTTTCCTTACGATGAAATTGAATCCTGCATATCAATACCCAATAGTATGCCCAACATCTCGTTATAAATAGACCAAAACTTCCGCGAGAGAAAGCGCGCCCCACTGTCTGGCCCCATTGAATGCCCTCTTCTATTCCGAGCTCAAAAGAACCGCCACGAGATAGCTCGAATTCCACCCGCAAACTGCAGGAATCTCACGATTTTCGGCTCTTTTGGGCTTCGGCCCCGATGATCAATCTCACTTTACGTTTAGCACGTGATAGATTTTCGCACGAACCAATCACACCCTGGACTCGCCCCTCGCCTCACATATGTCCATTGCCCACACCCAGTTGGAAGGCATAGACCGGTACCCCGGCAATGTTTGCTCGATCGTCGTCATCATCTCGTTGCCGTAATCAAATACGAGCTTAGATCTCGGCATACCGATCATCCCGGTACACCTCAAACGATCCACCCGAGTTCGTCCGGAATGCTTTTGGACCTATTCCGCCCGTCCCATACCGAAGCTGGGACGACGACGACGACTGATGATGAGTGTTATCTCTTTCACCGAGCATAACATGAACTGCCACCCGGCAGCGTGATGCAGCTTCAATCGGAGCGGCATGCCGCATGGGTGAGATGATTAATAATTTCCCACATTGTCATGTGAGCCCAGCGGGATCATTTATCTGCCTCATCCCACCCCGAACCGAACCGAAGCCGGCAGCTCTTCGCGGGGGTATAACGTGTTCGGGAGTTGAGTTTCTTCTGCCGCTCCTCCTCCTGCTCTGATGCTACATATTTTAAAGTCTGCAACAGTTTCAATCGACCGTTTTATTGCTTTGAAAAGTTTGTCGTCGACAATCACGGGTGTAACCAACGGGTGAGAGATGGGGGTTCACCCCTGACTGGGGAAAAAATCGGAAACTATTTTCTGCCAAAATAAATATTATGTTTGGAGTTTTCAAACATTGTCAACTGCATTCATATTCTTGTGTATTTATCTTCAATTCTTCTTCTTCTTCTTGGCATTACGTCTCCACGGGGATAGAACGTGCTTTTCAGCTAAGTGGTCTTATGAGCACTTCCACAGTTATTCACTGAGAGCTTTCTTTGCCAAAATTGTCATTTTCGCATTCGTGTATCGTGTGGCAGGTACGATGAGTATCTTCGAATGTTCTTAGAATTTCCAATGACTTCTCAGAGATTCTTCCAGATATTTACTTAGGAGCTCATCTAAAAATTATCCTAGAAGTTCATCCATGAATTCATTTTAAAACTGCCATACTTTTTTCTGAAACGTTTTTTTTTCAGACTTCTTCAAATGGCTTCTGGAAATCATTAGAAATATTACCCCAGTATTTTTTTCCAATATTTGTCTTGTTTTTAAACGACACGATATTAAAAAAACGGTAAACAAAATAGTGTTAATCTACGCATAGTATGCACTTGTAAATTGCAAACTAACTACCACACCCGAAATTTTTCCAGAGATGAGTTTACGATTTTTATGAACCGCTTTTATAAATTTCTCGCCAAATTATTATTTTTCTTAGATAATTTTAGTGATCCTTAAGGTGAAGATGAATCGAAGCCAAACCTTAAATTTACAAGAGCACAAATCTTGAGAACCGAACATCCGTTTGAGCTGAAAACTTAATCGATTGGTTACCACCAGCGAGTGACCAATCGATTAAGTTTTCAGCTTATACGGATGTTTGGTTCTCCAGATCCGTGCTTTTAAAAATTTGAGGTTTGGCTTCGATTCATCTTCACCTTAAACATATTTTTTTGGAATGCTACGTATAGTTTTGCAAAAAGTTCATCCAAAATTCATAGAATTTTGGTTCTAGGTTGTCTTTTTCGCTTTCTGAATAAAATGTAATATATTTAGGGATTTCCTGCACATATGTCAGATTCGGAAATTTTTTCAGAAATAACTCCAGGCATTACTTCAAAAAATTTCTACAATTTTCTACTAGTGCAGTGGGAATCCCTTTTTGGCAAAAATTACTCAGAATATTGAACACTTCTCCAACTCAGAATATGAACTAGAATTGAATGAGCGGTGTGGAGGAAACGTGATTTTTTGAACCACCCTTGAACCTTTCATGTTCATTGTGACGTTCCACACACAAACAACAATCGCACAAGTGGGCTTTATTCGTGAACGGGACAATTCAAAATAGAGGAAGAATAAATAAATACAGTACATTTCCTTAGAAACGTATTCACAAAAATTGTAGGTGTTATAAAACTAGATGATTTTACTGATTTAATAAAAAATCAGTTTGTCTTTTGATCTTAAGCTTCAAATTTGACAATATTCAATATTTTGAAAACGATTGATAACAAATGATAAATACTTTCGATCAACTTACTGAAATCTGTGAGATCGTTCTAGAAAATTCGAAAAAATACCAAGTTGTTTTGTTACATTGGTAATTATAACCGCATAACAGTCACATTGAGATTGTAAATGGGTCTTGTAATGTGATAGCAATGAAATTTCTATCAGATTTATTTCCTGACTATTCACCTAGTATGCGATATGAGTTGTACAAAATATCAGCCTGAAATAAGCACTTTTGAGTTCCTGGTATTTTTTAGAAATTTTAGTTTCCTCCCATACTGCCATAAAATGCACACTTGTTATTCCATTTATTCAATGCCTACTTTTGTCAAATGTTACAAAAATGCAGTTACAGCCGCGTAGTAAGAAATTTTTCATATATTTTTTAACGAATTTTCCAATCACGAGTTCAAAAGTAGTAACGGTTTGACGGTTTGATTTATCTGAAAATAGGAAAGCCCCATACATTAACTGTCTTCAGCAAACTTGTTCATATTGCCTCAATCTAAAATTTGCTGAAGATATCATAATTATATTCCTTCAACTTTTTAAGTTACGTAAATAATGAAAAATTGTCGAAAAATTCACTTCAGTCAAACTGTTATTGTACTTGTGATTGGAAAAATCACTCAAAAATTCATGTTATGTCTGACGTGCTGTGGAAATTTCATTCAAATCGGTCCACAATTAACTATGATCTGAGCCTCCAAATTAGACCGTTTTGTATGAACAATCGAAAAAGTTGCAAATATTTTGTCCAATACTGTAGGAAATTATTTATAAGATTTGTTACCGTGACGTCTCAAGATCTGAACATAGGCGCCAGTGAAATAAAGTTTAGTCACTGCAACTTTTGAATATTAGCAAAAACTCAAAACAAGTTTTTTATTGAATTTTATTGATTTTTGGTGAAATTAATTGTTTTGAATTAATTACTTCAAATTTGGTTGAACTCCATTTTTTCTCGAGCGCTTGAGCTTGTGACGATTAACGAATTGGTTTAATTTTAGCCGAGACCCACTTCCTGATCGGTTGTGTAGGAGGCATATTGCGTTAGTGAGTTTGAATTGATTTAGTTGGTTTGTTCAAATTAGTAAAGTTTGTATACTGGAATAACTATAACTTGTCTTGAGTGGAGAAATTTCATGCCGGGATTTGATCACAGTCTCCTGTCCTTCTAATTTGGAAGGTGGCGCTTAAGCCGTAGACTGCTGTAACAAGGTCAGACGTTACACCTTTCGAATATACTACAAACGACACGTTGGTATTAATAAAAGTTTACTACAAAGCTACTGGTAGTTAGTTTCAGAGGGTGCTACTCAAGCTTTGAGATTGTAAAAGTGAATGGAATAATAAAAATGTAAGTACAAATCATGGAAAAATAATGTCACCTTTTAGATTTTGAAAGATATGTTTAGATTTCCTTAAAAAATCTGAGATTTCAAAATGGATTGTACCCCGTTTGGCATAAAGTCGTTTGGCATAAATCCGTTTGGCATTAAGTCGTTTGGCATAGAGTCGTTTGGCATAATGGCCATTTGGCATAATGGTCATTTGGCATAATGGCCGTTTGGCATAATGATTAACTTAGAATTGACTCGCTGCAGTTCAAGCTCTGTCCTAGTTTGGACGTAATACTTGATGAAAATTACTTGATAAAATAAGGGAAAATTTGTTTGCAAAATATTATGAGCTCTATTACTGCAGTATTATGCAAAAATAGCCTTTATACGAGAGCAGATTAATTTTCGTTAAAAATGTTTAGGGCTCTAACGCAAAAAAAAAAATCTTCTCACAGCATGAATCAAATGAACAACACATTTTTAAATGAAAATATTTGAACCAAAACTTTTCAACGATTCAATATAAATTTTAATTTTGGAAGTGTACATCAAAAACACCATCTATTATCGAAAGAAGAGAAAATTTGTGATTGAGATAATATTTTTTCGAGCATATCTCGGAAAGAGATCATACGCTTGCAAAACAATATATGTTGGATATTGGCCGGTTCTAAAGTAATTATCATTATAACAGCACGTATTGCAAGAATTGATAAAACAGCAAAATATGAAAATGGTTAACATTTAGCTTTACTAAATAATAAAATTTAAAACAGTATAAATATAAAGAACCCTATTTTTGAAAGGAGGTAAAATTTATGATTGAACCAATAGAAGATTGGACGCCGAAAACTATTGCGAAATAATAAAACGAAAACACATCAACAATTGCGTCCAGAATCATCGAAGTGATTGTACTACTTTTCCCCGAATGTCGGTTCCCCGAATGCCAGTTCCTCGAGTGACTTTTTTCTCCGAATTCTATTTCCCCAAATGACCGGTTTCCCCGAAAAGTGGTGCAGTTTAAATAGGTGCTCAAAAGAAGGAAGTATTCTGTTATTCTCGGCTATACACATGTTGGCAAAAATGCTGAGGACTGTAAAACTCGAAAGAATCGCCAACTAAATAAAGAAGGGTGCATATAAGATGGCCAGTTCGTCCACCACCCTGAAATGTATAAAGTTACGGCATTTATGAATACCACAATTTTTCGGAGAAGTGGACTATTTGAGGAAGCGCGATATTCGGGGAACTGGCGTTCGAGAAAAAGTAGCACATTCCATCAAAGTAACTGCAGTAATCGATTTTACTTTTCTCAAATAACTTGAGCAGATCAATGTTATCGATTGCCGCTCTTTTGTCAGTTGGAAGCAAAACAATATTAAAAAAAAACTTCAATGAACAGCCTATGTATAAAAGAAGGTAAAATTTATTTAAATTTGAAATCAACAGTTTAATACCTATAATTATGGTTACATCATACTTAGAAAAAAACATAGAAGGTTTGGAAGAAGGGTAAATTTGCGCTAAGTATATAAAATCTTCAGTGCAAAAATTTATACCAATAGCGGAACTCAAATGAAGAATCAATATTTGAAAGAAGGGTAATTTCAGAATAAATAATAGAATACTATTGGCAATAACTTTCCTAATATGCTTAAGTTTAATCAAGAGCATATGATTGTAGAATAAAGTGACATTTTGCATCAAATGACTCCACAACAAGCCTTATGTCATCAGAAAGATTCAATAGAAACGTAAAAACGAATGTCATCTTAACAAATTCTTGGTTTCAGACTCAGTATGCCAAATGACTATTATACCTAACGACTATTATGCCAAACGACCATTATGCCAAACGACCATTATGCCAAAAGAATTTATGCCAAAAGACCATTATGCCAAACGGCTTTATGCCAAACGACTTTATGCCAAATGACCTACCACCGTGTCATCAAATCGATGATGACACGTGCCTTGCATTGCGCGCCACGCCGCACATGCAAGTATTCATTGCTGCTGATCCGTGTTCTTAGCTCTCTCAGTATAGACGGACAATATGCCCCGCCCACTTGAACTACGGGGCTCTGCATTCAGGATATGGATTTGTTCTGTACTGTTGTGATTTAGTATGGAATTTTGACGTTTACTGGCCTTATTGTTTACTAATTTCACGGAGAAGTGAAAGAGAGCAAGTGATATTTGTGCTGAGTCCACCAGACAAACGAAAGATAAAGAGACAACTTGCCCGCCTAAACGGCAAAGCGCATTTTTTTTCTGTTCGGAACATAAACCACTGCGACCAATATTTGATCTATTGTTGTATATCCCGTGTCCTTTATTTGGTGCATGTCGTGTTATTTTACCACTATCGAGAAGTGATAAAGTATTCGGTTTTCTTACACTTGTAATTCCTAACTTCTAAAGGATTCTAATAGAAAGTTTCCGCTATTTATGCCCTTTGAAGAGTGTGGTGGATACACTCTCCACAGACGCGCCCCTTTATCAGTCAAAATCGGATCCCTTGATAATGTCAAGAAACTACACCGATATTCTTCATGCATCATACTCGTAGTCCTTATTTCTTCAAACTAGAGAACAAAATAAATAAAAGATTATAAAACATATTGTTGAATTCGACTCATTTTTTTTCCTTGTCCAACTGGAAAAACCGAGACGTGTCACTTTTAACAAGGTTTAAAGTGTAACAAGGACTAATAAGTGTTCTTTTGATTACTATAACATCCTGTTTTCTTCATTTGAAGCAGTCTAGGGTTCATTGGTAGATCTTTACCCCATAACGCACAACGAAAAGGTGATGCGTTATGGGTTCGGCAAAGCGCATAGTTTTGAATCTTTTGTTTAGGTAGGGGAAATCAGCCGAATATCGTTTTGGTGTCCGGTCAAATCGTGAGTTTCTGAGAGAGAATGTATGGAGAATGAGGAAGCAAAAGATTGTTGTACGATGGCGCGCGACATGGAATGAACCGTTGGATCCGTTCGCTCGGTTCATTTTGCCTTTATGAGCCGCTGAGCCACTGAACTGTTTGAAAGATCCACAAAGGTGAATGATTCGGGTCGGACGGATCCGTTCAATAAAAGGAGCCGTTTCGCTCATCTCTAGTGCCATTTTTATTTCAGTTTCGCGTTGTTTTCAATTCGGCCGTTGAAAATTGAATCGGATAATGGCGTGATTCTGCTTGGCGAATGACTTAGATTTCGTGAAGTGATAATACTGCATCTTTTATCGCAAAGATTATATTTGTAGATTTAATGGCATGTGGAAATAAATTACAATGTTTCGCGATGGTGGCACGAGCCAGCAGGTTCGTTTCCAAGTATTAGAGTGTCGAATTTTTCATACGACAGTTATTTGAGAGTGGAGCGAATATTTGCCGAGGAGTATTGTAAAAGGAATTCGGTGAATTTGGTCCGATCTGGAGCCGTTGTGCAAATATTACCCATGTGATTTCCAGAACGTGTATCAAACGTATCTTATGGCCTTTACCCTGCACATTGAAATACTCAACCTCCCGTGATACCTATGAAAGGATGTAGAATTCTCCGAAATTCTCATATAGCCTTACAGAAAATGTCAGATCGCAAATTGTGTTTCACAATAAGGTGATTTTTCAGAAGGGTGTAAGTAGGTGTCCAATCCATTATCCTTCCATGTCTCTCGGCTTTTGCAAGGACGTGGCCGGGACGAAGGAGGAAATCCTCATATATAATACTAATGCCAATTTGAAATGAAGTGGGTGTTCAAATCTATTTTCAACACAACTAATCTTTAATAACAAAATCAGTGTAATGATGTAATGTAATTTTAAACTATATGTTATTTTGAAAGTTTGTTCAAAATTTGTTGCAAAGATGTAGTATAACAAGTTTGGAGTAAGCACATTGAGTGTGTCTGACTAGTTTTATATATAATTCCAACTATCCAACAATCGTGTTCTATAAGAAAGTCAGATTGATCTATGGTATCTAACTGATCGATCAATAGGAATCTTTAGAATTTTCCCAATCGTCAATGATCCAAGCTGTTAGCTGGAATCGAAACTCAGCAGATAAATTCAACTTAGTATAAATTTGGACTTCACATTACCCAATGCACACTGGTCCAGGAAACTAATTTAGGCGGACATGAGGTTTTCGTCAAGATTTATTGATTTTAGAGCCATAGTTTATTTAGAGAATATGTTCAGAATTTTCAGTACTACAAAATGTATGGAACAAAATTTTTTTTACGGTGATCGCAAGAGTGACGTATACGCCAACTTTTTTATTTTAACGAATCGTAAGTTGGTATGTTCAGCAAAGTTGTAGCAAATGATCATAGAAACAACTTTGCCGAACAAACTTTTTCTCGGTTTTGCTTCAGAGCCGAGATAATTAAGTATTTTTAATAAAAAATCGTTTTTTGCTCTTAAGTGTTTTATTTTTTAGTTTTATTGGCCTACTATGTTCTACAAAGTTTTTATACTTATCATTTGCTACAACTTTGCTGAACATACCAAAGTTGTATTTCTTATGGTTTTCATGTTATTTGAGTTTTTCATCTTAAAATTAGCTATTTTGTATGCCTTGTATCTCAACTATGAGCACCTCAAAAAAAATATATCTTTCCACAAAATGATTTTGCAGTCTTTTAAGTACCTGTGAGCAAAATTTGGAGAAGATGATATTTTTCTATCTCGTTTAAAATCGATTTTACTAATAGACGATATGAGATAAATCCATATTTATTGAATATTCATACATGTTCAACTCACAAAAGTCATGGCTACCTTAGCATATCAAACAAAAGGTAACACGTGTATTTATATAGAAATATAGAGTACATCGTCTTTCAGTTATTTTCGATTAACTTGGAAGCTTCTGCAAGAAATTCATCGTATTTTCCTCTACCAGTATTTGATCTATTCCTAAGCACGATCACCGGGTTGGAAGTCAACATAAGCCGTATAAAATACATATACAAAATTTACAGTCCGATTGGATTCTGTGGCATGATTTTCCCAGAATCTTCTGATGGATTTATTCCGCATTTTTTATGCTTCTTCGACGGCATGCCGGACAACATCACTCTATGCGAAAGTAGTTTTTGCACCGTTGGAGAGAGTACATACCAATCGTAGAACTGGCGATACTAACAGTACGTTTCTGACAAAAACTGTTCAAATGCCTCCTCGTTAATCTTCCGATTAAAGTTGACTACTTTTAAAATGATTGAGATCTGTGAAAAGAAGTTATTACAAGTGTGGAAACGCTAACAAAAGTGCGCAATTGAATCAAATCGAGTAGGTGTCTTCGGGAGACTTATTCTTCGTAAATCGAAGAATAAGTGTTCTGCAGACACCAACAGGATTCAATGCAATCCCTCACTTTTATTCACACTTTCGGACTGATGAGGCCGCACTTCGCAGTCCAGTAGTGAAAGAAATACACAATATCTACTTCCCGTTAAAAGCAGCATGCCGTGTTACGACCATTTGAGTTCCTACCAACTGGAAGAGGTTCGTACAGTCTCAGCCCTAACCTTCCTTTGAGGGCTTTTCGTGGCGATCCTTTAGAATGCTGTTACACTTACTGATACGTCTACAACTATTGCACGGAAGTGGTGTTATCCGGCATGCCGCTTTACCAAAGAAAAACATGAAACGTGGAATCCATCAGAAGATTCTGGGAAAATCATGCCACAGAATTCGATCGGACTGTAAATTTTGTATATGTATTTTATACGGCTTATGTTGACTTTCAACCCGTTGATCTTGCTTAGGAATAGATTAAATACTGGTAGAGGAAAAGACGATGAATTTCTTGCAGAAGCTTTCAAGTTAATCGAAAACAACTGAAAAACGATGTACTTTATATTTCTATATAAATACACGTGTTACCTTTGGTTTGATATGCTTAGGTAGCCATGACTTTTGTGAGTTGAACATGTAGGAATATTCAATAAATATGGATTTATCTCATATCGTCTATTAGTAAAATCGATTTTAAACGAGATAGAAAAATATCATCTTCTCCAAATTTTGCTCACAGGTACTTAAGAGACTGCAAAATCATTTGGTGGAAAGATATATTTTTTTGAGGTGCTCATAGTTGAGATACAAGGCATACAAAATAGCTAATTTTAAGATGAAAAACTCAAATAACATGAAAACCATAAGAAATACAACTTTGGTATGTTCAGCAAAGTTGTAGCAAATGATAAGTATAAAAACTTTGTAGAACATAGTAGGCCAATAAAACTAAAATATAAAACACTTAAGAGCAAAAAACGATTTTTTATTAAAAATACTTAATTATCTCGGCTCTGAAGCAAAACCGAGAAAAAGTTTGTTCGGCAAAGTTGTTTCTATGATCATTTGCTACAACTTTGCTGAACATACCAACTTACGATTCGTTAAAATAAAAAAGTTGGCGTATACGTCACTCTTGCGATCACCGTAAAAAATTTTTTGTTCCGTACATTTTGTAGTACTGAAAATTCTGAACATATTCTCAGAATAAACTATGGCTCTAAAATCAATGAATCTTGACGAAAACCTCATGTCCGCCTAAATTAGCTTCCTGGACCAGTGTGCAATGTCGACAAGAGAGGTCGCACATAAACAATTTACTGAGCTTGGAGTGGTCAAAAATCGCTTGTCCCCTTTATGTAAATTCTGGCTACACCCCTGTCGTCAACCCAGTTCCACTCAACACAACATATGAACTTTGAAGCTTTCCGAAGGGTGTTTGTTTTTAACTTCGTCATCGCCTCCAACAGCTCTGATCCCCCTCCCCATATCGAACCCATCACCATCCAACATTGAATCGTTCATCATCATCGTTTGGCTTTTTTTTTGTTGGATAAACTTGAAACTTTGATATAGGAGAGCAGCGTTCGGAAATTGAAGCTGGGGAAGGATTTCTCGCACGTCGTCCTCATTTATGATTGTAACGCTCGCTCGGGTTGGATGCCTGCAATGGTGCGCTGCAGCTAATCAGTCGCTGAAGACTCCGGCGGGATGGCGAACGTGGGGAACGCCGATGAACCATAAAAGCGCGCGCGTGCAGATGGGGGTTATATGTCTTGATCAAGTTTGAGATAAAGCCAAAGATATGAATAATTTTATCACACAAGAGTGCGGTCGTGAAAAATGAGGGTTTTTAGGGATTCCGTTTCTGTTGGGGAAGCGTGATCTTCGAGTGGGTTAAAGAGCAGCTGCAGTGATAAATTGATGTGAGTGAGATTGACAATTATGAGCGTTTAAGTAACGAGGAGCGACATCGTTAATAGGCTTTGGGGGTGCAGTTTACGAGACTTACTGGCGAAAGGGGTGTGCCGATTGCTTTTTTTGATAAATTTGAGTACATTTATATATATATAAGTTTTATTCAGTCTGAAGAAGTTTCAGAATTGTTGGCGTAGCAGCTTCCAAGCTTCTGTCGAAGAAGATTTCTGTGCTGTTACTTCAATAGGGCCTATCTGACATGAGCGACTTCTCTTCATCGATCCTCTCTTTCGCTAATAACTTCGCTAAATTAGATAAATCTGTAATATTTCTTGTTCATGAAGCAAGATATAGTAATTCTTCATCCTACACACAAAAATATGATACAAAAAGAGAATCAATTTTCTGCAATAGCACAAAGAGAGCAACGATGAAGAGAAATCGATGAATGCAAGAAGCTTCCAAGCTTTTGCAAGAGAAGCTTCCAAGCTTCTGTAGAAGAAGCTTCTAAGCTTCTGTAGAAGATGCTTCCAAGTTTCTGTGGAAAAAGCTTCCAAGCTTCTAAAGAAGCAGCTTCCAAGCCTCTGTAGAAGAAGCTTCCAAGCTTCAAGAAGCTTTCAAGAATCTGTAGAGAAAACTTACAAGCTTCTGTCGAAGAAGCTTCCAAATTCCTGAAGAAGATGCTGCCAAGCTTCAGAAAAAGAAGCTTTTGAGCTTTTGAAGAAGAAGCTTTCAAGCTTCTGTGGAAGAAGCCTTCTGCAGAAACAACTTCCAATATTCATAAGAAAAAACTTTCAAACTTCTGAATGAAGCGCTTCAAAGATTTTGAAGAAAAACCTTCCTAGCTACTGAAGAAAAAGCTTCAAAGCTTCAATAATCAATAAGCTTTCAAGATTTGGAAGAAGAAGCTTCCCAGATTCTGAAGATGAAGCTTCCAAGTTTCTAAAAAAGAAGCTTCCAAGCTTCTGTGCAAGATTTTTGTAAGCTTCTGTAAAAGAGGCTTCCATAAGCTTCTGTAGAAAAAGCTTCCAAGCTTCTTTAGAAGAAGCGTTCAAGCTTCTGGAGAATAAGCTTCCAAGGCTTCTGGAGAAAAATCTTCCAAGCGTCTGGAGAGGAAGCTTTCAAGCTTCTGAAAAAGAAGCTCCCTAGCTTCTGGAAAAGAATCTTGCAAGCTTTTGGAAAGGAAGCTTCCAAACTTCTGGAGAGGGAGCTTCCAAGCTTCTGGATTCTGTCTCAATAAAGGAAGGAAAATTATGGTTCAATTCTGATTACTTTGAAATAATCCTCAAATTATTGTTTCACACATCATCAAAACCACCGCTTTGAATCCATCTCCCCCATAAACTCCCAATAAACCATCCAACTGTGATCCCTAACCCACATCCAGTGGAGTAGAAACGGCAAATTACCGATGACTGCACAAGATAACGTCAACTTTCCGTGACCTAAGCCACCACCTCCATTCCGCTATAGCCCTTCAATGTAACTTGTGTTTGAATTATTCTCTTCCAGTCGGGTCTATAGAAAGAAAGCAACCAAAGGTACTGCTGCCCTCTCCATCATCCTGCTAGCCAAAAAAATCCTTCGGTGGCACTCGGCCAACTCCGGAAGAACTATGAACTGCGCCTGGCCTCGCAAATAAACCACACAATCATCTACACGGGACGCGTAGGCATACCTCAACGTACGTCGTTCAGCTCGGTTGAACGTTCACATGGATAATCACACAGCCGGAATGTGAACGTGGAAACCGAATTTATTTGGCAAATTTCCGCCAAAAATGTTGCCATCTCTCTCTCTTGGTCTATGCCAGTAAAAAGAAGAACGAAAAAAAAATCGCACCAGGAAGCACATGCGGGGAGCATGTGGGGTTCCTGTCTTCCCGCTTTTTGGCTTCTGCTCGAGAACTTTGAACCTACGGCAGATAGATAGTCTACGCTCCACCACACTGCGGTAGCGGAAAGGAAGCGGAGACATGCCTGCAAGCTAGCTGCTTCCAACGAATCTATGACAAATGGTCGAAGGACAAAAGGTCGAATGACAAAAGGTCGAATGACAGAAGGTCGAATGGACAAAAGGTCGAAGGGACAAAAGGTCGAATGGACAAAAGGTCGAATGGACAAAAGGTCGAATGGACAAAAGGTCGAATGGACAAGAGGTCGAATGGACAAAAGGTCGAATGACAAAAAAGGTCGAATTGACAAAAGGTCGAATGGACAACAATTTAGGAAGAACCAAAAACTATACTCTTTAGATAAAAAATCAAGTTATCACAAGCGCTACAGCTAAAACAGACGCGAAGAAAACTCGCATATTTTCAGAAAGACCATACTGAGGGAGGTTCAATTTCAGCTGGACAACGATCTTTTCGGGGTCAAATTGTGTTAGACTTTTCAGGGCGTAGTGCATCCAGAGTTACTGTGTACGTGCTGTAGCCTTATGTGCAAGAGCCACATTCCTTTCATGCTCACCCGTGCACTGTACATTCTGAGACCTATGTTGGTGTTCCTCGCTTTTTTTAGGGTCATTTCTCAATGCGTCTCATGCGCATCGTCACTCGCGTTGTTCAAAAACAGTACAATAATAGATGTAAAGACAAAAATTTTGAAACGAGAATCTAGATTGGAGCTTCCGGATCGCGCGTCTTCGATCGTATCATGTAGACCATCTAGACACTTGCATAATAAGGTAAAAATAGCTGTAGAGACTCTTCGTTACCGTGCAGTCGTTTTACAACTTGGATACCGATGGCGAGCGTAGCACCGAGCAGCGCATGCGTTGAATCTCCCCTAGCGCGCGCTTCCAGAATTTTTGTGAACCTAGCGCAGCACACTACGATTTTGATGCGTTGAAAAGCGGTTTGGACTGGTTAGTTCATTTATGTTCTCCTGGTAATTATGTAACTCTAAGTGCATCGAGGGTGCATGCCACTCTATGTGCTATGTGTTGGGATGCCGAGTGCTGGAATGCACTGCGTCTGTCATTCAGATTATACTGGAATTATAGCATCTATGGCGTGCCGCCATGAGTTGACTGCAGAGCAGAGGGTTCGCTCTGCGGAGGCTGGTTCCCTGTAACATTGTTCAAGGCGGCTAGGAGAAGCAGTTTGCCTAGGCTTTTTCTGCTGCATATGTTAAAGTGCCCTCTGAAATAGAATCCAAGAGTAGTGTTTCTGTAGTAGTGTGTGTTTCTGTAAACCTCCATTCAGAGCATGGGTAGATTTCAGATCGTCGGTGGTGCGACATCACACCTGCATTCCTTGAACTATCTTCTAACGGTTCGGGTTGCAGATTATCTTCTAATAAAAAGCATGATGCACAAATACAAAAATAATCAAATTATCAGAAAAGCTCTCAGTAAATGCTAGTGTATCTGAGAAGCAAACTCTACCCTAGTTGGGACCTAATTCCAGAAAAAAGATGATTATTTTTCCCTGATGCTAATTTAAATCAGACGAAACCAACAGTCAGATAAAACTCTAATGCATAGCCCTAAAACAGCAAAACTTCAAACGAAGGAAAATCCTTTGTTAGAAATGCAATTGAAATGCTCATAAACACTGTGAAGCATGAAGAACAGCCGATATTTATAAGAAGGCAACATTTCATTTGAAAAAAAAACAGGCAAGATGTAAAAGTGAAATCTATGAAGAACAGTCGATGTATAAAAGAAGGAATAGTCGTCGATACAAGTGTCTACAACAGTAAAAAATCACTATAATGTATAACTCCAAAAGAACAGCCAATGTTTCAAAGAAGGACAAATCTCTATTGAAAATGTATCAAATAAAAAGCTAATAATAATTACTTTATGCTTTGGAGTATCAAAATAATAACAACTGACATTCAGAAAATAAATCTTTTGTTTGGAAATAATAGCATTAATACAAATTATTGCTTCAAACGATAGTTCTGAAGAACAGCTTTCGTTTAAAAGAAGGAAAAACTTCAGATGAGAAGGGAGGAATTTGTGATTAAAATGTTAGCAACTGAGTGTACGATAATCCTTTCAACGGTACAATTTGGACCTTTCGTCCATTCGACCTTTTGTCCATTCGACCTTTTGTCCATTCGACCTTTTTTTCCATTCGACCTTTTGTCCATTCGACGTTTTGTCCATTCGACCTTTTGTCCATTCGACCTTTTGTCCCTTCGACCTTTTGTCCTTCGACCTTTTGTCCTACAACCGCTTCCAACAACCAAACTCCAGAACGACGACGACGACGACAACGACGATGACACACGCCAAGAGTGGAAGCGACCGAGAGACAGACATGTAAGTTTATAAACATCGTTATGAATATGAGCATCCGTTATTTTTTCGGGGCTTTCGGTCGGGTCCTGTCTGTGATGTGGGAACTTCAACTTGGTCCTCTAGGCAGGGAGCCTTCAGAATGAACATACGACGGCGAAAAAATACGATAATTTCATATCCTCTTGCTGCTCGAGCAGAGTGGTATGTTTTCGTTACCCAGGCAGGGTAGTCCGTCAAATTTAGTGGTTGAGTTATGAGGAATGGTTCAAATCTAGTAGGAAATAACCCTTTTAGAATGGTTTTCGACTTTACTTAGATGTCAAATGGGATCTCTTGAACAGTAGGGTGCGACTTTTTTCGAGAATTGTCAAAGCTTTGAACTGAATGACATGGGCCAATTTTAATTATTTTTTTACAGCAACTCAGATATGATTTGAATTAGAACATACATTTTCCATCGTTATTTTATTTTTTTCCATGAACACAAAAGCAGTTACGGTTCTGCTGCAGTGTTTTTAGTTTACAAATTTTAATGTTCTTGATATAACTACGAATTAAACAGTGTAATGTTTAATTTATTATGAATCGTGGTTAACGGCTTATCAGTCGAGTGGAAATTTAAAAAACTGCCGAAAAACAAAACATAACATATATCTTACAATTGGATTAAATGGATAAATTGATGTGAAATCAGCAAAAAAGTTTCACGTCTACTCGGTGAGAAACGAACTCACGAATCCATGTTCGCTAGATAGGACGCGTTACCTCTACGTCACGAGGGGACTCATGGACGCAAAGTTAACCTGAATTCGATTTCAGCTCAATTATCACGTGATCCTCTTTCGCAAAGTGCATTTATGTTTTTTTGCGTTCTTCAATGTTTTAGTAAGTAAAGGATTTTTAAGGAGGAGGAGGGGAGTTGTCAGATAGCCGTTGCGTTAAACGCGCTGCTATTCAGCAAGACCAAGCTGAGGGTCGTGGGTTCAAATCCCAACGGTCGAGGATTTTTCCATAAAGGAAATTTTCTTGACTTCCCAGAACATAGTGTATCTTTGTACCTCCAGCACGATGCATGAAAAAATGATTAATTTGCAAAGAAAGCTCTCAGCTAATTAATGTAGTTTAGGAGCTGACTCTGTCAAAGTTGGTACGTAACGCATGATAGAAGAAGGAGAAGCAGAAAAAGAAGGACATTTGCAACGAATTAACAAAGTAAAAAAATCTCATTTTTCTTAAAGGTCATATATATTATCCCCAATACCAGCAGCTTCATTTTTTTCCCGTAGAATATATCCAAATCGCTATTACTATTTGTTTCATTTGCACCATTTTGTCACAAGTTTTCAAAAATCTCTTCTATTTTAAGAATCATTGGTCATCTGGTTTTAAAAATACTCCGATGTTCCTTGGGGGATCGGCATTCCCCATTTAAAATTTCGTTGGTCGTAATTTTGTTTTAAGTCAATTTATCAAAAAAATGGGCTCAACAATATTAGGTGAAAAGGAGCTTCTATGTGAAATCATACGAATCAGTGGAGTTGTCGAGAAATCTTGAAAATACAATAGGATGTTTTTTCACCTTACCAAGATCTTATTACGGCCAAAGTGGTTCCAGCAACATAAATGTTCATTGCTTAAAAATGGTTCTTAATGATGTTTAAAGAACTGTAATGCACGTTGGGTTAAAAGGGTGACTTTGGGACACTATATATTTGACGTATTCCTCGCAACTCCAACAGATGTTGGCATCATCCTTTCAGATTGCAATGAAATTCTCTTTTTAAAAATAGTGTGTAGATCAGTTTACGTGAGATGCTTTTGGTAAAACATTTTAAGGAAAATCATAATCTTTAGAATTCCAACCAAAATATGTTTAGACAACTTGAAGTTCAACATACAAAACTTATCAGAAGTTTTGACTTGAATATTCAGATTTGATTGGCTAATTTTTGTATAATCTCAACCAAACTTTTGATGAGATTCTGAATTATTACAGAATTCCGTACAGGGTTCAGGGAAATTGCATCAATTTTATGCGGACAATGAGAAAAGCAATGAAATTGGGTGTTATTTATAACAGCAATACTGTTTTTATATCACCAAATAATATACCATATTGACTGAAAACTATTTAAATTTACGAAAATGTTATAATTAGTAGGATTATTTGTTCATAACTGCAAAAACTCTTTGTAATATTAGAATTTGCTGTTAAACTCCATGCTTTCATTTTTAATGAAACTTCTTCAGGATATCTTTTCAAAACTTCCTTAGGTATGAATCTTCTTATAATCTGTTTGAGTATTTCATGTGCCATAGATCTACCTCTAATATTTTACACAAATTTTACTAGATTTAGTGACAAAAAATCTTGAAGTTTATGTATGTTTGAAGGCAAAAATATTGGATTTACTGCAGAAATTAATTACAATACTTTGCTGTTGGCTAGAACTTTTTAAGTCAACTAAATTTGTCTAAAGAATTGCAATATTTAATAAACTGAATTTTTTTTATGAAATAATGGTCAAATGTGTTGAAATCCTTTGCAAAAACAAATGGCTCATCAATTTCCAAAAAATGTTAAAAAAAGACACGGACACCGTCTTCAGCTATTTAGCTGCACAGACTGTAACTTAACACTAGACAACGGACAAGCATGCTCCAGTGGCACAGTCACGAAACATTTCTGACGAAAAGTTTCTATGGCTGAAGCGGGAATCGAACCCACACCCCATGACACGATGCGCTCACTGCCTGACGACACTAACCGCTCGGCCACGAAGCCCACAAATGTGAATATGAGTTTCACTAGAATTAAGAATATGAATTCCATTGAAATTTTAACAAAAGTATTAGCTGATGGAATAAATTGTTTCTGCTGTTTCATCTACAGTCATATAAATTTTTCAACAATGTATTTACAACTTCTTCTTTTTCCACGTTTTATTTGCACTGAAGTCCAGCGAACCCTTTTTTCTGTAACACATTTGTTCGTCAGAAATATCATTATTCTAAGAAGCCGAAAGTTTTGAAATGGAATGTTGTTGAACAACAAATAATAATGTATGTTATTGCTGTATATTAATGGAGTGATCACGTGCCCATACCTTTTTAGTCAAATTAATATGAGCAGAAACACATATGATGGAATTTTAAGTTTAGCGTTAGATTTTACTTATGGGTTCATTTCATACCAAGTGTCTACAAAAACGTCTAATTGACCTTCAATGATTCCAAATTTTGATCAAATGTTTTTTCACTGATATGTGTATAACGCCAATTTTTATATCAATCGGACCACCCCTCGTGGCAAAAATTCTACAATTAAAATCTTAGAAACTATTGAATATAGAGAAAAATAAACTTCGGCTTTTGACAGAAATCATTTGAGCAGTCTAGAAACGAATATTCTTGTAAGGTACAGTGTTGCCAAATCTACTTATTGTTAATTTCAAAACTTTAAATCGATTTTTCGTTGAATGAGTTCATTATGATTGAAAAAAAGGCTTTACCGTGCTTATCAGATATTTTACCGTCAAAACCGTTTAACTCCCAGAAGTGTTTTGAGCCAATTTTGAGATATTGCGTTTTTATCAGAGGGATGGCATCATAGTTTTTCACTATGGTATTTGACAGGTCTTGTTGTGCCTTCTTATCGGGAGCATAAATTTATACTCCAGTTGAAATTCTCACGCACACTCATGTATTCGTTGAATGTTTACCTTCCGTATGAGTGAAAATGGTACAAAATGCGCCAAACAAGACAAAAACTGCGCAAAGCTGGTATGTGAGAATGTGCATTGAAAGTCTTCGGTTTATTTATCAGTGGTTTAATCCGCGTTCGCAATGGCATTTAGCCATCTATCCCGCGCATCGATATTGGTTGAAAACTTGTGATGCGAAATGTTATCATCGTGATAATTGTTCTTCTGATTATGAGAATCGACACCGAAAGAAGGAAACAACACTTCATTGTGATTTTTATGATAATATATATGAAACTTACTCTTATTTTAAACCGCGAGCTACGCTATGGAAATAATAACGAACAATATGCGTAGATTTTGTGTGCCTAGGTTCATTTTCCCACATTCACACCAGCTGCATTGCTTATAGCGTAATAGTATTGGTGAGCGCTGCTTGCGTTCGATAAGAGGCAACAAAATATGGCCGTCATATCGCCCCCCTGGTTTTTATGCAAAAAAGTCCGAATTTTCCGTATAAAGTGCCAAGCAATCTTGGATTTCGAGGTAAAGTTTGTTGCTCAATGCAATGTCAGAGTATTTTAAACTGATTTGGAACGACACTAACAGTGGACATTTATAACATCTAAGCAGCAGTGTTTCCAGAAAATCAATTTGTGTTGTCAAGTTTGATAGTACGAAACAAAACTCTTTCAATAAATGTGTGTCAGTTTCCTTTTCCTGTTTTCTTACTTTACCCTTGAAGTTTTTAGATTTTTGGACACTAAATCACGGACACACGGAACACGTCAAGAATCCAACTGTGAGAGAATCAGGTAATCCGTTGACTCGTTCTCAAACCATTTTGTTTCATAAAAACTTCATTCCATTTTTATTGATGTAAGATCAGTGAATCAATTGTCAACAAACACGCAGCAACAAAGACATTCTTCTACATTTGTTCCAATAATTTAACTCTGCAACAATAGTTTATCACCACTTGAACAGAATATGACAATGGTCGCTCACCTAAGTGCCAAGCGGTTTTCTAGGCTTTGCATTGCAATTTTCGAGAGCTTTCTCCGTGTTGGTAAACATTGCCACATTATCGAACAGCATCCACAAAACAAATTTTATTTCCTGTTTGAAATAACTGATTAATCACAGGTTGAAACAGTTGCAACAATGTCACCTCCTGTGATTGTCATGACCAATTTTTGTTTTGATTTTATCCCAATCCACAAATGTTGGTACAAACGGTTGTAAGTGCGCTTGTTTTGTTGTTTGTTTTTCGTCCGTTTCGATGACAATTTATATTCACTGTATAATATAGATATTTTTTAAAGTAAGTCGTTATATTTTTGGACAAAAAGTTGTTCTAAACTAACTAAACATGGATGGCAGTGTTGCCAAATTTGCATTTTTTTCTATCTTTATTAACGAGATTTTTAGCCCTGGGCTAGTTCATCTCGCGACCAACGGCTTTACTTCCCTTCCGAAGGAATTCGTCACTGATTTTTTTAGTGACTATCTCGGGGATGGGATTCGATCCCAGATCCTCGGCGTGAGAGGCGGGTGTTCTAACCACTACACCAGGTCCGTCCCCAACCCCCCAAATTTGCTTATATTGCAATAATTGAGTTATACATTCAAATTATGGTAAAATTTTGGTTTTCAAGACATACTTCGCATATTTGGTTACACTGAAACTTAACCCATGAACGCCCGGTGATCGATTTTGAGATCAGGTACTTTTATAAACACAGTTATTTATAATGGCAATTTCGACTGGAACTAGAATACTACTTTCGGATGGCTTTCTCAGTCTGGAAGTCGAAAAACGATGTTTTTCTGAATGTAAAAAACATAATTTTTCGACTTCCAGACCGAGAAAGCCATCCGAAAGTAGCACAGTTATTTATTTTTTTGACAAATTGGAAGTATACTATCCTCGGCAAAGTTGCTCAAGGGCAGTCTTATGACAGTTTTTTTTTTTAATTTCAAATATGTTCCACAAGGTTGCGCTGCAAGCATAACATATTTCGATTTGTTTTGCCAGTAGCTCGTGCTGGCATCACCACGCTTGCCTTACAACAAGCATGATTTCCAAATCAACGATTTTGGAATTTCGGAATGGAGTATGGCATTTAATTCTAGTGTGGACCCTGGGATTGTAGTGTGGATTGTAGGATTTCAGTGTAAATCCTGGGCCTACAGTGTGAATCGTAGTATTTCAGTGTGCTTTCTGGTATATCATAGTGTGATTCCTGGTACTATAATGAGGATCATACAATTTAAGAGTGGATCCTGATATTGTAGTATGGATTCATGGATTTCAGCGTGGATCCTAGGAATGAAGTGTGGATCCAGAGATTTCAGTGTGGATACTGGGATTGCTGTGAGAATGTAGGTATTGCAGTTTGTATCTTGAAATTCCGGTGGAAATGTTGGAATTTCAGTGTGGATCTTGATTCCAGTTGGAATTTTGGGATTCTAGAGTGGATTCCAGGCTCTTATGGTGCATTCAGAGATTCCATTGTGAATCGTGATATTTCAGTGTGGATCCTTTGGTTACAGTGTGAATCCTGGGGTCCTAATGTGGATTGTGTTTTTCAGTGAAGATCCTAGGACTCTAAGGTGAATATTGGTAGTATTTAAATGTGGATACTGGGACTGTACAGTCCTTCATAGTGTGGATCATAGTGTATCAGTGTGGTTCTTGGGATTCCATTGTGGGTCCTAGGATCCCAAGGAGAATTTTGGGATTCCAAACTGACCCTGGTTTTCCAGTGTGGATCCTGATATTGTAGCATGGATCGTATGCATCCTGAGATTCCAGTGAGCATATTGGGATTGTAGTATCGATCTTACGATTTCAGTGTGAATCCTGGAGTTATAACTTTGATCATTGGTTTCCATTCTAGTGTGGATCCCTTTGTGAATTTTGGGATTCCAATATAGATCTTGGGATTCTACTGTGGATCCTGGATTTACAGTGTTCATCCATCCAGTTTCCATCTTGGAAAACCTGAGTTTCCAGTGGGAAGGGTAAAATTAAAATCATAGTATTAGTGTGAGAATCCTGGGCTGTCAGACTTATGTTTGAATACTGTGAAAATGTTGTGGAGATACTGCAGAAATAGTTTGAGAATCTTTGTGAAATCCTAGGATTTTTGTCAACATCCCGTGGAAATATTATGGAAATTCTCAGGGATTCCGGTTGTTGGAATCTTGTGAGAATTATGTGGGAAACAATGAGAATTCCTGAGAGAAACCTAAGGAAATACTTTGGGAGACATAAAAGAGTGCGACACCTTTAGAAACTGTATGCAAGTAGTATAGAAAAAGTGCGAGAATCTTGCGGGTATTGTATATGAATGTCGGTGAAGTCAGAATCTTCACCGCCAGATTGCTCTTGGTCTGCTCTTTTATGCAGACACCTGCAACCTTTTAGCTGGTGATGATCTTGAGCCACATACAATTAAATATTTTTACTAACATCACCTAGCGGATAAATTCTCATTCAGACTTCTCCCCACCATATAACCCTTATTCTGGCGAACAGCTTTGCCAAAGACACCAACCTTATAAATCATAAGGATCTATTGCCGAAGAAATTTTTTTTCTATGTCTTAGAGTTTCGAAGATATAAATTGAAGAATGTAAACAAAATTATTGGTTTTGTCAAATTTTCAATTACAGGGGATGGTCACATGGACCGAGGTGTTGTCCGATTGGCACTTTTTCTTGTTATATGATTTAAATTCACAGGAGAGCACACGAAATTTTGGTTATTGGAACTTTAAAAAATAAGCCGCGCCCTATTGAACATTCAATAATTTCTTGCTCGTAAAAAAGCCATCAACTCATCAAAGGTGGATTGATCCCCCTTATTTACGACATGTGCCGTCGTAACTTTTTCCGGACTTCTTCCACCGGTTAAAGTTACATCAATAATACGACGCTACTGTGCCGACCGGGCTGCGACTTTGTCTGCATTGCAGCAATCTCCTCATGAAACCACCCCCGAAAAAAATGCACTTGGATTTTCGGCAATGATGATAATTAACGTATCTACTTTTGGGTGCTGATTTACTAGAGACAACGGGAGGAAGGGAAATTTTAATTGGCACTACACGGTACGCCGCTAGATAACATGTTGCAATGCAATTTCTGAGGGTGGTTGATTTTTTTTTCTGAACATTAGAAGAATGAGCTGGAGTACTTACGTTTCTTTTTCAAATGGAACGGTGGGCCATCGTGATGCATTCCGCGTGGGTCGGACATTTCCAGTAGGGGGCTGTACATTTTACCGGGGTCTATCCCGGGCGGGAAGAGGCCCAGCGGGGAGTCCAGACTGAACACTGAAATTGTGAAAGAGGAAACATCATTGTAATAGTGTAATTGCTTTAACAGTGATTCACGTATTTAAAGAAATTTTGAAATTAAACATCAAGAATGCCTTCAAATCAAATATTAGCCGTGGCAAGTGCCCGTCTTTAGCCAAGTGGGTCGAGTCCACGGCTTCAAAGCAAAGCCATGCTGAAGGTGTCTGGTTTCGATTCCTGATTGGTCCAGGATCTTTTCATAATGGGAATTTCCTTGGTTTCCCTGTGTATCATAGTACCGGCCACACTATATATGAATGCGACTTGGCAACTTTAGCAAAGAGAGCCCTCAGTTAATAACTGAGGAAATGCTCTTAGAACACTACGCTGAGAAGCAGGCTTTTTCCTAGTGAGGACGTAAAACAAGAAGAAGTAGTCATGCTTACGTTTTATTAATGCAGTTTAAATTGTATTTTAAGCCAAACTTTTGACTTCTTGCATTCTTAATTGGTACACCCCAAATGAAAAATTTCTAATCTGCTGTTCAGACACACATGGAATTTTCCAAATCTAGACATGATCCAAATTTTCAGTGTTCGTAATTGCACCCCTCAAAGTGCGGACCACTACCTTTAGTACTTCAACGTAACAACGCTCTTCCAACATATCTCCATATAAAAGCTATTTGTCCAAAACCTTAATCACCACTCTCAGCGCCAACCGAAAAAAAAACGAGAATTCAGCCGAAAAATAGCCGTAGGGTCACCTAACGGGCGCGAAAAACATCGGCTGTATGAGCGCAATAAAAATTAAGATATTTCCATTGTTTCGACCGGACTTCTGTCTTGAGTGTGGGTCACATCCATCCATCCAACAAACGGAGCCGTCGTCGTCATCAAAAAGTATCACCCTGGGAAAAACAATGACCATATAAAGATACCTCCATACATATTCATTTCGGGCTGTGGTAACATTTTGGCATTTTCGTGTGCTTTTTTGGGGGGAAAATCTGCACTCACTTGAGCCACACGCACACTCCCACTCACACGACGGACGCCCAGTCACATTAAGATTAGGATCGTAAAAAGAAGTTTGTCCGCGCGATATCATCTCCATTTCATCTGTCTTAATTCCGACCCGAAATTTGCCCCCCGCTACCCGTGAAAATTAACCGTTAGAAAGCGTTCGGCTTTTATGAGAGACGGGAAATTTGGGGGATTTTTATTCTCCCCGGAGATGGGCTGGGAGATGCATTCTTTTGTTTTCTGATTATCGGAGGAAGGCCAAGGAGAAGTCGTTAGCAATCCACATTACATATACGCGAGGTATGACACGTTTTCCCCGCGTGGATTTCCCACAACGAATGATTATTAGCTGGAGCAGTGAGAAGTACCCGAATTGCTTCACCTTCCATCTTTTTGATTTTTACTTAGAACGGTTTCAGCCTGTCTTCTGCCTGTGCTAAATAAAGTTACTGTAACTGTGCCTAGGAATCATATTGATTCCAAATCCAAATCGTTATAACATTGCGAAATTTTAGTGGTTTTTGTTTTTTTTTTTTTTTGATTCCCCTTAATGATTATAACGTATAATACTTTGGATGGTCCTATATTCTGATAATAACATATCACAAAACACATAATAATTTAGAAAATTGATGTGTATGGAAAAGTTTTTCCTTGGTTCAAAGGTTATAGCACAGATAAAAAGACGTTACAATTAGAACAAATTCAATTAAAATCCATATCCCAGCTTGCACCCACATCGTCTGGTGAGTGTGTTGCACGAAACACTGTATTGTGCATCAAGACCTGCAGATGGCGGAAGTGTGAAACGTCAAACACGAAGAAAAACAATGCGCGCGCCTCTGGGTCTGAGGTTTGAAATATAGCAAATTTGAAATGATCGCCAAATAAGTGGTCGATGGAAATTTGTTCAGTGTTAGGTTTGTTTGTATGTGGTTATAGGATGCAGATTTACTTTGTTCAGAACACGACAACTAGGAGGCACTGGTGAATTACAGATATTTCAAACTTATACACCTTTAGAAATAGAGCAGCTAATACCCTCCGTTATATGAACCCAGTGAACCACGTATCGCATAAGAATGTTTGCCAAAAATCTCATATTCATACGTCAAAAATCAGAATCGCACAATATGCCAAATCAAAACGAATAAATGTTAACACAAATTGTATATAATTCTCCACTACGATTCATTGTCGACAAACTTTGTTGACAACAAACCATGCCGTAAATAGTATAATCGTGAATCGCGTCTAGTTGTATAAACTGACAGATCATATATCAATGCAGACTAGCATCAAATGAAATCGCAATAACTTAGCCAAATTTGCCACCCGAGATTGGTATCTTCTGGCGGTGGGCTTCAAAGAACAACAAAGCGTGTGTGTTGTAGAGAAAACTTCCTTTCATATTGGCAAATAATCACTCGTCATTCATGAAGCAGTCTGTGGTGTAGTGGTATGGTACTTGTTTAGGGATCCAAAGGTCTGGCGTTCGAGTCTCGCTGAAAACTTTTTTTTTTAATTTTTATCGGAATTTTGTTGCATCGTATTGCTGACCACGGAAAGTCTGAAAAAGTCGTGGGAAGTGCGTATATGGCCTCCACTTTGGTGTGTATATAGCGTTTTCGTGCATTTTATACGAGTGATTTGATTCATATATAATGATGTATAGTAAAAAATATACCAGCCAAAATGTTGACTGGGAATGATGGAGGCGCGTCGCAAGTTGCTCGTTAAACAGTGAATCGGCCGATACAGAACAGGCCCTTCCAGGCGACAGGTCCGTCTATGCATTTATTTACGAGGCTGTCATTTCCGCAGAAGACCTGTCAAAGAGCTTCTCGATCAGCTGATTTGGTACGTTTTGTGAATAGGCCCACAGATAGAATGCTGGTCTTTTCGATTAAGTCGCTTCCGTTTTTTGTTCAGAATGAGAGAGTGTCAACGAATGTTTGGGGAATTAGGTGTAGAATGCGCCCACGGAGTAAAACGCGACCCCTCGATTTGAACGAACGACGTGTTTTGGAACGTTGTTTTCACCCAAGATAATAGAAAATGTGCAGAAATGCTTAGCTATTTATATTTTTATGTGATTTGCTGAAAAAAATCGTGAAAACCTAAAAAAACTGTTTTGCTGTTTTTGTTGCAATTTTATGTCATTTTTTCAGTCGATGGATAACCAAGCTTTTGAAACTATCACCGACACCTTGTGCACTCCCATAGTTTGTATTCCATGCTAAAACAATGTTGAATTTATCCATAAAAAGCGTATTTAAGGACTTTAACTTCTATCAACTCGTGGGGCGAAACGCCCACCACTATTTCATAACACCAAAACAGCCGTTTTAATTTTAATTCCAGCAAACGTAATGCTACGCTGAAGTTACGCGCAAATATGAACCTTACAGATGCACATTTTTCGTATCAGTATGTATACTATAATTCAACAATAACATCTGACCAAACGCACTTATGTATGCAACGTATATGCAAGCATGATTGTGAGCGTACGTTTACAGCACGGCTAACGCCAATTCTCAGGTGGCACGTTTTACCCTGCAAAACATATAAATGCAGGAGAGCGGTTCCACAAAAAATGACGACTTCCCAAATTTCATTTTTATATTTTTTGATTTGGATGAAATTTTGCACATGCTTTCTTCATGCCCAAAAATGCCTTTTTGCATCATCGGTTCGCCATTTTGAATCTAGCCTTACTTTTAAGAAGGGCCTAAGAAAAAATTCCTTAATAATTTTCAAAAGAGTAGAACTTAGAAACGGTTTGGCCGATCAGTCTGGTGTCTTCCTCAAAGTTTTAGGTTATTGTTGGGACTATCTGGAAAAAAATATACACTGTAAAAAAAATGTTGTATTTTTTATATTCCGAAAATAAAGCTTAAAAATAAATTTTCTTAAAAATCGTATTTTTTTATTTTTTTTATAATTTTTTTATATGTTAAAGAAGACAAAAAATGAAGTCTTTTGCACAGTGAGTCAAGATGGAGAAATCATGGACAAAAAAGTTATGATTTTTTTTTTGAAAAAGGTGAATTTTTGAAAATGGTCATAATAGTTTTTTTAAATGTTTTTCAACTCGATTTTATGAAAGTACGCAAAATTTACAACAAAAAAGGTATACGGGAAAATCAGGCTAACTTTTACCGTTTTAAAGATACAGCGATTTTTTATACAATATTATGATATAATTTTCAATTTTCGGTCATTTTCGAATGTTTTTTGAGGCTCATAAGGTTAGAAATTTGTTCATTGTCTGAAAGAGTAGATAATGTGAACATGTTAAAAGTTAAAAAATCTCAAAATAACGGATATAAAGCAATCAATACGTGAAATGCCTTTATATCGATTTAAGATAATGAAATATTTGCATTCAAAAACAAAAGCTTCATGAGTAGAGGAGTAACGTGCCCAGTTGTCTCACACAAATATACCTGATGTTTTGTTAAAGTACAGCACGTTGGTATATTTTGTGGTCGGACAGAAACGTACCTTATAGTTGATTCAAGTACCCATGTTGGTATAAAAAAGAGCTGATGCAGCAAAGACACAAGTAAGTGATAAACAAGCAAGTGATAATCAAGTGAAAAGTAAAAGATAGCTTAGAACAATGAAGTATAAAATGAACACCATCAACAAAGGTTGTGTCAATGTGTTTTCAAAAAATTGCTCAAAAAGCTACCGAAATCTCACGGAAAGTAATATTGCCAAATTAGTTGAACTAGGATTTGCAGATGAAAATCAGCTTAATAAACAACTTAAAATTTGCGATTCGTGTCGTTTAAAATTAGCCAAAAGAACAGCATTATCAAGTAGTGATGACTTATCAAGTAGTGAAGAGGAAGATGTTTGCATGGAAGAAGAAACAATAGAAGCATCAGCATCAGCAACTTCAATACAGTCAACGGATTCCAATATGAATATTCCTAGTCAGGAGTCATTGGAAGCAACGTCAGCAACTTCAATAGAATCAACGAACTCCAGCTTGAATGTTTCTAGTAAGGAGACATTAGAAGCAACGTCAGCAACATCCATTGAAACAACGGTCTAGCTAAAGAACGTGAACATCCCATCAAAAATGCCAAGGAATTATTTGATTGGGCTCAAAAGCGAAAAGAGGAGCAACTAACACAAATTTTCTTTTCTTATGCAACTACAACAGAGTATGAACATATCAACGAGCAGCTTAATGAAAAATTATCAAAAGCAATAACTATTCAGGGAACACAAAAATACCATTCATTTATTCCAGTTTCCGTAGGTAAAATGGGAGTTAGGCAATTTTCAAACTGTAATGATAGTAAAAAAATGTATACATTATGAAAAAGTAAGAAATCTTTATCAAAATAGGAGCTCCATCATTGTATAAGAACATGAAAATGCTTTCAGAAAAAAACAAATATTCTTTATATTATCAACTCGAAAAACATCCGAAAACAACCAAAAGTTGTAAATTTTCAGTAAATTTATTTTAAAATTTTTGTATCTCGGAAACGGTAGCAATTAGCAAAATTTTCTCATATACCTTTTTTGTTGCAAATTTTGCGTACTTTCATAAAATCGGGTCGAAAAGCATTCAAAAAGTTTATTTAGACCATATTGAAAAATCAACCTTTCTAATCTAATCTAATCTAATCTAAGCGCTTGCACAGCCAATATTGAAAAGCATCCTGGAAATATCTCCATTAATTAAGGTATTTTCTTGTCAGTATTAACATTTGCAGAATATCGGCGATATGATACAAATATTAAAATGGCCAGGCCCACTGTGCAGACTTTGGGGTTGAAGGCAATTGAAAAATCATGACGATTAGGTTATTCACGCATGAATAAACTGATAGGCAATAATTTTTCAATTCAAGGAAGAAGAAACGGGGACAACCGTACCAACCGTTTCAATTCAGGGTTATAGGTCAAATCGTTGGGAGTGGCGTTGCTAAGAAAGTTAATGCACACTCCATTGTTGTTTTCCTGGGATGGGACATAGGCATTTCTTCCTCATGTTCTGGCTCTAGAGCCTTGGTTTAAGCGCCTGGGCTTGCTCTCTGAAACGAGATAAAAATTTATTTGGCCCCTTACCCGCTAAATAGGAACCCGCAATACATTCCATGAATTATTGATGTGTGCAATTTGACCAAAAATTATTGAGTATTCAAAACGATCTCACCAGATTTCAGTTGAGTACCAACGTTTGTTGATTTCATGTATACTCCTCAATCGTGCAACTCGCCAATGCTTGCATGTTGAGTTTTGACAATCAACGGTATCTTTTCGGTGGTCAGCAAAGACAGCATTCTGCGTTTCTGGTAGCCTTGGGCTATTGGTGATTTGTCCCGTCATCTATGTATGTATCCGGACGCCAAAACCGACACTAATTTGCACTGCTTGTTCACCAGCCAAAAGTCGGACTCACAAATTAACGGAAGTTTTTGGAGCAGCTGAGCAGCAAGATTGCTTGAAAAATCTTCTCAATAACTATTAATGAATATAAAATAACTGTAAATTCTTGAATTTCTTGTCAAACCACTATTGAAATGGAACAAAACGTTTGAAAATTTCATTTTTTTTATACTCCACGAGAAAAAACTTGACAGACGTACGAAAAACGCGACCGTTTGGTATCACCGCTTACTGCGACTCCATATTGAAAAATCAACCTTTTTGAAAAAACATAACTTTTTTGTCCATGATTTCTTCACTTCCATGATTCACCCACTGTGCAAAAGACTCCAATTTTTGTCTACTTTAAAATATAAAACAATATAAAAAAAATCAAAAAAACGATTTTTGAGAAAATGGATTTTTAAGCTTTATTTTCGAAAAAAAAAAATACAAAATTTTTTTACAGTGTATATTTTTTTCCAGATAGTTCCAACAATAACCTAAAACTTTGCGGAAGACACCAAACCGATCAGACAAATAGTTTCTGAGTTTTAATTTTTGAAAATTGTTAAGGCTTTTTTTCTTAGGCCCTTCTCAAAAGTAACGCTAGGGTAAAAATGGCGAACCGAAGATGCAAATAGGCATTTTTGGGTATATAGAAAGCATATGCCAAATATCAGCCAAATCAATAAAGGATTTCGTGATGAAAAGCAACCTATTACGATGAGAAATTGCAAAAAATAAAGGGCCAATAAATATCTTGAAAACATTTAAAAACCTCACATCGTAATTTTCAGATTTCTCCAAGAATACTGAACCGATTTATATGATTTTTTTTTCAGATTTGCTCCTTATTACGCACTTACATTAATTTACAGGAATTCGTAAATTTCACCGTAATCTCAACAGCTCAACAGCAACAGTTCGGTGAAATAAATTAACAGAGTACGGTAAATTTTTACAGTTTTTGAAAAAAAATCACCGAAATCCGTAAAAGTTTGACGATACTACTGTATTCTATTTTACCGAACTCTTTAGCTGTTGAGATTACGGTGAAATTTACGGATTCCGGTAAAATAATTTAGGTGTGTACCTGGCATTGTATAGTAGACATTTTACTTTTTTTGATAAATTGACGTAAAATAAAATGGCCGCCAAAGACATTTTATATGAAGGATGTCAGTTTCCCAAGAAACATAGGAATATCTTCAAAATTAGATCACCAATAGATTCTTAAGCTTGAAGTGTTTTTTGAGATCTTGTGAAAAAATGGTGCAAAAATATCGAGAAACAAAAAAGTTATCGCGGTTTGAATATTTTTTAGCGTTAAAAATGAAACTGCCGAGAGAGGGATTAATCTCCTTTCTCTTTCCAGCACATGCATGCATATGGATTGTCATACGAAAACCGGTTAAACAACTAATACTTAAAAAATATGTGAAACTTCTGGAAGAAAAACTAAGGAATATATTAACAGTATTCATTTCAAAATTGATGGGGGAATACCTTTCAAAGTTTCTGAACACACCGATTAAGAAATCCTTATCTTGAATAAAAACCTTGCGTGTTTCCTGTAGGAGTTATTCATGTTTTAATTGAAGAAATAGTTGTAATAATTGTTCTAACAATCCTTGAAGGAATCATTAAAAAACGTCCTAATTTTTTTTAGGACAACTTCAGAGAGCTATATCTCCGCCGTTTCTCAACCGATTTTTCTCATTTTCTCAGTGACGAACTACAAATTACCTCAATTTTTGATAACTATTGAAAAAGTTGTGTGGAAACTATTGATTCAAAAGTTACAGATAGGTTGAATTTTGACATGAAAAATGCACCAAGACGAAAAGTAATGTATAAGACAAACTATGCGTCGCATCCTTTCGGTGTCTTCAGCACATTTGGTCTCTATCACGCAATGAACAAATGCACTCAAGACACCAAGATGCTACGACGCGTAGTTTTTCTGCTACACCACTTTGTGTCTTGATTCATTTTTTATGTCAAAATTCAACCTATCTGTAACTTTTGAATCAATAGTTTACTCACAAATTTTTCAATAATTATCAAAAATTGAGGTAATTTGTAGTTCGTCATAGAAAAAATGAGAAAAATCGGTTGAGAAACGGTGGAGATATAGCTCTCTGAAGTTGACCATTTTGTATGGGAAAATGGCTTTGGTGCATTTTATATGTCCGATACTGTATGACGTCTTCAGAGAAAATGTGTATTTTGCTTATATCTTTAACTCTTTAGAACATCTTCTTCTTCTTTCTGGCGTTACGTCCCCACTGGGACAGAGCCTGCTTCTCAGCTTAGTGTTCTTATGAGCACTTCCACAGTTATTAACTGAGAGCTTACTATGCCAATGACCATTTTTGAATGTGTATATCGTGTGGCAGGTACAAAGATACTCTATGCCCTGGGAAGTCGAGAAAATTTCCAGCCCGAAAAGATCCTCGACCGGTGGGATTCGTTCTTTAGAACATATCAGGCGTGAAAAATTGATATTTTCGTTAGTATTGAGGAAAAACCGATTTTTCACCATAAAGTTCTAAAGTGACCTATATCCCTAAAACTATCAGATATAGAAAAAAATGATGTTGTACAAAGTTCCCATATCTTCTATAATCTTCAATATTGTAGAACATTTTGTTGCGCTATCTTTTGAAATAAAAAAGTTTGAGAGTGAATTTCGAAATCTATGAAATTTGCGCTTAGGACACTTTTGCGTATGACGCGCCTTGACCAAACAAACAAATGTTCAGAAGACTTGGGTCTTGGTCCCTATCTCTTATATTTTTCAAGTTATTAATTTATTCCACTTAATTTCAATCCGTGGACCAATGTGAACTGCTGCAATGCCAACATGTTAATTTTGTGTGTTTAAAATGATGTGTAAGCTTATGTATGAACTACTGAACGTATGTTTCATATCATACAGCATAGCAAGTATAGTTTTTTGCGCATAAAACCATTTAATCTAGAATAATGTGATAATTTTAAGGGAAATTGCCTACATTTAGGCGTATTGGGCAGATTTTCAAAGTATAATTTTGCAATAAACTCAAATCAAATACTTGAGTTATAAGAATTTTGACATCATTTTCAGATTCAGGAGGCCCAAATTTAGTAGACAGGGAAATTTTTAATTCTAAAATCTGCTTTGTGATATGGTGATCAATTTCGCCCCAATGTGTCATTTTAATTTTTTGATATTCAAACTATTTTTATGATATGTTACATATTATTTCATAAAAAATCAATTTTATAAATTGATAAAGATCAATTGAGTACTTGTTTTGTCGAAAATTATTTGACATTATTTGAATTCTGAAGGATAGCACAACAAAAAGTTGTAAAATTGTGATCAATTTGCCCGGATTACGGTACTTATCTCTTGAAGGTAAAAGGTTGTGTGAAATACGGCAGTTTTTTTTTTTGCTATATTTACGGCAGACTTGAGTGGGCTGATGACTCAGAGCGAATGTATGAGAAAATGTGTTGAAAATCCAGTAGAGATGCATAAAGGGATCTCTGATTTCGTGAAAAATTGCGTACACATGACCATTTGTGTTTGGGAACCCTTATAGAACGAAGTAATTCTTTTACTATGGTTCTCTAACTCGATATCGAATTGCAGAAAATCGAGTACGGGAAAGTTGACTGTAATTGAAAAAAATATTTTGAAGTGAATTGATAAATCATGTAGGACGCACTTATCACGGGGTTCTTCGTCAACTGACCGCTTGTGCCTCCAATGAAAGCTTCCTTTTCGGCCGGTTCCATAACCTTTCAGTTCTTTGAAGCGAAGAAGAAAAGCAAGAAACATTCGTACAAACATTTCGCACTTTAATATATGTGAGAAAACCGCCGAAATTGTTGGACCCATCACAAAGTGCGTGCGCCGATCCGTTGCGGCCAAGCGCGTATTGGGACGCGCATTACGCCAAATGAAGGAAAAGCTGTTTCACTTTGTTTTCATATGGGAATGTGTCCGTCCAGCAATTGGACACAACCGCCGCATCACAGTGGTCGCACTTCATACAAAAGCTGATCAAAAATATTATCCTAACCCTGAACGTTCAAGAACCTAAATTGTTTGGAAAAATATGATTTTTGAAGTCAACGTGATGGAAGCGGTCGCTTAAACAAAAAAAAAGTACTTCCAAAACATTACTACAGAATTGGTCTAAAATGGCATATTTCTTTCTTTTAGGCAGTAAACCCAATAATTATAACTTACACAAACTTTGTAACATTCCAAGGTTTTGAAGAAGCTCTTTGTTATAGTCTTGTTGACATTCCCAATCGATAAACATGTCAAACACGATTCGAGATATCTTCAAAACATTTTTTTTTGTAATTGAGACCAGTTGAGACAGATCTGGTCATGGTTTAGCATAGAAATAAGAAATTTCGATAGATATAGCTGATATCTGTACAGTTCACATGGTGTTACAATTTGAAATAAGCACTAATCGATCCGAATCATTAGGGAATTTGTGATGAAATTTGCAAACTTCATTTCCTTAACTTCTGGCCAGCTTCGAGCCACTGTGCACATCAGACTGACCTCTCCGTGCTCTGCGTGGGACCTGCTCGAAGTTGTGGCGGTGAAAATTTATATCAATTAAAATTGTGAAGATACTACTGTGTGCTTATTGCTGCTGCTTTCGGGTGGGGGAGTGAATGGAAGGCCAACCTGAATGAGGAGCGTCGTCGCGTTGTCAGTCAGGTAACTCGCAGATAAACAAGAGCTGGACTTTGGGTCAGTCGCAACCGGCGACTGTCATAAATTATTAATCATTCATTTTTCGGGGCAAAGTTTTTCGCTTTTTTGGTGAGGGTGGTGGGAATGAGTGTGACGTCTGTGTCCAAGTTATGAAAATGTGCAAATATGATGAAAAATGAACACTAAGTCAATTACGATGAGAAAGTTTTATCGCTGGACGTTCAGCTTTGGGTTAAGTACCCAAAGCAAAGTCGAATAACTGGGTGATTTCGAATAGATAAAAATTTGAATCATCGCTGTTATCATTGAGAGCAAGCAATGGCGCTTACGCCAATGCTAATCAGCCCGGACAAAATATGTGGAAATACTTTTGTCACATCCCAGAGAGGTTAGGTGAATTGATGCGAGTCAAGCAAAAAGGTGCATCCTATAAAAACTGTCACAAGAAGTACTTGGCGATGAGATTGATGTAAGGTTCCTGACTGAAGAAACGTCTCTCCGGTGTGAAAATCCAGTGGAGCACGTCAGGTTCGAATGCCCACGTTTCAATGTTGTGAGAGATCGCATTGTCCCCCGACAATATAATCCAGAGAATGTGTGCAAATGTATGGTAGAAATGTATCCTAGAAAAAAATCTTCAAATACTCACTGTGCGGCGGGGTCAGCGTCAGCGACGAAACCGACGGCATATGCGGGAACGAAAGCGGAGAGTGTGGGGGCCTCGGAGGACCTCCGCCGTCCGATTGGTTGAAGAACGGCGGAAAATTCAGCGTCGGACTGTGCAGGAAATCCTTCGGACCCAGTCGGCCTTCTTTGGCACCCATCGAACCGGGACCGGTGCTTCCGTCGCGGCCGGCTCCGTTTCCCATTCCGGAGGCGTTCCCATTGTTGTTGTTCTTACTGCTACTGCTGTTGTTGTTCTCACCGTCCGGCGTAAGGCCCGGAGGTCGAAGCTGCGGCGAAGAACTGTGATGCGAGAGATGGGCTAATGGGTGTTGGTGTGCGGCTAGGGCAAGGTCCATGTGGTCTAAAAAATGGGGCCCGTCATCGTCGCCAAGCCGATCATCGTCCCGATCTTCCAGCTTGACTCGCTTGTCATGGTGGGATAGACTGGATGGAGGATTGTTGTTCAAGTGAAATGAAGGCGGAGGCGACAGGGAACTCATCGAGCGGACCAACGCCGAGCGATTCAGGTGGCGGATGTCCTTGAGCGAAAGTCGACCGATCGTTGATTCTGGAGGGCTGTCTTTTAAACTCGATTGATCCGATAACCGAGAACTACTGTCTTTGTTGGAGGAATTGTTTCCGCTGCTAGAGCTACTGCTTAGAGATGAGGATTTCTTCATGCATAGGTTCTCGGGTCCATCCATTCCGGAGAGCGTAGCCGTCGATGCAGTCGAGTTATTTTTGCTTTCTTTTTCGTTGTCGTCGTCTTTGCTTGGCGTTTTGTGTGGGCTGGGGTCCTTTTTGTCTTCGCTGTCACTTCTCCGAATGACTTCTTTGATGTCGTCATCCTCCTCTTCCTGGTCTTCGTCATCTTCACGGTCAAGTTCGTTGTCTTCATCTTCTTTGTCATCGATGCTGGGGGGAACGGGGCTGGTGGGTTTACTGCTGAGATCCTGTGGGGCACAGTCACCTGATCGACGTCTTGGGCGAGCCTGTTTCCGGCGGGGCATTGGAGATGTGCAGAGATCAGGGTTGGGCAGATTCAGGGCAGGATCGGCGAACACCTGTGGTGGCAGCAGGAGCTTCGGAGTACTGGCGCCCAACATACTCGTTGCCGTAGAATTTGGATGCGGATGGCGGGCATGGTGGTGGCTGAAGTTTGGCGACGGAAGTGACGGAGAAGTTGGCGATATTAGTGAGGAGTCCAGTAGACTGAAGTCTTCTGGCGACTGCGCTGGCGTTGGTGTGTTTCCTGCTACAGGGTGGTCTACTAGTCCCCGAACCTGTAGAGATTCTCCAGCTTGGATCAGCACTGAGAGCCGTTCCTGGGGAACGCTGATCTCGCCGCGGTACATAAAGTCAACGATCGCTTGCACAACCCATCCGCGGAAGTCTTTCAACACTATCACAGGGTGCTTGCAGGGCGTTTCGGAGAACACCCGTTGAAAGAATGGCGAACACGCCGAAAGGACGACCTTATGCGCCCGAATACTCGTCTCGGCACAGACCAGTGTGACATCAACGAGGGTTTTGGTCTGCAGCAGGGTGTCGAATGCCCGTAGAATGTGGTTCTGGTGGTTGTTCCACCGAAGGCTGTAATGCTCCTGATCCGTCATGATTTCAAACTTTTCTTTCATCTGGTCTCTAGTCTAGCAGCTGCATGTGCGCGACAGTTAGGGGTAGATCTCTTTCAGAAGACGAAGATTTCCGATCTGAAATGGGAGGAAAAGAGAAAACCGTTTTACAATGGCGTGAAATCGATCAATGGCAGTAATGTATCGCGTTAGTTGAGGAAATGAAAACAAATTGGATAA